>NC_041737.1:46922271-49422271 GCF_004115215.2 Ornithorhynchus anatinus | reverse complement strand
ACCTTGTAAAAAAAAATAAATGACAGTGATTTGGATTTTTTAAAAAAGCTTATCATTTTGTAAATTTAAGTCCTAACTTTATCGCCAACCATAGCTGTTTTACTTTAAAAAATCATGTTAAAAATAAAAAAGACTCATACTGACACAAAAACTTATCTAAGAAATGAAATATATTACTCTCTAAGATATGGAGTTGTGTTTTATTTCTTCCATCCGTTTCTCTGCCAGCTTCTCAAACCTCACAGCCAAGAAACTGAAATTGTTGGTTTGATTCTAGTTTAGGAGACAAAGATAAAATAATCTGTGATTTTTTTCCTAGCATTTTTCAATGCACCCAAGTCCCCCTCTCCCCAAATCCAAACACTCAGTCCTGCCTTTCTGCATGTCATTTCAGGTTCAGTTACTAAGCTGTAATTGTACTAAGCTAAACTTGGGAATCCTTTTCCCCAAATCACATCCCAATTCCACCTGGTTGAAGATGGCATTTGAGATTTCCTCACAATACACTAAGGAGGTTCAATCTGTAAGTGGTTTCAAATCTGTCTGATAATTTGAGTTCTCACAACTATATTTGGAAATGGAAGGGTGGACACACCAGTTGCCAAGACAGTTACTAACCGATGATATTTACCGAGCACTTACTGTATGCAGAGCACTGTACTAATTACTTGGGACAGTACAATATAAAAGAGTTGGTAGATAGGTTCTCTGCCCACAGGAAGCTTACAGTCTAGAGCAATACGAATCCATGGCAGAGGGTTGGCTGAATTCTAGTTGGGATATTTCCTCCAAATCCTAATAACTTTTCAAAGGATTCTTAAAGTTGGGTCCAAACTCAACCTCACAAGAATTTCTGCATAGTCTAGAGGAGGGAGGCAGGGTCTGGGAGTCAGAGAACCTGGGTTCTGTTCCCGGCTCTGCCACCTGTCTGCGGTGTGATGTTGGACAAATAGCTTAACTTCTCTGGGCCTCGATTCCCCCATCTGTAAAATGGAGATTAAGATTGTGAGCCCTGTGTGAGACATGGACTGTTTGCAATCTGAATAGCTCAGTGCTTTGTAAAAATAACAATAATGGTATTTGTTAAGCGCTTACTATGTGCCAAGCACTGTTCTAAGCCCTGGGGTAGATACAAGGTAAGCAGGTTGTCCCACGTGGGGTTCACAATCTAGAGAGGTGAACAGTTCATAGTGGGGCACAGAGAAGTTAAGTGGCTTGCCCAAGGTCACACAGCTGACAAGTGGCACAGGCGGCATTAGAACCCACGACCTCTGACTCCCAAGTCCATTCTCTTTCCACTATGCCAGGTTGCCGTGCCTGGCACACAGTAAGCAATAATAAATACTGCAAAAAACAGAAGCAAAACCCCCAGAAAACAGAGACTTCTAAGGTGATGGGTGATTTGAAATTCCTCTTGGTTTTCTAACTGAAGCTAGCTGTGCTAACTATTCCTCAATAAGCACCATTCATGGATTCATTTCCCAAGTGCTTAGAACAGGGCATTTCATCCACAGCATGCCAGACAAATAACACTAATATTACTACTAATCAATGTCATTAAGTGCTTACTCTCCGCAGAGCAGTGTACCAAACGCTTGAGTGTACAACACAAGCGGCAGACACATTTCTTGCCCCCAAGGGCCTTACTGTCTAGTGGGAAAAACAGACACTAAAATAAATTATGCATGCGTACGTAAGAGCTGGGAAACTGAGGGTGGAATGAATATCAAGCACTTTAAGGGGACAGCTCCTCACACAGAAGAAATGCAGAAGGGAGAAAGCGAGTTAGTCAGAGACGGTCTCTTGGAGGAGATTCATTCATTCAATTGTATCTATTGAGCGTTTTCTGTGTGCAGAGCACTGTACTAACTGCTTGGAAAGTAAAATTTGGCTACAAATAGAGACAATCCCTACCCAACGACGGGCTCACAGTCTAGAGATATGATTTGAATGGGGTTCTGAAAGTGGGAAGAGTGGTAGTCTGTTGGACATGAAGGGGAAGAGAATTCCAGGTCAGAGAGAGGAGGAGGGCAAGGGGTTAGGTGGTGAGATAGAGGAGGAGAAGGTGCAGTGAGTAGAATGGCGTTAGAGGAATGAAGTGCATGGATCGGGGTGTAGTAGGGAATCAGTGGAAGTAAAGTAGAAAGGGGAGAACTGACTGAATGTCTTAAAGCCAATGGCAAGTGTTTGATGCAGAGGTGGATGGGCAACCACTGGAGGTTCTTGAAGAATGGGGAAGACATGGACGGAACCTTTTTTAGCGTGAAATACGCACTGTGAAGGCGAGAGACAGGAGGCAGGGAAGTCAGTGAAAAGGCTGATGGCAGGTTGGTTTTTTTTGGTATTTATAAAGCACGAACTTTGTGCACAGCACTGTTCTAAGCGCTGGTGTAGACACAGGGGAATCAGCTTGTCCCACGTGAGGCTCACAGTCTTCATCCCCATTTTACAGATGAGGGAAGTGAGGCACAGAGAAGTTAAGTGACTTGCCTACAGTCACACAGCTGATAAGTGGCAGAGCCAGGGTTCAAACCCATGACCTCTGACTCCCAAGCGTGTGCTCTTGCCACTGAGCCAAGACGAGATATAACTAGTGTTTTGGGCTTTTGGTATTCACCCCACCTTCAATCCTGCAGAATTTATATACATACTTATAGATAAAATAGTATGAATTATTTGTTTATATTAATGTCTGCCTCCTCTTCTAGGCCGTATGCTCGGTGTGGCCGGGAACATGTCCACCAACTCTGTTGTGCTGTATTCTCCCAAAGGTTTAGTGCAGTGCTCAGCACACAGTAAGCTGTACCTGTTATACTGTTGTGCTGTACTCTCCCCAGCCTCTAGTACAGTGCCCTGCACACAGTAAGTGCTTAATAACTATGATTAAGTTGCTCAATAAATGCCAATGATTGATCTATTAGCATGGTAGCAGTTTGGATGGTGACGAAAGGTTGATTATTAGAGAAGCTGTGAAGGTGGACAGGATTTGGTGACACACTGAATATACGAGTTAAATACATGAGAAGCAGCACGGTCTAGTGGATAGTGCCCAGGCCTGGAAGTCAGAAGGACCTGGGTGCTAATCCCGCCTCCATCACTTGTCTGCTGTATGGCCTTGAGCAAGTCACTTTAACTACTCTGTGCCTCAGTTACGTCTTCTGTAAATTGGGGATCGAGACTGAGTCCCACATGGGACACGGACTACGGCCAACCTGATTAGGTTGCATCTACCCCAGTCCTCAGTACAGTGCCTGGCGCATAGTAAGTGCTTAACAAATAGCATAAAAAGTGCAGCTGCTATTACTGGTAGAACAATGACAGCTGCCACTGAAATAACATTTTCCCAAGAACATCATTATAGCCAGCAGAGAGTTTGGGGAACAATTCACATACCCAAACTCCAGGTTCCAGTTCTGTCCTCCAGAGGACCCAAAGTTACATGAAGTGATTGGGCTGAGCTGGCTTGTTTTTCCTTTAACCTGGCTGGTCATTTCCCTTAATAGCCCAATTACCTTACTAATGAGATTAAATCTGGTTTAACCAGAGGTTTATTTTACATCAAAGCCCCCACTAATTCTAATTCCCCTCGGGGCCACTGTTCTCCTGATGCACCTAAGCAACTTTCAATTCCTTTAATGAAAGCCAGGCACTTAGGAAGAGGGTAGGGAGGAATGCTAGGGGGAGCTAGGAGGAAGTTTCCATAGCAGAAGGACTATAGCTTTGTTGAAAGAAGCACTTTATCCAGTCAAATTGCATCTTCCTAATATTTTAACCCAATAAAATCTTTACTAACGGATACCAGCAAAACTTATAAGAAAAGCATTTTTAAACCAATTCCAATGAGTGGTAACTAGTTAAGGGGCCACCTTCTTTTTCCTTTTCTTTGCATAATCATGTTGAAGGTGGATCTCATTACCAAAGTAATGATTTCACAAGGAAGCCTCCGCATACTAATTACTGTAAAACAAACATTAGCAAGATCCAGTCTATTAAATTGTGGGAGGCTGTTTTGCTCCCACCTCGTCACAGGGCTCATTTCTCCCACACCGTAAGCTTCACAAACAACTTCATCCTTACTCTAGTCCACTGAGGGTATATTACAGAAACCCCAAATATCTTTTCATTCTTTTCAAAAGGCCAGAGGCTCGGCGTCTTCCATTTTCTCTCTTAGGGAATGACAGTGATCAATCAATCGTATGTATTGAGTGCTTATCTGTGATCGCTGTATTAACTACTTTGGCGTGTACAACAGGACAGAGGTGGTCAGCCAAGTTTACAGCCTAGAGGGGGGAGACAGGTGTTAAAATGAATTATGGATATGAATTTAGGTGTTGAGGGTGGGGTGAATTTCAAGTGCTTAAAGGGTACAAATCCAAGGCCAAGGGTGAAGCAAAAGAGAGAAGGAGCAGGGGAAGGCTTGGTCAGGAAAGGCTTCTTGGAGGAGATGTGATTTTAATAAAGCTTTGAAGGTGGGGAGAGTAATGAAGGGGGAGGGAGTTCCAGACCAGAGGCAGGATGTGGGCAAGAGGTCGGTGGCAAGAAAAACAAGATTGAGGCACAGTGAATAGGTTGGAATTAGAAGAGCAAAATGAGCATGCTTGGTTGTACTGGGAAATCAGGGAGGTGAAGTAGGCGGGGACGAGGGGGTTGAATCCTTTAAAGTCGATAGAAAGAAGTTTCTGTTGGACGTGGAGGTGGATGGGCAACCACAGGAAGTTCTTGCTGTGGGGGAACACGGACTGAACAGTTCTGTGAAGAAATGATCCAGGCAGTAGAGGGAAGTATAGACTGGAGTGGGGAGAGAGAGAGAGAAGGCGGGGAGGTCAAGCAAGGAGGCTGATGCAGTAGCCGAGGGAGGACAGGATAAGTGCTTAGTTCAGCACAGTAGCAGTCGGGTGGAGAAGAAAGGGCGGATTGTAGTGATCCTTCTGGTCTCCCTACTACAATAATTTTTCCTCTAGGAGGCCTTCCCTGGTTAATCCCTCAACTCTCCACCCCATTTGCTCTCCCTTCTGCATCACGTATGCACTTAAATGTGTAGCCCTTTAAGGACTTTGATACTCACTCCCCACTCCATCACAACTTGCCAACATTTACGTACATAACCTTACACTCTGCTGCTTCCCCTATCTGTAATTTATTTTAATGGGTCGCCCCCACTGTATTGTAAACTCCTTGAGGCCAATGTCCAGGACCACCAACAATTGCATCATATTCTCCCAACACCTTAGGGCAGTATTCTATATACAGTAAGTGATCAATAAATACCACAGATTGATAGATTGATTCTGGTGTTTCCACCAATTTTTAATCCAGGTGCTCTGGGTTTGAGAATGAACCATCCCAGCAGTGAAGACTGCCCACTGCCTGCTTTCAACTCTATGACATCTTCTAGCCACTGGCACTGTTCCCAGAGTTATTCTGAAATGTGAAGCTGGGGCACGAAACTGCCTTCCTTTCAACTTCTCCTTACATTTAATTGGGGAAGACCTAAAATCAAAAGGAGGTAACCCCAGCTAGCGGGAATTACTGGAAATGGAAAAAGAACTTTCTTCTGAGCTAGCTAAAAGCAGATTTTTTAATCCCTTCTCCATATGTCGGGGGGGGGGGTGCCCCCCAAAAAGGAAGACAGAAAAAAGTCAAATTTTAAGCAAGATTTAGGGCCAAAAGGGGAAAATTCTCTACAGCCCCGAGGAAACCTACGATGTCACTCAAAATTTCAAACCCTGAGGAAGCTTCTTTTGAGCGTATAAACAAAAGTTTAACAAAATGGAAAGCATTTACACTGTAGGAGCAACTTTAACGGGAAAAACACGCTCTATTACAGATATTACAGAAAATGAATTAGAGGCTATTCTGAAGGGGACAGTTACCTATTGGATGAAGGGTTTGACTGAATGATGAAGGGTTTTTCTAACTTATTTAAAGTCTGAACTGAATTGACTGTGTACCTATACTGTAAAACTTTGGGCAAACACAGTATTTCTGCACACAATATACAGAAACCATGAAAATGAGCACTACACCTAACAGGTTCAGAGAAAATAAGAATTTTAATTAAATTATGCCTGATAGTATTCTTTCTCCAGGTACGGCATAATCACTATAATACTAGTTAGTGAGAAGGAGGAGTGAAATGATTTTTTAAGAACCATTTTATAAGCCTTCTTTATTCAGGTGGCAGGAGATCTTTTCATGCCCACTCCTCTACTGATCTTCCCCATGACTCTCAGCCATCTCTTATAACACTCTGATTCCCCATATTAAAAAATGATCAACACCGGGATGATGGAAAAGACTAATGAGAAAATGGGGAGAAAGCTGCTTAATTTTTTGGGGGGGGTGGGGAAGGGGTTGAGGTGGAAGGGAGCTCAAGGCTACTAATTGCTGCTGAATCTCTCTTCCTGATCTCATCACAACTGTTTCCTTCATTCTTAGTGGCAGCTGCTTTTGACCTGTGGTTTTTAACCTCTAACTCTACCCAGTATGGAGGGACAAGAGGGCAGACATGCTTTACAACTATGCAAAAAGAAGTCCAACCTAACTTCAATCTGGATGTGGCCTTCAAGAACGGAAAAAGACACACCCTTTTGTTTCAGAAGACATTATAGATCTGAGATGCAGGGAGTTCCAAACCCAATGAGATGCTCTCACTTTTCAGGGAAGCAGATCTGTCCCTGGTTTCAAGACGGCTGTGGTCTCCAAAATCCAAATGCAGTTACAAATTCAATAAGAATGAGAGGGAGAAATGGAAGAGTAAACTGAAACTGACAACAGGTGGATCCAAAAATCCTGGACTGGGACCCCGTTGTTGGGTAGGGATTGTCTCTATCTGTTGACGAATTGTACTCTTCGAGTGCTTAGTACAGTGCTCTGCACACAGTAAGCACTCAATAAAAATGATTGAATAAATGAATTGAACAAAGTCTCCAGACCAGCCATGTGTATTTAATAAGGGTGTTGGTATTATGCATATTGCTTAGTACAAGCACTTGGTACAAGGCTCTGAAACAGACTGCTCAGTAATTGGAGGGAGCCCGGGCTGGGAAGTCAGAGGTCATGGGTTCGAATCCCGGCTCTGCCACTTGTCAGCTGTGTGACTGTGGGCAAGTCACTTCACTTCTCTGGGCCTCAGTGACCTCCTCTGTAAAATGGGGATGAAGACTGTGAGCCAACCTGATGACCCTGTATCTACCCCAGCGCTTAGAACAGTGCTCTGCACATAGTAGGTGCTTAACAAATATCATTATTATTATTATTATTGTTATTAATAAATACCACTGATTGAGTCTGATGTTGGTCCTAGGATGTGGTTTTGTTCTGGAGGTTCCCTCTTCCTTAAATTTCTGCTTCAAGTAACAGCAATCATTATTATGATCATTTATGGTATCTGTTAAATGGTTACTACGGGCACTATTCTAAGCGCTGGAGTCGATACAGATTAATCAGGTTGGACACAGTTCCTGTTCATCACCAGGCTCCCAGTCTTAGTAGAAAGAAGAAGAGGAACTATTTTCTGAGAGCCATTCCTCACTCTCCTCCTTCCTTGTGGCCCTGAGTCGCTACATTTCTTCTAAGAGTGACAGTAGGACGCAGAAGGTTCTAAATCTTTTCATTATTCATAAGGGCCAACATCTAGCAAACTTAACTTCCAGCAAAACATAAGCAAGGCATAACATGGATGACTGATGTGTTGCTCACAGCCATCAGGAGGAAAATAATTTCTAATGGAGTATTTCTTTTCTCCCCGGTAATTAGCGTAGGAAAACACAAGAAAGCACTCTTGAGAAAGCGCTAACTACTGAAACAGGAGTCTCCTTCATGTCCTAAAATTTACCACCTCCCTTGCCCCTACACACATAATTTGTTAAAAGGTACAAACGTGGAGTGTGGAGATGACAGGGAATTGGGTAGTATATCTTTTCATCCCCACCTATCCAATCCAATCCAATCCTTTCCCTGGGGCTGTTTCTTCAGGGGAAGACCATGCTCCCACCTGACCTACAATGTACAGTTTGAATGGTAAATTTCAAAGAAATTTGCACTATTTGGTACTGTCACATAAACAATCCTAACAGCAAAAATGCAAGTGGTGAGCCACTCTTGGAATTTTTACCCTAAATAGGTGAGTGTCTATACAGGTATGTGGATTGACCAGGTGAATTATGGAAAGAGAAAGAACCATCAATGGAAAAAAACAAAAAAAATCAAAGAAAAAACAAAGCACATGACTATTTGGAACAGGCCTTCAATGTAAGACCCCCGGTTCCCAACCTAGAGCTCTACAGTAGACCAACTGAACCACCAATTCCTGCAACGTTCACCAGGTCCTGATTCACAATTTAATACCCACTGCAGGCATCAGCGCATCATCCATCCCATCGGACTCCCGTGACGAACAGAGAAATCCCGAGAGCGCAGTTCTAACTCCATCCCCGATAACCCCTGGCGATTTAAGCAGCTGCCCTGGACTCTAAGAGATGCAGGGCAGACAGGCTGAAAAGGAATGGTCTATCAGAGAAATTTTAAACGTGCCCTAGACTGAACACTTTCCTGAATAACTGAGTGAGATCCCTGCTTGATGACAGCACAGGAAATGTCAGAAGAGGGAACTACTTTATGACATTCCTAGAGTCGAATAACCTTTATTTTTTTTTCCAATCATCATAACCAGCGGCACATTCTTGCATGTTCAAATCCTGTAGCACTCGGTCTGGCCCCCTGTAAAAAGTAACATATGCTTCCAATAAATCTTTAAAATGGCTCTATTAATAGAGTGGCTGCGGTGACAGTTTTATAAATGGGCCCCATCTTTATGCAAACTGGGTTTTATTAGATTGCATTATAATGATTTGCAATAAGAATGCAGAGATGAATTCAGAGAGAAGGAACTCTGAACGTTCCCAAGACGGTCAGGGGGTTTCAAAGCCCATGAATTCTCTGTGGCAGACTGCACGTTCCGGGAACAACAGACATCATCAGATTAGTTTTGCTAGAGTTGTGTGCTCCTCTGCCTGCTTTTTCCAATCAGATAATAACAGTATAATAACTGGCTTTGTGTCTGTCAATCCAATTACTTCCTATTTGGGATGTGCTGACACTCCATTAAATCAGCAGACAGATGGCAGGGTCTTTTCATTACCAAATCACTGAATAATTAGCTTCGCAGGCACTTAACTGGAGAGGCAGCCCTTCTCTGAAATCAGGTGTTCCCCCAAACAAAACCCAAACCGAACCCCTGCCTCATCCAATGTTCCACCTGTAAGAAGAACTCCAAGAGGCAGATACAGAATGGTAGGGTTGGAAGGCGTCTCCAAGGTCATCAGCTACATGAAAAGTGGTGGAAATTAAGAATCAATCAATGGTATTTACTGAGCACTTACTGCGTGCGGAACTCCGTATTAAGTGCTTGGGAAAGTACGATACGATGGAGAAGGTAGATGCTCTCTCTGACCACCAGGAACTTACCAGACTCCTTGGAGTTCGCAGTCTTCGGCCTAGGAAACTCCCTTATGTCTTCCAAGAAGTTTAGGGGTGCTGCCATTTCTGTTTGGTGGAAATGTTTAAAGTGCTTCCAAATTTGGTGGTAATAGATGCTCAAATAAGAAATGGTCACACCCAGGTGAGACAGACTGGAAGCATCCTCTCCAATCTCTGGGCTTTGGCAGGAGGAGGGGAATCTGCCCAAACCACTCCTCGGGTAGTTAGTGTGTGTCCAAGAATGCAAATGACGATCTAGTTGCTTTCTTTTCAGTGTGGAGGTGCTTGGGGGAGTTTATCTGCAGCATGGGATTGGGGAGGTTTGGAGGATAGGAAAGGCGTCTTAGCCGCCAGGGTCCTTGTGACTCCTTCCTTTCTTCTCCCACCCGGATAGTGGAATTTAGCACTCGTTTGGAATCTCACGGATTCCCAAGCATTTTGTTGAGAGTCATCTGATGGATGTGCCCTGTGCCCCTAAGCTATAAAGGCTTGGGGAAAATATGACTGACTCTCATTACCAAAAACACGTTATTCTGAAAGGTAGAGAAAACTTTTCAAACTGACTCGACTCATTAAGGTTATTAAGGAGAAAGTTTAACACAGAGTGCAGAAGATTGGCTTTTTATAGTCAAACAGTATCCAATCAAAGAGTCTTAATAACAAATGGGATGTTAAAATAGGATGTGGACTGTAAGCTCATTGTGGGCAATGAATTGCGTCTACCAACTTTATGTACTGTACTTTCCCAAGCTCTTAGTATAGTGTTCTAAACAATGGTAAGTGTTCAATAAATACCACTGGATAAATGAATGAAAAAACACCTCCAAAACACAGAAAAGAACACAGCAAATGAAGGGGCATCATCCATCTTTAAAGTATGTTTGGGTGGATATCATTTTAGAAGGGAGTGCCTTCTTTTCTGGGATAATTTCCCCATATTTTGAGATGCATTCTTTTGTCTCTCAATTTAGCACCTACCATGTGCAGGACACTGTAATAAGCACACAGAGTTAACAAACTTCCCTGTCTTTAAGAAGCTTACAACCTAATAGGGAAGACAGAAACAAGCCATTGGCAGAACTGTTAGTAGCAAAAGTGTGCCAGGATAGTAACACGTGAATAACTATAACTAGATAAACATGTGCAAACATTTAAAAGTCAAGAATGTGCTCAAGTGCTAAGGGCGGCCATTGAGTCAACGTAACCTGGAGAAGCGTAGCAATCAGGGATTGTCTTCTGGAGGAGGTGGACTTTCAACAGGAGGGCTCTGAAGATGGGAAGAGCTGTGACCAAGTCTATTTTCAAGGGGAGGGTGTTCCAGGCAGAAGGAAGGATGTGAGTCAGGAGTCAGCAGTGGGAGAACTGAGAAGTGAGACAGAAGCGTGAGCTCTTCAAACCTGTTCTGAAATCACACCTTCTGGAGCTGGCCCCTCCCAGTTAATTTTTAATTTCCCCAGGCTCTCTCTCCGACTCAGGAGTTCTATACCACCTAAGCATTTGCATACTCAACTTCTGACAGTCCTTAAGTAAATATTTTACAAACACTATAACTCAGAACCAACTCATGTCCACCTTTCTTAGAGAAGCAGCATGGCTTAGTGGAAAGAGCACGGGTTTGGGAGTCAGAGGTCAAGGGTTCTAATCCCAACTCCGCCACTTGTCTGCTGTGTGACCTTGGGCAAGTCACTTAACTTCTCTGGGCCCCAGTTGCCTCATCTGTAAAAATGGGGATTAAAAAATGTGAGCCCCACATGGGACAATCTGACTACCCTGTATCTACCCCAGTGCTTAGAACAGTGCTCTGCACATAGTAAGCACTTAACAAATACCATTATTATTATTATTTTCTCCTTCCTATCAGTAATTTATTTTAGTGTCTGTCTACCCCTCTAGATTATAAACTCCTTGAGGGCAAGAATCATGTCTACTAATGTTATTGGACTTTCCCAAGTGCTTAGAACACTGTTCTGGACCACTTGGTTGTAATGAGAATAGGAGTCAATAAGATGGAGAGGGCAGGAGAGTCAAGGATCAGGAATTTCTACTTGATGTGAAGAGGAGTGGGTGACCATTGGGGGTTTTTGATAAGTGCAGAGAATGATATTTTAGAAAAATGATCCAGGCAGCATTGTGAAATATAGATGGGAGAAGGGAGAGGTTAAAGGTAGGGAGAAGCAGGGCTACTGTAATAGTAATGACTAGTAAGAGTGGAAAATCAGCAAGGAGTTAAGGACAAAATCAAGAATGCAGGTTTCTAAGACGGAGAGGACCGTGGGGCCCTCAAATGTGTGGGGAAGGTTTTCGGGGGAGGGAAGATGAAGAGTTCAGTTGAGCCTGAGGTGCCGAGAGGACAGACGTATGGAGACGTCCCAGAAGAAAATGGAAACATGAGACTGTGGAGGAGAGTTTGGGGCTAGAATATAGATTGGATTGGGAGTCATATGCATAGAGGTAGTAGCTGGAATCACAAGAGCAAATGAACTCCTTAAATAAAGCGATACGAGTAGGGGATCCAGAACACGTAGTGGGTGAGAGGAGAAGAAGAGCCGGGGAAAGATGCTGAGAATAATCGACCAGAGAGATGGGAGGAGAACCTGGAGAGAACTGTTAGTGAAACTGAGGTTGGATAGCATTTTCAGGAGAAGGCAGTAATTTAGTGTCGAGAGTGGCCAAGTGGTCACAGGGGAAGATGCTGGTGAGCTTCAGGAGTCAGGACTTAGTGGAGTGAAGGGGTGACAGGTCGAACTTTAGTAGGTCAAGAAGGGAATTTTTTCAACTTAGTTTAGAAGAAAGCACAAAGACATAGCACCACTGAGCCCAGAAATGTCACCTCTGACATTTAGCTTTATGCTCAAAGACAATTAAAAATCTTGTCTTTCAACCTTTGAGAAGCAGCATGGCTCAGTGGAAAGAGCACGGGCTTTGGGGTCAGAGATCATGAGTTCAAATCCCGGCTCTGCCACTTGTCAGCTGTGTGACTGTGGGCAAGTCACTTCACTTCTCTATGCCTCAGTTACCTCATCTGTCAAATGGGGATTAAGACTGTGAGCCCCACGTGGGACAACCTGATTCCCCTGTGTCTACCCCAGCGCTTAGAACAGTGCTCTGAACATAGTAAGCGCTTAACAAATACCAACATTATTATTATTATTAACCTTTATTTTCTGGCACTGATGATGGAGTCTGTGCAGAAGAAATGATTATAAGTGTTACGTCCATTCCTCACGTGCATCCCATGCACTTGAATCCTTACCCAGGCTCTTGAAGCGTAGGAGACTGTGGTCCTCAGTTGACCCAAGAAGAAAATGAGGTACTGGAAAGTCCAGAATCCCCAGTTTCAATGAGAGGCAGTCTTGAAAGTGAGGAGTGAACTGGAGTGGCTTCCTGGCTCCTGTTTGGGTGACTGTATAGCCACATCAACTATTCATGATTTTTGCAAAACGTGAGTAAACCCCCAGTAAATTGAGATTGGCTTCTTTTATTTCATTTTTTTTTGTTCTTTATTTTGGTTTATTTAATTGTTTTGCCTGGACCATCTAACACCCTCCCTCATCATCTGCTAAAATACAGAAGCTATATTTGAAATAAACACAATTCATTTCATTCACCCCATTCGTGGATTTTGGTCTTTGCCTTTTGCAGAGGAAGTTTTTCCCCCACTGTCCTTCTGTTCATTTTACTGGAAGAGTTCCAGGCAGTCCTCAGCCTTAAACACCTAAGTAACTCACCACACTCTCCATTCCAATGGCACTTAGGTACATATTTTTATATCTGACTGTTGCCCTTACCTGTAACTTGTTTTAATGTTTGTCCTCCCTTCTAGATTGCAAGCTCCCTGAAGTTAAGGATCTTGTCTACTTTTCCTATCATAGTCTCCCAAGCACTCAGCACAGTAACTTATATATAGAAGCGCTCAATAAATTCCACTGATGGACTGATGGAGTGAGTGGTTTGAGCAATGGCATTCGACCTCTTTCATCCCTGATAATCATGTTCCTGCCAGTGTGTGGAGTACGATAGGCGGGCAGGGACATACACAATGCAAAGTGGACTACTTGGCACAATGGGTTTAAGGATGGACGATATCCTCAATATCCCTTTTTTTAATGGTATTTATACAGCACTTACTACGTGCCTTTCTAAACTTTAACGTAATTTAGAAAGAAAAAAACTAGATCCGTTTAAATCTGAATCCCTCACAACTGAATTCATAGTAAATAAAGAGTTACCAAGTTGGCAGCATTGTCCCTTTCTGTGCTTTTTTCTTAAAAAATGGTATTTCTTCAGCACTTACTATGTGCCAGGCTCTGTAACTAAGTGCTGGAGGTAGAAACATGCTAATCAGACTGGACACAGTTCACGTCCCACATGGGGCTACCAGTCTTCACCCCCATTTTACATATGAAATAACTGAGGCACAGAGATGTGAAGTGATTTGCCCAAGGTCACAAAGCAGACGAGTGGCGGGGCCAGTCAGGCCCATGCTCTTTCCACGGAGCCACGCTGCTGCCTTTACTGGGCCTTGCTTCGGTTTGAATTTCAGATGTGGGATAAGCAGTGTCTGACAAAATGCCGGAATGAGTCAGCCTTCTCCTCCACTTTCCACATCATTGAGAATGCCTCTCTTGGTGCTCTAAAGGGGCTCTGGAATCTCACAGTCATCTCATTATGGATAATAATTCCCAGAGGACAACAAGTCTCATAAACTCAGGGCAGCAAAGAAGAGGGTCAACATACTAAATTGCGCTAAAAGCAAGGAGGCATTAGATGGCTGAGCCACTAAAACAAGACAACTTTACAACTCTTTAATGAAGATTATGATTTTATGGTCTTGGTTTGAGAAGCAAACAGAATCATTAACGCCATCCTCTCTTTTCTAAATGAGATTATTGAGGAACAGCTATATTCAACTAATGTACGTGTATCTATTCCATACGCAAGGGACACATGAAGAAAAACGTTACATCCATTTTTCTTCTATTTAACATTTAGCGAGCACTGACAATATGCTAGATGCTCTGTAAAACAGAAAAAGGGTTATGTTGGCAGAGACGCAGCTCAATGGGGCTCAACAATATTGCATTTGAAGAAGAAAAAGTGATCAGCAGCAACCAGCTGTGTGGCAATCGCACACTATTAGCTGCCTGGAACTCTTCCAGTAAAACAAATAGAGGGACGACGGGGGAAAACTTCATCTGTGAAAGGTAAAGACCAGAATCCGTGAACGGGGTGGGTAAAATGAATTGTATTCATTTCAAAAATAGCTTCCACACTTGAGCAGATGTGGAGGGAGGGTCCTGGATGGCCCAGGCAAAACAAAACACCTCCCCTCCACCCCCCGCCCCCCACCTCCCACCCCCCCCAGCCCCGCCACTCTGCTGAAAAAACAAAGTAAAAGAAGCCAATCTCAGTTTACTGGGGATTTACACAAATTCTGCAAAATTTTAAGGGGAGGAAAAGCAAGACATTGTCTGGACTGGATGTGCAACATCAAGATGAACTAGACCCTTACACTAATGAATAAATTGGGTGGCTACACAGTCGCTCAAGCAGGAGCCGGGGAGCCACTCCCAGTCCACTCCTTCTTTTCAAGACCGCCTCTCACTGAAATTGTGGGAACCTGGACCTTTCTACACCTCATTTTCTTCACGGGTCAACACAGTCTCCTCCACTTGATGAGGATTCTGCAAAGGATAATGATACAATATTTGAATGGTAGGAAGAGAAACTAGATTGGCAGAATGCTACTAGATCAGGAAGAACCTACGCAGGTCATTGGGTCTACATCACCTAATTCCAGAGGAACGTGTTCTGCCTTCTTTAAAGTGCACCCAGGACCAAGACCTGCGTTTTATGTTGCAGTGCCTCAGCAAGGATCACTGTTTCCTCTTGAACCCAGCACCACTTATCCCTCTAGAAATAACTTCTCCCAAATGGTCTCTCTCAGTCCAATCCTGCTTAAGTAGGAAGATTCACAGGATTTCCAACCAAGCACAGTGAATACAGGAAGGAAATTCTGGGACTATGTTTCCATTGGGTTTCCAGTTAAAGCACAATATATATAAATATATGTACATTTTGTCACATACCCCAAAATCCAAAGAACCCCCACCCTCCATAGTCTTTCCAATTTCAGAAAGTTGAATTTTCCTCAGTTTTCCCCACATTATTTACTCTGTAATAATACGAAAGGCCTCCCGTCAGTAATTCAAGCTTCAGCTCTTTGGGAATGAATTTCCTCTGCAGTTTGTTTTCCACTGTTTTCAAAAACTTATTTAGCAAATAAATACTTCCCGTGGACAACTACAATCTGCTCTACAGTGTCCTTGCAGAGGGAGCACAAATGCAGAAACAGGAGGCTGAAATGGCAGGAAGGAAAAGCTATCAGAGATATGGTATCTCTGCTCCTTGAGAATAAAAGATCTAATGAGTCTCAACCGTGATGGCAGATCCTTCCAGCAAGGTCAAAATAACTGCTTAGAGTTGGATATGTTTTCTGCCTCCAGGGAGCCAGCATCAGTTTGGGGTATTGCTGATGTGACACAGATTCGGAACCAATACAGTAGAAGAGAAGGGCTCTACACCTCGCCTGTAAAACTGCCTCAAAAAGAATGAGATTTTAATTATTAAAAACATTCCACAAGCCCAGATCTACATAAATATCTACTTTCCCTAAAATCTAATTGCTATTTCAACAACTAAGCATACATTTGTTGGGATAATCAAATGTACATCTCCCTCTCTCCCTCCTTGCTTTGGAGGATTGAGTTTAAATGCATTTCTGGATTACTAATTATTTTCTAAGTGAGTTTAATGTTTGGAAAAGCTGTTGGGACTGACATTCTAGAGGGCTAATGTTCTTTGTTTATCTGGCAAACAAGTGCTTCTTTGCCATGGGTGCGAGGTAACGAAACCCAAACCGAAAAGGTGTCTCTCCGAGGATGGAGAGGGGAATTTCTATTACCAAGTTCCCCCAACTCCCTCTTGTCCCCATCCTTTGTCATCCCAAATAGGAAACTCCCCAGGTGGTTGAGAGAGAAGGAGGGAGAGATGGAGAGGGAGAGGAAGAGGGGGAATGATGACAAAGATCTCTGGAAACTATCCGGGAATCCAGTGCTTATTTCATTTGGGATGACGGCTAGTGACCAAACCGACATGAGCTTGCAATCAGAACTGATGCCGGATAAGAATGAACTTGTGACCCAGGTACGGATGGCTTGTGCAATCTACTGCAAATCCTGATACCTCTCCATTTCTTTTCTTTCACTGCCATGGAGCAGGGAGGGGTAAAGGAAATCAATCCCTCTGTTTCCAGGAAATCAAATCATCTTTGTGCCCCTCTCTTCAGGGCTCCTTCACATTCAGGGATCCATACGCGGCCGCCTGGGGAGGAGCCGACCTCATCTGCCATCTCAGGTAATGATCTCTAGCAAACTCTTCCTGCAAAAATCAAGCTATCGATCAGCTGCTTCCGCAGTTTACAAGTGTCTGTGGGCTTGCTCCTCCCTTCAAGAGTTTGTTTCCGCTCCAGCAGTGGTAACAATTACACTCAGCAGTCGCTGATTCATTTACCATATCGAGGACCCCGAAGTAGGATTGCTCTTTCTGCAGCCGGAAAGATCAGATTTCAGGACCGAGATATCTATACATTCATTATTTATCAGGCAGCAGGCAGTCTTTTAACCCTGAAGAATTCCTGAGCTCACACAGCCCTGGCTCTCTAACAGCAGAATTTGTGTGTTGGAAGCCCAAATGGACAAAAGGCTGAGAGGTCCTGCTGGCCAGTGGGAGTTAGCAGGGCTACCTCAGAAAGGAAGAACCCCCAGGGGTGTCCAAACACGTGGGATGCTATCAGCACTCGACTGGAGTAATGAGGTGACGTCTTCGGAAGCGGAACTTGTGTCCGAAGAGCAACAGGGCACACACCTGGGAAACTGCAACACCAAAGAGTGGTTTCACATGGAAGCAGCGTGGCTCAGTAGAAAGAGCCTGGGCTTCAGAGTCAGAGGTCACGGGTTCGACTCCCAGCTCTGCCACTTGTCAGCTGTGTGACCGTGGGCAAGTCACTTAATTTCTCTGTGCCTTTTACTTCATCTGTAAAATGGGGATTAACTGTGAGCCTCACGTGGGACAACCTGATTACCCTGTATCTACCCCAGCGCTTAGAACAGTGCTCTGCACATAGTAAGCCCTTAATAAATACCAACATTATTATTATTATTATTATTGTTATCTGAGAAACTTATAAGTCTGGAGGCTTCATTCTCTTGGGGCCATTCTTCCAAAGGTTTTTAAATACTGCATGAGCCTCTGGAGGCTATGACTATGTTTGAGAACAGATGCGAGCCTGGAAATTGTGTGGGCAAACTACTTCACAACCTGGCAGTACCTGCTTCCTCAACCCCTCCTTATCCACCCAAACTCTCCCCCGGCCTTCTGTTGTTGATGCTGAACATTTACAATAACTAACAATAATCACGGTATTTGTTAAGCACTTATTACACGTCAAGCACCTTTCTAAGCGCTGGGGTTAGATTCAGGTTAATCAGGTTGGAAACCGTGCCTGTCCCACATGGAACTGACAGTCTAAGAAGGAGGGAGAACATTGATTTATATTAGCAGCATGTCTCACTATCATTTTGATTTTCTATTCAGCCAAGCCACCATGGGAGGTAAGTTTCCATTGTTTTCCTCGGGTGGGGACTTGGGCAGAGATACGATAATGCCTTATTGCACATCACCTGAAAAGGTGCGACATGGTTATTCGCACACTAGTTAAGAGTAATTGCAAAATGATCATAAAGAACCCCGAAAATCCCCAGGGCCATAGGAATGCTAAACAACCTTAGTATAACGAAGGAGGGGAATGTTCTCGAGGCTGTAGTCTATCCAAGGGTCTGATGCTTATCTAGGAAAATGCTCTGTTGTGGATTTTGTCACCCGCCAAGAAACTGACAGCCCCAAAGTTTTGGGCTTTTCTGTTACTGCAGAGTATATCATCTGAAAAAGAAACCTTATCGATGACTCTGACATCTCTCAATCAATGGTACTTACTGAATGCCTCCTGTGTGTTAAGCCCATGGGAGATTAGACAAGCTCCCTGACCTCCAGCTCCAAGAAAATTAACCATAACGATCATTTATGATTGCCATTCTCCCAAGGGTTGAGCATTGTTAACACCTGGTCTCCTTCATCTCAACAGTCCCGTGAGGTAAGGAGCTATGTGAAGAAACAGACTCTGAAAGGATAAATAATTTACCGCCAGTCACCCGACAGTACAAACTTCACGTGAGCAACTCCAGGAGGGTTAAATCTGGAATTGCAATCAATGATTCTTTTTCCTCTTCCTCTTCCCCTCACTCTAAAACGTCAGCCTAACCAGATTTTAGGTCAAGCGCTGGCTATGGCACAACTTAGTGAAGGTAGGGAATATTGTTGAAAGGCTGCACAAAAACATCAGGGAAACCCACCGCCGAGAGACCCGAGTTTCACTGATACACGGGGTTTTTTTCAAATAAGACTGCCTCTTCAGGAGGACGCAATCTTTCACCCCCGCTCACATCCACACCACTCTTGTGGTGACAGAGTGGGGTGATCCCTTGGGCCCGCTGTCCCGAAATGAAGTGAAAATCGGTTGCCAAGCAGTTAAGAGAATTTGGGGGGGAAAAAAGTTATTTTTCAAAGTTTACCAGAGTGCAGCTGTGGTTCTGAACAGCATGTTCTGAACTTTGCGGCCTCCCGGCCTCCCAATCTTCCCACAATGGACCGCGCTCAACTGCCTTTCAGCAGCTTTCCCTTCAGCATACTAAACTCGAGCTTCTTTAACACCGAGCAACACTTTTCTCCCTTTAATGGGATAATTTAGCCTTCTGACTTTCACAGCAGATGCGTTTAAGACTCAGTGATGTCATTTAATTACAGACTCAGTGAAGACATTTGAAAGCATCATTATAACCAGCCTGTGCTGTCAGTTCCCCAGATGGAGCACATCAACTCTGCCATGCTGAAGAGGTACAAACTCTTGGGAGGAAGAGAGAGTTAGGAAAAAAAAAAAAGTGGGTCAAGTTCTACTCTCTGTCCCCTGAACATTTCTATCCCACGCTCTCGCTCTTTCATTCAGTTCAAAAGAGATAAACACCCACTGAGAAGAAATGGCCCAGGATCCAAATGAAAGAAAGATGAAAATATTGGGCCAATACGGTCGATGCATTTTTATTTTGACAGGTTCTGTCCAAAATTCTGCAGTCTTCTCTTTGCTGTCGCCCTCTCGCTTTACAATTCATCCTAAGCTTTTGAGGATTCAACCACTAGAGGGTGGCAATAGCATTCGGACCCACACGCCCATTCATATTTGACCTTCAGTCCTGAAAAAGAGCAGGTGGAGGTGGGCGTAGATAGATGTCATGGTTATCTGCTCTTTACGCACAATAAAAACAAAGAGATCTGGGGAATGAAACCGAAACTCCTATTGATATTCACAAACACGGCATGGAAATCAAGGAGAGGATCCCTGGCAGAGTTTTCATAGATTAATGGACGCCTGTCCCTACGCTGCGACGCTGGAGGTGGAGGAAGGGGAGGAGGAATCATCTTATAGGCTCATCAGTTTGACACAAGCTAAATAAATGGGAAAGGCTAATTAAAAAAACACCTCCCCGCACCCCCAGCACACACACATACACACAGACCTTTCATAGGCCTCTTGAACAGAGCTGAAAACAGCTTCTCTACCCATCAATCAAATCAGTCAGTGGAATTTATTGAGCACTTAATCTCTGCAGAGCACTGTACTAACATGCTTCTCATCTGCTGGCTCCCAGTTACCCCCTAAATAAACAGTACTAACCCTGAATATGGCGTACAAGTCTAGCGGACCGGACCGGTCTTTGGCTTCCCCAGAATTTTGCCAAAAGGACCCATTAGGGCTCATTTTTCTAGATCACCCGTCCTCTCCTGCTTCGACAATGTCTATTCCTTATCAGCCGTCAGGCTGCCTAGCCCACATCTCATTTGTTGGGCAGTTTTGGACACATTCTAATAGAATTCTGCATTCCTTTCGCTATTTTTAATGCCCCCAGGCCTGGAAGTTGGCTTCATTCTAAGACCTAAAATAACAATGGCAGACATGGCTTTTCTTGCTGCTCCTTGCAGACTGTAACCTTCTGGTGGACAGGGATTGTGTCTACTAACTCTGTTGTACTTTTTCAACTCCTCAGTACAGTGCTTTGCATACAGTGAACACACCATAAATACCATTCATCAACTGACAATGTTTCAGAGGGAAGATCAGATATTTCTTTTATTTTTAGCTCCGGGTCCCAGAGGTTTAACTGATTTAGGCCCTGGAGTGACTGTGTGCCCTTAGAGGTTAAGCTCATTTGAGCAAACCTGGTTTTACAGAAGTATGTTAATACCAGGCATTTCGGGACCTAACTAGAGATGTCTGAATGAAAGGTTCCTTAAGAGTCTAAAAGGAGGTACATATGTTCTCAGTTTAGGACTAGTAAATACTTTGTCCCTAAGAAATTCTTCATCAAAACTGTCTCAATAAGATGACAGCTGGAAATTACTTGTAACAGAGATGGAACTTTGTTATATCTAGCAAAAGCAGTTTTAAAAAAATACGTAACAGGAAAGGACTATAAGGACTAGATGAAAACTAGAAGCGAAGGGAGAGGAGAGAGGGGAAGAAGGAAGGGAAGAGGAAAAGGCGAAAATTCCACTCTTTGTACCCACTTGTGGAGTGCTACTTGCAGAGACATACTCTTCTTAAAGAATGTAACACAAATGTCATCTGTAAGTGGTCAGCCAGTCAGCCCAGGGTCCCAGAAAACCAAGCCCAGAAATCCCATCTCCAAACATACCAAGGAATACCAACATATTCAGAGAATAAATCACCATTTGAGTTTCGGTCTTTTCCAGGAAAGGCTATATATACAAGAGCACCACATTTCCCCACGAGATAGGGATTAACTCCATAATTTATTATTTTCCAATATTCTGCTACGCGCAATGATTCTCCTCTTCATTACAACTCCCACGACCGGGGTAGGTGAACATAATTCTAAGTCGCACGCAGGGAAAGTACCTGTTAGTGTCAAACTGGAGGAGAAGAGGGATTGGGCAGGGGAAGGGGAAGAGTGACCCGCTCATTGGTTTTTCAAGCCTTGCTCCGAGGGTACTCTGTTCCCAATGTGGGAAGAGATTTTCCAAGCTTTTCCTTGCAAACAGTCGCTGTTGGGCTTCCTTAGAACATAATTAGATGAAGACGGTCTCTATTTCCCAAGCCAAGAACCTGAGACAGAAAACTTGACACCTCCCAAACGTTTCACAGAGAGACCAGAGCAGTGTCGGTGACAAATGTCAAGTTTCCTGTCTTTCTCGCCCGGGGGTTCCAATCGTTAAGCTGCTCTGTCTCTCCGTTCCTCCCTCGCTGAATGATTTTCTGCCTTCGCATCTGCCGAAGGAACACGGAGAGATGAACTGATGGAGGTTGCAGGGGGCCATCAAGGGACTGGGGCTCCGATGACTGAAAGCAGTAAAACAAAAGCCATAACCAGGGATAACAGTTTTGGCTACGAGCAAAAGGCCCCCGGAGTAACATAGGGTAACGCCCTTCCTCCTGCTGATTTTAGGATGTAACAACTTGTGAATCTTTCATGAAGTGAGTCCCTGCTGTTTGAACACCCGTATCTTAGACACTGGTCGGATCAAGATTGGCAGTGACAGGGAAGGTGAGTGGAGATCCTACTTGTTCTCTCGCCCTACATCTGAGAGCCTAGCCTACGTAAATTAAACACAAGATAATAATGTTGGTATTTGTTAAACGCTGACTATGTGCCGAGCACTGTTCTAAGCGCTAGGGTAGACACAGGGGAATCGGGTTGCCCCACGTGGGGCTCACAGTCTTAATCCCCATTTTACAGATGAGGTAACTGAGGCACCGACAAGTTAAGTGACTTGCCCAAAGTCACACAGCTGACAAGTGGCCGAGCCGGGACTGACTGTCATGATGAACGTCTGTGAAAGATGAATTGCTTTCCTGAGAGAAGCAGGAAACTGGGAAAGTGCTTTGGGATCCTATCAGCTGGATGGTACTCTCAGAATAGGGCCATTGGTGTTTTCATTAACTGCTGCCCTGAAATGAGAAATGTGAGTAATTTCCTTTAGTAGCTGTCCTCATAATTACAGTCCTTTCATAAAGCCTGTCCTTAATAATAATGATGGTATTTTAAGGGCTTATTATATGCCAAGCACTGTTCTAAGCACTGGGGTAGATACAAGGTAATCAGGTCGTCCCACGTGGGGCTCACAGTCATAATCCCCATTTTACAGATGAGGTAACTGAGGCACAGAGAAGTTAAGTGACTAGCCCAAAGTCACACAGCTGACAAGTGGCAGAGCCAGCATTAGAACTCATAAACTCTGACTCCCAAACCCATGCTCTTTCCACTAAGCCACCCTGCTTCACGATGCTTAATGCTCTCTCTCCTCTATCACTCCAAGCACATTATAATCCAGGACACTCCTCTTCCTTGGCAGTGGAACAACTCATTTAGAGATTGTTTTCTTTTTTACGATATTTGTTAAGCACTTACCACGTGTCAAAAACTGTTCTAAGAGCTGGGGTAGGTACAAGCTAATTAGCTTGGACAGGGAGGGAGAACAGATATTTAGTCTCCATTTCACAGTTGAGGAAACTGAGGCACAGAGCAGTTAAGTGACTTGCCCAAGGTCACACAGCAAACAACTGGCAGAGCCAGGATTAGAAACCAGGTCCTCCGACTCCCAGGCCTCTGCTCTTTCTCCTGGGCCTGGCTGATTCTCTGATGACTTCGTCAAAGTTATTTCCAGGGAAAAGAGGTTTATTAAATTGCCGGGCCACCGACGACTGCCTACCCATACAGAATGCAGTTTCTGTGATATAGTGATATAGTGATTTCTCTATAATCTCTAGGACACTTTTCACCTCCAAAAAAGAGTAGGAGGAGGCTTCTTTTTAGTACCACCCTGCACTCTTCTCCCCGCTTCTTCTAGGATAACACATTAGATTGTAATATCATTAAATTATAAACTCTTGTAAAACTGTAAATTGTAAACTCATTAAATAACACCAATGATATTGGCTTTTTCCCCTGACTAAACTGTAAGCTCCTTGCGGGCAGAGATCAAACTTTCCCAAGAGCTTAGTTTCCTAGACACAGTAAGCACTCAATAAGTGACGCTGATCGACTGATTGAAGACGAAGGGACTTCAGATGGAAATACAAAATAGGGAGACAAAGGACGGCTTGCCATAGTAAGGCAAGACTGGCCCTGTGCTGGACAAATCGAGAGGGCTCAGGCTTGAGTAGGTTCAGTTGGGGGTGAGTCTGGAGGTGCCACTCTCACTGGTAGTGATCACAGGCGGCACAGAGTTGCTCTGGCACAGGTTTGTCATTCTGGGTCTGTACGCCCGGAGTGAGGCCTAATAAGAGCTCCTCAGGAAGGTGGGACGGTGCCTCAGAGCTGACACTGACTGATGAATGCTTCCATCAGAGCAGCGTGGCCTCCTGGATAAAGCCCGGGCTGGGTTCTAATTCCACCTCCACCACGTGTCTGCCTTGTGACCTTAGTTAAGTCACTGCACTTCTCTGAGCCTGAGTTACCACATCTGTAAACTGGGGATTAAGACTGGGAGCCCCACTTGAGACACTGACTGTGCTCAACCTGCACAGCTTGCATCTACCCCAGCGATCAGGAGAGCGCCTGGCACATAGTACGCACTTAAATACCATACATTAAAAAAAAATCTTCCTGGGGTTTATCTTATCCAGCCACTACTGATTTGCGGAATGACATTCGTTAATTTTGGACTCAGACATGGGGGATGGTTGAAGTCCATTAGTACCCAGCAGAATAGTGATAATAATATAACTGTGGTTATTTGGTAGGCAGTACTAGATGCCAGACACTGTGCTAGGTGCTGGGGAAAATACAGGATCGTCAGATCGGACACAGATCCCATCCCACGAGAGGCTCACGGACTAAGAGGGAGGGAGAGCACGTATTCTATCCCAATTTTAAAGATGAGGAAACTGAAGCCCAGAGCACAGTGAAAAAAGCAATGTAGACCTAATGCTTCTCTCACACAGTGAAGATGTCAGTGCTCCTGCTTCTCTAGCTGCCACAAAGAATGATTCCATTATTTCTGCTGCTATTTTCCTGGAATACAGCCTAGTGGAAAGAACATGGAGTCAGGAGACCTGGGTTCCAATTCCGACACTTTCACTTGCCTGCTGTGGGGCCTTAGGCGAGTCATTTACCTTCACTGTATCTCGGTTTCCCCATCTATTGAGCCCCATGCGAAGCAAGGACTGTCCCACTTAATTACTTTGATCTACCCCTGAGTGTGTCACAGAGTAAGTGCTTACGGATATTATCATCATCACTGGAGGAGGGGTAAATCAGTGCTTTAATTCTGGAGTTAATTTAAAAATTAAGACACCAGTTTGACTTTCTAGGGCTCCTTATCCTCCTTGTGTGACCCCTGGATTTCACTTGAGCAAAGACTCAGTTAATAAGAAAAATAATGATTAAACGCCTCCAGGAACGATGCACTCACTAAACTGTTTTCAGGGCCTCTCCATTATTCTGAATCTTTGAGAGGGAAAAATCATTATTTTACTTTATTGTCCTCAGTGGAGAGGAACTGCCATTTGAAAAGAACTATATATTCCTTCTGCCTGAGCCTCCAGACCCGGAAATTCTATTTAAAATTAGGCTATTATTTGATTCCTATTTAAAAGAACCTTTAAAGGAAAGTTTTAGTGTTCAAAGGATCTTTTGTATTTTACAAATGATTTCTGACCAATCGACACAATCAGGGCTTGAACACTATAGAGGTCAGGTTGGCTTAGCTTTCTTGGAATGGCTCTCCGGGGCTTCGCTCTGGTCATGCACGAACAATTACTTTGGAAACTTCTGGTCACTAGAGGAAACACCGTCTTTCTCTTTCACCAGAGAGGACCCATCTGACCGAAAAAGGAGGCATCCCAAGCCAGGGCAGAGGGAGGAAGGGGTGAGACAGGGTTTTCCTAAAGTTACGCTCAGATCGGGGGCAAGCCAATCTCCTGCCTCTCCTCTTTGAGGTCAGGTCAGTGGGGAGCCCCAAACAAGTCAACAGTAGAGTGGTCCATCTAGGCCTTTGCAGAAAATAATAATTACTAAGGGCCAACCTCTGAACTAATAATAATAATTATGGTGCTTGTTAAGCACTTACTATATGCCAAGCACTCTTCTAAGCGCTGGGGTAGATACAAGTTAATCAGGTTGGACGCAGTCCCTGTTCCACATGAGGCTTACACTCCTAATCCCCATCTTACAGATGAGGCCAAGAGATGTTAAGTGGATTGCCCAAGGTCGTGCAGCAGACAAGTGGCAGAGTCGGGATTAGAATCCAGGTCCTTATGACTCCCAGGGTCGTTCTCCATCCACTAAACCAGGTAGATCCAAGAATCAGGTTGGACCCGGTCTCTGTCCCACATGGGGTTCACAGTCTTTGGGGGCGAGTATTTAATCCAATATTTAAAAGACCTGCCCTCGGTCACACAGCAGGCCAGTGACAGAGCTGGGATTAGAACCCAGGTCCTTTGACTCCCAGGCCCTTAGTCTTTCCACGAGGCAAAGCTGCTTCTCATTAGACATCCAAACTAGTTCTTCAAAAGTTACATTCATTCTGTCAGACACCCAGCGGAAATGATGACACCAAAGCACCACTTCTGGCCATCCTTCTAGACTGTAAATTCATTATAGTTAGGTTGACTGACTGATTGATCCATTTGAAGCTACTTGGACCTAAAGAGCCTCTACTGGGGAGGAGCGGGGGGTGAGTGAAGGGAAGTGCACCATTTCTGAGGTGATCTTACATCCATCTGCCTTATATATACAAAAAAAATCCCTCCACATTGTTTACTTCCTTGCAATATGTTCATAATTTGTAGAGTGCAAACTGAAATTGAAGAAAAAATATGCAACAATACTTTGCATTATTAGTATCGTTTTTATTTTTCATTTACTGAAAAAACGTCACCCCGTCCCTCCAAAATTTGACTCTCTATGTTCATTCATTCATTCAATAGTATTTATTGAGCGCTTACTATGTGCAGAGCACTGTACTAAGCGCTTGGGATGAACAAGTTGGCAACAGATAGAGACAGTCCCTGCCGTTTGACGGGCTTACAGTCTAATCGGGGGAGACGGACAGACGAGAACGATGGCAATAAACAGAGTCGAGGGGAAGAACATCTCGTAAAAACAATGGCAACTAAATAGAATCGAGGCGATGTACAACTCTCTATGTTGGAGTACAGAGGGTCTACTGGGAAATCTGTCTCAGCCAGGAGGCGAATGTGAAGAGCTACTCAACCTGTTGACTGACGTGAATGGGTCCCACCTCCTATAATCAGATCCTGTTAGCTATTAATTAGCGTATTTGGAAATTTTTTGTCCATTCAGTTCTGTGGCTCTTCCACTCTCACTCGGTTGGTTCGCGTGTTAAATTCTGACCTGAGTGTCAACATTTTTTTAATTAGAACACCCAGTAAAATCAGATAATATGCTCCTTCTGGGCAGGAATGGCTTCTCCCTACTGTATTCTCCTAAGTGCCTTAGTACAGTGCTTTGCACATAGCAAACACTCAATAAAAACTATATAATCTAAAGTGGCTCATTTTAACTCCAATTATATGCCTATAAAATGTGTCTGAGTACTGTCGCCCTGACCCCAAAGCACCTAACGCGACCTGCAGCCTCAATGGTATGCAAGTCGAGCTTTGCTCTTCTGATATGTTTGAGTCAGAGCCCGAATGCCCTACCTTAGCTCACTTCACAAATTGTTCAGGTTGGACACAGTCCCTGTCTCACAGAGGGCACCCAATCTTAATCCCCATTTTACAGATGAGGTAACTGAGGCAAAGAGAAGGGTAGTAACTTTCCTGAGGTCACGCAGCGGATACATGGTGGAGCGAGGATTAGAATCCGGGTTCTCTGACTCCCAAGCCTGTATTTTTTCCACTAGGCCATATCGCTTCCCTACTACATATCCTACTAGACGAGAGGCAGTAGGGTGGGGAGAAATCTCTTCTCTGCAGATACCTACCAACAGAGTTACTAAGAAGGCTGACCAGGTTTTGAAGTAACGTTTCCAGCAGAGAATACTGCACACCTCTAAATGGGCTGAGGATCCCTTCTAATGCCTCGTTTTTGCAGAGACAAGAAAACGGAGGCACTGTCTTATCTGGCTCGGGCACCACTTGAATGTCACTCATTAAATGTCGCTCTCTGCTAATGCTGTGAATATCTGTAAAATACCTGGAGCTCAGAGGATGAAAAATTTAGGAAAGCCAAATAATTTTAGAAGTGTGACCTTTATATGCAAGCTGATGGGAAACCATCCACCTTGTCAGACCAAGAGGAACAGTTCATCTGGGCAGGGCTGACAGCATCCTCTCTTTAAAGTATTATCGGTAAACTTGAACTTTATAACTGTATTATTTGCCCAGTAAAAGCTATTCCTCTAAGGTCCGACTTCTGTTCTTTCAGTACGTAATCCTTTCCTATACAGCAAATCATCCCGAGAAGTATTCCAACCTAAATCTCAAGAACCTGCTAACTATAAATTCCCCAATGGACCATAATCCAGAGAGAATTCTGACCCGTTTCCAAGAACACAGTGGGGAAGAGGGAGATTTCCTCCCTTTCTTTTCCTTTTTTAAGGATGCAATAAATCTGAATCACTTACACCATAAAGCAGCAAAACAGCAAAAGTAAGAGTTGCTATTAGTGAGGGAGCCATAAAACCCTCTTATTTTTATAGACTTGGACATTAAAAATGTGATATTTAAGCCTTTTGCTTATACAGTGAAGGCAGCAACTGGATATAAATTTCATGGTATCTAACAACAAAACCCTGTAGCCTACAAAAACAAAATTATCTTTGCAATGCAACTTTAGGCTGGAAATTGAAACTCCAAAGGTAATTTTCCATCGGAGGTGCTCGCTGATGCAAGAATTACGCGCACAGAGATGAGTCAATAGAATTTGTTTGATTGCTTCATCAACCCTCCATTATATCAAATCTTCTAAAGCGGCAGGAGACATCACAAGGATGTTTGAGGATTCCTTGTTTGAAGACACAGAGGGGCCAAAATCATATCATTCCTACTGAGAAATGGGGCCTGCCCATGAAATTGTAATTAATGCCATAACAATCTACTTAAAAGTCTCTGAAGCAGCTTGCAGGGGGATAAATCAGGGGTGAAACATTGTTAGCATTTTATTAAAATAAAAAAAAGTCTGACATGACAGAAACCACGTTACAAACTAATAAGGGATTAGCTGAAGCAATTACAACTTGGGCATTGTTTTTGCCATGCGGAACAGTGAGAAAAAGAAGCTTTGGTTAAACAAGCAGCTTTCCAGAAAGGGCAGGAAGAGAAAGGGAGAGATTGTAAGTGGCCCCCTCTTTTTCAAGCCATCACTCTAAGAAAACCTGACATGACCTAGGATCAGGTAATTTTGCTTGGTACCAATGCAGTAATCCATATTCTGGCAGGGGCAGGAGCATCAAACTACTGAAAACAAAAAAGAAACCTCTAAAATTTGGATATAACTAATTTTGGAAATACAAATAATAACCATAATTATTTGCACCGGTGTATTTCAGAGATGATATCAAACTCCTGCAGCTCCATTTCGGGGAGATAGAGTCCTCTCTGTCCTCTGAGATTTAGAGAGGGACTTTTTCTCAAGGTCAGATTCAGTCTTGAAAACAAGTGCCTAGAGTTCTTTGTCCTGACAGCTTCCCTGTAGGGGATTCATTTAGTTTACTGATAAAAAAAAAAAAAACTGCTCCCTGAAAACCAGCCCAGATAAATTTGAACAAATTTGGTTTCAGTGGCTCTCTGAAAGGTATCACAGTACTTTGACAGGAAAACTGGGAATGCTTTTGCAGTAAAAAACCAAACCAAAACAAAAACCCACCACCCTATTTTGACTAATAATTGAGCACTCTATCTAGAGAAATCACTAACAAATAATAATTGAGATGACCAGGTGAAAAGCTGCCATTTCTTGCCTTTGCGCAATTCTGTTTTCTAGACTCCAGCATGGCCTGGGCTGGTGGCAACCATCACTTGCAGTGGTAAGTTGAAACAACAGTTCTCAGTTTAAAAAGTTTTAGAAATCTGCCCCTACTGAGCAATTATCAATCAGTGGTATTTCTTGAGCACTTACTATGGGCAGAACACTGTACTTAGTGCTTGAGAAAATACACCACCAATGAGTTGGCGGACAAGGCCCCTGTCCACAACGAGCTTTCAGGATAGAGGACATTAAAGTAAATGAATAATTTATAATATATAATTTAAAGCTTTAAGTGCTGTGGGGTTGAGGGTAGGGTGAATATCAAATGCCCAAAGGTCACAGGTCCAGGTGCAACCAAACGTAATCCAGATCTAGGCAGTAATAAAAAGGAACGCGAGTACTTGTTTTGCCAAGGACAAGCATCTCAAAACTCAAGGCAGAAGACATCTGGACCGAACCCAAATCATTTGGCATCTGGGTAGGCTTACTCTGGCCAAATGTTAGCTCTTGAGCGTTTGATAACTCTTAAAAAATAATATACTGATGATTTAAGTGGCTCCAAATCAAAGGAGGATTGAATTCCTCATAAATTACCCATGATCTTTAAAACTGAGGGGGAAGAGTGAGTGATTCATGTCCACGATTCACAATAGAGCTCAATTCATCATTCCCTTTCTGAAACCTCTCATTCACCATGTGTTCAATTAGGCTTGTTTAGCTGCCCCCTTTTCCACAAAAGGGAAGAGTACTTAGGGCAACACATGCAGAATCTTCAACCAATTCTAAAGGTGATTGGGTTCATTCATCCAACACCAGAGTTTAGGACTGGGTCCCTAAATTGCCAGAGGCAACCGTCATCTGGGAGGAAGTTTGATGATTGGCCACTTGGACAATAGCTGCATTTACATGAGGCAAAACCAGTGCTAATTCCCCTAACTCCTCCCTTCCGAAAAAAATCCAGAACACAGTTGTGACAACTACACAAATACATCCTGCTTACTTTCCCTCTTCCCAGGCAATTACACAAAATTGGAGCTCCTTGTGGACAGAGAATGTCTTTATTGTGTACTCTACTCTCCCGAGCACTTACTACGGTGCTCTGCACACGGTAAGCGCTCAATAAATTTGACCGACTACATTGCCAGGCCACCAGGAAGAAGCCACTGATCTAGATTAGCGCCTGAAATTGAGCTTTCTCTCTGCCTCATGCTCACCTCTGTTAATCCTCCCTCCTTCCTTCGAAAAGCTAATGACGTCTAATTTCAAACACAGTCATTTTGTTTGGTCTGCTTCAGAATGGGACCCACTTTTACTGCCCTCAATATCCAAAGGGCCACATCTCTCAAAACTGGGACCCTTAGTTCAGGCATGGCACAGAGCTAAACCCACTCTGGGTTGGGCTCTGACTATGCTCCCCTGGGCTCTGACTGTGCTCCCCCGCCCCAGAAACTCACTCCCAGTTCCGGGTGGAGTAAGAAAGAAGGAGGTAAGGAAAAGGAAGAGAGAAGGAAGACTTATTGGAGGGTTAATTTTTCTTTTTAAAGTTGTGGTTTTTTCTCCAGCAAACTATTAGGAGGTCAGGTAAAAATTGGATTTCACTTTGGACAGGAGCTTACGATCCAGCACCTGAAAGAATCTACATGACCACCAAGTGGAACCAATACAGAATCAGGAAATACATATCCTGTTTACGCAGGTATTTGCAGTTTTCAGTCCTCCAACTCCATTCTTCTGGCATCCTGACCCTTCTATTACCCTTTTAGATAAGCCTGGCTTCCTTATTTTATGTCTTAGATTTTCATGATGCCAGATCATGAAATCAGATCTGAAAGCCATAATGTTGACAGCTGGTGAGGAACACAAAAGCTATTCTACTTAAAATCTGACACTTCCAAAATCAATGTTGGAGAACTTTTTTATTATTATTCTTGTTTTTGTTATGATATTTGTTATGTGCTTGTTGTGTGTCAAGCACTGTTTTAAGCATTGGGGTAAGTACAAGTCAATCAGGCTGGACAGAGTCTCTGTCCCACATATCCTCACAGTCTAAGCAGGAGGGAGAACAATTAGCAGAACCCCATTTAGAGCAAGGTCATGCAGCCTGCTGAGGCCAAATTTGATTCGGTGGGATCTGGCAGTCATTTCCTGGGCTGTCATAATTTTCGACAGTTTGGGACTGGAAGGAGGAGTGTGGATATTATTATTATTATTATTATTATTATTATTATTATAACATTATCATTTAGAACATGTTATAAGAAACACAGAGAGGCAGAGAATCCAGACTTGACCACACCGGAGATATTTCCACTGTTTTCTATTTTCCTCCTTACCTTTGTCGACTAAATCTGAATCCTTTCCACTTATTCTTGTTCCTCTCCCTCCAGATCCTTTCCCTCCTTCTCTTTCCTCCACATAATGTCCAGTAACTGAGAATATTTTCAACTCACTGTACTTGTCTGCCCATTTCATTTGGGAAAAGTACTCTAGTCACTGAACACATGTGTCCTGCTAAGCCTTCTCTTGGTGATATTGCTATGCATCTGCAACAAGTTCATCTGGGAATCTTTATTGTTAAGAGAACAGTATCGATGAGGTTTTCTTTGATTATTCCCTGTACTCCTTTTCAGAAACACAGGACAGTATTACGCACACCACTCAGACACAGAGAGTCATTCGCCTATGTTGAAATCATATATGGAGTGATTGAGAACAGTTAGCTCGGTTAAGCATTTCTGGGATAAATGCAAGCGAGAATGATGACCGCAAATTTGCTTCTTAATTGAAATTTTCAGCCTTGTTTTAGTAAATATGGGGGAGATGACAATTATAGATTTGTGGGATAAGAGTCTTCCAAAAGGCCTTAATATTTGCAGTGACAGGTAACATATCCCATGAGCCTGAGTGTTTAGAAAGAGCCGTTTGTGATGTTCCTAAATAGTACTGTGGCACCATTTATTATTTTTTTTTGCCTGCTCCAAGGCATGCGGCAAAGTCTGAAATGCAGAGTACATACTAAGCAGGAGCTCAAATTGAGGAGAAGACTGCATAATTGTACAACTTGTGCCTTATATATTCATAGTTAATTTTGGCAACTGATTTCACTCTACAGAGAGGGAGGCAATGGGGGTGGGGGATTCAGGGAAGGGCGGGAGTAACTGTTCCTGTCCTTCAACTTACTAGAAATGTATTAGGAATGACAGCCTATGATTGCTGCAGACAGCATCTAATTAACTGTCATTATAAAACACATGTCAGAGCCTAGGGCCTATGAGGGATCTGATGTCTAATTTCTCTCCAGAATAATAAGAGCCTCCTTTGAAACAAGCTGGTGAATGAATTTTGTTGTCTTATTAATCAACTGATTTCCATTCAACACCCCCGTAAACCCCCCCACACCCCCACACACTTTAATACACACCCCAACCACTTTGGAGCTCGCATTTTAAACACATGATGGATTTAATGCAACTTCCTGTCATCTTCCGACTAGACAACCTCAAACAAGGGTCGGAGCAGAAATGTGATACGGAAGAGGAAGCTGTCGGTTAAACTATTAGCTCAATAATGAAACAATTACACCTAAACAACCATGACAATTACTTACAAAGTTTATTTTCTCTCAGTTTGCCACAACATGCACTGAGATTCCATTTTCATTCTTATTAATTGGAACAAAGAAATTAATCCTTCTCTCCCTCTGTTAGGCAAAAAAAACCAACAACAAACGAGTGGGAAATAGTGTATTAGGGAGTCATCCAGTTTTTAATTATTTTTATTTAGCTTCTATTGGCATGGGCAGGAAAGGAGTAGTCATTACCTGTGTCTTGTAAATGGGGTTAAGATGAAATGTAGGCCAGATCTCTGAGAAGAGGATATTACTGCTACCAGGCTAAACTTCTCTTTCCTAATATTGCCTGTCAGCTTCCCTGACTGGCTCTTTCACTCAGCTCAGACTTAAACCATGCGATCCCACCACTGAATTGGATCGGCAAGGAAAGGCGAGGCAGGTTAGCAACAGGCAATAATGTTGTGCCCAGGCAGATGGAAACAGTGACCACTGATTTGTCCTGTCCACTTCGGCGGTTCATGGGAAAATCTAATTCCATCTATGTTTATGTACATATCTGTAATTTATTTATATTAATGTCAGTCTCCCCCTCTAGACTGTAAGCTCATTGTGGGCAAGGAATGTGTCTACCAACTCTGTTATACTGTTTTCTCCGAAGAGCTTAGTACAGTGCTCTGCACTAAGTAGGCACTCGATAAATACAATTGATTGAATGACTTCAAAGTGGGGGAATGGGGCTACATATGCCCAGTTCAGGATGCACGTGTAACAGTGGGCTAATTCCCCACAGAAGAAGCCCAAAGTGGGAGTGGACACTGGTTCATGTAAGATCCCCACCATTCTAAGGAACAGCTCAATCAAGGCCTCACCCTAGGTCTGGCCCAAGACTCAGTTGAAACTAAATATTTCAAGGCAAAGTAGTTCTGGGAGTTGAGGTGGAGAAAGAAGACCGAAGGGGATGTCATGGGTGTCAAATCCCCGGGAGGCCTTAAACCAAGTCCTGGGCCTTAAACCAAGTCCTGATCCTCTACCGTATTCTAGGGCAGAGGCAACTCTGTGTGACAGGTAAAGTATGATTAGTTGCGGTGTTGTTTTTCCTTGCTTCCTTCTTGCATTTGACCGGAGTGGAGTGGCATGGATAATTCCGAGTAGGACAATCTGCCCATTACCATCTCCCAGTTGACATGTCACCTACACTTCGACAATTCCACAGGACAATTTAAAAGTTGGGGGATGGGGGATGGGAAGAGAAACAGAGGGCAAGCTGGTTAACCCTTCCATTCTCGCTAAAACAAACCAAAACGACACATCCAGGCTAGAAACCTTTAAAAGCCCAAGGAAGAGCAACTTACAAACCCACTTTTAACTGCAAAGTTCTAGGAGTAAAGGATATGATATTTATTTTTAAACAATGCTTCCCAGATGTGCCACAACATCACCAGAAGTAATGCCAAGTGTGGAATTCATAAACTATACTGACATAAAAAATGTATCCTTACACTTTCTTACTCTTGCCCCATTAGTCAGGCAGGAGCTCTTTACATTTCGTGTCGGACATCTTTTCCCCACAAAAAGAACATGAAATTTTGGATTGCCTCTCCTGATTTCAGAGATAAAGGCTACTACCTCTATGGCTTCTGAATGTTCATACGGTATCGGTTCTCTCTACGTGATCATTTTAGTTAAAAAAATCTAGCCAGAGCAGCTTTCACAAAGCTGTGAATTTAGTTTTGCTCCGTTTCCCTTCTGAAATGTTCAGTTCACCCAGCTTCCCAAACAACTGACGGCGGATGTTCTAGGCAGGTCTTAGTCTTGGAGGAAGGGAGTGAGGGACCTGGCTCTTTCCACTTCTTCCCCATGCTCCTGAGCTCCTAGTCTGAAGCGCTGACTTTTACCTCATAGAAGGGCTTTTGGGAATTCGTTATATATCATGTAGACAGTTCCTTATATTCGAGGATGACATTAAAGGGGAAAGGGAGTGTGGCTTAGTGGCAAGAGCCCAGGCTTGGTTGTCGGAGGAGACGGGTTCTAATCTCGGCCCTGCCACCTGTCTGCTGGGTGACCTTGGGCAAGTCACTTACCTTCTCTCTGCCTAAGTTACCTCATCTGTAAAATGGGTTTTGAGACTGTGAGCCCCACATGGGACAACTTGATTACTTTTACCCCAGTGCTTAGAACAGTGTTTGGCACATAGTAAGCACTTAAATGCCATCATTATTATTATTATTTAGAAGAGTTACAAAATCAGTACCATTTTCCCAATTAGTATCAAGTACCAATTTGAGCTCTCAATACTCATTCCAAGTAAGTCTTTCATTTAAGCACAGCAATGAGAAAACAATCGGGAATTGAAGCCTCCTATCTCATACTCTCAGTTTCGGGTTTATGTTTTTTCCACTTTTCTTATTCTAAGTGAACAAATCAGTGAAACAACAGGGATAGGGCAACTGGGTATTTCCCTTACTACATAGATAGCATTTTGTATCTGGTGCAAGGAAGACATTATTATAATCATAGTTAAAGACTCCCTGTGGCGATTTCTAATAGTCCTTCAAACCCAGGGACTAATTCTGAACCAAATGGGGCCATATCAGATAGCAAACATTTGTGACCCAAGGCAAATGGGTATGGTTTTTACCTTAAGTCTCCTTTGTTACCAAAAAATTGCTGCTCTGGGGGCTCTTTCCTCAAATCAGCAGAAGTTTTTCTCAAGTTCTCATTGAATAAATATTTAATATTCTCCTTAGTTTCCCAAAATGATATCATTTGTCCTTATATGTTGCTACATGGCTCAAGGCTTATTTGTTCTCTGCAGATGAATCTCAAAACTGAAATGAAAGCCAGCCACAAACCCAGGATAGAAAGGAGGATCTGATGGATCAAGAATCTGTCTCTTCAAAGACTCTACTTTTGGCATAACCATTTGCTTGGTAATAGGCAAATCTGTTCTCTCTACTTAACCTGTCTTAAAGCCTGGAATGTCACTTTTGGCAGTCAAAAGATTTTCTCTAATCCCTAAATTTCAGAAATGGTGTTTCTCCACTAGACCTCTACTCTGAAAGCACACTGGGAAGTCATGAAATGGCAGTCAATCTATCAGCTCAGTCATGATGGAGCTGAATTCATCCCTGAATTTATAGAATCCAATATTCACCCAGGTATAATAGACACCTGGCAGGGAGAAAGTGCTTCCACACTGACGAAATCTAAATCATAAATGATTACTGAAAAATGACAAAGAAGGCTAGTGTTTCTTAAATGCTTTGGGAGTATTTACATGGCACAGATTGAACATTTGGTCCATTACATTCACCCCCTTAATTTGGGCCATAAATGTGAACTGAAGGGAAAGACTGATAATTCAACTGCAGACTGCTTCTGTTCTTGATCAAGCCTGGATTCCAATTACTGAAGGAATAATTTCTCATACAGCAACTGTCTGGCTGAAAGGGTCTCCCAAATGTCACAGGGAAATACACCCTGATATGGAAGTGAAATATAACCAATGCAATAGATAATAATAGATTTGTGCTCTTCTAGCAACTTTACCCAAGAACTTTCCAACTACACAAACGCTACATCCTATTGAATGCCACACTACTCCTATGGCTTATGTTAAGAGTATCCAAAATTACCGAAATTCAACTTTTATTTCAGGGGGTACTGAAAATTGGCAATTTTTTTTAGATGCCAGACTCTTTGAAAGATAATTAATCCACATTCAGAATTACAACCAAACATTAAATTCCATCTTGGATCTATCAATAAGACATTTGAAAACACGACGGGATGACTCCAGAGTAAAGGGTGTGTGGATAATTAATTTATCAGCTAAGATCAGCATGGAAGATTTTCAAAGAGACAATCTAGCAGTGTTGCACATAGATTTTTCTGGGGAGTGACATACTGCTATTGCCAGGAAGCAATATAGTGAGGGGGTGATTTTTATCGAAGTGAGACCTATAGGGATACAAGCTGGCCATTAGGTTCTCATAGGAGTCAGATGCAAATGCCAACGATGATGCCGGGGTATTTCCACCTAATGATTTCTCAAATCCTTAGAGAACTGGAGCAGCAGCATGGCCTAATGGATAGAGCACGGGCCTGAGAGTCAGAAGGACCTGAGTTCTAGTCCTGGCTCTGTCACATGTCTGCTGTGTGAACCTGGGCAAGTCACTTAGTTTCTCTGTGCCTCAGTTACCTCATCTGCAAAATGGGGTTAAGACTTAAACCAGGAACAGAGGGTGGTGGTATTTGTTAAGCACTTACTATGTGCAGAGCACTGTTCTAAGTGCTGGGGTAGTCACAGGGGAATCAGGTTGTCCCACGTGGGGCTCACAGTCTTCCTCCCCATTTTACAGATGAGGTAACTGAGGCACAGAGAAGTGAAGTGACTTGCCCAAGGTCACACAGCAGACAAGTGGCAGAGCTGGGATTCAAACTCATGACCTCTGACTCCAAAGCCCGTGCTGTATCCAACTTTTTTACCTTGTATCTACACAGCACTTAGTACATTAGCTGTAAGTACATTACATAGTAAGCACTCAACAAATACCATTTAAAAACAAAAAGAATTCAGGGGAGCTCAGATTGCAGGACAAAGCAGGAGAGGTCTTGGAGAAGCCTGCAGATAATCCAGTGGTCACCTTCAGGTCCGGTTTGGACCCTGGTAGAGGCCATAGGTGGTCAGGTGGAGGATTTGATCCATATTGGGGAATCATTATTATTATGGTACTTGTTTAGCACTTACTATGTGTCAAGCACTGTTCTAAGCACTCTCTCCCATTTAGACTGTGAGCCCGTCATTGGGCAGGGATTGTCTCTATCTGTTGCTGAACTGTACATTCCAAGCGCTTAGTACAGTGCTCTGCACATAGCAAGTGCTCAATAAATACTATTGAATGAATGAATGAAGTTAATCAGTTTCGACAGAAGGCGCTCACAGTCCAAATAGGAGGGAGAAGGAAACGTGAAAAAAAAACCTGTTTCAGACATGAACACTTGGGAAAACCCGGGAATCGATCCGATATCCCAAAGGTCCTGGAGTTACCTGACAAACAGTGAGAAGGAGAAATAAACTCATCAAATCAAAGGCTGGGACCTTTTTTTTTTTTTATTTTTTTTTTTTACTTTTATGTCACCAAGCACTTAGTATAGTGCTCAGCACAAAATACACACTCAGTAAGTACAATTGGTGTAAAGTAAGAAGTTCATTGCTTCTGGAAATTCCTTTGGAGAAGCTGGGAGTCTATAAAAGAAATCTGCCCCACAGTGAGTACCTTCTTTAGTAAGATATGGCACAAATATTTAAGAGAAGGCTTGAAAGAACAATGAAGAATATAAAGAAAAATGACATCAACGGATCGGTATTATTCTGCCTGTTTTATCTTTTTTCTTTTCTTTTTTATACCTTTCCATTTTCCTGGAGGTGTCTGGAGAGCAATGGCAGGATTATCAGCCCCAACATCGGACTTCATGTTTTAAAATGAAAATTCACATGGTAGGAGCTGGGATTGGGCAAAATGTAGCTTTTCTAAAGGATCTCTGGTTCCTACGTGAGACCTGGACTCCTAAATTGTGGCCAGTTGTTGAGGGTTCAGTGTGAGCTGGGTCGGTGTCCAACTCAAGAATCTACTGAATGGGCTTTCTCTTTAGTCAAATGGTTAGCGAGACGAGTACCAACTGTTACTTTTTATTAGGCGTCAACAGATAGTCTACCCTTACACGAAACCATTAACTGGACAACGCTTACTTCCTGGGAAAATACTGAGCTGGGAGTGACATATTACATAGAGCTATATTACAACTATTTATATATAGGAAAATAACTTCTGGAGTTTCAGAGAAGGGCCCAAAGGAATTCCAGCCTCCCTTCAGCAACAAACAGGGTAATTTCGGAATGCTAATGGGATTCTTCATTCACTAAACCAATTCATCAGCCATTTCAGCTTATGTTCTGATGAAGAAAGGAAATCACATATTGCTATTAACAAAGGGCGAGCTAAAGTGAGCTGGGAGGAACAAAGAGAGTTTCAAAATTATCCTTCCGCTTAAAGTCCCGGAACAAAATCACATTATCTTGATGCTCCATCTGAGACCTCCTGCTCTGGCGAATTGCACACAGATTTTGATGGAGTTCAAAATACCATGTGGTCACTCAGGAGTTGGGATCGTCAACCTGTTCCTGGGAGCCTCCTAGATCTCCATTACATAAGAAGGACGACATAGGGGAATGTTTAGGGGTGCCTAGGACCATCGTCCACCAGAAACAGGACAAGGCAACGAGCGGCAGGGTGTGAAAAGACTGCCAAGCAACCTATTGTTTCAAAGAAAATCTAATGAAGCAAAGACTACCGAAGAGGAATACACTGGACCCATTCATTTCACGAATCCCTGCGATGAGCAGGGGGGAAACGAACTGCAAAACTGTAGTGCTTCATAGTAACTGCTTACTAGGCCGTCACCATGAACAGGTTGCGAATTCCTGCTCTACAACAACCCACATCAGTTATTCTCCTAAAGGTAGTAGAATTGGAAGGAGAGAGAGGGAAGGTAGGAAGAGGAAAAAGGGAATGGAAGACACTGTCTTCTCCACTGGATCACTAGCCTTAGTTCAAGATGAAAGGCCTTTTACAAACTTGAGACGATCTATAAAAGGACAAAAGGTCTAGGGAAAGCACTCGGAATGGAGGGAGTTGGACAATATGACCCTCCGAAAATACTTCAAAGGATGTTCTAGAAAGATCACAACAGGGGAGAGTGCTACTATATTAAACTCATCTTATCTGTATGTCGTGTTCCAATAAAGTGTCCTTCATTTTCTTTTGGGGCTCTATTCTCGGCAAAGGCAGTGTGAGGCAAATCAATTTGTGGAAAGCGAATCAAACTCTCCAGAGGAAAATGAGAGTTAAATTCCAGATCCCATCAGGCCATAAAGTTGCATAGACTTTGGTGTAGAAAACTGGGCTTATTTTATCTTCCCTCCCACTCCCAGAGCAAGCTTTCTCTCTCCCCTTTCCTCTCTCTCTCTCACACACACACATCTCAGTACCTCCCTCTGGGCTGCTTTGGGGATTCAGGGATATGGGAGAGAGGAACCCCTCCAGAGCAGTAACCAAGTGAGGAGAAACTCCTACAGTTCACCTACAACAGAAGTGGAAAGAACACGGGCCTGGGAGTCAGAAGGGCCTAGGTTCTAAATCCAGCTCCACCACCCGTCTGCTGTGCAACTGGTCAAGTGACTTCACCACCTCTCTGCCTCAGTTACCTCATCTGTACAACTAGATTAAGACTACGAGCCCTTTGTGGGGCTAGGACTGTGTCCAACCTGTACTTGTATCTACCCCAGCACTTAGAGCAGTGTCTGGCACATAGTAAGCACTTAAATATCCCCCCAAAATTCCTACAACTGCAAATACTGAAAACAGAGAGAATGCAGGGAGGGGCTGAATGCATCGAGCAGCCAGGACATTTGAAAAAGGAGAGAAAGAAGGTAGGGAAGAACTGGGGGGCAAGAATGGAGACACAAATACACACTTTTTCCCTTTGCACACTACAGATAACCAGTAAACAACAAATAAGGGGAGCCCTCTATGACAGCTATGTGTTCTTTATTTAACACCAAGAACACATTTGCTGCACACAGAACAGGTTGTTAATTATGCTTAAAACTGCCCCAGGACAGCTGCAATCTCAGAATAGCCAAGTGTGACTTTTTGAAGCACTGTAAGGACTGCAAATTTTGTACTTAACAACAATAACAACAACAAAGCTCCTTTCAGTGAAAATCAGTGCAGAAAAGCCTGAGAAAAGACAACAAGCCCTGTATTTATTTGAATGAAGCAGAGGATCAGGTTTACAAGAGAAGGTTATTTTTCCATACAGGGGGAAAATTAACCTTGTATATGCAGTGCCAAGAGGGATACCAGTCAGTACATCCTTACTACCTTAAAAACCAATTTAAAATGAAAATGACATTACTAAAATCCAGCTAGTCCAAATTCAAATCGTTAGATTAATATTTTTAAAACTATCGTTTGAACCAAATGGCACCACTATTATTCCAAAAGCACATGAAATCAGTAATTTAATTTAAATAGAAAGCATGCTGCTTGCCTTAAAAGAATTACACTGTTGACTGTGTTAAGCAAATAATAATTAACGCAAGTACATACAGTTCTAATTAGCAAGGAATTTAATTAAACAAATATGCCAACATAACCAGATGCATGACAAAGTAATTGTAATATGTCTTGCCAATGTATTCTTTATCACTTCATAGTTTTTTAACGTAGTGACTGCAAAGTCATTGTAAAAATACCGGCACGGAAGTTCTTAAAGGGAAGACTTACAAACTCACATTAAACCAAGAGAAATCAAATAAATGCTCAACGTTCCTCAGAAGGCTTTGAGGAATAGTAATCGATGCTTTGGTCAAAGCACCTAGAAGTTAGTCGGGAAGCGCCTGTGCAAGTCAGCTCCTGCTGACAGATTTTAGTGGCATTCCAGATTTAGGAAATAATGATAGTAATAGTGGTATTTGTTAAGCGCTCACTATGTGTCAGGCACTGTACTAAGCACTGGGATAGGTACAAGGTAACTGGGTTGGTCACAATCCCTGTCCCACTTTGGGCTCACAATCTTAATCCCCATTTTACAGATGAGGTAAGTGAGGCACAGACAAGTGAAGTGACTTGTCCAAGGTCACACAACAGACAAGTGGCAGAGTCGGAATTAGAACCTAGGTCCTTCTGACTCCCAGGTTTGTGTTCGCTCCACTAAGCCACGCTGCTTTCCAAATGAGCCTTTAGGTTGCACACCTCTCCCCGGCCCCACAAAAAAAAAAAAATCTTCAAATTTTCACTTATTCTTCAAAATGGTAATCCATCCTTTCCAAAGAAGAGAATGGTAAATTAGGAGGTCCAACTTCTTAACTGGGTGTTCTAAGAGTCACTTTCAATTCCGGAGGCCTCCAAGTTCACTAGAGAGCTGAAAAATGATACCTCAAAATGAATGTCAACACTCAGGAACTCAAAATGTCTTCTGTGATTCTTTTTTATGATTTTTAGAGGTTGGGGCGGACCACAGGCAGTTACGGTATATAAGGGTGGCCGGAAAGATAGCTGGAGAGAACTGGTCCAAGAAAACTGGAGGGAAGAGAGGGGACAGGTGAGAGATCCAACCTGTCCCTGACTAGAGAAGCAGCATGGCCTAGTGGGAAGAGCACAGGCTTGGAAGTCAGGGGTCTAATTCCGGCTTCGCCACTTGTCAGCTGTGTGATTTTGGGCAAGTCACTTCACTTCTCTGTGTTTCAGTAACCTCATCTGTAAAATGGGGATTAAGACTGCGAGCCCCACATGGGACAACCTTATTACCTTTTTTCTACCCCAGCGCTTAGAAGAGTGCTCGGCACATAGTAAGCACTTAAATACCATCGTCATCATCATTATTATTATTATTAATTCTCTCCTTGGTCCTTCTACTGCTCCTGAGGGAGTGGACACTACTGAGGTTGATGAGTAAAATATGTGTGTCTGAAGCCAGCCAACATTCTTGATGCACTGAATGGATTACACACTCACAAAGATAGCCTTAACACTATTTCATACAAGGAGAAATAACAGTTAAATATTGTTAGTCTCGAGGGCAAGACTAGCCCTGGTTCTAAACTACCCCGATACTTAAAATCATGAGAAGTAGCAAGGCCTAGTGGAAAGAGCATGGACCTGGGAGGCAGAGTTGTTATTAACGTTATCTGTTAGACACTCACTATGTGCCAGACACTGTACTGAGCACTGGGGTAGATATACAAGCTCATCAGGTGAACACAGTCCATGTCCCACAAGAGGCTCACAGTCTTAATCCCCATTTTACAGACGAGGGAACGGAGGCACAGAGAAGTGAAGTGACTTGCCCAAGATCATACAGCAGACAAGTGGCGGAGCCAGAATTAGAACCCAGGTCCTTCGGACTCCCAGGCCCTTGCTCTGTCCACTAGGACACACTTCTTCTTGGAGGACCTGTGTTCTACTCCTGGCTCGGTCACTTGTCTTCTGTGGGACCTTGGGCACATCACTTAACTTCTATGGGACTAAGTTTCTTCATCTGTAAAATGGGGATTCAACATCTGTTCTCCTTCCTTCTTACACTGTGAGCTCCATATGGGAAAAGAACGGTATCTGATCTGATTATCTGGTATTTATCTCAGGACTTGGTGCAGTGTTTGGCATGTTTTTACCAACAGATCAGCTTTAATGAGCACTTTCTGTGTGCAGAGCACTGTAATAAGAGCTTGGGAGAGTACAATATAACACTGAACCTGTAGTGGAAGACCAACTTCATCCTCTCTGGTGGAACTGCTGTTATTTCTGGAAGGAGCCTCTGCGGTCTGTCATATCAAACATCACCAACACAAGGAATTTACTCTCAAAAAAGGTTGAATTTAACTCTCAAAAAGGGTTCCTGGACACAGTCAGGAAAAGGAGGAGGAGTCACGACTGTCTGCATCGCCAAAAAGAGGGATTTCTTCCCCTGTGGACTCAAGCATATGAGCATCAAAGGACGCCTTCATTGTGCAGGCTTCTCTGATAAAACGGCAACTAAGGGGAGGGAATTAAGGGCATATAAAATGTTTAAGCCCTTGGTGCAAAGGTCTGGGTCTACTGGATCACACTGGGATGGAGCAGTTGAAATGTGGTCCACTTTAATGAAGGGGTCCTATCATGGACCATGAGCAGGTTAGGAAAGTACAGTTTGGCACAATAGAAAGTGAGTGTGTTGAGGACCAGATATGACTGCAGATAATAATAATTAATAAGCATAATAATAATGTTATAATAATCATAATACAATATTTATATTATAATAATATAATAATAATATTTGTTAAGGGCTTACTATGCGCCAAGCTCGCTGCTAAGCCCTGGGGTAGATACAAGGTAATCAGGTTGTCCCACATGGGGTTCACAGTTTTAATCCCCATTTTACAGATGAGGTAAGTGAGGCCCAAAAAAATTTAGTGGCTTGCCCAAGGTCACAAAGAGGACAAGTAGCAGAGCCAGGATTAGAACCCACATCTTCTGACTCTCAAGCCCATGCTCTTTCCACTAAGCCACGCTGCTTCCCCAATCCATGCTGCTTCCCGACCACTTCCTCGTCCTCCCGCGGACAGCCATGCCATTACCAACAGCATCTACGGATACAAAATTCAAAGATACACAGGCTACTCTCTCTTTGGAGAGGGATACTTTCAATCTCTATTGCAAATCGCTCAAAAGGACTAGCAGATAGCCAATAAAAATCTACCCAGAAAAACTATGAGCCTTGAAAATACGCCAACATTCTTCTTCGTGCAGAGTTTCCTGGGAAGAGAACTTAAATGCAACAGACCTGAGATGAAAAATAACGCTTGCCAACCCGTCTTCCAGAAAGCAACTCTGCTGGAAATATTTGGTAGTTCAAAACCTACAGAAAGAACAAACCAAAACTACTTCCAATCCCTTCTCTTCCTTTCCTCCATGAATTACTCCTCTCCAAAGAGTATTCTCTCCACAGTTACATGGATTTTCCTTTTGCAAGCTTGAAAACCACTGAATTTGCTCCGAAAATTTCGACTCAGAGAAGCTTAAAATGAGAGATCCAGGAGAGTAGGTTCCCATAACCAGCAATAGTCAGTAAGGACATCTCCACATTCATCATTCTCCGAATGAGTGGCCTGTTTCCTTTCCGCATATTTCCTCCGTGACTTGAACATCAGCGCAGGTCTGTCGTCTGTCCTCTAAACACCAGGTTTTCAGAAAACTGATTATCGACTAATTTTAGTGCCAATGCCGCTTCTGCCCCCGTTCAACACTGTAGAACTCATTGGTCACCTGTTTCACCTGCTCCTTTGTAATTCCATTTGTTTTTTTGTTTTTTTACCAACTCTTATATTTTACTCTTTCAAGCATTTAGTACAGTGCTCTGTACCCGGTAAGTGCTCAATAAATACAGTTCATCGATTGGTTTTCCTTGTCTGTAGGAACTAAACCAAGAAAAGTTTTAAAAAAAAAACTGGAAAGTCAGAAACCATCACCTACACAAGCACCGTGTAAAGAAGGTCTTCCAAAGCACAGAGAAGAGTAGTCGGATGATCTAGGGGAATCATTTTTTAAGAGCCATATTTTTTACATATTTTGAACTACCATCAAATTAAATTAAATTGAAGCATTCAATAAATACTATTGACAGATTGATTGATTATAGTCCTTTCTTCTAAGCTTCCTTTCATTCTAGGTAAAATGGGCCAGATCATCATTCACTTCAGCCCGGAGGGCTTTTATACATCCATTATCTTTCTTAACAACCAAAAGAAGCAGTGTGGCCTAGTGGAAAGGAAACACTCCTGGGAGTCAGAAGACCAGCATTCAAATTCCAGTCTCACCACTTCTCTGCTATGTGACCGCTGGTTTGTCCCAAACGCCCACCAACTCTATTGTACAGTACTCTCCCAAATGCTTGGTACAGTTCCCTCTACAAAGTAAGAGCTCAATAAATACCACTGATTGATTTAACTTCTCTGTGCCTCAGTGTCCTCACCTGTAAAAATGGAGGAAAGGTGCTTGGTCTCCCTCCTCCTTAAACCATGAGATCAATGTAGGGCAGGGTCTGTATCTGACCAGGTTACTCTGTATCTATCCCAGTGCTTAGAACAGTGCTTAGTGAATAGTAAGCACTTAAGAGATAAAAATGGGATATTAAGGACTTGCTGTGTCCAGGCCCTGTACTAAGTATTGGGGTAGATCCACTACAATCAGATTGGATTATATTTTACTATTTTAGAAGTTTCATCCAGAGATTTCGGTGTGCTGCAGTAAGCAAGACATCAAAATTAAGTGGCAGTAGATTTGGACTTCTAATAATCTACTTAAACAATGTCATCTCTAACCGGGTCTGCCTCCTCGCTTGCTCTGAACATTTGATAAGGATTTACAACATGCAGGATACTTTATTAAGGGCTGACAAGAACTAGGAGGACAACCGAATCAGACCATTTCTGGCTCAGAGGAGGTTCAATCAAGCTATCAGTGGTATTTCCTGAGTGCATTCTGAGTGCAGAACACTGTACTAAACCCTTGGGAGGGGGCAGGAACCTTATGTAAACATGGTCCCTGGCTTCAAGGACCACACAAGGTGGATACACACATACACACACACACACACACACACACACGATAATAAGATTAACAGCAACAATTTCACAAGAACACCACCACATTCACGGTACACTACTGTTGGGAGGGAAAGGCTCTCAGGCTTCTCATTGCTCAATAATAATAATAATAATGGTTTTTGTTACTTACTAGCACTTACTATTTACAAACAGCAAATATTTACAAATTACTATCACAAATTGCTATTTACAAATAGCACTTACTATTTGCTGGGCACCGTACTAAGTGATGGGTGAATACAAGCAAATCAGTGTGGACATAGTCCTGGTCCCACAAAGGGCTCACAGTCTCAATCCCCGTTTGACAGATTAGGTAACTGTAGCCCAGAGAAGTGAAGTGACTTGCTTAAGGTCACACAGCAGACAAGCGGCAGAGCCAGGATTAGAACCCATGACTTTTTAACTACTAGGCCCATGCTCTATCTACCACACTATCACTGGCCCAAATGACCACAACCTTCCTTAAGTTCTATAAGGTGTCCAGATTGCTCTCTTTCTTCTAAAAGTAAGGAAAAGCTTCTTGAAAAAACGGAACTGATCCATTCTTGTGCCTAGTTCCAACAGGGATAATAATCGTGTCTTTCAAAGCTCTGTACAGCACCTGCCATATTGTGGGATCTTAGTTAATAATGATAACAACAGAAAGGTTACGTCAGCTCCCCCCTACTACACAGTGAACAAGTAGAGTGTCACTGGGGTCCTTTTATTACTCCACCGACTAGACATTGGCCATATTCACCCAGGTGTTCATCCACCTTTCCATGTCCCGACAGTTACTGCTGCATTAACTGAAAGCTACAAGGACGATGAGTAGCAAAAATCGTGTATCTGCAAATGGCGAAATGACTTCAAGCATCCTAAGAGTTCCTCTCCAGACTAAAGGCTTGCGACCCTGAATTGAACAATATCCACATAAGAATGTTATATACCACAGAAACTGAGTTTAATAGTCTCCACTTCAACACCTGCAGGGATATTGTGTCAGTGGGAGGGTGTACTTACCGAAAGGTTTATTCCTTTTCTTCCAAAACTGCCTCTCTACTAATTGCAAAATTATTTTCTCCTCCATCCTTTGGAGAAGAAACCTACTTTGAGAACAAGCATATGCTGTACTTCTGTTCAAAGATTGGATTCACCTTAGCTAGAAGGAAAATGTGTTCATTGAAAGCACTAACACAATAATTAATTTTGCACTCTTGTAGCAGTAATGTCCTGTAAAATTCAGGTATTCTTTCAAACATACTAGGGGTCTCTGTGATTGTTTCCATTAGCAAATACAGACAAATCGACACTGAAATACCTAAAACTCCCATATGACTACCTTTGCTTACATGTTACTCTTGAATTAAAAACAAACCCTTCAGCATATTTAAAACTCAAATGAATTATATTTTCTAGCATAAAAGTCACCATCACATAATCTCTGCTTTTAGACTAATGATTGAAAAAGTGAATCTGCACATCTGAAAAGCTTTGCATATTGGGCGCACCTGCTGTTTCCAATTTGAAAAGTTCGCATAAAAAGTGCAAGCATAATGCAAAAAATATGTAACGACTTTATCAAATAATTACATACTTCATATTTACATTACTCTGGGATATCTGAATGAAAGAAGATCCTTACAAATATTACTTAGGGGCAATTCTGCAGACAGACATCTAGATGCAAATCCATTTGAATGCAAATCCCTTTGCAGGACTAAAAGCTGAAGTAGTGGGCCTATACACTTGCAGGTGAATTTACATCTGAAAATATAGACATGGCTAGAAAGAAACTGAGATGCAAAAGCCTCCTGGGTGTCCTAATCTGATTTGGGATGCTTGAGGGGGCGGGGGGAGAGGTCAGAGGTCCCTGAAGAGTCCCAGTTAAATCCAAATCCCCCTGTTTCCCTTCTGAGGGGATTGTAACCTCCAAGGAAGGCTCCCAAACTAACCTATGATGGGAAAGAATATCTACAATTCTATTTAGATTTATTTATACTGATGCTCTTCATGCCTGTCTGCTTCTTTTGTCTTGTTGTCTGTCTCCTCCCTTCTAGACTGTAAGCCCATTGTTGGATAAGGATTGTCTCTATAGTTGCCCAGTTGTACTTTCCAAGCGCTTAGTACAGTGCTCTACACACAGTAAGTGCCCAATAAATATGACTGAATGAATGAAAGGAGGAAATAAAACCCTGACTCCCAAACTTCCAACTCAAAGTTCTCTATCCACCACCCTATTTCTGTTCATCTGCTCTCAAGTAAGAGAGACTGAATTTCTAAATGTCAGGTAATAAGCTTGGGTCACAGACTTTTCCTCCTTGCATTTATGGAAATTTCAAATACAAATCCATTTGGTTATATTTAAAAATTTCTGGCATTTCAGAATCAATGTTACTATGAATACTTGATCAATAACTAGCTGGACTGCATTAGCAAAGTCTTTCCGCTGGGCTTCTTTCAGTTGGGATCGATTACATATTTTGCCTGTGCTCAGCTGAACAGAATTTGCAGTTGACCAGTATATGTAGAGCATCAGAAAACAAAAGTCCAACCACCTAACCCTCTGATCTCCGGACCTCACCATCCCCCTCCAACCTGTGAAATCCTTCCAACTTCTATGACTCGCTCCCAGCCTTCACCAGACATCAATCCAGCCTTAGCCCAATCCAGAATCGATCTTCAAACCCGGCACCGCCGTAAAATATCTTCTCACATCCCCTGCCGTTTCCATCTCTCCACTGGCCTGAGCCGTCCTCTCTGATCCTCCAACTCTGCCTAGGTACCTTCCTCCTAACTTATGACATTGTTGTTGACTCCCAGAGTAGGTGGAATATTCTCACCATGGCTTTGGAAAACTGTCTCGCTGCAGTGGCATTCGAAAGTCATTGTTTATGTGCCGACTGATGCTGCGGCCAAAGGAAACTCCAGTACTCTTCCCTGAACCATCGAAGCCTGAGGTCACCTAAGGGTTGTGGTTCTGCACCAGAATTGGCTCAGGAATCCCACCCTTGGCTGGGGCAAACCTGAGAGACTCAAAGCCCACCCCCCTCTGCAGGTAGGGTGGTTCCGGGACCATCATCGAGGTTCCAATCTACTTGAGGAGGAAGATGGCTCTGCACAATACCGGAAACCCCTCCTCCGGGACCCTACCAACAAGATTCGACCAACAAAACAGCACTTACGCACATATCTGTAATTTATATTTTTATATTAATGTCTATCTCTCTCTCTAGACTTTAGCTCATTGTGGGCAGGGAGTGAATCTGTTGTATTATTATACCGAACTCTCCCACGCACTTAGTAAAATGCTCTGCATTCAGTAAGCATTCAATAAATATGTCTGACTGACTGGAATCCTTAGGGGAGAGTATGGAAGATGCAGAGAACTCACTCTCAGGCTCAAGGGTTCGTCATGTCTCAGTAGGCTAAGGCTAGTGGTGAAGCCCCCTTAGGAGTGTCTCGGGACAAGGGAGGCCCTCTGGACCTGCACTCTGAGGCAGCTTCTGGCTTCAGTGGTTTCAGTAGCCCAATGGTTCTGACTGGCATTCGACTTGGGCTATAGGCCACCCTAAAGGGCCTATGACATTTCCCGTGAGCATCATACGAGGAAAATACGGAGGCAGTGGAGCAGCTGCGAGGGAGGGCTAAAATACGGCTCAGCGGGACATAAGCGAAATTGACGGTGCACCCCCTTTCCTTTCACTCTTTTTAGCCTAGCTACATCTGTAAAGCCAGTCAGATTTCAAGGATCCATTTTGTAAATTATCTATACTCTTAGGTTTTCCTCCGACTGACTTCATCTCCTGGTTTTTCCATTCCCTGCTTGGTAGCGAGCGGAAAGGCATAAAGCCAAATTCGCCCATTTTGTTACTCATTAGCAGCTCTTTTAAAGGTTGAAAGAAGAAGAGTTTGAAGCCAGTGACTCAAGTCAGGTTTTGGACTATCTGTGGATTTCACTTATTCCCTCTGTTGGCATAGATATTACAGTTGTAGCTCTACTTGAAAAATAAATCAAAAGCCAATCAGAAACCAAGGAATTGATCTGGCAGTCGGAATTCAATACTTGGCTCTGCATATGTGATACGCTGCAAGAGTTTTAAGTCTCATTTTGGCAAGGAGGTCCTATGGCAGAGCCAGGTAAGTGGACTCTTAAGCACCCCTAAGTACTCACATATGATAACGGAAAATGAGTGGTATGAGTTTTATGAGTCTGTCTCAGATGCTTTTGCCTAAAATGGTGTTATAGAGACAGGCTAATTAAGTCAATTCAGCTGTGTAACTCTTTGCAATTGTTGGAGCTTTTCCAAAAGTGCTCCTTAGGGCATCTTTTCCTCACAAGCTTTCTTTTTCAAAGTTTCAGAGATAAACATCAACACGGCAAATGTATTTTTTGCCATAATATTTCTTAATCAAGGAATGCTGAGGTCTCAGGAGGTATATTGTTAATACTAAATTCTTCATTTACCCATTTTTGTTTGCTATATCAACCTTGCTGACCATTAGCAGGCTTAACACTGCTCTCTTAGCTCAGATGCTTCCCCCAGAACGTGATTAGAGAACTAGGGAGTGCGTGTCCGACATCATGAACCTGCTTGGATGCAGTCCGCTATGGGGTTAGAAAAGTGATATGTGTTCAGTTATTAAGGCATAAGACTTTGTAGGAATACAAACTCTATTTTATACGAGAACTGAGTGAATCTGTTCACTGTATAATGGTCTCTGGATGGCTTTGTCTCCAAAAAAAAAAATGGTCAAGTGGTCAAATGAAGTTCTAAACCTCACCTCACACAAGACTGGGATTTTCCGAACCTAAATTTTGTCCCTAGCTCCAGCTGGCGGTACTTCATTTTCTTCTTATTCCCCTCTGACTCCACTCTCCCTACCTTCCTTCTCTGCCCTTCCAAATGCCCTTCAATCTCTGACGTTTCACCAAAAGGACCCGCTCAATCAATTTATTGAGCATTTACTGAGTGCAGAGCTCTGTATTCATTCAATTGTATTTATTAATTATGGTATTTACGTGCTTACTATGTGCCGGGCACCATACTAAGCACTGCAGTGGATACAAGCAAATTGGGTCATGGGACTCGCAGTTTCGATTCGCATTTTACTGAGGAGGTAACTGAGGCACAGAGAAGTTGAGTGACTTGCCCTAAGTCATATAGCGGACAAGTGGCGGAGCCAGGATTAGAACCCATGACCTTCTGACTCCCAGTCCTGTGCTCTATCCATTATGCCATGCTGCTTCTCTGTTGAGCGCTGACTGTGTGCAGAGCACTGCAGTAACCACACAGGAGAGTACAACAATAAGCAGGCGCATTCCCTGCCCACAACAAGCTCACAGTCTAGAGGGGAAGGCAGATATTAATATAAATAAATTACAGATATGAGCTGGGAGAGGGGATGAATAAAGGGAGCAAGTCAGGTGCTTGGAGTTGGGAGGCAAATTCCCTGCCCACAAGTAACACACAGTCTAGAGGGGGAGTCAGGCATTAAAATACATGACAGCTAGGTACGTAAGTACTGCGAGGCTGAGTGTGGAGTGGATATCAAATTTAAAGAGCACAGACCCAAGTACATAGGAGAGTAGCAGCGTGGCGCAGTGGAAAGAGCACGGGCTTTGGAGTCAGGGCTCATGAGTTCGAATCCCAGCTCTGCCACTTGTCAGCTGTGTGACTGTGGGCAAGTCACTTCACTTCTCTGTGCCTCAGTTCCCTCATCTATAAAATGGGGATTAAGACTGTGAGCCCCACGTGGGACAACCTGATTCCCCTGTGTTTACCCCAGCGCTTAGAACAGTGCTCTGCACATAGTAAGCGCTTAACAAATACCAACATTATTATTATTATTATTAGAAGGCAGAGGGAATAGTGAAACAAAAGCTCAGCTGGGGCAAACCTCTTTGGGAGGTTGTGTTTTCAGTAAGGCGGTGGCCTGTCATATACGATGACCCTCAGCTGTAAGATGGGGATTCAAAATCTCTTCCCCTTCCGCTTTAGGCTGTGAGCCCCATTTGGGACAAGGACTGCGTCCGACCTTGATTAACTTGTATCTACCCGGTGTTTAATACAGTGCTGGACAAATAGTAAACGCTTCACAAATACCACCGTTATTCGATTATTATGAAAGGGAAGGGATTTCCAGGCAAGAGGGAGGATGTGGGCAGGGGGCTCATGGCAAGACAATAATAATCATAAATATGGTAGTTAAGTGCTTACTATGTGTCCAGAACACCCAGAAATGCACCCAGAGGAGACTCTTGACTCTCTTGCCTCCGACCCCTTGTGCATACTGTTCATCTAGACTGTGTCAGGCCCCTCCTCCCCACCCTTCCATATCTTCCAAGCAGTGGGGGAAGCAGCGTAACTTAGTGGAAAAAGCACAGGCTTGGGAGGCAGAGGTCATGGGTTCTAATCCCGGCTCTGCCACCTGTCTGTTGTGTGACTCTGGGCAAGTCACTTAACTTCTCTGGGCCTCAGTTGCCTCATCTTTAAAATGGGGATGATGACTGTGAGTCCCACATGGGACAACCTGATTACCTTGTATCTACCCCAGGGCTAAGAGAGTGCTTGGCACATACTAAGTGCTTAATAAATATCTCATCTCCTGGCATCTTCGTCTCGCTCAGCCCCCACTACGACGGATTTCCCGGGGCCCGTAGCTTCATCAATTTCCACGGTTGGGAGACCATATTGCCATCTGTCTGCTGGTCGTTTTAAAATTGTGGGTGCTACGGACAGAAAGGGTGCTAACTTCAGTGCTTGGAACAGTGCCCAGCACACTGTGTAGTAAGCACCTAACGATCACCATACTAAAGGGTGTCAGGTGATCTGGGGTTCGACTCTAACTTGGCCGATTGTTTCCTTTATGACCTTGGACAAATGGTCTGACCCGTCTCTACACAATTCCTGCATCTGTAAAATTTGGAATACCAACCCCTGTGGTACTTTTTACTTCCTTATTCTGAGGTCATGCAGATGGCAGTTACAGTGTTTTGAACTCCCCAAGAGAAAAAGCCTTATCAAAGGGTATCGAACTTTCGGGGTGATGTGGACAAGAAAGATACCTCTGGACTGCATCGTTTCCTCTCAATTTAAACAAAGTGAGGGTGTTCCCGAACAATGGTGGCTTATACAAGGATCTGCCAAGTAATTTTATTCCAAAATCCCTTCGAGAAAGAACTGATGTTTCTTTGTTTCCCTATCAAGCGAGGGATTGCTGAAACTGAAGAATCCTCATGACACTACTTTAAACATATGAATCACAGAGCAAACTCATCTTGGGCCACATGGAAATGAGAATTTTCCTCTCTCTAAAACCACTGTCTTTTCTTTCCTTCTCTCACCTCAGCAGAAAAATCTTGAGCAGTTTAGCCACAGTCCTAAAATGCTATTTATGTTCAGTGCCTTACATTCAACATCACACCCTTTCCCCGGCATAATCTAAATTCTAAAGCCGGAATCCAACTACCTTTCCAAGAAAGCAGGAGAAACCTCATTTATATTAAGCTAGGTCATTAATGTCTATTTTATCCTCTCAGTCACAGAAGACAAAATCTCCAGTCTATTTCACACAGATACATTTTCTAATAATATTCAGCAAAGCTAGGGAATGCATTTCGTCCTTTAATACATTTTTTTAAAAAAATCAGAGAGGCAGTCGTGATCTTGTCCATTTTTGTCATTTTTTTTTTCCTTTGTGAAAGCCTACCTTAAGATTTCCCCCACAAACAAACCCTACCAGTTTCACTACTTTAATTGCAATTACAGTGACTCTCTTCAAACTCTTTAGTAGTTGTCATGTTGACCCTAAACATTTTCTATTTTAAATCTATCGGAACCTATCGTTACTCACTAGGTGGGTATCCCTTTGCCAAATGCTGTTTAGGTAACCATCGCCTCCTGTTACCCCCGTTTTACACAAGGAGAAAAACAAAGCTAAGATTGTGGTCTGCCATACAAATGTAAGAGTGTCTCCCTCTTTCCCCCACCGGCTGCTCTACCACCTGTAAGGACCCTGCTTCCTCCTCTTCCTCCACATCCTTGTCCCCTGCTGAATACACCGCCAGTTAGCTGGGCAGGGTTTCAAAGTTCTGGGAACTCACTCACAGACCATTAGGGGGGTGTGGGCTTGGGAGGGAGGGCTACAAGGCCAGTTCCCTTCATGGCTTTTTTCATGGAATCCAACTACATTGGCTAAACTGTTGCCAACAGGGCGAGACTACACTAAAAACTAAAAAATCACTAAAACTGTCCAGGCATGGTGTGGAGCTTATATTCATTCAATCAGATTTATTGAGCGTTTACTATGTGCAGAGCACTGTGAATGTATACATATATATGAATATGTGTGTGTATATATATATATATGCTTGTGTGTGTATGAAGATATATATATGTGCATATAAAAATTATGTGAATATAAGTACATATAAATTGTAATGGTATTTTAAGTGCTTGCTAGGTGCCAGGCACCGTATTAAGCAATGGGGTAGATACAAGATAATCAGGTTGGATACAGTCAGAGAAGCAGCATGGCTTAGTGGAAAGAGCCCGGGCTTGGGAGTCAGAGTTGTGGGTTCTAATCCCGGCTCTGCCACTTGTCGGCTGTGTGACTTTGGGCAAGTCACTTAACTTCTCTGTGCCTCAGTTACCTCATCTGTAAAAATGGGGATTAAAAAAAAGTGAGCCCCCCCCGTGGGACAATCTGATTACCCTGTGTCTACCCCAGAGCTTAGAACAGTGCTCTGCACATAGTAAGCACTTTACAAATACCATAATTATTATTACCTATATAGGGTTGACAGTCAATCCCCATTTTCTAGATGAGGTAACTGAGGCACAGAGAAGTTAAGTGACTTGTCCAAGGTCGCGCAGCAGACAAGTAGGCAAAGCTGGAATTAGAACCCGGGTCCTCTGACTCCAGGCCTGGCCTCTATCCACTAGGCCACACTGAGTGGCCAAAGTTCAGCGTCAGAGCTTGGACTAAAAACTACACTAGTCATTTCCAATCCTCGGGGTCGCAGCTTCCATTTCGCTTTCATGATGTGCAGTGTTTTCTGACACCTACCTCTTGACAACCACGCTCAACCTGAGCCAGTTTTGGGGAAGTTCAGTACTCAAAGAAGAACAAGCAAGTTCACGCTCCCTCTGCTGACCAAAGAAAATAGCAAGAAACAGTTACAGACGTGAAGATGAGAGGGCACAAGGAAAGAAGAAAGGAGTTTCCAGATAGAAATGAAAGAGGGAATGAAAAGTGCGAGGGAGAATGGTCATCTACTAAACGAAAAAGGCCAATTCTGACGGAATAATAATTCTGCTCTTGAGACTGACGAGCACTGGAGTCGGCGCTCGTGAATAAGTTCTTAAAAACAGGTTCTTGGAGTGTAAGCTCCTTGAGGTCAGGACCTCTGTCTTCCGCATATGCTATATAATGCTGACCACATCGGGGTGCCTACTAGATATCAACTTATGAAGCTGCCCTGAATGTTAGCGGTGTCTTTTGGAGGAAGTCTTAATTGTGATAAATGGCCGACACCACTCAAGCAGCCCCAAAGTAGCTAAGAACGAATGACATTGCTTTTCATCATTGATCACCGCTACCTGAAAAGGAGATGAAAATTTAGGTTTCCTTTTGTGATGAAAGACTAGTTAGAAATAGAGTAAGTCCTCAACTTAAAACATTTCCAGTTATGACAAATGGCACTTGCAGCGTATCTAAATTTACACCCTGTTTCAGCTTTGTAACACTTCAGTTTTGACTTACCACTAATCACCTTTATGGCTCTAGCTCTGGGGCCGTGAGAGATGAGAGGGAAGACAGGTTTCATGGGAGTCAAAGGCGAATGGAGAAACTAGTTTAAAAGAGCGGTGGGGGGTGGAGGGATGGAGGGGGGGGGGACGGGGAAGAAGGGGTCGACAGGAAGAGGTTGAGAATTTAAACAGGCTGAGAGAGGAGCAGAGTGAGAGGGGCCAGTGGCGGGAAAGAGAGATTACCTGATGCCTAAGCAGAGTCCAGAGAAGGGCTGACACTCATTTTACTTCCAAAGAGGCCAATGTACTTGGCTACCCTATTGAGGCACCTCTGTGACTTGATATACATTATCATAGCTATATATTCACCTACAAGCGATAAACACTCCCACACGTATCTCTGCTTCGTTTATTTTGAGAGTATTTTCAATACTTTTATGTTTGTCTCTCTTATTAACAGATAAGCTCCTTGTGGACACGGGATGCATCACTTCATTATCCTGCATTTCCGAAGTGCCTACCACTAAGCAGACACTCAGTAAATGCTGTTGCTGCTTCTACTGCTGGCAATTTTGGAAAAGAGAAGGCCATCTCCTTGGTCGGGGAGCTAATCTCCTTTTTATAACATTCCCACAAAACAAAATGTTTCTAATTTACATTTCTACTTAAGACACAATTTTTCGGGAACCAAGTGTGTCGTATATCTGAAGACTGCCTGTAGAGCAGGGCCCCACGAGAGGGAGTCCCAGTGATCTCGCTCTAATTATTTAGAGGGGCATCATCGGCAAGCCTGGTGCTTTAGAATTAATGAAGCACTAATAGAAGGTCCTCGCCCAGAGGATTTAGAACTGTGCCAGGTTCACGTGGATGTTTATTAAATGCTTTTTGGCATTGCTTCTGCTGCTGACGACGACAGAGTGGAAGAAACCCGGACATTAGGGCTAAGCCAGTTTTCCTTTTTCTTCTGGACCTGTCTATGGGGTTTAAAAATAGAAGTTGATATCAGGTGTCTGCTAGAGAGAGCTGGAAGAGGAGCAGACTGAAAGCCCCAGGTCCCAGGTGGGACTCGAACCATGTCCGACCTGATGATCGTGTACCTCCCCCAGTGCTTAGCACACAGTGAGTGCTTAAATACCACAGTTCTTCTTATTATTAAGGTTTCCCCATTTTTCCTAACAGTACTCACCAACCTTCCCAGGCTACCCGCTTCCATCATCTGCCTAGTCTTTGTCTTCCTGCTTTCTGTCCAAGATCGCGCCCAATTATTCTTGAGAGGAAAGGAAGAGGAGGGGCTTCTTAAAAGATTTAACAGCTCCTCTCAACATGCTGACAAACCAAATCTGGGCAAAGGCAGAGCTGTTAAGGACATTTCAAACTATTCTGGGCCGTGTATTTTCTTGGACCTTTCCAACCTCCCCCCGCTCGCCCCCACCGAAAATATTTGACTAATTGGAATGGCAGATTTCTCGTACAACTCTTCGGCTGTAATTTGGTGCAGCTGCTTAGCACTGTAACTAGGATCTAAAATGATTTAATTATAACATTCGGGCATGGCGAACAGTGGTGCAATTACAAATAACCACCATAGAAATGCTAATAAATGTCACTTTGTTGGGAAAGGAGAACGACAAGCGCCGACTTCATTCGAGCAATTAAAGGCGCCTTTGTGCACAGGGAAATGAGCTGATCTTCCAAACATTTTGATGGTTTCATCTGCTGGTGAAACAAAGGGCCCCAAGGGGTCGGAAAAAACAGCTCTGGGGAGAAAATACCTTCCTGGTGACTGCCCTCCACCGAGGTGAGTGTACGTGTGTGGGAAATCACTAGGTATCAGAATCCAACTCCATCCTGACTCCACGGTTGTCTTTCACAGTTAGGACAACAGTAATTGATTTTGCCAAAAACGGGTCCTTCGAAATCCACACAAACTCCACATCTTTACTTCGTAACTCTAAGGCCGACTCACTCACTGTACCTCCATCTGAATTACCTTGCACCCGAACCCTTGCCCACATCCTCCCTCTGGCCTGGAATTTCTTCCCCCTTCATGATGGACAGACCACTACTCTTGCCCACCTTGATTGGCCGATCAAGCCCTCTTTTCCCCTATTTTCTCTCCCTTCCATGTCTCCTATACACTTGGATCTGTACCCTCGATATTCACCCCACAGAACCTATTTTCAGTCAATGAGTGGTATTTATTCAGTGCTTACTATGTGCAGAACACTGTTGTAAGCACTTGAGTACAAGGTAAATTAGCAGACACGTTCCCAGCCCACATTCATTCATTCAATCGTATTTATTGAGTGCTAACTAATGAGATTATGTTCACTTCTGCATTTATTTATTTAATGTCTGCCTCCCACTCTAGACTGCAAGCTCCTTGAGGACAAGGAATGTGTCTACCAACCCTGCTATTTTGTATTCTCACAAGAGCTCAGTACAGTACTCTTCACACAGTAAATGCTCAGTAAATACCATCGACTGACTGGTCACCCATCAATTTTCTACACAATAAACCTGCACCACTAAGGTTCTATCCCTCCCTCGCATCACATATTTTTCAATATAAAGTGATGTTTGAAATATTTACAAATTACAACTAAACCTCTCAGGTGGCCAATTCCCCACTTTCACACTGGCTTCTCCTATGACCTATTCTCCTTGTGCCACAGTTTCTCAGATCTGTTTTAACAAAGAAGAGATATGATTGCTAGTAATCAGTTTTAACACCACTACCTTGTGCCTATAATTGTCGCTTTGATTTGCTATTCCTACAAACAACCTTAGAAAAAAGAGTATCATCACTGTTTTATAGGCATCTGGTATGGGGCAAACTTTAATAATATCTTGGCAACATTAGAAAATCTAGAGAAGGTGGAACAGCAGCACTAAATATAAAGATTTGGGAATCATCTGCACAGAAGTGAGAGTTGACTCCCTGTGGGTAAAAGAGCTCCTTAAGAGAGTGAGATCAAAGTGAGAAGAACAAATATTTCAAAACTGAATTTTGATGTTTACCCTCCATTAAAAGGAAAAAAAAAGAAGGAAACTAAAGGAGAGGAATAGGAAAATACTTGGATAGTGCTATGTTCTTGAAAACTAAGACAGAAATTGTACCAAGGATAATAAGGTAGTAGTGTCAGAGGAAAAAAAGTGGTCAAGAAGAATTAGAACATTGCGTCTTTCGGGACAATCCAGTGGTTTCTTCAGTGGAGACCTCAGCAAGAGCAAATTCACTGGGATGAAGTAAGCAACGTCCAATTCACTGGGGGTCAAGGAGAGTGCTGAGAGAGAATAAATGGATACAGTAGGTGTAGACAACACATTTGATTATAGAGAGGAATGACTAAGGGGTGATGGAAGGGATGCTGAGGCTGAGAAATGGAAGAAGCATGAACAAATTTAGAGACAGAGAGAAGGGAGCCAGAAGAGAGGGAGAGGGTGGTGATACCTTTGAGAGGGGAGACAGATAGAAATACGGTTTGCATTGAAGATAGGGGTAAAGGTCCAGGTGGAATAGTGTTCCTTCTAGAACAGAAGGCTAACCTCCTGAGGCACAGCTGGACAGAAAGTAGCGATTACTGATGGAGGAGAATATTAATGTTGTGAAAGAAACAGCTGTGGGGAGATCATGCCTGATCTCTCCATTTCCTTTGTGGAACAAACCATGTGATTTTAAAGGTACTGGGCAATTAAGGTTGAACAATGGAGATGAGTGGGGTGGATTGTTAGGCAGGGAGAAGTGATTACTTGGTTATGTCACTGTTAGGGAAGAACTGTAGTTAGTACTAGATTAAAGCCCTGTTTTGGGCTTTCTCCAGGAGTGCATAGCTGCATACGATGGTAGGGAGTGACAAGGGGGTGAGTTGAGGATTGGTAAATCAAGTGCATTATAAAGACTGGATGCAGGCGATTCCAAAGAAACAGTAAGTGGCCAGTGATTCTAGGGTGAGGGACGGCTATTAAAGTGATGGTGGGGATTTAGGGGTGATTTTGGGGTGGAGTGACTGGACTGGAGATTTTGGTGGGGAAATTGGCAATTTAGGAGGCTGTCACCCAAGAAAGGGAGTTTGGGACCTCCCTGGGGTGTAAGGACAGTACTCTGCACCTAATAAACACAACAAATTGAGTGAATGAGTCAGGCAGGTGGCTTTTTTGCAAATCAGTAGTACTTTCCGTCAGGAAAAATAAGTTTGATCTTTCTAGTTTTAGATCCCTCTAATGGCTTCTACTGCCTTTTGATTCATTGTTCACTATCCTGGGATCTCCTGAGACACTACAAAAAAAACAAAAACAGTGACAGAAAACTTCAACAAGGCCAATTATGAAATAAGGAGGTGGGCGTTAAGTCGGAAATTATTTTCCAACCCTACAGTAGGGAAAAAGGAGAAAATGATAAAACATCTAGCTAGAAAAAGAGAGAAATTATTTCCCTTAGAAGTAAAATTCCAGTCTTCTTCCATCCTATTTGGTACTCCTATAGATACTAATTCTGGTTTGAAACTATAACCCCTTTGGAGTAACCTAAGTCCCGGTATGAGAAGATGATGCCCTGACTGTCGCGGGTGGATCGTGGCAAATGCGACTATCCTGAATGTGCAAGATTCTTCCTGAGCTAAGTGTCTTCAAAACTCAAAGGGAAGTCCTTCAGACCAAACAAGGGAGAGACTTTGACATAGTGAATATTTACTAAGTCAGAGAAAATTAAGGGGCTATTTCAATTCATATGACCAGTACAAAGAAATAGAAAGTCCACTGGTTTTCAGAGCTCGATTTCTTCGTTAAATTTCAAGGGTAAATACCTTGAAGGGTAAACAACACATATTTAGTCAACTTCATTTTCTATCATTCCATATTTCAGAGTGAAAAAAGAGGGCAAAAAAAATTGCATCAGGACCCAGAATTTGAAAATTCAAATATTCCATTCTAAATACGTTACAATTATGGGATGATTAATTACACAAGGAAGTACTTGATTTTGTCCTTGGATATTTGTTTTCCTTGCTTTATTATGCAGGCAGGTCAGGGGATTGTTTTAGCACATTTCAGTGATGGCCAAAGCCTCTAGAATGAGAATCCTAATCCGCTCAGTCTCTCAAAAATTGGGGTGGCAGGTATTCGGCAAGAGATTCTTTTGCCTTCCAGCTTCCTGGTTGTGCTGATGTTTCCTTGGTTGGCACTTGAATTGCAGCTATTTGCCCATCTCTGTAACTCACATCTCTAAACAGACACTATTATGGCCAGCAAAGCACTGGGAGATTGTTTTAAAGCTGCCTCAAGACTTCAAGACAACAAAATTGGGGAATGAATATACCACAGGCAGCTTTGGAGGAAACGAACCCATTTCTGTGGAACAAGCTGGAGATTTGAGTGGCTTACAAAAGGCTGCCTGAGGTGGCATCTCCTACCTTAACTTGACAAATTCAAGTCTCTGACCTGTTGAACTCGGGAAGATGGGGCAGATTAGAAGAAAACAAGCATGGCCTGCCCTTTAGTTTTGTTTTCAACTTGGTGGGGGTGTTTTGGTTCCTTTCCAAAGTGCTTTGGAGAAATCCTCTACAGATTGGGGACGCATGCTATTCAGATCCCCCAAAAGAGTATGGGAATACATGAGATCGGCTGCTCCGGTCCATCTAACAGCAAGAGAGAGTGAGAAAGAACTGGGGGCTTTTTTCTCTTTTAATGGCATTTGTTAAGCATTTAATGGGTGCCAGGCACTGAACTAATAGCTGGAGAGACAAGATAATCAGATCAGATGCAGTCCTTGTCCCGCATATGGCTGACAGTCTTAATCCCCATCTTTCAAAAGAGGTAAATGAGGCACAGAGAAGTTAAGTGACTTGTCCAGGGTCACATGGCAGACAAGTGGTGGAGCCAGGATTAGAACTCAGGTCCTTCTCACTCCCAGGCCTGTGTTCTATCCACTAAGCCACACTTGCTTCTCGCTGTTCTTCGCTCTGGTTACTTTGAGCAGTTTCTGCAATAGGATGAGAGAATTCTGCAATGTGTTTGAATTACCTCTGTGCTGGGATGGACTGTCTGTATCTGTACAATCTTGCTCTTAAAACACGAGCTTTGTATATAGTGATTTGAAGCCCTCATGTGAACCCCAGAGCAGAGTCTCAAGTTCTATGAAAAAGCAAGGACTCTATAAAAATAGCCAAACAACATTTTTTTCATACGAGCACATAAATATGGAACAGGAACTTAGAGAGAGATGCAGCGTTGTTTAGGGAATTAATCCACCGCCTTGGGAACCAAGATTTGTGATATAAATCTTGGCTTTTCCGCTATCTAATTCTTTGTCCCTAGGCTAGTTGGTTTCATCTGGGCCTCCCAGAAAGTGCAGATAATAATACTGACCTCCAATGGTTGCGTTGGGGGGGGGAGGTTACCTAACAAAATGATTATGCAAAATACAAATGATTCAAAAAAATTTAAAGAAAGGGACACAGAACAGGGACCAAATTAATGCTATCATCCTTCTAAACCTTAAATCCATTATTATCCCAGCCACGTAGAGCACCAATGTCTTGGTCAGATCTCAACTCTGGGAATTATGTTTCTACCTCGCTAAATTCTTTTTGGAGGCTTTCTTGGACCTAAACTTTTCAATTTACTAAGTAGCAGGTGTGAGCCTCAACATTATCGGAACTACTGTGGGAATTCAAGGGTGGATCCTGGCATGACAGTAACAGATAACCCGGTTGAAAAGTTTGAAAATTTGAGATTCTTCAAGATGGGAGGCGACAGAAAACAAAATTGGTTAATGGTACGATATCTCAAACCATCCAAATCTTTCTCGGTGGCTCTCATCTTGAGATTTCCTTCTCATCAAATTAGGAATCTATTTGTTTTTTCAGGCCCAGATTTTTTTCACATCTAAACTGACTTTTGCGGGACCTCTTATAAAACAGATTCTGTGGGAGAGAAAAACAAAATCAGTACATCCAGAAGCCTCCAAAATCTTTCACAGGAAAGATCAAAGTGACTATCTACTCTTCACGCTCTGTTTGGATACATGAGAAACTGTAATGTTGTCAGGAGGACTTATGCAAAGGGCACAGAAACCAATGACATGAAACAGGTAGTAACAGTCGCCCAGCTGTTAACTCATGCCATCTAAATCAAAGCCTATTCTTCCCACGCCATCCTGGAAAGCCCCATTTCTGCTCTAAAACAAATACCGCTAATTTTATTTCCTGCCCGGCTTTGTGTAATTTTGACGTGTCCTCAGTCAAACATGATCCACTCCTTCAATCAGGCCCCATTTTTCTGGAGATGGGAAAACAAGAGGAAGCTAAAGTAATTATCGAAAACTCATAAGCAGCAGCTTTAGTCTAATTACCTTGACTTTCCTTTTTAATTTTTCTATCGATTGCCTCCTGTTAATATACAAGTATTGACTGAACTGGAGGGGCCTGGCGCTGCTGTGATAAGAGGAGAAGCCGTTGGGAAGCAAAATGCAATTAGGGGGCCCAATATCCTGCTCTTCCTTTTGAGAAGTGCACATGCGAGGCTGCGCTGTATCCAAGGGGGACGCACGCCCGCCTTCTCGCTAACGATCGTCGGCATTACCTACCCAGAAAGCACTGCTTCTCCTTTGTAACTCTCCATCCTGCCCAGTTCACTGTTCATCGCACAGTGGGGCCTCAAAATATCGCCGAATGATTTGCTGCAAAAATATTCCCTTTGCCTCTCATATTGCTCTTATACCTCTGCCGCCAGGGAACAGTCAGGAAAAGGGGCCGATCATGTTTTCTTTGGTCCCGCTTGTGATTCCAGGTTATAATTCACTCCATTTTCTACAGCCAACCTTTCAGGTCAACAACTCCAAGGTGATACGCTGCCAAAGAATTAAGGTTGCCTCCTTTCACCTCGTGCTGGCTTTCAAACAGCATTAACCTTCAAGGTTTCGGTCTTAAAAGCAAGAGATATGGCATGATCAGAAGTGCTTTTAACAAGAAATCAGTGCCACATTCTCCTTTGTGGGAACACAACGTGAAGTCCCTTTGCTCTAAGAAGTGAAACCTGCTTGGAAACCTGACTTTTCAGGACACGGAAAAACACAGTGTGTTGGGAGCCGTCTGCGTCTGTTTCCATATTGACTATCGCTTTCCAAATCAAGCCTTTCGGCAATAAAACGATACAGATATCTCTCGTTATGTAGCAACTCAGGGTACTGTAATGTAATTTGCCATTGAGGGAATTTATTTGACTCGTTAACCTCCAATAGTTTCCCATTTGTCTCCACATCAAGCAGAGACTTCTGACTGTTGACTTCCAGGCACTCAATCAGCCCTGCCTGGAACTCCCTCCCATTTCATATTCAGAAGACCTCTGCTCTCCCCATCTTCAAAGACCTTCTGAAATCCCACCTCCTATGGAGGCTTTCCTTGATTTGTCTCTAATCTGCCCTCACCAGTGCCATTTGAGCACTTCTGCAAATCCTATTGTTGTTATTATTATTACTTCTATTACGGTATTTACTAAGCGCTTACTATATGTCAAACACTGTTCTAAGCATTGGGGTAGATACAAGATAATTAGGTTGGAAACGGTCTCAGTCCCACATGGGGCTCACAGTCTACATAGGAGGAAGACCAGCCACTGACTCCCCATTTTAAAGATAAGGAAGCTGAGGCACAGAGAAGGTAAGTAAATTACCCAAAGTCACATAGCAGATAAGTGGAAGAGCTGGGATCAGAACCCAGTTCCTCTGACTCCCAGAACCAAGGTCTTTCCACAAGCCTACACCACTCCTCAAGCCTAGACTTTGGTACTCATTTCCCTTCCCACTCATAGCAGTTATGCGCATATCTTTAAACTCTGATGCTTTCCCCTAAGTGTAATTTATTTTACTCCAGTCCATATTTCACTCTGTTGCCCGGATCATTTTTCTACAAAAACCTTCAGTCCATGTTTCCCCACTCCTCAAGAACCTCCAGTGGTTGCCCATCCAGTAAACTTTAATGCCTAAATTGAAAAATCAAGTTGCCAGCACTGAACGAACCACCAGATCAATAGAAAGCTAAGATTTCTGCAAGGTTTTTACATGGGAAGGAATTTCAGCACATTTTCAGCCCATGTAAGCTCTGTTGTGGGCGGGGAATGTGCCCGTTTATTGTTGTGCTATACTCTCCCAAGCACTTAGTACAGTGTTCTGCACACGATAAATCTGACTGAATGAATGAATCCACCTCTATAAAATAGATATTCGTTACCATTGGCTTTAAAGTCCTCAATCAGCTTGCCCCCTCTACCTTACCTACTCGATTTTCGAATATGACCCAGTCTACACACTTCACTTCTCTAATGCCAACCTACTCACTGTACACTGACCTTGTATATCTCACTGCTGACCTCTCGCTCACATTCTACCTCTGACCTGGAACACCCTCCCTCTTCATATCCAACAGACAATTACTCTGTCCACCTTCAAAGCCTTAATGATGGTACATCTCCTCCAAGAAGCCTTCCCTGACTAAGCCCTCCTTTCCTCTTCTCCCACTCCCTGTTCCATCACCCTGATTTTCTCCCTTTATATGCCCCTTCACTCACCTCCACAATGCTTAGGTACATATCCATAATTTATTTATTCATATTAATGTCTGTCTCCCCCTCTATACTATAAGCTCGATGAGGGTGGGGAATGTGTCAACTAATTCTGTTATATTGTTAAAGTCTACTATCCCAAGTGCTTAGTACAGTCTCTGCACATAGTAAGTGCTCAATAAATATGATTGATTGATTACCTGTCTTCCCCATTAGACTGTAAACTCCTTGTGAGCAGGGATCTTGTCTACTCTATTGTAATCTCCTAGGTGCAAAGTACACAGTAAGAGCTCAGTAAATACTAATGATCAATTGACTCGCTTACTAAAGGAACAGTGACCTGCCATCACTTGGGCTGTAAGCCCGTCAAACGGCAGGGACTGTCTCTATCTGTTGCCAACTTGTTCATTCCAAGCGCTTAGTACAGTGCTCTACACATAGTAAGCACTCAATAAATACTATTGAATGAATGAACCTCATCTATGCCTCAAGATTTTCCCTCTCCTGTCCCAGATTTGGGGAGATTTTCCCACAAATGTTCCTCCTGCCTCTTGGGGGTTTCCCCACCTACCAGATCCAGTTGGAGCAGAATTCTTCATTCCTCCATCGCTGAGGGGCCGTCTTGGAAAGTGCCCCAAAGCAAACACTAAGAGGAGCGTGTTTAAATGTGTTACGTAGCCAACAGTCTCCCAGACTCAGATTCAGTACACTTACAGGATGAAAAATCTAGTGGCTATCAGAACCTTAAACTCCCTGGGTTGGCAAGCTGATACTTAGCAATGAAGCACCACCTACAACAGGTGGTGGAAATTCCAGAAAGGCAGACAAGAATCTCTGACGCTACCTCCATCGAAACAAATCTCTAATCCCAGAATGGAAATCAATGAGAAGATCATGATTGGGAATTGCCATCAATGAGTGGCATTTATTGAGTGCTTACTATGTTCAGAGCACATTTCACTTTAAGGATAACTTTCCTGCAATGAATCAATTCCATATATTTAGGGCTGACCATCATTTGCTTTTTTCTCTACAAAAGGGCACTTACACAATTTGCTATTTTCCACAGTTGCACTTAAGAACATCCTCCTAACCACCTGTCTTTGCCTCGCATAAATATCCAGAACTGACTACTGGGTGTAGATGGAGGGGAATGATACCTGAAAAATAGATTACAATTTAAATATTAATATATTAACACACCTCAATCAGGTGTGCTCTGAAATGCTTCATCTCTACCTCAGTACCATACTATCTCTGAAGGGTTTTATCCAACATTGATAATGTTATTTCATATTCATCAACCAATAGTATTTATTGAGTACTTATTGTGTACTAAGTACTTGGGAGAGTATAATACCACAAAGATGGTAGACATGATACCTGTTCTCAAGAAGCTTACAGTCTGGAGGGGTAGATAGACATTTAAATAAATTACAACTAGGAGAAATGGCAGAGGGCCCCATGTGGGATATGAACTGTGTCCAACTTGATTAACTTGTATCTACCCTGGGGCTTAGAACAGGGCTTGATACATAGTGAATGCTTAACAAATACCATTAAAAAAAGATGCATGAAAGTGCTGCGGGGCTGGGTGAATATCAAGTGCTTAATAATTACTGATAGAGCTGCCTGAAAATGAGCCATCAATCTTACCGAGTCCCCACATTTGGACCCATGCAAGGCATGACAGATATTCACTGAACTCTCTTCATTAAAACAATCAAAAAGAACACAGAAAGTCAGTCACAAAAGTTCACAAAATTGTTATGCCATACACCGAGTCCTGAAGTGCAGTATTAATTCCACTTGGTTTCTTCTCTAACTTGTGAAATGTTACACTAAGCAGTAGACTGTTACTCTACCAATGTTAACAACAAAGGTAATGATGCTGTACATTTAATTTTTCCAGCACTCATGTGTCTGCCAGCAGTATAAATAAGTCATTAACCATCCTCAAATGGACTGACATTGTTGTTAGCTAGGGCTGTGAAATCTCATTTCCTTCAAAACAGCATAGGGACTGCTTGGATCAGGAATTGAGGGGAGCGGGCAGGTTTTATGGTGGAAGAAGACAAAGGATTCAAAAACTATTTCAGCCAAACTTTCTGGGGTAATTATTTGCTCAAAGTTCGGTTCACATCTGCCAACTCAAAGCATTGCCTAGGCCCTCACTTATTTAAGAGAGGCAGACCCCCGGAGTTTGTGAAAGCAGTAAACTACGCTGCTGTCTTTTGTATTTATTACACTGTGGAGGGTGTGGCTAAAATTATTTTTTCATGGCATCTGTTTGGAGCTTATTCTGAATATGTCAAACACTGTTCTAAGCACTGGGCAGATACAAGTTACTTTGCTTGGAGATGGTCCCTGGGGCTCACAGTTAAAGAAGGAGGGAGTTCAGGAGAATTGAAGCGCAGAGAAGCTAAGTGATTTGCCCAAGGTCACTCAGCCAGCAATTGGCAGAACCAGAAGTAGAACCCAGGTCCTCTGACTCCCAGGCCTGTGCTCTTTCCACTAAGCCAAGTGGCTTCTTAACTGCATAGTACAAATGAACTAGGAAAGGAAAGACTCACTAATACTTAGTAACATAAGAGACTGGGAGAGGGTACTTATTTCGCCACAAACTACTAGCAGTTCCAGTTTGGCCCTAGGCTCACCTTCCCAACCCTCTCTCCCATTACATCCATTTCTAACCCATGTAATAAATCAATTAACGATATTTATTGAGGGCTTAGTGTGTGCAGAGCACTGTACATTTGCAGTCAGATGGCTCAGGGTACCATTTACAAACAGGAAGCAGCAGGGACAGAGTGCTAGAAAAGGGAGCAGAGTTTTAACAGGAGGCAAAAAAGGGAGGAAAGTGTGGGAACCAAGAATCTGGTCCCATGCTCCAAGAGTCAAACTTGGGACCCTCCCTGCAAACAAATATATTATCTGAGTTCCTAAAATGACCTTCTAGAAGGGGAGACCAACTTGCTAATGACCTGTGAAGCTCTGGGAAAGCAGCCCAAGTGAGCATTCTTGGGTTTGCAAGTACCAACCTGTTGGAGAATGAGACATGGGGATGACTGCCTGTCACAGAAAAAAACAAGTCTGGTTGAAAAAAGGTTCCAACTTTCTTTTACTAGAAACTCATTGGACCCATACATATAGGTCTTGGGTGAGAGGGCAGTGGAAGAGTCAAAACAGCAGTCATGCAGCCTGAACCACTAAGAAATACTGATGACTGGATTTAAGCTCCATTCCACGTAGCTAACTGAGGCCAAAAGGCACCTCATTATAATCGCTGGAAGACAAAAAAAAAAAAATGAGAAGTGAAAAATGAGACAATTCTACATACTGTGGCAGGCACTGAGTAACTTGCCACTGAAGAAAAAAATGCTAATTTACAACCAAATGATGTCTGAGCTGGAGGAAGTGTGTGAAGATCATCCAAGTTTCAACTTCACAAACTCTGAAAGAAGAAAAAAAGGCTGATGAATTATCATCAGATAAGTGAACTTCAAAGACTCCATTTAAATTCTGCCAGTTCTTGTTTAAATAAAATGGAAAACCAATTTAGGAGCCATCTCCATCTCACTGCTTAACGTGATAATGACCATACGGGCTGAAAAGGTTTCATTTCAAATCCTTTGTATTTCTTTGGGATGCTCACATCAGTGATTCTGGGGACTTCAAGTGTCACCCTGAGCAGCTGACTGTGGGCAGGCAACGTGTCTGTCAACTCTGCTCTATCGTATTCTCCCAAGCGCTTAGTACAGTGATCTGCTCATAGCAAGCGCTCAATAAAAAAAAAACACTGATTGATACAACAAGGCTCTTGTATGGGTAACCAACAACTTACCTGTTCAGATTTGATCTGCCAAAGGTGTTATTATCTAGTGCCTGGTAAATGGTTTGGATAAAAATCCATATATTGAGTTTGGCGGAAACGAAGTAAAGTCCTGAGCTGTGAGAGAATGTCAATTATGGAGTTGGTAAAATAGCCCTATCATTTTTTTTTACTTGTTAACTTTGGCACTTTTACATTATAAGAAGTACATTTAAATATCTTATTCCTCTGTCTCAGAACCACATTTAGAGAAACAGAAAAACTAGCTTGGTGGAAAAAAAGGAAAAATGATTCTTTTAACAATCATCAGTCATCCTTTTGGGCCCACTAGAGGAAGAAAGCTTAAATTATTGGGATTCTTTTATGCTGCATCTGGAAAGATCAGATTCAATATATCTATACCTCCAGAAAAAGTCTATCAAACAAGATCAGCCTACATTTCTATCATTTATATAGTGCTGAAGTATCTTCAGAGACAAACTAAAACCAGCAGACAGGGATGAGTCCAAAAATTCTCAGAGAGATTCTGAGGAGACAGTAGTGTTACCCATAAGGAAAAAAAATTGGGGAGGGAAGAAGGCAGGTTTGGAAAAAAGACATCCATCTTGGTTGTGTTTATGTTGTGTTGTGTTTAATGCTGGCATAAAAGAAGACAAGTCAGCAGAATGGAACAGAAAAGACTCGGGACCAACTCCCTAAGGATGACTCCTTTTCCATATATTATTTCTCTGTAAGTTCTTTCTCAAATATGTTTAGTACTGGGAGGGAGAATACGAGGTCTTTTGTAAGAATTATGAAACTAACTTCCAACAGAGTAGTTTCAGGTTAGCATACAGCAAATGAGGAGGTTGGAGCAGGAACAAAGATGGAGAATTATGTGGCAATAGGATAGATGAAAATGGTGACAAAACAGAGTTGTGCCAAGTTTTCTGGGAATTTTAGTGTTTAAGTGAATTGGTGTATTGCCACCTTCACAACTACGCACTCAAAAAAAAAAGCACAATAGAGTTACATGGAGCCATATATTGCCACACCAATTAGGAAATGGATTCCCCCAAAGTGTTAGTAACAAAGAGTAATTATCACAATTTTGTCAACGTTTTATTGGAGTGGATGCAAGTCTCAAAAAAGGGCAAAGTACTTCCTAATAATCTAGACTGTAAGCTTATTGGGGCAGGGAAATGGCTAATTCTGTTGAACTGTACTCTCCCAAGTGTTTAGCACAGTGCTCTGTACATTAGTAAACACTCGATAAATACCACTGATAGAGTGAATCTAATGAAACCCCCAACTCTAAAGGTTCTAAGGGAGACTGGCATTATGGGACTAAGTTCTAGGATACTCGTACATATCTTTTCACTTTCACAACTGAAGATATGGTGATTTTTAAAACCTGGTCAAAAAATGAAGAGAGGGGTTAAATGGTCAGTTCCAATGATTTTAGATAGGTTGAAGAAGCGGAATGAGTTAGTCCAATCGTCTGTGGTAGGGGCTATTAAAACATCCAGTGATCTACACAGCAGTTTTCATGTTTATAATTCTGTGGGAGACAAATGATTTTCTGTTGCTCTTGAGTGTATTTTGACTCTCCACTGTTTGTGAAATCTTCTGGTAATAATGAGAACATAATCAATTTCCTTTTTGTCAGACACTGATTTTTGCCTTCATTTTAAATGGAGCCAGAAATTACATGTTAATGGTTCTTCACATTGGACAAAAGTACCTAAGTTGAAGGATTTGTTAGCCAGTTGCTCCAGGGGGAGCCCAAATACATAAGGCATTCTTTTATATTTGTCTTACTTAAAACGACTGCAAAATAAGCCAAGGAAATAAGCCCAACCACCCATGACCTTTTAGCGACGTGTTTTTTTACACAGAACAACAATAATTACGGGGTGAGATCTGACTACCTAGACAAATAAATGGCTTAGCTGCCCTGCATATCTCTCTAAATCAGTCCCTGGCATAAGTGAGTTGTGAAAAATACCCAGTTCCAGTTGGATAGTAATTCACATTACACCACTCTTGGCCAGTTTTATGTGGTGAACTCAAATTAAAAGCAGAAAGAGAATGTGGTGAGGTCATTTCCCCTTCAATTCTACTCCTTTCTCATCAAGCATTATAACTCCACAAAGACTGGGTTTTAAAAAGGAAATAATTCTGATATTCATTTAAGTAGATTCAAAATAAAAAATAAAAATACCAACAAATCTAGACTGGCTTAACCTTTCTTCAAGTGCTAGTGAATAACGCTCTTTGGCTCTAGAAAAAAGGGAAAACACAATTGTTGTTTGACAGAGACCTGCAGTCACAGATGGAACTTCCTTTATGTTCAGCTATGGATGCTACTCCAATCAATCAATCTTTCAATGGCATTTATTGAGCGCTTACTATGTGCAGAACACTGTATCAAGCACTTGGGCGAATACAGTGCAACAGGATGGCGTAGTGGATAGAGTTCGGGCCTGGGAGTCAGAAGGTCATGGGTTCTAATCCAGACCACGCCACTTGTCTGCTGTGTGACCCTGGGCAAGTCATTTTACTTCTCTGTGCCTCAGTTACCTCATCTGTAAAATGGGGATTGAGACCTGAGCCCCACGTGGGACAGGGACTGTATCCAACCCACTTTGCTTGTACCTACCCCAGCATTTAGTACAGTGCCTGGCATGTAGTAAGCGCTTAAAAAATATCATAATTATTATTATTATTAGAATTAGCATTCAGCACCTTTTGAGGAATTAAAAAAGACATTTCAGATTTGGGTAACCCAAATCTGTCCCGTGAAAAAGGAGATCAGGCAAAATTAAACAAGACAACCAGGTTTACTTAAACAAAAGGATGGATCAACAAAATCCATTCTTTGACACTGCACCCACCTTGTCCCTTATCTCCCATTTTTAGAACAGGTCAGTGAAGGATCACTGAGAGAGAGACAGAGAGTCCCGCTTCACTTGGATTTCTTGATCCCTGCGAATAAGCAGAACTGATCCTTCTGAATTTGGGATTACAGGGAACTGGAGGGTTGGTATTATTTGGGAAGGAAATACTGGAGGTGGACGGCTGCTCACTTCTGCCTTCATTCTTTGGAAATCCAGTTTTCTGAGGGTGTGAGACCAGATGAGGGCAGAACGAATGAGGGCAAAACGACTTCAATCTAGATTGGTTCCAGGAGGGCTGTACTTCCCAAGTATTTAGTACAGTGTTCTGCGCATAGTAAGCGCTCAATAAATATGACTGAACTGTCCTGCCCATGCGTTCAAGAGGCACCAGGAACATTCTAGTGAGTCCAGAAATAACCTCGGCTCCCCAGAACCTTTAGGTGTGGGGATGGCCAGACCTTTCAGTGCTGCTGTGGGCCAGAGTAAAATGGAGTCGGCCTCTAGAGCATTCCCTCATTGATTTATACGGGGCTAAATGACTTACTTCAACCCATCCATCCAAAATAATCAGGAGCAGAAGCAATAGTGCCCACTGTCCACAAAGCATTCTACTACGTGCTGCAAAAGGAGTTCATGGGTGAGATCAAGATCATGGCCCCTGACCCTTGAGGGCCTCACGATTTTAAGAAAGAGGCAGCGAGGAGGTTGGTTTCAGAGCCCTAGGGAAGATGCGACAAAAATGTCAAAGACAATAATTACGATAAACAGGAGAGGAACGTTAGGGTTTCAGGCTCCTCAAGACTAAAACCAGTCACAGAAATCTCAGCTGCAACTACAGTTGTGGTCTTCCCGATGGTCTAAAAGTAAAGAAGCCTTTGCTGTTCTGGGGTTTGAGTCTCTCTTGGGTTAGGGCAGGGGCTGACAGCAACCCCAGGGGCTTGGGATTTAGGCAGCTTCTCTCTAGCAAGGAAGGCCTCCGATGTCAGGCCAAAGAGGAGGGATCCCAATGACTCCACTTCTTAAATATCTGATGTGTGTGTGCAGCACTAAGTGACACTATGGGACAGTATAAGAGAGTTAGAAGACATGATCCCTGCCCTTAAGATACTTACCAATCAGGTGGAAGAGACCAGCACAAAATAATTTCCACAAAATAGAGGAAAAGAGGAAAAAGGGATATGTGGATGCGCGAGGACTTAAAGACTATGGTATCTAAGTCGATATACACCTGATCGGTATGGCCCAAATCTATTGGACTTCAGCACCCAGGGCGAGAAATAATTTGCAATTCTCTAAGGTTTTGGGTTTTTGTTTTTGTTTTTTTGCAAGTTGGGCAATTAAGAATTATTGCTTTTGTGGTATTTCCAAGTTTTTCCAATTAAAATACTAATTCTCTATAGTTTTAAATGTTGTCCTTGCGTCGAAAAGGCTCCCAAGGCAGAGAATGCAGTTATAATTAATAAAACTTTGAACCCAAATGGGCAGTGTGGAGAAAATCAAATATATTTCAAGAGAGCCTGAGAAAAGCTAACCTCTTTCTTGACACAATGACACAGTGAGAAAAATTCAATGTTCTTTCCCTCTAGCCCTCTGAAAACAGTTGCAATCAGTGAGTAACAGCAGCCCCCCTCTCCCCCCGCCTGGCCCCTTGACTTGCCTTGCCTGAGTAGGGCTTTCTCTGCCTAAAATAAGCATTTGTGTGACAGCATCTATCATCGAGGAAACGTATATTTTTTCCAAACAATGGTTTCAACGTAGATTTGCATAATAACCCAAAACGAAGAGAAAGGCATGATTAGTGTCAAACGAGTAAATAGTAGTCTTTTAACAATTACACCACACACCAACGCAATTACTGTCTTCCTACAAACACTAGACCTTTGAAAGAGGCTCTAAGTGTACATTTACTCAGGAGACCATATCCGAGATAGATGTCAGTCATTCCTATTTCCCCACCACACCTTCCTCTCGACTGCCAGGAGTTTTTTTCCATTTTTCTTTTCTAGAAACGAGATCCACGTAGAAAGCAGAGGTAATGTTAATCAGCGAGACGCATTTACTGAATGGCCAGAATGGGTAGCATTAAGTCTTTCGAGAGTCATCAATCGACCTAGCAGGGGTATTCATTGAGCACCTCCTTTGTGCAGAGCATTGTACACGGGTTTGGGAGAGTATAATACAATGGAGTTTGTAGACATATTCCCTGACCATAGAGAGCTTACAGTCTAGATGGAGAGACAGGCAGCATGGCGTAGTGGATAGAGCACAGGCCTGGCGATGGGTTCTAATCCTGACGGCCACTTGTCTGCTGAGTGATGTTGGGCAAGTCACTTTATTCTCTGTGCCTCAGTTTCCTCATCTGTAACATGGGGATTGAGACTGTGAGCCCCACTTGGGATTGTTGGACTATGTCCAACCCAATTTGGCTGTATCCAACCCAGCGCTTAGTACTGTGCCTGACACATAGTAAGCACTTAAATATTATTACTATCATTAAATAAATAAATTGTGGATATGTACATAAACATCGTGGCCCTGAGAGTAGGGTGAATAACAAATGCTTAAAGGACACAGATATCTGTCATAAACCAAAGATATGTCATTCAGAATGAGAGTTTCAGTTTCACTGCCAGGGGCTTCTGTAGTGATTTTGTTACATGGCGAATTAAATCCCTCACGGGCATTTGGTGGATCATGGCAGAATTTGTTGGGTTCTGTTAGCAGGCCCCCTGGCTTTTTTTGGGGGGGGGGGGGGCTTCACCTGCTCAACTGGTGTGTACTTTGCATTGAAAGTTGCCACCGAGTCTCTGGCAACTCTGCAAAGGGAAATTGGTCACTCATATTTATCGAGCACTCACTGTGTGTAGAACACTGCACTAAGCACTTGGGCGTGTACAACATAATAGAGTGAGTAGACATGCTCCCTGCCCACAACAAATTTACAATCTAGAGGAAAGCATGCATGTTAGACTCCATGGCTGAACAGCCTGACAGCTTAACTTGAATGAAAGGGAGATGGAAAGATGGGGGGGCGGGGGGGGGAAGCGCAGTGCCGGGAAAGAGTCTCTACATTTAAGATGTTTGATGGAAGAACGGCCCACTTCATTTAAACTTATATTCATTCCTGCCTAACATGGGGGTTAAATCTTAAGATGGACATATGTTAGAGCAACAATAATAATAACGATGCGGTATTTGTTAAGTGCTATGTCCCACATAGGGGTCAGAGATGTTGAATCCCCATTTTACAGATGAGGAAACTGAGGCCCAGAGAAGTGAAGTGACTTGCCCAAGGTCACACAGGAGCCAAGTGACAGAACCAGGATTAAAACTCAGGTCCTAACTCCTAGACCTGTGCTCTTTCTTTTATGGTATTTGTTAAATGCTTACTATGTGCCAGGCATTCTACTAAGTGCTGGGGCAGATACAAGTTGCTCAGGCTGGACATAGTCCTAGATATAAGTTACTCAGGATGGACATAGTTCCTGTCCCGCATGGGGCTTACAGTCAATCCCCATTTTACAGATGAGGTAAGTGAGGCACAGAGAAGTGAAGTGACTTGCCCAAAGCCACACAGCAGACAAGTGGTGGAACCAGAACAGGAACCCAGCTGTGCTTGTTCACTAAAGCATGCAGCTTCTCATATGAGCCCTTGACACTCAGCCAGCCATTAACTGCTTGTTGTGGGACTCCTAGAGCTCTATTTGAGTCCAAGGATTAGTTTCTCTGGGAAGAGTTTTACTATCAAACAATGCTTTAAAGAAGAGCACATCGTAAATTGGACTCATTACTATCAAAGAATCACGATTAAGAGCCTGGATGAAGTTTCAGGAAAAAAAGCTACTTTTCCATGGCATACAATATAATGGCTACCAGACAGAATGGTCTATACCATAGCGGAGAAAAAAGTACAGAAGAAAAACCATGCTGCATTAGCCAAAGGGGATAAACTAAATGCCTTAGTCGGCCTCTCCTATCTCTGAATCTGAAACACCTAGAAAGCAAAGATGCCCGTAATAAATTGCATGTAATGTGATCAACTGAAAACCTCAACAAATCTCTCCATTTCACAGTCCTCCTATGACCACATCTCAAGAAAGCACATGTGTTCACAAAGCCCCCTACACGCACAGTCCCACTCATAACCCAAATACCATTTCAGTGGCCAAAAGCTCAGGAAGTCATTAACCAGAGGTTTACCTTATCAAGTAACAATCCTCTCCTCAACCAACCCACCGCCGCTGCAATAAAATTTTAACGTAATGTTTTAAGGTCTAATGAAAAAGTTATAAGTATTGACTTGAACGGCAGCTCTCTCTCACTCAGTGCTGCTCTGCTGATCAACAAGAAAAGTGGCACTTTGGGGCAGAGTCAGCATCAGATATTCATGTGCTAGTACTGAGCTAATAAACTGCCAAGGGGAGAGCGCTCTGAAGAATCTTAGCCTGGAGGACAAAATGAAGGGGGAAATAACAGAAACAGAGCTGCAATTACCTTCTGACAATCCAGCAATGTTAATAATACTTCGCCATTCCCATGTTCAAGGCCCTTCTCGAGCACAATCTAGTTAATCTGCCCACCACCTCGAGGTAAATAATATTTGTCCCATTTTACAAAACGAATGAAATTAGCAACCTGGCATCCAAGGCCATACACGCTCGTGGCGGAGTCGGAATTAAAAATTAAGGATCTTCAACCCCAGCCCAGGCTTAGATGAAAACCACGTTGGGCTGAAACATCACACGTGGGTTCTGCTGCTGTGTAATATGGCTGATTCTCAAAGCTGGGGGTGCGGTTTCTTAGCACAACCTTTTCACTGCGAACCCGTCAACCCAGCCAGCACCGCCCTCCGTTGTTATGAGCCATCGCGTCCCACCGTTCTCGACTCCCAGCTATCCCCTCCCATTGAACATCTCGTTCTCTGCCTAACTCTTCCCACCACCACCTCTCCCTGGCCCTAACTTTACACAGCAAGATCAGACCCACAAAAAACCTATTTTGAAATAAACGAAGCGAGGCGAAAGCTTGCCTACCTTCTTCTTCTTTTTCTCAAAGGGTTAAATTTTTTTGGTAGTTGGGGGGAGGGACGACGTGTGACCTGGGATGTCACCAGACGAAAGCATTGGAGTACCAATATCCTAGTGTGAGAGACAGAACTTAATAAATGTAAAATGATCGCCATTTACAATACAATGACGTGAATCTATGGATTCATAGCAATTCACCCAGTGGAATTCTGAAATCATTCTGAATTCCTAATTTGTAAATATTTTTTGCCTCTTTTCAGATGATTTGTGGGATGACTATGAGATGGAAGAGTTTATGGGAGAGCTGCTCCTCAACTTTCCCAGACATCTCCATCTCCTTGTCCCTCTCATGTCAACCTCCATGAAACGCCAAATTTGGAAACAGGATTTGTCCCCAAAGTCAAAGCCTGTTGACTACAGACACCTGCCCTGGGACAGGGCATTACGTTGCATGATAATCCTGGGAAGGCCTCTTGTATTGCTTTCTGTGAACAGGAAATCTCAAGTTTTGGGCCATTATAAAAAACATTTAAAACAGAAGCAAACTTTCAGACATGAATGATACTAGATTGAGTGCAGAACAGGTTACAGTGAAAATTAGTAATAATAATAATAACGACGGCACTTGTCATTCATTCAATGGTATTTATTGAGCGCTTACTATGTGCAGAGCACTGTACTAAGCGCTTGGGATGAACAAGTCGACAACAGATAGAGACAGTCCCTGCCGTTTGATGGGCTTACAGTCTCAAGGACTATGTGCCAAGCTCATCAGGCTGAACAGTGCCTGTCCCACATGGGGTTCAGAGACTTTAATCCCCATTTTACAGATGCGGAAACTGAGGCAGAGAGAAGTGAGGTGCCTTGCCCAAGGTCACGTGGCAGAAAAGTGGCTGAGCCGGGACTAGAACCTCTAGGCCATGCTGCTTCCCCTAATGTTAATGTTAATGTTAATAGAGAAGCAGCGTGGCTCAGTGGAAAGAGCACGGGCTTTGGAGTCAGGGCTCATGAGTTCGAATCCCAGCTCTGCCACTTGTCGGCTGTGTGACTGTGGGCAAGTCACTTAACTTCTCTGTGCCTCAGTTCCCTCATCTGTAAAATGGGGATTAAGACTGTGAGCCCCACGAGGGACAACCTGATTCCCCTATGTCTACCCCAGCGCTTAGAACAGTGCTCGGCACATAGTAAGCGCTTAACAAATACCAACATTATTATTATTAATGTACCTCTTTGCTTGATTTCCCAAGAATCCATGAGTCTTAAACTAGAGAGACCCATATCAGGGACGGAAGCAATAGCTCAGTCTCTGAGTAGCTAGCAGAAATGACCCAAGAGCCAACTGGTGCCAGCTATGGCAGTAATTTTCTGGCCTGGACAGTTATCTGCCATCTGATTTTTTTCACCTTCGACCTTGAACTCCGTTCCTCTAATGACCAGCAGGCTGGTAGCACCAAACATCTCTGTTCATTTGACGACTTTCAGCTAGCCAATTCGTAACACATGAATTCCAAATCACGTAAATAATTTACTAGCATTAATGCAAATGGAGAAGTAACATTTGGCTTATAAATAATACTCATAAAGAAAGGAATTTTTATTCTCCAAGGAATGAGAATAAAAGCAAATTTGCAAGATGATCACTGACCTAGGAAAAGGTTAAGAGCAGTTTTAATAATAAATGCTGGAGTGGAACTCAGGCTGACGTGAATTCATTTTTCCTGCTATTGCACCCACACAGAGATAATCCAATCAGTAAGGCAGAATTTATTCGGTGAGGGCATTATTCAAACAAAGGCAGCTAGTTTAAAAATGCAACAATTTCAGGCAGTTTAGAGCGGGTGATATTATATACCACTTTGCATTGTGGCTGTGAAGTTTTACATTGATCTTTATAGAAGACACTTAAAGAACACACTGGTAAGAGTTAATGGATTTTTTCCCTTTTCCCTGACCTCTAAAGCCGAAGAACTCCTAGTTAAATAGTCGAACTGTTATCACCTCTGCTTACTGCTGCATTTTTATTATCCAAAAGACCCAGCATCTCAATAGTCTCCCAAGATTGGTTGATGATAGCAGGCTGTAATTGCCTAAAGCTAGGTTTAACAATACCCTCCTTCCTCCCCTTTTGAAATCTGTGCATTTTTCCCCCCAAAAATACTTTAGCCTGCCAGGCCCCAATTCCTTCCAGAGAAAAGTGAAAAGAATTAAGATCTCTCTCTCCTCATTTAGCAGATTTTGATTTGCTTCTGAGCCCTAGGTGAAGTCAATGACAGCAAGAAAGTAATGAATAGAGTCCTCCAACTTAAAAATTTGTGCTAAGAGTCGGTTGTCTTATTCTAACTCTTGAAATCTCAGTGATTTCAGAATAGGTCACGTTAATAGAAGAGATGCTTTAGGGGCTATAAATTCTACATGATACTGTGGTACTAGTCAGGGCTGAAGTTTTCTAAGTAAAAAATATAGAGCAGAGGTCCAATAAAAGTAACCGATAAGGCAAAGAGGTTGATAGAATAGCCGTCAATCCCACTCTCCCATTTAAAGATGAGTAAATTGGCCTTATTTTCTTGAGATCAAAGTGAAACAACAGGCAGGGCCAATGTCCAAGCTTTCCGGGAGGATAGCGGTAAGGAGAAAAGACAGAAAAAGGAGCCGAGAGAGTAAGAAAGAGTGACAACACAAAGGGGAAGGAACCGAAACAAAACAACTGGAGAGAGATGGAATAAGGAAGAGACAGAGAGAGGAATAGCAGAGCTCTGCCTGGGTTCCTTGGGGACAGGGAACACAGTTTAGATTGTACCCTCCACCCTCCCAAGCAAAACGCTCTGGGCATGTCACCCCACTCCTCAAAGGTCTCCAGTGGTTGCCTATCAACCTTCATATGAAGCAAAAACTCCTCACTTTTGGCTTCAAGGCTCTCCATCCCCTTGCCCCCTCCTACCTCACCTCCCTTCTCTTCTTCTCCAGCCCAGTCCGCACACTCCGGTCCTCTGGTGCCACTAACCTCCTCACTGGGCCTCGTTCTCGCCTGTCCCGCCGTCGACCCCTGGCCCACGTCCTACCTCTGGCCTGGAATGTCCTCCCTCCTCACATCTGCCAAACTAGCTCACTTCCCCCCTTCAAAGCTCTACTGAGAGCTCACCTCCTCCAGGAGGCCTTCCCAGACTGAGCTCCCCTTTTCCTCTGCTCCTCCTCCCCTCCCCATCGCCCTTACTCCCTCCCTCTGCTCCACCCCCCCCCCCCCACAGTACTTGTGTATATATGTACATATTTATTATTCTAATTATTTTATTAATGATGTGTATGTATCTATAATTCTATTTATTTTGATGCTATTGATGCCTGTCTACTTGCTTTGTTTTGTTGTCTGTCTCCCCGCTTCTAGACTAGAGTCCAACTCTAGAGTAGGGATCCAAATCCACAACCTCTGACTCCTAAGCACGTACTTCTGCCACTGGCACTAATAAGAACTATAGTTCTACAGCTTCTGTTCTGTTACCAGAAGATCCATCAACACATTTCACTTTTCGGACCTCAATTTAGATACTGTAAACCCAACTCAAGAAAGCCTTTGACACTTGTAGGCTGGGCTGGTGGTCCAAGCAAACTGCAGTGTGCTATAACCAATAACAGGTAGGGATGGGCTCTTCAATAAAAAGTGATGAACCAAGAATCACCTTGCAGACATTTTCAAGGGAGGTCAATTCTAACTTTGATTAATGACCTATGGGGGTTTTTTGAGCTATCAACAGAAAAATCAGGCCCACTTCGGGGAGGCTGGGACACTGAAGAGGGCAGGACGTTTCCAAACCAAGGCCGGGAATTGCTTAATTCTCCCGGGTGCCGCAGGAAACTGTAATAGCATGAGGTGCTCGGCCCTTCAATCACAGAGAAATCAGGTCCACTGAGGTTCTTCGTGGCCCTTAGCCCAGAAGAGAAGCCTCCCATTTTAAATCACAGTGAAGTGCCAAAATGAGAGAACGTCAAAAATTTTTGCAGGTAGGCATTCAGGTAATAGAAGAAAAAATCATTAATTTAGGGAGATAATCCCATCCTTCACCCCTGCCTTTATCCCTTTACATGAATTTTGTGAATCCTGAACATGCAGCAGACATTCTGACTTACTCAAGTGTGATTGTGGTGTTTGAAAATGCCTTTCTCTTATAACAAGACTAAGAGGAAGGAAGTAAATGACAAGGAATAGCATAGTGGATAAATGTGCAAAACTAGAATGCATTTCTTAATTACACATAGGAAAGAAATAAAGGTTCTGGATCCTTGACTTTTCCCAATCCCACTGCTATCCTACTAATTATTTTACAGAAAGAATTATTTGCATTCTCTATTTTTTCTTAATTGAACCGAAATAAGGGAAACCCCATCTCTCCTTCTACAGCCCAGGCCGCACACTTCGCTCCTCCGGTGCCGCTCACCTCCTCAGTGTGCCTCTCTCTTGCCTGTCCCGCCGTCGACCACTGGCCCACGTCCTACCTCTGGCCTGGAATGCCCTCCCTCCTCACATCTACCAAATTAGCTCTCTTCCCCCCTACAAAGCCCCACTGAGAGCTCACCTCCTCCAGGAGGCTTTCCCAGACTGAGCCCCCTTTTCCTCTACTCCTCCTTCCCTCCTCATCACCCCGACTCCCTCCCTCTGCTCTACCCCCTTCCCTGCCCCACAGCACCTGTGTACATTTGTACATATTTCTTACTCTACTTTATTAATGATATGTATATATCTATAATTCTCTTTATCTATTTTGATGCTATTGATGCTCATCTACTTGTTTCGTTTTGTCTCGTCTGTCTCCCCCCTACTAGACTGTGAGCCCGTTGTTGGGTAGGGATTGTCTCTGTTGCCGAACTGTACTTTCCAAGCGCTTAGTACAGTGCTCTGCACACAGGAAGCGCTCAATAAATACGATCAGATGAATGAATGAAAGCAAGATCAAATTTGTATGAAGCAGGAGGTGAGCAAAATTATGTCATTTACATTATGTATCTCTTCTTTCTGCTATTGACTTTAGGAAACTGAAAACTCATTAAGTCTAAGGGGTTTTCTTCTGATTAAAAGTTCTCTTTTTGGGCAAAGTTTATAGTGGCTTGACAGTCAGGCAGATGATATCCATAAAATGGTAGTACAATTCTTTTGCTCTGAATCTTGGAGGTCTATTCCAAAAAACTTAATTTTATAAACAATCGGGATTAGTCTATAACAAAGGCAAGAAAATGCCACTCTTCAATTGCTTCTAAGTGAAAAATACATACTTCTCATTTTTGTTTCTTTCAAATATATATCCCATTCCTGCCTTCTGGAAGCATTATATTTCAGGACATAAACATTTATTCAGATATTAATTTTCCCCTAACTGAGGGGTCTTGGTGCAAAACTATGAATCCTCACAACTTCCTTTTACGATTCAGTGTTTCCTTCTTATTCTACCAAATAAGTCCTGGAACTTGCAAGTCCAAGCCTGGTTAGGTGACAAGAAGTAAGAGGAGAGCTGTACGTGCTATCGGCAGGGCTCGATTTTAAATTTTATAGTGTTTGATTCTCCAGCCTTAAATTTTGGCCTATGACCTCCTAACCTCTTCACTTCTGACAGTGTGGGTTTGCTGTTGATACACAGTGACCTTAGCTATATGAGTTTCTTCTCAGGGTCCACCAACCCTTGTGATGATAATTTGAGGGGTTATGGCTGAAATCAGAAGGTGACCAAAAGTCCTTTCCATATTTGGAGTCTATCCAGTTCCTGGCCCCGTCCCATGGCTTTCTGCTGACTTTTGGTTTCATAAGACAATCCCCAAAGGTCAAGCAGGATAGCAGTTGGGTAAATGGCAAGGTGTGATAATCATTCATCAGGCAAATTATTGAGCTAATCAGGAAACACACAAATACCATTTCCCAATGCCCTTATCATCCAATTTTCTTATGGTTTGCTGTACACAGAACCCAGCTTTTCTATCACTGCACAATTATCTAGCATTTCCTGCCAATTTCTCGACATGCAGAATTGACATTAAGTGATGGATACATTTTGGGGGGTTGGGGAGGAAACTATTTTACTGGTAATATTAAGCTGCTTGATTGTCCCAGGGTGAAATTTACAATGCCTGGACAAAATCTCTAAGAGAGCAGGCAGAGAGAAGAGACTTCCAAAAAGAGCCCTATGTCATGGATTCTTTTTGAACAGTCAAAGCTTTAGTGACCCTCTGGTTGGCTGCATGATGAGAAATTGTAGCTTTTGTCTCTCTAATACAGGAGAGTTGGCCCTCTCAGGGTGCTGCTGCTGAATTTTAATGAAGTTATAGGAGGACAATTGGGAGAATCACCTTGAAAATAACATTTCTACATTGTTCTAGATCTTGGTATTTAGGCGGAAGGGGATTTAACCATAGCTGCTCCTGGTGCTTCCAAACTGATGAGATGGCTGGAATTACATTGTTTATGGTGGACAACAAAATTTTATCCTAACAGTGTTCACAATAAAGTAAATGACAAACAATGACATTCCAATTACAGCTGGGCACCAAGAGGCTCAGAGGGCTAGACTCTAATCACAACATGCCTGGAGAATCTAGACAAAAATCACTTCAAAGTGAAACTTGAAACAGTTTCATGAAGGTAAAATAATACATGGTGCCTCTTTAAGCTCAGGACTCTGAGGCATCAAGTTCAACAGCTGCTGAGGTTTAAAAACAAAACAAAAAAACAACAAAAAAAATTAATGAGTTTCCAGAGATGAAGGCAAGGAAGTGGAGACAGAGCTTCTACCTTTTCAAGAGATTGTAATTTAGGTTCTGGATAACTTAGGTAACGACTGCAGCTTGTCCAAAAAGTCTACACTGGCGAATGTCCAAAACAAATGACTATAATTTTAATTGTGTGATTGAGGATAAACAGCTATAGGCTGCCTGGCTTGTGAACTAACACACATTTAGAGGTTATCCTTTGTGCCATAAGACAAAATTGCTGATAGTGGACCATCCTAGCCATATGAATTGTACATTCCAAGAGCTAAGTACAGTGCTCTGCACACAGTAAGCACTCAATAAATATGACTGAATGAATGAATGTTGCTGAAAAGAACAGTATAGCATATGAACCCCTACTGCTTTCCTTATAACAACTTACACAATCTGGTACATATTGTGGCCTGGCAGAAAAAAAAAATCTCACGGTTGGGAATCATGAGAGCTGGGTTTGAGTCCTGGCTCTGCTACTTATTGGCTATGTAGCCTTCGGCAAGTCACGTACCTTCTCTTGAGCCTTCGTTTCTTCATCTGCTAAACTGGTTAAAATACCTCTCTTCCTTCGTTTGTTGACTGTGAGCCTCAAGTGGGACAAGTTCTGTGTCCGACCTGATTATCGCGTATCTACTTCAGACGGTCCTTGGCACACAAAGCATTTAATAAAGGCCATCATGAGCAGCAGAATCATCTGAGGGGAGAGCTCATCATTGTGACAACTCATTTCCTCCAGGAGGCCTTCCCAGACTGAGCCCTCCCTTTCCCTCTGCCCCTCCTCCCCTCCCCATTGCCCTGACTCCCTTCCTCTGCTCTACCCCCTTCCCCTCCCCACAGCACTTGTGTATATTTGAACATATTTATTACTCTATTTTATTAATGATGTGCATATATCTATGATTCTATTTATCTATTTTGATGGTACTGATGCCTGACTACTTGTTTGGCTGTTTCCCCCTTTTAGACTGTGAGCCCATTGTTGGGCAGGGATTGTCTCTATCTGCTGCCATATTGTATATTCCAAGTGCTTAGAACAGTACTCTGCACAGAGTAAGCGCTCAATAAATATGATTGAATGAATGAATCGTCATTGGTTTAATAAGTCTCTAGGACTTATAACTGCTCATAACTCATTGAGCCAAAAGATAGACCAGGATGATTTGTTTGTGGCTAACACTTGGCAGTTTTTACATTGCCCTAGATTGTACCTCTGCAGTAGTCCTGCTGACCGACTGGTGTTTTCCTGCCACCTTCATTTCCTCACATTTGCTGAACACCTGCTGGGTGTGTACAACACTTCCCTCAGCTGACCATTTGAGCTCAGGGCTTTAGATCTCTGATAGAGTTACAGTTTATGAAGTGTAAATTAAACACAACAGAGTGAGGACTTCAAATTTTTTCAGTTTGGCAAAGTATGCAGTGAGGTAATAGACTCACTCGAAGGGCCAGCCCCTTCCTTGGGCCACCACAAAAACAAAACAAAACAAATCCCATACAACACAAGCTCCTTCTTCTAATAGGAAGAACCAAAGTCACCTGAATATTCAGGAAATGGCAAAATTTTGATATGACTTTCCAAGGAGGAGCTGAGAAATACGAAAATAACTGTGGTATTTGTTAAGCACTTACTATTTGCAAAGAACTGTACTAAGCACTGGGGTAGATACAAGATAATCGGCTTGGACACAGTCCCTGCCCAACATGGGACTCACAGTCTTAATCTCCATTTTACAGATGAGGCACAGAGGGGTGGAGTGACTTGCCCGAGGTCACACAGCAGACAAGTGGAAGAGCTGGGATTAGAACCCAGGTCCTTTTGACTCCCAGGACTGTACCCTCTCGTCGAGGCCAAGCTGCTTCTCTTGAAGTAAAGTTAGAATGCAAAAGCCAGCCAGCCAGCATTTCACCCAAATGCTGGTGTTTCAAAGACACACATTAAAAAAAAAGCCCATCCTATTCTCACCAGGTTTCTCTCCTCTGCTGATTAATCAATCTGGCTTCCAAAAACTAATCTAATCAAAAATTAATTGATCTAGCTTCCATTTTTTAGAATGGAAAAAGTAATATCACTTTGTGTTGCATATAATTTAGGGTTATCACCTCTCTACTCTTTCCTCTTATTTTGCAATAGTAATAATGATAATGAAAAACAATAGTATTTGTTAAGTGCTTACTATGTATTAAGCACTGTAATAAGTGCTGGAGTAGATAAAAGTTAAGCAGGTCAGACACAGTCCTTGTCCCACATGGCACTCGCAGTTTAAGTAGAAGAGATGGCAGGTATTGAATCCCCATTTTACTGATGGGGACACTGAGGCACAGAGAAGTGAAGTGAGTTGCCCAAGGTCACCCAGCAGACAAGTGGCAGAGCTGGGATTAGAACTCAAGATCTTCTGATTCTCAGGTCTGTGCTCTATCTACAAAGCCACGGTGCTTCCCAATACAAACTTTTTTCTTGGTATGATAAAAGTGTTTACTGAGATGTTGACTGGGAAGTAACTTCTCCCTTTCCCCATTCTTCTTGCTTCATTCTGCTGCTTTTGAAAAATCAGCTCATTCTTAGTAATAAGAAAAAAGCTCTACTCATAAAGTATACACATTTGTTAGCATTTCCTCTCCTCTACACTGTTCTTTCTCAAGTCTAAAGAAGGGAGATGAGTTAAACTACAGGACTGGAAGGAAACATTCCCTAGGTAATTTAAACGACCCCTCTCCCACCAGGCAGAACTGCATCTAAATCCATCTAATGCTCACAAAGTCTTTTAGAGTGTGAGCCCGTTGGGCAGGGATTGTCTCTATCAGTTGCCAAATTGTACATTCCAAGTGCTTAGTACAGTGCTCTGCACACAGTAAGTGCTCAATACGTACGATTGAATGAATGAATGAAATGTCTATTTTATTTTCCAGGGTCTCCCGCCAAGTAAAATTCCCCAATTCCTCACTAAATTTTTCCAGGATGCTTTTAAGTGCTTACTATATGGAAAGCACCATACTAGAGCAGTTCTAGTTTTCTTGCAATGGAAATGAACTTCTATAACAATATCCATAGAGTCATCTTACTTACACCTAAAGGCTTGCTAAATTCTCCCACCTTTCACTAGATTAAACAATTCCAATTCTTTCCACTACAGAACCATCGAGCCGCACTCACCCGGATTGGACAGAAACCCCTTACCGTCAGCTTTTAAGACAGAGGTCGGCTCTATTCCTTCTTCCTTACCATGATGATTTCCTACTTCAATCCAGTCTACACTGGGTTTATTATTTTTTCCCCTAATGCCAGCCTACAAACTGTACCTTGATCTTGTCTATCTTGCCAATGACCCCTTGTCCCAGTCCTCCCTCTGGCCTGGAATTCCCTCTGCCTCCTTATTCAACAGACCACCCCTCTCCCCACCTTCAGCACTTATTAAAATCTTATTTCCACCATGAGGACTTTCTCAACTAAGCCCTCATTTCCCCTACTCCCTCTCCCTTCTCTGTCATCCGTTTGCCTGAATCTGTTCCCTGTACCTACTTGATATTTACCCATCTTCAGCCCTACATCACTTATGTATCTATCCATAATTTACCTGAATGTCTCTCTCCCCTTTAGATTGAAAGTTCTCAGGGGTCAGGGAACATGTCTACCAACTCTGTGGTCTGCACACTGTAACAGCTCCATAAATACCCTTGATTGACTGATGCTACTTTTCCAATACTGCATTTTTGCTGCTCTCCCTAAACTTTTTCCAAGTTATTCCATTCACTTTCGTGCTCTGGAACCCAACTCTAGATTAGGAAAGTGTTTGAACAGGACTGAGTATATTTTCTGGACACTATATTTCCTGTTAATGTCACCTTACTCTATTCGCGTCTCTGTAATAGTTGTTAATTCATCAGACGTTAAAGGTAAACAAAAAGGAACACAATCCCAGTTCTTCATTCACACTCTCCTGAGTTCTCTTAAAGATAAGAAGTTTTTGATCTATTCAAAGGCCAGGATACTAGCACCAAGAACCACAAAGTACCTGTCAGGTTGCCAGAGATTTAGAGTTCCTAAGAAGGTAGGGGGTCTTAAGAGTATCCAACTGAGTATGGTTTTTTCCCCCATAAACATCCTTGAATTGCTTAATACCACGTACTTTTACGGCACAGTCAAAAGAAACGTGTGTCTTATCAGTGATTTTCAGTTTATGCATGTCTTATACAGAAAACCCATGAAACCCTCTCTACTTTCTGACTCACTAAATCCATTTCTCTCATTTTAGCTCGAGCACTGCAATCCAGCTCTACAGGTAGCAAATTGAAATGTTTAGTGGTCCATTGCAGACAGATTGAATCTGAAAAGAATACGGCAATAAGAATGAAGCAAGGCATCAATATCATACACTAAAGCTCTCACCAATGACAGCGATGATGTAGGGTGAATGATCGAGCATTTGTTAAACTTCTACCATTGTGAGAGCAACCTATTATTTTCCCGGTTGTGCTCCGAAATGCCTCAATCACCGCCAGAACAAGTCAGTGAGAAATGAGAGAGTTCATTTTCTACTGCTTTTGTTCAACGGGGACACTACGGCATATTGTATCCTCATTACCTGAATATTGTTTTATCAGCAACACGGTTAATTCTCCTAACACCTCCCATAATCCTCTCTTGGGGCCACGTTGTTATATTGATGACTATTCCCTATAAAACAAAATCACATGTGCTTTTTTTTTTTTAAAAAAAAAAGTGATTATGCCCCAAAACATGACCATGACAAGGTATTCCAACAGAGAATTACTCTACAAAGAATAAGGGAGGTGGGGGAAAGAATATAATACTACTGCCAAAGGCACACTACGGGCAATAGGATCATTACCTTGTTCTACTCTCCCCTTGATTCATGTGTGTTTTGTCTAACGATACCATAAAAGTAGGATTGCAACAATACACTAGCTGGTTATTAATACCTCAGCAGGTTTCCATTACCAAATTATCACCTCCCTGACCAAAAAAGCAATGGAGTGGAGAAATAAGGCTGAAACAGAGTGATGGTAGCGGAGAAACCACAAAGCTGCAACGAGGACAAATTCCTTTCGGTTGGTTTTATTGACTGCCTCCACCCCCCTCCACCTTAATTATCTGCTCCTCTCATCAGCTACGCCACTGCTTCCATTCTTTGCTCCTCCCAAACTCACTTCCTGGCTAGACCTCTATTTCGTCTTCCTGCTTCCGACCTGTTGGTCCTACGGGTCATTCCCAGGGCTTGGAAAGATTATTCCCTTTCTGCCCACCTCTGCCAGACCTCACTTCCCCACCTTCAAAGTCCTCCCTGAAATCCAACCTCCTATAAATCTTCTCTTATCCTTGCCTTATGCTGAGCCACTGCGATGCCATGGACACATCTCTCCCAGGACACCCCACCTTCACCTGCAATCGTTCTGGCAGTGGATCCTCAGAGTTTTCTTAGTGAAAATGCAGAAGCGGTTTACCATTACCTCTTTCCGCACAGTAAACTTGAGTCTCCGCCCTCAACTCTCTCCCATGCCACTGCCGCCCAGCACAGATGAGTTTTGACTTGTAGCAGATTGCCTTCCACTTGCTAGACGCTGCCCTAACTAGGAATAGAAATACCTCCGCTTGACTCTCCCTCTCATAGTCAAGACTGGTAGAGACCTGGAAACTCTCCAGGTGCGAACCTGAGAGGAGTACTGGTCGAGTACCTGTGTGCTAAGTACGGCACTAAGGGAGAGTACAACAGAAATAATCTATTCCCTGCCCTCAGTGATTTTTCAAACTAGTAGGGGAGATAGATGAACATTATTTACAAAGGGTGGAAGCATTTTGGGGGAACCAAGAGTTGTAGGATCCTACAGCTATCCCAGCGATTTGGATCTGAGGTAGGGCAGACCTAAGGAAATAACCATCCAAGGACAGGTTAGATTCAACTCTTGGCTGATCAACTCTCTTCTCGTCTGGAAAACCCCAGAGAGAACAGGTGTCTTCTTGGGTTTCTCCCAGGTTCAAATAAACTCTGGCTGGACCCATGCGGGTGTTCCAGACCTTGCAGAGATTGGCCAGAATGGGTTGGAGTTCTAAGTATGTCTCTCCGGATCTAATCAAACTTGCTCAGAACACAATACGACTGCCTCAAGATTCTGGGTGTGGGCCAAGGTCACCCAGGAGAAGAGTTTCCAACTCTCAGTTCTGTCAGACACTGCCAGTATTTTTCCCACACCTATCACCAATCTAAATGAAATGTGTTTTGAGCTCTCACCGCATTACCAAACCGTCCGATCTGACCGTAACTGAAATCCTAGCCCATCTACTATGTTGAGGTGCCCTAAAAAGGTCATTACCTCCCAGATCCACACATGTAAAATAAAGAAGGGAGATGAGTTAAACTACATGTACACATGTAAACTAGATCCACACATGTAAAATAAGGAAAACCGAAAGTCTTCAAGGTGTTTCCGTGGGGAAGTCATTATGCTTGTGCAGTAGACCTGAAGGAACAGATTCAGTTTAATTTGAAGAAATAATCATACCTGTTGCCACAGAGGCTATGCTGAAGAACAGCAAATTAATGGTTGGCAAAACTTGATTTAAAATTACTTAAATCACAGCACTTGAAAACTTATTTCTCAACATTTTACCCCCAGAGGGTTTTATAATGTCCTAGCAGGGTTGCTATTTCTTGAATTGTGGAAATTTGGGGAGGAATCGTAGACACTTAAAATCAACCCAGAATTTACTAAACATTTACACTGAATGGGGCACTGTCCTGAGCACTGTGAGGACATGTTGAGAATTGATCATGTTCCCTGTCCACAAAGAGCTTGGATTCCAACACTCTTACAGACTAACAGAGGAGATGTAAAAACATTTATAAATATGGTTATCAGTATAAATCAATTGCTTAATTGATTGCACATTTATACATAAATCCCGAGGGAGAGTATAAGCAAATATGTGCTAGAGATAGCTGATGAGTTGATGTAATTTAGGGTGTTGGTAACTAATTGGCCTAGGACTCTGCACTCAGTAAGCACTCAATAAATACAATTGAATGAATTAATTACTGGGGGAGGTGGGATTTTAATAGGGTTTTGAACATGGGTAGATTATGGTCTGTTGAATTAGGAGTGGGAGGGGGCACTTGGGTGGTGAATTAATTTACGTCCATCCTCCGCATATGTGTGTCCACGGACCAAAAAGGTGGCACTGGGAGGAGAAAAGACGGACATGGAGAACAGTTCAAATAGAGTGACAAGAAAATAGGTAAAAAATAAAATAAAAATATCAGTTCATTACTGTCTGAAGAGACCGGTTCTCTTGACAAGAGCCGAGAACACAGAGTTCTGCCATTGTATTTCTGACTCACCAATGTGTTTCAGTAAATTATAATTAGATGCTTATTTCTATCCAACGGCATGATTGGTCCATTTCTTTTTTCCCCTCAGGGCACACGTGCAAAGTGCAAAGTAATATCATTATATATGACAATACGACACCATCCTTGTTAACCAGCTATTGCAGAGACCTTCCCTAGTTTCTAGCTATTTTTCTTCTTTTCACCTAGCTGGAAGATTCCCCTCATTGTTCAAGGAAGCTTTTTTTTTTTTTTTAAACTCCACTGTTTTGTTCCAGCTGCAGAATGGCACTTTTGTACTTCCTTCACTCGGGTCTGACTGGGGGTCAAGCGGGATGGCTGTGGGCTCGGACCTATCAAACGAACGTTGAATTCACTCATCATGTTTTGCTTATTAGAGAAGAGAATCTGGCTTGGGGTTTTTTATCTTCTACTTGGGTAAGCAAGAGAGATGAGTGTGGCAGGGATCAAAAGATACACTACATTAGGGAATCGATTCTGGATATAGAGCACAGTAGATGATGACGGTATTTATTTAGCTCTTAGGATGTTGCAAGCACTGAGCTTAACGCAGAGGAAGATACGAGATAACCAGGCAGGAGATGGTCTTGTCCCACTTGGGACTTACCCTCTAAAAGAAGGGAGAGCAGATATTTTACCTTCGGGATACAGGTGAAGAAACTGAAGCCCAGAGTTAAGTGACTTGCCCAAACATTGTGCCAGGCACTGTATTATGTGCTGGGGTGGAAACAAGCAAATCGAGTTGGACACAGTCCTTTTCCCACGTGGGGCTCACAGTCTCATTCATCATTTTACAGATGAGGAAACTGAGGCACAGAGAAGTGAAGTGACTTGCTCAAGGTCACACAGCAGGCAAGTGGACGAGGCGGCATTAAAACTCCTGACCTTCTGACTCCCAGGTCTGTGCTCTATCCACTACACCACGCTGCTTCCCCACAAACGAGGGATGGAAGTCAGAACTAAAATCCAGGTGTCTCGATTCCTAGTCCCACGCTTTCTTCACTAGGACACCTGTAGAGGAATTCGGGGGGTTTGGGGACAACCGACAAAATGCTTGCGGTAGGAATGGAGGTTGCCATTCTGTAGGTTGCCATGCAATTTCACATAATTACCTACTATACTCATTTTCACTTTTAGGCAGGATGGAATTGCTTTCCTCACACACACACAAAAAAGTTAATAATGATAATACTTTGCACTTTTAGAGCTCCCATCACCTAAGAGGTCAAATTATTCATAGCATTTATTAACCCGCTTTTATTTCCTGCTTCATAAAGACATGCACATTGAAACTATTTCTTTCTGGGACTCCTTTGGCCTTCTCATATTAGGTACTGCATTTTTACTAGCCCAACTAGCTTGCCATTAGAGTACGCATAATCACTCCTGCACCCATATTTTGTGTGCTACGTCTTACTCCCATTCAGAATTTTCCCTTACAAATAAAATGCTTTTTCATAAATGGTTAAAACATGGTGAAAGATAAAAATATTTACAAAAAGCAAGCTGCATAATTGTAATTTACTAATCTTTTTCCACAACAAAAGTTAAGGGAGAGGAGAGGGCTAGATGAATAACATTCAAAAGAAAAGGCACAAATGTAATTAGTTGATGCTTGGATATCACGCTCTCAGGTTTTGTCTCATGATGGGTTTTCTGTCATTTTCTTAGCTAATCACTGTTCTAAATTGATTCCTCTGCTTTTTTGAGCCAACCCCTTATCTGCCAACTCTCAAAAGTGACTGATAATTATATTTTGAACAATCCTTAGATTTCAGCTCTTAGGCTAGGTATAAAAGAACAGGCAAGAAAGGAGCACGTGACCCAGTAAACAATGTTAGCAGAGCTTACTTAGTGTGGTGAGGCTACTTACACTTAAGAGTCTCAAACTTCCCTAATTAGTTTGATAAGTAACTTTTTACTACAGAGAAGCAGCGTGGCTCAGTGGAAAGAGCACGGGCCGGGGAGTCAGAGATCATGGGTTCAAATCCCAGCTCTGCCGCTTGTCAGCTGTGTGACTTTGGGCAAGTCATTTAACTTCTCTGGGCCTCATCTGTAAAATGGGCATTAACACTGTGAGCCCCACGTGGGACAACCTGATCAACCTGTATCCTCTCCAGCACTTAGAACAGTGCTTTGCACATAGTAAGTGCTTAACAAATGCCAACATTATTATTATTATTATTATCATCATTATTAGTTTTATAGCTTCCATGCATGCTAGGGATCTTAATTCTCCCAAATACAAAGAGGCCCAAAATAGTAAGCCTATGGAAGGGCCAATCCATCTTGTCCAAACCCAGTTTTAGAGTTGAGGCCTACTCAAACCTCCCGAAAGATCTCCATTTTGGTCAATCTTTTCTCTAACATCTTTCATCCCATCAACAATGAACACTTAATGAGATGCTCATTTTTCCTATCCTCTCCTTTTCCTCACAAAATCAGAAAGTGCAGTGACCGCCATCTCACATAAGAATAACTACATTCACTAGTTTTTCCAACTATCAACTTGAGAACACCTCTAAGATCCATTCCACATTTTGTCACACCTTGCCTACTGTTTTCTCCTCCTTTTTGGCTTCTCCTCGTTACCAATGCCTCCTTCCTCTTTTACCATTTTTATTAGGGCCTCGTCTGAAATTACCTAATGCTAAAATTCTCCTCTTTACCTTTCTATAGGTGAAAGTTAAATGCCCGCTTCTTGCTCATTCAATCCCACAGATATCACAATTAGATTCCTCCCTCTTAAACACTCATTAGATCCATTAGGCTTGTGTCGGAGGTCGAATATCTGTCGAGTGTTCAATTAGGATTCCTGGGTGATCCCTTTTATACTTCCCAGAAAAGGAAGCCATTGTAATGGGTGTTTAGACATTTCCCCCCACAACAATCAGTGGCAGAATCGGTATTCGAGAATACCAGTCCTGAGTCACCCTGCAGACTGTACAACTCTTTGGTGGAAGAGATGGCATCTTCAAACTAACTCTGTTGCACTGTACTTTTCCAAGCGCTTAGTACCCAGCAATAAATACGAGCCACTGATTCTTGACTGCTGAATTTTCATTCTGATGCTTAATTCGAGTCACTTTTCTGATATTCATTCTGAAAGGGGGCAGTGCAATTTAGGTAATGTGCTGGACTGTGAGCGTGGAGACCCAGGTTTTGAGCTCTGTTCAGCTTCCAACCCGCTACGTGACCTTGGTCAAGACATTTAGCCACTCCATCTCAGTTTGCCCATCTATAAAATTAGAATGATAATATCTGTCTGCAGCTATAAAAAGGAAAATGAAATTACTTGAGCCAAATGCCATCACCCCAGCTTCTTGGAAATTTTATTATGTAGAACTGAATTTTTCAACAGATGCTGGAGAAGGGTGCAGCCCCTCCCAATACCTTAAATGCTGCTAAACTGAGTTTGAAATAAATTATTTCAATTGTTGAAATGACTTGTGTATACCTTGACTCTCCCTGCCCTGTTACAGTTAAACATTTACTTGTGAGATGCCGGGTGATGGCAAGTCAAAGCAGTCTCTGAGGAAAATGAAGTAGAAAAGGATCCTATACATTCAAAATGTGATGCAGAAGGTCTGAGAATAAATTACCTATTGAGGAGGTACAATTCCCTATCTCACCAATAAAAGTGCTATAATTTCACCTTTACAAGGTCTATACTGTAGTCAGTGCTGATTTCAAAGAAAACATTGCGCTGCTGACAAATAAACTAACAAATTGGAGGCTCCGGTTGCTCCTTAAAGCAGATATAGGACAAGCACAACTCCAATGCCTGTTTTAATAGTTTGCATTGCCATTTAATTTCCTATTCATCACCCAGTTAAAAACCTAGCAATATGCTAAAAACAGAATCATTATTTAACCAACCCAATTTCACTCTTCCTGGTTCTGCCTTGTAACAAGGCCACGATGTATAGCACCATGACTAAATCCCTGAAAGCCCAGACACAACATGGAGAGTATACTGAACAGTTCAATGACAAACAAGCTGTTCAGTGTTAAAATAAAAGATGATCAATCTTAACTTTAAGACCACTTACGGGCTAATGGTTTTTAAATTCCTTTGAAAATTGAGGTCTGAAATATGGGCATTTTTGAGCAGGGACATTAAATGCCAAGCCATGAACACAAAGAAAGTCAGACCTCTCACGTGGCAGAGACTTCTTAGGCTCACGGAGTAAGAGGGACTGGGCCGCCCTGTTCCAATTCTGAGTTGGTGCTAACAGCCCAGCTTGGCGTCTGTGCCTGGCGTGGCCTTGTCATGGACCACCAATCTGCCTCACCTCCAGTATAAACCTGAAAGTGTTTTCAGGGTTAAAAAAAAAAGAAAATCCGCAGAGACCCATGAGTAGTTTCGGTACACCACTGTCTCGGTTGTGTTAACCTTCTTTTGCAGTGAGTTTTCCAAAAACAGCAAGGCCGCATACTGGCAAATGAGATTTCACTGACTTATTTCAAAGGGAACAGTTGCTTTTTTTTGTTTTTGCTTTTCAGGCTTTCCAACACCAGTATAAAGGTCAAGAATTTTCACACGGGGCCTAAAGAACCTTCTCTGGTTAAGGAGGAATGTGGTCAGACTGAGGGAGAGGTAATCCATGCAAAAATAATAGATGAACTGAGTGACTGGAAAAAACACTCATGACGGAAAAGAGGACTTAGATGTCCTATTTTCATAAATATTGAAAGACAAGTTTACCGTTAAAAACAAAAACATAGTGACTCATCCCTGTTCATTAAACGGTACAGCTCCAAGTGCATTTATAATAGAGAATACTAATGAGAAATATAATCGGGGACCATTTTCTTTCCTATTCGTCCCCAGGGAACAATAATCATCACTGTACTGTCAATTCTATTGCAAAATATCACTAGTAACCCATTGGGACTCAGAGCAAGACCCTGAGGGCTATTGTTTCCCCGCCATACTCTATTTTACTCTTCAAGATCAGTTTTCCTCTTGAAGAAACTGTCATTAGATTTCATTTTATTAAATATGTATACCACAAACACATAAAAAATGTGTATAGACATGCATAATTTTATGTAAACATACAAAGTGTTGTATGGGCAGAGAAACAACAAATTAGATTTAACTTGTAAATCTGTAAATTCTCTCAGAGGGTTTCCCTCTTCCAGGGTTCAGCAGACCCTTCTTGAATTTGTTGGAAGCATCTGCAAAAATTATGTAGTCATCCTAGGACGTTTCTATTCTCACATTTTAGTCACGTTCTAACTCTACACTAAACAATTTCTCAATTGCTGCTAGGTAGTTGTAGTTCAGTTGAACTATCCAGAAGATTTCTCCAACCCAACTAAAGATGACTCAAATCTCCCTTGCTAATAAGTCTGCCCTCTCCCCTTCTCTGTTTGATAACAATTCCTGCCTCACTTCTCTGTGCCTCAGTTGCCTCATCTGTAAAATGGGGATTAACTGTGAGTCTCATGTGGGACAACCTGATAACGCTGTATCTACCCCAGCGCTTAGAACAGTGCTCTGCACATAGTAAGCGCTTAACAAATACCAATATTATTACTATTACAGAAGCAGCGTGGCTCAGTGGAGTCAGAGGTCATGGGTTCTAATCTCAGGCCGCTTGTCAGCTGTGTGACTTAGGGCAAGTCACTTAACTTCTCTGGGCCTCAATTACCTCATCTGTAAAATGGGGATTAAGACTGTGAGCCCCATGTGGGACAACCTGATCACCTTGTATCCCCCCAGCGCTTAGAACAGTGCTTTGCGCTTAACAAGTATCACCATTATTATTATTAGATGGCCTGGCACATAATAAATAGTTAAATACCATTTAAAAAATAAATTTTTCTCTAAGAACACACAGTTTTTCCCCATAGATCCTCTCATTCATACGATGACCCTTCTAAACTTCTGTTCAAACACAACAGAACAGAACAGTTGTAGAACTGCTACTGTCAAAAGGGTCTATTTTTATAGTTCAACCATATATTTTCAAAGGTGTGAGGAGGGCTTGTTACACTGCTTTGTTATACTATGTACCAAATCTTGTTTAATAACAATACGGTGCTTTAAACAATTACTGGAAAACCTTGGTATTGTGACAGATTCAATGAGTCTGGGATCATATGCACAAGGCTGCTTCGAAATACTGCTTCTTAGCAAATTCGAAATTAAAATGGTGAGGGAAAAGGGGGAAAAGATACAGGACAAGAATTTAAGTATTTTAAAAATATTTTTCAGGTTCGCCTTGCTGATATCTTGAGGTACAAAACATATCATGCGAGGACAAAACTCAAGGCCGGTCACAATAAATCAGAGACATTTCACACTGACTAGGGGAGTGGGGATGGGGATAAGAGGGGAAAGGAAGGGTGTTTTGTAAGTGCACAAGAATCAGCACCTGAGTCCAGGTCCACACTTCATAATACAGTGCTTGCTGCACCTTAGGCAATAAATAATACTGGGTCTGGCTAAATAATTTTGTTTAACGGGTACTTGTGATAGGTGACTTGGCTCTACTTCTTCCTCTTCCTCTCTCCAGCCTCCTCTCTCTGTCCAACTACCCCCATTCTGGTCCATCAAAGATGACCGGATTTCTGTCTCCCCATCTCTAGACTGTGAGCTCATTGTGGTCAGGGATTGTCTCTCTTTATTGCTGTACTTTACTTTCCCAAGTGCTCAGTACAATGCTCTGCACACAGTAAGCACTCAATAAATATGACTCAGTGAATGCTTACATAGTAATAATAATAATAATGATGGTATTTGTTAAGCACTTACCATGTGTCAAGCACTGTCCTAAGCACTGGAGTAGATTCAAGGTAATCAGGTTGTTCCACATGCGGCTCACAGTCTTAATCCCCATTTTACAGAAAAGGGAACTGAGGCCCAGAGAGTGTCTTGTCCAAAGTCACACAGCTGATATGTGGCGGAGCCGGAATTAGAACCCACGACCTCTGACTCCCAGGCCCATGTTTTTTCCAATAAGCCACACATATGAACCACTTTGGGATGATTTTCACTCTGGCTTGGCTTACCCCAACATTTGATGGGATCTTCCAATGATAGATAATGATATTTTTCTTTGATTTGGAAACAAAAAATAAATCGCAATCGTTGAGCTGATCAAGCTATTTTGAAATCAGAGCAGAGCCCAATCAGACAGCTGAACTTACCTAAATACCAAATTGAGCCCCCAGAAATGAGTCCACACCGCATTTAAAATCAGGACACTGTGAGTTAAATTAACCAGTCAGATTTCGAATAAGCTGAAAACTTAGTATTGATCAACCAGGCCCCTAGCAGAGCAATCAGGGCCTCCTATCACTGGAAATAAGCCCGGTGACCTGGAAGAATTAGAAGCAACACTCAGACTGATTTTGTTCCCTCTAATCTGTCTGATAACACTAACAAAAGGTGTCAGTTGGAATGAGCCATGCAATATAAACACATAGGCAAGGAAGAGGAGAGCAGCACAAAGGAAGAAAGGACAGCACAGAACAGAGGAGATCCACAGGGGGAAAGAGAAAGGAAAGCAAGGAGATGACATTCAAAAGGGTCACTGCTCAGGAAATGAACAAGGAAATACAGAATAAGGGTTCAGATCCTCCCTGGACTTTTCTCCTTCACAAGCATGTTCCTCCTGTAATGCCAGAACATCGGCTTGTTTGAGAGAAAAAGCAACTCAAGCCGCTACACTTGAGGGGGGAAATTTACAATCCATCATTTTGTCATGTACAGATCAACACCCTAAGCACAGAGTCCGGTCGCATTGTTACTTAACACGAATAACAATGAGCTATTGCTTTTTAAACCCAGAAGGAACAACTTCAAGTCCTGGGACTTTTGTCCACAATCTCTGCGTGATGGGTGACTGGTCCATCTCAGGAGCCATGGGATCTATGAGCCCAACTGGATTTAATATGAAGTAAAAAGGCAGAAGAAAATTCATATGTGACCCAAGTCCACCTTTATCTCAGTGTCGCTTTAGGTAGCATCTGTTTGCCGACTGCCCTTCCTATCTAGAATGGTCTCAGTTGCCAGGATTTCAGGCGCCCTGCTTTGCTCTGACTCTACATGTTAGTGCGGTGTTCACCCCGAAAAGGGCATTTGACTGCAAGTTCTTTGACAGCAGTCAGTGACTTTAACTTCTATTTTGTTCCCCAAGCATTTAACGTGGTGCCTTGCAAAAATAAGTACACAGTAGTGATGATGAGGATACATCCACAGTTACAACCACAGTGTAACAACACTTTAAATGTGGCGTGGCATTTTTTAAGGACTTACTATGTGTACAGAAGTCTGCTAAGCACTGGGATAGAAACAAGATAATCAGAATGGACAAAATCCCTCTTCCATATAGATTAAGGACTGTTCACCTTGACCACCGAAGCAGCCTCCTTAGTGGCCTTCCTGCCTCCTGTCTCCCCAGCTCCAGTCCATACTTCATTCTGCTGCCTGGGTCATTTTTTAAAAATTGATTCACTCCTTGTTTTTCCACTTCTCAAGAACTTCCGCTGCCTGCCCTTCACCTCCACACCAAATAGAAACTCCTTACCATTGGCTTTAAAGCATTCAATCACCTAGCCCCCTCCTATTTTACGACGGTGATTTCTCACTACAACCCAGCATGTTTCCTTTGCTCCTCTAACACTAATCTACTAACTGTACCTCCACCAACCCTTGACACATGACAGGATATAAAATGGTTTAAACCAATTATTTTTCCCAATTCTTAGAGAAGTTTAAGGAATACAACTGACTCTCTTGGCTTCATATTCAAAGAAAAACTCTCCCCCACTTCCTTTGAGGAAAAATAATTGAGCTGGATTCCTAGCACAGACCAAATCTGTGTTTTCAAAGAATAATTGTGTTGGTGAGGGTAAAGGTTAAGACAGACGTTAATATAAATAAATAAAAATACAGATAGGTACTTATGTCCTGTGGGGGTGGGACAGGGGATGAATAAAGGAAGCAAGTCAGGACAACTCAGAATGGGAGAAGAGGAAAGAAGGCCTAGGTGATCTTGCCACCAACCCCTCACCAATGTCCTCCCTCTGGTCTGGAATTCCCTTCCCCTTTTATATCTTCCAGACAAATTGCTTTTCCCACCTTCAGAACCTTATTAAAAATCACATCTCCTCCAAGATGCCTTCCCTGATTCAGCCCTTACTTCCCCTACTTCCTCTCCCTTCTGCTTTGCCTTTGCACCTGGATTTGTAACTTTTATTCACCCTCAACCTCACCCCAACAGCACTTATGTACATATCCATAATTTATTTTAATGTTTATCACCCCCGCCAGGCTCTAAATTCCTTGTGGGCAGAGCACATGTCTACCAACTTGGTTATGTTGTTCTCTCCCAAATGGTTAAAACAGTGTTCTGCACCCGATAAGTGCTCAATAAATACGACCAATTAAGTAGGAGGAAGTACAGGTATTAAGCTACTAGTCCCAGAAATGAATGGAAGAACATTCAGTTTTACATTTCTGATTGTCTCCAGGACTCAAGGGAGCTTCATGATCAGTAAAGCTATTACTCCCAATCCTGACACATAATAAATGTTACCTACAATCAAAGCAGTTAAGGGGGTCAGCCAGACAGTTAATCATACTAATTGAACATCTGCTGTGTGCAAAGCACTATACTGAGCACCTGGGGGAACACTATAAAAATATAAACATATTCCCTGCCCAAAATGAACTTAGTCTAGAGGGGAAGACAGATGTTAATATAAATAAATAAAAATACAGATATGTACTTATGTCCTGTGGGGGTGGGATGGGGGATGAATAAAGGAAGCAAGTCAGGACAACTCAGAATGGGAGAAGAGGAAAGAAGGCCTAGTCAGGGAAGGCCTTCTGGAGGAGATGTGCCATCAATAACGCTTTGTAGGTGGGGAGGCATTGTGCGGAGGACAGGTGAGATCTCGGGAATTTTAGCCTTGGTTAATGATAGGGATGAAATGACTATTTTAAGGAGCTAAGGGAATTGGTTCTTTATGCTAGCTATACCATGAAAGGAAGTGACTTTATAGAGGTTTTAATAGATGCCTGTCTACTTGTTTTGTTGTCTGTCTCCTTGTAGACTGCAAGCCCGCTGTTGGGTAGTGATTGTCTCTCTCTGTTGCCCAACTGTACTTTCCAAGCGCTTAGTACAGTGCTCTGCACAGAGTAAGCGCTCAGTGAATACGACTGAATGAATGAATTTACAAAAATATAGATTGAGGCACAGTAAAACAAATGGAATATTTGGTTTAAAGGACTGTTGGCTTGATCCAATAATGGCAATTCTTATGTTAAGGAATTGCTTGAACGGGGTGTTTTTTTGACAAAATGGTAGCCGTGGCACAGGAAACAATCTGGAGGTCCAGGTTGAAAGCTCTTCCATTAGATAGACATGTTTGCCTTTTTTTCTGTAACATGGATACGGCCTTTAAAAGTCTTTGGTGGCAAGACAAATGATTGTAGGCAGTTCAGTAGGAACTTGAATATCAACACACCAGAAACACTCAACAAAAATGACAGGGATTGGGGCAGGGAAGGTCCTCATTCTGCTACTGTCAATTCACCATGTATCCTGTGAATAAACAGAAAACATGCCTTAGGTTGTTAAGGACCCAGAACCTTCCCGTCAAAACATTTCCTCTTAATTCTTTTTCCACCCAAAGTCCTTCACAGAGCAAATCGCCCATCTTTCACGGGCGAAGGTGTAGAAACACAGGGTCCTTCACCTGCTTTGTTTATATATGAAACACGGACAAATGGAGGTTTCATTCCCTCCCCTCAGCACTCCCCTTCTAATTTCTCCAAGCTAGAGCCATCGATTCTTCTGTAAGCTTATTTATTCAAAACAACAGCACAAACAATTCTTTTTCTTGGGTCGGCAACTTACTGAATTAACATCAATCATCAAAGGAGACAGAGCTGAAAGGAAGATGGAAGCCCATTTTCTGAGAGATTGATTTTTAAAATCAAAACACCCAGGCAAAAGGAGAACATTCACCCTCAAACACTATGATTTGAAAGATACTGACTAAAATGGGGGGAAAGGAGCCACGCATTGGGTCGTTTTACATCCTGAACTGTTAGGAGGTGTGGGAGGAGATCACCGACAAAACGGGGAGGATTTAGGAGGAAGAACTGACAGAGGGTGGCTTATTTCACTTGCCAAAGCTCAGGAGAGTAGTTTGAAACAAAAAAGGATCTTCTTTCAAAGAGAAAAGGGTGGCACAAACAAGTGGATCAATATTGATGCTTATTATAATGATTTTATAATGGGTTTTTTCCAGTCCCTTTGTGTGCTTTAATGCACTTAATGTGCAAAAAGTTCATCAGAGGCCTTGGCAGATTAGCGTTTGAAATGTATTTAAGTAAACACGCTCGGCAGGTTTTAGAGGCGATGCGTTCCAAAGGCCCTAACACAATTATTCTTTGAAAACACAGATTTGCTTCGTGCTAGGAATCCAGCTCAATTATTTTTCCTCAAAGGAAGTGGGAGAGAGTTTTTCTTCGAATATGAAGTCAGAAGGGTCAGTTGTATTCCTTAGACTGCTCTAAGAATTGGGAAAAGTAATTGGTTTAAAACCATTTTATATCCTGTCATGTGTCAAGGGAATGTGTTTCCTATAGCTTTCCTGGAGATTTATGTTCGGTGAAGGAAGTGTTAGACCCAGCATGTGTGAACTGTTGGCCCTTTGCTTTCTGTAGAATGGCTTATGCTCTTTACCTTGGAGGTTTAAAAGGGCATGCCTTAGTTACAAATGAACTCTGCAAAAACGTGGGACAGTGGGAATAGGACACAGAGAAGAGAAATGTTCCACAGATGATCACGTGAGCTCAAGAAGGTGAGAGGGAGGTCCTAAACGCTCTTTAATTTTAACTCCACTTAGAAAAAATTCACTTCAGTTGAGATTTTGGACCAGTTGCCAGCCTTCTCCAAACGTCTCTCCGGCAGCATCCCTTTGGGTCCCTTAAAGTGAAGAGGACTAAAGTGACAAATGGGATAAATATTTCAGACAAATGTGAAGGGCTTTGACCATCACAAAATCCAGGGTCAAGTATTAAACTCCATTTTCCTCTATTTTGACTTGGGTCAAATTTGGGTACTTGGGAAAATGTGGGGAGACAGTGGCACGGATGAGAAGCAGCATGGCCTAGCGGAAAGAGCACAGGTCGGGGGGGGGGGGGGGTCAGAATGGAGCTAGATTCTAGTCCTGGTTCTGCCTTGGCAAGTTACAACTTCTCGGTGCCTCAGTTTCCTCATTAATACAATGGGGTTCAATACCTGGTCTCCCTCCAACTTAGACTGTGAGCCCCTATGTGGGACAGGTACTATATTCAGACTGATTAATTTGCATCTACCTCAGCACTTAGAATAGTGATTGGCATATAGTAAATGCTTAACAAATACAATTATTATAATTATTTTCATTACTAATTTCCTTGTATTTTTTTAACAGTTTTACCTCAAGCTTCAGAAGTAAAATTGCTTGTCCATCTAAGGTCCAAGAAGCATTATCTCCCTATCGGTCTCCAAAAGAAGGGTGAGAAAGTATGTTCCTCCACAAATGAGGTTGAGGCCGACCAGCTGCTCAATGATGCTGGGTTGATATTTTAATGGAATTGAAGATTTGACTACTTATTTAGGGTCTGGGTAGTGGGTCACTTGTCTTATGCCGTCTAGTTGTCTCCGACCCATAACGACGCCACAGACACATCTCTCCTAGAACACCCCACCTCCATCTGCAATCGTTCTGGTTGTGTATCCATGGCTGACCTTAAATACCGAAGTTGGACATCTTATCAGAATACATAATAATAATAATAATGATGGTATTTGTTAAGCGCTTACTATGTGCAGAGCACTGTTCTAAGCGCTGGGGTAGAGACAGTGTAATCAGATTATCCCCCATGGGGCTCACAATTTTAAATCCTCATTTTTACAGAAGAGGTAATTGAGGCACCAAGAAGTGAAGTGATTTGCCCAAGGTCACACAGCAGACAAGTGGCGGAGCTGGGATTAGAACCCACAACCTCTGACTCCCAAGCCCGGGGTCTTTCCACTGAGCCACGCTGCTTCTCTGGAGATGAGAAAGCAAAAAAGACTGTCTTTTAAATGGCCACAAATAATAATTGAAAAAATCACTCGACCTTTTGATCAAAGTATGATTTTATGGGTGAGAAGAGTGGAGTCGAGACTAACTTTGCTCTGGGCTCCTTGGAAGAACATTTACCGGGTTATGAGAGGGAAAAGTGAACTGTGTTTGAAGACAGTACTAGGGAGGATCTTGGAATACAAGGACAACCACTATACTCCTTGGAGCAGACTTTTAGGCCACTTTCAGGGAAAACATTGGGCCGGTTGGAATACTGGTCTATTTCCATCGAAGAAGTTTTATGCTCTTATGAACACTAGGAAATTTCTCCGGCCTTTCATGCGGGTGCAGGGGACAGACAATATCAAAGGTCATCAGAAGTCCAACATCAGTTAGTTCTGTAGGTCTAAATCAGCAGTGAAGGTGTGACATCTTGGCCAGAACTGTGCTCGGGAAAGAGTAGAATAAAGGACAGAGGACAGAATATTGAGTTTACCCACTACGCACAACTGAACAGCTTAAGGTTGTGGACAGTTTCATGATCATTCCTAAAATCTGGCTAGGCTCCACAACGCAAAGTATCAAATAGCTTTAGAAGCAGGTGTTAGGTGACAGTTAGGTAAATGTACCTCTGACCTCAGAGAACCGAAATCATTTCCAAATAAAATATTACCTTCAGAAATCAGTTCCTCTAATAAAAGGGTCAGCATGGGGAAAACAGTTGGGAGTAAATTGCATTAAATTATTTCCCTGTGAGTGAGCACACAGTGTAATAAGCTGTGAAGAGGGCAATTCAGTACTTATATTGTGTTTTGCAAGCAAAGTGGGAAATTGAGAATTACTGAACCTTGCTTAAGTTCTTATCCAAATGAGTGTTTCAATTGGTTAACTAAGGTTTCCCCATTTTTGAGAATTGGGTTTAGACTGTGGGCTAATGCAACCTATCTAGAAGGCTGCCAAATGAGACAGCAGATTTGCTAACCATGGAATTAAATCTACCAGAAAGGAAGGGTATTTGCGTTTACAACATGCTACTATTAGGCAAGACCTTTTCCGTATACCTTTCTCATACACTTCAATAAATAAGGGATTAAATGAAGCCTCATTAAAAGTAGCAAATGAAATTTTCAGAGAACAGTAATTATACTACCCTTTACTCAGACTGAAGTATTAAAGATGCTACAGGTCACTCAATAAATAATCTGTAAATTCACTGGGCAAGGGATGCCGAACCTATAGTATTTCTTTGCCACCAATGTAAAGAATGAACAAAATCAACAAAACCCTTCCATAAGAGGACAATAAGAATAAATGCCAGAATGTTCCTCGGATGGGATTTGGCAGAGCAGAAAACGAATGAAAAAAGAAGTGGAACAAGGGAACAAGTGAATGGTGATAGAAGCCAGGTGAACTGAAGAGCAAAAAAGCTAGGTAGGAAAAACAGACCCATTTAGAAATGAAAAACTGGCTTATAATTTCATACCAAAAATACATGTGCACTAAACTCCATTCTTTAAGGTAATAACTTAGAAGAGAGTGATTTTTTAAAATAAATCATTATTATAGAAAGTAGCCGAAAAACTCTGAAGAATCACCCCTGTGGGATATCAGCATGTGACCCTGACAGAAACTTAAGTCTCTAAAAAGAAAATTATGGTACAAATTGAGAAGCTCCTGGGCAGTAAATCACTTGATTGGGATAGCTCTCTGACCTGAAGGCTTAGCAAGAAATAAAGTCTGGAATGGGAAAGTTATACAGGTGTATAATTTGTCCTTAGAACCTACAATTATATTCCTGATAATTGGAAAAAACGACAATGAGGGAGTTATTTTTTTAACTGGGTCCCAACCACCCTGCACTTGAATACAGCAACTCACATATTCTATTTACTTATTCATTTATTCAGCTTTCTATACGCTTGTTACCACATTTATTTCTCCTCCTGTTTCTTCTGCATGTATACAATTTAGGCCACGGGTTCTCCTCCATTACGTTCTAGGGTCTTCAAGCGCAGGGACCAAGCCTTCTTATCACTGTTCTCTACCAAGCAACTTCATGGATCTGCTCATAGGCATAACTCAATAAAAACTACTGTTTAGATAAATGAAATTCAGGAATTTCAGAAAATTCAGAAATGGCACAAATCAACAAGGCTACTTCCAAATGATGGCAGATGTCGGAGAAAGGAAACGAGTGACTGCAACAGAATTATGAAGTATATGGACAGAGAAAATTCAGAATTGATTTTCCCCAAATTCCACAGCAGAATGGAGGAGCCCCCAATGAAGCTTGAAGGAGGTACGTTCAAAAATAAGGAAACACTTCTTCAACACCACTTCTTCTGTTATAGGGTACTCTCCCAAGTCCTTAGCATAGCGCTCTGCACACAGTAAGTTCTCAAGAAATACACTTGATCGATTGCTTCAAAATGGGGTGGTAGGCCTATGGAATCTGTTACCTCAGGAAGCTGTGCAGGCTAAAAATCTCAGACTGTCTGGATGTATTCAGAGATGAGAAGTCCACAATGGGTTAGGATAACGAAAACTTCCCTCCAAGCATCTAGTTGGCATGGCCAGAAACAAAATCCTGGTCTTACCCATTAGTAGACTAGGAGGGAAAACTTCAAGCCCTTAGTAATCATTAAGTTCATTAAGCCCTTTGGCTTTCAAGGAATGGCTTAAGTTAAGTGCCTCAAATGACAACATATTTGAATTTTTCAGTCTCTTCACAGTACGACTGAGCAAAAGTTCCTTTGGCAAATTAAGTCAGTTACAGATAATACCTTGCCATGGATGAAAAAGCTCACAGGAAATAAAGAGCATGAAAATACTGGGTCTTCATAGATTCACTGGTGTCAGGAGGCTATCCTGTTATGCGGTCCCTGGTTATTAATGATAATTTTTAAATTATGGTATTTGTTAAGTGATTATTATGTGTCAAGTACTGTTCTGAGGACTGGGGTAGATAGAAGTTAATCAAGACTGACAGAATCCCTGTCTTACATGGGGCACCCAGTCTAAGTAGGAGAGGGAACAGGTATCGAATCTCATTTTATAGATGAAGAAATTGAAGGCCAGAGAAGTTAGGTGACTTACCCAAGGTCACACAACAGGCAAGAGACAGAGACATAATTAGGACCTAGAACCTCTGACTCCCAGACCCGTGTTCTTCCCACTAAGCCATGGCGTTCCTCATTATTAAGTTATTAAAAGAATGGGGAGTGCCAAGGCAAACTCTTTTTTGGATGACAAGCTCTTGGAGTATCCCTGAGTAGCATATAGAAAATTCATGTAACAAGGGTAAACTGAAGTAAAAAAGCAGCATTTAAAACTATTCTCAGGGAAGGTTACCGTTACCCAATTTCTCACCAAATGGATATGTTTACTATTTTTTTCCTTAACAGGGGAAGTCAATCCACATGCTATTAATACTGTGAGTGCTCACCTGGCAGTTGTGAGAGTTTTGAGATTGGGAAAACTTTTGCTGGAAAATTCAGAACCACTAAGGGAAAAAAAGACATTCAGGGAGGTGATAAGAGACGGAAGCTTGCTTCCTCTGGCAACAGTGCTGTGCCAGTCAACCATCAGCAGAAGAATTTATTCCTGTGCTCACTCTTCCATCCATGTTTCCAGTTCCCCAGTCATGGAAGAGAAGAGGAGGAGATCCTGGAACTGTCTCTTTCTTCCCCATCTTCTAGATGGTGAAGGTAGGAAATACTGCAGAAACATCTGAGAGAGGCAAGAGTGAGCAAGAAGGTGATAAACGAGTTTCCTTGTCATCCAGTGTAAAGTAAAACAGTCGCAGAAAATAATCCAGATAACTTCATACCAGACCCTGAAAGATCAGCCATAACTCAGAAAACACCCTGGAGAAACAGCACGATCTAGTGGAAAGAGCTTGGGTCTGGGAGTCAGAGGACCTGGATTTTAATCCCGGCTCCGCTGCCTGACTGCTGTGTGACATCGGGCAAGTCATTGAACTTGGAACAGTGCTTGACACATAGTAAGTGCGTAACAAATACAAAAAAAAAGTCACCATTCACTTTTACCTCAAATAACTGGTTTGAGGTACAGAGGCAACCGAAAAGGCAAAGTGCTGGGCATCATCAGGAAGGAGCTATAAAACCCAAAAAACCTGGCTGTGACCCTATTCAAACGGCATCTGGAATTCTGCATGCATTTATTCGGTCAGTCAGTCGTATCTGCTGAGCGCTTACCGTATGCAGAGAACTGTACTGAGTGTTTGGGAGAGTACCATTGTCTCCCCATGTTTATAGAGGTAGAGAACCTAAAGAGGATGTCATCCAAAATGGTCAGCAGAAAACACGAGGCCCGGAGCACCCTCACCTGAAAGGATTCAGATGACAGGAGCATCCTAACCTACTGAATCAACCCCACTCCGCCACCTGTTACTGCACAGACAAAGCCTGACCAACAGTAAGACTATGGTCTTAGTGAGCAGGGGCCACTCATCCTGCCTCTGCTGTAGAATTCTGTCCCCCTCTTACCAACCCACTGCAAGGGCGGAGGGCAAACGGATGGCCAAAATGGCCCCTTCCAAATACGGTTTAACATATTTTCTTTTTGATCCAACTGAAGTGATGAATGTTATTGTTCTTTAAATTTTATTCTTAGTCCTGGATAATTTTGTTGGGTTACATTTTTTTATGTGTTTGTCAGACCTCCTTCTCCTCTCACCTCCCCACAACTTCCCCATCACACCACTAGCCTTTCTGTCCCAAAATCTCACCAGCATAGCATGATCCTTCACTCATCTCTTGCCTTCAACCCGCACATTCAGTCCATCACCAAACCCTGCTGGATGTATCTGTAGAGAAGCAGCGTGGCTCAGTGGAAAAAGCCCGGGCTTGGGAGTCAGAGGTCATGGGTTCGAATCCCAGCTCTGCCACATCAGCTGTGTGACTTGGGGCAAGTCACTTAAATTCTCTGTGCCTCAGTTACCACATCTGTAAAATGGGGATGAAGACTGTGAGCCTCACGTGGGACAACCTGATTACCCTGTATCTCCCCCAGCGGCTAGAACAGTGCTCTGCACATAGTAAATGCTTAACAAATACCAACATTATTATCTTCACAACATCTCCACAGTAACTGATCAATAAATACCACTGAACGATTGATCTCCAGAATCCACCCCCTTCCTCTCCATCCAAACTGCTACCATGCTAGTTCTTGTCATATCCCATTATGATTACTGCATCTGGCCTCTCCCAACTCCAGTCTTTTCTTCACTCATATCATATTTTTCTAAAAAAAAATTCTGCATACTGCTAATAATAATGATGGCATTTGTTAACTGCTTTTTATATACCAACACTGTCCTAAGACTGGGGAAGATACAAGGCTAACAGATTGTCTCACATGGGCCTCACAGTCTTCATCTCCATTTTACAGATGAGGTCACTGAGGCACAGAGAAGTTAAGTGACTTGTCCAGAGTCACACAGCTGGTAAGGGGCGGAGCCGGGATTCTTGTCTCCCCGCTCCTCAAAAACCTCCAACTGTTGCCCATCCACCCCTGCATCAAGCAGAAACTCCTCACTATCGCTTTACGGCACCAAATCAGCTCTCCTCCTCCTGCCTATCCTCTTTCCTTTCCCACTATAACCCAGCCCACAGATTTAGCTCCTCCAATACCAACCTTCACATCACAACTCCCTCCAGTCTCCATCTCCATCAACACCTTGCTCATGCTCTCCCTCCTCCCTGGAATTCCCTTCCCCTTCCTATCCAAAAGACCAGAAGATTGTCCTCATTTTCAGCTGTGTGACTGTGGGCAAGTCACTTCACTTCTTGATGCCTCAGTGACCTCATCTGTAAAATGGGGGATGATGACTGTGAGCCCTATGAGGGACAACCTGATTAGCCTGTATCTACCCCAGCACTTAGAACTGTGCTCTGCACATAGTAAGTGCTTAACAAATACCAACATTATTATTCTTATTCAAAGCACTACTAAAATCACAACTCCTCCAGGAAGCCTTCCCGGAGTATTCTCTAACCTCCCTTCTCTATTTTCTTGCCCAAGTCAGCTATGCAGTTCAGCTCCTACCCCCTAAACTCATGGATACTTGCCCCTCCCCTACCATTAGAGCACTTCAGCGCATACCCTTAGAGCCACTGGTCTCCGCAACTGTAATTTACTTTAATGGCTGTCTCCCCTGCCGGATCATTAGCTCCTTTAGAGCAAGGATTGTAGTTTCCCAAGTTCTTAATCTAGTGCTCGGCACACAGTGCTCAATAAATGCCACTGATCGGTGGATTCACGTCCTCATTCCCCTACACTGGGAGCTTCCCTGGTGCCAGAAGGAGTCTCTTAATTGACTATTTCATGTAATTATGCCAGAAATTAGTTCAGTGCTAGGCACACTGTAAACATGTAATATATTATACTATCATTATTATCACTAATAAGCATAATCAATAATAATAATAATGATCGGTGTGGGCAGGGATTGTCTCTATTGCTGAATTGTACTTCCCAAGTGCTTAGTACGGTGCTCTGCACACAGTAAGCGCTCAATAAATAAGACTGAATAAACGAATGAATGGTAATCTGAATAGATTAGGGCTCTTCAGTCAGGAAAGGGGAAGGCTGAATGGAGGCCTGACTGAATTTTACAAAATCTCACTTTTCCTCTTCCTTGCCAGTGTTGGAGACAGAATACTGAGAGACACCATTGGTCTGATCCAGTAAAGCGTTTCTTTATGTTCTGATCCATTATTGGAGCTTGCAAGGTTGTCCAATCAGTGATGCTACAGACATTCTGCCGCAAAGTAATAAATGGGAAATAGTGAAAAACCAAGCTGATACCTGGCCAATAATTCACATAATGCAAAGATGTTAAGTGTAAATATTCCAACAGATTTTATTTGCCTAGAACCATGATGTGAAGTTGCTATGATCTTTTTAGGAACCCACTAAACATGATTAGATCGCCTCCTTCGCCGGGCTCTTGACAGTCTGATCCTAGTGCTAAGCAAACTGTTAAGCACTGTGATTCTTTCTTCATTAGATTCAGGTATGTAAATGGCAACCCAGGGAGTGCTGTGAATTTTGATCATTATTTTTATACTCAAGTTGTGTTCATCTCCCTGCTGAGAAGATGATCATTGAATTTTTCCACCCTCCCACAGGACCTATTATTTATTATGTTACACTTTACAGTGTGGAGTAAATAAAGTGCTAAATTCACTTGCTGAGATGAGTTGTATTCATACACTGGAAGAGTTCTTTAAATCAAGCCTATGTTGTTAATAAGCACTCCATAAAAATGCACAGGACATTCATCGTAATATGGCAGCAATAAAGGAAGACAGCTGGGTTAATGGTGGGGCAGGGTTGGAAGTGGTACGGGCAGGCCAGAATAACGGGCATATACCAAGTAGTAAGGTGATACATCAGCTCCTTATTTTGGAATGAATTATCCCCATCGAGTTGGGGGGGGATGGAAAAATTTCACAATTTAAGAATAGAATTGTTCTGACAGGAGAATTCAAAACCACCTTTATGAAAAATCCACCATGCCCACTCTCTCCCCTCAAAAATGTCCTAATTAACCATCTAGTTTACAGCTTAATCTCCTTGCCTTAGAATATAAGCCTAGTGGGGAGAGACTATGTCTGCATTCATGTTCAGTAATGTGTGTATTGCTCTGTCATTTTCTCCTCTGCTGTCTAGGATTCCAGGCAATTCCTTTTAGTTACGGAACTGTCTTCAGTTGGTAGGAACAGCTTTGGCAGTGCATTTATTTTAAAGATTTTTCTAGTCACAAGTCCCTCTGGACTGTCTTTTCTCACCCGTGATGTGAACTTTAAATTAGTTGCTGCAGTGCTTCCAGGCCACTTTTTTTTTTTTTTGCTTTGGCAGACTTTAACCCACTAAGGTCTTTAGATTTTGCTCCCGCTACCTCACTGACCTTGGTTCCTCCGAAAAGGGTCAAAGGATACCTCAATACCTTGCCCTTAGGCTACCTTGCTTTCCACTCCCCTTTGTGAGGCCCTTGGAAACCTAATATGACCAAATAATAACTGGAATGGCATTGAGGAAGGGCATTTCACGTGTTTACTATGTGCCAAGCACTGACCTGAGCCCAGAGGGGAATTCCTATAATCATAGAAACACCACGCTGCGGAGCCCGTTCACGAGGCTATCGCAGAAATGAAAATGCTCACTTTCCCCCGAAATGGGAATCCCTGAGCAATGGTCCCGAGGAAGTTCTCTTACCATTGATAGTCAAGGCATAAATTGTGCGGGGGCGAGCTGGGGGACAGTTCCGGAGCCCGTCGGCAGAGCTTCCAGAATAAGGCAGGAGTCCTGGCACTTTTGCCCCGAGCTCCGGCAACTTTAAGAAGTATGAGACTTTCATTCGTTCACCATTCAATCATATTTATTGAATGCTTACTATGTGCACAGCACCGTACTACTAATAAATAATACTAATGGTATTTGTTAAGCACTTACTATGTGCCAAGCACTGTTCTAAGCACTGGGATAGATCTAATCTGGTTGGACACTGTCCATATCCCAGTTGGGTTTCAAGGTCTTAATTCCCATTTTATGGCTGAGGTAACTGAGGCCCAGAGAAGTGAGGTGACTTGCCCAAGGTTACGAAGCCAAGTGGTGGAGCTGGGATTAGAACCCAGGACCTCTGACTCCCAAGCCCTGGCTCTTTCCACTGAGCCACACTGCTTGTATTTACCCCAGTGGCACACAGTAGGGACTGAACCCAGGGGACACAGAGGCTAGAAATTTTTTTTGCATTTTTTTTTTCCAGAAATCCCTCCGGGAGACCATTAGAAGGAGATAAGAGTTTTTTTCTTGTGTAGCACAGTCTCTACTGGGCTCTAAGCTTCATTATACTACAGTGCTGTTCAGCTACTCCTCTTGAGGCCCATTTTATGATAAAGCAAAGTAATATTGCCTCCTATTTATACCTGATGACCTAGTTCTCCTATTATATGAGACTGCATTCTTGCAAAACCTCACATTAGGATACATTGAGACGCCTTGCACACATGGACCAGGAGTTCGTTCGGGAACCCGGCAGGCCAAGCCTGGATAGGCTCGCAGTATCTCTCTCTAGCCAAGACGCCCAACGAAAAAACACACTTTGGCTACATTGAGTGCACACATAAAAATTACTTTTCGTTTAACAACTACTCCCCTGTTAGAGCAAAGCTGGAGCTACAGGAGGGGGAAAACCTTCCATTTTACCTAAAATGCACTATGTCTAATTCAGTAATGACAATCCCCAACACCTAAGCTCGAGGTGGGCAGGGAACCTGTCTACCAATTCTGTTGTACTGTACTCTCCCAAGCGCTTATCACAGCCCTCTGCACACAGTGAGCCCTCCATAAATACCTCTGATGGATGTACCGAAGGAAAGGGGAATGGCTAGGAAACATCGCGCCACCTACTTATGGGGAAACACCGCAAACTGGACATCAACTACATCAACATTGTGAGGGCTACTTCAGTGACCTTTTGGGTTTGGGTAGTGGTTCCTTTAAGGATTCACGTTGAGCATTTCTAAATGGAGATCCTTTTAGTGCCTAAGTACATTACTAGCCATAAAAACCATATCCCATTTTCATAGCATTAAACAAAGTCGGGAAGCGCTAACTACTTTCCTAACCTCTCTGTGCCTGGGAATAAATAGCCTTCTTTGGATAGAGATGCATATATTATAAAGCAGGCCAAAGAGCTCTAAGAGCGAGAGAAAGGGCCTGAAAGGCTAGTTCAATGCCTAGCAGCCAGTACGATGTTATGGTCCCTATGGGTAATCTATAACAATTAGCCAATGACTCTTCCCAGCATTCTCCCTAATGTATCTACGGGAGCTCTGAAATTCCGTGCCTCAATTTCCCTGCCTGAAAAATAAAGCCAGCAAACAATACTCCCAGGGGAGTGGGGAGGTTGAAGTGAAGTTTCTGAGGCACTTTGAGAATGGCAGATAATGGATAGAAGTGCAGATCATCATCGTTATTATTACCATTACTGTAAGCAGATTATGTCTGTAAGCAGTTAAGTAGAGAAAAGCAGCAAGTCACTTTACCGGCTATTAGGTTTGTTGAGCCCAGTATGGGCGTGTTTCCTCTTCAGAAAATTTGCCCTTTTGGATCTGTCGGGCATAGGGAGAAAAGAGCAGAGAGCAAAAAGCAAGAGAACTGGACTTCCATCGGTCATTATGAGTCTGGGATACACATCGGCGCCAAGGGGTGTGCAAATCATAGGATTTCTCAGAAAGGGAAAAAGAAGGGATAGGATTGCAAAACATGCCTGGTCCGCAGAAAACTAAACAGTAAGGAATCCTGGGTTGGTTCTTGACCTTACAATTGGTGTCTTGGTTCCTTTTTCACCTCTCCCACCCAACAGCAATCTCAAAAAGAACCATCTATGCCCTGCCCCCAGAAAAGGCCTCGTGAAACCTAATATAATTAAAGAGACTTCTCCAAAGCCTTCATCCTTAACTGCATTAGAAACCAAAGCAAAATAGAATTCTAAAAATGGAACGGCAACAGCCTTGGCAAAATGTAAGAGCCTCAACTTTGTCGAGGACGCGGCTCTGAATCCAAACACCACACATCCACTCTGGAGAAGATTTTTTTGTTTCCAACATAACTCTCTAAAACAAATTTATAAATGTTAATAAAATTTTTAAAAGGTCAGGTCACTGCTTCCCGTAACGTATGTCAGCGAGAACCTCATACATCTCGGTATCAGGTCGTTGGTGGGACAGCTATGACATTAAAGAACAAAGAAAATGGAATTGTGCTCTTCTGAAATTAGTTAACCAGCACATATGTCTATTTTTTCCCCTTGGCTGCTAGTAGAAACAAGGTCTGCCATGGGGGGAAATTTATTGAAACATTCCATTAAATCAATATGGCAGAGTACTCCACTTTACACGCTACTATAAAAGTCAGGCATGTGGGAAAAGTTGAATGGAACAGATTGGCATCGAAAATAAGTACAAGTGGGGTGAAAAAAGGTAAATGTGCTTTGAAAAACTGAATTTGGTAGATGAGGAAAGAAAATAGGGTTCTGAAGTCTGCTGTGGTGAACAGAACCCCTTTTTGAGCAGCACCACACCCAGAGCATGAGAGGAAAGCGATTGAGCCTGGGAGTCAGAGGACCCGAGTCCTAATCCCCGCCCTACCAGTTGCTTGCTGTGTGACCCTGGACAAGTCGCTTAATTTCTCTGCGCCTCAGTTTCCTCATCTGTAAAATGGAGATCCGATGCCCGCTCTCCCTGCTTTCTTACACTGGGAGCCCCACGTGGTACAGGGACTGTGTTCAACCCGATTAACCTGAATCTATCCCAGAATTTTGAACAGTGCTTGACCCATAACAAACACTTAACAAATATCATGACAATAATACTATCTTTGAAAATTTCAAATGCAAATCATTAACACGTGAAGATAGGCTCTTCAAATATATCTTGCCTTTTACCCTTGAATTAGATACCAAATATACAACGAAGCAACTAACCGATCATATTTATTGAGCATTTACTGTGTGCAGAGCATTGTACTAAGCACTTGGGAGAGTACAAAATAATAGAGGGAGACGACACATTACCTGCCCATAACGATCTTACAGTCTAGATGAGGAGACAGAAATTAATATAAATAAATTATGGATATCTGCATAAGTGTTGTGGGGCCGAGGGATGGGTGAATAAAGGGAGCAAATCAAGGTGATGTAAAAGGGTGTGGAAGAAGAGGAAATGACGGCTTAGTCAGGGAAGTCTTCTTAGAAGAGCTGGGCCTTCAATAAGGTTTTGAATGTGGGGAGAGTAATGAACTTCTGGATCTGAAGAGGGAGGGCATTCCAGGCCAGAGGCAGGACGTAGGTGAGGGGGGGCAGTGAGGTAGACAGGAAGTGAAAAACTGGGAGCTAATAAGGGAAGAAAGAGCAAAAATATCCATTAATGTATCTGAAGCATTAGTCAAAGGATCTACCATTTCAGTTAAACATACCTTCAAAATGATATTAGAGTTTCTCACCTGCGGCAATATTTAAATGATACCCTAAATGGATATTATACGCAGGGGATTGTATAATTAGGGGAGAAAGACACACATTTCCGTTGTCTGTGACTGTTCACAGTTGGGTGAACCCTAGAAATACAGCAAGGCTACAATGTTTTGCTTTTTAATACAATAAAAATCACTTCACGAGGGGAATGGAGAGAAGGAAAGAAAACCAAAACATAATTAAGTCATATCTTCCTTTTTAACAAGTGCGAGAGGTGGAGCACTATCATTACATGCAATTCAAACGGCATGTATATTCATGGGGGAAAACCACAAGCACGTACAATTTCCCCAGAAGCATAAATAGTCTCCAGGGTGTCACTTTATTTGATAAACATAAAATGGGAGAGTTCCTCATCAGTGAAAAATACATAATCCCACCAACGTGAACATAAAGGGAATGCACTACATCTTTTAATCGAATGAGCTGCTTCCAAGCGAAGAGATGATGACAATTAGTACCACTCTGACTTCCTTGATGTATGATTCTGTACCAAATGCCCGTTGCTTTGCTTTTCTCTATTTCCACACATATCTTCCCAGAGGCCAACATCAAAAGAACCAAAGGGTCAGGAGCATACTATGGCCTCGTTCCTAAGTCTAATATGCAACTGTTTGATTAGCGAATCAAAGAATAATAGAGCTGGAAAGGTCTTCAAGAAATCATCTGGTTGAGTCCTCTGCCTCCAGGCAAATGCATAATTAAACCATCTATGGCAGATGATGCAGAAGTGCAACCGATATGAAGAAGTGGTAATACTAACGTAACACTGAGAAGTAGTTGAATGGCCTAATAAAATGGGAACAGGCCTTGGAAACAGACGACCAAGATTATAATTCCCGGTCCACCACTTGTCTGCTGCGTGACACTGGTGGGCAAGTCGGTTAACTTCTCTGGGGCTCAGTTTTCTCATCTGCAAATTGGGAATACCTGCTCCCCTTCTCACTTAGACTGTGAGCTCCATGTGGGACTGTGTCTGATTTGACTTTCGTAAATCTAACCCAAAACTTAAAATAGCACTTGGCACAGAAAAATTGCTTAAACACCTCCATTATTAACATTATTTTATGGAGTTTTAACCAACCGTCATATTTACTGAGTGCTTACTATGTGAAGTTCACTGAACTAAGCACTTGGCAAAATATGACAGAATTAGCGGACATTCAATCACATTTATTGAGTGCTTACTGTGTGCAGACCACAGCACTAAATGCTTGGGAAGCGATATTGTAACAGAGTTGGTAGACATGATCCGCCCCCACAAGGAGCTTATAGTCTACGGAGGGAGGCAGACATTAAACTAAAGAGCAAACAAAATAAAGATTTATTAAACAACATCTTAGCCAGCAATTGATTGTGTTCCTCCTCCCCAAATACAAAATGAGAACGTATGAGTGGAGAGGAGATGGAGGGGTGTCAAACTGATTATGTATTCTTACCTTATTCATATATCATGCCAATAAGGAAGGTTCTTTCCGTAATGACATCCCTAGTGATAAAACCAGAAATTGTATCGATAGGATGGAGGGCAAAAATTGAGAAAGAATCAGGTTTAAGTCAAAAAGGAAGAAAGAGAGGTAGACACACACTGATAAAAATGAGAACCATCCTGAAATTATGGGAAACGCCAAGGAGCAATTTATGCTAGGCTTCTTTTTAACTTTTCAATTCCTGATCTTGTTTGATAAATGGCTCCAACCACCCATTAAAGAATGAACTAGAATGGGATTTATCCCCTTTTTCCTCAACCTTTTATTTCACAGAATTCCTGTCGTCTTAGGCTCTAATATAATATTAAGCAACCTTTGGGATGATCTTATGGGATTTCAATTTCCAAATATTTTTCTTGAAGATACTGCCAAGCACTTCTGTCTAGAAGTACACTCACTAATGTACTCATTTCAACCTCATTTCCTTCCTGCCGCTCTCCCGCCAACCCCCCATGATGAGTTGTATACAGTCAATATTACTAGGGGTAGTATTTACCGAGTGCCCTCTTGGGGCAACACTCTGTACAAAGAGTTTAGAAGAGGCAGAAGCCTTGCTTCAGTGAGCTCTCAAGATCTTGGAAGACATGGGCACAGTTTACCTGACACTGCCCCAAGGGTTCATCCGAGATTAATTCAAGAACAGACGGCCTTGTAGATCTGCAGTGCCTCTGGATTCCACGTCGGTGAACGGCTACGTCAAGAAGGATGTTACCTTTAGTTTGCCGAAGAACTAGCCTTACAGGTAGCAGCTGATCTCCCGAGCCACGCTCACACCAGACATTCACCACTAGGCCTCATGGCAAATGCTCCATTAAAGGAACTCCATCAAAATTTCTAACACGTTATTCTCAACACCATCAGCTTTGATGGAGCACTCACTGAGTGCAGAGCACTGTACACTGGAAACACAGGACTAGGAAATACAACCCCTCCCAGATTGCACCCCAACTCCAAGGAGCTCAAATGCTTTAGAGATGCCATGTAAATATCCAGTTCTCCTAAGACCCATTTTTAAGATGGAGAGACTGCTCCACCATGAGAAGACACTGGCTTAAGGTCACCAAGCTGTTAATGGAGGTTCAGTTCATTCAATCCCGGTCTTCTTTTCTGTGCTCCCTCTCTCTCCCAAACCAAATACTAACAAACAGGCCCACTTAGTATCGCTTTGCACAAACGGGTCAAAGCATCTTCGCTCTTGTGACAAGCTTCTGACCCCAGTGAGATAATAGTGTTTTTGAGGAGGGCCCTTCACACTCCCTGCTCAGTGAACTCTGTCCACAACTACTCCTTTTCCTGCCTGAGAAATGTCTACAAAACATGAGCTGCCTGAGAGAGTCAAAGTGAGTGGCAAGCTCTGTGCTGCCATCCTTGATTTAATACAGAGCCCCCCTTGGCTGAATATGGTTTCGGTGTGCTCAACCAGAAAGCCACACTGAGAGAGAGGGAGATTCTCTGCCCTCTTGACTCTCTTTCTGTCTTCTTACAAGATGAATCTATGCAGAGTTCAACAAAGGGAACCACATTAAGCACTGTAATGATGAACACTAATGGTCTGTGACAAAATTGGTCTGTGAGGTAGTTTCCATGTGAGGTGGGAAATGTTTCCCCTTTTTTGGATAATGACAGGGATATCAAAAGATATAAAGGATGGACCTTCAGGCCAAGCTCTCTGTTTTTTGGGTTTTTTTGCCCCTGTTTTAAATAAACCATAGGTCTGAATAGCTTGAGCCACACTTTAATACTATAGCCAAATAGTGCTGGGTTTAAGAAAAAACTTCTTATGGGTTCTGGAGCCTTAGAGTAACAACCTGATGCTTATACTAAAAATGCAATCACCTGGCTTGTTCTTTATGGGGCCAACGTATAGATTTGCTGTTGCCAACTTCTTTGCACCAATAGTGTCTCCGGTCCTTTTGAAAGTGTGGCATCGCTTGATATTCGAAAACTACCTTGAGAACGCCACCCATGAAATAATGATTTTCCCTTTCTATCGTTCTCTTTCTGACATTTTTTATTCATATTCATTCTTCTCCATCCAATACTTCTCTTTCCCAGGAAATATCTGTTCATTTGAAGCAATTAAATTTAGAAAATGATTTTAACCAAAATTTCCAGTTGAAGGTAACAGTTTTTAACCACTGAATGCTGCTAAACTGTCAGGGGGAAGAGAGCAAGAAAATAATCCAGACCTCTCCTTAGTTATGCTGTATGATCCCACAATCCCCTATGGTAAATAAACTCTTCTGGGGTTATACGTTTTAAGTGAGGAGGTCCTTGCTTGTTTTCCCTTTTCTTAGTAGCAGCAGTCATAATATTTACTGAATGACCAGTCACTACTTCTGAGTGCTTTTCTTATTAAGCATGCTTCATGGAAAATTGTTTGCCTTGTTCTAGTTTCAGGTCTCTTGTCTATACTTTGTAGACTGTCCACCACACTTAGGATGCAGCTCCAAAGTTCCTTGTGGGCAAGGAACATGTCTTCCCATTCTGGTATACTGTCCTCACCCAATCATTTACTTCGATGCCCTGCACAGAGTAAGTGCTCCATAAATATAACTAATTGATTGAAATGATCATTGTGTAATGTTTTGACTTCTTTTGAGATCCCATCATCTGAAGAAGCCTCGATACTCGACAAATCAACAGTATTTACTGAGTGCTTACTGCGTGTACCACACTACACTAAGCATTCGGGAAAGCACAATACAAGAGAGACGATGGGCAAGAACCATGACTACAAGGAGCTTAAAATCTAAAGGGGGAGACAGACATTCAAATAAATTACAGATACAGGCAGGGTAGAGTGTAAGGTTACAGAAGTGTGGAGGGTGGGGCGAATATTAAATGTTTAAGGGGTACAGATCCAAATGCACAGGCTATGTGGGGTGAGGGAGATGGTGGGTAGAGGAAATGAGGGCTTATTTACAGAAGGCCTCTTGGAGGAGATGTGATTTTAGGAGAGTGATGGTCTGTCAGATACGAAGAGGGAGGGAGTTTTAGGCTTCAGTGACAATATACGCAAGGTGTCAGTGACAGGGTAGGTGAGTTTAAGGTACAGAGATCCGGTAGGCAGAGGAGCTAAATGCGCTGGTTGGGTCATGGCAGTAGATCAGCCAGGTGAGATAGGAGGGAGAGGGCTGACTGAGTGCCTTAAAGGCAATGGTATTTCTGTTTGATGCTGAAGTGGATGGGCAATCACTGGAGGTTCTTCAGGGGTGGGGAAACACGGACTGAACGTCTGTGTAGAAAAATGAAGTGGGCAGCAGAGTGATGTATGGACAAGAGTGGGGAGAGACAGGAGGCACGGCGTTCAGGGAGACTGATGCAATAGCCAGGGAGGGATATAATCAGCGCGTAGGTCCACATAGTAGCATTCGGAATGGAGAGGAAAGGGTGGATTCTAGAGATACTGAGAAGGCAGAATCAACAGAATCTCATGAAAGACTGAGTGTGCGGACTGGCTGAGAAATATGAGTGGAGGATAATGCCAGGATTATGGGCTTGAGAGATAGGAAGTACAGTGGTGTTGTCTTCAGTGGTGGGAAAGTCAAGGGGAGGGCAGAATTTGGACGGTAAGATAAGTTCTGTTGAGATATGTTAAGTTTGAGGTGTCAGAGAGGCAGCCAAGCAGAGATGGCCCGAAGGCAGGAGGAAACGCAAGACAGCAGAGAAGGAAGATCTGGGCGCCACAGATAGACCTGGGAATCATCCGTGTAGAGGTGGTAGTTGAAGCTTTGGGAGTGAAAGAGTTATCCAGTGGAGTTAGCATTGATGGCGAATGGGGGGGATGCAGAACTGAGTCTCGAGGGACCCGCGGTTAGAAGGTGAGACTGCAAAAGGTTAGAGGAGTCTGCAAAAGTCACTGAGAAGGATGGGCCAGAGAAATATGAGGAGAACAAAGAATGGCAGCAACAGTGAAGCCAAAGTTTGTTGAGAACAAACTCTTTTTTTCCTAAAATACCAGAATAAGAAAACTACTAAAGAAGACATAAAATGGTAAGAGACTCCAAAAATATTGTAAAAAAACCATTTTTCAAATGCTTCTAAAAGCCTGTATTAGTAACCTTTCCAATTATTGCCCATGCTTTTTGTTGTCATAGAAGAAACCCCAATTGGTTTGAAAGAGGATGAAATGACCAGTGGTCATTTTCACACTGCGTACATGAAAAATACTGCATTCTGGCTTGCGTTTGTAGCTATCTGCAGAGCCTGAAACCACTTGCAATTCTGAGAAAATCTGCAAACTGCTGTTGTTTGTGTTTGTTTGTTTACTTAACAATTTTTAAAATTGCATATTTGGCATGAGCTACTGCAAACCCAGAGTGATAAGTTACTTTCTACAGTATTTGTTCCTGCTGTCCTAAAAACGTTTACAGGAGGTGGGAAGGACCCTGGCGTATCTCATTTTTCCCCACTTTACAAATACGGTCAGCCAGTTTTAGGCTTCTAGCGAAAGATCTGAAATATCTGCTGATGTGATATTTCTTAATCTTGACTCATTAAATAATACGATGTAGATGCTGAAAACGTACACTGGACTATTGTTTCCATGGAACACTTTCAGAAAAATAGCAGCTGGGCTGAGTATCTGAAGTCAAGAATCCAGGCAGATGGCAGAGCTCCTGGTCCACTGGGATTGTGAGGTCCCCCCACCCAAACTCACCATTTCCGTGGAATTCCTGTCACCTAGGAGTAGGGCTGGAGCTACAGTAAACTTTCCATCTACTCTAATGTTGAGAAGGTCATCATTTTTGGATTAGACCGGCCCTGTGGGAGCATCTAGAAACATGGAAAATTCAGCCATAGGGCACTGCTGGTCATTCATAACGGGTTGTGTTTGCTTTACTTATGTTATTTCTTGCCATGGCTGGGGGTGGGGGGAGTCTGTCATCAGTTTCCCCATTTAATAATAATAATGGTGGTATTTGTTCAGCACGTAATATATGCCAGGTACTGTACTAAGCAGAAGATAAGCCTTATGGGGGCTAGAGGCCCCTTCTAAATTAACATTGTTCCTCTGTGTCTAGCACAGTGTGTTGCATAAGGTGCTTAAATGTAACAAATGAGGTAGTCCCGGATCTAAAAGGCTCTTACTGTTCCCAAAGCGACTGGCTGGGTCACTTGGCCAAAACTAACCTTAACTCTGTGCCCTGACTTTCTCTATGTAAAAAGAAAATGGGGCCTTTCCTCTCTAAACCTTCCTTAGAAAATTGAAAGCTTCCTAAGTGCTTCAAGAGGACATCTATGCACAAAATCATACTGTTGCCAGAACTATTTCTTCCACCCAAACCAAACATAAAGTTCCTAAATGCCAGTCAAATTCAAGGTTTCCCTAATGAAGGAGAAAATACAGAAAGAGAGCAGAAGAAAAGAGGATGGAAAAAAAAAAGGACCTGAAAAATATCTCCTGGGTTTTAACAAGTTCAGAGGATGCTTTCAAATTTGCACAGCCTTATCTTATTTGGCTTGTAAGTTTTTGGACCAGAACTGCTCCTTATGCCTTGTAAGCGTGTGGGCGTTCCACAAATAATAAAACTTGAACCAAACTCCTACAAGCCTGTTATCAAGAGTATTATGTGAATAATAATAACGCTATTACTATTCAGAAGTGAGGGTGGCAGAGAAGTGATGGATTACTGATATTTACAGGCACATTTTCAACGAGTACCTTTGAAATAAGAGTAAGCAGTCTCTAATGCACATTACCCCCAGCCAATGTTACCAGTAGCTCAACAGTTAGGGCTTCAGACTTGAGAAGAACAATTCCCCAACTCCCTAGCCTTGGTCTATACCTTTCCAGGCTTACTCTGAAAATATCCAGTAGAGAAATGAACAAGGAAGCAGCTTACTCATTCTCTAGGCTATCGATTAAGCCACACTCAATCAGGGTCATCTGGTGTAGGCTACAAGGGATAGGAAACAACTGAAAGCCACAGAGACACAGGCAATAAAAAAAAATATGCAGCAGTTTGAGTTCCTTTTTATTCCTTCTATAACATTCAGACCCTGTGCCCTGAACATACCATCCTAGGAATGTAACAAAACACTATGGATAGGGTAAAAGATGTTATTAGTTACCTTATATTAAATGTATGGTGGGGACAAGATGTTGTAGTTTACACCTTCGCCTCTTAATAATAGTTGAAGTACTTGTTAAGGACTTGCTATAAGCCAAGCACTGTGTTAAACATGGGGCTGTATACTATACAATTAGATCAGACACAGTCCCTGACGAATACAGGGCTCGGAGTCTGAGAGATGAAAAATGTATTTCATTCCCATTTCACAGAGACGAAAACTGAGACCCAAAGAAGTTTAGTCATTTGCCTAAGTTCACACAGCCGACAACTGGTGGAATGGTATTAGAACCCAAGTCTCCTCACTCCCAGCCCTGTGGTCTTTCTTGATTGTAATGACACAGATGATCAGGAAAGATCGGACCTACTTGGGAGAGAAGGAAAACTTTCCTAGGCCTTCCTGCCTACAGAACGCAGAGGTATAAATGAAGTGGCTGAAAAGGAGAAAAGGACGTTGAATTACAATCAAATTGGACCTTTTAATAATAATAATGTTGGTATTTGTTAAGCGCTTATTATGTGCACAGCACTGTTCTAAGCGCTGGGACAGATACAGGGTAATCAGGTTGTCCCACATGAGGTTCACAGTCTTAATCCCCATTTTATAGATGAGGTAACTGAGGCACAGAGAGGTTAAGTGACTTGCCCACAGTCACACAGCTGAGAAGCGGCGGGGCCGGGATTCAAACCCATGACCTCTGACTCCCAAGCCCGGGCTCTTTCCACTGAGCCACGCTGCTCTTACCCCCCAAGGTGCCAGGGGGATAGGCACTTGAGAATTATCATGCATGTCCACCACTGGGGCAAAACACAGACACTGCTGAAAAGCTACCTATGAATATTACACAATGCATTGGAAATTAGAAATAATAGGGAATGGGGAGGTACGGGAAGAACAACGCACCTATCTAATAGGACCCCATCCTTGGAATGTTAAGTCTTTAAACCTGTTATCCTCCAAGAAACCTCGTCATCAGGTTTGTGCCTTGACAGGGGAAGTAATCATCTTGTCTCGTTTTAGTTTCTTCCAACTGATTGGACTGGAGGGCTCTACAATCATTTCTGATCAACTCTGAGGACTAGAAAACAACTGAAACATTGGAAAGGCACAAAAATAAACATCACGAGGGTTGGGGAGACTGACATACAGAAAGTTTAATGCTTGCATTCAGTCACTGGAATGAGTAATGACGGAAACCCAGGCCCCTTGGAACCGAGGCAATCCATGAGCTCTGCGTCACTCGCATCCCAGACATTACTGACAATTGACCGGGACCAGGATTTCAGTTACTACAAAAGCAAATGCACCTTCAGTCTAGAGAACCACTAACACCCCTATTAAATTAGATATGATTTACACCAAAACGCACACATACCCTAGGAAACCCAACTCAAATGAACAACAAACTCAAAGGTCACCAAGACCAAAATCTTTCCGTGTCAAAATCAGAATAATACTAATAATATTGATGTCGCTATTTGTTAAGTGCTTACTATTTGTCAAGCACTGTTCTAATCTCTGTTGTAGATACAAGCTAATCAGGTTGGATACAGTCCCTGCCCCACATGGGGCTCACAGTCTTAAATGCCATTTTCCAGATGGCGTGACCGATGCACAGAGAAGAAGTGACTTGCCCAAGGACACCGCAGACAAGTAGCTGAGCTGGAATTAGAACCCAGGACCTTCTGACTCCCAGGCCCTTGCTCTTTCCACTAGGCCATGCTGCTTCTCATAAGGTTTAGAAGAGTCAGGTTTATTGAAAAGATTAAATTCCCCCATTCAACGGACACAGAAAGACATAGATACAAAGAGAGAGAAAGAAAGAAAAAGTGAAAACACCATCCAAGTTGCAGTAAGGATCCAAAGTAGTCTGGGTAAAAGGCACCGACATTTCTGACAAATGGACTTTTTTCCACATTAAGCTACCGACACCTGCCACAAAACCAAGAAATATCTTTGCGGTTTCCCGTGAGCAACAGTGACATCCGCATCTCCCCCAGCTGATTTCTTGATTTCTGATGGTAATTCCACCAGGATTGAAATTAATCCCTATCGGATTCTAAAACCATCTCCCGTCAGTTCCAGTTTCATTTTCCTTCCTAGAAACATAAAAATAACAATGTCATCCAAACTTGGCAAGGATCACCACGTATTTTGTGCCATTTAATTTCTTCTAAAATATATATATATATACACACACACCTGAAAAACATATTTTATCATTCCACATTCCTGCAGGAAAAAAATATAGGTAAGAAGTTTCTGCCACTTTTGATTATCTCACTGGCTCTCTTCATATCTTTCACAGCATGTGTTAAATTAGGTGAACATGTATTTGTTAGATGGTGCTTTCTTTTAATTTTTTTTCAGGTCCTACCATTCAGGTCTTTTGATCAGAAAAAAGAGATGTGGGCTGAATCTAAGAATGTTAATTGAAAATATGAGCTAAATTGAAAAAAAAGTTATCGAAAATTCCTGACTTGTCTGACATTACTCCACTTGGAGTTTGATGATCAGGATGAATCGTATCTCCAGGCAGGCTCAGAGACCAATTAGTTCAAATACTGAGCTTCTATTTTATTTCCAGATTTACAGTGCTTAAGTTGGAAACAATTTAAAACAGGTGGTAGTCTATCTTTATTAATTCCTCTAGGGTTCACTGTTACACCTTCAACTGCAATTCATTTATTTGGTGTTCATGGATCTGTAACATGTAATTTCATCAGAATTCTGCCTCCATTTCATTTGCCGCATTATTTTAAGGGAATGGGGGCCATCCATCTATCTAACCAAGGCTACAGTGGTGAAGAAGATATTCTAGTACACAGTGTGTGATTTTAAGTTTTAAAAAACAAGCCCAGGAAAACCACTCAATTTTTTATATCACATCTACAAGCAGGGGTTTGTGTGGTCATCAACAGCAAAGACAAAAAACCACCTGACTGCCTGCCCCTCTGTAAAGGTCCAATCATTTGCTCCTCTGCTTTCAGCCTCAAACAATGGATCTAAGCCACTGGTGATATTCACCATAACTTGGGATGTGGTTTGAAATCAATTGTTTACCTGCGATCACGGAATTAAGAGTTTTATTCTGGGCTTCCTTGTTTATCATTAATATTCCTACATTGTTGGATTTAAGCGATCTGTTAAGCACTGGGCTAATCACTGGGGTAGACTCAAAATAATCAGAACAGATATAGTCCTTTGCCCTCATGGCGCCCTCGGCCTAATGGCGAGGGAGAAAAGTTACTTAATTCCCATTTTAAAGATGAGTAAATTGGGGCACAGAGAAGTGACTTGCACAAGGTCTCACACAGCAGAAAAGTGATAGAACTGAGGTTAGAACTTAAGATCTGTGACTCCCAGGCCTATGCTCTTTCCCGTGGACCACAGTGCTTCCTTTGATTCTATTTATTGCTATTGTTTTTGTCTGTCTCCCCCATTTAGACTGTTAGCCCGTCAAAGGGCAGGGACTGTCTCTGTTAGCGATTTGTACATCCCAAGTGCTTAGTACAGTGCTCTGCACATAGTAAGTGCTCAATAAATACTACTGAATGAATGAATACTTGGGGCTTCCTGATGGGAATATACACTATTGGCAACTAGATGGGGCAGTGTAATCCAGGGTTGCTAGGTACTGGGCCTGCCTCCCTCCTCTTGCTACCCATCTGTCTTACCAACACTGCTACTAGCTGGACTGGCTTCTAGGAATCTTCTGAGGAAAACCCAGACTAGTAATGGGGCCCGGCCACAGGGATAGGGAAGAGGTAAAGCCAGAAATCCCGGGCAGAGAGCTCAGTATTGCGATGCTATGGTCACCGAGAAGACTGGTGGTCTTCAAAGAGATTATGTTCCCCACTCTACCCAAATCCAACAGATCTCAGCTCTTCCCATACTCAAGGCCACTCTAAAATCCCACTTTCTCCAACAGGACTTCCCTAATTAATCACTACCTCCTGAGTCATCAGCCTGGTAGCTACCCCTAGCTACTTACACCTCTATTTTTGCCCTTCCTCTGCAGATGTGTATTTGTATCCACTGTTTAGACAATTATTCTCTCCGATTACTCTACTTCTAAACATTTTTATGTCTGTCTCCCTCATTGAAGTGCAGGCTTGACAGCAAGTAATGTGTTTTGCTTCTGTTTTATTTTCTCAAGCACTTGGTACAATCTAATGTACCCAGTCACTGCTCAATAAATATCATTCCTACTATTACTACTACTATCCTGTCCCCATCATCAAATATATTTCAAGGCATGGCAGTATGGTATGGTTCTTCAGATTGGCCGTGAGTCTTGATCAACCTGTCAACTTATCAAACAAAAACTCCTCACTATTGGCTTCAAAGCTCTTCATCACCATGCCCCTTACCTCACCTCCCTTCTCTCCTTCCACATCCCAGCCCACACACTCCACTCCTCTGATACTAACCTTCTCACTGTGTCTCGTTCTCATCTGTCCCGTCGTCGACCCCTGGCCCAAGTCCTGCCTCTGGCCTGGAATGCCCTCCCTTCTCAAATCTGCCAATCACACTTTCCCCCTTCAAAGCCCCACCGAAGGCTCACCTCCTCCAAGAGGCCTTCCCAGACTAAGCCCCCCCTTTTCCTCAGCTACCCCTTCCCTCCGCATCACCCCGACTCGCTCCCTTTGCTCTTCTCCCATCTCCCCGCCCCACAGCACTTGTGTATATATGTACATATCTATAATTCTATTTATTTATATTGATGTCTGTTTACTTGTTTTGATGTCCGTCTCCCTCTTCTAGACTGTGAGCCCGGTGTGGGCAGGGATTGTCTCCCCATTGCTGAATTGTACTTTCCAAGCACTTAGTACGGTGTTCCCACACAGTAAGCACTCAATAAATACGACTGAATGAATGAACTTTCACTGTCTATCAAAAAAAAAAGTGCTTGGCTCCTTAGACAAAGCATTAGATATGAGGTACCTTCCCCAGCAGTTGCCAAGCGGCAACTGCCGTATGCCACTCAACACTCTTCCCAGCTCTAAACCCTCCTTGAAGGTTTCATTTATACCTCCTAAAACCTTGTGCTTGGAAAGGACTTGAGGTCATCTAGTAGGATAGCATAAGTAATCCCAGTCATGACTCAAGAAAGACATCCTATTTTCCCGGCCCTTAGGAAGAAAAATAACATTCTAAACAAGGACACCTAATCCTCTTCTTTCCTCTCCTTTGTTCCTTTATTCCTGCCATATCTCCTCCCCAACGTAAGGTAGATGGCCTAACCCCATCATCTTCGGCAATTCACCAAGTCTCCCTAGTTTGTTGACCACGGCCACGCTCCAGTAGTTACCCAACAATCTCGCTTCCCAGTTCCTTTCATTGCTTTATTCGACATTTGTGCACCGCATAAGCAGTTACACGCACAAATAAACAAACTCAGAGGTAGTCAGCTTTTGTCTTGACTGCAAGGTGGGAAGCTTTTTACGAAGAGGAAGGGACTGGCTATCCTGGATAAACCCATATGCGGAGTGCTGAAGTGTTTAAGGAACAGAAAGTAATAGAGAGGAGGCACTTACAAAACAGGAGGAAATTTCTAGTTGCTTTAAAGAAGAGGAGGTACAGAAAGGGAGGAGAAGTGAAGCTCACAGGTAAATGACAAGGATCCACATTCTCTTACTATGAAGGTTTTAATATTAATAATAATAATTATGGTATTTGTTAAGTGCTGAGCACTGTTCTAACTGCTGGAGTAAACAGGGTAATCAGATTGTCCCACGTGGGGCTCACATTTTTGAATCCCCATTTTTACAGATGAGGTGACTGAGGCACAGAGAAGTTAGCATGTTAACCTACCTGGAATGGCCTTCCTTCCCTTGTTCCCTCTATCACACCCCTCCCATCCATGCTTCCTGGAGGGGTGCCCTGGTTAACCAGTCGTAACCCTGCCCTCAGTCTCAGTATTTGAATTGTCATACTGAGTTTCTCTACCCATGCCTGTGTTAATTTCATTTATGTTACTTTGTAAACCTCTAGAGGGTGGGAATCATATCTAATAATTTCTACACATCTACTCTTCTTAGCACCACATCTAAGCTCAAGAAATACTTGTTAATCAATTCATGATGCTATGGAGTAATAATGTGTTTTGAAATTCAATTATAATTTTCAAAGAGATCTAATAGATCTACTCACCCTCAAATGTATGTAAGCATTCATCACGTATATGTGGATTAATGGTGAATTGATCCGTGGGGTATTTCCAATAATATCAACTCTGCTTGCCTTGGATTAATAGGGTTTATTTTATTTTATTTTTTTTTTACACTCTCTGATAAACTGGGATGACTGGCACTATTTGATGAAGACAAATAGAGGTTTTGAAGTACAAAGACGCTATGGGGTTTGGGGTCTCTTTTATTATTATTTGAACATAGATCTTTTCCCTCGGATTTATAAAAGTTTCAACGGAAACTTTTCTGCTTCAGTGAAACAAGAGTTTTGATCTTCTGTGCTGTGATGTCTTCCCCATCCTGGACCCCAACAAGACCTGGTCTCTCTGTGCGAGCTGTCAGTCATCCTCATCAAACATGGGCAAAAGGGGGGGGTTTTATTCCAGAACTCTAAGGTCTTATTAGAAAAAAGAGAGATGTTTGACTGTTCTTTGAATTTTTCTTCCCTCTTCCAATGGGTGTTATTTCTAGAAGATTCAAAGTAACTTTCATGATCACAATAATTAAATCGATAAAGAGGATCTTCTCTTCTTCGCCTTCTTTTTGGGCCAATTGAAATAGTCCCACTTGTCCTTCCTAGAACTGAAATGGATCAACTTGAGTGGCACGAAAATTAAGCTCTGGGAACCTTAGGCAGAAGCCGCCTCTTTCTCCCCAACACTACAAACGGGGAAGGCAAAATTTGCCACTAGGTGCCTTTTTTTAAAATATTTTTGTGCTCTTTGGAGTAGATTCACCAATGACACCAGGGGGCAGGAATACAGTTTACTTGATGGGGATGAGGTTTTAGGGTAAGACTAGTACTCACTGCTCAGATATTTGTTGCAGATGTGACAGCCATTTAAGATAGTATAAAACCTTGATAAAAGATTCATTTCCCTGTTCAGAGACATTACCACTTCATTTAAGGTTCCTGGAATGCTCCCTCCATTAGGTTTAAAGGATCTTGGGACTAGTCCTGTAGCTGCTAGAACATAAAAGCACATATTCACATGTGCGCAAACATATAGACACACACAAGTGCAAAATACAGACACGAGTTCTAGTGTCTTCAGTTCTACCATTTCATGGAACTGGCTGGAACTGAAGACACAAATTGGTCCAAATCCAGTGACACTATTTGGTTTTAGGAAGGCAATAAAAAGCCATGAGTTTCCACTATTGAGAGGAACAATTGGGTTTAAAGGCTCATTTCACAAATTAAATTCTGGCTGCATTTCATCATCAGTGTTTTTTTTTTCTTTGCAAAGGCAGAACTACATTTCGGTGTCAGTATTCTCAAGCGAAAACATACAGTATTTAGACAAGCTGTAATTCACCAGTAACGTTTTTACATAATAATTTCACTTAAAATCACTAATCAGGCCATGTAGGGAAAATAATATCTAAAAGGGAAATCACACTTTCTGTGATAGGTTTGGCCTCACGAATCAACAAACAGGCAAATACCGACCAGAAAAACAGAACTTACTGCCAAATGGAAGGGTATGCTTTAAGTAAGCTAGAGGCCTTAAGTATTGGAGGGGCCTCTTGGCAGTTGATAAGCAAAAGGGAAGTTGGGAGAATTGGAAACTAATTTAATCATAAATATTGAACTGACTTGATGCTCTTATTTTACCACCAAAATGCTTTGTCTTTTCAAAATTGGAGATTCATTCAATAGTATTTATTGAGCGCTTACTATGTGCAGAGCACTGTACTAAGCGCTTGGGATGAACAAGTCGGCAACAGATAGAGACAGTCCCTGCCGTTTGACGGGCTTACAGTCTAATCGGGGGAGATGGACAGACATGAACAATGGCAATAAGTAGAGTCAAGGGGAAGAACATCTCATAAAAACAATGTCAACTAAGTAGAATCAAGGCGATGTACAATTCATTAACAAAATAAATAGGGTAATGAAAATATATACAGTTGAGCGGACGAGTACAGTGCTGTGGGGATGGGAAGGGAGAGGTGGAGGAGCAGAGGGAAAAGGGGAAAATGAGGCTTTAGCTGCGGAGAGGTAAAGGGGGGATGGCAGAGGGAGTAGAGGGAGAAGAGGAGCTCAGTCTGGGAACGCCTCTTGGAGGAGGTGAGTTTTAAGTAGGGTTTTGAAGAGGGAAAGAGAATCAGTTTGGCGGAGGTGAGGAGGGAGGGCGTTCCAGGACCACGGGAGGACCTGACCCAGGGGTCGACGGCGGGATGGGTGAGACCGAGGGACGGTGAGGAGGTGGGCGGCAGAGGAGCGGAGCGTGCGGGGTGGGCGGTAGAAAGAGAGAAGGGAGGAGAGGTAGGAAGGGGCAAGGTGATGGAGAGCCTTGAAGCCTAGAGTGAGGAGTTTTTGTTTGGAGCAGAGGTTGATAGGCAACCACTGGAGTTGTTTAAGAAAGGGAGTGACATGCCCAGATCGTTTCTGCAGGAAGATGAGCCGGGCAGCGGAGTGAAGAATAGACCGGAGCGGGGCGAGAGAGGAGGAAGGGAGGTCAGAGAGAAGGCCGACACAGTAGTCTAGCCGGGATATAACGAGAGCCCGTAACAGTAAGGTAGCCGTTTGGGTGGAGAGGAAAGGGCGGATCCTGGCGATCTTGTAGAGGTGAAACCGGCAGGTCTCGGTAACGGATAGGATGTGTGGGGTGAACGAGAGAGACGAGTCAAGGATGACACCAAGATTGCGGGCCTGAGAGACGGGAAGGATGGTCGTGCCATCAACTGTCATACCATGTTTCATTTTGGTAATAAAGAATTTGACTATGAAGTGCTTTACTATTTATCAAGCACTGTTCCAAGAACTGGGGTAGGGCCAAATCAATCACGGCGGACAAAGTCCCTGCCCCACAGGGATATATAGTACCTAAAGCTGTAATGTCTAAACACTCCCCTAAACTCTTGATGTCTATCCCAATCTTAGCCCTACCGCATTTATGCACTTATCCTTACCCTCTGCCATTTCCCCTGTTCATAACGTATTTTAATGTCTGTCCTCCTCTACAACTGAAAGATCCCCATGGGGAGGGAACCTGTCTACAAGTGCTATTATACTCTCCCAAGTGCTGAGTACAGTGCTCTGACACAGTAAGTGCTCAATAAAAACCACTGACTGATTGATTGATAGCTACTCATACTCATTTCCTCATACGAGCATCCTGATGGGCCCATGGGGACATGGGGGAAGAATTAGATTAGGAAGTGGAAAACGAATCATAGCTAAAATATCACTTGGCTTTTCATCCCATGGGAATGGTAACTGCTTTCACCCTTTCTGGACTCCTCTCTGAGGGCCTCCCATTCAAATGTAAAGAGAGAAACAGCGATGGTAGATGAGATGGAAAGGTGGATGCAGTGTCCCAAGAATGTAAATCTGTAAAGTCGATTTTTTAGTATCTGGAGGCAAAGAAGATCTACAGGATAATAAAATACTGAAAAGTCATTTAACCTTTGGCAGATTTCAGAAAAAATGGGGCATCATAGAGTCACTAGCCATTACAAAAACTTTTTAAAGCTGAACAACAAACAAAACTGCATTATAGTGATGTAAGATCCAAGCTCCCATTCTCCAGAGAGTGATGGAGGCAGGAGAAGCTTTCCAAGATTCAGAGCAACATTCACAGCAGATTCACAAATGGGTAAAATACTCATTTTATGTCAAGAATGCAAGCAAAATCTCGCCTGTGGACCACAGTACTCTATGTATCCCGGACAACATTTCACCTTCTTCCCTCATAACTGGGGGAATGACAATCTGTGGTCAAATGGTTTGAGGAGAATCTGAGAAGTAAGCACCGCTCATGATGCTTATATGACCCCAAGGAGCCATTTCATCTCTATATCTCAGTTTTCTCAAAAGAAAAATAGGTGTAATACAGTTCCTTTCTTGACATTCAGGGATTTTGTATAACGCCCACTTACAAGTCCCTGGGAGGCTAGGGACAGTGTCTAACTCTCTCCTGGGCATTTTTTTCCCCGGTACCTAGCTCAGTGCTCTTCATACATTGTTTAATAAATATTATTTCTACTACTACTTATGAGGCTTTTTAAATATTAAATATTCACCCCACCCCTGCCTCTCAGAACTTATGTACATCTGTGCATGGCTTCCCAGTGCTTAGTTCCATAAGCTCTGCACATAATAAGCATTTTAATAATTGGTATTACTATACTACTTATAAGGATCTCTAGCCCCACTTCACTTACAAGTGTATTCTCATATTCTGCTTCCTCCCCATCTGTAATATATTTCAGTGTCTGTCTTTCCCAGTCAGTCAACTCATGGTATTTACTGAGTGCTCACTGTGTGCACAAGACTGTACTAAGCACCTGGGAGAGTACGACAAAACAGAATCGGTAACAACATTCTCTCCCCACCAGAAGCTTACAGTCTAGCAGGGAGAAAGACGTTAAAAGAAATTATGGATATCAATATAAGTGCTCTGGGGCTGAAGGTGGATGAATATCAAGGGGTTAAAGAGTACGGCTTCAAATGCACACGTGACAGAGAAAGGAGAAGAAGCCGGGGAAATGAGGACTTCTTCGGGGAAGGCCTCTTGGAGGAGATATGAGTTTAATAAAGCTTTAAAGGCGGGGAGAGGGGGGGTCTGTCATATATGAATGAGGAGGGAGTTTGAGGCCAGAGAGAGGATGCGGGCATGGGGTCGGTGGTGAGATAGATGAGAGCAAGGTGCGGTAAGTAGGTTAGCAGTGGCGGAGTGGAAGGTGAGTACAGTAGTAAATCAACAAGGTTAGTTCCTCGAGGGCAGGGATCGTGTCTACCGACTCAATTCCACTGTATTCAATCAAGAACTTAGCACAGAGCTCTTCACATAGTATGCACTCAAATACCATGGACTGACTGACTGAAATGAGTGGAACTGTAAGCAGGAAGAAATTATACTTGAGGGAATGGGGGCCTACATCACAATGGAGAAGCAGCGTGGCTCAGTGGAAAGAGCATGGGCTTTGGAGTCAGGGCTCATGAGTTCGAATCCCAGCTCTGCCACTGTCGGCTGTGTGACTGTGGGCAAGTCACTTAACTTCTCTGTGCCTCAGTTCCCTCATCTGTAAAATGGGGATTAAGACTGTGAGCCCCACGTGGGACAACCTGATTCCCCTTTGTCTACCCCAGCGCTTAGAACAGTGCTCGGCACATAGTAAGCACTTAACAAATACCAACATTATTATTATTATTATTATATGAGAGTTTCTCTGGTATACAGGCCTGTGAAAGTTAGCGTTTTGAGGTTTTCAGAGTGCATCTGCCTTGGCTTAAATGAATCGGAGACCTTCATATTTATGCACAACACATAATGAGATTGCTAAACTATGCAGCGCATGTACGCTCAGGCAACTAATTCCACTCTTCATTACCCAAACTTTACTTGGAGTTAAGAAAGCACACAAACTTTGACTTCATTTTCTACAACGGCTCTTAATACAAATAGCGGGAAGTCAAAAGCCACGCCTGTTTATAGGAGGCTATTGTACTGATGATCCGGAGATTCTAGGTTTGCACGCGATCAAGCTCATGGCAGTCCTTGGATTTGATCATGCGTGTGAAGTCTTAGCAAAGGTCACAGTAATCATATTCTTTTCAGATTGGTGATGGTTCATCCAGTGTTTGCTGTGATCATGAGTAGAGACAGAGGAGCTTCATTAAGAACCCAGCCTGCTGGGTTAATGGACTCCCATTAGTAATCCAATCAAGTCTGTTGGGGAGAGCTCATAGTCTTACCCCTGCATATTAAGACATGCTAATCTATTTAAATTATGGAAAGCAGATGCATTAAGATTAAAATGAGATGATCTGATTAACCACATTTTAGACTGTGGGTAAACTTTGTCTTTCAGTAACTACTTTTACCCTGAATTAACACTTACAACCAGTTCTGGATGTGGACTAATAATAGGTTTAAAAAAAAAAAGAAGAAAAAAAGTAGGGCAGAGGAGATGGCAAAAGCATTTCAGAGAAATGAAAAAGGAAAGCTGAATGTTATTCTCAGATCTACTACTGAATTTCTTTAACCTTGGGGAAAGGGAGGTTTGCTTCCTTCTGGGTGGATGCCAAAGCTTATAATAGTAGATACTCTCCTCGCCCTCAAGGAGTTTACAATTTAACGGAAGAGGTAATAATGATAATAATAATGTTGGAATTTGCTAAGAGCTTACTATGTGCAGAGCACTCTTCTAAGCGCTGGGTTAGATACAGGGTAATCAGGTTGTCCCACGTAAGGCTCACAGTTTTAATCCCCATTTTACAGATGAGGTAACTGAGGCACTGAGAAGTGAAGTGACTTGCCCACAGTCCCACAGCTGACAAGTGGCGGAGCCGGGATTCAAACCCATGACCTCTGACTCCCAAGCCTTGGCTCTTTCCACTGAGCCACGCTGCTTCTCGTGGTACCATCTCGTGGTATCAAAGGTACCATCTTGGATTTTTTGTAGGATTTGAAAATTTTATCAAATCTTCAGTTAAACTCCACCTGCCCCCAAAACACCCTCCCTATGTAGTTCACATTAAATAATGAAAGTATGGTTAATTCCATACGATGAATATGTTATATTCTTGGGAATTAATATAAACTCCTAAAAGGAATGGCAAACGCATTAGAGATGTGTGTGTATTTATATACACATCTCTATATTTATACATATATATATACACACACACCCCTCTATATATTCTTCTATAGAATATATATTCTATATATTCTTTAAATATTATCAACTGTTAATAATCAATCGAGCTAACATCTCGAAGAGCTCAAAAAGAGAAGCAGTGTGGCCTAGTGGCTAGAGCATGGGCCTGAGAGTCAGAAGGACCTGGGTTCTAATCCCAGTTCTGCCACTTGTCTGTTGTGCAACCTGGGGAGAGTCACTTCACTTCTCTGTGCCCCTGTTGCCTCACCTGTAAAATGGGGATTACGACTGTGATCCCATGTGGGACAGGGATTGTGTCCAATTTGATTAGCTTGTATCAACCCAAGTGCTTAGTACAGTGCCCGGCACATAGTACGTGCTTAACAAATACCATAAAAGAATGAGTTCTAAATACTTGAACTGTGAAAATCTCCTTCTCGAACTCACTAGTACACATTGGGATAAATGTCTTATATTAAGACATCAACGCTACAAGTCTGGGCCTTTAACAGAAAGCAAAATGAAAAATGAATGATCACAGACACCTAGAGTACCACAAATAGGGCATCTGAGAAGCTTTCACTTTTACTCTGAGGCACAGGAAGGGAGAGGAGATTGTGGTAGAGACAGAATTGGGAAGGAAAATGATGCAGGCAACTTAAAGTAAAGGAATTTTTTGGAACACCATTTGCATTACTATCAAACGCTGGAAGAGAATAGCTGATCTATAACCCTGACTGGGAATAGAGAAGCCTAAGCTTTCTGTAGACATTCTAAGTTTCCTGTCAGAATCTGAACAACATTTAGGATTTCTGTGTTTCCTCAGGCTCTTTTGCTCTCAACAGGAGTGCAGGAGAGGAAGAAAAATCAGAGGGAAACATAATTTATGACAGCCTGTTTGATTTTCAGCGACGATGAAGCATGTTTTGACCTCCAAACCACTGATTTGTTGAAGCAACTACTCTGGCAAAGAAAAAAAATAGGAAAAAAAAGTTTCATATAGGAGGCTTTTGGTGGAAACGTGAAGGGGGTGGGGTGATCCATTTGCTGCCAAGGGGAATGAACAGCCCTAGCTTTAGGTTTTTATATACTGTCATTCTTAATCAAACACAAGAGACCTGACTGTCAACTCACATAAAGCCTGAGAAATAGCATGAAGTAGTGATTTCTTGTCTTCCCAACTCACCCCATTTTTGCAATGACCTGAATTAAAATTAACTCCCCTTTTAGTAATGTCACAGCAATACACTTCTACGCCTGTGGTTTGTAATATAACTATCCAGATTTTATGAATGCCTGTCATAAGAAAAGGAGTTATGGTCCTGTTATAACCGGCACTCCTTCTCCCACAGATAAAGTCCCAGATACAAAGTGTTGAGAGCAAGGAAGTCCGCCGTCCACATCTAAATAATCACTGAATCAAGGATACGTCCCAATTCTAAGGCGGCGGTGGTCTCAACAGGTGTTGGAGCTGAACTCTCAGTCTCGTTGCAGCCCAGGTCTTTGACGAGACCTACTCGGGGTTGAAAAGACCCAAAATGGCAGCTTTCTGGCTTGTTCCATCCAGGTCCCCTCCAAACCTAAAATCCCTGCCTCCTTTCTAGCCACACACACACAGACAAGGAAAAGTTATGGACAGTTTGATGTAACCTCTACGGTGGAGGTTCCAATAACAATTCTTTCTTTATTTTCAGTCCTAGTAGCAAATTCGCCAAACTAAAAAGAAATAAAGAAGAAAAAAGCACTACAAGGTTTTAAGAGGGAAAATTTTCTCAATACTATATGGATACCAAATAGTCTTCACCAGCTGGACCCATGAGATCCTGGACCACAAGGTCTTCTGTCATAACTCTGGAACAAAATCTTTGGAAAACAATTTTGGATGCAACAGAATTCATGGCTCCACCAGCGTGGCTCAGTGGAAAGAGCCCAGGCTTGGGAGGCAGAGGTCATGGGTTCGAATCCCAGATCTGCACTTGTCAGTTGTGTGACTGTGGGCAAGTCATTTAACTTCTCTGTGCCTCAGTTACCTCATCTGTAAAATGGGGATTAAGACTATGAGCCTCACGAGGGACAACCTGATTACCCTGTATCTACCCCAGCACTTAGAACAGTGCTCTGCACATAGTAAGCGCTTAACAAATACCAACATTATTATTATTATGACTACAATTATTCAGATTCTAATACTCTGCCCTATGTGGAAGATTTGTGGAACTACATTGTCTCATCACTATCCCAAATACCATTATGTATACTAAAATTCTCAGGAAAGACATTAATCTCACCTCTATAAACCTGAGAGGTGGTATTAATGCCCAAACTCACTCATTATAGATTGTTCTTACTTGCTTTATAATACTAATAATTGTATTTAAGCACTTATTTTATGCCAAGCACTGTCCCCTGACTCCTAGGTGCAGGTTCTTTTCACTAGACCACAGTGGTTCTTAACATACCTCCTTCCTTTCCCCCAAAATTAAACCCGATGGAGGATTCACCATCAACAGAGCTGAAGAAGTCTAAGCAAACATATGGCACGAGGCTCAGAAAACAACTCCTTCGCCTTCACTTCATCTGCTACAGAATATATTTCCCAACAGCCTCTTCTGGGCTCCAGAGAACCTAAGTTCTGCCAAGTTTAGAGAGACTACAAATGCTGGAGATGTCAGGGTGCTCCTTCTGTGATTTATGCTCGCTCAGAAACTACGAAAAAAGTAATTCTCTGTGATCAGAAACATGTAATGCTATGTCCAACACTTTGAGTTTTCACGGCATTCAACCCTTGTCAAAGAGAAGTTATAGGTCTCAATTTAAATATTGAAATACGTTACAAAACCCATTAACAGAGTCTGTCTCTTCAAAAGATCCTTTTTCCAGTTCTGGGAAGCAAGATATGACATATGAAGAACAGACAATGAACAGTATCCAAAAATGACCATTTAGACTAATGAAATTCTTTTGTCCTGGGGTTTTCTCTGAAATATGAATTCACTTGGTTCTATACTTTTGGCCCCATTTAATTTTCCTAAAAGTTTTCCAGTCGCTCAAAGCTTTATGCTTTAAATTTCTTTATCTGTTCATTCGCTTTGTTTTCCTCTCTCCTTCCTAGAATTCTGCAATCATTATTTCATAAAGCCAGAGTAGGAGACTTTAAAGGATATAAGTATAAACACTTGTTCCACATGTTTCAATAAGGTTCATTTATCTCAGAATGGAAAACATTTGACATAAAGGCGCACTAATGGGTCCCCTTAAAAATAGGAGAGAACTGAACAAAAGGTAAATTCTGTTTCTCATGGCACCAAAAGGTCTTTCTTTACCTGAGAAAGGATATCCCTTTTCTTCCAGGTAGAGGTACTCACATTTCCTTCCCTGCCCAAAGAATCTCTACAAATCTGATTTCCAGTTTGTATACATTTACTTTTACCTTGTTATTCACACCTTTGAAAATATGAATGAAGAAAGTGATGCTTTTTAAGAGCAAAATCACTCACCTAAGTGTTACCTCAAGCAGTAAATACTTTTCAGGAATATAAATCACAATTACAGCACTCCCCTAGTTACAGATTCCCGCCACTCTTGATTCGGTTCTTCTTCTGGCTACTTTGCCACCTTTCTAACATCAAGCTTCTCTTCCCTTGCACACACAACAGCACCCCGGGTGCCTTCAAAATAATGGCTTCTTACACCATTGTCAGTCTCGAGATCCATTTAGGCTCTTTTGTATTAGTGAGTTACTCTGTTCAGTAATTACCTTATGTGATGAGAATGACTTTGCTATTCCTCTGCAGTGTGATCTTAGAGGAAGCAGCTAGCTGACTTAGCAGACACTGCCCACTGGAAAGAAAGCGAGGTCACTTTCCCCAAACGCTCATTGTTGACCAAGAACTGTTTTACTTTTGATTCCACCCTGGAGTTCCTTAATTGCTGCCAGGCCCTAATGAACAGAGGTTGATGTCAGCAGCGAGAGCTCTTCGGAGTCCCACCCAAAAAAAGAGGAACACTGGCATTTTCTGAAAACTTAAAATGCCATCGCCCACGTCTTCACTCCCTCGCTTTCCCTCCTTCCTGCCTCTCCCGTGCCACCCCCAAGTTGGTAGGCATCTGTTCTTCAATTGTCTGGTAATAAACATTCTCCGTAAAGCATATGTAAAGTGATTATTACCCTGAAGAGCCAAGAGCTCTTCAAATGCCAGCTGAAGCAAACAAGCAAAAAGAACACCCAACAAATGTTAAAACAGACCCGCCACTTGGGCTGCTAAAATTCCCAAGTGTGCAAGGCTTTGTATTTACCAGTGGCCAATTGCATTTCCCAGAACAAATGAGAGACTTTAGACCAAAGCCAAAACAATGGGATTTTCAGTATTCTTCCAAGTAAATGGTGAAACGGGAGATTGATCACTGAACATTTTACTGCCCTAGTTTTCCAAGTTGGACTTGCCAGACAGTTATGAATTTGCAAGGAAATAAGATGCTCTTCCTCTTCAGCTGCAAATGCAATTATTTCTCCTTCTGCTCTGTCCCCCATCAATGGCTCAAAGCTTAGGAGTACTCAATACATATTATTTGTTGAACACCCAAAAAGTGCAGAGAACACTACAAAGTCATTGGGAAAGGCCTATATTTTTTGTTTTTAATGACATTTTTTAAGTGCTTACTATGTGACAAGGAATGATCTAAGCTCTGAAGTTATGAGAATAATAATGATAACTGTGGTATTAGTTAAGCGCTACTGTGTGCCAGGCACTGTACTAAACGTTGGGGGTGGATACAAGTAAATCGGGTTGGATGTAGTCCCTGTCCCATGTGGGGCTCACAGTCTTAATCCCCATTTTACAGATGAGGTAACTGAGGCACAGAGAAGTGTACTGACTTGCCCAGGGTCACATAGCAGACAGGGGGTAGAGGCAGGATTAGAACCCATGACCTTCTGACTCCCAGGCCTGTGCTCTAGCCACATAGTCCCTGTCCTCAAATACTTTATATTCTATCACGAGAGACTTGTACTAGAATAATTTACAAATAGGAGCTAAGAGAAAAAGGGGATTTGCTATGAGTTAGTGCTTAATAGGGCAGGTATGATATATACTTAGGACGTCTGACAAACAGGAGGCTAAATAAGAACAGAATATCGAGAAACAGATTGGTAAAACAGGGATGCATTTTACTGCCTTATTTATTTATCCTTTAAGGCACCCATCCCAGGGAAGTGAGAAAGCTTCTTTTTTAGGGGGGGAGACTCGTTAAACAATCACTATGTGTTTACTATGAACTAAGTGCAGGGGTAAATACAAGCTAATCGGGTTGTACATAATCCATGTCCCAGGTGGGGCTAACAGTCTTAATCCCCATTTTAGAGATGAGGTAACTGAGGCACAGAGAAAACAATTCACCCAGCAGACAAGTGAGAATCAGACTGTAAGCCCGTCAAACGGCAGGGACTGTCTCTATCTGTTGCCGACTTGTTCATCCCAAGCGCTTAGTACAGTGCTCTGCACATAGTAAGCGCTCAATAAATAAATAAAATAAATACTATTGAATGAATGGCGGAGTGGATAGAGTACGGGTCTGGGAGTCAGAAGGTCATGGGTTCTAATCCGGGATCCACCACCTTTCTGCTGTGTGGCATTGGGCAACTTCTCTGTGCCTCTGTTACCTCACCTGGAAAGGGGATAGAGACTGTGAGACCCATGTGGGACGGGCTGTGTCAAACCCGATTTGATTGCATCCACCCCAGCACTTAGTGCAGTGCCTAACACATAGTAAGTGCTTAACAAATACCACAATTATTTTTGTTATTATTATTATTCTGTACCAGAGTCACGATTAGAACCCAGGTCCTCTGACTCCCAGACCCGTTTTCTTTCCACTAGGCCATGCAGCTTCTTCAGGCAATCTGGAATGAAAGCTCCTCTCATGGCTGACATTTTGTGAACTCCAAATAAGCCAATTTCTATAAAATTGGATGACAACAGAAGGAAAGTTTTCCCAAATGTTTTCTTCCCTGTGTTGTTATTTTCTGCTCAGTGACAAATTGGAATATACCTAATTGGCTTGGCAGCACAAGAGAGAATAGATATCCTACAAGATGCACTATACATCCCAGGATTAGGATGTATAGCCCATACTCACGGGAGACTGAAGCAGTTGATTGCTAAACCAAAGTTTCAACTTCAGAACTCCTGCGATTTTTGTAAGCCTTTTACATTCTTAAGGTCAACCATAACAAAGCCAGTCAAATAGACAAAATCAAAATAAATTATTTAAAGCCACATGGCTATCAAGCACTTATTTACTAGAAAAAAACCCACAAGATTTAACGCAAACCAATTGCCTTTGACTAGCCCTCATCAATTTATTTATATTGATGCTATTAATAATAATAATAATAATAATAATAATGATGGTACTTGTTAAGCTCTTACTATGTGCCAAGCACCGTTCTTGATGCCGTTTACTTGTTTTGATATCTGTCTCCCTCCGTTCTGGACTGTGAGCCTGTTGTTGGGTAGGGATTGTCTCTATTTGCTGCTGAACTGTACTTAGTACATGGTAAGTGCTCAATAAATACCACTGAATGAATGAATGGGATCTAACATATTCTCAATGAAAGGGAACTTCATTTTGTGGCTTTGTGAAGACCAAATGTGAATGAGGGCAAAGCACGAGAGGGTTCTGGGGAGGGTGGGTTCTAGAAAAAATAGAGGGGTCTCTTGTAATCCAATTTATCCTAACTAAAACCCTACCACCGATGAAGCCCTGTAACACTAACGCTTATGAAAGGGGAAAATTGTTTCAGGCATCTATTACGACCACTTTCCTGAGTGTCGGGCTTGATCTGCTCAGCTTCCTAAATAGCATAAGCCTCTGTCACACATGGCTGAGAACAGCTAGTACCTTCCTCTACCTAGCTGACCTGATCTCCATGGTCATTCTGAAAAGCAAAGTCAGAAAACTTTGGCTACCACACCAGGAGGCTCAGAGCCCTCCTTCCCACCCCTAATTCTCACTGATGGACACTTCGGTGCCAGAGGTCAGTCAGGAAAGAAACCGCTTTAAGTCACTGAATCACAGTTTTACGGCATTCGAAAAAGGGGAATGCAGAGGATTTCTGTGGCCTGCTCTATCCTTTGTTAACTGAAGCCATGCTGGGGCACTGGATGTACGATTCATTTCGTGGGCTGATTGGTAAAAGAGCAAGAGGAATAAGACGAGGAAAGTGAGGCTTAAATCTTCCACCTGCACCAACTACAGAGTAATATCTGATTCTTCATGACAAATGGTCACACTGTACACTCAGAAAAATGAGTCTCTGTCAATACAACAGTCTCTGTGAAATATGTTTTTGCTAGAGTGGGTTTATTTACATAGCAGCTAGTAAATACCACTCGTTTATTAAATACGAAAATCCCCCACAGACCAAAGCTGCACGTCAAAAACTAAAAATAAGTCACATAAATTTATCATTAATTTGGGAGAAGAGGAGGAGGAAGATACAATAACAGGTCCGGGAGGTTAAATTAATCAAAATTAACTCATTCCTATCTTTCGAAAGTGTTTGGGGGAAGGTAACATGACAGAAACCTCGCTGAAAGTGAAAAAAAAATACTAGCTCCTTCTAAGCTTGTCCTACTGGGGAAATGTGGTGAAGTCCGATTTAAAATTTGAAACCCTTCCCATGGACCACAAGCTACTTAGGGCAAGGATCACATCTTTCACCTCGGTTATGCTCTCCCAGGATCTTCGAAAAGTGCTCTACATACAACAAGCAATCAATAAATACTCCTGATGACAATGAGGATGACAGAATAGAACCCGATTCCCTGGAATTACCTTGATGGAGCTGAGGAAGTGCTGCCTAGTGGTAAGAGCACGGTTCTGGGGAGTCAGAGAACCTGAGTCCTAATTCGATCTCTGCCACTTGTCTGCCATAGGACCTTAGTTAAGACACTTCACTTCTCTGTGCCTCATTTTCCTCCTCTATTCAATGGGGATAAAATCTCTGTTCTCCCTCCTACTTAATCTACAAGCCCCATGTGGGACAGGGACTGTGTCTACCTCAATCATCTTGCATCAGTAGTTGGCACAAAATAAGTGCTTACCAACACCGAAGTTATTATTATTATTTTTTGACTACAGGCAGGGGAATGGATTAGATGAACTCTGGACGTACATTCCCATCCAAGCAGCCATGTAAACAGATGACACATTTGCACACCAATGGGTGAAGAAATCCCTTTGGTCAATCACTCTCCATTTTTATTAAGAATTGAACTAAAGGAAATGTCTTTCAATTAATGGGAGATGTAGGTTATATTAAAAAAAAATCCTTGAATGGTATTCAGGGAGATGAAACACTGGAATAGACTATCAAGGAAAACTGTAGAAGTCTCCACCCCTAGAGATATTTAAGAAAAGAACAGATTTCCATTTGTCTTGGATGGACTAACAATTCACCTGCTTGAAAATGGGTGGCCCTTGAGGTTCCAAATGACCTCCTAAATTCTTCCCAGCTCTAAAGCATTTATAGATCTACAGATCTATGTTTGAACAGCAGAACAGCCATCAAAATAGATGAGAAAGAGTAACTACACAAGAATAGGCAGAGGACAACTGAACCACAGTTAAGCTTTTCCCCTTTCTTATCAAGTGAGAGAGCAGACAATTGACTCCACCCATAATATTCACTGTCTTCTGTCACTACTGTAACTCTCCCAAGTCTGTGGCATAGTTCTGTGCACACAGTAGGAGCTCCAAGAAACATTATTAACTTAGAGAGCCCACGACGTACAGAGCATTGGACTAAGCGCTTGGGAAAATACAGTAATGGTAAAATACACAATCCCTGCCTCAATCACTTATGTGCTGATAGGAAAGAGACACACAAAATTAATCACAAAGAGGGGAAGAAATAGGAAGATAAATAAACAAATGCTGAAAGCAGCATGACCCAATGGATTGAACAGGGGCCTGGGAGTAAGAAGGACCTGGGTTCTAATCTCAGCTCTGCTACTTATCTGCTGTGTGACCTTGGGTAAGTCACTTCACTTCTCTGTGCCTCAGTTGCCTCATCTATAAAATGGGGATTAAGACTGTAAGCCCCATGTAGTACACGGATTGTGTCCAAACTGACTATATCTGTATTTGTCTGTAATTGTATATAGCTGTAATTTATTTATGTATATTAATAGCCCCCCATTAACCCCTCTAATTATGATTCTTTAGAGGCTAAGGCTAGTTCAGATTATTTAAGGTCTGAACCCCTCTAATTAACTCCTCTAGACTGTGTGCTCATTGTGGGCAAGTAATGTGTCTGTTTGTTGAGGTATTCTCCCAAGTGCTTAGTACAGTGCTTTGCACATAGTAAGTGCTCACTAAATAGGAAAGAATGAATGAATGAATGAATGAATGAATGATCTTGTATCTAACCCATCGTTTAGTTCAGTGCCTGGAACCAATTAAGCACTTAACAAATGCCAGTAAAAAAAATTGCTGAAATATTGAAATTGATACATATGGGTGGCTGTGAGAGCATAGCTGTTGAGGTGGTAATTGGGGGGATACGATCTAAAGAGAAGAAAATTAATTGGGGAATGCTTCCTGGAGGAGACAGAATTTCAGAAATGTTCAAAGATGGGAAAAGCTGAGACGTGGCAGATTTAAGAGATGGAGTTCTAGGAAGCAGGGTGGCCCTAAGCAAGGGCCAAAGGTGGGAGAAGTGAGAATGGGATGGACTCAATTTGGAGTTTACTTCAGATATATACAGAAAACAACAAAAGCAAATCCCCAAATTAAAAACTACTTGGATACCCAGAAAAAAAAAAAAATCAAAAGTCTGCCCACGGTAATCAAATTTGTTTTGGCGAGCTGCACTTTAAATAGTCTGAACTAGCCTTAGCACCTAAGGAATCATAAGATCACTTTTCTGTGACATCCCTAAGAACATGGAATCTACTCTTCCTGGTCTCGGGTAATTCCAAGCCAACTCAGGATTCTCTACGACTAAGTGTGGGGAGGGAATTCATCCACGAGGCAAGGTTCCTTTGGAAAGAGGAGAAAATGTTATACAATACAGGTATACAAAAAAGAAGGTAGGGAGTGGAAAATATCAAGTAGTTGTTGTAAAGGAGAAACACATAAAGTGTCACTCTTCCCACCCTGAAGAAAGCATCACACAATCCTGCAGGAACAATGCAACAAAATTACTCAGCAAATTGTCAAGTGCAAAAAGTAAAATTCAATTAAACCCTAACAATAGAGGAGTGGAGCAATATCCTTGTACTTAGAACTTAAAAACAGCCCAGCCATTTGAAGTTCCAAGAGCCCTTTACGATTTTCCAACTGAGAGTCTGTAATGTGTTTGGCGAAGCAATGCTGCAATTTGGAACGGGGCTAATTTGCAGTCCAGGCGTCACACCTGTGTATAACAGAATTAACTTACCTTGCAGTGCACAAAATATTCCTCTGACTTTCATTAAGCATAACACAAACGGTGAATGATAAACAATTTGCTACAAGCTGCAACGGAACTTCTCCCAGCTCTAATCAATAATAAATTATAACTCTGGATGGTAGAGGTCAAACAAGCAAGTAAAACCAGTGGGAGAGCGATCAAGTCTTAGGAGGGGAATCACGCATCTGCAGCCAAGCAACCTGGGGAATTATTACTATATGGAGACCACCTTTCTAGCAAAGCCACATAAATATATTAAATTAAGCACCTCGGCCAAGATGCGTAGTCCTTACTAACGCACAGCCTTTCCCCGTAATGACTGGAAAAGCAGAAGTGGTCGTACAATAAAAGCTTGTGGACCGCTAGCCTTCATTCAAACATAAAACCTTCACTTTGGGGCCGGTGGGGGAGAAGAGTAGTCTTCTTTACAGCTGGTTTCCAGCAGATTGCAATTTCCTTTTCAAGGTTCTAGAGCTCCCCAAAAGAAAAGGTCTAAAAATAGGAAGCCCCAAATTGAATTTCACTAATAAAAGAGTGATAAAGAATGCAGTCAGTGCCAAGAAATAAAGTCCTCACCTTCTAGGGTATATCTTCAGTTTCAGATTGTCAAATGGGACTTGAATGTCCTAAAAAGCATGACTATCCCTCTCAAAGAATTTAATCTGAACCAGGGCACTGCTTCCTTGTCAGGCAGGATATATATTCAGTGTACAAAATCAAGTGAGCATTGGGAGGACAGAGGGCAACTGAATGCATCCAAAGCAGCAGCTTTCTCATTTACACTAAATTAACAATTTTAAGGTTTGAAATTTATCAAAATGGAAAGAGTCAGACAAACCCTTATTAAAAGCAATGCACATTATGCCCAAATGCCAATGGATCCACAATACTCTCATTATTCTCTTGCTAAATTTTATTCCAGTCACTACCCATTTTTTTTTTTAAATCAAACCATGCTGCATATTTGATGGATGCTGTGTCCTTGATATTTTTTTTAAACCATATTTGTTCCTGCCAATTCACGGAGGACTTCCCCGTCGTTAATACAAATTAGTGAGATAGATTATCTCTCAAAGAAAAAAGCAAACAACCTCAAGTATAAATACCTAATAAGTTGGCCCTCTGAGAACTAACTAGCTACTTAGCTGTGCAATACGGTTCTATTGGTCTGTCTGACTTTGATAGTTAAGGCCCAAGGGAGGGAAGCAGGACCTCTTATGTCTTAGACAATGCTGAGCTTGGTACTCAAGCTCAAGAGATCAGCATAAATAATAAAAATATTGACCCACAGTAAGTACAATAGAGATTCCAGACTTACCTGAGTAATGGATGGAATATAACAGTAATGTTCCTGGCACCAGGCTTACAGACAAACTTTGTTCCTCCGCCTTCAATTAAATTATCATCAGGACCTCCTGGAAAATAGACAGAAACATATTTCACCAAGAACTCATTACAAAAAAAAAAAAAAAACAAGAAAAAAGTTCAGACCAGCGGCAGAATGCCAATTAGTAGGACCACCCTTGCAAAGAGCAAATGGGGTCAACTCTTCATCTATTTTCATTTTCCTATGTCTCTATGGCTTGCCGAACGTGTTCCAATCATTCTAAGTGATCGCTATCCTCAACATCCCATGAGGGCAGGCACAGCTACGATCAGACCACTGAGCGCCCGCGAGGTGAAGTGACCTGATAAGACTATGCGGCAAGTCAGCAACAGAGTTGGAATCAGAACGCGTGACTCCGGTTTCTCACTGTACTTCTTAATCAGCATGTCAGCCGGTCAATCAATCTTATTTACTGAGCGTTTACTGTGTGCAGAGCACTGTACTAAGTGCTTGGGAGTACAATAAAACTATACACAGACATATTCCCTGCCCAAGACGAGCAAGACTAGGGAAGAGGTGAAAAAAAAGGTTTGGGAGGATAAGGATCTAAATATGGAATCCAGGGGCTGGAATCCAGAGGAAGGGGGCCGGGGAAGAGAGCCCTGTACAAAATAACAGAGGTGAAAGGCACGTTCTCTGCCCACAGTGAGCTTACAGTCTAGAAGGGAGGGCAGATTTTAATATAAATGAAGATATGTACATAGGTGCTGGGGGGCGGAGGGAGGGGAGGATAAAGAGGGTAAATCAAAATGCAAAAGTGATGCAGGAGGGAGTGGGAGGAGCTGCTAACTGTCTGCTGATTCCCTTGTACTGTACTCTTCCAAGTGCTTAGTACAATAGCAAGCACTCAATCAATACCACTGATAGATCGACTGAGGAAACGAGGGCCTAGTCGGGGAAGGCCTCTCGGAGGAGATATGTCTTCAATAAGGCTTTGAAGGTGGGAAGAGTGATCATCTGTTGGATATGAAGAGGGAGGGCATTCCAGGCCACAGGCGGGACATGGGCGAGAGGTCTGCAGCGAGAGACATGAAATAGAGGTACAGTGGCATTAGAGGAGCCAAGTGTGCAGACTGGCTTATAGTAGGAAATCAGAGAGGTGAGGTATGAGGAGACAAGACAACTGTGTGATTTACAGCCAATGGGAAGGAGTTTCTGTTTGATGCGGAGGTTGATGGGCAACCACTGGAGGCTCTTGGGGCATGGGGAAACAGGGTCTGAACATCTGTATTAAAAAAAAGTTCTGGCAGCAGAGTGAAGTTCGGACTGGAGTGGAGAGAGACAAGAGGCAGGGAGGTTAGCAAGGAGGTCGATGCAGGAATTAAGGCAGGATAGGACAAGCACTTGAATTAATGTGTTGGCAGGTGGGATGGAGGGGAAAGTGAGGATTTGAGCGATATTGTGAAGTTTGAAGCGACAGCATTTGGTGACAGATTGAATACATGGGTTCACATTCCTTTCTCTCAGAGATTTTCATTCAATCAGAGTGGAGGCACTTTTTTTTTTAAAAATGCCGCTTTTACAAACAAGTTTATTGAATTTTCTATAGTGTACAATATTGTCTATACATTTCATTACCTTCTCTAAAGTGTCCTGGAAACCGATTTTTAAATTAAGACAGGAAACAATATTTCCTAAAAGATACTACTGAAGATTTCAGGAGTCTACTGCTGTAACAGAGGCTTAACAAATGTTACCTACCATATTCACTTTCATAAATGATTCCAAAAACTGTGCCTGATCAGAGCCATATGTGGCAGATCAAACTGATGTGATTGGTAGCACATCAAAAATTGTGAGCCTTTTACCTCCCACATCAAATCCTGCTTAATTATAATAAAAGTAATTATTATTATAATAGCATTTATTAAGCAGTTACTATTTTCCAAGCATTGTAGTACACTGAGGTAGATGGAGCGTAATTATAATTATAATCAATTTACTCCTCTAGTACCAACCTACTGACTCCCCGTCCGTCTCGCCTCGCCCACCGAAGACCACTAGCTCATGCCCTCTCTCTGCCTACGTATCGAAAAGACCAGCACTGTCCCCACTTTCAAATTCCTTTTATAGTCATATAAAGTCTTCCTGAAAGGCTCATCACCCATATTCTAGCTTCCCTCCCCTATTACCTCACCCATGCATTAAGCCCCACCCCATAAGGACTTAAGTACTCCCCGCAACCAAACAGCACTTAGGTGCCTACCCTGGACTGCAAGCTCATCCTCTAAACTCTAAGTTCATTGTGGGCAGGGGACAAATCTACCAACTCTGTTACACCGTACTCTTCTGAGCGATTAGTAGAGTGCTCTGCACACAGTAGGTGCTCAATAAATATCACTGATTGATTGATTACATGATGTTGTTTCCCTTCCCTGCAATGTATTTTAATGTCTGTCTCCCCATTGAGACTGCCAACACCCTGTGGGCAGGGAACGTGTCTACCAACTCTGTAGTACTGTACTTTAAGCAGCGTGGCTCAGTGGAAAGAGCCCGGGCTTGGGAGTCAGGGGTCATGGGTTCGAATGCTGACTCTGCCACTTGTCAGCTGGGTGACTGTGGGCAAGTCACTTCACTTCTCTGTGCCTCAGTTACCTCAACTGCAAAATGGGGATGAAAGACTGTGAGCCTCACATGGGACAACCTGATTACCCTGTATCTACCCCAGCGATTAGAACGGTGCTCTGCACATAGTAAGCGCTTAACAAATACCAACATTATTATTATTACAATGCTCTGCAGAGAGTAAGCGCTCAATAAATACCATTGAGTGATACAACAGAAAATGGGCAAAATAGCACACAATTCCATTTTCATATTAAAAATATACAAACAAATTAAAAGCATGACTCGATGATTGACAATAAGAACTGAATCATACAAACTGATTGAGATGAGGGTTGCCTGACATATCTGTTACCCAAAACAGTTCCTGTTTACTGAAGGGAAGACATCTTGCTTTTGAGAGCTTTTAACTTGGAACCGTCTGTTACAGAATTTTTTTAAGTGATAATTTTTTAGAGTTGAACTCAAACAAAATGTTGATAGACTATCCAGATTCCATTTCAAATCTAATTCAAAGATGAAAAAGTTGTACGAGAATAGTCTATTCATCTCTTGCCTGAGGAAAGATGCAATCCACAGAGAGAGGGCTTTCGTCTTGGCCAGAGGGTCATGGACAGAAAGCTATTCCCATACCAAGAATATTACATGACTTTTCATCTCATTAGCAGTGAATTCACAAAAGGAGGTCAGATTAACCGCAGAAACCTGATAACTGAAGTTCATTTATTTTGATGAGAAAAACACAGCCTGCAAATTGGTAAATGAAGGAGAGAGAAAAAAAGTGCGGATAACTACGGTGATTGCATTAAGATGAAAGGTGCTAAGACAAGGATGTAATGAGCAAATGAGAAGAGTGAAGGCCTTAGATCTCTCCTGGGTGCACTTCCAAAAGTGAGATTTCTCAAAAGCAAAATTTCCAAATTTAAAGTTAACTTGAAAAAAAATTAGCTTTTACCTTTCTATTTAAGAGGGGGCAGGGAGGTAAAATACTTCTCCAAAAATGTCTTTTCCTCCAAAACAAAATTATTCAATTCTTCCTTCTAATGTCAGACTACAATTTTCAGTGGGGCATGTCAGTAACTGACTTATTGAGAAAGTCATCTAAGTTTGAACTACTGAAGCACGGACTAAGAAATACACATTCAAATTAAGTAAGCCATGTTATTCTCGTTCCTTAACTCATCCAGCACTAATCAATATTATTGACTGAGATTAATTTAGTAATAATGAATAAAACATATCTATCTTATCTGGTTGGTAACATTACGCAAGGATGAGGTAAAAAAAAAAATTTCCAGGAAGTATGACGGAAGGAAATTTGTCTTTCTGCTCCTTAAGCTTTAAATGAATAATAATGAATGATATACGGAGAGGTGTTAAAGAATGAAAACGTTATATGCCAGAACTTACTCCAAAGAAACAGCATAAATGGTTTGGTACTCACTTTTCAGTATTCTCAACGAGAGGGCACACTCACATAGAATTTTAAAGGATAGTTGAATTCATAACCCAGTCATTTCAAGGTGTCAAGACTGTCAAGGAATATAGTCTGTTGAAATTCTTTTAATAGATCTCTATTTTTGCAGCACAAACCTTGCCCAAGGATTACTGAAAATATAAGAAGCGGAATGGCTAATGGCTCTCTGAAACCACCGTCGGCTTAGGCGGCAAACTGAAAAAATGCCTGAACCGCAAGCTGGAGAAACGCACGCACTACATGCCCAGTTGTCATTCATCCTGACGAAGGGCCTCTGGAACCCTTCAGCAGTTTTCCATGAATTCCCAACCAACTTACTATCGAGTACTTAGACGCTGGCACACTCCCTAGTAGTCATAAAATTTAATGTACATCCACCTGGTGCAAAGCACTTTACTAAGCATGTGGGACGCAAAAAATGAGCAAGAGACACATTCCCAGCCCACAAGGAGCTAATGGAGGCAAGAGACATAAAATAATTCACAGAGTAATCAAAATAAATATACGCTCCTCCCCCCATGGTAAAGTAGATAAAACAGAGGCTTAGAGCAGTCTCTTAGTGTCTGGAACAAGGTTGAAGAGATAATGAAACGGGAGAGCAATGGAATATGTAAACTCCTAAAAGGCAGGGGTCACGTTTGCTGTATTTATATTCTATAGGACACCTACCGGAGCAAAGACACTCATATGTCGACTGACGATAATGCTAACAGTAGTGAAATATTAGGTAGGTAAAGAGTTCAGATCTCTTCGACTTTGAGACCGTGCTCTCTTTATGTGACAATTGCAAGACCCTTCTGAACCAGTCACGGTGGTTGGATTTTTGTCTTCAATCAATCAACCGACCATATATTTTAAGCACTTACGGAGTACACAGCACCGTATACTAAGCATGTGGGACAGTGGAAGATAGAGTGGCAAGACCTGTTCCCTGCCCACAGCGAACTTACGGTAGTCAATATGTAGAAGCCTGTGAGTGGGACAGGTTTCGTGGTATATCACTGAGCATGAAGCAAGGGAAAGCGATAATCATAATGACTGTATTTATTAAACATTATGTACAATCAAGGGGTAGACATATGGTGATCAGACTAGACACGGTCCATATCTTATACAGGGCTTATAACCTAAGACTGAGGGAGAGAGGATATTTTATCCCCATTTTCCTGATGAGGAAACTGAGGCACAGAGAAGTGAAGCGACTTGCCCAAGGTCACACAGCAAGCAAACGGCAGGGCCAGGATTAGAACTTGGGGTCTCTTGATTTACATTCCAACCTTTATTCCACTAGACCAAACTGCCTTCTGGGGTTGTAAAATCAAGTAAGAAACTGTTTTCTGGGTGATACACTGACAGAAAAATCTGCGGATAACAGAGTCAGACACAGTGACGCCCACCCAGCGGTCCCTTAATGACGATACCATTCATTCATTCAATAGTATTTATTGAGCGCTTACTATGTGCAGAGCACTGTACTAACAGCTCCTTGTGGGCGGGGACTGTCTACCAACTCTGTTGTCCTCTCCCAGGCGCTAACTACAGTGCTCTGCACCCAGTAAATGCTCAATAACTACCACTGATCGATCGATTGATAGATTATACAAGTGCTTCAGTAACTAGACAAAAAGGGATGATGTTCCAGGCTCGGCTCTTTCCTTTATTAGAGAAACCAAGAAAGGAAACTCTGACGAGGCTCCAAGGCTGACCAGAGATTGGGGCTGCAAGCCACCAGAACAGGTACATGGGAGAGGGTCAGTAATTCATACTGTGCCCTCGATCTATGAAAATCTTAAACTGACCCCAAAATAGACTACAGTAAGGCTTGTTAGGATCGAGTTCAGAGAGATTTTTGTGGTCTATGTTGTTTTTTTCCCCGGGAGAGGTGTTGGGGGGTGGTGTATTTGTTAAGCGTTTACTGTGTTCCAGGCACTGTAATAAGAACTGGGGTTGATACAAGATAATAGGGTTGGACACAGTCCCTGTCCCACATCAAGCTTCATCTCCACTTTACAAATGAGGCAACTGAGGCACAGAGAAGTGACTTGCCTAAATCACTTAACGACACGTTGCATGAACATGCTCGGGTTACACTATTCATAAAAACATAAAGGATTTACCACAGTGCGGCGTTGGTGGGATTCCCGGAAACCGCCTTCATACCACCTGAGCTCTCTTTTAACTCAACTTATATTCCTAGATTTGTGTTTGTTGGTGTTGTGATTTTTGAAAAATGAAAACAGTTCACAGCAAGAAATTAGGATGCCGTTCTACTACAGCAACAAGGAAAGGCTTGAAACGTCTGCAGCTGTGAAGTACTTGATTCTGATGCTACTTTTCAGCTCTCATATAACACACTGCGAAGGAGGGTGGGCAGGGGAAAAGAAAACTTGAGACGAAGTGAACTTCTGCAAAGTTAATGATACCCTCACACTGTGCTGGCACTGAAGTGCGCCCACCTGAATATCTTTGTGAGTGGGAGTCAAAGATGGGTCCATTAGTAACAGAGCTGAATGTATCTGTAATGGAGCCTGAAATGTCATGCTCCGTGAAGAGCAAAATAGAAGAGGGGAGCCAATTACCTAGGGAGCCCACATAACTGTTTGCATTTTTTTTAAACGGTTGATCAATAAGACACAAGGGGGCTTTAATTGTTCATCTTTGTAGAATATTTTTATCTTGGGAACCTTATCCTCAGCTCATTTTATTTGAAGATGGGGTAAGGAGATTGCATTGATTCTCTCCCTTCCCTTCACTCGAAGTGATTCACGAATCCAAAGTATCTTGAATACATTAAATACCTCTTTGGGGATGGTAGTGAGGATCCAACACAAATATTCTAATTCATTTATCAGTTGCCCCCCACCCGCTAATTCTGTAGGGCTAGACTGGTCCCTCACAATCATAACGCTGGATCAGGAAGTAATTCATACAGCATTCCAAAGCATCACAGTTCCTAGATAGCCAAACACAACTGGGTATAGACCCGGGTTTTACTTCTGTTTACCCATAAACATCTACTCTGGAATGGAAATACTGCCCTAGGTTAAGAGGCCACACCACTTCAACCATCAGGTTTAACCGGAAAACGTAACATCGCTTTAAAACCAAGTCAAGTTTGGAATTTTCCTGCAGTTTTCTGCACTGTTTACGAAATGCCAGCGCCAGCCTGTCGCCCATCATTAAAATATCCAATAATATTTCTCTCAAATATTTTATTGTTTCGGGACCCAAATGAAATAAAGCAATTCTGTAAAAACCAAGTCAAGGAGCGGTAAAATTCCCCAATCAGATCCATCCACCACTCAGTGCTGACCTAACATTTATGTTTGGCTGATGCTGGTTGTCTCCTGATGATAGCTTGCCAGTTGAGTGGTAGATTTATGATGTGGATAAGCATCAAGCAGGAAATAGATTGAGCCCATCTATCTTATTTCGCTTGTGAAATGATCAACACTGAAGCCCAAGTTATAGGAAAAGATTAGTGCATCAGCATTCAGGCTCAAATAAGCAAGAAAGCATAGGAGGAAGTTACTTTTGTTCGTATGTGTGAAGATTTGCATTCTAGCTCTGAAATATGGAACATTCCACTAAGGCAACAGAAAGCCTCACTTTGGGGAGAGAAAGGCAATGTAAAAATAATCACCTAAACTACTAAAACCAATTCTCAGTACAGGAGAATTTAAACTGGAAGATGAAGCACAGCTCGCAAAACAAGGCAATGCTGTAATTAGCTTCCTGGTGTTATTTCATGGTTGGTTGGTATCATCTGGATTACTGAGGCCCAGGTGGCTTTAAATGATTTTGCCAAAAAAAAAAAGTCACTATTTAGTTTCAACTGGCAATAATCAACTGCCCAAGTACTCCAGGCAAATCCAAAGTTTTCCAAAATATCCAGAGAACAACTGAAATTAGTCTTCCCAGACAGCTATAATCTATGTCGACACCAGCAATATTCCAAATGTCAGCTTGGGGCATCAAGTTACTTTGCTAAGGGTCTTATCTGTGAGCAGTATCTGGTTTACCATTTGGCCCCTACTGGTGATTAATGAATATTATTTGCTAGTAACTGAGATACAACATCCCTAAGTTCCTCCATCTTGGTGAGCGGTCCACCTTGTTGGTACAATCTCTTATCACATCCCGACTGGATTACTGCGTCAGCATCCTTTCTGATCTCCCAACCTCCTGTCTCTCCGTGCTTCAGTCTATACTTCACTCCGCTGCCCGGATTATCTTTCTACAGAAACGCTCTGGGCATGTCACCCGCCTCCTCAAAAATCTCCAGTGGTTGCCTATCCACGTTTGAAGCAAAAACTCCTCACTCTTGGCTTGACAGCTCTCCATCCCCTTGTCCCCTCCTACCTCACCTCCCTTCTCTCCTCCTACAGCCCAGCCCGCACACTCTGCTCCTCTGCCACTAACCTCCTCACTGGGCCTCGTTCTCGCCTGTCCCGCCGTCGACCCCCGGCCCACGTCCTACCTCTGGACTGGAATGCCTTCCCTCCTCACATCCTCCAAACTAGCTCTTTTCCCCTCTTCAAAGCCCTACTGAGAGCTCACCTCCTCCTGGAGGTCTTCCCAGACTGAGCCCTCTCTTTCCCTCTGCTCTTCCTCCCCTGCCCATCTCCCCGACTCCCTCCTTCTGCTCTACCCCCTTCCCCGTCCCACAGCGCTTCTGTATATTTGTACATATTTTTCTATTTAATAATGATGTGGATGTCGCTCTAATTCTACTTATCTATTTTGATGTTATCGATGCCTGCTTGTTTTGTCTGACTCCCCCCTTCTGGACTGTGAGCCCATTGTTGGGTAGGGATTGTCTTTGTTGCGGAACTGTACTTTCCAAGTGCTTAGTACAGTGCTCTGCACTCGGTAAGTGCTCAATAAATACGAGTGAATGAATGAACGTCCAGCCATACAATCTAATCAATGGTGTTTACTGAGCGCCTGCGATGTGTGAGAACTGAACTAAGCACTGAGGAGAGTACAAATGAGTTGGCAGGCACGTTCCCTGCCCACAGTGAGCTTGCAGTTGAACGAGAAAGATGGCTATTAATATAAATATATAATTTACTCCTTAGAGACCATATGGCTGCAAAGGCCAGTGACTGACTTCCTTCTCCACCGCTGCTTTTCATATTGGAGTTCTGCCTTCGTGCATCAGTAGTAATTGTATATTTTTGTTCACACTGATTCGCCCCATCTCTGCTTAGTCCCAGTGTGACCCCAGTGTTCTTGTCTCCCTTTCAAGAAAGCTAGCGGTCCCAGGGTTACCTCCTTAAATGGAGTCTCCTTAAGGAGAGGCCTGTGGGCTGCCTGGGGCTCAGTGGATCCCTTACGGAAGCCCACAGATCTTCCCTTCAACGTTGGAGGATTCGAACACCTCACTGCTCTGATCCCTGGGGCAGCACCAGTTGTCACAAACGGGGGTAAAAGTTCCCTACACCACTGGCCCTTACCTGTAACCTGGAGCCCCCAGGGGAAAGAAGGATGCATGCTGGACCCCTGGAATTTCTAACATCATTTTTAGAGCTACTGCAGCACTTAAGGATGAACTCCCTTCCCCACCTCACAGAGCTGGTGACCAAATGTCAAGGACTTCCCGAACCCAATTCTGAGATGTTAATGGAGAAAGGGTCAGGGAAGAGAAACCCCAGTGGTTTTTTGGGAGATGGTTAATTCCTCCTTCCATTCCCACTCCGGCGCCAGAAATGAACTGGACATTTTCCCATTGTTAACTTCTCCCAGCTGAGACATGGCCCTCCAAACTCAATAGACTGCACGATCCTAAGTTGAATCAGCCAATTAGTGGTATTTATGGAGTACTTAGTGCATTCGGGGCACCGTACTGGGAAAGTACAATACGACAGAGTTGGTAGACTTGTTCTCTGCCCACATGGAGCTTTCAGTCTAGAACCACTAGGAAGCAATCGCAGAGTTACTCTCCAGGTTTGTGCACTATTATTACATACTTTCTCCTGGTCGACAATCCTGCAGGGTCCTGAAAGCTTAAAGAGAGGAAAAAGACTAAGTAACTGATAGAGTAGGCCCTCAATTTCAAAATATTCTGAAGAGAGTGTCAGTTAGCTACTCTCAAGACCGAAGGCGCTATAAAAGCCAAAATGAAGTAAAATGCCCAGTATCCGGGACCTGCTTTTGCTATTTCCCTTTCTGAAGTAGTTCCAGGCCTTCACTCCAGTCGACAATGGACTCTGAAATTCCAGATCAGTTTGTTCAATCCTAGGACCCAACAATGTCAGTGGGTTCGACTCCCCAGGTGGAGTCAAAGATTACAGTGCTGCATCTTCAACATCTTCCTTTATATTAAATCTATGAAATGGAAGATATCATAGTTGAGCTACAAGTCCTACCTTTGAGAAGCAAACTCACCCCTACAGCTTTCAGGTTCTTTTTAGCTAACTGGAGCACTTTACACTTGGTAATGGATAAGGAATCCCAACTAGGATCCAGAATCCTCTATGTACCCCTTCCCCAGTGAATCCTTTTGAAAGACGGATTTCGCTCCAATGACTACGCATGGTACATATCCCCCGCCCCCAAACCCTGGCCCCTCCACCCACCTTGGAGATGGGAGAAGCAAAAAATAACAGATAGAAAGGCTAGACAAAGTTTAATTTTGATAAAGTCTGGCTACCTGACCTCTCACTTGCCTTTACTCATGATGCTCATTATTCTCATAGGGAACTATTTTCTAAGGATACCATCCCTCCTCTAAGCAAATATAGACAATCAATTTCCTTAATGGTTTCTTAATTAAAGGACAAAGAGCATGCGTTCTGAATAATTAACTCTGGAAGGAAAAAAAAAGTATGGGTAGCAAAACAGAGGGAATCTATTTCCAAATAAAAATTAAACTATTTTCCCCCATGGCTTCTATTTGATTTACAGCTATCCTCTCAAACGTTATTGTTATTCTCTAGAGTTGAACAGCATAAAAATCACAGTGAGGCCAAGTCTTCCAACAAGTCCGTTAGAAATTTAGGTAGTTTGGAAGGGGCATTAACTCCCTCACAGTAAAATGCAGACGCATCCTAGGAATCACCCAAATAGGTTCCTTGAAAGTGTGGCTGTATTGTAGGCTAAGTTTTTCCCATAGACATATGGAATTTTTAGTTCCCTGTTCACACACCAGCCACTACATAATAATTGTGGTATTTGTTAATTGATTCATTCATTCGATCATAGTTATTCATTACTGTGTGCAGAGCACTGCACTAAGCGATTGCAAAGTACAGTTCAGCAATAGAGAGAAACAATCCCAGCTCATGTCGGGCCTACATTCTAGAAGGGAGTTAAGTGGTTACTCCCACGTGGCCCAAGAGTCTCCACCCCAAGAATTCTAATCCCCCTTGTCCAGCTGCCAACATCCACCCCTCCTTCTTTCCTCTCCCTCCCCTCAAGGCCATATCAATCAATCCATCAGTGGTATCTATTGAGCTCTTCCTATGAGCAGAACACTGTACCAAGTGCTTGGGAGAGGACAGTACAACAGAATTAGCAGATACATTCCCTGCCCATAACGAGCTCACCTTCTAGAGGTGGAGACAGACAATAATATGAATAAATAATAAGTGCTGAGGGGTTAGGGCGATTGGCAAATGCATAGATGATGCAGCGGCAAGAGTGAGCCGGGAAAGAGAGGGCTTAATGGGAGAAGGCCTCCTGGAGCAGATGTGACCTTAAGAACGCTATAGGGGATTTAACGACATCCCACCCCATGGTATTATGCTGTCTGATGCTAACAAATTTTGAATAAGGTACCAGGCCTTATCCACCAAGCCTTTTTTGGGTGTTTTTTTTTTTGTTCTTAATGATGGGCCTCAGGTGGAGGCGGGTGAGGGAGAAGCTGAGTAAGGAGTCTGGATGGGGAATGGGAAGGGAATTGATTTTCCAGCAGCAAATGGGGATATGTACAGATCCCGGGTTACGTTACCAATTAGTGCATGACATATCTCTGGACTTCATGGGTTGTGGTCATTCAGAACTGAGGGTGCAGCTGGATGTCATATTTTGGGAAGAGCGGAACCTCTTTCAGAGGACTAGAGGACGGCTTCCCGCACTCCCGTCTACATCTTGCATCCCCCACTGCAGAGCACCCCACCATCCCTCACTAGATATGAGAAGCAGCGTGGCTTAGTGGAAAGAGCCCGGGCTTGGGAGTCAGAGGTCATGGGTTCTAATCCCACCTCCACCACCTGTCAGCTGTGTGATCTTGGGCCCGCCGTTTCACTTCTCTGGGCCTCAGTTCCCACATCTGTAAAATGGGGATGAAGACTGTGAGCCCCACATGGGACAACCTGATGACCTTGCATCTACCGCAGTGCTTAAAACAGTGCTTGGCACATAGTAAGCACTTAACAAATACCAACATTATTATTATTATTATTATGAGACAAAGGAGGAATGCTCCTTCCCAAATCATCATCAGTATGTACTGAGCACATATTCAGAGCACTATAAGTGCTCAGTACAGTGCTCTACACACAATAAGAGCTCAATAAATACGATTACGACTGAATGAATACTAAGCGCTGGGGAGAATACAACACAATCGGTAGACACGTTCCCTGCCCGTATGGAGCTTAGCCAGGGAGTTATATTAAGCAATGGAAGACTTAGGCTCCTCGATTCTTTGGTGAAGGCTCTCAAAACACTGGAAATCATATTTAAAACCACACTGCCGAGACACTCCCACTGTCATAAATAGCAGCTGGGAAATTTCTTTGCTGGATCTCAATCTATACCTTATTGGCACCTTTGCCGTATGGCTGGGTTTTATGATAGGACGGGGTGTTTCAAAGCAATCACTCAGGAGAGAAACAGAACATGAGCCTACCAACAATACAGTGGAGTTAAAGCTTATTTACAGGTAAAGGGAGAACAAATTGGTGATTAACCTGCTCTGCCCTACTGGGGACATCTTGTAATGGTATCAGAAGAATACTCTAGAGAGTCAGAGGCCACCAGAGTTATTGCACAGACAAGTGGTAATTCAATCCAACTCAAAAGCAATAATAATAAAAAAAAAAGGAAAAACAGATAAAAATCTATTAAAGTTCCAGAAGAAGCTCCCCATCATCAGAGTTAGGTTTACTCTTTAATTCACTTTACCAATTGTCTAGATGAACAATTGGATTTTCAAGTTCAGACTGCAATGAATGGAGAGATCGGCGGGGAGGAAGGGGAGTGGGAGTGGGTGGCTTTCTGGATTGCCGGCACAAGACGAAGTGAGAGTTCTGAGATGCCTGTGGAATGCATATATGAAGAAAAACAAAACTCAGCCAGAAGAAGAATAATCTCACTCAATTTGAAGAAATCTTGTACCGGAGCCCAAAACTCAGAACGGGAAAGAGGAAAAACACCTACAGTAATGCCTCCTCCCTAAAAACAACTGTGTCACTCCATCCTGAAGAATCGCAAGCCTTGAAACTTACTACTAAACACTGTGTAGTAATCCCCACTTCACGAGATTAAAAAAGGAGAGAAGTGAAGAATACGTGAGGTAAGTAAATCTGAGCAAGAGCCGGCCTTGGACATGATACGTTTGAGGTGTCCTTGGGACATTCAAGAGAGGCAGGAGGAAATGCGAGACTGCACAGAAGGAGAGAGAACAGGGCTGGAGGTGTAGATTTGGGAGTCATCCTCATAGAGATGGGAGTTGAAGCCGGAACTGAATCTAGGAAAAACAGACTTCCGGGAGCGCTCAGTCCGTCTACTGTTATCAGCGAGGCAAACTATGGGCCCATATCTCAATTACAGACAATATTACAGCTTCCTTATACAAGAGTAGTAGGTCAATATTTGAGTGCTTGTTGGGTAGGATACTGTACTAAGCGATTGGGAAGGTAAAACAATTAAAACAAATAATTCCTGCCTTCAAGAAGCCTGGAGTCTAACCGAATTTTAAAACTCCTATGACGATGTGAAATACACTAGTTGTGGGGCAAAACCTTACTCGACAGTAAGAATACTACAAGTAGGTCATGTTTAGCAGCGAGGCTCAGTGGAAAGAGCCCGGGCTTGGGAGTCAGAGGTCATGAGTTCGAATCCCAGCTCTGCCACTTGTCAGCTGTGTGATTGTGGGCAAGTCACTTCACTTCTCTGTGCCTCAGTTCCCTCATCTGTAAATGGGGATTAAGACTGTGAGCCTCACGTGGGACAACCTCATGACCCTGTATCTCCCCCAGGGCTTAGAACAGTGCTCCGCACATAGTAAGCGCTTAACAAATACCAACATTACTATTATTATTATTATTTTAAAAAGCAAACCATTAGCCGAAACTCTGTATTCTGAAAATTGTGAAAAGTTCTAGGGTTTTAGGACAAGGTGGGGGAAGCGTGACATCAAGTGGTCTGACAATTTCGCTTGGAGACAGTAGGTGCTTTATATATTCGGTGGTAATTTAAAATGCAAAAGTACACAACGATGTTGATTACTTGGATGATGACTGCTGCCGATCACAAAAATAACTTTAACCACTAAGGATTAAGAGGCTGGGGGTGGAGGGAACAAAAATAAAGTGACTTGAAGATTATAAATCTTACATAAGGACTATGAAAGCAGTTTCAGAACCCCGCTGGAGATTCACACATTCTGTCACTTGGTAACTCCGTGCAAGTTTATGTAATTTGCCTATTTAATTGCTCATTCTGATCTGAGAGTAAAACTGAGAATGATAAAGTGAAAGGCAGAAAAGAAGCCCGTTCTTGGAGAAGAAACAGAAAATTACTAATAATTCTCAATTTGTTTCAAGTACAATGTGCTTGTAATTAGAATGCGTCTGTTCACAAAAGCCAGCAAATGGTTGGATGGAAATATCTGATCAAGACTTCTATTCCATTAATCGATCGTATTTATTGAGTGCTCACTGGATGCAGAGCACTGTACTAAATGCTTGGGAGAGTACAATCTAAAATGAGAGACACACGGAGTTTATCCTTTCTAAGACTTCTAAAAATCTGCATGGTCTAGCGGATAGAGCGTGGGCTTGGGAATCAGAATGACCCGGCTTCTAATCCCAACTCTGCCACTTGTCTGTTGTGTAAACCTGGGCAAGTCACTTCACTTCTCTGTGCCTTAGTTAACTCATCTATAAAATGGGGATTAAGACAGAGCCCCATGTCCAAGTGCTTAGTGCAGTGCTCTGCACATAGTAAGCGCTCAATAAATACTACTGAATGAATGCCTATAGGGACATGGACTGTATCCGACTTGCTTCGCTTAATACAGCGCCTGATATATATTAAGCACTTAAATGTCCCAGAAAAATCAAATACTGATTGATTTCCACACATATTTAAAACATTTAAATTTAAATGATAGTTTTGTTCCCGGAGCCTGCCCGCCGTATGTTCATTTCGCAATTACCTAATAGATACCTTTCACATCATGAAAATTGATAAAGCATTTTCCATTCTTCAACTGTAACCTGCCTGGAATACTCCTGGGACTGAGAAGTGCACCAGCCACACAGCGTGCTGACTGAAGAAAAATGAGTGCTTAGTGCTCCTCCAGTTTAAACTGAAATTCACTCATTCATTCAAGAGTATTTATTGGGCGCTTACTACGTGCAGAGCACTGTAATCAGCGCTTGGAAATAACTGAAATAATGTGGGCAGGCAGAATCGTCGTACGATGACAAGCTTTTCCATTAGACCATATGCTCCTTGAGGGCAGAAACCTGGTCTTGCTTCTGTTGCACTCTCCCAAATCCAACGGATTGCTCAGCACTCTGAGTTTATCCCTTCAATTAATTTGAGAATTTATTTACATCCTCTTTAAGACTCATGTCCAAACATGTATACAGCTATTTATTTTTTGACCATCTTAAATGCAGTTATTTTTTATATTTGCCTCCCCGATTAGGACCTAAACTACTTTATTCCACTTCTTTAGTCCATACATCCCCAAGCCCCTGGTAAAGCTCCCTGACAGCTATTACTCAGGGTTTAGCAACACTGTGAATCTATAAGCTTGTAATAAATGAGCTAGATAATCAATCAATTGTATCTATTGAATACTGTGTGCATAGCACTGTACTAAGCACTTGGGAGAGTACAACAATACAACAGACACATTCCCTGCCCACCACGAGCTTCCAGTCTGGAGGAAATGATATTTCTTAAGTATTTATTATGTGCCAAGCCCTGGGGTAGGTACAAGCTAATCAGGTTGGACATCGTCCATGTCCCACATGGGGCTCGCAGTAAGCAGTGTGGTTCAGTGGAAAGAGCACGGGCTTAGGAGTCAGAGGTCTTAGGTTCTAATCCCAGCTCTGCCACTTGCCAGCTGTGTGACTTTGGGCAAGTCACGTAACTTCTCTGCACCACATCTGGAAAATGGGAATTAAGATTGCGAGCCCCACGTGGGACCTGATTACCCTGTATCTACCCCAGCGCTTAGAACAGTGCTCAGTGCATATAGGAAACACTTAGCAAATACCAACATCATTATTATTATTATTATTCATCCCCATTTTATAGTTGAGATGACTGAGGCGCCAGAAAGGGAAGTGCTTGCCCGAGGTTACACAGCAGACAACTCACGGAGCTGGAATTAGAACCCAGGACCTTCTGATTCCCAGGTCTGTGCTCTATCCCTAGGCAGTGCTGCTTAAATTATGTAGCTGAGGAGTAGTGTGGTCTAGTGGAAAGAGCACCGGTCTGGGAGTCGAAGGGCCTGGGTTCTAATCTCGGCTCCACCACTTGCCTGCTGTGTGACATATAGCAAGTCACTTTGCTTCACTGTGAATCAATTTCGTCATCTTTAAATTGTGGTATTTGCTAAATGCTTATTATGTGCCAGGCACGGTGCTAAACACTGGGCTAGACGTAAGCAGATGAGGCTGGACACAGTCCCTGTCCCTCATGGGGCTCACAGACTTAATCCCCATTTTAAAGATGAGGGAAGTGAGGTTCAGACAAGATGAGTGACTTGCCTAAGGTCCTGCAGCAGACAAATGGCAGAGCCGGGATTACTATAGGGATTAAATGCTGGGATTAAATCCCTGCTCTCCCTTTTATTTAGACTGAGAGTCCCATGTGGGACAGGGACTGATTATTTTGTATCTATCCCAGAGTTTAGCACAGAGTAAGTGCTTAACAAATACAATTAGTAATAGTAGCACCTCACATCTGCACTGTGGGTTTTGACAGTTATGCAATAGAAGAAACGGCCTTTCTAGGAAATACAGAAATACTGGTGGTATTTGTTAAGCGTTTACCATGTGCAAAGCACTGTTCTAAGCGCTGGGGGGATACAAGGTGATCAGGTTGTCCCACGTGGGGCTCTCAGTTTTAATCCCCATTTTACAGATGAGGTAACTGAGGCACAGCGAAGTTAAGTGACATGCCCAAAGTCACACAGCTGGCAAGCGGCAGTGCCGGGATTAGAACCCCTGACTCCCAAGCCCGTGCTCTTTCCACTGAGCCACGCTGCTTCGATTCACAAACAACCTGGAAAATTTTACTTTCACTTTTAATATTTTTCTAAGAACATCATCAGCTCACTCTGGATTTATATGTTCTTTCTGTCACATTAAGCATGACGGGAATTTTGGAGTGAGCACAGACCGCTTGTTATCAAATGCTATCATTCTGATCCTTTTCACGTTCAGCTCTACGGGGAACTCTTCTTGGTCTGCAATGATAATTTATTTACCGGATGCCTAAACTGGATCGCAAGCGCAATGGATCGAAACAGGCCGATGACGCTTAGGCGCACTGCTCCTATGATGTCTCTCAACCCAAACTATTTATTCTCCCCAGTGCTATCTTGTCGGAGATCCAACACCATATGCATTCAAATAAGTTGTTCCTCAATATTTCAAAACCTGATTTATTAGTTGTACACATTCCATCTGCCTCAAAAAAACACTACGTGCCTTTGTTTTCTCAGACTGTACAAAAGGTCGAAGTTCAATTTTCTTCACTTTATCATTTGATCGGCGTATCGGGCACGTGTGTAAGGCTCCCCTTCAACTACATGATCTGCTTAAAATGTGCGCGCACATTTTTTCATACCAGGCCGACGTAGCGGAAGCTTTGATTAAATGCATTTGTCATCTCCCAAATTTACTATTGCCGTTGGTCTCCAAAAAAATTTCCTTTCACAAATTTAATCTGATAGAAAGACAGCCTGCAGCACCAATCCATGCCAAAATCATAACTAACATTTCTTTATTACTAATGGTCTTCATTTACATAATTTCTAACACGTGATCTTAAATCTCTTGGGGCATTCACTCTCCACGGCATCTAAATTTCAACCCGATACTTCCCTCCATTACTGATGATTAGAAATATATCTGAAGGGGGAGACTACGGGAGAGATTGAGATAACTCAGTCGATTTATCACCACACCTAAAAAAATGCATTCTACAATTGGGTGATAATTTAGGAATGCCCTCATTACCCCTAAAAGACTGGGGTGACATTTTTGACAAACTCCATGTTCGGAAAAACTCTCACTGTACTATGAGCCCCTCAACTGATTCTTTATATGGGTATACAAAGCAGCATGGCCTAGTGGATAGGGCACGGGCCTGGAAGTCGGAAGGTCACGGGTCCTAATCCCAGCTCCACCACTCGTCCGCTGTGCGATCTCGGAAAAGTCACTTCACTTCTCTGTGGCTCAGCTACCTCTTGAGAGACCTACATGGGACATGGACTGGGTCCAATCCGATTTGCCTCTATCCACCCCAGCACTTAGAACAGTCCCTAGCTCATAGTAAGCGCTTAACAAATATCATTATTATTATTATTATTGTACAACCATTTCTTCCAACATCACTCAGCATACTCTGAATAAGGTAGATGTGTGAACCTCATTTCCTGACAGCACTCTATACAAAAAGCGTAGGAAAAAAGATACACTTTGCAAGAACTGAGTGTATGTTATGTGCTCGTGGGTCTCTTTCTTCGGGGTCATTTGCAAAACTCTTCAGATGCTATCTTAGCTGAGATTAATATATCTCACTGCGTACACAGTAGGCTTTTCAAACTTGATGGGCCTACATGTTTTGGACAGGACACGATGGCAAGATTTGGACATTTTCTTCCAACAACTCAAATCTGCCTGCCAAGAGCATGATATGGTGTTGGAAGAAAGAGCTGTCCATATCACCAAGGTGTCAGGCACGGGTGAGTACGACAATACAACTATTCCTTAATTCAGGGTTCTGTGAGAATGCAACGCCTCTTCCCATCTCCGAAACCCTCCTAAAAATCACATCTCCTCCAAAAGGCGTTCTCTAAGTCTTCATCTCTCCTCTCCGCCCTCCCTTCAGTGTTGACAATGCACCTGGTTGTGAAATAATAATTACTACTAATTAGAGGATTTGTGAACCGCTTACTATATGTCAAGCACTGTTCTGAGAGCCGAGCTAGATAGTCACAGGTTAATCAGGTCGGACACGGTCCCTATCCCACGTGGCCTAACAGTCAACGTGGATCCTGAATTCACATTTTTATAGTTGAGGAAAGAGGTACAGAGGCTAAAAGTGACTTGCCCAATGTCACGCAGCCGGGATGAGAACCTAGGTCCTCTGACTCGCAAGCCCGTGCTCTTTCCCCTAGGACTTGCTGTGCAACTGTTGAGCACGTTGATTCTCCCCTTGGCCCCATGGCGCTCACAAGACTAGAGAAGCAGTGTGGCTTAGTGGAAAGAGCTCGGGCTGAGAAGTCAGAGATCATGGGTTCTAATCCCAACTCCGCCATTTGTCAGCTGTGTGTCTTTGCGCAAGTCACTTCACTTCTCTGGGCCTCATCTGTAAAATGGGGATGAAGACTGAGAGCTCCACCTGGGACAATCTGATTACCTTGTATCTACCCCAGCGCTTAGAACAGTGCTTGGCACGCGGTAAGCGCTTAACTTCCATCGTTACTATTATTTCCCCTATCCATAATCTTTCCCTCTTCAAAACCTTACTTAAAAATCACCTCCTCCAAGAGGCGTTCCCAGACTGAGCTCCTCTTCCCCCTCTACTCCCTCTGCCATCCCCCCTTTACCTCTCCGCAGCTAAAGCCTCATTTTCCCCTTTTCCCTCTGCTCCTCCACCTCTCCCTTCCCATCCCCACAGCACTGTACCCGTCCGCTCAACTGTATATATTTTCGTTACCCTATTTATTTTGTTAATGAATTGTACATCGCCTCGATTCTATTTAGTTGCCATTGTTTTTACGAGATGTTCTTCCCCTTGACGCTGTTTAGTGCCATTGTTCTCGTCTGTCCGTCTCCCCCGATTAGACTGTAAGCCCGTCAAACGGCAGGGACTGTCTCTATCTGTTGCCGACTTGTTCATCCCAAGCGCTTAGTACAGTGCTCTGCACATAGTAAGCGCTCAATAAATACTATTGAATGAATGAATATTTTAATGTGGGTCTCCTCCTGAAGGCTATAAGCTCCTTGTGGGTAGGACTACTAGCTCTGTGGCCTAGTGGCAAGAGCGCGGGCTTGGGAGACAGAGGTCATGATTTCTAATCCTGACTCCGCGACTTGTCTGCTGTGTGACCTTGGGCAAGTCACTTTACTTGTCTTTGCCCAAGTTACCTCATCGGTAAAATGGGAATTGAGCGTGTGAGCCTCATGTGGGACAAGGACTGCGTCCAAGCTCATTTACCTTGTATCTATCCAGAGCTTAGAATAGTGCTTGGCACATAGTAAGCACTTAACAAATACCGTAGTTATTACTACTATCCCAAGCGCTCAGTAAAATGTTCTGCACGCAGTAAGCACTCAATAAATATCACTGATTAAAGGTGATTGATGACAGGGGAACTGACTGGTATTTATAAAAAGTTCTTGATTTTTGCAGGGCTTGATGATGACAATTTCAACCGGCCTTCTGGGGGAAATGTCATCGTTGTCTTATGCTGTCGAGTCGTGTCCGACACATAGCGATGTCACAAGACGCATCTCTCTCAGAACGCCCCATTTCCATCGGCATTCGTTCTAGAGTATATCCATAGAGTTTTCTTGGCAAAAATACAGAAACGGTCTACCACTGTCTCCTTACGCGCTGTAAACCAGTCTCTGCCCTCGACTCTCTCCCACGGAAATCCCCCAAATGCGACCCACGCTACATATACCGAATATCCGGCCTAGGGAGTATCCCAAGGAGCGGACACTCCGGTTGCCATCGAGTAAACGGGGGTTTGCCCAAGTACCACATAGGTTTCCCCGGATAATACGCAGGAGGGCCACTGCAAGGGGAAAGACCCAGCTGAAGCAGAAACATTGCCAACTGCCCAGAATCTCGCCTGCCCTGTAGTATTCCTCACCCCGTTCCACCATCTCTCTTTCAGATGGGTTTCCCCCACCTTCTCATCGTCCTTGCTTTGTTTAGTCTGAAATTCCACGAAAGATGAATCAGACATTAGAAAACACCCATCCCTCTGGCTCTCGCTTCTCATCCGAAACCCTAGACCCCGGTGTTAATTTTGTTACAGCTTTCGGCTCTCGCGTTTCAACGGGAAATCACTCTCCTCTAGAGAATGCCACTGATATGGGCAACAGAGAGCACGGGGCTGCCACAGAACTCAAGTGGCAGTAACGACGTGGTAACTCAACCCCCAGCAGACAGTAGCAATTGCAGGAAAACAGCCAAAAGTTAATCACAGTTCTTTCCCAACACCCCCAGGGATTTAGAAATGCCGTTATTCTAGGATATGACCCTAACCCAGTGCTTAATCAAAGCCATTGCCAACACAAGAACAACCTGCAAACTTTAATAAAAAAAACCATTTCTTAAAATCCAGGGTATCAGCATAATGCTGAACTTCATTTATCAATGTCCACAAAACACACGCACACATACATTATATATGGTAATTTCCTTTAAGGTGTGTTTCTGTCCACTCGCAGACTGTTGCAAAGTCTTTCCCTACAGACAATAAATTATAAAAGTATCAGAATTTCTGATGTAATGCATGTGTGCAGTTTACTGGTGAGCTAATTTAATTCTTTTTTTGAATGGTATTTGTTAAATGCCACGTGCAAGGCACCGTACTAGGGGCCGGGTATACGGCTCAGTGGGAAGAGCCCGGGCTTGGGAGTCGGAGGTCATGGGTTCGAATCCCGACTCTGCCACTTGTCAGCTGTGAGCCTGTGGGCGAGTCACTTCACTTCTCTGTGCCTCAGTTCCCTCATCTGTAAAATGGGGATTAACTGTGAGCCTCACGTGGGACGACCTGATGACCCTGTATCTCCCCCAGCGCTTAGAACAGTGCTCTGCACAGAGTAAGCGCTTAACAAATACCAACATTATTATTATTATAACAAGAGAATCAGGTTGGATACAGTCCATGGCCAACTTGGGGCTCGCAGTCTCGATCCCCGTTTTACCGACGGGGTAACAAGCACAGAGAAGTGAAGTGACTTAAAAGTGTCACTTAGAAAAAGCGGGCCTAGCTGGGATTAGAACCCAGGTCCTCTGAATCCCAGCCCTATCATACTCTATCCACTAGGCCACGCTGCTTCTTGATCCTTTCCTCCAATGTTTCATCCAGGTTTCACTGGAGATCTTCAGGTTAATTCCACAGAGTTGGATGATTTAGTCTTGAGCTGTCTAGTTTTGCTTAGGGGTGAATATTTTGTCACGAGGCAACACTGTCAGATTGATTGATGTACGTTTTCTAGTGTGACTTAGCCCATCAAATGCTACGTTTACACTATCACAATGCACGTCGGGTGCTGACATACCTGTTATAGCCAATTCGACGGATCGACAACCACACGGTCAGGGTGAGTGCAGAGCAGTTCCAGGTAATCACGGTACTGACGGCTCCTGAGTGGCTAGCTGGGGAGGCTTTAAGGTCTCGTAGGTTTTTATTAGTATTATTAATGTTGATAATGATAACGGTATTTGTTAGGCGCTTGCTATATGCCAATCACTGTTCTAAGCGCTGGGGAAGATACAAGGTAATGAGGTTGGCCCAGGTGGGGCTCACAGTCTTAATCCCCACTTTACAGATGAGGGAACTGAGGCCCAGAGAAGTTAAGCGACTTGCCCAAAGTCACACAGCTGCCAAGTGGCAGAGTCGGGATTCGAACCCATGACCTCTGACTCCCAAGCCCGGGCTCTTTGCGCTGAGCCACGCTGTTTCTCACTAAGAGATCTTCCCCAACTACTCCCTCGAATCCCCTACTCATTCTCCCTTCTGCGTCACCTATGCACTTGAGGCTGTACTGAGAAGCAGCATAGCTTAGTGGAAAGAGCACAGGCTTAGGAGTCAAAGGGCACGGGTTCTAATCTCGGCTTCGCCCCCTGATCCCGGGCAAGCCGCTTAACTTCTCTGTGCCTCCGTTCCCTCATCTGTAAAATGGGGATTAAGACTGTGAGCCCCACGTGGGACAACGTGATTACCGGGGATCTACCCCAGCGCTTGGAACAGTTCCTGTCACATACTAAGCGCTTAACAAATACCCTCATCATTATTATTACTAAGCCTTTGATCTTCAGCCATCCTCAGTCTCACAGCACGTACATAGCCGTAATGTAACATCCGTGTCCCCCTCTAGATTGCATCCTCAGCGTGGCTCAATGAAAAGAGCTCGGGCTTGGGAGTCAGAGGTCATGGGTTCTAATCCCGGCTCTGCCGTTTGCCAGCTGTGTGCCTTTGGGCAAGTCACTTCACTTCTCTGTGCCTCAGTTACCTCATCTGTAAAATGGGGATTTAAACTGTGAGCCCCACGTGGGACAATCTGATCACCCTGTATCCTCCCAGTGCTTAGAACAGTGCTTTGCACATAGTAAGCGCTTAACAAATACACCATTATTATTATTGATGGCAGGTAACGGGTCTGCCAACTCCACTGTAGTAAACTCTCCCAAGAGTTTAATATAATGCTCTCCCATAGTAAACGCTCAATAAACACAACCGATCGACTGACTGATCTTGACACGGTAAGAGTTGAATAAAATCCTCCGACTGATCCGGAGATTTTTTCACTGGCAACATGCTTAACGTTGCCAACAAATCTGGCTTCCGATGCATACACTATCATGAATTTACAGGTAGAGAAATAAGTTAGAAAACTGAATCAGCAAGGCCAGCTTGTCAGAGGGCGGCAGCAATGAGGCATCAAGCTTCGTTTCAAACTACACGTCTACCGGGCTGCAAAATGAGCACCGGGCTCGAAATTGAGAAAACTGAATTTGAGGGACACTCACCTATTGGTTCATACTTAGACCCTGATTAAATCACCACCTCTCTAGCCCTCATTCTCCCTATTGTACAGATGGGAGAAAATATCTCCGGCCTCCTGTTTCTTTCGCTGTCTGTGTGTTATAACAGATTAACAAATGCAGGAAAGTAACCAGAATTTGTTTCATGATTCTTTTAAATGTGTTAAATACTTCGGAAGGAAGAGGCTTTCTGAATTCAAGATTTCACTATAATTATCCAGTGTCAATACCCTAAAAATAAATGCAAACATTAAGAGATCCACAAGCAAAGGCTGGCTTCCTTTAAGGATTGAAATACGGAAACTGTTTCTACTTTCTCCACGCTACGTCTTTGATCGATGAGGATGTTGGGCATCTCGCCCCTCTCAGAAAGACTTCAATCAATCTTCAAAATCAAGGTGGGTCTTACGTATAATGAGCACAATATCATAATCAAACACCATAACCAGGTCCAAACGGAGAAACCACAGAATGATCGCTACATCGGTTTTGAGACGATGCTCCTTGGAATCTACCTTCCATTTGACAAACCTTGATATATCCATTTTGTCAGTTGTTTGTGCTGGGTGAGTCACTGGTTTGAAATGTCCTTTTTGCACAGAGAGGCAGGCAAGGTGAATATTTGAATAAACATGATTATGACAATATGTGCATCTGTTAAGCACTTAGTATGTGCTAAGCACTGTATCAAGCTCTGGGGTGGATACGAGATAACCATGTTGGACAGTCTCTTTCCGCCCCATGGGGTTCACAGTCTAAAGGGGAGAGAGCACAAGTATGTATATCCCCTATTTAACAGATGAGGTAAGCACAGAGAAACTCGCCCAAGGTCACCCAGCAGACAAGAAGCAGAGCTGAGATTAGAACTCAGGTCCTACTGACTCTCGGGCCCGTGCTCTCTCCACTAAGTCACACTGCACGACTCTCCCCATCTTCAAACTCCTACTAAATCCTCCCCTTCCCGGAATAATCTCTCATCTCCCTAGCCTATTTCCCCCTCTACTGCATCAACTGTGTGCTTAAACCCTCACTTTCTAGGGGAAGCAGCATGGCCTAGTGGCAAGGGCCTGGGCTTGGGATTCAGAGGTCGTGGGTTCTAAACCCGGCTCCGCCACTTGTCTGCTGGGTGACCTTGGGCAAGTCACTTCTCTTCTCTGGACCTCAGTGACCTCATCTGTAAAATGGGGATTGAAACTGTGAGCCCCCCGTGGGACAATCTGATCACCCTGTATCTACCCCAGCGCTTAGAACGGTGCTTGGCACATAGTAAGCCCTTAAATATCATCATTATTATTCAAGTATCCACACACCTCCTTGCTTACCTCCTGTCCCTCACAATACTCATGTACATATCTTTAAACTCTACTTTTTCTCACTAAGTGTACTTTATTTTACCTCTCTCTCCCCTGCTTAACTAAAAGCTCCTTTGGTGGCAGGAATCGTGTCTTAATAACTTGACTGTAAAATCTCCCAATGGCAGAGCATAGTACTCTGCACAGGGTAAGAACTCAAAATTTACCATTGATGGATAGACCGAATGGCCCTAAGGGTATGAAACAGAGAAGGCCTCCTGGTCAAAGAAGGCAATATTAAGTCATTCCAATCATGAATATTAGAGGAAAGCAATAGATTCAGAAGTCAAGAGATCATGATTCTAGAATTGGCTCCGACAGCAACCCACTTTATGACCATTTCTCTTTGGGTCTAATTTCTGAACCTGTGAAATGTGGACCTATCAAATGGCCCCTTGCCTACTTCACAGAGATATATTTTGGACTTTAATTCTTGTGAAAAAGTTCACATATTTTCTATTCAATATTTTATAACTTAATACATTATGCACACACACAGTTTCCTTTAGATTTAAATGGTAGACAACTCCGTGGCCATTGCCAATTCAGGACGCCAGCATGAGTTTCACAATCTCAAAACTGAGTCCAGGTGCTTGTACACTTGAAGGAAACGGTACACCTGTGAGATCCAGACCTTTCTCCTGAAGTCTACAAAATGATCTACTAATCTCAACTGAACAAATACTAACACATAAGGGGGCAGAAACCCAAATGAGGTTAGCCCAGGAGAGAGGCATTTTCCTCTTTCTAGCTCTCAGTAAGTTTTTTGGTTTCCTGCAACACTTCCCAGAACCAATTACAATGTGGAGCCAAAGAGACAGATTTACGGCACTGTTCCCAAGTTGAACCAGGAACTTTCTCTGGAAAGAAAAACAGCTGCCGAGCAGACCGTGCATTTTCCATTCCACTCATTATCCAAATAGTGTTGAGCAGACCACTTGAAAGGCACTTGACTGAACAAAATCAAAGGCCCACGTGTCAGCGTACATTTGGAATTGGGCATCCACATTTATTTCACTGATGCTGCTAAGAGAATCCTTGGAAACAGGTGGCTGAGCAGATGTGGATCAAGTCCCTTGCCAATGGGATACAGGTTATATGGCACTGCTCCAGAATCCCCAATCCAAACTCCGGAAAGCCCTCTATCCCAGAGTATCCAGATAACTTCATTCGACACCCATCTGTCCTCTACTTCCTCAGGCTTGTGGTCAACTGGCCTTCTCATTCCCCTTCAAGGGAGCCCTCTGAAGGACTCCTTTACTTCAGTGTCCCCCTCCCACCTACCTTCATGCTTTCCCAGCCTAGCCTTGGAACCTACGAGGGGGAGGGCAAGTCTTCCTTGCAGTGCAGGATGCAATTGAAAATGCATAAATGTGGGTCGAATAAAGTCTTCACAAAAGCTGCAGATGGAAATTCCAAAGATAGAGCTTAGAAAATTCTCTCTACCATGGAACTTCAGCATTCCTCCCTTTCCTAGCTGCTCTTACAATGGCGAAACGGGCATCAGCTGCAAAGGTCCTGAGAGAACAGGAAGGGCTGCCCACTGGACAGATATAAAGCGTGCCAAATCAAGTCTCTCAGAAAGTGGATTCTCTGCCACACGGGAAGAGCCGTGCAAAGAGTTTCCATTTCCCCCGTGGTGTCCGCCCAGCTGAACTGTCGCCCACAATGCCATTCGGAAACAGGCAAGAGAAGCATGGCCCGGACTTCCAGTCCCGATCCTGCCACCGTCCAATTTCACGGCTTATGACATTGGCAAACTTTCACATCTTAGAACTTCTCCTCCCTCTTGTTTGTCCCTTTTTTCTGTTTCCTTTTTGCTGTTAGCATTAATAGTATTTGTTAAGGGCTCACTATGCGTCAAGCACTGTCCTAAGCGTTGGGGTAGATACAAAGTTATCAGACTGGACACAGTCCCAGTACCACATGGTGTTCACAGTCTAAGCAGGAAGGAGGTGGATTTAATCCCCTTATTACAGTTGAGGAAACTGAGGCACAGAGACCACTGGTTAATAATGTTAATAATAAGAACATAATAATGTTAATATAATAAGAAGAAGTTAAGCGCTTACTACAGTGCTCTGCGCACAGTAAGCGCTTGACAAATACCACTGATTGAGGAAGAGTCAGAGAAATTTAAAGAAATCAACAGATCACTTATTGATCCTGTGGGAGTTTGGTAAATTTCAACTACTGGATGAATGGTGTGAAAACCCATGAAGGGGATAAATTTAAAGCTGACCCCTGTCTTCCGCCCTACCATCTGGTGGCATGACAGTAGCCAAAGGTAGAAAGATCAAACAACTATTTGCTGGAAAACATACCTCTTTATTTAAATAAAAGTAATTACCAGTCACACGGTACTCAGGCAAAAGGGATTTTTACATTAGGTTTTGGAACTGATTTTAAAAGGCTGGACTGAGAAAGGCGAAGGGGGAAAAGTCACTAATTTTGCCCAGATGATACTCAATTACTTGGGGGGGGTGATTAATTGCATTTCTGTGAGCCATCTATTTAGGAACTGGGGTGTCTGAATGGGTCTAAGGACAGGCCAATAACACACCAGGTCGGGTTTATTTGGACAATTAAGCGACTTGTCCGCAGAGGACGGCACCTCTACCTTCAAGAAGACCAAACGGATCATTTCATTTGAGTGTGAGGCACTTCGTGAAGGGGTGAAATACAAAGATGCATGGCTAACAATGGAAGAAATGTCAGGAAACCGAAAATGTCAATTCCCTAAGGGGAAAATAAAGTCAAACTTTGGACTGAGCTGAGGCGCTCCTTTTTTGTGAAAAAAATTACTTTCTACAATCTCCCCTCAGGGGTAAAACTGCTAGAACTAATCAAACTGCAATGTTTTGTAGGTTTGGGTTTTTAAAGTTCAAAACAAATAGAATAGCAACAACACAGATACCGTGTCACTGTAGGCAGGAGAAGTACTTAACTCTTTCGAGGCTAACTTTTCTTTTGAGGCTAAGAATGAGGATATTTACATTTCGTCGCTTTCAAGATCGCATTCTAGTCAAGACTCTTTCTTTCCCTTTCGGAGGCTTCATATTTTATTAATTTCCTTGCCTGAGAGACACAAGGGTCAGAAAATCTGCCGGAAGGCTTACTAAAAACGATGCCATTTTGCTTCAGCCAAATCAATCATCGATAGTTTTATTGAGCACTGACTGTATGAAGAGCGTCACATTAAAATCTTGGGAGACCACGATATAACTAAAAGTCACAGTTCTTGACCTCAGAGAGACTGTAAAGTCCTTGAGGGTGGGGAATGTGCAACTCCCTTCTTCTGAACTCTCCCAAATGCCTAGGTACACGTCTTAGCATCCAATAGGCAATCCCAGTCTAGTGGACAGAAAAAAGAATATTTACGGATATCAATTAATCAATGGTATTTGTTGAATGCTTACTAATAAGGATGATGATAGTATCTGTTAAGCACTTACTATGTGTCAAGCACCGTTCTAAGCCCTGGGGTAGATACAAGCTAATTGGGTTGGACACAGTCCCAGTTCCACATGGGGCTCACACCACTAATCCCCAATTTCCAGATGACATATGTGAGGCAGAGAGGAGTGAAGTGCCTTGATGCCACTGATGCCTGTTTACTTGTTTTGATGTCTGTCTCCCCCCTTCTAGACTGTGAGCCCACTGTGGGCAGGGACTGTCTCTGTTGCTGATCTGTACTTTTGAAGTGCTCAATACAGTGCTCTGCACTCAATAAATGTAATTGAATGAATGACGAGTGGCAGAGCCGGGATTAGAACCCAGGTCCTTCTGACTCCCAGGCCCAGGCTCTATCCACTAGGCCAAGCTGCTTACTGTGTGCAGGCATGGCTCAGTGGAAAGAGCCTGGGCTTCGGAGTCAGAGGTCATGAGTTCGACTCCCGGCTCTGCCACTTGTCAGCTGTGTGACTGTGGGCAAGTCACTTCACTTCTCTGTGCCTCAGTTACCTCATCTGTAAAATGGGGATTAACTGTGAGCTTCACGTGGGACAATCTGATTCCCCTGTATCTCCCCCAGCGCTTAGAACAGTGCTCTGCACATAGTAAGCGCTTAAATACCAACATTATTATTATTATTACTACAAGCTTAGGAAAATAAAATACAAGAGAGTTGGTAGACCCGAACCCGGCCTACGAGGTGCTTACAATAACCATCGGTAATATAAAAATCACTGGGGCAATAAGGAACAGTTTGACATTTATTTCCCATATTTTACCCCATGGAACAGCAGAGGGCAATGAATGTTGTCAGGAAAGGCAGTCAGTACATAGTCTGAGCACAGTAGGCCCTGAATAAATACTACTCAATGATATCTACTTGGAATACAAGCAACCCAATCAATCAGTCACTCAACTGTATTTACTGTATTTATGTGCAGAGCACTGTGCTAAACCCTTGGGCGAGTACAATGTAACAAGATATTGGAGTTAGTAGACATGTTCCCTGCCCAGGCAACAAGAGTCAAGCAAGTAGCCAGGAAAAATAACCAGCTAGCCAGTAAAATAATCCCTCAAGAGCCAGGAAGCTCCACAACCCAAACATAAAGTATGTAAGTGAAGTCCTGAATAAAGGAAGACCAGTTTCGACAGATTCTTTCAGAGGGCTCCATAATAAAAAGACAATTCCTTAACCAAGCAACCTGATTTTGACTCCAGATGGTATGCTCTGTGACCTTGGGCAAGTCATTTCACTTCTCTGGACCTCAGTGATCTCATCTGTAAAATGGGGATTGAGACTGCGAGCCCCACAGGGTACAACCTCAATACCTTATATCTACCCCAGTGCTTAGAACAGTACCTAGCACATAGTAAGCGTTTAACAAGTACTATTAGTATTATTAATGAGAAAACAACAAAAGAAAAGATGAACACCCTCTACTCTAGATGATGATGATAAACTTGTACTCCCTTTTCAGAGGTGGAGGGCTAAAGCCCTGACCCAGATTCCCTTCAATCACAGATATTTACATTACACTATTCATGGGAGTTTAGAGATTTAAAACTAAAGGATTAGTATGCTATCGATACTTTAATCGAATATGAATATTCAATGCCATTTTACTTCTTAAGTGGAATAGGTACTATAACTAAATAATTCTCATATGCAAATTCCAATTCTGACATGCCACTTCACCTAAATCTGCATTACAAAACCAGGAGAGCTTTTGGCTTTCATTATTTATGTAATTCTAGAGGCTATTCACATTAACAAGAACTTGAGCATGCAGACAGAATTTTCCAAGTTGGAGGCCCGGTAATTGTGGCCTTTCAAACTCATTTTTCCCTGGACACTTAGAGATTGGCACTCAATTTTTTTTCTTGTTTCCAAACTAATTTCAACACTACCCCTGCACCTGGTCTTTTTCATAAACACATGGGAACAAGGTGTGCCCAACATTATTAAAGGTTTGACATTTTTCCTCCCAGTCTACCAGAAAAAAATCTAGTAACAACAAACAAGTGGGCAAACTTTGATAGGCAGCAACACCGACAGCTTTATGAAGCAAACTGCACATTCCATTGATATGCAGCCATAATACATTTATCACTTACCACTGTCCCTGAGTTCTAAAAGAGGAAGAAACACTTCTGGCAACTTTCCTTGACACCGTGGTGGAGAAACCTATTTAAAACCAGACTGCTTTCCAAAGTATATCATCACATCAGAAGGGGCATTTAAACACTGCTGTTATTACAGCTAAAACCGTGCCTGGAGTGTAAAGAATATATGGACTAATTGCACCTCATTTTGAAAATTGTTACCTGGGCATCATGCATAAGGTTAAGGATGAACAAAAGATGCTGAGTGACCTAGCCATCCAAGCAAAGTGAAAGCAAACAGAGCACAATGGGCCCTCAGTTAATGAGGATGATATTAATAATAATAATAATGATAATAGGGCAGTCCTAATTCTGAGCAACCATATTAGATACCAGAGATATTACATGCACTAATCGCTGCCATAAGGCCCACACAACAGGAAGCCCATGAATTTCGGACCTGGACCTTTGCTTTTTCCACTAAATCACTTAGCATTTCCCTTTTGATGAGGGACAGTGACTGTGCTCCCCCGGATTAAACTGCATCTACCCCAGCACTCAGTACAGGGCTGACAGAATAACAGCTAAACAAATACCACAATTATTATTTTTAGCCACCATCAAATGTGGATTTCCAAACAAGGACAGAAAGCAAACATGGGTGAAAACCAAGGTTGAGGGAGGGGAGCATCCTGGAGAGTGAAAAAGGAGATAAACAGAAAAAAAGGGTATAGAGCTATGCCTTTAATTTTGTTTGTTGTTGGGGTTTTGGGGGGGGGGGGGGTTGGTTGTGTGTGTGTGTGTGTGTGTGTGTTTAATGATACACAAAATCCAAACCAAGTAAACTATCCCTATGGTTTCAACCAACTTGCATCTGTTGTTCCCATTAGGGTCTTGAAAATCTGTTGCCTGGGAGTTCTGAAAACCTGCAGGTTTCTCTGTTTCGTCGAGGCTCGCACCACAGTGCCTTTTGTAATGTGTCTAACCACAGGGTCTCACTGTGCTTATAATATCCGGCCATGAAAGCCAGATGGATTCATTTAGCTTCTCCTATTTCTATTTGCCCTCTTAAAAAAGAATACTTTATAATGAATAAGCTTGGACCATCCAAAACCACCACGGCAAATAACTGGCTCCTCCTTCCTCAATTACACTGTGGGGAAAACATGCAGTAGGGATCCAATAAAACAAAACGTTCCAGATATATAAGGACTACCTAAGCCTCATTTCTCCAGATCTGGAAGACAAGAATTCAGTGTCTTGGGGGAACAAAAGAGAGGTAAAACTACTCATTGCATTCACCCATTATAAGCTGCTACTGTACATCTCAGAAATAATCTCCGATTAAATCATAAATGAAAGAAAAGTAGGATTCAGAGTGAATATGCAGGGGCTTCTTAAAATGTTTGCTAGCTTTCCCATGTCGAAAGCACACAAGTGAGATTCAAGGCATTCAATGTCTACCACTAAAATCAGCAAGCGGATGAGCCAGTTGAGTTTGTTAATTTGCAGAACAATACTAGGTTTGGAGAAAGGCCTCACTCAGCATGAACCAAGCTGGTGTGAGTTTCAGCACCTGCATTAATGTATTCACTTCTGAATCATTATTTGAAAATGAATGTTTTTGATATTTTAGTTACCTTCTCCCCAAGGCTTCAGATTATTCTATTTTATTAGATTTCAGAAATTGCAAAGATGGAGCACTAGCACACATCTACAAAGACCAAACAATCTCCCCAATTATAGAAACATTAAAATAAGTAAGGGGAGTTGAATTATCTACTGACTAAAATAAAGCAATTAACAATCAAATGTTCTAATCATTCTGAATTCATTTTAAAAAAAGTTAAAATGGTCACACAGTGTTTCCACTGTGTCTTCCGTGGGTCTGAAGATTGGCTTCGACTTGAGCCGTTCTGATTTTGCTGATTTGTCGTCAGATTCCATCCTGTGGCGCGGAAAGTACATCGAAAGAATAGGGAACATAGGTAGAGCTGGAAACAAACTACGAAAGCTAACCGCTGTGATGAGAGGAAACTATTTCAATATATACTCTTGCCATTTAGCATCATTTATTTCCATGTAGAAAACAGATGACATCAACCCCGCTCACAGCAGGTTTGATAGGAGTACTAAAATAAGTCAATCATATTTACTGAATCCTGTGTGCAGAGCACTGTACTGAACACTGAGGAGAGTACACGTTCCTCTCCCTCCATGAGTTTCCAATCTTACAATTTTAGCTCCTAACAGTGCAACGGTTTGTGTAAGGTACGATATTTGCAAAATCGACTTTCATTTATATTCCCACCCAAAAGTGGCTTAAATCCTAGAGATTTGATAAATACCAGGCAAGTCAGGTCGGGAAAGAGCCTTTAGGAGCAGCAGCCTCATTCGTGTCAGCCTAGAAATCTACTTCACTCTATCAACTACAGACTCAGGCTCAGCTATGAGTCTCTAGTGCATGGACTGAAGAAATGTGGACCACTTCTAAAGCCCTGTCTCTCAGGTTCTTGGAATGGCTGCTGTTTTTGCTCAAGAGGCAATTGATTGCTTTTGCAAGTTGTTAAATTCACCTATATATTTCAGATTATTAGACTGTAATCTTCTGGAGGGCAAGGCAATTGATTGCTTTTGCAAGTTGTTAAATTCGCCTATATATTTCAGATTATTAGACTGTAATCTTCTGGAGGGCAAGAGTCTCGTGACTTGCTTCTCTAAGTACTCTGCCAAGTCTTTAGTATGGTGTTTTGCACTCATACCACTGAGGGTGACGATTTTCTTTCCTGCTCATTTCTGGTTTAAGAGAATGTTTTAAATACTTCAACATTCCTGTAAATGTATACCAAATAAATTGATTAATTTAGTCAAAACAAAGTAAGCAGACTGTCAGCATAATCCTACATAATAGTATCTTGAAGTATTTTCCTCCAAATGAGACTTAGAAACAAATGAACCGACCGCTTAAGGTGATCTGCCTCGAGGTGCGATCTGCCAATTATCGCAACCACTACGGACCCCAATATTGCCATTCTGGACCATATGTGTGATGCAGGGGTGAAAAGAAACCATCTTTTAGCAGGTCTAAAGCAGCATTTGGCTCTCCTTCTTGCCAACCCGTAGCAACATCTTGAGATTTTTTTTTTCTCCTGGAATAGAGAATGGAGAAATGTTTTTGAGAATTGAAAAGATGAGGTAAGAAGAGGCGGAAGACTGGGAAAGTGGAAATCAGCCATAACTGGGACAGCGGCAGAGGTCTAAAAAGATGATGCAATCCTGGCATAAAGATTTTCTTTCCTATTAGCTAATAAAATATATTTTGGCAGTTTCCAAGCTGAAGGAGGATGCAGAGGTACAGAACATTTCAAACGTTCGCTGTGCCCATCTGTCAGCAACAGTCACCGAACAGAACGAGCAATTACCGAATCCCTTTTTCAGACGTAATCTGTCAACCATATCTAGTCTTGCTGCCAAAAGGAATCAAAATTGAGGAATGTGGAAATGGACCAATCTTACGGGAATGGGGAGAGTTTTAATGATAATAACTATGGCGTTTGTTGAGCGCTTACACTGTGCCAAGCACTATTCTAAGCGCTGGGGTAGATACAAGGTTATCGGGTTGGCCCACACGGGGCTCACAGCTCCCATTTTACAGATGAGGGAACCGAGGTGCCGAGAAGTTAAGTGACTTGCCCAAAGTCACACGGCTGACAAGTGGCGAAGGCGGGATTAGAACCCACGATCTCTGACCCCTAAGCTCGTGCTCTTTCCACTAAGTCACGGTGCTTCTCTTTGAGTTCCATCTGAACAGGTGAGCACAGGGGTGGAAGCAGGAGAAAATTAGAAAACTAAAGGAGAGCGACCAGAATCTTTTCCGTTCCCAGAGGAGAATGCCACTGTGGGCTGGGTAGGTGAGGGAGAGTTCAGAAATTATATATACTCTTTTGTATGCCTATGTAATACCTGGCTGGGATCCATCTAGCCAAAAAGAATGAAGAGATAAGTCATGTTGCCAGTTTTGAGAGTTTAGATCAATTCTTTTATTGAAAGAGAAAGTACACTAGATAAGTGGTGATGTGTTGGCTTTTAGGGGTTTATCTTTTTTTCAACTGCAATATGATTTTTCGTGAAAGAAAACTTCTCCCCATGCCCTCCTTTATGTCTGGAACAAACTTCTAATCCATTATGTTCCTTTCCCGCCCTCCTTGAATCTTGTTTATTATGCCTGAAGCCTTTCCTGATTAAATGAGAGTGAGGTGTGCATTCTAGTGAGCTTTACATTCCAACACCAAATTGCTTGTCCTGGTCAAAGAGAAAGCCCAGAGAGAAAAGATAAATCATTTTTGTGATAAGGAAACACCACATTGGAATGATCCATTTCTGCCTGTACTCCTCTAGAATGTAAGTTTCCTTTGGCCCGAGCCTCTTTTCTTTCGGGTTCTTCATATTTGTACCTATAAAGCCACATACTCGTGAAAGCAGTCAGTAAATATTAGTAGACACGATCAATTAAGGTCCTGAACTTCAAAATCCCCATCTCTGAGGTGGTGATTTTTTTTCTAGGGAAATGACAGTCAAAGGGCCTGTGGTAACTGTAAGGAACACTGACTGCTTCCTACTTCTCCCACCTACAAAACTAGGTTGGAAATTCTTGATGGCAGGAGTGGGATGGGTCTGGAAAGGCAACCCCTCTGTCAGAGTCAAGCTGCAAGAATACTTGCTCCTATTTGGGGAATTCGGGTCAGTGGAAAAGGATACATTTACTTTCGGTTGAAAATAACCTTTAATGATTTGTCCTTTATCAGGCTGGTGGTTTGGATACCATGAAAGTCTTTACTAGAGGTCGAAAACTGGTCCCCGCAGGGCACTAAGCAAAATAAGTAAATTAAATATCAGTTGAAGTAACATGGTCTAGAGGAAAGACACAGGCCTAGAAGTCATGAGGCCTGGACTCTAATCCTTCCTCCGTGACTTGCCTGCTATGTGAACTTGGGCAAGTCACTGAACTTCTCTGTGCCTCAGTTTTCTCATCTGTAAAATGGGAGCTAGGATACCCGTTCTCTCCTTCCCTCTTAGGCTGGGACTATGGGACTGATTGGGCAGGGAGAGCCCAGGCTATTTATATTGGACCTACACCGGTGCTTAGTTCAATTCTTGGCACATAGTAAGCATTAAACAAATATCACTCATTATTTATTACTTTGTAAAAATAAACTACTGTGCTTAATGTTTACAAATAGAGTGTAGGTAAAACCCTTGATGTTCCTCTCAATCATCTTCAGGTTACATATCTGAGTGAAGTAGAAAGGAAAAACTAGCCACACTATTCCATCTGATTCGTCTCCTTACTTGGCCAGAAGGCCCTGCCGCTTGCTTGCCGAATGACCTTGGACAAGTCACTCGCCTTCTCCGTGCTTCAGTTACCGCAGCTGTAAAATGGGGATTAAGACGGGGAGACCCATGTGGGACAGGGACTGTGTCCAATCTGATTACCGTGTATCTACCCCAGCTCTTAGAACAGTGCCTGACACACTATAAGCGCGTAACAAATACCGCGCACACACAAAAAGGAATGAGATGGGCTGAAAATAACACAGGACTTCTGACTACCCATCATGTGTTCTCTGATGTTCTCTTTCATAAAAACAGTACAGTGGAAATGCAGCAAAGAAATCAAGGGTCATCCCTAGCAGGTGAGAAGGCTACTCACAGGGGGACATTGGGCCCTTTGAAAAGTACATTAACTATTGAGCCGCTGAGGTATTCTGTATTAAATTACTGTGGCACAGAATGATGAGGGTTCCCAAGTGCCCCCTTAAGATTGATGTTCTTCCAAAATGGCTTAACTCACCCATGCCATACAGCAAATCTGTCCAAAGACTTAAACCCTAGGGCTCAATCTCATGGGAAAAACAAAAAACATATCACCTCTAAATTTTCTGAGATCGGATCCGAACGCTGTGCCCCTCTTCCGGTACATGTTCACGCTTCTGAGTACAACTGTACTTTCGGCCACTACACTAATAAATTAAGAGCAACCTGAATAAGCAGGCAACGATCACTTTTCATTAGTGTACCGGTGCCTCATTAGCTTTGGATTCTGTGATCTTCATCACACAATTCATTCCAGAGGGTTGCGGCCAAAAGATCTCTCTTCCCTACTGAAGAGGCCGAATAATACTTCAACTATTAAGAGGTTAACAAAATCTTCACAAAATAATCTCCCTGCAGGTGTCACCTTCTCGGGAGCGGCTAGGTGCAAAGGGAAGAGGCACAGTTATAATGAGAGAAAGATGAAGAGGAGGAAAGAATAGAAGCCAGCATGAGGTGTAAGTAGAGCTTTGATGGATGATGGAGCCCAGCGGCATTAATGAGATCGGGCGGTTTTACATTTCCTCGAAGCAAGGGTTGTTAAGACCCTGAGTTTCATCTTTCTAGCCAATCGGGCACACCTAAATCTAACTCCCCTAGAGTTAGCATTTGTTGTGGACTACCCGAGTCATATTTGAATATCTGCTTTCAGGGGATAGTGCTGCTGAGATGAGTCTCTTTCACAGGAGAATGTCTTCCCAAGACACTCACTTTTAATGGTGAAAACACAGTAGAGCCTCTTTTGTAACCCTTTGCTGCTCAGACCCCTAGGGCGCTGCTGAAAGACGGTGCCTCCGCAGCAACAAAAGATCGGGTCGGATCCTGGGCTGGCTACCTCCACGGAATGCGAGTTGAGTGTCTGGGAGAAAGAAGGAAAAAGACGAGGCACCGTGGCAAAGCGATAAGGGGACAGATCTAGGACACCGAGTTTCTAATGCCAGTTCTGCCACCGTTATGTCACGTGACCTCAGGCAGGTTGCCTAATTTTTCCGTGACTCCATTTCCTCAAGTGCAAAAATGGGGATGATAATAGTCGTTAAGCGCTTACTATGGGTCAAGCACTGTTCTTAGATACAAGCTAATCAAGTTGGCCACAGTCCCTGTCCCACCTAAGGCTCACAGTCTTAAACCCCCATTTTACAGATGGGGCTAACTGAGGCACCGAGAAGTTAACTGGCTTGACCAAGGTCATACAGCAGACACGTGGCGGAAGCTGGGATTAGAAGCCAGGTCCTTCAGACTCCCAGGCCTGTGCTCTATCTACTAGACCATGCTGCCTGCTTTCCCTACATCTTAGGGAGCCACGTGTGGAACATGGACAGCAATGGATATGATTATTTTGCACCTAACCCCATGTTTAGCATAGTGCTTGGAACATAATGAGTCCTTTTAAAAAATCACAATCCTTATTATTATGAGATAGCCCATAGCCAGTGGGAAAATTGCCTGATTTGCTCTTCTGGTAATGGGGATTGGTAGCACGAGCCATTCACATTTTCCGGCCCAGACCTCACGTATTCAGCGGCTTGAAGCGAAAGAAGGCTAGCAAAGTTGACAAGTGGAATCTGTGGTCACGTTATAGAATATCCCTGTGAGTCCTCAGCAGCTGTAGGCAACTACTGGACCCCTCATCCTTTTCCTAAGTCACTGATGAGCACGACAATCAGGCTGGCTGAACTCTACGCTGGAAATATTTTTGCTTCTTTGCTAAAATCACTGGAAATCTAGAAAAAAAAAAACCAACCCAAAATACCATGTCAGGCCAAGAAAGACAAATGGAGTTCGGCAAGGTTGGAAATTTTCCAGACAAATGTTCAGAGAGGTAGCTGATTCCATCCCAATATGATATTCCAAGCCACCTCATAATAATATTCATTCAATAGTATTTATTGAGCGCTTACTATGTGCAGAGCACTGTACTAAGCGCTTGGGATGAACAAGTCGGCAACAGATAGAGACAGTCCCTGCCGTTTGACGGGCTTACGGTCTAATCGGGGGAGACGGACAGACAAGAACAATGGCGATAAACAGAGTCAAGGGGAAGAACATCTCGTAAAAACAATGGCAACTAAATAGAATCAAGGCAATGTACATTCTTCCCTGGTAAACCACCTTTGTGACGTGAGCCAAGTCGAGGCACGGAAAGGACAAGATAGGTCATGGAAGCCATGAGGGACTTGCCCATGGCATTTGAGGGAAAGGAGCCACGCTCTTCCAACCTCCAGCCGCGTGGAGGGCAGCGTGGGTTCCTTGGCTCCACCCACCCTATCCCAGACCCTCAACTTCAATAAGGAAGGCTTACTCATATCACAGAACTCCACATCCCTCTAGGGTTCGGGAGGGGCAAGCCTCAGGAGGTGAAAGCTCTCATTAGGGGCCCCAAGAAAGCACAAGTGGTGAGGGGGGGAACGACTCAATGTAAAATGTGACCTCTTCTTCGCTTCCAGCCAAGAGATAGAGTCATTTCCTCAAAATTACACACAATACCTCTTCTTATTCATGCCAGATGTTTCTTGCAAGTAATCATATACAATCACACTCTATTAGTAGAAGCCAAAGCTTATTAAGAATCTTGTTTAATAACTAATAAAGTGATTATAAAGCACTTAGCAAATGTAAAATATTTTATGAATACTAAATAATTGCAATAATTATTACATATAGCCTCAGGTATCAAAAAGTTTACAAAACAGACTACTGAGTTGAAAGGCGTCATTTCACAATAGAACGAACATGATAATATAATTACATGTCAGATAAAAAATTCTATTCTATATGTCACCTCGAGGGCCCAGTAACTTTTTCAGTCGGTTCTTTATCCTCAAGAGGAGTACACCACATTCATCATTCTTTACCAGGCTTAAGATCTTTCTTCCGAACAAAGTCAAAGATAAACAACTTCCGAGTGAGTCAGATTAAGTGCTTCCCACCTTCTGACTCTTCGCGGTTTCCTTTGCCAAAATAACTCAAATTCTTTAATTAAATTAACTTTTGGTCTTTTATATTACACATTCTGGGGTGTTCACCTTCACTAAAACGGAGCTCAGAGTGAGCGTGTCTGCACAGGGCAAACCCAACAGCTGACTGAAAACCTGTACGCAATCTGCCTGTATCTTTAAGGTGCTAGGCAGCGTGAGGCGATGGAAGAGCCGTAGGCCTCGAAGCTGGAGGTTCCGGGTTTGAGTCCCAGCTCTGACACCGGCTCCCGATATGGCCTTGGGCAGGTCACTTAACCGCCCCGTAATAATAATAACTATTATTATGGCATTTGTTAAGTGCTTACTCTGTGCCAAGTACAGTTCTAAGCACTGGGATAGATACAAGGTGATCAGGTTGCCCCATATGGGGCTCACAGGCTCAAGCCCCATTTTACAGATGAGGTAACCGAGGCACAGAGAAGCTAAGTGACTTGCCCAAGGTCACACAGCAGACAAGCCGCGGAGGCGGGACTAGAACCCATGACCTCTAACCAAGCCCTGACTCTTGTCACTAGGCCATGCTGCGCCCCATGCCTCAGTTTCCTCAGCTGTAAACTGGGGTAATAATACCTGAACCCTACCTCACAGGGATGTTGAGGGGAGTAAATAACTAAGTAGTATAAGGTGCTTTACTTTGGTAATAAAAGCACCACCTAGGAACTCCCTCTAGACTGTAGGCTATTGCTCTATTGTACTTTCCAAGCATCCAGTACAGTGCTCTGCACGCAGGAAGCTCTCAATAAATACGACAATGAATGAATTAACTCATTAGCCAGCAAATGAGAGGGATCTGCTATTAGTCTTCTTTGTCATCTATCAGCATGTTACGACTGCAATACCCGAGGTTCCGGTTGTGTTAACAGAGTAGCTTTGCCACCCAAATGGCAGATTGCCAGCTGTTTCTTGGGCATGTTGGCAGCTTTCATTCCCTCATCACACCACCCACCTACTCCAATTCTGACATCACTCCTAGAGGAACAGTGTGGGAGAGGAGAGGGGCTAAACTGTGGATGGAAAAACAGAAAAGCTTGGAAAGCTCTCTGACGATTTGATGGTCGTACTGCCTTAGGGTTCCCGGAAGGGCTAGGGGATGCTGGGGAATGGCTCCATTGCAAGATAAATCGAACATGGTTCCCAAAATGTTAACCTTGTCTGCTTTCACAGATCATCACAAACATCATCGATGTCCAGCTTTTAGTTTGTTCTGGGCAGATGGTTTGGGCTACAGAGATTTTTTTTTCCCTAAGTAAACAAAAACAAAAACACTGCAAGCCCACTTGTCTTGGACGAACATTCATTATCACCTAAATCCTGGCCTGTGATTGCAGATCCTGCCAATTAATGAAAGAACAATAGATGCACAGACCCACACTGAAGTAACAATAGCTTGTGGGGGTAAGTGTTTCAGATACTCCTCCCAATACCGACAAAACAAACTGCTAGAGCCTTGTTACTGATACGGCACTTGATTTAAGCTCTCACTGCTAGAAATGACTCTTTCCATTAGTTCCCTACTTCTCCTCCTCAAGTAAAGTTAGAATTTAGAGGGACAGATTTGCTTCTCCCTCTTTTTCTATCTCCTTTAAAACATTGGATGAGCTCCAACTTGGCAGTGGAGTTTTAACAGGCTTCAAATATATACAATCTGCGTTGAAACCTCCTCCTGTTGCCGTATAACCTCTCTTTCATCTCTCTTCCTTCTCTGGTTGAAAATGCTTGTTTCTGGCATCTGTTTCCCACACATTTAGGTGAACGTAAAGCCAACTGAACCATTCTTTCTTATTTTAAAACATCAAACTGGGTTCTGATTAATTAATAACTCTGGACCTATATCTGAACATTCTCACTGCCTCCATTTTGTCTCAGTGTTCTGTACAGAACCATTATTTTTTCACCTGGAATGCAGCTTTATTACCTCTCCTATTTTGCTGTGCCTGGACTTCTTTTCCATTATTCACTATCACCTTCTGATCACTCACTGTTTCTCTCACTCTGGGCCTCTTACAATCTCTAAATTCCCCTGTTAATGCATGCCAGCACCCCCCACCCCTTTAAAATGGGTACCAAATCCACAGGAAGGATTTTCCAAATCAGGAAATTCCTTTGTGTTGCCCCTTGCATTCTAAATAACCCTCCACAATATGCAAAAATTAAAAAAAAAATGCTTCAACAGACATTCCAATCTTTAGTACAATCTCATACCTCAAAGTAAAGACCTTTCGATGAAATCCAATTTTACACTGCATAATCTTTAAGGGCTTAACAGGGGTTTATTGAACACCTAGATCAATAAAAGTAAACAAGTAAAATGTAAACTGCTCTGCTCACCCAATAGATATTTTCTTGCACTAGAGGTATTTCTTTAACAAACCACCAATTATACCCAAACTGAAACTGAGAGCTCAATTAGACAGTAAGCTCCTTGTGGGCCAGGATCAAGGCTGTTTCCCCCTCTCATATCTGCAATTTATTTTCTGTATATCAATATCTCCCCCACTAGACGGTAAGTTTCCTGTGGGAAGGCAACATGTCTACCAACTATGTAGTATTGTACTCTCCCAAGGGCCTGGTACAGTGGTCTGCACATAGTAATGCTCAATCAAAACCATTAATTGATTGATTGATTGTTAAACACCAGCTTCACTGAATTGAATATATGGTAAGAATGTTCCCAAAGTAAACACCGTTCTCCCAGTGAAGATTCTGCAAGAGGTCTGCAAGTGTGCTTTAAACTAGTACTCAATTCTACTTCTGACAACATGCACCAGAAGTACAGCATCTTGGGAAGGTTTCATGGAATAATCAAATACAAGGAAGCCTGCTTTTCAAGTCTCACACTGAAAAGGGCAAAAGGAGAAAAAAGTTGCTGCATAAATTTCTGGATCAGAGTTACTGTATAAGCAGCAACCTGGTAATCCTACATTTCCTTCACCCTACAGGCAATATACAGTTCATATTTTTGTGAATACAAGTGTAGAATGCTCTTTCCTGTACTGCTTTGATTGGCATTTTGCCCAGGATTCACTGGACATCTCCCTGCAATTGCTTTGAGCCCAAAATCTTTTATTCTAAAATCTTTCATAATACACAAATCGCTCCCTTATTAATCATTTATATGCATTTATATGTTTTACATGTTTTATTCAGAGATATCAATAACTACTCTCTGAATACCTGCTGCACCCAGAGGTTTCAAAGTAAACCCAAATTATATACAACTACACAAGTTAAATTTGAGATTTTTCCTAGTCTTTGTCTGCTTTTCCTTGTCTGTTTTCCCTCTCATAAATGATGGTGGTTTAATGTTTCTTAATGTCTTGTTGAGAATCTTTTTTTGGTTAGTTATCATTATTGATAATAATAATGATGACAAATAACAGCATTCATTAAGAGCTATGTGCCAAGCACTGTACTAAGTACTGAGGTAGATACAGGCATTTAATTCCCAAATACAAATTAAAGTCACAGAAAAGTTAAGTGACTTGCTCAAGATTATTTGGCAGCAAAGTGGTGGAACGGGGAATAGAATCCAGGTCCTCTGACTCTCAGGACTGCTCTTTTTCCCGGAGACCATGCTGCTTTTTAAAAGAAGCTCTCTCTGACCCTCTGCCCTCCTCCTGATTATTTACCATCTATCTAAACTAAGATAACCAGATGTCCTGCTTTGGGCATTTTGACCACATTTTCAGGAGTTCTGCCCTGCCACCCAAAAGGCCCGAGGGCCAAAAAGTCCAGCACCGGGACCCGCTTTTCATTTTGGTGTAATGACACAATCCCTCATCTGCTTTACCAATCTCCTCTTTCCCCTTTGCCTCTGGGCCGCCTTCTCCTGCCCCACTCTCCTCTTTCCCGTCTCTCACTTTCCTGTCCCCTGGACACCCTGCCTCCAGCTCACGCAAAATGACCTTAACCTAAAAGTTGGAGAAGAAATATTACTTATTTCAGTTTACTGAAACAGCTTTACTCCATCTTATATTATACTATTGGAAGGACAAAATGTAAAAAAGGAGCAAACCATGCCACGCTTGAAAACCTTACTGAAAAAATAAACTGCGGGAAGGAGACACGCAACCCACCAATACCGCCACAACTGAGTTATTTCTTGCTTACCAAAGGGGAGCAGCAAAGAAATTATTATAACTTCTGCCCTGTGTGCAAAGGAAAGGTCAGCAAAGGTCAGCCCTAAAGAATAGGTGGAGTAGAAAGAAAAGGAGAGAAAGAAAGTAGTGAGAGACTGGGGAAAGAAGTATAAGGGTGGGGTGGAGTGAGCAAAAGGGCATTTAGTACAGTGACTGGCACATAGTAAGTGCCAAACAAATACCCTTAAAAAAGGGGCAGGGAAAGAGAACACAGAAAGAGGGAGAGACAAGAGAGAAGGAGGAGAGGAAGAAGAGTATGGAGGGGAAAAGGGGAAGGAGTCCATCTGATAGGGAGGGTACAAAGTCAATAGAATCTGTTTCTAGTAGTAAAACTATTTATTAAGCAATCACTGTGTGCAGAACACTCTATTAACCCCTGGGAGATAATACATAGGGAGGAATCAGACCTATTTCCTGCCCCTCAGCAGACTGTGAGCCCTTTTACTCCCCATGGAGGTTAGCTTCCCCGAATCCCACCACATCACCTTCCACGTACCCAGCCACGTCTCCAAAGTCACTTTCAGTCCTTCCAGGAGGAAACAGGTGTCCTGAACTGCTCAGCCCAGTTCCGACTCTAGGTCTCTCCAGATGAATTCCACTGAGAAAGCTGTCTAGGAGTCCCTGGCCATCACCTCCCCCTGTTTCTAAAAGATTCAGGGGCAGTTCCCACAGGTTTGTAGGCACAAATATCACTTGAACCATCTAAACTTCTTTCACCTCCTTTTCATGGCTGGAAAGAAAGAAAATTCAAGCAAGGAGATTTCACACCACTGCTTAGTTTGCATCATTTTCTTCCATCATAGGATTCCTCAGAATCTTTCTGAGGAGGACAGGCAGATTCCCTTAACCTGTTTCAAAGAGACAAAAGGGGAAATACTGAAAGATAAGCCAGACAATCCAAAAGAGCAAGAGGGTCTCTAAACACCTCCCACTCTGTACTACACATAATCAGCACCAGCTGTGTGAAGCCCAATTAAACTCAACCGCTCACAGGTGTTTGGAGGAAAGGGCTTTAAAAGATAAGCATACTTCTCTTTAAGGCTCTTAAAAAAAAGAGAGAGAGCTCCTCAGTTCTTATACACCAGCAAAGCCAACCAAACACAGGAAACAGTAGGAAAAAAGAATGGGTGACAAGTAAATATGGAGGAGGAAGGGGGGAAAAGGGAAAAATAAATCCCAGAAAACTCACAATCAACACCAGCTGTAGGACCAATTAGACTCAACGGTTTACAGATGTTCACAGGAGAAATTCACAATTTGCCCAAATTGATCTACTTTTTTTAAAGCCCACGCATCTCTCGGGACTTTCAAATACGAAGTCTACTTTTCCCTAAGGTTCTTTAAAAAGTAAGATGGCCATGGACCCACATACCCTGACCCAACATTCAACCATTTCAAAATAGAGCAAATGACATATAACATTTAACCTCTTGGCTGCTGGCCACAAACACCATTTACCAGCTCGAGGCAGCCATTTTCACAAGCGGTGTCATTGAAACGCCAGAAACCATTTCATTCTCTTTTCCTGGGATCATTCTCAATCAAAGTCTATCCCTGTAGACCAGTGCATCCCTAATGAGGCTTTCTCTTATTAAAATTAATTAGGAGGGTATTTGGTTTAGCCACGGGGGGCTAAGCAAAGCAAAAATGTGATGACTCGGGGAATAAAAATTAAAAGCTCCTATTAAGGGGCATGAAGATTACTAATGGCATGTTAAGGTCCTTTGTTTTATCATTCCTGAGGAACAGAGTCCCAATATGACATACGAGACCCATAATACTGTACATTAGTTGTATCGTGAAAAACTACAGTGACTTGATGGTTTCAGCACTCTTCTCTATTTGTTGTCTGGCTCAAAACAAGACCATCACAGCGTTGCATCTGAGGCTAATTACGATTTGCTATCTTTTACTACCTTTGAGAGAACACCTATGAGTGAGAATAATGGTTCTAACTAAGCAGAGAAATCCAGTATCAGTACAGTAATCACTGAAGCAAAACAATCTAATGAAACTGACAATTCTGCAAGCCACAGGGACGTTTTTCGGCTTGTTGTGAAGAAGGTTTGCACCGAGGAATTACTCTGTTTTATTTCAGTCCGCTTTGCAACTATAAAACAATAACATATTACAGAGAAAAAAATCACAGGGGGTGGTAGGCTCATACATGATCCTCTGGGGCTGTAAATAGGTTCCAATCTACAATGCATCTCTGAAATTCTATGACTTCACAGAAGACTTTTTCCTGTGGCAGTTCATATAGCTGGGAGGAGAAGAAAGGCGTCTCAGCAGCAAGCTGACAACTCTTAGGGGTGGTGGCACTAAGACACCCTTCCTTCTCCCTTACCCCCACCCCCGGCCCAAGGCAGCCCTCCTGCACATAATCCCAGCACCAAAAGGACAAATTAGCACTTGTCAAATTTGAGATTCAGTGGCACCTAAACTCCAGTTCTCAAAAGGGGCTCAGCTGGGACCAGAGCTCCACCTGTCTCTTTTAAACTCTTGGAAGGATTAAGCAAAACCTCGGTTCCCCACCCTTCTAAATCACTCAATTGTTTTACTTTCTGGAACTGCTCTACACCTCCATATTTTCCAAAGGAACAAGGCTGGTCAACCTAGGCTCCTTTGGGCTGAACTAACACCTATAGCCACAGAAGTTGAGCAATCCCCTTGACCCCTAACTGCCAAAAGCATAAGAGACAATAGCCTTCCCAGGATGAGAGGGGTATTAAAGAACCCCACCCAACCACACCTTGTGCCTATCTTCCACATTAACTTTCTTTACTCCCTGGTACTGGAAATGGCTGCAAATTCCAAAAGATACCTGTTAAAGAGTAGCAAGCTATTTTGTTTATCTTTTTGTTGAGTCAGTCTGGAGACCATTAAAATCCCCATTTTAACAAACAGAAATTGTTTGAGGCATTCAAGGGCACTCGGCCAAAATGGCCAGAGTTTTTCCTTCCTGATCTCCGCCCAATTTAGCTGTCCTAGGTTAGGTTCCATCATCTCCATAATGTCTTTAGTAATGCATCTCTATCCTAATTGGCTTAATCTTTTGGCCCTATCCAGGAATGGATTGAAAGAGGGGGAAAAAGATGTAACAGTTTGGCTATTTCTCAAACCTTCAAACCAAAAAATCATGACAAATTATTTCCCCAAACCACTGACTGATTTTCTTTAAGTAAATTATTCCAGTGGCCTGTTAATTAACTTTCTCCAAATCTCTCACCTCAAAATAGTCCCAAGATGTATCATTTCCTTGAAAAAAAAAAACATTCAGTGATCCTAGTTCCTCTAACAACATGTCAGTGTCGAGGTTAACAGGTCACAAAAACTCACTCATGATACCCTGTAAAAATCCACTGAGAGCAGGCACATACATGATCAAACATTGCCCGGAGAAGCCGTGAGGACTTCTCTTTAAAAAAAAGTGAAAACATAACCACGATGTGTTTGGCCCATATTGCTCCTTCTGGTGGATTTCAGACTTTAAATTCTGTTCTCCTTGTTTCTTTTTGTTGGACCATTTAAAATTTTCATTTAATTTTTTTAATTTGAATGGTGTTTTTTCCATCATTTATTCCATACTCCAGTTCAAAGAGCCTTTAGTTCCACACCCTGACAGAAAATCACAGCAGGCTACACTCCACACTTATTCAAGCCCTCGGCCTCACAAGCTTCAATTTTAAGTCCTGCCAAATTGAATAGTAGTGAACTACCAGGTTTTAATGGAAAGAGGCAATAGGACACATAGAAAAAAACATTAGGTAGCTCTACCTCTTCAAGATTAATACGCTCTTGCAACCTTAAAGTCCCTGCTCTTAAGAATAAAGAAGTAGATATGTTAGAGGAGAGAAGGTAATGGGAGATACCAGATCATAAGGAAGCTACTGCTACTTAATGGATAATATGGTAAATTCTTACCTAGAAATAGCAAATCACCAGTCCACATTTTCTCTTCCACCTATCGAAGTCTTTCTGAACAGTGGTCCATAATTTGTTATGCACTTAGCCTTATTTTTCTTCATTAGTCGCCTCTAACATGCAAACCTAATTGGTCTTCCCCAAATCTCCACACATTGGCAGCTTTTTCTTGATTTGCAACAGAATAGATGGACAGAAAAATGACAAGCTCAAGTTGAAACTATTAAGCCTGCAAAGGAATACTCAGGAAAAAAAACTGAAGGGAAAGCAAATTAGATTTTGGCTAAGTCCAGGTTTGTGGAGGTTTTTTTCAAATCTTGTTTAATAAAGATACACTGTTCCAATTTAATCCAAATCTGCTTACATCCCTACAGTGGCTCAAATAACAGAATAGTGGTATTTCCACATCCTTGTAGACTTCCTGAATGTTTTATCACACCGGCAGCTGTTTGGTCCATTTGTCCAGGAGCAAAAGCCATCTTCGTTAACAGAAAGGTGGTAATTAAGGCTATTCCAAAGCAGCCCAATAAAATCAATAGTAGCGAGGCTTTAGAAAGAGTTTGCAGAACCACTGAAATAACAGACTACCCGCTTGAACACTGAACTACAGAAGTGATTTTACGACAGCATCTCAGAATCCTCTGGTTGGAAGGTGACCCTTGAAAGTTCATCTTATCCAGCCTCCCTTTTGCAAGAATGTTTATTTCTAAACCACTCCAGACAGAGGGGCATATGATCTTACAGATTCTTAGGGAAGGGGCTACCAACTCCCTGAGAGTCCACTGTCTGACAAATTGCTGAATTAAATCTACCTTGCTTCAAGATAAGCTTGTTTCTTACAAGGGAGAGAGCCAAGAGCTGGTCAGCACTCTCTATATAACCTGCCTTATACTTGAATCACTCTTTTTCAGATAACTATTAACCCAGACGGTAGAAAACACATGTGAGGAAATGTAATGAGAAGGATGTTCACTTTAGAGATCCCTATACAAGAACTACCGGAGACAGGTAACCGAAGGAGAGTAATCACCAAGGAATGAGTTTCTGACATTAAACTTTTATGGCCTTCAACTGCCCTTGAGTATTATCAAAGCTTGGCAGGAAAAAAACAACAAAACCAAAAAACCCCTCAAGAATCCACTCAGAGAAACGCTGATAAATCTAATCCAGTTTCTGAGAAATCACCTTCCCTTTACATTTCAGAGGCCCTATCTTCTAATCTGTTTTTTGTACGATACTTAGGCACATCAAACTTCAGCCACAATGAGATTCATTTTATAAAGACAAAATAAAGGTCTACTAGTCGCAATTTCTTTTGCTTAGCCTTGGGTCAAAATTCCTGTGTTTTATACTGCATTTGCTGGAACTTCCCTATCACTGCAAGACCAATAATGTAAATCCCCACCTACCATAGGTAGCTTAGCATTGTGGTTCAGAGAGCAACAGAGAATGAAGAGACTTTTTTTCATCCTTGAGGAGGAGATAGTTGCTTTCTTTGCTAGTCCTTCTAGGCTGAGTGTAAACTTATCTTCTAGACTGTGAGATCATCTTCTGGACTGCAAACTCATTAAGGGCAGGGAACACATCTGCTAATTCTGTTGCACTGTACTCTGCTAAGCACTTAGTACAGTGCTCTGCACATGTAAGCTCTCAATAAATACCACTGAATGACTGATTTCTGTCTAGGTGCCATATACTATACATCCATGTACAACTCAAGCCTTCCCGGATTTGTTTATTCCTGGACCTGCCTGAGGGTTTCAGTGACATCCCACCTTTTGAAACCACTGTAAAAAGAGGGGCAGTCTGTCTAGGCGATGTCCATTACCTCAAACAGTCCTCTGCAACGGTGCCCCAATTATTACACCCGAAAATCTCTCCTGGAGAAGATAGTGGGTGGAAAATAAACTGCGGCCTAAAATTTCAGCCATCTAGTTCGGGTCACATTAGGGTCTGGGGGCTTTGGGACACGACGGCAGCACCATGCAACCACCAGGAATCATAGGCAGAGGTGGTAGTGGGATGCAGATTTTGGGACTGGCTTCCCCTTTAAAATGAAATTGAAATGAAACGCCCTGGAAAAGGGCCCATGTCTTCTCTACTTTCAGTAAATACACTCCAAGATAGACATTATTTTTTTTTGAGGATTATTTCAGAAACCCCATCCTATAAAGTAATGACTTTCCCGCCAACTGGTTACAGACTGTGGAATCTAATGTGGAATTAAGGCTAATACATAATTCCTTCCTCTTTTCATTAATTGCCACTGCTGTAAAAAGCAGAATTACTGTAACTGTCTTAATTTTATGTGAGGACATATTAATAACCATTGCATGGTACACTTGGTCAGTGAAAGTAGGTCGAGAAACTGTGCCCATCTCTGGATGTTTCTTTCGATCCAACATCAGAACCACGCAGTAAGCAGTTTACTATCCCAAGTTCACCCATTTCTCCCATAACATGGAGCTCGCAGCGTCCGACACTGAATTCATGTGCACAAAACCTTTCATCTGAAACCGCAGCATCCTATACCCAAATGACCTCTTGGTGGGTAAACATTCTTTCTTCCCCTAACAGAGTACACAATGAAAATACCCATGATGGCAGAACTGAGAGAATGTCTCCTCCTTTCAATCAATCAACAGTATTTATTGAACCTTTTTGTGAGCAGAGCACTTACACTAAGTCCTTGGGAATGTAAAATACAGAGTTGGCAGTCGCAATCCCTGCCCACGAGTTTACAGTCTAGGAGGAAGAAATTAAAATAAATTATGGATAGTAGAAATGGTGGAGGATAAGGCATAAATTCACTGCACAAACATAAATTCACTACAGATACCGATACTTCAGCCACATTTTACAAAGGAAAAACAACGGAAACTATGGCTAACATTTCACTCTGGGAAGCATTTCAGAGTAGGCATTTTCACTGGCATATTTTGGCTTTGATCAAGAAGTCAAGAGCTGTTGAATTAACAAACATATGGTAGAGGTCAGGAGCTCTGAGTGATGGGGAAATGCTTATGATACCAATTCCCCATGCTTTTTTTTAACAAAAAAATAAAAAAAGAAAGTATAATGATGAGTGAATTGTTGCTCTGGGCAGGTGGTAACAGGAGGATTTTCTCTAATATTCAGGATTCAGAGACCCCAAAATTGTTTCCGCTACATACTGCATCATCCCACATTGACACTTCCTGGATAATAGAATGAACACGAAGACTATTTCTATTCTAAATATAGTACTTTTTTTAAAAAAAGCCTCGCTAAAAATTGAAATGAACTAACTCTGGGTCAAAATAAATACTCCAATCAGATTAAAACAGACCCTGCATGTAATCAATGAAATTCATTCACATAAGAGTCCAGACCCAGTCTTTATTGTCTTAGATTTAACTGTTATCATAACCAAAGAATGACATGTTCTTATATGACAATGTGGGAGGGAGTTATACGCAGAATATATGCATTGTTAATCTTGAAATTACAGTGGTTGCTTTTTCACCCCTGAATTTTAATTGGAATAAAGCCAGTCACAAGTACTGTGGCTCATCACGATGCCACAGACCAATAAATCTACGATTTGTAGGGGTGGGGTGGGGGAAGAAACAACCGAACAACTGGGAATCCCTGGAAAGTGGGCACGTTCCAATTGGCTCATTTTGTCCCCAGTAAAAAATGACTTATTCTGTGACTTCTCCCCCTCTAGATTGTAAATTCCTTGTGGGGGAACATGACTACCAACTCTGTTTATTGTACTCTCCCAAGTGCTCGGTACACTGTTCTGCACAGACTACATGCTCAATACATACAATTGACTTCAGGGCTCCCTTTCCATTTTTAAACTTGGTTGAAATTGGGCTGTAGGATCAAGGGATAAATACAGGAAGACTATTATAATAATGACGGTATTCGTTAAGCGCTTGCTATGTGCCAAGCACTGTTCTAGTTATGAGCCTTCCTTCCATATGTCAGATGGGGAAAAAAGATTACTCTGTATATTATCAAGAAATAAGATTGTCCATTCAAATTCTTATTTTGTAGTTCTATCAACCACACGAGTGTGTTGGCCACTACTATCGATAACTACAGATTCAGTGTGTTTGAGGAAGGTAAGCAGAAAAGATCCTGGTCTGAGAATTGAGAAATATGGGTGTGACTGTTGGAAAGCTCTGAGATACTAGATAAGTCACTGTTCTTTAGGGCCTTGATTTGTCTGCCTGTAAAATGGGAATAACTCCTCCTCCCTTACTCAAGGGACATGTACAATCAAAAAAAAAAAGCAAAGTGATTTGCATGAATATAAAGAGTGCTAGACAAATTCAAGGTGTCGTTATCTGTGTGACCATCTGTTCTCCTAAAATATCCCCTAAGAGATCAAAACATTGAACTCTGTTCTTACATGCCCCTAGAGATTTATTTTCCAATACCATTCTTTCTTTACACAGATTCATTCTTGGGGCAGCAAGATGTGAACCAGTTGAGAAACATTCCATTCCAGGTTTAGGTGAAGGTGATCTGTCTATTAGCTTTCTCTGAAAGTGTACCCCGAGATCAAGCTTACTGAATTGTTATTTCAGATTACAGGCTTTGTGGGGAGGGAGACCAGAAGGATGTCCAAGGTAATCTTTAAGAAATGGGGTGGGAAAAGTGGGCCAAGATAGATGCTTCTGAAGGAAGAATTAACTCTAGATATGTATAGAAATTCCAGTTAGGATAAAAATCAGAGACAGAAAACAGCCAGAAGGGACTATTTGTACTGAAATACAAGCCATTAACTTGAGCCAAGCTAACAGCAAATGACTGCAGTGGCAACTGCTGGCTGTAGATAATTAGTTTAGAACCTATTTTAACATGAATATTTTATCATGCAGCACAAAACTCGTTATGGAGAAGAATTAGAGAGCCAGAACGTCTGGAAATACCGGAGAGGTGATCTGTCAGGTCCCAATAAAGAGTCTACCGGAAGAAGGCAAGTTTAGTGATTCAGTGAGACTGGGTTTCATTAAAGCTACAACAATCCATTAAGAACATATCTGGTGGCAAGTAAAAGAGAACAGGTACCAGGCTGTACTTTAACATCTTAACTATGGGCAAGACCTGACAGAAACAATGGAGTTGGATTAAGAACACTTCAGTCACTTTTATTTTCTCTCAGATGCAGGATTCATTTCCCTCTTGAACAACCTGAAATGTCAGGTCAATTCTGTGCATATAAACATAATTACCATATGTACTCTATTATGAAATGTGGTGATTTTCAACATTTTAACACTTATTAAGTTATATCCTCTCTTCAGGGCATAACAGGATTTTTAATGTGCTCTAACCAAAATTGTTGCTTTAAAAATATTCATAATTTCCTGACTGGTGACATCGCAAGTACCCAAATATTCAGGAGGGGAAATGCGTGATTATAAACTTGGTTGTTTAGCATACATTCAGACACAGAAAAATAACTGCCCTGGATTCAGAATAAGTGGAAGGGGAAAATAAAAAAGGATCGAAGTAGCCGACCAACGCCGATGATGATGACTGAAGTACATAAGGCCTTTTTTTCTCCCGCTCACTCTCCCTTCCCTATAATCTATGCACCTCAATCTATGACTTTTGGACACTTGATATTCTTCCCACTCCCAACCCCACTGCACTTAGGTACATATCTTTAAATTATATAACATAAATTACTTATTTATTCATAAATAATAATTCATAAATGTCCATCTCCCCCTCTAAACTGTAAGCTTGGTATGGTTAGAGAAGCAGTGTGGCTCAGTGGAAAGAGCATGGGTCTTGGAGTCAGAGGTCATGGGTTTGAATCCCCACTCAGCCACTTGTCAGCTGTGTGACTTTGGGCAAGTCACTTAACTTCTCGGTGCCTCAGTTGCCTCATCTGTAAAATGGGGATTAAGACTGTGAGCCCCATGTGGGACAACCTGATTCCCCCTGTGTCTACCCCAGCGTTTAGAACAGTGCTCGGCACATTGTAAGCGCTTAAATACCAACATTATTATTATTATTAATATTATCTGCTAATTCTGTTGTACTGTACTCTCTCATGCGCTTGGTCGGGACTCCACACATAGTAAGAGCTCAATAAATACGACATACTCAGTGTTGCTTAAAAAAAAAAAATGGCAATATCTAATATCCGTCCCTCTAATTTCAAGTGGACTCAGGCAATAACAAGGAAAGTAACGAATTTCAACAGGCTTGACCCCTGAAGACATAAGAGGTTCTCACAGAGAACCGATATCACACAAGTGACGGTACCTAGAAGTTAGCCCGGCTTTAATCAGGCAAACAACAATTACACAAATCCTGCTTACAGGTTAGACACTGATGGGCCTCAAAACCGGGCAAATCCCCATGCCGCCAGAGAGCAGCCAGAGTTTGTGTGCAGGCTCAGGTGGCACGTCTTCAATGACCTCCAAGGCCTCTTCTCTGCAAACCCATATTAGATGCGAGTTCGTCTCCGTCATGAGTTTGGATCGGTCGGAGGCTTGAAACTAGCAGCGACTGGAGGGTTTCAGACCAGTGCCTGATTTTATGAATGACGACTTAAGGATCGGGGTGAGAGTGAGTGTTCTGAAGGTTCGGAGATGGGAATTCTACATCTCCTCTCGGGACATTCACTTAATTACCCTATCCTGCAGTTCCCCAATAGAAGGTACAGGTATCGTTTGGAAATCCTCACTTGAAAGGATCATGAATGATTATAAATGGGCAGCACACCATCCTAGCACCAAATCATCCTTCCTGACTTTTGTCTTCCTTTCAAACAGTTCTCGGAAGGGAGATCAAAACATTTCAGATGCGATGTAAAATAATGCTAACTGACACTCAAACCAATAACCCAGCCTCAGGCTTCAGAAAACATAAAAGAATATGAAAAATAATGTTTCAATAACCCATGGTTTCTTCATTTTTTTTCTATTTTGAAATCACGGTTCCCTAATGACATAAAACAATAGCAAATATCATGCAGTCAGAATGCAACCGGTTTTATTACTTTTTTATTCAATAAAAAATGCCAAATGTCATTCCTAATGCCATTTTTCCTGAACCGTGAAGACATATTTAAATTCATTATTCCCATTATTACTCTTAAAGATATCCAAAATGAACTAACTCCATCTTCTCGTGAAAACCCAATAAAAACTAAAATGAATTTTCTTCTCCACTCGGTAACTCAGAATTGGATGCATCGCTCCCTGCTGTTAATGAGGTGTTAGAAACACTAGTTCGTATATTACTAATGCACTCATTAAATAAATTTGTTTTTTCCTCTGGTAATTACTGTAATAACAGTAACTCACACCAAATTTCATAATTTTAACACAGCCTTCTTATTTTCATTGCCATATTTATTTTGCTTTACCTCTTAGGCAAATTCAAGTGATTGAAAATCAGCTAGATTACAGGTGGTATAAAACCAGAAAGAAACACCATATGGAGATCCATATGCTCTGGCACAGTATCAGCACGAGACAGAATCCTGGAACACAACTTCGGAACACCCTCTGTGTCAATTCCCTGTCCCCCTGCCCTCAACCATTTGAGTTTAAATCGAAGGCTCTTATAGTCTAAGACCAAATGCTGAACGTTGAGCATCCAAATGATTGGGAACAACTTCCCCTTTCAAAAAAAAAAAAAAAACCAGTACAGCAACCTGGGACATGCGGTGGGTCAACTAGAACCAGTGCGACCTCGTGGATACAACCTTGGACTGGGAGTCCAGAGGACCTGGGTTCTAGTCCCGGCTCTGCCACTTTTTTTGCTGCGTGACCTTGGGCAAATCACTTAATTTTCTCTGGGCCTCAGTTACTTCGTCTGCAAAAATGTGGATTAATCCTGAGAGCCCCATGTGGGATATAGACTGTGTCCCACCTGATTAGCTTCTATCTATCCCAGCACTTAGTACAGTGCCTGGCACAGAGTAAGTGCTTAATAAATACCATTAAAAATAAACACTAGAAAATCAATTAAACTAGTACAACTGATTCTTGCTAAGTCCACCTCAGTGAATCATAAAATCAAAATTTCTCAATGAAGTAAATGTGGAGTGACAATATTAGTAACAGTGTTAACTGCCCACTATATTGAAACACCAGGCTATGCACTGTGGTAGATAAAATCCAATTCATTCATTCGACTGTATTTACTGAGCGCTTACTGTGTTCAGATACAATCAAAGTCCCTGTACAACATGAGGCTCCCAGTCTACACGGGAGGAAGAATGGGGATTTAATGCCTGTTTTCCAAAGGAGAAAACTGAGGCATAGAGAAGTTAAGTGGCTTGCCCATGGTCAAACATCCGGCAAATTGTGGATTTGGGATTACAACAAGGGTCATCTGACTCCCAGTTCTGTGCTCTTCCGGTGGCCACGCTGCTGGGAAGTAGAGGAAATCATGTGTGAACTGGTTAGCGGTATCTATGCTATCTTTTCTTATGCCTTCGAGTCAACTCTGAACCATAGCTACGCCATGGACACATCTCTCCCAGAACGCCCCACCTCCACCTGCAATCCTTCTGGTAGTGGATCCGTCAAGTCTTCTTGGTAAAAATACAGAAGTCGTTTATCATTCCCTCCTTCCACATAGTCAACTTGAGTCTCTGCCCTCGACTAGCTCCCAGACACCGCTGCCCGGCACAGGGGAGTTTGGCTTATAGCAGATTGCCTTCCACTCGCTAGCCACTGGCCAAGCTAAGAATGGAATGGGTAGGCCTCTGTTTGACTCTCCCTCCCACAGTCAAGAATGGTAGAGGACTGGAAACGCTCCAGGGGCGACCTTGAGAGGGGAATCTGTGCTAAAGGTTAAGGTATAGAGACATTTTTGGTGTTTGGGCTTTGCCAATTTAATTAGCAGACATGTTCCCTGCCCATAATAAGCTTACAGTCTAGAGAAGAAATTAAATCAAAACCTTAAGGTATGTTCAAAGGGATACAAAGGGACCCAAGTATATGAAGCTAAATTAGGTTTACGGTATTTGTTAAGAGCTTACTATGTGCCGGGCACTGTACTAGGCACCGGGGTAGATACAAGCTCATCAGGTTGGACAAACTCCATGCCCACATGTGGCTCATGGTTTTAATCCCCATTGTACAGATGAAGTACCTGAGGCACAGAGAAGTGAAATGATCTGCTCCAGGTCACAGAGCAGAAAAGTGGCAGAGCCAGAATTAAAACCCAGGTCCTCCTAACTCCAGGATTGTTCTATCCACTCAGTGTGTTGCTTCTCATTATGCCAGCTGTTGCCACTGAGTTGAAGGCTCTCTGACTGACCCTCTTCCCATTACCACTGGAGTAAAACGGGACTGTCCGAAAGGTCCATTCCTGTTAAATATACGCTCTGGCCTGTCACAGAGGACATGGAAACTGGTTTTAACACTGCAACGTTGATCCACCGAGAAATTCCTTGAACTCAACAGACTATCAGCAACACTGAAAGTCTCTGAAGCAATCATCCAGAAACTGCTCTAGGCTGATAGTTGTGCTCTAGAGGCACATACACCAGAAGACATACAAATGATTATAAACCACTCTGCAAAATCAGTGGAGCAATATGGATTGAAAATGAGCCTGAAGAAAACAAGGTTATATACCACTTACCCCGGGAAAATCCAATGCCAGATTAAGAAATACCATTGATTGAATGACCGAGATTTGCAGTGGCAAAACAGAACGTAATGTTATCACTAAATACTGCTATGTAGGCAGTACACTGACAGCGCAGAGTTAGAGGAAATTGATTCAAGAAGGCCTGCTAGTTGGATGGGAGCTAATTCCTTTTTATGGTACTTTCCCAAGTTCTTAGTACAGTGCTCTGCACATAAGTACTCAATAAATACCGTTGCCTGACTGAAATCGATGGACATTTTGAGGACATCGGGCCATTGGGTTTTATACCAAACTGGAGGGCTATAAAGCTGCTCTGATGACCACCTTTCATTCATTCAATCGTAGTTGTTGAGCACATACTGTGTGCAGATCACTGTACTAAGCACTTGGACAGTACAATTCAGCAAGAAAGAACGACAATCCCTGCCCATAATAGGCTCACGGTCTAGAAGCAGGGAGACAGGCATCAATAGCATCAATATAAAGAAATAGAATTAGAGATATATATATACACACATCAGAACAAGTAAAACAGGCATTAATATAAGTAGAATTATAGATATGTACCTATATACACAAGGGCTGTGAGGCGGGGAGGGGGGTAGTGCAAAAGGATCGAGTTGGGGCGATGCGGTGTTGGGGGGGAGGAGAGCTTTAGTTCTCCATATTTGACTGGAGTGGGGAGAGCCCACTTCACCTTCACTCCGCTGCACGGATCATTTATCAACAAAAGCGTTCGGTCCATGTCGCCCCATTCCTCAGGAACCTCCAACGGCTGCCCCTCCAGCTCCGTGTCAAACAGAAACCCCTTCCCGTTGGCTATAAAAAGCTCGCCCCATCCGACCTCACCTTATTGATCTCCTACTACAGCCCTGCCTGCAGACTCTGGTCCAGCTTGTTCACTATGCCATCTCATCTTTTCATCTATCGTGCTACAGATGACTTCTTTCCCATGTCCTCCCTCTAATCTGGAACTCCCTTCACCCCCTCCCGCACCCCTGCCCCCTTATGCCAGACCACCACTCTCTCCTTCAAAGCATATTAAGGTCCCATCTCCACCAAGAGGCCTTCCCCCATTAAGCCCTCCTTTTCCCGGCTCACTCTCGCTTCTGCATCATCTGTGCATCGGGTCTGTGATCTTGGGACATCTGCTATTCGCCCTAACCCCACAGCACTTATGCATGCATCTTTAAATTATATATTATAAATTACTTATTTATATTAATATCTGTCTCCCCCTCTAGACCGTAAGCTCGTTATGGGTAGGGAACGTGCTCCCTAATTCTGTTGTATTGGACTCTCCCAACTGTTTAGTACAGTGCTCTACTCATGGTAAGTGCTCAATAAATGCCACTGATTGAATGAAAAGTCTTGGTCCCAGCACAAGAAGGCAGTCTGTGAGCTCCTTGTGGGCAGAAATTATGTTTACCTACTCTACAGTACTGTACACTCAGTACACTGCTCTGCACACAGTAAGGGCTCAGTAAATACCACTGATGGATTCCCCAGCACTGCATCATCGTCACCTGTGAGCCAGCCTGCACTTCACCGGGCAAATCACCAACAAAGAAGTGCTAGAATGCAGTCAGCTCACTAGCCATGAGGCGATGTTCACAGCGACACAGCTCTGCTAGGCAGGCAATGTGAGGAGAATGAATGTCAACTGGATACCGAACAGCTGTTACACGGTGGATTAAAACAGGGCATAGATGCCGGGAGAGCAAAAACAGACAATTTTAAAACATACTGAAACAGGCTCAACTAACATGCTCTACAGTGTGGGAGATGGTTGGGAAAAAGCCACAACTAACCCACTAGCCAGAAATAGAGTAATCTAGAGAGTACAGATTTTGAGAAAATAGGGAGACTAGGAGGCAAATTCTATTACAGCTACATGGGTTGCAAAAAGCAAGGATATTATAGTGCAAAAGATAATCTTTTATTTACACAAACCATACACATGCATCGACGTCATCATCATCGAAAATATTTACAGAGTGCCTGTAATGAGTTTAACACCCTATAAGGTACTCAGAAACACACAGGAAAATAGAATAAAAGAGTTTCTGTCCCCATGATCTAATCTAAGCAGTGGGAAAGACAAACACAGAAACCTATAACTATTTAACATTGAGAATCAAATTCAGTTTGGCAGAATTACCGGCAGTAGCATAATGATCCCCTTCCTAAAAAATAACAGCATTTGTTTATGCACCTACTAAGTGTCCAGCACTATTCTATGTGCTGGGGCAAATATAAATTAATCAGGTCAGACACAGTCCCTGTCTCACATGAGAAGTTCCAAGTCTAAGTAATAATGATGCTATTTCTTTAGCACTTCCTATGTGCCAAGTACCATTCTAAACGCTGGGGTAGACACAAGGTAATCAGGTTGTCCCAGGCGGCACTCACAGTCTTAATCCCCATTTTACAGATGAGGTAACTGAGGCACAGAGAAGTGAAGTGACTTGCCGAAAGTCACACAGCTGACAAGTTGTGGAACCAGGATTAGAACCCACGACGTTTTGCTCCCAAACCCCTGCTCTTGCCGCTAAGCCACAACGCTTCTCTAGGAGAAGTAGGAGGCAGAACAGATACTGAATCCTCATTTTACACTTGACGAACCTGAGGCACGGTAAAGTGAAGTGACATGCCCGGGTCACACAGCAGACAAGGGAAAGGCAGGATTAGAACCCAGAATCTCTGATGCCAAGCTGCTTCCCTTCTTTCCTAATCTGCCAGGAAACAAGGTCCTTAATCTTCTGAAATTTATAAAACCTCTCTCTTCCTTCACCCCATCCTCTACTCCTGAGAGTGCCACACAGCAGACAAGATGATGTGGGGAAGCTTAAGGCCTCAAAATCCCCAAGCAGACAGGCCTCAGTGACCAGAGATGCAGGCCACTCTCTTCCTTCACGCCCCCTCCACTTCTGAATGAGGCGGGGGTGTCAGCTCCAAAACGGTATGCACTGTGGACAGAGGGGAAAGGTGGAAGTCATTTCCGCCGGGCAAACTAGCTAGCAGTTTCATTCTTTCAATCGTATTTGAGTGCTTACTATGTGCAGAGCACTGTACTAAGCGCTTGGAACGTACAATTCGGCAGTTGTCTAAGAAACAGCTTTTGGCAAGATCTAGTCTGCTAAGCATTGACAGTCTACGTCTCCGCCCTACATGTATTTACTAGGCACTCATCATCTGATTCGTTTACTGGTTCTGTTTCATAAAAAGTCAGTCTTTGACTTTGATTTTCCATAGTTTAGTCCTTCCATAAGCATTTCCTTTACCAGGAAATGGTGATTCATGATAGGTCTTCTGACTGAGTACCAATTAACACTGTTCTGCTCTGTGACTAAACAAAAAGGGTAAGAAAATGGAACAAGTCACAGTGAGTAATCAGCCTACTTTACAGGCAAAACCTGAGGAGAATCTCATGATAACCATGACAGCAAAGCTTGAGTGCTTTCTCCTATCTGTGGAACACTGAACGGTTTGTTGAATGTGAATATGGCAACATTTGAACACAAAAAGGATTTCTTTATGCTTAATGAAGTTCACAAGATTTTTACAACAAAAACATTACTTAACGCACATAAATGCCCACCAACACATTAATGCTTCCCGAAAGATCTGATTTACAAGAAAATTGCTATTAAGAAAGAAAGAATTTTCCAATCATTCATGGCTACAGGAAAGGATGGCAATCCTTTGAAAGCTTTGAAAACTTTCAAAATGGCAGGAAGAGAACAACACGGCCCTAATTTCTGTCAATGCACCACCTTCCTAATCGCAAGATCACACTTTTGCTTCTAGGGAAGAAAAATCACTTCAGTCCTTTGACACTTGGACAAAATTTTCAAACAACAGTGTCAAAGGGTGGTAACTGTAACAATTAATTTTGTGATGAGGCTATCACATCTCTTTCAGCTTACTTCAAAAATCTAGGAAATGCTGTGAGGTGAGTTTCACTTCAACCAAAAACCTATTTGCCTTAGTATAAATGCCAAGTCCACTGGGCCTCAAACAGGTTTTGTTTTTTTAAATTTGGATTTCAACTCATTGTAAATGATGAGTTTATGACACCAGGGATGAGAAGCTCAAAGAAACATCTGATGATTTCATCTGCATTTCATGTCAATCAGATAAAACCAAAACATTGACCAAAATGGACAGGAAGAGATAGGTATGCATCTCCCACCTATGAATAAAAACCTTTAAGTATGCTTTATTTTTGAATGCGTGAACAACTTCAAATAACTTTTACCAAGCTGAGAGAAGTAAAGGCAGTTTCCTTTCTGTCAAAATAAAGTCCATATCTTTCCCACCAAAAGAACCTGTAGCTGGCTGATATCTTCTGGCTCAAGGATCTTTTAGGGAGGCAAAAGGCTTTCATTGATGGTAGTAACGGTCTTTACTATTCCCTAATACTTAAAATTCATTAAGGTATATGAACTCACAAATAAAAATTATGGTATTTGTTATACGCTTTCTGTAAGCCAAACGCTATATGCAGTGATGGAGTAGATACAAGATAATAAACTTCCACATGGGGCTCACAGTCAAAGTAGTAGGGAGGGAGAACAGTAATTGAATCCCCATTTTGTAGATGAGGTAACTGAGGCAAAGAGAGATTAAGTGACCTGCCCAAGATCACACAGCAGGTAAATGGGGGAGCCAGAATTAGAACCCAGGTCCTCTGATTTCCAGGCCCATACTCTTTCCACTAGCCCCTGTTGCTTCTGCTGTATTTAGGCTATTCTGGCTCTTCAATGAAGAAATGGGGAAAGTATATATTCTCCATACAAGAAAAATCAAGGAGTAAAAGAATATAAGGAACTCCTGATTTAGAGCACAATACAATTTGTCATTTAAAACTGAATGTCAGTAACATAGGCTCAAATACCTTACTAATGCGTCTTTATCTCAAATCCTTTGTAAACTGCATAAAAATTTCTGCAGATTACTATTAGGGCCTTGAAGCTTTGTGGTGAAAGTGCAAAAACTCAGTGGCTCGTTTTCCTAGATAAGATCCTCCCTAATAGGGCAGAATATGTGGAGACACACACTTACTCCAGAAAGCGGGAGGCAAAAATCACACACTGAGAAGCAAAACCTTCTTTACGATGATTTAACAGAATCCTACCTTTCATACACATCTTATATTCTATGGGGCAAGACAAAAATTTTGGAGCCATTTTGCCATTAGCAAATTTTCAAATAGAGCTCTTCTTTAAATACCTTGACTTTTAAGCATTGCAAAGTGAAATGGGACAAGAAGGACCAGAACAAAAGGTGAAGAGTTATTCTCTAATCATCTAAACTTTATCTCTGTGTTCTTTCATGTAGACCAAATGCAAAAGCTCTGAAACAGGCTCAATAGGAAGGAGGAAAATCCACAGTTCGAAGATATCAGAACATTTTTCTATATTCTTCATCCCAGCGTATCAATATCCTGTTGCTCAACACCCAGAATACAAAAAGGTTGGTGCTTTAATTCCCATCATTTGGTTAAACCTCACATGCTCCACACAGCCATCAAAAGCATTTGTTATCACATTCCTGGGGATCAAGAACTAAGGAAAGGAAAAAATGGACAGTTGTGAAATTGCAATTATGATGAAAGAAATAGGAAAACATGTGATACTCTATGGAACCTAATTTAATTTATTATATGAGTCAGTAAAAATGCCCTGGATTCCTTGTCCATTGTTGAAAAAGGTGGGTGGGGGGAAAATTCTCCTCAAATTAAAGTTATAAAAATCATAAAGAAAATGTAGGTAAATCACTTCCTCAGTCTGGAGAACCAGGAGGCTGAAATATATGTTTAAGGAAAGGCATTTGATGGCATTCATTTAACCAGAAATCAATTTAGCCATGTGTTAAAATAATTAAGGGGATTAAAGAGCAATAACCAAAATACCAAGTGATAAGGCTTGGCCCTACTGTGGTTATCCAGATTTTTAAAATGGCTTTAGACTTCAAAATGGAACACAAATCTTCCTATCGCTTCCAAAGTCTCAACTAAACATGGATATGGTACAAAGCAGCTTGAAATAGTGTTTACTATTTCTTTAGGTATTTTGAGAAGTTCAGTTACCTGCTTGGATCATCGAAGTGGCTCCACTCCATGCAGGCAACCTATATTTAGTTCATAAAGACTGTTATTTCATCACTCTCAGAATAATATCTAAGCCTCATTCATTCATTCTAGTATTTACTAAGTGCTTACTATGTGTCAAGCACTGTGCTAAGTCCTGAGCATATACAATCATATCAGACATTGTCCCTGCCTACATGGAGCTCACAACCTAGATAAGGGTAATCAGAAAAGACAACAGTTAGTAAGGATTGCAAGAACATGACTCCCTCCCTCCCACAAAAATATATTCATATTTAACATATAAAATCATCATCTCAGTGCATAGCTCCTGGCCTCCACTATTTAAATTCTTCCTAAAAAGGTATAATTTGAAAAATTGTAAGGAATGATATTTCTAGGAGAAAATAGAGATAAGCCTAATTCCATTTACAGATTTACTAAAGACTGAGGGTCCATTTATCATTTTCAAAATGCTGCCCAGAAATAAGATTAGCTTCTGCAATTCACAGTTTTCCTGTCAGGACACTCGATATATTAGGGAAGTCAATTTTAGAGTTTAAAGTAATAATGAATGTACCTATGGGCCATCCGTGAGAGGATCTCAAAGCAACGGATTGGAAGAGATGATACAAAAGAAGATGATACAAAGAGATACAATGATACAAAGAGATGATACAGAGAAGCAGCGTGGCTCAGTGGAAAGAGCACGGGCTTTGGAGTCAGGGCTCATGAGTTCGAATCCCAGCTCTGCCACTTGTCGGCTGTGTGACTGTGGGCAAGTCACTTAACTTCTCTGGGCCTCAGTTCCCTCATCTGTAAAATGGGGATTAAGACTGTGAGCCCCACGTGGGACAACGTGATTCCCCTATGTCTACCCCAGCGCTTAGAACAGTGCTCGGCACATAGTAAGCGCTTAACAAATACCAACATTATTATTATTATTATTACAAAAAGGCGGTATTCATTCCCAGCTGCACGTACATTCTATAGCCTTAAACTGTGCCTGTCTAAAAAAAAAAGTTCAGAGAAGAGCAGCAAAGCAATCAAAAGTCTGGAAAGTACGCGATGGGAAGAAAACAACGTAATGGAGATTATTATTTAGCCCAGAGAAAAGAAGGCTGATGAGGAATTTAATAATAGCTGTCAAATATTTGATGGATTACTATATAGAGGATAATGCTCAGTTTTTCTCCATCTCGAGAAAGGCCACCCCAAAAGGAAACAGACTTAAACTGTTAGAAGAATGGGGGGAGAAAGTGGGTGTTTCAGGTGGGTCACTAGACCAAAATTCTGTCTGACGAAATTGTTAAGCCTCTGGAATGAATGGAATGTCTTTCCTTGAAGAGCCCTAGTATTATAATAGACTATAAGAGTGGATCAATGCTTCCAAGGAATAAATTAGTTCAAATCAAAGGATGACTAAAATGACTTTTAAAAGTGTTGCCAGATTTTTATGCTTCGGTTCAACAACTAGCTAATTTGAACAGATCCTTCAAAACTCCCTGTTGAAGTCCATTCGTTCACTCATGTCCTGACTACTTTAGGTATGTGTTTACTTCTGGATCAAGTTGTTGAAGTCATCAGCCATCTTTTCCTTCTCAATTCCTTATAAGATCTTGTAACAGTGGAAGAAAATCGTCCTAACAGCCATAAATTCTGTCTCTATACTCACACCATAACATCCAACTCAGCCTTTCAGTTTCAAGGACTAATTTAAAAACCCACAACCTACTAATTATTGCCCTCTTTACTCATATGCCAAATGGCCAAAGGAATAGATTCCACAAGAAATTCATTTGTCAACATTTCTCCTGAAAACCTTGATGGAAGGCAATTTTAAAACTTTAACGATCTCCAAAATTATAAAAAAGAGCCAGAAAATGTACAGTACCATTTACTGAACAACGATTGGTGTGGAACACCATATTGCATGTTCTGGAGAGCCCAACAGAAGTAAAAGACACCACCTCTGTCTTCAAGGAATTTGCAAACTACTAGGGGAAACCAAGAGATATAAAATCATATATTGCAAGAAGGAAAGAGGAAAAGAAAATGGATATATTTGATGAGGTAACCATTATTTGATACTGCTTCTGCTAAATTTACTTTAAAGTGTAGACTATAAGCTCCTTTAAATCAGGGAACATGCCTACCAACTGTTTTATATTGTATTCTCCCAAGTGCTTAGTACAGTGCTCTGCACAAGTAAGCACTCAATGAATATCACTTTTTGATTGATTGGTTAATACCTGCCAGGGTTGACCCTGGTAACTTGAAGAGTACAGAGATTTGTCATCAAGGAAACAGAATTCTTTTTAAGAAATGATTGAGTCTGGGGCACTCAACTAAGGACAAAAAGGTTTATTTCCTTTAACACCTCAGAATCATTTCTGAAGTTCAGACCTAAATTTGGGCCTGGTTCCTTAATTTTCATATGTATAGGAGATACCAGATAGAGCAAATAAAAACAGCCTCTCCAGTTTTTCAAATGTGTTTCAGCGTGGTTCTAGATTTACTTATATGCTCTTGTTGATATTGTTATGCCTGATGTCAGGAGATAACACCTCTGAATTTCGGGATTCCTTTCCTTTGTTTTGACTTCCAGTGCTGGCATAGCGTGACTCTTGTGTGTGCGTGAGTATAAGGTGCATTAATGTAATTCAAAGTTGCTAAGCTAGGCAAATAAAACAGATCTGCGACCTTGATTAAGGTCTGCATTAAGCCATCAGGGCCCATCACAAACCTGGCTGATGAGTAGCTATTTGGCCACATACAGAGCTGTGATTTCCATCCACTTTACTAATCAGTGAGTTCAGATTTGCCGCTAATGTGACATTGATGAACGGGAATGTTGCTAATGTGACATTGATGAACACGAATGACAGTTCATGGTTGATTAAAATTAGCTGACAGTATTCAACCCGGGACAAAACGGATGGGCTTTGAAAACGACTGTGGCCAAATATTTGTTTTTTCTGAAGCAAAAAGGAAACAAGAAAAAAAAAATGTTCACCAATCATACACAAATTCAGGCAATTAAGCATCCTGTTTCAAAAAAAAAAAACACTAATCTTGCAATATGACAGAGCAAAACTTGTATGGATTCATTAATCAAGCCCAACACCAAATTAAAAATAGCAGGAAAGCATGAATATATCCACAGTACCAAGCTAAACAAAACGTCAGGAGAAAATGGTTTAATTTGACTTCTGAATGATCAGGAAGGCTAGATATACAAATTGTCTACAATAAAAACATGTTCGAGCCCAGGTCTTGTAAAGTAGAAGTGTCTTCGCTTGGGAATTTCTCCCTAAATAGTCCATTACTGCTATTTTTTTTGTATTTTTTTCCCTCTTGGAGGCCTAGAGCAACTTCCTCTCTACCCAGTCCCCAAAAGTTCCCTGACTAGGGTCAGGCCAGACCTGAGACGGGAGGGCATGGGGACACTGACAGCAGTGGTGTTGGGAAGGGAAAAGTGATTAGAACCCAGGTCCTTCTGACTCGAAGGCCGATGCTCCACCCAGTAATCCTTGCTGCTTCCCCCAGCATAACGTTACTCATTCCTTTTGTAAACAGTCTTCTTTCGCTCAATTTTCTAGATTATCTAGTATTAAAACCCCCTTTCAAAAATAAATTTACATCTGAATGATCTCATTACTTCTGAACGACTCAATTACAGTCTCCCTAGAACAAAATCGCTCTAATGTTGTAACCCTTCTAATCGTCTCCCAAGGTTCAGAGGTGGGAGTGGTGGGTTCAGAACTTATGACTAGTTAAGTCAATAATGCCTGAAATGTTGAACACATGGAGCTCAAAGTAGCCAAAATATGCTTTTTTTTTTTTTCCCTAAGTCCAAATGTTTTCCTTTTGGAATGAAGTCAGTAGAGGACTGTTTACTGTTCTACCGCAAAGAGTGGACAGTTCCTTCAGCATCCAACAAACTTTAAAGGGCACCCTGACTTTTATAGAATTGGGCACTGTCACAATTACGTCAGGTTTCTCACGATGACGCTCCTGATGGCGAGATCCTATCCATGGGTGTAAATATGGCTGAAGAGGGCAATGAAAGATAAGCAGGGTTGCACAGTGGAAGTGGATAGAGCACAGGCCTGGGAGTCAGAAGGACCTGGGTTCTAATTCTGTATCCACTACTTGTCTACTCTGTAATATCTGGACAAGGCACTTAATTTCTCTATGCCTCGGTTACCTCATCTGTAAAATATGGATAAGACTGTGACCCCTGAGACCTAACAATAATAATAATAATAATAATGGCATTTGTTAAGTGCTTACTATGTGCTAAGTATTGTTCTAAGCACTGGGGGAATACAAGGTAATCAGGTTGTCCCACGTGGGGCTCACAGTCTCAATCCCCATTTTACAGATGAGGTAACTGAGGCCCAGAGAAGTTAAGTGACTTGCCCCAAGTCACACAGCTGATAAGCGGCAGAGCCGGAATTAGAACCCATGACCTCTGACTCCCAAGCCTGCTCTCTTTCCACTAAGCCACGCCGCTGCCAGCTCCTGTTCAAGACTCAGCCATAGATACCTATGCAGCCTCCAGAAATCATTCTAGGTCTTAGGCCTGTAGGTTTCTAAAGCTTTCGTTCTTTCCCGGGGAGGCTGCACTAAAGAGCTTCAAGAAGAGAAAGCAGATGCAGTATATTAGTGGCTGCTATCCACATGCTGGGGAGAGTCTTAGGGGCACTGGAAATGTTCATTTTTGCTTCCTCCCTCCAAGACAACTGTAAATGTTTCCCCCATTCCCTGGTGATCCCACTAGTGTCCACATTGTGAACAATGGCACAGCACTCATTTCTATTCTTTTGAAACAAGCACCTGTACTAATTTGAACTCATTTTGTAAAAGAATACCAAATACCCACATCGAAAGGAATGGCCTCAACCTTGGCCCTCTTTAAGGTCACCAATGTCCTCATCGTTGACAAATCCAGTGGCCACTACTCAATCTTAATCTTCCTCGACCTTCCTGCTGCCTTCGATAAGTGGACCACCACCTTTTCCTGGAAATAATCTACATTTGGCTTCACCGACACCGTCCTCTCCCTATTCTCCCCCAACTCTCTGGCCACTCCTTCTCAGTTTCTATCACATGCTCCTGCTCTGCCTCCCACCTTAAGACATTGGGGGACCCTCAAGGCTCAATTCTCGGCCGCCATCCATTCTCCATCCACACCCACTCGCTTGGAGAACTCATTCACTCCTCCAGCTTCAACTACCAGTGTGGATGATTTCCAAATCTCCATCTCCAGGCCTAATCGTTCTCCTTCTCTGCAGTCTCGTATTTCCTCCTGCCTTCAGGATATCTCTACGAGGATGCTCCATTGCCACCTCAAATTTAACTTGTCCAAAACAGAACTCATCTTCCCACACAAACCCTATCCTCCCAACACCACCACCTTCCACCTCACAAGCCCGTAACCTTGGCATTATCTTTGAGCCATTGCTCTCATTCAACCCGCACATTCAATGTCATGAAATCCTGTGAGTTCTACCTTCACAACATTTCTAGAATCCACTCTTTCCTCTCCATAAAAACTGCTACCAGTAAGCACAGTGCTCTGCATACAATAAGTGCTCAATAAATACCATTGATTGAAAAAGGAACAGGGAAGTAGGCTGATTCAACACAACAGCTAAACTGGAGAACATGATATATCTTTTCTTATATAAAAGATCCTTCCTTCCATGTTGTCCACTACACCCTCAAGAAACCAGATTCTCTGCCAGCAAGTTCTTCCCCCCATGGGTTTGAAGCATGTGAATGATGTAGAAAGTGGGAGGGAAACATAGGAAACCATTATTTTGCTTCATTTTACACTATGACCCCTTTCTTCCCTTGCCACAGCTCTGCTCAGGTTCATCCTTGGGTTGATCCCAGTAATTTCTCTGTTCCTCACTCATCTTCTTTCTCCACTGAAGTTGAAACCTAGACAGTGTAAATGCACAGATTTAAATGTCTTAGCGGCTTGAGCCACTGATCTAGGCTAATAAATGTTTTGGTCGAAGAAAGGAGGCTGGTAGTCAACTCTTGACAAAGTGATATAGACCCGACCCAAAGAACTGTGAAAAGTTTTGCTCATCCTAGGGAAGGAATTACCAAACTGATTCCATCCAAATAAGTTAGTCTTTTCCCACAACCAATCAGTTAGCTCCACATAAGTAATACCACTTTGCAAAACGAGTTACAAAATGGATCCAAGTTGGACATAAGGGAAGAAAGTGAATTCACTTGGTCAAATAGAAAAGAAAAAATTCGGGCAACTCCATACTGATTTATGCTCTTATTTACACCAGTCCAATGAGACAAGAATTTCTCAATAGCTTCGTGACGATATGGCACTGGCCTTTCCAGTGAAGAAATAGCCAATTACCTAGGAAAGGGAAAAAATATACCAACCATATGTCTCTGCTGGCATAAGCAGCTAATGACATTGGCAGAGAATCCACAGTGAAGCAGTATTATGGCTCTCATCTGCTAACTGTTTAACGTACTCGCCCCTTTGGGAAAGAGACAGATAGAGGCATACGTAGAAAAGTCTCTTTCCCTTTGGAAAGCTAATCTAAGAAGTGTATGGATGCTGCCAAGGGAAAAAAAAAAAATCAGATCCTACATGTGGACCCAGAATGTCCCTAGCAACCGGTGCAAACAGAAAGCACTATCCAAGCAGAGCTATTGTCAAACCCCTTCAGAATCTACAAATATTTTCTTTCCTAGTAAAGTAACTGACTATTCTCACTCTGAATCTCCTCAAAGGCCTAAAAGGCAGCAGAGAGGGCTTATTTGGTCTCAACAGGGAAATCATTTCCTGCAATTGATTTGATCTGTGGACGTATTAACCTAACAGCGGCTGACCTAAGATCACAAAGGACAGTTCTACGGATCCCTCAGGATACCGTCCCCCCATTTTTCAGAAGCCATTGCCTAAGGCTCACCTGGAGTGATGTTTTCTAGGCCCTGGCTCCGAGGTGGTGATCGCCCAACAGGGTTCTGGCCCAGACAACCCTCGGAGGCTGAGTGGGCCTCCGTTATAGCGATCAACGGGTTAAAGGGTTCAATTTGTTTTCATTTAGAAAGTGATTTCCAATGCGAACACATTTCCTCAGATGGTACCACTCTATGAGAAGTGAAAGCACCCAGATAAAAGGAACATCATGCTCCACTGATTAAGAATGGGAGAGGCATTTATTTATTTATCCAGTTTACAGTACAGCAAAAACTGCACGAGGGACCTAACAGAACCCAGGGTGATTTCAGTACTCTTTTAATCCACAGTGCCTCATTACCTTCATTTTTTTTTTTTAAAGTATTCTGATGACAACTCACAAATGGCCTTAAAAGTCCTCACAGCCATAACCCTCACTTAGAACGCCCTCAAATAAACCTCTCACAAACCCGATACTGCTGAATCCAAAGTTTTGGGAGGAAGGTAAAGTAGCAGCAATGGAGGCTTGGGAGCCAACTGCAAAGAACTGGAATGGAGACAGCTACGGACACCTTGAACCAAAAAGCACCCTGGGGTGTGAGACAGCAGGAGAGCAAGATTAAGTAAAGGAAATGAAGGCCTCCCACAGAGAATGTAAAAGGCAAGCAGTTTGTTGTTTTGTGGGGTGTTTCTTTAAATATGTGTCAAGTGCTTACTCTGTGCCAGGTACTGTACTAAGCACTGGGGTAGATACAAGATAATCAGACTGGACACAGTCCCTGCCCCACATGGGGCTCAGAGTCTAAGTAGGAGGGTACTGAATCCCCATTTTGTAGATAATAACAATAATAATAATAATGATGCGATTTGTTAAGCACTTACTATGTGCCAAGCACTGTTCTATGCACTGTGGGGGTACAAGGTAATCAGGTTGTCCCACGTGGGGCTCACAGTCTTATTCTCCATTTTACAGATGAGCTGAGGCCCAGAAAAGTAAGTGACTTGCCCAAGGTCACACAGCTAAGTGATGGAGGCAGGATTAGAACCCATGACTCTGACTCCCAAGTCCAGGCTCTTGCCACTGAGCCACACTGCTTCTCTGAGGTAACTGAGGCAGAGAGAAGTGATTGATCAATTGACTTGCCCAAGGACCCACAGCAGAAAAGTGGCAGAGCCAGGATTAAAACCCAGGTCCTCTCAGTCCCGGGCCCCCACTCTTTCGACTGGGCCTCGCTGCTCTCCACCTGACATCAATCTGTGGTATTTATTGAGCATTTACCGTGTGCAGAGCATTGTACTAAGCACTTGGGAGAGTACAACTTGGGAGAGTTGGTAGACATGTTCACAATCTGTGTTTAGACATTTTCACTTGACACCTCCCAACTACTTTGAAGCAGCGTGGCTCAGTGGAAAGAGCACGGGCTTTGGAGTCAGAGGTCATTGGTTTGAATCCCGGCTTGGCCACTTGTCAGCTGTGTGACTGTGGGCAAGTCACTTAACTTCTCGGTGCCTCAGTTACCTCATCTGTAAAATGGGGATTAAGACTGTGAGCCCCACGTGGGACAACCTGATTCCCCTGTGTCTACCCCAGTGCTTAGAACAGTGCTCGGCACATAGTAAGCGCTTAAATACCAACATTATTATTATTATTACTTTACAGATCTCCCCCTTATTTCCCACATTTGGTCTCTGCGTTTCTTAAAAAAACCACACATATATTTTTCCCTTACAGTGCTACCACTGCTTTGATTGAATGGAATACGTGCGGAGAAGCGTGGGGCAGAAATCTGGTCCATTTCTTGCCTTGGGCTTGACCCTGCTCTCACCTCTTACCTTGTTTGAATGAGACACGGAATGTCCGCCCCATCATTCAATAAAGAGGGCAGATTTTCTTACACATATCAGGTCACTTTTCAATAGAGCGTCCTCAGGCGAATGACAGGAATAGAATCGGGAAGAACTAAGATCGGCATATATAGCTGCCTGGATGCAGGTCAAACACTAGTACAGGAATCATTAACCTCAAAACCACTGGAATCTGCAATCCAGTGGCCCGTGGAGGTACAGGTTAGATGGGAGAGACGGTGCTGGGTACCTGGAATTTCACTTAGCCACTCCTTTCACCGCCTGCGGTAAACAGTGGGTTACGTGCTTAGCTATTTTTTCACTGAACTATGTAATACACTCTATAAGTAGGCAAACCTTTGAGGAGTTTAGCATAAAAAAATCATTGAGTGTGTTGTCTTATTTCCACTCACATTACCGATGTCAATAGCAACACGCTAATGTGTGGGAATGATATTAATTACTGTCTACACAAATAAGATGGTTTCAGAATTTCACAAATTGGTAGCTGCTTTATAATTTTTCAAACAATGAGGAATAATCATTGAAATTCATTACGAATCCAGGAGATAGTGTCCAGTAAAATGGAGCCATTCAAATGATAAAGCGTAACTGGGACCTTAACTAAAAACATTTTATCACTACTAATTCTCCAACTTGAGCACGTTCAACTTTGCAGAAGATCAATGGGATTGCTCATAGTTACAATGAAGCCAGAATGTTGACTGAATATTGGTTCATAAAAGCCATCAAGGAGGGAGACATTACTCGGAGGTTCAGAGAGCTGAGTTGAGGTCTTTTCTCGGATCTGTAGCCCAAAAGAGAAGATGATCCAGCCCACACCTCATTGGGACTTCCCATCAACCCCCGATTTGGTTTGGGAGGGGTGAGGAAACTCCAGAAGCGGCGGGAGACCTACTCGACTTTTAAAACGTGGAAAAGATCGGGGCTGTAACTGTTGTGACTGCTGGACTCAGTGTTGTGAGGAGTTTGAAAATATGCTCCTCTAACCTCAGTACTCTCCTGTTCTTATTCTATTTATCTTTGCTCTGGTTTTGAATGTTGCTTCTGTGATTTACTGTTTCACATTTCCCAATGCATTTGTCACCAACCTGTCCCCCGACTTTATTCTTAAATAGTGAACTTCTTAGGAGCCTGGGACAGCTCTGTTTTTGCCAGTGAATTTTTTTCCCAGCATTTAGAAGATTGTGTTGCACACAGAAAGCACTTAATAAATACTACTCCTTCTAGGACTAAAAGTATAGGAGGATCAGGAACAAGAAAACTCAGGGACATTAGAACAGTGCTTGACACATAAGGACTTGAATACCATAATCATAATTACTATTGTATTAGAGCTCAGGATTTGTACGTGTATTGAAGGGACGTCTCCTCCAAGAGGCCTTCCCTGACTAGACCCCCTTTCCTCTTCACCCACTCACTTCTACATTGCCCTGACTCGCTCCCTGTATTCACCCCACTCTCGGCCCCTGTACATATCTGTATTTCTTTATATTAAATGCCCATTTCCCCCTCTAGACTCTTTGTGAGCAGGGAATGTGTCTATTTATTATATTATACTCACCCAAGCGCTTAGTACAGTGTTCTGCACATAGTGAGTGCTCCATAAATATGATTGAATGAATTAATAGGTAAATTGGATAAGAATACAATGGACTATATAATGAATGCATTTTCCAACCACTTCCCATTTACTTGCACAAACTTTATTTCAATAAGGGATTTAGTTAAAAACAAAAAGTCTGCATTTTCACTATAATCGAAAAGTTCGAAAGTCAGAATTTGCCATTATTAATATGAAAATAGTCATGTTCCCAAAAAAATGAAATGCAAGTTACATGATACTTTATTTTTTACTCATAAGAGAGGCTCCTAAACAGAATGAATGGACTTTAAAAGGCTTATAAATAAAACATAAATAAACCCATCTTCCCAAAATAGAGAAATTAAAGCAGTATTTGTATTCAATCACTACTTCATCACATTACTGTCCTTTTCTACAACCCAAAGAGGCTGTATTTGAGCATTTTCTGACATTTGGATGCACAAACCCAGTAATGGGGAAAAATAACAACTGTGGAATGGATGGAACCAACACCAATGATATTTCACATCTCTGAGCTATTCAACCTCACTACAGTACGAAAACTCAGGAAATGTGGTTAGGCTATATTGTTACTGCCTTTTTATTGGTTAAAAAGGTTAAACCTTTTTAAATAAAACCTTAGGTTTTATTGGTTATTTTTTTTAAGGTTAAAACTATAGTGGCATCACTATTTCGGCAAAATAAAAACATTACATCCTCCTCGCTCTTCTCTAAACCAAACCACCCCACGTAATATTTATTAATCAAAGAATTCGAGTTCAAAACACTTCAGGGCCTCAAAAAGAATCGCCCGGAAACAGATACAGAGTATGTTCTAGGTTGCCATTTTATTACATGTTAAACTGATTTCAGTGAGAAACCTACTCAGTCTGCTAAAAACAACTACTCCCATTCCTTGCTCCCTTGCTGAGTGACCTGCAGGGTGAATCTCTTTAGTTCCTATGACCCAAAAATAACACTTAAAAAAAAAAATCTTCCGAGAAAGGGAGTATAACAAAATCCCACAATGCCCTTCAACAACAAAATGTCTCTTATTAAAAAAAATCCTATTGGATGGACACGACTGAGTCAGCTTTAAAAATAATTTATACAAATGGCCCTTTGGTATTTCAAACACATTGCAGTCTCCATTATACCACTCTCATATATACTCAGTTTGCTATCCGGCGCACATAATTTGCAAGTATTGGCCCTGGAGGGCCAAGCTCCCGCCTCACAATTCTCTCTTTATTTCATACACCATCACCGCCGGTAATAACCTTGCATTGGGAACTTGTACTCTGTTATTCAGTTATTGCCAGTGCCAGTTGAAACACCTACCTCAGTTGATTTTTAGGAGCCGAATAGGGAAAAGCCGTGTAGAGAATAAAGACGACAGAAATCAGAAGGTCATCGTCGAGTCCTCCGTGATGGCAGGTGGCAGCGATCGCTCACCTTCTAAACTCATCGGTTATTGAAAAAACAAAGTGTAGCTGCACATATTCCAGAATATTGTTTAAATGACCCTTTCATTTTTCCAGCACAGATAAACTGGGAACCCATTTATGTCTTGGACATCCACGCTTTGCAAAAGACTGTGCACCACGGTACTGGGCAGAGGCTATACTTTAGGGAAGTTATCGAACCGGGACGCTTCTTCGCCTTTCCCAGTTTTCTGCTACATTAAGCCGCAGTGTTCTCAGTTAACTCACCAAAATGGGCTCCGAAAGCCCAGCTGGGAGGAAGAAATTGAAAGGGTTTTTACGGGGCGCTTACCTGTGCTGACAGAAGCTTGCCTCACGCCTCGGTCTCCGGCAGCAGCTCCACCTCCACCTCCCGCGTCTTACTCGGCTCCAGAGCTCTGAGCCGAGGCCCCAGCTAGCTGACCGTTATCCCTCTCCACCTGCTTGAAAACCTGCTTACTCAGAACCAGGACCGCCAACCTCTCCTATCCCTCCAAAAGTCTGCTTGCTCTGGGGAGGGGGCCATCATGGCATAGTGGATGGAGCACGGGCCTGGGAATCAGAAAGTCATGGGTTCTAATTCTGGCAGCACCACTTATATGGCCTTGGGCACCTCACTTAACTTCTCTGAGCCTCAGTTACCTCACCTGCAAAATGGGGATTTAGACTGAGACACCCATGTGGGACAGGGACTGAGTCCAATTTGATCATCTTGTATCCACCCCAGCGCTTAGTTCAGTCCCTGGCACATAGTGCTTCACAAATACCAAAATTACGTCAACGTAATGGACATCATCAGACTGAAAGATGGAAAAATACCAAACCTCCACTTTGCTACACAAGGCCTTTTCGAAAAGCGATGAGGAGGGAAGCATACACAGGGTTAACCACATGCACTGAAACCATCCAATAATCTGCACCGATGGCTCCAAATAATACAATCTTGCATCAAGTGTCTAAACTAACCAGTTTAATTTTGCCAGCATTACATCCATGCATCTCCCTTCCCCCAGCCCACACTCCTTCAGCCAAACGCATCATTAACTCCGAATACATACAATCAAACCCTATAATTCCGACTGCACACACTTTCATCAAAATGTATTAGAATTTGCTTATCAACTTCCATTTGCATCTGACTATTTTAAAAGGAAGGGAAAGGGTTTCAATCTGTTTTTTCCCCATTTAATTTGATCATGCAGCGTTATTTATAACGATTCTTGCCCATGCCTCCGGAAGAAACTCAGTGTGTTTAGACGAACTCGGGAGTCATCCAAAAGAAAGAGGGGAATACTAATAAAGTGGGAGCTTTTTTTTTTTGTTCTTCCGGCAAATTGGATTCTGAGGATCAGATGCCCGTTGATCCAGATCAGTAGAAAGGGTCAAGGCACCCGCAGAACAAGAAGGTCTTCTATCTAGAAGTGTGGCTATCCTTCAGATTAAAGGTTAGGGCAGGGGTAACACTTTACCTTTCAATCACATAGTGCAAACAAAGGAAGGCCTACGGTCCACCAAAACCCAACTGCAAAAAGTCAACTAATAAAAATAGCAAATTCCCCATCTGCTCAGTGAGGTCCATCAATCTCAACCACTGATGTTCAATGGGGTCCCCAGTTTGATGAGCCCAGAGGAACATAGATTTATTCAAGGTGCCTGGAAGTTGGCCACCTAAACTAGTCAGGAATGCAAGGCAAGAATGGGGAAAACAAAACAAAAAAGAGGAAGGAAGCTCCAAAATATTTTTTTTTAATGGACTCCGGTGATGACAGCAGCAATTGGGTTTGCAAGTGCTTATAGCACAGTGCACTGCACACAGTAAGTATTCAATAAATACCACTGACTGATTATTCGTACCCAAGCATTTAGAAAAATACTTAGAGAAGCAATGTGACTTACTGGATACAGCCTGGGCCCGGGAGACAAAAGGAGCTGGGTCCTACTGCCAGCTCTGCCACTTGTCTGCTGTGTGGCCTTGGGAAAGTCATTTAACTTCTCTGTGCCTCAGTTACCTCACCTGTAAAATGGGGACTAAGGCCACGAGCCCCACGTGGGACACTGTGTGCAACCTGATTAGCTTGTATCTACCCCAGTCCTTAATACAGTGCCTGCCACAAGAAATCTCATTAAAAAAACCCAAACCTTAGTACAGTGGTCTGCCTACAGGAAGCACTTAATAAATGAAACTGGAGATTGATTTTAGGGGAGCAGGGGGACCTGTCCCAGGACAGTTATCCATTCCTGGATCTCTTAGTGAACTGCAGCAGATTCTGGCTGGCTTCCAGCAACAGACAAAGAATGGATGAACACGGTACAGAAGACAGAATAATCAAATAGGGTTGAGTTCAGTCCAGCCATCTTCTATGGCTTTAATGTAGCTCAAGATATCATTTTCTTAAAAAATGAGTTTCTGAAACGAGATTTCAAGTAAAAAGTAGAGTAATTTGGTGGCTCAACAGTATTTACTGAGTACTTTCTACGTACAGTCCCCTGCAATTTAAAAACTATCGAGGCACACAAAAGTAAAAGCCTCGATCTTTTAGAGTAATTTACAATCCAGTGTGTGACACGATGCATTTACAAATTAATATCCATCAACGGTACTTACTGAGAGCTTACCGTGCACAGAGCACTGTACTAAGGACTTGGATGAGTGAAATCGAGTTGGTAGACATGTTACCTACCCACAATGAACTTATATTCTAGAGGAGCTTACAGGGTACCGTCTGAAGTCTCACTCAAAAATGTTTTCAGAATTTGATATATTTCTAAGAGAGAGAAATAGTTACATAAATAAGTAATAAGTGCTGAGGTGACTGACAGTAAGGCATAAACGGAAAGTGCCTGGAGGAAGTGGCTTTTTAGGAGAGCTGTGAATGAGGTGAAAAGTGTGTTTTGGTGAAGCGGATGAGAAAGGGCATTCTAGGCATGAGTAATCAGACAGAGATGACATAGTTAGGAAATAGGCTCGGGAGTACAGGGGTATGGAAATGATGTTGTCATGGTATTGCTTATTATGCGTCAAGCACTGTTCCAAGTAAGGGTTGGTGCAGAAACAAGCCAGACACCCAGTCTAAGTAGGGGGAAGAGAGTAGATCAGTAAGTGGGAACCAGTGCCTTAAAATCTGAGAGCCAAGATTTTTTTTTTTCAAAGGTAGATTTTTTTAAGGAGAAGAAAATGATGTGCTCCGATCAGCACTTTTAACAGATGATACCTGAAGCCGTATGAAAGCCAGACTTAAAATGTGGGAGGTGAGAGGCAGGGAGCCCTGGAAGGAAACTGTTAGAGTAGTCTAAGGAAACTGTTAGAGTAGTCCAGCGGAGACGTGATGGATAGTAAACAAGATGTGTTCGGGGTAGCAGAAAAATTCCCAGGGGCGTGAATGATAGAAGTAAACAACGGAGAAAGACGTCGTGGCTACGGACAGGGAAATAGTCAACAACATTTTGAAGTATCCACTGAGGGCGAAAAGGAGCTGAAGAGACAGATTGAAGATGACAGAGAGACGTGAATGTGAAAGCAAATCCTTGGAAATTCACACGGGGTTAACTGAATCGCAGGAAGATCATTAGGCCATCTTGAAAATCAGGGGGGACCCCACATGTTCCAACTGGCCAGGCTGCCAAGTATTTAGGACTATGCTAACTTCTAATTTACTCCTCTGTTATTCTGTGAGCATTGCTGTTGGGAATTATGGATTTTGATTTATTCAATCAATATCATTTACTGATTGAGCATTTGCTACTTACTGTGAACAATACAAAAGAACAGAAATAGACGATCCCTGCCCACGAGGAGCTGACAGACGAGAGGCAGAGACAGGTATTAAAATAAATTACAGAGGGATATGTAACTGTGTGACCTTGGGCGAGTCACAACTTCTCTGTGCCTCAATTTCCTCATCTGTAAAATGGGGATTAAATACCTGTCTTCCCTCCTACATAGACTGTGAGCCCCATGTGGGTCTCGATTATCTTGTATCCACCCCAGCGTTTAGCACATAATAAATATTTAATACCACAATTATTATTGAGTTTCCAGTTCTCTACCAGTCTAGGGTACAGGAGGGAGAGTCAAGCTGAGGCCTACCCATTCCATTTCTGGCTTGGCCAATGGCTAGCGAGTGGAAAGCATCCTGCTAGAAGTCAAGACTCCTCTGTGCTGGGCAGCAGTGGCGTGGGAGAGAGTCGAGGGCGGAGACTCAATTTTACTGCACGGAAGGCGGCAATGGTAAACCGCTTCTGGATTTTTACCAAGGGAACGCTATGGATCCACTACCAGAACGATGGGAGGTGGAGGTGGGGCGTTCTGGGAGAGATGTGTCCACGGTGTCACTATGGGTCGGAGACGACTCAACAGCATAAGACAAGGGCTGTGGGCCCTCAGTGGGAACATGACTTTCAGAGGTAAAAGAGAGTAAATTGAGCTCAGACTCTAATCAGCTCCTCGGCACACATTCTTGGACCTGAACTCTACGGTCCAGAGGGCTTGATGGGAGATTCCATCATCACTGTATTAAACTAGGGACTTAGGTCGGTGCTGTAATACTGAAAGATTCTTACTGGAATTTTTTTCATCCTAAACATTTATCAGGAAAATGTTCCTTGATGCCCCATGTGCAATATTGATTCCAGCGTATGGGGCTGATAGAAAATTTTACATATTGCTAGATAGCTGTAAACTATTTGCACGGACAAATTAAACGAGCAGGAGATGGAAAGGAAGGAAGGCATAAGATTTTTGACTGAGAGGAGAAAAAGCGGAGAGTTTAAAATGAAAGAATAAAAAGCGCATGAAAGAGAAAGGGATCTCCACTATTTCCATTCTATACACCACTGAGTGGATGCCTGAAATTGAAAACAAAGCAAAAGATCCACACACACCCCCATCCCCAAAGTCTTCCAAATGAAGACAAAAACAAATTGAAGGGGTTTATTGCAGAAGGGCTTTTAGGCTTGATAAAGATGACAGGGGGAGACGAGTCTTGCTGACCGTTAATATGGCTGCTAAACCAGAAGGCCTGCCAGGTCAGAAGGTATCCACGGAACTGTTAGTAGAGTGCTGCACACAAGCGCTTAATAAATACTATTGAATAGTCAACAAGATAATAAATACGATTGAATGAATGCCGGCTGCCGAATTCTGTTCCTCCAAAAGAGAAAGATGTCAGGTTGTCATTTTACAGATAAGCACACGGACAATCTGGGGTTACCAAAAGGCTCACCAAACTTAGGACACACAAAACGGAAATGCAAAGATACTACTGCAATGTTGTGTTTCTACTTCTTTGTTACCTTGCTTGGTTTCCTTTTCCCTTGCTGCATTCCCCTCCCACCCTGCCCCAAGAGAAGGTATTGTTTTATGGATCATTGAGTGAGGATAAATGCTAAGACAGGTTTTGATTGAGGTGGTTTCTCAGGGAGTTGTAGCATGCTGGCTAATGCCTTCCCTCCCCCAAAGGTTTCCAGACAGCTGCTTTCATAAAAAGTGACATTTCTTGACTACTCATCATCTCGTTCAAAATAACATGACTTAAAACAAGACATTTTCCCTAGAGACCTTGGAAGCTGGTTTTTAAATGGCTTATCTTTGCCCAGTGGACATCTGTTCCCCTTGTGGTATGATGTTTTTCTCGTCTGGGTGCCTCATTTCCATAGGCATGAGCTGATGAATATTCCCTTCCTCTGGTGGTTCTTGGCATAGAAGCAGCCAGAGGTTAGGATGAGTCTCATGCCACTAAGTCTACACCTAAGATTCTCTCTCTCTCTCTCTCACATTTACAGAGTACTCATTCATTCATTCATTCAATAGTATTTATTGAGCACTTACTATGTGCGGAGCACTGTACTAAGCGCTTGGAATGTACAAATCGGTGACAGATAGAAACAGTCCCTGCCCTTTGATGGGCTTACAATCTAATCGGGGGAGACGGACAGACAAGAACAATAGCAATAAATAGAATCAAGGCGATGAACAGACAAGGTTCTCCTTAGAGCATGTTGGGGGAAAAATGTAGGCTATAATTAGAATAAAGTACAAAAGAAGGAACAAGGCCTATCTTAATTTGGACCTTATTTTTTCTAATCAAATAAGAGAAACATGAAGATGCACTCACTGGGTGATCAGAATATACATTTGAAGAAACTTGATGCATGCCCATTCACACAAAATTTATACCCACTTAGCAGTGTAGGGGAAAGGGGAGGCTCAGGGGATTATCTTTGCAAGGATCCAAGAAAAGGCACCTTGATTCCTATTTGGATAGAGATGCTAAGGAAAACAAGTGTGAGGGAGGGTGAAGAGGGCCATAGTAACCATCTGCCACCTACATTCTTCAGGCATGAATTGGGATACAGATACTCTTGCCCCATGAGAAAAGGTTAGAACACGTACCCTGATAGATTTGTGTGTGTTCGGGCATCAGCCACACTTCCATTTAAGGATGAAGTCTCACAATCAGCAGGACAACTTCCAAAAAGGGAAAGACAACTATTTCCCTCTCGAGGGTAGGTGAGAGTGAATGTGAGCATGTGTGTGTGTAGAGACAATTTCCTGCCTTGGATTTGTCAAACTGCAGGCTAAACATGAAGGGGTGTTTTTTTGGTTTGGGGTTTTTTTTTGTTTTTTTTTTAAAGCACAGAACACCTGATAGCACTGGCAGTTGTCATTTAGTTCTAATAATCTCTGCAAAGGCACACCTGGTCTTGTGGTATTTGTTGGAAATGTATCTTTCAAAATTGATCTTGCCTCTTGAGGGAGGGGAGAGTGCTGATGCTAACTTAATGTGCCTGCAAAACTCTATTAGTTCTGAGGAAAGTTATGAGCTTCTCTAGAGGAAAGAGCCACCCCTGGAGCAATCTCACAGATTCTCATGTCTGGTACCCTGTAATAGCTGGCAAGGAACACCAGATATAGCAGCTATGTTGTCAGCTGATGAAAAGTACGATTAATAACTTTCGCTTTAATACTGAGCTCTAGCATTTAGTAAAGGGATTGCAATCCTGCTAGTTACAGACGGTTACTATGGCTCGCTTCACCCTTCCTCACACTTGTTTCCCTTAGCGTCTCTATCCAAATAGGAATCAGGGTACCTTTTCTTGGGTCCTTGTGAAAAATAATCCCCTTGGCCCCTCTCACTGCTAAGTGGGTATAACTTTTGTGTGAATGGGCAGGCCTCAAGTTTCTTCAAGATGAGGCTGCCAACAGTGAGATTAAATCCACCAGAGTGGGTGTCTCAAAGAGAATCTCTTACAACCCTTGGTCCAGGAAAATATAGTACTAAACCTTTTTGGCTCCCAACCAATCAGGTGAATAGTACAATCAGACACGAATGGTTAAGATGAGAAAGTACACCTTAAGGCCAATTGGGTGTGCCTTTGAATTGTTTTTAACGGGAATACTAGTGGTGGTTGACATTGACCCTTTCTCAGATTCTGGTCCAGCCTCCGTGCCTAAGGGCACCCAACGTGAGAGGGCTGGTAGAGAGAACAGATGTAGTCTGTGACCACACGGTAGAACAGTTCAGGAGCAGACGCCATCACTGTGCCCTTAAGTTATTCTTGAGGCTATTTTCTCAATATTCCCATTTCGCAAGTTATGGATAAAGTGTATCAGATGGCCCAAAACGGATCCACATGTAAGTCCTCATAAGAAATGAAGAATTTCGACTCTGGAGCGTTTCAGTCTGGTTCATCTGATACAGCCACAGACCCGGTTTACCTTAGAGATGCCGCAAATGACTGTACCCACCTTAACTTCCAAACCTCTTTAGTAAAATGAACAGAACGGACTCTGTCCAACTTAATTAACTTGTATCTACCCAGGGCTTAGTACCATGCCTGGTACACAGTAAGCACTTAAAAAATACCATAAACAAAATAATGATCTTGTGGGTTCTTGGAAACAAATTACTGGGATAATTCTTACTTTTCTCCTGTAAAGCACAGCACATTTGTGTCTGATTTCTATCACTGGATAGCACTCACAGATCCCAACTCTGCATTGAGTGGAGGGATGAAAAGAGGGCAGGGTACTTTGGAGGAGATATTGAAAGGGGCAGAGCATAGACTTTAAAGAACCAATAAGCCCAAAAGCCACCACTTAGATTCTTCTCTAAGTGCTGAGAAGCAGCATGGCATGGTGGATGGAATATGGGACTAGGAGTCAGAAGATCATGGGTTCTAATCCCAACTCGGCCACTTGTCTGCTGTATGACCTTGGGTAAATCACTTCATTTCTTTGTGCCACAATTACTTCATCTGTAAAATGGGAATTGAGGCTGTGAGCCCAGAGTGGGACAGGGACTGTATTCCCCCCAACACTTAGAAGAGAGTCTGGGACATAGTAAGAACTTAACAAATGCTATTACTATTACCATTATTATTATTTTCAGCCCTGACTGCAATCTCTCAGGGCTTGACAGAGACTTGGTATGAGCAAGAGTGGGTATTCGGTTCACACAGCGGTGGAGGAAAATTCCCCATTTGCTCCTCTGAAGTGGAATTTTATGGGATTATATTCTCTACTTATATACTTATTTAAGATCTTTGGGAATATGGTCACAACTTTTTGTTTATTGAAATCATTGAAGTGACCATAATTGAAATAAACTTTGCCAAATGACATATGGAAGATCTTCCTCAAATTCAGGGTGTTAGGCAGCAAAACTAATGACCAAAAAGTCCTTAGAAGGATGAACTAGAAAACTGCTGGAAGCCCCTACCAGAAGTAGGGTTATAAGAAAAAGCACTGCAGGTCAAACCAAGAGTGAAGGGATGCATTTCCACCTCTGCAAATGCCCTTAGCACTTTACACCTAAACACACCAAAAATGGTGCTGTGGTACCCTACCCTTCATTCTTGGAGGAGTCTCTAGTCAACTACAAGACATAAATCCTTCTAACCCATTATAAACTTTTTAAAAAGTGGCTTTCTTCCAACTCCTTGAAAGAATGCAAGCCCAAAACAGTGTAACTGCTACCTAAATTAGTGACTTTTTTGTATCACCCACCCACCTCCCACTATAAGGCAAACTGTCAAGTCCAGAGAAGCCATTTGAAAGCACTTATAGATTCATTAAACACACAAAGGTTTCAATTGTTCACCCATCACTAAATGCCATCGAAGAACATTGACTTTAGCCGGTACTTGGTGACAATTAAGTTGAACACAACTACAAAAATCACAGTAATTAAAACTCCCAAAGAGAAACAAGGAAAGTCGCCCAAGCGCCTAATCACTTATAATATTTTTGATATTATTTAAGGGATTCCAGCTATAGAACATCAAGCTTTTATTATTACACCATCAAGTAATTAGAGAGAAATTTGAAAACACTAATGAGATATGCAAAAGTACTAAACGGAAGTCATTTCTTAGAGGAAAGAGAATTAGCGTGGTCTTCCCTTGGTGACTTGGGAGAAATCGTATAAAGCTGGGCTAGGAAAAGATTCAAATTCCTCCTGTGACAAAAGAAGACCCGCAAAAGAAGACCCACAGGTTACTCCAACTCAGTTTTCATTCATTCAATCGTATTTATTGAGCATTTACTATGTGCTGCTACCCCAGAACCAAATTTTCCAAATGTCAGGAGCCTCTGAATCCATGAACTGCCGACCTGAAAGCAGTTATGATTCTGGAATTCAAACACATGAGCTGGAAATCACGACTGGAATACCTTCCCATTCAAAGGAATTCAGAATGCAGAATTTCCAGGAATCCTTCTGGTTTATAGGTCTGTTCCAAAAAGCAGGCCAAGGCAAAAATCCTCCACACAACTAAAACAATTCAAAGAGGGTCTCAGATTTCTGTAGCTACAACAAGCCTATACTGTGAGGTTTTTAGCTACCAATTTATCACTTGGGCTAATGGCATTGAAAAATCTTGTGCCTGGAGATCTCAAGTCTTCTAGGCTTTAAAATAGGAGCAAATACCTTAGCCCCATCAAGTTGCTGAAAGATCTTGAGCAAATCCCTTCATATGGCCATGCCTTCAGTTTCAAATCAGATATACCAAGTGCTGGCTCTGGCACCACAAGGACATTTACTATGATCGTATTAATATTCTGCAGAGTCAAGTTCAGACAAATGCTACCGTTTGAATTCCCATTTTCCACTTCTGAATGTCAATTACAAGACTTTTCACTACTTTTCTTTTTAATAACGCTGAACTGTAAAGGCTGACTAGTCTTAGATAGTACTACACTTGACACAAGTTTGAACAGTTCAAGCCTAGATATTATTACAATCTGCGCAATCTCTCCCTTAGGGAAAATATAATAATATATTATTATACAGATTTACCTTTGGGGGATACTCTTCACATAGGAGGCTTCTTTGTGTGACAAGAGTCGTTGAAATCAGGGTCGTGATGAAAGCACCGGTTTTTCAATTCAGAGGTGACCTTTACATGACTAGGGGAATGTTATTTATGCTCTAGTCAGTGGCTCCAACCTTAGCTGAAAGGAGGGTGACTTTTAGGGTTTAGCACTTGTCCCTGAAAAATTCTGTCCTGCTGCTAGGCATCCTTGAGTGCAAAAAAAAAAGTATTCATGAGAAAAATCCAAATGCAAATCTTGCTAGAAGCACTTTTTGAGTACTACTGGGAGATCTAGAAAATTGAATCACTTTCTCCTTTTGCTTCTAAGAGAAAATACTGAACACATCAAATAGCATTATCATTAAATACTTGTTCTCTAAAGCCCTGAATGCACTCACGAAGGACTAATCTAGTACCAGAATGTAGTTGTGATATGGGACAATCCACTGGCTATGAAGCATTCCATCTCCTCTCTCCCTCCTATTTATCTATTTACTTAGGTGGTGATCCCCATGTGGGCCAGGGACTGTATCTGATCTGATTAACTTCTACTTAGGGCTTGAAGCATATAGTAAGTACTTAACAAATACCATACTACTATTCTACTTAAGAGAGCAACATGGCTTAGTGGAAAAGCCATGGGCCTCAGAGTCAGAGGTCCTGGGTTCTTATCCCAGCTCTGCCACTTGTCTGCCGTGTGACTTTGGGCAAGTTACTTCACTCTCTGTGCCTCAGTTTTCTCATCTGTAAATTGGGGATTAAACCCTACTCCCTCCTATTTAGAATGTGAGCCCCCTGAGGGACGAGGACTGGGTTCAACCTGATTATCTGGTGTCTACCCTAGAGTTTAGCACAGTGCCTGGCACACAGTAAGTTCTTAACAAATACCGTAATGATTATGCGCTCTTTTTCTCCCACTGTACCTCAGCTTGCCTTCTTTGATCCTTTCAAAAAAACCTACTCACCGTGCCTCAAACTGCTCTCTCCACCTGCTGATCCCACGCTCACTGACTCCCCTCCTGAATGGAACTCCCTCCCACTTCCCATCTGACAGGTTACTCCTTTCCCTATCTTCAAAGTCCCTTTGATATCATATATCCTCCAAGAGGTGTTCTTCTGGATGATTTCTAATCGCCCCCACCTTACATCCCCAGCTACTATTTCAGTAGTTTGGGGACAATCTAAGATCTTAAGAACTCACAATTCCCCACGGCACTTATGTGTATATCCTTATACTCTACGACTTCCTTATTACTGTAATTTATTTTAGCATCTGTCTCCCCGATCAGAAGGTAAACTCCTTGACTGGAAGCTCCTAATTACTGTATGATATTCTCTTAAATGAATGCTGCATACAGTAGGGACTCGAGAAATATTACGGATTGATGAGCTGATTGGCCAAGCATCGCCAGGCATGTGCTGGACTTCAGGTGGATAGTATCTGCCTACAAAGTGATGGGACTGGTTGGGATACTGTGGACAGCTCCGTTCATGGCCTTTTTCTGTATTCTTGACTTTGTCCTGAAAGTCCTCCTACATCCACAGCTGCAAATCTCATCACCTTGAACTAAATAAGAAGAAAAGTCACAAGCTACCCCACTAAATTCACGACAGTCCAGTCTCACACATTCTTGAGGTGAAGAAAACCCCTTTACACAAAATGGACTTAGAAAATTCCCAGTCTTAAAAAAAAACTAAGAGGCTAAAATTGCTCTTTTAAGAAAAAAATTACCCTATTGATTATCCTTGACCCCTGCCTCTCTTTCATCCCCTGTAATCAGTTTGTTGCCATATCCTGTCAGTTTTCCTCCAAAACATTTCCAGGATCTGCCTTTTCCACTCCATCCAAATGACCAGACCACTCCAGGTCCCTGTTATATCCTGGCTTGATCACCACATCAGCCTCCTCACTGAAATATCACACTGCAGCATCTCCCCACTCCTTAAAAACCTCCAAAGGGTAGACCATTCCTCTCTGCATCAGGAGAAACTCCTGACCCTTGGCTTTGTGGCACTGAATCTACTCTCTCCCTCCTACCCATCAACTCTTTTCTCCAACTACCACCCCTCTCCCCCCTCCACCCCCTTCTGACACCCTCAGGCCTCCCCTCCACTCCCATGAGGTCACACTCTTGGTGTCTCTCAACACCATGTTCTGGACTCATTTCTCCTGTCACTAATCTCTTATTCACACCCCCCGCCCCCATCCTGGAATTCCCTCCCTCCTTCTGACAGTCCACAGCTCTCCCATCAGAAATCACAGCCTCTCCATGAGACCTTCCCTACTTAATTTCTAATGTACTACTCCTCAGTTCATATCCCCAAATTGCCACTTGAGCACTTCCACACCACCTAATCGATTAAAGAACTCACAATCCACAACTGCCCTCATGGACAAATCTTATATACCCCATCACAGACACAAACTCGTATCCCTTTTTCTTTCTTTTTTCTATCTCTAACTGATTTTAGTGCCTGAAACTCTGGCTAGATTAAACCCCCAGGAGGGCAGGAAATGTGACTACTGATTTCTATTTTACTCTCTTAAATCCTTAATTCAGTGGACTGCACACAGGAGATGCTCAAGAAACACCTGATTGACTGAAGCTTTCCTATGAGAAAACTCTCTATTTCACCAGATTCCAGATAACAAAACTGTGTGTCGGTACTGTTAAAGCAAAGGAGAGTAACAGATGACCATGAGAAAAATTAGCACAAATGTTTAGGATTTATTGGCCTTAGCCAAGTGGATTGGCTGCAAATGAAACTGGAGACTCAGGGATATTAAATGGAGAAATGCCTTGCCAGATTTATGATTTCCTCCATGTAGACATACACATATTTGTCTCTGCTAAAAAACAAAAAAACAGTTGTCTCTTCCTCAAAGAAATAAATATTTTCATTCTTTTTAAGCTACCAAATAATCCCCAACATGGGTCTATTAGGACAGACTGGATAATAATACTAATAAGGCAATAATATGAAATTGTTACTGTGCTTTCCAAATATATTCTAAATCAATGGACAAGGCAGATACTTCGCTTGGCAAGCAGGAACATAATGAAGGTGGTATTTCTGTTTCCTTCATTTTCAGGATTTTTTCCCCTTCCCTAGCATGGAATTTACTACTGCCTTAATAGCAATCTCAGAAGCAAAATCAAGAAACAAATTATTTTTTTCTTTTACACATAATCTCCCCCTTTGCTGTCAAGTGTCTGACCTTGGTTTGATAATCTCATTTCCTGAGAATCAAAAAGCTGGAAATTTAAGCTTCCTAGAGTGTTAATTGCGGCCCTGCTCCATTGCTAATCAAAAAATTGGATGTTTTGCATGAAAATGCTTCTCTAATTAATTCTCAGTCATAAAGCGCCCTGGTTTTAATAACCCCTCCTTGATTGGATAGCCTTTGAAGAGACGGTGCAGCTAATCCGCTAAACTAGAAAAAACACACGCAGAGGAAATAATAAATGGGTTTACAAAATCTGAACTAGATGACTGCATGAATACTGTCACACCCAAAAACTGATTCCCTTTTCCAGCTCCATGAAACCCCGATTTCCAGACTCTAGCATCCCACTCAAATTACCCACGATGCCTTGTGTGGGTGAGAAACAAAGGCAGCAATGAGGCAGATGAAGCAGACCAAACGTTTCTTCTCCCCTCTCTCTTGAACATCTCCATTTCCCTAATCCGACACTGACTCTCCCCGAGGGGTGGTGTTTTTGTTTTGTTTCTCTTCTTCAGTTACCACAGGATCCCAAGATATCATATTGTCACCTTGTCTATTCCGATAAAAAAAGGATTTTACCTTTTTCTCCTCTTGCTACTGACTGACAATATATAATCATACCCATCTCCAAAAGGTGCTGAACTGAATTTTCATTATCTAAAATGTCAAGATTCATTTTTGTCATCAGGGAACCCAGCTGGTCTACACTGGCAGTCCTTTGATGAATTCAAATGGAACCAGTCACCTACACATAACTTCATTTTCCCTAAACCCAGCCTTGCGTTCTACACGTTTTAATTTACGGCTTGTCAGTTTGGGATGCCATTTGCTTCGGAAGCTACTTCCACAGGGGCATTCGCAAAGTAAGCAGAGTCTTAATTAGCAGTACTTTGTTTTTACTCTTTTAATTACTAAAACAGTGACAATAGTGTGGGCAGGGAACGCGCTTACCAACTCTGTTATATTGTACTCTCCCGAGTGTTTAGTACAGTGTTCGGCACACAGTAAGCCCTCAATAAATAAGATTAATTCTGTGTACTGTACTTCTTCAGTACGTGTCCAGAAACACTAATAAATCAGGTGCCGCCCGCTATTATTTTACATTCTTAGGTTCTAGATTAATATCGAAAATAAGACAAAATAAATTTGAAGTCAACCAACCCAGAAATGGTAGCATTAAATCCTGGCTTCCACTCTCTCAGACTATTCTTACACCAACAACAAAAAAATTAGACCATACATAATGCACACCATATTCAGAAACCCATACTTTAGTATGAAATGGATATGAAAACCAAAGCGTTGCTAGCTCAAGAGCAAGGCCTCACTACAGTTTTAGCCCTAAATATCACTAGGCAATTCGGCAGGAGTATGCTAGTGTATTGATAGAAGGGATAAAACAACTGTGCAAATTAACTGTGATTTACTTGAGCTAATTAGTCAAGAACAGGCAAGTAATAATAATGTTGGTATTTGCTAAGTGCTTACTATGTGCCAAGCACTGTTCTAAGCATTTGGGGGGGATACAAGGTGATCAGGTTGTCCCACATGGGGCTCACAGTCTTCATCCCCATTTGACAGATGAGGGAGCTGAGGCCCAGTGAAGTGACTTGCCCACGGTCACACAGCTGACAAGTGGCAGAGGTGGGATTAGAACCCGTGACCTCTGACTCCCAAGCCCATGCTCCTTCCATTGAGCCACGCTGCTCCCCAAATGAAGTAGCTATGATGAATTCCAGTAGGCTTTAACATAATTTACACCGTTAACACCCTATATTATAATATTCCTCAAAGTGCATTGATCCTCAAATCACCTATTCTCTAATCTGGATGAAGAACAGGAATTTCTGCTTGTCTCCCTGAATATGGGATGCTCAGGCCGAAAAAGGAGTTGATCACAATAGCCATCCATCTCTGATGACAGCATCTTTAAAACTGAAAACTTTTACGTGACCAGAGAGTACAAGGAGTTCTGCCCTCTCTATATTTACAAAACCTGTCACCAGACACGCATCCACATTGGAATGTTTCCAGAATGTTTAGTGTCTGACTTACTTCTTAGGAATAATTTGGTCTCCGAGGTGTCCCCGACTGGGTGAGACCTGAGCGAAAGGCAGGATTGAGGAGATCCTTAGTACCCCACCAGCCCAGCTTCTGAATCCCCAGTTTTAAAATAGCCTTAAACGAATTTAAAAAACCATCTTGAAGCACTCGAGGTAAGAGCAGTGGGTCCCCACAACACTGTGGCCCATTAGATTGTACAATCTGCTGGACTGTAAACTCCTCAAAAGCAGGGATGGGGTCTGTTACTCTTATTGTATTCTCCCAAGCACTTAGCACAGTGCTCTATAAACAATCTATTGCATTTATTGAGTGCTTACTGTGTGCAGAGCATTCATTCATAATTTGTATTAAGCGCTTGGGAAGATGCAATATAACAGAGTTGGTAGACACGTTCCTTGACCACAGTGAGTTACATATAATAGGTTCTCAATAAATAGGGAGTGAGTAACTAGCCCACAGCCCTACTTGTGGAGAGCCTGAGGGTCTTGCCAATTGTACGCCACCAAAGGACTCGCTAGACCCTTGAGGACGGGGATCTGGTCTACAACTGTATTGTACTCTTCCAAAAGCTTAATACGGTGCTCTGCCCAAAGTCGACACTCGATAAATACCAATGATTGACTGAAAAGACTCCTGTTCTGCCCTGTTGGCCCACCCCAGAGATCTCTGAGGAGACAGATAAATATTGTAATGATCTTTTCCAAGCCCCAGGCTCAGTGCTCTGCATAATGTGGACCTTCGAGTCGACCTAGATTGTGAGCCCGTTGTGGGCGGGGACTGTCTCTATTTGTTGCTGAATTGTACTTCTCAAGCGCTTAGTAGAGGGCTCTGCACAGTGAGTGCTCAACAGACATGACCGAATGAATGATAATTGAAATGAAAATGTCAAAGACAGTGAAAAACTGGAATAGGTCTGTAATCTGTATGAGATGTTCCTCTTCAAAAAGCTAAACACAGACCTTTGAGAAGCTATGGCTCCCCAGTTAGATTGAAGTTTGACTCAGGATAATCACTGTTAATACCCTATGAAAATCTTTGTAATCTGAATTTGGGTAATTTTATCTCTCCCATACTCATCAATAATTTCACATTCCTCCGGGCTCTTTAAGAATATTTTGAAAGGACATAGTTATCAGTTCTAGATTTGGCCACAATCCAATTGGTGTATTTATAATCTGTTTTAATGGCTCACCTTTTTAGGTGAGCCATTTATACCTGAATATCATTACATAATTGGGAAGGAGTATGCTAATGTATAGTTGGAAGGGATAAGACAACTGTGCAAATAAACTGTGATTTACTTGAGCTAATCAGTCCAAAACAGGCAAATTTACACCTTACCATAATTTACACCTTAACACCCTATATTCTAATGCCTAATATAATATAGAGCTGGGGGCGGGGGTCCCTAGTCAGCCCTAAACCTTTTGTGTTGCTCTCCCATGACTTTTATATATAAATAAGTGGTAACATTTGATACGTGGGTGAAGGTATTCTGAATTTAGATTCTTTGCGAGTTTCGCTTCAGTTGTTCAGTGAGGTAAGTGATACCCTCAGGAAAGCATGAGGCAAAATCATCTGAATATCGTGAGCCCCATGGGGGACAGGGATGGTTTCTGACCAGATGAACTTTTATCTACCCCAGTTTTAGAAAAGTGCTTGACATATAGTAAGCCTTTAACAAATAAAGCAGCAGCAAGGAGATCATAATACTAATAATGATAATTACAATTCCTTGGAATGTCCCATAGCGGCATTCAAGATGGTGCCTGAAGAAGACCCTGTTATCATAGTGGCCACTGAGCACGCTCAGAGTTACCACCATCCCATCGACTCCCTGCAGAGCACGCAGGAAAACTGCCCAATTTGATGGACTGGTACAGCAGGCTGCGTGACATCACGATGCACTGTTGTGTGTGTGATGGCAGAGGGCATCACGTTTCACTCGAAAGGCAGCATTTTGAGTGCCCAGCGCAGAGAGCCCAGTTGTTGAAGACGGCCCCGTCACAGTGTTTTCAGAATTTCTAAATTCACCTAAGGATATTGCCATCCAAAAAAAAAAACTTGAGGAGTGTAGCTATGCTTCACTGAATTTTGAAAACTGACACCTTGACTACTTTTTACTTGTTCTTTTCTTGTAGGCTTGGGCATCATTTGAAAGCCTCCAACATTTTTCTTGAGTTTACAATTTTGTTTCCCCCATCTTCTCATTTTTTACTAGTTTGTTTTCCCTCTTTCAGTGTCCTTAAAATGTGTCACTATGGAGCTAGACAGTTTTATGACCTGCGGGCTGAGTTAGGTCTGCGTGGGGATCTGGTGTCTGCATAACTCAAAGTTAAACAGAGATTTGTTAATGACTCAGCTAATGTGATCCAAGAGGAACACCAACAAGAAAAATTCAGGCTCCAAATGAATTTTTGACCTTGATTATTCCATATGCCTTTCTTCAAATACCAGATACCCAAAGAAACTAACACATCTTCACTTTCTTGAGTGTACTTGTTAGATTGGCAAGCTATGATTTCAATGAATATACACTTAAATATATATTTTCCAAGTAGTTTTCTATCCGACCATCCATAAATATCTATGCATTTTTAAAAACTTGTCACTGTGAAATGAGAACATAAATGCACCCATCATAGAAGCTCATATATATGGATCAAAAAAATCTATGGACACTAAAAACTCAAGCCATTAAAAGAGGAAAGAAAATATGATGTAATCAATACAAAAGACTAAGTACACCCAATTCTCTTCGAACATGGAGGCTGAATTCTTGCAGAAATCCACACCAAGAAAAACTCACACTGTAGGATCCCATATTTCTGTTATACATATGCAAACAACCAATAGGGAACCAGCGTGGCCTAGCGGAAAGAGCACAGCCTAGGAGTTTGAGGATTTGGGTTCAAATCCCAGATCCTCCACTTGTCTGCTGTATGACCTTGGATAAGTCACCTAACTTCTCTGCACCTCAGTTGCCTCATCTGTAAAATGGGGGATGAGGCTGTGTGTCTCCTACGGGACATAGACTGTGTCCAACCCAATGAATTGAAACCTCTTTGAAAGCAGGTATCAAGTCTTCTAATTCTTTTGTAATAACTGTGGTATTTATTATGGGTTTACCCCAGACTAAGCACCAGGGTAGATACAAGGTTATCAGATAGGACACAGTATCCCTTTCCATATGGGGCTAATTATCTAACTTTATTCACATTTTATAGATAAGGAAACTGAGGCACAGAGTGGTTAACTGACTGGCCCCAGTTCACAAAGCAAGTTAAAATTGGCAGAACTGGGATTCTATCTTGCAGGTTAATTGGCAGAACTGGGATTTGATCTTAGGATCTGAAATCCAGTCCTTGGCTCAAGCGTTCAGTAGAGTGCTCTGCACACAGTAGGCTCTCGATAAATACAACTGATTGAGTAATTGAGTCTGAAACCACATCATGCTGTAGCTAGACAAATCTAATCTAGCTACAAAGTACCTATTTCAGCAGAACCTAGAACGCTTAAATAGGATATTTAGTTTGATGGTTTTAGATGTATACAACTTTTTTCATAATTGACAAAGAATTGAAAAACTATAGAAACACTGGCTTTTGAAATCCAACTGAACAGTAATAACTACATCTTTCCTCTGGTCTGTCATTGATTGGTTTCATTTATTTGGATCATTTGGAAGTAGCGAGAAGCAGCGTGGCTCAGTGGAAAGAGCACGGGCTTTGGAGTCAGGGCTCATGAGTTCGAATCCCAGCTCTGCCACTTGTCGGCTGTGTGACTGTGGGCGAGTCACTTAACTTCTCTGTGCCTCAGTTCCCTCATCTGTAAAATGGGGATTAAGACTGTGAGCCCCACGTGGGACAACCTGATTCCCCTTTGTCTACCCCAGCACTTAGAACAGTGCTCGGCACATAGGAAGCGCTTAACAAATACCAACATTATTATTATTATTATTAAGTACTTTTGACAATACCAAGCTTCAAATTTCATTCAAGGATTATGACTGTGCCATTTTCACAAGGTGTCGAGTGAGGAAAAACAAGTTAGGGCTGAAAGCCAAGTAATTTTATTTCTCTCCTAATATATGCCGCATGGAATTTCAGGTGTTTTGCTCTTTATTTTTTATGCATTTAAAGCCTCAGCTACATACATTTAAGATTGTATCCTTTCAACTATATATGTGTTTTAGAATGTTCAATCTAATCTCATTACTTCAGTTCAATTTACACAACCACTTTTATCATTTACCCTTTTACAGCTCTGAGAAGATTGTCAGAGCTATTCCAACATCAATTCGGTAATTATATTTAAATAATTTATCTAGAGACCTTCTGATGATCCCCCAAAATGCAGGAAATAACCGATCAAAGGAATGGTATACTTAATACTGTTCATACAGCTATCAAAAGCCAGCAGAGTTTATGGAATTGTTCCAGTTCTTAGTTATTAGGAAACAAATCTTAAAACTGAATTGCATGTCATTCTTTAAAAATGGCAAGCATTTAACTGGGCAAAATGAAGGGCATTCAATTCTGATGTATACCACTGGCCAGGAAGCAGAGCACGTACTTAAGACAAAGACAAGAATTTACACAGACACACCTATTAGTGCATAACATATATATGTATATATTTATACACAAAGCATATTAGTGGTTATAGCCTATAAATATATATTTCTACACAGATACTAGTGTATATAATACATATATATTTGTACACACACACACAGAGCAGCCCGACACATTCAAAAAGTATGCTACTGGTGGGAAATAGCCTTCCCTGAATAATTACTACTAAAAGCAAGAACAGTAAATGAGGAACCAGGATGCCTGGACCCGAAAATCTTCCTCAGCCTCCTGATCTGCTTGGGGAATTTAGGATGAGAAGCCAACCCACATTTACAAGGCCTTTGAAATGTGAAAGATGGTATGTTAGTCCTAACTGTTATTTGATATTACTACTGTCTTATGCAGTAAAATGCAATTCTTAGCAAGTCTGAAAATGCCTCTGGAAAAAATAAATGCATTCGTTTGGTTTCCACCAGCTCTCCCACCACACTTTGAAAAAGCACTTTGCCCTTAAGAGTGGAAGCTATAATGAAAGACCAGTTCTACACTATTTAGATCAAACCGGAAAGGTTTCATGATAGAGTAAGGCCTTATTTTTTCATTTCTTTGCTGATAGTTTTCAATTACATAATGTTCCTAATCGAATGTCAAACTGAAAAACTTGGCAGTGGTTGGACTGTTTTTAAAAATTGGAATTGTTAGCGCTACTCTGCAAACCTTTCTGACGGGTTTCTGTTCCACCGCAGTATGGCAGTGGGTGAATGAAACCAACCTCCAGAGATAAGGCTGCTGGAAAGAGAGATGTGCAACTGTGCAGGGTTAACAGAAGAGACGGAGCCCTCCACCCACCTCCTCCAACCTGACTGAACTGGATCTTTGGAAGAATAAAGCTCAAATGCAGATCTCACTGCAGTCTGTGGATCAGTTAGATAAATTGAAGAGTTGAAAAAGAAAAGCCACGGATAGTGGAAAACAGGCATGAGGGGCTTTTTCCCCCTCCCTATTCTTTGAGGTAATATTGACAGTTTTCCTCTCACTGGTAGTTGGGCTTTTCAAGGTCCAGGTAAGGCATTTCAAACCAATACCTAGGGAACCTATGCTTTAAGAAAATCAAACCCTATTCCAACATTTGCAGTTCCCGATGCCAGGGAGAACTCACAGTCATCACTGACCGAGCAGACCAATTGGCCTGGGTGTTATCTGCCTACTGGTCACTAGTCACAACCATTTATTGTTTACGGTACTCTCCCAGTGCTCAATACAGTGCTCTGCACACAGTAAGTGCTCAATCAATACGACTGAGTGAATGAAGAATCGATCCCATTTAGGCTACAGCCATCCAGGATGTTACTACCGATAATCACCCAAAAAAAATCAAAAAAAGCTTCTCTGAAGATTCACTTCTCACAGTGAGCTTCAGAGCTCTACACCATCTGGCCTGCCTTACACATCTCTCTTGACCCGCCATGATCCAACTCACCATTCTCCTTCTTCCAAGCCAACCTTCTAGCTGTACTTTGCTCTCAACTACCTCCAATTCCTCACTTCGGTTGCTTCTTCAGCTTGGAACCCCCTCCCTCCCTCTACTTGACAGACCACGACTTTCTCCATAGTCAAAGCCCTCCTAAAACTCTACCTCCTCCAATAAGACTTCCCCTTATTACAAATCTTTAATGGATAAAAGCACAAAAACCCACTTTTCTGATGCAAAAGAACTCGGTTTATGGTGACATTTAACTCCATTTTTAATTCTCTTACCCCAGGTACTTTTTGGATATTGCCAGCAAGACCCAGAGCAGTCATCAATCAAGGTAATTCCTGGATTAATCAAGAGCCATGCCCAAAGGCACAAATTCAGAGTAAACAGAGTAAATTACTCTTCCAAATGTTTTTCAGCCAATCCATATAAAATGTGACAGAGACAACCAATCACTGCCCTAAAACTGGGGCTAAAAAAGTTTTCACTCTTAAGGAACAAGTGCACTTGGGTATTTTTCTTCTCCAAATATATCTTTGTTTTGCTTTTTGCAGACTTGATCTTTAAGTATTCAGTTTGGGGATGAGGATGTCACACTGGATGGAATCAAAAGCCTTAATGAAGTCAGGCTACAATGATGACAACCACTGTTTCCCTTCTGTCTACCGGACCTGTCATTCTGTCAGAGAAGGAAATTAAATTGGCCTGATTCGATTTGCTTTCCATAAACAGCTGTTTACCACTCAGCGCCTTGGGTTCTTCTAGGTGACTTTAAAATCAATTGCTTGGCAAATTATTCAACTATTTTTCCAGGTATCCAAGTTAACCTGACAGGTCTATAATTTCCAGGGTCATCCATTTCCCCTCTAATAAAAATGGGATATATTTTTGCCCTTTTCTGGTCTTACGTGAGTTCTTAAAACTAAGAGCTTGCTAAACTCATATTGTACCTAGAGGGAGAGAAGGAAGATTGGAATTAATTTCCTTCTGAGAGTTGGCAGGAACCAAACCAAGTAGCCTTGATGATGCAGGGCAAAATCCCAGCTTCTGAATTGGGCTTCTTCCTGAAGAACAAGCAGCCAGTGGTCAGCCTGAAGCTTTTACTCCCTCAGGAGTGGAGTCTGGATTATGGTAAAGAAAAGTATGCTAGCTCCTTCCTCATTTCAATTTCCTTTAAAAGTATCAGATGAATAAAATTCCCAGGACAAAGCTTCAGGCTCAGAACTGTGGACTTTCACCCCCAAATGATAACCAGAAAGGACTCAGCCACCCACCTTGCAGTTCTCCGCTTCGACTGTACAGTTCCCGTCTCTGCTCACGTAAATAAGCGCTCATGCTGATGGCATGGGAGGATGACTCAAACCTGCGTAAGATCACAAAATAGGAAAGTTCTGAGCCTACATGACTCCAGGAATGGAAAATGTGTTTTGCATTTTAACACTTATCCACCTGCCTGAAAACGTACCTGACCGCCCCCAAATAGTTCCCAGGCCATTTTGGAAGGGGCCGGGCGAGGGGCGGATGGGAGATGGAGATGGTAAAAGATGCAGCGGGGAGGGAGAAGGGGAGAGGAGGAGAGAAAGAAAGGCAGGGAAGGGACTTTGTCTTCATTGTGCCTCGTCCTGGCAGAGCTGTTTTAGGGCCAGACTCATGTGGCAATATAAAGGCTGAAGCAGTTCCTGCATATTAAGCCATTCGAGCTCCCAACGCGCTAGGGTTCATGTCAGAGCAATGTACCATCTCCAGTCCCAGAAAGAGTAGCCTCAGATTTGGGGCGGATCACTTAAAGTGTCCAGCCCAATCAACCATCCACCCAGATGTCAAATCAGTGGGACGCTTGCTTATTTCCAACTCTGGTTAATCAGCCAAGGGGCAAATGATTGGGATTGTGAATTTTGTTTTTAATGAAAGATGGAATAAAAAGGTGGGAAAACATAGAAGAATAAAATTCACTGAACTTCTAACTAAACAATTGGAGTTGAAATGCAACAGACCTGTTCAGTGCTGTTTCTGCCAAAAAAAAAAAAAAATTCAACCTTTAATAAATTTGATTTCACCAAAACAAAATACCAGAGATAGGCTGGGGCTGACATTACTAAACCCATTTAATAGATGGAGCAAACAGTTCCAGAGAGATTTGGTGAGTTGCCAAATGCCGCAGCATGAATCAACGGCAAAGCTATAGACAGACACCGGGTTTCTTCTCAGCGTCTTTCCTACACTGTCTTCAACGAGAGTCCAATGTGTATCAGGAAAGAATGACTGCTGCTCCATCGAGTCTACTTTCTTTCCAACAGCGGAACCCCTCTAAGGCTTAGGAGCACTTTAGCCTGGCCATCTACCAGATTAATGCAGGCACACTAAACAATAAAACAAGAGTGTCAGCTTCTTCCACAAGCAATCGTAGAAGTGCCACTCAGTGCAGGCGTTCCTGAAAATCAGAGGATGAAAAAGGCAAAGCAGAGAGTCAGTTTTGAAAGAAAGATGCAGGTCAAACACAAGAGTATGGGTTTATCAAATGGGTACAACCCTCAGTGAGCTGACAAATTCCATTTCAACTCCAAGATTTCCAGAGACTGGGAAACTACTGACAGAAGACAAAGAGAAATCCCACTAGCCAATGCTGTCTCTAAGGGGCAAACAGTGATAGAGACAAAAGCAACAGCGATGAGATGGATTTCCTGCAACAGGGAAGCATCACCATCATTTTAATGGACTATGCCCTAGCCTTCCATTCTCTAATGACGGAAATGAATAGGCAGGTCTGTGACATTCTCGGGAAAGACCTCAGATCTCACTGGTCATGATAAAATAGGCTTGGGAAGTCTTCAAGTAGGCCAAAGTGTGGCAAAGCTTCATACTGCCATGGTCAGGTCAAGGGAAGAGACAACTCTGACTTCTGAAGGGCCCCCTGACTCTCAGGGATCCAAGGTGGGAGGGTGAAGAATTGGGTTTCAAGTGTGGCCCGGAAACACCATCCTGGCAAAACAACAGATATCCTGAACCCATCTAGCCAGCGTTATAAGGGCCTGAGAATGCTTTGCAAACGTGATTAGAATGTAATCTCTTACAAATTGGATTACTTTAACTTCCAAGTTACGTGATGGACTTTTGGTCAGAACAACAAATTGAGTAAAATGAGAAATTCAAGAAAGGAAGTTTGACTTTTTGAAATTCCTTGTGAAATCTTTCAAGCCTGAGAATTGTTCTGAGAAAGTAATTTGACCGCTAGGAAGGCAAAGGTCCCAGTAAGGGTAATCAATTAATTGCTAGCATTTATTGAGCGCATACTCTGTGCAGAGAAAAGTACTAATTGGAAGAGTACAATCCAACAGAGCTGGTAGATACAATTCCTGCCCACAAGACACTCAGAGGGGGAGACGGACTTTAAAATAAATTGCAGATAGGGGAAATGGGAGAGTATAAAGATATGAGTACAACTGCTGTGGGGCTGGGGGCGTGGAAAGAATATTAGAATGTCTGAGAGGTAACACCAAAATGTAAAGGTGATGCAGAAGGGAGGGCAGGCGGGAAAAGCGAGGGTTTAATCAGGGAAAGACTCTATGGGAGATACGATTTTGGTGGGACACTGAAGATCGGGATAGTGGTGGTCGTATACCAAGTGAGAGGGAGTTCCAGGGCAAGGAGAGAACACCGGGACGGTGGCGAGACAGACGAGATCCAGGTAGAGTAAGCAGGCTGCTGTGAGAGGTGCAAATTGTGCAGGCTGGGTTGTTGTAGGAGATGAGCGAGGTAAGGCAGGAGGGGGAAAGCCTTAAAGAGAAGCAGCATGGCTCAGTGGCAAAAGTCCGGGCTTGGAAGCCAGAGGTCATGAGTTCTAAACCCTGCTCCAACACTAGTGAGTCGTGTGACCTTCGGAAAGTCACTTCACTTCTCTGTGCCTCAGTTACCTCATCTGTAAAATGGGGATGAAGACCGTGAGCCCTACGTGGGACAAGCTGATGACCTTGTATCGACAACAGTGCTTAGAACAGTGCTTGGCACATAGTAAGCGCTTAGCAAATACCAACATTATGAGTATTATTATTACTAAAGACAACGGTACAGAGTTTCTTTTTTATAAGATGGAGAGGCAACAACTGGAGATTTTTGAAGAGTGGGGAGACAAGGACTGAACTGATCCAAAAAAAAAAAAAAAAAAGATCCGAGCAGCAGATTGAAGTATGGACTGGAGAGGAGAGAGATGGGAGGCACAGAGGTCAGCGAGGAGGCTGATGCAGTAATCAAGAAGGGAAATAATAAGTGCTCTATCAGTGTGGTAAGCAGTTTGGATGGAGAAAAAAGGGCAGGGTCTAGAGATGTTGTGAAGGATTCAATGACAGTCTAAATGGGCAGGCTGAATGAGAGTGATGAGTCAGGGATGATGCCAAGGTTACGGACCTGTGAGGCGGGGAGGATAGTGTTGATGTCTATAGTGGTGAAAAGGTCAGAGGGAAGGACCGGGTTTGGGTCGAAAGATGAGGAAACCAGTTTGGGACATGTCAAGTTTTAGGTGTCAGCAGGACATCCGACTAGAGACATCCTGAAGGCTAGAGGAAATGGGAACCGCAGAGAAGCATCTGCAAAGACCTTGTCCCACCCGCCCTCTTGGTAACATAAATGTACTTACTTGAACAGAGAATTTTTTGGCCTTTGAGGTTTCTTCTTAGCAAAAAAGGCTGCGAACTCACGTCCGGTGCTGGCGTAACTGAGCTGGGCTGATGGCTCAGAAGCAGTCCGAGTGTTCTTCATATCCAAGTACTCTGTCAGCAGCATCTTTACAGTGTACAGAATACATGATAGAGATCTTAGGAAAAAGCCTATAATAACTACCAAGGAAATCAAATGCCACCCCGGGAGTAGACCTGCTCCAATGCAGTTTATTGGGGTGAGAGTTTTAACTCTCTTGCAAATCAGTGGGATTACTGTGATTTCCTGCCAAAAGACAGGGGAATCAATTAGATGGCTCCTGGGGCCCGAGGAGTCCGTGACGGGTCTAAGCTCTCCCGCTCAAAGACTAGGCCCCCATAAGCACCCTCCCAGTTCCCCTGCCCAGAAGTTGGAGGACTTTAGCCTTCCCGACCGTTAGATCTGAATGTGGGGATGCCGCGACCCTAAAACTGCAGCACGGAGGAATCAGTTCATCAGTCAAGCGATGAACTTATTGAGCGCTTATTCTGTGCACTAAGCTCTTGGGAGAGTACCATACGACGGGGTTGGTAGACGTGTTCCCTGCCCAAGATGAGCCTATAGTCTAGAGGGGGAAGCAATGAGTTCATAGTGTACAGGGGGAGACAAACATTAATAATAAAAATTATGGCATTTGTTGAGAGCTTACTATGTGCCAGGCACTGTTCTAAGTACTGGGGTAGATACAAGGTATTTGGGTTAGACACATAGTCCCTGCCTCACATGGGGCTCACAGTCTTAATCTCCATTTTACAGATGAGGGAATGGATGCATAGTGAAGTCCCTTGCCCAAGCAGACGAGTGGCAGAGTGGGATTAGAACCCATGACCTTCTGACTCCCAGGTCCGTGCTCTATCCACTAGGCCAGGCTGCTTCATAACATCAGGAATCCCCACTTCAAGTATTTTTTTTTTCCTACCTATGCCCTTAATTTTAAATTCCTACTTTTTTGAATGTCCCCAAATTATCTTCAATTTATTCCTTTTTTCTGTGAGTCTGTCCATCCTGACTTAGACTGGGGGGTCGGGAAGAGACCCTGTCTGATCTGTTTATCGGTCATCTATCCCAGAATAATCACAATTGTTGACACCCAAGACACATTCAGAACATACCACAGCCAACTAGTGGATTGGACACTGGTTTGGGAACCTGAAGAGGTGAGGATTCTGACCTTTTGCGAAAGAGCCACATTCACCTAGATGGAGCTGACCTGTTCTAATCCCATCCTGCCTCCACTTAATGATGCCAAAATTCTTACGTTCCCACTACAAAAAATGCAAAATGAGGCCAAAAATAACACTGCAGCCTGCCATCGGTCATCTGGAGAATCAATAACTGAGCCAAAGGGAAACTCATAACTCCCATCCCAGGGCTCAACTCCAAAAGACACCCACTCAACAGGACCACAATGCCAATACATGGCTGTCAGATGAAAATCACAAGTAAGTAATTTCTGGGCAAAGGACATACTTTGTAAATTGGAAATGAAGGGATATCCTTGGGAAAACCTTCAACGCAAACTGCCTGAGTAGATTCTGTTCCTTCAAACACATTACACCTCTAGCTGAGCAATCTCTATTTTAAAACATGTAAAGTGTTTTCTTGACACCAAAAATATTGATACCAGCGGGATGTTAAAATGAAGGCTGTTTGTAAATTTCCAGGGAAAGGACACTGTGGCTGCATCCACTGGGCAAGCAATTTTTATTCATTTCTCTAGCGTGGCACAAGTTTAACGTCAGATGCCAAGTTAACACTAGCAGGAAATCATACTAGGCCAACAGAACTGATGCATCTGTAGATACATACATCAAGAACCCCAAGGTCAGCATAACCACCTGAATTAGAGATAACACAATCTTTCCCATCCAGCTACTCCCGGAGAATGTCTCGGGCCAATCCTCGGGGAACAGGCATCCTAAACGGCATAATACAAGGAGGACCAGGAAGCTGCTCGAGTTAGACTGTAGCAGTAGAAATCATATTAAAGTACTACTTTGGAAACTTGGATCCAAGTGCTTAGACATCCCAAAAGAGAGAGGGAGTAGGGGAAACGAGGGCTTCATCGGGGAAGCCTTCTTGGAGGAGGTGTGATTTTATTACAGCCTAGAAGGTGGGGAGAGTGGTGGTCTGTTGTAAATGTAAGGAAAGGGAGTTATAGACCAGAAAGAGGATATGGGGAGAGGGTCAACAGTGAGGTAGATGACATTGAGGTGTAGTGAGGTTGGCAATAGAGGAGTGATGTGTGTGGACAGTGTTGTAGCAGGAAATCAGTCAGGTGAGGGAGGAGGGGGAGAGCTGATTGAATGCTTTTAAGTCAACGTTAAGCAGTTTGCACTTAATGTGGAGGAGGATGGGCAACCACTGGAGGTTCTTAAGGACTGGGGAGGTGCGGGAATATCTGTTCATCTCCTTTTTGGATATCCTTGGACCTAGAGGGCAGCAGAGACTGGACTTATCTGTCCATAATCTTGATCCCTGTTCTTTGCCGGAGGATGCTCAATCCTTTTGGTAGCAGCAGAAGCCAAAAAAAAAAAAAGAAAATTCACCTACTCTCCCCCCACCCACCTCCAACTTATCTATGCTAGCCAAGGTGCTTGCTCTCCTGTCGATGACTAAGCACCCACTGGTATTTTTCACCTTCCCCGGTACCATAAAGAACATTTTCCCTGACTTCTTAATACACAAAAGCCCAGCTTATGATAAACTTTTACCCAGCATTCTCCCCAGCTAATAAATGGCTGCAAAAGAATTAGAAACTAATGAATTAAAAAAAAACTGGAGCTAAGAACTGAAAAGAAAGAAGTTCATTGTAGATTCCTATAATGTCTAAAATATCTGAAGAAATCAGTCTTTTGACTTTTCATTTTGTGTAAGTGGAGTAGCACTCACATGAGACACGCAGTGTTCAATATTTTTAAAATGAGGGTGCTGACCTTCCATGAGACACAGGAAAAATATCATAAGTCACATTAGCTTTTCCTTTTTATATTGAAAATACCATGACTCACTTTTGCAATATGCGATTCACAAAACAGATCTGGAGCGCTTGGAAAATGTGTATACAAAATTCACAGCAGGCGAAAGATCAATGTATGGTCCAGTGCCTCTGAATCTAACAACCTATCTCCAGCAAAGAAAATGTTTCGGAGACCATTTTCAAGACACATTAGGGACTCTATTTGGGTCTCTCTTTTATGGCCAAGAATGGGAGTTGTTAGACCTGGATGTGGAGATGGCAGCGGTCGCAACAGGTGAGCTGTGCTCCTCTTCCTACTCCCCTCTTCCTTCCTCATTTTGCCATACACACTTGCTCCCTTATCTCTTTCCCACATCCTTTCTCCTCTCTCAAATGTCCTACCCCATTTTCCTTTATGCTTCACCCCCTTCCTCCTCGAGTTCCTCTCCTCCTTTCCTTCATCCCTCTCTAGTTCCCCTTTTTTGTCCCCTTTTTCCTCCTTTTCTGGCTCTACCCTCTTCCCACCAAAAGTAACCAAATCGAGTTTTCATGGAAGCCACCTAACCAACTGTAACTGACACTTCTAATAATTGTAGAATTTGTTATGTGCTTGTTATGTATTGAGCACTGGGGTAAGTACAGAATAATCAGATTTGATCAAGATACTGTCTCACAGTCTATGGGGAGAGGGAACAGGAATTTAATTCCTATTTTACAGATGAGAAAGCTCAGGACCAAAAAAGTCAAACGACTTAAGTTCACACAGAGGTTAGGGAGCAGAGCCAGGAACAGAATCCAGGTCTCCTGCATCCCAATCATAGGCTGTAGACACTAGACCGTGCTTCAATTGAATGTCCTCGTCACAACAGATTTCTGATCGCCTTAATCCAATTTCAGCTCTTCCCCTCATGGTTTTCAAGTGTCAAGAATGCCTTCCTCTCACGAATCAGCAGTCTGACCAAAAAAAAACCACAAAAAAAACCCAAAAAACCATAAACTATGACTACTATTGAGTATTAAACATAAAAGGACATTAGCCAGTTCGAGAACAGATTGGATCTCAGGGTCACAGCGTGAAAGCACTTACAAATTTATAGGATACTACTGTTCTCTTCAGGATTGCTCTAAGGCTTGACTAGCAGTTACAAAGCACTTAGTCAAAAAACTTCATTGTGTGTAACTCAAGTGCACATAGACTCCAAACTTTATGACTGTCCATAAAGTTTGCCATTTCCCAACGACAAATAAGCATTCTGGACTTACCTCTTCAATGCCAAAATAGAGATTCATTTTATGTTCCTGGCTTTACTTCTAAAAATAAGTGCCATTGGTAAAACAGTTGATCCAAATATTTTGCCCAGGGAGCCAGGGACCTATTTTTCTCCAATAGGGGATGTGATCTTGCTGGTCATTTCCTACATCCTATCTCTAAGGAAATAAAGAATACCCCCGCTATTTCCCGAAGACCCATTCCCGGATCAATAACAGCCTTGACTTCTGCCTCCATCCCACACTGGATCTGTGAAACGCAGATTAAATACTTGTTCTTCCTACTACGGCTGTGAGCCCCAAGTGGAAGAGGGACTGTGTCTGACTTCCTTACCTTGTATCTATCCCAGCACTTAGCACAGTGCTTGTCAAGAGGCAAGCACTTAAATCCCACAATCGTTATTTTAGGATACAAAAAGGAGAATATCTGGGTTCCATTTTCTGGCCAAAAGACAGGGCTAGGATATCTCTCCTGGGCTCCCCACTCTCAGAAAGAGGACCCACCCATGATCTCCAACCTCAGAGAGTAAGGCAGCAGCAACTTAAAAATCATTCCCTAGCATCTGTTTTATAGCAACTAGATTATGGGGAATTTCTCCCTTAAAACTATGGGACAGCAACTGTGCCCAATCTGATTATCTTGTATTTACCCCACCACTTAATACAGTACCTGGCATATAGTAAGCACTTAACCAATACCATTATTATTATTACTAACATAACCTCAGTTTAACTGAAACAGACTTGAAAAATTATATCTATCTTGCCTTGCCTCCTCCTCCAACTTCCCGCCACCCAAAATAAGCGCCATCGTTACATGTTTGTATTGGGAAGGTATCGTCTTCATCAATGGTAATTATTGAGCACTTACTATGTGCAGAGCACTGTACTAAGACCTTGGGAGCAGACAACAGAGTTGGCAGACAGATTCCCTGCTCACAACAAGCTTACATCTAGAGGAGATCATTCAATCCACAAACTCACTGGTGAGTAAACTATCCCAGGCTACCGTCTCTCATACCAGGATGTAAAGAAATCTCGTAATTCTATAGCGTCAATCCCCCCGATTCCTCAGCCCAAAAATCAGACTGAGGTAAATTCTTCTAACATTAATGGATACATTCCCGCTGTCAGCAGTGTTGTCGTTAAACCAAAGGACAACTCTAATGTACAAAGAAGTGAAGCCAAGAAGACATGTGAGAGGACCGAAAATTAACAAATGCAAGTGAGAGCAATATGTACTGTAAAGTTAATTCCAAGGAAGGATACAAAGCTCCACTGAAGATTAATTAGTGCTATCGGGTTTTCCTCCCATGTTCTTAGTGAATTTTGTTTAATAACATTTTTTTAAATGTTAAGAACTAATATTTTCATGGCAGTGGCCCAGTATCCATATTGTATGAGAACTAAACATTTTTGTAAGGAGCCAGAAAAAACAAAACACACAGCCATTTAGGTAATGGAATGGATGCCAACTCAATTACGTTCATTAACAATGCCAATTGTTCAATTAGAACAACCATTAGTGAAGACTTGTGAATGGTTCTTTACCTCAGTGGGAGGAAAGGGAAAAAAAAAACCCAAGAAAATATTTTTTATTTCACAAAGGCGTTTTAAAAAAATGCTGTAACAGCCATCTGATTAACTAGGGCTAGTGCAGTTTAAATGGAATTTTTCTCTTCCATTCAGATCTCACATTTCTGAGCTGTGGACATGTGAATGGTCATTTTTAATCCAAACATCCATTTTTGGACAAGAAATTGAATTTCGGGAGGCAGAATGGTCTGATGGAAAAAGGCATAGGGCTCGGAGTCAGGGAACCCAGATTCTAATTCCAGCTCTGCTTCTGAGCTGCCATGTGACTTTAGGCATATCACTATTAGGGTAGAGCTCAAAAGACAAAATTCTCTCCAAATCCCAGTTTATTTGCCTGTTTGTTTCTTTGGGGTTTTGGAGACATCCTTCCCTTATTAAAAAGTCACTGGACAATATTTATTTAGCTAATTAATAGCAGAGCACTGTTCTAGCTACCTTGAGGGAGGGGAAGAGGGTTTAAAACGAAAATACAGACATAGCCCCTGTCCTTGAAGTGTTCACAATCTGATGCAGGACTCTATGCCGGACACTTGAGGGAGAATGATGGAACAATCTAGGTGTGAGAAACTAGACCTGGGTCCTAAAGGTTAAGAGAAATGTTTCTACCCCCTCCGACTAATGACTGTTCTGCAAAAGTGTCTTTAGGAATTTATATCTTTGATGGAGGAGATGAGGCACAAGATTTCAATTCTTAGATATCCAACTACAGAGACACAGTATATGCAGCTACAGCTGCAGGAAAACCGTCAAGGGGAAGTAGTGGGTGAGAATCTTGAATGGAGATTGGAGGGAAGAAAAACAGTATATCAGAAAAGGATGAGGTGAGAGGAGCGAAACGGTAATGTAAAGTCAAATGAAAGAATGGAATGGGGAGCAATAGGGGTCTTATCCTTCTTCTGAGGATTGGAAAAAGGCCACGGTATCAATACACAGGTAAGCATTATGAATTAATGTACCCCAAATGCAAAAATCTCCTCAGGAGAGGTATGTCATATATACCTTGAAATTTATTTTGATTTTCTCTCGGGGGTCTTCTCAAATCAGAAATATCTATCCCACTTTTCTATTAAACCACCTAAATAATCTTCCTCATTTTAAAATGCTCTGATTCTAATTGCAGCTGGTAAGCTGTCTGGAGAGAAGGAAGGCCAGCAAAGTGTGTGAATTAATTAATCCATTAGTTTCATTAGTTAATGATGATAAAGCACATGAAAAACTAGGCGCCATCAGTATACAGCTGTTGTAAGCTCTCTTTTATACAAGCCATCAGTTATCATGACCGGTCCTACCTAATGATGGTTTAGGGTCGGTGAAATAACACGTGGTCTGTCATCCAGTCCCATCGGTCAATACAGGATTCCTCCACGACTCCTGCCTTCCTCTATTCAAATAAAGCTTCAACGTAGTAGCGACGGTATTAATTAAGCACAGCCTGGGTGCAGAGCACTGTACTAAGCACTGGGAGAGAATACACATATGGGAATCAGATAAGGCCCCTGCCCCTCATGGTGATCACAGTCTAATACATTATGCAACTCTGATCCTGAGGATAGGGAGTGAAAAACATTCTCTTTAAAATAAAGTGAATGTAGCCAGAAAGCTCTGGCTTTGAGCCCAGGTTCTCCACCAAGAGCCCCAGCTGAGCCTCAGTTCGGGCCCCTCACGCTCCCCATTCCCTGCCATTAATTGCTATTATTTTTGTCTATCTGTCTCCCCCGATTAGACTGTAAGCCCGTCAATGGGCAGGGATTGCCTCTATCTGTTGCCAAATTGTACATTCCAAGCACTTAGTACAGTGCTCTGCACATAGTAAGCGCTGAATACTACTGAATGAATGAATGAATGCTCCGATTAGGCCACGCAGTGCAACACGTGAGACAAAGGGGAATGTTCCATCTCACTGGGAAATGCACCTTTAGGTGGGTTTTTTTGTTTAGGTTTTTTTTTTACTCTTATGGCCCAAGAATCGGCAGCGTAGTGCTTATGTTATGCTTTAGGAGCACAACCCAGAAGACGGTTGTTTTGACAGTCACTGTGGTCCTCCATGTCTACATTAAGAAGATATTTTTCATTCATTCATTCAATAGTATTTATTAAGCACTTACCATGTGCACAGCACTGTACTAAGTGCTTGGAATGTACAATTTGGGTTCTAATGCTGGCTCTTCCACTCTCTGTTGTGTGACTTTGGGCAAGTTACTAAACTTCTCTCTGTCTCAGTTACCTCATCTGTAAAATAGGAGATCAAGACAGTGAGCCCCATGGGAGATATGGACTGTGTCCAACCTGATTAGCTTGTCCCAACCCCTGCCCTCAGTAGGGTGCCTGGCACACACAAAGTGCTTAAGAAGTTCTATTTTCAAGAAAGGTGACCCTAGAGAAGCAGCGGCAGCATGGCCTGGTGGATAGAGCCCGGCCCTGGAAGTCACAAAGACTTGGGTTCTAATCCAGGCTCTGCCACATGACTGCTGTGTAACCTTGAGCAAGTCACTTCGCTTCTCTGTGCCTCAGTTAGCTCATCTGTAAAATGGGAATTCAGACTATGAGCTCTAAGGGAAACACAGATGACATCCAACCTGAGCAACTGGCATCTACGCCAGGTCTTAGTACCACACTTAACGAAAACCAAGAAAAACCAGAAAGATTTTTTTTCAGGCTTCTCACTGTGCCTGTCCACTCATTAAAAACATTCATCCCTGGTGGTATGGCCCCTGCAGGTATTCCACTTCTTGCAAAGCCAGTAAAAAACGCTCAGGTCTCCTGATTCCTACAGTCAGGTTCTTTCCCCGGGGTCAACAACAGGTGTACCATCTCAGGGAGGAAGAGACTCATTGGTAGGAACCAGCCGGACAGGGTACTTTGCATATCCTTTGCTTGGTGAGGTCTGCGATACCCTCCAAGTAATTTTCACTCTCCCGATTATCCATAACAGACCCGCATCTCTCACCAATTACAACCCACTTCCTTTCAGATTCCTGGTGAAACTGCTCAATTGCCACAGGCTAAGGCAGATTTGTATTTTTTAATCATCAGACTCTTCGATTTCTAAATAAACACCGGCTTTAATTGAATTATTCCAAAGGCCTCCTTCACCCCAGAAGAGAAGGGCAATAAACTGAAACGTATTATGATTCTTAACCTCCCCCTGGGGTGCTGTATAAATGCGGGTTTGCGAACGTGGCTTTTTTTTGTTTTTTTGAGTAAGAATGTCAGGATAAAGGATGCACAGCTAGGATAGGAAAGAGAAGATGAAGAGGCCCAGCTCCATCTAATTATCACGAGCCATGCTCTACCATCCCATAACAAGCACCTACAACGAAGGGAACCGCAAAAGAGAAAGAGACAGCATGCTGTTTAAATACCGACCGTGTTAACTCACAGGTAATACCGTACACTTCATGTATTTCATGTGCTCTGCTAATTGTTTAAGACATTCCGCTATAGTGAAGGCGGTAACAATAGCCTGGCCCCAGTCTTCATTAAATGCCAGTTCTTAATAACAGACTCCAGGAAGGTCTTAATTGCGTTTACCAGGAGCTCCTGAACTTTAAAAGTTGTTAATCAGATTTCTATGTAAATGGAATGACGATTAAAGGTTAAGTACAGGTTTCTGAAATTTCAGAAGTTGAGAACGTATTGCCCTTCACCGAGGGGAAAAAAATACTATCAGCCTTGACAGGAACTAAACATCTTAATTAAACGTGCAGAAGTGCCGTACTTATTTCTGCGTGAAGTTCTATTTCAAATGTCAAATTTAATCATGCACTTGACTAAAAATGTGCAATATTTCCTCCACCAGGGCAGACTTGCTTTAGGTGTCTTTTCTGAGAAGACATCTGTAGGTCTCGTACGATTACTTTGCTCTCCTTTCTGGGCAGGTCCCTGCCAGACCCGGCCACAGACCAAGGATTCCTTCACATGCCCAAAAGCACCCGATCCTTAATTGCGCTGCACCTGCAGACGAATCCTAAAATCTCTCTGACTCTGTCGGGCATTTATGCACGGCCTAGGAGACGCAATTGAGGTGCTTGCTTCCTTCATAAATTTGCTGCACCTGTGTCCCTGGAGTGACATGTTGACAAATGAACATGACATGCCTTCAAACGCCAATACGAATTTATGATTCTGCGAAAGTATACGTTTGTTCAAGCACCGCACCACCCCAGTTGAAAGGAAAGCCAAATCTTCGGAGAGCACTTCAGAAAATTCCCGAGCAGCAGCCCGCCGCAATGAGATAAACACCAGTGTCAAAGTTGACTTCTCATCCAGATTCTGCCTCTCCGTCTCAGTTTCTCCAGCTGCAAAATGGACGGGAACAGCAATCGTGGGGTGTGATGATGAAGAAAAAGCAGTTGAGTTTTTAATCACAAAATCCCACAGCGGCCAATGGAAGATTACAGTTGGGAATGTGAGGAAGCCAACTAAGCCCTAACTACTCATTTTTAGCAGAAATATACATTATTGAAACTTATATTTGAACTCTTTCCCATGGGTTTCTCTCATGGCCTTTCTTGTGTCTCCATTTCCCCCTCCTATGGCTCCTATTCTCAGTTTGACTGAGATTTGAGAAATGTTCGTGGTCTGAAATCCTATGAACACCACTTTGAATTCTCAAGAGGAGAGAGGCAATACGAATCAAGTAAATACTTCTAATGACGCCAGTGATGGTATTGTAGCACTAAGAGCCGACAAAGACAGAGAAGCCCTAAAACCATAAGGATAAAACCCTTCAGACAAGTTGCCTTAGGGAGGCTCTCTGGTGGATAGGCTTACTCCATCAGGGGAAGGGGGAAACTCTTCCCTTACAGTTTTCTGTGGCAGGTAAAATTGGACCCTCACTGCCACCCTTTCTATTTCTCTCCTCCTCTTCCTCTCCTACACATCTGCTGTTTCTCCCCTCCCCTGCCAAATTCTGAATTCTAGAAGCAGAAAACTGGTTGCTGTTGCTTTTCTTTTGTTTTTAATGGTATGTTTAAGCACTTACTTGTGACGGGCATTGTACTACATGCTGGGGTAGATACCAGATAATCAGATTGGACACAATCCATTTCCCACATGAGGCTCATGGTCTCAATCTCCCGGTAACAGATGAAGGAACTGAGGCACACAGAAGTTAACTGATTTGTCCACAGTTATATAGTAGACAAGTGGTGGAGTTGTATTAGAAAACCAATCCTCTGGCTCCCAGACTTGTGCTCTTTCAACTAGGCCCTGCTACTTCTCTATTGTTGTCCAAACCAATCTTAACCTAAAAAATAGAGGAGGTTAGTTGGTCCCAGGGAGCTCTCTGGAGGTAACCACGGGATATACCAGCAATCTACCTCTCTATTTGATGTTTAATACATTAGATTCTGAGCTCGAGGCCAGGGATCACATCTTTTACTCCTCCCGTAAACTGCCATGTATGTAGTTCTGCGTGCTGCACTCAGTAAGCATTCAATCCACCAATCCATGGTATTTATTGAGTGCCTACTATGTGCAGAGCACTGTACGAAGCACTCAGGAGAGTACAAAATGACAGAGTTGATAGGCACGTCCCCCGACCACAAGGAGCTTACAGTCCAGAGGGGGGTACGAACATCAACACAAATTACAGATATGTTCCTAGGTGCTGTGGGCAAAGGGTGCTGTGAATATCAGGTGCTGAAAGGGTATAGATCCAAGTGGATAGACAATGCTGAAAGGAGAGAAAATAGGGGCAATGAAGGATAAGTGGGGGAAAATCTTCTGAAGAAGCTGTAATTTTAGTAGGGCTTTGAAGGTGGGGAGAGTGACGGCATGCTCTATATGAAGGGGGAAGGAAGAGCCAGGGAAGAGGGAGGACGTGGGCAAGGGCAGGCTACTAGATAAACTAGCCCGAGGTGAAGTAAGTAGGGCGGTGTTAGAGGAGTGAAATGGGCGGGCTGGGTTGTAGCAGGAAATCAGTGAGGTAAGGAAGGTGAGGCAACGCTGTCCGAGTGCCTTGAAGCCAATGGATAAGGAGTTTCTATTTGACGTGGAGGTGGATGAGCAACCATTGGAAGTTTTTGAGTGAGGGGGAGACATGGACTGACTGGTTAGTAGAAAAATGGACCAAGTAGCGGATTGAAGTAGGAAGTGGGAAGAGACAGGAGGGAGGGAGGTGTGAGAGGAGGCTGATGCGGTAAGTCAAGGGGAGTTAGGGCAGGCGTTTGTATCTGTGTGGTAGCCATTTTGATGGAAAGGAAAGGGTTGATTTTAGCGATGTTACGAAGATAAAACCGACAAGATTTAGTGACATTTTGAATACGTGGGTTGGAAGAGGAAGAAGAGTCTGGGATAATGCCAAGGTTATGGGCTTATGAGATGGGGAGGGTGGTGGTGGTGTCTATGGTGATTCTAAAAAGTTGCCTTTTTCAACCTATAGATTGACTACTTTTATTCTTCGAGGTTTTTAAGATTTCCCTCTGAATATCTTGTTTTTGAAAATGGAACTGAAAAAACTATTTATAAAAGAGGTTCTCTGGACAGCACATTCCCCAGCCAGCAGTTCCGAGTCAATCATTCATCACCACGTAGGTGCTGTGCTTCAATCATGATTTCTTAATGAAACATAAAAGTCACACTGGATGCTAGAACCTGGAGGGCAAAATTTTATTTCAAAAAAAAAAAAAAATTACTCATTTATATACCGATATTTACATCAGCCTGGCAAACAGAAACTACTAACAAATGCAAGCATTTTTTCAGCAGAGACACGTAGAGCCTTTGACACCGGCACATAGGAAACGTAATGCCGACTGGCAAGTGAGGGCTGGAGTTTCAGGCAATCAACTCTCACCCCACTACATTCACTGGGGAAACTTCAAACGCATTCCACTCACAACCTGGTCAAGCAATAAGATTGAAATTACTGAGCCCGAAAGGGGGAAATGGAAAAGCATACCTGCCTCTGAACAAAATGCTCGGTATAAGTCACACAATATTATTTATCATTTATAGAGCAATTTACATTATCAGAGAATGGTACACAATCTTTTTTATTGGTCATTTATGCACTGGTTCCCTATAAATCCAGTGCCTATTTATGATTTATTCATTTCACGTAAAGGATAACAATATACCGTAGATACACTGTTTCTGAAGGCATATAACATCTTTAATACATACAAGACATGAGATTTCCAAATAATTATTAGCCTCATATGACTTTCAAATAAGGAATACTTTTTCAAAGTGAAATACTATGAAATCGATCAAATGGTTCTATTCCCCTCCTTTAAGGCGCAGGTTCCAAATGGCTGAATAAATTTAAATTGCACAAGTTCAATACAAAGTCTACGCTAGGCTTTTAGGGACTATCCCCTCTCATGTTAAAAGGAGGGTGGGATGCTGGCCTGTGGCCACAACCAAACTGACAGTAAAAAAATTCCCAGGGATGAAAATGGGGAGACCTGAGGTGGGGGGAAGGGGACAGCACAAAGGACAAGTCAGGTGAACATCAACACAGGCTGAGTCGGTGGTGTCTTTGGGATAGTTTGAACACAGCTGGAGGTGGGTCTTAAAAATCCTCTCAAAATAGATGATAGGAGAACTATAGGGCAGGGAGGACACACTACAAACCCCAAGGTGCAAAGGGGTTGGTTTCGCCTACATGGGAACATTCTAGAAGCAGACATTTTGGAAGGAGGTCCACTGTCTGGAGTGGGAATGCCCCCATCGCCAGGGCAGAGAGGAGTTCTGAGGAGAGCATGGAGAGGAACTCCGGCATTTAGAGCTTCCTGTGCTTTTGTGCTGAGTGACTGGCTATCAGCCTCTGGCTGGGACCAAACCATCAGAATTCCATTGGGTACAACAAGCTTAAGCTACATCTGAGATGTAAACAAAGCTATGACATGTGAATTTGGGGGTTATTGGACTATATCCTGCTTCCAGTTCAGCCGTTTTCCCCAAGGAAAGCCTTCATAGAACTGCAGAGTGCCTAGCTTCCAGTAATCTGGCTGGCTTCAGCTACTACCTTGCTTGCTTGCTGTGGTCTTCCCCGCTCTCCCTGACCCACAGCACTTATGTATATATCTGTAATTGTATTTATTTATATTGATGACAGTTTATTTGTACTGATGTCTGTCTCCCCCCGACCCTAGACTCTGAGCTCACTGTGGGTAGGGACTGTCTCCATTTATTGCTGCACTGTACCTCCCCAAGTGCTCGGCACAGTGCTCTGCACATGGTAAGCGCTTAATAAACACGATTGAATGAATGAATGAATACTACCAGCTAAACCTTGACTCTGGCATTTTCTGCTGTTACTCTTTCCAGTTGGTGGAACTAACTAAATCCCACCTTCGGTCAGTATCGAATTTGGTTATCTGGCTTGGCTACCATTGCTGGAGATGTTACGAAAACCTCAATTGGGTTCTGGCTGGAGTTTCTAAACCCCTATCATCCCTGGAGAGTTCTAAATGCAGGACTAACTTTGACCCTAGTTTGGGGTTATTCAGCTATGCGGCTCCGACTGCTAGCTCATAAAGCAAGAGCTTCTGAGTCTAAATAATTAGCAGCGACACCATCTGGGTTTTTCCATTTCTGAAGGCATTACCTCTTTGCCTTACTTATGCACCTCCCAACGCAGAAGCTCCTTATAAGATAATTTACGTTGAATTCCAGAAGATCAGGTGGAGGGAAGGAAAGGGTCAGAGGGAATAAACCTCCCTTTCCCTTTCTACTGACCATTTCACAAGTTGCTTACCACAAACAGCAGTATGTTGAGAAATTTACAACACGCTACCCGTGAAAGGCGGGGGGCTCTTGCTTAGGAGGTTATGGCAGCACTGAATCCTGACACTGAATGGGGAGGTGGCCAGCTGCAGCAAGTTCGCCTCAACAAGGAAGTACCATTTGAGTACAAGTTCCCTCTCCCTTAAGGTCTACACAAAACCATAAGTGAACCGGAAGAGCTGTAGATCCTAAGGAGCTTATCCAAAGACAGTACGTATTGTTGGGTGAGCAAGATTTAAAAGATTCTTATTGTGCATTAATACACAAAGATATTGCTCAGCAAAGTTACGATACCCATACTGCATCCTGTATGAAACCATTTACGTATTACCCAAATAAAGAACCCAAGACTGAAGTGGTAAAGTACTTGTTCCAAATCACAACAAACTAATTCTATCTCAGCTTCACCATTATGTGTTCATTCTGTCATGCTGTTTTATGGCGGAATCAGACTGCAACTTTAACAGACAACAGGAAAACAAGAAAGAGTGCCAGAGATAAGAGTAAGCCTTGTGGCTTTATCACTTTTACAATTCTGCTAAAAAAAAACCTGAGAGGACATTGGTAAAGGGTCATTAAAAGCATCCAGGAAAGAAGAGGTTTGAATACAAAGTCTACTTCTGTTGGTCAGAAGTACTTGAGACACTCTAGGGTGCTAATAAAACAGGATGCCACAAACAACTCTGTGTAATAAGCATCACACTATTTCCTCCTCAAGTCACTAACTCCAGGTTAGAAATTAGAGTTCCATTCGGGTACCCTTAAAGGGCTAAGCAGTTGCAGTTAGATTAAATTGCAGTCCTTAAATTAAAACTGCTTCCCATGAAATAGCCCTGTAAGGTCACGATCCAGAGAGGTTTTTAGAGGCCCTGACAAAATTTTGAAGAGTAAAATCAATGATACTCCGTATTACTAACTTCATACACACCCATGGCCAGCTCTTCCCCTTAGGCAATTACATCGCCACATTAAGATGTTCAAAATTCTTTCAGGCCTTGTAACTGAACACTTAAGCAGTTACTTTCCAATGGGGCACATCTGTGGCAGGCACCAGTTAATACAGTAACATATCCAATAATAATGTTGGTATTTGTTAAGCGCTTACTATGTGCCGAGCACTGTTCTAAGCGCTGGGGTAGACATAGGGGAATCAGGTTGTCCCACGTGGGGCTCACAGTCTTAATCCCCATTTTACAGATGAGGGAACTGAGGCACAGAGAAGTTAAGTGACTTGCCCACAGTCACACAGCCGACAAGTGGCAGAGCTGGGATTCGAACTCATGAGCTCTGACTCCAAAGCCCGTGCTCTTTCCACTGAGCCACGCTGCTTCTTAGTTATGGGTGCATCCAAGTTATGGGTGGTCTACTTAATGCCTGGAGAAATGTGGAAAAAGTGACAGCTCACTCAGGAGTAAACCCCATATAACGCACATTGAGACTACCAAGAATCAACACCAATTACTAAAAATTATCTCTCTCACACACACGCATAAAGTTACCTGTGATTCTTAATAAGCTATCATCAACAACAGCATTTATTGAGCACTTGTCTCCAGAACACTGTATTTGAGATATGCAGAAATAAATAAAAACCATCTCCACCTTCAAGGGGCTTGCTGTGTAATAGGGAAGACCAAAAAGATTTTGAAAATTAATACTGTGAGTTGAAATTGAACCCTAAGCAAAGGATGTCACAAAGGAGACGGTATTCACTCAATCAATTCATCCATCAGTGGTATTTATTAAGCTCTTACTGCACAAGGAGCCCTCTACTAAGCACTTAAGAGTACAGTACAGTCGAGTTAGGAGACTACAGAATGAGTTTATATGGGGGAAATAGTTATTAAAGTACAAATACCACCTGTTGTTTCTCTTTTGTCTCAACTAAAAACTTCATCCTCCTCAAGTCATTAACTCCAGGTTAGAAATTACAGTTCCAGTCAGGTAACCTTAGAGGGCTAAGCAGTTGCAGTTTTACTGAGGCTATCCCATCATTTCAGGGATGGATACAAATAAAGGGGAAGGGATATGGGATATGGCCTAGGGTGTATATATACAACCACAGACCTCAAATATTTCTAATATCTTCGATACAAAAAGCAGAAAATCCAAAAACAATCCCAGAATTTAGAGGTTAGTATTTTAATGCCCTCAAAAGACAGAGCTGTTGCACTGGATTAGAATAGTGAATTCCACAGTCTTGTGAGGTATGCGGTGCCAAAAAATGTTGTCAGGTCAGTGAAAAAGTCGGATTATAGGACTCTACGTGCTCAGAAAGGAGAGAGTAAAGGGATGGAAAAGGAGAAAGCCCCTAAAGTGTCTCTGAGCTTGGAGTCGACCCAGAAGAGAGACTTCTGCAAACATGCAAATCTAGCAAGGGAGGGTTGTTTCAAGCCTGACAGCTACCCAGAGGCAGGAGAAAAACTTGTCACAGTCCCTTGTTCAGCTTCACTCATTGGTAGGAGGTACCCAAGGAAAGTACTTACCGACAATCAATTGTATTTTCAATCAGTGGTATTTATTAAGCACTGGGCAGTGCACTGAATGAACTAAGCATTTGTGAAAGTACAATACGACAGAGTTGGTAGCCACATTCTCGGCCCACAATGAGCTCACAGTTCAGGCACCGACTGATGTGTTTGACCCAAGACGTTTTTTCCTGCCACAAAAACTAACCAAAGGATGGAACATGAGAACAGTCTATTAGCCATGACTATACATGCAAGTGTTTAATATACGCACCTCTCTCTCCCCTTTTCCAGTCCACATTCAACTCCGCTGACCGGATCATTTTCCTAAATAACCCTTCTGTCCACGTTTCCCCACTCCTCAAGAACATCCCGTGGTGGCCCATCAACCTCCACTTCAAATAAGAACTCCTTAACACAGGCTTTAAAGCACTCAATTACTTTGGGTCCTCCTACCCTAAACCTCACTGCTTTACTCCTCCAACCCAGCCCTCACACTTTACTCCTCGAATGTCAATCTACTCAATTCTCATCCATCTTGCCACTGACCTCTCTTCCAGCTCCTGCCTCTGGCCTGAACACCCTCCCTCTTCAATCCCACAGACAATCGCTCTCCCCACCATCAAAGCCTTATGAAAAACACACACCCTCCGAGAGGCTTTCCCTGACTAATCCCTCATTTTCCCTTCTCCCACTCCCTTCTGCATCCCCCCTGCACTTGGATCTGTACCCTTTATTCCTCACCCCTCGGCACTAGTCTACACATCGGTAACTTATTCATATTAATGTCCGTCTGCCCCTATAGACTGTAAGCTCATTGTCAGCAACTCCTGTTGTACTCTTCCAAGTGCTTAACACAGTGCTCTGCTTACAGTAAGCGCTCAATAAATATGGCTGATTGCTTAGCACAGTGTTAGGCACAGAGGAAACACTCAACCTATGGAAAAATACTAAAAAACAAATTCTCAATCAACTGTATTTATGGAGAGCTGTCTTGCCCACAATGAGCTAAGAGTCTAGGGAGGTGCATAAGTAACCATCTACAGTCATAAAATTTACAGCACTTGAGGAATTCAATATTATGTAGACAACAATGAGGAGAAGATCTATCTAGGGGAAATGTTAGTAGGCCAAATATTTAACTGTAAGAGTCTGAATCAGCAGACAATATTAGGTAAAAAGGGATGTCTTAAATTTACCACGGTAAAAATATTTGCCAGCCGATATAATAAGTATTCACTTGAGAAAGCAAATTTCAAAATAATTAGGAACTTCACGAGAGTGCTTTGGTATACAGGAATCAAATCCATCCTTGGGCCAAAGAGTTGGCATACCCTGAGAGGCATCATTAGGATAATTAACTAAAGCACTGAAGATTGGAATTCCTCTGGAAAAAAAGGAACATCCTTTCTTAGATAAAGAAGCCAATGAATCAGAAACACCTAATGTGGTTTCACAAAAGACTGTTGGAATATCTGAAGGTAAAGAGGGATCTGAATGGAAATGGAGAAAAGGAGAGTATGACACAGCAAATTCTTCATACAGACAATTACCCCACACAGGAAAAAGATAGAGTTAGCACATGAATTAATGCCTCTCAAATGGGTGACACAAGAATACGAGTTTTTGCTAATTACCAGGGGAAGAACTAAAGGCTGAACGGAAAAAAAAAAAAACCTGCTAATAAATGTGGCGGGGCATAGAATTAATGAAGATGCTAAACTAGCTCAGAAACTGAACTAATTCTTTTTAATTTGCCTTTGACAAGAAAAATGAAGTAAGACGGATTTGGATAATTAGGAGAGAATGAAGACTTTGCAAAAATAGAGATTGACAAAAAGTTGAGGAGGGAATACTCGATAAAGCTGAACATATACAAATCTGGAGACTCGTAAGATGGAAGTCCAAGCAACTGAAGGAAATTATCTCACACACTTTTGACGCCATTTAAAGTTACTGTGAATAGGGCATGAAAAAAACAGTAACACAGTCGGAGGAAAATCAAAGAGCTAAATAAGGTATTGATTATTAAGTACTTCCTAAAAGAATTTGTGGGTTTTGGGGTCAAGCGGAAGGAATCCCACTGTGGTGAACAAGGGGGTCCAATCCCATGCAGGGAGGAACCTTGTGGAAAAGTGCGGAATGTAGCCAGAGACCTCTCACTCATTTTAGAATGAAGGAATTAATAAGCAAATGTTTTTTGTGAACTTTAGGAAATGATAAAACAGGAATGGGCAAACCCTCAGACTCCTGGAAGCAGCATGGCCTATAGGATAGAGCACACTCCTGGGAGCCAGATGACCTGGGTTCTAATCCTAGCTCCACCACTTGCCTGTTGCGAGACCTTGGGCAACTCACTTAACTTCTCTATACCTCAGTTTCCTCACTGGCAAAATGAGGAGTCAATACCTGTTCTCCCTCCTACTTAGACTATGAGCCCATAAGGGACAGAGACTGTGCCCAGCCTGATTATCTTCTATCTACCCCAGCGCTTAGAACAGTGCTTGAAACCAAAGTAAGCACTTAATTACTTAAGCACATAATTTTTTTTAATAGTACATTAGACCGTAAGCTGAATGCAAGCCAGGAAAACCAAACAGATAGAATAGCAAAACCACAGAAAATTCTAGAATAACTATATAGTGTAGTAGAGTGGCATTCATTCCTCTCAAGATAACCTATTGACCGGCTCATTCACTGCTGTCTTCATGCTCATGCCTTTCACCTTGCCAGAAATTCACTCCCCTTCACATTCATTCATTCAGTCAAATTACATGAGCACTTACTGTGTGCAGAGCACTGTACTAAGCACTTGGGAGAGTACAATACAACAATAAAGAGACATATCCCCTGTCCACAACGAGGTCACGCATCCAACAGATCATTACCCTCCCTATTATCTGGAGGTCATATCTCTTCCAAACCTTAATAATAACAATGTTGTTATTTGTTTAGCGCTTACTATCTGCCAAGTACTGTTCTAAGCTCTGGGGTAGATAAAAGGTAATCAGGTTGTCCCACATGGGGCTCACAGTCTTCATCCCCATTTGATAGATGAGGTAACTGAGGCACAAAGAAGTTCAGTGACTGGTCCCAGGTCACACAGCTGACAAGTGGCAGTCGGGATTAGAACCCATGACCTCTGACTCCCAAGCCCGGGTTCCTTCCACAAAGCCACGCTGTTCTCTACCCAAGTGACTTTTATTCTCCCCACCACTTATGCTCCACCAAAGCACTTAAATAGCCACAACACCTCTGTAGCACTAAGACATACATACCTTTACCCTCTATTAATCAATCACTCAATGGTACTTAGCATCCACTGTGTGCAGCACACTATGCTAAGCACTCAGAGTACAAAATGATAGAGTTGGCAGAGACTATTACTGCCCACAAGGATCTCACAGACTAGATGGGGAGATTGAAATAAATACGGAGAGGTATAAGGCAGGGTATAATAATAATAATAATGATGATGTTGGTATTTGTTAAGCGCTTACTATGTGCAGAGCACTCTTCTAAGTGCTGGGGTAGATACAAGGTAATCAGGTTGTCCCACAGGAGGCTAACAGTCTTCATCCCCATTTTACAGATGAGGTAACTGAGGCCCAGAGATGTTAAGTGACTTACGCACAGACACACAGCTGACAAGGATAAGTACTCTGGGGTTAAGGGTGGGGTGAATATTAAGTGCTTAAAGGGTACAGATCCAAGTCAGTGGGGTTGCAGAAGAGAACACAAGTAGAGGAAATGAGGACTTAGTCTAGGAAGGCCTCTTGGAAATGTGATTTTAGGATGGCTTGGGAAGTAGGGAACTTGGTGGTCTGTTGAACATGAAGGGGGAGAGAGTTCCAGGCCAGAGGGAAGAACTCTACAGTGAGAGAGAGGAGATCGAGGTACAGTGTGTTTGTTGGTATTAAAGGGGTAAAGTTCACAGGGTGGATCGTATTAGGAAAACAGTGAGGTAAGGTGAAAGGAGGAGAGCTGACTGAGTGGCTGAAAGCCGCTGTTAAGTGTGTCTATGTGAGGAGGTCGATGGGCAACCATTGGAGGTTTTTGCGAAATGGTGAGATATTGCCCGAATGCTTTTTCAGAAAAATGATCTAGGCAGCAGAGCAGAGTATGGACTAGATTGGTGGAGACAGGAGGCAGGGAAATCAACGAAGAAGCTGATGCAGTAGTCAAGGTGGGATATCCTAAGCACTTGGATCAAGGCGGTAGCTGTTTGGATGGTGAGGAAAGGGTGTGTTTTAGATATGTTGTAAAAATAGAATCGATAGGATCTGGTGACAGGCTGAATATGTGGGTTGAAGGAGACAGATGAGTTGAGGATACGCTTACGGGCTTGTGAGGCGGAGGCTGGCGGTGACATCTACGATTTGGGGAAAGATGGGCAGGATGGGGTTTGGATGGGAAGATGAGTTCTCATTTGGATATGTTAAGTTTGTGGTGTTGGCAGGACATCCCAGTAAAGATGTCCTGAAGGTAGGTAGGAGACATGAGACTGTAAAGAAGAAGAGATGTCAGGGTTTTAAGAGGTAGATTTGGGAATCATCCCCAAAGGGATGGTAGTTGAAGTCATGGGAGCAGATGAGTTCTCCAACTGATTGGGTGTAGATTCGGAACTGAAATGGATCCAGAACTGAGCCTTGATGTACCTCCACAGTTAGAGGAATGGAGGGAGAGGAGGAGCCTGCAGAAGAAACTGAGAAGGAGCTGCCAGAGAGATAGAAGGAAAACCCGGCAAGGACACTGTCAGTGATTCTAAAATTAGATCGTTTATTTTAGTGTGGGGCTCCTTCACCTCGGGGGCATGAATCACGTCCAGTAATTTTAATGTACTCTCCCAAGTACTTAGTACAGCACTCTGCACACAGTACCACTCAATAAATGCTACTGATTGACTGATGGGGCTTCTGACAGTTCATTTTGGACTTCTACTGGTAATCTAGAAAAAAGGGAATTCAATTTAATCTCCCTGTCCGGGTACTGTAAATAAACCACTGATAACACTAACCCAACTAGTTGACCCCATAAATCCCCACAGGATATAAAAGAGCAGTGAGCCCCTGTGGCCGGTGGTCTCTAGACCAACAACAAAGTGCCAAGCAAGCATTCAGCAAGCTGTCACAATCCAAGGGTACCGTGGCAAGTGGGTGTTGGTCGGATAATATCTTCCTATGCCTGCCCACATTCCTCTATGCATGTACAAGCTAAGAGAGACTTTAGTGCCACTCTATCAATCTCCGTCTGGTTTGCGCTATTCCTGGTGCTATTTGTGGAACAAGAACCTGAATTTACTGCCTTGAGTTGGGGGGGGCGATTAGAAGAAAAATAATGCAAATCTTTGTAGAATGGGTCAAAATAAAGACGGGCAGTGATAGAAGGTAGTGCATCTTTCACAGAGAAGCTAGTGCTTAGGGAAAGGGAAAACTTGAAAAACAGAAATCGAGGAAGTGAACTACTCAAAGAGATCAGGACCAGAAGAATGAGCAAGGAATAGGAACAGACTTTGCAAAAAGGACTGTATTGAACAACCATCAGCATCATCAATGGCACTTATTGAGGCCCTGGTTAGGTGTACTCAATATTTGGAAATCATACCAAGGAAGACAAAGATACTTAGAGTCTAATAGGGAGGGGAAGTAGTTACAAACTGTAGAATATAAAATACACGAAAGTGAGAGAACACACTCATATGATGAAAACACAGGGAAAGATGCATCAAGTCCAGAGGAAACACATCAGTCCCACGTTAGCCAATGAGACGGCATGACCACGATGCCACACTAAGTCCTTGAGCATTTTAATCTTCTTCGCTTACAGACTGTAAGTCAACATTAAACAGCAAGGCGGGATCCGGATCACAAACTAGGAATTCCTGGAATTAGACTGTCTCCTAACTTTGAAGTTAAGGTCACCCCAACTCAACTGCACTGGAGAGCACGTGTGGGGAGGATGGGCAGTGGCTGGATTCCCAAACAGCTGTTGTATGGTGGATTGAAACTGGGAAACCCAATGCAAAGAAGGACAGAAGAAACCTATTAAGGACAGAATACAACAGAGCCACACACAAAGCTGCATCTCAACTGGACAGGTATGACGCCCTGCAATCAGGAAAGGAGTGGCTCCTTATGAGCAGAGGCTCTGTAATGATTGCAGGAACCAAAGGGCGAAGGAAAATAAATCAGTTCCGGGCGCTGTCAACAGGCACCATCTCCCCAGTGAGAGTCTTCGTGAGCAGGGAAAATGTCTTACGCTTGTGCCACAGTTCCTGACTGCTTACTATAGTGCACTTCTATCAGGAGGAGGTCAATAAATAGCACTACTATTGATAAAAATGACCAAGGACAGTTGGGGTGTGTAGTGTGGTCAGCTGAATGCTCCGCATTGGCCTTTCAGCCACCATACATATAGCCAGGGGATGCTTCCAACATCAATCTCAAGAAACAGGTTAATTGGAGAAATTAAGAGAACAGGAACCGGAGTGCTAAAGGGTTGGACTGAGCTAAGTTACATTCTTTTCCTCTTAAATTCCAAGGGAGAGGGCACGTGTTAGCAATGTATTACTCAAGTGAAAGGTGAAGTATTAATAAGAATGAAGAGATGGTGAATAGGACATCTGTACCACCCTGAGGAAATTAATGGAAATAGGATTCAGAAAGGTTAAATTCAGGCCAAATACAGCTGTCAACTTCCCAAAAGAACAGCAGATTATGGAATCATTTCCCCAAAAGGGTGACATGCACACTTTCTTAGGTCACTTAAATCCAGTCTCAACAAAACCTAATAAAGTGAATCTCAGAAGAACAAATGGTACATTGGGGTTAGATGGGACGCTCGTTAGATTTCTTTTTTTTCCCCCCCTTTCTAGGATTTCTGATGCTAAGGAAAAATTATGCAACGGTTACCAGTTTGCAGAAAAAGGTGAGATCCTATGCAGCGGAGTCAGAACTAAAGCTATGATTTTTGAGTCAAGGCCAAAAGGTCTTGCCCAAGACTTTCCCAAGTTGTGAAATGGCACACCTCTTGGATTGTGAGGTCTCCAAAGGAATGAAACCATGTCTAATTCCCACCTGTATAATCTCTCCCAGAGCTTAGTAAAGTCCTCTGCACACGGTAAGGAAGTAATAGATACTATTAGCACTTATGCAACTCCATTTCCACGCAAAGGCAACTGCTCCCATTCAGAGAGGCTCAACCCACCCAGGATGCTCCTCAATGTGCCACTCCGGTCCATATTTCATTCTGCTTCCCGGATTTATTTTTTGAAAGATGATCAGTCCATGTTGCCCCACTCCTTAAGACCTCCAGCAGTTGCCCATCCAGCTCCACATCAAATAGAAACTCCTTACCATCATCTTTAAAGCATTCAATCACCTTGCCCCCTCTTAATTTACCTCACTGATTTCCTAGTACAACCCAGCCCGCACACTTTGCTCCTCAAATGCCAAGCCATTCGCTGTACCTCAATCTCGTCTATAACTCACCAACCCCTCACCTATATTCTGCCACTGGCCCGGAACTCCTTCCCCACCTTGATATCCGACAGACGATCAATCTTTCCATCTTTAAAACCTTATTAAAATCGCATCTCCTCCAAGAGGTCTTCCCCGACCAAGCTCTCATTTCCCCTATTCCCCTTCTCTTCTGCATCACCCTTACGACGGGATTTGTACCTTTTATTCAACCCACCCTCAGCCCCACAGCACTTTACTACATATCTGTAATGTAGTTTAATACCTGTCTCCCTCACAGACTGTAATCGCCTTGTGAGCCGGAGACGTGTCATATTTTACCCTCCCAAGCTCTGCCCATAGTAAGCTCTCAATAAATACGACGGATTGATGGATACGCCAGGCAAGCCGAAGGTTGTAAATCCCTATCAAAATTCAGTGTTGGGTTTCCCAGTTCTCCCGCGGCTCCAAAACAGGATCGACACGAACAACGTCCTCGGTCTTCTCGCTCCTCTCCATCCCAAGCGGTTCAAAGAGCAGGCCAACTCTTCCACACAACGTCACGGGTTGGCGGGAGCAGGTTAGTAGGGAACTTCGAAGTTCGTAATTGCGACACTAGAAATGTGCCGTGAGTGCCAGAGGGGGGAGCTCAGAGTCAAGGGAAAGCTCCCTGTACTATGGGTGGGAAAGGGAATTAAAAATCAAAATAATCCCACCCTTGCAGGCATTGCCCCTTGTCACTCTTTTATTTTCTGCGATCTCGTGGTCTGTTTGTCACAGGTATCTTAGGCGCTAATCAATAGTTTTCTGATATCCTCTGATTTATCCTCAATAAAGGGGGCTCCAGAAAAAATTAAATTGCTGTTCCAGGGGTGTTTTCACACATATGTAAATGTACAAATAGGTCCCTACTTCAGCCAACTCTCCTTCGCCTGCTCTCCCAGACCCCTCTTATTTTTCTTTTCAAATGAGGTTCCACAATAGCTTTTCAAGATGTGGGGATGAATTAATGCAGCACCAAGTTTACTTTTTGAAGAGGTCTGTGGTGTATATGTGCTCCAGGGGGACCACGAACCTGTTCTCTGTCCCTGGGTGTGACCTCACAAGCAGAACCGTGACTCGCACTCTCCTCCCTGCCTGAAATTTCCTCTCCCTTCAAATCTAACAGACCATGACTCTTTCCTTTCCAAGCCTACTAAAATCACATCTCTTCCGGGAAGTCTTCCTTGACCAAGGTCTCATTCCCCCGCTGACCTCCTGTACACCCTCTCAAATGCATCGATCAAGCACTTATTCCCACCCCCAAAGCACTTAGGAACTCAACCCAACCTCCACCCTCACAGCACTCATATTCAGATGCTTCTTTTGCCTGTAAAAATTTAATGGCCGTCTACCTTGCTAAACCATCCGTTCTGGGCAAGTTATCTACCAATGGTATAGTATTCTCCCAAGTGCTTCAAACAATGTTTTTTGCACAGTATGTGCTCAATAAATACCACTGATTTATTAATTGCCCAAATGGGGTTGGACTTTATAAAGTATTTTATTTTCCCAAAATGCTTTTTCACAACATCCCTGGGAGGCAGGTAGAGGAAGGCAATATTATTCACTTATAACTGATGAGGAAACTGAGGTCTAGAGAAGTTACAGAAAGTTGCCTGAGGTCACAGAGCCAGCCAGTAGAAGAGCTGGGACAAAAATTCAATTCCACTGACTCCCATACTCATGCCCTGTCCCTCTAGACCACCTTATCTTTCTTTTGCAGGCCTTTAAAATATTAATCTTGTACTAGCCAAGGGGCTTGGCAGGGCTGTGGCCTCCTGCCCGATCCATCAGGACCTGGGTTCTAATTCAGGTCACTTGTCTGTTGTGTGACCTTGGACAAGTCACTTAACTTCTCTGTACCTCAGTTACCTCATCTGAAAATGCAAATGAAGACTGTGAGCCCCATTGGGACATGGACTGTGTCCAATTCGATTAGTTTATATCTATCCCGGCGCTTAGTACGATGCCTGGCACACAGTAAGTACATAAACACTAATTTATGAGTATTATTATTGTTACTTTTTAGCCTACTCAATAAGCCGGACATCTACGGGGCAAATCAATCAGCGGTACTGACTGTGCGCCCCTTGAACGCTAAGCACTGTACTAAACACTTGGGAGAGTTGAACAGAAGCATGACACATGGGCTCTGTCCTCAAGGAGCTTACGATCATTACCTCTGTGCAGCCAGCACCAAGCTCCAAGCGCTCAAATGATTGTAGAGGCAGATAATGCTTATTACACACCTTCCACCTTCAGAATCTAAAACCCTCAACTTGGCTCACAGCCTCGGCAGCCTCCGCAAGAAGATTTAAATTAAGCCCAGTGGAACTAAAAACAGGTGCAGAAGATTGGCAAAGACCGGGAAGAAAAAGAGAGCTGAAACCTGCTTTTACAAAGCAGAAGCAAGACCACAGAGGTAATGCTGGGCTACATGGGAATTAATCAGGCTGGGTCTACCTGAACACTAAGCTAACCATAGCTCCCTGGTGGGGACCCTGATTCGCTCTACGGGGAGCACACACATCACTAAAATGCAATAATAAAAACACGATATCCTTTTGGGCCCAAAACAAGTTCTAAGAGTGAAGGAGGTGTAACAGCTAAGGGTTTCCTTAGCTTCTTTTGCTTTGTCCTGCTCTGCCTGGCATCCTCGTTTGCTACAAAACCCTCTAAAATGAGGCCAACTGGACAATGGATAAGAAGGGAAATGATGGGCTTCACTTGCCACATCTCAAAAGGATTTGGGAAAAATGATACAATATTTTTAAGGTCACAAAAGGAATGAGAGGACCAGATCTCGCTGGGTATTTTCCTCCAAGGTACTGGAGGAGGTTCCCTAGCTCCTTTAAGGATGCCAGGAAGCAGATTATTAATCGAGAAGTAAAGGACTGATACATGCACTGAATGTACTGATGCAACAGGCCCCAAGGGTTTGAAAATGCTAAGGCACCTCTCTAGGCCTTAAGTCACATAGGAAGAGAAGCAGCATGGCCTAGTGGTTAGAGCATGGGCCTGGGCTCTAACCGCAGCTCTGTCACTTGTCACCTGTGTGACCTGGGACAAGTCACTTCAATTCTCTGTGGTTCAGTTACCTCATCTGTAGAATGGGGATTATGACTGTGAGCCCTATGTAGGATATGGACTGTGCCCAACCCGATTAACTTTTAACTAACCCAGCATTTAGTACAGTGCTCGGCACAATGTAAACGCTTAACAAGTACCACGGAAAAAAAAAAGAAAAAAAAAAGGAAGAGACTTCTCTGAGCAGAATTTGGAGCAAAATGAGGAAAATACTTGTGCCTAAAGAGAAAAAACGCCAAATGTTAAATATCGCTGTCTGTAAAGGATAGTTTTTTCAAGCTCTGAACACCCCAGTAGAACCACAGCAATGAATATTTTATTTTTAAGAGTAATTTAAAAACTGGACTTTGTATTCCTCTGTCCCACAAATCACTCATTTTAACACCAGATGGGCACAGTTTCTCCAAGAATCACCAGAGCCATATCAACAGAAAGCTACTCTGATTTGACATTTCTTTTTGTCTCATGATCATGTAAAGTAATGCCACGAGGCAACTATTCTCAATCAATGCACTCCTGTCCTCCTTTGCTGAGGTTTAACTAGAGTAACTAAGCCTACAGTGTCTAATAAAATAGTGTAAAATAAAGGCCTTGTCATAGGGAAGCTAAATTTATGCTCTGTGCACTCAAAGTCTCTAGATTTCCGCCTTCCATCTAAAGCTTCTGCACTGTGAATCTCAACTCCATTACAGGTCCGGTCTATAAACCTATCCTTCACAGCATACAGTTCCACTTAACATGCAAATTTGGTTTCCAAGAACACTGTTATAGATATCGAGCAATCTATGCTTACTTATTAGCAGAGCATGAATACAGGTATTAATACATATATACATATATTGATATATATGTACATATATACATATGCATATATGCATGCCGCATACACGTAATATGGAGCAGAGGGGAAAAAAATGCCCAAAGAATGGATTTCTACCAAAGGCAAAAGCGATTAGGAAGGAAGGAAAAACCAGCAGATAGTAAGCCTACATTAACTCGTCTCACTTCCAGATAATTACTTGTGAGTTTTTTTCAGACATTTGTGACTCGCTAGGGAGAGTGCAAATTTATTGTCTTCTACAATCTAATGATGTTGGCAGCCGGGAAAGTTATCTATTTATTGATGGGCGACAGCGATTTGTCTTCCCTGGATAAAATGCAGTCATTTAAACGGTTTCTCTCATTTCGTGAGTTGACTCTTCAGCAGCAAATGTGTAAATTATTTTCTCAAACGACAACCGCTTTTAAAATGTCAGAGACCCCTGATGGCACGGTAATAAACCCGGCAGGAAGTGGCCCAAGAGGAACAGGTATTAAGGGGGTTGCTTTTTGGATACTCCAAAATCCTGACCAAGACACTCCCAAACCCAGAGTCCCGGTTTCATCTCCTCATCTCGAAGCATCACCAACTGGTGTCTACCCTACGCTCACGCACTTCCAAATACGGAGCTTTTTCTTTTTTAATGGTATTTGTTAAGTTGATGTACGGCAGATACAATGTAACCGGGTAGGATACAGTTCCTTGTCCCACAAGGGGTTCACAGTCTTAATCCCCATTTTACAAACGAGGTAACCGAGGCACAGGGAAGTGAAGTGATCTGCCCGAAGTCACACGGGAGACAAGCGGAGGAGCCGGGATTAGGACTCAGGTCCCTGACTCCCAGGCCCGTGCTCTAATCACTAGCCCACCTCCTTCCTGATGGCTTTCACTATTCTATTTCCTGCACTAAACGTTCCTTTTCTCTAACCTAAATCTACTCCGCTGCACCGTCAGCTCTCGTGAGTTCTCCTACCAATGCATCTTGGCTCCCAGAGTGGGACTGGGGGTGGTCACGGGAGAGAACGCATACTATTTGCTGGAAGATGTACTGCTCAATCCCGGGCTGGAGGGTAGACACAATTCAAAGAGCCAGTGGAGAAGAAGGTAATTCCCTGCCTGTGTGAATAGGAGGAGGTGGGAGAAATCTTCAAAGTTTAATCTGCTTTGCCCTTACCGGAAGCTTGCCGCTATGTTGCAGAGTAAGCATTCTATTCCCAACGATAACACGTAATGCTTACCGTTTCCCACGGAACAGAAAATTACACAAATTGGAAATTTTTAAAATCTGCCTATTTTCTATTCTGAGGTTTAATAATCCATAGACATACAAATCAGTGTCAAGAGTGATCCGGCGGCTCTGAGTGCGGCATTATAAGCTCCCATTAGGCTGCGGCGTTTTCATTCTGATCCTATCAGTCATAAGTTGAGAAGTTAAATACCAGATTTCAAAGTCCTGAATGCAGCACCGAGCAAAAGCAAATAATTTGCAAAGAAAAGGCAGTCAAGACTCTCACACTTCTGTAATAGGGAGACTAAAAGCTTTCCCAAATCACCCAATCAATTTTTCTTCTTATTTCAATCACAACCATTGAAGGCCAGCAGAGAGGACGCCTACACTCCCTCCTTTGCCCAAGACCCATCAGCTCTTGGCCTCCCTCCAACTAAAGCATAAACCAATTCTCAACCCTTCAAAATGTTGCTTTATGACTCACGCCGTAAGTTAACTAGAGTGTTCCAAGCTCGGCATCTTCCACTGAAGGAACCGTTTCCAAATTTTCAGGCTCAAATATCTTTTTGGTATATTTTACTCTGCCTCTTGCAGCCGGGCACGCGTGCCCAGATTCATCTATGCGCCCAGCTTTCCCCATGCAGTCGTAGTAGGAACCTTAAGAGAATAAACAGCCTGAGACAAGACCAGAAGCAGCGTGGCAGAATGGCTAGAGCACGTGCTCGCAAGTCAGGAGGTCATGGATTCTAATCCCGGATCCACCATTTGTCTGCTGTGTGACCTTGGGTAAGTCACGTCACTTCTCTGGGCCTCAGTTCTCTTATCTGTAAAATGAGGATTGAGACTGTGAATCCCACGTGGGACAGGGACTGTGTCCAACCAGATTTGCTTGTATCCACCCCAGCATTTACTAAAGTGCATGCCACGTAGTAAGCGTTTAACAAATACCAAAATTATCATTATTATTAAGACCAGTTCCTGGACAGCAGTAGCTGAGTTCAATGTCCAAATTTGAGGACACACACAAGGAATATTGACAGTCATTCAGGGATGTAAGTAATGATTACTGATTGCTTGGTCCAGTAAACAGGAAGTAGTTCAGAGACTAAGACCTCATCTGGAGACTTGGTTCCTGAAACAATTCCTTCTCTCCAAAATGGAATGTTGCAGAGGAAGTTTGATCATTGAGATGATTCATGTAAAACATGCCCTAGGTAGGCTTGAGACTGATGATCGAGGGTTTCACCTCATCTCTGAGGGACACACAAATACTTTGGGTGTCAAAAGATTCAGAATGTCATTTCCAGGCTCCCTATCAGTGTCTTGGGCTAAAGGCAGGATCCCCACATCACTCGCGGAGAAATGCACCTGGCCAATCAATCCATCAATGGAATTTATTTACTCCATGCAGAGCACTGTATTAAATGCCGTAACAGAGTTGGTAGACAAGTTCCCTGCCCACAAGGAGGAGCACTGTGGCCTAGTGAAAAGAGCATGGGCCTGGGAATCAGAGGACTTGCTTTCTAAAACCAGCTCCATCAAGTGCCTATTACGTGAAGGTGGAAAAGTCACCTAACTTCTCTGTCCCTCAATTACCTCATCTATAAAATGGGGATCCGACACCTGTTCTCCATCCTATTCAGACTGAGAACACTAGGTGGGACAGGGATTGGGTCTGACTTAATTACCCTGTATCTTCTTCAGCACTTAGAACACTGCTTGACACACAGTAAGCACTTAACACCATAATTATTATTTTTAGGTCAACCAGAGTTGAGTGTGTGAAAACCCACACTACCCTGGTAGTCTACCATCAATTCAGAATGGTCACCTTGATGAAAATCTTACTCTAAACAGGAAAAATTATAGTGCTATCTCAGGTTCTCTCAGAAAATCATCTGCCTGAGATCTGACAAAATAGCTGGAGAGGGCAACCAGGAGCTACTCAGAGATGGAACGACTGGGACTGGAAGAGCAGCTGCCCTTGCTCCTCTTGGGTTGGGAGGGGGCCCTTTTTCACTGTAAGGCATCCATCAGCAGTCCTCTAGGGGGTCCCCATCTTTCCGATGAGGACAGCAGCTCCTGTACCAAGACGACTGTATCTTCCATGGCTCTGGGTTGTGGCTTTGGGACACTCATGTCGAGAATTTAGGGAGGTTACAATATACACGCTCTAGTCTGGGCATTAGGAGCCCCAAATCTGCAGGGCTTTAAGTCTCCTCATTGCCCAGCCCACTTTCAGATTTCCTGATGCTGGGCTAGTCCCAGTGCAGAAATCTGCTTTGGGGTCCATGTGGCATTTGTGTGACCGCGGAACTGAAGCGTGTGTTGTGTCAACTTGCACTTCTTATCCCGGAAAAGGGGTGTGATTTTAGAGGAATATAGGTTCTACTATATCTATTGCCTCCATTGCCTGCAAGCCTTCTTAGCGAAGAAATTACTTCAAAACTCAATCATTCAACATGATTTTTTGGTAATTCCATGGATGGCTTAGAATAACCAGGAAGGGGATGCAAACAAAGATTCATAATTTTCTGTAGAAAAAAAAGAACTTGGACATAAAACATACCCATAAACATTTAGATACTATTATTATCTCATCTTCCTGAGCAAGAGTTATTTGCATGGAATTAATTTGCTCATTTCTGGTGCCTCAATGGATTATGCTTATCAGTTTGGACTCTAAACAATACAGTGTTTTACTCCTCTTTTTACATTGGTAAGAAAATATTTACTCTGCCCTTTCTTTGACGGCCATCTGCAGTCTGACCACATGGAACGGCTTCCATAATGATTACTATAGCTACTTGTACGCATAATCTCTAATTGGAGAATACTATCTTCAATGATTCACAATCAACATTTGCTTATCAAAGGGGGCTGTACACTATCTATATCCCTGAAGATGTAGCCTTAAAACGAGGCAATTATTACTTGGGCCTTATATTAGAGTTCATTCATTCATTCAATAGTATTTATTGAGCGCTTACTATGTGCATAGCCCTTACTATGTGCAGAGCACTCGGAATATACAATTTGGCAACAGATAGAGATAATCCCTGCCCAATTACGGGTTTACAGTCTCATGGGGGGGAGATAGGCGGACAAAACCAAGACAACCCTAATCAAGATAAAGAGAATCAAGGGGAGATACACCTCATTAACAAAATAAATAGGGTAATAAAAATATATACAAATGAGCACAGTGCTGAGGGGAGGGGAAGGGAGAGGGGGAGTTCGGCAAAGAATGGAGAGGTTGAGTTGAAATTCACCAATTTTAATGTGAACTCTTCCTTACTCAGATTCACAACTGGCTAGACATTTAAATAACTTGCGGAGAACACTGTCTAAATATTGCTGTTTATTAGTATCCATGAATAAAAATTTGGTAGGAAAATTCTTAATGAGAGGCACTGTCGTCTATTAAAAAAAGGACAGGAGTGGGAGTCGAAAGACTTGGGTTTTTATCTCAGTTCCAGAGGTGGCCTACTATGTAGCCTGGGGCAAGTCATGTAACCTCTATGGACCTCGATTTCCTCACCTGTACAATGGGATGTCTGCTCTACTTGCCTTTCAAATGCGAGCCCTGTATGGGACATGGACCATGCCTGATATTGTTTTGTACCTATCCCAGTGTTTGGGTGCCCAGTATCATATCATATCATTAATATCATAATTACAATTATGATTTTCTAAATGGCTGAGGTGGAGTCAGGTTCTCCTCTCCTCTCCATTAGCTTCATGAAAATTGAAAGCTAGTTGCTAAGAAATCGTTTATTTTCTCTTCAATGTAGTCCACTACTTCTATCACCTTTCCTAATGGGGTTTACACATTCAGTAATTGTCTTATTTCCCCTCCTCTGTCAATGTAAAAAAAAAAAAATTCAAAAAATAGGCTTACCCTTATCACTCAAGCAAAAAAAAAAAAAAAATGAAAATACTCAATGCAGTCTGGAATCTCTCCATGTTCAGAAATTCAGGGACCCTACCTTGCCTATAACATCAATGGCTTCTTTCTTGGCCAGCTCTGTTAATAAATGACATACTTATGATAATAATAATAATGTTGGCATTTGTTAAGGGCGAACTATGTGCAGAGCACTGTTCTAAGCACTGGGGTAGATACAGGGTAATCAGGTTGTCCCACGTGAGGCTCACAGTTAATCCCCATTTTACAGATGAGGTAACTGAGGCACAGAGAGGTCAAGTGACTTGCCCACAGTCACACGGCTGACAAGTGGCAGAGCTGGGATTCGAACCCATGACTCCCAAGCCCGGGCTCTTTCCACTGAGCCACGCTGCTTCTCTATAAAATCAAAGACAGAGCAGTCAAATAAACCTATCTCACTCATCATCATGTAACTGCTAAAAATAAGTAGCCCGGTGGAAACTGAGTGAAAGAATTGTCTTGGGAATTAAAAATATAAGTTGAGTCAACATCTTAATCATGGACTTATCTGTCACACTGCCCCCACCTCCACCCTTCAGTGATCTATTTGGATAAGACGTCACCTACACGATCAGCTCCTTGCCTTCTGGGGCTCTGGGAGAGCGATGTAGGTTTGGCTCTTTCTGAGGAGTCAAAACATGACACACATTCTTAGGTGAGAGGGAGGGAAGAAGGGGAACTTTTGTTTCCTTCCACAGTTTGGATGGAATGCCCACGTGTCCACCTGCTTCTCAATCTGCTTCCTCTTTCCCTGATCCCTCAGCAAGTCCCTTAGAACAACTCGCATCGTAGTTACGGCCACCTACTCATTCCATGCTTCAATATTATACACACAATATTTGATCAACTCAAGTTTTCAAAAGTCCACACAGAACACCGCCTCCTCTCCATAGCATTCTCTCCCCTCCTCCTCACGGCCTACATTTTAATATATTTTTTTTTTCAATCTTATGAAACTAAGGCTTAAGTCAGATGAGACTTCAAACCTGCTACTTATTTTTATTTGTACAGAGGGGTTGTGAGGAAGAGTGGGTGGAAGAGCCAAGCTGAGAAGAGAATAAGAAACATATTCTTGGCTAGGATAAGGATTTGACATCTGAAACTTTTTTTTTCCTTAATGGCATTTATTTAGTGCTTACTACGTGTCAGGCACTGTACTAAGCGATGAAAGCAATCACAACGAGGATGGGATGAAACTTGTGATTGTCAGAAGAATTCCGAGGGCAACTCTGTTTTCTGAATTCCAAGAAGTGCAGTATAATATTCCCCGCCACAACAGACCCGGACGTCCCTGCTGACGGAACTCAGGTTTTCAGTTGATCCTCCACTGAGATTGCTAGAGGAACCCAAAAGGAGTGGTCGTTTGGTGTCATGGATACTTAACTACTCCAAACGGGAATGACAATAACTCATTTCAAACAGGTCACTGTAGAGCTATCCAACGGTAACAGCTTTTCATCTCTTCCAATTTTGACCACATGTGAACTTATGACCCAAAAGGCAAAACACTCTATATCCCATTACCTATTACCTGAACCCTCCGAGCCCCCGATTACCTTCAACCTCGGCACTGCATCAGGCTGTCTTTCCAAAAGAAAAGATCAGGAATCGTTGGAAGAAAACTCTTGCACCACCTTAGCCATTCCACCGCTGCGAGCCCATTCGTCTTTTAAATGCCGCAATCATATTTTTTCCTGCAATAATCACCGTGATGGCATTTTAGCACATCTTCTCCTAGGAATGCCTCTACACTGCCAGTTCCTTTTTTCACGTCTGCCACCTTAAGCACTTGGAAGTTTGCTAAGATCAGAACATCACTTGCTTGATTCTTAATCCACATTTTAGATTAATTCTTTAAATCTGCGACACTGCAGACCTACACTAGTTGGCATGTACTTTTTCTTCTCAAACCTTCTCCTTAATAGCTGAAACCATCTCTATCAACCACCAGCAACTCAAATTGACATCTCCTGGACATCTGTCATTGTCTCCGTTACAATTCCCAAACGTTCAATGTTCTTTCATCTCAGCCTCGCCTACTTATCCCAAAGCTTGGGTCCTCAACTTGCTCACTTAACTGTCCTAACCAAGCACTACATCAATGCAAACATCAAAGTTAAAGCTTATCTGCTGGCCTTTATCTAGATCCTTTACTAACTACCATGTTTTTCAGCAATCACCTGGCACAAATTCCCATTTTCCAAATTCTCAATTACCTTAAAAGGATTCATTATCAACAAAGAGTGCAAAGCACCAAACTAAGCACTTGGGAGAGGGGCCAGAAGCATGACATACATTCCCCACCCACAAGATAGTCAATCCGATGGGGAAGAAAGACCAAAATCACTTACATATAGTGGGAGCAGGAGAAAGAAAAGGCTCTAACAGGCAGTAACAGACATATGTCGGAATAAAATAGCGGCATCTATGTACATTCACATCAGTTGAATATACGATATGTATATAAAATAAGTCCCAGAGGCAGCTGCTGGGTTGACACAACTTGTGGTATTGTAAATTCATCTTCACAAACTTTCCCACAGCTCCAGATGTTCCAGAAGCACTATTTCTCACATGATCATTCATTCAATAATATTTATTTTCATTCAATCATATTTATTGAGCGTTTACTGTGTGCAGAGCACTGAGTGCTTGGAAAGTACAATTCAGCAACAAATAGAGACAATCCCTACCCAACAACGGGCTCACGGACTGATCAACCATCTTCCTTTAATATTTCATATGGTTCTCCATCAGGAAGTCAGCCATATACCACCTTAGAATAATAGTAATGGTATTTGTTAAGCGCTTACTACGTGCCAAGCACTTTTCTAAGCACTGGATACCACCAATATGAACTTCATGACCCTAAACACTGACGATTGTGGCATTTTCTCCCAATCACCAAAGGCCTCTGGTGAGTAAACACACTTCACTGAATGACAGGTGTTGTCTACACGTTATGGAATGTAACAAAGGTGGGGGTTTTTTCCGCTTAGACTGACAAATCATATAGGGGCAGTGTCTACCCTATGTCAATTATGCACACTACCTTATTGGTATCGAATGGGGTGAGGTAAAGGATGTCAACTCCAAATCCCATCGTAAGGCACTATCCACTCAACTGACCCAGGCTCCCCTGTTCTTCTTTTCAAATAAAGACAGATCCTTTCTTTTGGGAGAATGTTGTGACCTCAATACTTATAATGCTGCAGCAGAAGAATATGGAGGCAGCTCTGAATCTGACTGTGTCGCATTATCTGGAAACTTTGAAAAACAGTTGAGTGAGCAAAAGGATCTAACTTGGCCACTGCACCAATCAAACAGTTTTTCCGCAGATGAGAAAAGAGTGGTGACAGTAATCAACTGTGCATTTCTGAAAACTTGCACACTGGATCACAAAATGTTTTTAAAGAAGTAGAAGTTAGGGTCCGGGGGGAAAGAGAACGGGAATGAGGAAAGGATACTTTGAACTCAGACAGAATAACAGTCACTACAGAGACACTATCAATGCGTGGCCACATGTAACTGGCCTAAAACTAAGCTGCTAGTGGCTGATTTATTCAGGAGAAACTCTGCCAAGGGGCTACTAAAGCTGCCAAAGAGCTGAAAGGCTGGATACAAGGTAGAAAACAAAAAAGGGAGAGATAGAAGAAGCTAAAGAAATAGCTAGTGAAATGAATCTAGGTACTCTTAAATGAGCTGAATTACAAAGCAAGTTTTGGCCAGTACTCGCTATGAAAATTATACGAAAAGATTTTAGTGAAAAGATATTAAATATTTGACAACTGAATCATCTGACCACAAATGTGCATTAGGATATTGTTTTCCTTTATTCCATGAAAAGTTAATTAACAAGTATTATTCCACAGAAATCCAATTTGTATAAGGAATTAAATTCCTGAAATAGAAAAAAATACACTTAGGGTCTAGAAGGACCGACACTGCCTTTTAATTACTCTACCGTCTACCGTCCTTAAGAAACTGTGCATGATTTAGGCCGGTACTTGATGGTAAACCGTTAAGCAGTCTTGAGAATTGTTATGTACGGGAATCAAGGTGATTCACTGGGGTAAACAAGATTTTTCTTAAACTAGTCAATTCCTTCAGTCTTTCAAAGCTGTATACTCAGAGGAGTGAATGGATGTTTTATAAGAGACAGTGTAATCTCAATTTCTCCTCCCAAATCTTCAGGATTCTTCGGTTAGTCATCTGTTCATCCAACTAACACAATCCAAAGATACTGCTACATATCTAATGTTCCTTAAAATGTCTTCCCTGGTCCACTGCAGCTAAGAGGAGGAGAATATCAGCAGTGTGAACAAAGTAGAATTGGATAACATGGTGAACGTACTACATTGAGCAACTGAGCTGAGAAAAGTCTTGGAAGACACAGAGAATAAATTTATGTACTTTGCAAATGGACCTATGGAAATAGGGAAAGGGACTGGAGAATTCTTGGAAAGACACATTTCCAATCAACTGGGGTTGTTTTCTTTCTTGCAGAAGAAGAGATGAGAAGGATTTACAACTGGCAGAGCTGCAGCAACGTCACAGGTAAAATTAGCGTGGAAGTTCTAACATGTCAAAGGTTGGAACTGCATGCAAAACCAAATGAGTTCCTGATATTATTTGGAATTAGGTCCTTTACAATAAAATACTGAACAGCAGAGTTTAAAAATCTACCTCCTGTTTGACAACTAAAAATTCAAAAATTTGAAAAATCCCGTGACCCGGGGATCCTGAAAACCGCTGCTGTGAACATGATTGGGAAGCCTTTTCTAAAAGAAAATTATATTTGTTAAGCACCTATGTGCAAGGTGCTGTATTTATTACGTGCCAGGCTGTGTACTACGAGCTGGAGTAGATACAAGATAATCGGTGAATCCCCAGTTTTACAGATGAGGTAACTGAGGCACAGAAAAGTTAAGTGACCTGCTCAAGGTCACTCAGCCAAAAAGTGCCAAAGCAGGCATTAAAAACCCAGGCCCCATGCTCTTTCATCTAGGCCACGCTGCTTCTCAACCCATGGTGGCTCCTCCTGGAGCTCTGAGGTGGAGCATAAAAAACACCACAGTGGCTCCCTTTAGGCTCAAGCCCCCAAGTGCCCTGGCTCCCAGGTCAATAACCGGAAACTCCACCTGAATCCTTAGCTCAAGGTCAGAGGGAAGATTCCCTTTCACATCAGGCAAGTTCACAGATTCCAACCCCGGTCTTCTGAAGAAGCAAGGACATTCCATAAGTTCACAGAATCCAACCCTGGTCTTCTGAAGAAACAAGGACAGTCCATTCACAGAACTCTATTACAAATAAAAGGGAGCAACCAGCCATCTTTCCAAGAAGATAGGATATCACGCAGCAGCTCTGGTCCTCCAACTGGGAATGTTTTGCATATTTAGGGATGTTAGCCGATGGAAGGGACTGGGAGTGTAAGAGGCACAGGGCTCACCCCCAAATCAGAGCCCCGAGTAACTGTCCCAATTTGCTGTGCTTTACTAATGATCTTGCCTTGAGGTTCCTTTCGGCTTAATAATCCCATTTCATCTCTACATAACAGGAGATCTACAGCTCCCTGCTGTGACTTGGGGATACAAGTGTCACACCCCATGAACTCTGGAGCGAGGAGGTGGAGATGGGAGTAGAGTTAGGGACTAAAAAAGTATCGCTCAAGTCCTCTAGCCAAAAAGGAGTTTCGGTTGTAACCACGCTGACACGACCACTAAGCTAGCGGTGACGAGTCTCAACCTCTGTTGTGACAGAAGAGGGAAATTAAACCTGGGACCATTATTATATTGCTGAAAATCTAAACCAGGTACAAAACTCAAACCAGGCAGGTGAGAGCCACAAGATGTTAAAAGCACCACTCTTTTCCACCGAACCAATCAGCCAATGACATGTATTAAGCATCTGAGGGTGAGGCACTACACTAAGAATCTGGGCGAGTACAACAGCAACAAAACAAATGTTTCCTGTCAGCAAGCTTCCAACTGCATCATTTACAGATCATAAAAGCCAGAGGAAGAGCAAGTATTAACAGGAGATAATTTAAACTCATTTTTATGAAACTAAAAAAAAAAACAACGCACGCCGGAATGTACAGATGATAAAACATATAAAGTAAACCCCTCTAGGGTGTAAGCTCACGGAGGGCACGGAACATGTCTAACTCTGTTATATTGTACCCTCCCACATGCTCAGTGCAGTTCTCGGTACACAGTTCGGGCTCAATAAATACGATTGATTGCGTAAATCCCCACAATTTTGCAAGCCTGGATACCTACCTACATTTTAATAGCACTCATCCAATCTGGGAAAATACTAAACTAGCCCATCTTATCAACGTCTTGCATCATCTAAAATCAAAGTACATTTGCAACCAGTTCCAGAAACAGTGGCACCAGACTCCAGGGCCAAACGCACAATAAGAAAAAAAACCCCAAAACCCAAAAGCACATACGCTCGATTCAATGGTCAGAAGATCATTCCCTGGTAAATTCCCTCGGCTTTAAGCACTGAGCAAAATGATGAGGGATTTCGTTTGAAACTACCGAATGACTTCATTTTAAGTGCAGCTTCCACTGGAGCTTGTAAATCAGGGGAAATTCAATGAGCTGTGCATACAGGAAAACACCAAGGAATCGACGGAACAGAAGTATTCCTTCTGATCCGGAGCTTCAGTAGATGGAGCTCTCCCACCGGATTCAGTGCTGACAGATCCGGGAAGTGTGCACGGCGCTGGAAAGGCAGTCTCTCTCAAGCAGCAGCAACACAGAAGCCCTGGTCATTTGTGATGATTAAAATGCCAATCACCCTTCTTCGAAGCGCAGTGGCATTAACCCCACTGTACTGGTCATATTTCAACCCTGAATAATGTCATTATTAAACATGGATCGAGGACCAAAGATGTCTTCGACACCATGTAGAGTACACAGGCATGCAATCGAGATCACCAAATTGAATTAAGCATCCAAGACAATATCACCCTACATTTGAATCTCATTTTTAGAAAGAGAGGGAAAATAATCAGACATGGAATCAAGGCCACCTTTCCGCGTGAAGTTTGGAGGATTGTTTTCAATCACAGAAAGCTTTCATTACATTTTTCAATAAGAAAATAAATAGAATTTCAGTGGTCTACTGGCTTTCCTCTTGCAGGCTATTAACAGTCTCACCGATTTAGGCTCCTATTCAAGTTCTGTACATAAATTAACTTAAAAGGGGATTTATTTTAACAGCTTGAGTTTGGATTAATGGTGGAATTGCAAAATTGGGGCTGGCTAGTCGTCTTACCATAACAATAACAATAATAATAAAAATAATAACAGTAATAATAATAATGCCAGGCACTCTGCTAAGAGCTGGAGTAGATAAGATAATAGGATCAGACAGTCCCTGTCCCACATGGGGGCACAATCTAAAAGGGAGGGACGACAGGGATTTTATTCCCATTTACGGATGAGGAATCCTAGAGAAGCTAATCATCCCACAATCTGGATATAACTAGAAGCTACCGAGAAATCAAGAGGCCATTTCAAAACTTAAGGGAATGGAGAGTCAGGGAGTTTAGTTTTTTTTAAAAGTCAAGTCAGATTCAGAAGAATATGAAAATATCCATCCTTTCTAAAATATACTACCACTATCCTCCATTTCTGATCATAATGGGAAGTTCAGACCAGCAAAAGTGGGGAGGGAGAATAACTGTATTCCCTACCCCTGCTGCGCTGGAGTGGTGTTCAAGTTTAATTAGTCAACGCTGCGTAGCTGTTTTGGGATGCACCAATGAATAGTGTCAGATTCGCAGAGCATCTCAATGACCTTCAGACATTTTATCCACCCATCTCCGGACTGAGGTGTCCAATGCAGGGGATGGGATGACTGAAGCACAGGCAAGCCAGTTAATGGGATATCAAAAAGAACTCACTGCCATAAACAAGTATACTGATGGGCAGACAATTACACTTTAAACATCCACTTTACAGTTCAAGGTCCTACATCTTCCTTTCAAATGGCACTCTTAAGAAAATAAATTGCATTACCCACAAAACGCCACAACTCTATTTAGAGGAAGAAATTGCTTTGTTTTGACCATTTACTCACAGGTTTTGAAAAAAGAAACCCCCAAAAAACAATACAGTAATGCAGCAGCTGAGCACATATAGCTGAGCGTTTCAGTTCCAACAGCCCGGTCCACGTCCTGCACACGACGGCTGGTTCCACCCGACATTACGATACAGCTTTCACTAAAGGCAGCATACGTTGGTGACCTTGGAGATTAGTCTCATGACCTGATCACGATCTGCACCTACAGGTGCCTGAGCTGGGGCATTTGAGGTTGGGATTTTCACTTGTGAAGAATGACACTACATGTTCAGAAGGAGTAGGAAGACTAAGAAACTGTCCTCCTTTTGCCGATGCCCCAGTATAGAAAGCATCGAATCAGCCAATGCAAAATCTGAGATAATATCCAGTTCTTATGTAACACAAGCATGAGAACATAGCAGAACAAGCTTAAGTTTTGAATCAAATTTCTGGAAACAGAAGCGCGTAAATGGTTTGAACACTGAGGAACGTTTCTTCAAAATGATAACTACTCAATCAGCCTCCTTCCTGACCTCCCTGCACCCTATCTCTCCCCCTCCAGTCCATATTTCACTCTGCTGCCTGAATCATTTTTCTTAAAAACCATTCATTTCACGTCTCCCCCACTCCTCAAAAACCTCCAATGGTTGCCTAACGACCTATGCATCAAACACCATCTCCTTACCGTCATTTGTAAGGTGTCGATCGCCCCTCCCTCCTACCTTATTTCGCTGATCTCCGACTACAACCCAGCCCACGCACTCCACTCCTCTAAACCGACCTCCTCTCTGAACCTCGGGCTCGTTGATCCCGCCATCGGCCACTCGCCCACATCCTCCCCTCAGGCCTGAAAAGCCCTCCCCGTCCATATCCTCGCACCGTCAAAACCCTCTTGTAATAACTCCTCCTTCAAGTGGCCTTTCCTAACGAAGCTCTTATTTTACTATTAATAATAATAATGGTATTTCTTAAGCACTTACTATGTGCTAAGCACAGTTCTTAGCACTGGGGTAGGTACAGGGTAATCACGCGTTCCACGTGGGGCTCTCACTTTTAATCCCCATTTTCCAGATGAGGTAACTGAGGCCCAGAGAAGTCAAGCGGCTTGTCCAAGGTCACACAGCAGACAAGTAGCGGGGGTGGGATTAGAACCCACATCCTCTGACTTCCAAGCCCATGCTCTTTCCACTAAGCCACGCTCCCCTGTCTGCCCTCTCCTCTCTGCTGATTAAGCAGGTGGTTGTGTACCCCTTAAATAATTTGATACTCTCCTCGGCCCCACAACGTTTAGGTACGTATTCTTATACTCTATTAGTACCCCTGTTTGAAATATATTTTAATGTCTCCCCCTGTAAACTCTAAGTTCTTTCTGTCGGGAAGTCCCGTCTACCAACTCTGTTGTACTGTACTTTCCCGAGCATTTAGTACACAGTGTTCTGCACACAGTAAGGGTCCAAAAACAGTAAGGGTCCAAATAGTATCATAGATTGAACGCTTGATCTCGGTTCGATGGCCGATCTCACCATAGGCATCACGCTACACGTGCCAATAGGTTCTAGGGCAGATCAAAAGGATTCCAGCATCCTTTCCTTACCTATGTCCCAGACTTAGAGATCTTTGAATCTCACATTAAGTGTCTTTTAAATATTTTTCTCCTTCCCGCTCTCACCCCATAATTTTATCTTTTTGTTGACCTGGAAAGCAGTTTCTAGAAAAAGGACGTTGATGGCAAGAAAAAGGAAATCTGTCGATTTAGAGAAGTAAAGGAAGAGGGAGAGTGTACCCCCTTGCTATATCTGGACCATTTGCTTCTAAACCTGACACCAGTCAAGTGCACATTTCCAAGTATCGTTCTTTTTCCGTAGAGCTCCCAGAAGGGTTCCTGACCCCTGGCCATGTCTTCCCTCCTAATTCAAATTCTGGACATAATAAGACTGACCTACTTAGCAAAATGTGACTATAATTCATCTACCGATGAATCAGTGGTATCTACTGAGTGCTTGAGTGTGCAGCACTGTAATAATAATGTTGGTATTTAAGCGCTTACTATGTGCAGAGCACTGTTCTAAGCACTGGGGTAGATACAGTGTAATCAGATTGCCCCATGTAAGGCTCACCGTCTTCATCCCCATTTTACAGATGAAGGAACTGAGGCACAGAGAAGCGAAAGGACTTGCCCACAGTCACGCAACTGACAAGTGGCAGAGCCGGGATTAGAACCGGTGACCTCTGACTCCCAAGCCCGGGCTCTTTCCACTGAGCCACTCACTGTACTAACCGCTTGGGAGAGTACAGCACAAGAGAGTGGGTCAACATGCTCCCTGCCCATAAGGAGCTGCAGTCCAGGAAAACTAGATTGCCGAATCATGTCACAAAACTTAATCATCGAACACTGCCTTAACAGATTGGTCAAAAAGTGAGACGCTCAGCTCAAGGTTCTGCTCTCAGAACCTTCCCTGGACTCCTGGGTAATCAAGTCAAGGCTGTTCTTTGTCCTTGCCTTAGTTTCTTCATCAATAGAAGGCTAGTCAGTCTGACCTCTCACATGGGGATATGGTCCAGATAAGCTAATTAAAGATTGCAAGCCTCTGAAAAAAATTAAACAAGTTGCCAGCAAGTATGGTCCAGTGATTTCAAGTATTTCCGTTGAAACCCCCTGCAAAGTCAACTAAACTCACAGCTAGGGCATTTCAAAAACTAAATGTGCTTACCAAAGAGACGGTTCCCCAGAACCCCATTCTCTGGGGTAATTAAAAGGCAGAAAGAAAGAATTACTTGAATGACCACGCTTACGTGACAATTTATTAAATGTGTGATTTATCAAGGGCAAGGAGAATCGCCAAGAAGTCCTCCAGTAAGAGAGATGGGTAGGACTGGGGGCAAAAGAGTATGGGGAAGCCATAAACAAATATTGTTATCAGTATTATCATAAACACTGCTCAGTGATTTAAAGGATACGCAGCACTGACGAAAATCACGGTTTCAACATTTTGGCTCGGGTCTGATAGCACCTTGTCAATAAACGAAGGCATCTGTCCTCAAACTAGCTGCTCCTCTCAGATGATAAATACTTTTCAGAGTTGCTTAGAGAGGACAGAAAAAAACCTTTGTACTTAGAAGGGATGCTACAGTCTGGAATGCAGATAGTCATCCTATCCCAACGGGATTACCGCGTTAGCATCCTTTCTGATTTTCCAACCTCCAGTCTCTCTCCTCCTCAACCTATACTTCACTCAGCTGCCCAGATTATCTTTCTACAGAAACGTTCTGGGCATTTCACCCCCTCAAAAATCTCCAGTGGTTGCCTATCAACCTCCATATCAAGCAAATAGTCCTCACTCTTGACTTCAAAGCTTTATTTCCCCCTTGCCCCCTCCTACCTCACCTCCCTTCTCTCCTTCTACAGCCCAGCCCGCACACTCCGCTCCTCTGGTGCCACTAAACCTTCTCACTGTGCCTCTTTCTCGCCTTCGACCCCTGGCCCACGTCCTACCTCTGGCCTGGACCGCCCTCCCTCCTCAAATCCGCCAATCACACTTCTCCACTTCAAAGCCCTACTGAAGACTCACCTCCTCCAAGAGGCCTTCCACCCCTTTTCCTCAGCTCCCCCTCCCATCACCCCAACTCACTCGCTTTGCTCCACCCACCCTCCCTGCCCCACATTTGTGTATATGTACATATCTATAATTCTATTTATTTACATGAATTCCTGTTTACTTGTTTTGATGTGTATATTTGGCTCAGTGGAAAGAGCATGGGCTTGGGAGTCAGAGATCATGGGTTCAAATCCCAGCTCTGCCACTTGTCAGCTGTATGACTGTGGGCAAGTCACTTAACTTCTCTGGGCCTCGGTTACCTCATCTGTAAAATGAGGATGAAGACCGTGAGCCTCATGTGGGACAACCTGATTACTCTTTATCTACCCCAGTGCTTAGAACAGTGCTCTGCACATAGTAAGCGCTTACCAAATACCAACATTATTACTATTAATGTTCTTTTCATTTATATTGAGGCTATTGGTACCTGTTTACTTGTTTTGATGTCTGCCTCCCCCTTCTACACGATAAGCCTGCTGTAGGCAGGGAATATCTTCCTTTATTGCTGAATTGTATTTTCCAAGCACTTAGTACAGTGCTCTGCACACAGTAAGCGCTCAATAAATAACCCTGAATGAATGTGTGTGTGCCTTCCCTCACTTGTACAATAAGCAGGCTTTGGCAAATCAACGCTGCTATGAATTAAACAGATTATCAAGCGAGGCTGGCAAGGTAGAATGGGATTTTGTGAGAAACACAGAATTAAAGTGGCTAAGAATCTAATCTTTTCAGCAGACCATCAAAAGAGTGGCTTTCCCACCAAGGAAAACTCAGCCCCTGAACATGGTAATAAAGTGAGATCATCTTTTTATTGTATTTTAGCTAATCATGTGTAAATCTGCTACTTTATTTCACAGTCCTTTATGAGCAATGGGGAGACTCAAGTTTATGAGGAAGGAACAACAATGATTTATCTATTTACTAACCTGCTGGGAGCTTTATCTGATTTTGATTACACTTCTTTTTATGCAGTAACTCCAGATAGCTACAGCTAGGGAAAATTGCCTATAAAGACGAAACCTGGTGCAAGTTTCCTAAGATGGTTCCGAAAGATCTGGCAGAACGACGATTAGAACGGTCGTTCTTGAAACACAAAAAAGGTAAACAATCGGTATTACCGTTACCGTACTTAAGTGTTTATTATGTGCCGGGCACTGTACTAAGCGCTGGAGTAGATGAAGGATAAGCAGATTGGCCAAAGTCCTTCTACTACACAGGGCTCACAGTCTAAGTTGGAGGAAATGGGATTTAATGCCAATTTTCCAGGTGAGGCTAATGAGGCACGAGAAGTTAAGCGACTTGCCTACGGTCACCCAGCCGACAGTTGGTGGAGCAGGGCTTGGACCCCAGGTCCTCTGACCCGCTCCCAGGCCCATAATCTTTCCACTAGGCCACGTTCCCAAGCGTTAAAGAACATCACCTCTTCTTCTAAGGAATGCTACCCAATACTCTGGTCTGCAATTTCAGGTTCTCCAAGGAAAAAATTGAAATGCCAATAACAATGACCACAAGGGTATTACAAGGAGTAACTCATAAAAATGACTTAAGAATTTTACAAAGTATTAAATGCTACATAAACACTTAATAATAAATCGACCCACACAGGAAGGCAATTTTGGATTCTTCCCCAGCATTTATTCTATGGTTCTTGGAAAGAATAATGTAATCCTGACTCATTCTTGTTTTTAACAGTTCTTAACAAGTGCTCTTAGCTTCTATCAGATGTTTATTGGTATAGCAACAAAAACTTACATTTCTAAAGCCCTTTCCCAGTCATCTAACCTCCCGAGTACTCTTGCAAAGTTTTCAATTGCATACCAATGAAACAACTATTTCATTAGCTAATTTACTCCCCACCCCTTTTTGTCAGTTGGAAACAGGGGGCCCCGTTTCTCAGTACGGGCATATTTAATGTGTTCTGGGTAGTGGTTTGCCTTAAAAGGGGTGGTTACCAAGCTGGCTCTAAAATGAATACTGCACCTATTAAAAATAATAAATTCCATCCACTCGAGAGGTCAATGGAGTTGAGCTTATACCAAAATCGGGAAAGGGAAAATGATGGTAGCAAGGACAGTTCTCTAGCTAATATCAGAGGTCATCTGTCCTCAAAAAATATCGGCAATGAGAGTAAACATATCTAAATGCTCAAAGTTTGGTGTAACATAGTGCACCCTTAACAAGCCAGTTGAATCAATTTCAGGTGAGACAAAAACCTCACCCCTGTCTTTGGGGGTACCCTGCCAGTTGGTCACCCAGGGAGCAGCTGGCCTTATCTCCAGCTTGCACCCTACTCGGGGATGACAGAAAACAAGTCACAGAACCGCAGGTTGGGGCATGATTTGTCAGAAATCTGACGCCAGATATATAAACATATTAGAAAGAATGGACTGCTAATCAATTCCTTCACACAAGTTCTTTGTCATCATAGATCAACTTCAGTGGTACATATTGGGCACTCGCTATGTGAAGGAGCACTGTACTAAACACTCGGGAGAGTACAATATGACGTTCTAAAACTACACCTCCTTGAGAGGCCTCTCCAGACTAAACCTTATTTCCCCTATCCACCATCTCCTCTGCCTCAACTATGGACTTGCCTGTGTACCCCTTGAGCACTTTGATCCCGACCCCAGCTCCACAGTCCTTCTATATATATCCTTATTTCTACTTTTTCCCCCTCCCTATCATTCATTTTAATGTCTACCTTCCCCTGTAGACTGTAGGCTCCTTGTGGGCAGCAATTACGTCTGCCAATTCTATAATAACGTGCTCTCCCAACCGCTTAGTAGCCTCAACTATGGACTTGCCTGTGTACCCCTTGAGCACTTTGATCCCGACCCCAGCTCCACAGCCCTTCTATATGTATCCTTATTTCTACTTTTTCCCCCTCCTTATCATGCATTTTAACGTCTACCTCCCCCTGTAGACTGTAGGCTCCTTGTGGGCAGGAATTACGTCTGCCAATTCTATAATAACGTGCTCTCCCAGCCGCTTAGTATGGTGCTCTGCGCACAGTCAGGACTCAAGGTTCTTTGGACACTTCCGAGAGGTTGCCCGGCATCTCCTTCTAGGGATCGCTTCAGGCGTCACAATGTCACAGCCAACAGCTACAACCATGGTCTCCCCACTATTCTAACAGCTGAGATACCACAGGAGACACTCCTCGCTAGAAAGATTATCAGTGACCAGTATTATGGGAGGAGGCAGGCCACTTCTTTGATTGCTACTGTTTCCCCGCTCTGGTTGTAAGGGGGCACTCCATCTTGCTCAAGAAACAGGCAGCTTTTAAAATAACTCAGACTTCCATATTCTTGTTAAAATGGAAACTGAAAGTACACTTAGACTGTGTCTTCTCCCTATACCGGGGTTGAGCAATCACTTTGGCTGGCAGATCAATTATTCAATTTTGGACACTTGCTGGGTCAGACTGTCCAGGTGAATCACTCGACAGCAGGGGTTCGGCCAACCCTCGACTGGCTTGTAAACACCCTGGGAGATGAGCTCTGTTTCCCAATCCGGCCAAGGCTAGGTTGTTTAAACTTCTCTGGGTCATGGTTTCCCCAATACCCATCTCATGAGATTGTTGACATTTGGGGATCATAAAAGAAAGAATCTGAGTTGCTTAAAAGAAAGGTACTAGGAAGTAGAACTAAATTATTATTATGATGATCATGTAATGCGGCTAGAGCACTCTAATAAAGGGGGTTTAAAAAAATGCATGTAAGTGAGAGCATTTTTTACAGGCTGAGGAAATGCTGCAGGCAGCCATGTTTGCAAATGCAGTATATTTGCATCACAGTGCAAATAATGGGAGAAAAAACACACTAATATTTGATTAGATTCTAGCCTTTGGACTAGTTTTTTGCCCTTATTCCTTACATATGTCAAAACAATTACAAATCAACATGTAATTATACGCCAATTCCCAATTCCTCAATTCTAGAAGGTTTACAGAGTACTGACTTTGAAAAGTTGGGTTTGTTGTTTCTTTTCAGTTCCTGCTCATCACAGAAACCCAAAGCATTCTTTTCATCTGGTAGAAAAAAATTCTAATCTCTCCCATGCTGAGATTCCACATGCCAGATTTCAGCCACAATGAATTATTACTGTTGAGCTATAAACTGATGAAAAGTGATGCAACTTTCAACATAACCTGAATGATTGCATTGTGAAGAGGAATGCTTTAATCTAAAAATTAGCACCTCCCAAAGCTAAAAGAAGAAAATAGAAGGTTACAGTGCTGGGAGGGAAAAAAAAACCACCTGATAAATAAGGGAACTGTCAAGACCATAACTAGATTACGAGATGATAAAAGAGAGCAGGCTCACACTACACTGTGAAATGAAAGGCTCCCCTGCCTCTTTCTCCTACCCCGATTTGCATTTCCTAGAAACGCTACGGGGAAGGGGACAGCAATGGGGTTCATGAAGCAGTAGAGATGTAGGGGGAGGAGGGAAGGATGAGTGGTTGATGGTACCTCCAAGAAAAGTCATTTTTCCTCTACTGCACCCAAATTGAGATGCCCAAGCCTCTCTGGACTCTCTCCTTCCCAGACAGGGATGCCATTCTGTGGTTCGCTGGTCTAGTCGTGTGGTTGCCAGATCTAATCATTACTTTATATATGCACAACTCTAATATGCCACTGGTCTGGTTGCTTCTGGATAGTTTCTATGCCCCTAAGATGCCTTCATAAAGGGGACTTTTCAAACACGCTTGACCTTCAAAACATGAGACATTCCAAATCCCAAATTAAAGAGAACAGAGACCATGGTTACGTTGGGTGGTCATCTAGTTTTCCATGAGAGAGGATTGTTTCCAGCAGGTCCGTCTCATGTCCAGTATTGGAACAATGAACCCGTTGTTGGGTAGGGATTGTCTCTATTTGATGCCGAATTGGACTTTCCAAGCACTTAGTAAAGTGCTCTGCACACAGTAAGTGCTCAATAAATACGATTGATTGAATGAAGTATACATTTTTCCAATTTTCAGCCCCAAGCTACCCTTCACTGAGTTGCCCTCAGGGGCAGTGTTTATAGGCTGCCAGGGGTCATACGGGCCAATACGGAGGAATGCAAAAACTCTGGGGCAAATGGAGGTTCTGGACTCCTCCAGAGATGAGATCTACACAAGTCCCTTGGCTTGCAAACCTGTTTGGTTATTAATTTGACCCTGGTCTCTACAGCATCAAAATGCTACTTCTAGGTTCTTCACTATGAACTGCAAAAGTCCCCAAGTAATTCCAAAACAGAGTGTGGAGATAATGTTTGGGGGATGATATTGACCATATTTCGATTCACACCCGTCGTTACCTATTACAAACCCCACATAAGCAACTCTTCATTTTTGACCTCACACCAAGTTACCACGGGAACCTCTGATAAGGAAAAGGCTAAATCCAGGTAAAAGAAAATAGATAAAATAAAGCAAATATCTATAGCAATAACAAAGGGAGGAAAAACAGCATCTGTCTGAAGGGGAACATAATGTCTCTAAACAGAAACTTTTCCAGTTTTCCATGACTTGTCGGCACATCTTCAGCATTAATACGGTTTATGATGACAAATTCCATGTGATTCACTGTCAGATTATCCTCTAAGGCATAAGCACGGTGAGCATATGGCCTTTTCCTCTTCCGAAGACGCTGTTTTCAATATATACATTCTTCAGTAATGCATCACACAGCTTGCAAAGCCAGTCACACAAAAACTCGATGTGAAGACACTTGGCACGTCAAAGCAGCCATAATGGTCCTATTAACTCTCTCTATGAATAAGGAAGAACTCTTCTTGGTCTACCTAATCCAAGTCTGCCTGGATAGACCATGGAGATTAAAAAAAATCATAAACACAAGAGGCATAACTGATAGTGACTACTGATAGCTGATGGAACTTGCTTACATAGGGGTATTGCTCCTAATTGCATACACTTTCTCATCTCTCCTTTTCCATTCCTTCTGATTAATGACTCCAGACGATGAGCTCTGGTGTCTCATTTTCAGCTCTCATCCACACACACTGAACGGTGTTTACATGTGTGAACCAGGAAGGTTAGAAGGAAGGTTACAGCTAAGGTGTCCTTGGCTTCCAGTCTACTCACTACCTTTACAGCTCACTGGAAGGGGTTTGAGCCCATCTACCTCTAGGAAGAATAGAACTTCCTATTTTCAACAGCTCCTACAGAGAAAATCCTGAAGATAGTGCAGTTTGACCGACTACAAAATAAAAACCTCAGTAACTATGACAAAATGATACTAATTATTGAAGCACAGCTGCTCAACCTCAAAAAGATGTCTTCAGAAGTCATTTACTACCATAACCTAATACAATTACAGCAATTTTAATTTCGTACCCTTCTGGGTTCCTTGTGTTCTTTCATTTTGTTTTGTCTTCGTTGGACTTTCAAAGGACACCGTCAAGCACTTCTTTGTTGCGTTTTTTATGCTCCATTATTTGTAATATTCTCATGAAGCTTGAAATTAAAATTTCTTTCCCTTACCAATTTAGGCCTTTTCCATTTGGCAAACATCTTTTTTTCCTGCATCTCTAATGGAGCTGAAAATTAATATGACTTTTTTGTTTAATTCTCTGATTATGCACAAGAATCATCAATGATGTTAGCACAGCGGCACCGGAGTTACGATCACGGCAGTACATTTCTAGAGCACCTTTCATCCCCTAGCATCGCAAAACACACTAGGCTGGGAGGAAGCACCTCTCAAGCTTAGCCACCCCTCAGGTGAAAGGACATCTCCAATTTAACAGTCACCCTGTTCAAAAGTCACAGACGGGAAATCTAAGGTGGCATCGCTGACACTGGGGAAAGAAGTGAGACTTGGAAGAACGGGATTGTTTGCTGAAGAGAAGCACGCGAGGAAACCAACTCAAATGGCTGATCTGGGGAAGGCAGGAGGAAGACCTTTCTAACCATAAAGACTGCAAGGGAATCAGTTTGAAAATATTCTTTTCTTTCCTGCAGGTCTGCATGTCGGAGTAGCTGAGCATATGGCTACCTTTGGGGACATTATGTTCCCACTGTCAAAATTTTTGATGCCCTCCCCATTCTTTCCACTATTTAGGAAAGGATGGCCCTGGAAGAAGAGGCACCTGAAACGTCAAGTGGGACAGTACCAGTGCTCTCATTTTCTAACTTGCCCATGTGCTAATGATTTGACTCACACATGTTTACCGTTGATATTTTGCCATGTTGAATTTTAACCAACTTTCTTCTTGTTCTGATGTCTCTCATTCTTCTACGGGTCCATCCTCTCCTGTTCGGATTGTGAGTGCCCTTGAAGGCTAGGGATACTTCTTAAGTGGGTCTCATGATATCACCTGCCTGTAGAATGAGCTTTCCAAAGCACATTATTATTATTAATCGTATTTGTAAACAATGCTTACCTTAATAGCTTTCCTCCCCCTTTAGACTCTAAGCTCCTTGGAGACAGGAATCTCGGCTACCACCTCTATTGTAAAGTGCTCTCTCAAGTGCTTAGAACAGTGCTCTCAACACAGTAAGTGCTCAATTAATGCCACTGATTCATTCATTCAATCATATTTATTGAGTGCTTACTGCGTGCAGGGCACTGTACTGTGTGCTTGATTATCACGAGCTAGTAAGAACAGTTATTCTTGTTTTAGTTTGGTGGAGAAAGGCTTCGTCTTGGATGGTTCGATGTAAAACCAACTGGAATCAAGAGGCTGAATGAATTAAATGGCCTGTTGAAGTCCTGTCTGGTTCTAGGGTTTATGAAACCTGCCAGGAAGGGCCAAGCCTTTTTCCTGAAGATCATCTCTTCACCTTTAAATGCCATGAAAAAATGCTTAAACTCATTTCTAGTCAACCAATCATATTTATGGAGTGCTTACTGTGGGCAGAGCACTGTACTATGAACTTGGGAGACTACAGAGTAACAGATGTTCGCTGCCCGCAATGAACTTACAACCTAGAGAACTTCCTAAGGTCTACACTTAGAGTCTAGACTGTGAGTGGGTTTGGCATGGTATTTTTCCAACGGTGTAATTCTAACATAATACAGTCACTAAATCTTTCCCCTGTGCCACCAGACAAGTCATTCACACTAAAAGACAAAATATTTTTCCTCAGTTCAATTCCTGAATCAATTTTCCTGCTCACTTTGGAATCGCTCTGCTTTGTTTCTGATGCTGATCTGTCCGAAATTCTCAACAGGATTTCAGGGCTACCTCACCCAATTTCCGTAACAGTGGACTCCTTTTAGCTGGCTCATGCTGAGAGGTCATTCCGTACAAGACTTAAGACAGCACTAGCCGCTTCCAGTTCTGTGTCACCTTGCAGATGCAAATAGTATCTGATATAGCTCATAACTCAACATAGTGGAAGAATCAATCTATGAACTGTTTTGTGGTATTCGGTTATCCAGTTCATTGTTTTTTAGACTTAAAGAGAACAGATAGAACTCACGCAAATTATATAGAATGAGAGAGGAAGGAATTTTACAACAGGTTCTTGGGTACCTTTACCTCAGAAAGTCGAAGCTATCTCTTAAATCTGCAAAACGTCAATAGCCTGTCATTTTTTTTCCATTCCATTTTCAAATCAAGCTACCAGATTCAGACCGTAAAGGCATTTTTTTTTTAAACCATTCCTGTCTCCATGCCTTCTTTCCTCTCCCTAAAATTCTCCAATATTCACGACTGGAGGCTCTAATCCTAGCTCTGCCACTTGTCTGCTATGTGACCTTTGGCAAGTCACTTCACTTCTCTGTGCCTCAGTTACCTCATCTGTAAAATAGGGATTAAGACTGTAAGAGTCCTATGTGGGACAACCTGATCACCTTGTATCCACACCAGCGCTTAGAACAGTGCTCGGCACATAGCAAGCACTTAACGAATACCATAATTATTATTATATCACCAAATATTGGAATAAAACCACCTATAAGATGGGGTATACACTACACCAAGAACTGAAGAGGTAGGCTAAAGTATTCTGAGGCCTTGGAAATAATAAATACTAGCGGTTGAAAGGGGCATCGTTTTATTATTTTACCCAAAGACTCTTTAAGCAAGGTTCACCCACTGGAAAATCAAATATAACTGGAGTAATCTGACGAAGTCACAGTCAAAGGTGCCCAAAATGAGAGATTGGCACTCCCTTTATTTTCTCAACTCCTCGCACGACTGAATGAACCATGAGGTGAGGATGACTAGACTACGGACGATTCTACTCCTCCTCCACCTCTAAGTTGCCTTTGACACTGTGGACCGCCCCTTTCTCCTGGAAACATTATCTAGCCTCGGTTTCACTGAAACTATCCTTTCCTGGTTCTCCGCCGTAACACCAGCAGAAAAGAAAAGGAACTTTCTCCGTGTTCCAGCTCCAAAACAGAACGGGTCAAACCCACCGTAGATCTCGCCCACTATATTTTGTGTGATATCCACTGAAGATTTAGCTTTCCTTCAAAACCTCTTACTCCTAACCAGAGGGTTAGATGCCATTTGGAAAAGCAACTTAACTGGTTTCCACTGAAACTTCTCCACGGTACAGACCGACAGCATTCACTGTTTTACAGTGTATACTTTACCAACAGGGTCTCATTTGTCAGGCTATTTTCAGCACCAAAAAATACTTTTTTATCCACTCGGTTCTGCTGGAACTCATGTTTTCACTATGCTTTTGACAGACTGCAACAGCCCCACGGTGAGGGAGCATTCTTCCAACAGAGCAAGCCTGTGTGGATTCAGGGCAGCAGAGTGTCAGAAGAAACAGTCGGATGCACTCCCATGGCAGGGGACCCAGGAAGTACTAGAAGACAAGCTATCCTTAATGCATAACCCCCAACTTATAGGGGAACTGGGTAGGATTGCTTCATCATTTTTGCATTGTGGGGCTGTAAAGTATAAAGTAATGCAGCCACAAAAGAGGGAAGGGAATGAAATTCACAAGCTCAATCCCTAAAACCATTTCTTCATCTACTTGAGCCCTCCAAAGCAGCTATAATGTCGTATGATACAGCCCCATCTCTACATCTGTCTTTTAGGCCTCAATAACCTGAAACCTGATGCACCTTCTGAGGGAGGGGAGAATCAAGCGTTCAAATCAATGATCCTTCCATCATCTTGTCTGACATAATTCAACAGGTAAAAGTGGGATGCTTTAGGTTTTCAAGTGCAACTCTCGTATATCATCCATCTCACCACCTGTGTGCCGAGCTCTGCGGTACATTGAGAAGCTCAGATGGAAAAGACAGAGCCCCCGCCCTGGATAAGCTTGCAGTCTAATGGGTGAGATGGGTGAAAGAAATGGCAAACATACAACAGCGACAGCACAGCTTGCACACACTGCAGGTATGCTTCTGGAAGGATAACCGACTTGTCACCAAGGAGGTGACATTTCAGGAAGTCCTGCTGCTCTGAAGATTTCACCATGTACTTCTATTATCACCCTTTCCAAGGGAGCGTTAAGTTGAAAAAGGCGTGTGACAGGGTGCGGTCTCGGGGCTGACACCGAGAGTAAGATATGAGACCCTGTTGAGGCTCTGGTTGTAGCCTTGTTATCTGGCTGCCTACCTTCTGACGTGAACAGGAGATGAATGAGCCTTCTAGTCCAAGGATGAATTCCTTCTGTCAGGGAGGACAGAGAAAACTGAAGTGGCAGGGCGAAAAGATTCCCACTTAAAATCGTGAAGAAGCGATACACACCATTTTGGGAACTTTTCTCTCTCAAGTTCAGCCTGCTCGAGTTCTTCAGAAGGAAAGATTCAAGCAAACATCTTAATTCTGCCCCAAAAGCCTCTAACTCTATTAATCATGTTATCCTGTCACACTTATCTATGTTGTTACATATTTAACTGCAGGTGTCTTATTGTTCATCTCAATCAAATATTTAGTTCAGAAGTAATTATGCTACCCAGAAGAGTATTCCTCCAACTGCTAGATTACAGAACTAAATTGGCAATATGCGTAAAACTCCAAGTGAAAATCCACAACAAAAAGACTCTTGCCAAAGTGTGAGCCACAGAGAGACACAGAAATGGCTTTGATTGCACAGTTCTATCAAATCTGGCATGCCATCCTCCAGATCAGAGCCCATCTTGGCATCAAATCAAAAAATAAGCAGTGTCAAGGGCACTAACTCAAACAATACTGAACAAGCATTTTCGATATCAATGTCACACTGGGATGTGAGCTGTGCTGATGTATCCACAATATCGTTTTCTATTTTTCCTAATAAATGTTAAAAAAAAAAATCGCTCCTCAAACTAATATTCAGCATTACCACTTTCCAAGACAACGATCCAAGTACAAAGTGCAAATTAGCCACTTTTAGAGACGCATTCACCCTTTCATGTCATGATAGATTACCATTCATTATCCCACACCGGTGATTTAAGGTATCCTAGTTAGGGAAGAAGTATTTGACATATCTATGGGGTAGCACGCTCAAGGCAGAAGCTGAGGCAATCGATATTTAGAATCGGTGAACAATGTATAACCTGAAAGGAAGTGCTGAGATTGACTTTTATTCATAAACTTCAGAAAAGACAAAAAGGTCATGGGTTTACCATAAACAAGCTAGCACAATAATGAACTACTCTGATCAACATTCAAAGAGACTGCCTCATTCCAAGCACTCCACTGAATTGTTCTTTGGACTGATTCTGCAGACAGGTTCATTGAGATAGTTGGGACACACACAGGGGAGCACACGGCTCACAGGGACACCGCTCCACCCCCACCCCACCCAAGAGCCTGATTCTTTGCTACAAACAGAATTTCCAAGACAGTCTGTAAAGGAGTTACATCACTGAGTCCTTGGCAAGGGGTCAACTTGGAAAATTATATTTCCAATATTCAGAGATCACAAGTATTTTTTACAACTAGATCACAAGGCCGGTACTCTTGGACAAAAGATGGCGTCGACTAACAAAAGGACCTGAATAAAGGCAATGACTCCTTATTGGTGGTGTCTGGAATTCAACCTATTAAACACAGGATTGGACGAAGAATTTGATTTCCACGTCTAGTCCCCTCAACCAGGACTGTTTAGTCTATTGAATTTTCTTCCTATATCAATCAATCTGGAAATACCTGCGTGGTAATTCAAGGTGACATTGGAATGTTAAAAACACAAATGGCAATCTCTGCAGCCATCGGTCTTGAGCTCCCAGCTACTGAGGCTCGAGGGTCTACCGGGCCGCTTTTGAGAGCACAGAGGCCCCCCACCTCCCTCAACTCCCACCCCCCCCCCCCCCGCCGACATCCCAAGAAAAAGGCCCTATACACTCCATGGAAGGATCTATCTGTTCCATGGAAGGACCTATCTGCTTTCATCCTGGAGCTGGGAGAATACCTCCCGGCTTCTCTTGTTCTTATGGTAGGGTTTGGATTTTTTTAAAAAAAATTTGCTTGTTTTTTTTTTTTCTTTTCAGTCTATCTGTCCTATTCAGCGAGTCCTTTAAATTAGAATCCTCTGTGGACCAGGAACCACATTAAAGATCTTCTCAGGGCCTTTGCTTAAAGGAAGCATGTAACCAATATCAGCAATAATAATGGACTTTCACTACTGCTACCTTCTACTGAATCAATCAGGACCTATAAACCCAAAACACAACATGCTTATCTATTTTCTGTCATTTAGGGCTTCATGTCTAAATACTTTGCATTAAAAGCTCACCAAACAAGCATCTCTAACCACAAAAGCAAAGCTTACAATTTTTAGGTTTCTCAGTGAAGTCGGTGGATTGCAGATGCTTAGCCTAAATTCCCTTAAATCCATAAGTATCCACCCCACGAGTCATCTGTGAACAGTGGCTTCCATCTCTTTCACCCTTGGCTTTAAACGTACGTATTAAATCGTAGGGTTGAATCAGATCAAGACCAAGAGTTCATCACCCTAAAAGTTTAAGATAATTCTACCTCCGAATGCATTCCTCAAGGTTCTGTCATATTTTAAATCTTAGCAATGGGATTTATACCACTTTCCGGGAGATTATTCTATAATTTTATATTTGCCAGTCAGCTTCCTCCTGACAGGAAGCCTAAACTTTCTATGTTGATTTAATTTATTAACTCCTATTTATTCTCTGATTTGTCATTCTAGGAATCCCATTTCCAGATATTTATGTCTTTAAACCATCTCATACTCAATCTCCCCTCACATTAGTTGTTGGCTGACCAAGTCATTCTTATTTAGCTACATCAGTCTTCTTTATTCTGACCCTTAGTCATGTCTATTGCTTTTTACTAGCCAGGTTGGATACATCTCATTGGCAGTTATGCCCAAAATGTAACCCAACATTCCAAATGCGGTCTCCAAGTAGCAAATAAAGATGTCGTGTTATCCTTCAAGATTATGACCCATTATTTAGACAAATTAAAGGCTGAAACTAATCTGTCCAGTTTCTTTTCTTGGCACATAGTAAGCACTTAAATGCCATCATTATTATTATGTGAGTCATAAGTCTGTAAAAACCCAAAAGTACAAACTGCCCATAATATAAAGGTACAAACGAGCAAAGAAATTACATTCCTAGCTTAAAAAGTTGTCACCATTCCAGTGAATGCAAGGATAAGACTCTGTCAATGCAAATATCAAGGGCTGGATAACTTGACACTGGCAGCGATTTCCGGGAAACTCTTCCATCCTTTCCCCAGGTCCAATTAATCTTTCTCTCTATTCTTTCCTCCATCTAGCCTGTCCTTTAAGTCTGCCAGGGGCAGCGATGGGCATTTCATTCTTTCCGTCGTATTTATTGAATGCTTACTGTGTCCAGAGCACTGTACTAAGCACTTGGGAGAATAAAATACAACAGTAAACAATGAGCTTACAGTCTGGGGGCGGGGACCTTTGGGGTGGGCTAAAAGAGTGGATGAACACTGTCCTAATTTCAATAACCTAAAAGATGACTGGCACACCTTCTCAAACCTTTATAGAAACAACATGGTCTTTGCCTGTCAGGTCCTCGAAGGCAGCTCCATCTCATTCCAATGCGACACTTTCCAAGCCCATTCTTGACACAGGTCTACTCTAAGTTACCCTTCTGAAGCAAGTACCCATCTTTCACAAAGGGCCTTACCTGCAAAACGTCTTGTATTTTCACCCAGACATCTGCCATGTCATATAACTTGATCTCTTCATGCTGATTTGGGAGGGAAACCACAGTCTGCTGGAGATGTCCCAGAACTCCTGAGTGAGCGGCAGCCACAGCGTTGAACTTGTCAAAGAGAAGCTCCAGCAGCTCTAGAAGTAATCTGCAGGGCAACAACAAAAAAAGAATTCCATTCTATTTCAGTGAAAGACAAACCTGGATGACCAATAGGGAGAAGTTCTCCAAAATCATGACATTAACAGAGGCCCGTATTTACACAGAACCTTTCTTCCCAAAAAACTCAGGATTCTTCACAATAGTCCAGACCCTGCCAGATCACTCAGCATGGCTCTGAGAGACAGAGGACCTGGGTTCTAAACCCAGCTCTGCCAATTGCTTGCTGTGTGACCTTGAGCCAGTCACTTACCTTCTCTGTGCCTCAGTTCTCCTGTTCTCTCTCTCACTGAGACTGCAAAACCCGTGCAGGACGGGGACTGTGTCCAACCTAATTAACCTGTATCTACCCCAGTGTTTAGAACAGTTTTTGACACACAGTAAATGCTTAAATGCCATCAAAAATTCAACCACAGACATTTTTGGAGCAGTCGAGGAGTGCCTGGACCCCAAGAGGGAAAGGGACAGTATTTAATTGCCACTTGTGTTTTCTTACTACTGAGCTCTGCACTTGGTAAGCAACTAAATACTTCTACTAGTGCCCAACACATATTAAGCATATATTAAAGAATAGCTATGGTGGCTGGAATTTAGAATTCAATAAGTCAAAGAGCATTAATTATCCTGACTGTATGCTAGGAACTTCTGGAGAACATTAACTGCTACCGAGAATTCTGCCAAATACTGCTCCAGTGTCCTAGTCACCTGGAATTATTTATGGTTCTTCAAAAAAAAAAAAAAAAAACCACAAGCAAAACCAAAAAACCCCTTTTTCTCCTATCAGGACCTGGTATATTATCTCAATCAGAGTAAGGGAGTGAAGAAACACATAGGACACATCTCATTTTGTCCACAAACACACAGACCCAGGTATGAGCTGCGACTCTGTCACATATTAAAGCTGGCAGCCCCTGGATGAGTTTGACACCAGTCTCTTCGACTTACCTGGCTTTTATCCTGTTCAAATTATGTGCTAGACTCCATTTATACTCACAGTCTGACTAGAATTATTAGAGTATTTTTGAATAAATTGGGAACTCTGATTATAAGCTTGAGACTTTTAGAAACAACATGAAAGAGTCAGAAATAAGAAAAGATCTCCCCAAGTAGGGTCAATTAACAAGGTTTTATTGTCATACACAGAAGGTTACAACTACACTCTCATCAAAATGTACAATGCATTATCTGTTCCTATGACTTCTTTACTGCCCAATTACTGTAATTAATGTACCGTTGAAATAGCCCATAGCTATCTTGTGATAAGATACTGACTGACCATATTTGATTTTTTTTTTTATTTAGAGACTCACTGAAAATTAATAATGAGTTCAATCTATGTATGCACTTCAGTGTTAAAAATAGAAAGTTTGTACAGTGTATAAGGAAAGGGATCACGCTACCCTATCCGATGATGTGACTGTCCTTATCCCTGACTGCTAAGTATTCATACACAGCTACGTTCAGCCAGGACTGCTCTCCCTTCGCTGGATACGGTGGGACGCTGGCATGGAGTTTCAACCCAGCAGTCGGTCTTCAGAAGACGTACCTGGCTTTAATGCTATTTACAACATCCCTGACTGTTACAAATGTATTGATTTGAACCCAGGAACCAGGTCACGTATCTACTGCATCTGCAATGGTCCCACCCAAAATACTAGTGGTCCCCTTAAAGTCTTCATCTATTGCTCCTCAAATCATATCACAGAGAGAATTCAAGCTACATGTATCTACCCCAGAGCTTAGTAGAGTGTTTGACACATAGCAGGCACTTGACAAATACTACTGAAAAACAAAAAAAAGCACCCACCTCCTTCAGCAAGGGCACTCAGTTTACCAAACTCACTTATTCCCTTGAAATTTTAACACAAACGTAACAAGAGGTAGAATATATTGAGTTGTGATCAGTCCTGTTGCCTGATTACTTTTAGACCTTGGGCAGGCACTGATTTGCATGCCTGATTTAATGTTTTCATCAACAACCTGGAAGATGAAATAGAGAACAAACTCATCTTGGCAGATGGGGGTGAGAGAGGTGGGTGATCTGTACCTTAGAGGGTAGAACTGCAATTTAAATTAACCTGGATATGTTAGATACCTGATTTCTAAAAACAGAATGATGTGGGGGGAAAAAAAAAATAAAGGCACCCATAAATGAGATATGGAGTAACTGATTTTCTGAAAGAAAAAAAAATGATCCAAGAGTTCTAGAGGACCAAAGTCAAACGTAAGACTGCAGCTCAGTCCTATTTAAAAATAACAATTCTAGAATGCTTAAATAGAATTATGGCTTGGAGGAAGCTACAGTTTATACCCCTTGATCATACCTTTATTAGAGTGGTCTGTCCACTGTGACAACATGAGGAGCACAGAGGACATGACAAGGGTTTAGAGGAGAACAAACATGGTGATTAAAGGGATGGAAAATGGGTTTTACACAGTAAGGCCAATGAACCAGATACAGATTAGATTGCTCCAATGGCCATTTCAGTGTCGAACAGTCATCACCAAGAAATTCATCCTAATATCTTGACAAAAGTTTCCTGCAGTTTATTCTTACTGCTGATTGGCCACAGCTGATCACCACCTTCCTTTTAATGATCCTCTGCATAGAACTGTCTTATTAAAGCTGCTCTATATATGAAAAGACTCCGAAATTTGAGACACAGTAACAGTAGCACATACGTATTTAAATAACGACTACATCTATTTGGCCAAAAGGACCAGGAGAAAAAATCCGAGAAGAAATGGATAAACTATCTCACGTAGGACGGCCTCAGGGATAAGCCCACAGTGCTTCTGGACCTACCTTTAAATTACGAATCATAAATTAGATATTTATATTAATGCCTGTCTCCCCCACTAGACTGTAAGTTCATTCTGGGCAGGGAACGTGTCTGCTAATTCTGTTGTACTGTCCTCTCCCCAGCACTTAGTACAGTGCTCTGCACATAGTAAGCACTCAAAATACCATTGATTGATTGATGGCCCGGAGAGTTTTCTGATTAATGCACGTGAAGATCCACTTGCTACCTCGGATCCCACTCCCTTCCAGAATGGTCTCTGCACCTTCTCCACTGACAAGGCCCAGAGGCTGACCGACCGGAAAGGAGGAGGTTTGAAGGTGCCTCTCGAACTTGCAAAATGTTAAACCACTCGGGATGTGAAACAAGTTCAGCAAGCTGTGAAAAACGGGCCATCTTTGAAGGTGAGACCAGATCAACCAACCCGAAACCTAACCTCCAGGGGACCTTGAATTCATCAGCTGGCAGGAAACAGCTTTGCAGCAGCCAAGAATTTGCCTCACTCGGTCACGAAGCGAAGACGCTCATGAGGTAGAGTAGCGGTTCAGTTCACCTACACGAGCCCCAAAGCCTTAATTTCAGAGTTTTGCATTTCCCCTTTGATGGCCAAAGGCAGGAACCAGCCCTCTTTTAATAGTGCCTTTGCCTACAGCTGAAGGCCAGACTTCAAATGCAGGTCTTGGAAGGTTCCTATAGGCGGAGTTGCTTATCTTTTTTTTTTCCATTTCGCAATAGACCTGGTTGCAACTATCAAGTCTCATATATATATGAGGAGGATGATTCGGAATACTAAAAATGGAGAAAGCGCTTTACCTTTGAGGACAATAGCTTTAAGGCTATATTAATAATTTTAGGCATCAGAGTTACTGCGTGGAGGAAGTAAGCCGACTGTTCTTCATCTCCACTGGGAAGGGAACAAAAGGAACTGAACTTAGAATTTAAGAAGCCTATTTTAAGTAAGACAGGGGAAAATGTTCCTGATTGTGAAAGTTGTGATTAGTGAGATGAATGACCCAGACAAATTATGGTATTATATTTCCCTAGTTAAGTGACGAATATACTGAACATCTACCTCCCAGGGATGGTGAAGGTGCAACTCAAGGGCCTGAAAGCAGGAGGCTGGGTCTGTTGATTTCAATTTTAGAGTCAATCAAAAAAATGTTCAAGGATTTCTTAAAATGTACCTTGCTGTTATGCTTTCCAAGATACCACATCCTTTCCCTGGTTTTTTCCCCTTGAATATTTTTAATGGAAAAATACAGGGAAGGTCAAATTAAGGTTTAATTGAACTTTTTTCTCTCCTTTCTCTTTGAATGAAAAAACCCTCCCATCATAAATCAATGATTTTACAGCAATTGAGTTTATTTACATAGCACTTTTCTTCCCAGAGCCTCAAGGCACTTATAAAACATCTCATTAATCCTTACAACATCTTTATTTTCTAGATGAGGAAATGACGCCAAAGAGAGACGGAGTCATTTTTCCCAAGGTCATATGACAAAACAGCGACAAGCTCTGGAAACAGAACTCAGCCCCAAGACGTTCAACCCAACACGCTAACCTAAAGTCATAATGTCTGGAATCAACTCCGTCCCCTAAAGACCTTGCCGACTTCTCTTATCGTTCTACGATGAAGTTGTCCGACCCGTTCACAGCAAGGGCACCAAGCAGCGAAACGAGAGGAACTTCACGAGCGCCATGTAGCTGTCTTTTTTTGGCTCAGGTGACCCAAGTCAAACTAGCATTTGGAATGACAAAAGGGATGCTCAGGCAATGTGTCAATTTGAGTTGGAGCATTACTCTGTCATGATATCCAGTAAGAACACAGTCTCAGGGTGATAGGACCTGAGGCAGATTTTCCACTCTGAACGGCGAGGAGCCATGACTTGATGCACTGTGATGGCTTGGCACTTGAATTGAGGCCATCAGAAATCATCAACGGAGTGGAATTTTCTAATATCAACTCCCTTTATTGACTTGGCAAAATAAGAGTCGAATGGGTAGAAAGAGAAAGCTTCGAATACAGTAAAGGATGGAATGCTTTATTTAAAGCATGTTCTCGCTGACACGTGTAATCAAAAGTGGAGATTTAATCAAATGGAATCATAATCACTGCGGTTAAATTTGCTTGCTTCCTCGCTTGCTTTGATTCGAATTAACTACTCATCTAAATTACATTGAAGACCTTCCTGATTCCCAGCATGTCAACGTGCTACATGCGCTGCTTGATAATGGATTCTAGAGGCCACCAGGACATTTTCTTAAACTTATTTCATACTGCTTTATTTAAACTTTTCCTGACAGGTTCCTCAAGGCTGGTACCCCAGGCTAACTCTGGAGGTTGCCTACGGCATCAAAGAGGGGTGAAAGACGTCCCGTTCGGGTCCAGCAAGACTCTCATAAAAACAGTAGGGAATCCCTCCCGTCCCCAGCTTTCCATATTGCTTTATCTGATAGACTACAACCCGTAAACAAATGTGCCTTACAAATGGATAGAATATCAACGAAATGAGGTACAAAAAGAGATGAAGAGAATCAGTGAAGCATCTTGGCCTTAAAGGACAGAACACAGGCCTGGGAGTCAAAGGACCTGGGTTCTAATCCAAGCTCTCCCACTTACTTGCCTCCAATGTGATCTTGGGCAAGTCACTCAACTTCTTTGGGCCTCAGTTTCCTTATTGGTAAACTGGGAGTTAAATACCCCTTCTCCCTCCTACTTACACCGGAAGCCTCATGTGGGACCGTGACCAACATGATTGTCTTGTCATGTCTTGGGTCTGCCCCAGCACTTATCACAGTGTTAGACACATAGTAAGCATTTATTATTACCACAGTACCATCTGTTAAGAATACAAGTATTGACACTACTAGGTCACCCCAACGGTTCACCAACCCAGGAAATTGTTTCCAATAGAAGCTACAGATTACTTAGGGAACCAGTGTGATAGCTGCCCTCTGAGAAATCCACTCTAGTGTCTACGGATGTCTTGTTTAGTTCTAGCTAGACTGTAAGATCCTTGAGGACAGGGCACATTTCCATCTACATTGCTGTGTTGTACTTTTCCAAGTGCTTAATAGTGCTCTGCCCATAGTAAGCACTCCAATGCCACTGATTCTCCTGCCTCCAATCTCTAGGTTTCTAGACTCTAAGCCCGTTGTGGGCAGGGATTGCCTCTACTGCTGAAGTGTACTTTCTAAGTGCTTAATATAGTGCTCTGCACATAATAAGCACTCAATAAATATGATTGAATGAATGAACGAATGTGTCCATTGTGTGCTGGCAATACGCGTGCACTGGTTTACTTCATTTAATTACTGAATTATTCAAGGGCTCAGATCTTCTCTTGTACTTCTGTTACACGATCTCAAGGGGCTGTGTTCTGCTCAAAGGAGGCACTCTTAAATCCTGATTACGGTGATGATTCATGTATGCCCTGTCTATTCCCACCGGACCGAAAGCTTGAAGACACGGAATTGTGACTCGGTTTTTCTACCTTCCCAGCACCTAGTAGAGTGCTCTGACATAATCAATATCGGTGATCAATAAATGGTTCCCCTCATTAGGGTCAAGGGTACCACATCTATTCTCTCTATCCCCATTCTCTTTTGCCACTTTCTTACTCTCCACAGCAGGTGCCTGAATTTTAAGAAATCACATTTGATCAAAATCCCTACAAAGCCTCAACCCTCCTTGAGATCTTAATCTTAGACTGTGATCAGGCAGGGACTGAGCCCAAACTTTTTATCTTGTCATAGTAATAATAATGATAATGATGGCATTTGTTAAGCGCTTACTATGTGCAAAGCACTTTTCTAAACATATCAACCCTAGTGCTTAGTAAAGAGCTTGGCCCACAGAAAGTGCCCGATAAATAATAATAATAATAATGTTGTTGTTAAGCGCTTACTATGTGCAGAACACTGTTCTAAGCGCTGGGGTAGACACAGGGGAATCAGGTTGTCCCACGTGGGGCTCACAGTCTTAATCCCCATTTTACAGATGAGGTAACTGAGGCCCAGAGAAGTGAAATGACTTGCTCACAGTCACACAGCTGACAAGTGGCAGAGCTGGAACTCAAACCCATGACCTCTGACTCCAAAGCCCGTGCTCTTTCCACTGAGCCACGCTGCTTCTCCATACCACAATAATATTATTAACAACATAATCTAGAAGCATCTTCCCTGAAATTCCCTCAGGACCACCACCCAAACTACCTAAGCACAGATTGCAGCTGTTGAGATATATGTGAGGAAAGTCAAAGCAGTGGGATAAAAGTATTATAGTTAGTTGGGCAGTTGTGAGGTTGGGAGGAGTTGGGAGGGTATGAGAACGGGGAGCACGGCTTCCAGGCCAGGGAAGCAGAAATCACTGGAGGTGTGGAGGTGGCTAATGGAAGACGCACCAAGTACTTAGAGGGCTTAATCAATCAAATAATTGTGTTTACTGTGCACTTAGTGGGCAGAGCACTGCACTACACTCTTGGAAGAGTACAATATAACCGGGTTGGTAGACACGTTCCCTGACCACAGTGAGCTTACAGTCTTGGTGAGAGATGGATATTAATAATAATGAATTACAGACATGCACTTAAGTGTTGTGGGGGTGAGGGAGGGGTGAATAAAGGGTGTAAATCCGAGGTCAAAGGTGACACAGAAGGGAGTGAGAGAAGAGGAAATGAGGGCTTAGTTGGGGAAGGTCTCTTGGAGGAGATATGCGGACAGCTAAAAGGGAGGGCAGATCCACCTCTCTTGGATGAACAATGGAGGGAGAAGGAACAGGGGAAAAGGGGGAGGGAGGGAATGCTGCCACTGGATACAGAATAATGGAAAATCTAAGTTAGTTGTCATGTGGCTCTCCTCATCTACTGAGAACTGGCTTCAGAACTACCTGCCTCTGTTGGAATTTAAAGCAAAATGGGGATCGCTACTTTTTTTCTTTAGGGATTTGCAACGGAGCAGCATGCGACATTAATTCCCTCCGCACAAAAACAAATACAAAAACACGACTGTAATGCATCACAACTAGCTGGTATTTAATGAGATGATGTTCTACCCTGAAGCCTTTAAGGAAGGTTACTGCATTTGGATCCACTCTGAAACGGTTTCATGGTGTTGGTTTTCTTAATGTTACAGCTTCAAGAAAAACACATTCTGAAAATCAGAGGTCAGTACTAGGTCCCCTTAGAGATATCATAACCTGCCAAGTGTGATGATTTTACTTATCTCTCAAAGAAGAGGTTATTATCACTTGCCAGAGTCAAGTTCAGCACAAACCAGACACTGCACGTTTCTCAATACAACGCCAATGATGCAGTCAGTTCGACCTTCAACGTTCCCTGTTCTTCAAATCCCAGTTCTCCCCACAAGTGGACACTGCCATTCAGGTCTTGCTGTAAGGTAACACACTGCCACAAGAGACTGGATTAAAATCAAACTCATTTTGAGTCATAACCCAGGATTTTTAAACCTACCTCTCCGGAAGCAAAAAAGTCACCTGACCCAGGAATAAGTGCTGCCATGACACCCCCTGTACAATTCCTTTTATTTCTGCCACGAACATCAATTCCAAACTCCATTCGCGACATGCCTCAACAGTAGTGGCGCCAATTCAAAACAGGGAGTTGGCCATTGATAGATCATTTAAGAGGGAAGGGAGGGGGAACAAATATTAATTTTATATTTCTTCATCTGAATAATTCATTCATTCAATAGTATTTATCGAGAGCTTACTATGTGCAGAGCACCGTACTAAGCGCTTGGAATGGACAAATCGGTAACAGAGACAGTCCCTGCCCTCTGACGGGCTTACAGTCTAATCGGGGGGAGACGGACAGACAAGAACAATAGCAATAAATAGACTATTTGAGAAGCAGGCCAGGTAAACAATGATGCCCACTTGATTGCCAATGTCATATCCTTTACCCAACTGCGGCAGAGAGATGGGTCATAAGAAATCTGACAATTTTCGCTTGAGAAAGAGAGCCTAGTCAGGAGAACAGGAGAAGCAGGGGGAAAGACTGTGCCCTTCAGACACTGCTCAGGGAAAGCAGTGTGGCCTAGTAGAAAGAGCACGGGCTTGGGAGTTTGAGAACCAGGGTTCTAATCCCGGTTCTGCAACATCCCTGCGCTGTGACTTTGGATGATTCATTTAACTTCTCTGTACCTCAGTTACCTCACCTGTAAAATGGGAATCCAATACCTGTTCTCCCTCCTACTTAGCCCAGGAGGGACGGGGATTGTGTCTGACTTGATCATGCACAGTACAGTGCCTGATCCATTTAAGTGTTTAAAAATATTCCACCATTAATAAAGACATCAGGGCTTAGATTGTGGCTTCAGTTAAACACAGACTGGCCCTAGTGCAATGTCTGGAATTCTGATGGTCACTTAGTAGCTACCACTATATTCCTGCTAGTAAACATTCAGTAAGTACCACTGACTGACTGATATTAAGAGAGGTTTCTTGGGAAGCAACACAAGGAAACTTTATCCAGAAGTTTGAGAACCAGGGTTCTAAAGTCAGTTCTGCAACATCCCCATGCTGTGACTTTGGATGATTCATTTGACTTCTCTGTACCTCAGTTTCCTCCCCTGTAAAATGGGAATCCAATACCTGTTCTCCCTCCTACTTAGCCCAGAGGGACGGGGATTGTGTCTGACTTGATCATGCACAGTACAGTGCTTGATCCATTTAAATGTTTAAAAATATTCCACCATCAATAAAGACATCAGGGCTTAGATCGTGGCTTCAGTTAAACACAGACTGGCCCTAGAGCAATGTCTGGAATTCTGATGGTCACTTCGCAGCTACTACATCCCTGCTAGTAAACATTCAATAAATACCACTGATTGACTGATACTAAGAGAGGTTTCTTGGGCCACTTGGGAAGCAACACAAGGAAACTTTATCCAGAAAAATAGTAAAAATCTCAGGAAGTTGGGACTCTTCCTGATCTTCTTTGGGATGAAGCAGCATGGCCTGAGAAGCAGGCTGGGCTACTGCACAGAGCTTGGGCCTGGGAGTCAGAAGGACCCAGGTTCTAATCCCAGCTCTGCCACTCGCCTGCTGCGTGACCCTGGACAAGTCACTTCACTTCTCTGTGCCTCAGTTACCTCATCGGAAAAGTGAGAATTAAGACTGTGAGCCCAAGTGGGACAGGGACTGTATCCAATGTGATTAGCTTGTATCTAACCCAGTACCTGGCACATAGTAAGGTCTTAAATACCATAATCTTTTTTTATTAGTATAATTTCAGTTTTCTTTCATGTTATGCCTGAGGCGGGGAAGCAGAGTAAACACTGAGCAAAGCTACAGTCACTTAACGCAGCAGTTGGATTCTTGAAGATCCCCATATTAAGGAGAAATTGGGTTGCAGGATTCACACCTTGGCCAAGGCAGCTCTTTTTACATATCATTAAACTCTGTTGCTTCCCCCTACCTGTGACGTATTTTGGTGTCTGTCTCCCCAGATAGATTTTAAGGCCATTCAGGGGAGAGACAATGTTCCCTAATTCCATTGCACTTTCCCACCTTAATACAGTGTTCTGCCTGGAAAAAGCACTCAGTAAATACTTAATGTTCTATCCAAGTAGATCCAAGTGGGAGCAGCATGATTTAGTGGAAAGAGTACAGGCTTGGGAGTCACAGGTCGTGGGTTCTAATCCCAGTTCCGCCGCTTATCAGCTCTGTGGTTGAGGGAAAGTCACTTCTCTGTGCCTCAGTTACATCTGTAAAATGGGGATTAAGGCTGTGAGCCCTAAGTGGGATGACCTGATTACCTTGTATCTACCCCAGTGTTAAAACAGCGCTTGGCACATAGTAAGCGCTTAACAAGTAGCATCCTCATCATGTCAGAAAAATAACTCTCTCACTCCTTGACAAAGTTATAACCAAAACTCAAAGAAAACATGCATTATCAAGAACTGACTATAATGAGCTATTTTAAAAGAGGGGGTGTTTTGGATAGAATACTCTGTGGAATTTCATCAGAGAAAGACTTTAAATAAAATTCAGGGGGTGAGAATGCTAGACTTTATATAATAAGTGTTGAAGCAGACATGAAATAACAGTAAACAACTTGTCCTCCAGTAGGAATCCAGTATTTCCTGCCTTCAAAAGTTTTTTCGGTTTTTTTTTGTTTTTTAACACTGACAAAGTGATACTACAAATAAAAGCTGTTTGTTCATTCCTTGAACAGAAATATTTATTATTTCCTGGGGCGATACAATAAAAATTCCCATGTGACACTAATTTACACTTCTGAATTCAGGCGAGGGTTAAGGCAGGTAGAAGATCCACCCTTAGATATTGTCAATGATACAAGGTTTTTAATGACTATCAAAAGAGAAACAGCAAGGCCTAGTGGATAGAGCACCGGCCTGGGAGTCAGAAGGACCTGGGTTCTAATCCCAGATCCCCAACTTGTCTACTAGGTGATCTTGGGCAAGTCACTTAACTTCTCTGCATCTCAGTTACCTCACCTGTAAAATGGGAATTAAGATTTTGAGGCCCATGTAGAAAAGGGACTGTGTCCAAACCAATTTGCTCGTATCCACCCAAGTGCTTATTATGGTGCCTGGCACATAATAAGCACTTAATAGCACAATTATTATTATTACTATGAAGAGTTCTATTAAAAATAATTGAATTCCTTTCCGATTTCCAATTTACAAGATAGTTTGTCATGTATATTCCTACGAAAACCTAGCTCAGAAGCCCAGTTTTAATGGGAGGGGAATACACCAGGGGTGTCCTGGATTCCAGATGCTTCAAGAGAAGGAGAAGGGGGAGAGAGAAGACGGGTTGTAACCCATTGTGAAATCTTCCTCAGGTTCTCCCCCATTGCAATACGCATGATCAAAACAGTTTAAAAGACATATGGCATCAGCAATTGCTACCATCTCTAAATATCCCAAGTCTCTACCGCGTAGCTCCTATTACCTTTCAAATCATTAAATCCTGTAGAAATTACAGGAACAATTTGGCACTCGAACAATCACCGACTTCCAAAGTGAACGAGCCTCTGATCAGATGAGTCGCCGACAGAACAATTACGACATCATCCCAGAGAAGATCAGGATGGGACACGACTTCCCGAGATTTGTACATCTCTCGGACAGTAGAGTTTTCCCCATGGTGTCGGGGTCCCACTGTGCTACCGCTCCCCAGAGCATCACCTTCCTACTCCCAGACTCCTCTTGAGTGATGCTAATCCCATGAGGCTGAGACTCCTTCCCATTCTCACACCACACACTACTGCTCCAGCAGTCAGGGGAGTTGCAGGCGTTGTATAACACGGAACTAGTTAGCCACATTCATTCAACAGTATTTATTGAGTGCTTACTATGTGCAGAGCACTGTACTAAGCGCTTGGAATGTACAAATCGGTAACAGATAGAGACAGTCCCTGCCCTGCTCAATCAATACGCTCAAGGAGTCGCAAACTAATTGGGCCGAGTCTCGGAGAAACCCAGAAGATTAGTAGGGATTTCGGTCACCGTCCTCTTCCAGCCTCAACCGACGCCTTGCATCTGGTTTCTTGTCTCTGGCCCGCTCCCGTCGTTCTTCAACCCATTTGGAAGCTCCCTTCTCAGAAACATACCTTGGCATTATCCTTTATCTCTTCTGACACCGTCTTTTCCCATTACCTTTAGTTAAGTTCTCTAAAAACTGGGGGCATTAATTCAGCTGCAAGCTGATGCTTATGTTTTTAGCTAAGTCATCAATTTTAAACAGCTACTGTCAGCTCTTTTCAAGGGGCTCATGAACAGATTCTAAGAGGTTCGCAGAGATCCATGCCACTGTTAACGCAACCTTCCCCTTTTATCGCCATCACTTCTTTCGCCACTAACCAGCCTGGAAATTCTCTTTCTTTCTTGCAGATCATGGGAGCTCTCGAGCGGAATGAGAAAAGTCAGAAGGAAAAATTGTCGTGATTCTCATCCAAGGAGAAGTAGGAGAAGGATTTGGGTAAAAATAGATGGACTGTAAAACTTGCTAAGGACAGGAAAGGGGAGGGGGGGAATTCTGGTGATGCATAGTGTTTTTATCATTTCTTCCCGGCAGCAGCTAGGAGTTATTAAAAAGTAATGGAAAACACATTGTGTGCTAGAGAAAAAGCAGCCTAGCCTGAAAATTAGATGGACAATCCAGAAGAGAATAGGAGAATTTAAGCCTGGATTGATGGAACACAGGAGTACTAATTGCATATACGAATTGGCATTGATGATTAAGACTGTGAGCCCCTCGTGGGATGGGGGCTGTGTCCAACCTATCTACCCCAGCACTTAGTACAGTGCCTGGTACAGAGTAAGTGCTTAATAACATTATTTTTTTTTTAAATCAAGGAATTTAGGAACTGCACAAGTAGGACAACTTTAGGATAAAACCAGGTGCAGCTTGCTTTTCACATAACTAAAAAATGTATAAAAAGCTTGATTTTAATCAGTTCTGGACCCTATCATATTCCCAAGAGGCACTACCAAATGGGGGTTGGCCCCAAAACTTTCAACGGTCCAATTATGAAGCAGATTAGGTTATCAAAAGAAGTGGGGCTGCAGCCCCAGCATAAGAATCACATTTCGGGTTCTGCATCAACCCCACCATGTCCTTACATCAGGAGGGACACCTCATTTCCAATTCCCCTAAGCAAGACTTCTGATTAGCAATTTTTTATTATTTATTTTTTTAATTTAGGGGCCGAAAATAGCTCTGGGAAGACCTGCATATTTACTCATGGTGAAATCCCTGGAGGAATCACCTGCATCACTGGCATTCCAGTCTCGGGTGGGGATTTCGTCTCGTCCTTTCTTGGATGCAACAAAAAGTAAGTACACAGTCGACGACAATGGGAATTACTCATTTCGACTTTTTATTTTGGTTTTTTTCCACATCTAAGCAGAAATAACATCTGTATGCTTATGATATGGCCGGTCTGCATTTTCAGATTTAAAGTTAGGATGGTGTTTTATCACAGAAATATCGCTATGATTTAAAAAAAACAAACACCAAAATTCAATTCACTCTTTGGGAAATAAAGGGCACAAACCCCATGAGTCAAGATTCCAAATGCACATACAGAGGTTCTTTCTCTTCCCGAACAGACAACCAAAGCATCCCCACCAACATACCTCGGCTGATTCTCCGAAGAGAGGTTCTCTCCTCTCTGGTAGCCATTGTCTGCCACTTGGGTAGTGGACCGCTTGACAATCTGCTTAAGTTCTTGTTCCAGACGCTCCTTGATAGCTTTAACAGTCTCTGGAATCTTCCTCAGTTTGGCTAGTCCTTTGATGAGGATGCCCATGAAGAGGGTACTGTTTTCCTCCGGATCCAGCTCCAAATCCTCCTTAATATCCTGCAGACTTAATTCTCTCACTGTAAAGCAAACACAAACACTGAATTGATAACCCATGAAAAATATATTGGTTCCACATGTTTCTCTCAGCAAAGCCCAATTCCCAGAGCAACAGGAACCACAGAAAATGCTGGGTCTTTAAAATGCAACAAATTACTTCACATTTACAGTGTAGAGAATCTGTCCAATGACCTCAAAGGGACGCTTACAATAGTTCTCAAACAATTTCAATTAGCAAACCGGGCTGAAGCAAGGAAAGGCATTTAATATGAACATGAACAAATCGGCTAAATAGTACGTCTGACGGGAGGTCTTCCATTCCTAATACGCCATTGGAGCTAGGAGCCTAGATGGTAGAAAAATGGTGGGGGGATGGGGGAGAAGGAATTGGTTAATGTACTTTGGGATTAATAGACTTCAGAAGGAAAGAAACACCTGTAGGGGGTGGATGAGACAGAATTAAGTATTTCTAATAGGCGATTAAGATATCTTTTTCTCAAAACCAATCTAAACAACACATGCTGGCAGCACCATGATCTGTTATTAAGAGACCTGGCAAGAGGTATTCAAACTGCAAATTTCACCCACCCTACCTTCAAAATCATCACGTCACAGCATTTACTGATTGGGTACTATATGCAGAAAAGTGTAGTAAGCACTTGGGACCAGGCAAAAGAACTGATATCCTGTCTTGGTCCTTGAGGAGGTGACCATCTAAGGGGGAGGTAGGAGAAAAATGACCAAATAGGTGAAAATAGGTGAAAGAGTAAGAGTATAGAAAAAAATGAAAAAATCAAAATAAAAAATATATTCGCATGCGTGCTGAGGAGGCATGATCAGGAAGCCTGGCAAGGCTGGAATTAAGCTGTTTAGAAATAAGGAGAAACTTTGCAGAACCAGGAAGAAGGGAGAGGTACAAGAAGGGAGGGAGCGTCGTGGAAAAAAACAGCAGCTCACTTGTGGTAAACAGAGCTGGAGGCTGGGTGGCTTTTTCCACGCCTCAAATCAGCCACATCCTCCTTAAACAAGGGGGAAGTGTCGACATTAGTCTGTCTGGATCCGAAGGTAGGGTTGGAAAGGCTCTGTCAACCAAGAGGCAAATGGAAAAGACAACCAGAAACCACTCATCCTCAAGTAGCATTAGCTAGCCTATTAGAGAAGCAGCATGACGTACTGGAAAGAGCCCAGGCTTGGGAGTCAGAAGTTGTCGTTTCTAATCCTGGCTCCACATGTCAGCTGTGTGACTCTGGGCAAGTCGCTTAGCTTCTCTGTGCCTCAGTTCCCTCATCTGTAAAATGGGGATTAAGACCATGAGCCCCACGTGGGACAACCTTGTATCTACCCCAGCGCTTAGAACAGTGCTTGGCACATAGTAAGCGCTTAACAAATACCATCACTATCATTATTATTATAATTATTATCCTGGATATGCTGGTAGATTAAATCTTTAAAAGGCTGTGTCTGATGTTCCATCTGAAGGAATTTTCTATGGAACTGTCGAACAAGTTTGGCTAAAATATGAAGACATTTTCAGCTTCTGACTCTCATGATGTGAGAATACAGAAGACAGACTTCAAGGAAATTACACATCTTTTAAAATATGCCACTTTGAAAACAGACAGCCCAGTCATCAGCAACTTTGTTTTATCCATTAGGGAACCAGAATGACTTGGAATCCTCAGGCCCCAGAATCACTCCACCCACCATCGAACACAAGCACTCCTGGGGTGGGAGGTGACAGCTGCTTAGCAACAAAGAGCCATCACAACTCAGCACTTTGGAGAAGGCGAGAGCCCAGGAAAACGGTACGGAAGCTTGAGATCTGAGGAAAATGGCTGAGAATCTGGATGGAATAACTGCTGCCAACTCACACGGAAAGGACCACTGATAAGTCACAAATGGGGAGTCACCAGATGCTGCTCCTCCTATGTGAAGTGACATTTCCAACAGCACATTGCCCTTCTCTTCTTGAGGGTGATGATTCGTTGGCAGTTCAGGAGACAGACGATCACCTATGAAACTGCCAGCGCTGCTGACAGCCCTTAGTTTTTCTTTTGAGGTCTGTGAAACAGTGGCCAGGCCCAGACCCACTAAGCTAACGGTATCTGACAAGATCAACAACTGTCATAATCAGATAAAATCAAAGTGTGACAGAAACTCTCATCCATTCGCCATACACGGATACTGCATAGTCCTGCAAAGGGTGATCAACACCATCTAGATTTTTTTTTCCTAATTTTATATTTCCTATTTCCTGGTAGGTCAGAAAAGGTCTCCGTTATGCAGATGTATAAACAGGATAACAGAGAAGTAGGATCATTTGTCCGGAGTCACAGTGAGAAGTGACAAAGGGATTGGAATACAGATATCCTAAATTCCAGGCCCAATTCTCATTCATCTCTTAAACTTCTGAATGGATGACTTTAGCTATGACATGCACTGAAAGTGGATATCTTAAAATCCTGGCCCACGGGTGGCAAAACTCCAGCTGGGAAGAGCCAGACAAAAATCAGCACTGTCAGAAAGCCAATATAGGATCAGAAACAGACCATGGAATGAGGGCCAAACCAACTGTGGATTTTGGGTACTCTATTTCAGAGTGAGTCGGTCTTTCTCCCTCTATTTCTCTCCCTCCGAAGTTGACATTCTCCAGGTCACCATTTCAGAAAGCTCTCATCAGCGACAAGGGCATGACCACTATGCCTCAACACAATTCTCTCAACTCAGCCTCCACCAGGGTGGCAGGGGTTGAAAGCAAAATATCCCAGAGTGGAGCAGTGGACTTTTCCTCTACTGCCCATAGCAATTCCAGCCCTGTCTCCCAAGGGACAACACTACTGGGTTACATGTCATTGAAGGATGCTCCATCACGGCGATTCTCTCTTCTGGCTGCCCATCAGGCCATTGCCCACACCAGGCCACCTCCCACTAATGCAATAAACAGAACAGAGACTCTTAATACATGGCTTTGAGAAAAGCAGTGACAGGGGTGAGAAGTAGTGAGTTAGAGAAGTAGAAAACGGGGAAAGTAAAGGGTGGGAATGCTAAGAGAGAGATGTTTGGGAAAAAAAGAGGAAAGAATGAAAGAAGAGATGGGAGGAAAGAAGATTAACTGGAAAAGGAAGGGAGAAAAGCAGCAAAATGATGAGAGGACCCAAGAGGAGAGTGAAACAGAGGGATGGGGGAGAAACAGAAGGGAGAGTTTGGAAGACAGTTGTTAGAAGTAGCCTAGGACCAAGAGTGGGTACAACAAAAGCAGGCATATATTTGATGGAAGAATAGAAGCACGAGAAGGAGGAAATGGTTATTAGACGCACTAAAAAGGGGCATGAGGGGAAGGGGGAAAAGCAGGGGAGGGAGGGAGGACAGGAGCAAAATGACAGCAAAGGAAGCCTAAGCAAAGATAACTAAACAGAGTGAGGCAGAAAGTGTCACGAGTTGATGGTGCTCTAGGAGGAGGAGGTGTGGAGTAATGGAAAAGGAGGAGGACAAAGGCATATTTTAAGCAAAAAACTTCAAAAAAAAAAAACTACAGCATCTTTGTAACTTGGGAAGAGATCGTTATCACACCATGTCTCCCACTGTCCCAGACCATTCGACAGACACCTTGAAAAATTCATGTATGCTCAATGAGAGATAAAAGGTCTATAGCAGCGACTAGATTTAAAAATGCCAGAAAAGCCTCAGCATGAAAACCGAACACGCAAATGTAATGTGAAATGATAATTCATTAACCCAACCATACGCCAGGTGATCAGGAGAAGAAATATCACTTATGTGCACTTTGGACGTGGTTGCTCTCCTGCCATTCAAAGAGAATTTTCACTTATCCCCTCCCAGGATTTTAAAACTACAAATCCAGGTTTAAAGCAGGCCCTGAAGAACGCTGGAAGAAACAGATAGCCAAGTCAGCCATCCCTGACTACAGACGAGAAAGTTAAGGCATCATTGTAATAAGTCACTTGATTTGACCATACTTGTTACTCTGAAACGTTTGCAGGCCCTAAAATAAAGAGGAACAAGAAGTCCAGGTACCGGGTCATTCTCCCTGCCATCCCAGTAGGAGTTTGAATAAAATGACTATTAAACCACAAATGAAATGCCAGGATGCCTTGGGAGTAATTGCTCAGCTCAAATGCTTTAGAGATAGTTGGCCAAATAAAAGGGCAGATTGTATGTCCAAAGATTTAAGCCAACAAATTGCTACTATAATTGGCTTCCCCCACAACTCTCTTCTCAGTCTACCTAGGCTTTATTTGAATTACCCCATCTAAACCCGACGATGTTTTCCCCAGAACTAAAAATACTGTGACTGGCAAGATAATGCAATAGTAGAGCTCAATAATTCTATAAAAAACATCTATACACTGGATAAACAAAAATAATTAGCTCCAGCATCCCATTATTATGATTATTATTACTGTGGTATCTGTTAAACACTTACTATGTATGAAGCACTGTTCTAAGTGCTGGGGTAGACAGAAGTTAATCAGGCTGAACACAGTCCCTGCCGCATATAGGATAGTTAAAAGGGACAGGAAAAGGGTATTCAGCATTTGGCATCTAAATACGACATCCGAAAAAAAGAGTCCTGGTGTCCATAACATAAAATTCATGTTCAGCTTAAAAAGCCAGGATGTTTCTCTCCAGAATTATCTCCACTGGACCGAGAGAGAACCATTTTCCCCTCATACATCCCATCCTGGACAACCCCTTAAAATATCCATTCAAAATGATGTCACCATCGAGCCACCCTTTGACAAAAATCAGTAAATTACCCAATTTTCTGTACTCCAAGATGATCTTCTAAAGCTACGCCAGGGAGGTTCTGCAGGCGACTAATCCAAATATTTAGTTATTTTAAATTGCATTTTCCAATAGCCGCATGTTTTGATAAGCAAAATTTCTTGCAGTTCTTTGCATAATTCACATTAATTCTACCCCTTCCTCTACACTCGTTTTTGATAAGGTGATGCAAATTTTTATCATTAATAGTAATAACGATAATAATTACTTTGTCTCAAGCACTGTTCTAAGCACTGGGGTCAATACAAGTTAACACAGGGTAGCCACATGGGACTCACAGTCTTAGTAGGAGGGAGAATAGGCATTGAATCCCCATTTTACGTGCTTCGAGCGACTTCATCTGCATAATTTCAAGGGTTTCTAGTGTGGCCCATGAATACAACCACCTAAAATTGGCTGAAGCCGCAGAGTGAGCAGTGTTGAAAAATTGCTAGTTTTCATTCAGCTCTCTTAACCATCTACTTTTTCACTCCCACACAAAGACAAACAAGAGGCCTACAGGCTGCAGAGAAGCTTAAGAAATCAGACCATCTGAAAATAAGGTTTCAAGCCACTTTCAAGTCAGTCTTCACAGCACTAAACTGCTGCTTGGAACTTAGAGAGACTTTCTCACTAATGAGCAAACAGATCACCAGAGTCACAGAGCCAGCCTCGTCGTCACCAAATGAATAAAAATGAAATGCGAACTAAGGGGGCTAAAAGTAAACTACCCATCAAAAACAAAACAAGACTAGATGCCTTATTAGAAAAGGGATAAGATAAAATTAGCATCTACTGAAGTCTGGGGTTATTGGCAATTTATCATTTATTACTAAGTGTTTGTTCAGCACTCTTCTTTTGCAAAGAGGCTTTCCAATAATTTATTCATCAACAATTGGAATTTTTATTCCACTTGGCTGTTTTTGAGGGTGTTTAACTGCATCATTTGCCTTGGCTTGGTAACACTTATGTATAATTGATGACACAGCATACTCTGAGGTACGGTGATGCACATCATAAAAATGCAAAGATGTAATAACTGGATGTATCAACATAAAACAGAGGTATGATATATTTAAATTTATAAGTACATCCTCTCCAGTATTCAGCTCTCCCCGCATAACTACACAAGCAGCATCACTAGAGAGAAAAAGCTTCCCTCTTCAAGCCCCAGAAGGACTATTGAATCCTTTTCAAGTTTCAGAACAAGAGAAAAAAGGCTTAAGATAAAAATTGGAAAATGGGTGAACAGTTGGCAGGAAGGACATTTGTCATAGGTCAGCCCAAGAGTTTAGAGACAGAGACTGGAAAGGAACACAACTTTCCCAAAGATAAGATCCGATAAAAGACCTGGAAACGTACATGAAAATCACTTACATTGACTTAAGTCAACTCCAACTAGAAGCTTGCTACCCCTCCTTACCTTCCTTTTACTGGCTCTTTTGGACATGAAGCAGCACGGCCCACTGGAGAGAGAGCAGGAGGGGGAGTCAGAAGGACCTGGGCTCCAATTCTGGCTCCGCTCCATGTCTCTTCTGTGACCTCTGGAAGGTTACTTCACTTCTCTCTGCCTCAGTTCCCTCGTCTGGAAAATGGGGATGAAGACTGGGAGCCCCAAGTGGGACAGAGACTGGACACAACCTGATTAGCTTGCATCTACCCCAGGGCTCAACACGGGGCTTGGAACATAATAAGAACTTAACCAAAAAATATGAAAAAATATGAATTATTTTTTTAAATGAAGAATTCAGTTAGGCTACATGCCTTCAATTGTCTGGCATTTCCACCAGGGAGTCTCTAAGTATTTATTGTGCTACTGTCTCACTCCTGAGCTACCACTATCTTCTGTTTCCTTGTAGCTGTATTAGTTTAATTCAGTTGTACTGTACTCTCCCGAGCACTTACTAACCACTCGATAAATACTACTGATTAATATATTGGTATCCTGCTCCTAAGAGTTATTGGAGACCCTGCCCGATAAGCATTTGCTAATCTACTCAAACTCTACCCTAAAGTTGCACTGAGGAACATGCTTTATTCTCTCAATCTCTCCACAGGTTTCCTTATATATATATATTTTTTTGGTAATTTGTGCAGCTCCTTTACTCTACCTTGAGAGTTCTACAGCACAAGGTGACATTACTTTATCAAGAATTTGCCACTAGTGCTTAAGAAGATGAAATGTTCTCTCAGGTGAAAACACGGGTAATACTCTGTAATAAAAGATAGCTACCAGATAAATGCAGAGAAACCTATGCACTTGAGTCCCTTCCGCTACCTTCCACAAGGCCTAGCGGATAAAAGCCAGGGCCTGGAAGTCAGAAGGACTTGGATTCTAAACCTGGTTCCACCACTTTTTTTATGGTATTTGTTAAGTACTTACTATGTGCCAGGCACTGTACTAAGTGTTGGGGTAGATAACAGCTAAACAGGTTAGACAATTCCTGTCCCACACAGGGTTCACTGTGTTAATTCCCATTTTCCAGATGAGGTAACAGTCACAGAGAAGTGAAGTGACTTTCCCAAGGTCATACAGCAGACACGTGGTGGAGCCAGAAGTGCATGTGTAACTCATTCATTAAATTAAAATTCAAAACATTAGAATCTCACAAAAAAAAAAAAAGGAGTAGGTAAACAACAACAACAAAAAAAAAACTTACAAAGTTTACCAAGGAGCACTCATCAGGTCTGGGTAAAGGAAGACTTTTAACTATTTAATCATGATGCCAAACATTTTTAGCCCTAACTGTGCCTGCCTTTGTTCTGATTATACACTAACAGTGGCCCACGAGATGAGGAGAGAGGATGTACAGATGTAAATATAGAAGAGTCCGTGGATAAACTGAGACTCATAGTTTTTAAGGAAAAAATGGTACACAACTTCAGGGAAGTATTCGACACTTACCACTGGCACTTCCAGGAGTACCAAACTGAGACGAATCGAGAAATTTCCGAGGGGTAGACAAATTTGTGATGTCAATCAGGGGTACCGGGGAAGCAGAGCTGCAGAAGAAGAGAAGAGACAGTGGTAAAAAAATATTAGCCCATTCTAAAATGTTACACAGTGGAGAAATGATTTCCATTATCATTAGAAGCAGCAGTGTGCTTACTGAAAACCCACCTGATGTAATACACTGTCCTAAGAGCTTTGGAGGGGCAAGGGGTGTGCAAAACAAAGCAGTTATTTTAGATTGTGAACCCCATGTGGGGCAGGGACTTTTTCCAATCTGATTATCTTGTATCTCCCCCAACGTTTAGCAGTGTTTGCTACATTAGAAGCAGTTAAATACCATAATTATTCCTACTGTTGTTGTTATTACTAAAAGGTGACACATCCCCTGTCCACAATGAGTATATTCTAATGGGAGAGATGAGGAGGTTTGCAAATAAAGTACTCAAGATAAATAACTCAATTTACAATGGAATAAAGCCATATACGAATATGAGGATGGGCATCAATAAGGTCATAAAGGCTACAGGGGGTTGAGAACTGAGTGCTGGCAATGACTCCGTATATACTGTATATGATTCTATTTATCTATTTTGATGGTATTGATGCCTGTCTAGTTTTGTTTTGTTGTCTGTCTCCCCCTTCTAGACCGTGAGCCCGTTGTCGGGTAGGGACTGTCTCCATCTGTTGCCGAATTGTACTTTCCAAGCACTTAGTACAGTGCTCTGCCCACATTCTACGACTGAATGAATGAGTACGGCTTGTAGGAGGTGAGATTGGAGGAGGGCTTTGAGTATGGGGAGGGCTGTGGTTTGTCGGCTTCCCCGTTTTAACTCCACGCTCACCTTCTAAGCCTGTTGTCCCCACTCCTAGAGGCGGAGCCGATTTGAACACGAGGTATTTGAACATGAGGTACAGCCAAGGGCCCGGAGCAGCCGAACCACTGATTTGATGCTCCAGTAGCCTACAGAGATCACTAGAGGTTTCAAGATTCGACGACTGAAGAAGAGCGACCACAGCGGGGGGGGTGAATCCGTCAGCGTCGCCCATTAACACCTTCCCGGTAAGGCCACAGAATGCTTGGCAGACTGCTTCCCCATTACGGAGAGGGACGCCACAGGGGACGGAGCATAAGTCACCCGCAACTCGTTGAAACTGCTCTGGAAGTGAAATAGTCAATGGAGCCTCTCTCACCTCAACCTGGACGGGAAGATTATCCCATGTACACGAGAAAAGTCTCGTCACGGTGCAGTGTAAATTTCAAGCCACGGCTGGTTTAGACTCTGATGAGTGTTCTAGGGGACAGGCAAATCGCGGATCCCAATATGGGATTCAAAAGCAGAATCAGAGACATCAAGCCCATTAATTCCATAACATTGTCCGATGCAATCATTTCTACACTTCTAACAGGGCAAAAGAAACCTTCAAATTATAGTGCTTCGGGCAGTTCAAGAAGTAATATATGTGCTAATGTTTCTCCCCTTTCCTTTCATGGTAATAATTGTTCAATAGAAAGAATAATGATGGTTTTGTGCATCAAACTTACATTCATAAAATATTAAATTAATATACGGTCTCATTTTAGGTAAAAAATACTTTTGATATTACATAGGGAAAATCCTCAGCCTCCTAAATTTAGCAGAACGTGCCTCGCAAAGTACTTCCCTTGGGATTCACTGGGATAATGACAATAATATATTTGTATAGTACATTTATTTTTTCAAAATGCTACCATATCAATTATGTCATTTTATCCCCACAACATGCCTCTGAGATAAGTAGAGGGAGGTATTACTATCCTCATTTTACAGAGGAAGAAACTGAGGCCCAGCGAGGTTAAGTGACTTCCCCAAGGCCTCTCCACAGGCCAGGGGCAGAGCCAGGATCCAGAACACAGGTTTCTAGAGTTTCAGTCCCATCCTCTTTCCACGAGACCAGGAAAAGCAAAAGTCTCTGGAAAGATCTTCATAAATGAGTCGATTTGATCTTGAGAATTAAAAACGGGGCCAAGAGCTCGTTCCTGAGCTACAACTGAGAGCACAGGATGAAGTGGACGACTGATTTTCCGCTAACCTCTGACAACCCAGTTTAGCCGATCTGAGCAGGGGGATGTGTGCCCTTGTCCCCTCACCACCAGAGAACCGAGAGGATTTGTTGAGTAATATCCGTAACCGTCTTTTGAACTTCTCAGGAAGCATAATGCAAAACTGAAAAATGATAATTAGGGCTCTCTTACTCTTTTTTAAATTTTAAAGTCCTAGGGAATGCCCTGAGCTATTCTATTTTACAGGGAACCCTCATTGGCGGGTTCTCTTTTAAGCATACATCTTATTACTTGTTCAGTTTCAATCCCCACGCAGAATAATGCCACATGACCCAGCCCGTGGAAGGGCTCTTTACCGGGAACAGCAGGGCTAGGAGTAACGCATACAGCACAACGGGCCAGAGCTCGGTGTGGCCAAAAAAATTAAATAAAATAAATGAACAACAGGTGTCCAGTCACCGAACGCAGTCTGGCGCTCACCGACCCCCAAGGCAACCAACGCCACATCGGAGAAAGGGAAATGCATTAAGGGGAATGAGAGCCAACACAAAACAAATCAAGGCCTTTCTGGTTAACCAGCCAACCAGCTGCTGCTGCTAGCTGTCTACTTCCAAGGAGGTTTTATTCGATGCTCCCACTCATAAATATCTGCCGAGGGAAGAAGAGCTCTAAGCACCACATGCTTACCAGAGATGCTCTTCTCACATCAGAAAACTGTTCGTTTATTATTATTGTATTTCTTATGCATTCATTCTGTGTCAAGCAGTGCTCTGAGTGGTGGGGTAGAGAAGTTAATCAGGTCAGACCCAGTCCCTGTTCCACATGGGGCTCACAGTTTAAGTGCTACTAGCAGGAGGAGGAGGAGTGCAATGGGTTAGTTCTGTCACTTAGCAGGAAATCCTGCTATGACACCTACTCTCACATTTTGCAGGAGCGGGGAGGAAGGGGCTAACGACAAAAAAAAATGAATATAGAGAAGTTACCAAACAGAGGATAAAGGTTACCTGGGATTTCATTCGTTCATTCATTCAACTGTATTTATTGAGCGCTTACTGTGTACAGAGCACTGTACTAAGTGCGTGGAAAGTACAATTCAGCAATAAAGATAGACAATCCCTGCCCACACCGGGCTCACGGTCTAGAGGGGGGAGACATATCAGTACAAGTAAAACAGGCATCAATATAAATAAGAATTATAGATATGGCAAGACAGATGAGGAGAGTGTGGGAAGAGTGGGCAGAATTGAATCAGGAAAATAGAAAGAGACTACTAGAGAGATTACTCCCTGTGCTTCTAACCCAATTCACAACTCTATGATTTGAATCCTTCTCCTTCAATGAACTAATAATAATTAATTGTGGTATTTGTGCCAAGTACAGGATAATCAAATTGGACATGGTCCCTGCCCTATCCCACCTGGAGCTCACAGTCTAAGCAGGAGGGAGAACAATTCCCCATTTTACATATGAGGAAACTGAGGCACGGGGAAGTGAAGTGACTTGTCCGGAGTCACATCAGGCAAGAGGCCCAGTCAGGATTAGAACCTCAGTCCCCTGTGTTCTGTTCCAGTTCTGTGCCTTCCCAGGAAGTTATACTGGTGAGGTTACTTTTTTGGCAACTCAGTATCCACCAGCAGAGCCTGCACAGCAAACTAAAAGTATAGACGCTTTACCGAACTGTCCATTTGAGTTGGGGAAATGGCATAGCCTACTAGAAAGAGCAGAGGCTTGGAAGTCAGAGGACCTGGGTTCTAATCCCAGGCTGTAAAATGGGGATTAAGACTCTAAACCCTACAGGGGACCGTAACTCTGTCTAACCTGATTACATTGCATCTAACCAAGCCCTTAGTATAGATCCTGGTACGTAGTAAGCCCTTCGATATCATAAAAAAGTCAGAGATCTTTCTTTCTCCACCATATTTCCTCAGACATTGGACTGGTACCACGGACAAAGGCTCATCTTCTCAGTGTCGTCAGTGGCTCAGCACCTGGTACAAACTGATATACCTACGGAGGAAAATACTTAAGGGGGGGGGGGGGGGAAAGGAGGAAAACGCCGGAGAGAATGGTGAATGGTCCAAAGAAGGCAAGGAAACTCCATGAGTCTCTAGCAAGAGTCCCTTCCAATCTACCTCATTCTCCCTTTGTCCTTGTTGCGCTGTCCAACGCGGCTAGTAGATTTGATGTAGAGGTGCCGATGCAGCTCATCGATGAGTACCAAATGGAGGTTCATTTTCTTGCTATGGAGCTCTAGTCGCAGGTCGCTCAAGCCCTCCACCTGCAGGAGTGGCCCCTCCAAGGAATCTACTGCCGACACCTGGAAAATGGAAAGGAAAACCAAATGAAGGACCACAGAGTTAGCCTTCCATCAAAAGGAGGCCCATTAGTTATCTCTTAAGATGGGTGGCACCAAGTTGAAAGGGACAAGGGTACAGAAAAGAAACGGAAGGACAGACGGAGCTGAGAAACAGCGGGGAAAACTGAAACATCAGTTTCCTGATTGAAATCTGTCAAGATGAGCTCCCAGTGGATAGCATTCCTGTACTGGTCCTGCAGAATACGTTAAAATTAACTGGATACCAAAACACAAAAATGTAGCCCTAGAGAAGCGGCAGATGACTTTTCCCACCCCGTTTACTGACCAAGAAGATGAGAGTAGAGAAGAGAAGCAAAATATTAAATGGGAATGTGGTTGGGGGGCATTCTTTGCTTTGGGATGTGTCATTCGAACATCTGCAGCTAAGCGTCTTTCAGTTGAAATGGGGTGAATGAGACAGGCTCTCCGGAGACCCAGAACCGATAAGGCTGGGGTCAGCTCTTCCTCCGAGGCTGTCCGTTCACCACCACTCTAAACCGGAATCTCCCTGGCTGCGGAAGCCACTGGGCTCCCTCCAAGCTGCCAACGACTAAACGAGGTGGCGGTTTTGGAAAATGACCGGAGGGCCCCTGAGGAGGAGGATCACAACAGACTTCATTTACACTCGTGCCCTAGAATGGATTTTAACCCAAGTCTCCAGCAGCGGAAGGTGGACGCATTAACCTTCGGTGACATCCAGATCCGGAAAATGAAAAATAATTTGGTAAACCACTGGCCCGTCATGCAGTCTTATCCCTTTAGGTAATTAAACCCAGCTGAGATATTTAAGCTTAAAAACCACCCACTGCTCACGTACGCTTGATTTGTTTGCAGGAATTTGCATGAAGATTTTCGGCCCAGACGGTGCATGGAGCAAATATATAATTACATGATAAAGTACAACTTACAAAATTCCCTAATTACTATAGCTAGTTATTCCTCAGATCGGGATGAACCAGAAGGAACATTCAGACAGACCGTCCGGAACAAAGACGAGAATCTCTAGGAATAACTCTTTCCCCAGGACAAAACGCTGAGGGAGCAGGCGGCCAATCATCGAAGATTTCATTTCTATTCCCAGCCGCCAGAGGTTCTCTCTCTGACCTTGGCCAAAGTCACTACAGCTCTCCTTATTTGGTTCCCTTAAAAAAAGAAAATAATTCCTTCTAGAGATCTTACAATGCTGCTGACATTCTACAAGGGTCAATGGTATAAACGTTCCGAAAAACACCAAATTCTTAACCTACTTAACCTCAGAACGATGCTCCTGTCTCTAGTCAAAATTACTGACCACCCGATCATCTATCATTCTCATGCGACCACGGCCTACAAGATTTTCTGCAACCCTGAGATATGCTACATAAGATGGAAAGCACACCTCACAAAAGTCCAAATTATGAAGGATCTCAGATTTGTCACAACCAGGAAAATCCCCAATTACTGAACACTGCCTTGAATATAGTCACGACACTGATTTCAGCACCTCAGGTCATGACTTCAAAGCCTATTATTCACACTGGATCGTCAAGAAATCACTAGATATTCAAAAAAACAGCTTCGCTATTATAAACGGGATTTGAGAATCGACACAGGTCTATACCACCCAGAGAAAAACCTGGTTTAAAAACTGCCGTATGAGATAGTTAACCCACTGTGTCCAGCAAAGAATACCACGCTGCCTATCCTCCGACTGCGGGGCAGACTCCAGTCGGCCTTCACTGTGGCATATGCTGTTCAACGTTGATTTTGGTTAAATAATAATAATTGTGGTATTTAAGCGCTTACTGTGTGCCAGGCACTGTCCTAAGCACTAGGGTAGATACAAGATAATCAAATTGGACACAGCATTCGTCCCACATGGGGCTCTCAGTCTCAATCCCCATTTTACAGATGAGGTAACACAGAGAAGAGAAGGGTCTTGCCCAAGGCTACACAGCAGACAAGTGACGGAACCGGGATTGGAACCCATGACCTTCGGACCGGGCTCTATCCATTATGCCGTGCTAAAAACCTCACAAGCATTTTGGCTTCCCTATTTACACTTTTTTTAAAACCTCAATAGTTTTGCAGTTGTCTACCTCTGGTCACTTCTTCATATGGGGACAGGATACAAGCCGGCAGCTTGTGCTTGAGCAGCAGCATGGCCTAGTTGATGATGACGGTATTTGTGTTAAGCGCTTACTATGTGCCAAACACTGTTCTAAGCGCTGGGAGGGATGCAAGGTAATCAGGTTGTCCCAAGTGGGGCTCACAGCCTTAATTCCCATTTAACAGATGAGGGAACTGAGGCCCAGGGAAGTGAAGTGACTTGCCCAAAGTCACGCAGCTGACAAGTGGCGGAGTCGGAATTAGAACCCACGACCTCTGACTCCCAAGCCCGGGCTCCTTCCATTGAGCCACGCTCCTTCTCTAGTTGATAGAGCACAGGCCTGGGAGTCAGAAGGGCCTGGATTCTAATCCCGCCTCAGCCACTTCTCTGCTGTGTAACCTTGGGCAAGGCACTTCACTTCTCCGCGCCTCAGTTACCTCACCTGTAAAACGGAGATATAGACCGTGAGCCCGACGGAGGACAGGGACGGGGTCCAACCCGGTTAGTCTCTACTCTGGCACTTAGTACAGAGTCTGGCACATAGTAATTGCTTCAAAATCCTTTTTTTTTTTTTTTTTTTTTTTTAAGGCAGAAGAGGGGGTCCCTCAGGCACCTGGTGCCTTCTGCTCTTCTTCTGGCTCCTTCCTGGCTGGAATTTTCACACTGAGACCTTGGTTTCTCTCCCCCAAGGTTATCAGCACCGGTTGGCAACCTCCTCAAAGCCACCCTTTCAAGTGGAACATCATTCACTTCTTAGTGTCGGCCCAGGTAACTGCCTAAGCCCAGCACATCCAGTATGGACGCTTGTCCTCTTCTCTGATTTCCAGCGTGCCACAATAATGTCCCCCTTTACAGGTAAAGTCAGTGAGCTGGTCTAGGTATCACTTGGCACCCAAGGATTGGAGAACATCAATGCCTTGTTAATACATGGCAACCTTCTAGACTGTGAGCCCGTCGTTGGGCGGGGATTGTCTCTATCTGTTGCCGAATTGTACTTTCCAAGCACCTGGTACACAGTAAGCTCTCAAAAAATATGACAATGAATGAACCTGGAAAAATCACTCATTTCGAACCCACTGATATTGCCCTCTACACGACTATTTTCCGGTTAACGACTTTCCCTTCCATCCCAGAGTGTGAAATGCCAATCCATCTGGTTTCCGGTCACCTGTGAGCAAAAGGTCTGCATTTCGATTCTGGGGTGCCGGACTCTGTGCTTTGCTTTTTATTTAACCGTTTTATTTACACACTTAGGACAAAGGGAAAAAGAAAATCTACACAATATGTCTTTTCAAGCTATGATAGACCATAAAAACTTTCAAATATGCCCTTTCTCAACCAAATAAACTAGTCCATCATTGACTTAGATGATATTAATAATAAAAATTCTCCTGTGGAGAAAAATACACCTATTGATTTTTAAAAACTGCCTTTACGACACTTCATATTTGCCATCAGACATGTTGGGGAGATATGTCCTTAGAGAATGTCACTTCCAGAATGATTGCATTCAAGAGGCAACCGATGCAGCTCTGGTGTTTTTATTTTATTCTACTTGAGAAGCAGCGTGGCTCAGTGGAAAGAGCACAGACTTGGGAGTCAGAGGTCATGGGTTCTAATCCCGGTTCCGCCACTTGTCAGCTGTGTGACCTTGGGCCAGTCATTCGTTCACTTGGCTTCAGATGGCATCTCTATGTGAATGCCTCCAAGATCTCCTTCACTAGTCCCAACCTCTCTTCTGCTATGCAATCTTCCCTCCAGGGTAGCTCTATATAGGTGCCCTGCCAAATTGAACATGTCTGAAACTGAACTCCTCATCTTCCCTCTTAAAACATGCCCAGTGAGGTGTAATGGGTCATGTACTGATCTGCTAGAAAAAATCAATGGTCTCTGTCCACTGGGAACTTAAAAATCTAACTTACATCCCTGACAAATTACATGGGAACCTAACGAACCAAGAACCAAATCCAAGGACCGATAAATAGAAATGCAATTACATAATTTTAATGTTAAGTGTCTGTGGGCTGTACTGCAGCAAAAGGAACAGTTTTGGGTCACCCAGGCTTGATCCAACTATTTGGTTTTCTGCTGGCACAAGTTAGAATGAAAACTTAAGCCATATATTGGTTTACATAACTAATAGCAACAATTAAAATAATCAGGTATGCATAATGAGCAGGGGAAAAGGTATAAAATGCAATGTCTTTCCATTAGCCACGAATCTAAAACAATCCTATTTGTAGTTTAAGTCTAAGACTGTAAGCTCCTTGTGGGCAGGGACTTGTCTACGAATGCTATCGTACTGAATTTTCCCAATGCTTAGTACAGTGCTCTGCATAGAGTAAGCATTAAATAGCAATGAATAAAAAGAGGAATCAAGAATAGCAGATCATTTGGACTGAGAGCTCAAGTAGGACAAGGACTGTGTCTGACCAGATATACTTGTCATCTACCCCAGTGATCAGAAAAGTGCTTGTCTCATACTAAGTGCTTAACAAATACAGCAATAATATTCATAAATAAATTGAACCACTAAAACAGAGTTGTAAAATTAAACTCATTCTTTTATCAAATGTCTTTAAAATGTAACGGTTATATTAAATGGGAAAGAGGTTTATTTTACTGGTAAATTCATTTATCTTTATATGCACAATGATCTTTGTTTTAAAGCATCTTATTATACATTTTTAAATTGCAATGGAGGAGGTGTCAAATAACACCTGAGGTCTACATTGTCCTCTACTGTAAGTTCATCACGGGCAGTGGTCTGTACACAGCAAGGACTCAAAAAATAAGACTGGCTGGGTCTGCTTTCTGGTCACGTGAAATATTTCACTACTGATTAAATGCTTTGAAATTCAGGAATTAAGGGGCCCTTAAACATCTTTCTCCAGTTTATCTATTTTTCATCTTTTAAGTTAGAAAAATCCAGATGTCAGAAAGCACCTCCAATTAGGGCTAGAGAGAGTTTAAAAAGGTATCCTTAATTAGTCTTTCCCATATTAAGAATCTAAGGCCTTGCAACTACCCAAGGAAATTTTTTTTTTTGTGGGGGCCAAGTGGTAGGTTTTGCAGCTCTTGAATAGTTGTTTCCTTGAAGAAAACATAGGGGAGAAGCATGCTAATGCACTGATTTTTCCCATTTTGTATATTCCTATTTTCAACCCCAAAAAAAAATGTTTCAATATTACCAAAAGAAAGCAAAGGTTTCCTTCTCATGGGTAAAATAATTTATGGAGAGCTATCAAGATAACTAATAATAATAATGTTGGCATTTGTTAAGTGCTTACTATGTCCCAAGCACTGTTCTAAACGCTGGGGTGGATACAAGGTCATCAGGTTGTCCCTCATGGGGCTCACAGTCTTCATCCCCATTTTACCGATGAGGCCCAGGGAAGTTAAGTGACTTGCCCGAGGTCACACAGCTGATAAGTGGCAGAGCAGGGATTAGAACCCACGACCTCTGATTCCAAAGCCCATGCTCTTTCCACTAAGCCACGCTGCTTAAGTTCAGCTCTGCCCCATCATGTGTTTTCAATACGTGTTTTGTAAACAAAAACCTGTTTGAATACAGCATACTACTGTCAAAAAAACAACACACCCAATTTATGTACATATAGGGTAGCATTAGAATGGGTAAACGCTACCCTACTACTTGTCCTTAAAATAAGGTTATGTAAGAATGACTATAACCCTCCAACTTTAGAGAACATTGGATACATTGTGCTTTCTAAATGCTTTAATCTGATTCTTTCCAAAAGGGAAGAATAACTTCATTGTGGAAATAACTGCAAATATTTGTAAAGAAGCACATCAGCTCTTGGTCTGTGAATATTTTGAAAAATATTTTCTTTGCTTTAACTGAAAAGGAAGTGCAGACATAGCCAAAGATTTTCATCAATGTCTGCATCTTCTACCAACTGAACGAACGCCTATGAAATCATGGTTGGGATGCAAATTAGGGATTTACACTTGACAGCTTTCATGTGACTTCTAAGGCGGTGTGGCTTCTTGGAAAAAGCCCAAGACAGAGTCAGGAAACAAGGGTTCCAATCTCAACTCTGCCCCTCTCCTTCTGTGTGACTTAAAGCAAGTCATTTAACCTCTCTGCCTCAGTTTCTTGTCTGTAAAATGGGTAAAACAACACAGGCCTCTTCCAACCTCATAGGGAGCACGTGAAGACAAAATAAGTTCGGAAATTTAAAAGCCATTTGGAAAAATAAAAGCACAAAACAAATACAGTATTATTAATACGAGTGCCCCAAATAATATAATAGAAGGTTTCAAGAGCAGAACAAAAGAGAAATGAGATAAAACACCAATTTGTGTTTTAAGAAAAAAAGATGGCAGATAATTTTATATTCTGATGTCTTTCCTCTGCTGATTAATGTTCTCAATAGAACCACCCTATTCAAGATAGGTATTAAACAACAAGTTGATAAATTAGACAATAAAAAGCTGGGCTAAAATTTTTAACGGGATAGGATTGCTTTACTAGGTTGTTTCTCTTAAACAAAAGACTCACTTCTATTAAGAACATCGAAGTAAAGGATGGTTAAGAATTCGGCATTAGAAAAAAAAGCATGATAAAGTATCACGATCCTCATTTTTCTTGGCCAACCAGAAGAAATGGAAAAATCACCATGATGTTTCAACATAATTCCACGCGTACAGTCAAGAAGGAATGTCTATTGATCAAAAAAAGGCTCAAAGGCAGGCATTTTCGGGAGCTCTTACAATATTTTAACATTTGGAATTTATCTTTCCTTTCCCATGGAGGAAGCCTGCTTTCCTAGAAGTAACTCATCGTTACACTTTCGGTGTAATCGGGTCAGTTGGCATCCCTATCCCACAGGAGGCTCACAGTATAAATAGGAGGAAGAACAGGTATCGAATCCCCACTTTACTGTGGAGGAAATTGAGGCACATAGAAGTGAAGCGACTTGCCCAAGGTCACACAGAAGATAAGAGGCAGAATAGGAATGAGAACTCGGCTCCTCTGACTCCCAGATCCATGCTCTCTCCACTATGGCATGCTGCTTCTCTACAAGTAGGTGCTATCCAAATGGATAGGCCCCTCACTGGAAGCCTTGTGTCATGGAAAGCAAAAATGTGTTTGTGATTTCTTATATTTCAACATGGAGGACACGCACCAGAAATATTAACAATAAAAACACAGGTCAAATGACAGGGAAAAATGAGTTTAGAATCCCTGAAAACAGAGTTCCTGTGGAAACCAACCCTTTGAGTGAAATGAGGTCATTCTAATTAGCCATACCAAGCTTGGAAAGGGTATTTGAAACAAACAAAATGGAAGAACAAAATAAAGAAGGTAGAAATGCATTAGGGAAGAACTTGTGCCAAAGCTTCCAGAATTTCCACAATGCTTTCTCCATGTGACACTTCAGACAGTGGGGTAAAGTGAAAAGATGAAAAACCTAAGCAAAGAGTGAAGGGTGTCCCCATCCGCCAAGCCCACTGGAACCAGTGCCCCGGAGAACTGCCATCCAGGCCCATCGACGGCCACCAAAAAGAGAACTGGCCTAGGTGTCACCTGCTTGCTTCACCCTTTCCTGACCCTCAACCTTCGCGCCTGGACACCTTCCTAAACCTCCACTGCAGACTCCCCGATGACAACCAACAGGTCCATCTCTCGCTGCCAATAAACACTTAGCTGGCTTCGTAAACAAGCTCGCTCCTCAAAAATCTCCAGTGATTGCCTATCAACCTTCACATGAAGCAAAAACTCCTCACTCTTGGCTTCAAATCTCTCCATCCCCTTGCTCCCTCTTACCTCACCTCCCTTCTCTCCTTCCACAGCCCAGCCCGCACACTCCGCTCCTCTGCCACTAACCTCCTCACTGTGCCTCGTTCTCATCTGTCCCGCCGTCGACTCCTGGCCCACGTCCTACCTCTGGCCTGGAATGCCCTCCCTCCTTACATCTGCCAAACTGGCTCTCTTCCCCCCTACAAAGCCCTACTGAGGGCTCACCTCCTCCTGGAGGCCTTCTCAGACTGAGCCCTCCTTTTCCTCTGCTCCTCCCTCCCCTCCCCATCACCCCGACTCCCTCCCTCTGCTCCACCCCCTTCCCCGTCCCACAGCACTTGTGTATATTTGTACATATTCATTACATTATTTACTAATGATGTGTATATTTCTAGAATTCTATTTATCTATTTTGATGTTAGTGATGCCTGTCTACTTGTTTCATTTTGTCGTCTGTCTCCCCCTTCTAGACCGTGAGCCCGTTGTTGGGAAGGGATTGTCTCTATCTGCAGCCGAACTGTACTTCCCAAGCGCTTAGTACAGTGCTTTGCACCCAGTAAGCGCTCAATAAATACAATTGAATGAATGAATGACACCTCCCCATGAACTGGAATAATGCCAGCAGGAAAATCAATAGGCATCTCCAACGATGTTTTATTTTTGAGGTTCTCGGTGTTTCAGATAAGGTAATTATGCCTGGTGTTGCTAATGGGAGGAGCAGGGGGAAACTGCAAAACTTCCTACCTCAATACACAAGTCATTGTAAATATAACAATAATATAAAGATTCGGGATAAATCGTTTCCTTTTCTCCACTAATTAACCTCACTGCCCCTTGCTTGTAATTAAGGGATTGTTCTTTCTATTCTTCAACACATTAGCCAGTCAACAGTCCTCAAAGATCATTGCTTTAGAAGTTGAAGAGAATGAGGAAAAGAAATAGTTGAGCCTAGGCTATTAGTAGCTCAGAGAGCATCCGCCATGTCAGCAACCCAGGTGACAGCCCAAGTAATAATGATAATAATATTGCTATTTGTTAAGCGCTTACTATGTGCAGAGAACTGTTCTAAGCACTGGGTAGATACAGGGTAATCAGGCTGTCCCACGTGAGGCCCACAGTTAATCCCCATTTTACAGATGAGATCACTGAGGCACAGAGAAGTTAAGTGACTTGCCCACAGTCAGCTGACAAGTGGCAGAGCCAGAGTTCGAACCTATGACCTCTGACTCCCAAGTCCAGGCTCTTCCCACTGAGCCACGAGTACCTCAGGACCATCTTAGGTGAGGAGACAACGAAAACAGGATGATCTAAAACAACTGGCCAAGGTCATGGTTTGGGTGCAACTGGCCCAGAACAGATATAACTTATGTGAACAAACGTCGCAGAACCCTCCAAGCTCTTCACAGCCCCGACGAAAGCAGCACGTAGGGAATGGAAGCATCAGGTTGAGACTGTGCAAAGACAAGTTGGCGTCCATCCTTCTGAAATTAGAGGCGAGGCTCTGTGTACAACCCAATTACCTTGTATCTACCCCCGTGCTCGGAACAGTGCTTGGCACATTGTAAGCGCTTAAATACCATCATTATCATTATTATGTAATACCAAATAAAGTTAGCCTGAAAAAGTCCTTCTGCCCTTCCAGTGTTTCACTCATGGGGCAGTCATTCAAAAATGGAGCCCAAATGTATTAGACATGTGGTCAACCAATTTTAATTTGAAGTACAGCAATGTCCTTCATTTTTGGTCCACTCATCAGAAGATGAGGGATAATAATCATGATGATGATGGTATTTTGTTAAGCACTATGTGTCAGGCACTGTTCTATGCACATGGGGCTCACAGTCTTAAATCCCATTTTACAGATAAGGGAAACTGAGGCCCAGAGAAGTGAAATGACTTGCGGAGAGGGGACTAGAACCCACAACCTCTGACTCCCAAGCCCGGGCTCTTTCTACTAAGCCATGCCGCTTCTCTGTGCGGATACCACAAGGAGCTATACGACTTCCCCAATCTGCAAAGAACCTTCATTCTACATGCTTCACTTTTCAGTTGACAACAGCCTAACCCTCAAACCCCGTCTGATGATTCTCATCTAACTTTCCGAGTCTGAATCGGTTCCGCGACAACGGAGTCCCACTGCAATCTAACTGCCTGAACTCCCTCAACAGCACGAGGCCCAGCATCCAATGGAGGCTCAATGAATTCAGCGTGACATTTAATAGGTCGGTTCTCGTCGACTGGACGGAATGGGATGTTCCTTTTTCCTTGCTTTTCCCAAGCAGGCAATGGAACAAAAACCACCTAAAGCCAAGATGAAGCCCCAGCCTGAACTACAACTGGAGCCAGGAACTGACCTAGATTTGGTCGGGTTTTAAGGAAGTTGAACAAGGCTGAGAGAAAAGTAATTTGCTAACACCCCTGAGGGGTCTACTGACTGAAAAGAAAGGCAAAGCATTGCTTCCCTAAAAAATTTACAGAATTGCATCCCCGAAGCAAGTTGCTTACTTGTTTCGGTACTCACCAGTGACTCCGTCTATAAGAAATTAATAATAATATTTCTACGGACCATTTGTATCTTCAAAGCACTTTACGAAAGACACGCTAATAGGCTGCAGATTTCCTCCTCCAGCAAGGAAGACAGAACTAGAAAGAAAAACTCGGGTCTGTAAGAAATGATAATCTGAGAAGCAGCGTGGCTCAGTGGAAAGAGCACGGGCTTTGGAGTCAGGGCTCATGAGTTCGAATCCCAGCTCTGCCACTTGTCGGCTGTGTGACTGTGGGCAAGTCACTTAACTTCTCTGGGCCTCAGTTCCCTCATCTGTAAAATGGGGATTAAGACTGTGAGCCCCACGTGGAACAACCTGATTCCCCTATGTCTACCCCAGCGCTTAGAACAGTGCTCGGCACATAGGAAGCGCTTAACAAATACCAACATTATTATCTCATTTAACGGATTAGTATACAAAACAGCAACCAGCCACCTCTCTTTGAAATAAGACCTTGGAAGAGAATGGGGAAGTAGGAAAGAGGGGCAAACTGCTCAGACGGGAAACAGACCAGACACTGTAATTTCAGGTGGAATGAAATCTCCTGTCTGAAATGTGCTGCCTATCAATGGGACCCGACCCAACTGCACGTGGGAATGATATTTAAGAAGGCACAGATGGATGTGGGAGGGAGTGTGGAGGTCAGGGAAATCTAAGCACATGTGGTGGTCACACGCAATTATCTGTCATATCCTGGAAAAAGATTACAGATGGAAAATAGGAATTCTAAAATGTCCACACCGTACCTTACGTAAATCCTCTACAGACTGCCGTGTAAAGGAACCGACAACAGCTAAGACACAGAAAACAGGCAGTGAGGCCAATATAGGCGCTTTCAACGAGCAACCGAAGTAGAAATGATCAACGCCCGGAGATTGAAAAGCCACCAACAAAAAATCCTCCCATTACTTCCTGAAGATGCTAAAAAAAGAAAACTATTATGCCACACATTTGGAAATCCCTGCAAAACACGGATCCCGGCGGACTGCGAGGGAACCCACTTGCGGGCAGTAAAATCAGCCAAAAGAACAAATACAGTTTGTTTGCTAAAGAGAGCTTTCTGTGGCTGAGATGATGGCCACACATACAATGAGGTGTCACTAACACCACCAGACTGCATGAACTCCTATCTTCCTTTACCTGCTTTCTTTCACTGATGATAAAGGAAGGCAAAAGGAAAAGCAATCGGAAGAAAATCGTTGGGAAGGATAATGCTAAAAGAGAAGCTTAAAAGCTCATGCATGAGTTAAGTTACTAAAGACTGAGAAGATCTGAGATATACAATGCAAATATGAAGGAGAGATGAAAGTGGTTTAGGGGTGCAAGTATCTCAATAACAGCTTTTGCACCCCAAAAGTGCCCTTTGTTTTATTGTCCATACACCCCATGCCAATGTAAAAATTATCGGAGCAATTGTCCTGAAGCATATGAGATACATCGGAAATTGGTTTGGGGACAAGATTAAAATTTAATTATTTTGATTCATTCATTCAATAGTATTTATTGAGTGCTTACTATGTGCAGAGCACTTGGAACGTACAATTCGGCAACAGATAGAGACAACCCCTGCCCAATGACGGGCTCACAGTCCTAAACATGCTACTTCCAAGTTGAAACTGAAAGTTATCTGGGAACTTGAGCAAAATCCCTCTTTTACACTCCCAGAGATTGGGACTAGGTTGAGTGATGCCAATAAAGAAGAAAGTGTAAATTTCAAAATGACTATGATTCCGCTTGTCCTGGCCAAATAAGAACGATAAAAATAACTACAGGTTTCAGGACCTGGCTTCCATTTACCCAGTACTGGCTTAAATTTACACAATTTACAAAACTCCAGAAGAACTGTGAACTGAAACTACTTCTTACCTTTTTTTTGGTGAAAATACTAAGAACAAGGAAATAGCTTCAGAAAATTCAACCTTTTTTTAAACAAAATGTGGAATATTTTGTTCTGTTTCAATTTAACCTTGTCCCTTCTCCTTGATCTTCCATACTGTACAAGTTTATAAATTGTACAAGGCAGAGCATTCCTCCAAGTTACACAAACTTTTTCATACTCCACTTTAGTTGAATCATCTTCATTTCCATTTGACTGACACCCAAAATGAACACTCTTGAGTATTTAATGACATTATATCTGAGACAACTTACATTTTAAAACATTTCAATATTGACTTGAAGCTGTTCCCAATCAACATTCGTTCCACTCTAGAAGCAAAATGCAGCGTCTCCTCTTGCAACGTTGGACTGTTTCTTGGGATACTTTAGACGAGGATACTTATAAACATCACTTTCCACAGCTCGCTCATTTCTTACACTGAACACTTAGAATCCTTCTTCCCGGGTCCCACCATTTCCCCCCCAACTGTGCCACATTGAGCATTCCCTTTGATAGTTTCTCAATTTCTAATTACCGTGCCATGAGTTGGGGACAGCTACCCAAAGCCTTTTGCTAATGTAAAACAGGTTTAAAGTTCAGAGTCACCTCAGGAGATATTCACCATTCTCCCTGTAAAATTTCTTTTCACTTCACTTTAACAATTTAATAACTCCTATCTACATCTGATCCAGGGGAATACATTCAAGACCTGGGCTCTCAAGTAAAACTTTTGAGCAAGCCCTCCATCACCTTAAATCAGACGTCTACTTGCAGAGTCCCGGCCAGGAGGAAAACAATCAATCAGTGGTACTTCCCGAGCACAGCGTGTCCTGATTTCCTCCTCTCATTTACCCCTCCCCTCGGCCCCACAGCACTTAAATACAGAGCCTTCATTTATTTATATTAATGTCTCTCTCCTCTTCTAGACTGTAACGTTGTTGCGAGCAGGGGACGTGTCTACCACCTCCGTTACATACTACTATATACTCGGTACAGTGCTCAGCCCACAGTAAGCGCTCAATAAATATGATCGACCGCAGAGCACTGTACTATGAGCTTGAGAAAGTACAACACGACAGAGTTGGTAAGATTAAATCCCTGCCCACAAGGATCTTACTGTCTACAGACTGTAACCTTCCTACTTAAATCCACACACACATATTCACGAGCATAAACACGGAGGCATCTACTTAGTGGGGGGTGGCCCAGAGCTGGGTAGGCAGAAAAGAGAGGGAAACAGGAAGTACCAGAAGCAACAGCTGCCAGAATCAGCTTCCCCAACTATTTCTGCAAGCCCGGGACAATGATTAGGAATACCGATTGACAGCAGTATCCCTTTTTTAAAAATGGTATTTGTTAAGTGCTTACTATGTGCCAGGCACTGTACTAAGCGGTGGGGTAGCTGCAAGCTAACCAGGTTGGACACATTCCATGTCCCACAAGGGGTTCACAGTCCTCATCTCCATTTTACAGATGATATAGTTGAGGCACGGGGAAGTTAAAATGACTTGCCCGAGGTCACACAGACAAAGGGCGGAGCCGGGATTAGAACCAGGTCCTCCGACTCCTAGGCCTGTGGTCTATCCATTAGGCCGTGTTACTATTTATTAATAATAATAATAATTGCGGGATTTGATAACCACTTACTATGTGCCAGCCACCGTAATAAGCGGTGGGGTGGATACAAGCAAATCGGTTTCGACACAGTCCCTGTCCCACGTGGGGCTCGCGGTCTTAATCCCCATTTCACAGATGAAGCAACTGAGGCACAGATAAATTAAGTGACTTGCCCAACGACACATAGCAGACAAATGGCGGAGCTGGGATTAGAAGCCATGACCTTCTGACTCCCAGGCCCCTGCTGTATCATTTATGCCAAGGTTGCTTCCTCTCCTTCCTTAGGTATGGCACCCATACCGAAACAGCCAAGTCTCTTACTATTTCGGGGGAGTCGGTGGCCCTAATTCTGCCAAGTTCTCTTGATCTTGTCAAGCTGTTGATAAGCTTGGGTCCAGCAACGGCTCCCCCAGGAAATTGCATACTGAGCCCAGCTCACACACAAAGTCTTTTTTTTTTGCAGTTTTTAAATCACATGATTTCCCCAGCTGCTTGAAGGCCACGGGGCCTTCCATTTTTGTGAGATGGCCCCGTTTATTGGTATCGTGCCCAGAACACAGTCTGCCATGATGCGGATTTTCAACGCGCACTTTGGCTAGAATATCGTACGGGAATTACGGAAAGGTCTTCTTATAAGCGGGCAGGTCTGGGCTTGGTGTTCTGCATTATCATAGAAACTCTTTGCATGCACTTGGATCTGTGACCTCTGGGGATTTGATCTTCACTCCACAGCACTTACGTATGTATCTTTAAATTATATATTATAAATTATTGGCTTACATTAATGTCCATCTCCCCCTCTACACCGAGAGCTCGTTCCCATCAGGGAATGTGTCGACCGACTGTGTGGCACTGTCCTCATTCATTCATTCAACAGTATTTATTGAGCGCTTACTATGTGCAGGGCACTGTACTAAGCGCTTGGAACGTACAAATCGGCAACAGATAGAGACAGTCCCTGCCCACTGATGGGCTTACATTCTAATCGGGGGAGACAGACAGACAAAAACAATAGCAACAAAGCAATACTCCCCCAAGTGCTTAGGCCAGTGCTCTGCACACGGTAAGCGCTCAATAAACACCACTGACGGAGAGTAAGAGTAGTAGTAATGATAATAATGATGGCATATGTTAACCTTTTACTATGTGTACAGCGTCGTTCTCAGAGCTGGGGAAGAAACACGTAAAACTGATTGGACACAGTCCCTGTCCCACATGGGGCTCACAGTCTTGATCCCCATTTTAGAGATGAGGTAACTGAGGCCCAGAGGAGTGAAGCGACTTGCCCAAGGTCACAGAGCGGACGAGTAACGGAGCCGGGATTAGGCCCCAGTTCCTTCCGACTCCCAGGCCTGGGCTCTGTCCACCAGGCCACACTGCTTTCAGTGATGCCAACGATTACGACGCGGACGCTCGTGTCACTGGAACAGGTAAGTGCTGCAATAGGACATCTCCTCGACATGAGGCTCTGTAAGAATGTAACCCTTGTGTTATAAGAGAACTGGTGCACCCTCCCAAATTTCTCCCAAAACAGAACTCTTTTCCTCAAATTTACAAATTTGATCATCCTCTTTATGATCCCTCTCCAAAACGAACAAAAGCTTTAGGAAAAGGAATCAAATAGTAGTCATCTCTCTGGAGCCACGACCAGCGAGAACACAGCACGAATAAACGTCATCAAAAGCACTGGGTCTTCAGGGGTTTGAAAATGGAGCCGGAAGCTCAGCATGGGAATCTTAAGATTCCCCGGGTGAAGACAGCAATATAAGCGAGGAGCCTGAATGTCTACAGGGAAGCAGCTCTCACCACCCTAGAAAATGGAGGGAAGATAAAATTGACTTAGTGGTAGATAACTGTCTATCTATAATTGATAATTGACTGTCACTAACCTGAAATGAAATCTAAGATCAATACACCTCAGCCCAGGGTGAATGTCCTTCAGAACGCAAAGCAAAGGCCATTTATGGGACTGACTGATGAAAAGGTCCTTGCAGGAAGTAAATGGAATATGCAACACTTACAGGGCAAAATCTGTTATTTGGTTTTAATTTAAAATGGGACCTAAAGCAAATAGCATGAAGAAGTGCGGGCCTACCCTTGATAGATAGCTCAGTGCCTTCAGGCATTAGGCCTTAAACCGGCAAACTTGATTTGATAAGGCAGTGGGACAATAAAACATTACGGTTAAAGGCTACTTAAAAAGTTATTTACTGTTCTGTTAATAATTGCACATCCATGCTTTTCAAATTACATATTTCTGCCCTGCCAAGTACACAATCTAAAATGGCAAGAGAATCAGATACGCCACTGTCTTGCTACCTTTTGATAAGCCTCCTATCAAGCCATGCTTCTGTATAAGGTAGAATTCATTTTGAAAACAAGTATAACTAAATGTAGGTTCCCCATTATTACGTGAATACCCGATGTTCTGTGACTTCTTCTGCTCAATGACAGGAAGACCCAACAAGAAAGGAGCACAAAGCAACCGTGCTACAACACCCGGCCAATCACCAGCCAGGTTTTTTCTTTTGGTTTGTGTTTTGACGGTACATATTGAGCGCTTCCTATGCTAAGTGCTGGGGTAGATACAAGATAAACGAGTTGGACACAGTTCCTGTCCCAGCTCAAAGTCTAAATCAGAGGGAGGTGGATTTAATCCATATTTTTACAGATGAAGTAACCGGGGAACAGAGAAATGAAGTGCCTTGCCTAAGGCTCAAACGGCAGACAAGTCGCTCAAGAGGGATGAGAACCCAGATCCTCTGACTTCCGAGCCCACTGCTCTTTTCATTAAGCCATGCTGCTTCCCCCTACCCGATCCCAGTTATAGTTTGACTGGATGGAGGAAGACAGAGGGCTTGGGGGGAATGGAGCCGGGAATGGAGGAAGACAGGGGACTTGCGGGGTGAGAGGGGAACAGTCTAAATGTTCCCAGTCTAAATGTTCCCAGGATAGGAGATGGCCTGGGAGAAAGTCAGGATTTAGAAGTAATGGGGGTGAACCAAAGGGAGTTAGCTGATGAAGAGTTCACTGGTTTGGGGGAAAAGAGGTGGACAGAGTGCATCAGGGAGTTTTGACAGGACTTGTTAAGCGCTTACTATACTAAGTGCTAGGGGTAGATACAAGATAATCAAGTTGGACACAATCCCCGTCCCAAATGGCACTCAAGTCTTAATCAGAGGGAGGTGGATTTAAGGAGCCAGAGGAAGAGCAGAAGGATGACGCCCCTAAGGCCCCTTCGCTGGAAAAAGGCCTACAACTCAACTCCAGTTCCCTATCAGGCCACCTTGGACGGGTGAACTTCGGCCCTGCCCCTGACTGAAATCTTCACGCTATTGACAGTCTGGAGAGGAAAAGGCAGCCTCCCCATGAGAGATACATCACTTGGACAAGGCCAACTGCCTGGAGCAAGAACCATTTTTTATTACTCAGTCGCCGCACTAATCAACCGTGATCGAATCGGGCGTTCAGAAATGCCCGTTCCTAAATCAGTTTGATGACAAAATATCGATCGGACCTCTTACGGGTCTCCCCTCTCCCCGTTCCGTAGGAGACCCAATATCTGGAATGCAGACTCAGCAGGCCCGCGCCATTAAAACGGGGATGCTAGCTACCTCCAGTCCACCTTCATTACCGCCGGGGTTATTGCGTGTTTTTATTTAATAAACCTTCATCAACTTAAATGAATGGTTGTTATTAGTTGAGCTAACAGCCAAATGATAATGCTCTAGAGAGATATCAGTGCTTGTTGGTGCATTAACTAAGAGAGTGGAAGGGCTGAGGTCAAGCATGTGTCAATGCAAATGAGGTAATATTAGGTACTAACAGCTTAATGCAATAGACTGCCTCTGAGATAATGGAATTTATAGGATCAAATGAATGAGATGAAGTTATTGATAACTCTATGAGGCGGAGAGTTTGAAGGATGCTGCAAGAGAAAGAGCCTATTCCTTGGGGATTTATTTTAAAATACTGAATCTCTAAGGCAAAACTGCCCCCAAAAATCTCAACTCAAGTGATGAAGGGAGATAAAGTACGGCAGGGTCACTTCCCCTTTCCTAAAGACTCCTTTCACCTTAAGGATCTTACGTTATGGACAACCGACAGAGTGCTGTTTTCAAAAGAAAGCTGTTCTCTCCCCCATTGAGTCTCCCATCCCTCACCTCTCTTCACCCACTATTTCCTTCTTTCTCTCTCCGTTCTTCCCAAGCCAACTTTCTACTTCCCCCTCGTCACTGACTCCCGGCTTCTTGCCCTCGATCATGCCGTTCCCCCGGTTTAGACCTCCCTCCCTCCCCCAATCCGACAGATCATGGCTCTATCCACATTCAAAGGTCTTCTAAAATCCCACCTCCTCTAACAAGCCTTTCCCAACTAATTTCCTGGGCCCTAAACCATATAAACTCATTAGCTAACTCTACCACTTACAAACTTATTTGTACCCATCCTCGGCAGTTTCCTATATACGTTTATTCGCTTATACATTCAATTATTTATTTGAACTACTAATATTAGCAAATACTGGGTTCCAATTCTCTCCTTGCCTCTCCCTCCCCTCACCTTGTCCCCTTCGGCTTTCCCGTCCCCACCTCTCTGCTCCCAAAACACCTCCCCGCAAGGCTCCCAAAAGTTTTTTCTGAGTTTGAAGTCAAATCATAAGAACACTGTATTTAACGCTTCTTGTGGGCAATGGTCATGTCTACCACCTCGACTGCACGCTACTCTCCCCAGTACATAGTACAGTGCTATGCACACACCAAGTGCTAAATAAATACCACTGATTGACTGTTGCAGGCATAACTACTCCCAATCCCACCCTTTCACCTTCCCAGCATGTAACCCCCGCCTCCCCGCTCAGACGAAAGCCATGGGAATGGAAATAAGGATGGACTGGGGAAGGTAAGAGGGGAGGCTATCACTCTCAAGCTGGGCCACTGTAAAAATTGCTCACAATTAATCAATCATATTTACTGAGAAGTTACGGTATGAAGAGCACTGATAAGCACTTGGGAGTACCGTATAACATCAGTAATAATAATGACGACACTCGTTAAGCACTTACGTGCCGGGCACTGTTCTAAGCGCTGGGGTAGATACAAGGTGGTCATGTTGGACTGAGGGCCTGTCCCACATGGGGCTCACAGTTTTAATTCTCATTTTACAGATGAGGTAACAACCACATGGAAGTGAACCGACTTGCCCAAGGTCGCACAGCAGACTGTAATAATGTTGGTATTTGTTAAGCGCTTACTATGTGCAGAGCACTGTTCTAAGCGCTGGGGTAGATACAGGGTAATCAGGTTGTCCCACGTGAGGCTCCCAGTTAATCCCCATTTTACAGATGAGGTAACTGAGGCGCAGAGAAGTGAAGTGACTTGCCCACAGTCACACAGCTGACAAGTGGCAGAGCTGGGAGTCGAACCCATGATCCCTGACTCCTGAAGCCCAGGCTCTTTCCACTGAGCCACGCTATAAGGTAATCTGGTACCCAACCAGATTACCTTATATCTATCCCAGCACTTAGAACAGCATTTAAACACCAGCATGCTGAAGGGGGTTCTTAGGACTCCCAGAAATTGGAGAATCCTACCTGCCTCTCGACAGGAGTCCCGGAACCAGACATCATCCGAGCCCCAACCAGACTCTCCCAAGAACGTCTGCATCCCGGTGCAGGTCCGGAATCCCGCAGGTTCCTCAGATGCCACCCATTATGCCGACTCCACTAGCCAGAACAAGGCTCAGAGGTTTCTGACACCGCACGGTCCGAACACCACAGCTGTCGACCCGCCGTATTGGTAGGGGGAGGCAAAAGTGTTCAGTTCTGTAAATCAAGCAGGTAAAAGCTACTCCAAAGTACCCCAATCTCAGAATCAATTTCTGTGTGGGGACAGAGCAACGCTGAATACTCGTGCGTTGCTGCGATCCTGGCAGCTGCCTCGGGGAAAAACCAAGTTAAATAAGTCCGGCTTGACCAACCATGAAAATGAGAGCGAACTGACAAACCCGACCTGAACAAAATTAGATTAGTCTAGAAAGATAGGATCTAGTGGCCAGGGAGAAGTCATATTTAAATGGACGCTGCCTCCCATCCTACGGAAACTGTACTACTTTGGGCTCTTCATACTTACGTCTAGAGCATCATTGCCCATTACTCTGGAAAGTGTGCAGAGGAAAGACGAAAAGGCAAGATGGGTTGGCTAGTGCAGCCTTTTTGCGGGCCGGTGGGCACATTAAAGACAAAAATGATAGGCGGAATGACTTAAAATGGCAGGTCGACAACCAAACCGCAATAACCGCTTATGTTTATAGGACACCAGTCGCTATTTAAAATGTTTCGTGGATATGATTAAGTCTTAAAATGTAATCTGGCTACACGTAGCATCAGGGAGGAAGGGAAGAGTTTACTCGCTTCCCATAATACGGACGGGGAATCCGGATCCCAAAGGAGCTTCACCCAAGGTTGCATGAAAGGCTTCGTCTGGGCCGGGAAGGTCTTTAATTCTGTTGTACTGTACTCTCCCAAGCGCACAGTACCGTGCCCTGTACCTAGGAAGCCCCCAGTAAATAGCATCGGTCGATAAAGGAACCAGAGGCGGGTTTAGGCCGATCACCTCCCCCAGCAATCTATGGGTTATATTTAGCTGACCCTGATTAATGAAGATGGTGCCGCTGACTTTTAAATTGTTTCCATAAGCATGCGTGTGGCGGTCACCGCAGATAAACGGAATGGGCTGCCGGGGGTTTGCCGGCAAAGGTTACGTTTCTACCAACGAACCGCTAAGCGCTCAGTAAATACCACTGAATGAATGAATACGAGGTAGACAGGCCCGGTAGGAACCCTGAAAAATCGCTAGCGAAGGAGGGCTACCGAGGCCACCCCACGCTACGGCCCACATCGTTGGCTCATTGCCGCGGTGACTTTGGCGGTCGATACTTCTGCATGTAAAATGCGGGCTGTACCTGGGCTCGCCCGCTACCTCACCGCACGCTGCGCCCCAGAGACGCGACTGGCAAGGACGAGTACGACGGTGCTGCCTAAACCACTCTAACTATAAGCCAAACCTTGGCTCGGATTCTTCTTCCTGAAGCCCAGTTTAGTCCATCATTTCCAACGATGACAGCAATGGTATTTACTACGTGCCAAGCACCGTACCAAGTGCCTGGGTAGATACAAGTTGATAAGATCGGACACGATCCCCGTCCCACATGGGGCTCACAGTCCCCATGAAGTACTTGAAGTAATCGAGGCACAGAAAAGTTGAGAGACTCGCTCTAGGTCACACGGCAGAGGAGTGACGGAGCCACGATTAGAACCCAGGTCCCCTGACTCCCGGACCCGTGCTCTATCTACTAGATCACGCTGCTTCTCAATACCGTGTGACAAATCTTCTCCATAAGATACATCCAGCAACGGCCTCCGAGCTGACCTTCAGAGACAGTCTGGATTCCCTCGATGCAGGGATTCATTCGTTCAATCGTATTTGGAGAGCGCTGTACTAAGCGCTCAGCGCTTAGGGATGTCCACTTGGGAGTGGCCAGTCCACAAGCAACGAGTGCTCCTCTTCTTGGTAGGTGACTGTGGAACGTACCTCGCAGTAGACGAACGAGGTCCGTCTTCCCAAGCATTTTACGATCAAACCATCCAAATCGTTAACGTGCCTAGAGAAGCAGCGTGGCTCAGTGGAAAGAGCCCGGGCTTGGGAGTCAGCGGTCATGGGTTCGAATCCCACCTCTGCCATTTGTCAGCTCTGTGATTGTGGGCAAGTCACTTCACTTCTCTGGGCCTCAGTTCCCTCATCTGGAAAATGGGGATGAAGACTGGGAGCCCCACGTGGGACAGCGTGATGACCCTGTATCTCCCCCAGCGCTTAGAACAGTGCTCTGCACATAGGAAGCGCTTAACAAATACCAACATTACCCCTTCTGTTGAACTGTACACTCCCAAGCACTTAAGACAGTGCTCTGCACACAGGAAATGCTCAAGAAAAACCACTGATGATAAATGCAAGGGATGATAATCCAAGAATGATATTTGTTCTATACTTACTGGGGACAGAGCACTGTACTACGCACAATACTGTGAAATTAGCAGATGGTCTCTGCCCACAAGGAGCTTACAGTCATTAATGAATGCTAATAATTCAATAAATTCTTCCAGATGAACCCTTATACCCATTTTACAGAGACCAACGGTGTTTCATAGTATTCCACTGTATAATACTCGTGACTCAGTGGAAAGAGCAAGGGTCTGGAAGTCAGAGGTGGTGGGTTCCAATCACCGTTCCGCCACTTATAATAATAATAATAATGTTGGCATTTGTTAAGCTCTTACTATGTGCAGAGCACTGTTCTAAGCGCTGGGGTAGACACAGGGTAATCAGGTGGTTTCTCGTGAAGCTCACAGTCTTAATCCCCATTTTACAGATGAGGTGACAGGCACAGAGAAGTGAAGTGACTCGCCCACAGTCACACAGCTGACAAGTGGCAGAGCCGGGATTCGAATCCAGACATCTGACTCCCGATAATAATTATGTTGGTATTTGTTAAGCGGTTACTATGTGCAGAGCACTGTTCTCAGCGCTGGGGTAGATACAGGGGAATCAGGTTGTCCCACGGGAGGCTCACAGTTAATCCCCATTTTCCAGATGAGGGAACTGAGGAACAGACAAGTGAAGTGACTTGCCCACCGTCACACAGCTGACCAGTGGCAGAGTCGGGATTCGAACCCATGACCTCTGACTCCCAAGCCCGGGCTCTTTCCACTGAGCCACGCTGTGTGACTCTGGGCAAGTCACTTCTCTGTGCCTCAGTTACCTCATCTGGAAAACGGGGATTAAGACTGGGAGCCCCACATGGGACAACCTGATCACCTTGTATCTCCCCGAGTGCTTAGAACAGTGCGTGGCACCTAGGAAGCGCTTAACGAACACCATCCTCATCGCCATGAACAAACCTCCTCTGAACACCTGGAGTGCTAGGAGGGAACGGTAGACACACAGAAAAGAACATAGTTATCTGAATTAGATCAATCATCCCGCTCTGTAACCCACCTAGCTCAGTCATCTCATTTGGCATTCTGGGACCAGGAAAAGTTGCCAAACAATTCATTTCTCTTGGGAAAAGTCTTGGCAGGAAAGAAGGTCTTTAAGGATTGAGTCTAACACTTACACTAGACAATTTCACCCACACTTGGCAAAAGAGCCCCAACTCTATTAATAATGCTTAGCACTAGAATAGCACTTTCCCATCTTGAACTATTAAAATCCTGGAACGGAATCTCAGTAATATAGTCTCTTCATTTTTAAGAACTCGGCAATCACCGGTACAGTCACTTCTCCCTCAACCCGTGGTCTCGTGCAGGTAGGGAATTAGAAAACATCCTTCCAGCAACGCAAACCTTTTTGGAAGAAAAAGTGGCGGGCGTGCGCGTGATCAAGGCACGTGTGCTGTAGCGCAAGTTTTCCTTAACGCAGATCTGAGACATAACCCATTGAGTTAAAGAACTGAGTATTAATAAGAACTAGACGATCTCAGTGAAAATGATATACGTTAACGAACTGGTTTTTTGCCAAGTCAGGCGGCAGCTTCTTCACGCACATCAATGCGTGAAGATGACCATTAAGTCGGAACAAAATCGCCCCTTCCAAAACCCAAACTTTTGTCAGAGACAATTTAATACTCATACTGTTTCCATCCGAGCAGGTGGCGGTGCGGGGATCTTGGCCAAAAATAACCCTGTTCAGCAAAGACTGGATTTAGGGTGGAAGGCTGAAGCCAGAAGGGAGGAGATGGCCACATAACCTCATTTCTCTTGAGGGCCTGATTTCCCAGACACCCCCCAGAGTGGCTTGTCAGACCAAACAGGTACCTACATGGACCATCTCAATTTTAGGGTCGTAGTTAGAGACCATTTAGTCTTCGAGAAACAGCAAGATCCCAAGACTCTGTCAAACTGGATTCTAGTCACAGGTCAATTATACGTTTTGAGCCTCCGTTTCTTGAGAATCGAAAGGAGAGAGCTGCCAGAAATCTCTGAGGACTTGGGCAAGAAGCTCCCAAGAAGTGCTTTGGAAGAGCTACTAAACCGAAGTACTTTTATCTTAGTTTAACTTTCCACAATTCAACAGGTACCGAGATTGCCCTTGCTGTCACAAAGCAATTTCTGATAAGAATATTTTGAGTTTGGTTCACGGGACACGTTCCCCTCCAGGCTGTGGCTTCTCACAGAGAATCCAAGTAATCACATTGCGCGGAGGGGTAATCTGTGTGCTTGTTGTTTTCACGTAAATAAGCCACTGACCCATCTTCAGGGAGATTTTTTTTGTATTACTTCTACCGGAAATACAAAAGCGGCGGGACCTAGTGGATAAAGCACGGGCCTGGGAGTCAGCAGAGTTTGGGTTCTAATCCTGGCTCCGCCACTCGTCTGATTTGTGACCTTGGACAAGTCACTTTACTTCTCTGGGCCTCGGTTTCCTCTTCGGGGCAATGCAGATTAAGGCTGTGAGGCCCACGTGGGGATGGACTGTGTTCACCCTGATTGGCTTCTGTCTACCCCAGTAGTTAGTACAGTCCTGGCACATAGTAAGCACGTAACAAATACCACAAAAAAGAAGCGTACGACTAGCTTGTTTTTCGGTGATGATTCTGAGGGGGCCTCGCCACCCCCAGATGTCAGCTCACTGATTCTCAAGATACTTTCGGCTAAAGAAGTAGGATTCATCTCCGACTGACAGGTGCCTACCCTTTACGTTAGATCAAGCCGCGTGGGGTGAACAGAAAGTAAAGGCCAGATCGGTGATCTCTAGGCATGAAAGGAAAAAATCGCTGCATAGTAATAAATCACAATTCCAGGCCCCGGCAAGGATTTAGAAATCACAACATCAGGATGCGAAAGGTGAACACGGCAGCTATGTAGTGTGTCGAATCAGCACAAATATCCAAAATGACCTAATTTAACTGCAAACTAGGCACAGGTTCTCAACAAATTACGTTGGGCTGAACATTTTTAACGAAATCTCCATCGGCTCTAATTCAGAACCGAAACAGAAGGTGGCAACAAAGAAAGATCAGTCAAACAGCAGGTCGGTGAAAAATCTAGATGCTCCTAAGGAGAGGAAGATTTGTGCCTTAAACATGTTTTGGATGGTGTTTACCACACCAGGAATGATTACTAAAAATGTTCTAGCACTAAAGCAACCCCTTTTGGTTGTCAGACAGACCCTTCTTTCCATGGCAGAAGGAAACCATAGTAACCTGTCCTGAATAATTCTGGCATTCACCTACCCGGAAGCAAGGGATTTGAACGAAATGATTCCTTGAGGCCCTTCCAGCTCTATACCTCTGGGATTCTTAAGCTAGCAGGTACCATAAAAAGATGAACCAGTTCCCACCTAGTTTTGTTTAAACAAACAAAAAACTGACATCCTTAAACAGGCCCGGGGAGACCATAGCAAATAAAAAAAAAAGTCTTCTTTGAAATAAATCTCTACCTGCCCTCAGGCTATTTGCAAGGTTCTGTCAAAATACAAATGGAAAAGAAAAAAAAAAAAAGCTAATGCATCTGTCCTCTCCACCTAAAGGACCTATGAAAAACCAAAGTTGATCGCCCTACTGAGAGCTCACCTCCTCCACGAGGCCTTCCCAGACTGAGCTTCCCTTTTTCCCTCTGCTCCCTCTCTGCTCCCCCTTCACCTAAACCCCCTTTCCCTCCTTTCCCCCTGCTCCTCCTCCTCCCCTCAGCACTGTGCTCATTTGTATACATTTTTATTACCCTATTTATTTTGTTAATGAGGTTTCCATCCCCTTGATTCTACTTATCGTAATTAAGTTGTCTTGTTTTTTGTCCGCCTGTCTCCCCCGATTAGACCCTAAGCCCATCAATGGGCAGGGATTGTCTCTATCTGTTGCCGAATTGTACATTCCAAGCGCTCAGTACAGTGCTCTGCACATAGTAAGCACTCAATAAATACTACTGAATGAATCTTCCGGAACGAGGGTTCGGAATCAAAAGAAAACCTAAAACATGGGCTGACCCAGTGAACCGGAATTAGAGGAGGGGCCATAAAAGAAGGTTTTCGGTTTCTTCAAAGATAATCGATTAACGGCATTTATTGAGCGTTTACTGTGTGCAAAACACTGAACTAAGTCCTCTGGAGAGAAGTAATAATGTTGGTATTTGTTAAGCGCTTACTATGTGCAGAGCACTGTTCTAAGCGCTGGGGTAGATACAGGGTAATCAGATTGTCCCACGTGAGGCTCACAGTTAATCCCCATTTTACAGATGAGGTAACTGAGGCACAGAGAAGTTAAATGACTTGCCCACAGTCACACAGCTGACAAGTGGCAGAGCCGGGAGTCGAACCCATGACCCCTGACTCCGAAGCCCAGGCTCTTTCCACTGAGCCACGCTGCTTCCCCTAGTGTGGCCTAGTGGAAAGAGCACAGGCCTGGGAGTCTGCAGACCTGGGTTCTAGGCCCGTCTCTGCCAACTGCTTTCCGGGTGAGCTTGGGCAAGTCGTTGAACTCCTCTGTGACTCAGTTTCCTCAACTGCAAAATGGGGATTCAATCCTACTCCCTCCTACTTAAACTGTGAGCCCCAAGCAGGACAGAGAAAGTTTAATTGACTTGTATCTACCCCAGCACCTGGAACAGTGTCTGGCACATTGTAGGCACTTAATACTATTTTTTTTTAAAAAAAAAAGTACAATGGAGTTGGTAGACCTGATCCTTGCCCACAGTGAAATGACAGTCTAGAAGGAAGTGGACTGACGGAAGGCTCGTGGTAAGTCAAGAGTAACGAATGCAAGGCAAGGACTTGTAAGTGATGGGACACGGAAGTTGGGGTGAACTCCTCCAAAGTTCTTACCAACGGGAACTCGGGACAGGCGCACACATTTTCCAAAGTGGAGTAAGGGCCAGAGATGTTCTGCTGGCCTAGAAGCACATCAGCTGGAGATCCCGGATCTCCATCAGTGCGTTGAGAACCTAAAAATAAACATCTAACGGGGGCCGAAAATGCTCGATAAGCACTTATTATAACACTGTGATAGAGCACTGGGGTGTGAAATAGCCATCTCACTGTACCCCAGTTTTGGCAGCCTTCTCGTGGAATGAGCACGGTGATTCTACGTATAATTCCCAGCAAAGCCCGCTGGAATCCTCTGGGAGGAAGACAGCTATATAAATATAAGTTATTATTACGATCATGATGACCCTCCTCTGAGTGCGCAGCTATAGATTCCTTTGTTAAACAGGCAGAGCAATAAAAAAGACAAAATGATTAAGAGACTTATTCAGGTGCTTCACATTCAGAAGAAGGTTTAGAGGAGGAAAAAAATCATTTCAGTCACAAGCCCTGTGACTGTCAGCTAAAGTGCTCCAAAACCACTCTCGTTGGCTTGGCTCACTGTACTCCGGGGCAATTATGAATCGACTTCTACGGGGTGATAAATCAGACCTTGCATAAGTGGTTTTCCAAGCTCATCTGTGCAGTTTTAGTTTGCTGTAAACTGCTGGCTGCAAAAAAAACTTCTATAAAGAAATGTAACTTCACACACACATGAGCTGTCAAAGAAATACCTTTGTGGCTAGCGCGTGCCACTGGGAAAAAGCCGCTATTCTTATATTAATAATTCTTCCCAGAATTAATCAGTCATTGTACATTAGAACCAGCAGCTGGAGTGTTTTGAGTGATAATGAAACCTGTAACAAGCCATCTTCGGCCGTCTTTTCAAGACAATAAGGGAATTAAAATTTCAATTTAAATGCAGAGGTTTGAAACACGCTTCAGTGGCAAAATTACTTCAATTAATGTGAGTGGAATACAAAGGATGGACTGCAGAAATGTGGTGCAGCAACCAGAAATTATGTCATTAATGTGCTTGCACCTACCCGGCACAATGCATCCGAAGGTCTAATTTAGACTGTACGTATCACAAAGCTACAGGCAACGATATTAATCAAGTCTCTGATTTCAACGTGACGGATACAAGCTTTTTGTCGGATCACTTTTAGCAGCCATTTACCTGGGAGGAGGAAACAAAAGGAGAGCCTCCCGGCAAACATTCTCCGGTCCTGACCCTTGCATTTTTCCATATAATATTCGGCTCATCATATCAAAACTAAAATTCCATCCCGGAGCCAGATTGGAGCTGCTCCACCCCGCTGATGTTGAAGCAGAGATGAAGGGAGTTGGCAAGAACTAGTGGGTCCCCACTGATTTAGTTACTTGAAATTTAATAACGTGCTTTGGGGTGCCTACTGTCTACACGTGAAGCTAGTGGTGGGCAGGGAACGTGCCCGCTTATTGTTAGATGGTACGCTCCCAAGCACTTAGTATGGTGCTGTGCACGCAGTAAGCGCTTAATAAATAAGATTGAATGAACGAATGAATATTTAATCTACTGAACTTCGCACATATTCAGCTGTTAGGAAAAATTTTGATAAAAGGGTCCCGAGGGGACCTGGTTCGGTCCATATTTTAATGTAGATTTTCTCCTGGCCCTTTGAGATGACTTAATGATTGTATTTGTTACGCGCTTACTGTGTGGCAAGCTCTTTACTAAGCACTGGGATGGATACAGGATAAACAGATCATGACAGGGGATTTTAATATATTTTTCTATACTTCCAAAAGCACACGAACTACAGTGACAAGGAAAAGGACGACTTATTTCCCCATGGAAGACCACGGACCGAATCATAATGGCCCTGGTTATTCATAACTGGGAAGAGACATGGCCTAATGGAAAGAGCAGGGGCCCAGGAATCGGCGTACCTGGGTTCTAATCCTGGCTCTGCCACTGGTCTGCTGTGTGACTTTGGGCAAGTCACTTAACTTCTCTGGGCTTCGGCTTCTTCGGCAGTAAAATGGGGATTAAATCCTAGTCCCTCCTCCTTAGACTGTGAGCCCCATGAGGGACAGGGATTGTATCCAATCTGATTCTCTTCTATCTATCCCAGCACTTACTACAGTGCTTGGCACATAGTAAGCACTTAATAAACTCCAAAATTAGTATAATTATTACTTTCTAGTACTCTCCCACAAGGGCAAGGTTCATATCTCCCAACACTATTGTACTGTACTCTCCTGAGTGCTCAACACAGTGTTTTCACCCCATAAGTGCTCAGTAAACACCATTGACACCAATGATGGATGGACTCATAGGACACAACTGACATTCTCTCTCCTCTTTCAAATGTAAACTCCACGCAGACTTTCCCATCATCCGCAAGTCACCTGGGCCAGATAAGGAACGAGAGTGCAGGAGAAAACCAGAAGAAGAAAATGGTTAAACCATTCTAAAGAGAGAAAGGCATGGAGAAATTTCAAAATGGCCTATAAGTTTCAAAGGGCCTAGGCTCATGTCTTTGGTTTGGTAACGATAATAATAATGATAGTATTTGTTCGGTGCTATGTGCCAAGCACTGTTCTAAGAGCTGGGGTAGATACAAGGTAATCAGATTGTCCCACATTAGGATCCCAGTCTTTATCCTCATCCGTAAAATGGGGTAACTGAGGCCCAGAGAAGTTAAGGGACTTGCCCAAAGTCACACCCCGACAAGTGGCGGGGCCGGGATTAGAACCCATGACCTCTGACTCCCAAGCCGGGCTCTTTCCACTAAGCCACGCTGCTTGGTCTGATGGTGCCTTCCGTCCGGGACGATGGCCGAGTTCCTCAGTCCTGAGACGTCACAACTGAAGACCCGCATGAAGGTGACTTGCCCGTCACGTTCCTACTGGAGCCAGAGTGCAACGGACGGATTAAGACCGTAGACAGCGGCACAGAATCAAGTACATACGAAAGGAGTTTTACCTCCAGGGCATCGACGTTGCCTGAAGTGCCCTGACCCGCCATACGGCAACGAGCCAGCTATTTTCCACCACTCCCTCTGGGTCTGTCCACCTCACAGAACGCCCTAAGCAGTGGAGAAGCCACACGCCCTAGTCTACAGAGCATGAGCCTGGGAGTCAAAGGGACCCGAGTTCTAATTCCGGCTCCCTCATCTGTCTCTTGTGTGACCTTGGGCAAGTAACCTCAGTTCTCTGGGCCTCAGTTCTCTCATGTTTAAAACGGAGATTAAGACCGAGAGCCTCACGGTGGAAAGGGACTGTGTCCAACCTGATTAGCCTCTATCTACCCCAGCACTTCGTACAGTGCCTGACATATTGTGCTTAACAAATACCATTAAAAAAAAAAAGTTCTTCAGTCAGAAATCTTCAAGATGGAAGAGCTAGGACTAGGATAAGAAACTCCTGATAAGCATAGCAGGGCTCTTTCCAGTGGACAGCTGGGATAGTTGGTACGGTCTCTGTATCACACCTTAAATGGTCCAGCGCTTAGAACAATGCTACATAGTAAGCGCTTAAATACCAAAATTATTATTATTATTATGAAAATGAGTCTCTCTTGCTGCCAACACCCTTTCTAATCGACTTTCTAATCGGTTAAATTGCTCCGAAAATGATATATGTATGGCTTATAGACTAAAGCAACCCATCCAGACATCCACATGCGAATTTCCTATAGCACCTGACAAATAACAACAACAACAATAATGGTATTTGTTACGCACTTACTACATGCCAGACAGTGTTCTCAACACCGGGGTGGATGCAACCAGTTCGGGTTGGACACCGTCCCTGCCCCTCGTGGGCTCACAGCCTCAATCCCCATTTTAGAGATGAGGTAACAGGCACAGAGAAGTGAAGTGATTTGCCCAAGGTCACACAGCAGACAAGGGGCGGAGCCAAGCACGAGAACCCAGGTCCTTCCGACTCCCAGGCCCATGCTCTATCCACTAGACCAGGCCGGCTCCCACGGCGAGGGCCTGAGGAAGTATCCCCCCCATCTACCAATTATCCTCCAGTCACTGGCTTGTTGCGTGGATCCTGGGCCACAGACATTGCCAGATGAGAGCTTGTAGGTGTTTTTGCCAAAGCCCGGACCTACAGAACAATTTTAAGTCACTACAGTTCCCTTCTTTTAGCACACTTTTGGATAAAGGTTTATTTAATTTGAATGGCTGTGGTACTTAAAGACTCACTGCCAGCTTCAAAGTTTACCTTAGTTTGATCACTTTCCTCCCCTTCATTTGAAGTGTTTTGACTGGCTTCAACAGAGTGATTATAGCCCATTTCCATTTAGCATACATAATGGCACATCTATTTAATAGAGATAATGACCACTCTACTCACCAGAGCATAAAGTGCCTTTTTGAGGTAAAGATGTTAAAGAAAACATAAAGATGTTAGAGAAAACACCTTGAAAATAAACTGGAGCACTTAAAGTGCTTTATTTACACACACACACAGAAATTCATTCAAAATCTTTCATTACGTTGCCATTTGATGATTTAGTTATATTGTTTTTATCACTCCATTTTAATGTATCCATTGTGACTGGATCAACTATTTGTATTTTGGGAACATATTAATGCATTTCATCATTTTATATGGGAAACTATGCTGTACGTAATGCTCTTCCACTAAATACTCTATGTTCATAGGCTCAGTTTAAAGAATGAACCAGGGTGTATCAGCACAAATACCCCAGGTTCCATGCTCTCGCCCAGACGACGATATGGGTCCCCATAAAGCACACGTGCTCTGATTTCACCCAAAGGAAGGCCCTTCACTCCATGGCTCTTTGCCAGTGAACTTACACACCCTAGGTTGTTTCATTGTTCAATAATGTTGGCCTTCAATAAAGTCAATAATCAGACAAAAAGCAATTTAGGACTTTTTTTTTTTTTTTATTGATGACAGTTTAAGTCTTTGGAAGAGAGAGGAAATGAATGATTCGCTCCTCCCATCCCCCACTCCCCTAAAAAAGAAAAGAAGTTCAAATGATCTTAATTGCTACTGGCTCATTCCCTAGCCAGCATTAATCATTCAATATAAGAGGAGAGACTAAGTCATAAGAATCAAGCCAAAAAAGATAAACCAAAATAGGGTTCCATATTTAATCTTCACCAAAGCTTTCGAGGACAGGGTCCCTCCGGCCAACAAACTTCAAATCCCCTTGATTACTTTCTACCCAGGAATCCATTGCCTGATCTGGGTTACTTTGCCCTTGAACAGCTTAAACAACTTACGTGTCGGGCTTCTACTTGGGCCCAACAACAGAACATTCGGCACTAAAATCCTTTTTCCTTGTTTACCACTTCGATCAGGTCTCTCTGTTACTTCTTTCCAGTAGCTTCCTAACATCCCCCAGACCAAGCAGCTTGGCTCAGTGGAAAGAGCCTGGGCTTGGGAGTCAGAAGTCATGGGTTCTAATCCGGGCTCCGCCGCTTGTCAGCTGTCTGACTTTGGGCAAGTCACTTAACTTCTCTTGGCCTCAGTTACCTCATCTGTAAAATGGGGAGGAAGACTGTGAGCCCCACGTGGGACAACCTGATCACCTTGTATGCCCCAGGCGCTTAGAACAGTGCTTTGCCCATAGTAAACGCTTAACAAATACCAACATTATTAAATAGAAACATCCAAGACTCCCAGAAGCTATTTCCCCCTCAATCTCTTTCTAAATACCTGGTTGCCCTAACCAATTGGAGATATTTATTGAGCATTTACTGGGTGCAGAGCACTGTTCCAAGCACTTGGAAGAGTACAACAGAGCCGATAGGCTCTCTGCCCTCAAGGAGCTTGACAAACCTAATGCAGACAACCACCTCGGGGATTTGACTTGTCAACGGCAGAGCTGGATTAGGACCCGGGTGGCCCGGATTCCCCATTCCCACATTTTTTCCACTAGGTCACGCAACCAGTCAGCATGATCCAGATCTATCACTTTCCTCCTTGTGATAATATCTACTGGTACGGATTTACTTTCATCATCTCTCTATCCTATACCTCTCTACTCAACTGAGGGTCAGGGCTGTGTGCAGTCTTTAAAACACCTCCTCCATGCACCTAGACCACCACCTGCAGCCCCGGGGGTGTCAATTTTTCTCACCTTATCAGCTGTCTTACATTCCCTATCTATATATTTCCCCTTCACCCCATAACTCACAATTAGGCCCCAGAGGTTGCAGCAAAGAAAGGTAAGGAACTCGATCGTGGGATTTCATCTATTGGGAACCCCACTTTTTACTTTTAAATTAACCAAAGGTCCCATACCTCGTTGCTTACGCCAGAAATTTAAAATCCTCTAATTAACATAGCAGTACTTGGGAATAAATTCTGACTCTCACGTTAGTTCATTTGCAGCAATTTCCAGTGTTGCTTGAAAGTGAACCTGTTTCACTGAGCCACCAGACTATTTCAGCTCAAGAGCTTAAAATAACATTTTTAATTACTATTGGCATAGTCTTAAAAATAAAGCCATAAATGGCTGTCACCTATAAAGAGCTTAATTAAGGGATAGTGAGCCAGAGGCTGCCCTTCAACGCCGACGGTTTAACGAACCAGAAGCTTCATTTTTACACTTGCCCATTTTACAGAACAATTCACAATCCATAAACCAATGCTAAGAGCAGACCGAAGACCTAAGAGACCCTTATATCGGGCTCTCCCGCAGCCTTTATTGCAAATGATGTCACTTTTCGGCAAGGTACTAGGGATCACCCGTCCTGGTGTCGCTCCTGGGGGGCAGGCGCTATTAACCTCTTCCACGGTGAAAATGGACAATTTATTCCCATCACATGACCAGGTTTAAAACATGGCCGGATGTCACACTGCGCCTCTCACCCCACAGTGCCCGGATTTCCTTAAGAGCCTCTTGTGGGGGACTTTAACCACAATGCTTTTTGAAAGTCTGAATACATTAGATGGGAGAAATGAGAAATGAAAATAGATCACTTAGGTGACAACCTTTTCCGCCATCCGTCTCCCTTCGGTGTATTTTCTAGGGTTACCTCCATTCTCATTTGGCACCCTAAAGCAATTAAGTTTTCGCAGCTTCACTTCTGCCAACGAATCCTCAATGTAACTTAGGGCTGAGCAATTCCCAGCCTGTGGAACCTACTGCACTGTTGATACGGAGGTTACCCCAACTTACTTACGACGATGGGGAAATTGGCGTGACTTTGGGATCAAGCCTTCATTCTGCCCATCATCCCTTTGTAATCGAAGGACCGTATTTATCAGCTTAGGAGGAGCCATTAAATAAGGATGTGTTCTACTGCCTTTCAGCGGATGTGTATTTTTTCTCAGCCTGAGTCAACTGTAAGGCCCCCATTGAGCTTGGGCCTCTTACTAGAAGACTCGTTTGCCTGAGGCTGGAGTCAGGGTTTCTGCAGGGCACTGTGGCTAGGGGCGGAAATGACTGCCAGCCCTAGGTGGAGGGGGTGGGGGAGGGGGTGGATCTCAGTGCCAACTTGGGACCTCCGGGTCCAGCAGGGCCGATCCGAGGAATTTGCTGTAAGCAGCAGGCGGGAAACAGCCTCAGAGCTCAGTCAACAACCTGCCGGGAAGGTTTGGAATGTCTCGCTGCTGCCAATTCCCTCTTTCCAAAGCCAAAAATCGCGTGAACAATCTCCTCATACTTCACAACCTTGAGCCGGAGCAGGACCTATTCCGTCCCAGTTGCCAGGAACTGTGGAATCCCAGAAAGGCAGTTTATGACACGCTGTGCACGATCCCAAGTTTAGAGCACAGAAATGGGCTCGGAAGGGCCAGGAGGACCGATGCCAGCCTTCGTACCCGGACAGCGTTAGCCATTAGTGAAAGGGATGACATCTTACCAGCATGTCCGTGGCACTCAGATAGTGCTTGCTGGCCATGCACTGCTCCAGTTTTTGAGGCACTTGCTTGATGTTCTCAATTTCATCCAGCAGGTTCAGGACGTGTTTGTGTTCGATTCCTTCGATCCACAGCTTCCGGAGCTCGTCCCGCTTGCAGTGCAACAGCATCTTGCAGGAAAGCAGATTCTCCTTCACCTGTAAGACACGCATTTTCGTCGTCAGGTCCGGCTAAAGTTCTTCCAACCGATACTCACCTCCTGGATAGCGCTTCTCTCCGGCACTTACTGTAATCAACAACTCTGCCCTTAATTCTCTTTAATCCCCTGGGTTGGCCCGCCTTCTGGGTTCCAGTGCTGGCTCTGAAACTGTCTCATCGGGGTGAACTTCCTTGCTTCTCTGGGTCTGTGGTTTCTCTGCTGTGAAATGGGAATATTACTCTTGACCTATCTCCAAGTGAATTCCCCAAGAACGACGAGCGATATGTAATCCGCTGAAAATATTAAGTGCAATGTAAATGTTAAGTGAGTTTTGAAGAGAAATGACTGGAAAATGAATTGGGTGTCACCATTCCTCGCTAATCTGTTTTTTATATTTCTGAGGCTGAACGAAACTTCCAGAAATCACCTGGGGAGAGGCTGTCCAATCGCAGCAGCAGGAGAAATGGTATTTATGAAGTACCTGATATTGGCAGAATACTGCACTAAGCACTGGGGGGAAAAAGGTACAGCGGTTAAAATTCGACAAGTTGTCTGCTCTTAAGGGACACACCGTCGGAGAATACGGAAGGGAAAGGGGAGAGTAGCAAAAGAAACACAGAGAAGGCGAAACAAAAACAGCAATCAACCTACACAGAAAAAATACCAGAGAAATTGGCTTCAAGCTCCTCAGAGTCCTCACAACAGTCACTGCCACAGGGACGCCAAACCCCAACAATCTAAAATTTCAGTTGGCCTCGGGCTGCCGCTTCAACCCCAACCCTGTCACAATCGAGCGATCGGAATGGGGCCCGAGATCGCGATAAATGGTTGCCAGAGGGTGGCCTTTAGGCACGGGGCTTGCACTCCGGTACTGGAGGTTCGATCGGTCGATCCATCAGTCGAGCTGTGGAATTTACTGAGCACTTACCGTAAGGAGTCGGAGGGGCTACCGACTTGCCTTCACCCTGCCATGGTAGAGCAAGCTGGAGGGGGCCTGGTGTTGGGGGGAATGGAGGTTGTTGGTTCCTGAACCCGAGGGGATGCTTCAAAGTACTACAGGGGGCACTACCAATATGGCAGGCAAGGAGGACAGACAATGGCAGCTCAGCATTCAGCTGCACGACAATCCTTATGAGATTGCCATGCTATCTGCTGCTGTTCTCTGCCATTCCAAGGCAGCTCAGACCTGATAAACATTTCTACGAGTGGAGATGTGATGGGGCAGATGAAGGAAGGCAATGTGGGAAAGGGGTGGCAATGTGGAAAAGGGATGTATGAGAAGGATTTGAGAGGGAGTGCCAGAAAGTGCCTTAAAGAGCGAAGAACTTCAGGGAAATCCTTTGGTCCCACATAGGTTCCTAAGAAAGGTTAAAAGCCCCAGACGTAGAAGACCATCCACTATTTCTAGTCAAAACTGGGCATCAACTCAAACTCCTTAGAAAGATGGATGTCTCCTCCAAGAGGTCGAGAAAATAAATCCGGCCCCCACAAAAATGAATAACAGCTTCAGGAGACAGACACAAAATGGAAGAAGGGGCTATGACTGGAATTACCTGACCTTTCAGTGCTTGGTAATTCTCAGATTAAAGCCTTACTGCTGAAGCTAAATTCTATCAGTCTCTACATCAATACTGGCTTTCAAGATTTCTCCAATAACCATAACCAGAGATGCTAGAAAGACATAAAGAACTGGAGAGTGAGAAGCAACCAATATCATTTCATCTGCCTTCCATCAGGATCATATTTATACCATTCCAGGTCGATGAGAAACTATTCCATTTTTTAAAACTTCCAAAGCAGGAAATTGCACTGCTCTGTTAGGGATAAATCAATGGTACTGAGTGTTTACTGGGTGCAGAGCATTGTGGAAGGGGCACAGACCCAGCAGCCAGAGCACCTTGGTTCTAATTAGCAGTGCTAAGCGCTTAGTACAGCGCTCTGCACACAGTGAGCGCTCCATAAATATGATTGAATGAATGAAGCCCAGCTCTGCCATTGGGCTGCTGTGCGACCTTGAGCAATTCACTTAAGTTCTCTGGACCTCAGTTGCCTCATCAATAATGTGGAGATGAAATTCCTGTTAATAATAACTGTGGTATTTGTTAAGCGCTTACTATGTGCAAAGCACTGTTCTAAGCGCTGGGGGATACAAGGGGATCAGGTTGTCCCACGTGGGGCTCACAGTTTTTTTAATCCCCATCTGACAGATGAGGTAACTGAGGCACAGAGAAGTTAAGTGACTCGTCCAGGGTCACACAGCTGACTAGCGGCGGAGCCGGGATTAGAACCCATGACCTCTGACTCCCAAGCCCGCGCTCTTTCCACTGAGCCGTGCTGTTCTCCCTCTTCCTCAGACTGGGAGGCCTATCTGGGTCAGGGACTGTGTACAACCTGATTATCTTGTATTTATCCCAAAGCTTAGTAAAGTGCTTGGCACACAGTAAACACTTAATACCACAGTAAGTGTTTTTCACTATTATTACACGCACGGAGCGTACAGTTCAATACGGGAGGCTAGGCATTATGTAATTTTCAGCTGCTTCCATCTCAGTCACTCCCACTGACAGCACACCCTGAGGCAGCTCCCTTCCCTGCTTGTTGTCAGAAGCCTGCCCTGAATATGCGTCTGCCATAGGAATCTTTCAATCGATCAATCAGTGGTAATTATTGAGCATTTTTTTGCATAGGGTACTGTAATGAGAACCTGGGAGAGTGCAATTGGGTTGGTAGAGTCAATCACTGCCCTCAAGAAGTTTACAGCATGGCGGGAGAAGTATGACATTAAAATCAATTATAAGTAAGGGAAGGACCAGATGATAACGATACGTACCTACGAGGGTGGAGATGGGGTGAGTACCTAACTGTATGGGTGAAGCGGTAGGAAGGGAAATTAGAGTTGGGGGATAAGAAGGAAGACTTCTTGAAGGAGATATGATTTTATTAGGGCTCTGAAGGTGGGGAGAACGGTACTCTGTCTGCAATGGAAGGGTGAGAAGGTTCCAGGTGGGAGGGAGAGTGTGAGAAAGGGGTCGATGGTAGGTATGGTGAGAGGGCTTGTAGGCCAGAGACAAAATTTGGCTGTGATACAGCCTCCAGGTTAGGGGAGAAGGAGGAGAGGTGAGAAGGGATGAAGAGCAGAAAGATGAGGGACTCAAACCTATTCACATCAACATCCTCCTCCCAGCTGAGGACTTGAGGGCCACAGAGAATGAACCACAGTTCCGGGTGCTAAGTTTACCCTACATGAAAAAAAAAATACCCAAGTGACCCACTGCTACACGGTTATCAATTGCAACTTCTAGATATTTTCTTTTGAATGTGACAATAAACAGTTCTGATTTGCACAGTTTCACTATATTTGTGCACATATAGTATTTGGAGAAGAAAAATGAACTGAGTAAATAATAATAATAATATATGCATAAAGTATTTGCAGAAGCGGGTCAGATTATTTGAATGAAGTTCGGGTTATCCTTATATAACTTCATTCAGATCATTTACCAGTTCTCCAAATAACCAATTTAATTCCAGTCCTAACCACTGAAGTGTCTGTTCAAATATGGGGAGGTTTATTTTCTTTTTGGTAAACACACTTAAGTAGTTTCGCAAATATAAAATAATCACGTGATAACTGTCTCTGAAAAGTAAGGTAGGATCATCTCCATTCCAAAGAAGGGCCACTGGAAACAAAAGAATAAATGATGTGACTCCTGACAAAGAGAGAATCGGCTCCAACTGGGATGTGAATTCTGGACCGTCTGAATCTCTGAAATTTAACTTCACAGCACCGCATCACCTCTAGGGCTTCGGGGATCCAGACGCCTACCTGATATGGTCCAGGTAACCCGGGGATCCCTTTGAAATAACATTCTACAGGGCTGAGAACTGGCATTTTCAACAGCCCGTACCACCTTCCTAATTCATTTTGTCTACATACACATACCATCTGAATGCCAATAGGCTTTCCCTGTGGAACACAGCCTAACTCATTTGCATCAACCAGTATTTACTCATCAGAGACCTGCCACTATGCTGACAGAGTCTAATTTTATGAGAAGTCTGCTGGGTCCAATGAAATCAGATACCTTGAAAAAAAAACCACCCAGTAGAATATTAAGATTCATATAGAAATCTGCAGTGACACCTCACAAAGCGCTTAGAACAGTGCCAGAGCTTAGAACGGTGCTTCCCACACAGTAAGCGCTTAACGAATACCAAAATTCTTCGGCTATCATCGGTCACTCCGGGAGGCACGTCTAGGTAACGTGCTTGCACTTGTAATTCTCATCTGAGAAAGAATCCAAAGCTTTCTAATGAAGTTTAGAAAAATCTGAACAATACTCCGGATCATCTAGGCTACCTGACGGATCTGAGGAGACATTCCCCAAAAGGATCTGGATCTTTTCACGTCTGCTTTAACTTGGTGCTTCCGTACGTGTGTGTCACCGCCCCACCTGGCAGCGCAGATGAAGCTACGGTCGTATTTCAGCACTTGAGTAAAGAATGAATTCCTACGTACCAGACACAGTCTAGAGGCTGAAAAGAGAAGGAAGTGTTTTCAGCCCACAGGGTTTTATTTCAAGTCCAGATCGTTTCGTTTTTGCTGCCTTCCTGGGTTGTGAGAGAATCAAATTAATCCACTATGTATGTACCCAGATTGACACTAAAACAACCAAATCACCTGCTTTTATACTTTTAAAATATATCTCTCTGTGGCTCGAACCTATCAACAATTCTTTTAGTTCCAAAAGACGATTGAGAAAGGTTAGTGAAAAAAAAGTCAGTGTTTCCTCAGCGCACTGAAAATGGACTTTCATAGAAGGAAACTGTCAAATAATCCAACTTAAAACAAATCCAGTCATTTCATTCTTTTGCCCATCATTTTTCTCCTCACATTTGCCAATTATTAACGGCATCTGTAGCTTTTCAAAAAGGCTTCCGGGCTTTTATTTCTTTCCCTACATGATCCCGCAGCTAAGTCATAATGTTGAATTCCTTATATCACATTCATTTTCTTGACAACTGCCTGATGTAATAAACAAGACCCAGCATAAAAAGTGAGCTCGACGAAAAAAGTTCAATACCATACGAAACATCTGAAATACAGAGGGATAAGAATTAAAACTGTCCAAAATTGTCCTTTTATTTAAAGCCCACTCTGAATTCTACATCATTCTATAATAGTAAAGAGGACATGAACTCCAAGTGTTGGAAAAGCAAACCTACCATTATCGGTGACGGTTCCCTTGAAATTAGGACCGAGTCCCTGCGGTACCCCCTCTCAGGGTCGCACCTGGAGAGTTTCCAGCACCCTACCCGTCTCGACTACGGGAGGGAGAGTCAAGCAGAAGCCTATCCACTCCATTCCTAGCTTGGGCAGTGGCTAGCAAGCGGAAGGCGAAATCTGCTACAAGTCAAAACTCCCCTGCACTGGGCAGCAGCGGCATGGGAAAGAGTCGAGGGCGGAGACTCAAGTTTACTGCACGGAAGTTGGCAGTGGTAGACCGCTTCTGGATTTTTACCAAGAAAACTCTACGGATCCACTACCAGAACAACCGCAGATGGAGGTGGGGCGTTCCGGGAGAGATGGGCCCATGGTGTCGCTATGGGTCGGAGATGACTCGACAGCATAAGACAAGACCCTTCAGTACAATGTCAAACAAAACTAATTAAAAAATCATAACTACCAAAAAATGTCCCTCACCTTTGCTAGGATTTTTCCAGGCCAAGAGATGGGCAGCATGATATATTCAATTTTACACCCCAGCCAGAACTGGGTGTATTGGGTCAAAATGAACTGGTTAATTTTAAATCTAAGACAATTGGTCTCGAGCTTCACCCGCTTGGTTTCCAGATATAGACCCATAGGATGAAGTCTCCGTTTGCAAGGAATAAGAACTACAGCATTCAGCCTGAAAGAAAAACTCAACTAATTTGAAAATGCTGAGAGGTCAGCGCACTGCCTCGGATAGGGTCCCGATTTACTGACGCCAGAGCGTCACACCAGAAAGTGGGAAACTATGATCCCCACGGCAGGCAAAAGGAAAATCTTACCAGGGTAAGACATACAAAATAATTAAAAGTCGCTGCCTCCAAAGATAGCCAGGATGGTCCAGACAAAAGCCCTCAGGTGAATGCGTTTCAACCAAGCGGTTTACAAATAAGAACACTACATGGTGTGAAGGAACTGCTAGTGTATCCAAGGTAGAGTGGCCAGTTCAGACCCCTTGATATTCGGTGAAATCTCGGCCACGTTAAAACTCGTAATTCAAGCTCTTCAGCATAAGAAGATCTCCTTGTCTTGTGAGGAAAGAAAAAATTACGGGAAGTCTCTTGATTGGGGCACTGTTAGGCTCTGTACTGTTTCCAAAGAGAGTAACTAGTGTCCCATCCTGGATAGAGAGCTGGCTCAGTAAAGATTTTTCGCAAATCCGTTAGGATTGCAACACTAAATGGAGTTCTAAGTTTCCATCCTCACTGTTCTTGGCTTCATTTGGTGCATCCTGACACCCTGACTTCAAAGCAAAAGATGAATACGCACTGAATTGGAAGGATTCAGAAACTTGCTCTTCTTTTTTTGTTTGTTTGTTTAATGGCATTTGTTTTACACTTACTGTGTGTCAAGCACTCTTCTACGAGCTAGGAGAAGATCAGGTTGGACACAGCCTCCCGTCCCTCATACGGCTCACAGTCTAGATCAGAGAGAGTAGGATTTAATCCCCATTTTACAGATGAGGGAACTGAGGCCCAGAGAAGTTAAGTGATTTGCCCAAGATCACCCCACAGACAAGAGGTGAATCCGGGATTAGAACTCAGGTCCTCTGACTCCCAGGCCTTTGCTCTTTCCACCAGGCCATGCTGCTTCTCTAGCTTGGCCTAGTGAAAAGAACACTTTCCTCCCCAGTCCAATCTTAAGCAACAACAGGAGTTAAACAACACAAATTCTCTGGGAGAGTTGGACACATGGCATATTTCTGGTCACCCTAGAGTCATGGATCCTATATGGAAGATGGGGCGTGCCCAATTTTGCAGGGGAGATGCTACACTGAAGCCCAAAGTCCTGTAAGGCCCAAGTTAAAATGGGTCTCAGACCCGATCGGAAACCTGATCAGTAATGGGAAGCAAGGAAAGGAGGTGATGAGAAGGAAATAGCGGTGTGGAGTTTTTCCTGAGTTGGAGCAGGAAAAAATATACTGTCAGAGGGCCCCCCGGAAATCTGACCTGATGGCAGCACGTGAACGAGAAAGACCAGGCGCTATGCCATGAGAGCTTGAAGGTCACTGATCCATTCCAAAGAAAAAAGACCGCCAAGAAGAAAAGAGGTTTCAGAAACACCGCGGGGAGGGGGTGGCCATTCACCTGCTTGATTTTGTTGCGCGAGTTGGTGATGCGCTCGGTGATGCTCTGATACGTGCGGATGGCAGTCGTCAGCTCGGTGTAGTGCTGAACAATCAGCTCGTCCAGGTCCCTATCGCACTTCTCATAAGCCTCTTCCAGCCGGCCTTTCTCATTCTCTCGGTCTTCAACATCGTCGCTGGAGGAAAGAGTCCTAATGATGGAACAAGACAGAGGTTAAGATTCACAATTTACCAACGGAGGAACCCTAATGCGCAACCCCTGTAATCGGTGACCAAAGGAAGATGTGGAAATATCTTCACTGGAGATAATAACAACAGTAATAATTATGGTATTTGTTAAGCGCTTAGTATGTGCCGAGCACTGTTCTATGTGCTGAGATAGATACAAGGTTATCAGGTTGTCCCATGTGGGGCTCACAGTCTTAATCCCCATTTTACAGACGAGGTAACAGGCAGAGAAGTTAAGTGACTTGCCCGAAGTCACCAGCTGACAAGTGGCGGAGCCGGGATCAGAACTCACGACCTCTGACTCCCAAGCCCGGGCTCTTGCCACTAGGCCACGCTGCTTCTCTACCCAGCCATGCTGCTTCTCCACCCTGAGATCTGAGATCTTTCAGAACAGTCCATCCAACTGGGCTCATAACAATAATCATAATAATTATTATTTACTGGGTGCTTACGGTATTCAGAGCGCTCTTCTAAACGCGTGGGAGAGTACGATATAACACAGTTGGTTGACAAGGTCCTGCCCAAAAGGCCAGGTATTTGTTACGTGTATACTATCTGGCAAAAACTCTACTAAGCGTTGGGTAGATCCAAGTCTTCTAATTCCCAGGCCTGGGGCTCTTTAATAATAATAATAATAATTTTGGTATCCGATTAGCACTTACTATGTGCCGAGCACGGTTCCAAGCACTGGGGTAGACACAGGGTAATCAGGTTGTCCCATGTGCGGCTCACAGCCTTCATCCCCATTTTACAGATAACTGAGGAGTGAAGTGACTTGCCCAAACTGACAAGTGGGGGAGTCGGGATTAGAACCCACGGCCTCTGATTTCTAAGCCCGGGCTCTTGCCACTAAGCCACGCTGCTTCTAGAAAATGGCCCCTAGATGGTCTACCCTAAACTATAAGGGTGGGTTACATAAGGTCTAGAAGATCCTTTCCAGGCATGGGAATCTAAACTGTAAAGCAAGTCAGTCATTCTGTTTCTCTTATCCCAATAAAATAAAGAAAGGTTTATACAACTCAGCAATAACCTGGAGGGAGTAAAGCTGATAAGCTTATTAAAAATCTATCAATATCCTACAACAATAGAAGTCAGAGACCTTAGTTTCTGCTATTATCTTATTTTCTCTGGAACTTTTTTTTTTTTTTTTTTTACATTCAGCATTATAATCAGGAATGAAAGGCAGGGGGAGGGGAGATCCTTCTCCGCTTATCTGTTAGTTGCCATGATTTACAGAGGTTCATTAAATTGCCTCAGATTTGTCAGCGTGTACATTCACCACAGTTTATTTCATCTTTCTTTTTAATTTTGGAGGGGGGCTGAATATCTTAGACTCGGGAAGATGGATGCAATCAATTACAAGTCCATCATTAAAGCCACTTTAAGAGATGGACTGTCAGCAAATCAATTATAAACCCACTCTCATAGACCTCCAAATACATCACTGAAGTTTACTCCGAGTTGCCATTCAGAATAGGAAAACTCACTACGGGCATCATTTTATACACTAAAAGTACCACCCACCCATCACTGGTAGGGAAAAATCTGCTGGCACTGGCATGTATAAAGTTCAGTAATGCCTTACTTTAAATGAACCTCTGAGGACTCTGGATTTCCATTTGTTAATCTGAAATGTTTTATTCGAAAACATGAATCAGAGGTTAAGAATGCACACCCTCCCCTTTCAACAGTTTTAAAAATGACATTTGTTTTCATGGTTCTTGAACAAGAGCCAACTGGGCTGTCTACTGGGTTCCCCAATAGTGTGTTTTGACAGTCTGGGCAGATTGCACCGGTGATAAGGGAGCGATTGGGAATCTGATGAAGGAATAGAATATAGCCCAGACAGGATGGAGGGTGATCATCTTTAGCTAAAAATGATTTTAAAAAGAGGGAAAATGAGAAGTTCGGAGGATGGGGACGAAGACAACCATCGATACTACGGTCCAGAGTACCCAAGCCAGTCTTAAGTGGCTGCTTCCAGGATGCATAACCCTGTTCTGTAAATCTGAAGGTTTACAAGCCGCTGGTCTACAGCAAAGCAAGATCATAAAACGGCTTCATGTGTTCAATTGTCCCATAGGGGACAGTTCTGAATATTTAACTCTGCCTTGATGCCACTGAGGAGTAATAAAAAAAATGTCAACTGAATGCTTGAGGCTGAACTGGATCAATTTCTCATTCCTCCTGTTTTACATGTTTCTCTGTCTCTATTTTGGGGAGAAAAGGTATAAACCATTCCAACCACTTATATTACCAGTAGAATAGGCATTAAAGAAAATGTCATACCACCAAAGATCCGTTTCTTCTGGATCTACTGTCAGTATAACAAATTACAGGAAAGTGATGGGGTATTCTAAAAACGGAGGGGCTTTTGGAATGCAGGCTTAAGAGTAAATTGTGTCCGTAGGGGCTTCTCCGATTTTCAAGTTCTGAGAAAACTTAGCGCAAAGACGAAACGAGTGAAACATAAGCCCTCCTGCACTTTTCTCCCCACGTGCGGCTTTTATCCCAACCCTGAAATCAGGCCAGTTTTCAGATTTTCCCCGAAGTCAAAATTACAGCAGCAGGAACGAACGTTTCGAAAAATCAAGTAGCCGAGGATAGGGTTTGAAATCTTACAGGTGTGAATGAATCAAAGCAACATCAAGAAGCTTAAAATGGTGTCACATATAGGGGTGGTAATAACTGTCTAGACACCTGAAATCAATCCAGCAGCATGAGAGCTTTACAGCAATATACTCATTTAGAAACTAATAGCTGCGGCGCATCCAAAACGGGACGATGAAAAAAAAAAAAAAACTCAGCTCGATCTAGTGACTAGGGTGTCGGGAGCTTTAGAAATCGAGTCCCAGTTTCCCCTCTCTCTTGGGCAAGGCATCTGTCTCTCTGGGTCTGTTTCCCTTTCGGTTAAAAAGGGGCTGGAAATAAAGACCTCTTCTCCCCAGATTCAGTGAAGCAAAATAACAAACAGAAATCTGAAAAGTCAGATGAAGCAGCAGCAAGCAAGCAAAGCAAGCAAAAATCAAAAACTGTCATCCCTGTTGATGAGCTAACTAGAGGGTAACGGTCAAGCGAGGAGGCTGAGAATTACGGAAACCCCATATCTCAGGATTTTTATTCCGCCCCAGGCTGCAAGTCATGTAGAAATCAAATAACTAATCAAATGGTCACTTTCTAGGCTCGCCAAAGGACTTTAAGGATCTGTCTCCTAATTTACCATTTCTCTCTGTCCTAGATGACTCCTACTGTCCAGTCTATTGCCTAGAGAGAGAAGGAACGATCGACTGGGTGCATGTGACACACTCAAGAGCAAATACCAACCAGTAATTGGGAATTCCCCAGTTGTACTCTCGTAGTGAGAACGCTGAATCAAGGACAGGCAGCAGGGTTTACCGAGCAGTATAAAGACAGACAAAAACAGGCTCCCGGACCCGCTCGTGTCTGCCCCATCCTAAAAAATCCCTCCTTTGTCCACCCCCTCGACTCCCTCCAGTGATGGCCCCATCTCCCTCTGACCCTTCCTCTCCAAATTCCCGGAGGGAGTCGTCTATGCCCGCTGCCTCCACTTCCTCTCTCTGTCTCCCCCGATTAGACTGTAAGCCCGTCAAAGGGCAGGGACTGTCTCTATCTGTTGCCGATTTGTACATTCCAAGCACTTAGTACAGTGCTCTGCACATAGTAAGCACTCAATAAATACTATTGAATGAATGAATCAAGGGGATGTACATCTCATTAACAAAATAAATAGGGTAACAGAAGTACATACAAATGAGCGGACGAGGACAGTGCTGAGGGGAGGGGAAGGGAGAGGGGGAGGAGCAGAGGGAAAGAGGGGGTAAAGGGGGCTTAGCTGAGGGGAGGTGAAGGGGGAGCAGAGAGGGAGCAGATGGAGCAGAGGGAAAAGGGGAAGCTCAGACTGGGAAGGTCTCTTGGAGGAGGTGAGCTCTCAGTAGGGCTTTGAAGAGGGGAAGAGAATTAGTTTGGCGGAGGTGAGGAGGGAGGGCGTTCCAGGACAGCAGGAGGCGGGTACTTAAAAACTACAAAGTTTGAGCCTTCCAAAGTTTTAAGTCACACTCGGCTTTGGGGTCTTCCGGCCTTACTTCCCAACTACAGGCAGGGAAATTTAAAATGTGCGATGGGTATACACCCGGTGGGTATCCAGCACTGTGTTCCACCAAAAGCTGACTGTCTACCATAAGAGCTCTATATAAATAACTGTGGAGGGCTAAAAGTGAAAGTGTTTGTCAGTTCCTTTTCCTCCACCAGTTCCTGTTTCAGTGCAGCAGGTCAAATGGCTTGAAAGGAAAATAACCAATCTCCACCACTGGTTTTCAACTGCTGTACAATTTTTCTTTCACTTTGGAACCCACTCAGGAAGCAAATGCATAAATGCCAGCACACCCCCGAACAGACGGAAGGCAGGCCAGAGACAAAATAAACCCAAACGGTTTCGGAAGTACGACCGATTTCGCAAAAGGTGTGATGTCGTTCAGAAGGAAAAACAACAATCTAGGGTATGGTACAGAGCAGTGTAAATCAAAAATAACCAAGTCTGCCTTCCCACCACTGAGAAAGACCAGGGCTGCCTACTAACAGGAAATCCTAATTCCATCACAAAAAAAAAATCAGCAATGGTCAAATTCCAAGTACCACTTATAAAATACACATCTCTGTCCAGTGATCTTAGACATTTCATTGGGACTCTGGGCAGAAATCATCTCTTCAGATGCTCCGGAATCTTCATCCTTGAACATTCTGCACAGTGCCCGGTATAAGGGGAGCTTAGAAAATGTAAGACACTGAAGAATAGGAGGACTCATAGGAGCTCCGGAGATCAGTTAGAGCGCTACTTAGCAATTAATGGTCCTAATTCACAGAATTCCAAGTGGTACTCACGCCAGGTCCCCTGGGCAACCCCCTCACATGGGTTGCTCTTCTGAGAACCTGCATGGCTTAGTGAAAAGTGCATGAGCCTGGGAGTCAGAGAATACTAATAATAATAATGATATTCTTTACATGCTTACTCTGTGCCATGAACTGTATTAAGCGCTGGGTTAGATTCAAGATAATCAGGTTGGACACAGTCCCTGTCCCACATGGAGCTCAAAGTCTTAATTCCCATTTTACAAATGAGGTCACTGAGGCACAGAAGTTAAGTGACTTGCCCAGGGTCACAGCAGACGAGCGGCAGAGCTGGGATTAGAATCCACACCCTCTGACTCCCAAGTCCATGCTTTTGTCATCCACCTTCAGCATTAATGTATACACATATTCAAGGATTCAATCGGTCACTTCACCTTGATGACCTGATGTTACTGACCACTACATCCTTGTTCTTGCTCCTGCTATACCTACATGATTGAAATCTGCTGCCCCGCTTGGCCAACAGCAGGGATTATGTTTCTGACACACGGTTGTGCTTACCAGAAAAGCACTAAAATACCATGGGCTGATTTAACAATTAAACGCAATATAGACCAGTGTGGCCAAAAGCTCCTGCCTGGTTGGATCTTTGCTTATGAACCTAATCTTTCATTTCCTCTTGTCAAAGAGTTCATTTCTTAGCACCAAAGTCCCAGTTTTCCCTTCATCTTACAGTGTAGTTCAAGAAAAGCACTGAATGAACCCACGTTCGATAGTCCTTATAGTCAAAACAACCTCCATGTCAAGCACCCAGTGAAAACTGGAATCTCACGAAGAAACCTAGCCCTTCCATCTATGAAGCCCACTATGTTCAGTTCTTGGGTTTTATTCGGGTAGTATTATGAAACCTTACACCTGAACTAAACTCCAGGTATCCGCTGCAATAAGCTTCTTCTTGCTTTAAAGGACCAAGAAACAACCTTTGATGGTGGGAGCTTTATTTGATCGCCAGAAACAGCCTTCCAACATGGCTAGGCAAGTTCAACCACCTTTCAGCTGGAGCACGATGACCCGCTGAAATGGCATACCACTGTTTTGAGGGGAGAGATCGCCGGCAGATGAGAGCTCATCGGCCACTGGGCCACCTTTCTATTTGGTTGGACCCATCTTCCTTCATTTGGAGGACCCCCAAAAAACCTCTTCTTCCCAAGTTCCAGTGAAAGAGGGGACACCACTGTCTGGAGCCAGTTCTCGGTCACTCAATGAGTGACCCAGGCTGGTGATCTGACGTAGCTAAACTGATGGCCCTGGGGAGTGGGCAAGGCTCTACACCTCGCAACATATGGTTGAGAGAAGTATAAACCCGGCCCAAAATATCGCTCTCAAAGTGCAACATAGTCTGGCAGTTTATGCTGTACTGACATGGACAAACATCAACTGTCATTATGACTAGCGTACACAACTATACACTAACCCAAACAAAACCAAAGCACAGTATTGATATTGACAAACATCAGCAGTCATTTTGACTGGCGTAGGCAACTTTACACTAACCCAAGCAAAGAACAAAATGCAGAATTGACATTGACAAATAGCAGTCATTACCACTAGTGTACACACCTTTACACTAACCCAAACAAAAACATCACCACAGAAACCCACAGAAATTTTCTCCATCTGGATGGCAGATCTAAGCCTAAAAGCTAACACCCAGAAGCGGTTGGGTTAACTTGAGTTATCTAACACTACACACCAGAGGTCACAGTGGAACTTGGGTAGCAAAATGACTTAGCTTATAGGTAGTAGATAATGGATTTCTCCATGTTATATTTTATTGAAACCATAACATTATCCACAGGGCCCCATAATTGGATTCAAGATACGGCCTGCCCCTCAAAAGAGGTACCATTTACTTCAGACAAGGGCAGGCGTTCGGCAGATAAATTGGTTTCCAAGCACATTTCACCGCTGGTGTGAAAGCATCCTTGGGTTGCTATTACTAATAATAATTTTGGTACTCGTTAATAGCTTCTTTACCAAGCATTCACTGTATTAAGAGCTGGGGTAGATACAAGATAACTCAGATACATTACCTTGTCCCACATGGGGAATCCACAGTCTTAGCAGAAGAGACTGGGATTTAAACAACGATTGTGGTATTTGCCAAGCGCTTACTATGTGCAAGGCACTGTACTAACCGCTGGGGTAGATAAGAGCAAATCGGGTTGGACACAGAACCTGCCCGACGTGGGGCTCACAGTCACCATCCCCATTTTACAGATGAGCTGAGGCCCAGAGAAGTGACTTGCCCAAGGTCACACGGCGGACACGTGGTGGAGCCGGGATTAGAACCAGCCACGTGTTCGATCCACTAAGCCATCTGTAAAAAGTCCATTTTACGGATGAGGAAACCGAGATCCGGGAGTTAAGTGACTTGTCCATGATCTCACAGTAGACAAGTGGCGGTGCTGAGATTAGAACTCACATCCTGCGGCTTCCGGGTCCGTGCTCTTTCCACTAGGGCCCGCTGCTTCAACGACTTAGGGAAATATCAAATTTGGGGACTCAACCTACACAGAACAAGAGCATCAGCTATTGCTCCAGCTCCCTAGAGTATTAAACTGCAGAATTAACTTCTTCAGTCATCTGCAGCATTTTAACATCTTTCGGCCACAATCCCCAGGACCCTCGACGGGCCGGGACGAGTGCGATACCATACATAGAGCACTGCAAATGATCCCAACCCGCGTAGGAAGGGGTTTGATTTTTCCTGGTTTTTGAATGGACGTTTCACGGCCTGCAGAAGTATTTACTAAGGGCTTGCCGTGTGCGGAGCACCGACCTAGACGCTGGGAAAAAATACCCAGATGAGAATGAGACGTGGTTCCTGTTCCTCGGGGTACGCATAATCTAAGAGGACCTGAGGTTCGAATCTCAGCTCAACCACTTGCCTGCTGAGTGGAAAGTCACTTAAACTTCTCTGTTACCGCAAATGTGAAATGGGAATGAAATACCTCTTCTCCCTCTTAGACTGTGAGCCTTATGTGGGACGAGGACTGCGTTTGACCTGATCTTGTATCCACCCTAGCACTTAGTCCAGGGCTCGGTACCTAATAAGCGCTTAACAGGAACCAAAATTAAATCTAGGAAGGAGGGTCATCTATTAATTACTTCTTCGCTTTCGATAACTATAGGAGTCTTTTTAACATGAAAGGGCGGTAGGCCACCGCAATTTTCAGTGATCCTCAAAATATTCTTAATCTCCATTTGGGGATTACCGTTCAATCCTCACTCTCCCCCTCTGGTCTTCCAGAGGTAAAGAGTGGAGGAAAAGTACCACTTAAGTGGAGTTCTCAAAAATACATATATAAAGGTTGAAATGGTGCTGCTCCAAATTTATCCCCCTGCATTAAGTCACGACAGCACTTAAACCGACTCAGGCAGGCCTGGCCAAGACGACAATAGCACAGACAGGCTGATTTCAACTGTAAAATAGTTGGAAGGCTGAACTATGGCTGTTCCCGCTGCTTAATTCTTTCGTTTGACTACATTATGGTTGTAATGAGTGGTGGGAACGCTTACCGCTTAGCGTTATCATCGCCATAGTAATAACCAAGTGCCTACATGATGAGAAGCGCTGTATTAAGCACCTGGAAGAGTCCAACAGAAGCAAGACTCGATGTAACTGTCCTCCAAGAGTTTACAATCTAATTGCAAATCAGGGTCTTTAGAGGCAAAAAAAGTCCATTTAATGTCTTATGTAAAAAAAAAAAAAAACAGGCCAAGTTATCCTTAAACTCTCACTGTCTGGATTTTTCCAATCTCCAGGGAAGTGAAAACACAGCAGAAGCCTCTTCAGAGGGAGTGAAGAAGATAAAGAGAGCTCTTTATTTGCCATTTTCAGTTGGTTCATGTAATTAGAGGAATCCACAAATTAACGAGAGATTCGCAACTGGAATTAAGGGGAACCTGGGGCCGACAGATTGAGGAGTCACGATTTGGGAGTCACCCACATGCAAAGGATAGATGAATATACCAGAGAGAATGTGCACAAAGACAGAAGAGAGAGGATGAGAGAAGGGAGATAGAAAGAGCACATTTTAGTTAGGGTTACCCTAGCAAATTATCTGGATAATCAAACACAGAAATGCACTCCTGAAATATCTTGATAATGAAATGCTCACAAGACTTTTTTGGGGTCCGTTTGTACTGGGGGGCTTGAATAATCTGGATAAATGCTGACTTTGTAGCTTAATATTAAAGAGCAACTGTCGCCTGCGTCAATCTGAAAAATGTATACATTTTATTGTTCATTTCTGTAATCTTCGCCTCTTTCCAGATTTGAAAATATTGGCAGAGCAGCCCTCTAAACTGCAACTTACAATGACAAGTTCCAGTGAAAAACTTTTCCCATGAACCAAGACCACTTTCCATCAATTCAATACAAACCAATCCATTTAATACCCAGTAACAGTAAACAATTTCCCATTTAATGTCAATTGAAAAATCACTGGTGTCTTGCTCTAGACGGCACTTAGTGCCAATTACTACACACAGCACAAGTGGTTTTTCAATATTTCAATTAACTCGGCTATACAAAACACTTCTGGTGACAATGAGCTATAATTCATATGACCAACAAAAAGGGCCATTTTCCAAGTTTTACAGTTGTTTTCTTTAAGCCAAACATGAGAGTTAGACAAATAACTCTAGCGAGAGCTGTGAAGTACTTTACTTCTAACAAAGGCTTTCTGAATATTAAATGGTGAATTAAAACTTTATATAATCATGATAAACATTTCCCTACATAAAAAAAATACATCAGAAGAATTTTGAAAATCTTTCTTGAAATGGGGAGGGAGGAAAATGAAGGAGTCTGATTTTAAATGATCCAATCTTACTGACACTGGAAAATAGAAAAAGAAAATAAAAAGTTTGGTCCACCCTAAACAGAGACCTCCAGACCGAGATCTAGTCTCATCTCTGTTGCCACCTCTCTGTATATTAGTTTCTCCATGACAAAAACAGAAATAATATTGCTACCAATCATTTTCATGGGCATGCTACAAAAGATAAGACTGTAGGAAGTTCTGGCTCCTTTAAGTGGAATATTTTACATTGTTTTTTAATTCTAAAAAAAAAAATTCACTTATTCTGGTATTTTCATTTTGCATTTCAGAGACACGATCAGGTTAGTCCATTTCACCAACTGAATCTCAAGGTCCACTTGGCTGTGTGATCTTGGGCAAGCCACTTAACTTCTCTGTGCCTCAGTTACCTCATCTGTAAAATGGGGATTGAGAGTGTGAGTCCCACGTGGGACAACCTAATGACCCTGTACCTACTCTGGTACTTAGAACAGGGCTTGGCACACAGTGAGCACTTAAATACTATAATAATAATAATAATAATAATTGACTAGTTGTTGCAACACAGTGCCACATGTGCCCTAGCATGCTAACAAGAATTGTTGTGATTATCCCAAGAAGGCATCTCCATCAGCCGATGACAGTTTTTAACCCACTGAAAAAAGTAGGAAACTACATGTACAGAATCAAAAGATGAATTTCCAACAGAGAAGTAAGATTTCTCAGGCAGGGCGTTAAGAAATCAAACGTGTATTCCACTAGTTATCACACGAGGCAGCAAGATAAAGAACCCACGTGGAAAACAATTTTCTAAGCAAATAACGGGAAAACTGCTTTGAAAGTCGAGTAGAGCTGGAAACGGAGTGGTGAGCGGGAAAGACTGACAAGCTGGACATTTCAAGAATCATTTTAACCGCTGAGCTAGACTTTATCCCGCTTTACTCAAAACCCACTTACAATGAAGAGAAAAGTAACAAAATTGCATTGTTCATATTTTTCCATCTAGACTCAGTGCTGCCAGGACATGTGGCAAGGAGAAAGTAGATTAAAATAGCAATGAAAACACTAATCCTTAAAGTTTCACCATTATGTTCTCTCCCACCTCACTTAATAATAATAATAATAATGATGATATTTGTTAAGCGCTTCCTATGTGCCAAGCACATAGGGTCATGGGTTCTAATGCCAGCTCTGCCACTTGTCAGCTGTGTGACTTTGGGCAAGTCACTTAACTTCTCTGGGCCTCAGTTACCTCATCTGTAAAATGGGGATTAACTGAGCCTCACGTGGGACAACCTGATTATCCTGTATCTACCCCAGCACTTAGAACAGTGCTCTGCACGTAGTAAGCCCTTAAATACCAACATTATTATTTTTATTATGTCTCTGGTCACACTCCCTTCCTGCTACAAGTCAGACAACAGAACAGCACACCTATTCCTTCAGACGAAACTTGGACTCCTCCTCCAAAGCTCACTCTGCAAACACTCAAAACCATGAAATTTCACAGGTGTCAAAAATATGTGCCTTTTTGAAATCCAGACTTTCATAAGGACAGACAGGTTGCCAACAGTTGAGCCTTAAACTGTCTTCAATCCTCTCTGACACCTAAAACAGGAGAACCTGTCTTTATGAAACCTCAATTCTAAGGTTTCGATAAGGTCTCCTCGAGTCGCAATCAAAGTTTGTCTTCCCAATTAAACCAGCTATTAAAGGCCAACTTGTTAAAAAAAAAAAAAAACCCAACAGTTAATTGGAAAGAGAATCACCTAACTGTATGAGGCGAAACACATTCCCCAATTAAAAATCTGACAAGGTCTCACAAAAATACAACAGCATCTCCAAAATGCCAGCTAGCTTGTTCCTAGTGTACGAAGACTGCCTCCACTAACTTCAGACAAAACAAAAGGTTAGAAAAAAATCAATATCAATGCAGGCGAATGTCTCCTCTAAGAAAATATCCCCAAATTGTACACCAGCAGGTGGCCAAACTTTGTCCAATTAATTCACTTTCAAAGAGCCAGTGACAAGACCAGGGAGTTAAATCCGGGATTCGGGATTCAGTAGCAACCACACCGTTTCCGTCGAGGAACGTTTGGGCTTATTAAGATTTTAATGATGGTCTCTTCCTCCCTGTCCCTTCGGTCTGTTTTGCCCTAAGACTGATCTCACCTGCACCACATGCTTTTACTAGATTACGTCTAAACGAGCACCTAGCGTAGGAAAGACGACAACTACAACACATGCAGTAACAGGAAAGCGGCGTGGCCTAACGGAAAGAACACGGGCCCAGGAGGCGGAGGACCCGGGTTCTAATTCTGGCTCTGCCGCTTCCCTGGTGTGGGCAAGTCACTTCGCTGGGCCTCGGTTTCCTCACCTGTAAAATAGGGAGTACACACCTGTACTCCCTCCTACTCTGTGAGCCTCGTGAGGGACACGGAGTGTGTCCAACTAACTTTTCCTGTATCTACCCCAGTGCTCAGTCTTGGCACAAATCAAGCCCTTAAATACCACAGCTGCTATTAAAACTAGGAAAACTAAACCTTCCGTACCCACGCTAACCCCGGGACAGTTTGTTTACAGCTGGCTTGCATCCTGCCCAACCCGTCGTGTCTGTAACCTTAAAGGGGTAATAAAGAGTGTGCAGATAACACCTGTGGAAAAATCTTCTTGGACCTGAATAAAATTCTCCATTTGGAAGGGTGACTCCAGATCCACTCGAGGATGTGTCAACCTACAACGATGACGTGACCTGAGCGTATTTACGCCACCTTTGCTGAGTGTGTTTCCATCAACTAAACTTACAAACCCTTCAAATGCCCTCTTTTCCCCAGGTGGCTCACCCTGTACCATCTACGTACTTCAATCTGTGACCTTTGGACAGGTTTTTTTGGACTCCTCCCCAATCTCGGAACACTTATGTACATATCTTTAATTATATACTATGACATTTATTCATATTAATGTCTGTCTCCCCTTCTAGACTGTAAGCTCATTACGGGTGAGGAACATGTCCCCTAAACTCTGTTATAGTCTCCTCTCCCAAGCACTGAGTACATGCTCTGCACCTAATAAGCAATCAAATATAATTGATTGATTGATTATGAAGCACCTTGTGGACATAACGAGCCTTAAGCTCCCACAGTCTGGTCCCAGCTACACTCCGATCCTCTGCCGCTAACCTCCTTACTGTGCCTTGTTCTCACCTGTCCCACGTCCTACCTCTGGCCTGGAATACCCTCCCTCCTCAAATCCGCCAAACTAGCTCTATTCCCCTCTTCAAAGCCCTACTGACAGCTCACCTCTTCCAGGAGGCCTTCCCAGACTAAGCCCCCCTTTTCCTCTGCTCCTCCTCTCCCCCCCATCGCCCCGACTCCCTCCCTCTGCTCTACCCCCCTCCCCACCCCACAGCACTTGTGTATATTTGTACTTTTTTTTTTATTATTGATGCATATTTATCTATAATTCTATTTAATTTTATTGATGCTATCAATGCCTGTCCTTTTGTTTTGTTGTCTGTCTCCCCCCTTCTAAGCTGTGGGCCCATTGGGTAGGGATCGTCTCTATCTGTTGCCCAATTGTACCAAGCGCCTAGTACAGTACTTTGCACACAGTAATCGCTCACTAAAGACAACCGAATGAATATCCTGACCCAGATTCACTAGTTCTAGCAACCAGTGCTCCTTTTACAAAGTTCTTTTCTTAGTGCCCTCTCTTTGGTCAGGGGCTAAATAACTGTTGGGTCTAGAGACAAGTCTCCGGCCCACTCGTAAGTAGCCATTTCCAATTCAACCTCATCTTTTGGGATGACATCCGTGGGTTTTTTCTTCCTCCAAAAAGACCAAGTAGAAAGAGCTCTCAGGATGGTCAGCCACAACCAAGGACAGAGGCAAAAGACTATATAAAATGGAATCTAGTTTTGATTTATAATTTGTTAGTCAGGTATCGGGGAGCTCTTTCCAGGATCAATGACTAAACGGACACATCCCTGGAATCTATCCCAGTTGGACCCCTTCCACAACCAACTCACTTGTTCATCAGGGACAAGGCCAGTGACTTATTCGCATTTCTGCCAACGATGGCCAGGGCAAATCCTGCTTTTCTATCCAAGATACAGAGATGCCACGCCAACATCTTCCTGGCATCCTCAGCCAAAACATTTCCATTTCTTAGCCTCTCTCTACCCCCTTCTCTCAGGTGAGACACCTGGGAACATACCCAGAAGTTGCCGGAACATAGTTCTCCAGGGATGACGCCACGGCCTGAGTGGCAGGGCGGAAGAACGGCAAGTTACACTACAGGAATGGCTACCCAAATGAGGGACAGAGCCACTCTAATGATGAGATCCGGGTTCTGATCCCAGCTTCACTTTTCATTCATTCGTTCAATAGTATTTATTGAGCGCTTGCTATGTGCAGAGCACTGTACTAAGCGGTTGGAATGAACAAGTCGGCAACAGATAGAGACAGTCCCTGCCCTTTCACGGGTTGACGGTCCAATCGGGGGAGACGGACAGACGAGAACGATGGCAATAAATAGAGTCGAGGGGAAGAACATCTCGTAAAAACAATGGCGACTAAATAGAATCGAGGCGATGTACATTTCATTAACAAAATTAATAGGGTAATGTAAATATATACAGTTGAACAGATGAGTACAGTGCTGAGGGGATGGGAAGGGAGGGGGGAGGAGCAGAGGGAGATGAGGGGAAAAGAGGGTTAAGCTGCAGAAAGGTGAAGGGGGAGCGGTGGAGGGAGTAGAAGGAGAAGGGGAGCTCAGTCTGGGAAGGCCTCTCGGAGGAGGTGAGTTTTAAGTAGGGTTTTGAAGAGGGGAAGAGAATCAGTTTGGCGGAGGTGAGGAGGGAGGGCGTTCCGGGACCGCGGGAGGACGCGGCCCGGGGGTCGACGGCGGGACGGGCGAGAACGGGGGACAGCGAGGAGGTGGGCGGCGGTGGAGCGGAGCGTGCGGGGTGGGTGGTAGAAAGAGAGAAGGGAGGAGAGGTAGGAAGGGGCGAGGTGATGTAGAGCCTCGAAGCCTAGAGTGAGGAGTTTTTGTTTGGAGCGGAGGTTGATAGGCAACCACTGGAGGTGTTTAAGAAGGGGAGTGACATGCCCAGAGCGTTTCTGACCCTGAATAAATCCATTAACCTCTCCGTGCCTCTATTTCCCCACCTGTAAAATCAATGCTGCTTCTGTGCACCGTGTGCTGGGCATTGTACTTTGAACTTTGGAAAGAACAACAGAGCTGGTAGACACGTCTCCTGCCCTCATCGAGCTCACGGTCTTGGCGGTGGAGAGGGAGGGGGAATTAATGTCTCCCTATTACTCGCAGAAAGTGTGCAAACATGAATAAGGGAACAGTGTGAAAATACTTGGAGCACTTAAAAGAAGAAGTGTCTGGGATGCTAAATGACACTGTTTTCACTGCCTACCCACAAAAATACTCATTTGGGACTATCCGCTGAAATGACACTTATAGCGATCTATTCCCTCAATAGTATTACAGTACCCAGAAAGAACGGAGATTGGTGATTTGTCATGGACACATTTAACAAGGCTGATTTGGATAGACTTTTCTGGTAGTGTTCTGAGACTCATGGTCAAAAAGGCAGAATATTTCTTTTCTTTGGGGGAAAACTGAGAATTACTAAGACCTGTTGGACTAGCAAATTGTTGCAGTGCATAAATTGTCCGCCTACATTTTGATACAGAAAAAGAAATTCACCTTGAGTTAATGCACCATTAACTTGAAATAATGGGTGCCCTCCACAGGGTTATGACTATTCGTATTGGGCTGCATTGTTATTAATCGTATTTAATATACCTATTTTTGTTTAGAATACCACACAACATGCTGGATCTGATGGTAGATTTTTGAAACAGGTTTACTTTACCGTCAACACAAACAACTTTTTCAACGAGGGACAGCTGGTATTGACAAAGCAGGGGGTTTATAAATTGGAGAAAAGTGGACATGTTTTTTATTTCTTTTCAAAACTACCTGCCTGTGTTCACTTTTTTTTTTTTGCACTCCTTTCTTTTTGTGTTATCATTCCAAGGCAGTACTCCACACACAAAACAACTTCACTTGCCAGAAACTGATCAGAAGCCAAAGTGACACCAAATGGCCGTTTCCCTTCTCCAATCTGAAGAGCGGAGAAGTGGGACGTTTGAAGATCCCTTCGGGTTATTTACAGCTTTCCAACCGTGCTAAAGTTCATCGCTTACACGATTTAGGGCTGGAAATCTATTTTCTCAGGAAGTCACATGCCAAGAAGGAATAACGAGAGGCAGCTTGGCTTAGTGGAAAGAGTACGGGCTGGGGCGTCAGAGGTCGTGGGTTCTAATTCCGGGTCCACCACTTGTCAGCTGTGTGACTTTGACCAAGTGTCACTTCTCTGTGCCTCAGTTCCCTCGTCTGTAAAATGAGGATTAAGACTGTGAGCCCCACACAGGACAGCGTGATTACCTTGTATCTACCCCAGTGCTTAAAACGGTGCTCGGCACCGAGTAAGCGCTTAACAGATCCCATCATCATCACTATTATTAACTGCTTTGGGAGTGGGTGGTTAGATAAGGGGAGGAAGGAAATTTGGAGGAAAGTATGGGAATGTCTCTCAATCAAACCATCATGTTTATTGAGCACTTCCTGGGTGCAAAACACTATACTAAGCCCTTGGGAGGGTAGAGTATGACAGAGGTGGTAGGGACGTTCCTTGCCCACGAGGAACTTAGAGTCTACAGTAGCCTGCCTTGCTACTGAATGCCAACCCCGGGACCTTGGGGGACCCAAAGTTTGGCTCCTCTTGGGGCCCGGAGTGAATCTCGCCAACGGGACACGGGCCTTGTCATCCGTGAGGCCCAGCCTCGGAGCAGCGCGGCTCAGTGGAAAGAGCACGGGATTGGGAGTCAGAGGTCGTGGGTTCTAATCCCAGCTCCGCCACTTGTCGGCCGTGTGACTCTGGGCAAGTCACTTCACTTCTCTGGGCCTCGGTTACCTCATCTGAAAAAATGGGGATGAAGACTGTGAGCCCCACATGGGACGACTCGATCACCTTGTGTCCCCCCAGCGCTTAGAACGGTGCTTGGCACAAATCCCATCATCATTAACAGCGAGAGCCCTCATCTCCCACCTGCCTCCCAAGCTCCTGCCCGGGGATCTGCCTCAGCTAGCCTTCGTCCTTTCATTCAATCGTGTCTACTGAGCACTTCCTGCGTGCACAGCACTGTACTAAGCGGTGGGGAAGCACAATTGGGCAATCAAGAGAGACAATCCCTGGACATCGGGCTTCAGGTGGCTCAGAGGAAAGAGCCCGGGTTTGGGAGTCAGAGGTCGTGGTTTCTAAACCCGGTTCCGCTGCTTGTCAGCTGTGTAACTTGGGGCAAGTCACTTCACTTCTCAGTGCCTCAGTGACCTCATCTGTAAAACGGGCATGAAGACTGTGAGCCCCACGAGGGATAACCGAATTGCCTTGTATCTACCCAGAGCTTAGAACGGTGCTTGGCACATAGTAAGCGCTTAACAGATACCAAATTATTATTATTATTATTCTAATCCTGGTTCCGCCGCTTGTCAGCTGAGTGACTTTGGGCAAGTCGCTTCACTTCCCTGGGCCTCAATGACTCATCTGTCAAATGGGGATGAAGACTGTGAGCCTCACGGGACAATCTGATGACCCTGTATCTACCCCAGCGCTTAGCACAGTGCTCTGCACGTAGTAAGCGCCTAACAACTACCAACATGCTGCATGACTCAGTGGAAAGAGCCTGGGCTTGGGAGTCAGAGGTTGGGGGTTCGAATCCTGCCTCTGCCACTTGTCAGCTGTGTGACTTTGGCCACGTCGCTTCACTTCTCTGGTCCTCAGTGACCTCATCTGCAAAATGGGGATGAAGACTGTGAGCCTCACGTGGGGCAAACTGATTACCTCATATCTCCCCCGGCGCTTAGAACAGTGCTCTGCACATACTAAGCGCTTAACAAATACCCACATTACTATTATTATTCTAATCCTGGTTCCACCCCTTATCCGCTGAGTGACGTTGGGCAAGTCGCTTCACTTCTCTGGTCCTCAGTGACCTCATCTGCAAAATGGGAATGAAGACTGTGAGCCTCACGTGGGGCAAACTGATTACCTCATATCTCCCCCGGCGCTTAGAACAGTGCTCTGCACATACTAAGCGCTTAACAAATACCCACATTACTATTATTATTCTAATCCTGGTTCCACCCCTTATCCGCTGAGTGACGTTGGGCAAGTCGCTTCACTTCTCTGGGCCTCAGTGACCTCATCTGCAAAATGGGAATGAAGACTATGAGCCTCACGTGGGACAACCTGATGACCCTGTATCTACCCCAGTGCTTAGAACGGTGCTCTGCACATAGTAAGCGCTTAACAGATGCCAACATGATTATATTAATAATAATATAATAATATGAGAAGCAGCGTGGCTTAGTGGAAAGAGCCTGGGCTTGGGAGTCAGAGGTCATGAGTTCGAATCCCAGCTCTGCCACTTGTCGGCTGGGTGACTGTGGGCGAGTCACTTCACTGGGCCTCAGTTCCCTCATCTGTAAAAGGGAGACTATGACCGTGAGCCCCACGTGGGACCACCTGATTCCCCTGCGTCTACCCCAGCGCTTAGAACAGTGCTCTGCACATAGGAAGCGCTTAACAAATGCCAACATTATGATTATTAAGCGCTGGGGCAACACAGGTGGGCAATCCAGAGAGGCCATCCCTCCTCGCCCCCCCCCCCCAGGACCGCCCTCCCCGGAATCGGCTGTTAAACAGCAGTGAAACGACTTGCCCAAGGTGGCAGGGCCAGTGGTGAGATTAGAACTCGGGTCCTCGGGCTCCCAGGCCTGCGCTCTTCGCACGGGGCCCGGGGGGGGGCTCTCGTTCTGCACTGCCTGCACCCCCCGAGCCCTCCCCAGCCCCCTCACCTGATGACGGAGATGAGCAGCCCCGAGGGGTCTTTGCTCTTGCCGAGCGAGCTCCTGTAGCGGCCCGCGGCGGCCGCCGCCGCCTCCGCCGCCATGGTGGCTGCAGGGGCCGAAGGGGAGGCGCGGCCCAGCCCTGCCCCTAAAAGGAGGTTTCGACCAATGGGAAGCCGCGATCTGCTGACGGGCAGTGCGAGAGGCCAATCGGAGCCGCGGGGAGGCGGGGCTTTGGCGCGGGGCCGCCGGGCGCCCTCGCTGAGCATGCCGGGACTTGTAGTTTTGCCCCTTGATTTCCGCTGCCTCCCCCCGGGCCTCTTGACCCCCAGTGACCCCGTCATTCATTCATTCATAATAATAATAATAATAATGAATAATGAATTCATTCATTCAGTAGGATTGATTGAGCCCTTCCTATGTGCAGAGCACTGGGCTAAGCGCTTGGAATGGACAGTTGGGCAACAGAGAGAGACCATCCCTTTCCATTGACGGGCTCCCAGTCCAATGAGAGAGAGACTAATAGTAATGTTGGTATTTGTTAAGCGCTTACTATGTGCGGAGCACTGGACTAAGCGCTTGGAATGGACATTTGTCAGCAGATGATATTTGTTAAGCGCTTACTGTGTGCCAAGCACTGTTCTAAGCACTGGGGGGGATACAAGGTCATCAGGTGGGCCCACGTGGGACTCACAGTCTTAATCCCCATTTTATAAACGAGGTAACTGAGGCACAGAGAAGTTAAGTGACTTGCCCAAAGTCACACAGCTGGCAAGTGGCAGAGCCGGGATTAGCACTCATGACCTGTGACTCCCAAGCCCGGGTTCTTTCCACTGAGCCACACTGCTCAGTGTGGCTCACAATTGGGCAACAGATAGAGACCATCCCTATCCAGCTGTGGCTCACAGTCTAATGGGGGGAGACTAATAATAATGTTGGTATTTGTTAAGCGCTTACTATATGCAGAGCACTGTTTTAAGTGCTGGGGGAGATCCAGGGTCATCAGGTTGTCCCACGTGAGGCTCGCAGTTGATCCCCATTTTACAGATGAGGTCACCGAGGCCCAGAGAAGTGAAGTGACTTTCCCACAGTCACACAGCTGACAAGTTTGAGATGAGTCTAATGAGTCAGACTAATTAGACCCCAGTCTAATGAGATGAGATGTCCATCTCCTTGATTCTATTTATTGCTATTGGTTTTGTCTGTCTGTCTCCCCCGATTAGACTGTGAGTCCATCAATGGGCAGGGATTGTCTCTATCTGTTGCCCAGTTGTCCATTCCAAGCGCTTAGTACAGTGCTCTGCACATAATAAGCGCTCAATAAATACAATTGAATGAATGAATGAATGAGACAGATGGACAAAAAAAAGACAACTTAATCACAATAAATAAAGTCAAGGAGATGGACACCTCATTCCTTTCCCCCCTCAGCCCTTTGCCTTCGCTGTCCTCTTCTGAGACAGACTTAAAGGCTATTCTTTGTTTTTGTTGGAGATGGACTCAGATTCTTTCTTTTTCTTAGCCGAGGATGGGGCTCACAGTCTCCATCCCCATTTTACAGATGGTAATAATAATAATAATAATGGTAGTATTTCTTATTTTCCATTGGCCCAAACGGCTTTAGAAACCCCAAACAGCATTTAATGAAGTTTTAGGGCACAGCGGGAAGGCCAAAGGGGCCAAAGGCAGAAGCAGCGTGGCTCAGTGGAAAGGGCCCGGGCTTGGGAGTCAGAGGTCATGGGTTCGAATCCCAGCTCTGCCACTTGGCAGCTGTGTGACTGTGGGCAAGTCACTTGACCTCTCTGTGCCTCAGTTACCTCATCTGTAAAATGGGGATTAACTGTGAGCCTCACGTGGGACAACCTGTTGACCCTGTATCTACCCCAGTGCTTAGAACAGTGCTCTGCACATAGTAAGCACTTAACAAATACCAACATTATCATTATTATTATTATTATTTTCTAAAACACTGTTTTCCTGCACTTTGTCAGTGACAAGTTTTCTTTTACTCCCATCAGTGTTATTTCTAAAAGAGGGTCACTGGAGTAATAAGAATAATAATAATAATGTTGGTATTTGTTCAGCGCTTACTATATGCTGAGCACTGTTCTAAGCGCTGGGGTAATAATAATAATGTTGGTATTTGTTAAGCGCTTACTATGTGCAGAGCACTGTTCTAAGCCCTGGAATAGATACAGGGCAATCAGGTTGTCCCACGTGAGGCTCACAGTCTTCATCCTCTTTTTATAGATGAGGTAAATGAGGCACAGAGAAGTGAAGTGACTTGCCCACAGTCACACAGCTGACAAGTGGCCGAGCCGGGATTCAAACCCATGACCTCTGACTCCCAAGCTCGGGCTCTTTCCACTGAGCCACGCTGCTTCGCAGCGTGTAGATACAAGATATCTTGTACCTTAGCAGGGTAGATACAAGGTGATCAGGTTGTCCCATGAGGAGCTCACCGTCTTCATCGCCATTTTCCAGATGAGGGAACCGAGGCCCAGAGAAGCCAAGTGACTGGCCCAAGGTCACACAGCTGACAAGTGGCGGAGCCGGGATTAGAACCCACGACCTCTGGCTCCCAAACCCAGGCTCTTTCCACCGAGCCACGCTGCTGCTCTGAAGCCAAATACCGAATTGTACATTCCAATAATAATAATAATAATAATAATGATAATGGTATCAAACACATACTAGGTGCCAAGCATTCATTCATTCATTCAATAATATTTATTGAGCGCTTACTATGTACAGAGCTCTGTACTAAGCACTTGGAAGGTACAATTGGGCAACAGATAGAGACCATCCCTGCCCAAAGACGGGTTCACAGTCTAAATGGGGGAGACAGACAGCAAAGCAAAGCAGAACAAAACAAAAAACAAGACAACATCATCAAGAAGCACTGTTCTAAGCACTGGGGACGATACAAAGTGATCAGGTTGTTCCACGTGGGGCTCACAGTCTTCATCCCCATTTTACAGATGAGGGAACTGAGGCCCAGAGAAGTGAAGTGACTTGCCCAAAGTCACACAGCTGACAAGCATCTGAACAGGGATTTGAACCCATGACCTCTGGCTCCCAAGCCTGTACTCTTTCCACTGAGCCACACTGCTTCCAAACCCATAGTACAGTGCTCTGCATATAGTAAGCGCTCAATAAAAACTACTGAATTAATGGTGATGAAACAGTAGTCATTTTCAAACAGCCACATAATTTCATTTGATTTTAAAGTTTATTGTCCTGTGCCTCTAATTAGAACATGCCACGAGATAATCTCCTGGTTTTTACTTTGCTTCCCACTTGATATTTCCCGCTTAGGGTACCGTACCGTCTAATAGTAATAATTGGGGCCTTTGGGTTTTTATGGTATGAGTTAAGTGCTTACCAAGTGTTAAGCACTGTTCTAAGGGCTGGGACAGACACGAGTTGACTGGGTCAGACACAGTCCCTGTCCCACGTGGGGCTCACAGTCTAAGTAGAAGGGAGAACAGGTACTGAATCTCCATTGTACAGCTGAGGAAACTGAGGCACAGATGAGTTAAGTGACCTGCCCAAGGTCACACGGCGGGCAAGTGATGGAGTTGGAATTAGAACCCAGGTCCTCTGATTGCCCAGCCTGTGGTCTTCCCACTAGGCTACACTGCTTCCTATTTGTTAAGCACTTCCTATGTGCCGTGCACTGTTCATTCATTCCGTAGTATTTATTGAGCGCTTACTATGTGCAGGGCACTGTACTAAGCGCTTGGAATGTACAAATCGGCAACAGATAGAGACAGTTCCTGCCCACTGACAGGCTTACAGTCTATCGGGGGAGACGGACATCGTGGGGTGATTACAAGATGATCAGGCCAAACACAATCCCTGTCCCTGATAGGGGTCATCGTATAAGTAGGAGGGAGAACAGGTATTTGAACCCCATTTTGCACTTGAGGAAACTGAGGTATAGAGAAGTTAAACGACTTGTCCGAGGTCACACGGCAGGCAAGTGGCAGAGGTGAGATCTGAATTCGGGTCCTCTGACTCCGAGGCCTGTGCTCTTTCCACTAGGCCTCTCTGGGCTATCGTTCTCCTTTTTCTGGTTCAGGAAATGTTGGCCATCTTGGGATCAGCTCCACTTCCCATATATTAACCACCACAGAGCAGTCCCCGGAATTTTATCACATTGAGATTCCAGTGATATAAAGATGGTCCTTGACAGTCTTTGTGTGTGTCACCCACCCTACCCACCCCCGTCTCCACATATCCCCACCCCATCCTCTTCACCAAATGAAAGAATAATGTTTTTGTTTACTGGGGTTAGAGCCAGGGTAATGTGTATAGGCACGACTCATTTAATGTCGTCCGTTGACTGTAAGCCGTGACAGAATCTGTACCTTATTACATTTGTTAAAAAAAGCCTAGAGGCGCTTAAATCCACAGGAACAACCAATTAAATTAAAACGATTTGACCTCTTTAAAGGAAAGGTGTTATATAAACTCACAGTATTGATATTCCTATTATTAGAAATAAACAAAGTGCAGGAGAGGGGTCATCCCAGCTATGCAGTGGCTCCTCTGGGATCCAAAAAAACCATCGTCTAGTTATCCACATGGCTTCAAAAACTGACAGAGATTCCTAAGAAGGTCTCTAAATATACATACCAACCTGGAGAGGGAGAAGACACTTTGTTCCACTGCGGAATTTGCAGTTTCGCATCCTAACTTAAGGAGGAAGGACGAGTGGCCGTGGATGTTAAATGAGAGCAAAGACACAGGAAATTAACAGGTTACCCTGGTCATATAGTGAGGCTAGGGGCTATTCTAACCAAAGGATCTCTTCCTTTAAGAGAAGCAGAACAATCTAATGGAAAGACCATGGGCCTTGGAATCAGAGGACCCGGGTTCTAATTCCAGCTCTGCCATCTGCCTGCTGTGTGACTTTGGGCAGCCCACTTAACTTTTCTGTGCCCCAGTTACTTCGTCTGTAAGATGGAAATTAAATCCTGCTCCCTCTCCTTAGACTGTAAGCCCCACATGAGACAGAGACTATGTCCAACCTGATTATTTTGTAACTACCTCATCACTTGCTCATCAAGTATCGTAATTATGACAAACATTGGACAAGCCGCACAAATAGGAAGGATAATCCAGTGGTACTTACTGAGCACTTACTGTGTGCAAATCACTGTATTAAGCACTTGGCAGAGTACAGAACAACATATTCCCTGCCCATAAGGAGTTTAGAGCCTAGAGGAGGAGACAGACATTCATATAAATAAATAAATTACAGGGGAGGGTGGAGGGACTATTAAGTGCTCAAAGGGCACAGGTCCGGGTGCATAGGTGATTCAGAAGGGAGAGGGAGTAGGGGAAAGGGGGCTTAATCGGAGAGGTGAGACTTTATAAAAGCTCTGAAGGTGGGGAGAGTGACCTTCTGGCATACATGGATTGGAAGGAGTTTCCAGGCCAGAGTGAGGACAAGGGAGAGGGAAAGACATGGGCAAAAGATAGTTCCTTTGGCTTGAGGACGGAGAAAGGGCTTTCTCTGGGCCACTTGCTCCATAGCTTCAATTCCTAGAATTACCAAGCACTGGTTTCACCAGAGTCATATTGATTCGTATTGAATTTGTGGCTAGATTTCACTGTCTTTTTCTTACAATCTGGTTTATTGCAGAATTCAATCCTGTGAATTTTTAGGTTTCTAAACTCTACTTCAAGGTACCTAATACACTCTTCATGCTTAATCCCTGAATAAATAAAATGTATCATTCCTATTATAGACATAGTACATCATATGTAATATTCAGCACCCATAAGTGACCTACATTATTAATTATCCCCCCCCAAATCCCCTATATTAAGGCAGTTATTTTAGATGCTGCCCCTCCCCTCAAAGCAAGTAATTGAATAATCCATTTTAATAATAAACTATTTCTCTTTTTAAGTGCTCGTACCCCAGGGGACTGAGTTTCGAGCAATAAGCCTAAAGCCAATAGTTCTGAAAAGGCAATATGGGCTATGTTTTCAGATAGTAATACTTGGTAATTACATGGCACCTTTCTCATCGATTGTTAAAGAACTTTTTACCCCGCAAGTCCTCCCAAGGGCCTGAGGAGGCAGGTGGCAACTAGAAGCCCCCAAATCCACATGGGTGGAACAGAGGGGAGTGGCCACTTCAGAGAGGGCAGGCCTAACTTCTGAAGAAAATTCTTCTGCAGAAAATTGTTGGGTTGGGCTCAGCTCTGACTGCATGGAGCTAACATAATGTTAACAGAGATTGTCCTGTGTAGACAGTACGAATGACTCTGGAGCCATGAAATATTTAAAGTCCAGGAAGGCTGGCAGTGGGGTGTGGAGAGACAGCAACGTTGTCAATTACATGATAATAAAAATAATAATAACAGTATTTGTTAAGCACTTACTATGTGGCAATCTGTGCTGAGTCCTGGGGATAGATTCAAGATAAGCAGATTGAACACAGTCCCTATCCCACACAGGACTGATAGACGAAGAGGGAGGGAGAATAGGTATTTCATAGCCATTTTACAGATGAGGAAATTGAAGCACAAAGAATTTAAGTAACTTGCCCGAGGTTACATAGCTGGCAAGTAAGAGAGCCAGGATTAAAACCGAGGTCGTCTGACTACCGGGTCCGAGCTCTTTCTAACTAAGTCATGCAGCCTGGGCAGTGGGGTAATATTACCAATAGCAGTGATAATAGTATTCCTGAAGCCTAATGAGTGAAATCCACTATAGTAAGTAGTTGGGAAGTATCACAGAAGCGCACAGCAAATTCCCTGCCATCAAGGAGCCTATACTCTAATGGGGAAGATGTACAATAATAATAATAATAATAATAGTTGTGGTATTTATTAAACATTTACTATGTGCCAAGCAATGTCCTAAGGGCTGGGGTAAATCAAGTAGGACCCGATCCCTGTCCCTCTTGGGGCTCGCTACCTAAGTAAGAGGGAGAAGAGGCATTTCATCCCCATTTTACAGATGAGGAAACCGAGGTACAGAGAAATTAGATGACTTGTCCAAGGTTACACAGGAGGCATCTGGAGAAGCCGGGATCAGAACACATGACCTCTAACTCCCAGGCCTGTCCTCTTTCCACTAAGTCAGACTGCTTCCCGAGACATAGAAATACAAATATACATACGCACGCAAGCCATAAGGGGACCCATTTTGGTCTCCTCGTGCAGTAGGAGTGGAATATTCCAGGCCGAATCTACAGACAATACCCCTTCTCTAAAATCTACCTTCACCAACACACTCTTCATAAACATCCACTTCCCACAGTTCACATAAAAATCAGGAAACACATAGACACCTCCACCAAAGTGAGAGGGTTAATTGCTGTATTTTTTAAAGCCTCTAGGCTTCCTAAGAAATGACAACATTTCAGATGCATGAAAAGACCTGTTCTGGAGCCAAACACTAGGAAACATCTATCAAAGCACAAAAGAAATGACAGGCCATAGTATGCAGAAAAATAAGCATTTGAATTATCATCTTTCAAGATTTTGAGAAGGAATAACATTTATATAGATTGCCTGAGAAAGGAATGCCTGATTTATTCTCCCCTGAAACTTCTCAGAGAGGAAAACATGGGAAATCAAAATCCATTTGGGGCTCGCATCAATCAATTAATCAATAGATCATATTTATTGAGTGCTTACCGTATTCAGAGTACTGTATTAAGTGCTTGGGAGAGGGTCCCGTAACATAGTCGGCAGACACGTCCCCTGCCCCCGACGACCTCACGGTCTAGAGGGGGAGACGGATATTAAAATAAATTATGGATATGGACATTAGGGATAAGGGGCTGGGAGTGGGGTGAATAAAGGTACAGATCCAGGTGCATACTGTTAACCAATCAGTCGATCGGAGTCATTTATTAAGTGCTTATAGTATTCAGAAGACTATACCTAGTGCTAGGGAGAGTACAATCCAATAGTCGGGAGACACAATCCCTGCCCCAGAGGAGGACAGAATCTAGTAATTCTGGGGATTAAGACTGTGAGCCTCACGTGGGACAACCTGATTGCCCTGTATCTACCCCAGCAATTAGAACAGTGCTCTGCACATAGTAAGGGCTTGACAAATACCAACATTATTATTAGTAGTAGAGAAAGCAGCAGAATATAATAATTTGGGCATAAGTGCTGCGGGGTGGGGTGCTTAGGGGCTACTGACCCACGTACAGGGGTGATGCAGAACGGAGAGAGAGTAAGGTGAGGAATTGAGAGGATAGTCAGGAAAGGCTTCTTCTTGTTGTTTGTGACTTTGCTTTTCTGCCTCCCTGGCTGCCTGACACTTTTGCTGAAAATCAGTCACCCCCGCCTCTGGTTGTGATCTGTATTCAAACATTCATTCAATCAACCAATCCTATTTATTGAGGACTTTCTAGAAGGATGACCATCCTTAGCACTTTGAAGGCTAAGGAAACCTAAAGGCCTGCAGGTGGTTTCCCTAGCTGAAAAATACCTCCCAATCCAGGGCTGTCTCTATTCATTACTATTTAACTCAGATTTAAGGCTTGGCATCCACTTGGCATCACCAACTTCAGTGGATATTTCCTGAGGGAGCACAAGGTACCCAACACTCCACTGCCAACAATGGGTTTTTCTGATCCTTGTTTGCGAGCTTAAATGGAACTGTGCTTTGATTCTTGAAATATAATTGTTTGAAAACCTGCAAAGCCTTTCAAGAGATGTCAGGAGAAGCCCAAACGTCTCCTCCGCTTTATTGTTTTATTTCCCTTTTCATCTGTCTTATTTTTCAGGCTCTCATTCCAATCTGGGGCCAGACATTCAGCTAGTGTTAATGATCCCCAACGTGTAATGTGCAGAGATATGTTTAAAGTCCAAATAAAATCGGGCTTTAACCAACATCTTGTAACTGCCGCTGTAAATTTCAGCCAAGAACGTAAAGATCAATAAAAGAACAGGGTGATTGGTTTAATTACTGAATTGGGGATAGCTAAAAGCAGCCATTACGGAATATGAGAGGCGGTGAAATCTAGCAAAGGCTAAACCGGGAGCCTGGGGACCTGGGACCTTTTGCTTCCTCTGTCACTGATTTTCACAGTGTGGGGTGTCAAGCTCCATCTCTCTGATCTCAGTGTGTTCATTTTTCAGTTAGGGATGCGCCAGCACCTGCCCCCAAAGGTTCTTTGGTGAGAGATGCAATAACCACCCAGAGCGTCATCTTTTCTGTGCCCCGCCTAACCCAACTCGACCTCATCCCTCAAATTAAGCGTATTAAATTTTGATAAACCTCTAAATGTTCAACATGTAAATTTTACCGGGCACCTATTCAAAAGACATTTACGAACAATAGCTGATTAGTTCCCTGCAGCTCCTCTGAGGTGTATCGCAAGTATCCTTACCTCCTTTTGGCAGACTAATAGGCCAAAACCAAGTGAAGTGAATGACCTTGATTCTACAGAATTTTTCTTCTAAAATGCTCAAACCATCTGTCCCCTGGATTAACTCATTTCTCCTTTCATCTCTGTGAAGCCGGCAGGTGGATTCACTGCTATTTAGCAGAGGTGGAAATTAAAGCATGAAGAGAATCAGGTCTTCCAGCTGGACTCGGGAGTATCCAGTTGAATCAGTGATAGAGCAGATCAGAATCCACACCTTCTAATCCATTCAGGGGTCTTTAATAATAATAATGTTGGTATTTGTTAATCGCTTACTACGTGCAGAGCACTGTTCTAAGCCCTGGGGTAGATACAGGAGAATGAGGTTGTCCCACGTGAGGCTCACAGTCTTCATCCCCATTTTACAGATGAGGGAACTGAGGCACAGAGAAGTGAAGTGACTTGCCCACAGTCACACAGCTGACAAGGGGCAGGGTCGGCATTCGAACCCATGACTTCTGACTCCCAAGCCTGGGCTCTTTCCACTGAGCTATGCTGCTTCTCTGTTGAGCACCTACTATGTGCAAAGCATTGTACTAAGGACTGGTAGTCAGAGGACCTGGGATCTAATCCCAGCTCTGCCATCTGCCTGCCGTGGGATCTCGGGCAGACCATTTAAATTCTCTGTGCCTCGGTTTCTTCATCTATAAAATACAGATTAAATATGCTTTCTCTCTTCCTTCAGTTTGTGAGCCCCTTACGGGACAAGGACTACATCTGACCTGATTATCTTGTACTTAGTACAGTGCTAGCTTTTTAGTAAGCTCTTAACAAATGCCACAGATATCATTGTTATTGTTATGGCTATCATTATTATTATGAGCACGATAAAGGAAAAATGAGATTCGATCTCTAAATAATAGCCCTTAAGGAGCTCATAATCTAAAAAGGGGGTGGGGGTGTCTAGGGGTTTGGTGAATGCGCATGAATAAAGATTGCAAGCATTTTTCCCACTATTCACCCTGACTTTTCTGCGTCACCTAAGCACTTGGGTCTGTACCCTATAAGCATTTTGATTCCCACCCCACCTCCAGCCCCATAAGCAATCATGTTCCTATTCTTGTACTCTACCAATTCCCTGGTCTTGTCTTATGCTGTCGAGTCGTCTCCGACCCATAGGGACGCCGTGGACACCTCTCCCAGCACTCCCATCTCCATCTGCAATCGTTCCGGTGGTGTATCCATAGCGTTTTTTTGGTAAAAATAAGGAAGTGGTTTACCACCGTCTCCTACCGCGCAGGAAACTCGAGTCTCCACCCTTGACTGTCTCCCTAGCCACTGTTGCCCAGCACGGGGGAGTTTTGACTTGTAGCAGATTGCCTTCCACTCGCTAGCCACTGGCCAAGCTAAGAATGGAATGGATATGTTTCTGCCTGACCTCTCCCTCCCATAGTCGAGACCGGTGAATACTGTAAACTCTTCAAGTGCGACCCAGAGAACCTTTTCTCCTCTCTGATATTTATTTTAATGTCTGTTTCCCCCTATAGTCTGTAAGCACCTTGCGGGCAGGGAGCATGTCTACCAACTCTATTGTATTGTACTCTACCAACAACTTCGTATAGTGCTCTGCACCAGAAATAATAATAATAATGTTGGTATTTGTTAAACATTTACTACGTGCAGAGCACTGTTCTAAGCGCTGGGGTAGATATAGGGTAATCAGGTTGTCCCTCGTGAGGCTCACAGTCTTAATCCCCATTTTATAGATGAGGTAACTGACTGAGGCATAGAGAAGCCCACAGTCATACAGCTGACAAGTGGCGGAGCTGGGTTTCAAACCCATGACCTCTGACTTCCAAGCCCATGCTCTTTCCACTGAGCCATGCAGTAAGTACTTGATAAGTACCACTGATGGACTGATTGATTAAAAGCATAGTCTACCAACTCTCTTGTACGGTAGACTTCCAAGCGCTCTAGTACAGTGCTCTGCAGACAGTAAGAGCTCGATAAATACCGTTGATTTGATGGATTAATAAAGACCTCCAGAGCGTTGTGGTTGAAGAAGCTATGTTCAAGCCTTTAATACAGGGCTCTGCACACAGTAAACATTTAACTACTTACTAAGCAGCGTGGCTCATTGGAACGAGCCCGGGCTTGGGAGTCAGAGGTCATGGGTTTGAATCCCCGCACTGCCACTTGTCAGCTGTGTGAATGTGGGCAAGTCACTTCACTTCTCTGTGCCTCGGTTACCTCATCTGTAAAATGGGGATTAACTGTGAGCCTCCCGTGGGACAACCTGATTACCCTGTGTCTACCCCAGCGCTTAGAACAGTGCTCTGCACGTAGTAAGCGCTTAACAAATACCAACATTGTTATTATTACTATTGCTATTATTTCCTCTCAGGGTCACACCTGGAGAGTTCCCAATACTCTACCAGTCTCAATTACAGGAGAGAGAGTCAGACAGAGGCCTACCCATTCCATTCCTAGCTTGGGCAGTGGCTAGCGAGTGAAAGGCAATCTGCTCCAAGCCAAAGCTCACCTGCGCTGGGCAGATCAGCAGCGGCATGGGAGAGAATCATGGGAGAAGATTCAAGTTTACTGGGCAGACAGAGGCGATGGAAAGCCGCTTCCATATTTTTAGGAAGAAAACTCTATGGATCCACTACCAGAATGATCGCAGACGGAGGTGGGGCGTTCTGGGAGAGATGTGGCTCAGAGAAGCAGCGTGGCTCAGTGGCAAGAGCCCGGGCTTGGGAGTCAGAGGTCATGGGTTCGAATCCCCGCTCTGCCACATCAGCTCTGTGACTGTGGGCAAGTCACTTCACGTCTCTGGGCCTCAGTTACCTCATCTGGAAAATGGGGATTTTTATAACGGGACAAACTGATTACCCTGTATCTACCCCAGCACTTAGAACAGTGCTCTGCACATAGTAAGCGCTTAACAAATGCCAACATCATTATTATTACGTGTTCATGGCGTCGTTATGGGTCGACGATGACTCGACGGCGTAAGACAAGACTACTCAGTGTTTCTATTACTACCGCTACAAGCCAGAGTTCGTCAGTCACCGCGGACACAGCCCAAGTCTTCCCCTCTGGCTCCAAAGGTCCAGATCTGGGCAATTCAGTAGAGTCCCACCTTGGAGGTCATTGTGGGCAGGGAAAGTGTCTACCAACTCTGGTATATTGTACTCTCCAAAGCTCTTAGGAAGGTGTTCCGCACACAGTAAGCGCTCAACAAGACACAATTGATTCATTAATTGGAACCCACCCGGCTGGCCACCTAGATTAGAAGTCCAAGTTATCTCGATGATGTTGTCTTGCTTTGTTTTGTTCTGTTTTGCTTTGCTGACTGCCTCCCCCGTTTAGACTGTGAGCCGGTCACTGGGCAGGGATTGTCTCTATTGCCGAATTGCACATTCCAAGCGCTTAGTACAGTGCTCTGCACATAGTAAGTGCTCAGTAAATACTATTGAATGAATGAAAAGTTTGCTGGCTCCCAGATCCACATGAGGCTTCAGGGGAAAGGGCTCGAGGCATATGCAACTGAAACACTGACTGAACTTGCACCCGCAGGCACTGAGAGGAAGAGTTCATGAGCAAACACAGCAGCCGCAGGAAGGAAAGGCTGTGGCTTTGGCAGGGATTTGCTTGCTTGGGGCCTGGAGGAGATTTCATTCCTGGGATGTAGACAGAGCCTAGCCACCATGTCCCCGATGCCTCCCTCTCTCCCATCCTCTGAACTTTAAACTGCATTTCCAAACATATCGTATAAGCTAACATTTACTCGTTTCGAAGGAAGCCGAGCCCAGCCTTAACCCACTCTGCCTGGCCACTGGAAAAGGTCTGGATTAAGAATAATTTCTTCAATAAATAGGAACAAAGCCCTAAGATGCCCAGAAAAAAAAAATGTATAAACCCTTCAACTTCATTATTATTAATGGCTGTAATTTATCGGGCGCTTTTCTCTGAGGAGGTCAAAGTGTTTTACAGCCTTGCTCAGAGTAATCTTGACGGTGCTTGTGTCTGTACAAGAGAAACCTTTTTGGTAAGGAATCTTCCAGTTGGAAATGGAATGATTTACCCAATTTGTCCTCAGTAAAGCTAATACTGGCTATTACTAGTAAAGGAGTAGACAGAAAAGAAATTTTAGAGTCCCATTCGTTCATTCAATAGTAGTTATTGAGCACTTACTATGTGCAGATCACTGTACTAAGCGCTTGGACTGTACAATTTGGCAATAGATAGAGACAATCCCTGCCCAGTGATGGGCTCACAGTCTAAACCATACACCTTGTCTTGTCTGCGTGCCCATCCTGGAAATCCTGACTTTAGCTTATAATAATAATAATAATGATATTATTATCATTATGATAAGGAAGTGGGTTCTGACCCCCCACTCTGCCACTTGTCTGCTGTGTGACCTTGGGCAAATCACTCAGCTTCTCTGGGCCTCAGTTCCCTCATCTGTAAAATGCATATTAAGACTGTGAGTCACGTGAGGGATATGGACTGTGTCCAACCTGATTAGCTTGTATCTTACCCAGCACGTAGTATGGTTCATGGCACAGAGTAAGCTCTTAAATAATAATAATAATAATAATGTTGGTATCTGTTAAGTGCTTACTATGTGCAGAGCACTATTCTAAATGCTGGGGTAGATACAGGGTAATCAAGTTGGCCCATGTGAGGTTCACAGTTAATCCCCATTTTACAGATGAGGTAACTGAGGCAGAGAGAAGTGAAGTGACTTGCCCACAGTCACACAGCTGACAAGTGGCAGAGCTGGATTCGAACCCATGACCTCTGACTCCCAAGTCCGGGCCCTTTCCACAGAGCCACAAATCCCATTTAAAAAGTAGTCCCAAATAGAAGTGTTGGGTGGTGACAGACATTTCCTTCAGTCTCCACTGCGGGTCCTTAACTGAACTAGAAACAGATCTCGAGTTGGGAGCGAGGGAAGTGAAAATAAAAAATCAGGGCGATAGCCTGACTTTGGAAGGCACTATTCTGGTGGTGTCTGGTTTGCTGAGCGATATAATTAAATCTAAAACCTGAATCAGACTTGGGCCTGATCCAGTAGCTTCTGCGCTTGGTTCCCGCCACCTCATTCTGAGCCAGCCACGGCTGCAGTTAGCCGGCCCAGCGACCGTGAGAACGGTGAACCGTCTCCACAGCTTAGGCCAGGGAGGAGCCACCACCAAAAGAAATAGCAGCATTTCCAAGCTCGGAAAAGGGAAGGAGTGAGGCCTTGTGGATAAAGCACGGGCCTGGGAGCCAGAGGACCTGATTTCTAATTTCGGCCCAGTGCTGTAGCTCTTGAACCCCAGAACTCATACCAAGATCAATTTTCAGGAGAGCCGTCCCAGCCTTATGTCCCAATTCCCACTGTTGCCCTCAGATTGGGGATGACCTGGCCACAGCCTCCCTTCGTTCTGTCTCTTTCCCCCAGTAGCATCCCCTCCCCTTCGTAGGGAGGGAGACCTCTAAACTGTACGCTCACTGTGAGCAGGGAATGTGTCTGTTTACAGTTTTATGGTACTCTCCCAAGTGCTCCTCACAGTGTTCTACGGTAAGCGCTCAATAAATACGATTGACTGACTGACTGTTAACTCGCATTTCCCTCCCTCCCTGTTAAAGATCTGAGTAAAATAGGAGTCAGGAATCCTCCGTTCAACTAAACGCCGCAGCCTTTCTAATCTGCAAATACTTTACGATCCTACGATTTCTAATTTCGGCTCCGCCTCTTGCCTGCTGTGTGACCTTGGGTGAGTCACTTAACTTCTCTGTGCCTCAGTTTCCTCCACTGCAAAATGGAGATTCAATACCTGCTCTCCCTCCTACTTAGACTGTGAGCTCCTTGTGGAACAGGGACTGCATCTGGCCTGAATGACTTATATCTACCACAGAGCACGGAACAGTGCTTGACATAATAATAAGCCCTTAACAAATACCATTAAAAGAAAACTTAGCTACCTGCCCCCTTCCTTCCTGTCATTACAGTACGCAACTCTCCAAAGCCTCAAAAAGCTGGTATGTGGACTCTTGTCCTAAATGATAAGCCACGCTGCTTTATTCACTGGGCAAAATTCCCTTTTCTAAATTGGAAGATGCTCTCTCTGATAGAGTTGAGTTCTGGGCTTGCGTGGCAAAAGGAGAGAACTCCTTGGGAGGCTACCAGGGTTCAGTAAAGGCAAACTCCAGAGAGGATACCCATTTACAAACCTCTGCTCCTCATAATTCTCGGGGATAACATAAATAGCACCTAAAAAGTTACCACCCATTCTCCTTCCCACCTCTAGTCCTTTCTTTAAGCAAAAGGTGCAAGGCTTCCTGGGGTCAAACAAATGTATGGTGACCCAGTGGCCCAGTGGACCACTGACTGAGTAGCCCGTAGGTAAACTGTTACTTCCTTTAGAATGATATGAATGTCTCAGAACAACCCTTTCTTGGCCATGGACTGCACAGTGGAAGCATAGGACCAACATCTGGGGATCCATATGGCATTTGACAACTCCCCACAGCTAAGTCGCTCCCTGCCTTTGCTTGATGGAGAAAGAGTATTTAACAACTTTGCACTGATAAGAGAAGGTGGTACAAACTGTGGGCCTTGGTTTGGAAAAGAGATTTGCTGCCCTTAATGGAATGAGAAGGTGTAAATATATGCTAAAGTGGCACTGAAAGTCTGTGAGACAGTTCCTGGCTTCCCGAAGGTGTGACACCCTGAAAGACTGCCTCTGTATCCACTTCATAATATGTTTCTTTGCAGGTTTCATGCTCCGTCTTGGTGCCTATCTCCAGATCAGTAATGCTCTGAGCGGTCTGGAATGGTGCTGGACCCTCGGCACCCCCTGCCTCTCCTCAGTTTCCCTTCCCATGTGAGACTTTTGGTTTCCAGACTATCTTGGCGGGTTTCTGCTTGCACCGGCCCAGCTCTCAAACCCCAGAATTCACAGCCAGATCAATGCTCAGGAGAGCTGTTCCAGCCTTATGTCCCAGTTCCCCGTGTTGCCCTCAGGTTGGGGATGACCTGTCCACAGCCTCCCTTCTTTCTGTCTCTTTCCCCCAGTAGCATCCCCTCCCCTTCGTAGGGAGGGAGGCCTCTAAACTGTAAGCTCACTGTGGGCAGGGAATGTGTCTGTTTACAGTTCTATGGTACTCTCCCAAACACTCATCACACTGCTCTACGGTAAGCACTCAATAAATACGACTGACTGACTGACTGTTAATTTGCAATTCCCTCCCTCCCTGTTAAAGATCTGAGTAAAACAGGAGTCAGGAATCCTCCGTGCAACTAAACGCCACAGCCTTTCTAATCTGCAAATACTTTACGATCCCTTCATGTCTCCAAACGATGGGGCATGGTCTCGATTCACAGCTTGTAAAATGAATCTAATCCATGTATATATCACTGTTCCATATGTTATCACATTTGGCCCAGGACAGTGGATAAATGATTTTTCCCGGGCATGAGTGTACATCATTAATGATGGGTAACGATTAGCAGCATCCTTCCCCTGATGAAACTCAGAGTACAAGTTTGAATTTTCTGGCCTACCTAAAAAGAAGGTCCCAGGCAAGGTGTTACTCTTCTCTGAAAGCCACCCTGGTCGCCATTGATAAGAAGGTGTTTCATGAAAAATCAATATGCAGTATCCAATCTTATTATTAAAACCTTTCGGGATCTTGCCACGTTTTAGCTCTCCTAGGTAGCACCTCACTGGTGTCAGACCGCTCGGATCAGGACCGGTCAGAATGGGTTGATTGGGTGGCCTAGGGTCAATCAGTCAATCAATCAATCAATTGTATTTATTGGAGTGTTTACTGTGTGCAGAGTGAACGTGCAGAGAAGGACTGGGGACAGTTCTAGGGAGTTGGAATTTACAATCGAGCAATCCTTACCCAGTATTCTTTGCAGCAGAAGATAACTAATCCACAGCTAAAACCTCAAGCCCAGAAATGACAATGCAGAGCACTGTACTAAACGCTTGAGAGAGTACAATACAATCAGAGTAGTCCTGAGGAAACAGCCCCTGTTGGCCACTTTAACAGAAGGGCGCAAACCGACTTGACAGTTTGTTGAAAGACTGCTGTGAGAAATTAGATTGCAACCAAAATGGATATAGGGGCTCTCCTAGGGCCCTGATTGTGGAGGGACTGAAAGCTGAGGAGCCCTCAGTTGGCTGCTTTTTTGCTGCCTTCTCTTCATGTCAAACACTGGGTGCAGTCAGGCATAGGAGCTGAAATCCTGGCCTCTGAACTGCTCGGCATCAAGGATTATCATTGGCTGTCCGCTCTCCGAAGTCCCAGCCGTCCTGGCTTTCATCTGAATGTTCTCTTCCTTATTCTGGGAAGGAAAATGAAGGGCAGAGAGCGCAAGACACCTTTTATGAACTGCTGGCAGTTAAGATTGGCCCCTGTCTGATCTCGACCTGAACAAAAAGAACAACGGGGAATTCTGTCTCTCAGGGTCCCAGGAGACTTCTCAGGTTGACTTATAAGGTGGAAAGTCAAATCTGTCTACCTTATTCGCTCAATGCCTCTTGTTCCACAGTGGTTCCCCTCAAGATCACTAAGAAAATGTTAGTGATTGTGGTGTTTGTTTAGCACTTGCCATTTGCCAAGCACTGTTCTAAGCTCTGCGGTCAATACAAAATAATTAGGTTGGACACAATCCCTGTCCCAAATGGGGTTCATTAAGTAAGTAGGAGAACAAATATTTAGGCCCTATTTTACAAAGTAGGACACTGAGGCATAGAGAAGTTAAGAGACTTGCCTAACACGACAAGGAGGGGCACACCCAACCCTGTAATGATAATAATAGTTGCATATTTGTAAAACTCTTACTCTGTGCCAGGCACTCTACTAAGCGCTGGAGTAGATACAAGCTAATCAGGCTGGATACAGTCCCTGTCCCACCTGGGGCTCACAATCTTAATCCCCATTTTACAGATGAGAGAACTGAATCACAGAGAAGCGAGATGATTTGCCCAAGGTCACGTAGCAGACAAGTGGTGGAGCCGGGATTAGAAGTCAGGTCCTTCCCTTTCCACTGGACCCCACAGCTTCCCCTAGCTGGAGATGAGGGCTCACCTCAGTGATTCGCCTCAGGGATCTGGCCCGGGGACAGAATTTTCTGTGCTTCTCCATCCCGGTTAACCAACTCCTTCAATGTCAGAGTTTGAGTTTCCCCAGTCTGGTGCCCTCAAGGAGGAAGTCACAGACAGTGATCCTTTTCATTCCTGCCTTGTGTTAGATTTCTCCAGGATGCTGAGATCCCGCCCTCTTTCTCACATCATTGAAACCCGTTTTTAGTCCTTCCATCAGTTTCCTGCTTTATAAAGCCCAGGCCCGAGAGTCGGAGAACCCGGGTTCTATTCTCTGCTCTGCCACTTCACTTCTCTGTGATTCAGTTCTCTCATCTGTAAAATGGGGGTTAAGACTGTGAGCTTCATGCGGGAAAGTCACGTCGCATTTCTGAGCCTTTGTTCCCTCATCTGCAAAATGGGGATTCAATGCCTGTTCTCCCTCCTATTAGCCTGTGAGCCCCACGTGGGACCTAATTATCTTGTACCTATCCCAATAATGAGTACAGTGCCTGGCAGATGGTGATTAACAATAATTATTATTATTACTCATCTCCATCTTCAGGGAATAGTCAAGTCACATCCATTCCCTGCTTCCTGTTATTGCCCATCTCAGAGCACTCCTTTAGAGTGATTCTCCATCTCTATGTGGATGACACCCAAATCTATATCTCCTCCCCTGTTCTCTCTCCCTCCCTCCAGGATCACACCTCCTCCTGTCTTCAGTACATCTTTACTTGGATGTCCTCCCGCCCCCTAAAACTCAACATGTCCAAGACTGAGTTCCTTATCTTCCCTCCCGAACCCTGTCCTCTCCCTAACTTTCCCGTCACTGTGGACGGCACAACCGTCTCTCCCGTCACACAGGCCCGCAACGTTGGGGTCATCCTTGACTCCGCTCTCTCAGTCACCCTACATATCCAATCCGTCACCAGAGCCTGCGGGTCTCACCTTCACAACAGCGCCAAGATCCACCCTTTCCTCTCCATCCAAACAGCTATCACGTTAGTACAATCACTCATCCTATTCCGACCGGATTACTGCATCAGCCTCCTTTCTTACCTCCCAATCTCCTGTCTCTCCCCACTTCAGTCCCTACTTCACTCTGCTGCCCAGATTATCTTTCTACAGAAATGTCCTGGGCATGTCACCTCTCTCCTCAAAAATCTCCAGTGGTTACCTATCAACCTCCATATCAAACAAAGACTCCTCACTATTGGCTTCAAAGCTCTCCGTCACCTTGTCCTTTCTTACCTCATCTCCCTTCTCTCCTTCTACATCCCAGCCCAGACACTCTGCTTCTCTGGTGCCGCTAACCTTCTCGCCGTGCTTCATTCTCACCTGTCCTGCCGTCGACCCCTGGCCCACGTCCTACCTCTGGCCTGCAATGCCCTCCTTCCTCAAATCCTCCAAACAATCACTCTTCCCCCTTCGAAGCCCTACTGAAGCCTAACTTCCCCCAAGAAGTCTTCCCAGGCTAAGCCTCCCTTTTCCTCAGCTCCCCTCTGCGTCACTTTGCTTTACCCCCTTCTCCCCACCCCACAGCACTTATGTATATATGTATACACCTATAATCTACTTATTTATATTGATGCCTGCTTACTCCTTTTGATGTGTATATATCTATGATTCTATTCATTTATATTTATGCCTGTTTACTTGTTTTGATGCCTGTCTCCCCCCTTCTAGACTGTAAACCCGATATGGGCAGGGATTGTCTCTCTTTATTACTGAATTGTATTTTCCAAGCGCTTAGTTCAGTGCTCTGCACACAGTAAGCGCTCAATAAATACGATCGAACGAACGAATGAATTGGTGACCTGTGTTATTCAAGGCCGTTGCTACGCACCAGTGAGCCAGGATTTCCCAGGCTAAGGTCAGCTCTCGACGAGCAGCGCAGGGAGGAATAAGCTGAGTCTGATGCCAAACTATGGATACAAGTCAAGACCTCACCAGCTCCCACAGGATGAACATTTGCATTTATTTTCCCAACCCTCTTGACTGGGGTGAAAAGTGAGATAAGGGGGGAATGTAAAAATGAAGGAGATGGAAAGGAAGGGTGAAGGAGGAACAGGGGATGGGGAGGAAGACAGGTCCTAGAACGGGAGACTGGTGATTTTAAAGATTAAGCCATATTCATGCACGGGGACAGACACGGCCTCTGAGACGGTCTTGACGATGCTTTCATCCTCGAACAGTAAGTCCTACCGCCCCGCATCTCCGACTCCACCGTCCAGAGGCTTAGCCTGGGCCATCCAGCAGGATCAAGGCACAGCAACATAGGCAGGACTGTTTCCCCACACTAGGAGGGAAAAAGCCCAGGCCACAGCGACAGGCAATTCACAGAGCAAGTCGATGGAGCTCAACGCCATTTTGGAAAGGCAGCAGTAAATGGTGAAGGGCAGAGAGCATGTGGGGAAGGCTCTCTGATGAATTTGAAAGCTCGGTGTGATTGACACGAAGAGTTAAGTCTTAATAGTGAGTTACAGGGACCTGATCAAGGTTATTAGGCTGTGAAATAGACTAACCTTGAGAGCAGTCCCCTTTGCCCTGGGCAGGCTTTCTCCATCCACACTATGAAGGACTTTTTTTTTCCAAGCTTGTAGCCAATCCATAACACATGGATTTTTTTTCCACTCCCAGAGTTTTCCTTCCTTCAAATTCTTTGATGTGGGTGGCTTGGACAGATTAACCCCTTCTTTTCTCTTCATTGTAAGCTCTGTAAGCCTCGGGAGGACAGGGAATGTGCTTATCGACTCTGTTGTATTGTACTCTCCCAAGCGCTTAGTTCAGTGCTCTGCACGCAATAAGCACTGAGTAAATGCAACTGACTGATCACATCTGTTGATTTCATTGTACTCTCCCAAGTGCTTAGTGCAGCACGTGTTACAGGCTCCAGTCTCACAACCTTGGCGTTATCCTTGACTCATCGCTCTCATTCGACCCACATATTTGATCTGTCACCAAATCCTGTCAGTTCAACCTTCACAACGTCACTAAAATCTGCCCTTTCCTCTCCATCCAAACTGGTAGCGTGCTAATTTAAGTACTTATCCTATCCTGGTTTGTTTACTGCATCGGCCTCCATCCTGACCTTCCGGTCTCCTGTCTCTCCCCACTCCAGTCCATACTTCACTCTGCTGCCAGGATCATTTTCTTACAGAAACGTTCTGTACGTGTCTGCTCACTCGAGAACTTCCAATTGTTGCCCATCCACCTCCACATCAAACAGAAACTTCTTACCTCCCTGATTTCCTACTACAACCCAACCCACACACTTCTCTCCTCCAATACCAACCTTCTCACTGTACCTCAATCTCATCCACTATGCCCCGACCTCTCGTCCTGCCTCTGGCCTGGAACTTCTGCGCGCTAACCTTGATTTTCCGCCCATGACTCCCGTGCCGCCGCTGCTGCCCAGCACAGATGAGTTTTGACGTGTAGCCGATTGCCTTCCGCTCGCTTGCCACTGTCCAAGCTAGGAATTGAATGGGTATTCTTTGGCTTGGCTCTCCCTTCGGTAGTCTAGACCGGTAGAGTACCGGAAACTCCAGTTGTGACCGTGAGAGGGGAAAGTGATTTGCCCAGGATCATACAGCAGGCAGAGCAGGTGCTCCTGCCTCTGGTCCGGAACACCGTCACCCTCGAATCAATTACTCCTCCTCAGACAACGATGACTCACCCCCACTTCAAAGCCTTATGGAAGGCACATCTCCTCCAAGAGGTCTTCCCCAACTAAGTTCCAGCTTCCTCTTCTCCCTCTCCCTTCTGCATCAGCCTGACTTGCTCCCTTTGTTCCCCCCACCCCCAACCACACAGCACTTATGTACATATCTGCAATTCATTTATTTATATTAAAGTCCGTCTCCTCCTCTAGACCGAAAGCTCGTTGTGGGCAGGAAATCGGTCATCATCAGTCGTTAGCTAATCGTTGTATTGTACTCTCCCAGGTGCTTAGTACAGTGCTCTGCACAGAGTAACACTCAATGATTAAATGTTTGAATGAATGGTATGGCCGGGATTAGAGTCCAGGTCCTCCGATTCTAAGCCCCACGTGCTTTCCACTAGGCTCCGCTGCTTTACCGTGCCAGTGCCATCTGAAAGAGCTACTCCTGGCCTCCCCGGCTGACCTTGCGGTTAACTAGGCCACTTGGAGCTACTGAAGGTGTAGGGATATGCAGTTCTCTCTAAGTACAAGAGGCTCAGAAGGGAGGTTAGGAAACATTCCTGTTGACAAACAACCACCAAGATCTCCAACTAAGGATGGAATGACTTAAGGGAATGGCGATGAGCTGTGAAGAACTCCTTCCAGGATCTGGGGCCAAAAGTCATTAGTCTGGGGGCACTGAGACCAAAAATCCTTAGTCTCTAATGGGCATTCACCAGGCTGGTGATTCTCCTAGCCATTCCAAGGAGAATGCCTTCAGCATTAGTTCCTGGGGTAATTCAGCATAGACTGGAGAGAGCCCCGAGGGTGAAATGTTGACTTCAGACTTGGGGGGAGGCTCAGGAAGGTCTATTGTGTCCCTTGAGCTGGTCCAAGGGATAAGTAAATCAATCAACTAAGGAGTCTATTTATTTATTTATTAAGTGCCATCAAGTCCTTTCCGAGTCACAGCGACTCCATGGATATACTTTTTCCCAAAGGTCCTGTCCTCTGCCATAATCCTCAATCTTTCTAATGGTTCTTCTGTTATCATTGTTATGGTCTCTAACCATCTAGCTGCTGGTCTGCCTCTTCCACATTTTCCCTGGACTTTTCCTAGGATAACTGTCTTATCCAGAGAATTAGTCCTCCTGATGATGTGTCCAAAATACGTTCATCGAATTTGAGTCATTTGGCCTTCCAAAGACCACTTTGGTTTAATTTGCTCCCAAATCCATTCGTTTGTTTTTCAGGCAGTCCATGGTATTGGCAAAAGTCTTCTCCACCACCACAGTTCCAACGAATCGTTCTTCTTTCTATCTTGTTATTTCACTGTCCAGTGGTCCATGGACTAGTTTTAATCAGAATGCATGTCAACTACTGGGGCTTCGGTTTGCTCCAGAATACTTGAGATCTCAGAAGCCACCGGTGGTGGGTGCCTTTTAAAAAAATATTTTATGGTATTTGTTAAGTGCTTATTATGTTCCAGGCACTGTACTAAGCACTGGGGTAGATACAAGGAAACCAGGTTAGACACAGTCCCTGTGTCACATAGGGCTCACCCGGCTCAGGGTCTTAAACCCCATTTTACAGATAAGGTAACTGAGGCACTGAGGAGTTGAGTAAAGTGCCCAAGGTTACCCAGCAGACAGGTGGCAGAGATGAAATTAGAACCCAGGTTCTTTTGACTCTCGGGCTGTGTTCTATCCATCAGGCCTCTGATCCTGGAAAATTTGTGTTGTTTTTTTACTGAAAATTCCTCTGTTTGCCTTTTGCATTGCCTTGAGCACTACTTAGACTGTGGCCTAGTGGAAAGAGGACAAGCCCAGGACTCAGAAGGACCTGGCTTCTAGTTTCATCTCTGCCACTTGTCTGCTGTGTGACTTTGGGGACATTACTTAACTCTCTGTGCCTCAGTTACTCACCTGTAAAATGGGGATTTAATACTTTGTTCTCCCTCCTAGTTAGACCCTGAGCATTCTGAGGGACACAAATTGTATCCTACCTGATTATTCTTCATCTACCACAGTGCTGGGCGTATAGTAGACAGCTTAACAAATACCCTTATCATGTGGGAGGGTGACTGTGTCCAACCTGATTATCTTGCATCTACCCCAGCACTTACATTGCTTGGCACAGAGTAAATACTTAACAAACACCACGATTATGACCGAGGTGCAGAAGATCCTTTTGGTCGTCATTCAGGGTGAAGCATCCCATGTTTCCCAAGCCACACCAGGAAATCTTTAACTTTCACTCAGAAAAGGAATTAAAATCCCTCCCACTGATTTCAGGTGATCCCTCAACACATCCTGTAACCTTGGTGAAAAGGCAAGATGGGAAGGAAAGCAGTCATTTCTCTTGACGTCCAGGGGTTTGGCTGTTTCTCTGCGTGATGTCCCAGGTCTCTGTTTCTTCTGGGGTTGTTTTTCAATGCAGTTTTTTTTTTTTATGTAGTATTTGTTAATGCTTACTGTGTGCCAGGCACTGTACTAAGTGCTGGGGTGGATGCAAGATAATCAAGTTGGACTGCTAAACAACCACTGGGGCCTCTGGCTCTGTCAGCCATTCTGCCTTAATTAAATGACACCAGCAATTTCATCAATAAGGTTTTGATTGTTGCCTGACAAGTGAACAATACACAAAGCCCACAATAGCGTCTATCAATCAGGTACTACGGGAAATTGAGAATGACAACGAAACCCACGGCATTAAATCACCCACGGTGCTGGGAAATTCATCAGAAATCTGGTATGGTTGAAAATTAAGGAGGTTTTAATGAATTAAATCTTTGAGTTTCCTATAGACAATGGGCCTGAACTTGGCGTGTATCTGATTCACAGAGAGGATCAACCCACATAGATGACAACGATAGCGCTGATTCATCCCCGGGCCTTCTCGGCTCTCAGCTTCTGCTTCTCTCCCTCCCTACTTTCTTACCTCTCCTACCATCCGGAAGGTCAGGACTGGGCTTCTAGCCCTTCTGCCTCCCTACAGACTCAGTGTTCCCGGTTTCCGCTCCTGTTCCCGAAGGAGCAGCAGTCTCACTTGCACAATCTGTCCCTTTCTGCAGACGGTTTTCTTCACCACTTTCCCCTTTCCTTTTCTCAGTGCTCTTCCCCATCTCCTGGTGTCTCTTTCTTTCATTTCTAACTCAGTATATGGAAGCAGCTTGGCCAATGCAAAGATCCTGGGTCTAGGAGTCAGAGGACTTGGGTTCTAATCCCAGCTCTGCCACCTATCTGCTGTTTGACCTTGGGCAAGTTCATTTCACTCCTCTGTGCCTCAGTTACCTTATCTTTAAAATGGAGATTAAGACAGTGAGCCCCATGTGGGACATGGATTGTGTCCAACCTGCTTACTTTGTGTCTACCCCAGTGCTTAAAATCGTGCCTGACACATAATAAGTGCTTAACAAATACCTTTTTTTTAAAAAAAAAAAAGCCATTTCCCTCCTATCTGCTATTCACTGTTTTTTTGCAAGTGGTGAGAATAGCAAGTTAACAGAGCAGATGAAAAATCTCCACTCTTTGCGGTATGTTGGACCCCACTATCAATATATCAGTCTGTAGATAGCTGTTTGCCAGCAGGACGTAGACCGGTAACATTAATGGTGATCAAGAGTAGAGTGGGTTTATAGAGTTCGGTGAAAAAGGATGTTCAGCCTGGGAGTGAGGCAGACTGGATAAAACGGATCTAAGGCCAGGTGCTTAACAGCTTGGTCTTAATATAGGATCATCTGAAATTACAATGTTCAAGTCTAGAAATTTGGTGGAGTCAAAAGCTTCTTGAAGGCAGAAAACTTTAGCCAGTGTCAGATTGACTTCAAAATTCAAAATCCAAAAATGAGACCGGGAATGGTCCCAAAGCCAATTTTTTTATGTAGTATTTGTTAAGTGCTTACTGCAAGCCAGGCATTATGCTAAGCGCCGGGGTGGATGCTTGATAATCCGGTTAGACACGGTCCCTGTCCCACATGGAGCTCACAGTCTTGTTTGCTATTTACAGATGAGATAAGCGAGGCAGAGAGAAGTGAAGTGACTTACCCAGGGTCACACAGCGGACAAGTGCTAGAGATGGGATTAGAACCCAAGTCCTTTCGACTCCCAGGCCCAGGCCATTTTTCCACCAGGCCATGCTGCTTCTTGACCGCTTAGCCCAATATTTTTTAAGTAAGCACTTAATAAATACCATAATTCCAGGAACAGAAGTTGCATCATCATGCTGACCTAACTGGTTCTAAGTAGCTTCTTGTTTGCTCAGAGCTGGAATATGTAAAGAGCTAGTTGGAAGAGATTTTCGTTATAAGGTTGACGCTTATAGCCAAATGTAACTGACACGGCCCACACTGCCTCTGGATCACAGGAAATTTCCCAGTATTTCAGGAAGCCTGTCCTTCATCAGATTCCATCCAACTCAAAGTCTGAACATAGGCACCTAGACCCATTTAAACCTTGCTCTTTTTTGGCCCCATCCATAATAATAATAATTATAGTACTTGTTAAGGCTTACCACATGTCAAGCACCTTTCTAAGCCCTGGGGTACAAGTTAATCAGGTTGGACACAGTCCCTGTCCCACATGGGGCTCACACTCTTAGTCCCCATTTTACAAATAAGGAAACTAAGATCCAGAGAAGTAAAGTGACTTGCCCAAGGTCACACAGCAGACATGAGGTGCAGCCGGGATTATAATCCATGACTTGACTCACAGGCCCGTGTTCTGTCCACTAAGTCAGGCTGCTTCTCACACCGTCTCACACAGTCCCTCTGTCTCACATGGTCCGCCAGGCCAGGAGGGAGCTTCTGAGGCCATCAGGGCCCACAGTTAGCCCAGTTACCTGAATGCTATGGGAGCAGTAGCCAAACTTGGTTTGGCTTGGTGGAGGAATTGTTCAGGATACCTCCAAAAATTCCTCTGGTAATGAGCTCCTAAGAAGGGCATCATCCATTCATTCATTCATTCATTCAATTGTAGCAGCTTGGCTCAGTGGAAAGAGCACGGGCTTGGGAGTCAGAGGTCATGGGTTCGAATCCCGGCTCCGCCGCTTGCCAGCTGGGTGACTGTGGGCAAGTCACTGAACTTCTCTGTGCCTCAGTTACCTCATCTGTAAAATGGGGATGAAGACTGTGAGCCTCTCGTGGGACAACCTGATTACCCTGTATCTACCCCAGCGCTTAGAACAGTGCTCTGCACACGGTAAGCACTTAACAAACACCAACATTATTTATTGAGCACTTACCGTGTGCAGAGCACTGAATTAAGCGCTTGGGAGAGTACAGTACAAAAATAAACAGACACATTCCCTGCCCACAAGGAGCTTACCCTGGGAAGCAGCATGGCCTGGTGGACAGAGCCCAGGTCTGGGAGTCTGAAGGACCTGGGTTCTAATCCCATCTCCACCACCAGTCTGGTGTGTGACCTTGGGCAACTCACGTAACTTCTCTGTACTTCAGTTACCTTATCTGTAAAATGGGATTAAGACTGTGAACCCCATGAGGGACAGGGGCTGTGTCTAACCTGATTAGTTTATATCTACCCCAGCGCTTAGAACAGTGCTTGGCACATAAGGACTTAACAAGTGCTATTATCATCAAGGGCATCCACAGGTTAACCTAAGTGACAACTTGGCTACCGTCACTAGGTGGCAAGATGTGGGATGGATAAGCCAGTGTGTTCCGAGGCTCAGTGGAAAGAGCCCGGGCTTGGGAATCAGAGGTCATGGGTTCGAATCCCGGCTCCGCCGCTTGCCAGCTGGGTGACTGTGGGCAAGTCACTTAACTTCTCTGTGCCTCAGTTACCTCATCTGTAAAATGGGGATGAAGACTGTGAGCCTCACGTGGGACAACCTAATTCCCCTGTATCTAACCCCAGCTCTTAGAACAGTGCTCTGCACATAGTAAGCGCTTAACAAATACCAACATTATTATTATTATTCCCCATTCTCTTCTCCTGAAAAGAGTGAAACAGTGCCACTAGGCAAATTGCCAAATGTCCTCTTAGGTTGTCGGACCTGGTCTGAGGGGGAAGGCAGAGGGTTAGAAAGGAAGTGAGGCTGAGTTTCGCGTCAGTTCATTCATTAATACCTATTGGGTACTCCTCATCAGTCAATCAATCAGTGGTCTTTATTGAGCACCTACTTGCTTCAGGAAGCGCACAGTAAATACCCCTGATAGATTGGGAGAGTGCAGTATAACACTGTTTTAGGAATGGTCCTTTCCCACAAGAGCTTACAGTCTAGAGGAGGAGACAGACATTAAAATGAATTATGGATATATACAAAAGTGCCGTGGGGCTGAGGGTGGGTTAAATGTCAAGTTCTTAAAGGGCGCAGAACCGAGTGCCTCGGCGACACAGAAGGGAGAAGGATTAGGGGAAATAAAGGCTCAGTCAGGGAAGGCCTGTTGGAGGAGATGTGCTTTTAATAAGGCTTGAAGGTAGGGAAAATGGTTGTCGTTGTCTTATGCTGTCGAGCCGTGTCCGACCCGTAGCGACGTCGTGGACCTGTCTCTCCCAGAACGCCCCGCCTCCATCTACAATCGTTCCGGTAGTATATCCATAGAGTTCCTTGGTAAAAATATAGAAGCGGCTTACCGCTGCCTCCTTCCACGCAGAAAACCTGAGTCTCCGCCCTTGACTCTCTCCCATGCCTCTGCTGCCCAGCACAGGTGAGGTTCGACTTGTAGCAGATTGCCTTCCACTCGCTAGTCACTGCCCAAGCTAGGAATGGAACAGATAGACCTCTGCTTGACTCTCCCTCCTGTACCGGAGACTGGTAGAGGACTGGAAACTCTCCAGGAGCGACCCTGAAAGGTGAGGGAAAATGGTCGTCTGTTGAATACGAAGGGGGAGGGAATTCCAAAACAGAGGGAGGATGTGGGCGAGGGATTGGTGGGAGGTAGATAAGATTAAGGTACAGTGAGAAGGTTGGTATTAGAGGAGAGAAATGTGCCTGCCGGGTTGTAATAGGAAATCAGCAAGATAAGGTAGGCGGGGGAGAACTGATCGAGTGCTTTAAAGCCTATGGTAAGGAGTTTCTGTTTGTTGTCGGGGTGGATGGGTAACCACTGGAGCTTCTTGAAGAGTGGGGAAGATAGATTGAACATCTTTTTAGAAAATGATCCAATGAGGACAGGAGCTGGAGGGACACGAGACGAGGAAGTAGGAGAGGAGGCTGATTCAGTGATTCAGGGCGGGAAGTGATAAGTGTTTGGATCGGAGCGGTAGCTATTTGGATGGAGAGGAGAGGGTAGATTTTAGAGGTGTTGTGAAGGCAGAACCAACAGAGTTTGACTGAATATGTGGGTTGAATGAGAGAGATGAGTCGAGGATAATGCCACAGTTAAGGGCTTGGGAGATTGGGAGGGTAGTGGTGTTGACTACAGTGATGGGAAAGTTAGGGGAAGTACTAGGCATTTGGGAGACTATAATGAAAGCAAAAGACACGACGCCTCTTCTCTAGGAGTTTATCATCTAATAGTTGGGGTAGGATCTTTTTCCAGACTCCAACTCTCAGTTTCCTCAACATCAAATTGGCAGTTGACAAAGATTGAGCCTGGTAGATTTGAGACCCAGCATGGGTGGTCGAAGGGGAGTCCCCGGAAGGGTAGACTGAAAGAAAAGATGACAGGGAGGGGTTCATAATGAGGTTAATGGCCTAAATCATTAAATCATAAATCATAAAGGGAGAGAGGGTCCTAAGGTGAGGTGAAGGGTCAAAATGGTGGTAATGGGTTTCATTCAATAGCATTTATTGAGAAGCAGCGTGGCTCAGTGGAAAGAGCACGGGCTTTGGAGTCAGGGCTCATGAGTTAGAATCCCAGCTCTGCCACTTGTCGGCTGTGTGACTGTGGGCAAGTCACTTCACTTCTCTGCGCCTCAGTTCCCTCATCTGTAAAATGGGGATTAAAACTGTGAGCCCCACGTGGGACAATCTGATTCCCCTATGTCTACCCCAGCGCTTAGAACAGTGCTCGGCACATAGTAAGCGCTTAACAAATACCAACATTATTATTATTATTATTATTGAGCGCTTACTTTGTGCAAAGCACTGTACTAAGCGCTTGGAATGAACAAGTCGGCAACAGATAGAGACAGTCCCTGCCGTTTGACGGGCTTCTAAGGCTCATCCATTTTGATATGTGTCCGAAGATTCTGACTAGGTAGATTCTGATTTTTATTCTGAGGATGTTCCATGTTGTTGATTTTTTCTAAGGCACTTGTTAGGTGCTTACGATGTGCCAGGCTCTGTATAAATTCCTGAGGAGGATACAAGCTAATCAGGTTGGACCCAGGCCATGTCCCACATGGGGGTCACAGTCAATCCCCATTTTACAGATGGGGTAATAGAGGCACAGAGAAGTTAAGTGACTTGCCCGAGGTCACACAGCAGACAAGTGGCAGAGTCGGAATTAGAAGACAGATCCTTCTGACTCCCAGAGACAGAAACAGGGCATTGGGAATATCCGATTTCCTCCTACTGAAATACCGTTTAATTTTAGTGAAATGATACCCGAAGCAAATTTTTCCTCTTCTGCCTTTCCTCGGGAAAACCTTCTGGAGGTCTGATGGGATGTACCTCAAATCCTTCCATGATCTGATCAGATGGCTATCTCGGTCATTGGTAGAATCTCCCCCTTTAGGCTGTAAGCTCATGGGCAGGGAATATGTCTACCAACTCTGTTGTGCTCTCCTCTCCCAAGGGCTCATTACACAGTAAAGACTCAAAAATTACCACTGTTGATTGTAGAGCTGTCTCTCATGTTGCCATAAGGCTAGCTATACTGTGCAACACTTTTAGGTACGCTAGACTCGCCCCACGTAAATGTCTAAATCTAACATCTCACACGCCTGCCAACCGGGAGCGGAACCGAGACACCCCCGGTGAATGCAGTCATCTACCCAATTCTGCTAAATCCAGGGCATTATGGGCCATAGTCTTCCTACAATTAAACAGATAATTAAGAAATAAGAGCATATTTTTTCCATATAAATGGATAGACGCTGGCTGGCGATGTTAGCATCGGGAATAAATTGAGCCGTAATCGGGATAGGATGTTATTGCTATTATAAAATAAAGATCTGTCTCCACAACCAATCAATTCGGCAGATATATACCAACAATCAAATTGTTAAAAATGACTTCTATAAATTACCCAGTCTTCCGTCTAATGGTGCCAGAAGCAGCTGTGATACAATTTAGGGCTGATATAACCATACGTTGAGAGTGCTTTTTCATTCTGATGCTTTTCATTCCCTTCAAAGCTGTTGTTTGGGAGTCGGCATCTTTGTTTAATGCACCCATGTGAAAACAGAGTGTATTTCACACCGCGGGTTAGCTAAGTAATTTTAGCAGAAATGCTCAAGAATAGATGCATTTAATATGAGGAGAATAATTCAATTTCCTTCCTATTATTTCAGCTATATCGTTGCGATATTCTTAATTCTTCATTAAACCCTCTGGGTTGCAAGGAAGTTACTGTTCTTTATGAGCTGTCATACCTCTTTCCGACGAATGCAAAAAAGACACACAAAGGAGCAGTTATAATCATGTGTTTTTTAGTCAGATCTACCAGCCATTTCAACTAAATCAAAACAATTGAGCTCCTTCGCTTGATACCTGCAGCATTCCCCTGTTCCTTCTCTTCAAACTTCCATTGTTTGTGTTAAAGCCTAATTGCCAGCCCATAATGCCATCATCAGTGGCCAGCTTTCCTTCCCATATTCATGTCAGCCGAAAAGGCAGCTAAATGGTGACTGAACGGAAGGCAATTTTCCCAGCTGGAGACTCTGGGGCTGGTGGAATCCATCTTTAATATGATAGGAGCAAGCTCAGTTTCCCAACTGAGGTAGTCTTAGCTTGCCCAATCATCCAAAACTACGGGGCCTTCTGAAACAGGGGACGGGGGAGGAGGGGTAGGTTTCAGCCAACCAATGATGTAACATCTTTGAGAGCCTCTAAAAAAGCAAGGTGAGCAGAAATGCCATTTTCCCCGAGTGTGTTGGAAAGAGAATCTCCCTGCACAGTAAAGGTAGAATTGGGTGAGAATGACACCCAAGATCTAGATCTCCTCTGAGAATGATGAAGCTCTCCTGTGGAAAAGAGGAATGCCTCTTTGACCCCACCCCTTCCTTTCTAGGGCAACCTATCATCACTTACTTAAGTTCCAGCTTCCCCAGTTCACTGGGGGTGACCTGCATCACCTGGGTCCAACGGTGGAATCATACGACTCAACATTAAGTACTTTCTCATCATCGATTTGGTGTCCTTACAAATACGGTCGCCTTGGCATTAGAGGGGCTGTGGACTCCAGCAACTCTGATTCAGTGGAAAGAACCACGGGGAGAGAATGTCATTTCAGAGCTCCCTGGAGCAGAACTTCCTTAGGGAGTTCTGAATAGCCCTGAGCCAGAAAATTCTTGACTTCCAAGGCACCAGAATGAGCTCTTCCAGGCTCCCTGAAGGGGTGCTGGTCTAGATCATCTGAAAGAGATTTCCTACTCTGCTCCTTCACCTTCCCAGGAGCCCAGCAGGGTTTTCCAGATCAGGTCAAAACTGCTGAGGGTTCACCTGGCCCTCTCGAAACTATCGTCAGAGGCTCTGAAATGGCTCTTTAGAAGGTTTCGGGACTCAGAAGCAGCATGGTCTAGTGGAAAAAGCTCGGGCCTGGGAGTCAGAGGATGTGGGTTCTAATCCCGACTCTGCCGCTTGTCTGTTGTATGACCGTGGGCAAGTGACTTCACTCCTCTGTGCCTTAGTTACCTCATCTGTAAAATGGAGATTAAGACTGCAAGCCCCCAGTGGGACAACCTGATTATCTTGTAATACCCCAGCGCTTAGAACAGTGCACGGCACATAGTAAGCATTTGACAAATACTGTAATAATTATTACTAGACGTCAAGGGCCCCGTAGACTTCTCCTCACCCCTTTAGTTGGGGCTTCTCCCCTTCAGTGCTTTGGTTGGGGAGGGCGGTCACATTTGGATAATGAAGTACTCTTTGTACCATTTATTTACTCCACCTTCAGTCTCCCAGCACTCTCTAATTTATTTTAATGTCTGGCTCCCCCTCTACACTGTAAGATTCTTGTGGCCAGGGAATGTGTCTTCCAACTCTGTTTTATTGTCCTCTCCCAACAAGTGCGTTGCACATAGAAAGTGCTCAGTAAATATGATCGATTGATCGATGAGGCCAGAGTGACCAAGTCTAGCAAACAGTTCTGATTCAGGAGCCCTAGAATGCTCATTCCCTACTGGAAAGAGCACTATTTTCCCACGAGTACTTCTTAGGAAGCCCTGGTGGCCATCTCCTCCTCAGAAGCCGAGGCCTGAGGTGTGACGTGGAATAACAATGGGGCCTGGTTTCAGCCCTGGGATGGAGCTGAGTGAAACTTCTGCCACTCACCTCCGTTTTATTCCCCACCGGCCAACAGCTCCAGCACATTAGATCACCTTCTCACAGATAATGAGCACCCGGCGTAGAAGCCAAAGTGGGCACCTTGGCTGATGTAGATTTAAACGCTACAACGCATTACAAAGTGCTTTATGTCACCCCAGGTTGTGTTTGCCTCCATCATGGCTCAGGATGATGGGATGCAACATAACAGGATGTGGCACTCTGGGAGACGTATAATGCAGCATTACGTGTCCCGCCTGCAAAGCGGGAGCATGGGGAACAACGCATCAGAGCAGCAAGCCCCGCTCTCCACCGGACCCCGCTTCAGTCAATGATCTCTCTTCCCACCTTCAAAGCCTACTGAGAGCTCACCTCCTCCAGGAGGCCTTCCCAGACTGAGCCCCCCTTTTCCTCTGCTCCTTCTCCCCTCACCATCGCCCCGACTTCCTCCCTCTGCTCTACCCCCTTCCCTGCCCCACAGCACTTGTGTATATTTGTACACGTTTCTTACTATTTTATTAATGATGTGTATATATCTATAATTCTATTTATCTCTTTTGATGCTACTGATGCCTGACTACTTGTTTCGTTTTGCTGTCTGTCTCCACCTATTCTGGACTGCGAGCCCGTTGTTGGGTAGGCATTGTCTCTATCTGTTGCCAAATTGTACTTTCCAAGCACTTAGTATAGAGCTCTACACACAGTAAGCGCTCAATAAATATGATTGAATGAATGAATGAATGATCTGGGAAGTCAGCTCTGCCCCAGTTGCAGATAAAAGGCAAATAGACCATTCTCTCTCCCTTTAGATGATGGGCACCATGTGGGACAGGGACTTCATCTAATCTGATTGCGTTTCATATACTCCAGAGTTTAACACAGTGTTTGGTACATAACAAGTGCGTAGCAGACACCACAATTTTTTAAAAGTATTATTATTTTTATAAAAAGGGTGAATTATTATATTAAAAGGCTACAAAACATTAGTATTAGAATAATCATTACCCTGATTTAAGAGTGCCATCCAGCACACCAGACAGCACCTTGTGGGTGACTCAATAAACGTAAAACTGGGGCAAAAAGTCCGAATCGTCCTGGGCCTATATAAATTGGGCAGTTTCTGGGGATATGTTTAGCAGCTCAATTCTCCCCTGGAGTTTTTCCAGCTGGGGTGGGCAGACTTGGATTAGGGGAGGTCAGCTGTTCAGTTCTGCTGAGCTGAGAGACTTCAACATATATACTAGTGGACAAAATTAGGCTCCAAGTTTATAGTTCTAAGAATCTCAGTATGTGTTACGCCCTCCTCAATGCGGAACACTGGCATACAAGAACCAAAGACTACAGAGAGAAGAAAAATCCTTCTCTCCACCTGCCTCCATTCCCTCTTTCTGTCAGATGTGGTCACACAGTAAGGACTTCCAGGCCTAAAACCTGGCTGAAGGGCCATCTCCTTGAAGACTCAGGTAAAACTTGGGACTAAATTTGTTTCCAAAATGATTGCAGAAAGACTTTCCACTTCCTGTGTTGGTAACACATGTGTAAAATGTTTTACCATAGAAAGTTCTTCCGCGTCTCTAACCTCCTGCTGCCATTCGAGTCTACTTTGGATTCAATCTTCAAAAGAAATAGAAAACTCCTGGTCCCCACCTTCCATGTGATGACCCTTCATCTTCTAGAAGATATTCTTTCCCTCCACCTAGATAATTATATAAATTTTCCCTTTCCTCCCAGATTCCAGGGTTCATATCTTTAGTAATTATTTTTTGCTTCTCTCCAGACTCTTTCCAATTTCTCTACTTCTTCATCACACACAAACACTCAAAAACACACACACGAAGAGAGAGAGAGTACTAAGTGCAGTAAGAGGCTATTCAGGGTTATATCGGTTGATATCACAAAGCTGCACCGGAACTGGCCAATTTCTATGTCTTCCTTGAGTCGATCTAGCCTTGGGGCCCATCAGCCATTCTGTATGATTGCTTCAGCCCTCACTAGGCATCTCTTATTATGATATTCTAAGCATTTGAGGGTTGCACTCCACCTTACATTGGGATTGTTACGACAAATATTTGTTTCAATTAATTAGCAATGCCTCTATGATGCAGGCAGACCGTATTATTCTACTGTAACCATGTGGTAGCTCAAGCCCCAGGGTGATGCAAAGCCCAACAATGTTCCTTAACGATCCTCTTAATTACACTGTTGGGGGAACCATTCTGTCTAAAAAATCTGCTTTGTAATTACAAAATCACCAGCAGCAGCCAGCCATGCCATCCCATCTACTGCATGCAGTCCACTGTGTCCTTAAAAGATCTCTTATCTTTTCTTTAAGTGATGGGGAAGTATTTGAAAGAAAGAGCTTTGAGTGCAACAACTCTAACAACAAACTTTCCTACCACCCAGTCCCCATCTCCTGCCACTTACGGGGTTTTCTTCTTCACATTCTCCAAGTGGCCATATCTTCCTGGGAGAAAGTAAGTGCGAGGCAAAAAGATCTGTCAGAATCCAAATGCTTCTCAGCGGCCCTACAGTATGTCTCTAATACATCATACAAGGTTTTGCACTAATGCTTTATAAGGCATGGCTCCACAGGAATCAAAATCTTGAGCTTATCCTATTGCAGACTTGGGTCCTTGCATCCTCTCACCAGTCAGTACCTTGGTGGGAGGGATTAGATTGAAAACAAGGTGATGATTTTCTGTTCACTGGTGCTATGAAGTAGATGAAGGATTGCTGGAACTCATTATAAATATGTTAACTTTGGGCAATAGAAGAGTTGATTTTTAACCTAGACCTAATAAGGCAAATTTTGTTTCAGATACTGAAGCAAGTTCCAGTTGCTCCTGACCTGGAACTCTCCCCACTTTCAGAACCCTACTAAAATCACACCTACTCTAAAAGGCCTTCTCTGACTAAGCCCTCATATCTCCTATTTAATTCATTTAATCAAATTTATTGAGCGCTTACTGTGTGCAGAGCTCTGATCTAAGCGCTTGGGAAGTACAATTCAGTGACAGAGACAATTCTTGCCCACAACAGGCTCACAGTTTTGGCTCTTTATGCTCACTCTAGGCTTCAAGGCTCTACATCACCTTGCCCCTTTCTACCTCTCCTCCCTTCTCTCTTCCTACCGCCCATCCCCCACGCTCCGCTCCTCCGCCGCCCACCTCCTCACCGTCCCTCGGTCTCGCCTATCCCGCCGTTGACCCCCGGGGCCACGTCCTTCCGCGGTCCCAGAACACCCTGCCTCCTCACCTCTGCCAAACTGATTCTCTTCCCCTCTTCAAAACCCTACTTAAAACTCACCTCCTCCAAGAGGCCTTCCCAGACTGAGCTCCTCTTCTCCCTCTACTCCCTCTACCACCCCCCCTTCACCTCTCCACAGCTTAACCCTCTTTTCCCCCCATTTCCCTCTGCTCCTCCCCCTCTCCCTTCCCATCCCCTCAGCACCATACTCGTCCGCTCAACTGTATGTATTTTCATTATCCTATTTATTTTGTTAATGAAATGTACATCGCCTCGATTCTATTTAGTTGCCATTGTTTTTACGAGATGTTCTTCCCCTCGACTCTATTTATTGCCATTGTTCTCGTCTGTCCGTCTCCCCCGATTAGACCGTAAGCCCGTCAAACGGCAGGGACTGTATCTGTTGCCAACTTGTTCATTCCAAGCGCTTAGTACAGTGCTCTGCACATAGTAAGTGCTCAATAAATACTATTGAATGAATGAATTAAGCACTTAATGTTCTTAAATACCCCAGTACCATAGCACTTTTGTACATATCCATTTCTTGATCTGTAATTTATTTGAATTAATCAATCAGTGGTATGAATTGAGCACTTACCATAGTAAGTACTCGGAAGAGTACAATATAACAGAGCAGGAAGACACGTTCCCTGCCCAAAAGGAGTATATAGTCTAGAGGGGGAGGTAGACATTAATAAAAATAAATAATTTATGGAATTATAAATTCATTACCCTCTAAACTATAAACTACTCTTGTGGGAAGGAATTCTGTCTACCACTTCTATTGTAAAATAGTAATCATGATGGTATTTGTTAAGCACTTACTATGTGCCAAGCACTGTTCTAAGCACTGGGGTAGATTCAAGGTGTATTGTACTTTCCCACACATCTAGTAGAGTGCCTGGCATATATTAAAAGCTTGATTGATTGAGGGAATTATATTAAGGACCTTTCCTAATTGACCAGAAGCAACCACCTCTTCTGCCAACCAGAAATGTGAGCTTTTAAAGGAGTCCAGGTGCAGTAATCTGCCATCAGAATCGAGAGGCTTAGCCAAATTTACCGACCCTGCGAGCTAAATAATAACATCTTCAGAAGTCCGAGAACTATACGGTTTCCAACAGTCGCTGAACAATTGGAGACTTTGCCCTAAATATAGAGGCCAGTCCTGTGCCCACAGGCTGGGCCGTTTAGATATAAAACTTTGTTATCTCCCTCGTCTACCGCCATAAATGTGTGAATGAGCCGGAGGGGGGCCGAAGATGATAAATTCTCATAGGAAAATCATATTAGACTTCAATTTCTTAAATCAGGCCCCTGATCTTATCTGCGGTGGGTTCTTGTTTTAGCCGTAGAGACATGAAGCGATAAATCTTTTAGGCTGAGCCCAGAGATAGTTATCCTAAAGTACCAAGTAAATCAATGGGGAAGCCATCTGAGTAATATACTCTGTGCTTATATAATGCTGGCCCAGTAATATGGCTTGATCAGATTGTAATCACTGCTTGGTGTCTATAGTCTGTGTGCAATTTCAATAACAAAGCCTCCAAAATGCCTAGAATTTTCATCTCTTGGCGATACCAGCAAAACCCACCGTTCTCCAGGCCTTTGCTTCAAAGTCCAAAATTAGATCATTCAAGAAGTTTTTACAGGTGGATTTGGAAAAGAAGCAGCACCACCAGAGAAAGGTAGATGCTGATTTTCAAAGGAGGGTTGGGCCAGGGAGAGCTATCGAAATTCCCACAATGGAGAATCACCTTCCCAACCTGGCAAATTCCACTGAGGCAAAATCCAGACTTTTTTAAATGGGATGGATATTATATCCCTGAGGTGATATTAGTGACTGACATTTCCTTAAGGGTCAGCTTATGGAACCCCGTGATAAAGTAGCACTTCTAAACTGTAAACTCGTTGTGGGCATGGAATGTGTTGTTTAATGCTATATTGTACTCGCCCAAGGGCTTAGTACAGTGTTTGGTGCACAATTAGCGCTCAATATGATTAAATGACCGAATGAATAGCAAGTTAGAATGGCTTCTCCCAACCCACCACCTCAGAGGTCAACCTGGTAACTCCTACCCCAGAATTAAGTTCTGGAAGCATTCTACATTTGTACAGCTCCTTCCTTCCAGCAGCTCAGCATGGAAAGACGTTGGTGGTAGAAAATGACCAGTGAGAGAGTGGAGAAATCTCAGCCAGGATGTTTAGGTTAGACGTTCTCTGTCAGGTTCTACCCCAAGTGACCTGGCATCAATCGATTGATTCGTCAGTCAGTAGTATTCATTTAGTGTTTACTATTTGCAGAGCACTGTGCAAAGAGTGAACAGTAGAGTGGGTAGGCCCGTTTCCTGACTTCAAGGCGATTACAGTGTAGTGGGGAAGACAGACATGAAAATAAATTACAGGTAGGGGAAGGTACAGAGCACAAGGATATTTACAGAGGTGTCAGGGAGTGGTGTGAAGGGAACACAACTTTTCTGTTTTTTGCTTCAGTTTCTCCATCTGTTAGTTGAGGAGGGTGAGGCCTTTCCCCGCCACCTTCCCATTGATACTGTGAAGTTTAATGAAATGATCAACCAAGTCCTGCCAAAACAGGCATTAACTCCCTGGCTTTAGGTGGATCAGTACAACAATTTTTGAAAATAATTCTCTAGAGAAGCAGCCTGGACTACTGGAAAGTGCTCTTCACACAGTAAAGTGCTCAATAAATACTACTGAATGAATGAAAGGGCACCAGCCTGGGAATCAGAGGACTTGGATTCTCATCTCCGCTCTACTACTCACCTGCTGTGTGACCTTGGGCAAATCACTTGACTTCTCTGTGCCTTAGTCTCCTCATCCGTAAAATGGGGGTTAAATACCTGCTCTCCCTTCCCCTTAGACTGTGAGTGCCATATGGGACAGGGACTGTGTCTGACCTGATTAACCTGTACCTACCCCAGCACTTAGTACAGTGCTTGGCACATAGTAAGGGCATAACTAATGAACAATCATTATTATTATTATTGCTATCATTATCAAATACTGCTCTGAGGGCCTAAGAAAACCAATCTTGCAATTACTGCATGGACAAAGTGATAAAATTCAGTAATATAAATTTTGCTTGTTTGTGGGCCTGGCTTGTTTATCCTATTGGATTGAAGGTTCTGCCGGATGAAGTGACTCCTGGACATCTCAGTCGTTACCCCACCACTGGCAAGCTGAGGCCTGAAAAGAGACAGAGAGACATCGCCCCCACTGTTCCCATCATCAAGGCCTCTGGGGGAGAAATGGCCTCATCCCTTGGAAAAAATTAGCACATCTGGAAGTCCCCAGTTGTTTTATTCCTTCTGGAATCTTCTCAATCTAACACCAGAGAGAGGAAGAGGCAAACTTAGTGACTGAAGAGCTAGTTCTGTGTTGGCCTCGGCTCATTTATTGATTCACACCCGACTCATTGTGGCATGCAAAACTGATTTCCTGGTGTAGACTCCATTTTCTCATTTACAAAATGGGATGACAATGCCTGCCCTCCATCTTCCCAGCAAGAATCGAGTGAGAAGTAGCTGCTAAAAGTAAAGACTTTAAGGTTCTGCAAACCAACTGGGGGAAATGGAGGGTAGGGGTTGGTGGCGGGTGGGAGGAGGGTATATAACTGGTTTCTGCTGGAAAAGCCTCTTGAATCCCAGTGCCAAGTAGACACAAAAGCTTCCAGAGTTTCCCCCTCCACAGCCCCGACATCTCCAACTCCGCAGAGATCCCTATCTTTCTTTTCTCTTGCTCATTGTCTGTCACATTGGGCAGGCTGAAACAATTCAAGATTAAGATGACGAATTAAATGTTAACTGCTAAATATTTAATGGCAGGAAAAAGCTGTTTAAAACCCATAAAATATCAAGCACATAAATCTAAATGGTATTATAGAAAAATGTTATATTAACTTAGATTAGCCCATGCCTTAATATTGTTTTATATCAGGCTGTTTGCCGGGTGGAGAAAGTATAATACAATTGCCAAATGAATTTATGAACACATTCTAGTAACCACATTTGTTTTCTCTGTATTGTTTTCCCTTGACTTTTATGGCAACTTCGGTTTGTCACTGCACAAGGATAAGTGATTTTTAATTTTATCTTCCAGCCTTGGGATCATAGAGCCTTGTTGAGCATTGAGTCCAAGTAGCCATTTCTCTTTGTTTTTTTCCCCCATCATCCCCAAGAAGTCTTAGAACCTCTTTAGAAAGTATAGCTAACTTGTCACAGACCCGACCAGGGTTCCAAATTGGGAGAGACTTGGTTTAGATTCATTTTGGGGTGCATCTGATAATGTACATGAATCCCCAAATCAAATCCAGCATTAATACCTAATTATCACTATTCACACTGTGAGCCTTATATGGCTCCCACAGTGTCCGACTTAGCTCGTATCTATCCCAGCACTTTTTATATTGCTTGGCACATAGTAAGAGCTAAATAAATGCCACAAATGAGTCGTTATAAATGATCCATTGACTTCACTTCACCCAAGTCCATATTCAAGAATCATTTCCTCCCTCCCCAAATCCATTTACTATTAACAGGTACGTGATACCCTTCTGCTCCTTACCTGTCTTCCCAAGTTCCTCTCTTCCTAGGTATCATGAGCTTCCTTAATTAATCAATCAATCAGTGAAATCTCTTGACCACCCGCTGCCACTATAGATGTTATCCTAAGACCTTGGGAGAATACAACAGTGGTAAGAGCCTCGTTGCCTGTTCATCAAGCACTTAATACCATGCTCTGCACACAGTAAGTGCTCAATAAATACGATTGAATGAAATGAATAAGGCACTTACAATTTAATCTGGGAGAGAGGCAATAATTACTTACCTCTGTTCCGCTCCTTAACTTTTAACTGTTCTCTCAGGTTCCTTTCTCCTTGGGTATCCTGATTCGGAGTACTACAAATACAACACAGACATATGTTCTTACGGTACAGGCGTACCTTACCACTCTTAACCATCAGTGTCTGAGTAACGCCAAAGGTCAGAAAGAGTGCACTACGGTATTTTCATGGTCCCAGTATGCAGTTGTGCAAAGATTCTCTCTCAGATGTTCTCATTCATGAATGTAGTCCATCCAACCAGAGGCAGAGCTGTGATTAGAACCTGTGACTCCCAGGCCCTTGATCTTCCCACTAAGCCATGCTGCTTGGTCTGGGAAACTGGTCCAAGAAAGCAAGGGAACTGCATCCCTACCTCAAAGTTCATCATCATCTTCAACTTCCTCTTCCTTCTCTTCCGTCTTCTCTTCATCACCATCAATAGCAGTGATTGAGCACCTATAGTGTAAGTACTGTATATGTATACTGTATACACACCTATCGTGTAGGTACTGCATATGTGTATTGTGCACACACTTACTGCATAGGTACTGAATACTTTATGCTACTGTATGCGATGATCAACTTAACAAATACCTTCATCATCATCATCATCTACCCCAGGCTTGGAAGAGTGCTTGACACATAACAAGTGCTTAAAAACTATCTATTAGTTATAATAGAAGTCATAGCCCCTGACTTTGAGAACCTAAGACCGTGAGCCTGTCAAAGGGCAGGGACTGTCTCTATCTGTTACTGATGTGTACATTCCAAGCGCTTAGTACAGTGCTCTGCACATAGTAAGCGCTCAATAAATACTATTGAATGAATGAATGGTATCAAGTTTATGATCCAAAATGGATCCTGGGGCAAAAGGGCACTGTGGGCAGAGACAGTGTCTACAAACTCTGTTATTCTCTACTCTCCCAAGTACTGAGTGCGGTGCTCTGCATATTGTAAGTGCTCAATATATACAACTCACTGATTGATTCATTGGTCTTACTGGGGTCATGTAAGGGTCTAGAGGACCGGACGTTCACCGCATGAGGTCAGGGAAGTCACCTGAGCTATTCTGCCTCCTAACTCTTAAAGCTGCAGTGAGGTTGTCTTGATGGGTTGGATGGGTCTTTTCCTCTTGCATTTTAAGGACATTTCTTCCGAATTTCTGGGAAGATGAACACATGAATTTTCTCTACTTGGTAATGCTGACTTAAGCATTCATATATTACAAGGGTGTAAAGTCTTTTCCTGGCCTTTTCTGGAGAGGTCGCTGAAGGTGGCTGTCAGTCTTTGGAGGTGGAAGACAATGCAATCCCCCTAGGAGTCCAGTTGAACATTGTCTCGTGGGCTTTGCTTGATTTTTTTTTCAGGTCTAAATCCATTTCCACACTTAATTTGAACGGTTCTTTTTCAAGATAGGCATCACAGGAATAGGATTTTTTTTTTAAATGAACCTCGTGGTGCTTGCTTCTTGCTCATTTTTGAAGACATCCAAAGGAGCCAGATTTTCAAATTACATTTTAAAAATTCATGACACAGTTCTTCCATAGTCAAGAACCTTTCAGAGCTGGATGTGGAATTCAGTTTTTGAAGAAGGCTGTTACTGGCCTGGACAAAGTTCTCTTATCACTGGGAACTCACCTGGGAAACCAAGAACTGACATACAAGGTCAGTCCTCTTCTCCCAGATTATTACCATGTGTTCCAGTACATAAAAAATCCTTCCAAAAAGCTACCTTTTCAATTTCAAAAGTGGTTTCATGACAAGCCACAGAATATTTGTTAAAGCTAGACTATGCTTATTAAAGAAAACCCTATAACATTTTAAAAAATTTATTTATGTATTTATTTATTTTTAAAATTTATTTTACTATTTAAATGTAAGCTCGCTGTGGGCAGGGAATGTGTCTACCAATTCTGCTATACTGTGTTCCTCCAAGTGCTTAGTACAGTGTTCTGCACAGAGTAAATGCTCAATAAATATGATTAACTGATTGATTGATTTTTGCTCATCATATATTCAGTTCACCAGCAAATAAAGTAATATCCTGCTTTAACTATAGTGACAATAGTAATGGAATTTATTGGACACCTACTGAGCACAATATAGCGTTTACCAAGCACTTGGGAAAGTACGACAGAAGCCAAAAACAGGTACCCTGCCGACAAAGAGTTTATAATCTTTTAGGAAGAGAGACATAAATATATTTACAAATAGTGGAATTGAAATAAAAGACTGAATGTACAATTGAGTGTATATTACATATAATTTATATATTATTTCTATAAATATAGGAGTGACGAGGGTGAGGCAGGTAAACATCATTAATAGAAGCGGCATTTGGTTCGATATCACTGGGGATTGATATCTCCACTATTTAATCCCCATTTTACAGATGAAAAAACTGAGGACCGACAATTTGAAATAACTTGCCCAAGGTCACACAGCATTCATGGGGCAAAGCCGGGATTAGAACCCAAGTCTTCTGGATCCCTGACCAGTGTCTTTCCACAAGGTAGACAAGGAACTTCTAGGTCAAAGTTTCATCCTCTCTCTCTTGCCCAGGAAAACACCCACATAGCCCGACCTTCCCATACTATTCCTCGTCATTATCTTCAGTGACTATGTAATGGTTGCCGATGGGTTGTATGGCATGGTTAAAATGCCAGTCAGGAAGTAAGACTTCCTCGTTTTTATCTCCTCGATAGTTTGTAAAATATACTCCTATTAAGAACATGAATTTTCCTGACCCTATCCCTGAATTATGCTGAGTGCTGACAGATGAAAGCTCACCAGAAGTCTCTTGGAAAGGCTGCCGGTTGGAATAAACGTTTGCAGAAAACCAAAGGCTTAATAGCATTCCCAGACAAACTGAAAGGGCTCAGTGACTCTACCGTAGAAATATTAATGTTGTCAGGTGTTGGGTGAAGTGGGTTAAAAGTTCTAGAAATGGAAAGGACGACTTATCTGATAGGAAACTCAATTTTTGCGCTTCTCGAGATCCAACATGCTAGAGATATTACCCCATTAGGTACCAGTCAGTTGATTAATTTGTCATCTCTATTGAGGTATACTGTGTATAGAGCATTCTACTATGCACCTGGAAGAGAACAGTAGATGCAAAAGACACACACTCTGCCCTCAAGGAGCTTACAGTCTCTCGGAGGAGACAGACATAAAATGATGCTCTGTAAAAGGAAAATGAAAATGTGAAGTTGGATATGTGAATAAATATGTGCTTAAATAGTAGAATCTGCAAATCAGTGTACAGAGCTGGAAAGAAAAATCACTGAAGAATATTGAAGAGTAAGGAAATGAGTGCAGAAAGATGTTTTAGAAAAATGATCCAGGCAACATTCATTCATTCAATCAATTGTATTAGTATGTGGGGCACTGTACGAGCACTTGGGAGAATATAATGTAACAATAAACAGACACATTCCCTGCCCACAGTGAGCTCACAGTCTAGAGGTGGAGACATAAATAAATAAATTAGAGATAAATGAATTGCAGCAGAATGAAGTAGGAATTTAGGGAAGAGGCTTGAGTTGGCGAAGCTTTGAGGAGGCTGGTACAGTAATTTGAGAGATAACCGTGAACCAGAGGCTGTGATGACTTGTACTAAAAGTAAGGACGGACTCAGAAAATACTGCCGAGGAAGAACGGGCAGGGTTTAACCACAGGATGAACGTGGAGCGACAAGATAATGAAGAGTTAAAGACGGCACCAAACATGAAGGCTTCTGGGTTAGGGAGGATGATGTTGCCGCCAGAGATGGGGAATTTGGGATGAGTGTGTTTAGAAGGAAAGATAAAGAGTTCCGTTTGGGACATGTTGGTTTTAACGGTCCAGTGGACTATCCGTTACGGACACGAACTGGAGGCAAGAGGAGATGCAAGATCTTATAAGCAAGATGTTGGGACTGGTGAGGTAGATTTTTGATTCATCCACTTAAGAGGCGGTAGTTGAAACCCAGTGAGTAGTTCAAGTGAGTGAATGTAGAGTGAGAAAAGTAAGGAACCCAGAATTAAGTCTCGTGTGGTTTTCAAAGATAGAAGATGAAAAGAAGAGCCGTGAGCTCACTGTGGGCAGGGAATACACCTCTGTTATATTGTACTCCCCCAAATGCTTAGCACAGTGCTCTGCTCAGTGCTCTGCAAAGCACTCAAAAAATACCATTACCTGACTGATTGAGAAGGAAAGGTCAGAGACAGGCTTAGGACACAAGCGTACCCTATCGGTGAGCAGGGAATGTGTCTACTAACTCTATTGCATTGTATACTCTCAAGTGCTTACAACGCCACACATGGAAAGTCTCAACAAAGTTCAGTGGATTGATTTTTAAGTATATGTAAATTCATCAGGTTCAACTCTGATTTGCCTTCTCAAGCCCTCTCTATTTGGAACACGCTAAATCAGGTGTCAAGCTAATTAAAACCCCTCATCAAAATCCACGTTAGGAAATGCATTGTGTGAAATACTAAAAAATAAAAGATGCCTCCTTTGTGATTATTATTTCACTTGTACATCTCCCACACTCCACTGGAAATACCATCTGGGAGATAATTCAGTTTGCCATTGTAACTATTGTTTACTGCCTCCTTTCGCTGCAAAACACCAGGAAATAAATGCCTTCCACCTGTCAGGAGGAATAATACTAGGTTGGGCCTAGGATGACATTTATTTCCAATAAAATATTTTTTATTAGAATTAATCACAGCTCACAGAAAAGAGCTGGCAAGGAGAGCTGTGACAAGCCAACTTAGGGAATGCTATGAAACACTCACGGTAACAATATCTGAGGGACAGTAAGGCTATCTGATGGGGAGGCTGGCTAGTCTGCTGAAAGGCTAGCAGCCAACGGGGTAAGGGTGAGGGTAAGAAGAGAAAACTAGCCTCTAGCTCTCTGACCAGGGCTCTAGACTAATTCCATCCACCCATTATCAGTTAGGGATGTACTGTTCTGAATACAATGACATCAGAGATGGTGGTTTCTGGACGTTGATTTCCGCACTGGTGCCGCCATCTTAAAGAATAATAATAATAATGATCGTGGTATAGTAATGTTGATATTTGCTAAGCGCTTACTATGTGCTTAGCACTGTTCTAAGTGGTAGGGTAGATACAAGGTAATCAGGTTGTCCCATTTGGGGCTCAAAGTCTCAATCCCCATTTTACAGATGAGGAAACTGAGGCACAGAGGAGTGAAGTGATTTACCCAAGGTCACACTGCATACCAGTGGTGGAGCCAGGATACTCTGTCTGCCAAGCCCATGCTCTTTCAACTAAGCCACGCTGCTCCTGTCACTGGGAATGCGTTGGCAGTCTCTTGAACCTGGAGGCATGTCCAAATGTAGCCGATGAATTCCGAGAAAGCTTTTGCCCTGAAGATGCGTGGGGCACCTGAGAGTTCACATGTCTGATGGAGTCTTAAGTTGGGCCTGAGGGATGTCGTTCAGTCCATCCATTCATTCATTCATTCATTTGAATTTAGAGAGTTCTTATCATGTACTAAGCACTTGGGAGAGTACAATATAACAATAAAGAGACACATTTCATGATGGAGGAGCAGATTAGAGTGGTGGCTGTTGGTACTGTGCCACTTTCTTTTTAATGGTATTTGTTAAGCGCGTGCTCTGTGCCAAGCACTTTACTAAGCGCTGGGATAGATACCAGCTAATCAGACTGGACACAATCCATGTCCCACATGGGGCTCACTGTCTTAAACCCCATTTTAAAGATGAGGTTACTGAGGCACAAAGAATAATAATAATAACAATGGAATTTGTAAAGCACTTACTCTGTGCCAAGTGCTGTTCTAAGCCCTGAGAAGTGAAGTCACTTGCCCAAGCTCACACAGCAGACACATTGCGGAACCAGGTTTAGGACCCAGCTTCTCCTGATGCTCAGGTCTGCGTTTTATCCACTAGGCCATGCTGCTTCTCACTTGACCTCTCATCTGTGCCAACTGATTCCTACTTGGGCACTGAGTATTACAGGTGAGGAGGCGGGCCGCGGTCAACGCATCACGAGGCGTACAGAAACATTTTCATAGGCGGTGCCCATTTTGGAGGCTGAAGGGACCACAGAAGTGAAATACCTTCTGCTCCGCTATAGTGCCATAACCAATCAGTCAATCAGTGGTATTTATTGAGCACTTACTATATGCGGAACACTGTACTAAGCACTTGGGAGAGTACAATACCCAGCAGAAGTCTCCATGGTTAATAGCTATCGTGGCCCTTGCGCCCCATATCAGTCAGCTATTTTTCAGGGTTCTTGTTGGGCTTGTCCACCTCACAGGATGCCCTAAGCAGTTCTTTGATCAAAAATCGGAACCTGTGTTGGCCTAGGCCCAGCTGGGCTCTCCTGCTTGCAGTTTCAGAGCAGAAGGCCAGGTCTCTTAGTTTCCATAGCCAAACTCTAGTCACCGGGTCAACAGCGGAGCTTCCGAGTGGCCACTTGGCTCATAAGCTGGATGGAGACATAATTGTGGCTAGTTAGGACCAAGATCTCTATTAGAAGGTACAGAAACCTCTAGACTGTAAGCCCGGTGTGGGCAGGGATTGCCTCTCTTTATTGCTGAATTGTACTTTCCAAGCACTTAGTAGAGTGCTCTGCACCCAGTAAGCGCTCAGTAAATACGATTGAATGAATGAATGAATGTAATGGTATTTGTTAAGTACTTACTATGTGCCAGCCACTGTACTAAAGTGCTGGGGTAGATAGAGGCTAATTGGGTTGGACACAGTCCATTATCCACATGGGGCTCGCAGTCTTAATCCCCACTTTACAGATGTGGTCACTGAGGCACAGAGAAGTCCATTCACTCATTCAATAGTATTTATTGAGTGCTTACTATGTGCAGAGCACTGTACTAAGCACTTGGAATGTACAAATCGGCAACAGATACAGTTCCTGCCCTTTGACGGGCTTACAGTCTAATCATGGGAGACAGGCAGACAAGAACAATGGCAATAAATAGAGTCAAGGAGAAGAACATCTCATAAAAACAATGGCAAATAGAATCAGGGTGATGTACATCTCATTAAACAAAATTAACAAAATAAATAGGATGATGAAGATATATACAGTTGAGCAGACGAGTACAGTGCTGAGGGGGTGGGACGGGATGGGGGAAGAGGAGAGGGAAAGGAGGGAGAAGAGGGTTTAGCTGCGGAGAGGTGAAGGGAGGGTGGGGTAGAGGGAGCAGAGGGAAAAGGGGCTCAGTCTGGAAAGGCCTCTTGGAGGAGGAGTTAAGTAACTTGCCCAAGATCACAAAGCAGACGAGCGGCTCTGCCACTTTCCTCTTTCTGCTCCTATTCTTTTCTCTCCTTTTTTCTTTCTCTCTGGGGTAAATGGCTGCCCAGAGCTTTAAGGAAAAGAAAGAACCCAGTAATTTTGGATTTCAATCTGTACCTTCAGGGTTCAATTTTGTCGGACTTCAGAGGGGTACAATGATGAGGAAATGGGCCACGTTTGGATCTGTACCAAAATTCTTTGGATGATGAGGAGCTCTTCTCTTCCCGAAGCTGTCTCTGAAATCAGTGAGCGAAAACTAGCCGACCCCAAAGAGCCGAGTTGGCTTTTGGTCTAATCTAACTCTTTCCATGTTTCCCTCTAATAAGAAGTTAAAGCCAAAACGACAACAACAAAACCCCCCTCCAAATCCTAAAACATCGTTTCCCTTCTCCATTATTTTGGGCGACCACCTTCTGGCTTCTAATACTGGATCATCCGCTTACTTCACTAAAGCTTAATAACACCAAACTGTATTAACTTGTCATTTCAAATCTGTTGAGTCAAACAGAGTAAAAACAGGAACTCAAAATAAAATAAGAGCCTCTGTACCAGTCCCTTACTGAGCAAATACTCTTCTGTAGAAGGCTGCAACTAATCAGTTTGCTATTTCAAGTGGGAATCGGTTGTTCTTCCATTTCCCATTGGCAGGTAGCAGAGTGCATTGTTTTCCTGTCCGAACCATCGGCTCTTCTCCATTTCCCTGCCGGAGCAGAACCAGGCAAAGCGGAATGGTCTGTGCAACGCCTCAAAGATAGACGGCCCAAAGATGTATGAGGGTCGGCTTCCAGCTCCACTGGGAAAACATAAATATGTCTCCCTCGCCCACGCCACCAAACGCAACTGGAACATCTGCACAAACACCCTTCAGGCCACTGCTGCAAGTTTCTCTTCGGTGGCAGGAATCTCATTACAAATCCCCTGTGCCTTCCCTGGAGACCACATTGGGCAAGAATGTTTTATAAGAACCATTCAGTGTTTCGCACCTATTTAGAGCAGTCTGCAGGGAGGTTATTGCCATCACTGTCATCCTTAATAATAGCAACAGCACAATAATGATAGTCTAACGTTAATTTAGCACTCACAATATGCCAGGCTCTGAAGATAGCACAGAAGTATTGACTCCGTCCCTGGCTCTTAGGCCCACCCGGTTCTGAGATAGGCTCTCTCCTTCAACCCGCACCTTCAATCTGTCACCAAATCCTGACAGTTCTAATAATGATAATAATGTTGGTATTTGTTAAACGCTTACTATGTGCCAAGCACTGTTCTAAGCTCTGGGAGAGATACAAGGTGATCAGGTTGTCCCACATAAGGCTCACAGTCTTCATCCCCATTTCATAGATGAGGTACCTGAGGCCCAGAGAAGTTTAGTGAGTTGCCCAAGTTCACACAGCTGACGGGTGGCGGAGCCGTGATTAGAACTCAGATCTCTGACTCCCAAGCCAGGGCTCTTTCCACTGAGTCACGCTGTTCTACCTTCACAACATGGCTAAAATCTGCCCTTTCTTTTCCTTCCAAACTGCTACTATGTTGATCCAAGCATTAATCCTAGCCCGCCTTGCCTACTGCATCAGTCTCCTTGCTGTCTTCCCTACTTTCTGTCTCTCCCCACTCCAGTCCATACTTTACTCTGCTGTCCTGATAATTTTTCTAAAAAAACTGTCCGGTCCATATCTCTCCACTCCTCAAGAACCTCCAGTGGTTGCCCATCCACCTCCACGCCAAATGGAAGCTTCTTACCAAGGACTTTGAAGCACTCAATCAGCTCACCCTCTCCTACCTCATCTAGCTGATTTCCTACTAAAACTCAGCCTGCCCACTTTGCTCCTCTAATGTCAACCTACTCAGTGTACCTCAATCTTGTCTATCTCACCATCGGCCCATTTATACAGGTAATTGTGGTATTTGTTAAGTGCTTACTATGTGCCCGGCACTGTACTAAATGCCAGGGTGGCTACAAACAAATCAGGTTGAACAGAGTCCCTATCCCATATGGGGTTCACAGTCTCAATCCTCATTTTACAGATGAGGTAACTGAGGCCCCGAGAAGTGAAGTGAGTTGCCCAAGGTCACACAGCAGACAAACAGATTAGAACCCATGACCTTCTATCTCCCAAGCCTGGGCTCTATCCACTCCACCATGCTGCTTCTCATGCCCATTGCCCCCACTCTCTTCCTGGCCTGAAGCTCATTCCCCCTTCTTATATAGCAGACCATCACTCTCCCCACCTTCAAAACCTCACTAAAACCACACCACCTCCAAGAAACCTTCTTTGACTAAACTCTAATGTCTCCTACTCCTCTCCCTGAGCATTGTCTGTGCCCCAGGATAAGTACTCTTTAAGACTTGATAGTCACCTCACCCACTGCCCCAAGGCACTTATGAACACATCCTCAATTTATTTATTTTAATGTCCATCTCCCCCCTCTTCAGTGTAAACTCCTTGTGGGCAGGGAATGGATGCATTTACCAACTCTGTTGCACTCTCCCAAGTGCTTAGTACAGTGTTATGCGTAGAGGACGTGATCAATAAATAACACCTATTGATTGATTGATAGACTCCAAAAAAGCTAGAAAATATAAGGAGAACTGGACAAGGGCGGGGAGGAGGAGGAGAGAGCTAGCACTAATAAAAAAAGGAGAAGGGTATGAGTTTCAAAGACAGAATCAATTAGTCAATCAAAGGCAATGTACCATCCTCTAGACTGTAAGCTCATTGTGGGCAGGGAACGTCTACCCACTGCTCTGTTTTACTTTCCCAAGTATTTAGTACAGTGCTCTGCACATAGTAAGTGCTCAATAAATACAACTTATTGATTGACTAAGCGCTTATGAGAGTACAGTTCAGTAGAGGACGTAGACATGATCCCTGCCCATAAAGAGCTTACATACTAGAGTGGGAGACAGACAGAAGAGTATATCCATTTAGTCCATCTTTGCTGGTTCCTCTGCCTTAACCTTTGAAAAGAAGGAAAGACTTAAACAGGTCTCAGTTCTTTATTAATTCAGATGCCCTAGTGGTATTATCTTTCCTAGATTAGGTTGATTCTAGAAGGATTTATCCATAATAATAATTTCTGATTCACCTCAATCCCTTTACATAGCACAGCTGGGTCCAAAGGCTTTGTGGAAGGCCAAGACATATGTGATTTTGGGTTTTTTTTTTGCTGATGGTGGTGATAAGGCAATAATAAATTCCTTTCTGTAACTGTAACTGCGAGGAGCAGAACCCATTCTAGTGATTAAATGGTATGATCTGTCAACATTATTATCAACATGCTCTGGCCAAAGCCTGAGGGGTTGAGAGGTGGAACACCCTACAACTAGTTCTCAGAAACAGGGGTATCAGGAATTCTGGTTCAGCTCTTTAGGTGTCATCTGTGTCTTATTTCTTAGATGCTCCTTATATAACACCTTAGCAACATGATGGATGACAACTTGGAAAAGCAACATATAAATCTCTCTCTCAAACATAGCAAGTTATTTTTTTTTCCAACTCCCATGGATATTCTTAAGTTCAGAATCCTCATACAGCTTTTAGAAAAAGGAAAACAGAGCTGGATAAAGTACTGGCTGACCAGACTACTACCATACTACCACGGGTCTCTTCCGTGGCCCGATACAGCTTTTCTTGCCGTATCAATCGCTGGTTTCTTTTATGGAGAATATTCTAACCAGTGTTCTTCTGTACCACCTCCCAGAAACACTGTTAACCATGCACTTCCAGAATCTCAGGGCAGTTTTAGACCAAGGCAGACATTCTTCAGCGCACCCTTAGATTCAGGAGAAATGCAGAGAACAGAGAAGAAGCTTGGCCTAGAGAAAGATCCTGGGCCTGGGTATCAGAAGACTTGGGTTCTAATGCCAGCTCTGTCACTTGTCTGCTGTGAGACCTTGGGGAAGTCACTTCACTTCTCTGGGCCTCAGTCATCTCATCTGTAAGATGGAGATTAAGACTATGAGCCCCATGTGGGACCCTGTCTGACATGATTATCTTGTATCTACCCCAATGTTTAGGACAGTGCCTGACATATAATAAGTACCTAACAAATGCTATTAAAAAATCCATAAAGTCTTCTCACGGTGTTCATCTATTGTACAGAAGCACTGGATACCATCAGTAGTTCTAGATCCTGACAACTACAAGAACTTTTGTCCATCCAGAGAAATTTATCAAGATCCTAAGGCTACTCGATGATGTCCCAGCCAGCCAGGTCACAGCTGCAGGGGCCTTGTCTCTTCCTTTCTCCAACACCAAGGGAATCTATTCTTGGCTCTATTCTTCTTCATCTTCGTCCACTCAATCATATTTGATAATGTAAAAAGATTTTTAGAAGCTCTGTTGGCATACGATTCACTGGGAGTCCTATTTTTAAAGTATTTTTAAGTGTGTACTTTGGACAAAGCACTGTGCTAAGTTCAGAGGTAGATTCAATTAATCAGATCAGACACAGATAGATGCACATTCTAAGATGTAGGGAGAGAAGGTCCCCAGTTTACAGATGGGGAAACTGAGACAGAAGTTAAGTGACCTTCCAAGGTCAAATAAAACTCAAGGGGTTAAACTGGAATTACAACTTTAAATAGTGACTTTGCTTAATTATATATTATAGACTATGTATTTTTATTAACGTCTATCTCGCCCTCTAGATTCTAAGCTCATTGTGGGCAGGGAACAGGTATGCCAACTCTGTTTTACTGTACTCTACTATGTACTTAGTAAAGTGCTCTGCACACAGTAAGCTCTCAATAAATAATCTTTATGATGAATTTCAATTCAATTCTCCTGACTCCCCACCCCAAGATCATTCCGCTAGACTCTGTCCTTGAATCAGTCATACAAGAACTGTTATAAACCGATGACTCTGCCCCAGGAGCTCACACATACACAAGAAGATTGGCAGATGTCTGTGAACTGCTTTTCGGAATTAGCAAAGCGTTATGGACTAATCATTAAACTGATATTAGGTAGCACCCCGAAGGCCCTACACAGCCAAAAGTCTTCCCAGGAATTAAAACGTGAATTGAAATCACTAAATGTCTCCTTCTTATGTCGCATATTGGCCAGTGGTGCAAGGATAGACAAAAAGAAGATGGAATCGAGAAAACCAGCATGTATTTTGGAATACCGACAGTTAGAGGGTGATGCCCATGTTGCATTAAGTTTCAGACCCACTGAAGTTTTAGGGAGGTTGCATGAACCATTCTTCTCTATCGGAAATAAATGTAGGCACTGCGAGAAAGGGCTGATGAAGTTACTGAGTTGGGCCTGGGAGTCAGATGCACCGGATTCTAATCCCAGCTCTGCCACTTGCGTGCCGTGTGACCTTGGGCAAGTTACTTAGTATCTCTGTGCCTCAGTTCCCTCATCTTTAAAATGGGAATTAAGACTGTGAGCCCTCTGTTGGACAGAGATTGTGTCCAACCTGATTAGGTTGTATCCACCCCAGTGCTTAGTACAGTTCCTGACCCACAGTAACTCTGCACACAGTCAGCACACTATAAATTCCATCTATTGATGGGTACATCCTCTGTTCTTGCAAAATTTAGCTCTTGAAATGCCTCTTTTTTACTGAGCTGGAAATTTTCGAACAGAAAGGTGAAGTGACCTGCCTTACACCAATTAAGAGTAGGGCAGGGAGTCTGTATTTCTCAGCTCTATCTCAGTCCACTAGGCTACACACTTTCACTTGATTGCAATCAGTGATTAAATATAACCCATGAGCTTTGAATTTCCATTTAGTTATTTATCTTACAGTTTCCCTGCGAGGCTGGTACCATGTCAGGAACTATCTTCATTGTTTATCACAACATACCCCTAATTAGGATTTCAATAAACTCTTTTAGCAAAATTTGGGAGTCCTTTTGAGAATTTCTAATATGTTTTCTCCAAACATGGGTTATGAAGCTATGAAAATTCATGAGGCCAAATTCAGTACAGACAAATGCAATTATCCCTGGTAACAGAGGACAAGGAAAATATGGATAATTGAAATCCATAGATAATCGAAACCCTTCATTTTAGCTAATCATTTCAACCTTCTCTCCTTTTACCAGAGCTGCTGAGAAAGAGCAAAATGGTTTGATTTGCATTTCATCTCCTTCCCTTGTCCTGACTCCCTCTCTGCAGGAGGTACTAACGAGCAGCGAAAAGGCCAAACAGATGATTGTAGAAGGAAAAGGGAGAACATGCCAGGAACCGGGATGATTCACAAAATGGCCAATCAAGCTCTGCTGCAAAAAGATTCTCGCAGGATCCTGATAATGTTCAGGGCTCACTTCTCCCGCTCAGCTCAGGCCAAATATGTCCACGGATTTTCAAGTCCCTCCAACCTGATGAAGTAGGTCATTCACCAGGGAATAGATCCTACCTCAGCTCCCCCCGGCAAAGCCCCTCGCCCCGCTGTAACTATTGTCTATCCAATCATGTGACTTCCACGGAAAAGGCTGGCACAGGGATTTCTTTCTGTGAAGCAGATTCAGAAGTGATTGAGGAATGATGTCATTAAGGGGAAAGTAATAAAAGCACTAAAGGCCTTATGAGATTATTTGCTGAATGAGATTCTCGCTTCCTTCCTCAGGTAGCATCTCTTTTGTTCTTCCCGTATAAGCGGGATTCTCATTGTTGGAGCTGACTGTTTGGTGGGGGCAGAGCACAATGCCAGCAAACCTGGGTAGGCAGATAATAGATGGATTCTGGAAAAATTAAAATATATGTAGAGGGAAGGCATAAAAATAGAAGAGTTACTGACATCTGCCATTCTCTCTAAGCCCTATAGCACTTACATACTTCACCTATATTTACGTCGGTCTCCCACTCCAGACTGTAAGCTCAATGAGCGCAGGGAATGTGTCTATCCTCTGTGCTATAGTATATTCTCCAAAGCGCTCAGTACAGTGCCCCGCAATCATATTTATAGAGTGCTTACTGTTTGCAGAGCACTTTGAGAGCACCGCCCTACTCTTGCTTCAGCTGTGTGTCTGTGGGCAAGTCACTTCACTTCTCTGGGCCTCAGTTGCCTCGGTCTGTAAAATGGGGATTAACTGTGAGTCTCATGCGGGACAACCTGATGACCCTGTATCTACCCCAGTGCTTAGAACAGTGCTCTGCACATAGTAAGCGCTTAACAAATACCAACATTATGATTATACCTTTGGTAGAGAACAATTTAGTAGACACATTCGCTGCCCCCAGGGAGCTTACAGTGTGCACACAGCAAGCACTTGACAGACACAATTGACTGATTGACATCTGGGATGTTGGGCGGTAGAGTGTTCTGCACAAGGTAAGCGCTCAATAAATACGGTCGAATGAATGAACTGAATGAGTAAAGAGTTTCATCGTCCTTGAAGACTTGCAATGGGCTTCTTAGAAACAATGTATCTCGAGGTGAGCTTTAAGGTGGAGGTTGGTTAGATGAGCAAGTTAGATAATGCTAGACCGGAAAGATGCCTAGAGACAAGAGAGGGAGAAAAGAGTGAATTGGAATCCTTGCCTTCGCGGTTCCCTGGTACGTTAAGCGCCTAATAATTTGTCTGAAGGAGGCTGGCATTTGATGCAAGAATTTTATGATTAATTCTATCTCTCCCTGAGCTTCTAGTCATCACAATCAGACTCTGACTGAAAAGCCCATGATGAGCAAAGACTCTGATGTGTTCAGGTAAATGTCCCTCCCAGCCACCCAACAGATGAAAAAGCAGGAACAATGATCCACAAAAGACTAAAATGGAGATGCTCCTTGAGAGTAATGAGGCTTTATATGTTTCCTTCCCCCGTCTTGTGTTTTTGTAACTGCACCTTCAGACCTATAGATCGCTGCTTGAGATTTAATGATGGTTTCTGTCAGGGGTCATTAAGATTGATTTGTTTGCTTGCATAGCGGGTGTTTTGTGGACTCGGGGTTCAGTTTGCAACATGTAACTCATGTACCTGAAGAATTATTTCCTTGATCCCGGGAAACCTCAGCTCCAGAAAGTCAGAATAGGGTTCAGCAGTACAATCAATCAGTCAATCATATTTATCGATCTTTTACTGTGTGCTGAACACTGTACTAAGTGCTTGGGAGAGTACAATATAACAGAGTTGGAAGACATATTCCCAGCTCACAATGAGACAAGGGAAGGAAGAGAAGGGAAGAGAAAAGCTTTTTTTTTTTTGGATGAATGAAATCTGGGCTGAAGGAAATGACACCACCTGACATCGTTCTCCTCTAGAGGCTCAGTGGCCCATGCACTTTTCCATCTAGGTGCTTATGATGAAATGAATTAATTCATTCATTCAATAGTATTTATTGAGCACTTACTATGTGAAGAGCACAGTACTAAGCGCTTAGAATGTACAATTCGGCAACAGATAGAGACAGTCCCCCCCCCCAATGATGGGCTCACAGGCTAATCGACTGACAAAGGATGAAAGAGGAACATGAAGTCCTGAGGATCTCTGAGCTGGGGTCCATCATGACCAGAATGAGCAGGTCCATATTTTGGACTCTTGCCAGAATCTAAGCTAATTTGTTCATTTAACCTGCTTGGGAGTAAGTTTATACTTCTTTCATGTGTTAGCCAAGGAAATATGATGTAAATAATTCTATTTTTCCCATGCTATTCACCCAGCTGGCCATGTTTTCTCCTCTCTTTTCCACTCCTGCCTTCAAAAGCATTATAGGCATGGTCTGAAAACTGTCCCCAATAGTGCAGTTATTACTATTACCGATTGGCAGCAGAATGACACTAAACCGCCAGACCCCGGGGAAGAAACCGAACGGAGCTTAAGTGAGTTAGCGACTGCAGCTGGAGGAATATGCACATTCAGCTGGGAATTTCGAGTCCTATAATGTAGACTTCAACCACACAGCCGAGCAAGCAGGTGCAAAGCAGCCCCTTCCCAGTGTCACTTGTTGACAATTAGGATTCCTTTCAGACAGCTAAGGCCACTTCTAAAGGTGGGTAATTGGAGAAAAAAGTATAGGTGTGGAATTCTAGACTTTTTTGGTTTGATGGCATGTGGTATTTGGTTAGCCATGTACAGATCTCATTTCTATGCTCTGCACACAGTAAGCGCTCAATAAATACGATTGAATTTCCGAAGTTGGCACACTCAGTTCTCAAAATGCAAGGGTTTTGCTTTAGTGTCTGACACTGCACCATGTGTCTTTTTATGATATTTGTTAAGTGCTCCCTATGTGCCAGGTACTGTTCTAAGCGCTGGAGTAGATACAAGGGTTCATATTTCACAGATGAGGCAACTGAGGCACAGAGAACTTAAATGACTTGCCCAAGGTCACAGCAAACAAATAGCAGAGCCGGGAATAGAAACCCAGGTCCTTCAGCCTCCCAGGTTCCTTTTCACTGGACCCAGTTTCTTTCATCTCTCCAGATACTGCTATTAGAGAATTAGAGAACATTCTTCAGACAACACGCATCTTCTTGGATAGATGTGATTGATGTGATGACGTCGGAGCAGACAGTTATGTACAAGCACAAGGCATTGGTCAAAGTGAGAATACTGTAGTGTAAAGCCAGTTTTCCTTAATATGGGCTTTTGAGTTTTCCCTAATGCTCATTTTGTCAAGAAAGTATCTCTTACATTATAGGAAATGCAAGCTCCTTGACAGCCGTGGCTGAATCTACTAACTCTACTGTACTCTCCCAAACACTTAATATCGTGCTATGATCACGGGAAGTGCTCGATAAATATTATCGATTGAATTGATTGTATTCACCAATTTATGACAATTGCTTCCCCCATAGATTTAAACTCTTCCAGGGCAGAGATTATGTCTTTGAAGCTTGTAGTCAGGGATCATTTCCACCAAGTCTGTTATATTTTACCTTCCCAAACAATTAGTAAAGTGTTCGGCTCACTTAAGCACTCAGTAAATACCACTAATTGATAGATGTACTGTTTTGTAAGCTCCCACAGCAGCAACTCAATAAATACAAGTGATATGCAATGAACTTAAATTAGAGCGATTTTGAATTTGATTAGATGAAGAGAGAACACCTTGAAAATTCAGAAACCCTGCTGTCCTGGAAGCCTTATTGCTTGGACTTCCAAGGCCTCTCCACCTTTCCAAGTCTGCAATTAATTGGTAAATTCTGAATGTATTGAATTAGATTTCAAAGGTGCTAGGGAAAAAAGAACTGGGGTTAATCCAAGTAAAATTTCCCTTTCCATTTTAATACACTTCGCTGGTATTATTTGGGTATCTCCTGACCCACAGTTCAGAACGACTCTATTATTTAAGCACATATTCACCTATTTCTCCACTCTCTTCTAATCCTGACTGTAATTTTTGGTCTGTCTCTCCCATTGGATGGTAAATTTCTTGCAGGCAAGGACTTCCTCTATCACTATTGTACTGTCCCAAGCACTTAATAATAATAATAATAATAATAATAATGTTGGTATTTGTTAAGCACTAACTATGTGCAGAGCACCGTTCTAAGCACTGGGGTAGATACAGGGTGATCAGGTTGTCCCATGTGAGACTCACAGTCTTCATCCTCATTTTACAGATGAGATAGAAGTGAGGCACAGAGAAATTAAGTGACTTGCCCACAGTCACACAGCTGACAAGTGGCAGAGCTGGGATTTGAACCTGTGACCTCTGACTCCCAAGCCACGCTGCTTCTCGCTGCTTCACGCTGCTTAATACAATGCTCTACACAGAGTGTGTGTTCAATACTATGGATTATTTATTAAGAATCTCTTTGGCTCAGTAGGCAACAGAGTCAAATAACTTCAGAGGACAGAAGGAAGAAATTAGAGGCCTATCTTTATGAAAATTAAAATCGATTCAACAGTCTGATGGGATTATTCAGGCATTTTTCACCAACGCCGAATGAAAAATCCACTTTCGCTTCAAAGGAAATGACTTCAGGGTCTAGCAGAAAATATACCGTGTGGTAAATCATAAGTTTGGGATAAAAATAGGGAAACCCAAATTGTACCGTAGGAGTAGTAGTTATTTGCTGAGTACCATACGGTGTATAATTCTGTAGTATATTCTCGGTGCGGTGGTAATTATGAGTCCTCACGCTTGATCGAGGCTAAGTGGGGAGTGAGTTGGTGAAGCGGAGAGAGAGCACAGGCCTGAGAGTCAGAAGGTTGTGGGTTCTAATGCGGCCTCTGCCACGTGTCTGCTGTGTGACCTTGGGTAAGTCACTTCACTGGACCTCGGCTTATTGGAAAGAGCAAGGGCTTGGGAGTCAGAGGATGTGGGTTTTAATCCTGCCTCTGTCACGTGTCTGCTGTGTGACCTTGGGTAAGTCACTTCACCTTTCTGTCCCTCAGTTTCCTCATCTGTAAAATGGGGATTAACACTGTGAGCCCCACGCGGGGCAACCTGATTACTTTGTATCTACCCCAGAGTTTAGAGCAGTGCTTGGCACATAGTAAGAGCTTAACGAATACCAGTATTATTATTATTATTCTCTGGAGCTCAGTTACCTCATCTGCAAAATGGGAATTAAGTTTGTGAGCCCCATGTGGGACAGGGACTGTGTCCAGCTGGATTTGCTTATATCCACAGTTCTAGGCACACAGTAAGCGCTTAACAAATACCATTATTATTATTATATTATTATTATTATTATTGTTCTCTGGGCCTGAGTTACCTCGTCTATAAAATGGGGATTAAGATTGTGAGCCCCATGTGGGACAGGGACTGTGTCCAACTGGATTTGCTTGTACCCACCCCAGCGCTTACGAAATACTATGACTATTATCAGTATTATTTATTCATTTTGTTTAATGAGATGTACATCACCCTGATTCTATTTATTTGCTATTGTTTTTATGGGATGTTCTTCCCCTTGACTCTTTTTATTGCCATTGTTCTTGTCTGCCTGTCTCCCCCGATTAGACCCGTCAAAGGGCAGGGACTGTCTCTATCTGTTGCCGATTTGTCCATTCCAAGCGCTTAGTACAGTGCTCTGCACACAGTAAGCGCTCAAGCAGCGTGGCTCACTGGAAAGAGCACGGGCTTTGGAGTCAGAGGTCATGGGTTCGAACCCCAGCTCTACCACTTGTCAGCTGTGTGACTTTGGGCAAGTCACTTAACTTCTCTGTGCCTCAGTTCCCTCATCTGTAAAATGGGGATTAAGACTGTGAGCCCCACGTGGGACAACCTGATTCCCCTGTGTCTACCCCAGCGCTTAGAACAGTGCTCTGCACATAGTAAGCGCTTAACAAATACCAACATTATTATTATTATTATTAAATACTATTGAATGAATGAATGTTATTTTCCGCGACCGCTGAAAAACTACAGATCCCAGCATGCTCCGGGGACTACAAATCCCAGCACCCCCCGCGGGGCCTCGGCTCTCCAGCCTGGGCGCCAGGGAGGCGGTTCCCGCGCCGGATCCTACAAGTCCCATGATGCAAAGGGCGGGGGGCCAGCCCTGACTTCCGGGGGTGTTGCCATGGCATCGATCCCGCGGGCCAATGAGCGTCCGTCTTCCTGGGCGCGGGGCCGGGGCCCGCCGGGCGGCAGCCAATGGGGCGGCGCGTTGTTGCGGGGTCGGGGCCCGGTGGCGGCGGAGGCGGTTCAGGCGCTGTGACCCCCGGCGCTGCCCCCCGGACGGAGGGCACGGGCGGCCCCGGGCACCATGGGCGGCAGTGGCAGCAGCACCCGGAGGGTCACCTTCGAGGCGGACGAGAATGAGAACATCACGGTGGTGAAGGGCATCCGGGTGAGTGGGGGTGGGCAGGGTGGGGGAGGGGCGGCCGGGCCCCCCCCCATTCACTCATTCCTTCCTTCCTTCCCTCCCTCATTCATTCATTCATTCATTCATTCATTCACTCACTCATAATAATGTTGGTATTTGTTAAGCGCTTACTCTGTGCAGAGCACCGTCCTGAGCGCTGGGGGAGATCCAGGGGCATCAGGTTGTCCCACGTGGGGCTCCCAGTCCTCATCCCCATTTTCCAGAGGAGGTCACTGAGGCCCAGAGAGGTGAAGTGACTTGCCCACAGACACACAGCTGGCAAGTGGCAGAGCGGGGATTCGAACTCATGACCTCTGACTCCCCAGCCCGGGCTCTTTCCCCCGAGCCACGCTGCTTCCCATTCATTCATTCACTCCTCCCTTCCTTCCTTCCTCCATTCATTCACTGTTGAGCAGCGCGGCTCAGTGGCAAGAGCCCGGGCTGGGGAGTCACAGGTCCTGGGTTCGAATCCCGCCTCTGCCACTTGTCAGCTGGGTGACCGTGGGCCAGTCACTTCTCTGGGCCTCGGTGACCTCAGACAGGTGTCAGGGTGGGGATTCGAACCCACGACCCCCCGACTCCCCAGCCCGGGCTCTTGCCACCAGGCCAGGCTGCTTCCCAGAGAAGTGACTTGGCCAAGGTCACTCGGCAGACAAGTGGTAGAGCCGCAGTTAGAACCCAGGACTTTCTCATTCATTCGTTCAATAGTATTTATTGAGCGCTTACTATGTGCAGAGCACCGGACTAAGCGCTTGGGATGGACAAGAAGCAGCGTGGCTCAGTGGAAAGAGCCCGGGCTGGGGAGTCAGAGGTCATGGGTTCGAATCCCGGCTCTGCCACTTGTCAGCTGGGTGACTTTGGGCCAGTCACTTCACTTTTCTGGGCCTCAGTGACCTCATCTGTCAAATGGGGATTAACTGGGAGCCTCACGTGGGACAACCTGATGACCCTGGCTCTCCCCCAGCGCTTAGAACAGTGCTCTGCACATAGTAAGCGCTTTACAGATACTAACATTATTATTATTTAAAATGGGCAACAGATAGAGACAGTCCCTGCCCATTGATGGGCTCACAGTCTAATCGGGGGAGACAGACAGACAAAAACATGCTCTCTCCCATAGGCCATGCTGCTTCTCCTTGCCCCAAAACCTCATGTGTTCAATGTCCCTGCCCTTTCTCTCTCCTATCTCTTTTACTTCCTGCTCACGGCCTTCATCTCCACGCCCAGTTTATCTTTGCCCGTTATTTTTATTCCTAATTATAATGTTGGTATTTGTTAAGCGCTTACTCTGTGCAGAGCACTGTTCTAAGCGCTGGCGTAGACACAGGATAATCAGGTTGTCCCACGTGAGGCTCACAGTCTTAATCCCCATTTTCCAGATGAGGGAACTGAGGCACAGAGAAGTGAAGTGACTTGCCCACAGTCACCCAGCTGACAGGTGGCAGAGCTGGAATTCGAACCCATGACCTCTGACTCCCAAGCCCGAGCTCTTACCACTGAGCCACGCTGCTTCCCAGTTATATACTCAAGCGGCAGGCTCTCTGTTAACTGATCCCCTTCCTCCCCTACTTAGGTCGCTTGCTGATTTAAAACTGATCCTGGTACCAGTAACTCTCTGCTGGGTTTCTGACACCTAAAGAGTCAGAACGAACCTGCTTATTTAGTATTTTCGCTTTTAATCTGAATAAGGACCCTCAAGGTGCCTTATGGCCTGTTCCTTCTGGACAAATGTATGCTAACGCACGTGACCTTTCGCTTGGGACTTGGCAGCGAGGCAAAGAGCGACTTGGGTGTCACGCACCCTTGGAGTCAAGCCCTTCCATGCGTGATTGTCCCCGCCCGTAGTTCATGTGACATTGGGAATCCAAGAAAAATGAATTTAATGGTATTAACTGCACCGACCCTCCCAAAGTTGGGACCATTGCATGTGTTCAGAGCATGAATAGTTGGCATTTCCCCTCTGCTTCTGGGAAACCAAACTGAGTAACAGAAAATACATAAGTTTTTCATTTTTTTAAACAAAACACACACCACTTGTTTTATAGGTTTTGTTTTGGGGGAGCTTCTTTACGGGAAGATTAAAGTTGCTTTCTGGCAAATAAAGCTTAAAACTTTTCCCCCTCCTATCACTCAGTCAATAGTATTGAGTGCTTACTATGTGCAGAGCAGCGAACTAAACTGTTGGGAGAGTACAGTGGACAGTCTGTAGACACATTCCATGCCCAAAAGGAATTTACAGTCTAGACAGGAAGATAAACATTAAAATAAATTAATCGAATGTATAATTAGCACATAAGCACCATTATTGTAAAATGCCAAACAGCAACACACACATCCAAAAAAAACCCTCTATTATTGGGTCTGAGGATTGTGCAGACCCTTTGGCTGCTTGCCTTTTGTCTCTTTCACCTCTTGTGAGCCCTCTGTGGAACGGGGACTGTCTCTCATCGGATACTTTCTACCCCACCTGGTAGCGTAGAGGCTGGTCCAGAGTAAACACTTAGTAAATACCATTATTATTATTATTAGCAGTAATAATGTCATTTGTCTATGTTCTGTGGTAGATGCAAGATAATCAAATCCCACAGTCTAAGTAGGAGGGCGAACAAGTATTGAGCCCCCATTTTGCAGATGAGGGAACTGAGTCACAGAGCAAGTAAGTGACCTACCCAAGGTCACCCAGCTGACAAGTGGAGGATTAGAACGCAGGTCCTGTGACTTCTAGGCCACCCTGCTTATGATCAACTCTTCTTTACCACCCTAATAAATGGAAATAAAAGAAGAGGAAACTCAGCCTGCTCTTTGGGAGGATCTGAAAATTCGTTATCAGTAACTATTCTTGCTGTAGTCTATTACTGTGAATACTCGAGAGTTGGCAAAACCGCATGGAACTTGAGGAGTATTGAGACCTTTTGCCAGATCGCATAGCCTTTGACGAATTGAAGCATACACCCGTGGAACTCTCCTCACTCTGGGGAATGAACGGGATTACTTGATTCTGAGCTAGCCCTAGGAGTTTGTTATTGTTTTGTACTACTAAGAATCCTGGATTGGACAGCAACCCGCTCCCTTGAGGGAAGCCTTTAACCCGCTTTCCCGGGATGGATTTTTTTTTTAGTTTATTTTTTTCTGGCTAGACTGAATCCTTTGCCGGGGAAGGAAATGGCTTCAGAGGGTTGTATTTGTTTTGACCTAAATCCGGGAGGTTTTCCCAGGCTAATAATAATACCAATAATTTAAATGCTTACTATATGCCGATCACTGTACTAAGCGCTGGGGTAGATCACAAAAATCAGATTAGATAGAGCCCTGTCCCACAGAGGGCTTTGAAGGGACTTCAAAGTTCAAGACTTCGGGTTAGAGAAGCAGCGTGGCTCAGTGGAAAGAGCACGGGCTTTGGAGTCAGAGGTCATGGGTTCAAATCCCGGCTCGACCATTTGTCAGCTGTGTGACTTTGGGCAAGTCGTTCACTTCTCGGTGCCTCAGTTCCCTCAGCTGTAAAATGAGGATGAAGACTGTGAGCCCCACGTGGGAAACCTAATTCCCTTGTATCTACCCCAGCGCTGAGAACAGTGCTCGGCACATAGTAAGCGCTTAACAAATCCCAACCAAAAAAAAAAAAAAAGAAGGGAAGGTGAGAACTCTAACAAATCTGCGATTCAGTTCCCTCATCCGCTCTAGTGGTATTTAATCTTCATTGATGAGGAAACGAAGACGCAGAGAAGTTAAGTCATTTGCCCCACAGAAAGTGGGAATGAAGCCATTTAGTGCATTGGGATGAGAGAAGAGAGGAACAGAGAGAAGGTGTCATAGTTGTTTCCAGTGTCGCCTGCTTGCACCTGGTCTGCGGAGACCCCAAGAAGGGGCACCCCTCACCTCGGAACTACCAAGCGATTGCAACAGCCCTGGCCGGGGCTTAAATGCAAGCTCTTTAGGGATTTGAGGAGCATGCGAGAGGAGTGGCCTCAGGTGGCTGCTCTCCCAGCCTCGGGGTCTCCCTGATTTTCCCTCAAGAAGTGTCAGGGTCATTATTTCAGTCGTGTTTATTGAGCACTTACTGTGTGCAGGGCACTGTACTAAGCACTTGGCAAGTACAGTTCAGCAGAGACGATCCCTGCCCACAGCAGGCTCACAGTCTAATGTTGGTATTTGTTTGGCATTTGTTAAGCGCTTACTATGTGCCGAGCACTGTTCTAAGCGCTGGGGTAGACATAGGGGAATCAGGTTGTCCCACGTGGGGCTCACAGTCTTAATCCCCATTTTACAGATGAGGGAACTGAGGCACAGAGAAGTTAAGTGACTCGCCCACAGTCACACAGCCGACAAGTGGCAGAGCTGGGATTCGAACTCATGAGCCCTGACTCCAAAGTCCGTGCTCTTTCCACTGAGCCACGCTGCTTCTCTAGAAGGGGGAGACAGACATCAAAACAAGTAAACAGGCATCAGTAGCATCAATATAAATAGAGACAATTCTAGATATATGCACATCATTAATAAAAATAAATAGAATGATAAATATGCACATATGTACGCACAAGGGCTATGGGCGGGGAGAGTTAGAGCAGAGGGAGCTAGTTGGGGCAGCGGGGAGGGGAGGGGGACGTCAAAGAGGCGTATTAAGAAGGGGTCTGGTCTGGACCCAGGAACAGCACTCAAGTAGCCAAATGGCTATGTGTGGCTTGTAAAGTTCGGTTTGGTTATATCTCGCAAATAGAGTGCTAACGGTGGATTCCCAGCATTTTCTTCGTAGGACCTCTTTTGGAATCTGACTAAATTTTCAGGGATACTTTCCATCCCCTCTCCCCCCACCCCCCATCACTTACTTTTGTGTTCATAAGTTTTGCTCTTTGCCCTCAGCAATAAGTGATAATAATTGGGTGTTAATTGTTCACTATTTGCCGAGTATTGTGCTAAACCCTGGGATAGGTACAGATGCACCCTATCCCACACAGAGGTCACGGCCTTAAGAGGAAGGACAGATATTGAACCCTCATTAAAAAGATGAGGAAACTGAGTCACAGAGAAGTTTAGGGACTCACCCAAGGTCGCACAGCAGACAAGTGGCAGAGCCCGGATCGGAACCCAGGTCCTCTAACTCCCAAGCCTGTGCTCTTGCACTAGGTCACAATGCTTTCCTTTCCTCTCAATATCCCTTCTTCCTGCCTCCTCACAGTCTCTGATTTTTCTCCCTATACCTTTCAGATCTTCCCAACTCTGAATTATAAGATGGGAGGATCTGGTTCATATTATCATTACTATCTGTGAATCAGTGGTATTTATTGAGTGCTTACTATGTGCAGAGCGCCGTTCCAGGTGCTGAGGAGAGTACAACGGAATTAGCGGACACATTCCCTACCCATAACCAGAGAAGCAGCGTGGCTCAGTGGACAGAGCACGGGCTTTGGAGTCAGAGGTCATGGGTTCGAATCCCAGCTCCGCCACTTGTCAGCTGTGTGACTGTGGGCAAGTCACTTCACTTCGCCGTGCCTCAGTTACCTCATCTGTAAAATGGGGATGAAGACTGTGAGCCCCACGTGGGACAACCTGATTCCCTTGTGTCTCCCCCAGCGCTTAGAACAGTGCTCCGCACATAGTAAGCGCTTAACAAATACCAACATTACATTATTATTAACCAGTTTACAATCTAAAGGCGGGGTCTTAAGCGCTTACTGTGTGTCAAGCACTGGTCTAAGCACTGGGGTAGGTAGAAGGCAATCAGGCCGTACGCAGACCCTGTCCAACATGGGGCTCGCAGTTTGAGGAGGAGGGAGGAACAAGCACTCCATCCCCATTTTACAGATGAGGAAACTGAGTCACAGAGAAGTGAAGTGACTTGTCCGAGGGCACCCAGCAGACAAGTGGCAGAGTCGTATTAGAACCCAGGTCCTCTGACTCCCGAGCCCTTGCTCTTTCCGCGAGGCCACACTGATTCTTGGGCCCGTGATGGGCCCTAGAATTCCCAACCTTAGCGGGAAACATTCCGTGCATTGCCCCCTGGGCGGGGCAGCCTACGCCTAGGGACAGATTTTCAAAGGATTTCCAGAGAAATGCCCACACATTACATTGGCTTAATAGGATATTTGATCACATGTCAAATTTGATCAAGTATGTGCCTACTTGAAAAATAGACCCGTTGCATAACATTTCAAGAGCTTATCTCAAAAATTCAAAGCCATCTGGGTGAATGTCCCAGTGGCTTAGGCAAATTTCAGTAGCTTTCAGAGTAGTACGGACCAGGCTTTCCAAGTATGAACTAATCCTTACAACAGGGCTTCAGAATTACATAAAAAGCTAGTCACTAGCTAAATTTCCTCTTAGCCAATTATAGGAAATAAGCCAGTGGAAGCAGCGTGGCTCAGTGGAAAGAACCCGGGCTTGGGAGTCAGAGGTCATGGGTTCGAAGCCCAGCTCTGTCACTTGTCAGCTCTGTGACTGTGGGCAAGTCGCTTCACTTCTCTGTGCCTCAGTTACCTCATTTGTAAGATGGAGATGAAGACTTGTGAGCCTCACATGGGACCACCTGATTACCCTGTATCTTCCCCAGCGCTTAAAACAGTGCTCTGCACATAGTAAACGCTTAACAAATACCAACATTATTATTGGGAAGCAGCGTGGCTCAGTGGAAAGAGCCCGGGCTTGGGAGTCAGAGGTCATGGGTTCAAATTCCGGCTCTGCCACTTGTCAGCTGTGTGACCGAGGGCGTCACTTTACTTCTCTGTGCCTCAGTGACCTCATATGTAAAATGGGGATGAAGACTGTGAGCCTCACGTGGAACAACCTGATTACCCTGTATCCACCTCAGCGCTTAGAACAGTGCTCTGCCCATAGTAAGCACTTAACAAATACCAGCATTATTATTATTATTTGTCCTTAGCAGAGCTTTTTCTTTTTCTTTTTAAATGATATTCAAGTGCTATGTGGGCAGGTACTGTACTAAGCACTGTGGTAGATGCAGAGTAATCAGGTTGGACCCAATCCAGGCATGCCCGCTCCCCACCGTCAAAACCTGATTAAAAAGCACATCTCCTCCAAGAGGCCCTCACTTCCTCTTTTCCTACTCTCTTCTGTGTCGCCCTTGCACTTTAGTTTCCCCCCTTTATTCACCCTTCCCTCGGCCCTACGGCACTTATCAAACAGTCAGTGGTAATTGAGTGCTTGCTGTTTGCAGAACACGTTATACAAACCCTTAGGAGAGTTGATAGAACAGTTAGACACGTTCCTTGCCCACAGCGAGCTTATAGTCTGGTCATAGGTTCGAATCCCGGCTCTGCCGCTTGTCAGCTCCGTGACCGTGGGCAAGTCACTTAACTTCTCTGTGCCTCAGTTACCTCATCTGTAAAATGGGGATTAACTGTGAGCCTCACGTGGGACAACCTGATGACCCTGTATCTTCCCTAGCGCTTAGAACAGTGCTCTGCACATGGTAAGCGCTTAACAAATACCAACGTTATTATTATGTGCATATCCATAATTTATATATGTTAAGGCTGTCTCCTGGAATGTAATTCACTAGATTGAATTTTAATAGTATACTTGATTTACTTTGTGTTACAAGTTTATTTGGAACCGGCTTCATTTTGTTTGGATTTTTCTTTATTTTTTTTTAAGCTCTCTGAAAACGTGATTGGCCGAATGAGAGAATCTTCTCCATCTGCTACCAGGTCCTCTGGGGGCTCTACAGGTATTTTCAAACTTTGACTTCTAGTGTGCTTAATGACAAAATGATAAGATGAGTGGTGGTGATTTTTCCAGTGGGAAACTATTTTGAAGGAGATAATATTGTTGTCATTTCTTTAAACAACAGACCTAGTGTCCTCCATGTGTTAAGGAAGATTTTATTATTTCCTCTGTATTTTATGATCTTCCACCTCCTTTGGAAGGAAGATAGGATTGCATGGAGCTTTGGTAAAAGTAAGGACTTGATTTGTTAGGATAAACCTGAAATAGGAGTAGGGTGAGGTCCCAATCAAATAATTTTATTTATTTATTCGTTATGTTTTGGGGGCTAGGAAATTATGAATTTTTATCCTGATCTTTTATCTTACTCTCTCTCTGGGCTTAGGAAAGCCAGATTCCTCATCTGTCTTTGCTCCTCTCTGTAAAACCGAAATAATTCTGAGTTTTCCCTATTATACAGAGATATTCGTAGTGTTCATAAAGATCTTTGGAAACAGAGTGCTGTGATGTGCTTATTTTAGCTGAAAATAGTATTCATCTAGCTATTCGTTTGGGAAACAAAAATAGTTTTTATTTTATAAGCCCAGTTCAAGATTTATTTTTAAATTAGTTCAATCTGTGATTATTCTTAGACAGTTTGTAGAATGATTCCTTCTACATTCAATTCCCCACCTTTGGAATGTGAGATTTAGATAAATGGAATATCCAGCCAATTAAGAAAAATTCACTCTAGTCAATAATTTCAGTAGCATCATTCACCTTACATCTTGTAAGAGCTGCTTCCAGTGAGCAAAATTAAATATTTTGAGTTTTACCTCCTCTCTCCTCCAGAAGAGTTCTTGGTAAAGAGATTAATAGGACAGTGAAATGGCCAACAGATGGGAAATTAATGAGCCAATCTGCCAACTGGCTAACCAAATCACTAGTAATTTTTAATAAAAGTGTTTCTCAAGAGTAAGGAAAAGCCTTGAAATAGGTAAAAGCAATAAATACAGATTTGGCTGCCTGTAAATGATTGGGACTGTCCCACCATTTTTATCTGAGGAAAATATTACCTGCCTCCTCAGGTAAGAAGCCTGGTAAAATTGAACCTTGTTTCTTTATTTTTAAAAATGTTATTTAAGTACTTACTATGCGCCATCAGAATCATCAGAGTTAGTAGACACTTTCTCTGCCTATAAGGATCTTGCATTCTAGATGAGGAGGCAGACATTTATATAAGTGAATAAATAAAAGATTTGTACATAAGTCTTGAGGGGGGCTTAGAGGTGAGTGTGAATGTCAATTGTTTTGGAGGGTGAGTTACAACATACCCGGCTGAAAATGTAACCGTGAACCTTCTAATTTTGACATCTAGTTTTTAGAGCTCTTGGACATGGGAGACAATGGAGTTTTACAGCTAAAATAATTTGATCTTAAGCTAGACGTTTAATAACCTTGATCTTTTTTTATCATTGAAATCAAGTTCATCTGACAGATTTTGTATTTGTGGTGAGAAAAAAAAGATACTGTCTCGTAACATTTTCTCCAGCCCTTTGCTCATCCTCACCCGCGTCAATGGGAAGAGACATCCTAGGGAATAGCAGTCATTTAAAGAAATGCCAGCGTTGCGATTTCAATTTTTGTGTAACTTTTTCTTGCCATAACATGTTATTTTAAATCATAAATCATTAGGACCAATGTGATGTTTGAATGGCTTCTAAAAGGATACTTTTAATAAAGCGTCGAGAGCTCTAGAGGCTTATTTAAATTGAATTTTTTAAAAACGTACTTTTGAGAAAATAATCCAAATTGTGAGGTGTTTTTTTTAAAAATTTGCCTAATGTCTACTATTTTTTTTTGAGTGCATAGGGAGGGAGGAGGGTTGCTATTTAACCAGCCAAGGGGCTTCTTACAAAAAGTACTTTGTGAAGTTGAATCTGTAAATTAATGTACCGTGTGACAAAACAGATTGTATTGCCACTTTAATAAATGAGTATGTTTTAAAGAACTTAACTAAGTGTTTGCTTCCTCAGATCCTTTGCGTGGTACTTGCTTCTCACCTAATTGCTGCCATCTTGAAAGTTTAATGCAGTTACTATTCTAGAATCTAAATTTTCTTTCATGAATTTACATAGAAAGATAACATTTCAGAAGGCTATGAGCTATTTTCAGCAGTCTTGCGGTTTTTTTCCTCCCTCACGTCAAAATACTGACTTTCTATTTTCTACATTTATTTCCGGATCTATGGTGAAGTCAGACTTCATATGAGTCACCTGTACATATTGTTGAGGAAATTTTGTCCTTATACCAGTATGAAGATGTTAGCATACCACCGAATGAGAGGAGTTACTGCGAGGGAGTCTTTGTTTTTGTAAACCTCTGATAACAGAAAATAATGAAATGGAGAAGAGGTGATTTTTATTTTCTAAAATTCTGCCTGGAAAAAATGGAAACAATTTGTGTTACGTATGTTATTAAGATCACTGAGTGTTTGACAGCCATAAATAATTGCAGGAAACCAATCCACAGGAAATAATAGCTTCAAGTGAATAGTGCCAATTTAGGGAAACAAATTTATATATACTTTGTGTTTTTTGTTTTGTTTGTTTTGTTTTATTCAGACAGCTTGTCCATCTGTTTGTAAACAACTTTCCCAATATCCTTTTAGGCCCAATTGACCTCAAAATTTGTTCTGACTTCTTTTGTGATATGACATTGGGTAATTTTCTGAATTACGAAAAGAGTTTAAAGACCCTATTTAAAGGATGAAGCTGTACATTAAATCCTCCTCTGATGTGGGGATTATGTTCCCAGTGGTCCCCATATTACAGAAACTCCCCTTCAAGTAAGCGTGTCCAAACCAGTACATCTGTTTCTTCTGACATTGCATCACATTCTAAGCCAGATAAACCATAATTCTCTGAACGTGTTGTGGAAGAACTGAGTAGATTAAGTTTAGACACTTGATGCCCCTTTTGGTGTCAGAGATTTGAATTTCAGTGACACAACACTATGTGATACGGCAGTGGACAATTTACCGGTTTACCAGAAGAGGTATACTTTCTTAATGAAAAGCACCATACGAAACTTGGAAAATCAATATACCCTTAGAAAAAATGAGTAAATAAAACAGTACATCTCAATCAGAATGGATCTTTCTCACTAAAAGTTCTCTGGCCATTGTAAAATACGCAGTAACTGCAGAGGACCAAGGATAATGGGTGTTACATAAATATCTAGTTTGGAAATAGGGTTTTTTTCATAATAGAGATCGGGTTTTGAACTGAGAAGACTTTGGGAGAAAAGATGAGAGAGGCAGTGTGAAGTATGGGAGTTTGTGATGGGCAGGGAGTAATCAGATGATGGGAGAGAGACATAGGGGCAGTATTTTCTAGGACTCCGGCTCATCTTTGCCTGCGTCGTCTATTAGATTCACAGATATTGAAGTCTTCAGTGGTGAACCGTTAAGCATGGAGTCTTAAACGTTCAGTCAGTAGAAATGCTCCCTTGCTCATTTACTTGTCTGGCAAATTCCCCAGTGTGAATTCACACTCTGGTGTGTGAGACTCTTTTTTTTTTTTTTGTGCAAGCTTGTGGTCGGTTTGAAGGAGGAGAAAAGAAGTTGTCCATTGGAGTAGCTGAGTGACTAAGGAAAACACTGCTTCCCATATACTTTTCTAATTTTCTCTTTTCACTACACTCTGTTTCTGATTTTGTCTTGTTTCATGCCATAGAATTTGATTGTACAGAGTTGTCGCAGGAAGAATTATGGAAAAATGATTCCATAATCATTTATGCATTTTAAACTAACTATAAAGAGGGCCCCTCCTCGACTCTCTCTCTTTGCTCTTCCCTCCCTCTCCCCACCCCGAAGCACTTATGTATTTATGTACATATCTCTAACTCTATATGGAGGCCTGCTTACTTGTATTGATGTTTGACTCGTCCCCTCTAGACTGTGAGTCTGTTGTGGGCAGGGATTGTCTCTCTTTATTGGTGAATTTAACTTTCCAAGTGCTTAGTACAGTGCTCTGCACACAGTAAATGCTCAATAAATGCGACTGAACGAGTGGAAACAATCTATCCCTGTTTAAAAATAATCCCACATGTTTCTGAATTGGCACCACAATTCAAGTCTCGTTTTCAATTTAATGAATGATAGGTTTGCCTGCTATCATAATATTTCTGGATTGCGTAAGCAGACGTGGGTATTGGGCCCGGTGCTGGTTTAATTCTGACTGAGCCAATAAGCCTACCTAAGGGGGCTGAGGGCTCTGTACTGCCTGGGGCCAACTTCTCTGAACTCCTGGAACTTCCTTCAGGTCCTCAGGGTTGGATAGGAGATGGGATTGAGGGGTCTGGGAAACCTTGCTATCAGTTAATCAGGTGGTTGTGCTCACAATAATAATAATGATAGCCTTTTGGAAAGAGCACTGGCCTGGGAGTGGGAGAACCTGGGTTCTAATTCCGACGCGGCCACCTGTCTGCCATGTGATTGTGGGCAAATCGCTGATGCTCACTGGGCCCCAGTTTCCTCTTTCGTAAAGCAGGGCATTAAATTCCCCTTCTTTCTCCTACTTAGACTGTGAACCCAGTGTAGGACAGAGCCTGTATCCAACCTGATTGACCCCAGCACCTAGTCCACTAGTCAGAAGGTCATGGGTTCTAATCCCGGCTCCGCCACTTGTCTGCTGTGTGACCTTGGGCGCGTCACTTGACTTCTCTCAGTCTCAGTTCTCTCATCTGTAAAATGGGGATTAAGACTGTGAGCATTATGTGGAACAGGGATTGTGTCCAACCCAAATATCTTGTATTCATCCCAGTGCTTAGAGCAGTGCCGGCACATAGTAAGCAATTAAATACATAGTAATAATTATCATTACTGTTATTGTTTTTATTATTATTAGTTAAGATTTTACTATGTGTCAAGTACTGTATTAATCACTGGGGCAGATCCATGATAGATGGGATAGTATGACCCTGAGTAGTCCGAGAGGGAGGAGAACAGGTAAGATATTTAATCCCCATTTTATTGATGAGTTATAAAGAAGGCAAGTGACCTGCCTAAGGTCACTCAGAAGGCAAGTGGCAGAGCTGGGATTAGAACCCAGTCCTCTGACTCCCAGGACTGGCTCTTCCATTAAGCGCCACCCTGCCTTTGTTAGTTAGGTTCTGGGGTAGGACTAGTGGTTTGTGACTCCCATTTGTCTAGACTATTAGCTCCTTATGGACAGGGAACCTGCCTACCAACTCTGTTGTATTGTGCTCTCCCAAGTACTTAGTACAGTGCTCTGCAGAGGAAGCTCTCAATAAATATCACTGATGGAGTGATATGCATGCTCCTTGCCAACGTGTGGTGTGGAGTATTATGTGTATTGTGCAGATCGGGTTCAGAAACAGATTCTTCAATCCAAAAGCAGATCCTCTCAAAAATACCTTGGTATTGTATAAGACCAATTTGTGAAATCGTGTCAGCTTGCTCTGACATTTAAGGTCGCTATATTCTTTTGTCCTGCAGAGTAGAATATACCATATGAACCACAGGTGGGATTAGTATGTTGTAAGGCTATATTTTTATTTTACTTTTAGAGAAGATGTTTTTCAGATGGCAGAGCATTCATTTGATGTGAGAATGGCATAGTCATCTTTAGGCTGTCAGAAAGATAATGTATTTCCTATAAGCATTTTAAAAGATTAGTATTTCCCCAAACTGTAGAACAAGGTTGTTTAACATAAGACTGCAGTCTTGAAGCGGTAGGAACGGAAGTTCTTGTATGTTGCGAGCCACTCGAGGGAGCGGGTCCGTGTCTAAATCCCATCCGTCTACTCTTTCCCAGTGCTTATTACAGTGGTTTTCCTGCAATAAGCGATAAGTACTATTACTATTAGCAGTGTACTTGGAGTGAAAGCCGGTTTAATGAATAGATTTGCCGCACAACTGTGTTCTCTTTGGAAGGATTCTGTCAAATCAGAGAGGGCAAAAGTAGAGAACTAGCTGTGACTTGCTCTGTTTTCCTTCTGGTCTGACTTCTCTGTTCTTTCCAGTGGATGATGGCATAATGAAAATTTACAGGAACTCTGCTGCTGGAGAGCCTCATTCTTGGAAATACCACTTGCTTTTAAGGATGAATCAGATGTGTTGGAAGAGCGTGATATGTGGACATAGATATAAACTTGTTTTCCTATGTTTGTTTTTGGAGGATCAGGCAGGAGAGGTTTTTATTATTTTCCAAGATTTTGTTCTTTGAATTAATGGCAGGTTTTATTATATTGTTTTCTCGTTCTCGGAATTTCCATTATTTCCCAAAACTCTCTTGAGAGGCCTCATTTAGTTGCATTTTCAAAATTGACCACTCTTATTTATGTAGAAAAAAGTTGGCCCCCCATAAATGGAACTTATTGCAGTGTTGCCGATAGACCAATTTTCTGGTGACTATCTTATTTCTTAGATGAGTTGTCAGAAAGGGCCAAGACACTGGTAGATACGTCTGTGAATGTGCATAGAGTGGCAAGTATAACACTGTATAACTGGAAACTTTTTGAGGACGGGGCCAGGACTTTTTTCCCCCCCAGAAGTATTTTTTAAGGACTTAGTATGTATCAGGCACTGTTCTAAGCACTGGGGTAGATACGTCAGTCAAGTGGAACAGCTGGTAATTGGCAGAGGCAGGATTAGAACCCAACTCCCGGGCCCGTGCACTTTCCACTAGGCCGTGCTAACTTCTGAGTGCAGTTAGTTGATGGGAAGTGCTGTCAAGGACTCATCCCCTCCAGATAGGATGACAATATCTAAGATTCCCTAATGGTTCCCGTGTGTATACACACATATATATATTGAATGATACCTGAATCTAATATTCAATTAATACCTTTTAGGAGTAGAATATATTTATATGCTTTCTATTCAGCAGAATTGGTTTAAAGTTCAGACAGCCCTTATTTAGGGTATCTGGATTCTAAATAGTCGTGTATGAATGTGGGGTGTATAAGTGAATTGAATATATTTGTCTTGATTTAAACATTTGTCCAAGAGCCATTTTATGTATACTTGAACCTACCTATGCATAAAAACATTTATTATTGATGGACACATCTTGGAAAGTACATTCCAAATAAAATTCTTATTCAGGAGTGTGTGATGTTTTGAAGGGCCTATTTCTACGGCCCATTTTCGTGTACATTTGCAGCATGCGGATTCCGGTTTAGGGTAACTTGACAGAGAAAAATGTCAAAGGTACCTGCAGAGCATTAGGAAAAAAACAGTAATTATAAGGGTACCGTGGAGGTTGGTAGTTCAAAATTTACATTCACCAGCTGTGTTTCGGTTTGTGGGAGTACATGTGAATCGTCACACCGCTCCCCTGCTTGCTCTCCTGAGTGCCAGCAGCATATTAAAATACAGAAAGGTATACTGCTTTCTGAAATACTGCCTCGAGAGGTGGATGCTACCTTGTAAGAATGTTGCGAGTGTTTTGGGGACGTGCAGTCGGCATTTTTAAATCTGGCAGGTGTAATATTACTTCCTACTTGCTTCAGAAGTATCTCTCTCTGTGCCCTTCATGGCTTATTCCTGTGCTTGAAATAACAGTACATCTGATCTAGAAAGAATTTTGACCAGGGCATCACGACTTTAAAAATTAATAGTATTTTACTGTTTCAGTCTAGTCTAACCTGCTGAGTAGTCCTTGCTAGACTGCCAGCCCTTGTGGGCACGGAGTGTGTCCACCCACACCGTTGTATTCTCCCAAATGCTTAGTTCGGTGCTCTACATAGAGTAAACACTGAATAAATACTGATGGTTGCGTATATTCTTTTGTTTGCTTATTATCACCTACTAATCATTTTTACATGCAGCCCCTATGTGGTTATTGGTGAAGTTAATCTTGAGGGTTTCACTTGTTTTGACAGTACTTAATTTCTGATGGCAGGAAAGTGGAAATATTTCACATGCTGATATAACAAGCCATTTTTATGAGCGACATCTCTAATTCTTATTTGGTACCTATCCGGTTGTCCCCATATTTTTCCTCTTCAGAAACGGTAGGTGTTTTCTTTTTTCTTGACGGGAGAAGAGGAGGAAGGGAAGAAACCTAAAAAACACTGAAGAGCAAAGAGGAAAAATATTCACTGGTAACTGTTTTGTTTTCACGAGAACTTTGAAGTTCAACTAAACATGTCGTTTTAATAAGCCCCGTCTTGTTCTTCAATATTTGGCCTTGTAAAGGGCAGTACGGTGTATTCCGCTACCGCTCACTAAGGACCGTGGCTATTAGATATTATTTCTTTGATAAATATTGTAACTCCTGTTCAAATTAGTGGGTATATATGTAATCACGTGGTATTTGTGTATCTTGATTTTAAAGTGCAGTCATAGCTTTTTTTAAAAAAAAAACATTATTTTTCTTATATTCCTATCATATTATGAGAAGATGACTTTTGTCCGTGACTGTTGCCTAAAATTTAATTTCATTTATTTAAGCCATTATGTTACAGTTTGCTTTTCCTGATTTAATCTGTCAACTCTTTGGGCTCAGAGATTTGACTCCAAATCTTCTCTTGTGGCTGTTGAGATTTGCGTAGTGTTCTCTCCACCACACCCATGGGAATGATGTATTTGTTCCAGAAATTCACTCACTGTTGGTATTCTTCATCCATTTGTTGATCCTGCACAGTCCTGCAGCGCTTTTAAGGGGTGACACTGTTAACCGTTCTTCCCAGAAGGCTCAAGAGAAGTTCAAGATGAAAAGTAGTTATGTTATGCAGCAGGCATTACCCAGTTTTGAATATCAGGTTAGCCGAAGCCTTTGATTGCCTTTGTCTTGTCCTTTTAAAGAGGTTGTCTTGATTTCTTAATTGCTGCATTCTTCCCACACCCTTCCTTACTGATTATCCAGTAAACGCTCACACCGTATGGAAAGAAAACTATTATTCAAATAATGGTAAAATCGCAACCAATGTCATTGGGAAAATGGATTCAGGGTATGTATGTGAGGTATTTTCTGGATGTTGTCTGTTTTTAATTTACTTAGTACTATAATAATCCCAGCTCTTCCACTTGTCTGCTGTGTAACCTTGGACAAGTCACTTAACTTCTCTGTGCCTCAGTTACCTCATCTGAAAATGGAGATTAAGTCTGTGAGCCCCATTTGGGATGGGAGAGAATACAATATAACAGAGATGGTAGACACATTCCCTGCCCAAAATGAGCTTTCAGTCTACAGGGCAAGGCAGACATTAATATATATAAATTGCGGATATGTACATAAGTGCCTTGTGTCAGAAGGAGGGATGAGTAAAGGGTGCCAATTCAAATGCCAGGGCAATGCCGAAGAGAGTGGGAGAAGAAAAAATGAGGGCTTAGAGAAGGCTTCTTTGGAGGAGATGTGTTTTTAATAAGGTTTTGAAGGTAGGGAGAGTGATCGCCTGTCAGATATCAAGAGGGAGCGCATTAATGTTCTTCAAGTTTAAATTGTTTGGATTTCATAAGAATCTGTGTTTCTTCAGGGTTGAAAAAAATTACTGAGCCCTGGAAGTTTCTTTGGCTGTTTCAGTACAACTGTGTTTTCCATCCTTAATTACTGATATTCAGGGTAGAGCACTTGAAATGTAATACTGAAGAACGTCCCCCAGAGCCCCCGCGCTCAAAATGCCCGGTCTGCGCTGGACAGTGGGGATTTAAAGTGCGGATGTGCACCCTCGGTCCCTTCCCACCGCGTGCAAATAAATCCATCGGGAATATTGCCGTCTCCCCCCCTCCCCCCCCCATGCTCCCTGTCAGGGGCTTGCTCCCAACGGGCTCTGGGCGCGCCGGGTCGTAGAGATTGAAGCCACAGCCATCCATCCTACGTTCCACCATCCCGGCCAAAAAGAGGAAAGCATCTGTACCACGAGGCCTCCGCAGATAAACCCCGTGGAGACCTGTGGTTGCCCGAAGCCGTGACTTCAGCTACAGGTGTACCTTAAGCTCTGAGTCACTAGAAGCCTGAAATTCTGCTCGTCTTAGCCACAGCGCTCTGCTTATTTATATTTTCCTTTTGGGTTTTTGTCACTGTGCTATATGCTGCTTTAGTGTTTTATTGTTTGAGTTTGTGTCCAGTCCTCTCTTCTTCCTTATAGGCTTAGATGGTGTGACCCTGAGGACCAGGGTCTGTGTTTAATTCACACATCTACATGCTCTCCCAAGCGCTTAGTACGATGCTCTGCGAAGCACTTAAATACTATTACTGATACGATTATAACATTTTCATAGAATGGATCTGCTGTTTTGTCGAGAAGAAAGGTTTGCTTTCTCGTCTCCTACCTGCAGCTCCAGCCTACAACCAGATATTACTGAAGCTCCGCAGCAGCTGTCATACAAGAGAGGTTAAGTGTACTGTAGTGCTTCTTTCTTGAAATCTCATTCTACAGGTTCTTTTGTTAACCACTGAAAAGTGATTCTTCTAGCTTAGGTGCAAGGCACTCTTCCCTAACACTGCCTGCTTTTATGGTTTCTCGTAGTAGTTGGTCAGCTTTTAGGCTGCAAATTTAGTAGCTCTTCCCAAGGAAATGATCAAAGTTAGCATTTCTGTACCTCAGACTCTTCTGTCTCACCACCGAGCCCTTGCCCGCATTCTCCGTCAGGCCTGGGACTTCGTCTCCTTTCGTATCTGAGAGAAGATCACTACTCTCCGCACTTTCAAAGCCCTCCTAAAATCATACCTCCTCCAAGAGGACTTCCCTGACTAAGCTTTTTATTTCCTCTAGCCACCTTCCCCTACGCCTTGAACGTGACTTTTATCCCTTAAGCACTGGGGATCCTTTAAGCACTTGTATCCCTTAAGCACAGTGCTTACTGTGGGGCTGGAGTGACTTGTATTACTCCAGCCCCACAATAGTTATGTAAGTATTCTGTTGTTCTATTTCCCCTCTCCGTAATCTACTTTAATATCTGTTTCCCCCTGTAGAATGTAAGCTTCTCGTAGGCGGGGATTGTGTCTACCAACTCTAGTTGTACCCTGCTTTCCCAAACACTTAAGGCAGTGCTCTGTATATAATAAGTCCTCAATAACTACCATTGATTGATGCGCTAATTCTTGTTTTTAGGATTTTGGATGATGTTTGAGGTCTGTTGTTGGATGAATTTCCCAGAGGGGTGGAAGCGTATTCTAACACCTGCATCGAGGTCTCATGTGGCATCTTGTGGCATCATGTGGCAAGAGAAGCAGCGTGGCTCAGTGGAAAGAGCACGGGCTTTGGAGTCAGAGGTCATGGGTTCAAATCCCGGCTCGGCCACTTGCCAGCTGTGTGACGGTGGACAAGTCACTTCACTTCTCGGTGCCTCAGTTACCTCATCTGTAAAATGGGGATGAAGACTCTGAGCCCCACGTGGGACAACCTGATTCCCCTGTGTCTACCCCAGTGCTTAGAACAGTGCTCGGCACATAGTAAGCACTTAACAAATACCAACATTATTATTATTATTATTATTATCTTCCCAGCATGACTGCATAGAATAAGTAGAACAGGACTGGACTCACTATGTATCTCTCTTTTTTCCACTGACAGTGGGGAATGGATCAGCTAGGGCTCCTTCAGCTCTGATCCGGAAAGCCATGAAGTAGTCTCGGAATATTGATGAACTTTTCAGAGCAGCCAAATTGGCCTAGTAGTTTCCAGAGCCCAGAGGTACTGGAGATGTGGGGCTGGGGTTACCTGTAGCAGAAGCCCACAAAAGCTCGATCTTCACACACACAATGAAATGCAGATATGTTTGCTAAGCTAGAGAATTCAAACTCCAGAAGCAAATCCGTTGGGATCCGAGCGTTTCAGCTTGCTTAGGCAGAATACGTTAATTGGATGATTGTTTTGTGTTAAGTAGTTCTAGGCTAAAGGCCTCTTTTTAGCTGATGACCTGTGGTTTGAAAAGCAGTTGCCCAAATCGGTCTTTAAGAATTTGCACGAGGCAAGCTGCTCTTGTAGTGATAAAGTGGGAAGGTTGTAATGTAAGCACGATTGACTGTGGGTTTGGAGGTTCATGACTCTCACAATAAATAATGGCTAACTTTTCTTTCCATGCAGGTGAACTGAAATAGGTCTTGGAAAGTGTTGATCTTTACTGTCATAGGGATTTTGGGTTGTCAAAAAGTAACTGGCAGAATAGTTGGAATATTTTAGCTCATTCAATCAGTGGTATTTATGGAGCACTTAACTGTTCAGAGAGCATTTTACTAAGCGCTTGGGAAATTACAATGGAACAGAGTCCCTACCCACAAGGAGCTTGTAGTCTCCAAGTAGAGACAAACGTTAAAATAGATTAGGGATAGAGGAAATAGATTATAAGAATATTTGTATTTTTATTGTAGAGCTGGGGTGAGTAGAGAAGTGTTTAGCATCAGGGTGCGCAGCCAAGTTCGTATTCAACAGAGTGGAGTGGGCAGATTGGGGAAATGAAGGGCTGATTCTGGGTTTCGATGGGTTCGGCTAACCTCTGGCCACGGAACTCTTATTACTGTCATAGTGGGTGTTGGTGTGAGCTCATTTCTACACAATAAAGTGTAAATTATGTGCTTTAGTTGAAACTGGCCGTTCAAATTTTCTTGTAAGTAATAAATGGCATAAGAAAATGCAGTCAAGTTGCAAGTAGACTTTGGTTGTATACTTCTAGATGTGTTTTATTTTTTTGAATGCTTGTTCTTTGAGCTCTTGGTTATTATCTTTCTGTAGTATAAGACAAGGTTGGTCATAGAATGATGATAACTGCACATTCTGTAATAGCGCATATCTCCGCGTTCCTCTTGGATTCAATTATTTTCTCCTTATCTGAATGAAAGTAGAATTGAAAGAGATGCAGTGTGGTAATTTGCACTTGAAGATTCATCTCCTGCTAATGAAATACATAATTTTGTAAAAGTTTTACCTTTAAATCTGATGAAATAAAATGTGAATTAGATTCTAGAGACCTTTTGGAACAATCTGTCATTTATTGTTGCGAATCTCTTTTGAAAGCGATGGCGAGTCTATGTTACCAAGTTTACCAAAGATTATTTCAAATTTATCATCTTTGGAGAATAAACTGTACAGGCCCTTGTTTGCAATGAAGCATGTGCTGTGTAGGTTTTTTTAAATTTTTCAACAAAATGAAATTATAGTAATAATAATTACGGTATTTGTTAGGCACTTACTATGTGCCCAGCACTGTTCTAAACGCCGGGGTAGATACAAGGTAATCAGGTTGTCCCACATGGGGCTCGCAGCATTTTACGGATGAGGTCACTGAGGCACAGAGTAGTTACGTGGCTTGCCCAAACTCACACAGCAGGCAAGTGGCGGAGCTGGGATTAGAACCCACGTCCTGATTCCCAAGCCCGTGCTCTTTCCACTAAGCCACGCTGCTAGGAGAGTGACTAGTTTTCTCTAGTGAAGTTACGGGCCTCGAGGAACCCAGCGAGAGGGAGCCGGGCTCATTTCAGGGGAACAAACCTTAATTTTGGTAAGTGCTTCCTCCTGAAAGTAAATCTAATTGACAAGCAGTGGACATTGAGTGTTTTTTATTTTGCTTTCAGCAGCAGTGGATAGAACCATGGATAATAATGCAGTTTAAATCTCCTGTTGAAGCTAGTCTGCTTTAGCCTTCGCCCGGGTGGAATAAAAGATAGAGGTCTATAGAACCGCTTCACTACGGAATGGGCAATTTGTCGAGTGGGATTTCCTGGAACATCAAAGAGCTTGCTTGGTAAGCTTTTGGAGTTGTGACTAACTGCAGGGAGGAACTATATCAACAAAAGAGACCCCCTATCAGCGCGTTGGATATTTGTTACACGATGTAGAATATGTTTTGCGTAGGTATCTTTTATTCTGTTTATCAGACTTTGCTTAACCCCGGCTGATTGCTCAAGTTGGGGCTCAGAAATTTTTCATCGGCTGCCCTCGGTAACCTCGCCTCATTCGTCTTGCTAAGACTGTGGGTGCTATCAATTTGGAAATCTAAATGGAAGAAAACAATAAATGCCATTTGGAAAACTTAAGAGAAAATAGAAGAGATTTTGGTTCGGGTTTATTTTTTTTTCTTAATTGTCCAAGCTAAGTCAGGGGATTCTGCCCTTGAGTCGACAACTGTTTTTTCCACTTAGCTCTGTTTTCCAATTGGTAATCCAGTTTCCAGTGCATGAGTTCTCTAAAATAGGAGACTGAAGATATTTTCCGGTCTGAGGAGGAAGGCAACTGTTGGTTATGAAAGAGGGAGAGGAGTAGGCATAACTGACTTACGCTCAGTTCTCCTGTAATACAGGGGTTACATTCTTGGTGAACTGTGCATTTAAGGATAACCAGCGTTTTAGTAAACGCACCTCGTCTGCCGTGAGCATGCACACAGCCATTTTCTCCTCTGTTGCCTTGCATTCTATCCAGCTGGTTGTTGCAGGAGTGTTTCCTGTTTCCCAGGTAGCGGTTTATCCAAAACATGTAGGAAAAATAATCATAATGATAATGATGGCATTTGTTAAGCGCTTACTATGGGCAAAGCGCTGTGGGGGGAATACAAGGTGATCAGGTTGTCCCACGTGGGGCTCACAGTCTTCATCCCCATTTTACAGATGAGGGAACTGAGGCACAGAGAAGTTGTGACTTGCCCAAAGTCACCCAGCTGACAAGTGGCGGAGCCAGGATTAGAACCCATTACTTCTGACTCCCAAGCCCGTTCTCTTTCCACTGAGCCACGCTGCTTCTCTAAAAATGTGTTTGAATGTCCTGAAAATGGCTCCCCATGCCTTCACATAAACCGTCTTCCTGGAAATCAGATTTCTGTTTTTCTTTGGGATTAAACATCTTTAATAATTGTATGTCACCGGGGCTACCTAGTTCTTGATAGTTGTTACCAGTCACTTTTTTTAAGCTTGCAGTTACCCTGAAGGAAGATGAAAAGAGGTTTTGATTATTTTAGCCTGACCCACACTTTTCACTACTTTGGTTCATTTGTGTTCTTTTTTTAACGGTTTTTTAAAAAAATATATTTTACAGATAAGATAACTGAGGCACAGAGAAGCAAATAATAATGATAGTATTTGTTAAGTGCCTACTATGTGCCAGGCACTGTACTAAGCGGTGGGGTAGATAGAAGCTAATTAGGTTGGACACAGTCCCCGTGCCACATGACCCTCACGATCAATCCCCACTTTACAGATGAGATACCCGAGGCACAGAGAAGTTAAGTGACTTGTCTAGGGTCACATAGCAGACCAGTGACGGAGCCCGGGATTAGAACTCAGGTCCTTCTGACTCCCAGGCCTGTACTCTATCCACTAGGCTATACCGCTTCTAAATTTAGGGTTAAATATAGTGGTAACACTGCAATCTTAACAATTCCCCTGGGCTTCACGATTTGAGTCTGTGCTAACAATGACCGAGCCTGACTTTTTTAGGTTTTAAAATACTAGAAGAACAATAAGTGTGGTACTTTCCTGTGAATATGTGGTCTTTTCCAGAAAAATCTTACTGCCTTTCAGCCCTGACTGGGAGCTTTTGGGTCGCATCAGAGACATGGGATTGAGAGAGGTTGTGTTGTTTAAGGGGGCTAAGGGACTGTACCGTTGACATTCTGCCTATGTGGAGAAAAGTGCCTCAGTTTCCTCATTTGTTAAGTTGTACTTAGGCAGTCCTTTAGGATAAATTTCATTCGTAGAATTCTTTTGCAGTTCCCAGATAATAAGAATTTTAGATTAACTACAAAACATTAAGAATGCTTGGTCATTTTATTTCTATAAAAATCTTAATGACTGTTTCTTGATTTTTTTTTTGAAGCATACTGAACTCCCATTTGACCTTCAGAATTAAATTCACCTGCCATGCTTTCTAAGATATATTCAGATATATTCAGTATATTCCAAGTATCTATCAGCCCATTAATGTTCATTTAAAGTTTGCGTAAGGAATGGTTTCTAAACCAGTATTGTCTCCCCCTCATGCTACTTATGGTCTTGTTTGTTGTCTATTAACAAGATAACTATTCTTGGGTGGGATTCTTCAAGCACTCCAATGTATGGGAACAATACATCTACAAAATGAATTTTTAAACAAAAGGCAATCAGTATCAATCTTACTTTTACATCTTTTCTCCATTCATCAATACCCTGTGACTTGAGCAAGGCTCAGAGACAGTGAAAGAGATCCTAATAAATTCCTGTTTCTGTCATATAAAATATTTTTATAATAAATATATGAACCTTGAAGATCAGGAACTGGAAACACTCCTGTGACTGTGCCTTGACACCAAGTCTTATTCTTAATCCTTTCAAAAGCTGCACTGTAAATTCTTTTTGTTCCCTGATTTTTTTCCTGTAACTTTTTAAAATCTTAAATTTCAGAATTTTGACAAGGTGAGGAACATGTAGTTTAAAGCAGAATCCATTGCGGAATATAGTTCTGGCTCAGTGTAATGTTGCGCAGCATCCATCAAAATTTTTTTTCACTGAAGTCTTTACAAGGGAATATGTTTTGTGGCTGGTGTTTCTTACCATTTATGGATATTTGTGTAGCACTTTGCAAATATCTTATATGTCACCTTCAGGAGTTCCCAAGGGAAGCAGCGTGGCCTGGTGACGAGATTGGGAGTCAGAGGACACGGGTGCTAATCCCAGCTCTGACACTTGCCTGCTGTGTGACCTTGGGCAACTCACTTAACTTCTCTGTGCCTCAGTTACCTCATCTATACAATGGAGATTGAAGCTGTGAGCCCTACGTGGGATAACCTGATTACCTTGTGTCTACCAGTGCTTAGAACAGTGCATGGCTTATAGTAAGCACTTAAGAAATACCATAATCATTATATGGCATTGCCAAATTATATTTGCCTTCAGTAGAAACGATATTGTTCTCCAGAGCCACAAGTCTATCCCTCACCTCCCTGTGATAGTCATATATTAGGTCTAGTTTTCGCACAGAAAATATGCTCAGGGCCTAGGGGCTTCTCTTGTTTGCATCTTAAAGTAATTGCTATGGGGAAAAAGGAGCAACTACTGCCAGGCTCTCAGCAGAACAGGATGAATGGAAGACATCAGTTTCCTTTTGCATAAACCCAGTCAATCAGTCAATAGCCTTTATTGAACACATACTCCTTGCAGAGTAGAAAGGGCTTGGGCAGATAAGATCCCGAGGATCTTCCGGGCTCGCCTGGGAGACCGACACTAAAATAATTTATGGGTAAGATGGAGGAAACTGGATATTTGGGCGTATGCTGAAACAGTAGGGTAATGTCCAAAAGTGCTTCAGGTGGATAAAACAGGGAACTGGCAAGAAGGACCCCGTGAAAGGTTATTGTTATTATTATGGTACTTGCTAAGGGCTTACTTTGTGCCAATCACAGTTTTAAGCGCTGGGATAGATACAGTTTAACCACATTGGAAACAGTCCCTCACACTCATCCCCAGTTTACAGATGAGGTAACTGAGGCATAGAGAAGATGGGGCTTGCCCAAGATACACAGCAGACAAGTGGCGGAGCCGGGATTAGAACCCATGATCTTCTGACTCCCAGGCCTGTGCTCTATCCACTAAGACGTGCTGTTTCCTTATGTCTGCCTGAATGTGGAACTACTTGTATATTGTGGGATGGTATCTGTGAGTGGAATTGAGGACCACGGTAACAGTTGTTTTCTGGGAGCACCTGGAATATTCAGAGACCTTGAGGCGGTGGGTGTTATCCTCTTACAAGATTAGGACTCTGGGGAGCTGATTGTCCCGGGATAGATTAACCACACTGCATATTATCTACTGGGCTCTGAATGGTTTCCCTCCTGCAGGTCAAAATAAAAATTATTTTTACCTGTAGCTCTAGAATTAATATGGATAACTGGGGATTGCCTGAGTACTTCCGTGGGTATGTGAGACCTAAAACGGGATCTGAGAAGGTAATCTTTCCATTGCAATCAGTGTGTTTAGATAGCACTATTTATTTGAAAACTGATAACAACTGTTTTCCTTATAAATGGTTCTCCTTCACCGCGCGATGGCGGCTTCATGAAACACAACTTTTGGGATTGGAGAGAAAATGTTGGCCACCCCAAAGCTGACAGCAGTTCAGATGATAAGACATGATCACCCACAACGAAATACCAAAATGAAGTTAATCTCTGAGGATTGACGCTAGGCTCACCCCGAAATAGCTGGGCTGGATGGGTTGTGTGGGTAGACAGCAGATTTCCAGAACTGCTATTTGATAATGAGCTGAAATCTGGATAGCGAAAGCAGGGAGGACAGAGGAACTGTTTTAGGGATATACTTTTTAAAAAAAAAGATGGGCTCTGTTAAGCACTTACTATGTGTCAAACCCTGTTGTAAGCATCGGGGCGGATACAAGTTAATTAGGGTCACACGGCTCACTGTCTACGGAGGAGGGAGAACAGGCATCTCCATTTTTCGGTTGAGGAAACCGAGGCAGTGAGAAGTTAAGTCACTTGCCCGAGGTTGCACAGCAAGCAGTTGGCAGAGCCTGGATTGGAACCCAGGTCCTTGTGACTCCCAGGCCCGTGCACTCTCCACTAGGCCACGTTACTTCAGAAAAGACTACGTCTCAGCCTAGAACCAAGAGTCTCGTTGCCCCAGAGGGAACCGCATGGCAAATGGCCATCGAGAAGAAAGTGGCTCTCTTCAGACAGAAGCTCCGTAAGGATTGGGAACAGGGAAATAAAGGGAAAAACAATGCCAGATGCTGTGAGCGGCAAATACGACTGAATAACAGGGGACATTCTTAGTGTGTGTACAGTAGGGTTGAGACTGTGCCATCCCACCTGGGCCTGTTCAGTCAGTCACACACGTACCCTTAGGTGAATTTCACTTTCAGAAACAACATCTTTAAGCTTGGATTATACGTATGACAGCAAGTTAGTAAATTGTCTTCTCTCAACTCCCCTGGTTTTGAAAGAGAGAGCATATCTGAGATTTAGGCAGACTGTGATCGAGTCGCTTATTATTTTGAAATACGAAGTTGCCAAAAGGTGCGTTGTGTCTTGATTTCAGATTTTTTTTATATGGTATTTAAGGACTTCCTACATGCCAGGCAGGCTTTCTACATACCAGGCACTGTCTGAAGCGCTGGGGTAGATACGAGGTTGTCAGGTCAGGCACAGTCCTTCTCCCACTTGGGGCTCACAGTTTTAATCTTCATTTTATAGATGAGGGAACTGAAGCACAGAGAAGTGAAGTGACTTGCCCCCGGTCAGACAGCAGACAAGTAGAAGGGCCGGGATTCGAACCCAGGTCCTTCTGACTCTCTGACCTGTGCTTTACCCCTAGGCCACACTGCTTGTAAGTGTTCAAGAAATGACTGCATTCTGGTGGTGTTCTGAGGATGGTAACATCATGCCTCAGCAGTTGTGATAATCTAAATAAATCATAAAATTTCCAAAAATATTTCTGTTGGAAACCATTTCTACTTTTTTGGTTTGCTAAACATTAGGACTACATATGGTGAAGGCAGTTCTGTCATCCCAGAACCCGTGGGAGGAAATTTGCTGTTGACTATAAGACGGGGTGGGGAGGGCAGGGATGACGACGATGATGGTGATGATGACAAATAAAAATTGTAATTTGATTTCAAAACAGGAGGCTGGTTTAATTATCTCTATGGATTTAATAAGAACAAAAAACAAAACCCCAGATACTGCGCCGTGGCTTAATGAAAAATACGAATGTTATTGTATTCTGCTGTCTCACATGGCTTTAATAACTTTGAACTAGCATGAATAAAATATGAATTAAGCAGGGGCGTGACATTTTGGGAACTGAACTGGGTTATTTAAAACTTCCCAAGAGAGACCACTGTTCCTTAATGGTTTGTTTGTGGTGTTAAATAGATTAATTTTGGTGTCTCACCCCTCTTAGCCTATAAAATAATATATTGGAAACCCTAAAGAGAAGGTATATCTACATCTGTGTGAATGTGTAGTCAACTAATATGCCTGTTTTATTGTTAAACTGGACTTAAATTTCGTAGGATTTAGCATTCATCGCACTTTGCGTGAAAGAGATGCGTGCAGTTCTCTTCTGCGGTAAACCTCTGATTCCATTCAATTGCAAAGTGACTTAATGTCATACAACATAATTCAGGTTGGTTAGAGGAATAGTCGTCTTTCCCAATCCTGGCCGTTGACCCCGTCGTGGTCCAAATCCAGGTGGTCCATTGCCCATTGGGTTTTTGTCGACTTCCTTTCCCGATCAGGATCCGCCTTTCCTTTCCCACATCCTGCTTCCACTTCTGCGCTAATGAAATTGGAGGGCTATGTGTACTTGGAGGAGTAGGAATTCCCAGTCAGAAGGAAGGTATCTCAAGGAGTCTTCTTTCTGGCTCTAATTCTCGTCACTGCCGGGGTGACCTTTCTTCCTCCTTCCTGACCTAGCTACAGACCCTCCCCACCTTCAAAGCCATACTGAAGGCCCATCTCCTCCAAGAAGCCTTCCCTGACTAAGCCCCCATTTCTTTTTCCTTGTACTCCCTTCTGCGTCCCCCTGGTTTGTTCCCTTTACTCTCCCCTCCCTCAACTCCACAGCCCTTATATGCACATCCATAATTTATTTATTCTAATTTCTGCCTCCCCCTCCAGACTGTAAGCTTGTTGCCATCTTCAGGCCCGTTCTTCCTCCGAGTTGAATCCTTTAGGCTCCTTGTATTGGCCACTAATAGGTAGGGAGGTTGGAATCCATCCATCCATCACTTGTATCTATTGAGCGCTTACTGTGTGCCGAGCACTGTGCCGAGTGCTTGTTGGGAGAGTGCAGTATAACAGAGTTAGTAGACATGTTCCCTGCCCACAAAAGGGAGAGAGCTGAGCTGTGCTAGATTGAGGTTGCGTCTGTGGAGTAAGTTGGAGGTCCTCGTGTAAGCTTGTTGTGGGTAGGAAATGTGCCTGCCAGCTCCGTATTACATCGAACTATCCCAAGTGCCTAGTACAGTATTCTGCACATAGTAAGCGCTCAGTGAATGCCATTGATGGTGATGATGAGTTGAGGGTTTGCCTCCAGCTCTGAAGTCCTGACTTGTGGTTAAGCACAATTTCTGGGCTTGAACATGGTATGCATCAGTTCATTTAGAATAGGCTTCATTGAAAGCATAGTGAAGCTGTGAGGTTGTAGAATTTCAATTGGGGTTTGAGGTTTCGTGTTTTATATTGTCGACTAAAAAGCTTTTGTCTGGTTTTTCAACGGTGATGCAGAGATGGGTATTTTTGTTCTCATCATCTGTGATGATTTCTAAACACTTTCGATGGATACATTTGGATTATTCCTCATGGTTTTAAAATAATGTCTACTAGGAGGTAAATAATAACATGCAGTCGTAGCTGTTTCACTCCTGTTCTTATTTATGTACTCTTTGAAAAATGTGTAAGTTATGAAGCTCTGTTTCCCTTTGGTATCCAGCCTCAGCAGAGACAACTGACGTTTGTTTTCACATAGGCCGGAGCACCTTGCTAGACTCCAGTTGGAGTACTTATTAGGCAGCAAACAATAAAGGGAAGCTTATTTGCATGTTGTGTCATTCAAATAAGAATTTAAAAAAGGCAGCTAAATCCTGAAGGAGCAATAAAACCACATAATGAACTGTTAGCTCGGTGCTGTTAATGTTTTGGTCGCCAAGCTGTATATAATGCACTTTCTGATTCAATATTTACGATTATTAGTGTGCCGTTAAAAATTTTCATTCTGACATCTTCATTAACTTTAATGTCTATAGGGATGCAGTTGCCCCAGTAGGTATCTGGACAGATGTTATCTTTGGAGACGTCAGTAAGGTGCAGTGACCCTTACTCGATAGTTATGTGTCAATTGAACATACACATATACTTCATGTATATTCTTAAAACGAGGCTACCAAAGTATTGGCCAGGTAGTCCCGTAAATAGTTACAATTTTATGTGCCTGCCGGGACCAGTTCCACTCCCGAGATGCGTCGTAGCGATCTTTTTTACTTCGCGTAACCCAAATCGAGTCCTCCATTTTGTAGAATTTAGTGGGAAAGAACACTCACCCTGAAGGTCCTGCCGTGCGTCATTTTATTTTAATATGCCGACTTCACTGATTTCATGGATGGCTTCTTTACAATAAACTCTCTTTCTTGTTTATGAATTTATTGTAACAACAAGATTAATAGACACATTTCTAGCAGTACAGATTGAAAATTATTTAATGAATTTGGTCCTATCATTTATCAGTCAGTGGTATTTATTGAGTGCTTTAGTGCAAGCAGAGCTAAGCACATGGGAGAGGACAGTATAACAGAGTGAGTACCTACATTCCTTGCCCATGGTGAGCTTCATGCTGGAGCTGCAACTATACTTGCTCAACCTGGCAAGTGTCAATGTCTTATCTAAACGTGTTGTTTCGATTCCCTATTGAACTTTACTGGGAAAAGTATTTTTGTGATAACAGTAGACTTGATTTTCTTGTAGCGTCTTCGGATGCTCTGGGGAAAGAAAAAGCTTTATAGAAATGGGCGTGACTTGTTAGGTAGGAAGGGAAACGACATAAAGGAGATCTACTAGAGCACAAAAAAAGAGAACTGACATTTTTCCAAGATATAAGTAGACAATCTTTCTGTGTAACTTACTGTCGATACGGTAGAAAGCTTTGCAGTTGGGGAAGGTGTGTGTCAGGTGCAGAGAGGAAAAGAAAATTGGACAGCAGAGCAGAAAGGATGGAGTAGTAACTATGAGGAAAAGATGTGGGGGTGAAGGATAAATCCTCAGGGATCAAGACTAGGTCGGTGGTTTCAAGCCACTCTATGGGGACCGAAGGATTCGTAGAAAAAGGAAATCTCAGCTTGAGAAGGCTCATATTCAAAATGACATCGCTGATCCTGCTAAAATAATTTTGTTCGAAAGCACACACCACTGTTAACTATAGAATTAACGTAATTGGGTGTCATATTGTCAAATTAAGAGTTCTTGGCCAACATTTTGGGGGAAACTAAACAATTGTTACGGTTGGCTTTTTACTCCACACTGTATGGTCTATAACAAATTGACAAAATGCCAGTGTAAGTGTGCTCAAAAAGAGATGCTTGACATGGAAAAAATGAATTAAAATATCATTTTCTAAAGAATAGGGGAAAAAACATGGCATGAAATGAATTACAAAGACATCCTTTTGTCTTAGAGTATTTTTTAAGAAAAGTTTTATATTAAAAACCATGATGTCCATGCCTGCCGGACCTGAAATGGCATCTTTTTATAAATTTCCATGGAAAAATCTAATATTTATTGCTTTGTTTCTTACATTTTCTCATTCACAAACTTTGTCTGGGTCCTATCGGCTGCCCAGAAACACAGTGAACTAATAGATAAACCTGGCCTTTTCTGTGCCAGAGGTGTCTGCTTCTTTTCCAGTAGTCTATTCTGAATCACTGACCTTTTAGTTTTAATAACAGTTTTATTTGAGAAAATGACCAGATATCGAGAGCTGAAATAACTATTTTTAGTCAGACCAAGAGATGCCCAAATGGCAGCTCCTTCTCCTCTATGCACTTGGGATCCGAGCTATCAGAAGACGGAAATGTGCCATCGCAGTTTGATTTCCTATTTGAAACTGTGTATCATGGGGCTTACAACTCATTAAAAATCCACCACCATCATTTTTCTTTGGGTAGTTTTACCAAATTTCAGTTTTCCCTTAAGAGCGGGAAGCCTCTATTTATTCATCTCCATATTTAGTAACTTATTAGAAATATCATTGTTATTTTAGCTTCTATATTTCTATCCACTAAATAGCTGCCCATGTTTTTGGCTTGATTTAATCCTTTTAGCTTTAATACTTGCAGTATGGTGATGATTTCTTGAGCTGTAGATGTGGGCAGAAAAGATCTATAATTTGCTCCAGGGTCATGTTAAAGTCTATACACCATCTAAGCAAAGAGATCCTTGCCCACAAAGAGCCGTGGATGATGATGGTATTTCTTAAGCGCTTACTATGTGTCAAGCATTGTGCTAAGTGCTGGAGCGGTTTCAAGCAGATCAAGTTGGACACTATCCCTGTCCCACGTGGGGCTGACAGTCTCACTTGACAGATAGATGATTTGGTTTTAAAACACTTAACCAACCATTTCTGTCTCAGTTGAAGTAGATCATTTTTTGCTTTTGTATTTGGCATTAGTAATAAGTAGGTGTAAGTTCTGTAGACTGTCCAAATTTGCCTCGTTAGATATATATCTGTGCAACCATCTTGAGATTTACTCACCTAAGAAGGTCTTGGTGATGTGTATTTTTCTCTTTTTATGAGCTTAGGTTTAACTTAGTGGGTTTGAATGTTCCTGTGATGGCAGTAATTGACATGGAAAGGAAGGAAGCATGATTTAAGCGTATTGGGGTTGGGTTTTTTTGGAACTGGGACCTGTTTATTGCCATTGTTCTTGTCTGTCCGTCTCCCCCGATTAGACTGTAAGCCCGTCAAACGGCAGGGACTGTCTCTATCTGTTGCCGACTTGTTCATCCCAAGCGCTTAGTACAGTGCTCTGCACATAGTAAGCGCTCAATAAATACTATTGAATGAATGAATGAATGCCCTATGTCACAGCTCAGCTCTCCATTTCTCCCTAGTTCCTGATTCCCTTAGCAACTCACAGTTTGGTGGTTGGTTTTTTCCCCCCTTTGTTGATGACACATTCGACACCCATTCTGCCTTGTTTTCCACATTTTAAAACAAATTTAATAATACTCATTCATTCAATAGTATTTATTGAGCGCTTACTATGTGCAGAGCACTGTACTAAGCGCTTGGGATGAACAAGTCGGCAACAGATAGAGACGGTCCCTGCCGTTTGACGGGCTTACAGTCTAATCGGGGGGAGACGGACAGACGAGAACAATGGCACCAAACAGCGTCAAGGGGAAGAACATCTCGTAAAAACAATGGCAACTAAATAGAATCGAGGCGATGTACAATTCATTAACAAAATAAATAGGGTAACGAAAATATATACAGTTGAGCGGACGAGTACAGTGCTGTGGGGATGGGAAGGGAGAGGTGGAGGAGCAGAGGGAAAAGGGGAAAATGAGGCTTTAGCTGCGGAGAGGTAAAGGGGGGGGGGGCAGAGGGAGTAGAGAGAGAAGAGGAGCTCAGTCTGGGAACGCCTCTCGGAGGAGGTGATTTTTAAGAAGGGTTTTGAAGAGGGAAAGAGAATCAGTTTGGCGGAGGTGAGGAGGGAGGGCGTTCCAGGACCGCGGGAGGACGTGACCCGGGGGTTGACGGCGAGGAGGTGGGCGGCAGAGGAGCGGAGCGTGCGGGGTGGGCGGTAGAAAGAGAGAAGGGAGGAGAGGTAGGAAGGGGCAAGGTGATGGAGAGCCTCGAAGCCTAGAGTGAGGAGTTTTTGTTTGGAGCGGAGGTCGATAGGCAACCACTGGAGTTGTTTAAGAAGGGGAGTGACATGCCCAGATCGTTTCTGCAGGAAGATGAGCCGGGCAGCGGAGTGAAGAATAGACCGGAGCGGGGCGAGAGAGGAGGAAGGGAGGTCAGAGAGAAGGCTGACAAGTAGTCTAGCCGGGATATAACAAGACTAACTCGAGATATTACTCAAAACTAATATACTAAAAGATCCTTATTCATAACTCGCTAATACAGAACACATGCTAGTTACCCTTCTTATCCTTTAACCTGTCTTCTGCTGCCAGAGGAGAATAGGTTTTGATCTAAAGAAGGAAGCTTTTGTCTACACCTTGGTTGCAAAGCCTCTGTTAAGCTGCAAGCCTCTGGAGTTTATCAAGAGCATATGTAGGAGCAGCTGGGAAGCAGCCAGGAGAGAGAAACAGAGGCTTCCTGAATCTCTCACTGCACTTGAAAGAGAGACCAGGGCAGACCAGAAAAGACACCTGGGACACTCACTAGAAAAACATACGTAGGTAACCATGTACAGGCATATGTCCACAGTAGAGTAATAAAATTGCATATAAAAACACTAGGATTTAGTTTTCATCAGATTTCACCATTTCAGCTGGCACTTCTTCCCTCCTTTTAGTCTGAATTGGTGAAGTTTTACTACATTCAGTAACTAGGGCCGAGGAAATCCTAGTCCCTTTTCCCCCCTCAGTGACAGAGCTCGTGTTGGGCAACTTGGTTTCTGAAACATTCTTAATAGTCTGTGTAATGTTTCATATGCCTTAGAGAATCAGTGCACAGGGTCTTTATTCTCTATGATGCTAGTGTGCAAGCGAAAATATCAGAAAATACCAAACTTCACTTTTAGCAATATTGGGCTTAAAGCAAACATCAAATAAATCCACCTTAGTTTGACTGTAATAATAGGGTAAATAAACTAAAGAAAAGGGGCCCTTCTAGCTCAGCCTTAGGTAGACTTTTCCTTGATTACATGGCTTCAGAATTTCTAATACTTTCCCTTCAACTCCCAGATGAGGAAACTCTAAAACCCCAAAGTTTGGATTTAAAGTCTCTCTTTTTGGTCCCAATGACATTTCCTTAGTCTTTTTCTCAAGCTCAAATCTTCTGACCACTCCAACTGGGACGAACCTATTCTGGAAGCAGGGACAAGGCCTGAGTAAACGTTCTTTTTGCCCTTGTGTATGTTTTATTATTATTGCTATTGTTACTAATAATAATAATAGTAATGGTATTGTAAGTGCTTACTGTGTGTCAATTACTCTTGAGTGCTGGGATAGATACATGTTAATTAGGTCAGACACAGTCCCTGTCCCGCATGGGGCTCACAGTCTAATTAGGAAGGAGAGCAGGTATTGAATCCCCATTTCACATGGGTGAAACTGAGGCCCAGAGAAGTTAAGTGCCTTGCCCAAGGTCACAAAGCAGACAAGTGGCAGAACTGGGATTGGAACTCAGGTCCTCTGGCTCCCAGGCCCATGCTTTACGCCCTAGGCCACACTCTTCCCAAACTATACGCTCTCCTGTTAGAGCCTAATGCAGTTTTGTTTGGTTATATGAGCTTTCAGTTATCTGAACTTGCTTTGCTTTCGATTAGTTTATAATATCATGCCTTCTCTTCTATCTGGCTCCTGGTACCTCTTGACTGCATTACTTAGAATTTCTGAATCTTGAAGAAAGCTGACCTTGCCAATAGGAAGTATATCTTCCCATTTTGGCATTTCCACCTCTTATTCTAAATGTCCTATTTCCCCTATCAAGTCCTCCTATTGGGTTCTTGGTCTGTCACACCTGCCTTTTTTTCTTTTTCTTGTTTCTTTTTTTCTTTTTTTCTTTGGCAGCTGGCCTGAGACTGTAGTGGGGAATCTTCACCAATCATACCAGAAGCACACAGTTTCAGACTTACAGGTTGCTCTTCATAGCCCTTATAACTTCCTTTTATATGGCTGACGTGACAGGGCAAATATGTGCTGTTTTAAATAACTAACTGGTCCCTCCCTGAATTTACCGTTCTTTTAGGTATTTAAGTCCTTACTCTTTTCCCAGCACTGTATTTTAAAAGTTGTGGTGAGTTTGAAAAGCAAGTTCCAAGTTCATTAGATTTCTTTTCAAATTAATTTCAGGACAGCAAGCCAGGTGCAAGTTTAAATTACCACCCAGTGTGTATGTTATACAAAATGCAGAATTAAAGTTCAAATGGACGGATTTCAATTGAATCGTTTTCCTGTTTATTGTTCATGCAGAAAAAAGCAGTCACTCAATTAAAGGACCGCTGACATGACACAACTCATAAAAACTGGACAAAGTGGACCAATTCCTAATGGAGGAGTTGATTATTTCAGTCTTTAGGAGCATTTGAGGCATTTTTACAGATTCACAAATGGGCTGGGGCCTTGTAAAGCGAGTACCAGACCAGCCCCCTGTACTCCCCAGAGACAGTTGGGTCCTGGTAACATCTTGGTTTATGCCGCAGTCCTTGTTACAGATTTCTCAACTGAATTTTTATTTGTTGCAGTTAATGAAGAAGAGCTAAGAAGACGAGTAGCGGAAGAATTGGCGTTGGAGCAAGCCAAAAGGGAATCCGAAAACCAGAAGAGGTTGGTGATGGCTCTCTCACATACGCTATTAAAGTGGCCACTGGGAAAAAAAAATAGCCCATTTGGTGTGCATCTGAAATAATATCTGCTGAGCCAATATTGCCTCTTTGCAGGTCTTAGAACTACTCCTTCCCCTCTGACAAGTCATTTGGCTGGTGACAGGGGCTTGTCATCTGATGGGTCTCTGAATCCTGCACCTCCTGGTCGCCATTCATTCGTTCAGTCATATTTACTGAGCACTTACTGTGTGCAAAGCACTGTACTAAGCACACTGGAGAGTACCATACAACAATAGACACATTCCCTGCCCACAACGAGCTCACAGTTTAGAGGTTCCCCTAGTCCTGCGAGTCACCTCGGTTGGCTCTTTCAGCTCCAGCTTCGGACGAATTAGTGCCCTGCCAGTAACTGGGCATGGGCAGGTGGTTAAACTGGGGATTTCTTTCTGTCTCCATCGCTCGCTCTCTCGGAAAGGATGCTCTGTGGCCTGCATCAGTGATCCCGAGTGGGAACAGGGGGCAGATGTAAAGCAGAGAAGCAACCCTCGAAGCACCACTCTAGTTGAGAACCCAACCGGAACCTCTCCCCCTGTTTCTCCCTTGGCCTCATACTCTACCATCTGCTTGCTTCGGCTGAGCCAGTCGGGACTAACTGCGTCAGGGGCTTCCGAGATTATTTGAATGCCAGTCTCTTCTTCCCTCACCAGAACTGTAGCCCAGGAGCTGAACATTCCTGAACCTCACTCCCCCAGCCTCCTTTTCTACATGAGAAATCTGCCACCCCACTCAGTGGCATTTATTGAACCCTGGCTGTGTGCAGAACATCTACTAAGCGCGTGGGAGATGCAATAGAGTTGATAGATACGACCCTGCCCATAAGGAGCTTACAGTCCAACACCTGTATATCTGAAATATTCCAAACCTTGACTTCCCAGGTCGGCCTCACCTTCCACAAGAAAGCAGAGTTACATATTTGCCGTGATCACCCCTCAACCCTACCTTCACTCCCACCAGCCTTTCTGCTTCAGCCTGAGATTTCGCCTCAGAAACTCTAAAAGTGAAGTCCCTTTAACAGCACCATCTGAATCCCTGGCACCACTCCTGCCGACGGAAGGAATGAGCCTGTAGGAAGGTTGAGAACATATTGGATGGCAGTGGAAATGGAGATATTTGTGGCTGCTGGAGATTTTGTTTCCACCTTGCAGATTCCATTCAGAAAAGGCTATTTCTACTGGAAATATCCTCTCCCCAAAATATAAATCTGCGTCATGCAGAAGGGAGACTCAGCCGGTGACTTGATTCTCTTAGATTTAGAATTAATTAGAATGTAATTCAAGTAAGAGCTCAGCATTGGAGTGAGCTTATGCTAATTTATGGAAACCCACAGTTTATGAGTCTTAAATAAGGGGAAACACCCCCCCCCCCACCCCAATTCTCTTTAGAATGGAGAAAGCTCATGGCATTGGATTTCCTAAATCCAAATGTAATTAACATTGTTCAAATTATCTGCATATATTTCAACTGTTTTCTACACAGCACAATGCTATTATTTAATTGGATTAGGTTGATGGAGTATATAATTAGATAAGAGCCTAAATGCTCAAAAAAAATCAGAGCCCTTTGATTAAGAAGTAAAGCAAATCAATATGTTATGGTGGAATCTCTTGCCTTTGAAACATTATTATTATTTTGAATTGAATTTTACCAGGGAAATTTTTGTGAGCATCTTCTTTCTAGCATGCATCGGCTTACTGCATTGCATGCAGGAATTTGCCGCATATTTTACTCTGTCTGTGACATCAGCTCTTGGTTGCTGTAGCACCCACTTTGAGGTGTTTGTTTTGCCTTTTATTATTCAATTTCCATTTGCTCTGCCTTGCTCTCTGAATGGTACAGGGCAGATTAGGTGAATAAGAGGGTCCTGATAGAACCAATTTCATATCTCCCTTGGACCAGGGTTGGCAGCCTAGCCGTAACCTGGACAAATGGCTATTGATAAAGAATTTATTGTCCAGCACCTTTCAGGAGAGAAGGGGAGTGGCACAGTCTTTCTATTGCTCTTCTTTAGAAAATTAAAAAAATTCGGAGAGAGGAGTGTGAGGCCGATTTCCTGAAAAACTCTAAGAGGTCTTGGCGTTATTGCTCATTCATCGATATAGTTTGTTCATGGGTGAGAGTGATCGATGCACTGTTCCTTCCTTATTGCTCATTCAAGAAGAGAGATTTACCTTTTGCTTTTTACTGAACTTTTACACGTACTGTGAAATGTCTGTCAGTATCCATATTGAACCAACTGATTGTCAAAATTATGTGGGATGAGGGTTGTTCATTAGTTAAAGCCCATCTAAGGTCCAGGTGTGTCCCTGCTTAATCCAATGAGTGCACAGAAATTATTCATATGCATTTGTTTGAGCAATTTGATTTCGATTAGTTCACCTATTCCATATTAAACCTCCTTAGAACTCCTTAATACCAAATCTATGTGGGCCTCAACAAAACACCGTAATCTCATCATATGCCTTTAAAAGTCCTCTGTAAAGGAAAAAAAAAAGAAAACACGTTAATCAGACTTTTCAAAATTGGTCCTTCAGAAAAGAAATAGGATTGTATTGTTCTTCAGAGTCCTTTCCGCAGGTGTTCACTGTTTTTACTCATTACATCTGATTGTATTTTGTTGAAATAATTTGAGACGGTCAACAGTATCTTACTGCCGGTGTTTCAGTCTACCGACTAAATGTGCACTGCCCACCATCTCAATCCTAGCAGCAGTAATAGTAATAATGATATTTGAGCACCCATTGTACTTTTATAAGTACAGTATGAAGTATACAAGAAGCGACACATTCCTTGTCCACAAGGAGCCTATACACTAACTGGGGAGACAGACCTAGAAACATTTACAGAGTGTTCAGAATAAATACTCGAATGTACAATTGAATAAACAAGTGCTGGTGTTGACAATAAGTAGGCATGTAAGTGCTGGAAAAGGGTGTGCGTTTCTATGAATTGGAATGCCGAAATTAAATGTGGAGGTCATATCGGAGGAGGCGGGCCTTTAGGAGAGCTGCAGATATGGGAAGGGTTTTGATCTGGATGTGGTTGGAGGAGAGAGCGTCGAGCCAGTGGGACAGAGCGAGTCAGGAGATGGAGGGGGGCGAGGACAGTTAGAAAATTAGCTTGAGAAATCCCAGCCCCCTGAAGTCATATAAACATAGTTCCATATGCAGTCATGGAAAAGCAGCATGGCTCGGTGGCTGGAGCACGGGCCTGGCAGTCAGAAGGACCTGGGCTCTAATTCGACTCCACCACTTGTTTGCTCTGTGACCTTAGGCAAGTCACTTAACATCTCTGTGCCTCAGTTACCTCATCTGCAAACTGGGGATAAGAGTGTGAGCCTCATGTGGGAAAGGGATTGATTCCAACCTGGCTAAATGGTATCTGTCCCAGTACTTAGAACAGTTTTTGGCACAAAGTAAACACTTAAGTACCGTAAAAATAATAATTATATAGAATTCTGTGTATACTGCCCTCTCGAGTGCTTAGTACAGTGCTCTGCACATAGTATGTGCTAAATAATGTAGACATAATACATTGGCTAAGTCTGTGTGTCTTTGTGTCTCCACACATAAACCACCCTCCCATACACACACACACACATATCAAGGTCATAGATGCTTGTTCTCATCCCTGTGCACTCCACCCAATTTTTGACTTAATTGGTGACCGTTACTGTCTCCTGATCAGCTTCGATTAAATTTTTCTCTGTCATAGAGGTAGGTAATCTTTAGTCACGTGTCTTCGAACACAGATTATCACTCTACTCAAAGAGCATTTGGATAAATTCAAGGAAAAGAGGTCTGAAATGGGGTTGTCAGCCAGAAGAGTGTAGGGAATTAAGAGTCAAAAACGGTGTCGGTAGATGCAAGGATAATAAGCCCATGGTGGTTATTAAAAGAAAACCTTGAGATCAATCAATTAAATTAATTTTAGTTATTGAGCGCTTACTGTGTACCGAGCATTGTTCTAAGCGCTTGGGAGAGTACGGTATAACAGAATTGGTAGACAGGTTCCCTACCCACAACAACCTTACAGTTTAGAGGATGTTAGCTAGTATATTTCCCTAGCCATCTCTTTGAATATCAATAAGGCAACCAAATTGTTTCTTCCAAGTATTGTTTGCCTCTGGTAACGGAAACAGTACCGGGGATAGGATGGAGCCTTGGCTTGGCCTCGTGTGGCCTTTTTTTAAATATGGGCGTTACGAGGAGCACATCATTATGTAACAAAGAATCCTCCTGGAGAAAGAGGGATAGGGAGAAGCCCCAGGTAGGGTAGATTGGTGTGGAGCGTGGTTGTAGCTGAGCACAATCACCAACTGGGTTGAAATCTTCCAAATGCTTAGTACTGAGTTCGGCACAAAGTAAGTACCCGGTAAGCACCGCTGATTGTGAAAGATGCTGATGATTTTATATAAAGCTTTTTGGTTTTTAACTAAACTTTGCCCCCCAACTTTCCTGTTTACCTGGGTATACCCCCAAATAGTGAAGTTCACTCAGAGCATTCTCAGGTTCCACGTTTTAAGCCCAAAGGCATTTTGAGGCAGAATTTCTTCTGGGAAGAACCCATTTTTCGACTTTTCCTATTTGACTTGCAAGGTGTTGGGCATGATGTGTTTTCCTAGTCCATGTTTATATCGTAGGTCTGTCTAATATGTGCTGCTGAGTTATCTTGGGGTTACAGTTTATAATAGATATAGCTTTATTTCTTGCTTAAGGAGTCACCCCAAAAGTAGGAGAGTAATATTTTCTAAATGTAGCGGAGCACTTTCCCTTGTACAGTGTTCTGAAAATTCATTTAAAAAGAAAATCCTCAATCTGCACAGAGTGTATCGCTCTGATAGCCTGATAGTGTTTTTGGTTGAATGGTTGGAAATGATTGAATGTAAGATTTCAATCACTTGCAGATAAAAACATTCATGGATTGATAGGTTCCCCTCATGTGTTTATCAGCTTACATAATTTTCACTAGTTCTTCTGAAAGTTGCCAGTGCTCTTAGCCGTGATGCATATGAGGACAGTAACCTCAATAAATTTGGTAACAGCACTGTAGGCTGTGATTTTGATTTTTAGTTTAGTTTTGCGAGAAGCAGCATGACCTAGTGGATAGCACATGGGCCTGGGAGGCAGAAGGCCAGGGGTTCTAATCCCAGCTCTGCCACTTGTCTGCTGTGTGACCTTGGGCAAGTCACTTAACTCCTGGGCCTCAGTTCCCTCATCTGTAAAAATGGGATTAAGACGGTGAGCTCTTTGTGGGACAGGGACCATGTCCAACCTGATTATTTTGTACTTACCCCAGGGCGTAGAACAGTGCCTGGCACATAGTAAGCACTCAACAGTGAAGTAGCATGGCCTAGTGGATAGATCATGGGCCTGGGAGTCAGAAGGCCATGGGTTCTAATCCAGACTCTGCCACTTGTCTGCTGTGTGACCTTGAGCAAGTCATTTCACTTCTGTGCCTCAGTTCCCTCGTCTGTAAAGTGGGGATTAAGACCATGAGCCCTCTGTGGGATTGGGACTGTGTCCAACTTGATTACCTTGTATCTACCCCAGTGCTTAGAACAGTGCCTGGTACATCGTAAGCACTTAACAAATACCATTATTAAATACCATAATAATATTAGTTACAGTCTTCCTTTTTCACAGGCCAGTTTCTTTAAGGCATAGTCCAATTTCCTTCAGGCCCCAGGCCTGTGGATTCATGCTGATTTACACAACAAATACATAACAAATAAAATTCCTTAGGCTCTGGTACAATGTAGAACACCGTTACAACATTAAGGTCCTAGGGTCGAATTGGGAGTCTCGGTTGTTCTCTCTGTAATGTCTAATGAATGGAATAGCTACGCTGTTCTAATGGAAACCCAAATTAAATGCCTTTAGAGTGCGTTCTATTCCTGATGGGATGCTGGAGCCTATGTTTTAGGTTGTAAATGGATTTCCATTTCAAATTATAATGGTCGTAGTCCAATTTGGTAAAAATATATTGAGCTTCGGTGCGAGTAAGGAATATGAAAATGTGATTTACTTCTCACCTGCTCCCTCCCTCTAAAAATCAGGCTTTTGGACAGAAAGAAAAATGCGAGTGCTTTTGACCCCTAGCCTTTGACATTTGTATTTCACCTTTTAGCTATAAAAGCAAGTGCAGGCTTCACTTTTAATAACCTTTCTTTGAGAAACCTAGGGAGATGGGTATTTGTGAGATTGTAGTTGCCAAGCGTCGAAAAAGATGATTTACATTTTTACATAAATACTCTCAATAGTAGGTTAGGAGGCAGTTCTCTGTTTAAAAATGGGAAGCCTTTTGAGCTTGGCTTTCTTTTTGAAAGCTTGATCAGTTTTTCCAGCATCAAGCTAGGGTTTATTTTTCAATGGTATTTATTGAGCACATCCTGTGTGCAAAGCACTCTACTAAGCACCTGGGAAACTACAGTACAACAGGGTGTGATCCCTGTCCACAAAGAGCTTACAGACTTCAGTTGTTGAAATCAGGACTTCAGCTGATTTCATTCATTCATTCAATAGTATTTATTGAGCGCTTACTATGTGCAGAGCACTGTACTAAGCGCTTGGAAAGTACAAATCGGTGATTACCGCTCATGTAATTGTTACTAGTTTCTACGTTTTGCATTCATTCACTTCCTTTCCCCCAGTGAAAAGTCAACACATAAAGGAGCCCCTAAGAGGTTACAAAAATTTCTCCAGTTGCTCCTGCCTAAATTCATTATGTGTGGCAAATTCCTGATTTGATTAGGAATTTCTTCTGAGGCATAAGAAAAGGAGCAGAAAAAGGAAGAAGGAAACGATTCGGCACTGGTGGACAGACTCACATCTTGTAAAGCAACAGAAATTTATACCTTGATCACCGTGATGAGTTGTAGAGATCTCGTAGCGCTGTGGGATGGGTGTTTCTTGAGGCCTGTGTTGTAGCCTGCATGGTTGTAGTCTTACATTTGAAATGTAAGCCGAAAAACAAAGTTAAGAACATTCAGCACCTTAAAAAAATCAGCTGGCAAATGAATGGATACAACCATTTCAGGAGCAAATATCTGAGTCCAAAATCAGTTGCTGTAGTGTCCAATCTGGCTGTTCCTGGTGGAAAAACAGGAAGGAATCTGTCCAGTTGGAGAAGTTATTTTTACAGAACATGTAGACCCAAATGTTGGAAGTGGAAAAATCAATCAAGACAAAACCATAAAGAACAGTTCCTTGTTTTATTGGCTGTAATAGTGGCCATGATGTTTAAGTACTGTTCATTCAATTAGGTTTCTAACTGAGAGTAATTGTGTTGTTTTCTATTATGAAATGCATTTGGTATTTGAAGCAATTTACACAAAGTACCATTTGCGAAGATATCCTCTTAACCCGCGGTAAACTGATATTTTCATAAGTGTTTTGGATTGGTATTTCATTTCATATTTCGGTTATCTAGATTGTGCTTGGGTAATCCATGCCGGGGCTTTTCGCTATTAATTAGTAATGATAACAGTGATGATAGTAATATTTGTTAAGCGCCTACTATATACCAAGCACTCCTCTGAGCACTGGTTGGATATAAAACAAATCAGGTCGGACACGGTCCCTGTTTCACATGGGGCTCACAGTCTAAGTAGGCGGGAGAACAGGTATTAAATCCCCTTTTTCCAGAAGAGGAAACTGAGGCACAGGGAAGTTAAACAACTTGCCCAGAGTCACACAGCAGGCAAGTGGCAGAGCCAGGATTATAACCCAGGTCCTCCGACCTCCCGGCCTCTGCCATTCGGCTTTCCCAGAACGACCGTCAGCTACATCTGTGAGCGTTACCTGTCATGTAACATTTCCCTAATTAAACCTGTGAGTTTTGTCAGTGCTCTGATTGACAGGATAGTGAGGCCAAGTGGTTCAGAGTGCTTACTATGGTCAGCTGTGGAGTCTATCCTTGAATTTCATAGCTTCTAAATTCCAGGCCCGCTGAAGTGTGCTGATTTCTCAGAAAATGATGCTATTTGGTGTCACAATTGATTATACTGCATTTTTTCAGGATCAGGTGGTTTCAGAAACACTTGTTTCATCTTCATAATGCACCTTCATACCTAATGTTGGTTTGGAGATAATTAAGTATTCCATTTTGCCAAGGGAGAAAGGGACCTAAAACAGTTTCTTTCCATGCTTACCGCATACACGTTTTTGAACCCCATTCCCCTCTGCGATGCAAAATATCATGGTGTGTTTTCAGTGCGATTTTTTTTTAATGCAAAGAAACAATTGATACCATTGCACCACTGCTAAATTGCTCCCGTGCCATTTGCACATATTTCAATAAAGGAATTCAATATTGTAGCTCCAAAGGCAAAATGTCAGGACAGCTAATTTTTGAAATTGATTTTTAAACATATGGAGTTCACGGTAAATGCAATTACTTACGTAGATGCATTCGCTACCATTAAAGGAAAACCGAACAGTTTCAGGCACCCCCAGTGTAAGTCAGAAGCAGACGGGCCCAGAGGTGTAAGAAGAATAAGAATATAGGGAGGAAGGTTCCCGAGATTCAAAAAACATCAAGGTTTACTCTGTAAAGTAAAGGTGGAGAGGAGTCCCGTCACTCCTTCCTGTCAATCAGCTCTCGGACGTTATTGCTGATGTAAATTTTCTTTTCTTTGTGATCTCTGGGCTAGGTTAATATCTGCATTTCCCTGAGTGGAGAAGACACCTACGCTGCTCCACTGAGTTGTGCAGATTTCTCAGCAGAACTCGATGAAGCAGGTGCATCTCGCTGACCAGAAGCAGATATTCATCTCTAAAGTTCATGAGGCATGGTACCATCTGGTTCGGCACAGACCCCCTCTGTGCCATCAAGACAAATGGTCCTAATTACACCACAAAATGCTTTATTGTCACACTAACAGCAAGTTCAAACTGCCACGGCTCTTGAAATGCACATAGACCCATGTTCTCTTCAAGTCCTGGTCCCAAGTGTGAGAGCTTAGTTCACCTACCCATTCCCAAGAAAGCTCAGTTAATGCCGTGATGGCTTTCTTCTTTTTGAACAGATTAAATCAATAAAGACACCACCAAGGTGGCAAGGTGACATTTTATTGACTATGGGTCTGTAGCATCATATTGGGTAAATATTTTTTCTCCTTACTATTTTTTTTTTAGTAAAAACTATGTGTCACCATATGAATTTAATTTTTTTTAATTGTACGGAAATTTACGTGCTTAGCGTGTGCTAAGCCTTGGGGTAGATTCAAGCTAATCAGGTTGGACACAGTATGTGTTCCACGTGGAACTCACAATCTTAATCCCTGTTTGACAGATTAGGTAAGTAAGGCCCAGAGAAATTAAGTGATTTACCCAAGGTCACACAGCAGATGAGTGGAAAATGGGAATTAGAACCCGGGTCCTTTTGACTTCCAGGGCCATGCTCTATCCGTTCGGCCACACTGCTTCTCGGAGCATTTTATGAATGCAGATCCTGGCGTATCCCATAGAGTACACTCCAGTCACTGATCTTTTTTTATTCTTTCTTTTCTCTTAATCATCAATTGATTTCTATTTTATTTGTAACACATGGAGATGCCGTAGACTATAAAAACTATTAAGCCTACAGGATTAATGCCTTTATGATGTTTCAAAGGCAGAATTAGAGTTTAATACTGCTATATTTGGGCTTATTTCCTATTACACAAATGGTTTATTTCTGAAAAAGGTATCGATGTACCTTTATTTTTCATTAAAAATCCTACTCCCTTTTCAGGGTGCTGTTTGATTTGACTACAAATAATACCGCATTAGTATAACATTCGTAACCCAGCAAGGAAAATCTTCATTTAAAGCACCCAGTGATATTTTGCATAGGCCCAGAGGAATGGGATTTAAAAACCTGCTTTTGTTAAGCATGTTATGAAACTGCTCTCAGTCCCTTTCTCCCTTAGCAAAATAGAGCACTTATCTCAGCATTTCCTAACCAACATTATGTGTGAAGGTTGGTATTTGTTAAGCGCTTACTATGTGCAGAGCACTGTTCTAAACGCTGGGGTAAACACAGGGGAATCAGGTTGGCCCACGCAGGGCTCACAGTCTTAATCCCCATTTTACAGATGAGGGAACTGAGGCACAGAGAAGTTAAGTGACTTGCCCACAGTCACACAGCTGACAAGTAGCAGAGCTGGGATTCGAACTCATGAGCCCTGACTCCAAAGCCCATGCTCTTTCCACTGCGCCACGGTGAAGATGAAGCTAGCGATTATGAAACCACCTGATGTCAAAGAAAAGTAATATAATCAACAGTGACACCAAAAAGTATTGTTTTCTGAGAAATAAGCACAGTTGACAAGGGAAAGGAGCTCCTTAAAACATTTTTAAGTTAAAAAATTAACCGTTAAGAGTTTTGATCTGATAAATTCTCCTTCTGGAAAAAATGTGGGTGTTAGCAGAAATATTCATTCATTTTTTCATCCAGTGGTATTTATGGAGCGCTTACTGTGTGCAGAGCACTGTACTGAGCACTTCGAAAGGTCAATTTGGCAACAGCTATTGATAAAGTATTAATATAAGACCTTTCCCAATAGACTCATTCATTCAGTAGTATTTATTGAGCGCTTACTATGTGCAGAGCACTGTACTAAGCGCTTGGAATGTACAAATCGGCAACAGTCTAATCGGGGGAAAGACAGAAAAGAACAATGGGAATAAATAGAATCAAGGGGAAGAACATCTCATTAAAACAATAGCAAATAAGTGGAATCAAGGTGATGTACATCTCATTAACAAAATAAATAGGGTAATGAAGATATATACAGTTGAGCGGACGAGTACAGTGCTGAGGGGATGGGACGGGCTCAGTTGTAGAGTTTATACAGTTTTTCTTCCGCGAGAAGGACTCTTTTTAGATTAAAAGCAGGAATGCTCAGAAATCCTGGGGTCTTTCTTAGATAGATAGATAGGTTAAAAAAAAAAAAGCCAAAGTAAACTCCTAATTTCATGTATGAAATACTTGTCATTCTTATTCCATGCAGATGTGCTGATTTGAATTATAAAAAATATACAGAACAGCTCTTCCTAGGAAATGTAGTAATTGAATCGTTTTTCTAGCTTCTCAATAATATCCCTGTGCATATAAATGTACAGCTGTTGGAGTGTTCCACATACAGCTAGAGTCATGTAGTTTGCTAAAAGTTCATCTTTTCATTTTTTGGCACATTTAATTTAATCTGTCATATGGAACTCACTAAACATGACAATCAACTCTATGTGGAATTCACTGGTAAAGAGTTAAAAAAATTTATTTTCTAATTCATTAGAATATCCTTTGAAACAAGTCATTTTGACAAGACTCTGTCAGATAATATAGAGACCAAAAATTAGGAGCGCCATAGATTTTTGTTATCACTTGGAAGAAATGGTCCTTTGTCACACGTAGATAGGTCAGAACCCCTGTTCAATTTCGAGAAATGAAAAATGCGAAAATACACGACGGGTATGAAACTGCTGTAGGTCCCTTTCTCCATTAGCAAAACAGAAAATCCTTATCCCCCCCACCCCACCCTCCATGCTTATCTTTTGGTGCTCTCTAAACCCCTCCTGTTCTCCTTCCCTCCACCCATTCATCACTAACAACGCTGTTGATTGTGGAGCATCTACACAAGTGCGTTATGCAGCACACTTTCATTGAGAGAGTTTGCCGCCATAGTGAACCGACCTAAATTATCGCGGCTGTTTCCAGGTATGCTCAAAACACTACCCATGTAGGTGCATAAGGGAGGAGGTTAAAAACTAAAGGCACAATTCCTCGTTGGTAATTATTGCATTAGTTATTATCTAATCCTTTTGAGCCATGGATTAAAGAAGCAGAGTCAGGCTGGTGTGATACATGGGAATAGGGTTGGTTAAGAAACCAATTCAAGCTTGTTGCTCTAAAAATATGAAAAGGGTGATACTTTCACCAAGCAACCCACATCGTTGGATTTTGGAGAGCCTAGCTCCAGCTGCTAAAATAAATTCCCCTATGCCTTATTACCGATGGTGATATTGATAACCTTTATGTGGCTCCTCTTCACTATAAATAAATGTCACTGACTGATCGTTTCTTCCAACTGTAGATGTAATTCAAATACAATACTTAGGTTGAAATAATTCCAAAGGCCTGTCATAATTGATTGGCTGAAAATACACTCAAACCCATCTTTTTTGAAAATCTGGCCATTCCAATATGACTGTAGACCTGGGAGACGAAGCATAAGTTCTTGTCCGTCCGTCTCCCCCGATTAGACTGTAAGCCCGTCAAACGGCAGGGACTGTCTCTATCTGTTGCCGACTTGTTCATCCCAAGCGCTTAGTACAGTGCTCTGCACATAGTAAGCGCTCAATAAATACTATTGAATGAATGAATGAATAAGCTTACTTCCATTTTTAAGCTGGAGGCAATTGGGGTAAATTTTCAAAGTTGGATTTTCCTTTGTCCAGACAAAAGTACGCCATTTCTCCCCTCTCACTCCCTCTTCGTGTTCTACTTCTTTGTCAGATCCCAGCAGTATCTCACAGAAATGACACATACTCTGCAAATACCTTGCTGTAGACAGCTTCTTGCAGGCAGGAACAACCAATTCACCAGTCAAAGAACAAAGTGAAAGAAAAATGAAGAACGATATTAGAAAAGAAGCCTTTGGGAAACTGCACAAAAAAATGTTATATTAAAATCGATACCAGGGCTTGACCTTTTGTGGTACTGTATATTTTAAAGCTTTCTATATTGATTCCGTTTTAATAACATGTTTATTCTAGTTTACTGACATAAGTCTGGGGAGAGTATGAAAAAGATTCCATTTTTTTTTTATCTGAGTGGTCATTGAAATTTGATCCACATTTTTTCGGTAGAGTCATATGAATTTGTTTAATTCTCTTAGTCCAGGAGAATAGGAGATGTAGTGAAGATGGAGAAGGAGACGATTTCTTGATTTATTTGAAATGGCTTACTGTGACATGTAACAATAAATGTTGTTTTTCTCCCCCCCATACCAAAAAAAAATTAGAATTCCTTGCTCTTTTGGCATGCGTGGATGACGGAAAGTCCCTTACAATTGATGTTCAAACTAGGAGTCCATTGATGCTCTAATCTGCTGGATCTGGGAATGTTAGATAGCCTTGTGCATGAAGGTAGCTGTCTTGGACTATATTGTCCAGCACTTAGAGCAGTGCTTTGCACATAGTAAGCTCTCAACAAATACCATAATTATTATTATTATTGTTATTAATAGCACCGTGCTGGAGAATGGAGACTCTTTGAACGTGACAATGTAGCTCATGGAATATGATCCTTTTTTTTATTTGAAAGCTCAAAACCCTCAGCGTCTTTCAACGAAAGGTAACTCTTATGTGTTAAGTTCAGAAGGTAAGAATTTTAAGGGGACTGGCTTTCCCACTCTGCATTTTAAGCCTGGAGCAAATTTTGAAGGGGAGAGGGAAAGAGGAGCAGCACTGAACAACTGTACTAAGCGCTGGGATAGATATGAGCTAATCAGATTAGACACAGCCCATGTCCCACGTGGGGCTCACAGTATTAACTCCCATTTTACAGATGATGTAACCGAGGTACAGAGAATTTAAGTGACTTGCCCAAGGTCCCACGGCAGACACGACGTGATTAGAACCCAGGTCCTTTTGACTCTCAGACTTCTGACAACTACATCCACCACAGAAGCATCATGCATTTTAGGAGAAGCGGCATGGCTTTGTGGCAAGAGCACGGACTTGGGAGCCAGAGGATGTGGGTTCTAATCCCTACTCCGCCACTTGTCTGCTGTGTGACCTTGGGCAGGCCACTTCACTTCTCTGTGCCCCAGTTCCCTCATCTGTAAAATGGGGATTAAGCCTGTGAGCCCCACGTGAAACAACCTGCTTACCTTGTATCTGCCCCAGCGCTTAAAACAGTGCTTGGCACATAGTAAGCGCTTAACAAATGCCATCCTCCTCCTCATCATCACAGTCTCGCTACCTGAAAAGACTTGAGCTGGCTGAGCATTTTCTTCTGGAGATCTAAAGGCTCGGGCCCGATTTTTGCCTGAGAGCGCTATCGACGAAGGCTTGGCCAACCCCCTGCTTCCCCTTAATCTAAGTATTTGTTACTCTCCTCTTGAGGCAGCACTAGAAGAGGCTCTTGAGGATGTTCTACCTGGTAGTTGGCCCGATCCGCCAGTGTATCCTCCCTCAACTCTTTTCTGTTTGCTCTTAATTTCCTTCTCCCCATCACTAAATCCTCGCCTCCTTACCTGTCATCACTTTCATTTGCCCAGCTTTCGCTCAATTTTCGGCCCCCTATTCTGACCATCCCGACGCTACTCCTGCAAATATTAGTCAGAACATGAAATAGAAAAGGACTTGAACACAAATTTCTCTCTGTTTCTTTAACCCACTCACAGATATGCTAATAAACTCTGCGGAGAGGATCCGTGTTTTTTTCATTTAAATTTTGTTCAGGATTCAGCTGACTCATCTTCATTATACAAAGTAAATGTAATTGAGAAATACAGTTGTGCATGCACAATAATAATGCTGGTATTTGTTAAGCGCTTACTATGTGCAGAACACTGTTTTAAGTGCTGAGGTAGATACAGGGTAATCAAGTTGTCCCACGGGAGGCTCACAGTTAATCCCCATTTTTACAGATGAGGGAACTCAGGCCCAGAGAAGTTAAGTCACTTGCCATAGTAACACAGCTATCAAGTGGAGCCGGTATTCGAACCTTTGACCTCTGACTCCCAAGCTCGGGCTCTTTCCACTGAGTCACGCTGTTTCACAACTGCTGATGTTTTAAGGGAATAACTTCCAGAAATAGTAAAGAATTTTTGGGGTGTTCTCAGAAGCTATAATTTTCAGTTGAAATAGAGAAATTCCCGTTTCAGAAGTCTGAGACTGAGGACGTAGAATGTTCTGAAAAGAAGGCCCTATTCGTACACCTTTGTTACAGGTGTGAAGAAAAATCCAGTATATTTTACAAAGAAGACTGAGATGGCTGGAAGATGGACCAGAGAAAACAAAAGACTGACTCTGGTTTCCTGCTTTGGAAAGCCCAGACACTCTTGAATGTTAAGGGAGAGATTCCATTTTTCTTATTTTTAAAATAATAATAATAATGGTATTTGTTAAGCACTTACTATGTGCCAAGCACTGTTCTGAGAGCTGGGGTAGATACAAGATAAGCAGGTTGTACCACAGGAGCTCACAGTCTTAATCCTCATTTTAAAGATAAGGTAACTGAGGCACAGAGATGTGAAGTGGCTCGACCAAGGTCACACAGCAGACAGGTGGCAGAGCCGGGATTAGAATCCAGCTCCTCTGACTCCCAACACTTGTTCTTTCCACTAAGCTACGCTAAAGCTTTGAAAACGTTATAGCGGAGCATGGTTTCTATGGGACTGACCTACACCCAGAAAGGTTAGTTTACCACTGGCAGTCCATTTTAAAATCAAACAGACCTTGAGTTTCTTTTTAAGTGTCTTTTCTGACTTTGTGCTTCATCAGATCCATTAGGATGGTCTCGGAGTAATTTCTACCAAGTGGGAGCTTTCGAGAAGTTGTGCTCTATCAGTGTTTATCTTTATGAACTCCCAATTTTCCGGGGATTATCAGTGGAGTTTAAACTCTGTTTCTGTTCTAAGGAATTGTTTGCCGAGTTTCCTCTTGGATGATTTAGTATTGCTTTAAGACAGATGGATTTGAAACCATTAAATTTGAAATAAAGTATCTGAAATAACCTCCCCTCCCTGCCTCCCATCTCCACCCCTATTTCAGGTAATGTTCAAAATGACTACATCCCCTTACCCTACTTCAGACTTTCCAGCAATTTCAAAGGAATCTTTCCTTTTTGCAATAACCTAAGTCTTTCATTTCGGAAACTCGCCAGTGAGGCTGCAGGAGAAACCAAGTTTTTCTTGTTTCTGATCTTGCTAACTCTCCATTCATAATGGCAAGGTGAATGTCGTTCCAACTATCCTGGCTGTCATGGGGTGAATTTGCGCAAAGTTCTTAGAAAGCAGAGTAGCCTAGTGGATAGAGCATGGACCCGGAAGTCAGACCCGCATTCTAACCGTGGCACTGCCAGTTGTCTGCTGTGTGACCTTGGGTAAGTCATTTAACTTTTCTGTGCCTCGGTTACCTCATCACCTTGATTCTATTTATTTGCTATTGTTTAATGAGATGTTCTTCCCCTTGATTCTATTTCTTGCCATTGTTCTTGTCTGTCCGTCTCCCCCGATTAGACTGTAAGCCCGTCAAAGGGCAGGTACCGTCTCTATCTGTTACCGATTTGTACATTCCAAGCGCTTAGTACAGTGCTCTGCACATAGTAAGCGCTCAGTAAATACTATTGAATGAAAGAATGAACCTCATTTGTCAAAATGGGGATTGTTTCATTCATTCAATCGTATTTATTGAGCGCTTACTGTGCACAGAGCACTGTACTAAGCCTTGTAAGCCATATTTAGGAAGGGACTGTCCAACCTGATTAGCTTGTATCTACCCCGGTGCTTAATACAGTGCCTGGCACATAGTAAACATTTTACAAATACCATATAAAAGAGGGCATTTTGTGAGATTGAGTTGAAGAGAGCTATTTCACCAAGTGTTCTTCAGATAGTTTAGAAATGGGAAGCATTCTTCAAGTAAACATTAGGCCCAGTGGAAAAAAGTTGTCCTTCAGTTTTAATACCATCGAGAGATGCTCTGCCTAAATTAGAAATTAAGTGTATTTTTAGTTCTTTGTAGTACTGCTCTTTCCCGGTTATTATTTGTATTGATGTTCCTTTGAAGCAGGGTGCTTTGTTATTCTTTGAAAAATAGATATTTGATTTTAGGAGTAGAGCCTCATTTTCAGAACTTGTGCCTAGGCATTGAAAGAAATTGACATCAAATGTAGGAGGCTGTAGAGCTGTAAATCTCAGTAGCTGGAAAATGGTCGAAACGGATAGTGGGATGATAGGAATGAGTGGTCCAGCTTCATGCCATCCTGGCTCAGTGCTCAACAGCTTTCAAGATGGTTTTCTGATGACTTGGAAGAACCCAATACCAAGTGTAAAAGAAGCAGTGTCAATGCCGTCAGACTAACAGCATGTTCTCCAAATTTCATGCTTTGTCACTTGATTTTTGTGTCGAAGGAGACGGGGGAAATAAAAATCAGCTTCACTTTTGAGGTTCAAGGTAGGTCTTTGCTAGGCTGACAAAACTGAGAAATGACCGGACCATTTTGACGATTTGGAGAATTAAAACAATTGCTCAGAATTCATTTTCAAAAGCTGGGAGAGATTTGTGTGAAATCGACCAAGTTCCTGGGAATGGGAATACTTGACTCTGTGACACCAATGGGACTTAATGCGCTCACACTGAGAGGAGAATAAACCCATTGTGGGTAAGCGTTGAAAATGATGAACAAGTTTTTATATCATTCTGCCCTTTCTGACTTGAAGACGTGGTGATTCTTTGCAACACCCACAGTCTTTCTGGGGAAGAAAAAAAAGACAAATTATCCTTTTGTGCCCTAGAAGTGATGGCTCATCTGATGAAATCTAATCAAATGTACAGCACAAGCAGCGGGCTATAAATTAAAATGTCTTTATGATGCAAATGAAGGTACAGTACTTAGGCTTCAGGGCTACTGGAGTAATCTCTGAAAGTGATTTTAAAAATGAAGCCCGTGGCCCAGTTTTAGAAACGCAACACCGGAGGGGCCTGCTCAGTTTGAGCTCTAAAAGAGCAGCCAGAGGATGTGGCATTGGCCGTTTACAATTTCAGCTGGAAAAAAAAAATGACATGGCAGATAAACTGGCAAATATTTGCCTGGTGGTGGGAATAAGGGAAAAAATTTCAAATATAGGGGAGAATTTTCACATTATTAGACCCTTTATTTTCAAATAATCCCCAACCTTCCCTTTGGTTCATTTTCTAAGTATTTTGCTCATCCCTCAGAAATTTATTTTATAATTTTTTTTGAGTGATCTGTTCTTAGGTCTCCTTCTTATAATCTTTTCTAAGGGCTCAGGCCAGAAATGGCATAACCGCTCCGCTTCAGCCTCCTGCAGCTCTTATTTATGAACTGTGAGCATCGTGGTGTATTACTTATTGTTGACACCGCGCCTTTGCCCGTGTGGACCCAGACTGGGGAGGAGTGTGGTACTTTCCAGGCACAAATCACGGTCCCTCCCTCTACCCCACCAATGCCTGCTGTCTACCAACTTTTCTATACCCAGGTGCTTGCTCTCCGCCAACCCTTCTACCCCAACGAATGCCTACTCATCGTTAGGATCTGAGGCTTTTGGACACTTTATATTTTTGATTTTCAGGGCTTGGCCATCCCTGGGTTAGGATTTATTTGTTGTATATTTTAGGACATTGTTTGCCTTGCAAACTCAGTCATTTCCTCCCAGAATGTCATATGCAGAGAAGCAGCGTGGCTTAGTGGAAAGAGCACGGGTTTAGGAGTCAGAGGTCGTGGGTTCTAATCCCGGCTCCGCCACTTGTCAGCTGTGTGTCCTTGGGCAAGTCACTTAACTCCTCGGTGTCTCAGTTACCTCATCTGTCAAATGGGGATTAAGACTGTGAGCCCCACGTGGGACAAGCTGGTTACCCTGTATCTACCCCAGCGCTTAGAACTGTGCTCAGCACATAGTAAGTGCTTAACAAATACCAAAATTATTTTTATTGTTATATGGCAGGTGGGTAATCACCCCCTGAAATAACCACAAGTTGGGAAGTTAAACTAAAATAATAGTACACTACTACCTGGAATTGGTGTGGCACTTCATTTGTCAGCTCTTTTAAACCTCATACCTAGCAAAAATTAATCCACTCCATGTGGAAAGAACCTCGGCTTCAGAGTCAGAGGTCACGGGTTCGACTCCCGGCTCTGCCACTTGTCAGCTGTGTGACGGTGGGCAAGTCACTTCACTTCTCTGTGCCTCAGTTACCTCATCTGTAAAATGGGGATTAACTGTGAGCCTCATGTGGGTCAACCTGACTACCCTGTATCTACCCCAGTGCTTAGAACAGTGCTCTGCACATAGTAAGTGCTTAACAAATACCAACATTATTACATTATTATTATATTCAAAGGAATAGAGATGATCAAGAGTTAATAATAATAATAATAATGTTGGTATTTGTTAAGTGCTTACTATGTGCAGAGCACTGTTCTAAGCGCTGGGGTAAACACAGGGGAATCAGGTTGTCCCACGTGGGGCTCACAGTCTTAATCCCCATTTTACAGATGAGGGAACTGAGGCACAGAGAAGTTAAGTGACTTGCCCACAGTCACACAGCTGACAAGTGGCAGAGCTGGGATTCGAACTCATGAGCCCTGACTCCAAAGCCCGTGCTCTTTCCACTGCGCCACGCTGCTTCCCCCAATCTACACTACCATGCTGGGCAATAGGATATTTTATTTTTGCCCTTGGTTTTTGCAAAGTGCTTTGACTTCATTTATCTCATTACGCAGAGTATCCTTAAACAAAGCAGCTTCTGATATAGATATGGAAAGAACTCATTCTAGACTCTGTATTACAATTTCATACATCCTTAAGAGGAGCAATCAATTTCTGTTGGTTCAACTGAAGTGATTCCTAGATTTGTTTCTTACCACACACAAACCTGGTTCGCCCTGAATGTTTGGGCAAGTCCTTAAACTTGGCTGAGTTGCTAGGTCTGCCCAGTTCCTGCCTCTCTCTTCAAGAGGATCAGATAATTTAAAGCATCTTAATGAAGGACACCAGGATAAACTCTGGGGCCCTGAATAATGAGCAGCCCTAAAAATTCAGCAGGAGAAGGATCAGTTTCACACTTGAGACCCAAGCTTAAAGTTTAGGTTAAAGGTCCTCCTGGAGTCTGTAGCTTGTTTCTCAGGACTCCTGACAGCTGCGGTGATTCCAAACCACATTCTTCTCCCGAATCAAGGGTAGGCAGCACTCTGAATCATTAAATATTAAACCCTTGCATTCGGGAACATTATTCACTCATTAATATTGCATTGTGGCCTAAACTGCATTGTTCAAAACATTTTAGGATGTTATGCAAGACTGTCAAAATACATTAACAAACTTACTCATGTTGAACTAAGCAAAAAAAGGATGAACTATTTGTGCCACAAACACGTTGTCTTTGCGGTTTTGAACAATGTAAGCATTTTGAATCGTGGAAACTTAAACATCGAAACCATGGACAAGATAGGGTGGAGGTTTTGGAAACCAGATGGAATGAATATTCATCTTCAACCAAACACCTGCTACACATAATGAAATTTAAAGTTGTCACTGAAAAAAATCTCTCTCTCTCTGTCTCTCCCTCTGACTCTCCCCTTCTCTCCCTCCTCACTTTACAATAACCTGAAACCTGCATCCAGGTGGTGCCTTAGGTGTTCCCTCTGAACATGCTGTTTCATCCCAAGGGAACATTTTCAAATATTTATGTCCAATTCTTAACTCTGCACATTTGAGGAGGACAGGCCTCCTCCTAGCTCCAACATTTACGGGGAAACATTTGATATTTGACAGAGGATGAGTGAATGACAGTTTAATCGGGGGAATTTTTTGAGGGCTCATAGTGTGCAGAACATTGTACTAAGCACTTGGAAGGGTACGGAACAATCAAATTAGTAGACATGAAGCATTGGACCCATGGCAAGATTTATTCTGAACTGTTGTGAGCCCACCTGATTTCGGATCACCTTCACAACCTCCTTGTAGTGAGGAAACCAGATGCTGATCTCCATGAAAAGTAACATTTTTCAGTTGAAAATTTCTCTCTAGAATTTTAGCTGTGGCAGAACTGTTCGATGGATGAGTAGAATGAAAACAGGCCAAAGGTATAAAAGTTGGCAATTGACAAGGGATTGCAGTAGTTGCTGATTTCTGGTGGGTGGTTTCAATAAATTATCACAGTCCAGCAGGATAATGTGGATTTAGACAACAACTCTTGATCATGTCTACTCCTTTGAACATGGAGTTGATTAATTTTTGCTACGGTAGGTGGATTAAAAGTTTCAGGCTGCCAGCAGCCTAATCTTCCACACCTACAACTATAATTTGGAGAGCAGCAGAAATGGATATTGTGAGGTAAATAATGAAGGTAGTAGAGTGAATCCCTGCTGACTGAGAGCTAAATTATTCATTTTGTTAGTTTAGCTAACATGGTTCATGCTGTGTGGGATTTCAGCACTATGTCATATACTAATATTGCATAATTAAAAACCCTTCACTCTTCAGCCCAGTAATGAAGTTGAGATTTGGAAATGGTTGTTAACATTTTGGAAATAGAGTTTCATCTACTCAGCAATCTTGGTGGATCCAGTTTGCCTACTCATTTTGAAGTTTGCGCATTATTAAATAGGCGGGGAAGATGTAAGCAGCGTGCCAAACATATTAAAATGCAGTTAACCTTTCGTTCCTCATCTTTGTACCGTTTATTGTTCAGGACTGTGTACGCTCTGTTATAAAAGTCCCGCATTTCAGGGAGTTAAGGCTCGATTCCCTTGGAGGTGGCTTCTCTTTCCTCTCCCTCCCACCCCCTTGTTGAAGTTTTCATTCCTCATCCCTCTCAAACATAGTTCTTTTTTTTCCTTGTTTCAGTTGGTTGGGACTGAAAATGCAAGAAACAAACATCATAATGCTCCCTGCCGGTTGGGAAGACAAGCATTTGAACTAACCATAATGTTTCTTCCTCTCCCCTAACGTTTGCTGAAGATTCTTTATGAAGATCCTCCCTCCCTAATTCTCTTTCCTCGGCTCTTTATTAAGAATAGATGAGAGAATTTTCTTTTGCGGCAGCTGGAATAATTCACAGATTGATTACTGGGTTCGAGTTTGCAGTTAAATACCTGAATTGAAAGATGGACACATCTATGAAGTGTCATGGCTACATTTCACAATTTTATTTTTTAACCCGCTGCACTTTTACGGTTCACTTGTTTGTGCAGTGTCTCCTTTGCCTAAATTGAACTGGCCTTTTGACAAGACAATATAATATACTTGAGAGACACAGAGTTGGCTCAGTACTGTAAACTACAAAATAAAATCCTGGGTGACGTGAGAGGTGGCGGGAAAAATGAGCTCACTGATTCAGTATCTGCCTTTTGGACAGCGTTCCAATTAGAAAGTGTAATGGTAATAATAATGAAAAATATGGTAATTGTTAGGTGCTTACTATGTTCCAAGCACTGTTCTAAGCACTGAGGTAGATAGATACAAGTTATTCAGGTTATGCAGTCCCTGTCCTGCATGGGGCTCACAGTCTTAATCCCCCTTTTTACAGATGAGGTAACTGAGGCACAGAGAAGTGAAGTGATTTGCCCAAGGTCACAGAGCAGAAGTGGTGGAGCTGGAATTAGAACCCAGGACCTCACGACTACCAGGCCCATACTCAATTCCCTAAACCACACTGCTTCTCTTATGGTACAATCGGCCGTTGCCTCTGCCTTGCCCGGTCCACTCTTGACCGGTCTGTTCCCTCTACTGGGGCCGGGAAGAGAAGTTGGGGCTACAAGGGGGGAAATACACTCATTCAGTCGTATATATTGAGCGCTTACTATGTACAGAATGCTGTACTAAGCACTTGGGAGAGTGCAATACAACAAACACATTCCCTGCCCACAGTGAGCTTACAGTCTAGCAGAAATGAGGGCAGTGCTGCTCAGAACGCCACTTGGGGTCAGGTACCACTCCAGACTTTAAGCTGGTTGTGGTCAGGGAACGTGTCTGCCAACTCTGTCGTACTCTGCCAACCGCTTAGTACAGTGCTCTGCACATAGTGAGTGCTCAGTCAACACCATTGATAATGATTGATGACAGGCTTCCTGAAGAGTGCGGGGACAACTGGGTGAGGTTGAGGGTTCTTGGAGGGCTTCTCAGGGAGCGGCAGTCTGTGAAAGCTAACGTGGATTGCAGCAGTCTCGCTACCACAGTTTCTCCTTTGAAAATACAGGAGGAGATAAAGAATGAGGGGCTTTGGGGCATTGGTGGGAAACTGCTCAGAGCAGCGGAGAACAGAAGCAGAATGGTGGGATAGGGAAGCAGCGTGCTCTAATGGAAGGAGCCCGGGCCTAGGAGTCAGAATCGACTTCTGTGTGACCTTGGGCAAGTTACTTCTTGGTTTCCTCAACCCTAAAGTGGGAATCCAACACCTATTTGCCCTCCTCCTTAGACCATGGGCCACATGTGGGATGGGGACTGAGTCTGACTTGATTTTCTTGTCTCTACCCCAGGGCTCGGGACAGTGCTTGACACATAGTAAGTGCTTTAAAGATACCAGTCTTATTAGGGGCAGAGAGGAAATTGGCCTCCCCACTCTGAAAGGACGTCATTCATTGTCATATTTATTGAGCGCTTACTGTGTGTGCAGAGCACTGTGCTAAGCACTTGGGAAATACGATTCATGTTGGGGGTCATCAATATGTCATCGTTTAGAGCACTGTGTACCTCTGAATTTTCCGTAATGAAGTCGATCGGAGCCCAAGGTAAAATTTCAGTGTGAACCTGCCTGATTTGGCCCGAGATATCTATCTTGGAATCATCTCGACGTTCCGTGTTAACTTAAATATTGAAAGGTATTTTAAGCAGAGGTCCCGGTTGCCCAAAATGAATATCCTTTTAATGCGCTAAAACCTATAAATTTTATTATTAAATAACAGCACTGTGGTTTGAAATTTAAATAGTCATGTTTTCATGATGTTATTGACCCTCTGCTACAGTCAGAAGCTCAGAACCCAGCTTTTTTACCTTAAAAAAAAAGTGAGGTTGTAAATTTGTTTCCTGGTATTTGATTCTCAATCTCAGTCTACATGAATTGTCAGCAGTACTTTTAATGGAGTTTGAAACAGTTGCAACAGAGAAATACCCTTGCTGTCCATTCTTTGTTTGTCAGATGAATAGTTTAAGTTGAAAGTTGTACATTTGTGCAGTCAGTATTTTTTAATAGTCTAATAATTAGTTTGTTGAATCGCCCACTGTCAGCTATTCTTGTTAAAATGTATAGCAAACACGATCGGAACTGCTGGTTCAGCGTTTGTTCCGACAAAATAAGATGCATTAAATTAACATTTGTCATTAGCATTAAAAATGACCAGGGAGGGCCTAGTAACTCATTTTTCTCTTCCTGCCGTTGGAACGATTGTTTTCGTTTTATCACATGACACCACATTCGCCTGAGCTATCCATTTTAAAGCAATTAAAATTTTTACAGGGCTTTACAGAGATGGCATGGCACAGTCGACTGAGCAGAAGTCCGGGGATCAGAAACTCCAGCTTCCTAATCTAGCAGTTCGCAAGTCATTTTAGGAAGAAACTTCCCCTCTGAAAACCCCAGTTTCCTATTTAACCCTAATCCTTCTATAACCTCCCTGCTGGGGCTGTTTGAAGATAATTATTAGAAGGCTCTGCAGAATTCTTGCCAAGTGGAGTCCTGTAGTATTATTAAATACAAGAAAGAGTCAAAATTCTTAAGCCCGCTTAGCCTGCTTCATGCACCTAAGGTGGCGTGCTAGGCCGTCTCAGCATCTGTGCTGAGAGGAGTAGATGATCTAGAGAGCAGTTGCAATGTTAATAATAATAATAATAGTATTTGTTAAGCACTTACGATGGGCCAAGCACTCTTCTAAGCTCTGGGGTAGATAGGAGGTAATCAGGTTGTCCCAAGTGAGACTCAGAGTCTCCATCCCCATTTTACAGATGAGGGAGCTGAGGCCCGGAAAAGTAACGTGACTTATCCAAGGTCACCCAGCAGACGAGAGTAGAACCTTCTATTCGGCTATGAGACCTGGAATTTTTTTTAATGGTATGTGCTAAGCACTTACTACGTGCCCAAGTGCTGCGCTAAAAGCTGGGAGAGATGCAAGATAATTAGGTTAGACACGGTCCATATGCCACATGGGCCTCCCAGTCTTAATCCCCATTTTTACAGATGAGGCAACAGACACCTCAGTGAATTGAATTGAGAAGTGAATTGACTTCCCACAGAAGACAAGAGGCAGAGCCGGGATTAGAACAAAGTTGCTGACTCTCAGGCCCGTGCTCTATCCACTGGACTGTGCAGTTTCCCACAGTTTCCAGAGCCGTCACTCACATCCACCTTCTAGAGCAATCCTATCGTTGTTCCCTTTGTTCCAGGCTTTGGGTCAGATGGCCAGATAGGATCACCAACAATGAGGTCATGAAATGCAGTCAGTCCACCAGCATTGTAGCAAATCCCATCTCTCAGTGGGACCCTTGAGGAGACTGAAAGATAGCAGCGTACCCAAAAAGCTGCCGAAACCCCTGAAACAGATAGCTGAAGTGTGGGGAACTGTGAACACTGAGGGCGAAAGCAATGTTTTTCAAGACACAATGGAGTTGTGGAGTTGTGGAATAGCGGTGCGCAACTGAGACTCTTCAGCGAAAGGCAGATCAGCCTAGTTTCTGACAATGAGGGGGAATTGACTATATGGTGGTCTGCGGGAGGTCTGAAAAAAAAAAATCTGTTGCCATTGCCTTGGCAATGTTTTGTCTTATGACAGCAACTTGATACGACCATACAGACCCTATTTTTTATGGAAATCTGCCCAATTCTACTGAGACTGAGTGTTTTTCTTGGGGTATCCTGCCTCCCCAATTAGTCGAGAGTCATTGCATTCTCCCTGGTCACTCTGCCACTCATCTGTGTGACCTTGGACAAGTCGCTTAACTTCTCTGGGACCTCAATTACCTCATCTGTTATAAATGGGGTTTGAGATTGTGATCCCCAGGTGGGACATGGACGGTGTCCAACTTGATTACCTTGTATCTACCCTAGCGCTTAGAACAGCGCCTGGCACATAGTAAGTGCTTAACAAATGCCATAAAAAATGGAGACAAAAAACCAAAAACAAAAAACAAGATTGTTACTTTTTGCCATAGAAGCCCAAGGGGAGAGATCATGTGCATTGAAAATAATAAAAATCCCAGACAAGATGATGCTGAATATCTACTGGACAATGGACAGATGAGCTTAAAACTAAAGTGTCCGGTATGAAGCCACACTTCTCGTCCCCAGTTGACTCAGGCTTCAAGAAGATGATGACATTATTATTATTATTGAAAGTGCTTGGCACAGAGTAAGCGCTTATACAATTATTATTATTGTGGAATTTCTTAAGCACTTACTAGGTGCTTAGCATTAGGAAAGATATAATGCAGTCAAGTCAGGCATAAACCGTGTCTTACTTGGGGCTCACAGACTAAATGCAGAGGAAGAAAATGTATTTAATTCCCATTTTACAGATGAGGCAACTGAGGTACCAAGCAGTTGAGTGACTTCCCGAAGGTCACACGGCAGTGACAATCGAGGCAGAATTAAAAGGGCACCAAGCTGTAACGAGTAGCAAATGGCTCTAGTGCAACAACAGGCAGTCTTTCCATGAACGTGATGTCAGAGGGATCGCTGACCCCTTATCGGTTCAGTCATTTCGCTTGCACTCAGCTAAAATCACAGTCGGTAACATCATCTTCGAATCCCGACGGGCCGCTGTGGATATGACTTTACAGTTTGTCTGTTTTTTCTTTTAAAAGATCAGAGAGAAACATAATTCATCATAGGAGGTTTAGTTGGCATTTGGAAATTCATTTTACTGGCATATCTTAAGTCTCTCACCTGAGCGAAAGTAGTGCCGAGAGAGAGAAGGTTGATGCAAGAACTGGAGCCCTATATGGGCTGAGTCGACTTCTGTTTGTTTCATTAAGCTTCAGCAAGCCACCCAATTATATAATGCAAATAAGCAAAGTTTACACTAAACTCCTACTTCTTTACTTAAGTCTCTAGAGAATTTAAATGAGGTAGGCTATGTGCTAAAAAGAAGGAATTTAAATGAAACTTTCATCAGGAGCTTAAAGCCAAAATGTTGCTGCGCCCAGGAATCTGAAATAATAGTCTCCTCCTGGAGTCCCTACCCAAATCCTGTCACTTTGGTGGAAAATGCTAATAAATGAATAAGTGCTGGGTTTGCCCAGATACTATTTTCATCATTTGAAACCCATGTTCTGCACTCACTTTGCAGTATTACCACTTCGGGCGATACTTAGGTGAGCGGCCAGGATCTCAGCAGGCCCCTCCCCTGCTCCACCCTGCTCCATAAGATTCACCTCTCCACATCAGCCTGGCATCCAATTTTCCGCCCACCCTCTCTCGGGGTAGCCTCCTTGCCTAGTTTGGAAAGGAAATTGTGCAAAAGCAGGCACGCATTAATTGGCACGCAGAGGGTTGGCACCGGCTACAGGGAGCTTGGCTGATCTCTGCAATCCACCTAGCAGGGCAGTTGAACATAACAGCAGTTAGTCAAACCGTTTTGTCAGGAAGCCGGGCGGCTGCCGTTTACAGAGGTTAGGAAAAATCGCCGCCCAACCTCGCAGGTAAGAGGATGTCGGGAGGTGGTGTCGTTGAGGGCCAGATAATTCTACAGCATTAAAATGAGGTAAAGCTCTAACACACAAATGAGAGAGGGGCTGAGGGGCAGCAGCAGGGCCGGGCGGTGTGAATTTTAAGAGATGTAACTGTGGCGCACAGTTTCTTTGCAGGTCAGTTCCTTTTTAATGTATGATCAACAGGAACAGCTAGAGAAAAGATAATGATCAGAAGAAAACACTGCATCGAACACACGTTGAGCTTCCCGGAACCTAATCCCTGGAATTTCAGTGTGCTCCTTTCACATTCCAGGGCGGGACAAAAAGGAACTCTTCCACCCTCTCTCCCATGGGGCCCACTTTTAAAGAAATAGATTTTGATAATCTCGAAAAATGACACGGTGTATGTTTTCAATGCCGCTACATTTCCTTTTTATGTTCATGGCCATACGGTACAGTTGATGCACGGATATTATTGGAGTAATTGGAGGGACCTTGGGAAATAGTTCAGTGGAATTGGGTCTGTATTGGCATAATTGGACTTGTTGCTTGACTAATTAAGGAGGCTGCTTAATAAACTTTATAAATGCTCCCAACTGATTGCAGTGCATTGGAGAGGTTTGTATTTGACTACAGAAAAATTGAAGGATCTAATTGTCTTTATCATTATAGTTTACACATTTATTACGGTCCTCGGGGAGGAACGTAATCTAGTGGAGTATCGTAACTCTGAAACATTTTAGAAAGTGACCCTGCACTTTATAATTGGTGTTCTGAAGCTCCCTGGGTAGAACATAGTTGCAAGCTACTGTCCGAATTTTTATTTTCTTATCCTTTTTTTTTTTTTAAAGAAGGCTTTTGAATATAAACTTGTGATGTTCCAGTACGATCATTGAACTCTTTAGATGTTGACTTTGCGCTTGATGGGAGAATCTATATAGAGCAGTTGCTTTTCAGCATGACCTATCCAAAACTTATTTATTTTAGGAGATTTGTCTTTGGCATGCTTTTTTTTTCATTTAGGTTTACTTATTGTATAATAAGGGGTGTGATGAAAGGAAGCCATTCTCTAACTGGGAATATTCAAGAAATAAAAAATCATGGTTTGGAGAAGATCAGTATTGGACAGAAACTGTTTTTCTCAATAGTCTCTTGTAGGGTTAATGCAGTTTACTAGTGAAAGTGTTGAGTGTTTATTGTGTGCAAAGCGCTGCAGTAAACACTGGCAATACATGGGTGAAAATTAGGGCTCCCAACCCTCAAAGTGTTCACAATCTAAGAATAAGGCAGGCCAAGGGGCTGGCAACAGACACGTTTGAAGAAAATAAGAGGAAAAACACATGATGAACATTAGGACAGGAGAGGGATAAATTCAACAAAAATGAAAAGCTTTAGATTGTCCAACAGTGTTTAAATGGTTTGGTAGTAACATAAGTAATGGCATAACAATAATAGCAATAATAATTATGGTGTTTAACTGTTTACCATGTGCCAGTCACTGTTCTAAGCACCCGAGTAGATACAGGCAAATTGGTTGGGCATGGTCCCTTTCCCACAGTCTCCCCCTTTTTCAGATGAGGAAACTGAGGCACAGAGAAGCAAAGTGATTTGCCCAAGGTCACACAGCAGGCAAGTGGTGAGCCAGGATTAGAACCCAGGTAGTAACTTACTGTAATGAATAATTTACCAGGGGAATACAGACATAGACATATTGAGTTTGTCTTTGCCCCCCCAAGTAGGAGAGTTGTATCTCAGGGCAATTGGATGTGAGTTGTCAGAGAGTCAAAGACTCCATTTCCAGCCTTCCTAGGATGAAACTTGGCCCTTCCTTTTCCAGGCCCTGCTGTAGGGCTTCCTTCCTTTGGGGATGTTTGGACTTCACTCCTAGACTAATTTTGGCTTGAGTGCTTCCCCTCTGAGGGTGGCATGAGAGTCAGGCACTGTACCCCCTCACGTTGTTTTGTGGTAAGTCGGGTTTGTGGACACCCCCGGAAGGATTGGGGCCCATCAGAGGTTTCCAAATGATTGGATTAGTGAATTGTTAACAGGCTAATAAATTGAGTAGAAGATTTTTGGGATTCGTGTTGCTCTGGCATCAGTAAGTGACGGATGGCTGTGAGCCCCTTGTGGGACAGGAAAGGTTTCCGACCCGATTGTCATATATCAAACTCAAAGCTTAGTACAGTGCCTGGCAGAGTAAGCACTTAATAAATACCATAAAAAATAAATGAAAATTTCTTGAAAGTGTTGGGCATTCTTCTGATTTATTAACTATTGGGTGAACATTGCTGCTCATGCTTCTAGGAGGTTATTTTTCTTACTAGGTGAATCTCTTTTTGAACATAAAACCCCCCAAAGCACACCTCTACAATGGCTTTCTTAAATTTCACATTGAGTTGACTGATTTGTTAAGGAAGGTGTTCCAGCTGTTTGGAACATTAGAATGATTATATCAAATGTAATTACTATTTATTTTGACCTTGTTAAAACTGTGCATTTTCTTATCCATACTTGAAGCTTCACTCCAAGCGCTTTCCAAGTGTCTGCCACCAAAGAATCAAAGCGTCATTCATTTTGAAGTTCAACTGCATAAATATGGTGGTTTAGCCACTTTGGAAATTAACATTCTCTGAAGAAAAATTTACTTTTAAAACAATGCTTTCCCTTCCTTTAGTAGGCTGAAACAAGAAAAAAATCAGGCACGCGATGAAATCAACAGATTTCTGGAACGGGAACGGACTGCCACCAACGAACAACTGACCAGAGCTATTCTACGGGAGCGGGCTTCGACCGAGGAGGAGCGCTTGAGGACGAAGGACTTCGTAAGCCTTTCAAATTTCCCATCAGACTTAAACCCGGAACGCACACTAATGTTTTGAAAGTACTGTCCTGTGAACTAGCTTTTAAGTGTACAATTTTCTTTCTGTACATCGTTCTGTACATGCTCTTCGTTTTCACCTTCGTCAGACCTCTCCAGGATATATGGTCTTAATCCATCAGTGGTATTTATTGAGCCCTTGCTGTGTGCAGAGCAAAGCGTAACAAGACTTGATAGACACGTTCCCTGCTCACAAGGGGCTTACGGTCTAGAGGGGGAGATGGCCGTTAATATAAATAAATTAGGGAAATGTACATAGTGCTGTGGTGTTGGGAGGGGTGAATAAAGGGTTGGAATCCAAATGCCATCAGGCCTAGGGAAATACTTTCAGCTGTCTAAAGTGAGTGATTTCTTTTTTTTCCCTATGACGCTTGTGGTTGTGCTGTGCCGGACCCTCTGCAGTCAACAGTTGCTGCTGCTTCTCTGCTTCCCTGACCAACAGCTTCTTGCTGCTGTCCAACTGACCCCTTCCTAGGTGGTGGTGTCATTTTTGGAGTTGGCATAGGGTGGGAGGGACAGGAAGCTGCCTCTAACATCAGAAAAAACAAGGGATGGATGGGAAAGGTGGGGAGCTGAAGATATGGAGGGTTAGAGTCGGTGGGGCAATTTCAAAATGATCCTATCTTTTCCCCTTTAATGTGCCTCTTGGATTCTGAGCGGCTTTTAAAGATTCGACAAATTATGCTTGGGCTCGCGTTGTCCTCCTGAATGGCAGTTAGATGCAGTCTCGAGTGCTACCGCCATTTTTAAAGAAAGGCAGGTGGGAGAAATGGAGAAAAGGGTGGAAGATAGGATGAAATACGGCAGCCTTTCTAGTGGACTGCGAGAGAAGCAGCATGGTGAAGTGGATAGAACACAGGCCTGGGAGTCAAAAGGTCCTGGGTTCTAACCCGACTCCCCCACTTGTCTGCTGTCTGGCCTGGGGCAAGCTGTTTCACTCCTCCGTGCCTCAGTTACCTCCTCTCTAAAAAGGGCATGAAGACTGTGCGGGACAGGGACCGTGTCCAACCTGATGTGCTTGTATCCACCCCAGCATTTTGTACAGTGCCTGACACATAGTAATCGCTTAACAAATACCACAATTACTGTTATCAAGCAGAAGAGTGAACTGGGCAGTGACTTGGGACTTCCGACTCTCTTATCACAGAGTTTTGGTCCAGCCGTCTCCTTACCTCTTCTCCCAACGATCTCTACAGGGCTCCACTTCTCTGTGCCTCAGTTACCTCATCTGTAAAATGGGGATTAAGACTGTGAGCCTCATGTGGGACAACCTGATTACCCTGTAACTACCCCAGCGCTTAGAACAGTGCTCTGCACATAGTAAGCGCTTAACAAATACCAACATTAAGTATTTGGTTGCCACATGAACCCAGCCCAGGACTGGCACTAATTCCCAACCATTCTCAAAAGAAGCCTAGAAATTCAGATCCTTGGTTGGACTTCCAACTTCGATCCTTCAACCACAGCCTCTCTTCCTCCCTGTTAGTGAAGTAGAACTTGGGAATGGTGAGGACAAGAAAGATAAATAGAAATTTTTTTTGATAACAATTGCTTTGAACTTCTAGAAAGGCATTACGTAAATTCCAGATAATCATTATGGATATTTTTCTTTGAAACCAAGCCACATAAGATGGCTGAGTCTGAAAGAGGAAGGTGCAATTTTGGGCAGGCATTTTCCCAGGAAGAATTTAATTTCCTTTCTTTCCTAACAGGACTTGCCCACCAAATTGAAATTTGGTCCCCATCCTGCTTGGTTTTCCCCAATATCAGCAAATCTTCCTGTGTGACAGTATAGGGAACTTCTCCACCCCTAAATTGTATCCCCTTCTGCTCTCTCTTGGGAGTCATGAGAGCAGCCTTAAACGACTCTGCAGATTCATCATATGGTGAGGGGTTGGAAGGAGTGCCATTCAAAACTTATTTTAGAGCACAGTCTCATGGAGAAAATACTGAGTTTTCTCTTGTCCTGGTTTAGTTTTTTGTTTTTTTTTAGTGGTATCTGTTATGCATTTGCGATGCGCCAGGCCCTGTACAAGTCGGGCTAGATACGAGCTAAGCACGTTGGACCCGGTCCACATCCCACATGGGGCTCACAATCTTAATCTCCATTTCACAGGTGAGGTAACTGAGATCTAGAGAAGTTAAGTGACTTGCCCAAGGTCACACAGCGGACAAGTGGCAAAACTGGGATTAAACGCAGGTCCTTCTAACTCCCAGCCCTGTGCTCTATCTACTAGGTCACTCTGCTGCTCTCTCTTGTTGAATGTTCTTTATCAAACCCACTGTGCGAGTTCATTTGTTAGTTGACTTTGTGAGCTATTGTTAATACCTTTTAAGCACACAGGGTCTATGAGTTAAAAAAAAAACAAAACAAAACTGTCTTTAGTTTTACCCTGAGCAAATGAGGCCCTTTAAGTGTTGGGGAGATTTGCTTGGGAGTTTGCACGAGTAGCTAATAAGAATGCTTTGTATGTGACTGTAGTTGATTTGTAGTTCTTTTGTCAGGGAAATAGCTCTGGCTGCGAGGCTCTGTTGGCCACTGATTGGGGAAGAAGCTTTGCACAGTTTGTTTCCAATTGTTGATGTTTTTAGCGAGCACTTAACTGAAAGGTAAGCACCCCACTGAATAATTAGTCAGGTTCGGGGACAGTGTCCGTGAATATTTCTGTTCCCTGGTGCTTGCAGACAACTTGAAGGGGGAAGACTCTACATCTCTTTGCTCCCTGGGGGCAAAGCCTTGGTCTCCACCCATGGTCTTCCCCTAGTACTTCATGTGGTACATACTAATGGGGCCTTCAGAGCTTTGTCGGTGATGAGGTAGGTAAACCTGTTTTGATAAACTTGGAATATCCCCCCGTACCAAGTCTTAAACAGTAGTTTTCCAAGGAATCCTCTCGATCCTTTAATGTACTTGTGCTTCCCTTTTCTTCAGTTCTTCTAGTTGCGTGATCTTCTTTGAGGACTTATCATGAGCCACATCTAACTTTGAGGCTCTTTTCCAGTGGTGACTTGGTGAAATACAACCTGTGTTCTATTCTTCTGGGGAGATTGTTTCCATCCCCCACCAGAACAGCGGTGGGTTTTCCCAAGAATCCATATCAATTTTAGTGTAGTAGACTACACTTGATCTTATGCTGTTTTTTTAAAAAATAATCAACAGGACCTTCCTTCCGAACATAAAATAATATACAAACCAGTTTGCTTTAGCCTCCTCTTGTTGAGTGGTTTTAAATGTGGAGCCCCTGCCATAAATAGCTTATTGACATTCCATCACTTGCATCATTATGGGTGTCTGGGTGAGGGATGGCAAGCACTGAGTAAAAATCCATAGATACCCAAAGTGCAAAGGGCCAGTTATATTTCCATCTCTTTATAATGACCTGGCATTTACTGTTAACATATTTGCTTCACTGCCTGGGCTGAAATGAGCTGTCATTAAGACCTTGGAGTTGTATTGAACTACACCTGACATTAGAGTCTCTTTTGCTACTGAAGAGGCAGAGAATTATTGTACTCAGTGCTTGCTCTAACTTGTAGCAAATTAAAAGTTTATCATTATCCTTATCCAGGATATCAATCCACACCAAAGAAAAATAAGTGTTTGGCCTTTATTTCAAACAATTGAAGTTGGGACCAATAGGAACAATCCAGAGGCGTGGTTCAGGTGCAGGATTTACGGAAGTTCTTTTTCTTCGCGGAAAGTCATGGATTTAACTGTGTAACGTACTCTTGGATGATCAGTTCCCAAGCACAACGGTGGAGTAAATTTTAAGTTTTTAGCAGCTTCAGTAAATTCGATTGTAAATTGAGCAGAGACATAATTGCTAAAATGCAGTATTGGATTTCCACTTGTGTATCCAGACAAGATTTTTTCATCATAGAGAGTTCATGCCACCTCTCCCTACGCTCTAGCCGACGGATGTCTTTGAATGTTTGTTTGTATACCTCTCTCAAAGCCACACCTCGAACTGTGACTATTTTCACTGTTTTGACTAGTCTTGATATCGTGTACTTTTTCTGTGCAACCCACGTTCAGTGGGTGATGTCTAGAAAAAATACCATTGGTCAGGATTGCCAAATGTAGTGAGGGCTCCAGCCTCCAGAGAACAGGAGTCTGTTTACAAACTTACAGTATTTATTACGTCCCTCATTTAGCTCATTCATCATTTTAATAGAAAAAATGACTCATTTTGGATGATTCTGGTATAATTCAAGGTAAGCTACATCGCCCAAGGCAGAATACAATTTACACAGGCAGCACCGAGCTGTTTTCAAAAAAAATTATATGATCAAAGACAATAATTTATGATTATTTATGACAAAGTGAAATTGTTAGAAGGCTCACCTGTAAAGAAATTTGATCATAAAACTGATAGCTTAGAGGCTAAAGCTGAATCAAAATTCAGACTGGCTGCTGAGATTTCTGAACTAGCAATCCATAGGTTCTAAAAATTGATTTAAATTTCTTTCTCCTTCCAAAACAGTAATGCCAGAGGTAATTGCACATTTGCTATTGTTCAAATGGTAAAGGGAAAAAAAAGTTTCATGGGGAAATCGTATCCATCTCACCAGATATCTATTTTATGGAGGAATATTCAGTATAATCTCCTCGTGGTCTTGTTCCTGAATATGTGTCTCATTTACATTGTTTATTTTGTTCAGCGTTCCCATTACAGACATTTTCTAGCATTGAATATTTTTCTTTTTTGGTTATTATCATTCTCTAGCATTTCAGTGAAATCTGTATACTTTATTTTGGTGATTTCCAAACAAGTCATTTGTGCAGAAGTTATTGGTTTCGTTTAATGGGAAGGAAAATGGTAAGGTCTAGGATCAGATCTCTGCTTGATGAACCGTTGGGAAGATGTGTTTTAGTGTCGAAGGTTAAAGATCCTCCTCTGAATACTTTCTCCTACCTTCGAAGAGCCTCTCCCTTGCTGTCAATGGGAAATGAAAACCCAACACTTACCTGGAGATACTCTATGGCTTCATCCCTCATTCACAGTGAATGGCAAAGTCGCTGGATCAAGGAACTGGACACAAGTTTGGGTTCATAAAACATCCCTATAGTGAACTAGACGTAAAAGCAAATTCAGTGCATAGCAGCACTATCTTCTTTAGTCTGGTGGTGAATTGAATACATTTTGTACTTTCTGATTCAAATCTCATTCGTATCCAGGATGATTGAAACTAATGCATAGGTTTGTCTCGATAAGCATAGGACTCGACTAGAATTGGGAATTTCACACAAAATAAATTCAGCCTGTCTCCTGTCATTTTAGTTAGGCAGATGGTTGGGGTTATTTTGGACTGTCTCGCAGTGTCCTTGATCCTTGCCTGCTGATACAATTAAAGGAGAAATATGGAGGTAAGGCGATTACTATTTCCTGTTCGCCTTCCTGTTTTTCATTCTAAAGGACAGTTCGTATCAACAACATGCTATCTGGAAAAGCTAGTTAGGTGTAAAAAAAAAATTATGTACTGACCATAATTGCTCTTAAGTGACTTGATTTTACAGTGGGGAAATATTTTTTTTTTCCAAAGCAAATGGCTCTCCTTAGGGAATAAGATGCCATGTAGATAATGAATTCTTCTAGGAACTAGTGCTTCCAACAGGTGAGTTGTTGACTCCAAGAGCTGAGAGAGTGATATAAGAAAGCTGTTAACTAAAAGATGCTATTAAAAAGGAAAGGTACAGACTTAACCCTGGACCAGTTTGTACAAGGCAGAAAACAGATGAGATTTCCATGGAAAGAGGACTTATGTGATCTACATTGTATAATGTGAACTTAAAGAGTACAGTTTGAAATGGAGGAAAGATTCAGATAAGATTTGGAAACAAAGGGAAAGCAGAGGAGTTACCAGTGAAGATGAAACACTGGTAATGATTTTGCTAGTTTAACTGTGTAAAAAGGAATTATTGATACTTATTGAGCACTTATTGTATTAAGTGCTTGGGAGGGGACAGTATGACCGAGTTGGCAGACGTGCCCAGGGATGTTCTAGGATCTCAGCTAGTGGGATATGGAAGGAGTTGGAGAAATAAAGAGTTTTCAAACATTGATGCTAAGGCTTAATGGTAGATACATCGAGGAGCCCGAAAGTTATTTTGGATGAGTTTCATTTCTTCAAGGTGCTTGAATGACTTCGATCGTGCCTTGCAGTGGTAGCTTCGTGGCAAAAATGTCGGAGACAGATAGTAATGACAGTATTCGTTAGAGAAGCAGTGCGGGTCAGTGGATAGAGTACGGACCTGGGAGTCCGAAGGAGCCGGGACCCAGTGCCGGCTCCACCGCTTGTCCGCAGCGTGACTTTGGGCAAGTCACTTCACTTCTCTGTGCCTCAGTTCCCTCATCTGTAAAATGGGGATTAAGACTGTGAGCCCCATGAGGGACATGGATTGTGTCCAGCCTGATTAACTTGGGTTTTCCTCCACGTTATGTACTGTGCCTGGGACATAGTGCTTAACAAGTGCTATAAAAAAGTGGCTAAGCCCTTACTACGTGGCAAACACTGGACTAAGTGCTGCGGTAGATACAAGGCAATCAGGTTGGGCATAGCTCCTGTCTCTCATTGGCTCACAGACCTATTTTTTCCCCCTGCTCATTCCCCTCTTAGTCGATATGTATCAGAGGTTCATGTTGAATCGTTTAAGAGCGATATCCCTTCTTCCTAGAAATTGGAGGCAGTTCCTTGTCTGAATTTCCTCCCATTCTCTTTTCAGCTGGGGTGGCTGAGTTGGGTGAATAATGTAGTTTTATGTATAATCAGGGAGAGAAACCATCATTTTCTGGACATAATTTCATCGTTGGCATATTCTGAGCAAGTCTTTGAAATTCCCCGTGCCCCGGGTTCCTCCTGTTTTAAATGAGCAGGATGATATGGGCAGTCTATCTTCCAGGGATGTCATATGGACGAACAGATTAACAAAATGCAAACATTCCTGGAAATATGAAGTACGAAGCAATAAACATTTATAATTTGACATCTCATAAGGCAATTCTGAATTATGATGAGTGAACTGCTTTCTTGCCTTCCATCTGCTTTGTTTTGGTGGGCATCATCTCAAGTTGCATTGGAATAAAATGTAAAGGATAAAGATTTCTTTTGTTGGATAGGATGGGGTCTCTAAGAGCAAAAACTACTTATTCTGTATAGTAAACACGGTCTGATTGCAGGGTTTAGTTTGACCTTCAATCTGCTAACTAAAAAATTAAAAAAACCCACACAATCAGATGTTTCTTTTAATCAAAGCAATATGTTAAATAGGTTCCTCTCGAAGACTGTTCTCTATTAACTGACACGTGTTAATTTCCATGCAGTCGTTAAGCCCAGAATCGCTCATGACAGAATCTGAATTAAGCACTTGTCATATCTCTGTGTCCAGATGAAGATCTATCATTTACAAAGCTCACTTCACTTCACATTTGTTCCTTTTGCTGAATACAAATTATGTGTTAATTTTTAATAAAACCACTGCATCATAATCTCCTTTTGAGGCATCTATTCATTAACTAGTTTGTTGCGCGGCCCTCCCCCTTTCTCCCCCATATTGTATTTTCAGCACATGTACCACAATGCCTGTAGAACATTCCCCATCATTTCCTGTCATGCATGGGCGACGGGAAAATATATCGGTCCTTGATACACTTCATTTTTTTTCCCTCCTTGAGAGATTCAATAGTCTGTAAGGAGACTGTATCTTTTACGACACTGAAGGTGTCAAAAAAAAAATTCTAACTAAAATTCCTCTTGAAAATTCAGCACATTTTATTCGTATATCTACATCTCGTAGATCTCTAGTTACAAGTTATATTTGTAGCCATATGTATGCTGGGCTTATATAATGTTTTAATCCTTCCCCACCCCTCCACCAACTCCTTTCTCTTTTTTCTTCTCCTTGAACACTCCCTATACTTCTGGAGCATGTAAAGCGTGTCCTTAGAGTGACACAACAAATGCCGAATTTGGAAGTCCTCAAGTTTTGGTGTAAACGACATGGTACAAATGCATCCAGTGAATTAATACACGTTCCCCTGACAGAAATGCCGGGAAAAAATAGGAAAGGCAGTTTTGGTTTTGTCAGAGCTTGCTACTTCAGAGGTTAAGAGCGACTTGCCAGTGCTAGAAATATCACAGGCTCTTATTTTGGTAATACATAAGTTAGCGACTCCAATTTTAGTGTTCGATGTTTTTGTCTTTGTATCTTGTCATCTCAGATTTTTAGAATACGTCAGGGCTTCCTTTTTTTCATTGTCTAATGGTAAGACTTAGGATGGAGGTGAGTACGAGAAGCTGGGAGTTTTTTAATGGGTCAAAAACCAAAACTAACTTAAATAGCTATTTGGTAATTGAGAATTCCCTGAAAATTGACCCAGGTCAGCTGCAGAACCATCCGTGCATTTGTCTTATGCCTGCCACCCCGGTATCTTTTGTAGCTCTATAAAAGGCAATTTATGTTCCTATATTGTTACTCTTTCTAGTAGAAGACAAGTGTACAGGTTGTTTGTTTATATTTATTTCCCTCCCCAACACACCGCATTCCCACGTATAGGTCACGTTTTGCGACCAAGTCGTGGCCGGTTTGTTCAACAGGAGTCTTGAACAAGCCAATACAGGAAGTGAAAAAGAAAAAAAAAATCACGTGTAGGTGCGAGCTGACCTCATGGTGAACGATTCCTTGATTCACCTGCACCAGAGTCCTGCCTACCTTTTTCTAGTGGCTAAGGGAATCCACTCCAGCTATCTGGTAACTATGCCACCGACTCTGTGCCCTCAAAATAGGAAATGCCCCAGCACTGCTCTGGACCTCTGAAGCCTGCTCCACAGTGGCTTGGCTCCCCCAACCCCATCAAAGCCCAGAGCCATCTGGCCCACTTTGTGGGATCGGGATGAATGGAGAGGCAAAGTAGCATTTGCTCTTTTGCCCCTTGAGAGCATCCTGGGTGGGAAGCACCCAGTTGACTCATATAATGGAGTGGGATTGGTTATATTTTCCTGTTATTTCTCAAGCCAGAATCTTTGGTACTGCATGTGGCTTAGTGAAAAGAGCTCAGGCTTGGGAGTCAGAAGTCGTGGGTCCTAATCCCAACTCCACCACTTAGCTGGGTGATTTTGGGCAAGATACTTCACTTCTCAGTGCCTCAGTTACCTCCTCTGTAAAATGGGCATTAAAACTGTGAGCCCCACGTGGGACAACCTGATTACCCTGTATCTACCCCAGCGCTTAGAACAGTGCTTGGCACATAGTAAGCGCTTAACAAATACCATCACTGTTGTTATTATTAAACTGAAGGCGTCAAGCAGAGGGAGTGGTAAACTAAAGTTGGCCACGGGGAAATATGCCAAGTCAAGGACTAACAATTCAGGTTCCACGGTAACACTCTTCCTCTGACTGCAAGCCTAGTTCCTGGTTGAGGATTATTACCTTTTAAGTAACTCAATCCACGTCTGGTAGACTTTTACCCTCTGTGCTCTGACCTATTTGCTGCTGTTGAAGATCTTCAAATGTAGCAAGGAACGGGGAGTCAAGGTTAGGTGCTCACCTGACCTCCCCCCCGCTAGCTGCAGCCCCACGTGATACTTTCTAATTCCCCCATCCCCTCACATTATACTTCCTAATTCCCCCATCCCTCACTTCTTGAAGTCCCCTTGCTCACACTTCAAACTATTCACTTGCCCTTCTCGAAGCTTGAAGCAGATAGAAAAGTGGATAAAGCCGTGTGTCAGTATCCTGAATTGGCATTGTAGGTACTTTTAATCAGGCCTGAACTTAATGGGCCCCACACAAGTTGGTAATTTATTTTGCTCTTAAAACCTTTGCTTGGTGAACCTTAGGGGTGGCACTAACCGTTTTTGCCCGTTACCCTGTATTCTTATTTTTGTAAAGTCTCTAATTAATAGGGCTAAAGAAGTACGTCAGGTAAGATAGCTTGTAGGAGTTATTTTTTACCCTTATAATAATAATAATAGTAATGATGGTATTTAAGCGCTTACCCTGTGCCATTCACTGTTCTAAGCACTGGCTTAGATACAAAGTAGTCAGGTTGTCCCAAATGGGGCTGGCAGTCTTAATTGCCATTTTACAGATGAGGTAACCGAGGCACAGAGAAGTGACTTGCCCTAAGTCACAGAGCTGACAAGTGGCGGATATGGGATTAGAACCCTCGACCTCTGACTCCCAAGCCCGGGCTCTTTCCACAAGCCAGGCTGCTGCAAGATAAAGTCTCGATGCTGTGGTTCAGGGACTTGTGCTTGTAAATGAAGCAACCCCTCATTACACAATTCTTTTCCCGTTTACTATAGCATTGGCAAAAGTCATCATTGTAGAGTGGGCTGTTGGATTTGTTGCTGAGTCCATTCCCAGCACTTCTAAAAGAAGGAAGCAAGTAAATGAATGAATAAAAATGGAGCTGGAAATGATGACTTTCACCTGGGCTCCCTCCAAAACAGAGAGAGAATTAGGCTGCCGTGGAGCCTCTCGATCTGTGGTCTGTACAAAGGTGGATCACTTTGCTCTGACCTCTCCAATTAGCACTACCCTTTTGGGCTGTAATTGAACCTGAAGCAAATATCCATTGAACAACTGGATTTTTAAAAATTTCAGCAGCTGCAAAAGAACATCTTTAAACAGTTTAACTGGCAGATAGGAGTGGTTGCTTTATTGGGAACAGAGGATCGTGGAATGAAACAATCGGCATACGGAAAACCTCTCTTCGTTGGCGTTTAAAGACGATTTTGCTAAGGTTGATTTCAGGGGTCTAAGATATAATGATGCCAACCTCGTGTATTGTTGGATCATTGTGGATTAGTCAAGGAGAATAGCAGCAGACAGACTGGTCTGCGTTAATGACCATCACAGGGACTCCATTTTGAACCAAAACCAGGCTAGTCCTTGGAGCCTTCCCCAACCACACCCGCCACGAATGTCTATTTACCAGACCCGACTTCAGGCTTTTCGGAGTGAGTACTGGTGGTTCAGATTAACTGTGATTCTGCAGGTCCCTAAAATAGATCTTCCAACTACCTAGTTGACTGCCCTGTTGTTCTCCCCCAGGGCAGAGGGGTGTGGATCTCAGCCAATCTATCAGTCGTACTGATTGAGCGCTTACTGGGTGCAGAGCGTGTACTAAGCAGTTAGAAGAGTATAATGTAACAGAGTTGGTAGAAACATTCTACCAGTGCAGGAAGGGGGCTCCAGGAGAGAAGTGAAATCAATCAATAGTATTTATCAAGCACCGACTCTTTCACCGAACTAATTGCCTGGGAGAGTAAAATAAAGCTAAGACGACAGTCACTGCTCTCGAGGTTTCCATGTAGTGGAGATGGGGAGGGGGGATGGCGTGGGGCCAGTGGCCCCAGGGCAAAGATCTGGCCCAATCCTGGGCATCCTGGCGGCCGTGGATATGAGGTTCCGGCAGAACTTATGTACCACAGACCTGTTCCCCTAACCAGCATTTAATTTTAAATTGACGCACAACTTTGTTCTGAGTCAGTTGGGGATAATTGTCCAGGTACAGTTTACAAATCTCAAATCTCTACTGTGAGCTCACCTCCTCCAGGAGGCCTTCCCAGACTGAGCCCCCCTTTTCCTCTGCTACTCCTCCCCTCCCCATCGCCCCGACTCCGACCCTTTGCTCTACCCCCTTCCCTCCCCACGACACTCGCATATATACGTACATATTTATTATTCTGTTTATTTTATTAATGATGTGTCTATATCTGTAATTCTATTTATATTGATACTATTGATGCCTGTCTACGTGTTTTGTTTTGTTGTCCATCTCCCCCCTTCTAGTCTGTGAGCCCATTGTTGGGTAGGGTCTGTATCTAATTGTTGCTGAATTGTACTTTCCAACTACTTGGTACAGTGCTCTGTGCACGGTAAGTTCTCAATAAATACTATTGAATGAATGAGTGAAATCTGGGTTTTCACACTGTGGAACAAGGAATAGGGCTGTCAATAATAATAATAATAATGATGGTATTCGTTAAATGCATACTATGTGCGAAGCAGTGTTCTAAGCGCTGGGGTTTATATAAGGTACTTATCTAGCTCTTAAATTGCCCTGGCTAAAAAATCTCACCATCATTAGCTTCTTTCTCAAACACAAAGGGCAGCAGTATGTGGATGTGTAGAGACGCAACAAATATTGCTGTCATTCATCAGCAAAAAAAAAAAAAAAAATTCCACCCATCAGATGTCCTCTGCCTCTACTTCTCTGTTTCTTTGTGGTAGATTATTTCACAATATCTTTCAGTAACTCTCCCCCTCCCACTGTAGGGCTTACTAATTACACCCAGGATAAGGACAGCTAGCCTCTCAACTTTAACTTTTCATTAGTTGTTGCATTGGTTGAGTTCTACGGTCAAGTGTGTATTTGTTTAAGAAGATGAAGAAAAAGCTCTCAGTTAGTCATCTAAGGTTAATACCATGGAGAATTTCTATAATGCCTTTTCATATCTGTGATTAAGTTGATATTGCTATCCCTTCTAGGCCCGAGGCTAGAATTCTGCCCCTCTGCTGGATGTGTCCTCAAAAATTTAGAGCTGGCTAATCCATTCTCTCTCCCAGCTGTAGTTGGAGCTGCAGAGAGGAGAGATAACGTATCAATGCTAGTGCACTTGAGAAGCGGCGTGGCCTAGTGGTTAGAGCGCGGGCCTGGTCATACTTATTTAGAAGCCTCCAAGCTTTGTCCATCATGGAGACGTGTAGACTGACTTGGTGTCCCATGCCTGTTCAGATTCCTCTCTTCTTAGTTTAGGAAGAAAAAAATGAAGTGGGAGATTTATTTTTTTGCTTGCCACTTTTAATAATCATGTAGGAATTTGGTAGCGTGATGATGTGTTCCCCCATTGCGCAACTGTGTTGGGAAAACCTGCAAATTTTATCCAGTCCCTTCATTTCAGGCCAAATGGGAGTGAAGTTGCCTGTAATTAGCTTATGGTTTGGAGACCCACCAGCCCGTTAGCACATTGAGTTTCCACCCTGGCCTTTTAGACAGTTTAATTCCAATCACGTTGGTAAAATAATATTTCACCACTTCTCATTTTCCTAATTATCATGCAGATAAACAGTGGGGATCATGACATTAGGATAAGTGAGTGGCTTGTGATTTTTGCCTAGGAGAGAGAAACTCTTGCTGTTTTTCTCCCCCCTTGGGCTACACAGCAGTAATAAATGAGCAGGTCCAGAGTACTTTATGATAGATAGTTAATGGTGCTGTGCCTGAGCCAACAGGCCTGTTTCCTCAGCATCTGTCACAATTCATAGTCATTAGCATACCTTTAATGGTTTCTTTTCAAAATAATTTCTACTAGGGCATTTAGAATACATCAAGGAAAAAAAATGAGTTGGAGAGAAGGGAGTTCTAAATGTAGACAAATGATTTTCAGTCCATCACCTGTAATTTTGATAGAATTAAGAAACCTCCCGGCAACGGGCAATGTAACGCGCTTATTTACAGTTTTTAGCATACTGTGAGCCACCCAATCTGTTCATTTTCAGCCTTTTCAAGCAGATTCACCGACCTCCAGAAAAGTTTCTCCATCCCCCTGATCCCTCCAAAATGGCTTTCTCCAAATGGGTTATGGCAGCAGCATCTAGGTCATTGAGCAATCATCAGTGTTCTTGATGTAATCCATATTGGTAGCCCATAGGCCAAAAGGGACAGATGAATGGTTAAAAGACTTAATATTAAATAATTCTCAGTATGAGTAATATCAGTAAACAGGTCATTCAGTGAAAAAGTATTCATTTATTATAATAGGAGAAAATGATCTGCGAGGGAAAAAAACCGATCAACCTCAAGTCATCTGAGGTGTTAAATGGGAAGAAAGTTGAATCCGCAATGCAGCAGTGTGTCAGATCTTATTGGAACTAAATGAATAGCATGATCTCTTTCATTGACGTCCATTCCTCCAACTGCTTCTCCACCTATATTGAGGCTTTTTTTCCTCCGCTTTTCCTGCCTTGGCTTCTTCTCGTATTGATTTGCCCCCTACTTTTTGAAGTTAAAGTCATGCAGGGCTGATAGTGGGGCCGTTCGAGTTGATTGTGCATCTTGGTGAGTGAAACTATCCCACAGCTTTTCAAAGTTCACTCTGTGCCGTTGGATCGCCTTTCCCACTCTCTTTTTTGGGGGCAAATATATGGAAAGACAACAGCGGACACAAACCTCCTAACAAAATCCTTTGAGAATTAGCTATCCATCACTTGATATCCATAGCTTTTGGACTGCGTTAACGATCTACACGGAATCTGTCGTAAATGAACATGTTGCCGTGAGTGGTCTAGGCGATTAGAGGAATAGCACTTGGGGCCTTTGTAAGGATTGACAGATATTGGCGAATTCTTACCACGCCTTCTATGGATAGGTGGTATTTTTCTGCTTTTTACGGATGGTTGATAGGGAGGCCAGGAGTTTGACTTTTGAAAGCCTCAGAGAGGATATGGCTGCAGCAAGGTTTGGAATATTGGTTTTCCTGGATTCTATTCTAATGTTCACACCATTAGAGCCCACTTTTCTCTTGCGAGTGATCCAAAGAGAATGGCCTAAGAAAATTGTCCTGAGAGGCTATTATGCCACATATTACTTCAATGATAGACCTAATTTTTTTTTATAGGAGCAATTTATTTGACTCCTTTAATTGGAGAAGGAAGAAGCCTCATTATAAAGGAATGTAACCCCATTTTTGCAACACATCTGTTTTGCTCTTCACTCAGAAAAACGTCAGAGTATATCCCTTAGACAAAATCGGATGCTAAAAAAAGGTAAGGAATATTCAGTATTACGTTGAAACTATGGTAGAAATGCCCTTGTGAATAGTTTCCTGTGGTTTTTTCCAACTTTTTTTTCAACAATTTCATTAAGCTGTCATTGATGTATTATTTACATATTGCTCTAAATTGACCGCAGAAGGTAAAGCCAATTTAATAAGAGGATATTTAGAAAAGAAAAAAAAAATCCACCAACAAACTCCTCAGGGATTTTGGGTCACTTTGTTGACTACATATTAGTTTGAAACCTTCAAATTGTTGCTTGGTTTTTTTTCTCTCAAAGTTTCACAGGGATAAAATATTGTCAGAGAAGACAGACATTTTAAAAAAGTTTCTAAAATAGGATGAAGTGCCAGTTTAGAATTCTAATGACTTGATTTCAACATATTTCACTCACAGTATAACTTTTATGGGGGAGGAGGGAAAAGCAGGCAACACAGTGTTTTTGAAAAATCTCAGCTACTGAGCATCAGTTTTAATTATAGGAAAATATTTTAAAAATCTGCTTGTCCTTTTAAAAGCTCTATTGTGGGGAAAGCTTATGTTCTGGTTTTAGAAGTTGTGTAACAAAGAATCCAGTCCACAGATTTGTGTGCAATAGAAACAAATTTATTTTTGCTAACAATCTTTTTTTTTATGTTTAGTTCATCTGAAGCCTTTTTACATTTGTTAACTTGGAGTCAGGCTGACAAAACATTTAGGTGGTGGCGATGGTAAGTGAAGGTAAAATGTCTACTCTGTAGTGAACAAGAGTTGTACCCTTTTCTGTCCAAGACTTTTTTTACCAGAATTTTTTTAGGTGATTTTGTTCTCATTTAATAATAATGTTGGTATTTGTTAAGTGCTTACTATGTGCCAAGCACTCCTCTAAGCGCAGGGATAGATACAAGGTCATCAGGTTGTCCCACGTGGGGCTCACAGTCTTCATCCCCAGTTTACAGATGAGGGAACAGAGGCACAGAGAAGTTAAGTGACTTGCCTGAGGCCACACAACTGACAAGTGGCAGAGCCGGATTTAGAACCCACGATCTTTCAATAGTATTTATTGAGCGCTTACTATGTGCAGAGCACTGTACTAAGCACTTGGAATGAACAGGTCGGCAACAGATAGAGACAGTCCCTGCCGTTTGACGGGCTTACAGTCTAATTGGGGGAGACGGACAGACGAGAACAATGGCGATAAATAGAGTCAAGGAGAAGAACATCTCGTAAAAACAATGGCAACTAAATAGAATCAAGGCGATGTACAATTCATTAACAAAATAAATAGGGTAATGGAAATATATATAGTCGAGCGGACGAGTACAGTGCTGAGGGGATGGGAAGGGAGAGGGGGAGGAGCAGAGAGAAAGGGGGAAAAGAGGGTTTAGCTGCGGAGAGGTGGGGGGGCGGTGGTAGAGGGAGTAGAGGGAGAAGAGGAGCTCAGTCTGGAAAGGCCTCTTGGAGGAGGTGATTTTTAAGTAGGGTTTTGAAGAGGGGAAGAGAATCAGTTTGGCGGAGGTGAGGAGGGAGGGCGTTCCGGGACCGCGGGAGGACGTGGCCCAGGGGTCGACGGCGGGATGGGCAAGACCGAGGGACGGTGAGGAGGTGGGCGGCAGAGGAGCGGAGCGTGCGGGGTGGGCGGTAGGAAGAGAGTTTAGAGAGGCAGTAGGAGGAGAGGTAGGAAGGGGCAAGGTGATGGAGAGCCTCGAAGCCTAGAGTGAGGAGTTTTTGTTTGGAGCGGAGGTCGATAGGCAACCACTGGAGTTGTTTAAGAAGGGGAGTGACATGCCCAGATCGTTTCTGCAGGAAGATGAGCCGGGCAGCGGAGTGAAGAATAGACCGGAGCGGGGCGAGAGAGGAGGAAGGGAGGTCAGAGAGAAGGCTGACACAGTAGTCTAGCCGGGAACGACCTCTGACTCCCAAGGCTGGGCTCTTTCCATTAAGCCACGCTGCTTCTCATGACAGTATAGTATGATTGTGCTTCATGATAGTATCCTGTAGAATTCATGCTTTAGAGGTATCTAGATATGGAATTGGAATTATGGTAATTAGAATTTCACACAATGTAGCAGTCAGTATATAGTTTCAGTAGATAATCCTGAAACGGCCTCTACTCCATCCTTATTCCCCGGGACCTCTCAGCTACCTCAGGACACTGTGGACCATCCCTAGAAATGTTCATTTTTGCTTCCTCTCTCCAAGCTAGCTGTAAATGTTTACCCTGTTCCCTGGTCTTCTCACTAGTGTCCACACAGTGGACAGTGGCAAAGCAGTCATTTCTCTTCTTTTTAAACAAGCATGGGTACTAATTGGAACTCATTTTGTTAAAAGAATACCAAGCAGCCGTATCGTAAGGAATGGCCTCAACTCTGGCCTTTTTTAGGTCAGCAATGTCCTCCCTCTTGCCAGATGAGGTTATTATTATTTCCTACTCCAACCCAACCCATCCATTTGGTTCCTCTGGCCCCAACCTAGGACCTCAGTCTCATCTCTCGCCACCGACCCCTCGCCCACATCCTGCCTGAAACTTTTCTCCCCTTTTATAGCCGACCCACAGTCACTCCCCCACCATTCAGAGTCTTTTTAAAATCACTTCTCCTCCAAAGGGCATTTTCAGACTCAGCCTCCGTTTCCCCTTCTCCCCATCCCTTTTCTCTTGCTCTCGCATTTGTATCTGTGCCCTGTATTCACTCCACATCACATATATACATATTTAAAATTTGTTTTAATGTTTGTCTTCCCCTCCAGGCTGTAAACTCCCTGTGGGGAGGGAAGATGATATCTTCCAACTCTTGAGTATTCTACTCTCTCAAGCACTTAGTTCCGTGCTCTGCACACAATAAGCGCTCAATAAATCTGATGGATTGATATTAGGTATAAAAACTATTATAATTTTAATATAATGATAGTAATGTTAATGCACATCAATATAATATGTGATAGAACTGTATTTATTAGAACTATCACATTATTATTGCAGTATTTTTTCAAATGTCTACCAAAAAAATCATTTTTTTTCCCAAATGCTCCCAAAGTTAAAAACTGAACATATTTTATTTAACAAGAATATTTAAACTTGAAAGGATGCCTTTGTCCATCTCATATTCCATTTGAAGTTTGTGTAATGACAATTTAGAATTCACAGTATGTTAGGGGAAATACTTTTTCAGGCTCAATCTCACATAGTTATCATTTTCAGGTTTCTTTAAGGAAAGATTATGTAATTCAGCATTATCTTATTTTTAATCTTGGATTAATAATTTTGGGATCTTGATTTTTCAACTTGCAGTGGGTTGTCATTTTAGTCACTTTTTTCTTGAGAAAATTGTGTCCTAGTGACATACTCACTTGAGAGTGTAAGTACAAAACTAAAAATACTAATGAAGATATATAAACCTGTGGTAGCAATTAGATGTGGATTTTAGAAAGCAGGTATATTTTCAGTGTTATTTAAATCGATCTTCAGTATTTTCATTCTTCTTAGGTCCCCTTCCTAATTCCCTGGCCGTGATGGTCAGAACACTGAACTTCAGGGAAAGGCAAGGAGAAAAAAACAGAGGCCTTAAACTGGAAGATTTCTAAAAGAGTATAACTTGGCAGAAGGGGAAATATCTGGGAATGAAATGAGTGGTGTCCAGGGATTGGGGGTATGGAGGTTCTTCTAGGAAGGGAAGCGCAGGTGCCAAAAATGTGTGGACATCATCATTGAATCGATCAGTCATATTTATTGAGCACTTACTGTGTGCAGAGCACTGTATAAGTGGTTGGGAGACTTAGTTGGTATATAATGTGGTATTTGTTAAGCGCTTACTATGTGCAGAGCACTGTTCTAAGCGCTGGGGGAGATACAGGGTAATCAAGTTGTCCCACGTGAGGCTCACAATCTTAATCTCCATTTTATAGATGAACTAATTGAGGCACATTCATTCAATTCAATAGTATTTATTGAGCGCTTACTATGTGCAGAACACTGTACTAAGCGCTTGGGATGAACAAGTCGGCAACAGATAGAGACAGTCCCTGCCATTTGACGGGCTTACGGTCTAATCGGGGGAGACGGACAGACGAGAACAATGGCAATAAACAGCATCAAGGGGAAGAACATCTCGTAAAAACCATGGCAACTAAATAGAATTGAGGCGATGTACAATTCATTAACAAAATAAATAGGGTAACGAAAATATATACAGTTGAGCGGACGGGTACAGTGCTGTGGGGATGGGAAGGGAGAGGTGGAGGAGCAGAGGGAAAAGGGGAAAATGAGGCTTTAGCTGCGGAGAGGTAAAGGGGGGGGGGGCAGAGGGAGTAGAGGGGGAAGAGGAGCTCAGTCTGGGAACGCCTCTTGGAGGAGGTTATTTTTAAGTAGGGTTTTGAAGAGGGAAAGAGAATCAGTTTGGCGGAGGTGAGGAGGGAGGGCGTTCCGGGACCGCGGGAGGACGTGACCCAGGGGTCGACGGCGGGATGGGCGAGACCGAGGGACGGCGAGGAGGTGGGCGGCAGAGGAGCGGAGCGTGCGGGGTGGGCGGTAGAAAGAGAGAAGGGAGGAGAGGTAGGAAGGGGCAAGGTGATGGAGAGCCTTGAAGCCTAGAGTGAGGAGTTTTTGTTTGGAGCGGAGGTCTATAGGCAACCACTGGAGTTGTTTAAGAAGGGGAGTGACATGCCCAGATCGTTTCTGCAGGAAGATGAGCCGGGCAGCGGAGTGAAGAATAGACCGGAGCGGGGCGAGAGAGGAGGCACAGAGAAGTGAAGTGACTTGCCCACAGTCACACAGCTGACGGGGCAGAGCCGGGTATAAGGTTGTGAGCCCCCTCCTGCCCTTGAGGAATTCCCATGGCTTTCCTGTTAATTATGGGATGCATGGATATTTGGCTGCCCAATATGGGAGAATGGATTTGGATGCAGTTGATGGATTGATACCTATTAGGTCAAAAAAACCTCTTGTGACCAAACTGAGCCTCTACGCTGTGAGCTCGTTCCCCGCTTCCCCTAGACTGTGAGCTACTTGTGGGCAGGGATTGTCACTGTTTATTGTTGTACTTTCTTAACTGTTTATTGTTGTACTTTCCCAAGCGGATAGTACAGTGCTCTGCACACAGTGCTTAATAACTACGATTGAATGAATGAACGAGCCATCAATGCTGACCTCCGATCCTTGGGTTGTCAACCTGTATTTGAAATTCGATATCCCTCTGGCCCCCAGAACACAATTCCTCCCTGTCTTCCTGGTGCCACATCAAGACTCCTAACCCATTCAGAAGTCCCAACGAGGAACTACTGGGGGATTTGGGCCAGTCCAAATTTAAGTCATCTTTATCAAAGCCATCTTGACCTTCCATCTCCCAAGTGATTTGTATCCTGGAATACTTGGTGCAGCTAATAACTTGCCAAAGAAAATTTCTTTTTCAAAGAGTCTTCTATTGTGGCCATCTCCTGACATGATATCGCGCTGGTGTGTATTGAGCACTTTTGTGTAGAGCACTGTCCTAAGCGCTCAGGAAAGTACCATACAACAGTTGTTAGACACATACCCTGCCCACAAGGAGCTAACAGTCCAGAGGGGGAGACAGTCATTAAGATAAATAAATTTAGGATATGTATGTCGGTGTTGTGAGGCTGAGGGTAGGGTGAATGTCAGATGCTTAAAGTGTACGGAACCGAGTTCATATAACTCAAACCAGTAATACAGCTGATTTCCAAATTTGCTTTGTCAAAAGATAATGAACTTGAACCCTTCTTAGTAGATTTATATAGGTAAATTTGATATTTTCAGATTTCTTGGTCATTTTCTGCCATGTAACCTAGGGCAAACCACTTAACTTCTGTACCTCAGTTACCTCATCTGTTAAATGGGGGAGAAGACTGTGAGCTCATGTGGGACAACCTAATTATCTTGTATCTACCTCAGGTCTTAGAACAGTGCTTGGCATGTAGTAAGCACTTAGCAAATGCCATTATTATTATTATTATTTTCTTTCTCATTAGTTTTTTTTCCCCCCTTCCCAAAATGCCATCACCCCAAAAGGACCCTTGGTTTTTTTCCCAGTTCTATTTAAGTGCTAATTGTGTGCCAGACAGTGTACTAGGCACTGGGGTAGATACAAGATAATCAGGTTGGACACAGTCCTTGTCCCACATGAGGTTCATTGTCTAAATTGGAAGGAGTAGGGTTTAATCCCTATTTATACAGATGAGGTTACTGAGGCCCTGTGACTTGTCCCTGGTTGCATAACAGAACTGGGATTAGAGCCCAGGTCCTTGGACTTCCAGGTCGGTTGTCTCCAGTAAACCTTTCTGTTTTCACCCTTGGTTTATATACCTAATTTCTGTAGGTATAAAGAATAATTTCTAAAAAATATTCAAATTCACAGTACGGGAGCGGAGAGTAACATACCAAATAAGATAGTTCACAGATAACACCTATGAATTGCCTTAAGGCTTTACCATGTAGATTTTATGAGGCAAACCTGAATAGGACTTATCTGGGCGCTATTTAGAGGTGTCACCAAGAGCAAGAGAGAAAATCCTATTTTTAGTATAGTTAGTAAATGCAAAGCAATTTTTCTAATAGATCAACCTCACACCTGGGTGTCTAGTGCTGTGGGGAAGAACTGTGATTTACAGGTGGCCACCTTAATCATCTGAGGGAAATTTTTACCTGAAAATAGTAAGTCCCGGACGTCTGACCAGAATCACTTTCAGTGTTTACATGTATTTTTCTCATGCCAATCCTTTAATTTTAAGATACATTAAGAGAAAAGGTTTGAACATTCTCTTAATATGTTAGGCCACAAGATTCAGTGATTTGAAGCCACACAGCCCTTGATATACCTTCAGAGAATAACAATTACTGATGCTGCAAGTAATTTTCTCTCTAACTTGTAGTTGCTATAGAACAATTTAGAAAATTGATGCCTCTGTCAAAAGCCTGTATTGGTAAGGTACACTGCCAAGTCGGGATATGACAACCACCCCCCCACAAAAAAAACCCAACAATTTTTCGTGATCGTGAGAAAAGAAATCCATTTTATACTCCATTAAACTGTTACACATCATAAATAATTTATACCCAGCCTTGCTCTTGTCTCTGTCAAGGTTGATAAAGTACTAGTTTTAAGAGCATTTAAATGAATAGGGTATTAGTAATCTTCCCTTTTCCAAATCTTAAATGTGTGGTCAAACCCCCTTTAGGCCAAATATCTGGGGTAGATTAAAAGTCAAATTGCGAACACAGATGTCATCAGTGAATCTGTAGTATTCCTGGTAGTGAGAAATAGCACCCTAGGCCGTCCCACATCTAGTCAGTCATTTCAGTTACAAAGGAAACAGCTAGATTTCAAGCAATCTAGAACAAGAGTTGTTTTTTTTTTTTTGAACCAATACAGATTTATGTTGGCTAATATTTTGATTATTTCATGATCTTTGAAAAACCACATCAGTAGCTCCCTGTTTCATAGGGAGATAATGTTTGCGATCTGATTGATGAGAGGGAGTTTTCACATTCTGAACTTGCTTCTGTCTCAAGGTGGCTTTCTAAAGCCCCATGCCTGAAGCTGTGCAGCCTGAAAGTGATGATTGCCATAGCAACAGGGTACTCAAGTTAGGATCGAGTGTTTTCCTCTGTCAGAAGGGGTTTCTTCTCATATTTGCAGCTCATTTTCCCAGACTGGACCTATGGATTCTGGCTCCATTGGCAGTGGTAATTCTCGAGGCTTGGAGCACCTACTCGGTGCCACCCCACTCTTCCGTTCCCCTCCTCACCTCCCAGATTACTGGGATTTTCTAACTCCTCCTTTTACACCCTTCCTTCCCCACCAGCTATGGGCCCTCGTTCTAGGACTCATAATCCCGATCTAGTCCTAAAGCCCCGAGATGGAGACAAGGACAGCGATGGTTCTGGTGCCGGGGTCAGGGGTTATCTGAAGGAACCCTGACAAGATGGACGTTGTACCTTGAGAGACTTTGCGGGGAAATGAAACCCTCATCCAGGCTACCGGTCTGACTTTCCTCCCTCTGGTTCCTATTCCCTTTCCTCTTTAGTCCATTTCTCAAATCGTTCACCCACACAAAACTCACCTGGCATCCCAGGGAACCAGAGGACTCCAGCATAGTTTTTGTCTCCATTGACTCTTTGGTGGTACTGTTTTTCCAGGAGCAATTGATGTGTCCTAAGGAACTAATCAATCTATCATATTTATTGAGCGCTTACTGTTTGCAGAGCACTGTTCTAAGCGCTTGGGAGACTACACTATAACAGACCCATTCCCTGCCTATGAGCTTACAGTCTAAAGGGGGAGACATGATGCCCACCTTAGATGTGCCAGGTCATATTCTGGGCCATCTCTTAAAACTGTGCTGTTCCTACCATCTGAGCACTGTAAAATTGGATTTCATTATTGTGTCTGACATGCCTATCTTGTTAGTTACTGTAATGGGAAGATGTATTCATGGACAGGCCTCTTAACTTCCTTTATTAATTAATTAACTAATTAATGATGGTATTTAAGCGCTTACTATGTGCCAAGCACAGTTTTAAGTGCTGGGGTAGATAACGTAATCAGGTTGTCCCAAGTGGGGCTCAGAATCTTAATCCCCATTTTACAGAGGAGGTCACTTGGCCAAGGTCACATAGCTGATAAGTGGCAGAGGCTGGATTAGAACCCACGACCTCTGACTCCCAAGTATGTGTCTTTCCACTAAGCCACAGTGCTTTATGCCTTGTTACTGGCGTTTCATAGCAGCGGTGTGGTGTAGTGGATCGAGCATAGGCCTGGGGGTCAGAAGGTCATGGGTTCTAATCTCTGTTCCGCCACTTGTGTGTGCCTCGGTTACCTCATCTATAAAATGGGGAGTGACTGTGAGCCCCACGTGGCACAGGGACCGTGTTTGCTTGTATCTACCCCAATGCTTAGCACAGGGCCTGGCACATACTAAGCGCTTAACAAATACCATAATTATTATTATGATGGTAATATCTTAAGACCTGTTGATCTCACGGTATATGAATGTATAAAGAGACACCTACATAAAGGCCATATGAAGTCAGTCAGGGCTTTTCTGGAAAGATAAAAGTGGTTTGCCGTTTTGTTGGTCATGTAAGAAAATGTTTCCCATTGTGTTCTAATATAAGAACTATAAACATGGGAAACAGAGGTTAGCTTTCTGTGTGGGGTTCCATTCCAAACAACCTTATCATCAAAAAGGATTTAGAGCCCATTTGGACATGATGTAAGGCGAGCTGTTATGCAAAGCTAGTCACTCTGATCAAGCCCTGACCGGGCAAGCCCTTTCCTTTAAAGACCATCAACGACCAGTCACTCGAGAGTCTTAGCTGACATGAAGAGTACGTCTGCCCGAACAGAGCATTCGCGGAAGGCAGCGGTAAATTCCATTCCATTTTAATGTCTCTTAGTGTCCCCAACTGTGTTTTCAGTAGACTATTCCTAGCCCTCATAAAGGCCCAAGTGAGCTTAAATTAGAACATTCCAGGCCCCGAGAAAGGTGATCAAAAGTCCCTCATCAGATAGAATGGTCCCATTTTCAGTGAACCCTTCTGTCACCCAAATAGCCTACGGCAGGATCCGTAAAAGGACCTTCCTTCGGCCGGGATTTCAGGAGCCATCCCCTCTACTGCAGTGGCAAGGGTGGTGATGTTAGGGATGGTGTTTGCAGCTGCTTTAGGCAACCCCTAGAAAGAAGGCAGACGAGCCCTACTTTTAGAACAGCAGCGACCACGGCCTTCGAAGATGTGGCGTCTCTTCGGATGGAGATGCTTCCTCCCACGGTGCCACGATTTTCTTGTCCCGACCGGGCTAGTGGTGGTGTAATCGGCAGCCATGATTGCCTTTGATCCCCAGCTGTTCCCCACCACAGCTTCGGATCGCCTTCTGCCACTGCAGCCTGTCTCTGGCGATGGGTGGTAGCCCCGTCTTTCTGAACTGCCCCCCTTTATTTTTCCTTTCCAGTCTTTCCCCTTTCCCTGTCAGTTCCCATTTCTCTTTCCTCTCTCCCTTTCCCCTTTTCCTTACTCCCCATCTCCTCCTCCTCTTTCTCTTTTTCCACTCTTCCTTTTTTTCTCTCCCATTCCCTCTGTTTGGCCCCACCCCTGCTCCTTTGTCACCTAATGTGATTTCTGATCATCTTATTCTAACAACTATTCAAGCTGTGCAGCCAGGCTAACTTCCACAAAAGGTTTTTAACTCGACTCAGTGGGGGTGTATTTCTGCACGAGGACATTGACCGGAAAGTCCTCCTATCTGGGATAAAATTAAATGTGGTGTGAAACTCATGTTGTACAGACATATCCCCCAAACTAAGTAAACAGATAAGTACACAAATAAGTCATATAGATTCTAGTTATAAATATTAGGAATTTGGTTATCATACAGATAATTTTCCTTTTTTTGTTTGTTTTCATGTGACTGGGGGTGGGTGTTAACTCTGTCGAGACATGTGAAATTTAGTTTATGGTCTTTGTTAAGCATTTACTGTGTGCCAGGCGGTGTTCTAAGTACCGGGGTAGATACAAGGTAATCAGGTTGAACGCAGGTTGGAACTTTGTTTTATAATGGCGGAAACTACCTTTGAGGTCAGGTTTTAGAGTTGCCTCATTACCTCTTCCAATGAGACATTTGACGAAGTTGTTAATATTTAGTAATTTTAATAAGCCTTTGTTCCACACTTGCACATACTCAGCTTCCGTTGGTATGCTGAAAGGAGGTGTTAAATGATTTGAAGACTGTAATTAAATAGGCCGAAATTACCCGGCAACTACAGTTAACATTACTGTGTGATGTTTAAGTGTTAAATGCTCAGATTCCTTTAGGTAACTGTGACTAATCTAGTCTTTATCTGCAACACATCTGAATGAAAAAGGTGTGTTCTGTAGTTTCTGTACTTGGCTTTCTCATTAAGAGTAATATTGCTGATGAGAGTGACACATGCATTTTCTGCCTTCACAGTATCACTCCTGTAAATCGTTAATTCTTTGAGGAAGGGCATTTTCTCATTCCGTGAAACTCATGTTTGTGTGCTCTGTGTTGAAGAATTTGGCCTGTATTCTAAGAGGAGCCAGTAGCTTGAAGGACTACTCCACTCCATCCTCATTTGAACTCGTCTTCAGCACTCATACGTGTATGTTGGTTCAGTTGTACATTTCTTTCACTGAATCTATCGATTTTTTTGTGTCCATCCCCCCAAGTAGAGTGTAAGTAAGCTCCTTGTGGACAGGAAATGTGTCACTTGCTTGTTTTGCACAGCAAAAGTACTTAGAATTGTGCATTGTACCCAGTGAGTCCTCAATAAATGCTATTACTGATACTGCTAGTAGTTATTAATCTCAGGGGAACAAGTCCCACAGACCCACACTTAGTCTAAAAGACTCTTTAATGTTTTGATTATGAACAGTTCTTCCTGAGCAAATCCCTGTATTTGGGACTGTCATCTTTTAGTGGGTTTGTTGAAATGCGGAACGTTTAGAGATGGATATGCATCAACAGCATGTCTCAAAATTACATTCCACTAGCCAAATATAGATTCTTAATGAGAACTGTGGTTTGTTACCTAAGTATTGTGGGTCTGTGGAGATAGTTGTTAGACACCCATCGCTTCTACTTCAGTGGTGAAGATCTATAATATCTGGATCTTTTAGGGATACCTATTTTAGAGAAGTGTTTCCTTTTCTGTAACGTCAGTAAGGGGCTCTAAATAAGACCTGTCCTCTGACAAATGACTAATCATTCCCTTTATGCGGCACATTGCAGAAAAAGCAACCACCATATTAAATCTTAATCAATAACAATGTCTCACTAATTACAGGAGCTGGTTTATATATGGAGTAAATTGCTGTTTGTAAACGTTGGATTATATTAACTAACAGAGCTAATTGCCAGCAGCAGAATAAACATAAGGTTTGCTAAAAGCTTCCAGCAATAGCTTGAAGCAGTCACTGCTGCCTAATATTTCAGTCAATGCGGAAAGTAAGGTAATGACATTATGAATACATTTATAATGCAGGGCAATTTCTTCTAAAATGCATGTAAGTATTATTACTTTGCTAGGAGTCTGTGAAATATGATTTATTTAATGCATTTCGGCCCCCATAATATTAAGATATAATTGAGATGAGAAGTAAAAAAAAAATTGCATGCAGTCAGAGCATGGTGCATGAATCATGGTCTAAATTGCCTGTAATTTTAAAGGCACTTAGGGGAATTGTGAAATTTATATAATGCATTCTTAGGTTTGGAAAAGGTTATAGGAACAACAGTCCAGTTATTTTAGTATTTCAGGTCCCCTTGAAATAGGATTTTTAGAATGGTTCTATAAAACCTCAAATTGCCATCCATATCAGTGAGCTGGAATCCTAAACATCGTATGTCCTGTCCTCTTAATTAAATCTGTTGTACGTGAGTTTTTTTTCTTCAACCTCTCATGCTCAAAAAAATAGTTGAGCGGCGTATCATTACCACAAAGCCCATAATCTAGGTTTATACACGCTGTAACTGGATGAGTGACAACAACATAAATGTTGCCAGCATGCGTAGAAGGGAATCAGTTAAATGGTACTTGGAATTTTGATGATTATTGCTTTCAAAAGATGGAAAATCACAGGTCTCAGCTTTATAGTTTAATTACTTGCTAAACAATTGCTAGTGATTTCAGTGAATCACAAGGCTTCCAAACAAATAGCATCACTAACTGCAGCTATGCCTGAGCAACTCCAATTTTCTTAACAATGGCTACCAAACTGTGTTTAGCCTCATGTAAACTGTTAGTTTAACGGAAAGCAATAGTAACGACAAGCCTGTGGTTGGTAGGAGGGTCAAGAAGTTGAGATTTTCATTGGTGGACAGTCCTATAGCAAGAAGGACGCGAGCGTGTTCCAACAAGACCAGTTGGGACAGCACATCAATACACCCCGTTCTTCCAAAATGCCTACTTTTACTGCATATTTTGGTTTGAACACCGTTAATAATAATAATAATAATAATAATGATAATGGGGTATTTTAAAGTTCTTACTAGGTGTCAAGCACTCTGCTAAGAGCTGGGATAGGTAATCGGATAATCGAATGAACAACAGTTTCCTATCGCACGCACTGAGAGGGAGGGAGAACAGGTGTCAAACCCCTACCTTACAAATTAGGAAACTGAGGCACAGATAAATTAGGCGATTTGCCCAGCATCACATAGTAAGCAGGTGACAGAGCTGGGATTAAAATCCAGGCCTTTTGACTCGCTGGCCCGTATTCTTTCCACTAGGCCATGCCACTGGGGAGTGAGAGAATGTTCAATCTGACAATCTGTTTGGAGTAGAATGTGATTGTGATGTTGGAAGAAACAGTTGTTCATATGTTTGTGGTACCAGTGACCGTGTCCATACTGTACTACAAGTTTTCCTTAATACAGGATTTGCTAGAAATGTAACCCTTATGATATAAAAGAACCAAATGTATAGAAGATATTTTTATGCCTAGTGGTGATACATTTATTGTTGGTGCGTCGGCCAATCGACGCGCATAGCAATCGATTTCTAAGTGGGGCAAACTACCCGTGTGACTCCTTCAGTAAAATTTTGCTACATTCCATAACTGCCTGCAGCAGTGATCAGCGTAGAGCCCAGATGCTCAGTAAATAGTCCTCATACCTGTTATGATATACGTTTTCGATTTCCTTTTGCACCCTATGACTGCTTGGATTGAAATTGCATTAACAAAGTTTCAGGAACGTGAATCAGCTCCCCTGTCCACGGTTTACCTGTGATTGGCGCAGTCTTTTAGACTGTGAGCCCGTCGTTGGGCAGGGAGTGTCTCTATCGGTTGCCGAACTGTGCATTCCAAGCGTTTAGTACGGTGCTCTGCACACGGTAAGCGCTCAATAAATGCGATTGAATGAATTGACAAACCGGATTAGAAAAGGCACTGTACGTTTAGGTGGACCAGAGCCAGGCTTTTGACCAGCTCTTAAAGGGGAGAAGGTCATCAAAGTGCAAGACTGTGGGTGCTACTTTAATTGACTGCAGAATTTCCCTGGGCCCATTTTGTTCCTCGACCGCGAGGAACACTCTCTCTCCTTGTTGGAATGTCCTGCTATTGGCTTCATAGGGAATTTCTTAAAATCAGATAATTACCTTGAGTCACCATTCAATTTAAAATCTATTCCGGGCCCACTTTGTGGCAGGTGACGTGGTGGACACGGTGCTGAACTGTAAAGATTGTAGAGTAGAAATGGTCAGAGGAAACACACCTCAGAGCTGCTTTTAAGTAGAACACGTTAACATGTCGTACAGGTAGAGTGGTCCTTCTGCTGACCCGGCCCAAACTTAAAAAGTTAACCATGCTTTTTTATAAAGTAAAAACAGTAATAACCTGAGCACTCACCTAAGCTACTAGAGAAGCAGCGTGACTCAGTGGAAAGAGCACGGGCTGGGGAGTCAGAGATCATGCGTTCAAATCCCGGCTCTGCCACTTGTCAGCTGTGTGACTTTGGGCAAGTCACTTAACTTCTCTGGACCTCAGTTACCTCATCCGTAAAATGGGGATTAAGACTGTGAGCCCCACGTGGGGCAACCTGATCACCTTGTATCCTCCCCAGTGCTTAGAACAGTGCTTTGCACATAGTAAGGGCTTAACAAATGCCAACATTATTATTAGTGTGGAAAGGAACAAACTTGTCATCATCCGGATGGAGTGTGGAGGGTGGGAATGTGATAGGATTAGCTGGGATTTCCAGGCAGTTTACCTATCCACTCTTGTTTTAGATTAACTTGCTCCAGCAGTTAAAAAGATCAAGGCATTGTTACAGTCACTCATTCATTCATTCATTCAGTAGTATTTATTGAATGCTTACTGTGTGCAGAGCACTGTACTAAGCGCTTGGAATGTGCAATTCGGCACCAGATAGAGACAATCCCTGCCCAGTGACCGGCTCACAGTCTAATTGGGGGAGACGCCCTCGGATGGCTTTGAAGGATTTGGAGCAATAGAGGGTAAAAAGTCTACTTGGCTAGAAGGCCAGAAGAATTTTTGTCGAAGTGAGCGTAGACTCATCCCCCTTATTTCCTTCTCTCCCTTAGGGCTGGCCCAACCTCCCCCACCCTTGAGAAAAAAAAAGATTTGGGAAATCGGCAATAATCATTTCTCATCACACCTTGATGTGTTTGTCTTTTGTGGCCGGGGAGGGAGGAGGGGAGGAAGAGGAGGCAGTTGACAGGTGTAGGTGTATCCACCAAACTCTTCTTACCTTGTAAATTCTCAAACCAACAAAAAAAAAATCTCAGGTCAGGCTTGGTGCTGCTTCAGCACTGTTGGCCTCCGGGCTTCAGAGGCCAGTGGGAAGATTCTTTAGGGCTGGCAGCAGAGGCAGCTTTGCTTTGACTCTTTCTTTGTTTTAATGTCCCCTTTTCTTTGACCATTTAACAATAAAAAACACCTTTTGATTTTGGAGTGTTTTGCTGCGTTTCTTACTTCCCTCCCGCAATCTTTCTTTTCTCATGTCACATTACGTGAGGTGCTTTTCACCTCTCTCTCCTGACCCAGAGCTCTAGTCTTCATCGGTAGAGCACATTCTGGGCAAGCTCTAATTGGCAAAATGTAACCTGGTAGCAGCAGCTTTGCTATTTCAGTTTCCTAATTGGCGTCAGGGACCGCTGGTGGAAACCTAGCTACAGTTGATTGATTGATGGATGGGCCGCTGTGTCTGCCGAGCCTACATCTGACCAACGGGGTTAGTTAGTTCTGAAATAAAAATTAAAATGCTAAAGATGCCCTCCTTGAATGTGGTGGGTCTTAAATAAAACCATTCTTTCAGCATTACAGAACAATTTCAATGTCACCTGGAGGTCCCTTGGGCTTCCAAACTAAAAATTTCATGCTATTTCTAACTCACAATTGGCTGTTCGCTTGATTTTATAAGGCAGTGTAAAAGCTGCATTATATTGCACACCACCTGCTGCACAGTGGGTATCTCCTTTTTAGAAATAATAAAAGAAATGGTATTAAATTCAAGTGTCCGTTTGTGTGGGGGGGTTGAATATGGGAGTGTATCTCCTTTTACAGCTCTTCAGATTTTCAGTGCATTTGTATTGACCAGTAAGAGTGCAAATAGCTTTTTATCAGATGAATCATAGTGCACTTTTTAAAGGTAGAGAGTTTTTTTTTTTAAAAAAGCTTTCTATGTGATTGGTGCTTGTGCTAAAGGCTGATTATAACTCATCTTTCAGTGGCATGCTTCTAGTAAAGAATGACTACCAGTCAGGATGCTGATGCATTGAACAAATGTCTAAAAATAGTACTGTGGAACATTGATGCACTTTAAAAACGACTTTCAAAATTTTCTGATCACTGGCTACTTTAGAATAGCCTTGTAAAGAGGCCAGGTGGTCCCAGAGACCAAAGCCTGGAAATGGGAGTGTGGGAGACCTTGAGAACTAAGAGAACTTGAAAGTGTCTTTGTTTTTCCGTTCCCATGAGACCACATCTTCCTGATCCCGATCAAAACGTCCATCCAATAGACAGCAACTGCCCAGGAGTACTGCCTCAACACACCTTTATTCAGTTTGGATCCTGGGGCCTGCTGCGGGGGGGCTTCAAGAGGTTGGGAAACCAGAAAATACTACGTTAGAGAAGCTGGATACAAAACCCTTGAGATGAGCCCTTGAGTTAGGTCTAGTGGTCCATGACTAGTTCTCTTAGTTGTTCTTAGTTGTAGGGTCTGCAGAAGATGAGCATTCCTGTTTTTATCCTGAATCTGTATCCAGCAGATTGGATTGTTGTAGTGTAATAATAATAATATAATAATAATAATAATAATTGCAGTATTAACTGCTTACTATATGCCAGTCATTGTCTTAAGCACAGGAGAAGATACAAAGTAATAAGGTTGGGCCCAGTCCATGTCCCACATGGGGCTCACAGTTTTAATAGTCTTAATCCCCATTTTACAGATGAGGTAACCGAGGCACAAAGAAGTGAAGTGATTTGCCCGAGGTCATAGAGCACACACGTGGCAGAGCTGGGATTTCCCAACTGCTTAATACAGTGCTCTGCATGCAGGAAATGCTTAATAAATAGGATTAATGTAATTGGGGATCACATCACACAGAACAAATGATTTTGAAGCCATGGACCATTAGGACCTAACTCAAGAGCTCGTCTCCGGGGTTTTGTATCCAGCTTCCCTAATATAGTATTTTCTGGTACCTTCTGGGGCTGGAGTGCAAAAAATAGTTCTTGCATCACATCTTAGAGTTAGATGGCTGCAGTGGAGGCTAAAATAATAATAATAATATTTTTTAAGTGCTTTCTTTGGGCAGGTACTGTAACAAATGCTGAGGGTAGATACAAGATAACCAGTTTGGACATAGTCCCTACCCCATACGGAGCTTATCGTCTAAGTGGGAGGAAGAATAGGCATTTAATCCTCATTTTACAGATGAGGAAACCGATGCCCAGAGCAGTTGAGTGACTTGCCCAAGCTCACACAACAAGAAGTGGCACAGGCAGGATTAGAACCCAAATTCTCTGATTACTAGGTCCAGTTCTTTCAATTAAACCACACCGCCAAGGCCTTTGGGAAACATTAGACTTCGTAAACTTCTCAACCTGCCTTTTGATTCATTTTCTGTAGCATCAATTGTTTTGAAGGATGGGACTTAGCCTTTAAAGGTGAAATTTTCCATCGTCAGAAAGTGCATGCTTCAGGTGAAAAGACATCCTTTCTGCTTGGGATGAACTGACAAACCTGGAGGCTTGGGAATCTTGGGAAACTTCTGTTAGCAGAATCAACTATAGAGAAAGTAACCAATTTTGCTCTACTTATTTTTTTCTTTTTGAAAGTAAAGCGTGTAAGCCTTGAAGTAGTGTTAGCTTCTCGTAATGGTTCTAAAATCTGGTAGTCTAAACTCATAATAGAGACAGATTCACCATCCCCAGAATACTGTTAAATTCAAGTTTGTCTATTTTTACGAACCTCTTAATAGATACTTAACTGGTGCAGCTATTTTAACAGAGTCTTTTTTGTTAAAAATAACCTTTTCTTTTGGATGCAGGCCATTCTTAACTTGCCAGGTTCATCCTTATATGGGCAGCAAGCTCTGCTAAATGTTTCGTTAGAGATTTAAGGCAGCTGTAAAAGGCCATTTGACTCGGAGGACTCAATCCTAAGCATGGGTGCACCGCTGAATATCTTATAAAATCACCTACTTGCCCTGCTTGGGCAATGAGAAATTGGAATCAGGATGTGGGGTTAAGTCATACATACCTACCTGGTTTATTGCCATCCATAGCACTTGGGACTGGATGCCAGGTTTCAGTGCCTTTGTGTCTAAATTGAAACAAGAATGGCCATTTTTCTGGCACTTGTACCAGTGATGTTCATAAAATAATGCAGCAGATAGATGGATATAGAAATTCTGATAGTTGAGTGAAAAATGATATTCGAACCTGGTGGATTGAAAACCTCGTTCTGGTGAAATTATCACGTACTACTTATAGGATAGCAAAGAAGAGAAAGACTTTGAAATACTGTAGTGGCGTATTTACTGTAATAAAATGTTATGAGCTTACACAATCCCTTAGCATATGGAGTAAAGCTTATTTAACAGACCCCGAAGGTAGAGCTTGGTGGTATCCTTGGGCTAATCAATCAGTCGGTGGTATTATTGAGCATTGTACTAAGTGCTTGGAAGAATATGATACCACAGAGTCGGTAGACACATTCCCGGCCCACAATGAGCTTACGCCTCTAAGTTGTCAGCAAAACTCTTATGTTGATGTCAGTAGGATGTTCGGTTGGGGGCGGGGAATAACCCGAGACCGTTTTCTTTGATTCACTCAGACATCTGCAGTTACATTTTCACTAATTGCTAGGCACTGGAAAGATCTCCAGGCTTAAGGAGTCGCCTTGTTCTTGGCAGACCAAGGCCTGTGTAAATCATTCAGTTAACTCAGTTTATTGCTGTGGTTAGGCACTGGGAAAACGTCTTCCTCTCACTGTTCACGTTTATGTAGCCTGAGTTATAGTTGGCAAGGAGTTGGGTAATTTGAGCAATATGGAAGTGAATTCAAGCACCGGAATGGGGTACTGTTAAAGGGGTACTTGCCAACATTCACCTGCATCACCCTCTGATAGGTGCCACGCTGCCAGTATACTAAGTTGTCACAAAACCAACCCTTTATGAAAGGGTAAGTGTACCTCTTCCAATCGCTTGGTGTACATAGCGTAAATTATCGTCTCCTAATTGTTGCTATTATTATCGCTGCTATTGTTCCTTTTCGAGTGTTGGGGATCGACTTCATTTCCTTCCCATCTTCTTACTCTTTTTCCCCTCCCGAACGTCTGAGTCGAAAGTTGTAGATCCACTTTCATCCATTATAAATAATTTTCATTTGAACCTGTCATCTTGCTTTTCTATTACAGTGGATATCAAAGGAACACAGGTTCACCACCAGAATTCCGCAGCTCTTTTCCATTGCGGACCTTAAAGAAATGGGATCTAGTTTAATTTGTTGCCGCCTTAGATCTCTCTCAAGGCACGTAGCACTCAGAGGGCTTGATATTACTGCATGCTGAGTGCTTTGTAATGGTTTTTTATTATTTATTTTTTTAAGAGAGAGAATAAGAGGCAGAAGTTTTGTTTTCTTTGTGATGCCTGCCCCTTTACTGTATTCTGTTGACAGGGCCCTTGCAGAAATATATTTGAATTGACATATTTCCAGAATCTCTTCATACCGAGTTGTGGGACCTTAAAGAAAATACTGGAAAGGCACCCCGCAATTTGAACTCATGGGTCACTGTAATTTTTCCCTCCCCTTTCTAGATTTCTGAAAAAATCAGAACGTGCTGCTGAAGATCCATTCCCTGTTGTAAGCCAAAATATATTAGAACCATCAGTCCATTAAATAATTCAATGCAGGTTTGTTACCCCCCCTTTTGTCTGCAGTGTGGTAGGGGTAGGGTTGGGCTTAGCGAAAGAGGTCCTTTCTTGTGTTTTAAACAAGAAAACTGAAGGGTGCTTTAATAACCCAAAGGTCTGACCAACCCATAAATTAAGAAATTGAAGTTATTTTTAATACCCTTCTTTTCCAATGCTTTGTGCTTTTTAGTTCTTCTAATGTACAATACTAGAATGAGGCTCTTATCGTGAAGTAAGGGCACCTCTCTCACATATACCATTTACAGTTTATTCTGTGGAACAGCATACTGAGTATGTTTGAAATAATCTAATTTCGATTTCGCATTGATGGCCTCTTGACCACCCCCTTACCCTACCCTCTAATCTCATACCCCACCAACTGACCTCTCCTCCACTGTCAAGTCTGTTTTAATGCTGACCTTTCCTTTATTCATCGGCCTATCACATCTTCACCCCTCAAACCTTTCACCTCATCCCATAGGTAGACTCTGCCCATGTAACTTTCACTTCCACCCACTTATGTCGCCTCCTCTTTTTTTCTCAATTTTCCCTTATCTCCCGTCAGACTTCCAAGTCTCTCTTCCCAGCTTAGCTGATGTGTATATGCTTAATTTAATTTAATTAAATGTTTATTTTTCTTCAGTTATTTAGCTGTGTCACCTTGATAAATTTGTGTATCATTTTTCTGGTATTTGTTAACCGCTTTCTAAGTGCGAGGCTCTGTTCTAAGCCCTGGGGTAGATAGAAAGTAATCAGGTTGGACACAGTGTGTGCCCCACATGGGGCTCACAGTCTTCATCCCCATTTTACAGATGAGGTAGCTAAGGCACAGAGAAGTTAAGTGATTTGCCCAAGGTCACCCAACAAACAGGTGGTGGAGCCAGGATTAGAACCAGTTCCTTCTGGCTCCCAGACCCATGCTCTATCCATTAGACCACACTGCTTCTCTACTTTACAGATCCTTATTCTTCCCTTGTTTTTCACTATTTGTATGTAATTATTCGTTTCTTCAATGACATTGTAAACTCGAGGGCAGGAAACATATATCTTGGTAATGTTCTTTGTCAAGCATTTAGTATAGTACTAAGCACTCGGAAGGTGTTTGATAAATACGCTTGATTATTTGAGTGAAGAGACCAATTCTGTGTCTCCTGGTTATGAGCCGATAGCTAGAGGGTGTAATTGGATCCAGAGGAAGGCTATTTTTGGATAAGGGATAAGGAAAGGTATTTGAAGGCATAGGGGAAGGAGCCATCAGAGAGTAAGTGATTGAAGATGTCAGTCACGGAAGGAATCCAAAAGAAAAGTCAGTTTTTGATGGTATTGTTACATGAGCAGGACATAAGAAAGAATAAGATTTGGGGGATTTTGTGAGCGTAGAGGAAATTTGACTCAAAGAATTAAGGGAAGTACCATTAAGAAGTGTGATGGGGCTGGGAAGCTGTGAAATTCTTCAGGTACAAAGGTATCCTTTAAAGAAAAGCTTAGAAACCACTGGTCTGTGCATCCTTAACCGTAGTGAATTTCAGGGTTTGGTTGCCCACTTGTAGAAGTGGGAAATATTCATTAAATGTGTTAACTACATCCCTTCTTCTTATGACCTCTGTTATAGGGCTTTACAAGCAATTACCCAATCCCTTTCCTCTTCAGCCCCTGTGAGTACATGTGCCTGCAAACCCAACTCTCTCTCTCTGTCTCCCCCCACACACACTTTTTCACATTCTCTTATGTGTGTGTGGGTGGGTGTGTGTCCTGCTTCATCAATCTATCTCCCTGCTTTAAAGGAGGGTCAGAAGAAGAAATCGTGGACAGTGGTACTCTGCTCCTATACATTCTGCATCCTCCGTGGCAAGTGCTGGAAAAGAATTCTTCTTTCTCCATTTTCCAAACGTCCGGTGGCCAGGAACACACTGCTGTGCAAGATGAAGCGGGGAGACTACAGAGCTCTTGGTGGGCCCAGCCAGTTCCTTGACTTCCCAACGGAAGGATCTCCCCACCGACAGGATCTCCCTGTTTGTCTAGTCGTCCGTAGGGGAAGCAGCATGGCCTAGTGGTTAAAGCGCAGGCCCGGGAGTTAGAAGGACCTAATACCAGCGCTGCCATGTGTCTGCTGTGTGACCTTGGGTAAGTCACTTCACTTCTGTATCTCAGTTACCTCATCTGTAAAATGGGGAATAAGACTGCCTGGGACATGGACTGGGGCCAACCCAATTACCGTGTGTCTACCCTAGCGCTTAGAACAGTGCCTGGCAAATACTAAACAAGCAGCGTGGCTCAGTGGAAAGAGTACGGGCTTTGGAGTCAGGGCTCATGAGTTCAAATCCCAGCTCTGCCACTTGTCGGCTGTGTGACTGTGGGCAAGTCACTTAACTTCTCTGTGCCTCAGTTCCCTCATCTGTAAAATGGGGATTAAGACTGTGAGCCCCACGTGGGACAACCTGATTCCCCTGTGTCTACCCCAGCGCTTAGAACAGTGCTCGGCACATAGTAAGCGCTTAACAAATACCAACATTATTATTATTAAACAAATACCATTAAAAAAAAAAGCAGCCTAATCTGTAACATTAACTAACAGTTTTCTCCCAATCTTCCCCTCGGTCTGTGCTCCTGCCTTCTGTGAGTGTTAAATGTTGATGAAGAGCCTAGAAAGATTGGTGCGATACCAACTCTATTTTTTCTTCAGCATCTCAGAAGGGATAATGAATTGTTTTGGGAGCCGAGTCTGAGGTTACACCACATCGCTCTTGAGCTCTTCTACTGTGTTAGCTGCATCTCTAAACCTTTCTTTTCTCCCCTGACCCCCGGGTAGAATAATGTAGAATTTTAACTCCTCTTCTGCGACTTTTGTGGCACCCCATTCTCCTTTTTAGTGACTTTTCCAAGAAGTTTGTTTTTTTGAGGTCAGGGGGTGGCCCAAAGGAACAGGAATTCAACTTCCATTACAGCTGCTTTGCACTAAGCTAATAGCGAAGTCAGAAGCGCCTTTGCTGTAGCCAGCGCAAGCTGATTGGCAGCCTTTCTTAGGAGTTTTCCATTCCAGAGGCTTTGAATGCCGTCTTCTTTTGCTGCAGAAGTATCTAATTTATTTGGCGAGAGGGTCAGGCAGCAGGTCAAGAACTTAATCGAATCCAAGCCCCTTCGCCTCCCATTCCCAAACATTAGGCTCATCCAGACAGATCGCTCAGTTGCTTTCCAGACATTCGTTCGGAAGCCATGTTGTAATCTCGCCCCATATAACCTTTTGCCAGTGTATTTAAGAAATTAGCCAGCCCCAAATCCGCCTGTTGAATTAGGATTTTGAGATGACGTGGGCAGGGTTAATAATCTGGACTGAGATAAAGTGCAGGTCTCCTTCCACATTGTGTTAAGCGTAAAGCACCTGGAATGAAAGCAGCCCCTTTCCTGGCCTGAAATCAGTGGAAACCATGCCCTGAGTCATGTTGGCTGTGAAGGTAATGGGGCACTCTCTAAGACTTAACTCTGTGGAAGTGAAGCCTTGGGTTGGTGTTGAACCCAGTTGGTTGAAAATGGCTTAATTTCCATTTTAATTAAGGAATTACGACTTAAAAGGGAACTCAGATGGGGTTTTTAGGATCCGAGTAATGTTTACGGCACTGTGACTAAACAACCGGATGGAAGATTTGAATCAAGGTCCACATCCTAGCTCTTTTCTCCACTTGGGTCTGTGATCCTGATCGTGACACTTGACCTTGCCTTGTAAATCACTTAACCTCCCTCCATCCCCTACACGTTATGACGGGTTGAAGTAAGTGGCCCTTCCGTCAAAGGGTCTGGGCAAGACAGTAATTAAAACACGGTGATAGGTCTCTCCATTGATAGCTGTGGAGTTCGATACATATGGTACTTCTTGAAGCCAGGTCCATCTCTCACCTCAAAAGAAGATGTTCCAGTATTGGTTATTATTAAAAAAGGGTTACGTTTATTTTTTGGAAAAGGGTGAGGAATAATGGAACCCCAAAAAGCAATGTGGGACAACTTGTGCTCCTTCTGAGTGCCGGCCTGTCTTCTCCACTGAATGGAAAAACCCCGTGAGTGTAGGAATAATATCTTTTACTTTTATTATACGCTTCCTAGCACTTAATAAAGAGATTAGTACCCCGCAGGCATTCAGTATTTACTATTAGTGATGATGATGATGATGATGAGTCAAATTTCAAGGCAAAGAAATATGAAATGAATGAAATAAAAATCAAATGAATGTCCATTTGGTCATCAGTCAGTATTCATATAGGGAAGCAGTGTAGCCTAGTAGAAGGAGCAGAGGGATGGGAGTCAGAGGACCTAGGTTCCAGTACCAGTTCCACCACTTACCTGCTCTGTGACCTTGGGCAAGTCCCTTAATTTCTTTTTGCCTCAGTACCCTCATCTGGAAAATGAGAATTCAATACCCGTCCTCCCTCCTACTTGATTATCTTGTATGTACCCCAGCATTTAGTACAGTGCTTGGCACATAGTAAACGCTTAATAAATATAATTATTTTGTAGGGCATGGCGATGAACTAATCCTTAGAGGCTTACACAAGGGCCTGCACAAAGCCTCAAGTTCAACATCAGGCCTCGCTCTTCATGCCCGGAGGTTGGGAACCTCACTTCATCCATGCATTGGGAATGGTGAATCTTGCATCTAAGACACTGGGCTCAGTTTTCCTTTTTCAGGAACTCTGAGAGATACTTCCTAATAATGCAAAAAGTGACCAGGTTATTAATGTTATTATTTTGGATCAGATGTTTCTCTCAAAGATGAGGAAGCAAATACCTGGGCTGAGAGTTGGAATGTACTTGCTTTTATTGTGTTTTCTAAATGAAATTTTGGGGCCTGGAGGAGGTGGTGGTGTGAATATATGTGTAATATATACTTGCTTTCAGCTCTGTGGAAGAAAAGTATTATATAAGTCCAGATATCATTGCAAATGTGTATTTTAAGCTCTCTGCCTGTTTACACCCAAACTCAGTAATCGCTAAAAAGTCAGGGCTCTAATTTACTCAATTGCAGTGTAGTCATCATAGACAGGCAGTCTAAAGTACTGTTCAGTTTACATCTGAATGCCTTTTTTCCTCTTGTTTCACCTTCTAACGATGTTTTGCTCTTTGTGCTGTCTCTGTCCAAGTGATATATCACCAGTTAAATCTGGGACTGATAGCTGGGAAGCCTGTAGCTCAGGTAGCCCAAAGGAGGATATTAGATGGGATTGCAATTTTTCCCCAAGCAACGGCCGATACTCAGCCTCTTCCTAAACCTGTGAGTGTATATAAGCAGGCAGCGGCATAAACTATGTCACCATTATCCTGCCTATAAATTTTTGACCAAAAAGCCACGTTGCCTCAGGACATGTCTTTTGAAAGGCTCTTTTCATTATAACCTTTAAGGGTCATATTTTTTAAAAGGGCCCTTGACAGGCATCTCTCCTTGAACATGCCTTTTTTTCTTTTTTTTTTTCCTTGGTGTGGCACTCTTTTCAGTAGTTTCAGGGGCAGTGATTTGCCTGTTTTTAAGTTAGGGGCAAGGTTTGTGTTGAGGAAAGTCCTGGAAATAAAATTGAACACTGCAAAACTTGGCTGAGCAGTCACCTCTATATACACAACTCCACAGGAATGGTAACTCCCTGTTTTTCCTCATAACCGGTCGTGGCTCCCAATTCATTCATTCAGTCGTATTTATTGAGTGCGTACTGTGTGCAGAGCACTGTAAGAAGCCCAAGTCTATCACTCTTAAGGCACCAAGATGAAATTTGCCTTTCTGTTCTCCACCCCTTTCATGCCACCAAATGGGCCTGCATGTCCCAGGAACACAAGGGCAAAACCACTGAGGCTGAGGATAGTCTGATCTACTTCCTTTCCTCCATCCTGATTCTAAGAACTCTACAGGTCTGCTACTTGAGACTTTCTGTTCCCTTCATTATCAATCAGTGGTATTGAGCACTTACTGTGTGCAGCTGGGCACTGTATTATTTTGTTAATGAGATGTACATCCCCTTGATTCTGTTTATTGCTATTGTTTTTGTCTGTCTCCCCCGATTAGACTGTAAGCCTGTCAATGGGCAGGGATTGTCTCTATCTTTTGCCAAATTGTACATTCCAATCGCTTAATACAGTGATCTGCACACAGTAAGCGCTCAATATATACTATTGAATGAATGAATGAATAAGGAGTTGGGAAAGTACAGTATAATAGAGTCGATAGACGTGATCCCTATCCACAAGGAGCTCTCTATTTGTATAGAAGGAGAGGGGTAATCGTGTTTAAAGTTAGGAATCTTTTTGTTAGGATTCCTAAGTAAGAAAGAATACTTTAATGAAATTTCCAGACGTTATGAAATCAGTGGGGTTGAACAGACAGAAAGTAATAGAAAGATTTAAAAGTTGTGATTATATGTGATAGAAAGACAAAATGAGATTGAAAGGGGAAATTAAAACCAATCTATTCAGGAAAAATAATTCTGAGCATTAGTGCGAGTTGGAAAATGGTATCCAGAGAGCGCCGTAGCTATCTGCTGACCACAGTCACCAGACATTTTTTACCATGTGGTGGAGATTCAGAGAAATAAAGTTATTTTGGGCTTCCTACATATAGACATTCTTGCCTCGGAGGGATGAGGCTTTTATATCTTTTGCAAAGAACCGAGATTGTACTTGAAAAATATTGTATTTGGCACCCTAAAATAATTCCACTTGCCTTAAAAACCCAACTATCAGATAAGGAGTCTCGGAAGCAACCAAAAAATAGGATGGGATGATTTAGCAGTTACCCTAGACTTTGTTTTGAGACATGAGTGTGACTTGCACCATTTCCAAATTTATACCGTGTTGCAGTTACACAACACATCAGTTTTGATTTTACAACATTATCCTCTGTTATGGCACTAGCTTAGTGTGTACGGGAACCACAGTGCAGTAGGGAAATGCTTTTCCGAGCTGTGATACGCGGCAGTAAAGAAATGGAGGAAAGTGTAAAAAAGGTAATGGGAGATGGAGTGGAGAGGCAGCAGTCAAGGAGTGGTGATGTTTTGTGGGAAGTCACCAGGGAGGATTGATTCATCCATTTTATAAAATGAAAGTAAAAGTTTCCCTCTGTATTGTGGAATCGCCTTGTCCCAATACAGATCCATCAGTGTAACTAAATTACTGAACTCTGCTGTATTGACATTCATCGAGGAAAATTCATTAAGCATTAGCTTAGAGGGAAGGCCAAAATGGGTTTTGGCTCTCGATGATGGGCCAGCCAAAGCTGGCCAGTTATCCAGACTTTCTCTCAATTATCTGAACTGGCCGTTGAGAAGCAGCACGGCCTAGTGGAAAGAGCGCGGACCGGGGAGTCAGGGGACCTGGGTTCTAATCCCAGTTCTCCCCCTTGGCTGCTGTGTGACTTTGGGCAAGTCACTTCTCTGTGCTTCAGTTCCCTCATCTGCAAAGTGGAGAATCTATATTTGTCCTCCCTCCTAGATTTTGAAACCCGTGTGTGATCTTATCTTGCATCTATCCCAGTGTGTGGCTCATAATAAGTGCTTAACAAATATCACCTTTACTACTGAAGTAACCAAGATTCAGGTAATTGACTTTCTGGGGTGTGTGTGGATTTAGAGGTTACATGGGATAAGAGAAGGGCATATCACAATGCGGACATCATTTACATTGTAGTGATTCTCAAGGTCTGTGTCATTAGATTCAGATGCGTGTCAGAATCTTCTCAAGGTGTTTATGGAAAATATGGATCCCATAACTACCCTTCTCTCTTAGACTCTATGCTAAAGTCTAAAATAAGTTGGTGGCAAGGTGACTTTCCTTCAGATGAGTGAAAGATCTTAAAGTATGACAGGGACAATTTGCAGAATAGATCAATTAATATTTTTATTTTGCATTTCATCTCTTGAGGGTGCCAGCTAACTCAGGTTATACAAAGCACCAGTAGGACAAAAGAGATCTTATTGTGAAGACAGCCAGGCAGTCTTTTTACTGACATTTCCAGCCATTAGTCAGTTCTTGATCATGTCATCGTTTCTCCTGTATTCATCTGACATCAGACAAAGGGAAAAAAGGGAAATGTGGGGGATGATTGTGAAAATTCCTTCAGCCCATAAACCAGACTTGTCGCACTGCAGGAGCACAGTGTCTGGTTTTAATAATCTTCTATGTCATACACTATGTATTACTTGTAAGATATAAACCTATTTCTTAGAACTTAACTTTATTATTTTTAAAAAGGATCATGAAATTTCATTCTTGCTCTTCTTCCAGTAGAGTATGGAGAGAAATGAGACTTTTACTGTCTGAATGTTAACCTGCTAAATGTCATTACCCGGCTTGTTTTTGGTTTCAGATTAATAGCAGGTGGTGACCATTTTTTCTTAGCAAGCAGTCTGTCTTTTAGAAAGCACACATTCTCCACTGTGGCCTAGAAATTTCTGAACAAAGTGGCAGATGATGAACATCATAAAGCATTCAGTTATTTATAAAACAATTGTGGGTTTTAACATCTTACAAAGCCAAACAGTCTTTTAAAGGAAAAGTCTACCTTTAGAATTGGTAGGCTTTTTTTAATGGTATTTGTTAAGCACATGTGACAGGCCCTCTGCTTCCTTGGGGTAGAAACAAACTAATCAGATCCGATATAGTCCAAGTCCCACATGGGGCTCACAGAATGAATCGCCATTTTACAGATGAGGACACTGAGACACAAAGTAGGTAAGTAGTAGATTTACCCAAGTACAGAATAGTACTAAGGTAAAGATTACAAGACTATAGAAATCTACAGTAAATTAGCATTTATGAGAATTTAGCACAGAAAAGCACTTTTTTTAACATCCTCATGTTAGTAAACTCTTGAGGGCTTTCCCAATGGCCCAGATAGACAAAGTAGTAGACTAATCCAAGGTCCACAGCAGACAAGTGGCCGAGCTGGGATTAGAACTCAGGTCCTCTGACTCCTTGTTCCATTGGCTTTCCACTAAGCCATACTGTTTCTCATTTGCTCTTCATCAAGTAGGTAGAGAGTTGATTACTTTTTTTTTTCTTTATACTATTCGTTATCTTACCTTGTGTTCCACTCTTGTTAACTGATTCTGGTTCTCATCAGACATAAGTTTCTGCGTTTGGCTCTTCTGATAGAGGGTTATAAAAATTAGCTAAATATATTTTAATTATTGCTTTGTTATTTGCAAGGACAGATTTGGAATGGGGGCTGGAGAATATAGGAAAAAAATGAGACTAGAAGCCACTGTATCCTTCATTACTGCCTGTCACTCCAGCATCCTTATCATCATCCACAGTCAAACACTTCACTTTCTATTTTTCCTCATGGGAACGTTCTCCTACACTCCCTACCCCAGTCAAACAGGCAGCCTGGCATAGTGGGTAGAACATGGGCCTGGGAATCAGCAGTTCATGGCTTCTAATCTGGGCTCCATCTGCTGTGTGAGCCTCGGTTACCTCATCTATAAAATGGGGATTGAGACTGTGAGCCCTACATGGGACAGGGATTGTTTCCAACCGAATTAGCTTGTATCCACCCCAGCGCTTAGCACAGTACCTGGCACGTAGTAAGCACTTGACAAATACCGCAATTATTAGTGTTATCATTATTTTTTAACTCCATATCCTTAGAGCTGTGTTTTGTGACCTATAATGACATCTACCTCTGAATTGGAGAAATGATAATATAGTAACACGTTTGACCCTTAAATAAAAATCTTGTTTTTATGGAAGTTTGGGGATGCATTTTCATAAATTGCTTTCAATTCTTGTTCCTTTCCCATTCCCACAATGCTTTGAGATTTTTTTAGTCAGTAGTTCAAGTATAGAAATATGCATTTTGCAACCAGTTGATGTGTCCAGAGAAGTTTAAAGGCCTAAAGCAATTTCCATGCCTGTGAATGAGAAAAGTCCTATGTAAAGTGTTTAAAGTTCATTCTTGTTTGATTCTATCCTTAACTGCAGTTGCTTTAGTAGATACATGTTTGCTTAAAGATCTAGTGTTTGACTTTTTTCCCCCCCTCTCCTCTTTACATGTTAACTGTTTCCAGGCAGCGCACTATTGCCTTAGTGTTACGCTGTGTTTGTTTTTTTCTTTTCACTATCTTTCGTTCTTCACCTTTTACCCTTTCTCTTCTCTTCTGCCCTCCCATTCCGCCTCCTGTCCCTTCCTTCCACCCTCCCACTTGCCCAGTGGGGCTTAACTATTGATCCTAGCATTGGAGACATGAGAATGGATTTGTGTTCTCATCAGTTGTCCTGGTCTTATCAGGTCTTGGGTATTGTGTTCTCATTGGTCTTTATTATGCATAGTCGATCTCTACCATGTTGCTTTTAGAATTTCTAAAGGAATAGATCTTAGGTAGGTGAAATGGGACATTGCAGTATGTCCTTTGTGTTCTAATTGACTATTCAAAGGCAAATTCATTGGCTGACTTAGTGTCCTTTGCAGGATCAAGCAGTGTATTTTGCATTGAATTATATCACCCAAAGCTTTTTTAAATTACTGTGAGAATACTGAAGAGCCATAAATGGAATCTTATTACATTTTTTGGTTTGTTTTATTCTGCTGTATTACTGTGTGTGAACAAAAGAAACATTATTTGGTTTGTAAGTGTTTTAGGGGTCAAGAAGGGTAATATCAAGACAGAGAATGATGCTGCACAGAGGGAACCAGATGATGGTATATTAGGGGTTCAGAAGGTGAAATCATTTCCATTACCATAAGGAACTATTCTTCTTCTTATAACTGTCTGTTATTGTGCTGTTATCGTAATTGCTTAATTGCCTGCTCACCATAAAGTTTTATACTGCCTTGCGTTCCTATTTTACTGTTCACATGGAAAGAAGTTTCAATGACATTGATATAGACTATTTTCTACCTTTATCATTTTCTTGACAGTTCTGGTTTTTGAGGCTGTGTTGAATGAGGGAACTCTATAGGCCTGTGATTGTGTGTATATGCGTGGCTTAGTGGAAAGAGCAGGGGCTTGGGAGTCAGAGGATGCGACTTCTAGTCCCGGCTCCTTCACTTGTCTGCCATGTGACCTTGGGCAAGCCACTAAACTTCTCTGTGCCTCAGTTACCTCATCTGTAAAATGGGGATTAAGACTGAGTCCCACGTGGGACAACCTGATTATCTTGTATTTACCCCAGTGCTTGGCACATAATAAGCACTTAACAAATACCGTAATTAATTCATTAATTAATTAATTAGTATATGTATATGTGTACCTATTTTTTTAAAGGCATGAACCTCACTTTGACATCTTCCCAGACGACCACACTCACCATTACAAAGTGCCATTTAATTCTACAGTTACGCAAATCCCGTGCTTTGGGTTTGTGTAAATGACTGTTTTTTACATATACTATACCATACTAGTACTATTGTGTACTATAATACAGTACATTAAAGTTGTAAATTTTTACATTAAATTTCTTTTTCATTTTACATGCTGCAGGACTTAGAAACAAAGGTGAGTCATGAAATAGAGGGAAACCCAAAACAGGCATAGGGCACCCACTTCATCATGCGGATAGTAGATTGTTCAAACGTCCCATTGTAAGATTGCAACTGTAAAGGGGGTGATTTTCTTAATTACCTCCAAAGGGCAGGTGAAAGGCTGTGGCAAATCCCATTCAACTTAATTGCTTAGGCAGGAATATGAGTCCATTTCTTTTTCTTTTATCCTTTTCAGAAGGGGAGATGAGCTGGTAACCATTATCTCTGTAATAACCTTTCTAGAGAAAAAGAGCATAAGCAGTGGCATGGATTGCAGCAAATCCAGAGCTCGTCCACTGCAATAGTCCTTTTCCCTCAGTGACAACAGGAAACTTGGAGAAACTGTGTGATCGTCGGATTACTTGACAGTCATTGGAACGGTTAGAGATATGCCATTTGAAGTAGCTAAGCTATTCCGCTATATCATTAACGTCCCTTCTGTTACCTATTATTGATTTCTTAACTATAAATACAAAGTCCTCAAACTGACTGATATTTTGGCTTACCACTTCCGGCGAGATTTCAACCATAATTTTACCACCGCGTGAAGTATTTGGTTGGGTTTTAACTTATCACCTCCAAGCTTTAATGGGAGTCCTCTTGTGGTGGTGTGGTAGAATTGGGTGATCAGTAAGTCTTTATCATCTGTCCAAACCTTTCATGTCTCTGTAAATTTCAGTTCGGTCCCCTTTCTTAGTCGTTGTTTTTGAAGGCCGAGATCACCTATGGAACCCTTCTTAGCGATGGGGGTTACTTGCCCGGCTGGTACTATCTGCATTGGCGATGATAAGTCGCATAATCTTCCTTTAGAACCCTCCATTGGATTTCACCCAGCCCCAGGGATCTGTATATATGTTGTGCATTAATTTGGTCTAAAATATCTCGTGTGGTAGATAAATGCTATGGTTTAATTCTTTTGACTTGCCTGGTACAAAATGCAATTTGAAGGTGAGAATTTGACTTACTTCATCCCTTAAAACCAGAAAAAGAAAGACTCCATCTCATTCATCTCCTTTTCTTCCTGAGGGCATTTTTTAAGCCACAGTTAGCTAGTGACTCTACTGATTCCACAGCCAGATTCCTTCTTTTGTCATGTGCAAAGAACCTTTATCTTTAGCTTGGTCAAGTAGTTTTCATGCTATTTTTTGGTCTACCTGATTTCCTCCTTTCCCTATGATCTGCCACTCATCTGAGAGCTTTCCGTTCTCCAAAGGATAACTATTTTCCTCTGGCAACTGTTTCAGGTGCATTTGAACCCTAAAACATGTCTCATTTTCAATATTGTGTGGGGTTTGTAACCAAAAGTTTTGCTCTTTGAAAGGCATTTCTTCATTCTCTAAAGTCTCCGGCATCATTCATGACTCACAAATTCCCTTATTTTTACGATTATTGTTATTGTCCTTTTAAAGGATAACAAGTCCTTTATCTCTGTTCTTTTTTACATTTCTGGAAAAATGAAATGCTTCACAAATCAGAGTGGCAAAACTAATAGCTTATCCAAACCATTCAAGCACCACCATTTCAGCTATATGTTTTTTTCCCCCCACGAGGCAACTGTTTATTAGAAAGAAACTGAATAATATAAGGAGTGGTGTGTAAATGCAGATTTCTTCATTGAGTAATTTCAAGGTTCCCTATTGTGAATATGTTCTGTACAAGTCACGTGTAGAAAAATTTGTGTGTGCAGGCTGGTATTCTGCTAAGTGGGCTATCGTATTGCTGAAACAGCCTTTGTCCAAAGTAAAATGGAAGTTTTACTATATAGAACAGTGATCCTTGAAGTTCAGTAATAGTCAGCCTTGTGCAGCATTCCGACACTTTCAGATTCTTTTGGACAAAGTAGGTCACAGCTGTTATAGAGGAAAAAAATACAATACAGATTCAGTCTTTACATTTAAATCAGCAATCATCTTCTTATTAATGTTTTTTCTTTTCCCTGTGAGCAGCAAAATCCTAACTGGCTGCAAAATTTTCATCTCTGTGTACTGTACTTACTTCCAACACAATTTATGTTTGACTTTTACTTTGCTGGTGCTGCTTTTTCTTGATATAGGTTTTTCTTCATTTCTTTTTTTAGGCCAAGCAGCTGGAAGAGAAAGACAGAGCGATGAAGAAACAGGATGCCTTCTATAAAGAGCAGCTGGCTAGACTGGAAGAGAGGGTAAGAACAGTTTCTGTCTTTTGAGGGGATGGAGGGGAAAGCACAGAAATATTTTTTTCTTGGAATTTCCTGTGACCAGCTTGATCGTTTTTGATGAAATGTGTTTAAAAGCCTTAATCCCACCATGTCACCAAGGTTAAGTAGGAGCAAAATGAAGCACTGCGCGCCCCCACCCGCAACACACACACACACACGTTGTATTTCAAAGCTAGATGTGAGTTTCCAGTACTCTACCAGTCTCGACTATGGGAGGGAGAGTCAAGCAGAGGTCGATCCATTCCATTCCTAGCTTGGGTAGTGGCTAGCAAGTGGAAGGCAATCTGCTACAAGTGAAAACTCACCTGTACTGGGCAGCAGCAGCATGGGAGAGAGTCGAGGGTGGAGACTCGAGTTTACCGTGTGAAGGTGGCAGTGGTAAACCACTTCCACATTTTTACCAAGAAAACTCTATGGATCCACTACCAGAATGATTGCAGATGGCGGCGGGGCGTTCTGGGAGAGATGTATCCGTGGCGTCGCAGGGGTCAGAAAGACTTGACAGCACAAGTGATAATGAAATGCTAAGGATTTTAGAGCCTTCCTGCATTCCTGGAAAATGATCCTTTTTCACCTCCAGGGTCCCATCCCCCCACCAAATTTAACTTTTCAATAGTATTTATTGAGCGCTTACTATGTGCAGAGCACTGTACTAAGCGCTTGACTTAAAAGTGATCTGATTCTCACCACTCATTCCCTTTGGGCGGTCCCTAGAAGATCACAGTATATTTCACAATGGAGTTGTATTAACTGAAGAGAAGGCACCATTCCTAAGACTTTGTAAGAAACAGCACAATCAATCAGTGGTATTTATTGAGCGCTCACTATGTGCAGAGCACTGTATTAAATCCTTGGGAGAATATGGTATAACAGAAACACCCAGACTACCCAGTCCGCTTCTGTGGGCAAGATGGTGCCTAAGTGCCTGTGCTAATTTGAGAAAACACAAAACTGATTAAAGGCAGCCACGCTCCCAGTATGGTAATTGAATGATTAGTGAAAGATAGTATTAATAAGCTATTTGAAATAATCCTAGACTATCATCTATTACGGTATATAAACTCTCAGACAAGCTAGAATTAAAGAGATTTTTCTCTGGCGATTTTCCTTAATGGAAATGTTGAGGGCATAACCACAACTGGAATGATTAGCCGTCCGGCCTGACAGGCACGTATGGTGTGTGCCTTGGATATATCGGTTTTGAATGGACTTGCACCTTTGAAAATGACCAGCTGCCATGGTGTTGAGGAAGGGAAGCTGCAGACTATAAGAATAACTTGTTCCTGAAGCTGCTTAGATCCCTCCCTCCCTACTGCAGAGTTAAATTGGGTTCAAAACCGATCACTTCAGAGTAAGAAGGAAAACTTGGCCAGTGGGTCATTGCTAGGTTGCAGTCCTTTGTTGGGCCTGTGAGTTGCCCCTCCATGGGGTTGACAACAGTTTCCTGCATCCCCCTGATTAGACCAGGAAAACCTGATCTGAACTCCAGGGGTGGCTTTGCCAGAGTCCCCAGCTTTGACATTGGGTTTAGTTTAGGATGGAGAAGACCTCAGGACCTTACCCGAACTGGAGTGTCTCCCTCCCAGACAGGGAACTCTCCGGGCAGAAGGAGTGGAGAAACAGAGCCAGATAGTTCTATAGCCCCAAGAGGATCTGATTTAGTAGTGTTTTCCCAGAGGATTTAAATGGAAGTGGTTCTCCCTCCTCCCAATTTTCTCCCAGAGTTGGTCATGATCGCTGTCAGGACCTTAATCCGGTCTTTTATGGAGTTCCTCTGATTGGGAGCCATCTCAGCCTAGAGCAATCCTTGAAACTCACTTCTGAAGTGCCAGAATGCCCACTGGGAGCTCTGGACAGAAGGCGGGGGACCCACGGGTGCCAGGGATACATTGGTTTTTTTTCTCCCTCCCTTCTCCTTCCCCCTTCTCCTGCCTCTCCTTTCTCCTTCTCCTTCCTCCCCTCCCCCTGCCCTCACCCAAATTCTGTGCTTCCCTCTGACTGACACTGCAGAAGAACTGCAGTGGAGAGGTCAGAATTCCCTGACAATCTGGAGTTTATTCCCGGGAGTAGCACCAGGTGTGACTTTGTTGGGACTTTTTGAACCCATCCCAGATGAAGCGCATTCATAGAGGTTCCAACTAAAGAAGAGAATTATGTGATTCATTGCAGGAAGATAACATTTTGGTCCTGACAGAGAGGGGAGCAATAACGAGGCAATCCCCAGAATCTTATTAATATCCAGTGTTCACCCTCTGGCTACCTGGCACCAATCGGTGCCATTAAAAGATTATTTTAGCGTTGCAGGGAATGATATTGCTTTCCGTTACTCAGATGCTCATTCTTGGCCACTTCCTCAGTACATGTTTTTCTCCGCCTGGCTTTTATCCAGGATCAAATGCTTGATAGGCATCTGGGTAACTCTGATGCTACGTTTCCTGAGTATAATGCAGAAGAACTGGGGAGTTGAATGATGCCCGCAGTGTCACGAGAGTAAAGACTGAAAAAGCTGATAAATACCTCCTGACAGTGCCGCACGGTTATCGCAAAGTTAAGAATAGATGTTGAACACAGTGGTAAAGGTGCATTAGTTGAAGCAAAAGTGATAGAGATCTTAGCGAACAAAGAGTTCTGTGTCCTGTCCCCCCATCAGAGAAGTTCAGTGGAAAAAAACCTTTTGCTCCGCAATCCCTCTAGTGGAGGATAATGACCGAAAGACTCCCCGACTGTTTCCACTCTCACCTCGAATCCGATTAAACCCTGCAATTCCTTTCCAAAGCAGTATTTCGGTACGTCCCTTTGCTTGACGTGCCATGGAAAGGTATGCTAATCATTCTTGCAGCATTTGAGTAGTCTCCCCCCTCAGTAAGAGGGGGCACATAGGTCAGATGGAAATGGCATAGATGTATGACACAGGCTTGTTTACCACTCCAAGGAGGTTGCTTGTCAGTTCCTTATTTGGGTCCACAGCCGAAGAAGATGTTGGAATTGTGTGGTTTGCTCCCGCCCCTGATGTGTTTCTAAGAAAAAAAAGGAGATTCGGAGCTAGGCGGCAGTTGGCAAGTATGCTGCCGGGGGTGCGGTATTAACCACGATACCTACTAATTGGATTCTCCGCTCAGCATCTATTGAGATTGAGAGTAGTTGGGAGTTTGATGGGGAATTTAAAAATCAGGACGCTAATACTAAAGATGATGGTATTTGTTAAGCACTTACTATATGAGTGCTTAACCCGAGTTAGCAGCGAGGCTCAGCGGAAAGAGCACAGGCGTAGGAGTTAGAGGTCATAGGTTCTAATCCCGGCTTCTCCACCTGTCAGCTGTGTGACTTAGGGCAAGTCACTTGACTTCTCGTTGCCTCACTTCCCTCATCTATAAAATGGGGATTAAGACTGTGAGCCCCACGTGGGACAACCTGATGACCCTGTATCTACCCCAGTGCTTAGAACAGTGCTCTGCACATAGTAAGCGCTTAACAAATACCAACATTATTATTATTATTACCTTTTTACTTTTTGGATTCTTGCGTCGCTATATTATGAAAAATCACATCTGTGTCTCAGCATTTAGAAGTTTTCAGAATCAATGTCTCTCATATGCCTCTCCTAAATTTCAAAGGGTTCTAATCCTTATGTTTTTTCTCATCGGTCCCAAGGAACAAGCCTGCTCACCTAACTATCCCTCCCTCTCTTCTCTCTCTCTTGCTTATGCCTTTCCTTCTGTGTGGAACTCCCTTCCTCTCCCTACCTGCCAAACCCTCTTGAAAGTCCACCTCCTGGGGAAGTCTCCTCCAATTAATTCCCATCTTCCTAAACCTACTGATCCCGACAGCCCATTCGATGTTTTTTTGTTTGCATTCCTCCCCAGCGCTGGCGTGCAGACCAATAGACTGCTTGGGTCATACACTCCCAAGCATTTAATAAAATGAGATTGCACAGGGGCGACTCAGTAAATATCAACAACTCATTGATTGGCCCATCAGTCGATCACTGGTGTTTACTGAATGCTTACTGTATGCCATATACACTGTACTGAGCACTTGAGAGAGTAGAGTAGACTTATCAGTGCTTTGCACATAGTAAGTGCTTAACAAATGCCATTATCATTATTTAACTGACCCGATCCCCACCCTCAAGGAGTTTACGGTCCAGCAGAAGCAGTCTCAACACTTAATCTGAAAGTTTTTCATTCAGTCTCTAATATTAGAACTCATTTGAATGGAAAGGTGCGCCCACACTTAAAGGAGACGGGAAATAAAAGGCAAGATCCTGCTGGGGGGGAGATGAGATGCTTGGGGAGGTGCAGTAACTCTGGATTTCTAGTAAACAATTTGATGGGGTAGAAGCTATAACTTTCTGAATGGGTCCCTCCTGGCCCAAAGAGGTAATGAATTTCCAGTAGGAAGGGATCTGGCCCATGGGATCTAAGTAAAGAGTTGCCCCTTGCATTTAGAAGCAGAAATATAATCTCCAATTGGTTAATTTAATAAACTGCAGCTGGTGGTTCTTTTTCCAACATGAAGGGCATGGAAAATAGCACTGGCCTTTAATCCATCTCTTTGCTGGACTTCATTCATATAGTTGGAGCCCAGCTGATGGGGTTTCAAAACCGTTTTCTCTCTCAGGAAAAAAATCCCCTACTCTTCTGTATTTTTGAGGAGGAATTTTGCGGGTCGTTCATTGGTATTTAGAGTGCACTGTATACTGTTAAGGCAGATATGGGTTTAACTGTCTATTAGCCCTATTTGGAATTTGACACATGATGAAAGTGGAATTGGAAGAGATGGAGAGAGGACAAGAGTCTCCCAGGCCTCCTATGTCAGTGTGCTGGAGAGGATAGAGACACTACATGTCACACCAAGAGGTCTTGCGAACTAAGGTGTCTCAGTCATTAACGCGCTCTAATAATAATGTTGGTATTTGTTAAGCGCTTACTATATGCAGAGCACTGTTCTAAGCGCTGGGATAGACACAGGGGAATCAGGTTGTCCCACGTGGGGCTCACAGTCTTAATCCTCATTTTACAGATGAGGGAACTGAGGCACAGAGAAGTTAAGTGACTTGCCCACAGTCACACAGCTGACAAGTGGCAGAGCTGGGATTCGAACTCATGAGCCCTGACTCCAAAGCCTGTGCTCTTTCCACTGCGCCACGCTGCTTCACGCTGACATTCCCCAGCTTGATCTGTTCTCCTTTAATTGAGCATCATTCTTCTCCTCCCTTCCCGTCCCTCACTGAAGGGAGCAACAGAGATCCCGTCCAGGCCCTGTGACAATCTCTGCCTTACCATAAGGCTCTTACATATGCAACTTCCAGATTACAAACTTGAATCGATTGGCTGTACCGCTTCCAACTCGCCCGCAGCACTCGTAAGAATGGTGGGTTTTGGCACAGCACGGAGGGAGTTACTAGGGCTCCGAGTGACTGAAGGAGCCCAAGGCATCAGAGAGCTAAAAAGAGGGACTTAGAATGGTATGGCATGTATTATGTCTGGTTTACAAACTCCCGTTGTTCTCAGAAGACATTTGCATACTAATAGCAGTGTTTTGTGGCGAACCGAGATGGAGAGAAGATCACAGTGGTGCGGGATGGGTTGGAGCAACACAAGAGGAACTGAGAGAAATAAATTGCCGCTATGAAGAAATATACAGTACTAGTCCATCACCTGTGGAGAGAAATGCTAATTAAATTCTAAGATCATTCTTATATCAAATGAGCAATTTAAAAGAAGTCTCTCACTTGTGGTTAGGTGGCGTTTCTGTCTATTGCATCATAAAGGGTCGGAACTCATCTCTGTGATTAATTGGCTTTTTGATTGCTTGACTTCTTTTTTTTTTTGTCAATTAGAAGCTCCATTCCTACTTTGCTCTGTGCACCAGGAAAAAAAAATGCCAAAATTCGTAATAAAGGAGATGACAACAGAACAGATTAGTGTCAGCACAGCATGCTCCTTATAGGAAGAAATGGTTATGCATATTCACAGCCAGATGAAGCCTGTCACTAATAAAATATTTCAGGGATAGGAGTGAAGCTGTGTCAACCTTTTCAGGGGATTAATACAGGACGAAGTAAATGTGTACCAGCTACAGCTGTGACTCTAAAAACGTAAACAATTTTACTCTCAGGAGGGGATACTGTTCATAATTTGGTTTCCCTGAGAAAAAAACCTCAGACACTTTTCCAAAAAAGTATTTTCCAACAGCCGTCAGTGTTCTAGGTCACAGGTACCACTTAAATTCCAAATTACTACATGTGTTTGAATTGTTAAACTAGAATGATTTAGCCAAGGAGTTGAGAGTAATGTTCAAGTACAATTTAGCCGGGTACATTATAAGCTTATTTTCAAATCGGTGTATTAAACTTACAAAGAGATTTCACTCATCAGCCTTCAAGAAGGTATTCTTTGGGTAGTAGCTGGAGAATTTATGCCTTCCTCTTCCCCAGTGTAACAAGACAGATTATATGGGGTTTTTAAGAGTTACAAGAGCGTAGAAAGCAGCGATAAGGTCCTTAGGTCACTGTATATTGACGACATTGGGGTACAAGTCACTCACTTTTAATTGTCGTGTCTGTGGAGCCTTCTCTTGTAAGGGAGGGACCCGGCTTGGTCCAGTTATAAGGATTTCATGGCTGAGACCCTTGGTGAAGGAATTAACGATACCGCTAGCAATAGGAAAAATTGGTGGCTTTGACAGCTCCATTCTTTCATTCTTGGCAGTCCCATTCCCAGGGGTGCATGGAGGCAAGAGGCAGGTGACTAGAGGTGCAGTTCGCTGCAGATTGTCCCCAGAATTTTACACAAAGAGTCCATTTGCGACCAGGGTGACCGTTGCATAGAGCCAATACCGTATCACGGCACCATAAACTAGGAGATCGGAGTAGCCGTCTCCAAAGCCACTGCAGTCTTCACCGCCCTCCTCAGCCAGATGTTCTCCGGATTTCTGCTGGGGCTGTGCACTGGGCGAGACACTTTAGTGCAGGGAGGAATGGGTAACCCAGAGTGGCGCTTAGCAACTGAGTTGTGCATTATTCTCTTTTGTATCAATAACCGGTTTATAGAAAGGTAAAGAGCTCCATTAGAACAATATCGATTGTGATCATGATTGTTGAGGTTACCCATGCCATATTTGGATTCGAAGAACTGAACCACTTGGATTTTTTTTCCGTCTGGCTGCCGGGCTAGTCGTAAGGAAACGTACAATCACAAGAATCTGAAAGGGCAGTTTGTAAGTTTCTATTACAATCTGGAAAAAAAACAATACCCAAAAACTGCGGGAGTTGGGAGTGGGGAAAAGAAGCATACTCTATCAATTCACTGCCCAACAAACCCTACAACCATTTGGGCCTTTTCTAAGCCTTCTCGGGTGTTCTGATGGGAAGTGCTTGCCAGAGAGCCAAGAAATGTTATTTTCATTTGGTATTAAAGGTCTTGGCTCTTTCTGGTTTCATCCTTAAAAGCATGCTGTGTTAAAAGGATCCCCGTAACTGGAGCCAGTTTATTCTTCCATATCTAAGTTGGGAGGAGAAATTTCAAGTCATAGGATCAGCACTTAATTTGGGGTCCTATTTACCATCCAGGCTGTCAAAAAGTATTAACGTTAGGGTAAAATGAGAACCCAGAGTACAAAGCTGTGAACTGATGGCAGACCGTACACCTGGTATTAAATAGCATTATCCGTCCTGCTTGCTACAGTAAATAGGATTTCCGTATTATGATGTGTCAGGGCTTTCAGAGAAATCAAATTTACAAGACACTAAACTGCCATCCTCTCTGCTGAGCCGCTTTATTCTGGGATCTTTGCTTTCATATTAATCCCGTTGGTAGGAAATACTTGTATCAATTGTGCATGGAAATTATAATTTAATGATCTCTTCCTTTTCTCTATTCAGGGTTTAGAATGGACCACTGTGCTTCGCAGTGATCGCCCCGGGGCTCTGAAAAAAGAGATAATGTACAGTTCAGCCGCAGAGCCGTGTATTGCCTTTTTGTGTGCGCTTGTAATGATCGTGAGTGCTAAGATGCCTACAATACGGGTTTTATGTTTGTTCATAGTATCTCAACCTTTAACGTTTTCTTTACCTTCTGAAAGATGGTGCCGGTGCCGTAATATAATCAGATTCTATTACCGTGACAAGTTTTTTAAAACTACACACCACTTGCAAGGGTCAGAGCAAGGTAAGATGTAATAGGTTGTTACAAGGCTGAGGAAATCACATCTAAACTTTTTGTATTTCTATACAATATGTCTGGGTATGCTAGACATGCCTCTTCATTTAAAAACATAATAATGATCACCCTGATTCTTTTCACAGAGATCATCTCCCGCTGTTAACAGTATTACCTCAGGAAAAACCTTGCTTGTTTCCTGAATTTGAGCCTTAGGGTAGTGTGAAGCCATGGCACTGTATTCTTAGAAGTTAATATTTATGCCTTCGATTTCCAAACCGAGTAATTATTATCATTTCCACCCCTTTGGCTTTCAAAGGTTCAGTATAGTATCAGGAGCAGCCCTTTGAGGTAGGTCACTCGGTACCTTTGTCACCATTTTATTATTAGAATCATTACTATTATTATTTTATAGCTAGGAATTTGAGTGCAGAATGCAGAGCGGTTAGTAGTAATTCTTGATTTTGCACTTGGACCACGGACCTGTGCTCTAAGCCGGAATTTCATAAAGATTGGCCAGGCTCAGAGGTCTCATCGGCCTCATCAAGGAATAATACTAAATGTCCACAGATGCAGAGTTCAACCACAGGTTCTATTTGGAGTAAGTGAAGCAAACGTGATGTCCGATGTTAATTTGGCTTCAGAAGACCCTGTTCTAAAAAGAACAGGGTTGAGAGACAGAAATTGAATGGAGTGTGGTGAATGGAGTGGGGATAATGCAGCCTGGTGGGAGTGATAGTAATTGTATTTATTAAGCACTTACTGGGTGCAGGCTACTGGGAAAGAATGCACGGGTGGGAATTAGACACGGTCCCTGTCCCTCGAGGAGCTCACAGTGATGGGTGATGGAGGAAAGGGAGCATCTTGGCCCTTCCGTCTGCATCCTAGCGATGTTACCAGAGATTCTCAGCCGTAAATCCCAGCCACATAATAATAATAATGGTATTTGTTAAGTGCTTACTATGTGCCAAGCAATGTCGTAAGCACTGGGGTAGACACAAGGTAATCAGGTTGTGCCCTGTGGGGCTCGCATCCTTAATCCCCATTTTCCAGATGAGGTAACTGAGGCACAGAGATGTGAAGTGACTTGCCCAGAGTCACACAGCTGACAAGTGACAGAGCCGGGATTGGAACCACGACCTCCGACTCCCAAGCCCGGGCTCTTTCCACTGAGCCACGCTGCTTCCCATAGTCATTTTAGGAGTGCGCATACCCTGGTTAGCTTCTGCTGGGTCATAAAGCCTTCCAGTTCTTTCCTGGTCCTGGCAAGTTGAGGTACTGTGACCAGCAGCCTCCCCCCACAAGTCCCTACACCCCTATTGCTGCCACCATCCCTCATCTGCCAAGTGAAGCAGTGTGGTTCAGTGAAAAGAGCATGGGCTTGCAAGTCAGAGGTCATGGGTTCTAATCCCAGGTCCGCCACTTACCAGCTGTGTGACTTTGGGCAAGTCGCTTAACTTCTCTGTGCCTCAGTTACCTCATCTGTAAAATGGGGATTAAAACTGTGAGCCCTACATGGGACAACCTGATGACCTTGTATCTACTCCAGCGCTTAGAACAGTGCTTGGCACATAGTAAGCGCTTAACAAATACTATAGGTATCATTATTATTGTTCAAAGAAGGCATGGTGTGGGCCCAAGGAACTCAGAGGCCCACCAGGCTTCCAATGTCTTCGTTTTGCCAGATCCTATCTGCCACTGATGGAAAAGATGAGGTTGACTAAAATTAAGGGTGAAGATGTGGGAGGCTATTTGTCACTTTGCACGATTTTAAGTCATGGTAGAGGCGCGGGTAAGTTTTTGGGAGGGAAGCTCTGGAGGATTATAAGAAAGCCTTAGAGATTAATAAATACCTGCTCTTTATGGGGTGGATTTTTCGGTCTGGAGTTAGAATTGCTAAATTTCTTTTTAAAAATAGAATGCTTGATAAGTCTTGAACTAGTCTCTCATTTGGTGTGGGTTCTTGCTTAAGTGCAGAAATTTGGCAGTCGTCCTTGGAACTATTTGTTAAAATTCAAAAGTCTATAATTAAGGAGCAAGGCGTGTCATTTCTCTGTTGGGTCCTTAGAACATGATATCGTGTATCTTTTGAATTTGGCCCGGTATTCAGTTCCCCATATGCATTAAATGAGATGGCAAAAAGGGCAAGTAGTTTTAATTCCAAAAAGGGCTATAAGTTTCAGACGGTAGCTGATTACACAAATTTCAGTTGCATTCTTGTTTAAAAGTGCAGTTATGAGAAAGGTACTTATTGCATCAACTTTCAAAGAGAAAAATATTGCACCCAGTAAAGAGTGATGATAAAAGTTTGGGGGATTGGCCCCATGCATAGTCTAACAAGCAAAGATGCTTTTGACTTGAAAATCAGCCTTGGTCCTGCGGCTGCTGTCGAGATGGATGAAAACTAAGGGAGAGAGTGAGATGGTCCGGGGACAACTTTGTAGTTCCAAAAAGTGGAAGTGTCTTTTGAGCATCTCCTGAGTGCAATTTACTGTACTAAGCTCTTAGGAGTTATATCTGCTGTGTTCACCGTCTTCCCCCCCCCCCCACACCCATACACAAAAACCATTCTGTAGAGTTGTGTGCCTTAAATTAGCACTTGGACAGGTCAGGGGAATTAAAAGGAAATCAAGAGATGATTGGGAGAATGTGCGGGGTCATTCTGGGACAGAAGGCATGGGCCACAAAGTAGGGCTGTTGTACAGTAGGTAGGCAAGGGAGCTGAAATGAAACTGATTCAGTCGCTGCCTCTTTATATCTTAATTACCTTTATAAGTTAGGCCTGGATTTATTAATGAGCCTTTTGGGATTTGTGGGCTGTAGAGGATAAACTGGTGGTCTCCTAAAGAGCAGGGAGGTCTTAGGTGTTCAATCGCATTCTCTTGACAGGTGGGCTCAGCACACTATAGATGAGGAGAAAAGTGGCAGGCCCGATCCCATTTGGGCAGCTCTGATGGAAGCCGAAAGTAGAGACACCTCAAATTGCTTTTGTATGGCTGACAGAAAATTAAATCATTTCCATTTATAGAAATCAAAAAGAAAAAGGCTTCATCTCATAAAATCCTTGAAATAAAAAAAAAAACAAAGCGTTATTACAGTTCACTGCCAGGTAACTTTTCCTGTTGCCAGTCTACCTGCTGAAATTTATTGAGCACCAACTGGGTCTTCTGAGCAAAGAAAAATAGGAAATCATTCAAGATCCCTCTCCACCCCACCATTTATTTTCTAAATAACTCTTTAAACTGAAAAAAAAACTAGAGAACCTGAATTGACAGGAAGTCCAAGATGTTCCTGAAAGAAGTCAGCATCCTAAAATGTGTGGTCAGTGATTAAGGTCTTAGGAAAAAGGGCTTTTTCCAGATTGGAGAGTGTATGTTACCTGTAGTGGAAATTTTAGTGATCGTGTTGTAGGAGGAGGAATAGAATTTAGTGGTATTACTGAGTATAGTGTTCTATTTAAGTGCTTATCATTATTACTTATATATATGTATATATATATAATAATAGTAATTATGGCATTTGTTAAGTGCTTACTATGTGCCAGGCACTTTACTAAGCCCTGGAGTGGATACAAGCCCACCAGGTTGGACACAGTCCCTGCCCTACATGGGGCTCACATTCTCAATCCCCACTTTACAGATGAAGGGACTGAGGCCCAAAGAAATGAAGTGACTTGTCCAAGGTCATACAGCAGATAAGTGGCGGAGCCTTGATTAGAACTCATGACTTTCTGACTCCCAGGCCTGTGCTCTACCCACTGCACCATGCTGCTTCCCACAAAGCAGCGTGATTTAATGCTGCGATGCTGACCTCATTCAGGAACATCTTGGATTTCCCCTCAATTCAGTTTCTCTAGTTTTTTTTTTTTTCAGTTTAAATTTAAAGAATTATGTAGAAAATAAATGGTGAGGTGGAGAGGGATCTTGAATGATTTCCTGTTTCTCTTTGGCTCAGAAAGCCTAATTGGTGCTCAGTAAGAATATATGTATTACATGTAAAAGTTTGGGGGATTGGTCCCGTGCATCATCATAACAAACAAGGATGCTTTCGACTTGAAAATCAGTGTTGGGTTGGAGGTCCTCCGGCTGCTGTTGAGATGGGTGAAAACTAAGGGCGAGAGTGAGAAGGTCTGGGGACAACTTTGTACCAAAAAGTGGAGGGAATCGATTGAGCAGCTCCTGAGTGCAATTCACTCTACTCAAGTGTTTATAATTATCAGTACTTATGTGCCAAGCCCTATTGTATGCTGGCGTAGATGGAAAATATTCAGATCAGTCCCTGTTCCAAATGGAACTACAATCCAAGAGGTAGGGAGAAAAGGTGTCTTGTCCCCATTTCATAGATGAGGAAAGTGAGGATGAGCGGCTTGCCCAAGATCAAAAACCAGTTCTGGAGCTGGACCTAGAGTGTGGGTTTTCCGAATCTCAGAACGTTGCTCATTCCACGAAGGCCCATGCTGTCGACAGGGATCCACAAGCCCATAGGTCAGAGCTGCAGTGTTCCAGGGATTGCTCTGGGATTGGTGTGAAGTGCTCGAAGAGTTAGTTCGTGATACGGAGGTACTTTATTCCGAGTGGTCATCGAGGTTAGAAGAATTGCAGGCCAAGAGGAGAAGTTCTGAAGGATGGGAGTTTTTACGCAAGAGGGAGAATCATATGTAAAGTGTCCCAAGAAGCCCCTTATGGGAGCCAGAGGCATTAGGGTGGAATCGTACACATGGGGTGGGTGAACTGTAATTCGGGGAGGAGGAAGAGGAACAACCCAGCTGTGGAAAATGAATCTTGTATAGAAAAAGCCAGGGCCACTTCTCTAGACGGTTAGATCCGGTCTATGAAGCAGTCTGTCTGGCTCACTGGGAGTGTGAAATCATCAGTGTCGTACCTATTACAAGATGTTTTCTCATCACCCCACTGGCTGGCTCCTCAAGTTGACTCTAGATCTTGTTCCCTTTTTGAAGACTGCCCTTTATTTTTCGGAGACCCTTATAAGGCACTCTCAGATACGAGGATTTTCTTGGAATTAAAATATCATTAACCTCAATCTGAATGCAAAGAAGCCTAAATAACCTTGCCATGGTCCTAGCTTTTCTAACTGGTCATTTTAAAGTATATTTTTAAATTTTTTGATACTTATTTCATCCTCCCCGCCCCCCCCTTCCTCCCTTGTAAAACTTGCTATCAGACTGAGATTCTGTTGAACTCTACCGCTTCCTATTTGACTTGAATCAATATCACTCGTGAAGTAAACTTAATGACAAAAATAAGCAGTTGTTGTGCTCTTAGAAATGGCATCAGAAGGCTCAAAAGATCTTGTAATGGTGGGTGGTGTTCTTTTATGCATTTATTCTACAATCTAAGGTAAAAGCAGGACTAATATTTAAATTGTTTTTCCTTTCAATACCATGAAATACTTTAAAATATGCCGTCGTACCTCCCGTTTCCCCAAAGTGCATTCCTTTGAAATTCAACGATTAATTTTTCTTGGAAACTTTTGTATGATCCATTTTCCAGGTCCCATAATAAGCAACGACAATTGATTTTTGCGGGCGCGCGTGTGTGGAAATCAGTTTATCTGCGGTTTTTCCGTAGAGCAAAATACAATGACTTATTGATATGGTCTGTCGTAATTCTCAATTTTGTCAAAATCAGAAATGGCAGACGTTGAGGAACAAAGCCTCTGGACTCTCCCAACATATGTACCCCCATATTGAAGTACCATATCGTCTCGCTCTTGGTCCAGTGGAAGGAAGAGAGCTCTGGGAATCAGTAGTCCTGGGTTCCTTGCTCCAGCTCTGCAAGTAGAGGAAGGCCTGCTGGGACTGTGTCATTGGCAGTGAAGCTTTCAGCCCGGCGAACCTCCTCGGGCATTTCAGGATCACTGAAAAATAGCTGTTTAACGTGAGCAACGGTGACCACGGCAGCTACCGAGGCGACTGCCTGCTGGATTCGATGCTTAAACTCAGCACTATCACCGTCATTTTGGCCCAGAATGATTTCTGCATGCATAATACCTTCATGTGCACTTTGTGGTGAGCGGCAAAGCCTACTCGCTTGCCGCCCCGGCAAGAACGTGAGTGGGAGGGCTCCCTGACTAACCATCGACACTACAGAAAAACAGTTCACTTTTTACAGGTTCTTAGTTAACGTGTTCCCAGTCCTGAGACTTCCTTCCTAAGGAAGAAATGATATGCTTTCGGTGGTCAGATTGAAATAAAAGACCTATAAAAAAAAATTCTCCCACGCCAGTCCCTATGTCCCTCTGATCCCTTTTTTTTCGTCCTCTTGAATTTTAAAATAAGTGTAGTCTTGTAAATTTTAGTCTCATTAGGCCCATGGAAGGGAGAGGGGAGTGTGGCATAAAAATTTAATATTCCAGCATCTGATTGATTGTCCAATATACCGCCAACCGTTAGGCTCTTTGGCCCAAGTAGGTCAAAGTCACCTAAATTTCTGTCTTCCATCCAACATGACAGCTTTTAAACATTTTGGTTTTCACCTTTGCTCTAGAGACTTCTTCCACTGGTAACTTAGGTTTGCTATAGCTTTTTCATTTTTATTCTATTTTTGTATTTGATATCTGTAGCCTCTCCTTTGACTTGAACTGCTCTTTTCTCTCTTTCAAATCAGCCAAAACCCAACTCAACACCAATCACTGTTTTGACTCACTGTTTATCTCCGTTGTTCTTTAGTCTATTTTTGATCCGTTTGCTATGTCTCATTTCTAGGCCAGCTTCAAGTTTTTAATTTAAGTTTCCTGGTGAGACAGGCGCGAACATCTTCATTTGAGGTTTTCAGTGTCATCATATCAACACCAAATGGGGAGCGCAGCCTTTGTTTATTGTTTATTCCCCAAATGGAGAAATCTAGGCTGAAAGTGATTTATTTGAAAGTGTTCAGTTTAGCAAGTTATTCTTTATTATTCAGCTGCTCAGTGTACAGGGTTTTGTCAGAACTCCTAAATTAAAAACTTCATGAATGTTCCTCAGATTTGCAATTTATGTATTTTAACTCGTTGTTAAAGGAGAGGATTTCTTGCTTCAACACTTTCAGTTGTTTATTCTCTCCAACCATGGCTAGGGATAATTCCCACAAAATGGAGTTCTAACAGCAGAACTCAAGTCTTCCCACTGTTTTACTGAGAAGAGTGGATTGGAGGTTGAGTCGTCCACACTGGCCGTAAAAGGGACAATTTGCAAATCTTAAATTTTCCAGCTATCCGCCTCTGGAAGGGTGGATGGTGGGAGGCAGTCTGGCTCAGCAGACCCCTGTTTGGGCTTGGACATCCAGCTAATAACAACAAGAGAACTTATGGTCCCAGGAATGCTCTGAACTGGCTGCCAGTGGTGGATGGGCGAGGAGAGCCCCAGCCTGGTAGAGAGTTACAGAGTTTCTCACAAATATTAACTGAGTTTCTCTTTTTTGGGGGTGGTCTATCCCCACATAGGCTGAGCGAGCATACCCTGTTTTGCTCATCTATAGGGAGTTCATCTTACTATGCACCATTTTCCCCTCCCTCTCTCCTTAGCAAGCGGAGCGCTTGCCTGGTAAATATATAGCCAGCACAAACATCGAGCCCTGTAACTTGTTTGAAATTTACTAGCCAGCAGGAATCTAGTAGTTCAGGTTTTACGATATGCAAGTGTAGAACTTTTTTTATGGAGTTTGCTTCAAGATGCTTATGGGGATTGCTGCCCAGTAAAAACACCAGGTAGTTCCTTCATTAGCAAATTTCCTTCTCCATTTGGCTTATATTAATCACCCAAAATTTGAAGATATATAGACCTTAAAACAAGTAACTGGACACTCTCAAAGTCATCGCAGGTGAAAACATCTGTTTCTGTTTATAATTATAACTGCAATATCCTCACTTATGTTTTTAAGGAGCAAAGTAAAATATGCAATCAGTAAGTTCTTAAAACGTGCTACCGACTAGAGGAAAGATGTAATTAGAGACTCTGAAATGGTTTATGTGACAATTAAGTATTTTGAGATAGGCTTCATTTTATTTGGGAACTCTAAAATGATGAAACTAAATTGAGATCTCTCAATTTCTTATAAAACGAAACCCAGTGGACTTAATGGGATTGTAAACTTCTGCAGTACTCAACTGAGCCAGCCCCAAGGACCCCTATTCCTGTAAGGTGTCTGTGCTGCATGTCACAGAACATTAAGAACTAAGTCTATGATATCAAGGTCAATATATCCTTGGTGTATTTCCTACTAGTTGGTTCCCTGCAATAGTACATCGATGCGAACTATGTGTGCTGGTAGGATATTGGTATTGGCGTGAATTGGCCTTTGGAAGGCATATCGTGTCGGCTTCTAGAGAATGCCACTGGTAAATGTGGCCTATTCCGAAGACTTAACATGCATCCTGATTTCATTTGTACCTTTTAAGGAGGTTTCGGGACTTCACAGGCGATAATTAAAGACCTCTTTGCCATTTGTAGTACCGATATTTACAACTCAAGACATTTTACAGGTCAGTAAACTGAAGTTCCCAAGGGTGAGCGGAGTTGTCCGCTGGTGCACATTAAGTCACTGGCAATGAAATAAAGCCCAGAAGCCTTGACTCTGCCGGGTTTAACAACTGGACAGCCTTCCTTCCCTCAGTGTGTACGGGAGTGCACCCTTAAGTGCTTGGGTTAGTTATGTTTTCCATTTTAAGCAGCAATTAGCTTTTCATTTTAGATATTTTATGGCAGTCCATGTGTATCTTTCATTTGGAGCCTTAGCTTATCCAGCTAATAGCCAGCAATTTAGTTATATATGAAGCAGTAGCTCTGTGAAATACCGACGCAGCCTTGCACTAAATGACTTTGCAAAGCTAATGCTCAGACAACCTTCTCTTCGCATATAGAGCCTCATTTTCACTGCTGTCAGCCTGAGTGATATTTTAATTTTTCGGCCTCTTAGAAAACTTCAGTCTCTCATCCAGTAGATAAATGAACGAACCCCCAGGAAACACCGCAGCGTGTTTTTGTTGGGCAATGCAATAAATGCGGAGTTAATAAATGTCTGGTCCCATCAGGAGGAGGCGTGTGATGAGTAAATGATGGGAAAAAGGATTCGGGAAACAGGTGATCGGTCCAATCTAAGATGACCGACCATTTCTTAATAACCTGGCCCCCAGATGAACACAGAGGGCTTTCACCGGCCAAACTGCCGTTACCCACTGTAACCCAGAGCCGTTTGCATCCAGCATCCGACGGATTGAGTCAGTGGCATTTGGGGTTCACTGAGCAATAACCCACTGATTCCAGACCCAGACTGTCTCCTGGAGGGTTTGCTGTATCGTAATTTCCGTGACGAGGTGGGTTGGAAGAAGTGACGCTTTGGGGATTTAATTCGCATTACTAATTCCAGATTACAAGCCCTACATTCGTTTCTCCATTGTCTTTTAATGAATGCCTTATATGCGTCCCTTGAGATGTCTTCAAATCATGAAGGGTAGGGATCTCATTCATATTATTCCAGGGGTCTTATCTGTAGGGTGTGAGGCTGGTAAAGGAAACCCCCCGCACTCTCTGCAGACCCTTTCGTGTCAACGAGGTAGGATCTTGTCTACCAACTTCGGTGTAGTGTACTCTCCCAAGTGCTTAGTACAATGCTCTGCGCGTAGTAAACACTCAGGAAATGCCATTGGTTGGTGGATTGATTGCTTAGCAGATGGATCGTTGAGGCCGGCCCGCTAATTCCCTTACGTCTGAGGAGACCATCAGGAGAAATACTGGCTCGCTCAGAGCAGGGCGGGAGAGGCGTTACACCCCACTGCCTACCTTAGAATTGCTTTACAGATAATAATGTTGGTATTTGTTAAGTGCTTACTATGTGCAGAGCACTGTTCTAAGCGCTGGGGTAGATACAGGATAATCAGGTTGTCCCACATGAGGCTCACAGTTAATCCCCATTTTACAGATGAGGTAACTGAGGTGCAGAGAAGTTAAGTGACTTGCCCACAGTTACACAGCTGACAAGTGGCAGAGCCCTGAGTCGAACCCATGACCTCTGACTCCGAAGCCCAGGCTCTTTCCACTGAGCCACGCTGCTTCCTCGACAGATATGTCGAGGACAATCTCAGCTGGGAATAGGATGAATATATAAAATAGCCGAGACCTGTACAAGATCAAAGTAGCAGCGAAGCTTAGTGGCAAGAGCACGGGCTTGGGAGTCAGAGGCTGTGGGTTCTTATCCCGCCTCCACCACTGGTCTGCTCTGTGACCTTGGGCAAACCACTTAACTTCTCTGTGCCTCAGTTACCTCATCTGCCAAATGGGGATTGAGGCTGTGAACCCCACGTGGGACAACCTGATTACCTTGTATCTATCCCAGTGCTTAGAACAGTGCTCGGCACATAGTAATTTTTCTATGTCATTATTCGTAGTCATTATCATTATTATTATAAAATGGAAAATAAAAGAGGAAGGTTGTAACTTATAATGAAAGGATGAACGAAAGTCCCTCCTCCTTCTGCTGGGATACACCTTTATTTCTGAATCAAAGGGGCTTTTAAAACAATTGTCATCTCTGGATCACCTCCTTTCCCAAAAAGTAAGACTTGGGTTTCACAAGGAGCTTATCGCAGCATTGCTTCTTGGAAGAATCGGCCTCAGAACATTGCCCAGTGCATATTAGTAACTTGCAAAGTCAGCCTTTCAGGAATCCTCAATTTCTAGAACTGAGTGGCCCTATTTTCATGCCTACTTCATTCAGCTTCCCGTAACGTATTATTAAATGACTCGCGGTGCATAGAGAATGTGTTGGTTTATTGTCGTGTCATACTCTCCCAAGCGCTTAGTACTGTGCTCTGCACACAAGAAGTGCTCAGGAAATGCCATCGACTGACTTTAAAGATAATTTAACCTCCAATTTTATCATGTTCCAGATCTGCCTGAATCAGATTCAGCTCTGCATTTGATGAGTGAAACTGTTCATTCTGGCATCAGTTTTAAAGCATTCAGTTAAGCAGACTCTTAATCAACAATTACATAAGGGGGCTGGACAGAGGTGATAATGCAGAGCCCTTTGAGTGTACTGTGCCACATAGAAAATGTGCCATGGAGAATCAAGTATTCCAGTGTACTGCCTTCTGACTGAGAGCCATTATATCTGAAGCTTAGACTTTTCAGTGTATTCCCATTCACATGCATATTTCTGTGCAAAATCTTTCAAAGGGCCTTTCCTTTGAATTACAAAAAGATAAACATGTCTTTGAATTGAATAGGTGATCTTTTGCCATTTTTGAAATCTTCATTTTACTCCTTTCATATCTGAGAATTTAACCCTTAGATCGAGAACTGTGGCTTTCACATTCATCAGAGTGCCTTTATATGCAAAGCGAACACAAAAGAAAGCCAGGTTCCAGTTATTATTGCTTCCAAAACTGGACTCAAAGTGACTAAAGGAAATTAAAACTTGAGATAGGTGTTCCGTCTGAAAGTCACCCCTTGGAGATCTCAGCGTATTTATTAGATGACATTCATGTCACAAATCTCTGAGCCTGCAGTACAACAAAAGTCGAGGTGGCATGAATTGGTCCAGTAATTGAAAAGGCCTGTTTACGTACTCTGCATTTTTTGTTAAATATAGTATTATTAATTCTCTATTTTGTTAGGCTGCGATGAGATCAGATGAAGTCTGAGACTAAAGCATATTTGACTGTGAGGTCCGAGGCTTTTTCTGATGTTCTGTGAACACAGTTTTATCTTGGGTAGAGAATAGAGTTGCCTGTGTCCATTTTTCGGTCTTGAGTCATATCTTAATGGCATATTCTGTCATAGATGGGGAATTCAACCTCTGGAGATGGTCTTCCAAGATAGCAGGTGTAACATTGTAAATATTTCAACTGTAGGGACGACCCTACAGTCCAGAGCTAACCACATTATGCCATTTCTGAGCCAAAGGACCCCAGTCAGTATGGTGCCCGTTTAATATTATGGTCCATTAATTTTCAAGTTCACTGTTGGTTGAACTTATCCCCACAATATTATTCTCGATCTGTCATTAGGTCCCTGTGGAACATTCTTCCCCAACCCCCATTTGTAACTCAGAAGGCTCATTTTGAACACTCACTGTAGACATAAATTCCCTCTATTAGTTTGGGGATTCATTCATTAAATTATATTTATTGAGCACTTACTAAGCATTTGGAAAGTACAATTCAGCAATTCAGTTCAGCAATAGAGACGATCCCCGCCCACTCCGGGCTTACAGCCTAGAAGATGCAAAAGTTGCAGGGATTGGGGAGGCATGGTAGGGGACAGATGTAAAGACAGATTTGCATTTGAATTTGCACCTTTTATTCACCCTTCCTTCAGCCCCACAGCACTTACGTCTATATCCAGAATTTATATACATTAATGTTTGTCTTCCTGTCTAGACGGTGCCTTGTGGGCAGGGAACATGTTTGCCAACTCTGTTGTATTCTACTCTCCCAAGTGCTTACTACAGTGCTCTGCGCACACTACACTCTTAATAAATATCATTGATTCACTGAGTGTCTAGCATTTGCAGAGCACTGTACTAAGTCCTTGGGAGAGTGCCATAGAGGTAGAAGACATACTCTCTGCCCACAGAGTTGACCAAAATTGATGGGTAGGAAGGCACTAAATAATAACTAATGAGAGGAAGAAGTGTTCAAATAGTAGGCAGTGTGAATGATCACATACGTAAGTGTAACGAGAGGTTGAATGTAACAGTGCTGAGATAGTTTGGAGGATGTGGCCTGGGGAGAAAGGAAATCAATTAGGGAAAGCCTTCTGGAGGAGTTGATATTTCAGAAAGACTTTGAAGAAAGATTGAAGTATGGTTAGGTATATTTGCCTGGAGATGGCATTCCAGCCAGGAAGAAGGGAATGAGTCAGGGGTCAGAGGATGGAGTGTTGAAAACAAGGAACAGTGAGAAGAGAAGGTGGGTTGTGGTGTTGTGATAATAATAATAATTGTGATTTTCATAGTGGGCGGGGAATGTGACTACTATCTTTGCATTGTACTCTCACAGTCGCTTGGTACAGTACTCTGCACACAGTAACCTCTCAATAAGTACCGATGATGATCGCAGTTTTCGTTAGTACTTACTATGTGCCAAGCAACGTACTGGGCACTGGGGCAGATGCAAGAAAATCAGTTTGAACTCAGTTCCTGTTCCACATGGAAATCATAATCTACGTAGATGGGATAATTTAATAGTAGAAGAGAGTGGAAAGAAATGGGGGAGAGTGCTGGCCGAGTGCCTTAAAGCCAATGATCAGGCATTTCAGATTGATGTGGAAAAGAAAGGAATAGATTTTTGAGAAATGGAGAACGGTGGGCAGAGTGTCATTTTAGGAAGATAATTCTGAGCAGCAGAGGTTGTGTAGTCTGGAGACAGGAAAGGTTTGGAGGCAGGGATGTCAATGAGGAGGCTGGTAAAGTAGTCAAGCCAGGATATGTCTAGCACATGGAGCAGGGTGGGGCACATGTCTCTGGAGGGAATCTGGGAAATCCTGTGAAGGAAAAATGGAAACAATTTAGCAACAGGCTGAATATGAGAGTTAAAAGGGAATAAGGAATCCAGGAATAATGCCAAGGGACTTCCAAAATAGGGAGGACAGTGGACTTGTTAACAGTAATGGCAAAGTTAGATGGGGGCGAGGATCCTGATGAGAGGATGAGGGACTCTATGATCAATACACTCAACCAACAAACCAGAAAGCCTCAATTTTGGGTTGTTAATTTCCCGATTGGAAGCTCTCAGGTCTTCTCAGGAGATTCTAGGATGAGTGCAACTGAAAGTCCTGCACAAAAATGTGTGGACACTCCCACCACCAATGCCCCCATGGGGTTAGCACTTATACTTTGATCCCACATTCCAGTTTCTGCATTATTTTCTGGATCTGGGACAGTTCCATTTTGGCAAGACATCTATTTCGATGGTGGCAGACTCGCACTTTCTGTCATTTCAATCGTTGCTGGGTTCTACATAGATAATGTTTATTTTAGATGGGCTATTGACTCTGCATAATGCCAGTTCTGGAAATAGATCTGCAAATGTGATCCTGTCAGTGATGGTAAATTCAGCCAACGGTGAGGTTTCTCAGTGATTGCAGGTGCCATGAATGCAAGTGATGGTGGTGAGAGTCACAGTTATTAATAAACAAGTTGAAATCTGAATTCACAAAACAACTTTCCAAGATTCGTAATGAAGTTATTTGGAAATTTAAGAATGGGTTTTCTCACATCTACCTCTCAAAGCACCCTCTCTTGAAAGCTTTAACTTTCAAATTCATTGAAGTTCATTTGAATTGTTTCGTTCTTTACTTCAGAGGTGAGAGACCGTGTGGCCTAGTCATAGAGAGCAGAGGCCTAGGAATCAGGACCTTGGTTCTCATCCCAATTCTGCCGCTTACCTGCTGTGTGACCCCAGGCAAAGCACTGCTAGATTATAAGCACCTTGAGGGCAGGGATTGTGTCTCCCAACTCAATTAATAATAATAATTATTATATTATTAATAATAATTATTGTGGTATCTAAACACTTTTGTATTTCCTCAAGGACACTGTACAGGGCTTTGCATACAGTAAGCACTCAAATACAATTGATTGATTCTCTGTGCCTCAGTTTCCTCATCTCCAAATTGGAGATTAAAATAGCTGTTCTCCCACTTACTTGGATTATGATCCTTATCTTTATTCTACCCCAGTGCTCAGTATAGTGCTTGGCACAAAGTAAGCATTGAACAAATACCACTAGTCTTAAAATCCTCAACTGTTTTCTGTGAAAAGTCCATATTCTCCATTAAAGCACATGAATGTTATTACTGGGTCAGACCAATGGCTCATTCAACCCAGGAGACTGAATCCACCACTGGCAACAGGATACTTGGAGAAAGGGTAATGGCCTCCCTTGTTGACATCCATCTAATAGGTTGATCTAGCGTTGGATTAATCTATGAACCTTATTTTTTCCTTTCCATCCTTTACTTTCCCTCTAAATAACCACTGTGGATGGTTCTCTCCCACCACACCCCATCTATGACTATGCCCAAACCTTTCTTGAGCCTTCAAATAACTTTCAACCCAAACAGCCTTCTGAGATAACGAATTTCCTATGCGTGCGACCCACTGGGTGAAAGCCTGAGTTTGCTTGAGGTAAAAGAGAACTGAAATTGAGGTTAGACATTCGATGTAGAGAAAATGTTCCTGAATGTCAAAAACTACAGCTGATAAAGACAGGTTTGGGGAACAGATAGGATCAAGGGATCCGTGGCTTCAGACACACTGGATATCTTTGCTTTATTATAAGCCTCACATTGGACATATGCACCCCAACCTTCCACTCCGTGTTCTCTCCTCTTGCTAGAAAATCCAAAAACACCCCTTGACCCTACTTTCCTTCCCATTTTTACAAATTGCTCATTAACCTTCTACTTAGGAGCAGTAATTAGAGTCATGAGAATAATGTGGAGCACTGGACAGATCTTAGCAGCATGAAAATGCAGTGGAAGAGGTGCCGGGGAGATTCTGGACAGCTTGAATCAGTAGCGAAATCAGTAACCACTGATTTGAGGCCCTGAAAATCATGATTGCTGGAAATGATGCCAGAATGGAGCACAGAATATCACGTGTGGTATACAGAGATGTGACTAGCCCTTTTGAGGTTGATGAAGCAGCATGGCTTAGTGTAAAGATCATGGGCTTGGGAGTCAGGGGCCGGGGTTCTGATCCCGGCTCCACCACTTGTCAGCTGTGTGACTTTGGGTAAATCACTTAACTTCTCTGTCCCTCAGTGACCTCACCTGTAAAATGGGGATTAAGACTGTGAGCCCCACGTGGGACAACCTGATAAGCTTGTATCTATCCCAGCACTTAGAACAGTGCTTGGCACATAGTAAACACTATAATACCATTATTATTATTATGAAGGAAGCTTGCATCAATAAAAGAGAAAGTTCACTTTTAAGCCATTTTATTGAAGTAGTTAGTAGTTGAATTGTTTCCTGGGGTAGATAAATGTTAGTATGTGGCATATATGTTATATAAACATCTCCAGCTATAGTTCTGGATCATTTACATTTTTACATTAAAGAGATTCAGTCCCAAAGGGGCTTAAAATGGAGCCGCAGGTGTGTGGTTTGGGATCTGGGGGAAGTAATGCCTGGAAGGTGGATCCCATTAACTCCTCGGATGGGTGGGTCTTTCAAGTATGTCAAATCCCATATTTTCGTGGCTAAAGAAAATATATGTCAGTATCTGTTTTGAAGCCTCAAGGTTATTTGTAGTGAATTGTGAGTGGCTTAAAGTACAAATTGTTTCGATAGTAGGGTAGAATAAGACTGTTGCTTCCTTTATACGAATCACTATTGTACTTGGCTTTCTTTTGGTCTTCCAGCTGCAGAGGAGTCTGTGAGCTTGTCTCACTGTATGTCTGTTACGTCTACATAGCACCTTTCTTCAAAGATTATATGAGACGAGCTGCGGAATAAAACGGAGCGAAAACCTGGGATGTGAAGTCAGTACGAGTGGTGCTTCCTAAATAGAGTCATCTGGCGGGTGTTCTGTGTAACAAACGTGGTGACAGCTCATTGAACACCTTAGAAATAAGACTTGTGACATTGACAGTGGAGCGTACCACGTCACAAAGTCCTCAAGAGATTAGAGGGTTTCATGCTCTGGTAGCATGCAGTAATTTAAGAGTTACCATCCAGGTACTCAAGTAATTATGGTACATCCTTGGGATAACTCTTAGGGTAGCTGTGAAATTGCTTCGTCTCAACGCCGTAGATGAAACACCCAAGACCCAGGGCTATGTCGAAAATAGAAAGTGGATATGAAGGAAGATCAAAAAGTAGGGGCGGTTGGGGGAGTATCACGGGGAAAAACAAACACACAAAACAGAAAGATCTGCAACTAGGTTGTCATCGATTTTTGTCGAGTTTAAAATGTTCTGCAGTTTACGACACCGAAAACATATTGGCAAAGTTCGCAAAGCTTCAGGAGTGGCAGTAAGAAACATGAGCCTCTTGTCTGGAGTGAGGAAGGAGAGCTAATAGAGCTCTGAATGGGGCAGTTCTGGGATGTCATCTGGTCCAGACTTCTGCCCTCTCTAGCCCGAGCCCGATGAGAAGTGAAAAACTGGGGCTTTTCAAATAATTTACTTGCTAGCAGGGCCAATAAATAAAAGACCTAAAGCTCCTCCAGTGTAGAGAGAACAGCATGGCTTAGTGGGCAGAGCACGGGCCTGGGAGTCAGAAAGACCTGTTCTCTACACATAATAAGCACTCAGTAAATGCGATCGATTGATTGATTATCCTTCACTTACAGCAGGGCGCAGTTTATCAGGAAGATGCGTGTGATCCATCTAAACTCACCTGACATGGGCCCTGTCCCATCCTCACAGGGGTGGACCACATTTGACTCGGGCAAATCTTAAAGCACTACACTTAAGGTTCTCGGAGAAGAGACGATTTAAGAGTTGGATGGCGTGGAGGGGTGTTTATGGTTGTTCCCCCCCAGTGTTCACCTGTACCTATAGCAAGTAATATTGCGAATTGTTTTGTCTCAGCAAGAATTGTGGAGAAACCTGTCACAAGCAACTGCACAGTAATCTAGTGTCTTGGAGAAGTCCAATGTGTTTAGGGAGATGATAGCATGCCTAAGAAAAGATCCACCTTATACCTCACAAAGCAAAAAGACAGCACATATTGAAAAGATAGGACACTTCTGTTTTGTTTTTAAATGCCTGGGGCTGTGGGAACAGGAATAAGAATCAGTGGCCAGGCTTACCCACCATAAATCCCATCTAACTGGTTTATGCAGCACCGTTAACACCCCCTTCAATTATTGTAGAACAAATACTATGTGCAGAACACTCTATTAGTGATTATGGAAAACACAGAAAAAGTATAAGGCCCAGCCCTGCCCTTGAGGAACTTGCAACCAAATGGTGGACGAGCACACATAAATAAATACATGCACAATAGTTAAGAGAACACGAGAATAAATGTTTTAAATCTAGCACTTGTGGGAAAAAAAATGGATAAATGCCAAAAGATATGTGACTGCTGACACGGCTCTGAGGGGATGGCATCACCTCAAATGTTAGCAGTCCAGACTATAAACTCACTGTGGGCAGAAAACGTGTATACCAACTCTTATATTGTACTCTCCTGAGCACTTAATACAGGGCTCTGCACACAGAAGCACTCAAAAAAACACAATTGATTGATAAAGGTTATGAGGTTGTGGTGGTAGAGAAAATAATTAAATATCCTGTCCAGAGCACATGTGCAGTTTGTATTTTTTGCATCTTCACTCTCTTCTGGGGTGTCTCATTAATATTGTAAATATTCTTCCATTGTTTGTGACTTGGAAAATATTTAACATTTAGAATTTGCTGTAGGCATCCAAAATACAATTCTATATGGTCGACTGCAAACTCCGACCTATTGGTCAAAACTTGTTTCATTCAAGAACCGTAACTTAGATTTTTCTTTATTGTGTCTTTTCTCAAGTCATCCTGATAGGTCTCAGAAGTACTCTGTGGAATGGGAGGAGAAAGGTTATTTTTGCCTCGAGATTGTATCATGGTGCTTGTCTCCTAATTGGTTTGGGCATCCTGCTGCTTAATACCTGACACTTAACCCTTCTCCAATCTAACAGGGTTCTGTGGACTCTCTAGAGTTTCACAAGAGGTTCTCAGGGAGGCAGAAGAAGTTTGGGGAAATGAACAGGTCCTCAATGATGTTTATCAGTCAGTCGCCTAATAAGAGAAGTTTCTAAAGTGACTGAATAGAACTAGAAATGCTAGAAGAAAATTCCAAGTGGGTTTTTCCCCCCTCGCATGAAATATGTTGAAGATGGAGCGAAAGGAAAATTGTAAAGAAATTATTAATATTGTTTAGATGTACAAGTGACACCAGGACTTTGAAGAAATGCAGCATTTAAGAGAGAAGAGGTGATGACAGGAGTAAGGCACTGCTTTTTTTAAAAAAAAAAAAAATCATTCTTGGTCTTAGCGTGCAAAAGAAATAATGGGGAGGGCCGAGCATTGAAATCTGACCAGTGAAGGTGGATCACAGCTACAAAGGAAAGGAACCGTACTGCTGTGTCATCGCATTTAATTTTAGTAAATACTGTTTTAAGTGCCGAGAATCCAAAGCACTTTAATGAATATCTATATGATGGTTGGTGTATACTTATCCAGGAACAACTACAAAGGAAAGCATCTCTATTGCTGTGTCATTGCCGACAGTAGGGTAAGCGAAATATTGTACAATTAAGCATTTTGCGGATGACACCCAGTGGATGACATCCGGTGGCAGAGCCAGGATTAAGTCTGGTTCTCCTGATTGTATCCCATTGTTCTTCCCACTGGAGTTGGAAAGATATTGTACACCCTGGGAAGAGCAGGTGAGGAAGGTGGTGGAGGAGCAAAGGGAGAATCTGCCTGACTTAATCCAGTAAATACTGGGTAAATGCAGAGAATAGAAAGCACTTTAAGGAGTATCTAAAGTTTTTGAAGATATTTGGTGTGTACTTGTCCAGGGACTCCCTTATGGTTGGTCAGTGTTGGTTCACGTTTAGTGATTGTTGCATTGGTATTTTGCTATAACCATCTGGGCATCTCCTTGGGCAGATTCCTCTCTGCCTCCTAAATTCTCTCTAGCTTTACTTGGAAAGGAGCCCATAAGGACTTCGAGATGTCCCTCTTTAGGCAGAGTGAGCATGAATTTGGGGGTTCCGTCCTGCCACCCAGAAAAAATTGCAGAAGGACAATCACGTATATCCATTTTCCCAAGAGAAAAGTCTTTATGGGGTAGAAGATAGGGTGCAGATAGAGGGAAGGAAGACCAGTTATGTCGGTTAAATTAAACATCTCCTTCTTAAGCCGCTATATTTCATTTTTGCTGTAGGGAAATAGAGGGGAAAGTAACGACGTCAGCAATCTGGCCTAGTTGCTTGCCTGATTTCACCCAATCTGGGCAGCCAGGAACACAGCTTCCCCACGCCTACCCTTCCACCAGCCTGTCCAGCTCTATTATCTTCCGCAACTACCCAAATCGTCAGGGGGATAAAGGGACCAGAATGGGGAATGGTAAACATGAAATGCAATTGGACAATAAGGTGTCTGTGTTGACAGCCAGCCTTTATGGGCTTCGGAGGCAATTCCAGGCTCCAAAAAATATTATCTTCGTTTGCATCAATTGGTCCCAAGTTCATGTTGGCTTTGTGACAGTTGTTAAGTTGTCCCTTGCTGACTCATACCATAGACCTTCCTCCAAACAGACCTGTCCCTTGCAGACTTAGCCTAACAGCTGATCGAGTACTTTTATGGATGAAAAGTCAGTTACATTTGGAGGCACATCCAATCTTTTTTGGTTTTTCGAGTAGCATTTCATAATTCTACAAGATTGTAATAATTAATAATAATAATAATAATGGTATTTGTTAAGTGCTTACTATGTGCAGAGCACTGTTCTAAGCGCTGGAGTAGATACAGGGTAATCAGATTGTCCCTCGTGGGGTTCACATTTTTTATCCCCATTTTTACAGATAAGGTAACTGAGGCACAGAGAAGTTAAGTGACTTGCCCAAGGTCATACAGCAGACAAGTGGCAGAGCCAGGATTAGAACCCACGACCTCTGACTCCCAAGCCCGTGCTCTTTCCACTAAGCCACGCTGCTTATGGTATTTTAGTGACTAGAAAGTGTTAGTGCATTACCTTAAAGAGCTTAACTTTACCCAGCAAGAAATCTACCCATTAATCTGGCCATATTTTCTACAGTAATCCTGCTTCTTCACCCCTCTGCCCACTACCCAGCCACAGCTCCTCACACAGAAACACACATGCACTTCTTGGAAGGAAGGTTATAAATTTTATTTTTGATCAGACAGGCTGACATTTATTAAACATAGGTGTGCACAAAAGTGTCTTGCATTTACACCGAAAGTGTGTGTGTGTGTGTGTGTGTGTGTCTGGAGAGGGAGCAGGTGGGGAATGCTGCAGATATATATATTTATGTTTGTAGATTGAAATAGCCTTGTGCCATTCAGATAAATTTTCCTTTTTAAAGTGGAAGCCAATCATCAGATAATAAGGTGAAGTAACCCTTGCACTAGGAGGGGTTACTTACAGTATGAGCCCCTTGAAAGACAAGGACTGTGTCTGACCTGATTAACTTGTATCGTCCCCCAGCACTTAGGGTATTTGTTGAATGCTTACTATTTGTTGAGTACTGTTTTAAGAGTAAAAATAATAATAATTAGGGTTATCATACAGCAAGAAGCAGTGCAGCCTAGTACATACAGCACAGGCCTGGGAGTCAGAAAGACCTGGCTGCCGTGAAACTTTGCTCAAGTCACTTCCATTCTCTGTGCCTCAGTCACCTCATCTGTAAAATGGGGAATACGACTCTGAACCTTATGAGGAACATAGACAGTGTCCATCCTGATTACCTTATATCTACCCCTGCCTTTAGTACAGTGCCTGGCATAAAATGCCATAAAAAGAGGGTGGATCTTCAAAATATCAACAGCGATTATAATGTTAATGCTAAGGGTGAGAAAGCCTTGCTTGAGAGCTCATAGGAGTCACATCTGAAGCCTGCCTGTTGTGCTGACAGTTGGGATCAAAACTGGCTTCCACCTGGTGTTCGCTTTCCCCTGACAATCTTAGTAGAACTGTTATGAATGTCGAGTGGCTATTGGCAGGGGAGCCCATCGGTTCTCTTTCTTGGTCTCCGCTGAGAGAGGAACAGTCAGGCTCTCGTATGTTGAATAGTGTCTCCGTCATGTATGTAGTAAATGGATGGACCCTTGTATAATGGATTCTATGCAAGATGTGACCAGGACCTTGTTGGCGGATTCTGTCTTATGACCTTTCAGATTTGCGTTTAAGTTGTAAGAGAGAATTGAAGCATAAGATCTAGAATGAAGGAACAAGATAGATCGTTCCCCTACTAGACTTTTAAGTTGCTGGAGTGCAGGGGTGGCAGCTAATTAGCTCTCTTATACTCCCAACACTTAGTACGGTGTTCTGTCCACAGTCAGTGTTCAATAAATACTATTAATTGATTGATGGAGGATGCCCGTTGTGGGCAGGAGCATGATTTTGTTTTCTTTTATCAGAAGTGACACTTGAAAATAGTTGCTTTCTAGATTTAGGAAATGGATGTCTGGGGGAGAGGGGCCCGGGAGGCTTGGATGCCACAAGGGAGGTTCTGTCTGACTCCCGGGGTATGTAATAAGACCTTTCTCTCGACTATAAGCTATAAGATGTGATCCTTGCCCAAAAGGGATCACATCTACCACCTCTATTGTACTGAACTTTCCCGAGCTTTTAATACAGTACTCTGCACACAGTAAGTGCACAGTAAATGCTATTGATTGATTCAGGTGTGCAACACGGGCACATTTTTCAGGCTCAGATTTTTTAGTCTGATTAAAAAATTTTCAGGCTTGGGGAAAATTTTTAGGCTTGGGGAAAAAAAACAAGATTTTTAGGCTTGGGGAAAATGGCAGGATTCACCACATTTGGGTCTGCCGCATGTTATTATTGATTCTTATGCTCCCTTGACAAAAACCTACATCCTGGATTCCTCATTCCTTTGTCGTCTTATGCCATCGAGTCGTTTCCGGCCCGTAACGACACCACGGACACGTCTCTTCCAGAATGCCCCGCTCTCCATCTGCAATCGTTGTGGTAGTGGATCCAGAGAGTTTTCTTGGTAAAAATCCAGAAGTGGTTTACTATTGCCGCCTTCCGCACGGTCAGCTCGAGTCTCTGCCCTCGACTCGCTCCCATGCCGCTGCTGCCCAGCATGGGTGAATTTTGACTTGCGGCAGATTGCCTTCCACTCGCTAGCCACTGCCCAAGCTGGGAATGGAATGGGTAGGTCTCTGCCTGACTCTCCCTCCCATAGCCGAGACTGGTGGAGGACTGGAAACTCTCCAGGTGCAACCCCGAAGGGCCTCCTTCCTTTGGGGACCTCTGAATCCTTGTGGACTGGAGTCATGAAATAAAAGTATGAAGTTGAATGGTAAAAGTCATTAGGGAAGCTTGGGTTTCCTACTAAGAGGTACGTGGTTAGCCATAAACTGTGTAATTTGGTGCAAAGGGTTATCTTTATGTGTGCACTATACACTTACAGTTGTGGGTCCCATAAGGCCATTTCAGCCTTGCAGGCAAACTTTACCGGCAGTGGTGTTAGCTTTGAGGACAAACAGCATTGATATAAGCAGGTGATTCAGTGACCAATTAGCCATTAATCAGGAACAAGTAGCAGGCAGGCCAAATTTCTTTCAGGATATTTTGTAAAAATATCTTCTCATATATAAGTGACCTTAAGCTAATTGGAAGATTTTTCCCTGGGCTGGAGCTGGTCCCCAGGTTAAGATATGTTAATGTCAGGGAACTGCCAAGGGAAAGCTACATACTGTTTCCAAGACTCCGAAACTACAATCCGTTCTTAGAAAATGCTAGCAAAAAAAGGCATAGGTACCTATAGGGAGCTTCTGCATCTGGGGGGCATCGCAGGAAACTGAACAGATACTAGGCCTGGAAATTGGGTTTAGAACCAAGACTAGGGAAAAGGCTAGCTAGGAGGAAGGCAGTAAATCTTGTATTTGGGGCCATATGGAAAGCAGAGGAGCTTGATGAAACTGCCTGGCAGAGCACATGTTGAACAGAAGATCTGGGGAAAATGATGGTTTAAATTTGACCTGAGTGGCTTTCTGCTCCTTTTGCCCAGTACTAATGCTCGTTAAATAAATATTGAGTATTTTTTTCCTTTTCCTCGTTTTAAATCAAAGTTGCTTTCTGGCTGTTTCCTAACTCATGTTTTCCATATTTTATATAAAAGGAAACATCTACAGAGGGTGGTGTGATGGGTGTTTCTAACTGGACCACAGTGAGAGGGAGTTCATTTCAGATATAAGGCTGCCGCTGTGGTGGTTGATTTTAAAGTCTTGCAAGAAGCAGCATAGTCTAGTAGTTAGAGCATGGACCTAGGACTAAGAAGAAACTGGGTTCTAATCCTGCTCCACCACTTGTTCCTCTGTGTGACCTTCTGCAAGTCACTTAACTTCTCTGTGCCTGTTACCTTGTCTCTAAAAGGGGAATTAAGACTGTGAGCCATATGTGGGACATGGACTGTGTCCAACCTGATTAGCTTGTATCTACCTCAGGGCTTAGTTCAATTCTTGGTACGTAGTAAGCACATAACAAATACCACAAATAAAAGTCACCAGAACATCTTGTGCCTTTGGGATATAAATGCTTCTTATAGCTGAGTGAAAAACTAAGTATGCTTATTTATAAAATAGTTGATTTTTCCAATATGAGGAAGATCCTGGTGTTTATGGCCATAAGTGACGTCCTGCATAATTAGGAAAGCCCTGAAGTGGCTAAGGTACAAGTTGAGACATCGGAGTTAGTACCTTGGGTCAATTCCCCAACTTTCTGCACACACCCAGTTGTCCTTTAACATAGAAGATGTGTTCTTCCAAGACCCCTCGTTAAGGAAAACCCATGCCGTAATACTGATCGTGTCCGATACTATGGCATGCCATTTCCGAGCAGGCCTACCTCGTCAAACGAGTGTTCTCCAATGTCCTAAAACCGTTCTATCCAAAATTCACCATGAAAAAGTGCATTATGGCAGAACCGAATCTCTTGAGGCAGCAGATGGACATGGCCACATCTCAGTGCCACTGCTCCCACGGTTACTGTGAGTGGAGCAAATAAAGATAAAATTTAATTGAAATCGGCAAGAAATTGTGGGAAGAAATGACATCCCAAGCAATACCTTGGCTCGATCACAACTTTGGACACCTCCTCGGTCCCTTAAAGATATTTGGTCTGCAGGCTATTCTAGGGTTAATTTAATAGTTTGTTCAATGTGTGCTTTTTCATTATCTTTTATCCAGGCCTTTAACCCATCATTAGTGAGGCTCATCGACATTTTAGATGGGTTTTGCCTCGGCAGTTTTGGTTCCACTGGCAGGTGCTCACAATTAAACAAGGCTCCGGCATGAAGTGCCGAGCCATTCTCCTGGCATCTCAGTGACTGGCTGGTTGAGGGGACGTATACTCACTTCCAAAGACAGCAATTTTTGGCTTCTAGGTCTTCACCCCCAGTTTGGAGAAGGGTTTATAGGTCCCATGCTGCTGAAATAGGCCACTGGTTGCCTCTTATCCTTTCTCTGCCTCTCCCTAAATCTTCCCTGTGCAGTCCTAACTCTGCCGCAGAAAGCTGTTGGAAGGGTCCCTGAGACAGCGTGTGAGTCTCTGGAATTATAGTCCGGGCTCCCCTACCTAAAAGAGGGACCCTGGTAACCCCCGCATCGGAACCCCAAGGAGGATCAGCTGCAGGTCAAAACGTAACGCCTAACCTAGTGGAAAAGATATGGGATCGAGAGTCAGTCTGCTATGTGACCTTGGGCGAGCCACTTATCCTCTATTGGCCTCTGTTTCAAAAATGCTGTTGATTTTGTTCCTTGCCCTCAAAGATCTTATATTCTAAGAGGGCACTGAGGGGCTACTGGACCAAGCATAGGTCTTAGGAAACAGAGAACAGTCGGTGGAAGCAGGAGCAGAAATCTGAGACATTCTGCGGTCCCAAAGGGAGCAATGCAGCTCGCACTGCTGCCGTTCGTAGGTTTGGCACGATGTTTTGGAGATTCCTGTTTTGCCTCCATCCCAAGCTTTGACAGGCATGATCCAAGATTGGCACAGAAGTCGTGGGAGCTTTGATCTGATGGCATTGCCTGCAATTTAGTCAGGACTGCACCCTTAAAGTGCCTGACATGGATAACTGATATCTAAATACAAAGTTTAGACCAAGTTCATTTTCTAAGCCTCATTGGTCCTCAGTGCCATACTAGCCTTCATTTTTGTTTTCTGGTGTTTATTATGTTCCAAGACCCATATTTAAAGCTTTATTGTTCAGTTAAAGGTGTTCTTTTGAAAAAGACACTTCCCCTAAGGTAACAAGAACCCGGAAAAATGCTTGACTTATTCCATTCAGTCCCAGTCTGAAGCCACCTAAATGCTAATAGTTTGAAAGAAGTCTTTTTATGTTTCTTTCGAGTTGACTTATTGGACTATTTTATCCTTTGGAATGATGGTTTCTTTTATTCTTTTATGGGAAATAATGTGTTGGGTGCTTTCTCCCCCTCCCCCCCCCCCCCCCCCCCGGTTGGCTGAAAGAGCTAAACTACAGACCCAAAACAAAATACCATTTTCTGTTTAGCGAGACAAAAGCTTTGACCTGAGAAATTGTCAAATGTGATTTCTATACTTTGCACTTGTCCCCGGAGCAACTTTTTTTTTAAATGCAGTAGTGGGAAGATTTTTGAATCGGAAGGGGAAAGGATTGTATGTCAAGAAGGTCATGATCAAAATAGTGTAAGGATCTCTCACTAGCCTAGACGGGGAATTACTAATAAGCGGAATATAAATAGTTGGCAAATATGAAGTGCAGTATTTCTATTTGCAAAGTGATAATCTGTTAAAAGACTAACGGGGAGAAGATCACTGGAATTGCACTAGCTCTCCTGACTTTTTACTCTTTGTTTAAGGTAGTCGTGTCAGGTTTGTCCTAGGTGATTTCAACATAAAGACAAGAAGAACCTTGAAGCATTGATGGGTTGCCTTCCGAAAAATATGAAGGACTTCTCACTCTAAATCCCTCAGGAAAAAATTGTTCTTTTCCCTTTATTTCTACATTTCATTTATTCCACACACCAAGAGCTTTTCAATAAAAACAAATCCTCCTGTTTTGTTTCTTGGTTTTGGTTTTTTTTGTTGTTGGTTTTGTGTTTTTTCTGTAAGAGGCCATTTTCTCTTTCTCGGCTATGTGCGTGGTAAAATAAACTACTAGCTGCATGACAATTGACTAAATTCTGTTTAATAGTTGCGTGACCTGTGTGTTAAGATTGAATTTGTTCAGGTGTGTTAAAGCCAAGATTTTTGAAAGAATAATTCAGTGACAAGGAGGAGGAACATGGCCTAGAGCACAGGCCTGAGAATCAGAAGGACCTGGGTTCTGATCCTGTCTCCGTCACTTGTCTGCTGTGTGACCATAGGCAAGTCACTTCTTTGTGCCTCAGTTGCCCCATATGTGAAATGGGGCTTAAGACTCTGAGCCTCTTGTGGCACAGGGACTGTATCCAACCTGATTAGCTTGTATCCACCCCAGTATTTAGTACAATGCCTGACTTGCGCGGACACACACACACACACACACACACACAGAGTAAGCACTAACAAATACCATTTTTAAAAAATTGAGAGGAGATATGTTCTTTTTGTATAGTATAATAATTATGATATTTGTTCGACACTATGTTTGCATCGTGTTTACTATGTTTGCATCATATATTTTGCACCAAGCATTTGACATTGGTGGCCAGATAGGTTTTGCTATATGTTGCAAAAAATGAAAGGACCCCTTCAAGTTTCACAGCCTTTTTGCCATAATGTTGTTCTTAAAGGCAGGCATCTTGTCAACTAATTCATGTATTCTCCCTGCTGCTTAGCATATCACTTTGCACAGAGTGAGCACTCAATAAATGCTGTTGATTGACTGATTGTTCCCCTGTTTTTTTCCATCAAGCTCTAGAAATAACTATATGTTGTAATGGAGTCCTGCTTTCAAGAAAGAGGTGTCCTCTCAGTTCTTACAATTCCGTGATTATTATTTAGTGTTTTTCGAGTGCCAACTTTGTTTTGTGTTATTAGGATTATAGATATTCATCTGATAATGCTCATTTTAAAAACTGCTTAAGTAAGATACCGGTTTACATTTTCTGTTCAACTTAATGTTTTTATGGTATTTGTTAAGTGCTTACTATCTGCCAGGCATTGTATTAAGCGCTGGGGTAGATAACAGCTAATCAGATTGGACACAATCCATATCCCACATGGGGATCCCCATTTTACAGATGAGGTAACTGAGGCACAGAGGAGTGCTTTGCCCAAGGTCACCCAACAGACAATTTTTACATGCCTTTCAAATGGTGAACTCTTCTGGCCAGCACAGAGTCCATTTTTGAAAATCCCCAAGCTCTGCCTTTTAAAAATACTTATTTGTTGCCCTTTTAAGTTGTGAAAGCCTACAGGGATACAGCTTTTATGTTTCAAGTTTCAGCCCACCAGTAGAGAATGCAATTATCCATTAGGCAATTCGGTGGCATTATAGATCTTCAACAGTAAATGTCTCAGATCCGAGGATTGCCTGTGGTATTTATAACTACGTACCCAAATTATTCAAAGGGAAAAAATCACAATGCAACTTGCCAACTTTTATCTGTTTACTAGCTAAGCTGCTATGTGTTAAGGAATATTGTTGGTGATAACTTCATGTTGCTGGGAGAGTGTGTACCATAATTTTGCCTCTTGGGACATATATATTTGCAACTTTATTTGTTAAGTCATACTGGCCTAAATATAAGAGGGAGGTGGGAGTATAAGGGATATAACCCTCTCACATTCCCCCTTCCAGTTTATCCCTATGCCACCTCTAGCGTTCCCATCCCCGAAGTACTTCCAAATCTCTCTGCCCACTTCAATAGCTAATTTCCCTCTTCTCCCGATCCACCTCCTGTGCCTTCAGCCATCTCCTTTTCCACTCAGCCTTCATTTTGATTCTTAAAAAGCATCACACCATACCTTCCCTCAATATGTTCTATTGCCGGTAGGTTTTTTTTGTTTTTTTTTGTTTTAAAAGGTAAAACCTAAGACTTTTTGTTTTCATGTGGCATTTTGGAACCAATTTTACTTATGTTTGTTCCTTTTACAAATCAGGAACTTTTCCTTTTGAGGAAGCAATTTTTTCGATTTCAGAAAAAAGTTCAGAGGGTGAGGAGGAAAAGAAATGGGGCCAGTGTTTGGTAACTTTTCATGCAGCTAAGGGTAGTGTGTCTTTATTTTATGTTAACATCCTAAAGAAAAGCTTGTAAAAAAGCAATAATAATTTTATCTGCATTGGCATTAAAATTCACAGAGGAGCTTGCTATTTCTTATAGGTCTTGCTTCTGCGCATCAGCCCACTTTAGATAGCTGACTGTTTCATTTAGATGATTCCGAGTTAGTAACTAGAATGGGGATTGCCCAAATCGGTTATTATCATGCGAAATGACTTTATTACGATAGCGCCTACAGGATGAGCTGGACGCCTCTGGAAAATCACCACTTAAAAGGAGAGAGAAAATGTTATTCAGGAAACTATTGCTCTGCTAGGAAGGACATTAATGGAGGTAGAGTAATGTAATGTCTAATTGACAGTGCAGTAAAGACATCTGAATAGTCTCTAATTAGTGTTATTCTGATTAGTAAATGGTCATTCTCCCACTCCCCTTCCCTTTTGCTGAGTGAATTTTTTTTTTAACATTTTGCCAAAGAGGAAGTCTTGCAAATAAAATCGAATGGAGAACATGAAGACAAGATAGACTCTATCTTAGAAGACAAATGGATTTTTGATAGTGGGACTCTCCAGTTGCATTAAAACCTTTCAGCATATAGAACAGTTCAGTTGATCACTCAAATGACAATTTTTAAAAAATGTAAAAAGAAGTACACTTGGAATATTGTCTTTGTGTCAAAAATGCACCTTCATGCTTGAAAATGATAAAAAATTACAATCGATCCTTACAACTGTTCTGTTCATCTTTATTGATCAGGTTCAAGAAAGATAAATCGCAGCCCAAATAAGATTATAGTAAATGTTAGCATTGTTGGGGACTGTGGGTTGATAGAGGGCCATTCATCATCTCAAATGGTGACCTGTCCATGCCTCACACCGTACTCAGTCGGCTGTCTAATCACATGCCTATTGATTTTATCTGCATCTAAGAAACCTGGATGTGACTGTCATTGGACAACCCAGATTGCTAAATGCAAAGGGGTCACTGGTGTGAAGAGGATTTCATTTTCATTTTCTTACTGGCCAACAATGATTTATTGAAAAACAAACCACCCCTAGTCGCACATGTGAAACCTCAATTCCTACACACCACCAGTGAATGATTGGGGCCGTATCATGATGGGGAAGGTGATAGCCTTGCATGGAGTGATCCACCTTTGTTCTTGTTGTTGTTGTCTTACACTGTCGAGTCGTGTCTGACCCGTAGCGACGCCATGGACACCTCTCTCTCAGAACACCCCACCTCCGTCTGCAATCGTTCTTGTAGTGTAACCGTAAACTTTTCTTGGTAAAAATGCAGAAGCGGTATATCATTCCCTCCTTCCGCACAGTCAACTTGAGTCTCCGCGCTAGACTCTCTCCCGTGACCTCGCTGCCCGGCACGGGGAGTTTTGACTTGTAGCAGATTGCCTTCCACTCGCTAGCCACTGCCTGAGCTAGGAACGGAATGAGTAGGCCTCTGCTTGACTCTCCCTCCCATAGTCGAGACTGGTAGACTACTGGAAACTCTCCAGGTGCCCATCCTCAGAGGTGAACCTTTGTTCTTGGTATTGTTGCATGTAGAGCAAGGTAATTCAACAAATATTAGCCCTCATTGGGGACCTCCAAGATGTGCTAGTTGCACAGCTTCCTATCCTATATATATCTGTAATTTATTTGTATCAAAGTCTGACTCCCCCTCTAGACTGGAATCTTGTGGCCAGGGAATGTGTCTGTCTTATTGTTATATTGTACTCTCCCAAGCACTTAATACAATGCTTTGCACAGTGTAAGCCCTCAGTACCACTGAACGATTGAATGAATGAACCACTGTGACTCAGCTAACTCCTTAGGAATTATAGAGGGGCTGCCAGTTGGATCTGTATAACCACATAAAGTTTGGTACCACATGCACACAGACTTTTGCGAGTCTGTTTCTACCTCTGCACGTACGGCTCCTGTTTCTCTGTCAGATCAGTATTCCAGCTCACTGCCCAATTGTGTAGGGAGGGAAGGGGAGTGAAGCTAGACTAAACATGCCTCAACCTGTAAAAGATGGGGACTATGTCTTCTCTGTTGTATTCTCCCAGGCGCACAGTAGGTACTCAGTATCAATCAGTACTTCCTATTGGACTGAGTACTCGATCGTATTGAGCGTTTACTGTGTGCAGAGCACTGAACTAAGCGCTTGGTTAAATGCTAGTGATTGACTGGTACCACCCTTTACAAGTTGTCAGCTGTCTCCAAGAGAAGGGAGCCTTTCCTATTCTTAAAAACCCTAGGCTTAATGCTCCATTTGATCCATCTTTCATTCAGTCATATTTATTGCACGTTTACTGTGTGCACAGTGTGCACTGCGTACTGTGTACTGTATTAAGCATCTGGGGGAGTACAGCATAACAATAAACAGACATATTTCATGCCCACAGGGAGCTTACAGTCTAGAAGGGGAGACAGACTTTATATAAAAAAAATGACAGATATGTACATAATTGGGTACGTAGGGCTCGGAGGAGGGAAGAACAAAGAGCAAGTCAGGGTGACTCAGAAGAGAGTGGGAGAAGAGGAAAGGAGGGCTTAGGGAAGGCCCCTTGGAGGAGATGTACCTTCAGTAAGGCTTTGGGTTGGGGACAGGGCAGGGGATTGTACTTGTCTGTTGGATTTGAGGAGGGAGGGAGTTCCAGGCCAGAGGGTGGACGAGGGTAAGGGGTCGGCGGCGAGATAAACGAGATCGAGTTGTACAGTAAAGAAGTTAGCATTAGAGGAAGCGGAGTGTGCGAGCTGGGTTGTAGTGGGAGAGTAGCGAGGTGCGGTAGGAAGGGACAAGTGACTGAATGCTTTAAAGCCGGTGGTGGGGAGTTTTTGTTTGATGTGGAGGTGGATGGGTAACTACCGAGCTTCTTGAGGAGTGGGGAAAATTTTTGTAGAAAAATGATCTGGGCAGCAGAGTGAAGTCTGAACTGAAGTGGGGAGAGACAGGAGGCTGGAAGGTCAGCAGGAGGCTGATGCAGTAATCCAGGTGGGATAGGATGAGTGATTGTATTAACATGGAAGCAGTATGGATGAAGAGGGAAGGGTGGAATTTAGTGATGTTGTAAAGGTGGGACCGACAGGGTTTAGTGATGGGTTGAATATGAGAGAGAAGTCAAGGGTAACGCCAAGGTTACAGGCTTGTGAGACAGGAAGGATGGTGGTGCTGTCTTTAGCGATGAGAAAGTCAAGGGGCAAGGACAGGGTTTGGGTGGGAAGATGATGAGTTCTGTTTTGGACATGTTAAGCTTGAGGGGATGGGAGGACATCCAAGTAGAGATGACCCGAAGGCAGGAGGAGATGCCAGACAGCAGAAAGGGAGAGAGATTCTGGCCGGAGATATAGATTTGAGTGTCATCCACATAAAGGTAGTACTTGAAGCTGTGGGAGTGAATGGGTTCTCCAAGGGAATGGGTATAGATAGAGAATAGAAGGGAACCCAGAAGTGAAACTTGAAAGACCCCCACAGTTAAGGGGTGAGAGACAGAGGAGGAGCCCGCAAAGGAGACTAAGAATGAGCAACCAGGGAGATAAGAGAACAGGAGAGGACAGTGTCAGCGAAGCTAAGGTTGGATAACGCTTCCAGGAGAAGGGGGTGGTAGACAATGTCGAAGGCAGCTGAGAGGTCTAGGAGGATTAGATTGAAGTAGAGGCCTTCCCATGTATATCCCTAGTATTGTTGAAAGGCTAATACTAGTGACCATGAAGACATTCTTAATCAGGATTGGAGCTCAGCTAGTTAAGTGCTTGTCCCTTTAGACTTCATTGAATGACAGTATGGGTCATTTGTCAGATAAAAGTGCACCTATTGGCTTTATTAGTGGTTCAGGCAATATCGCCCCTGTTTCAGAGAGACTTGTGAACTAACTTGAAGAATAAACATCTCTTTGTTCTCCCCTCATACATATAGGAAAAGTGCTATTTTTGTGGACAAGCAGGAGTATTGATGGGTTAACAAGGAAATTTGCAGTTTGTGTGAATTCTAATCAGAGATCTCAAATAAACAGTGGACGTCTGCTTCCTAAAAAGGTGTAATCTAGAGGAAATAGTGAGACTGACTTGAAAAATCGTATCAAGGATGAAGTATAGTACAACCTCATTAATTTGGACCCATTAATCCAGAAATTTCACTACCTGTTTCCTTCCATTGCCCTTTCATGTAAAGGACATGTTGGGCACTGAAGTAGAGCACTTGGGAGAGTACATCACAATAGACACGCTCCCACCTATATGGAATTTGCCACCTCCTTTACTCTGAATTCATACGATATTTATAGTTCTACTGTTTTTGTGGGAATAAAATATAGCCTAGAATTAAAACCTGTGCAGGTGGATTTTCATCATTTAGAATTTTTAAAATTTTACTTTCAGTAAGGAAAACATTGAATCCATAAGTAGTTACTGAAATGAATACTCTCTCCATATATTTGTGTTGCAAAACTTCACTGTCAGTATCTGTCTTTCTAGAGTGCCGAGTTCTACAAAGTCACCACAGAGCAATACAAGAAAGCTGCTGATGAAGTCGAGTCGAAGTTCAAGTAAGATTGTTTTTTCATTTTATTTACTGTTTTTGAAGAAATGAACTATTGCTCAGTTCATATTAAACTGTGGGAGAGAATTCTCTTGTGATCCGGCCCTCTGGAGTGGATAAGATATGTCGGTGGTAGAAATAGAATTCGAGTGAAAGAAGAAAATGTTTGATGAAAGCTTGTTGCCAAGCCAGTCTAATCTGTTTCATGAGCTGCAGGGAAATTGAAAGCAATGTCAATATAAGTTTTATTTAGGATCCTGGGTGAGGAAGGTGAGATAACGTGAGAAAAATTCTTCCCCTCGGAGAAAGGTGTTAGCCAAAACAATGGGGAGAGGTCTAAATTCTGGAGTTGACCTTCCACATGTGTGTCATGTTTAGACTTTCTGAAGGCATCTCTGTCCTCAGAATGCAGAAGCAAATATTTTGTAATTGACAAAACCCACATGACTCTGAGCAGTAACCCTGAACTTCTTCCTTTCTGCCAGCGCTCCTGTTACATAAAAAGAAACCATTCCTATTTTCCGTAAGAATATGAATGGATTTATTGTGTTACCTGTTTCTTTCTCCAGGCCCTTGAGAAACAGCAGATTAGTGAGCAAAACAGTCAAAACGGCATTGGGACAGTTTTGTTGGATTTAACCTCCCTCCCACGTGTGTTTTTGAGTGTTTGATAAAATGATTAAAATTGATAACAAGCATTAAAGGGAAATCACTGTTTCCACAATTTTAAATGTAAAGCAGGACTATTTTTATGCACCCGGAATAATTTATTGTGTTTATGTGTAGATTCTTCAGCTGGTTGATTATAGAAAATAATTTTTCTCAGAAAGGATTTTGTTGCTGGTTAAAGATTGTGTAGATATATGGGTCCCATAGAGGAAATTCACTTTTTATAACCACACATCTCCTGACTGGCCGTCATTTGACCTGCCACTTCCGGTATCCTTCTTACCTGGCTGCCAGGGAATTTGTTTTATTGCACATGCGAACTTTCAGTGAACATCACTGAGTCGAATGTGATCCCACCTCACTCTGCTTGCAGTCTTTTACACTGTAATGATATGATTTCCATATCCTCAGCCTCTTACTCTTTGTGGATCATTTTAGGTTCTAAACAAAGCATGTAAGCTAGTACAAATCATTAAAACCTTTAGTGATGATATAAGAATGGTGTATGGTGTAAATAAAATGTAAGCCAGTGCAAATAGTAAAAAGACAGCCCTGGTTAGGTTTATTGCAAGTCACTGAAAGAAGCCCTGTTTATAGGGAAACTATAGGCTTTCTGCCCTTGATGTGGATAAACCACATGGACGTTAAAAAAAGCTAAAGAAAAATTCAGTTTCTCTTTGCAGAAAATATTGGGAACCGCTTATTATAAGCAATAATGCCAAAGCAGGAGATGCATTTTCAATACCAATTTTCGTATAGTAATGTGATACTAGAAATAATCCAGTTCGGTGCTAGAGACTTCACATAACTCTCCATTCAGTAAAAGCAAATATGAGTAGCAGTATGGCCTACCGGAAAGAGCATAGGCCTGGGAGGACCTGTGTTTTAATACCGACTCCACCACTTGCCTACCATGTGACCTTCGGCAAGTAATTTAACCTTTCTGCACATCAGTTATCTCTTCAGTAAAATGAGAACTAAATCCTCCTTCTAGCGACTTTAATTGTAAACTCTATTTAAGATAGGGACTGGGTCCAACTCCATTATCTTGTATTTACCCAGCACTTAGTACAGTGCTTGGCACATGGGAAGTGCTTAACAGATACCATAAAAAACCTTTACTTCCATACATTTAATTGACTGTTTATTATACCAACGGGCACCAGCACTTCCATATCCATATCTAGCTTTTAAATGCAAGTACTGACTAGATTAACAATGTTGTTATAAAGTTGAATATGGTGGAAAACTACTGCCGTTCCCCTTGATAATTAAATGAAACATGAGAATCTGAATTCCCCCCACACATCTATTATGTGAACAAAAAGAGCCCATTTATTGTAGATGAAAATTGTCTTGATTTGGAACCTGCTTGCTCGTTGCCTTTTAAGCATAAAAAAGTCCCAGAAAATAGGCAGGCTGAATTTGTGGCTTTCATTTGGCTACTTTCATTCCATATCCCATTTATGGCCTTAAATGGAGTACAGCTTTCTGTTGACCAACAATCACTGTCTAAAACTCCGTATCTAAATGGAAGGTCTGGCTCACAATATACCTGGCATCATTATAAGACAGGTCTTCCAAAGCAGCAATCCTAAAGGTTTGAGAAGAATATTCTTTCTTTTGCTCGATGGGAATGGTCCAACTCCTAAGGGTTTTGCTCCCGGGAGACAGAATTGCCTAGGAAGGGGAGAGGACAAATGAGCTGTGTATTTTCTTTGTGACAACATGGACGTGAATACACTGTAGGGAAAAAGAAATCTGAGTGATGTGTAGAGTGTAAGTGATTACACATCACAGCCACATTGATGTGTCTCACTGTAATGGCCAATAGCTATTATTTTAAAGATTTGTGGATTAAATTGGCCCCCGAAAGGTCCTTAAACATTAACTCCAACTCCAGTTCCTCAGAGTTATTATAGGCTGTTATGCCAGTGAGCCATATATGATGGAATAATCCCCAGATGAGAGGTGGTCAGCAAGAACCCTTGGGTATTAGACCATGTTATTGTGCCAGAAATCTATGAGCCAGGTATAGCCAAGCACACCTCAGCGGTACCCGCCAGTAACTCAAAATACCATATAGCACTCTCAGCTGCAATGAAAAATGTGTTCTTAAACTTTAGGCCATGCAGAGTTCACACTTTTCAAAGGGAGGCATTTTTAAGTTAATCATGAAAAGAAAAAAAACTAAAGAAAGCAGCCTAAACCCCCGAATACTACCATTCAAAGGGGTGGGTTATTGTGTCCACAAGAATCGGCCCTTCTGACCCCATTTCAGAATGAGCTGTAAGTGGCTAAAATTGAGCCAAACCATCCTACCTCTGAAATGGTCATTGATCTGTCAACAAATAATTCATGTGTGCGCGGGAGGGTGAGGGCTACAAAGTAATGGACCAGCTCTTCCCAGGGCATAAATCATTCCTCTGGATAAAATTACTTTGAGAAGTTCGTTAACTTTTTAAAGCCCCTTTTGGACTTATTTACACCTCACTTTCTTACAAAAGGAAATTTGTAAGTGGGAGGCAGAGTTCTTGACAGCCAACCAATTTTGTGGAGATCATTTAAGTAGTGGTATATCATGTTGTCTCTAATCTGAAAATCATTCATTTATTGAGTACTTAGTATGTGCCTAGCGCTGTACTAAGTGCTTGGGAGAGGACACTATAACAATTGATATACATTCTCTCTCCACAATGAGCTTACAGTCTAAAGGAGGAGACAGATATTAATATAAATAAATTAGGGTTATGTACATAAATGCTGCTGAAGGAGGGGTGAATAAAGCGGGCAAATGCAAGTGCCAGGGCGAGGCAGAAGGGAGTAGAAGAAGAGGAAATGAGGAGTCGGGGAAGGAGGAGATGTTTTTAATAAGGTGTTGAAGGTGGGGCGAATGATCGTCTATCCAGTAATAATAATAATAATAATGTTGGTATTTGTTAAGCGCTTACTATGTGCCGAGCACTGTTCTAAGCGCTGGGGTAGACACAGGGGAATCAGGTTGTCCCACGTGGGGCTCACAGTCTTAATCCCCATTTTACAGATGAGGGAACTGAGGCACAGAGAAGTTAAGTGACTTGCCCACAGTCACACAGCTGACAAGTGGCAGAGCTGGGATTCGAACTCATGAACCCTGACTCCAAAGCCCGCGCTCTTTCCACTGAGCCACGCTGCTTCTCCAGTGTGAAGAGGGAAGACATTCCAGGCCAGAGGCAGGACATGGGCAAGAGGTTGGCAGCGAGATAGATGAGCTCAGGGGGGTCCCGTAAAATCTTATGCCTTATTTGCACTTTGCAGTTTGTACATCGTTTAGCCACTTTCGGAGATACACGGTCTCTTCAAGCCCTCTGGACAACCTTTAGAAAGTTTCATCTGTTAAGGCAGTGGAAGTGATCCTAAATGGCCGGGAGTGTCCATACAAAGTTCCTGACTCCTAGGAATTTACAAAAACAATCTCTGAAATGGAAGGGACCTTCACAGGTCACTAACCCCTTGCCGTTACACAGTGCTGTATCATAATCTGAGCCTGACAGGTAGGTATCTTGCTTATTTTTAAAGACCTCTAGGGAAGATTTCATACTATGCCATGGCAAGCTCCTCCAATGTCTCCTGGACCTCCCTGTCACTGCCTGATTGAATCTAAAATACAAAAATAAATTGACTTACCCTTGTCATAATCTCTCTATTTCTCAGTTGTGTATTATTTTGGCTATCATTAAAAAAGCAGGGAAACACTGATAATCAATGGTGCGTTTAAAATGGCCATATTAACTCGATTCCCAGAGCAAGGTGAGGAAGTCTACCTAAAAACGCCTAGGTTGCAGAAGCGTGGCTCATTTCGGTGTTCTTGGAATAAATTAACTATTCTGGAAAAATTTAAGCGAGAACAGAGAACAGAATAATAGATGTGATTTAGGAAACAGTCTTTGGAAGTTAAAGAATGGATTTTTCACAGTATCACAATTGAAGGCTTTCCTCAGTGTGAAAATCACTCATTTAAAACTGCCTCCGGTTTTTAGTGCTGCAGCTTGGCTACGAATATCTTTATGCTCTTTTGCAAGGGAGCATTTTCATGCTTTTATTATTAACAAATCAGTGAAACATAAAGCTGATGCTAAATTGATGTCAGCACGTCCTTTTTGTCAGCAAGTCCTTTTTTTACCTTCCCTGCATTTAAAGGTGTAAACCCCAGACAGTTTTGAGCATCAGAGTTTAAATATCTTGCTTAATTGCCTGTAAAAGAATTAAATTGGGTGAAACTAATAAATTTACAATTCTGTTAAATGCATACACCTGGGAACTTGATTGTCGGTGTAGCTTCAGTTTAAAAATATTAGATTAATTGAACTAATCGCATTATGGGCACTGAGTGTCTTTGTGTAATAGTTTTAAGAGTCTTTAGAATTTACCTTGGTTTCATTCATATCTCCTACCTTGCTGCCTAAACTTTTTAATTGAAATTTACTTCAGAAGTTTGAAAGAACCATTCAGTTCTTCTCTGCTTTTCCTCCAATTGTTCCAAAGTTCAGCCCTTGCAGTGGTTCATTAACTCAGCTGCTGTATTGAATGGCTTGCCGTAGCAAAAGAATTAAAATTATATACCGCCCTACCTGTATTTTTGCTTGAGAATTGATGCTTTTCTGTATGTTGTCTGTAACACTTATTGAAGCCCGTTTATAACCTACTGTAGAATGGCGAGAATGAATCTGATATACCAAACGTACCTGATAAATGTTTTATCTTGCTAAGTCCCAGATTCTTATTGATCAAATTCTAAATGACCAAATGGTTTATCTCTGTAAGACACTAATTCACATTGATCAAATCCTAAATGATCAAGTTGAGTCGGTTCCTGCTGTACACAAATTGTATTAAAACAACATTACTTGAACATGTTGCCTTTTCTAATGCAGGAGTTATGTTACCAGCAGTTACATTATAACCAGAATTATTGTATTATAAAGATGTCTCCTTCTTAATGAAAAGTTTACACAAGAAGGAAAGAATGCGATATTACAGGAAGAACAGGGCTTCGGGCGAGGATTTGGGCTTTTACTAACTAATTAAATTCTGCATTTCGGGGCTTTTTCCCTGCTTTAATTTGAAGGGCTGTGAGGAGGAAATACGACAGCTGCAGTGGTGACTTTTTATTCCCTACGGTGGCTAGAGCCCAGTTACGTCGCGATTATGCAACTGCGGACACAATAATTGAAGGGGTAATATTGGAACTGAAGTAAATATTTCAACCTCTGCCTTTGCTGCTTTTGTTTCTTGTTTTCATTCATCTGTGGGAAACCTAATGGTATCCCATTTGGGGTCCCTTAGAAATGTCCTTTGATTAGCTCTCTTATTTTTGCCGGCTTCTGAACTCCCCAGTGCCTCCCTGCTTTCTCTTATGTGGTAAAACTTCACCCTGGAAATAGGAGAGAGTTTTGGACAGAGACCTTTTGAGATGACAGAAATACGTCCTTCATATAAAGCAACTGGGGAAGAGATTCAGATCAAACAGAGAACTGGCCCAGGAAATCTGAGTTCTCATACTGTGCCTGAGATGTCCTTATCAGTTCTTATATAGGTACATTCTGAAATGCAGTAGAAACTTGCAAAGTATAAAACAGAGTTGATACCTCCTCCTCCTCCTCCTCTTTCTGCCCCTTCCCACCTTCTTGAGGATTTGGGGAAGTCTTTTATAAAGCAGGGTTTCAAAGCTATTTATGTATCTTCAGCCCTGCTTCCTCCCGTTCCCCTCTCACCCTTAGGAATGTAGGGTTTGATCTAAAATGGGGAGCTTTGTCTCTAATTAAAGTTGGAGCCTCAGATAATTTAACAAACCCCTTGGGCCTCAGGAGACTATGGGATGGGAGAGAGACCAAGGCACTTTCTGTTTCAATATAGTAATGGATTACTTGTGGAAAAAAATTTAGGGTGATAGATGGTTTATCTGTAATTACGCCGGCTACAGGCAGGAACTGCGACCATTACATTGTTCTTCCGTTCGTCCTTTGGGGCGAGTGTTGAACACAGAAACCTGGGCTTGATGGAGCGTCGGTCTGATTCTGTATGGCATCGTTTAGATTGTAATGGTCGTGGGGCCCTGGGCCATTCGGTGGAGTTTTGTCCCCTTGAAGGAGTAAGGGAGTAAGCAAACAACTGGTTTCACTGAGACATATCCTCTGTCCCAACCTTCACCGTGGGGGCCAGGGCCTACCTTTCCACTCGGCTGACAGCTTGGTACCCGTTCCTGTGGAATTTGAAAAGGGAAGAGGAGCCAAGTCATTAGCTCTTTTCTACTTCCTCTGTGGATACCCCCTCCCCCTCCCAGAACCTTCTTGTTAGTACTGGAGTGTGATATGTCACCTCTTTCATCAGTCGATCATATATATTGAACACTTCGTGTGGCAGAGCACGGTAGAAAGCACTTGGGGAAGTACAGTATGACAGAGTTGGTAGAAATATACCCTGCCCACAGTGAGCCTACAGTCCAGAGAGGGAGACAGGCATTAATGTAAATAAATGAATTATGGATCTGTATATAATTGCTGTGGGGCTAGGGAAAGGTACCTTCATCTGGCAGTGAAGTATCTGCCACTTAATGCAGAAATTATGTGACGAGGAGTTACGAAGGAAGAGTAGGAAAAGGAGCAAGATGGAAATGGGGGCACAAGGGGAAAGGGCAGTGCAGAAGGGAGTGGGAGTAGAGGAAATGAGGGCTTAGTCGGGGAAGGTTTCTTGGAGGAGATAAGCTTTTAATAAGGCTTTGAAAGTGGGAAGAGTGATTGTCAGATATGAAGAGGGAGGGCGTTCCAGGCCAGAGGCAGAATTTATGTGAGGGGTTGGCGGTGAGATTTCCTGCTGCAGCCCTTTTTAACCCCATATAACCGGAGTTCTACCTGGCAGAAGTCAGGAGTTCATAAGGTACTCTCCATTCCCTCCCCTGCTCTCCATCCTTTGCTCCTCAATGAGAACATGACTGCTAGGGTGTGTGAGTGGTGTCGTTCAAACCACAGTCACTGTAATCGATTCCTCCACACAGGTTGTTGGTTCTGAGCCAAGACTCATCTGCTGTGCCCACTGGGAGTCACCATAATTATCATCATCATCACACCTTCTTTTCACCCTCTTTCACACACCTTCCCTTCTCCATCAGATGCTTCCTCCCTCCCATCCTCATTTCTCATCTTTCCCCTTGTCCCCGCCCCTTTTCCATCTTGCTCCTTTTTCTACTCTTCCTTCATAACTCGTCTTCACATCATTTCTGCATTAACTGGCAGATATTTCACTGCCAGATGAAAGGTGACGAGTTCTATATCCATTCCTAGGTAGATTTGGTGCTGCCTTTCCTTTCTAAGGATGAGCAGGGGAGTCCAGGCTCTGGGACTGTTAGCCTGTTACACTTTCATGCGTAATCAATTTGACTGTACGTTCTCGCAAAGGAATCATCTCAACCAAATCTGTTATTTTTGTACTCTCCCAAGCACTTAGTACAGTGCTCTGCACACAGTAAATACTAAATAAATACAATTTACAGATGGATCTCAAGAAATTAGGAGTCACTTCAGAATGCTCATAATATTTAACAGTAACAGCTAGAGAATTAAATTAGAAAAGATTGCCTAAGAAAAGGAAACTTAAATTTGCCTTTAAAGTATCAATCTTGTCCCGTGTTATTCCAATGAATCCTTTATGTCTTGGATCTGCTGTCCATAGTCGGCAAGATAATGAAGGGGAGTAATTTCTGGAAGGATGAGTCCCCTCTGCCATAATACCCCAGTTTATTCAATTCCTGGCACTTGCTTGGCCCAGCTTCGCACATTCCATCCTCTCTGGTTGTTGTGCAGCAAAGTGTTTACTCTAGAGTGAGACGGAAAGAAGGAAAAAGAGTCTCTGGTCTGGATTTGTTTTGAGGGGCCAACCACACTTCTGCGTAAGAGGATTTTCTTTCTGCTTCTTTCTTTCCATGACATATCTAATTGGCCCCTGGAAAATGGGAATTGGGCTATTTATGTATACATTGATCAGCACAATGCTCTTCTAGATGCTTTCCAGTCACAAGATAAGTCTTGCATTTCATCTAAATAATCACCTAAAATGTGTCATCATGTTTCTGCTTGTTTTGGCCTGTCATGTTAGTGACCCTATGCCTTGGATCTTGTGATTTGTTTTACGCGAGATAGGAGATCATTCTACTTTTCCTTGCAGCTACATAAGCATTTTAACGTTCATCATTTGATCAATACAATCCATTAAGAATGTAGTCTACTCAACACAGTCATATAAAATATTAATTGCCCACATTTTAGTTAGATAAATGAAGATTCAGCCCGAATGACAGAGAACCTGGAAACCCAGGGTGTTCTCTCTCCTTGTTCCACATCATATTAAGTGTTGGATCTTTGCTTCGTGTAATATTTCTGGGGGAAATGACTGTGTTGGAATTTGAGTCCTCACCGCTACTCAGTGGCTATTCGGTTCTCTCTCCCTCTCTTTCTCTCACTCACCCTCTCTCATTCTCTCCCTCTCAAATTCAGATATCACTTTCTGAAAGTGATTTTCTCCTAGTACCAGTGAGTTGGGCTTTTGCTGGTTCTGTTAAGTGGGATGTTCAGCTGTGAAGGATTGGGTTGGAAAGAATCTCTTTGATTTTCCTTTGATATTTTCAAAGGTAGGAAAGAATTGCTTTCCTTTCTGAATGCCATTCAGTTATAGGAAGAGACTATTGTAGCTTTTAGGTGGACCAATTAGAGTTAATCATTGTCTTACTAACCTGTCATAGCACTAAAATGTCCAGTAGGATTTGCAGAATGCAGAATTTCCTTTCACTTCTTCTGTCAGATTTGGAAAGCCTGCAGCCTTAAGGACCCGAACAACAACAACAAAAAAATATGACATCCTCAGGTTGATCTGAGTGTTGTATTTTGGGCTTCTCAATACACAGTCATGGTTTCCATCTATTTAGGGGAGGGCTTTTGGCGGCGATTCATCCATCGTCCCTGTATTCATTTCCACCATAAAAAGCATTGCTTGTAGTTTTCCCTCTTAGGGTGTCTCCTATTCTTTGACCTCTCATTGGAAACCGTGCTTTCCTTTCCTCAAAGTCACAGCCATTGTTCAGTGTCCGTGTGGCTTCTAAATAGGAATGTAGGGAGAGGAAGGAGGAAATTGTTTTATTTAGAAATAAGCTTGAAAGAAGACTCACTTTCATAAATTCGATGACAACCCTGCCTAGCTGAGTGGTTTTAGATGGCAGAGCTTGATTCAGCTTCTGAAAACTCCTTTTGAAAAGTGCTTTTGTAGAGTGTATTTGTAAGTGGAGAATGGAATCCGGGAGTAATAGAATTTTAAAGCAAAATTACCAACGCAGGGAGTCGTTCGTATTTAAAGTGTTTGAGATTTGTGTGGCTTGCATCTTGGCTGTTCCTTTACATGTCTGAAGTGAAAGCACACATGCTCATGTGTTAAAATACTGATCGCACCCCAAGCTTGCTCACAAGACTGCTTCAAGTAATTCTGTAGGCTTCCGAACAGAACCAAATGATCGACTCTTCTCATTCAGGGGCTTGAGTTTAAATTGGCTTGTTCCTTTTGTGTTTTCGTGGGGGGGCCGGTGGGGTTGAGTGTGTACTGGTGATCAACTAAGTTCCTTGAAAATGGATGGATGCGCTCATTAGGACATTTCTTGCTTTTGGCTGCAGTTTCACCAGCCACCACAACCAATGGAAACTACTCTTTCTTGATGAAGCTGGCAAGTGATACTCTGCAGCGATACATCTGGCTTCACGCTCCCTTTCAAGACTGAAACCTCTAGTTTTAATATGTTAAACATGCTTTGAAGAGATTTTCCACACACAGAGAAGTCAGCTATTTCCCAATTATTACATTAACGCAAGAAAGGCTAAGGGCTCGGTATTTTTTTTTGATGCTCTGCCATTTGTTTTGCATTTTGTTCTCTTGTGCCTCTGAGATTACACAAATACCTATTTATTTTTGGAGAAGGAGTCACCCAAAGAGTCAAAGACAACAAATCTCCTAGTCGCCGCCAATGGAGCGCTTTCCACTAAAACCCTTGTGTGAGAGATGTCTTCTGCAATTTATGATATGGGTTTTTAAAGCAGCGTACACCTGTTTCTGCTTTTAGAGTGAAGAATGAATTGCCAATTACCTCAGACATGTTCAAACATGACAGTTTGTATCGTAGGGGCTTGTGTGGGCATTTTGGCTTGGGCCCCCCAAAATGAACCCATCAGTCCAGAATAAGGGTGTTGGGGTGGGGTTGGGGGGGAGGAAAAGAAATCAATCCTTGATCAGCTGCTATTATTATTTGTGCATGTGCAAGCTGCAGGAAGGGAGGTCAGTGCCACTAACCTTTGTTTTCCCAGCAGAGCTCTTGAACAAGATGAAGTGATCAAAGCAGGATGCCAGTACATCATCACAATCTCATTACTTTGCAAGCTGCACGCACAGATGCTGCTGTTTCTGCATCAAGCGTCACTGATTTACATTCCTAACACCTCTATTACAGCTCATTTGGTCCTACTCGTAATTAACCAGTTCTTTTCTCTTCGCAACGGGGTCGATCTAACTCTGGAGATGATAACAATGATGATGGCATCTGCCAAGCGCTCTCGGTGTGCCGAGCACTGTTCTAAGCATGGGGATAGATACAGGGTGATCAGGTTGTCCCACGTGGGGCTCACAGTCTTAACCCCCATTTTCCAGATGTGGTAATTGAGGCCCAGAGAAGTGAAGTGACTTGCCCAAAGTCACCCAGCTGACACGTGGCAAAGCCGGGATTAGACCTCTGATTCTCAAACCCGGGCTCTTTCCACCGAGCCACGCTGCTTTTGCCAAAGCCAAAAGGGAAGATCACATAACCATACGTGGGATCTACCCGAGCTCAGTTTGGGGGTGACGAGAAACCCGTATTAAACCGTCACGTCTTGGGTTATTTGAAGTTAGAACCTTTGAGAGCTTCGTTCATTCATTCAGTCGTATTTATTGAGCACTTACTGGGTGCAAAGCACTGTACCGAGCGGCTGGGGGAATAGAACAGAACAATAAACAGCATAGCTCAGTGGAAAGAGCACGCCTTGGGAGTCAGAGGTCATGGGTTCTAATCCCGGCTCCACCGCTTGTCATCTGTGTATCTTTAGGCAAGTCACTTAACTTCCCTGAGCCTCAGTTACCTCATCTGTAAAATGGGGATCAAGACTGTGAGCCCCACGTGGGACAACCTGATCACCTTGTATCCCCCCCAGTGTTTAGAACAGTGCTTTGCACACAGTGAGCGTTTAACAAATGCCATCATTTTTATTAAACAGATACATTCCCTGCCCACAATAAGCTTACAGTTTAGAGGGGGAGAGGGGCATTAATAGAATTAGTGCAAAATCCATTTGTTGAGTGGATTCTCTGGCTTGGGAGTTCGCTCCACTTGAGATAAATAGCATCGGTAGCCAAGTGATAGATATTACCGATGCCCACGGTGGTAAGTGTTATTGATTGAGCGAATGTGTGTAAGCACCTAGTGGGCAGAGAACGTGGCTACCAACTCTGTTACATTGTACCCTCCTCTAAGCACTTACAGTGTTCTGCACACAGCAAGCGCTTAGTAAATATGATTGATTAATAGCTGTCCCTTGCATGATATTCACACGTATGGATTAGCCTTTATTACCCATTGAACATGGCGACATATTCATTTCTCCCTTTTGATGTCAGGAGCTTTCCGAAACCTCGGTTCGAGATAGTCACCCTATTTCTCATTGCTAGACATTGGGATAGTCTGTCTTTTGCTGCGATCGTCCAACTGTCCTGCGCTAAGCCACCTCCGCTATGGTTTTACTGCCTTCTGCCTTTCTAGTGCTTCCTTAATCCACCCGTATCAGTTCATCATGAAGGATTCGATCATTCTCACATGTCCGCCCAGCCTGTGTGATGTGATAAACATTGCTTTCCCACCTGGGTTCTCATCGCCGTCCAGGACCTCATTGCTCGTGATTCTGTCTCCTCGTTCTGCCATCAGTTTGGAGTTCCTCTGGGTCACTGACACCCAAGCCAGTTTTTGCTTATCTCTTGCGTGAAGATTGAAATGCTGTCACGATTTGATCTCCTACTGTAATTCATTTCCTTCCTTTCGATTTGCTTCTAAGTTGAAGGCAGATGTGGTGTTGAATGTTCACTTAGCCAGTTGCTAACACCTCTAGGGAGGAATATTACAAAGGAAATAATTGTCATGCCAACACTGTTGTATGGAGTCATAAAAGAAAGCCCCAAATTTTGAAAATGAAATCCCAATTTTTCCAAGTTAAAAAAAAATAAAATATGGGACTTTATTCCCTGAAAGCTATATTTTTTTTAACACCCAAAACTCTGTACTCTAATTATGAGTGAATCATATATAAATGTGGTTTTTCTGGGTATCTGACATTTGGATGTTTATGTTTTATTAATGATGTTTCCAACCAAACAAATTACAGTTTGCAGAACAACTCAGAAATCCTAGACAATTCCTCATTAGCCATACTCTAATAACTAGTTACTGTTGTTTAAATGGACTTTGATAACCTCCCCTTCCAGCTGAATTTGGTAATGCAATCAGTGAAGTAGAGCTTCTCTTAGCTTCCTATAAACAGAGCCCAGGCTGTGCAGGGCCTGAAAGGTAGGTTTTGCTCCTGAACAGGATTGAACTCAAATGGGGTAGTATTTCTTAAAAATTAGCAAAAACCATTTCGCTCAATTCTTCGAGAGATTTCTTCTGAGGTCATTCTTCTTGTTGAGTGGTAAAATATTGGTTCAGCGTTATCTAGCAATGACAGATGTAAAAATGTATATTTTCCCAAGGAGACTTGGAAACATTAGCCCCAGAACTTCTGCCTTTTCTCTGGAAGAGACCGGAGAGCAAAACGTTGTCTTTCGGCAGAAGCGTTGACCCATAGGTCTTGGAACGCTTTGGAGACGAGCTTCTGGGAAGGGAAGCATGGAGAAGTGGATGTCGGCACCTAACTTGAAAACAGAAATGTCTACAGGTATTCACCTTTCTCTCTCACTTAAGCCAAATAGAAAAATATGTCCTTTGAGTGTGGGACACACCCACTCTTACAGTGGCTGCTGCATTAAGTAGTTGGCGACCGGCATTAAGGCTGGATCTTTGAAGAGACCTTGAGGGCCGTGCTTCCGGTTGAGGTTTCCAGAAAGGCCTATCCATTTTTATTAATGTTGCATCTGACTGCCCAGCGTATCGTTAAAACGTCTCTCTCTCTCTCTGGCTCACTGTCCAAGAAGGGGTCTAGGAGAGGCAGGCTGGGCAGGTGCTGTCCAAGTAGCCCAGGAAGATTGCTCAAGGAATGACGTCACTGAGCCTAGTAGAAGAAAATGTCAACTGCCTGGCACCCTGCTTAGTAACTGGCTCTCCACCAGCAGGTTCCCTCTCCCCAATCTGCTCTCTTCTCTCACGACACCACAGCGCGTGCTCTTTGCTTCCCCCAAGGAAACCTCCTAAGCGCTTCTCACGCTAACCCCTCCCGCCTCTCGCCTATTATTCACGCTTTTCCCCACTGCATGGTGCTCCTCGTTCCTTCGGTTTTGCCAGATCATCACCACCTACCACCCCTTCCAACGTCGAAGCCTTCCTGTAAGGCCCACCTCCTCCAGGAGGCCCTCTTCGATTAATCTCCCCACCTTCCCGGTCATACCATCTCTGGCTCTTAATCGTGTTTTCCTCAGTGGGTGCCTACTTTCTTTGCTGTTAGATTGGGCAACACCCAAGGCCACCCGTCACTGGGATGTGGGGGACCGACGGGGACTGAGCCTGTTGCCTGGGGGTCACCTCCAAGCTTCTACCCACCTCCATCAATAATATTCAGAACACCTTTGGGTGGGAGAGGGGGAGGGGCTGCTGCAGTTTGAAACCATCAGTCCAGATCAGCTCTAATTGGGAAGCAGGATGGGCCTGGGAGCTCCGCCATTTGTCCGCTGAGTGGCCTTGTGCAATTCACTTCTCTGTGCCTCAGCTACCTTGTCTGTAAAATGGGGATCAAGACTGTGAGCCCCATGTGGGACAGGAAGGGACTGTGTCCAACCTGATTAGCTTGTACCTTTCCCAGTGCTTGCAACAGTGCTCGACATGTAGTAAGCGCTTAACAAATACCGTCATGATCATTACCGTCCTCTTTCAAGCGCTTAGAACTGAGCTCGGCACACAGTAAGCACTCAGTAATGACCACTGATTGACTCGTTGAGTAGCGAGGCGGGTGAGAACTGTACTCTCGTTCTGTTTCGTTTGAAATTCATTGCTTGTAGTAAATCATTTTTATTGTTCGGTCTCTGCCTCCCCCTGCTCATTTTGTGAGCCCATGAAGAACAGAAGTGGTCTGCTCTGGTTATCTTGTCTTAACCCAGGACACGGCAGGGCGCTCGGCACATTATGAGCACTTAATAAATACCATTACTATTACTAGACTAGAGTGAAAACTCCTCAAGGCAAGGGCTGCAAAATATCAGTAATACAACTACTGATCATTTCCCTGGTCACTGCTGCTTTCCACTCCCTGAGTGTTTTCTGGGACTAAACACCAGCGAGAACGTGCGAATTGTGAGCTTTTCTCTGTCCCCTTGCGTGGATGGGGAGGGTTGTGTGGGTGTGTGCGGATGGACACACCCGACTCCAAAATAATAACATCTTCAGGCCTTGCACTACACAACTGTAAGTAGCTCAAAATCAGTCTATCTCTTTTTTATAAACGACCTGGTTATCATGAAATCAGTAAGTTAAGCAGACAAGCATAATCGCGGCTTATTCTTGGGTAAAGTGATGAGTTTCGGGAGCTAAAAGCAGAGTGAGCCTGTCGAAGTGGGGAAAGAGAGCCAGATTCAGAGAGGAAGGGAAATAAAAAGATAGAGAAAAGGAGGAGTCAAAGAGAGAGAGAAACATCACTGTAGCTGGTGTCCACAAGAGTAGAGAAAGAGAGAATAACTTGCAGCATTTTTAAGTGCTTTCTGTGTGCCTCAGGTGATTTGCCCAAGGTACACAGTGGTTGCCCATCCATGTCCGCATCAAACAAAAACTCCTCACCACTGGCTTTAAAGCACTCAATCAACTTGCCCCCTTCTATCTCACCTACCTCCGTCTACAACCCAGCCCACACACTTTGCTCCTCTAATGCTACCCTTCGCACTTTGCCTCAACTCGCCTATCTCCCTGCTGACCCGTTGCCCACGTCTGCCTCTGGCCTGGAACACCCCCCTCCCTAAATCTGACAGACAGTTACTCTCCCCACCCTTCAAAGCCTAAATCAAAGCACATCTCCTCCAAGAGGCCTTTCCTGATGAAGCCCCCCCCTTCCTCTTCTCCCACTCCCTTCTGCGTCACCCTGACTTGCTCCCTTTGTTCGTCCCCCCCTCCCAGCCCCACAGCACTGATGTACGTATCTGTAATTTTTATATATTAATGTCCTTCTCCACCCACACCCCCAGACTCCAGACTCTAAGATCGTTGTGGGTTGGGAATGTATCTGTTGTTGTATCGTACTTTCCCAGGCGCATAGTACCGTGCTCTGTACGTAGTAAGGACTCAATAAGATGGCCAAATAAATGGATGAATGACAAGTGGCAGAGCTGGGATTAAAGCCTGTCCCACATTCTAAGTGGGAGGGATAAGGTACTGAATCCCCATTTTACATGTGAGAAAACCAAGGCGTGGAGAAGTCAAGTGACTTGCCCATGGTCACACAGCAGACAAATGGCAGAGCAGGGATTAGAACCCAGGCCCGTACTCTTTCCCCTAGACCACGCTGCTCACCTTCTGTCCTCTTTCCCTCACTTCCCTCTTTTCCTCCTCCTCCTCCCTCCCATTAACTTGAAACGCAAGCGTATCTCGGCCAGTGCAGCCATAGCTAGAAGGATAGGCCTTTGCAGAAAGACGCCATAATTTCAGGAGTGTTCCGCCTAAATTAGGACAGCTGGTCACCTTTGTTATTATTATCAATCGTATTTATTGAGCGCCTACTGTGTGCAGAGCACTGTACTAAGTGCTTGGAAGAGTACAACATAATATAGAATGTATTTATATATGACTGATCATTCGTCCTCAAACCTGAGTGGTGGCAAGATAATGTTATCCTCTGTTCTTAAAGGGAACAAATACTTTTCTCCTTTTTCAAATCCATTAAAGTTGTACCCATTTTCTAGCGACATACAAGCCTATTAAGGCAGTACCTTGCTCTCCTGCATAAATTAGCTGCAATATCACTAAAATGTGAAGCAGGCTTGCCATATCATAGACACATTTATGAAGATTGATAACAGCCAGGGTTGAGTGTTAACTTTTATTGTCAAATAGGCTGCAAGAGAAACTGCCTGGTATTGGCTTTTGCTTTGATTTATGAAAAGGTTGCACATGAAACAGGCATCACATAAAACAGCACTGCTGGCAGTAGCATTGTAAATGAGGGTCGTAAGTATACCAAATAATAACTAACTAATTATGTTCATTATCATATCTCGGAGGGCTTCGCGCTTCCGTTGGGGATGAGCCCTGCTAGCCGAAGCCGGTTAGCGGTAAGAACGCCTTCCTCTCCGTGAGGGTAACACATCGCAATTTCATCGTGCTGACTGATCCCAGTTTTCCCTTAGGGAGTCTGCATGAAGAAATCTTCCCCTTAAGAAGGTAATCTTGGGTGGTTTCCTTACTGATGGCTCAGGCAGTCCTTGGGAGGGCTTTAGCAGTGACTTCGGGTGTAAACATCCCATGCAAATATAGCGTGACATGGCAACACCAGAGTAATAATAGTGGTATTTATCGAAGGATCCCTTTGAGCGGTGAACTTACGTGCTTGGGAAGGTATAACAAGAGCACGAGATGTTCCCTGCCCACGGTGAGCCTGTCTTTTAACGGGGGGGTGGCAGTCACTAGATTAAATAATTGTACAGTTGATTAAACACGGTCAAAAATGCCAGAGATGGCTGCCAAGGCGATCTAAATAAATCCCAGGCTGGGGAAATGACTGGGCCAGGAGGCGGAGGTGGGAGAGTCGAGAGCGAGCTGCGGGTAAAAGGTTAGCATGGCATAGGAGGAATGAAGAGAGCCGGTGAGGAGAGCCGATGCATAAGATGGAGAGTGTTGTTTTAGCCCCTCACGCAACAAACGTTTTTCTAAATGGGTCTTTAGAACTGATGAAAATGGTCAGCACATTTGCCTCAGTTTTTAGCTTTCACTTTTTTTGTACTGCTTTTACTCCTCCAATTATGCTCTGAAAAGTTTCTCTCTCTTTTGCATATTTCTGTTTTGTCTAACTAGTTCCAGTTGTTCCTTAATACGCAGGAAAGGCAGCTGTGTTTTCACTTAAGCAAATGTAATTGTGGTGCTAAGCGCCTCTGTTTATCCTGAGAACAAATACATTCGGGGGAGAGGCAGAACAAAATTTGTGCCTCGAAGAGATTAATAGAAAGGTAGCGTAATCTTTCCTAAGTAGATGGGTGTTTGCCTTTATTGCCATGTTATCCTCATTTTCGTTATGAAGTATCAGGTGTTAGGCCTCATGGGATGGGGGGCTTACGCAGCATAGAATTTGCACATTTTGAGAAGCAGCATGGCCTAGTGGCAAGATCATGAGCTTGGAAGTCAGAGGACATGGGTTCTAATTCCGGCTCCACCACTTGTCTGCTGAGTCACCTCGGGCAAATCACTTAACTTCCCAGTACCTCAGTTACCTCATCTATAAAATGGGGATTAATAATAATGTTGGTATTTGTTAAGCGCTTACTATGTGCAGAGCACTGTTCTAAGCGCTGGGGTAGATACAGGGTAATCAGGTTGTCCCATGTGAGGCTCACAGCTAATCCCCATTTTACAGATGAGGGAACTGAGGCACAGAGAAATTGTGACTCGCCCACAGTCACACAGCTGACAAGTGGCAGAGCTGGGATTCGAACTCATGACCTCTGACTCCAAAGCCCATGCTCTTTCCCCTGAGCCACGCTGCTTCTCTGTGAGCCCCATGAGGGACAACCTGATTACCTCGTATGTACCTCAGGGCTTAGAACAGTGCTCGGCACATCGTAAGTGCTTTAAAAATATAATAATAATGATAATTTTATACCCAGAAAAGTAAGAGTGTTGCTCTCCACTAGATTTTTCTCATGGCAGCCAAAAGCAGTCCATTTTGAAGGCCTGCTCCCTGTTTGCATTTTATGTTGATCCTAAATATACCTGTCACGACCCATAAATTGAGCTTGCATGTCTTTTACAGTTTGTACCAGAATCGAGTTTTTTACTGCTTCCTAACCAGATCTCTTGTGCTCATGCTTGTAATGTAGGGTCTGTCTCCCTCGCTCAGTCTTGAGGGCAGAGATTGTGTCTACTGGTTCTGTTATACTCTCCCGAACGCTTAAAACTGCTCCGCATATAGTCGGCCATCTGTCCCAGTGTTTAGTTCAGTGCTTGGCACATAGTAAGCACTTGATGAATTCCACTATTATTAATTATTATTGATTAATTGGAATAAATGCCTTTGAGGAGAAGACAGGGACACCCCCCCCCCCCCCCACCCCCCGCCAAAGCACCAGAGGTAGGGCAGGGTCCTTGGTAAATTATCTTTTTGGGACCCCTGGGAGAGAAAGGGACTATGCCAGATTTGATCATCTTGTATCTGCTCCAGCGCTCGGCACAGTGCTAAGCGCATCATAATAAGGGCTTAATAAAGGTCATCATTATGATTTGGAATGGCAGAAGTGAGAATCAGGCCATAGGCTCTGTTCCTAGCAAGAATCTCTTCTAATGAAACTAGGAATCACTACAGAGGAAGGGATAGATAGTGGCATGACCAGGTTGAAGAGGAAGCAGGGAAGTAGAAAGGATTTGGAAGCTGACGTTGTGCTTTTATGGATCTACTCTGGAGAAGGCGGGCCATTAATGATAACAATAATAATAATAATGATGGTATTTAAGCGCCTCCTATGTGCCGACCACTGTTCTAAGCGCCGGGGTAGATACAAGGTTATCAGGTTGTCCCACATGGGGCTCACAGTCTTAATCCCCATTTTCCAGATGAGGTAACTGAGGCCCAGAGAAGTTAAGTGACTTGCCCAAAGTCACCCAGCTGACAAGTGGCGGAGCCGGGATTAGGACCCACGACCTCTGACTCCCAAGCCCGGGCTTTTTCCACTAAGCCACGCTGCTTCTCAACACCGCAACGCAAGCAGTTTCCAAAGTCCCATCCTTCCTCCTGTTGGCCAAAAACCGTTTCCGTTCATCTTTTCCCGTCAGCACCAAGGACGGGGACTGGGAACTGAGAAGAGTCTAGCGCTGTATGCAATATCGGAGGAACCGGATCGTGGCATAGACAGCGACAGGGTTTCAGCCCGGAGACTGAGACTTTGCCTTATCCTCCGCTTCCTGGCTTGGTCAGAGCGACTGCTCCAGCCCCCACTGTAAAACGGGAAGCAAAGGCACCAGCTGGAAGATTCCAAATTTGGCCTAAAATGACAGTAATTTTGTGCCTATGAAGGGCCTTTATACAAGGGGGAGAAAAGCCAAATTACGAGGGACTGCATGTAATATGCAGTCATTAAAGGCTTTTTTGGGAAAGGTTGCAATTAAATTCTTAGCCAATGCAAAGTGTGTGATAATATGCAGGGTGCGGGTCACTAAATAAATGTTCACGGAGCCAATTTTGTTGAATGCACAGAGCTGTTTATTTTAAGTGCATTTTTTACGGCTTAATATTTAAAAAGGTAAATGCTTCTCAACCTCAGAGCCTGAAGAGATTTCTTTTCTGTTTTCTCTCTCTCACACACACACACACTCTCTCTCTCTCTCCCTCCCTCTCTCTCTCTTTCTCTTTTTGTCCCTTGGATGAACCGAAGAAGTAGACCACGACTCCTTCAGCAGCCGCCACCATCCACATAGGTGAATCGCTGGGTGGGAGGAAGCCCGTGTTTCCGTTCTCTTTGAGAGGGTAATGAAGTGAGGCAGGGAAAGCAGCGTATTTCCAATCCTGCCTTCAGCTCCCGAGCTGGACGCTGCCTCCCATCCCCGGAGATCCCCAGAATCAGGGGCTGGGGAAAGGCCCGAGATGTAGCGTGAGGGCTGCTGCTGTTGCCAGCGACCCTGCCCCAGGCAGCAAGGAGAGGAAAAAGGGAACAAGTGTTGGTGAGATTTCTAAGTGAATATTTCTGGAGTAAAAGACTGTAGTCATAGCAGTAATCGTATTCATTGGGTGCCTGTTGCATCCTGTGCACTCTAATTGGGAGATACAGCCGGTCCCTCTAGACTGGAAGCTTGTGGGCGGGGAACGTGTCTACCAACTCTTTTGTATTGTACTCTCCCAGGCGCTCAGTTCCGTGTTTTACACGCAGTAATCGCTCAATAAATACCGCTGACTGGGTGAAGCACAAGTCATGTTCCCTGCCCGCAAGGAACTCTTTACTCAAGTAAATCAAACAAATGAAACCCGAGGTTTAGCAGAAAAGAAGACTAACCGGAGAAAAGAGAGGCAGAAACATTTTTGACCACCCATGTATCATTTTACATATTGATTATCAACTCGTCCTTGCTCTTTTTGTCTGTGCTTATTGTATGTTCGGCTTTTCTTCTTCATTAGACTGTAAAGTGCTCCAGGGCCGAGGCAGTATCCTGTGGTCCTGTCTAGTCCCCAAGTGGAGGCCGTACAGAATAGCTTCTCAGTAAATGGTTTTGGGAATAATATTTGTTTATTGTTTTAAGAACAATCTCTTAGTAAGATCTCAGGTTGCCTTCACTCACCTGAATGTGATCCCCAGGAAGAAAAGGTCACATTAAACCCACACAATTCTTACAGTAATAGTTCGTTTTAAACGCCCACTGGTTGTGATGCACTGAACTGTGAGTTTGGGAAGAACAAAATAGAAAAAAGACAGATTCCCTACCCCTAAGGATCTTCTACTGTAATGGCGGATACAGACGTAAAAGTATTTTCAGATAGCGTAATTGAATTAAATAATCGAATAACAGATATACACAAATGGTCAGGTTGGCTATAACTAAATGCTGGAGACTTTCGTTGGGTTTGTGTGGCTTGAGGTCCTGGGACCTAATCTGGAAAGCCTTCTTAAAAGAGATGAGATTTTAGGAGAGCGGTGCTTGGCGGGCAGAGGCAAATTCTGCCAGATTTGGGGAGGAGGGAGTTCCAGGCTGGGGGAACAGTGAAAGTGAGATGGGATGAGAGATGGAGGTGGAAGAGGTGAGAGTAAGGTACAGTTAGATTAGTTTGAGAGGGGCGAAGAGACCCAACTGGGAAAAAGTGTGTGAAGGAGACTGGTATGTAAAATGGGCTGAGTTGGTTGGGAACCTTCCAGGTGAGTGTGATGAGTTTTGTTTGGGTTGCAGGGGGATGGGAAGCCAGAGAAGGGTGGGTTCAGGGATAGAGAGACCTATGTCAGCGACACTCCAAGATGATCTACAATGTCGACTGGAAAAGAGAGAAGCCGGAGGTGGAGAGGCTGCAATGGCCTACCTGCAGTGTGGCTAGAGCTTGGACCAAGGCGGCTGTAGTTGTTTATGTGGAGAGAAAAAAGGACGGATTCGGGATGTTCTGTAAGAAGAACGAGTGAGATTCGTCAATAGAATGGATGTGAGAATTGAAAGACAGCAAGGAGTCCAGGAGGATACCGAGTTTGCAGGCTGATGGTGTTACCCATAGATGGGAAGCTAAGGAAGAGGAGCGGGTTTGGGCAGAAGATGAGTGTTTCTGTTTTAGACCTATTGAGTTTGGGGTGTCGTTGGGACATGCAGGGGTGGATGGTATGTAAAGATGAGAGTGTAGGTTAGATGGAAGGTCACAACTAAGGATGTAGCTTTTGGAGTCATTTGCAGAGAGATGGTAGCTGGAGCCAGAAGACTCACTCCCCAAGAGAGTGAGTGAGAAGAGTGGGAGACCCAGAACTTAGCCTTGTGGAACTCCCACAGAAAGAGTATGAGGAACAGAAGAGGAGCCGGCCACCAGAAACTGAGGAGAGATCAGAGGGGTAAGAGGAGGACTTGGTTAGTATAGTGTCAGCAAACCTTAGGCCTGTTAAGATTTCAAGAAGTGAGGGTGTCCACCGAGCTAAAAGAAAGAGAATTAGGACAGAATATCAAGTAAGCTTCAAATATAAGGTGGCGACTGACGGCTCTTGTGGGTACCAGATATTGAAATGCACGTGATGCAGTGTGTTTTGTTTTTTCGGTTTTGTTTTTCCATGGTACTTATTAAGCACATGCTATGTAACAGGCACTGTACTAAGCGCCGGGATGGATACGAGGTAATCAGGTTGGTTACGGTCTATATCCCACAGAGGGCTCTTAATCCCCATTTTACAGATGAGGCCCGGAGAAGTGAAGTGACTTTCCCGAGGTCACATAGCAAATAGGGGGGTGGAGCCAATATTAGAATCCAGCTCCTTCCGACTCCCAGGGCCTTGCTCTGTCCACTAGGCAACACTGCTTCCTATGTTATGCCAGCTCAGCAGTGTAAGACAGTGAAGCCATGGATAAGGTTTCGCCAAATCTGCCTGAAGCCAAAGCATTTCTCCGAAGGGTCCCCTGATCTCTTCCCGCTTGCTCCAGAGTCATCATTCCCATCCCGAGTCCCTCTTTACATAAGTGCTGCTTCCAAAACACAGAACTCACTGGAAGGAGTTGAGAGAAAAGCAAGCTGAACACTTAAAATAAAAACACAAATCATAAAGATACTTGGCATCATAGCCGTACCAGACAGGGGATGTACCAGCTCTAGTATTCATTCATTCAGTAGTATTTATTGAGCACTTACTATGTGCAGAGCACTGTTCTAAGCGCTTGCAGTGTACAATTTGGCAACAGATAGAGACAATCCCTGCCCAGTGACGGGCTCACACTCTCAAGTCAGACCAGTGACTACCCTGGTCAGACATAAAGGATATATCCAGCACGGTTAACTTTCTTGTCAGCGCATAAATGACTTTTGTAAACTGGAAGTTATAGAATGCGGAAGAACCCCCACTGCCTCGTCTTTGCACACGAGTTGTTCCTTCAGAATTATTTGCAGACAGTAACTTAATTTGAGCAAAATGGCCTTCTTGGTATCCTAAAGATGCACAACATCGAGGCCCTCCCTCTCTTCCAACCCTCTCTCCATCATCAGGTCTTTGTTGCCTAGACTTGATGAAAGTGATAAAATTTTGTTTCAGCGACTCCTATCTTTGGCCTCTAGTGAGTCGGTTGCCAAGGACACCATTTATTGCCAATTGTGAGCATCGTTTCTTTTTCTGCTGTTATTCATTCAATTGTATTTCTTTCCATCGTATTTATTGAGCGCTTGCTGTGTGCAGAGTACTGTACTAAGTGCTTGGAGAGTTCAATACAACACTAAACAGACACATTCCCTATAAGCCATCTGCCTACCAAAAAAAGGGGGGGCGGGGGGAGGATTTTATATTCTGTCCAGTGCTTCCTAAACAATGCACCTCCTTGGGATATTTCCAGTTGTGTCTAGGAACTTTATTTGCAGGACTACCATTTTTAATTTCACTGAGCATGTGCAGGTATACTCCCAAGCTCAAAGGCCTGAATTAAAGATGGTTGCCCCATAACTAGAAACTCTCCACTCTTCTGTTTGTGTTTCTGTGTTTCACCATGCCCAGAGAAGCTGCGTAGCTCAGTGGAAAGAGCACAGGCTTGGGAGTCAGAGGTCATGGGTTTGAATCCCGACTCTGCCACTTGTCAGCTGTGTGACTGTGGGCAAGTCACTTAACTTCTCTGTGCCTCAGTTACCTCATCTGTAAAATGGGGATTAAGACTGTGAGCCTCACACGGGATAACCTGATTACCTTGTATCTACCCCAGCGGTTAGAACAGTGCTCTGCACATAGTAAGCGCTTAACAAATGCCAACATTATTATTAGTTAGGCTGAGCTTGGCAGCATACTATTCAGGGAATGACGGAATGTGAAATCTAAGATGGCAGTTGTCCTCACCAGTAGATACTCTGCCCCATCCGCCCTCTTTGCCAGTCAAAAGAGAGTGGAAAATACTCATCTAAGTCCAGTGAAACCCTCACCTAAGCCACCTCCTGCATGTAATGAGAACCACACCTAAGCAATCTGAATCGTTTACATTCTCATCACAGGGTTCTCTTGTGTAAGTGCAAGTTACCTGCGTTTTGCAGCTAGAGATTTGTGTGCGTTAGCGATTTTTCTATTGCTCCTTGCCGTCTCTCACCTAATCAACAGATAAAATTGGTCCCACCTTAGGAACGATTTGAAATGGATTTGTATTGACTAGTCAAAATTACTTTTCTTTTTTGTTCCTAAGTGTCCTTCAGTGGTTCGGGGGAGGGGAGACCCAAGCCTCCCAGCTTGAATAAATGGACAGCTAAAGTTTTTAATTAACATTGGCCCTCCTGAGCCTTCTGCTGATGGTAACCATTTGATTTTTTTTTTCCAAAGTGACATTTGTCACACTGACAGTATAGAAACCCGCTGAGATGAACTGAAAGCCAGTTTCCAGTTTGTGTGAAGACTGGTTTTTAAGCGATTAAAGAACTTTAACTGCGTGGTGTCTAATATTCTTCATGTGTTAAACCTGTTTTATATAGGGTTGAACCTCTATTAAAGCAAATTAGAAAATGGTTTGCCACCCGTCCTGTTGAGCAGCCCCTTACAGTCCAATTCACAAATAACGTCCCTGCTACTAACACCGAGTGAATCCACGCTAAGTGTAATTCTTTCAAATTCAATTCCATTTATTCACAGTGGGGAGTGCTGCTCACCAGGAGAACCCTGACTATTAGGTTGAGGAAAGAAAGGGGATGAAGGTTTGCATTAATTTCCTACCACGTAGCAGAGATTTGATTTTAACACGAGTGAGGCTTTTCAGTCTCTTTATCCAGAGTGCATATATCTGCAGTAGATAACACAAGGGAATGCGTACGCTTCACTACCTGTTAACTTTGCTGCTGTCCCCCTTTCGTGGTAATAATGGCTTGTGTTCACACCACCTGACTTGAGATCTCCAGGGTGACAGGAAGCAAAAGCAGCTCACCAGCGGGGAAGCCCACGTAGCCTCCGGATTGGGTGAGAAATGCATCATTCCGTCTTGCGGTAATACATTGTCATCACCTGATAGTAACCGCTCAGATTCAGATTTTAAAATACTCCCATTAGAAGCTAATCACATTTATTTGGAGCATTTGCCGTGGTGTTTTTACTGCCCCTCTTCCATGGTGGGTCTCATTCATTTCAATGAACAGCAGCAGCCCAGATTTTAAGCCAATTTGCTAAGGCTTGGCTGTCCTCATGAAAAACGCTTAAATCCAATTTATGCCACACAAGGGGATGAGATTTAGGTGATGTGTTGAAATTCAATACCTTACACTTATGACATTAGTATTGAGTGCTTTAGTTAATCTTTACAAAGGGGAAACTGTTTGTATATCAGAATAGTTCTATTTTATGAAAACCTACAAGGAGAGTGTGTGCATCATACAGAAACCCCCACAAACTCAGGCACTCGCCATGTACGACATTATTAAGCAGTAGAAATGCAGTCTGTGAAGATAGGATATGGTGTGCTATCTCTCTTGGAGAGTTGGTGATGTGGAAGCTCTTTTAAGTACAACGGAGTGAACTCTTTGAATCGACAGTGGCTTATCTGTGGAATTCTCAGGAGGGGAAATATTAGCCTTTGAGTGATCATCAGTTATGTGATTCTTTCTGTTCCCCTTCCTCCCCCTCCAGTCTCTGCCCCAGAAGGAGCAATTTTTTTTTTCCTCTTTCACCAATCCTGTTTGATGCTGAACTTGGAAACAAGTGAGAGAGGATGGCCCGGAATCCAAGTTCTAGTTTGATACCTTTTCCCCAACATTTATCGTGAACACTTCACTTAAATCGGTCTCCCCAAATTCAGGCAGGCTCCTCTCGATCTAATCTCCCAGGGAGTTCAAGCGTTAGTAAATTTAAAACACCGAGGCTTAGTGGAAAGAGCGTAGGCCTTGGGTAAGTCACTTAACTTGTCTTTGCTCAGTGTCCTTATCTGTAAAATGGGGATTAAATCCTCCTCCTTCCTATTTAGACTGTGAGTGCCAAGATGGACAGGGATTATATCCAGCCTGATTATCTTGAATCCCAATACTTAGTATAGTATTTGACACAATGTGAGTGCTTAACAAATACCACAATAATTACTCTTAGTAACTGTGTTGCTCCTTAGGTTCCTTCAGGAAAAGCATTCTTAAGGACAGCGTATTATTTTATATGGAGGCAGGTTTGACTGGGTTTCATTTTCCCTTTGGCCTCCCTGTACTTCTCACCTTCTGAAGTAAATTTAGTTACTATGGAAACTGTGTCATTGGTCTAGATGAAGTTTCCTTATCCACAAGTGCAAAATAAAATCAATCTGGACAATGATTTTCTAATGAACACCATGGCTTGTGACTCATACAGTAGGAGCTCATTTGAAGGGCTCTCGTGGAGCACAGAGGAAGGGGGTTGGCTCTTTTTGTAAATATTCTTGCTTCTTCTGAGTAGTCAGCTGACTTTTAGTCCCACACATGAAGGCGGTCTGGTGGCACTCTGTGGCCTCTTTACCGATGGTCTTTTTCTTTCCCTCTCCGTCCGTGCCTGTTCCTTTGGGCTTGACATTGACCCCTGCAGCCTTTTCTTACCCACATATGTGCTACCAGGGCTAAAGAGGTCACTGGCCCAAGGCCCCTTCTGTTTTTATGAATCAGCCCCCTCCTCTGTGTAATAAGGGAAAGGAGCCTATGGGAAGTGCATATGTTCTCATTCAAGATTCCCCAAGGCCCAGTCTACCGCTTTTCCAGTGGTGTGGCGCATTTGTGTTTTGTAAACTGGAAGAAACCTCTCCCCCCTTCCTTTTGCCCTCACCCTGGAAGGCGTTAGGTAAGAACCAACTCAGAATATACAATATAATACAGTCTATAAAGCTTTCTATTTCAAATTGGGGGTGTCACTGGGTGACATTAACTACTGTCCGAGAGCCCTCTGGTTTGAATCTGCATGGTGACAAGAAGCAGGCAGATCGTAGTGAGTTAGCCTGGACTGTCTGGAGCCAGATGGCTGTTCCAGTGGGATTTGAGACCAGACTTTGGGGTTTTTTGTTTGTTGAGTTGGGATTCCTGTCTTTGACCAAAATAATACGGCTCTAGCCCAGAGGTTCTAAATGCCACCTTTTCATTAGCATTAAATTTAATATTTTCTTGGGGAAAGTCAATCATGCTGCATACAAAACCAGGCACTTGCACTGCACTGATTCACTGGTTGGAAAGCACGGGCCTGGGTGTCAGAGAGCCTGGGTTGTAATCCTGGTTCTGCCACTTGCTTGCTGGGTGACCTGGGTCAAGTCACTTAAAATCTGTGGGCCTCAGTTTCCTCATCTGTAAACTGGGGATGGAATATCTTCTCTCTCTCCTACTTAGGCTGGGATCGCCATGAGGCACAGGAAGTTTGTTTGACCTGATTAACTTGTTTCTGCCCCAGCGCTTAGTACGGAGCTTGATACATAGTAAGCGCTTAGCAAATACTGTAATTATTATTATTATCATTAGAAGGCAAGCGTACGGGCGGAGGGCATTTTGAATTACTTCCCAATTTACCGTGCCATTTGTTTTTGCACTGCAAGGAGCATATGTGCGTCTCTCGATGGCTGATGGCTGTTTCATGTCAGTGTGACATTTTGTTACCACAAAATATTTCAAGGTGACATTACGGTGGAGAATCTGGATTCATAGCATCAAGAAAATTCACAGCTTGGTGTCTCCCAGAAGCTATAACTCACTTCCGTTCAATTCCCATACAGTTTTAGCACCATGTGAGCTTCATGTTGAGGTCTGAGTGCACTCCATGTTTGTGCAGAGAATGGTTGAGTTATGGTTGCAGGAAATTTGATAACTTCTTGGTGTTTGAATTTTGGAAGTAGGTGGATGGGGTGTAGAGAGGCATTCAAATCTCCCTGAGATCCATTAGCACAAGATTAGTCCTGAAGATCCATATATAAGAAATAAAAAGGAAAGGAAACCCAGGTTGGCTTTGTACGGCACAATATACGTGTCTTTTGGTTCAAGGTCTTTGCAGTATTTAACCCATTTAACTAAACTTTTTTCTGGGGTTCCCCCCAATGACACATCTATTCAGAATTGCAATCAAGATGGCTCTTTCCATTTCCCCGGGTCCCAGACTTAGACTGGACCTACTTCACAAGAGCAAGCAAAGTTGGGGGGTTCGGGGGATCGCATCTCCCCTTCCAGATATAACAATAGTGCTGGGAGCCACATCACTAAATATTTCTGAGAGGAAGCAGGGGTCCAGTTGCTTGCAGTTACACTGCTGTGCAGCAGATAAATGGAGAAGCCACGTGGCTTAGTGGAAAGAGGCCGGACTTGGGAGTCAGAGGACGTGGGTTCTAATCCGGATCCGTCACTTGTCTGTTGGGTGACCTTGGGCCAGTCACTTAACTTCTCTGTGCCTCAGGTCACTTAACTTCTCTGTACCTCAGTTACCTCATCTGTAAAATGGGGATTAAGACTGTAAATCCCACCTGGGACAACCCATTATCTTGAATTCATTTATTCAGTCGTATTTATTGAGTGCTTACTGCGGGAGCACTGTACTAAGCAAATAACGTTTGTGTCTATTCCAGCTCTTAGAACGGTGCTTGGCACATAGTAAGCGCTCAACAAATACCATCATCATTATTATTGTTACTTACTCCTGCTATCTCTTCCTACCCTGGTCTTGTTGGCGGGGGGCAGGGCAGGGGAGAGGGGCTTGGGAATTCACCACGCAAGCCAAACATGTGCTTACTTCATGAGAAGGTTACAAGGGAGAAGAGAGAGGCAAAGGGTGGCATTTTGGAGGACCCAGAACCCATTTCCTTCTGGGCCTACAAGGGAAACTTGGATCCAGTATTTCTTTTCTCTGACTCCTGAAATAAGCAAATTTGAATTTATTTCAGTATGCCAGGCTGTGGAAAAACATGCCCTTGCGTCTATCTGGAGTTGAATCTTCCTATAAAAAGGATCGTGAAACGCCCTTGAGAAAATAGCAAACCAAACTCACTACAGGCCTTCAAAATACTTAAACTTGGATTCTAACCTACTTTCTTAGTGGGTGTCACAGTCCTCATTGAGGTCCCTGACAGTTTTGAAGTTTTAAAATTAAGTTGTTCCCGAGTTATCTGAGGACTGAAAGCACTTGCATAAATTTGATCGCAGCGGGGAAGCGGTGGTGGTGCGGGGGAACTATTTTCATGCTTGGGTAAGGTAAATGGAATTTCACTCTATTTTTGACCCACAGAATCACCACTTCACTGAGAAGGGCTATGAATTTCATCCCAATGGGTTGGTTTTTTTAAAACTGAGAATAGGCGCTTCAACCGAAATAGAGACAACCATTCAATTAGGGGTGCGTTAACTGCCTGGATTTTAGGGATAATTGCTACCAAGATACCCAATAATATTACAGGTGATCTTTACAGCAAATATTTGCAGAACATTTTCTCGTAAAGGCCTAAAGTGTTTCAGTTAAATTGTCCCATTAATCTTCACAGTCCCCTCTAAAACAGTGAGGGGACAGGTGATAAATACCCCATTGTTCAGATCAGTAAACTCAGGCACAGATTCAGTGTCCTGATTGCTAATCCAGTGTATTTCTACTAGGCAATTGGGTCTTTGAAAGCAATTTCAGATAATAATACCAATAATGATAATAATTGTGGTATTTGTTAAGTGCTTACTATGTACCAGGCCCTTTATGTACTAAGCAGTGGGGTGGATACAAGCAAATCAGGTTGGACATAGTGCCGGTCCCACGTGGGGCTCACAGTCTTATTCCCCGCTTAACAGATGAGGTAACCGAGGCACGGGGAAGCTTAAGTGACTTGCCCAAGGTCACACAGCAGACAAGTCACCGAGCCAGGATTAGTAGCCAAGTCCTTCTGATTCCCAGGCCTGTGCTCTCTCCACTAGGCCATGCTGAATATGCTGCTGAAGAAAACTCTAAATTCCGGAAATTTATAGCAGAAATTGACTTGATGGTTGTGGTAGAACTTTTATTGTCCTTTCTCTGGGAACAAGAATAGTAAATGTTTCATTTTTTAAAAAATGAATCAGATATGCATACTTGATTCCCTTGGGGGAAAGCATCAGTGCATGCCAGACAGATTCAATGGGTAGCTTTCCCCCAGAACCCCAATTACCATTTACTCTAAAGTCACTTTTAGAGCTGCATTACTTCTCACGGCATTCCTCTCTCTCTTCTCTGTCTTCTTCTCCCCCAGTCCTGCTGGCTCCAATTTAAGAAATGCCCTCCAGCAAAAGGTAGCCAAGTAGTCCACAGATCTGTGACCTTCAGTCCTTTCTGGTCTATAGGAGATTTAAGCAAAGCGGTCTTCTAGTGGCCCAGATCGTCGGTTCCTGTGGGAAGAGGCTCAAGGGGGTGGGCGAGTGAGAGGAAGCAGCAAGGTTGGGAAAGAGTTTGCAAGGCGCATTTTCCCTGCTGGCCCAGAGACTTTTAGAGAGCCAAATCTAGGCTGGCACTCTTAGGGGCATGTCAGAGCGATGAACTGTGGCTAATGAAGAGAGCATCTGGCCAGAGTTCACTCATGTTAGCCAATAAAAAACTGCTAGTTGGTCATGGTGACCTGCTGGCTGGAATTTTTCAAAGATGAGCATGTGTGGATACTCTTCTCCCTCCCTAAAATGAGACATATTTTAGGCATCATTGAAGAATAACAAGATAGTTGCCAGGGGCGGTGGTGTGTATGTGTGTGTATAGAAATAAGTAAGCCATTCTATAACCACTGAGGACATACTGCATCTTAGGTTTTCAAAATTTAATGGACTCTATGCTTACCATTAAGGTTCTCGAGGTACTCTGGTCAAATAGTTATTTCTAAAGTCAGCTATAGTGGAGTACAGTGTTTTCACTCATAAATAACTCCTCCCTGGATCATAAACCTGATAGAGGCATCCCAAATGGTAACCGTGTGACTCTCATCACACCACTTAGCTTTGTTCACTCATTGAGGTATTTATCCACTGGGATTTCAAATCTAAGGGTTTTTTGGCTCCAGATGTTTGTTCATTCTACTACAAATATATTTAGTGAAGGATTAAGGGAACTATTCCCTCTTCAGGCATTGCAACCATTTTACAACTGAAGATTGACTCCGTACAATTTTGTAAAGGTTTTCAGTCTCTTCCCATTTGACACTACTTTCAGATGAACAGGATGCCCTTGAGACTATAGAGACTTTTAAAATGCATTGTTTTCCTTCTGAATATGCTGATTTTTAACAGCATCATTATTTAACATCTATTGAATGGTAACAATGATCTCATCATTGTATAAATCAGAGAAAGAAGCACAGTCCTTGCCTAAAGGGTTGTTGATCTAAATAAGAGTCATTTAAGTTGATTTATAGAAAAATGACAAAGATGATGGTTAGAGTTGCATTTATTTTCCTTTTTAAGGAAAAACTTGAAAGCCAGCCTACAATAAAATAGTTGTGGAATTTTACCTGTTACGAGGACCTCATGAAACGTACCATGTTCCACTGAATACTTAACTTCTTTCTAGTCTGTTCTTAAGTTAGTTGACTTTTGGTAACACTTCCTCTTTCCTGAAGTTGGTCTGGAAGAGCCCAGACTGGGAGAATTGTCCCATTTGCTGATAGAGTTCTCAAAGTGGAATTAAGATGAGCTGGAAGAATTAACTCTGAAGAACCAGGACAGTATGGCAGAGAACAGGGCACAACAAGACCTAAACTGGACTTCCAGGAGCCAGAATGCATTTCTTTTACTGTGTTTCCCCAGAAATAAAACCTGCCCAGTTTTACTCCACATTCTGTTCTTCACCTTCATTCCAACAACTAAGAATATTGATTGTGGGGAGGAAATGGAAAACCCATGACAGAACACCTCTGTGTGTACCCGTTTATATCCATGGTAGTTGGCCATGCACCCTGGGACAGAGGCGATGTCTCTCTGTATTTTTTATACAGGGCCCGGATCGTGGTAAGCCTGTATTCATCCAGTGGTAAAAATGGAGGCCTTTCCATGAGCTGCCTGAAGCTCAGATGACCAGATGTCCCAGTTCTACAGGATTAAACTGTTTTTAGGACTTCTGTTTGCGATCCCCAGAAATCCTTCCAGATGGGCAATCTATTTCCTTTTTACATTTTGCCATTCAATTCTCCTTTTCCCGGTTGATCCAGGCTTTTTTCTTCAAAGGCAAGAGATAAAGCATTTTCAGATGCGGTATCATTATCCTTCCAAGGATTTGGGTTTAGGGAATGAGATTATTCATCCCTTGGTATGCAGCCAGTCAAAACTTGTTAAATAGTAAAAACGTACATAGATGGATTTCAGATTCTTTTGGTGTAATGCGGTAGAAGGTACCACTAGTTAGAGATTGCTGAGCGCCTAAGTGCTCAATTCACTTGACAGAATGACTGAATGAATTGGGTTCACGGCATGTCCAAGGCAAGACAGTGTTTCCTCATGTTGTCGTCTTTGTGGTAACGGCTGGGTAATGATACCCAGCTCATCGAAATATACGTAAGTAAACATAAATGAAAACAAAAAAGTAACCTTCTACTCCCAGACATTCTTGGGCTTGTATGAAGCTCTAAACTGTAATCATGGAAGCTTGATTATGGCCTGTCTAAAAAGTCCTTTCTAGAAATCGTCAGGATGATAGCATTAGGTAGTTTGAGGATGTCATTTTCACATTTTATGTTGGTTAGAATGTACTGGTTCACTTTTCAATTTGGAGTGAATATTAGGGAACTGCCATTCAAGGGACTTGCCAAAACCAGGGGGGAAATATATTTTGAATAGGATTGGAAATTTGAGATATTTCATATGTACTTTCATGCCTCCAATCATCACTGCCTTTTATGATGACTTTGACCTAAGAAATATGCAAGACAATGAATGCGAGAGTCTAAGTACTATACAATATATTGCAGTGTTCTGAGAGTATACTTTGGGTTATAAAGAGCAAGAGGAAATTTCTTGCCCAGTGGGGTTTCAGTATATTGAAGGGGTCACGAGAGGTGTTTGCATTCCTCTCTGTACAGCTAGCTGGTGGCACTGAATCTGCTATTACAGCCAGTAAGTCATGCAGAAATCTAAAAATGGTGGCATTTAATTAGTCAGTAAAATCTCTGTGTATTTTAGGATAAAGTGCATTCATTATACTTGGTTTCTTAGGGCCAAGGTGGGGCAAGTGTGCCTTCTAATCTCAAATCCTGTGCAGGTGCAGCTCGCCTTCCCAACCAACTTCATTTTCTCTTGTGATGCTCAGGCCACAGTTTAGTAAAACTATCTGAATCATGTGATGTTAAAATAGTCTCCTTGCAGCCACAGCCTAGAGCTGCCAAGGGAAATGGGGGAAGGCTGGGAACCGTGAGGAAATTTGGAACCCCCAAACAAAAATTGGACACCAGCAGCAGTAGTCATCAGCTTTAGATCAACAGCAAAATTGATGACTGTTGTCCTGTTTTCATCCTTTTCAATTGATTGCTACAAGGAAGCCGCAAAAACACCTGGAGATACATCATATCATCACCTTATTTTGGCCTTACTGCATGACTTACTTTAAGCACAACTTATGACTTGGAACCTGGCTATCCAGTGAAACTGTAGGTTGCTTTGGGCATCCACTTGAAATGTATTTAAGCTTGAATTTGGTAAGACAGTCTGCCTTCCACATAACGTGCCCTGTTGGAACCTGATCCGCAAATCAAGTTTTTGCAGTCAGCTTGGTCATTTTCTCTCCTTTTGTATTGCATTATAGTGCCTGCAGAATTCTCTTAGGGCCCGAACTGTGGTCTGACCACCTGGAAAAGACTCCTTTCTTGTGAACCCATGCCTGCAATGAATGATCTTTGTGTGGAGAGAGGGAGACTGGGTAATCTTTCAGGCGTGATGGCTGCTAACTCGTTGACATGAAATTGGTTCTTTAGCTCTCTAAGCAGAGTGACTGGAAGGAAGCAATCTTTATTATTTCTCTTCTGAACTTACCTTGTTATCTTTCCCATTTGCCCATTTACGTTAGCTGTCCTGAAAAGAGAGGTGGGTAGTTCCTGCTGAATGTTAATGCTCAGGTGCATAGCAGAGACTCCCCAGAGATCCAGATTCCATGACAGAGATGGTAAGGAAACCTGAAGAGAGCATTAAAACGATCAGCAGAAAGTAAATTCATTAAAGGCCAGTTTCCAAGATCAGAGAGTTCAGAGTGCTGGCCATATCTGATGACTGGATTTTTACCAAGACAATATCAAAAATTTACTCAAAATACCCTTTTCCTTGGAACCTGTTCTTTCATCACATCATAATGCTCTCACACCTTCCCCCAGAAACTTCTGTCAACATTAAAGATTTTTACCTTTAACAATATTTTCCCCAGCTTCCTGTCTAAACTTATCTTTTTACCACTATCCCCAATTCCTCGCATTTCGCGGAGGAAACTTTCAATCAGCTATTTTTGTTGACTTTTATCATAATCTCACTTTCTGCATTTAGATTTTCAACTCTGCTTTCTTCCATCGTCTTTCCAGCCCCTTCATCAGAGCTGACGAATTTTTTCCTTCAGAGAAACTGTATTCTCAAAATCCTCCTGGCAACTCAGTCTTCCTTTCCCTCCACAAAAGATGCCCTGACATCTTGCCTATTATGATTGTTCACTAATAGTAGCTTTATACATCAGCGGGAATGAAAGCATTTGACAGAAATCAATTGCTGACTGTATGGAGGGTTTACCATAATGCATATTGGGAGCATCTCTGAAATTCTTTCCTGAATGGAAGGTGCCATGACTTGTGTTTTATGGCCTTCTAATGTTAGACAGTAATCTCATTTAACGTTTTCCCAAAGTGAAAACAGTGCATTAGGACAGCATAACAAGCAGAGCGGATCAATAGCAAGGCAGAGCTTTCCTCTCACAGACTAATCCGAGAAAATGGACCAAGTCCGCTCCAGGAACTGGGGGACATTTGTGTTTCCCCCCAGTTCCCATCTCTCTCTTCCCCATCATCCATATCATGTTGAAACGCATGAGAAGATGGATAGAGCGAAGAAGCGTATTAAAAAGGCCTTCTGAATATAAGTGATCGTCAGACAGGAAGCTTAGGGCCCTGGAAATGAAGCAGTATTGACTTACGGTGATAAAAGTATATTTTGACACATTTCAAATTAGAAATAATGCATAGACTTTAAATTGTGCCACTAATAGCACAACTCAGGGTAAATGCTTACATCAGGGCTAAAATATACTTTCAAAGATGTACGTGTTATTAGATGAATCATAGAGAATATGTGAATGGTCGTTTTTATTCAATCGTATTTATTGAGCGCTTACTGTGTGCAGAGCACTGTACTAAGTGCTTTTTAACCACCTTTCCCTCAGTAATGGTGCGAGGGGACATATCATCCCTGTCAACTGTTAGTAACGGGAGTAGCGGTGGCTCCATTGGCTCTTTCATTTTTAGTTTTTTAATCTGATTGAGCATTTGTACATGATTATAAGCCCCTGGCACTGGAGCTCAGTTAGTATCTGCAGGTCAGATGAGGCTCAGCTTTGCTAGAAACTGGGAAGCTTTGAAGCAGTAAGAAATCTGCAATCTGTATGTGCCCTGATGCTCATCATATTTTATTTGATATTGATACAGATGTGGGCCCTGCCGTAATCAGTCAATTACTGGTGTTTTCAAAACGGGTGTTTTCTAAGCACAGCTGGCTCCTTTTAAATGCTGATGTTCATGGTGGAAGATTAGAAAAATCCACGTCCACAAGAATCCAGGCATCTAAACTTTGCCTATCTTGAAGAGTGTAAACTCGGGGGACTGAATTAAAAGTCTCTCTTAGGTATTTCACAGAGCTGTAAAATAATGAATAAAGAGAGTATAGGTGATGTCATAGATAATCAGGAAATTAACCTTTTTTTTCCCTGTATGCTCTACTTCCTTAGAGAGTCCCCTGGACTGAATTCTCTTAAGGAGTAGTATCGTGTTTTGCATTTTGTTCTTCTGCTTCAGTAAAATGTATAGCCACCTAGGGCAGTGGGTAAAAAGAAGCAAATAGTTGGCTGGGGATTACTTTGTTGGGTTTTTTCCTCTGCCCTCTTGGGTCCTTTTGAACTCATTAAAACTCCCAATAATGTCATTTGGAAGTTATTTTGGAGAAGAGAACTTTGGACTCCAGGAAGAGAATTAGCATAAAACATAGGAAGCTTTCAAAATAAAGCAAAAGTTAATTTGAAAATATGAATCGCTAGATTAAATAGAAGGATACTGTAATAAATGGCTGATTCTCCCTCTATCACGGTGCTAATTTTTCCCTGCTTATTCGTAGTTTTTGGTCCCAGTAGGCAATGCATTTTATCCTACCTTGCCATCTTTCATCTGATGCATATTCTAAATTGTGTAGTGAAAGAGTCATTTATCTCTGAATCACACGGCAGAGGGTATACTCAGGGTGGCAAAAATGAAATCTACTTTCACTGCTCTCTAACTCCCTCGGGAGTTATGGAGCGTTAGAATTGATTCTCTCATGGACCATATTCCCACCTAAAAAAAACTTTACCATCAGGTGATTATCTTATACCCTTTTTTTTTTTTTTTTACTTCAGATAGTTCAGAAGCCAGCTCACTAATCTCTGTATTTTCTATTTTCAGACGATACGAGACTCATCCGGTCTGTGCTGATCTGCAGGCTAAGATCCTCCAGTGTTACCGTCAGAACTCCCAGCAGACCCTCAACTGTTCTGCCCTGGCCAGCGAATACCTTCACTGTGTCAATCATGCCAAAGAGGTGGGTACACTAATTTTTAGTGTCCTAAAAATTAAAACTGGGAAAGACCTATTAGGACAACTTTTTGCTCTGCCAGCCTAGCCAGGGTAGAGCAGTGGCCTTCCTCATCACATCTAATGATCTCTTCCATCTTGTTTTCACGTGAGTTAAGAGGTGAGGCAGCGAAACTGAAATGGCTACTTCAAGTTTAACTGAACCTCTGAATATCATTAAATCAGGACTTCAAGACAAGCAGTTTGGGGGTGGGTGTTTTTCAGTGAAATCTGTCACTTTTGGCCGAATGTTCCTTTGGAATGAATCAAGCTCTTATCGTCAAACCAAACTTGGTGTGGCTGCACCGGAAAGGCACAGGCATTTTTTCAAGCCGTGCTTCCTTTATCTCATCGCCCATCTCAACTCTTTGGAATCCTAACATCAGCCCTTCAACCTAATTAACAGAGAACCTCTGAAGCTTTTCCACCGCTTGTCTGTTCCTCCGTCCTGCTTGCTGCTCTGCCGTGCTCTGGGAAGTCACAGAGGGAGAGAGAATGTACCCGATTTATGGAAACTCTACTGGGGTCCTTTAACGGAACAATGTAAGGGTAACTCCATCAGGGAAGTCTTTAGACTTTGCGTAACCAGACCAGTACCTGTGCCTGACTTAGTGGCGGCTCACACCTCGCCAGTAGCCTGTGTCTCTAACAACATCATATTTCCTTAGTGATCCCGAGGCCGTCACCCGCACTGGTACTTCACCGCCATCTTCAAAAACCCCTTCTCTTGGTTTTCTGAGTTAGAGTAATTATTGATTAACCAAATATCAAGTGAATAATAATAATAATAATAATGTTGGTATTTGTTAAGCGCTTACTATGTGCCGAGCACTGTTCTAAGCGCTGGGATAGACATAGGGGAATCAGGTTGTCCCACGTGGGGCTCACAGTCTTAATCCCCATTTTACAGATGAGGGAACTGAGGCACAGAGAAGTTAAGTGACTTGCCCACAGTCGCACAGCCAACAAGTGGCAGAGCTGGGATTCGAACTCATGAACCCTGACTCCAAAGCCCGTACTCTTTCCACTGAGCCACGCTGCTTCTCTAAGTGAACAGCATCCTGCCATCAGATGACTTCTTTATCTACAACCAATCACTTTTGCAGTAAGTTTTCAAGTGGCAGCTCTACTTTTATCCATTTTTTAGGAACACCAAGACCCCCCTCAATGCCATTTTAAAGTATTATTGCACAGCTTGGAGTTGACATGTCCCTGGCATGTGCTTATTTGAATCCAGGACCCCTGGTTTGGGAAGGGTAAGGGGGGCTACAAGCCCTTGGTAATTGGAGGAGGAGAGTCTCAGAGGCCTGCACCCATTTGGAATTGCTCTCCAGTTTATGGAAGTTCCCAAGAATATGACCTTCATTTGTTTGAGGAAAGAAGACCGTAAGATTTCGTCCCCGGGAAAAAAAAAACTCACTGAAATTTTGTCCTCCTTCCCACCTATATTCTGTTGTCTGTGTTCATAGCAAAACTGATATTCCACTATTCCCAGGCCCCCCTTTTGCTAAAGCCAGCTGGGTAGCAAAACTAATAACGAAACCTGAAATAAACCACCCATTCTGTCTCGGACTCTTCCAAGTGCTTAGTACAGTGCTCTGCACACGGTAAGCGTTAAGTGAGTGCCGTGATTGATTGCCTGTCATGTAAGTGGTTCAATCATTGAGTCCAGGATCGTGTCCAACTGCTAAAACGGTAGGAAAAAAAGATTTCTTTCAGGTGCCAAACTCCCCGTAGCTGACCTCCTTACCAGCAAGAGCTTGTGGTTGAGTCCCATGGCATGTCTCTGCCACTTAATGTGCTGCTACTTTAATAATACCCCTCAGTGTGTATTTCTAGCCCTCTGTAAATATTTGATGGCTGGTGTTGGGAATGACTGATTAGACAAGAGCAACACCAATTTAAAAAAAAAAAAATCAAAATCTATCAAGAGCCTAGGCTGACCTTTAAAAGGCCAGTTCCTTAACTCCTTAACACTCCTTTCTGTGGGTATCAGCACTCGAACATTCTTAATGGTAAATTAGAGGTTTCCCCATAGATTCCTTTCTAAAAAGGTCTTTGGTGGAGGTAATAGTAATAATGTGAAGTTTGGCTATTTCATTTGTCAGAATCCGCTTCCGATATGCACTTAACAAGGCCGAACTGCCACATTCACATTAACTGAAGCACTTGGGACCTGTTAGTCAACTCAGGAATCTCCGAACTTGATATTAGTGCCATTGTGCAGTACGGGGAGTCACTGGAAATATTAGCTGTGGCGAAGTGTATGTTTCGAGCCCGCCATATAAAGTATGTGCTTAAGCCCAATGAGTGTGATTATTAATATCGGCGAAGTGGCGGCTGAAAGGAAAATTGAAGGGCTGGCTTTAACCTGCTTGCAGACTTGTGTAAACACTTCCGGTATTTAGAGGATCTCCTCTTTCCTCTTTTTGGCAATTAATTGTTGCCAATCCGGTGATGTGTTATTTCACTTTGACTCTTTGTATTTATTCCATGGCAGTGCTGTTTGCAATTTTCATGGCATTGTCTTTTATGTCTGTGATTGTTATTTCCAGAAGTGACAGAAGAAGGAAATTGGATTTCCAAATCCAGGAGCTCTTTGAAGGGTTGGGAGGTTATTTTGTTTGTTTGTTTGCTTTTTCCTCCTGGTTTTGTGTTCTGTTTGGTCATTCCCTACAGCTTTATGAGGGAATCAGAGGAGAAAGACAGGAGGTAATTCTAGAAAGACTGGGGCAGGTACTTGCAGCAGAGTGTATCCTTGGTGAGTGCTGAGGCAAAACAGTTTTCCAGTAGGCGTCATTATTTTCTTTCTTACTTTCCTTCTTTCTTTATAAAGAAAGAAAATAAAACCTATTGAAAAACCTTTGCCTCAGCACTCACCGAGAATATATGTGTGTGCGTGTGTGTGTTTTATATATAATATGTGTGTACATATATATAAATATATATATATATATATATATATATATATATACTCCCAAATAGAGGGAATATAGGAGAGGGGGGACTCACAAGGCACTAATCAGATGCAGGCCAGACAAAGCCCCGGGTGTTAGTGATGCTGAAGTGGCCAGGAAGATCCGATAAATGGAATCATAAATGGGGGCTATTTCCAGGGGCCCGCATTCCTCCCTCAGGTTTTCAGTATCCTCTTTGATGAGGGACGAGGCTAAATTTTACCATCCCGACCTCATCCCCTTGTCTCTTCTAGGGTGCCAGGGGAACCAGAAGTAAAGTAGCCATCATTGTTCACCAGGGCAACCTCTGATGGGCCAGCCAGCCCTCTTGAGTTTCTCTTTATGTCAAAAAGAACATGTTGTGCCTAGTATACTGTACAGGGAAGTAGCAACTAGATATGTAAAGGGCACATTAGGTCATCTGGTCCATTTTCATACTGTTGCAAGATTATTCCCTGCAGAATGAACTCAATGGCTTAGTCCACTCCTGTTTTGAAATGACTGACGTGACAGGGCTTTCACTACTCCCCGTGGGAGGCACTTCCATGGTATTATATCCTACCAATGGGAAAATTTCCAGCTCTTCCCCAGCCCTGCTTTTCCTTTGTTCCCTTTTTCCGCACTGTCGGATTTTATACTTCTTGAACCTTCCTCTAGCGGTGCTTCACATACCCGGGGATGTCACAGGAAATGTAGATTGTTCTTTCCAATGTATTAATCCTGTGTGATCATAATAACGGTTAAGGGCATTTTCAAAGATAATTGTTATCTCTATTGCTGAAACTACCAGCTAACTAGCCATGATAATAGTCATTAAAAAGTGACTGGGAACTCCCTTATGTATTTGGCCCCGATTTATGATCTCTCCTACCCAGAGGCCTCAGCCTCATAGCTTCTTGAGGACCACCTCGGGATGGATTTCTATATTTCTTGACTTTGACATATTGAGGCCTGTTCCCATTCTCCTCTTCTGTTTTACCATTGGAGTCCCCTGGCTCTGAGTCAGAAGGGAAGAAGGTGTCCGCTCTCAATAGTAATAATGGTACTTATTAAGTGCTTACTGTGTACCAGGCACTATGCTGAGCTCTGGGGTAGATACAAGATAATTGGGTTGGACACAATCCCTGTCCCAAACTGGGCTCAAGGTCATAATCCTCATTTTGCAGATGAGGGAACTGAGACATGTAGAAGTTAAGTGACTTTCCCAAGGTCACCCAGCAGACAGGTGGCAGAGCCATGATTAGAACCTAAGCCCTTCTAACTCCCGGGCCCGTGCTCTGCACGCTAGGCCACGCCGCTTCTCAACTTGATGCAAATTGGCTGTCCATACCCAGAGAGGGCCAACCTCCCAGTCAGGCCAAGGCTGGTCTGAGTCCTGGTGCTCAGAAGCAGCACGCGAGCTCCTGCATGCCCAGAAATCCTCCATCCAGATCCGGGCGTACTAATCCAATCTGCTTTCCGGCTTCCAAGTCATCACCCCAGCCAGAATCAAGGAGAAATCCAAGTAGCTCTGAAGGGGATATTCTACTCCAACTGCTCCATTCTTGGTAGAACTGACTCCACACTGGACTCTTCCTCACACCTCAAGCTTCCTAATTTCCCCCACTACCAGCCCTCAAAATGGAGGAGAGGGAATGCATTCCTCTAGATAGCCCAACCCTGAAGAGAGGTGAAAAACCACACAGCTTATGAGCCTAGGAGTCAGAGGACCTGGGTTCTCATCCTGGCTCTGCCACCTGCCTGTGTGACCTTGGACGAGGTACTAAACATGTGTGCTTCAGTTTCCTTATCTGTAAATTTAATACCTATTCTCCCCGCATTTAGACTGTGAGTCCCATGTTGGACAAGGACTGAGTCCAACTTGATGACATTGAACCTTCCCCCGTGCTTAGTATACTGTGCTTGGTACATAGTAAATGCTTAACAAATACCACAACTAGCTGGGCATGATGGGCAGTGCCCCTGGAGAGAATGCCAGATGTTTCTGTAGTCGGGATAATGCAGGCTCAGAAATTCTTACCCCCAAAAGTTTTCATCAAGAAGGAATATGCCTTATTGATGTTTCTTTCATGAAGCTTCCCCTCCTGGCAAGGGGCATCACTCAGCTCTAAAATCTGAGCAGAACTCCCAGGATGTGTCCAGCCTCCAAAGGTAAAGGAGCCAAGATCTGAGTGCACATAGGAATCCTCCAGGGGCCAGGTTTTTGCCAAGCCTCCTCAGAACAGTGTATTTCTTGCAGATCGAAATTGAATTCTTGATAGGTCAATAACGTCCCTCCCATTTCCTTTATAAATTCACGTGTTCAACAGATGTGGTCATTCTAGCCCCAGGATTTAGACTGTAATGATGCATAAAAAAACAAATCCATGTTATTTCATTGTTTTTCAGGTAAATTTGAACGATAAGCAGGTGATTTACCCTGATCTAAAGGGAAAAATTGCTGCTTACCATTGGCCTAGATTGATATCTTTAGAGATTGTTATCTTTAGAGAATTTAGAGTAATGAAGAAATTAACTTCCTTAGTGGACCTGAAGAAACAGGTTTTTATTATGGTGGAGGGCATCACCTACATCAGCCTCTGACATTTCTTGTATTGCATGTCTGCCTGTCGTTCTTTTAGCAAAACGGCAGGCGGGAGGGTTTCGCTGCATGGCACATTTTGGAGCCACCACCACCGAACTCCGACTATGAGGGAGTCAACCCATTCCCCCACTGCCCAATTCAGCCTCTTTGCCCCACTTCCTTTCAGGAATTAGTATTCTCTGAGAACAAACACTGAAAGTGATTTTTTCCCCCCATTTTTTATGGGGGAGTATGGGCTGAATAAAAATGAATATTGCCATAGAAATAAGTTTTTGCTTTTCATAATCAGTATTTCTTCCCTAGAGCTCACCTTTCAAGAGTTACAGTTGTGAAGTGTTACAGCCTTTTGAGGGTTCTAAACAGCTTAGCTGTTCTTATATACTTCCTCTCTCAATATTGCACAGGCAACACTTAGAGGCATTGGCAAGGAAAATGGCATCTAGTCTTGAAAGAATCAACTGGTGTGTTCCTCCAAAGCAGGAAAAACAAAGAACTTGCTGGGGTGAGCGGGGAGGAGACAGATGCAAACAAAGTAACTTAACTAATCAGATTTTCAGGTAATGAGGAGATGTTCTTGTGCCCGAGCAGAGTAGGCTTTGCGTTCTTCATAAATTGAACGCATTGATACCTTTTTCTTCCCTGCACACTTATAATCTTCTCATTCTGCCTTCCATTCGCTCCCCATTTCTCACTCCACCAATGATCTCCCCTTCCCTCTCTGCCTCTTTCTCCCTTCCCTCCCTCCCTCCTCTCTTTTTTTCCCCCTCATCCTTCTTAGTAAAGCCCAGCGCACTATTTTGGCTAGGAAATCTAACACCCTAGGGAATCTAATGTTTCAATCTTTCCCTGCAGTGATAGTAACCCTGCCTGCTTCTTACATTCAGGGCTATTGGTTCTCACTGGGGAATATTAAGACCTTTAATATGGTCATTAAGGGGCGGGCATGGTCAACCAAATCCAAAAAATAAAACTCCTCTCTCTCTGTGTTGAGTTGCCATAATTCCTATTGAATAGACTGAGACAGTGAGGCAGCTGAAACTGCAGTGATTCAACCCAACAGAGAAAGCTGTAATTCAAAAATCAGTTGGAGAGATTATTATGTAAGAAAAATATTTGAGAGAAACTGTTAAGATCGTTTTAATAAAGGGAAATGACACACAATTTGCAGTCTCTGGGGACGTTGTTCTTGTTTGACAGTTCAAGCTGCCAGTTGTTCCACAGTGGAGAGAACCAGAAAAAGAGAAAAAGAAGGGGGGAAAAGCCCAATTTATCCTATCTGTGTGGTGGTGGGTAATTCGTTCGGCTGTTTGGAATCAGAGTTTCTGCAGCCCAAAATACGCGAATTACGAGCAAATGCTAGGAATTTCTTTTCCCCACATTAAGATTAAGTGTTAGCAGTTTCCTAAATGAAGGAAGCAATTTTTTATAACTTACAGAGCTTTTCCCTTGTTCTTTGGGGAATTTCCTATGTTAATTTATGCGGTGTTAAAATTCAGCCCAACAGCAGTTACTTACAGAAACTATACAGCGGTTGAAGGTAAGCTTATTGCTAAAGTAATGTCAGCGAGGCCTCAGAATACCCAAAATCTAAGATGTCCGTGCCAGTGTATGAAAGGGGATTCTGATGGCCTGTTTCGAAACTAGTAATACAGACTCTTTCCAAATGAATTTATCTTCGTGTTTACAAGTTGATGCTTTATCCATTAATGCTTCCGACAGGGGCGAGACCACTTTGTAACCATCCCGCCACTCGATGGGCCGCACGTCCAAACTCAATTTGACAAAACGTTCATGAACTGCCCCGTAAGCGTTCCAAGCTTCCCTTCTGTCCATGTCTTTAAGGAGCGGTGTCTGATTCGGCTTAACTGCTGCTGTGTCTTTGGAGATTAGAATTTTAATACGTGCATTAGGGTATTATGTGAGTGTAGTCAAAGAGATTATTAAACAGTCTGGTTCTCTGGCCTGGTTTCATGTTTTTCATATATGGCTTGTTTGCACTTGTAAGCAAGAGTACCCGACTTAGAAGGAATTCTTCTCCTGACCCCCCTCTTCGCCCCACTTTCCCACCCTCCTAGCCCTGCTCTGGAGAGGCCACCGCTGTGGAAATAACGTGACGACCTCTAACTGGAAAAGGCTATAGATTTTGCTTGCATCTTTTGAGGATTTTTTGGGAAATCTTTTAACACGCTTAGCAGTTTTGGCAGACTCTTTATCACAATTTGAAAACAAGCGCAATTGTGTTTTACACCCCCCCCCCCACAACGTAGCACTTTAGTGGGCAAATAGAACATCTTTTCTGGCCAAAGTGAGCTAGCAAATCTAACAACAATAGTGCCGTTCATTTCCCTCCGGTTCTCTTCCAAGGAATTCAATGTACTTGAACAAGGAGAGAACTTGATTCCTCCCTTGGGGACCCAGCAGTGCACCCCACCAACCGTGGAAAGGGGAAGCTTCCTTTGCCTTTTCCCCAAGTTTACAACTGGAACTTTGTAGTCTCTAAACTGTAAACTTGCTGTGGGCAGGGAGCGGGTCACCAGCTCTGTCTCGCACTCTCCCAAGCGCTTAGTACGGTGCTCTGCACGTACCATTGAATGACTGCTTGATTGAAGCCAGGCTGGATCAAAGCTTCCGATACCCTTCTCAGAGATAATGTCCGCAAGGCACTGTAGAACATGGAGCAACTGTTTCTGGGTATCCTGTAAGGTACGCTCAGTTGCCACTGGTCCCTGAACAGCCCATGGCCAAGATACTTGCTGCTATTTGTGCTAGGAGGGCAGCATGTAGGAGAGACTTTCCCTAAAAAAAAAAACAACTTCAGAGGCCCACTATTTGGAGGAGCTTCAACTACCATCCACAGACGTTCCTAAAACACCCAACACCCAACGGAGGCAATGTGGCCTAGTGGAAAGAGTACGGGCCCGGGAGCCAGAGGGCCTGGGTTCTTATTCCTGCTCCACCCTTTGCCTGCTGTGTGACTTTGGGCAAGTCACTTAACTAGGGGAAGCAGCATGGTTCAGTGGATAGAGCAGAGGCCTGGGACTCGGAAGGTCATGGGCTCTAATTCCGGCTCTGCCACTTGTCTACTGTGTGACCTTGGACAAGTCACTTAACTTCTCTTGGCCTCAGTTACCTCATCTGTAAAATGAGGACTGAGACTGTGAAACCCTCGTGAGACAGGGACTGTGTCCAGCCCAACTTGCTTGTTTCCACCCCAGCGCTGAGCACACTGCCCGGCACATAGTAAGCATCTAACAAATACCCCAATTATTATTATTATTTTCTGTACCTCCATTTCTTCAGTTGCAGAATGGGGATTCAGTACCCGTTCTCCCTCCTACTTGACTGTGAGCCCCATGTGGGACGGGGACAGTGTCCGATCCGATTAACTTGTTCTACCCCAGCACTTGGAACGGTGTTTGACTCACAGTAAGTGCTTAACAAATACCATTTTAAAAAATTAAAAAGACCCAACAACCAGGACTGACATTTCCAACCCCTTAGCCTTCCCACTCAGAAACTGATAATCCTTTCCAGTTTGTCACTTGCCCAGTTCTCCCCTTTACCTCGTGCTCCTCAAACTCAAGACTTGGGGCTTTCTGTGGGCTTTAACTGCCTGTCAGGTGTGTGAGGAAGGCAGGCCAGCTGGGATTCGGGAGAAATGAAACAAAGTCAAAATTGAGGATCTCAGCAGGAGCATTCTGTCAACACATTTAGGGGTGGGACTTCTTTAATCCAGGATCAACTGGGTAGCAGTTATACAACCTTAGGAACCCTTCCATGGGTCTTCCTGCTTTAGGTCCAGGATTCTCCTTCCGAGCCTGAAAATCCCAGGATATCTCGATCACAAGCTACTGCTCTCCTGGTGGCCGTGTAGCCAAACATCTAGCTTCTAAGAGCTTAGGATATGCATTTTGGTTTGGTTGTTTTCACTCCGGATAGCACCGGAATAGAGTTAATCATCATCTGTGATGGCAGTATTTTGGAGCAGAAAAGGCAATCCTCTGCCATCATGCCCCATTGCCTATATGTCGGGAAGGTGAGTGTTTACAGAGCAGTTGAAACGGGACTAAATTTTTCTGGCTGGGTGAGAACAGTTGTGCGTTCCTCTCTGTTTTCTTAAGATGTTTAATCCTGTGCTTTTCATTTCTCAGCAGAGCATGCTCGGGAGAGGAGGATAGAGCTGACTCCAAATCAAGCAAAAGCCCATCAACTTTCATTCCAGCGGCGGAACTTTTTTCTTTTTTTTTCCTCCGAGAACAATCCTACGGGCTATTTAAAGGGCAGACCGGTAAAGAGACAATCTGGGAGAGCCGATTCAACAGCAGCAACTGTCACAACTCAATCAGCAGGCATCCGAAAAGCCAAGACCTGTATCTGATTGCATCCGAAATCAGGCATCAAATGACACTGTTCAGTTTTAGTAAAACCCACGAATTTGTAATTGGAAGCGGGGAGGGGAAGGGCCAGCTTCCCCTTTTCTCTCCCCCTCCCCCATCCCCACCCCAAGCCCCTTCCAGTGATCACGGAAGAAACCTCCCTCCCTGCCAGCCCTTAGGGGAGGAGGAAAGAGGGCCACGGGAGTGGGCAGTAATCCAGCTGGCCACCTCAGCTAGCGGGGCGGAAGACTATTTTCGTCCTTTATTCTTTGATTTTCCTCTCCAGTGTCTGAACGGAGCTGTTGATTTTTAATTTATTATGGAGATCATGTAACTGGAAAGAAAAGAAAGATGTCCCCCTCTTGCTGGAATAATTGTTTGTGATTGCAAGTAGAATAGGGTCCTTAATCAATGTAGACACAACCTTGGGTCGTATTCCATCCTCTGCCACGTATACTGACTACCAGGCCTTACTGGTTATCAATAATAAATCTATTTTAGGAACGAGACCGATACCGTTGCCTGCGGCGTGAACTGCTCCTTTCTGCTGCGTCGTCGACATGCCTGTGAGAGTTTAGATTCTTACTTTATGGTGGTTATTTATATAAATGACGTCTTTTCTCAGCTCCCCAGTCTTATTAAGCATGTAGGGATCCTGTGGTGTATTTCCGAAAGAGATGGGACTGAATGAAGAAGGCGCTATGGGAAAATAGACTAGCACAACCCTTAGATATGGGTATATACCAGCATTTATGGAGTCAGCGGGGTGGACTAGGTGATCCATGGATGGGCCTTTCAACCCTAGGGTGTAGTGAAAATAATACTAAGGCTTTCGAGAGGCTAAAAATCACCAAGATTTCTTTTGCCAGTTTCAGACGGCTAGCTGATCCCATGGAAGTTTAGGATTCCTCTCTCATCTTTCAGAAAGGAAAGGGGCAATCACTCCAGGACTACCTATAGTAATGGTATTTATTAAGCATGTGCTAGGTGCCAAGCACTGTGCTAAGATTTGGAGTAGATAAAAGATGACCCACATCAGGCTCACAGTCTAAGTAGAGGGAGAACAGTATTGAACCCCAAATGAGGAGCCTGGAGCACAGAAAAGGTAAGTGACTTGCTGAAGGTCACGCAACCGGTCAGTAGCAGAACCGGACTTAAAATAATAAGAGTAATTGTGGTGTTTGTTAAGCTCTTCCTGTGTGCCAGGCACTGTACTAAGCACTGGAGTGATACAAGTAAATCAGGTTGGACACAGTCCCCGTCCCACGTGGCGCTCACAGTTTCGATCCCCATTTTTCAGATGAAAGGTGACTGAGTCACAGAGATGTGAAGTGACTTGTCCAAGGTCACGCAACAGACATGTCCTATGACTCCTGGGCTGTGCTCTGTTAGGCCTTGCAGACCCAACTGCCATTTCCTTTGAAATCAGGGATGGCTTCTCCCCGCTTGGTTTTGGGGAAATCACAACTGGGGCAAGTGAGTAGTATTTGGGGCTCTTTCCCCCGTATGATTCCCCTGACTTAATCCATCTGAACTCTCTCCTTTTCCATTTGTAAGTGCACCTGCAGATTTGATTTGTATTCCGAGGGCTGCTGGTGACTTTCGTACCATAATTATCGAGACGCTTTGTGATTACGGTTTAATTGAAGGTTTTAAAAAAACGGTTTACAGACAAGCTGGGTTCTTCTAAGTGTGAAGGAATTCTAGGAAACTTGAGGAGAGGCGAATTCTGGCACTCTCAGAATGGGATCCAGGTAACTGCCGGGGAGAAATAATAGATACACAAAAGCAAAATGTTTACACGGTGACTTGCTGTAGTGTTTACAAATCAGCTAACTCACAAATTCTCTTCTATAATGTTTTGTTTTGTAATCGAGAGCCAAGAACTTGGCACGTCCCAGTCTGCCAGTTTGGTAGCTGGCAGGGAAACGCGGCCCCGAAGAGGCAGACATTGAAAGCCGGTTAAATTCCCTGAAAGTGGGAGAGTAATGTGTCGGAGAGACGCTCTCCCTTATCGCCCGTGGTTTATTCATTCATTCACAGCTGAACTTGATGGCTACTGAGAGGACAAGAGTGGTTCTGGGCTGTTTGGGGGATTCGTGGGGTAATGAGACTTTTCTACAAGTGGATCAATCAATCGGGGGAGTTTATTGAGCGTTTACTGTGTACACTGTATTAAAATACAGTGGGGTTGGTAGATAGGATCCCTGCCCAAGAGGAGCTTATAGTCTCGGGGGGATCCAGACACTGAACTAAATTACAGAAAAGAGAAATAGTAGAGTATAAGGATGTGTACTTGAGTGCTGTGGGATGACTCCCCTACTCTAGGTATCATGGCTTTTTCTTTCAAAGCCCCAGTGGAACCTGATGTTGTGTCTTCCTGACATGTAGCTCACTAGGTGAAAAGGCTCACAGCCAACAGTGAATCATATGTACTGACAGGGGAATGAGGTACATGCTTTTCACAGAAAATCCTAAAATGATATTCATCCTCCTCCCCCATGACACTTCAACAGTGAGTAGCTACAAGAATGAAAATTTTACTAAGTTTCTTTGCATCTTCCTTTCGTTTCGTGCCTCTGGGGGGAGGTGCTAATAAACACTAAAATGACCTTAAAAGGAGACAGGTGGAGAATGAGGCATGGATTTTCCACAATCTACATATTCGGTCCCTTGATAGACGCAGTTTGACTGTGGAGAAATGGATTGACTGAGCTGCTAGCTAGATTCAATTTCTACCGGTCTGTCAGCCACTCTGAAACTTTCAACCTTTTTTTTAGCGACTAGCTTTCTCATGAGTAAGAGAATGGACACATAGACCTCCAGCTATCTTTCTGAGCTGAGCCACTCTGAGGGAGAGGGAACTTCCAGAGATAAAGATTTCTAGTTCAGAACAGATACTAGAGACCCTTCGAGAAGAAGACACGCTTGGTCCCAAGTGGAACTGATTGAAGGGCTGAGCCCGGCACCGTTCCTTGTAGAGCTGTACTCCTGTTTACTCTGCCAACCCCTTCTGGGTGACTGAAAATAGAATTTAGTAGACACCTGGGTCCTCCTTGAAGTAACCTTGTAATAGCTCACAGAAGCCTCCTAACCAATACAGGCAGATGTGAGGCCTTCTCTTTCTCACAAAATAGTTAAGGAAACCTAGTTCAAATCTCCTTCGGCTGTGGCACGGGCCTTTTTCCACTAATAGGTCGGTTAGTAAGCACGAAATCGCCTTGCAAAACATGTGGCGGAGGGAAGAGTCATTCCAGTACAGAAAACGTACATCAAAAATAGAGACGCACAACGACTGGGGCTTAGCACTGGTTTGTGCTGGGATTCGGACTTTGGGTCCAGGATTGGGATAAGAGTTAGGTTGTAGGAAAGGCTTCGGTATAGGATTCAGGAATTTATTTGAGCATCTCTCGGTAAGTCAATGATTTCTCTTTCAAGAATCGGATCTGTTGATCCCGTTGCTCTCAGAGGGCCGTCTGGTTTACCCGCTCCCTCAAGGTAACCGTTCAGATGAAAATGACGGTTCCTTCAATTTCCTCTCTTCCACCCCTATTACTCACTGCTCCGTTTACTGGCATCTTCCATCTAACGTCCGAATGGATCAGGGGAATAAGTTGAGTTACGGTCAAAATAAAAGGTTAAGTTACCGCCAGTGTCCCTAGAGAAAGTCTCTTCTCTTCTGAGTCTCCTCCATCCATTTCCTTAGCCTACTCAAAACCTCTCAGTCAAAGGAGGAGGAAACTGCATTCAACTCCCGCACGCCGCTAAGAATGAAGTCCAACCCATGAGACTGCTCTCCGACAGACATGAGTCAAGCCTCTCAATTCAATAATCGATCCACGTTATTCACTGAGAGTCAGTGAATATAAAGCAGTGCGCTAAGTACTCAGAAAGTACCCAGAAGCAAAATACACAATCCTGACTCCGGTGAGAAGCATCGCAATTTAGTGGAAAGAGCAGGGGCTCGGGAGTCATAGGTTGTGGATTCTAATCCCGGCCCGTGTCACATGTCAGCCGTGTGACTCACTTAACTTCTCTGTGCCTCAGTTACCGCATCTGTAAAGTGGGGATTCAGACTGTGAGCCCACGTGGGACAACCTGATTATCTTGTATCTACCCCAGGGCTTAGAACAGTGCTTGGCATGTAGTAAGTGCTTAACAAATACCGTCGTCGTCATCATTATTATTATTACAGTCCGATTGGAGGAGATACACAGGAACTGTTCCCACTGAGGTGGAGCGAGCAGGGGACTGGGGGTGAGATAGGGTAACGGTGCCAAAATGCTAGGGTGAAACAGGGTACGTCACGAGAGCTAACTGAAGGTACATTTCGATACACCTAAGTGCTGTGGATAGGTATAAATACGTGTTTTATGAAACGAGAATCAGCTCAGGTGAGTCCTCTTTGACTTCTGGAATTTTCCCATGCAGAACAGCCTTTCTTCCCCCACACCACTCCCCTAGACACTCTTCACTCTGTTTTTTCTTGGTGGGAGTGGGGTCCACACCAACCTTGCGGAGATGGTGGTTATGCTTTGACGATAACCCTGGATTCGAATGATTAAGAATGCATTTGCATAATGACTTTAATATGTAAATCCGGCAGTGATGAGGTCAGCCAAGAGGTTTGCGGGGCACGGCTCTGCTCCGTGAGATTCCCGTCCGTTCGGGGATCCCAGCTGAATTCCATCTGGTACAGTGAACTGACAGTCCCAGCTCTGAGGAGCCGGCGCATTCGCATTCAGGGCTTCTCACCCGCCAGTCCTCTGCTGAGTCTCTACACGGCTCGTCGGGATCCGTGCCTCAAGTTGAAACCCTGCGCCGTCTCGTCCACCTCCGCTTTCATTTATATAAAATAGGGGTTGCAGCTGGGGCGAGGAGAAAAAAAGCATCATTTTTGCTGCAGTGCAGTCGCTCAGGGATGGCTGTTTTCTCCATCCTCCGGTGACAGGCTACGCTCGGGACCGGCACGTGATCGCCCGGCTGAAAAAAGCTATGTAGTTAGCCTGCGGAATCCGGCTTTGTTGGCGATTTCTCCGGGGAAGAAGGGGAAGCGTACCCAGAAAGTCATTAAAAAACATTCCTCCTCGAGAAGTAAAGTACAACCCAAGAGCCCGGCAGCCAGGTGTCATTCCTCGGAGGTAGGGACTGTCTCCCCTACCTCTGTTGTCCTCTCCCAGGACCGTAGAACAGTTCTCTGCACACGGTAGGCGCTCAATAAATAGGACTGCACGACGGCCCGTACCCCGCGTTGATTCTTTATCTCCTCCATTTTTCTGAAAATGCCGTAAAAACAGCTGCAAGCTCAGCGTGAGCTCAGATATAAATCCTTGCTACTGCTCTGGACCCAACGAGCTGGGTTCAGTCTCCTTCCCCAGGGCCTAGAAATATCAGTGAGTAACTGCAGAAGATTCTCCTTCCAGCGGCATAGACAGCTGATGGGGCTTTTGCTGTCTCGGGAGCTGTGGCGGCGACTAATGACATAAATCCCCCTTGTGCAGGTGATGTTTGGGGAATATAAATTCTTACAACTGTTGAGGTTGCCCTAGTTGGTTTTTATAAGCCTCTTTGGCCTTCTGCTCTGCTGGCAGGCGGGAGGAGGAGATTCAGTAAGGCAGCTGCTTACTGACGGTCTTGGGCCCACTTCGATCCCGTCAGCCACACGGCCTATTGTTGGTATCCTATCTCTTTCCCCGCAAGCTCTGGACATAATAATAATAATGTTGGTATTTGTTAAGCGCTTACTATATGCAGAGCACTGTTCTAAGCGCTGGGATAGACACAGGGGAATCAGGTTGTCCCACGTGGGGCTCACAGTCTTAATCCCCGTTTTACAGATGAGGTAACTGAGGCACAGAGAAGTGAAGCGACTTGCCCACAGTCACACAGCTGACAAGTGGCAGGGCCGGGATTCAAACCCATGACCTCTGATTCCAGAGCCCGTGCTCTTTCCACTGAGCCACGCTGCTTCACGCTGACATTCCCCAGCTTGATCTGTTCTCCTTTAATTGAGCATCATTCTTCTCCTCCCTTCCCGTCCCTCACTGAAGGGAGCAACGGAGATCCCGTCCAGGCCCTGTGGACAATCTCTGCCCTCACGGGAGTGATTCAGACCGGGCTCGGGGGCCTGGGTAGCTGGGAGGTAGAGAGGGCCGGGCCTTCTAAATAAAATGCCAAAGCTGCCCCCCTCCCCCCGACACTCACTTCCAGATTGCAGTAGGCTCCCAAGTTCCCGGGGAGACAGAAGTCTTCAAAAGAGAAGTAATCGTCGGCTTAGAACTCCGGGCCTCGTTCAGCTGGAATTCATCACTTGGCCGCAGGCTTTGAAGTTCCCGTTGCTCAATATTCCAGACAGAACCGCCGAGTGGGTCCCGGGGAAATATCACCCGCCCCAGCCCCTGTCCCCCGCCTGTGTTATGTGGCCTTTCCCCGCCACTCAAAAACATCAAGAGAAACCATCGAAGCCACCAGCCGGGGGGCCACCTCTATGGGCTCAGCAGATTGTCCCTGTCTTGAGGTGAAGGCTCTCATTTTCATGGAAAACTTCATCGGAAATCCTCCCCAGCCTCCCCTCCCCCCACTCTTAATTCAAGCGGGAATGTGTGTTCTCCAGAGTTTACTCCTGGGATGAGACTTGACTGGCAGACCACCTTCCTCGAGTCCTGCCTACTAAAGAGGTGGTCTCACTGGGCCTTAGAGGTGACAGCTGGCTCGCCTCCATCTCCCCTGAGGCAGAAGTGGATGAACTTGGGTTAAAGGATGGGGATTCGGGATAGACATAAAGAAGGATTTCTTGATGGGAAGGGATTGTAGGTACACCCCCTCTAGACTGTGAGCTCATTGTGGGCAGGAGATGGGTCTGTCTGTCTGTTATATATATACCAAGCGCTTAGTACAGTGCTTCGCACACAGTAAGTGCTCAATAAATACCATTGACTGATTTAGAGAGCTCAGTAGACAAGATTTAGAGCAGCGGCGTGGCTTAGTGGAAAGAGGCTGGGCTTGGGAGTCAGAGGTCGTGGGTTCTAATCCCGGCTCCGCCACTTGTCTGCTGTGTGACCTTGGGCAAGTCACTTAACTTCTCTGTGCCTGTTATCTCATCTGCAAAAATGGGGATAAAAAAAATGTGAGCCCCACGTGGGACAATCTGATTATCCTGTATCTACCCCAGGGCTTAGAACAGTGCTCTGCACATAGTAAGCGCTTAACAAATACCATAATTATTATTATTAAGATAGTCAAGACCCTTGCTCTGAAGGAATTTACAATCTAGCAGGGATTGAACTGTCTTTCAAAACACGACTGATATTCACCTTCATCTCCTTCTTTCTTTCTCTTCTCCTCTTTCACTCTCTCTCTCTCTCTCTCTCTCTCTCCTTCTTTTTTTAGAATGGTCCTGCTAGGAGGCAGGGGATTAAATTAAGTGAACTCACAAAGCTGGGATCCTGTAAGCCTCCTGGTTTGCGGTTGTTAATAATTGTGGTGTTGAGCATTTACTAGGTACCAAGCACCGTACTAAGCACTGGGGTAGGTTCAAGATAATCAGGTCCCCCATAAGACTCAGTATAAGTAGCAGGGAGAACAGGAATTGAATCTCCGTTTTGCAGATGAGGGAACGGAGGCCCAGAGAAGTTATGCGACTTGCCCAAGGTCACACGGCAGGTAAGTGGCAAAGCTAGGATTAGAACCCAGGTCCTCTGACTCATGGTTTTCCACCAAGCCACAACGCTTCACGGACCCCCTCCCCTTACAGCGTGGGTCCACTGCTGCTCCTAAACTGCCTTGTTTTCTTGTCCCATCTCCCCATCCCATTCCCCCTTCTGGCTGGCATCTGGTTTCAAACCAGCCTCCTTGGTTATTGCTCACAGGTGAGTTTTACCCCAGTTGCTTGTCTGAGGGTTTCCTTTCAGCATCCCCCAAATTAGCATAACCCGGGACTTTTCCTTACTGTGCTGTTTGTTGTCTCCACCCCACCCATTTTCCCACCTCATCGATGGAGGTGGAAAAGACTCCACTATGGTGTTGAGCTCGAGCTTGTGTTGGCCTTGAGTTTAATGGAAACTTACCCCATACTCAACTCTCACTCTCACCCCGGGGGAGTAATCAGGCTTTTGCCCCAGTAGGAATTATGGGGACTTGATTTTAAGGAAAATTGAATCTGGAACATTTTGGGGGGCAGGTCAGTGCACTGAAATGGCATTTTGGAGTCTCATGTAGGACAGCTCTCTCTTGTTTCTGAGGGGGGATACTTTCGTGGAGAAGGAGTCAGTAAAGAGCAGGTGGTGGGATTTATGATCACGATAATAGTAATGATGATGGTATTTGTTAAGAGCTTACCAAGCACCGTGCTAGGCGCTGGGGTAGATACAGGGTAAGCAGGTTGTCCCACATGGGGCTCACATTATTAATCCCCATTTTACAGATGAGAGATCTGAGGCACAGAGGAGTTAAGCGACTTGCCCCAGATCACACAGCGGACGAGGGCAGAGTTGGGATTAGAACCCATGTCCTCTGACTCCCGAACCCCTGCTCTTGGCACTAGGCCAGCTTGGGTGTGGTCCCAGGCCTGAGGGCTCCCTGTGGGTGCAGTGGCCATGGCATCTCCTGCACTGGCCCCACATGCCCGGGACTCAACTTGAGTTTTGGCTGTGAAGATTTCTAATCCTAAATTCTGTCTGCCCTTGTCATTTGCTTGCTGGTTGGATAGAGCTAACCAACCTCTGCCCTCTGGGCCTCCCTATATCTCTCTGGTTAAATTCATCCAAACCTTGATTTTTTTTTCTTCATGGGGGCATCTAAACATGGGGTTTGTTATGTATACGGTATTAAGTGCTTATCTTGTTTAACTCTTAAGTGTACTGCCTCTGTCCTACAATCTAAGAGTTAAGGAAAGCAAGTATCCTAGCCCCATTTTACAGATGTGGCCGTGTGGCTTAGAGGACAGAGCATGGGCCTAAGAGTCAGAGGACCTGAGTTCTAATGCCGACTCCGCCACTCATCTGCTTACCTTGGGCGAGTCATTTCACTTCCTCTGGGCCTCAGTTACGTCATCTGTAAAATGGGAATTAAAACTGTGACACCCCCCCCCCATGTGAAACAGGAACTGGGTCCAACCTGATTAACTTGTACCTACCCCAGTTCACTGCCTAGCACACAGTAAGTGCTTAACAACAACAACAATAACAATGTTGGTATTTGTTAAGCGCTTACTCTGTGCAGAGCACTGTTCTAAGCGCTGGGGTAGATACAGGGTCATCAGGTTGTCCCACGTGAGGCTCACAATCTTGATGCCCATTTTACAGATGAGGTAACTGAGGCACAGAGAAGTCAAGTGACTCGCCCACGTCACACAGCTGACAAGTGGCAGAGCCGGGATAACAGATACCATTCAAAAAGAAAAAAAGAAAAAAACAACAACCCTGGCACAGAGCTGTTGACTGCCAAAGGTCATACAGCAGGCCGGTGGGAAGCCCGGGACTAGAACCTGGGTTTCCTGGCTGAATCTTTCGCTCTTCCTTCTAAGCGGGGCTGCCTTGAGAGCAAATGAAATAGGGTCTTGAAGAGGGCTTTGAAAGTCACTGACTGGCCCGGCTAAGCGGTAGCGGCCCGGCTGTTGGCCATCTTGGGGGTGGGTGGCCTCGGGGCCTCCCTCTACAAGAGCCAACGGCATTTTGCTTTCGGAGACAAACCGACGATGCGAACGGCGACAGCATATATAGATTCCTCCTCCGACAGTTCTTGGGTCTCATGGCAGGCGTTCCCCTTCTATGTCCGCCGGGCTCTTTAGTTCACCCATGAATAATTGATTTCTGAGAAATTGTGTCTCGGTCTTTGTTCCTGGCAGTGTCACTCAAGTGTGGACCCTTGTCAATAGCATACAACAAGCCCCCAGGCTGTTTGCATTAACATAGCTTCAGCTGGGCTTCTAAGGGCCCTTCAGTTCACTGATCTCCGTGAGAAAACCTGTGGAGCTACGGGGAGGGGAGAAGCTGGGGGATGAAGGTGTTGAGGGTAACGGAAGAGAAATGGACGGTACGACCATCCTTCCCCTCTCTCAAGCCCGCAACCTTGGTGTCATCCTTGACTCCTCTGCGTACGCCGTGTTCCATGAGCCCATTTGCAACCCACACCCCCAGAAACTCCTCTTAAGAGCATTCCGGGGCCTCTGCAGAGCTCCCCGCAGGTCCCTGAGATCTGGAATCCCCGAGGAGAGGAAGACTTTCCGGAGGGATAGGTCTGTGCCTGAGGGAGGGCACTCTCCTTATGCTCTCTTCGGTCTCTTCGTACCAAGCAGATGAGGTCAGGGATCGTGTCTACCTCCTCCATTGAAGAGCGGAGTGGCCTAGCGGAACGAGTTTGGGCCCGGGAGTCAAAGGGCCTGGGTTCTAATCCTAGCTCTGCCATGTGACTTGGGGCAAGAAATTCCCCTCCTCTGGCTCAGTTCCCCCGATCTGTAAATTGGGCATTAAATCTTATTCCCTTCTACTTAGATGTGAGCCCCATGGGGGACAGAGACCGTGTCCATCCTGATTTAATTCTATCAACCCCAGCACTTAGAGCAATGCTTGACACACAATACGCTCTTAACAAGTACCATTATTATTATCGTGTTCTCCCAAGGACTCAGTACAGTGCTCTGCAAACAGTAAGTGCTTAATGAATAACACTGACTGCTGTTCTGGGAGCCTGCCGAGGTTGAAAGCATTTTCAAGACTAGGGTGTCCCTCCGTGGGTCTCCCTCTGCCTGGAGAGGATCCTCTATTAGGAGATAAAGGCAGTTTCCACCCTCTGCCTCCCTTTCTCTCTTCCTCTCCCTCTTACGCGTCTGCTGACCAACAACTCCCTAATCTGTTCCCCGAGAGCAAGGCAGCCAAAGCCTTGTAAATGTTACTCAGTCTCCGGCCGGAACCTGTGGGATTCGACCTTTGCTGACAGTGATGCCCAGGCTAAGGGCAACAGGCTCCCAACGGGGGTGAGGGGGGAGTGTTTGCAAGCACGGGTGCACAGAGCTGTTCATACATCTGCAGAGCAGAAGGTTGGAAGAAATGTTTCCCGATACTGGAGCCCAAAGAGGAGATCACGGTCATCCACACCGGAGCAGACGAGAGCTGCGATTTTTAAGGGGTAATGTTAGCCTGGCTGGAAAGCCTCACTGGGGCCAGATGGATTCATAATGTGAATGATGTCTGCTTCCTGCTGCCCGCTCTGGCGGAGGAAGCAGGGGGACGAGGGGGAGGTGGGAGTTATCTGAGGCCCCAAGGCTCAGATCTAAGTGCTCAGAGGCCAGGCTGGAGCTTTAGGCAGGGGATGGGGAGAAATGTGACATCGGGAAAATCCCCTCTCCTATCCTTGGGCTTGCCCAAACCCTCAGGCTTTCTTGAACAATAATAATAATGGCATTAGTTAAGCGCTTGGACCTGGGAATCAGAAGGACCTGGGTTCTAATCCCGGCTCTGCCATGTCTGCTGGGTGACGCAAGGGACTTCACCTCTCTGTGCCTCATTTCTGTCATCTGTAAAGTGGGTATCAAGACTTTGAGCCCCATGTGGGGCAGGGACTGTCTTCCACTCGATTGTCTTGTATCTACCCCATCGCTTAGAACAGTGCCTGGCACATAGTAAGCGCCTAAAAAATGTCACAGTCATTATTATTACAGTGCTCTGCACATTCTAAGCATTTAGTAAATACCACCGATTGCCTGAATGGGAAGCTCTCTGATGACAAAGGATCCATCTCAACGGGGCCGGGAGGAATCTGTTGCCAAATTGTACTTTCCAAGCGCTTAGTACGGTGCTCTGCACACAGTAAATGCTCAATAGACATGATTGAATGAATGAATGAATGAATGAATGAATGAGCGAGCCTCTACGTACCCGGCTAGTGATCAGGTCGCAGGCATACTAAAGTGAAAGTACCCTGCACATAACCATCCACCTGGATTAGCCCACATTTTCCCTCATGTATTTAAAGCCAAAATCCTCAACGTGGCCAATCCCAGCTTCTCCACTGCATTCAAATTTGCAGCTAGAAGTGGAGCAGAGAGACTGCTGGACTGTAGCTTTTTGAGGGAGCAGAAGACCAATTAAAAGGATTTATTTGCTGCAGTGTCATCATCCCGAAAGTTTCCTGCAAATTCCTATAGGTATAACGTAAATAAACAATGACAGGTGCAGACAGGCGATCTCACTAATTATCACCATCTGGATAAATAGACTGAAAAAACCAGAATTTTCTTCTCTGTTTTGGGTTTTTTTTTTTGTTTCTGATGGCTTAAATACTGCATTTGATTCAGTCTAAATAGAGAAATACTCTGATCCCAAACATTAGGGGCGGAGAAACCCATACACCAGGAATCTGTGCTGAGATGACTGTGTTCCGGCAAATACTAGGGAATGAAAATCTTCCGCTGACAAGGTCTCAAAGTGCTCAGTCTCCTTCACAACCATCGTCTCACTACATTCAGCCAACCACATCACTAGGAGGTCATTTTCCTCCCCCCACCCATTTTACCACTGTGTAGAAATGAAAAGGCGCAAACATGTTAAACGGCTCACCTAGGGTCACAAAGCAAGTCAGTGATAGAACCCACAACTTAGTCCCAATTAGTTATAGGCTGAAGTGCCAGGGTCTTTCTCAGCAATGGTGGGGAAATGAGATTTTTATTAGTATTACTATTAGTATTATTATTATTATGGTATTTGTTAACCATTTGCTATGTGTCAACCACTGGTCTAAGCACTAAGGTAGATGCTGCTTATTCAGGTTGGATACAGTCCCTGTCCCGCATGGGGCTACAATCTAAGTAGGAGGGAGAATAGTTATTGAATCCTCATTTTACAGTTGAGGAAACTGAGGCACGGAGAAATGAAGTGACTTGCCCAAGGTCCCACAGCAGACAAACGGCTGAGCTCAAATTAGAACCCAGATCCTTCTGACTCCCAGGCTCGTGAGTGTTCCGCTAGCCCGTGCTGCCTGCCTTGGTAGCTGAATTTAGAGTCAGGATTCATTTCTGAATGGCCAGTGAAATTCTGATTATACGTAGGGCTTCTTGGCTGTTTCTTGGGCTTATTGCCGGTCCACAGAATTATGCTGACTGCCAAGTTATTCGTCACCTTTTCTAAGCTGTTCTGTGCTGTGCCACGACAGCTCGGTCTTCAGCGTGCAGCGACTCCTGGATGATTCTCGAAGACTTTCTCATTCTGCTGCTACGGAGGACGTGAGTCGATTCCCCATGGGGCTCCGATTGTGGTTTCTTGGCTGAAAAAGTCCGATGGCCCTCCACCTTCCATCGTCCGGTTTGGTCAGTCGGTTCCTTCCCGTCTTTCAGATTCTGAAACCGAGGAGCGGGAAGGGGCTTGGTGGGGGACACACAAGAGCCAGTGATCCAGCCAGAACTAGAACTTCTGGCCCGAGGTTGTCCTCATTACGATGATTAATAAGCAATTGGCAAGTACCTCTCCCTGCAAAGGGCATTCCAATCGCGTGTCACTTCTTCCTAAAATGGGTTATTAAGAGTTCCTGACTCTTGGCCCCGTACTGCGGGGCTGAGAGGCCGGCCTCCGGTGTATCCTTGGGAACAGGTGTCTCTGATCTCACTGACCCCAGTTAGCGTCGATGAAGACGCGAAGCGGTTTCCTGGAAACCGGCCCCACGGCTCAACCGTCCGACTTCCTCCACGCACCCACCCGGCGCTCTCCTGCCGGCTGCGCGAGAGATAGGTGGGAGACTCGAACGCGGAGGAGAAGCAGCTCGGCCTAGTGTCAAGAGCAGGGGCCTGGGAGGCAGAGGACCTGGGTTCTAATCCTGGCTTTGCCAATTGCTTGCTGAGCACCCTCGGGCGAGTCGCTTAATTTCTCTGGGCCTCAGTCTCCTCGACTGTTAAATGGGGATTAAATACCTGTTCTCCTTCTTATTTACAAAGGGACAGGGCCTGTGTCTGACCTAATTGACTTGTACCTACTCCAGTGCTTGGAACAGTGTTCGGCACACAGTAAGCACTTAGCAAATATTAAAAAAGAGAGACAGGCTTGGCCCTTATGCCGCTGCGGCCTGGTGGGTCAGCAAATTTCTGCGGCTTGGTTGGGAAATGAACCTCCCCGAGACATGCGGGCCTCCCATCAGGAGGGACAGGGACTGTGCCCAAACTGATCATCCTGTATTCATTCATTCATTCATTTGTTCATTCAATCGCATTTATTGAGCGCTTACTGTGTGCAGAGCACTGTCCTAAGCGCTTGGAAGGTACAATTTAACAACAGATAGAGACGATCCCTAGCCAACAATGGGCTCAGTCTAGAAGGGGGAGACAGACAACAAAACAAAACAAGTAGGCAGGCATCGATAGCATCGAAATAGATAAATAGAATTATAGATATATACACATCATTAATAAATAAAACAATAAATATGTACAAATATACACAAGTGCTGTGGGGCGGGGAAAGGGGTAGAGCAGAGGAAGGGAGTAGGGGCGATGGGGAGGGAGAAGGAGCAGAGGAAAGGGGATCTACCCAGGCTCTTAGTGCAGTGCCTGGAACATAGTAAGTGCTTAAAATGTACCATTAAAAAAAATCAATTAAAAACCCCACTTGTTTCTAGGCTCCCCTGTCTTCGAAATTCCCAGCTTCTCCTCTCAGATCCAGGCCAGGGCCTCCCAGCTGGAGGGCGAGTTTCAGGGCCGAGATTTGGGCTCCCGTTAGCTTGCCCTGGGCCGAGATGCCGGCCGTGGCCGGGCGGGGGCGGGGGGGGGGTCCGCTCCATGTTTTCGGAGCCCCCCAACTCCTCTCTTGCTTCCTATCCGCCCAAGCCCCCTGAGACTGTAAGCTCGTTGTGGACAGCAAATGGCTCTACCCCTTCTGTTACACTGTACTCTCCCAGGCGCCTAGTATCGTACCCTGCACTCAGTAAGCCCTCAATAAATAGAATTTTTAAAAATAGTATTTGTTAAGCGTTTACTATGTGCCAGGCCCTCTACTAAACGCTGGGGTGGGCCTGGGAGTCAGAAGGTCATGGGTTCTAATCCCAACTCTGTCACTTGTCTATGTGGTCTTGGGTAAGTCACTTGACTCCTCTATGCCTCAGTTACCGCGTCTGTAAATTACCTCATCTGTAAAATAGGGATCAATAATAACGATGATGATGGTATCTGTTAATAATGTTGGTATCTGTTAAGCGCTTACTACGTGCAGAGCACTGGTCTAAGTGCTGGGTAGATACAGGGTCATCAGGTCGTCCCACGTGAGGCTCCCAGTTAATCCCCATTTTCCAGATGAGGTAACTGAGGCCCAGTGAAGCGACTTGCCCACAGTCCCCCAGCTGCCGAGCGGCAGAGCCGGGATTCGAACCCATGACCTCCGACTCCCAAGCCCGGGCTCTTGCCACTGAGCCACGCTGCGCTCACAATGTGCCAAGCATCCTTTTAAGCGCTGGGGTAGATACGAGGCAATCGGGTTGTCCCACGTGGGGCTCACAGTCTCGATCCCCATTTTACAGATGAGAGAACTGGGGCACAGAGAAGTGAAGTGACTTGCCCAAAGATTAAGACCGTGAGCTCTCGGCGGGACGGGGACTGTGTCCCACCCGACTCGCTCGTATCCACCCCAGTGCTTAGCCCAGTGCCTGGCACGTAGTAAGCGCTTAACGAATACCACCAATTCTTCGACAAGCTAATCGGGATGGACACGGCCCAAGTCCCAGCCTCCATCCTCATTTTACAGATGAGGGAACGGAGGCAGGGAGAAGCGAAACGATTTGCCCGAGCCCGCCCGGCAAGACGAGGGGGGCGGAGTCGCATCACTAGAACCCAGGTCCTTCCGCCTCCCAGACCGGTGCCCCAGCGACTCGATCAATAACAGTAATGGTATCTGTTCAGCGCTCACTCGGTGCCGAGCACTGTTCGAAGCGCTGGGGGAGATCCCAGGCAATCGGGTCGTCCCACGTGGGGCTCCCGGTCCCGCTCCCCATTTCACAGATGAGGTGACCGAAGCACAGAGACGTGAAGCGGCTTGGCCCGGGTCACGGAGCAGACGAGTGGCGGGGGCGGGATTAGAACCCGCGTCCTCCGACTCCCGGGCCTCTCGCCCCAAAGCCACGCGGCTTCTCTGGCGATGGATGGAGCGGGAGGCCCGGCCAACCCGGGCGACGAGGACTGTAATGTCCGCCTGTCGAGGCCCCGCCTCCTCCCTCGTTTCCATCCTGCCCGAGCCTCCCTCAGTTGCCGTGGCAACGGCCGCCTCCTCCCCACCCGGCTCGGCCTCCACGTGGACTTGGGGCCTCCGCCGCCGCCTGAGGCGGGACCACCACGCTTCTCCCAGCCGCTGCCTCCGGGCCCCGTTTCGGACCCTAAATGGGAATGATTGGGTATTTGTTGGTATCTGTTAAGCGCTTATTCTGTGCCGAGCACTGTTCTAAGCGCTGGGGTAGACACGGGGTCATCAGGTTGCCCCGCGGGAGGCTCACAGTTAATCCCCATTTTGCAGATGAGGTGACCGAGGCCCAGAGAAGTGAAGTGACTTGCCCACAGTCACACAGCTGACGAGCGGCAGAGCCGGGAGTCGAACCCACGACCCCTGACTCCGAAGCCCAGGCTCTTTCCACTGAGCCACGGGGGTACTCGTTCCGTGCGTACTGTGTGCTGAGCGCCGGGTAGGTACGGGACCATCGACCTCTGTCCCAGACGCGGTGCCCCGCCGAGGCGGGGAGGGAGACTAGAGGCCTGGGCCAAGTTTGATTAGGTCCCGTCTCGGGGTGTGGGCAGAGGGGGTCCTCGGGGTGCGGGCAGAAGGGGTCCTCAAGATGCTGGCATAGGGGGATTCTGGGACCTGGCAGAGGGCGTCCTCAGGGTGTGGGCAGAGGGGGTCCTCGAGGTGCTGGCAGAGGGGGACCTCAGCATGTGGGCAGAGGGGGCCCTTGGGGTGCGCAGAGGGGGTTCTCAGGGTGCTAGAGTCTTTAAAGCTCCGTATCCCAGTTCCAAGTCCCGCCGGTGTGAAGAGGAAGGAAAAGTGGGAAGGAAGAGGGTGGGGGGCTCCTCCTCAGAGAGACGATCCATGTTTCTGGGGTTCCAACAGACTTCCAGAAGTGGAAAAACTGGATAGTCCCTTCCTGAAACTCCCTACCTCCTCCTTCACATCCAGCAGCGTGGCTCAGTGGAAAGAGCCCGGGTTTGGGAGTCAGAGGGCACGGGTTCTAATCCCGGCTCCGCCGCTCGCCGGCTGAGTGACTTTGGGCAAGTCACTTCACTTCTCTGTGCCTCAGTTCCCTCATCCGTAAAATGGGGATTAAAACTGTGAGCCCCACGTGGGGCGACCCGATCACCTTGTATCCCCCAGCGCTTAGAACGGTCCTTTGCACGTAGTGAGCGCTTAACAAATGCCACCGTTATTATGATTATTATCTCCCCATCTTCAAAACCCCACCAAACTCACATCTCCTCCAGGAAGCCTTCCCTGACTAAACCCTCAACTCCTCCCTTTATTTCCCTCCCTTTTGCATCACCTATACACTCGAGTCCTCACCCCCCACCCTGAGTGCACTTAAATGCATACTTATGTACTCATTTCTTTCCCCTGCCTGCAGTTTATTTTAGTGTCTGTCTCCCCAGCTAGACTGAACGCTTCTCGAGAGCAGAGATCGTGTCAGTTTTGTCTTTTAATAGTGTTTGCTAAGCACTCTCGTACTGTATCGTACTTATTGAGCGCTTACTGTGTGCAAAGTATTGCACTAAGCACTAAGGTGGATACAAGCTAATCGGGTTTAACCCAGTCACTGTCCCACGTGGGGCTCACAGTCTTCATCCCCATTTTTCAGATGAGATAACTGAGGCACAGAGAAGATAAGTGACTTGCCCAAGGTCACGGGAGACAAGTAGAAGAGCTGGGTTTAGAACTCAGGTTCTCCTGATTCTCAGGCCCAAGCTCCATCTATCCACTGAGACCACACTGCTTCTCTTAGGCCAAGCTCTCCTTGCCTTCCTAAGGCCTCTGGAAGTCTGCCCTTTGGTTGCCTGCTAAGCAGTACGTAACCTTCTATCTCCCAGAATTGCAAATTGTTTCGCCCTCTGCTTGCCTGCTAAGCAATACTACCTTCTATCTCCCAGAATTGCAAATCGCCTTGCAGGATTTTTAAAAATTTAATTGATTCTCATTGCAGAGGGGTATAGAGTCCTAATGGATCATGAACAGCCAGAAACATATAGCTCGACATGATTTCCGCCACGCACGCAGTTCCATCTCACCACCGTAATCTGTTCTGACCACCGATCCTAGAGCGTTTCTCTGGGAAGGGACCCTTGGCCCTCCCAATTGGTCCAGACTTTTGTTCCTCTTCCAGGTACTTAATTTTTTTTAATGATATTTGCTAAGCGCTTACTGGGTTCCAGGCACTGTACTAAGTAGATAAAAGCTAATCAGGTTGGATACAGTCCCGGTCCCACCTGGGGCTCACAGTATAAAACCCGTTTTACAGATGAAGTAACTGAGGGCCAGGGAGGCTAAGTGACTCGCTCAAGGTCACACAGCAGACAAGTGGCAGAGCAAGCCGGGATATTCTGACTCCCAGGCCCATCCTCTATCCGTTAGGTCATGCTGTTTCTCCATACTTACAAAATAAGGATGCTTTCAAGGCACAGAACTCGGTGGCAGGCAGGATCCACAGTGGAGGGAATATAGGTAATTAAAATAGAAATAGTCATTCATTCCCTCACTTATTGAGCTCTTACTATGTGCAGACCACTATACTAAGCACTTGGAAGATTACGATACAACGATACAACAATAGATACATTCCCTGACCGCACCGAGTTTACAGTGTAGAGAGGAGCTCAGATGTAAAGGTGCTCAGTCCTGTATCAGTACCGGACAGGCGGCATTTCTGCTGAAAACTGAACTGTCTTAAAAAAAATTACATGAAGGGTTACCCCAGAGCAGCCTAGAGGGTCAGAAGCTACTGAGGAATTGAGGGATTTTTCCCGAAGACACGGCAATTGACTGGGGAGGCGGACATCCTCTGCCTGTATGTTCCCCATCCCCTGGCTCAGAGATCTCTTTCAAGTCTTTGAAAGTGGTGTTGGCTATTTCTCCCATCGTAACCATTACGGTTTCTGGATTTTTCTGGCTTCCTCGAGGTGCCGGTGGGTGGTGGAAAGTGCTGATGTCACAGCAGTAAACTTCTAGCTCCGAGTGACCTCCGGTTCCATCGGCCACGTTCTGAGAAGCGAGAAGGGGCCAGGAGTTGGAGCAGTGGATTATGGTGCCTCCTTGAGGAAAGGAAGGATGTGGCTCAGTGGAAAGAGCCCGGGCTTGGGAGTCAGAGGTCATGGGTTCGAATCCCGGCTCTGCCCCCTGTCAGCTGTGTGACTGTGGGCAAGTCACTTCACTTCTCTGGGCCTCAGTCACCTCATCTGTAAAATGGGGATTAACTGTGAGCTTCACGCGGGACAACCTGATTATCCTGTATCTACCCCAGCGCTTAGAACAGTGCTCTGCACACGGTAAGCGCTTAACAAATACCAACATTATTATTAGAACCTCCTCTTTCCCCTCCATCCTCCAACCCCCACCCCCAGTGTGGGGTCCCAAGATTCTTCTTCCAAAGTCCATCACACTTCATTGCCAGATTTAGCCCCCCTTTTCCTCAGCTCCCCTTCCCTTCCGCGTCACCTCGACTCACTCCCTCTGCTCAACCTCCCTCTCCCCGCCCCACAGCACTTGTGTATCTATGTATATATCTCTAATTCTATTTATTTATATTGATGCCTGTTTACTTGTTTTGATGTGTATATAGCTATAATTCTATTTATTTATATTGATGCCTGTTTGCTCGTTTTGATGTCTGCCTCCCCCCTTCTAGACTGTAAGCCCAGTGTGGGCAGGGATTGGCTCTCTTTATCACTGAGTTGTACTTTCCAAGCGCTCAGTACAGTGCTCTGCACGTAGTAAGCGCTCAATGAATACAATTGAATGAATCGCCGTTCATCTAGTTCTAGAACATTAGAGGTACATTTTTGCAGAACACTGCACTGAGGAAAAACTCAGATTTGTAGCGCTCTCCCCATGTCGGGCCGCCACCAAACACATGTATACAGTTTTTTCTGACACGTCATCCAGGCAGACACTTGGAATCAGTGGAACGTTCCCTAATTCTGTTGTTACATCCTAGCTAAAACGTGAGAAAAACATGCTTTCTTCCAGATCAGGGTGTAGGTGGATTGGGCCCACTCTGCCTAGTTTAAACCAGGGCAGAAGCTTCAGTTTCAGAGGGGTGGGCATATATGTGCGTGTGAGTGTGTGCATATGCACGTGTAACCTATCCAGTCTGGAAAGATGAAGGGTAAGCTGAGGCGATCATATTTGTTCAGCACTTAACTGTGTGCGCGGCACTGCCCTGAGCACTTAGCAGAGAAAAATACAACAGATTTGTTAGACATGTTCCCTGCCCTCAACGATCTTGCAGTCTAGAGGAGGAGACAAACAGGATTGAAATTTACAGCAGCTCTACTGGAGTGGATTGGGTAAACATGAACTTGTTCTTCTTCCATCCCTAGAGTTCCAGGATAGGAAGCATCCGGTGACACTCCAAGATGGCCGGATCAAGAAAGAGGAAAGAAACAGCTCTTCCCAGGGTGCAAGGTAAGCAGCTGGAAGCTGTGCCGGCCAGAGATGCCAGCTATTGGTTAAGTTTAGGTCACTAGACCGAAAACTTGGGGATGCAATTGTGGACAACCTTAATCAGGTGTGTTCGGACCCAGGAGGGTACCAGCCCCCCTCCATTCATTCCTTTAAGCATCATTGCCTCAGGAGAAGACGGAGCCCTGAGCTGGAGGGGCCCAGTAATGGTCGTGTGATTCCACATGCGTGATGTCTTCCCGGCTAAAATGCCCCCACGGGGTTAGGCTTTTCAAACCCCGATAAAAATTCCTACGTATTTCATTTCTGGGATAAGCTATTTGTTGTCTGGAATTTTAGGTTCCTGGCATTACTTTAATTGCATATTCGTGCCTTCACCTGTCTGTCCTGAATCCCCTGTTAGACGGAAAGTCTCCGAGGGCAGGGACTCGGCTTCCTTCTCCTATTCGTAACTCCGCGTAGCACCTTACACAGCGTTGAGCGCCGTAGGTTTTTATGGCGAGCGCGACCAGGACCGGGACATACCCTTGGCCTAGATGAGCAACTTTTCGGGACTTCGGGGTGGAGGAGAAAGGTCAGGTTGAGGGAGAGAATAACGAGAGGCAGTCTAGATTGGTAAATGTTTTGAAGAGACATTGTGTTAGACTGAAGTCCATTCCCCTCGGGAACAAAAATGATCTTTCTTCAGGGCAGTAGTCCTCATTTTGAATAAAGTTTGGAGCCACTGAACCAGTGCAAATTAATTCCCCTACGTATCCTAGGTAATATCTGGAGGGCTTGATAGGAAACCTTCTTCAAGATCTGTAATATCATTTTGGTGTCTCGGCTTGTACTTCCATTGTTTCTCAATTTGAATTTTAATAAGTTCGCCGTGCCAGACAGCGGTCTCCCGGTCGGCCTTCCCTGGCTGCCGATTTACCTCTCATTTACCTTCGTGTTCGTTCCTGAAAGATGTCTGTTTTCCCAGCCGTTCTTCTGTCACCGAACTGTCAGGGAAAGCAACCGAACATCCGTTAGCCTGTTGGAGAAATATATTTGTACACATGTAAGCTAATCAGAGTGTAAATTTGCATGTCAGCTATGGCAGAGAACCGAGCTTTCTCTTACCATGCAGACCTAGATGTCTTGGTGTCAAAAATGTGGCAGGAGCCATCAGCTCTGTTCCAAAAGCAAGGTTGCTCTTGAAACAAGTGACTCTGCCTCGGAATTCCTTATAGTATTCCAGGTTTCAAAAAAGAGACAGAGGGGAGGGCAAAACACACTGCCCCTATCCCACCCCCTTATCACCCACCCCGCCAGTGTCACCAGTGAATGTGGAGAGAGGCGTCTGCTGGGAGCGATAATAGAGTCCGTGGCCATTCGGAAAGATTTCGCAGTGTGCTTTCCTTTAAGAATCGACCACTGTTGTGTGCGACGAAACGTGCCGTCGGATTTTTGGAGTATGCAAGAGGCTGTCCACAACAGGGCAGAGACCGAGAGGCCTGTCCCCAGACCTACCCCCAGAACAAACCGGAGCAGCAGCCGTCGGACTTTAGACCGGGGAGGATTTCACAGGGCCTCATACATAAGTACTTTGTTTTTAATTTTTTACTGGCTGAAGAAGCAGAATTTGGGGGCACCCTCCCTTGGCTGACAGGGAAAGAAAGGGAAGAAGGTTTTTTCGGAGGGGTTCGTTGTTGTTTTTTTAAGGCTAAAATTCTTGGAAATACATCTAGCCGAAATGCATTCGGTCCATTTTTCTGTTTCTAATAATTAGCTATCCAGGCTTCTATGCCTGTGAATGCACTCGTTCGTTCCCCAGAGCAGAAACTTTTTAAAAGCCTAGGGTCACCCCGCTATTGGGGCCTCTTATTGCCTTTCAGCGCCTCTGTGGGTTTCCGTCTGATCCTCTGCAGATTTCCTTCAGCCTTCTCCCTGCAAAATAGCCAGGCTCGGTTTGTTTGAAGACATTTTTCTGCATTTAGAGTTCATCCCCCAGGCTATATTCCCAGTCCCCTTTTGTTGAGTCAATTCCTGGCTCCTTAAGTCTTATCAATAACAGCCACAAAGAGAGGGAGAAAAAAGTCAATTTCTGCCTTTTATTAGCAGAAGCAGATCTCTGTCGACACACTCCACTCAAAGTTCAGTATCATCTTCCCTCCTGGGTTGCCCCTGATGACATGGGAAAGGATTTCGGCTTCTCTTCGTAGCGTGGGTCGTTCTTTTTGTTCGTAGGGGGTCCATTCAGGGAAGGCTGCTTGGAGGAGGTGAGATTGCAGCAGCTTCTTGCATGGAAGAAAGGGGAGAGCGGAAGGGTATTCCAGACATTACATTGGCCGTGGTTGAGGAGGAGGAATTTGGCAAGAGTCCCTGGCTAACTTTTGCCTGAGGCAAACAGAGGGGAGGAAATAAGGAGCAAGCGGGAGACCAGTGAGAGCTGGGAAAGGATCTGGAAGCAGAGTATGAGGATCTTACTCTTGACCCAGAGTTGGGCAGGGAGGGGAGAGTCACCGGAGGATTCCAAGAAAGTGGGAGGCATGGCCCAATTAAGTCGGAGACACCAAATGGAAACAAATGGTGGAATTTAGGGATCCTGGCACATCAGGAGAAGCAGCATGCCTTAATGGATAGAGAGCACAGGCCTGGAATGACCTGGGTTTTAATTTCAGCTTTCCTACATGTCTGCTGCATGACCTTGGGCAAGTCACTTAACTTCTGTGTGCTTCAGTTACCTCATCTGTAAAATGGAGTTTGAGTGTGAGCCCCATTTGGGACAGAGATCGTGTCCAACCTGATTAACTTGAATGTACCCCAGCGCTTAGAATGGTACTTGGTACATAGTAAGTGCTTAACAAGTGCTATCATCATTATTATTATTATTTTATTATTATGTGCCCACATGTGGTCCTTCACCAACACTGATGGTGGGAGAAGGGCAGTGGGGACAACTGGAGACCCTCATTTCCCATCGTCAGTGGCCTCGAAGCCCCAGAATTGAATCCAGCTGGTGAGGAGGCTGTGCCAACGGAGAACAAAAGACCAGCCTAGAGCCAGGCAGAAATACTGTCTATGCTTCCCTTTCTGAATTCTGGTATTTTTTTCAATGCTCCTATGATTTGTAATTCACTCTTCTTTGCCGTGGGTGTGTCCTCCCCGAGCTAGGTTGTGAACCCCTTTAGAACAGGCATCCTGTTTGATCTGCTTATCACGTACTTACCGTACCATTTAGCACAGTGTTTAGCGTCTAGTAAGTGCTCTTTAAGTCTAGCCACAAAAGCACCCAAATGGTTAAACTCAATGGTGGGGTCACTCCTAAACTGAATGGGGATTGGGTGCCGATAGGGCCTCACTGGGCATCCCAGAGACCCTTCCCTTCTAGCATGGGCCATGGTGCTACTCCACCAGTGAGTTTGTGCTCTGACTGGGAATGAGAAGCAGCGTGACTTTGTGGAAAGAGCCCAGGCCTGGGAATCAGGACTTGGGTTCTAATCCCAGCTCTGCCACTTTTGATTTGTATTTATAGTATTTGTTAAGCGTTTACTGTGTGCCAGACACTGTACACGGGAAGCAGCGTGGCTCAGTGGAAAGAGCCCGGGCCTGGGAGTCAGAGGTCATGGGTTCGAATCCCGGCTCTGCCACTTGTCAGCTGTGTGACTGTGGGCAAATCACTTAACTTCTCTGTGCCTCAATTCCATCATCTGTAAAATGGGGATTAAGACTGTGAGCCTCACGTGGAACAACCTGATTACCCTGTATTTACCCCCCAGCGCTTAGAACAGCGCTCTGCACATAGTAAGCGCTTAACAAATACCAACATTATTATTATTATCAATACTAAGCGCTGGAGTGGATACAAGCAAATCAGGTTGGACACAGTTCCTGACCCACGTGGAGCTCACAGTCTCCATCCCCATTTTACAGATGAGGTAACTGAGACTCAACGAAGTGAAGGGACTTGCCCGGGGTCACACAGCGGACAAATGGAGGAGCCGGGATTAGAAACCACGACCTTCTGACTCCCATGACCTTCTGATTCCATCAACGCTTTCCTGCTATGTGACCTTGGGCAAGTCACTTAACTTCTTTAGGTCTCAGTTTCCAAATGGAAATGAAATATTCTTCCTCCCTCAACTCCTTCCACTCTCTCAACTCAACTTCTCAGTCCCTTGGCCTTCTGATGATTTCTTATCACTAAGCCACAATGCGGGATCACTCTCCCCGCCCCCCCCCCCCCCCCACGTACAGTTCCCTGGCTCCTTTGCTTGAGCTGTGGAGTGCTGCTGACAGAAATCTGGGCACCGGGCTCACCTCGTCTATCAAAAATTCACCCTCGTCTGTTTTAATTCTGCCCTTTCCTCTGAGTGGCAACGATACTTCTCCATCCTTATTGATTCTCGTGCCCTTTGCACATGCCACCTGTTTCCAACTTTTAGCTCCCTCATACCCCCTGTCTTCCCATGCCCCCACACATCTCTTTCCTTTAATGACCTGGCCACATACATTATTGATAAAATTGAAGCCATCAGGTGCGATTTCCCTAAAGTCTCCCCTGCTCCTCTCCAGTACCTCCCACCTCCTGGACCTTTTTGACTTTTCCATCTTTCCCAGCAGTATCTCAGGAGGAGATCTTCTTCCATCTCTCAATTCTACCCCATCCACCTGTGCCTCTGATCGCGACCCTTAGCACCGTATCAAAAAACTTGTCCCTCTGTAACCACCACCTTCAGCAGTTCTCTTCTGAATGACTTCTTCCCCACTGCTTTCAAAAAGTTAATATATCCTTTATTCTAAAAAAAAACCCAAAACCCTTCCTTGACCCCATGGCTCCCTCCAACCATTCCTCTCTGAACTCCTTGAGCGAGTTGCCTCTATTCCTCTCTTTTAATTCTTTCCTTAATCCCCTCCAATCTGGCTTCCGCCCTCTTCACTCCAGGGAGGCTCCCTTCTCTAAATTTCACCAGTGACCTTCTTCTTGCCAAATCCAACTGTCTCTACTCCATCCTAATCCTTCTCGAGCCCTCAGTTGCCCTCAGTACTGTGTACCACCTGCTTCTTCTTGAAACATTATCCAACCTTGGCTTCACAGACACTTTCCTCTCCTGGTTCTCCTACTATCTTCTAACAGTGGGAACATCTGAGGGCTCACTTCAGGGCCCCTCTCTAGTGTCCATCAACACCCCTTCCCTTGGAGAACTCATTTAGTTTCTTTAGTGCCTTTATTTCCTCATCAGTAAAATAGGGATGAAATACCTGTTCTCCCACTCCCTTAGAGCCCATGTGGGACGGGGACTGTGTCTGACAGGATTATCTTGTATCCACCCCAGCGCTTGGTACAGTTCTTGGCACATAGTAAGCACTTAACGAATACCATCATCATCATCATCATCAAACTCTCATTAGCTTCCAGCTAATGAACCGGTCCCAATGTGCCGGACACCGATGCTGATAAGCTGCAGGCCTTGGTGGGGGCTTAAGTTTGGACGGAGACAAAGGTCGCGGGAAAGTGTAGGGTGGAGACATGTACCTTACCCAACTTGATCTTCTGACTCGTTGTGTATCTTCAGGTTGATTTAGTGCGCCGAGCGGCAATGTTTCGCCTCGGGACTCTCAGGCTGGATCGGGCCTGGTCCCTGCTGACATCTCAAGGCCGCTACAACCACTTAAAAGGCCTGTGGGAGTCGTTAGTGTTTGGACCGAATCTTAATTGACCTCCTCAGTGATGGCCCCGATCCCCGAGCGCGGCAGCTCTGACAACGTCGACAGTCGGACGGCTCCTCTCGGCAGCAGCGTGTCTACTAACCCAGATGCTCTCTCTCCCATCGGGGATCAAGATTGGGTAGCCCGACGACGTTGACACTCGGGAATTCGGGGGCCTCTCTGCTGACCCCTTGACCCTGCCCTGCGGCGTCAAGCAGGGGACAGACCAACTGAAAACCAGACGGTCTGGTATGAAATGAGAAAGCAGCAGGGCCTAGTGGAAAGAGCACAGGTCTGGAAGTAGAGGACCTGGGTTCTGATCCCAACTGCGCCCCTTGCCTGCTGTTTAATCTTGGGCAAGTCACTTCATTTCTTTGTGCCTCAGTTACCTCAGCTGAAGTGAGAGTTTAATACCTGTTCCCCCCTCAGTTAGACTGAGAGCCGCGTATAGGGCGGGGACTGTGTCCGTCCTGACTGTCTCATACCTACTCCGGAGCCGAGCGCAGTGCTGAACAAATACCACAGTGATTATTATAATATTGATAATTATTATTAACACCAGACAAATGGCTACCCTCGCTGAAGTGGCACCAGGTGCGCCTATCCTCGTTCACCTCAATCTTCTCAGTTTGCCAACAGCTCCTTCCCGGGAGGTGCATGTTCTTGCTTTGTGAATCTCTGATTCTTTTCCTTCCCAGCCCATGGAGACCTTCCTCTCACCTATTACAACTGGAATGGCCGGTTGGTTTTTTTGGGGTGGTTCTTAGCTTTCTGGCCCTGGGCCCTGGCCAGGGAGGGGTTAGGAGCTCATCGTGTCAATCACTATATTTTCTGACTCGATCTTGGGGGTCTCCCAGGGCCTCCCCTCAATTACCACCGGGGCTGCTTCACAGAATGACCAATGGGACATCAGAGGTGTCGGACGGTTTCCCTGCCCTTTGAGCAGTCTAAAGACCCTGCTTTCTTCAGCCTGGTGATTTTTCTCTCATGCTTTTCTACTGGCGGCTGACCAAGTTAGTCTTATTGGCCCCAGTAGTAATAATAATAATAATAATTATTATGGTATCTGTTAAGCACTTAATAGGTGTCAGGCACTGTTTTAAGCACTGGGGTAGATACAAGATATTCTGGGTGGACACAGTCCCTGTCCTACATAGGGCTCACAGCCTTAATCCCCATTTTGCGGATGAGGGAACTGAGGTACAGAGAACTTAAGTGACTTGCTCAAAGTCACACAGCAGACAAGTGGTGGAGCTGGAATTAGAACCCAAGACCTTCTGATTCCCAGGCCCATGCTCTATCCACTAGACCAACACAACCTGGCCTTCACGCCTTCGCTCAATCCTGCTTTGGATGGCCAAGGCAAGATGGCTGTAGCCATGGATTTGTGCCTACTGGTTCTACCTAGGAATTACTCCTTAGAGGGGAAACAGCTGTTATGGGACCAATCCTCTCCTTACCACCCCCACCACAAAGATCTGTCCTAGTCAGAGGCAAAAGTGAGGATTTTCTTGGCCTGACACTGGGACCTGGAAGGACAATTCCCCCACCGTAGGGTGTCAGTCATGTGAAAGGAAGAACAAAGGGGATCTTCCTCAATAAATAATGGTATTTATTGAGCACTAACTGGGTGCACAGCACTTGTCCTAAATGCCTGGGAGGGTACAGTGCAACACAGCTGGTAGGCATGATCCCTGCTCGTGAGGAGCTAACAGTTTAATGGGTGAGACAGACATTAAAATAAATTACAGTTAGATTAAACGGATAATTCTAAGATAGGTACATACGTGCTGTGGGGCTGAGGATGAGGTGAGTATGAAAGTGCTAAAGGGGTACAGGCCCCTGCATAGATCATGCAGAAGGGAGGATGAATAGGATGAAGGGATGAGTGGTAGTCAGGAAAGGCTTCTTGGAGGAGATACGATTTTAGTAGGAGAGCCACTCGCCCCCTCGGCCTCTTGGCCAACAGAAGGAGGCAAGGAAATGGGGGACTTTCCATTCAGGGCTCCTCCTGGGTGGAAACTCTGAAAGGAAAAATTGCAAAGCTTCAATCCCAACATGAGAAAAACAGGGTCAGGGAGCCCGAGGCAGCTCCCGATCAGGGCACCCTCCCTGGTCAGAAAAGGCAGCCTAGAACAAGGATGAGAACTAAGGGCCCACCAGCAGCCTGCCGTGGGCTCAACGCCTTTGGGAGCCTTGGGGTCAGGTGGTGATTAATGGGTGAAGCTCTGCTTTTCACACCACAGTGGCAAAATGGGCGCGGGACGGGAAAATGCAGATGATCGAGTCCGGGCTGTGCTGTTCACTGTCAGTCACGGCAGCTCCAGATTGATTTATGTTCCGGGCCCTCTGGACCGGAATGTGCCGCCGACAGACGTCAGGAGAGGCGAAGCGGCCGATGGCCTTGGCAGCCGACTCTTCCGCCCCACGCATAAGTGACCGACAGTGGAGGCTGCGGCGTTGGCACGCAAACCTCTGGGACCGAACCCTCCTGGCCCTCGCCTGTGGCCACGTGCCCTCCCCCTCCTCCGGAGGGACCGGTGAGAGCCTCCGAATTAAGTATCCTGATTGTATCCCGCGGGGATGCCTGAGACGGAGATGGTGGCCCCGTGGCCAGTTCCATCATCTGAACTGAGATTAACGGCCTTCTCTGTCACTGTTAATAATGGTTGGTTTGCCCTGCAGCGATTTGGACTGAAAGTGATTTTTTTTTTTAACACCCATTGCCATCAGAGAGCCCAGATGTGTTCAGAAAGGTCTTTCCCTTTTCCCTCCTCTGATTTTCCTGTTGGAAACTGACTTACCAGGGGAAGAAAATCCAGAAAGCGGGGAGAATACATACGACGGTGTGCAGAAGTCAAAGCTGACGATCAGAGATTTTGGCTTTTTGACCCTCCTTGGCCAGGGGAACGTCAGAGGCCTTAATCCTTTTTTTGATATCACGGAAGGCCTATATGTGAGCAGAGATATACGCACTGAACCCTGCGTCACCCCCGTCTGCTGATGGCACTGTGGCGGACTCCCCGGAGATCGTCCCCTGAGGTTTCCTATCAATCCTTGGTATTTACCGAACGGTATTTATTGCTGTGGGCAGGGAACGTGTCTACCGCCTCTGTTACGTGGTACTTTCCCAAGTGCTTAGTACAGCGCTCTGCACACAGTAAGCGCTCAATAAATATGACTGATTCATCGAACGGGGTCTGACACTACCCCTTTGGATCAACTTGGGGTGACATCATGCTCTCTGCTTTTGGCATTAGAGGGTACTGCGAGTTCTTTGTGAGGAAAACCTAGAAACCACAGGTAGGAAGAGATAGTCTGGTTGTCAGCGATTGATGGATAGGCAGTGTCATTTCACTTGCTGAAGTGTACCGTCCTTCGCAGTCGGTAATGGCTCCTCCACCTGATGCTTGAGGCGATTGCTTCTTCTCGGCCTCAACGAAATGGGGATAAACCCCTTTCGGTCACCATACCTCCGGGAAATGGCACAGGCATAAATGTGCACGTGATGGCTTCCCTCTTCTCAGAAGAGAGATGTTAGGGGAGTGCCCAGGGCTCCGGCCAAGGCTTACCGCTTTAAGTTTTAACTCGCCTGCGGCCAAGTTTTCCTGGCGCCGTGATGGATGGAGATTCCTGGCCCTCTCTTGGCAGCCGCCTGACTGGGAATCTGATGAGGAGCCAAGTCAGAATGAAGATAAAGCACCGGTGAGCTTTGATGGACGATGGGCAAAGCTTCCCTTTAAATTGGCCTCTCAAACAATATACAAACTAATACACAAATCAATGCAAAGTGTTTAAACCGCCAGGAAAAGCCAGTCCATCTATCACACTTAAGAGGGAAGTGGGTGCCAAGTAGTTGAACCCCTCCGCATGTATTTGGAGATGGCAGTGGGAGCTCCAGATTCCTGCTGGGAGGCAAGTTCTGGCCCTGGCCCTGACCCTGACCCTGACCCTGGCTGAGGGGCACAGAGAGTCAGCATCAGGTCACGGGCGCTTGTGTAACCCAAGAGAGTCAGTCTGGAGATGTGCTCCCGTTCTGACAATCAACCAAGGGTATTTATTGAACTCAAATTGTGGACAGAGCACTTTTCTAAGCATTTGGGAAAGTACGATAAATTGGTAGATGAGTTACCTGACTTCAAGGAGCTTACACTCTAGCGGGGATTGGGGAGGGAGGGCCAGAAGGAGGAGCTGGACTTTCCAAGCGAGATGACGGGAACCCTCTCGTTCGTTGGGTCACGGGGCGGGACTCTTATTCCTGGGGTGGTAATATATTTTTTAATGGTATCTGTTAACCGATTACTATGTACCAACCAATGTACTAAACACTGAGGTAGATGCCAGCTAATAAGGCTGGACACAGTCCATGTCCCACATGGGACACAGTCTTAATCCCCGTTTTACAGATGAGGTAGCTGAGGCACAGAGAAGTTAAGTGACTTGTCCAAGGTCACACAGCAGACAAGTGGCAGAGTCGGGATTGGAACCCAGGTCCTCTGACTCCAAAGCCTGTGCTCTTTCCACTAGGTCACGCTGGTTCTAATCCTGGATCCACCACTTGTCTGCTGTTTGACTTTGGGCAAGTCACAACTTCTCTTTGCCTTAGTTACCTCATCTATAAAATGGGGATTAAGACTGTGAGCCCCACGTGGGACAACCTTCTTACCTTGTATCTACCCCAGCATTTAGTGCTTGGAATATAATAAGCACTTAACAAATGCCATAATTATTATTAACCACTGTGGTTTGCAGTTCTATCTATCCATGTTTCTCCTACTAGTAATTTATGTTAATGTCTGTCTTCCCCTGTAGACTGTAAACTCCTTGTGGTCAGGGATTACACCTACTAACTCTGCTATATTCTACTTTTCCAAACTCCTAGAACGGTGCTATGCACTCAGTAAGTGCTCAAATACCAGTGATTGATTGGTTGATTATATCTGTAGGGAGGGTCATGCTAAAGGTCTCATTTAGTTGGGCGGCTCGAGGTACATTAAGCTTGCGGCCCCAACGGTAACCGTTTCCCTGGGGTTTCAGAGATCTCCCGGTTTGTGGTCGGTGTCAAATACCTAGACTGTGGCGTCATTACGTGGACAAGGTAAAGACTCTAACTCTGTTGTGAGCCCTCCTGTACCCTCACCAACCAGTTTTCCTCATGGTCTGATCTGGCAGAGCACCGGGCATCTCCCCACATCCAGCCCTGTACAATCAGTGCATCTGAGGTATTTACTGAGCTTCCTCTTAGGGCAGAACACTGAACTAAGAGGTTAGGAGAGTACAGCAGAAGGAAGACATGTTTCCTGCCTTCAAGTAGCTCCCACAGAAATTTATATTTTTAAAAATGATCAACGGACGGGTTTTCTTGCTAGGGTGGTCGAAGATACAGCAATTTTTTGTTGTTATTAAACTCCAGCGTGTCTGGCCTAGGTGGAGCTGTCTCTCCAGGCTGACGTTCGATGACATTTGATACCTGAGCCTCAAAAGCAGGTTGGCCTCAAGGACGGGAGTCCATTTTTCCAGTCCACCGCTGACACGGACTTTGGTTTCAACAGCCTGAGCGGGAAGCTGTTCCCTGCTCTCGGAGGGAGTGAAGTAGGGAGCTGCGGTCCCCGAGCGTTACCCTCACTGCTGGCCGTGGAATCGGAATTGATGGGTTGGCTTCAGTGCGGCTGGAGTGAGAAAGAATGGGGGCTGCGGGGTGGGGGAGCTGTTGGTCGCAGGTGCACGTTTAAATGCCTCTCCCTAGGAGCTCTGACAGCCAGACAGGGCGGTTAGGCTGGCAGGGAGGGGTAGAGATGTGCTTCCCCCGCAGCAGATCTAGATGGGACAGGCCTGGGCTAGGAGAATCAGGGCTTCCCGTCGAGGGCAGAAATGCTTTACAAGCCGCTGTCTCCATTCTCAGTCCAGTCTGGGGGTCTTGAGGGAACAGTTCGACGCCGTTCAAGCTGCTAGCCGACCGGCTCTCCGGCTCCCACAGTGCTCCCTGAGAGACAGGGCTTCCCCTTGGCAGGGAGCTGCAGATTATCCGTAGCCTTCCTCCCATCAGAGAAGTCTGATCAATTGGTGTAAGTTCCTCCTCGCCCTTCTTCCTCCTCTCACCTCTTCCCCCTCCTCCCCGCTCCTTTTCCCCTCCCCCTCCTCCCTCCTTTTTCCTTCCTTCCCTCCCTTCCTCCTCTCTCCCCTTCCCTCCTTCTCCCTCCCCTTCTCTTTTCTTCCATTCTTCTCCCTCCCCTTCCCTCCTCCTCCTTTCCTCTCCTTACTCTCCTTTCTCTCCCTCTTCCCCACCAGAGGGATTCAGTTACCAGAGAAGGCCCACAAAGAGGCCTGATGCTTTCGTAGCTGGAGAAGCCAAAGTTCACCCCAGGAAAACCATTTCCCAGTTGGTCCCTGGTTCAAGGATTTGAAATTTTTTGAGCCCTCTCACGGAAGATTTCCCGCCTGCGTCGGCCGGTCCGATTCCCCGGCCAGCCGGCTGACCGGCATCCCTGCTTGGCTTTGCAGGAGGCCTGTGTGTGGAGGGTGCCCAGGGGAAGGGGAAGCTGGCTGGGTTCCAGTCGCGCTGCGGCTGTGGCCGTCCGAGGTCTGTCTGTGGAATCTCACAGCCAACTGCACTTAGGCATAACTTTTACTCTACTCGAGGGCCTCTGGGGTTTAAAAGTTCACGTTTTCTTAACTTCCACTTAAGAGCAATGATCGTGTCCAGGGGTCCAGACTTCCGAGGCCTGGGGCCCTAGGGAGTGAACAGCATCTTGTATTATAGAAAACTTTTTGCCAAGATATCAGGACCTGTATAGATTTCTTCTAACCCGGCCATCCGACAACTCCCCTCTCCTCCCGGCCCCAAAGGAGGGAGAGGAGAGCTTTCTGAGGGGTGGAGGGAAGAGGTAGAAACACAACTTCTCATTGTACAGTGGGGAGACATTGGGTAAAGAGAAGGAATGACTTAGCTCCCAGATAGTAGAATCAGAAATCAAAGCCCAGGTCCTCTAACTCCTCTCCCAGAGAGCAACACTTTCTGCATTCTGCCTCTCCCCTGATGCTTTCCCAGTTTATAAATGGTCAAAGCAGGGTGGGTGCTTGGGAGGGTAGCAGAACTGGCAGTGATGGGGGTTTTATCGTTGGAAGCTTCTTGGGCCTGGGGAGGTCCTTTTTCCAGCAATGTATTAGGTAGTTTGATTTTCCGCGAGTGTGTCCCTGGTCTGGCACTGTGTGTGTGTGCGTGCGTGCGTGCATTTGTACACGGTGGGAAGAGTCAGCGATTCCAGTCTGGTATTCTAAAGTGCCACCAGTGCCCACCCCATTGGGAACTGGAGCCCAATTTGAGACTTGGTGATCCTTGGCTCTCACACATTTGTCCTGGAGCAGAACCCAAGAGCCAGCTTGAAGCCGAGGCCAGTGAAATGCCAGAATTTTAAGACCCTGCCACGAAATCACTAGAAACTCAAGAGTTTCCCACCTCTTGGCCTTCAGGATGATTGCTCTTGAAGCCCCACTGAATCATGTCTTGAGATTTGCTTCATTCATTCAGTCAGTCGTATTTACTGAGCGGTTATTGTGTGCAGAGCACTGTACTAAGCCGAGAGCACTGTACTAAGTGCTTGAGAGAATACAATACAACAATAAACACATTCCCTTCCTACAAGGAGCTTACTTGCTTCAGGCAGGGAACCAAATCAGACTTCCAGCCTTCTGCTTGTGGCTTAGTGGAAGGAGCGCGGGCTTGGGAGTCAGAGGTCGTGGGTTCTAAACCCAGCTCCGCCACTTGTCAGCTGTGTGACTTTGGGCAAAACACTTAGCTTCTCTGTGACTCAGTTACCTCACCTGTAAAGTGGGGATTAAGACTCTGAGCCCCATGTGGGACAACCTGCTTATCTTGTATCTACCCCAGTGCTTAGAACATTGCTTGGTACATAGTAATCGCTTAATAAATACCATCATTATCGGTGCTTAGTATAGTGCCTGGCACATAGTAAGCACTTAACAAATGTCATCATTATTATTATTATTATTAATCCATCCATATCAGGACACAGGGCCAGACGCAGCCCCAGTATTCCCCAAATGGGACCAGCTGATATCCTCTGCTCTTCCTCATAACCAGCCCCATGCCCTCTCCTCCCTGGCTGGCCAGAACCCCAGAAATCTGTCTCTGCTGGCGGGACCAAAGCAGGAACTTGAAGAAATGCAGCATCCAGGCCAGGGTTCGTTCCTTTTGAAGGTATTTCTTAAGCACTTATTATGTGCCAGACACTGTATTAAGCACTGGGTTAGATACAAGGTTGTCAGGTTGTACACAGCCCCTGTACTGCATGGGGCTCACAGTCTTAATCCCCATTTTATAGATGAGGTAATTGAGGAACAGAGAAATTAAGTGACTTGCCCAAGGTCATACAGGTCCTTCTGACTCCCAGGCCTGTGCTCTATCCATTAAGCCAAGCTCCCTCCCAGCTAGAATTTATATTCCACCTCACCTGATTTCAGTTGGCCCCAGCTCAAAATCTTTCTGGTCCTGGACCCTCTGAACCTGGGTCCCTAATCAAGCAAGAAACAGTTGAGAGAAGACAGGAAGGCTTTGATCCAAGATGAAAAATAAGTGTCATGCTAGTTGGCTTTGGGAAATATACTGGTTCTTTCTGGTTCTTGACTTTTCCATCTGGAAAACGAAGAGCAACAGTCTTGCCAGTGAGAAGTGTCTCTTTGCCCATTTCTTTTTTTTATGTATCAAAAACTGTTCTAAGCACTGATACAAGTTTATTAGGTTGGGTGCAGTCCCTGTCCCACATAGGACTCAGAGTCTAAGAAGGAGGGAGAACAGGAGAAGTAAGGCACAAGGAAGTTAAGTCACTTGGCCAAGGTCCCACAGCAAGCATTTGGCAGAGCCTGGGATTAGAACCCAGATCCTCTGACTCCCAGGCCCATACTTCTTCCACAAGGCCATGTTGCTTCTCAGACTTCCTTTAAGATGGTAAAAACCAGCTGGAAACATTTCTGGTTGACTGAGAGCTCTGTGTCGATGTGAGTGAAAGAGTTTGCTTGTGGCAGATCCCATAGCCCAGAAGCTTTATGGGGGCTGCTCCCAATAGAGAGAACTCAGTAAAAAACACCGCCGAACCCTCAGTCAGCCCGAGACACCATCCTTCTCCCGGGTTGCCATAAATTACAAGCTTCCAGACTCCTGCGTGTCCCCTTCTGGCCATCACCCGGTGATGGGGAGAGCTTTTATTTTCTAAATGATCTATTGATCCAATAAAATGATTATTACATCATCTCTATTGCCCATCACCACTCACAATGGGCAGAGAAAAGGAGCAGTCCCTCTGGGAACGGAGGTTGAGATGGGTGGGGGCTGGTGCGCTTGTGGGCGAGTGTGTCTGTGCGGTGCCTATTTTCCTGGAAGAGAGTTAAGATTTGTATTCAATATTAGTTTCATAAATATTCATTTAATATTTATTGGACACTGCAAGTGGTACCCAAGACAAACAAAACCTAGAAGGTAATCATGGCTCTGCCGAGGGCATATGTGGTCAGAATTAGAGGATGAGCCATGTGGGGAATGGAAGATCAGATTTGCAGACAGGCTCAGAGAATCAGCGTGCTAGAAGGGGCCAGAGGAAGTCATCGGAGCCAGCCCCATGCCTTGGGCCAAGCGAATGCCTTAGACAATCCCCCAAATCCTTTTTTTCCCAGCCCTGCCTTCACGCCTCAGTACCTCAGTTATTTATGGTATCTATTAAGTGTTTACTATGTGCCAAACTTTATGCTAAGGCCTGGAGTAGTTAGAAGATAATCCGCCCATCCCACACAAGGCTCACAGGTTGAGGTAGGGAGAACAGATATTTGATCTCCATTTGACTGCGGGGGAGACTGAGACTCAGAGAGGCCAGGGGACCTGCCTAAGCACACCCAGCAGGTCAGAGGCAAAGCTTGGTCCGGAACCTAGTGAGATGCCTCATACGGAAGGGCCGACTGTAGCGTGTAGATGGAATTTTCTGGAGCTCTGCTTTCAGAGGCAAAGGTTCCTCCCCTTCCAGCCACTGGCTGGACCCGGCAGGGACCAGGTAAGTCAGTCAATCATATTTGTTGAACGCTTATCGTGTACAGAGCACTGTCCTAGGCGCTTGGGAGAGTGTAACATAGCAATACAATAGACACGTCCCCTCCCCACACTGAGCTTACAGTCTAGAAGAAAGGGCACAGACTTACTAGATAAGTACTGGGGAATCCCTCGTCTGGCATCCTGAGAGTGTGGGTGAAAGGTCACTAGAGCAGAGCCTAGTGAGACATCTAGGATATGCCCACTGAGGCTATTGCTGTCAGAGCTCTCCGGTCACCCAGCTGGGTATCACCAGGGTGCGAAAGAAAGACCTCGGGGGAAGGTGTGTGCGTGCTTTTAGAATCACCCAAGACTCATTGCTTTCAGCGATGTGATTATACTGCCGCCCTCAAAGCGTCAAGTCAGCCCCCACCACAGGTAAGGCCGGCTGTCGCAGTTTGCAGATTCTTCTTTTCTACTTGATTTGTTCTGTTGGCCAAGGGAACGGTTTCCTTTCAGACCCGTGATAATTTTCACCAGGCAGGCTTCGTTCAAGGACGAGGAAGAGGAGTCAGGGCTTCTGTCATTCTCTTTGAAGTGTTCAGTATAGTCCTTCACTCGGTAAAAACCCTCGATCGATCGATTCACCGGCCTCACCCTCGTCTGGATAGGAGAGCAGTTTCGGGTGCATCCTCCTCACAAGGCTCTCCTTGTGGCTTTTGGTCAAGACCTCGCTCCTCTCTTTGCCTCAGATTTCCCATTTCTAAAATGGGAATAAGAATCCTTCTCCGCCCGAGTTCCCAGGACAGGCTTACAAGCCTTAATGAAGTGAAAGACCCTCAAGGGCTGTGAGTTCCTCGAAAGAACAGTGCCTTGGCCCCGCTAACACCCACGGAATCTCCCCCAGAATACTAAGGGGTACAGTGAATGGTAGCGTTGCAAAACAGTACCTGGGAGCACCTCTAGCTAGGCCTTTGCGGGCTGAACATGCCCGCTGATCATTCCCTGCCTTATCGTATGTGCTCGGAGGCTGATGGGGAAGAGGGGGGAGGGGGGCTTCTGGAGAGGGAATTATCCATAACCCTTCCCAAGTCTATGGCCAGGTGTCCACAGCACCAGGTTGGAGAGGGCCGGTGGGTCATCTGGGAAATTCGGGCAGCCCCACTCCCACCCCGGGCTGTGCCAGAGTAATCTTGGTGATTCGAGCGGAGGGCAGTGATTCTCGCCGCACCATCTGGATAACGGGAGCCGCGGGGACCCAAGGGGCCTAATACACGAATGTTCCTTTCCTGTCTGCTGGCGGGCGAGGCTCCGGCTCCCTTCCTGCTCCCCTGCTGCCTCGTGTCCCTCCAGATCTGCTTTTGGAGGCAAAGACCCCTGTTTCCTCCCCTTCCGGTGACTGGCCGGCCCGGGCAGGGACTAGGTAAGTGCGCAGACGGCAGCTGGGGAATGCTTTGTTTGGCAACCTGAGAGTGGAGGTGAAAGGTCACCGGAGCAGAGCATAGTGGGACGTCTAGGAACTGCCCAGAGAGGCTAATGCTGTCCCTGTATTGCAGGGTCCTCCCTGTCCCTGGAAAATGTAATGGGTTTGATTCTCAATCCTCTCCGAATACTCAGAATTAAGTTACGTGTGTCTCCATTTGACTCCAGAGTTAATGCATGCCATTTCCTGCCAACCAACTTGGGAGAACAGTCAGGGAAAGTCTTTCATCCGCTGTGAATCAGTCACTAGCATTTATTAAGAGAAGGCAGCATGTCTTGGGACTGAGCCTGGGAATCAGAGGAGACCTGGGTTCAAATCCCAACTCCGCCTCTTGCCTGCTGCATGACCTTGGGCAGATCACTTAACTTCTCTGTGCCTCAGTTTCCTCATCTGGAAAAGGGGTTTCAACCCCAGCTTTCCCTCCGTCTTAGCTGGTGAGCCCCATATGGGAGAGGGACCGTGTTCAATCCGATTGCGTCTCGTCTACCCCGGCATTTAGTACGGTGCTTGGAACGTACCGATAATTGTTTTTAAGTGGTTATTATTTTATTCCGTTGTGCTTACGCTGGGCAAAGCCCTGTACTGAGCGGTTGAAGAAGTGCTTCTACTTCCTTTTCTTGGAGAAGCCCCACTCCACTCTGAAAGCTGTTTCCCAGTAAAATGCGAGCGTAGAGAGCCACTCTGCAAAACCAGGAGACAGCAGGGCCTAGGCCAGTAGCATGGAGATTTTTCTCCTATTGATGGATTTCAGCCTACGACTCAAGCTAAATCAGCGGTGCTCGGAGGGCCCCATTATCCGACCGAAAAGAATCTTCACAGACTAATGGCTTGGTTGAGCAGTCTCATCAGTTGCAAGCTTTTGGGGAAAAAAAAAACAAACAAAAAACAACGCCTGGGGAAGCTAAGGCCCTACAAGTCAGGCTCTGAGCTCCAGTGACAGTTCTTCCTCTAGTTAGATATGATAGTCACTGAGCCCTTACTATGCACGAAGCGCTAGGCCATCGCTTAGGTAAATATTAGACTAGCAGATCTGTATTTAGTGGATCTGAGCAACTCATTTAAACTCTCTGGGCCTCAGTTTCCGCATCCATGAAATGGAGCGGAGACCTCTGGGCAAACACTGCAGATGGTGGAAAAGTGGAGAGAAGGTGACATTGGAAGGCCTGTGTTCTGCCAGGGGTAGCATTGGAATTCACACTTCCTGGCAACCCCAGCAGTTACTGAGGTACACTGTCCCATGATGTTTCTTTTCTAAAACTTGAGTGCAGGCTTGGTTCAGCATGACCTTTCAGCATATTTCATGAAGTCAGATCTCCGGGCGGGGTTTCTGAGGTGGGGGACTTCTGCCACTAGTAGGTTCTTGGAAACTGGGTACCACCTTTATCCCCTCCCCTTACCCTCGGAGGCTCAGACTCACCATCAGAGGCTCGGGCAACGCCCTGAACGTTCTCTGGTGATCTGACCCTCTGTGGCTGCCAGGGAAACCTCCAATAAGCTCAAATATGCTGGCATCAGAGATTTTGGCACCGAAGACTCTAGAACAATAAAAATAATAATATATGTACATCTCCTCCAGAAGGCTTTCCTCGACTAAACCCTCATTTCCTCTTCTCCCACTCCCTTCTGCACCACCCTCGTACTTGGACCTGCACCCTTTATTCATCCCACCCTCAGCCACTTATATAAATATCTGTAATTTATTTATATTAATATCTGTATCTCCCTCTAGACTGTAAGCCCCTTGTGGCCAGGGAGCTCTCCTACCAACTGTTATTATTGTACTCTCCCAAGCACTTAATAATGTTGGTATTTGTTAAGCGCTTACTATGTGCAGAGCACTGTTCTAAGCGCTGGGGTAGATACAGGGTAATCAGGTCGTCCCACGTGAGGCTCACAGTTAATCCCCATTTTACAGATGAGGTAACTGAGGCACAGAGAAGGTAAGTGACTTGCCCACAGTCACACAGCTGCCAAGTGGCAGAGCCGGGAGTCAAACCCATGACCTCTGACTCCGAAGCCCGGGCTCTTTCCACTGAGCCACGCTGCTTCCCTAAGTGAGTGCTCGGCACACACTGAGCGTTCAGTAAGTGCCACTGATTGATCGGTGGTTAAGTGCTTACTATTATTATGGTACTCGTTAAACACTTAGCCTGTGCCAAGCCCTGGGACAGATACAAGATAATCAAGACAGATACAGTCCCTGTCCCACATGGGGATCACAGTCTAAGTGGAGGGTGGGCAGGTACTTCATCTCCCTGTTACAGATGAAGAAATCGAGACCCAGAGAAGTCAAGTGACTTGCCTAAGGTCACACAGCAGGTACATGGCAGAGCCGGGATTGGAACCCAGGTTCTCTGACTCCCAAACCCATGCTCTTTCCACTGGGCCATGCTGCATCTTGTCCTGGCTCTTGCTCTCTTGTCCAGGTTCCCTTGTTTTCTGGAGATGAAAGCAAGCCCAGTCTTAAGGCAATAGGTTTACAATCTTTGATGGTGGTCAATCCCGAGATTTTTTTGAATGCAAGAAGCTCAGTTGGAAGTTGGCCCTCTCTCTGGCCTACGTATGCTCTCCCCTTAGCCCCTCACCCGACCCTTCTGGCTCTCCAGGGGTCTGGGCTAGCAGTGTTCCTCAGCGCTGCCTCCCCTCGTTAAGGAGTCAGTACTTACTGAACACCTACTTTATGCAGAGCACTGTACTGAGCACCTGGGAGAGCAAAATAGAGCAAGGAGTCTTTAATAACCCATGGCCTGGACAACCTGGGAATGCCACATCCATGTCAAGAAAAGCAGCTATTGCCCAGGGATTTCTGGATTTAAACAAGGACACTCTGGGCCCAGTGCAGAAATTCTGATGTCTGTTCCGTCCGGGCCGCTCCTAAGAGAAACTGTGCCGGGTTCTCTGTTTTATGTGATTCTGCTCCACTCTTGCTTCTCCATCCCTCACCTCAGAGTCTGCCAACCGTACCCAGAACCCCCACGGCTGGGAACCCCGCCCCATGACACGCCCCCGTGACCCACGTTCAATGAGGCTCTGTATTCAGCGCCCCCCAAAAGGATTAAGTCGAAACCTCCTTGATTTTGTCTGCGGAAGGGAGAGAGGTGGTTGGGGCAGGGATGGGTGGGAGTGAGAGAGCTTTGTGCCGATTTCTCTTCGGCTGCGATGTTGCCTTTTGAAACACTTCAAATAGCACCGCCGAACCCCATGAGGCAGGGAGAGCAGCCTGGAGGAGCGAGACGGAGGGAGGTATTTTCAGGGCAATTCAAGCCTGCGGCTTTTGTGGCCAAATGCGTGGCAATGGAGTGGTAATTATAAAGCCCGGCAGAACTTCCCCCGCGCTCTTTGTGTGGGGCGAGAGAGAGGAGGACCCTTGCACAAAGGGTTTCTCTACCTAAGAGGAGGTAATGGGGCGATTAGATTCCATACAGCTTACTTCCCTCTCTCCACAGATCCTCAAGCATCCAGTTCAAAAACATAGATCTAATAGTACTTGGGCAAAGAGAAGAAAGCTTTCCGGGTGCTTTCTTTTCCTCCTTTCTATGACCGCGTAGAGTGCCTGTTGTTGACAAAACAACAGCCCAGACAGACTCTGGATTTAACAGGTGGGTGCTCGGTCTGAGGGAGGGGCTGCCTAGGGCGTCCCTTACCCACTGGCCGAGGCATCACGACAGGCCTACTGGTTGAAGTGTAGTGAGGGGCCCATTGGGTGTGGTGTCGTGAGGGGACCGTTGACCGAGGCGTCGTGAGGGGCCCGTTGGCCGAGGTGTTGTGAGGAGCCCATTGGGCGTGGCATCATGAGAGGGGGGGGTCAGAATCTGGCTCCCAGGAGTTGACACAGTCCAGCAGGGTGCCAGATGTCATTTATTCCCACATCGTGGAGCAGTTGAGAGAGGCCAGAGTTGGCGCTCCTGATTGGAGCAGCGAAGGCACAGAGGAGAGGAGAAGATCGAGGATTCCGTGGTTAAGAAGGGAATCGCTGAGCCCAAGAAGTTCTACTGCGTATTCCACAAAACCATACTTGATGACCCTAATGTCGACAGTAGTTATTTGTGTACGTAGCCATTGATTCATTCTTGGAATTTCTGCTTTTATTTTCAACTTTTGTTCTCTTTCTGATGGGCGGCTCCACGTTGTCATACTGCTTTGCTTTTGGAGTCTAAGCTCTGGGACGGAGAGGTGTCTAGGCAGCTGCCTGGAGGGAAGAAGTCAGGGTTGGTACCGTCATCATCATCAGTGGTATTGATTGAGCACTTATTAGGTGCAGAGCTCTGTACTAACTACTTGGGAGAATTCACTATAACAGAGCTGGCAGACACGTTCCCCGATGACAACAAGCTTACGGTCTAGAGGGGGAGACAGACATTATTATAAATAATTTATAATGTATAATTTATAGATATTTACTTAAGTGCTGTACCACAGAACCCCACCTCTCTTGCTTGGTTTCTTGTTCAGAGAAGTAGCGTGGCCTCATGGTTAGAGCACAGGACTGGAAGTCAGGAGACCTGGGTTCATATCCCAGCTCCGTCACCTGCTGAGTAACCTTGAGCAAGTCACTTAAGTTCCCTGTGCCTCGGTTTCCTCCTCCGAGACATGGGAGTGCATATACCTGTTTTCCTATCTATTTAGGCTGTGAGTCCTGAGTGGGACAGAGACTGTACCCTACCTGATGGTCCTCTATCTACCCCAGGGCTTGGCACACAGAAAGTGCTTAACAGTTACCATTATTGTTATTCTTTTTTATCGTATTTTTCATGGCTTACTATGTGCTAGGCATTGTACTAATTGCTGGAGTAGGTGCAGGATAATGAAGTTGGACACAGTACCTGTCCCGCATAGGGCTCGCAGTCTTAATCCTCATTTAACAGAGGAGATAACTGAGACACAGAGAAGTTGAGTGACTTGCCCAGGGTCACACAGCAAACAGATGGCAGAACCAGGATTAGAACCCAGATCCTCCGACTGCCAAGGCCGTACTCTTTCCACCTTGGCCACTCCTCTTCGCCGGCTTCAGCCCCTGGTCTCCGGTGAAGGACCATTTGCATAATGACTATAGGGCTGTGAAGAATGAACCCATCTTGCCCGCTACTTTCCATCCAGAGAAAATCACGCGCAGGATCGACAGTTACCCAGAGGCACATGTCATGGGTACGATTCCGGGGCAGGAAGGGAGTCTGAATGGTGCCGTGCGAGTCATCGGTTCAGCAAATAACACGTGTCCGACTCTTGTTGACAGTGGTCAAATCGGCAAGAAAAAATGCTTTCAGGAGTATTGCCTTTGAAGGGCAGGTCCACATAGAGACCTAAGACTTGGCTTTCCTCATTTTCTCTGACAACCAAAGGTGAAGAAAGGCCCGGGCCTCCTCCTCTGAAGGGCCGAGTGTAATTAAAAAGCCAGTTTGAGGGACGGCTCGATGATTTATAGACATTTATTTAGTGATTTTGGTCTGGATTACACTGCATTCAGGATTCACTTGTTAATTATCTTGTGGTTAATATGACAATTTAGTTTTAAAAAAACCCTCCGCCTATTAGGAATTCCTATTTAGGTGAAGCGCCTCTCATTTTTAGCCCGCCGAGATGCTCACGAGAAAGAAGTCCACACACAGTGCTCTTCATACAGTAAGCGCTCAATAAAAACGATTGACTGAGTGAATGATGTACACAGGCACTGACCTGAAAAAGATCTATCAGTTTATCCCTTGCCTGTGACACTGCAGGTAAAAGCCAGGCTGCGGCATCACACTGAACCTCTGATCTTCCCGAGGGGAAGCCCAAGGCAGAAATCAGTGGATTAAAAAAGATCAAAGTCTTTTCTCTCTGGGCATATGCGGGGGACAGCTTCCCCCTCCCCTGCCATCAGTGGGGTGTCTGACTAATTCAAGGTCTGCGGGGAAGACTGGGCACCAGGACTCCTGGGTTTCCAGCCTAAGTACGGCCAACTGGAAATGGAGAGAAAGGTTTACTTCTCATCTTGCTGCACAGCAAAAGTTGAGCACTGAAACTCTTCCGGCCCATATAGCTCCCGAGATTATCCTCAGCTCCCAAGGTATTTCCATAAATCCTGAGGCATTCCTGCAGCTGCCTTCCTGCTGCACTAAGGGACCCGGAGCCACGGGAATAGAACAAAGAGGCATAAGGTCACCCTTGTCCTTCAAGAAACACCGAGCTTGAGGCAATGCGTTCAATTCTGCTACAACATGGGTTTTTATTATACTCTAAGCCCGTCAGTGGGCAGGGACTGTCTCTATCTGTTGCCGATTTGTACATTCCAAGTGCTTAGTACAGTGCTCTGCACATAGTAAGCGCTCTATAAATACTATTGAATGAATGAATAACACGATGGAGAAATGGGTCAATTTTCTTCCCACAACCTGAGTCTATTCCGGAATTATACAATCCACAAATTGGCCCAAGTAGATTCGGTGTAGGAGAAATGGTTGGACAGTGTGCGCGGTGGGGGAGGGGTGGCGGGAGCGGGGCAGAGGTGCGGTGTTAGTCAAAACATGATGTTGCTGTACTTCCCAGCCTCTGCCCTCAGCTTTATTATTTACTGGATTTCTTTGTGTTCTTGCAAATCTACGGTTTTGGATACAGTGCAGTAACAGTGAGTAACCAGGGTGTAAAGCAATGGGCATTACAATAATAGAGGAATTTGGCTTGAAAAATGACAGGCCTGGTGATATCTTCAAACCACCTGTCCCTTCCCCCGTAAAGTCCCATGGAACCCATAGTTACTATAACGTGGTTTTCTCATTCCCCGAGATGCTTGAAGAATGCAACCCCCAAGGAGCGGGAGGGCCCCCTAGTTCCTTAGAGAAAGGGAAGAGCAGACTGTGACGATAGAGACAGCGTCTTAAGAATCTAAGAGAAGTAACACCCTGGCCACTTAACCCCATCTCTCTGCTTCGATAAGTATTGAACGTAACTCACAAACTGCATCCAGTTGCGGCTTTCCGAGGGTCACAGATAGTGACCCTCTTCTCTCCGGTCTTTATATTTCATCCCCCTGTAAGCCTTTCTATTCACGGGGCCCCGACGGAGTCCTCGACGATCTAACACAGCAAGGAAAAGGGTGGCCGGGTAAACCGAGGCCTGCCTTTTCTTGGCGTCACCACGTCGGGATGGTTGGGTCTCCGAGAAGCATTAGGATCGAGGCCAGCAGTTCGACTCTCACTGCTAAGGGTTTCCACTGGTCTGTAGCCCGATTTTAAGTGGCCTCTTTCATCAATTTATCGCCATTAATTAATGAATAGGTTCTGAGTGCTTACTGCAGGCATAGATCGTATTAGAGTTTTGAACACATCTTTACCGTTGATTCAATATTTTCAGTTCAGTCCCTCGATCCCTCGGTCTCCCCTTTCCCGCTGACTCAGCTGGTGTCTCTTTGTTCAATCATCAGTCTGTAGTATTTGTTGAGCATTTTCCATTGTGTGCAGATCACTGTACTAAGTGCTAGGGTGGGTACAAAGATGTTCATTCAGATGGGGTACCTGGCACACAGGGAAGGTGTTGCGGGGAGAGGGGTTGGTCGCAGATGGACACACGAGGAAAGACTGAAATAATAAAAACAACGTAAAACCAGAAGCACCATAAAACAGTAAGAGCTACTGTACGGCTTAGCTAAAGGACCAACTTTCAGACCCCTGATTGATGATGATGATGATGATGATATCTGTTGAGCGCTTACTATGTGCAAAGCACTCTTCTAAGTGCTGGGGTAGGTACAAGGTAATCAGGTTGGCCCTCATGGGCTCACAGTCTTAATCCTCATTTTACAGATGAGGAAATTGAGGCACAGAGAAGGCAAGTGGCTTGCCCAAGATCACACAACAGATAAGTGGTGGAGTCGGGATTAGAACCCATATCCTCTGACTCCCAAGCCTGTGCTCCTTTGACTAAGCCATGCTGCTTCTCCATTGCTTCGATGGGCCAGTCCAGAGGCCAATAGCCACAACCTGTTATGTGTTTTCCTACCGGCTGGACCTTTCTGGTGGAGTTGAGAGAAGCTAATTCTTTCCAGAGTTTCACCCGGGCTCCGAAGGAGGGAGAAATTACCGACGGCCTGAGGCCATGGGGTGCACCCACTCAGTCTGCCTTTTCGGGTCCCTCGGGGTGAGGCGATGTCTCTCCTGCCTCTGTTGATGGGCCTTGTGGGGGTGCCTCAGCAGACTTTCCTACTGTCTAAACTCTTGCCCTGTTCATCTCCCCCTAGCAAATACCTTCCAGACCCTGCATCTTCCCTGCCTGTCCCCCTCCTATTTTACTTCTTACTCACCTCTCCCGCGGCCCCCGATCTCTTTCCCCCTTAGCATCTTCTGGCAGTCTGGATCTGACCCGCCGACTCAGATTCAGTTTGGGATAACAATAATTGGGCTGTTTGTTAAGTGCTTACTATGTGTCAAACGCTGTATTAAGCACCAGAGCAGATACAAGATGATCAGGATGGAAACAGTCCCTGTCCCGCTTGGAGCTGTCAGTCTTAAGGGCGAGAGGGGACAGGAATTTAAATCCCATTTTACAGATGGGGAAACTTAGGCACAGAGAAGTGAAGTGATTTGCCCAAGGTCAAACAGCAGGCAAGTGGCAGGGCCGGGATTAGAACCCAGATCTTCTGACTCCCAGGCCTGGGCTCTTCCCACTAGTCCGTACTGCTTGGGGTGGGGTCATGGGAGGGGAGGGAAGGGAGTCACTTCCCACTCTGAAAACTCTTCTTGCCTCTGCCTCTCAATCTCCCCTCCCCATATGTCCACCCCCCTCAGGCTCCCAGCAAGTTTCTCTGAGCTGAATTGAATTCCCATTTCCCACTGGGAAATGGAAATTTATGGCCTGGAGCTGCCCCACACTTACTGTGTGACCTTGGCCCAGTCACTTGCTCTCTCTGAGCTCTGGTCTCCTTCTGAAAAATGAGAAGAATAGTAGGGAAGCACCCCAGGGAAGACTAACTCATTAATGAGAATTGTGTTTTGGAATCATCATGCGTCACCTGTTTTCTGGAAATAAGAATTTGCATTAAATCTGTCTTTCATCCAAGGAGCCCAAAGCACTTTGTTTCAGTCGTGCTGTCAGGAGTGATCCCTCCCTCGGAGAAAAGCTTCCAGAGGTCAAGTTTTCTCTATGTTCGGAATAGTGCCAGCCCCCTGGGGGAGCTCTGCAGATATTTTCTGGTACTGATAAAGCTGATGAGACTTTTATAAAGCATTTTGACAGCAGTGCAAGTCTGGGGGCAGGTGGGAGAATTCTCAAACACACTCTGTGAGATCAGAAGCATCTCCCCCTCCCCCCCCCACCGCCAGGATCCATGGCCCACGGCCGGGGGCGGGTAGAGGCTTGGCCTCCAAGGGGTTAATTCTGGGCTCTGCAACTATCCGAACCTAGGGAGAATGCGTTTAAAAGGCTTTGACGAAATCTCCAGGGAAAATAGAAATGTACACCGTACACCACGACAGTCCAGGAAAGTCTCCCTGAGTTTGCGTGTGTGTGTGTGTCGGGGGGTTGGGTCTGGGCTTTCTATTCACCCCCTGGGGTAAAGGGGACTCGAACCCAGGACACACGGAGGCAAGACCAGCTGGTGCATGAGGATCCCAGAGGGACCGTGAGGAGAGGGCACCTAGCCCAGCCAGCTAGCCCAAACGGCCTGGCTGGGAGCCTTTTGGTTTACTGCTCCCTAAGCAACTGTGGCTCCTAGGTGGAGGAGGGTTTGGGGCAAAGACCCATATTAATCTCTTGGAGGCCAAAATCAATCAATCAGTGGTATTTATTGAGTGCTTATTGTGTGCAGAACACTGTATTAAGGGCTGGAGAGACTACGATTTAACAGAGTTGATAGATGCATTCCCCGACCACAAAGAAGCAGCGTGGCTTGGGAGTAGAAAAGATTGGGTTCTAATCCTGGCTCTGCCAATCAGTTGCATTGTGACTTCGGGCAAGTCACTTAACTTCTCTGTGCCTCGGTTTCCTGGGGATACCTGTTCTCCCGCCTACTTAGACCGTGAGCCCCAAATAGGATGGGGGCTGTGTCCAGCGTAATTAACTTGTACCTATGCCAGCATTTAGAACCGTGTTTGACACTCAGTGAGTGCTTAACAAATACCATTAAAAAAAAGAGAGAGAGAGAGAGCTTACAGTCTAGTGGGGTCAGCCAGAACCAGGCTACCTTCTTCATAACCTTCTCCCTCCTCCATTAAGGTTCCATGCCATGAGCGTAGAACCATCGGGGGGCTGGAAGAGAGCAGGTGAGCGACATGTTCACAGTCAGAATGTATTGATTTCATACTTGGCTTATTTCATCTTTCTCCCTGGTACCTTTCCCTGTTCCTTCCTCATTCATAATGCTCTCTCGTCACCCCCGGCTGATCTTGTCCCTTGCCTAATGTCCAAATCCATCCCACTAGAACGCTGAGCTGCCTAGTGAGGAAACAAGTCCTTAAGCAGTTAATGCACCTTTCCCCTCAGAGGCTCCCAAGGTGTTCTGGGGAAAGGACAGCTGTCTTTTGAAGAGAGGAAGCAGGATCCGTTGAAACTGGAAGGGCGGGACACGACCGCCCGGCCCAAGGCCGCTCCGCTGTTGCCAGGGAGCTGTATTCTCTCCCGTTTTCTCCCTCCTCCCTCTCGTCCCCCTTCCCCCAACTGGTGTTCCTCCTAAACGAGAGCTTGGGGAACATGACTTGGTCCTAATATCGAGGTAAGTGGATAATGGGATAATGGGATGAACGTAACCTCCTTGAACATCCTACCGTTCATAAGATTGAAAGCATTTCCTGAGGCTGCAACAGGGCAAGGGTGAGGACACACCATACTAGATGTTGAGGGGCGTTATAGAACCACCTAAAGCCACATTCCTGTCCCCAAAGAGCTGGCAGGAGAAGGAGGGAGGCAAGAAAACCCAAAGTGTGAAACTTACCCGTTGAAGAGGGGCAAGAGCACAATGAAAGGGAAAATATACATGGATTTACATCCCTATCTAAATGCTGAGGAAGCCAGCGTGGGTGGTGCATCCTGGGCAGCAGCAGGGCTGAGTCAGAGCAGGCCTCGGGAAGGGCAGGCGATCTTACAGCTTTGACACGGGGAAGGGATGGCTGCTAAAGCAGAGGGAAGAAGGCATTTCCTATGAGGGGGAGAGGGAACCAGAGGCTGGTGAGAATGATGGTTCGGAGGCAGGAGTGTGGAAGGGGAGAATGGTGAGAAGAGTAGCTTGGGCAGAGGAATGGAGCTCGAGGGGTTGTTTTAGGAGTACGGCCCACTGTTTTAGGCAATGGACTGCATTGAACTTGTTTGGCTAATAGCCTGCCTGTCAAAAGTGGGTGAGGGGATTGAACCGATCTCATGGTTGGAACCGATCTCATCCCCTCTAAACTGTAAGCTACTTGTGGGGAGGGAGTGTGTCTGTCAGTTCCGTTATATTGTACTCTCCCAATAATTTAGTACAGTGCTTTGCACACCACTAGCACTCAATAAATAGGATTGATTGGGCGTTTCGGGAAGATGAATTCCCTAACACTCAGCGAGCTCGCAGGTCCCTGATCAGTTGATCAGTTTGTCAGGAACTGCATCCGGGTCTTCAGTTTCACTGAGACCATCTCAATCAATCGATTATCACTGAGCGCCTACTTTATTCTAAGTGCTTGGGACAGTACAGTAGAGTTTATCGACAAGATTCCTGCTTTCAGAGGGCTTAAAATCTTGCAGGGGAGACAGACCCTACCGTAATTTACAAGCTAGGAGAAAGAGGGAATTGGGGCTACGTATTTGAGTTAGTGTTTATATAAGAGAGTATGAACGATCTGTACATCAGTGCTATGGGAAGTTGAGAATACTTAAGAGCTAAGGGGCTACATAAAGGTTGAAGTGGCATAGGTGGGCTAGCGCTTGGGCAAATTACAAATTAACCAGGGAAGACTTCCTGGAGGAGATAGAGTTTCAGAAGGTGTTTGAAGATGGGGGAGAACTGTGGTGTGCCACATTTGAAGGGGGAGGGAGTTCCGAGCAGGGCAAAACGAGGTCTAAGCGATAGGTCGGCCGGAGGGACGAGAATGGGGTCCAACGAGTAGGCTAGCTTAAGAAGGACAAAGCATGCTAGCTGGAGCAGTGGGAGAGAAAGGAGAGCATAGGTAGGAGGGAGAGAGCTGATGGGCTGTCTTAAAGCCAGTGAGTTGGGTGGGGTTGAGGCTAGGAGGGCTGCAGGGGAAAGGCCCCTGGAAGCAGTTGGCCAGAGACATCCTTTCCCAGAGGCGGCCCTTTCTCCCCAAGAAGTTGCTGCCACCTCACAGAAAGGCCTCGACTTTCTCCCTGCCTGGACTGTAAGCTCAGTGTGGACAGGGAACGTGCCTTCCAACTCTGTTGTATTGTACTCTTCCAAGCAGTTAGTACAGTGCTTTACATACAGTAAGCACTAAATAAATACGATTATTGATTGACTGATAAACCAAGCCCCCCACCCCAAAAAACAAGGGAAGATCACACTTAGCCCATCAGGCACTTGGGAGGTGAGACCCTGCCCTTCATTTTCCTTGGTGCCATGGTTTCAGATATCAGCTCGAGCCTTCCTTCCTCTGCTCCTCCTTCCATGTCCCCCTTCCTCTCCTCCGGGCACTCAGTCCCACTCCTAGAGGGAGGGATCTGAGCTGCCCGGGGGGAGGACGCTGGGGGCCGGATTTCTCGACAGAGTCCTCCCTGCCAGGCCCTTCCCCCCAACCCCTCCCCCCCCCACAGCAAAGAGCACCTCCGTTGTCTGGAAAGCTCACTCCGCCCAACAGGGAGGTGGGCCGCCACCATCCGAGAGCATTTAGCCCTAATTGAATCACCGGGTTAGCTAATGCATCCTCCATTAGGCATGTAGGGTCCCCAAGGAGGACCACTGACGAGAAGTGAGGAAGCCTCGAATCCAACCTGGACTTCGCCTTGGCCCGGAATACGGACGTTGTGCAAGACAATCTTATTGGGATGGTGGGACCCTTGGTTTCCATGCTTCCCAGAGAAATAAGGAGACTGTCCTAAGTATCTATCATGCTCCTCTTCTGGGAACTGAAGTAGACCACCGTGCTATAAGATCTTCTCTTCCCCAACAAGAAGGAACTGGCCAACTCTGAGAGTTTTCACTGGGTAGCAGGGGGGGGATTCCATCCCTCTCTCCCCTGCGCCCTGCTAGTGCACCTTGGCTCTTGGCCACTAAGCATCATTTCTCAAAGCTGTAGGAACAGAGCTCCCTACCTGCTGCTGCAGTGATTATGCTCTTTGGTTTCTCTTTCTTCTTTTTTCCCCTCTTCCTTCCTTTTCCCCATCCTCCTCCTCTCTTTCCCCTTTCCTCCCGTTCTCCTTTCCTCACTCCTCTTTCTTCCATTTCTCCTCTCCTCTCTCCCCATTCTTTCTTGGTGATTAGGGGCAATTCTCAATATGATTGAGACTAAGAAGTCACCGAGGACCATTCCCAAGGGTTTTCCAGATCATTAGTAGAAACCTAATATTAGCAATAATAGCTGCCTTAATACACATCTCCAGAGAACACAATATCCATTCTCAGCAGGGTTCAATCTATATTTTTCTCTATCTCTGGCAGCTCCAGAGGTATGGGCTTTCCATTCCTCACCTCACCTTTATCCCTGATGTCAGCTCAAACGATCTCCCCTTCAGCCGATGATGTCTCTGGGTGAATCCCATTCTCTGTCAGCAAACCCTGGGTTTCTGCCCTCCCTGGGTGAGGGGTGAGCAGGAGAGGAAAAGCTGGGCAAGAGGAAGATGAAAGAGATCCATCCATTCTGCACTCCCAAGAAGTGGTAAATCTTGCCTCCAAAGGGTGGTAATTTGGGCCTGAGACACCCCTTCTCCCCCAACTCCACCCCCTGACATCCCTTTCCTCCCTTGCTCCAACATTCCTCCCCTGTCCTCACTGTTGGGTTGGGCTATTTAGGTCCATCGTATTGCATTTTGGGAAGTAGAGGGAGTCAGGTCTAATCATAATCATCGTAACTGTGGTATGCGTTGAGGGTTTAATCTGTGCCGAGCACCGAGCTAAGCATTAGGGTAGTTACAGGATAATCAGATCAGATGTTGTCCCGATCCCACCTGGGGCTCCCAGCCTAAGTAGGAGGGGAACAGGTATTCAAACCCTATTTTAAAGAGGAGGAAACTGAGGTCCAGAGAAGTTAAGTGATTCTCTGAGGTCATACAACAGGCACGGGACAGAGCTGGGTTTAGATCTCGGGTCCTCTGATTCTCAGGTCCGTGCTCTCTCCGTTAGACTTCTCCTGGGAATTTGGCAATTGGCAGACAGAATTCCTGTCCTCAACCTAGAGCCTGGCTTGGGCTAGACTTCCAGGACCTGTCCACTCTGCCCTGGGGATGGCAGTCTGGGCCTGGCAGTGAGGAATCAGCCCCTGCTGGTGCCAGCCCAGCTCAGGGTCCACCGCAGTGTAGATGCAGAACCGGAAACTTCTGGATACCTGCGGTTCTGCGTGGCCCCTCCTCCTCACCCCCTGCTCTGCCCCCGGACCTGCCTGAGATACCGCATGTTTGCTGTCGTGACCCTGTGGGACTTGGCGGTCTATGGGCATTCCCAAGCCCATGCAGAGCTAATCTCCACTCACTAGTCATCTGCTTCCATCAGTCTTGCAGGAGGGGCTGGTCTCGCCCTTATGTGGCTTGATCCTTTCGTCTATCTTCTTTCATTTTAAATGCCCACTACCCCAAAAGCCTCCCTCCGTTCCCCAGCAGGGTCCCTGTTAAAGACCTGAGCTCAGGACCCCTTCCTCCCGAAACCCACCCTCCGCAGGCTTCTGCCACCAAACCACCACACCAGCAATTTCCTTGGTCATTTAAAAGCCCATCAAGACTGCAGCAAACTGCCTGAACATGCTAAAGCCAAATGGGGATGGAACTGAGCCCAGAAAGAGATGCTAAATTGGATCCTATCAAATCAGCATCATCTGTGCACATTCCGGCTGGTAATGACCGACTCTCCACAACAGAGTTCATCGTTATGGAGCGATGACTAAGAGAGGCGGAACCGCTCTGGCTCCTCAAGTCGCAGAAAAAGGGGTTCGGGGTGAACGGCTGCGGTGATGTCGCCCCTGGTCGTGGTGGCCGTTTTGTTTTCTTTCCTTCTGGCAGGTGGGAGGTTCATGGGGAGCGGATATCGTTCTCTCTGTTTTCCACAGGGGAAGTGGAAGGGAGCTGAGGCTCAGAGAGGTAAAGTGACTTATTCAAAGTCACACGGCAGAGCATCAGCAGAGCCTAGATCCCATCCCGGTTGGTTTGGGTGATGGAAGAAGCTTTGGAAAGCCAAACTCATTTCTATTTTGCCTTATCCTACTTTTTAGGGAGTGTTTAAGGACAGGATCATGAATGAAATGGTCACCAAATAATAATAATAATAAATGGAGTATTTGTTAAGTACTTACTATGTGCCAGGCATTGTTGTAAGCACTGGGGTGGACACAAGCAAATCGGTTTGGACATGGTCCCTGTCCCACATGGGGCTCACAGTCTTAATTCACATTTTGCGGATGGGATAACTGAGGCCCAGAGATATGAAGTGCTTTGCTCAAGTTCACACAGCAGATAATTGGCAGAGCTGGGATTAGAACCCACGCTTATTCAGTGTCACCAGATGATCAGTCAATTAATGGTATTTATCGAGCACTTACTGCACGGTCATAAGAGCTTGGGAGGATATGATACGCTAGAGTCGGTAGACACAATCCCTGCCCTCTAGGAGCTCACATTTTAGTGAGGAAGACAGACATTGAAATAAGTTTTGGATAAGGAAGCAATAGAGTATAAGGGTTTGGACATAAGTGCTGTAGTGGGGTGGGAAGGGGTGAATATAAAAGTTCATAGAGGGTACAGTTCCAGGTGTTTGGAAAAGGCAGAAGGGAGGGAGAATAGAGTGGGGAGATGGGGGGGATTACTCAGGGAAGACTTCCTCTAGGAGATATGATTGTATTAGGGCTTTGAAGATGAGAGAGTGGTAGTCTGTCAGATGTGAAGGGGGATAGAGTTCCAGGTAAGGAGGGAGGGGTGTGAACAGAGGGTCAATAGCAGGAGAAATGAGATCAAGGCACTGTAAATCCGCGTTAGAGGAGCAAAACTGCAGTCTGGGTTGTGAGAGAGGAGCGACGATAGGTAGGAGGGAAAGAACGGATCGGGTGCTTTAAAGCCAATGATAAGGAGTTTCTGCTTGATATGGCGATGGATGGGCAACCATTGGAGATTTTTGAGGAGCGGAGGGACATGGAGTGAATGTTATTTCTTCAAAAAATGATCCGGACAACAGATTGAAGTATAGACTGGAGTGCTGAGAGGAATAAGGCAGGGAGGTAGGTAGGTCAGTGAGGAGATTGATGCAGTAGTTAAGAAGGGATAAAAGTGCTTGGAACAGCAGGGTAGCAGTTTGGGTGGAGAGGAAAGAGCAGACCCTAGAGGTATTGTGAAGGTAGAATCTGACAGGATTTGGTGACAGTCTGTATGTGCGGCAGGGTGAATGAGCGAGATGATTTGAGGATGATGTCAAGGTTTCAGGCTGGATCCCTCTGTCCCTCTCCCTTCCTTTATTCTCAGACTGTGGGCTCCTTGAGGGCCAGGGAATGTATCTAATTTTCACTTCTGTAATTTTTCCCACAGCTCAGAACAGTGGTCTCTAGTCTGAAAGCTCACTGAGGCCAAGGAACATGTCTACCAACTCTGTTATTTCGTACTGTCCCACGCGATTAGTTGAGTGCTCTGCACACAATAATAAATACATTTGATTGATTACAGTGCTACTGCCCTGGCGGTAATCACAAACAGCCTAAGAAGTATGTATTCTGGCTACAAATTCTAGTGACTGTGTGGTCTTTTACTTTGGAACATAGTAAATGCTCAGGAATTCCCATCCTTAGGTTTATATTATTCTCATTTTAAAAATTTTCACTGAAATGCTTACAGAATTCCATGTAAGAAAGCAATGGAAAGAAGTGCGGCCGAGTGGAAAGAGCACGGGCCTGGGAGTCAGAGGAACTGGGTTCTAATTCCGACTCTGCGGCTTGCCCGCTGTGGGACCTTGAGTAATTCCCATCACTTCTCTGTGCCTCTATTTCTGTCTATCCCTCTAGACTATAAACTCATCGTGCTTTGCACACAGTAAGCGCTCAATAAATACAACTGACTGACTGATTTGCAGAATGGGGATTCAAGATTTGTTTTCCCCTGTGAAAACTGTGAAACCCTTTTGGGACCTGATCATCTTTTATCTAACCCAACACTTAGTACAGTGCTTTGCACTTAGTAATGATAATAATAATAATGGTATTTGTTAAGTGCTTTCTATGTGCCAAACACTGTTCTATGCACTGGGGTAGATGCAAGGTGATCAGTTTGTCCACGTGGGCCTCCCAGTCTTAATCCCCATTTTACAGAAGAGGGAACTGAGGCCCAGAGAAGTTAAGTGACTTGCCCAAGGTCGCACAGCAGGCAAGTGGGGGAAGCGGGATTAGAACCCACGTCCTTTCACTCCCAAAGCCGTGCTCTTTCCACTAAGCCACACTGTTTCTCAGGTATTTTAGTAAGCACTTAAATACCACATGGGATAATGATAAGGAGTTTCTGTTGGATGTGGACGTGGTTGAGCAACAGCTAGGTGTTCTTGAGGAGAGCGGAGATGTGGACTGAACTCTTTTTAGAAAAGTGATCCAGACAGCAAAGTGAAGTATGAATTGGAGTAGGGAGAGGCAGGAGGCGGGAAGGGCCGCTAGGAGGCTGATGGAGTAGTCAAGGTGGAAAGTACTTTGATCAGAATGTAGCAGTTCGGTTGGAGAAGAATGGGTGGATTTCAGCAATTTTTTGAAGATAGACTGACAGGATTTGGTGACATTGAATATGTGATCTGGATGAGAGAGATAAGTGGAGGAAAATGCCAAGATTATGACTTTGGGAATAGGGAGGATAATGGTGTTGTCTACAGTGATGGGAAAGACCGGGGAGGACAGGGTTTGAGTGAGAAGATGAGGAATTCTGTGTGGGACATGTTAAGTTTGAAGTATCTGTGTGACATCCAAGCAGGACTGTCCTAAAGGCAGGAGGGCTGTGAATTGCTAAAGCAAAGCACCTTGATTTACACGATTTGCATTTTTCTACAGATAGCAGTAGGAACCTGCTAGATCCCCATAGGAGAATTAGGCCTATGTCTGACCTGAATATCTACCCCAGTGCTTGGCGTGTAGTAAAAGTGTTAAAAACAACTATTGTTATTACTATTACCACCATCATTATTATCATTGTTATTATTGTGCTTTGTTGATTCCATCCTTGGGTTGAGGATGAAAAGGGAGAAGGGAGTTTTGATTATCTTGGGTTTGGGGAAGGGGGTTGAGAAGGGTGACGGGAAATGGGGGAAGGACATGAAGTGTGATGTCAGCTAGGCCAAGTGGAGTGGAGACAAAAGCCCTAATTGCTCTTTTCCTCTTGCCAGAAAGCGCAGAGGCTGCTGACTCTCCTCCTAGTTACTGGAAAATAAGGCCCTGCGGTGTGGGGGAGGAGGGGAACGGATGAGAGAACCATTGTTCTGCTGAGGAGAAAGGAGAAACAGGAAGTGAAGACTAAATAGAGAGAGAGAAGAGATGGCCCCAGGGACAGAGACCCTAAAAGTGAAATTCAGAGGCTGGGGAGAATGCTTTATTTTGGTCCTGAGGCTGGGGCATGTTGGTGCTAAGGACTAGAACTTTGGCCCCCAAATACCAGCAGGTTTGTCCCCTTTCATAGCCTGATTGTGCAGTAGCCCTCCTTCTAGGGCCTCATCCTGGATTCTTGGAATTTTAGGACCAGAGAAGAGCTCATCTGTTCTCCAGGCTCGGTTGGGCATTTCAGTCAGACGGTCATTCATCCTGGTCTAGCCTGTCCTCCTTCTCCAGCAAAAGAGATTCCTCAACCTTCCTCAGGACCGTATTTCAGAGTTTCTTCACCTATAGATCTTCCCCTTTGTGGGATAGATCCCCCAAAGTGCTAATGATGATGATGATGATGGTATTGTTAAGTGTTTACTATGTGCCAAGCCCTGTTCTAAGCACTGGGGTAGAGCCAAGGTAATCAAGTTGTCCCACGTGGGGCTCACACTCTTAATCCCCATTTGCCGAGGCACAGAGAAGCTAAGCGGCTTGCCCAAGGTCCCAAAGCAGACAAGTGGCGGAGCCGGAATTAGAACCCATGTCCTCTGACTCCCAAGTCTGTGCTCTTGCTTCCGTTGGTTTTTTTGGTGCCATGCTGTGTACATAGTAAGCGCTCAATAAATATGATTGATTGATTTCAGGTCAGTGACAGAGGGGACGAACAGCTGAGTCCACCCAATAGGGATGGAGGGTCCTCCAAAGGACCAGTGGCTGGATGACCTCCAAAATAAGAGGCCCAGTGTCTTCATCTTCATACTCACTCCTGCAGCCAGCAGCCATTTATGAGAGCTCAAACAAGGCTCCGAGTCAGTACCTTGTAGGAGAAGCTTGGAAGCAGGAACTCAGAACCAGCACAGAAAAGGTTAACCTAGTACTGGGTGCCCAGGGAAGTACACAAAATATCAATCAGTCGATCGAATGTATTGAGCATTTACTCTGTGCAGAGCACTGTACTAAACGCTTGGCAGAGTACAACATAACAGAGTTGCTAGTCACATTCCCTGCCCACAGTAAGCTTCATTTCAGAGGGGGAGACTTAGTAATTCCAACTGCTTCCTATGCTAGTCTCTTTTATGTACCTTCAATGATTTATTAAAACTCTACCTTCCAACCTGATCTTGTCAGCTTCTTGTGGGCAGGGAATATGTCTGTTTATTGTACTCTCCCAAGTGCTTAGGACAGTGCTCTGCACACAGCAAGTTCTCAATAAATATGATTGAATGAATAGACGGCGCCATCTTCTTTAGGCAGGAACTTTATCCTGACAGTGAGGTCTTCACTTTACCCATTCATCTCCCTTTGGCTTCTTTCACCAACATGCTCCTGCCCTTCTCCATTCCTCTTGGAAAACCTGCCCAGTGTTTTGGATCGATCATGGTAGCAGATTCTACCTTTTTCCCTGGGCTCTTCCACTGTGCCTGCTTGTTGCTTCTGGTTGCATCCCATTTGAAAGCTAATCTCTCTGGCTGTCTCTGTCTCTCCCTTCTCTTTCTTTATCGTCCTCTCCTTTTCCTCTCTTTCCCTTCTTCTCTCTCCCCTCTTACCCTTTTTCTTTCTCTTTCTCTTCCTCTCCCAATCATCTGAGTTTATTGAGTGGTTACTGTGTGCACTGTGTGCAGAGCACTGTACTAAACTCTTGGACCAGTTCAATACAACAATATAACAGAGTCGGTAGATACACTCCCTGCCCACAATGAGCTCTCTCTTCCTTTTTCTCTCTCTCTCCCCCTCTTCTGTTTCCCCTCCCTCTCTTTCTTCCTCTCCCTGTCCCTCACACATACTCTCTCCCCTTCCGTTTCTTCTCTCTCTCTTCCCGTCCCTCACACACACACATACGCACACCCTCTCTCTTCCCTCTTCCTCTCTCCCTCCTTCTCTCTCTCCTGAGCCCTGTAATCCATTCATCATTCCATCTCTCCCCCTGCTGCTTTCCGTTGCCGATCCCATCCATATTCAGTAGTGCATTATTTAAGTCTGTAAAATGTTCTGGGGATGCGGTGACTAGGAGAGGCGCTCATTAATAAGCATGGGTTTTTTTGTACTCTCTATCTCCAGGGGGCTTTGAGCCACCTCCTGAGCTAGCCCTCCTTCAGCAAAGGAGGCTGGAGCAAGACCAGAAATGACCCAGTAGCTGAGGAGTTGGGTGACTCGCCCAAGGTGGGTAGAGGTGAATTCATCTGAGCTATACTTAGTGCGGATCCCTTCCCAGCTGCCCCAATCACCCTCCCTTCAAATGAAAATCTCAGCCACATCTCTGTTCCTCACTTGGGGCCAGCTCGCCCCTTCACCCTACCTGCCCAACGAGAATCGCGGGGAGCCCAAAGTAGGCCCATCCACTTTAGGTCCCTTCTGTTCAGCGGGACACAGACCTGGCATTGCAGCAGAAGTCACAGTCTAGGCCGCTGACTACTTTAGGAAGGCAGCTGCTCGAGGACATTCCCACACATCAGATTTTCAAGTCCCTCCGTGGCCAGGAGGAGGTTTATCCAGGTTACTGACTTCAAAAGGCAGATGACTAATAATAATAATAATAATGGTGGTATTTGTTAAGCGCTTACTATGTGCAAAGCACTGTTCTAAGTGCTGGGGGGATACAGGGTGATCAGTTTGTCCCACGTGGGGCTCACAGTTTTAATCCCCATTTTACAGATGAGGTATCTGAGGCCCAGAGAAGTTAAGTGACTTGCCCACAGTCACACAGCTGACAAGTGGCAGAGCCGGGAGTCAAACCCATGACCTCTGACTCCAAAGCCCAGGCTCTGTCCACTGAGCCACGCTGCTTCCCCAATCCCTACCATCCCATCCCGCTCCCTATTCCACGACTCTTCTCCACATGGGAGATAGTCCAAAGGGACAATCAACCAGAGTTCGGGGGTGGGGAGGATGGGACAGGGACCAAAGCCAGGCTTCTGTGAGCGTGTTCCACTCCGTGCCGGTGCTCCTCTATTCACCCATCCAGCCTCACCCACTCTCACCCTCAGCACAAAAGAAGAAACAAGTCTGAGCCCAGAAACTATTCCCTTCCCTGCTTCCCCAGTGACCGGAACTGCGGGCAGATGGCCAGAGGGGATAATCAGGGTCATATTTGTTAAATGCGTACTGGGTTGCAATCATTGTACTAAGCATTGGGATCGATACAAGATAATCAGGCTGGACACAGTTGCTGTCCCACAGGATGTACAGTCTATGTAAGAAGGAGAAGTGACTTTCCTAAGTCACACAGCGGGCAAGTGGAGGAGCCAGAACAAGAACCCAGGTCCTCTGACTCAAGGGCCTTCGCTTTGTCCACTTAGAGGCCATCCTGCCCCACCCCACAGGCTCTTCTCTGTCCATTAACCCAGCAACGTTTTCAGCAGCTTCTTGCTCAACATTGGCTGCAGCTACAAAATCCTGTAAAACATCAGGCTGGTTTCTGCTGAGCAGAGGGAAAACAGTGTGGTGAACTCATCTTGCCACTATCCCATGGCTTCTCTCTCCAAGAGCCTCTACAGATACATTTGAACTGTGCACTGGTCAACAAAAACACCTTGCTGGGGCCTTTTCTCATTTTTCTTTATGGTATTTGTCAAGTGCTTACTATGCGCCAGGTATTGGACAAAGTGTTGGGGTTGATAAAACCTAATCAGGTTGGACACAGTCCATGATCCACATGGGGCTCATAGTCTTAATCCCCATTTTACAAATGAGATAACTGAGGCACCGAGAAATTAGGTGACTTGCCACACAGCAGACAAATGACAGAACTGGGATTAGAACCCAGAACTTTCTAACTCCCAAACCCATGTTCTATTCGCTAGGCCACACTGTAAAGACCCAAACTCTAAATGTTGCCTTAGGAAAAAGTCACTTAGACAGAATCAGAACCCAGAAAGCAGGACGCCTGGCCCTCCAGGGGTCAATTCCAGTCCACTGCTCCCCACCCTCCCATCTTCTCTACCCACGTTGCTTCTGGAATGTTCCATCTCACACAGTAAAAGTAGAGGTGCTGGGTGAGGGCAGAAAGAAAAGGCAAAAATTCTATTCTCTGCTTGGCCACGTTTTTGCAGGGCCATTTAGGGCAAATCAGATTTCCTCAACTGACACAGCTGCTTTCTTTTCTGTAGACCTTTACTGCCCAAACCCTTTCAGATTTCTCCATTAAATGGAGCTCTCCCTGAGGGCAGGAAATGTGTGTCTTCCTACCGTTGTAGTCTCCCAAGCACTTGGTACAGTGCCTAGATCTCAAACAATGCCATCGATTGACTGAGTTGTTGTGGTCATTTCAGTGGATCATTGTTCCTTCCATTAGTGGTAGGTGGAAGGGCCGAGAACATCAGTTGCAATTTCCAGATGGGGAAACAGAAGTGAAATAACTTATGCAAAGTCACGCGATTTGTCAGAGGCAGTGATGGGGCAGATCCCGAGCTCCTTTAAGACTATTCCCTCTGGACCCTTGGGATCCTCCCAGAGCTGTTGTAGAGGATGACCAACCCCAGGGGTGGAAGAGCCCTTACGACAACAAATGTTGCTTTTCCATGGCCATCCTCATCCTCATGAGTCAGAGCAGACAGTTCAACCTCCTTGTGGCCTGCTGAGTTCCCCAGGCTCTGCCCTAGGTTGAGGGAAAAACATTTTTTAATTTCATTTTTTATGGCATTTATTAAGCATTTACAGTGTGCCAGGCACTGTCCTAAGTGCTGGGATAGATACAAGCTAGTCAGGGTGGACACAGTCCATGTCCCATATGGGGCTCACAGTCTTAATTCCCATTTTACAAAGGAGGTAATTGAGGCACAGAGAAGTGAAGTGACTCAGCCAAGGTCACCTAGAAGAGCCAGGATTAGAACTCAGGTCCTTCTGAGTACCAGGACTGTGCTCTACCTAATAATAGACCATACCGCTTCTCAAAAACATTTGGTCTTTGTCCCTGGACCTGCCCTCCCAGACAGTTTGGTCGGGAGTAAAAAACTCTCCTGACTGTTGCAGGTTTTGAGGAGTTTTCACTCAACTCTGGAGCCAGCCCCTCCCCTCCCCACTGCCCATCAGGGAGGATCTATCTGACAGAGGGACCCTCTAGGCCCAGGATCGGGACCAGGGAGTCAGGTCCGGGGAACAAGCATGTAGAGTCCTCAGACCCAAGCTGAAGCGGAATGAATTTCCACTGTTTTCTTGCTGTGGGCACAAAAGGGACTGTGGGTCCCTCTAATCACTGCCTGTGGGCTTGGCTCAGCCATCCATAAACTGCAATATCCACTCATTTATTCCTTTTCATTCAATTGACTCCAAATTGCTTCAAACAAGCTTCTTGGCGGCTGGAGAGGGAGCAGGCTGCTGCTGCATTCTCATTAGGGCGGCTGTTGAGGGGAGAGGGTTTCTGGAGCCGGCGCTCCCGGGGCCGGTCCACCTTCCTTTTTCTTTCTCCCTTGCTTTCCCCAGACCCTCTCAGCTCGGGGAGAGAAGGGGAAGGTGACTCCATGGACTTGTGCTAGCCCTTGGGAATCCAAGCTTCTGTGGCTCGGGAGACCACGCCATTTAAGCCTCAACTCGTGGGCTAACCCCTTGATTCAAGGAGAGCCCGGGAATGAGAAGCCAAGTGGCTCTCTGCACAGGATTGGCAGCTCCAGGAGTATGGCGATGCCAGTCGAGTGCCCTTTTGTTATCCCAGAAAGGAGGTGGGAGAGGGCTGCTGGGAGGAGGAAAAGGGGTGGGGGCAGAGAGAAAGAGAGAAGGGACTGGGAGGGAAAGTTTCAGAGCATAACCCACCTGTGTTGACATTCTTTATGCATATTGGCTCCCTCCACTGTATTCCCAGAATCAGAAATCACCTGAGGCTAGAAAGGACCTCAGAGGTCATGCAGTCCATGCTCCTGCCTTCAATTCTTGCCCATCTTTCTCTAGAATTACTACGTGCCAGGCCCTGTACTAAGATAAACAGATTGGACACAGTCTGTGTCCCACATGGGACTCACAGTCTTAATCCCCATTTTATAGATGAGGTAACTGAGACTTAGAGAAGCTAAGTGACTTGTCTAAAGTCACACAGCAGACAAGTAGCAGAGGAGAATTAGAACCCAGGTCCTTCTGACTCCCAGGCCTGTGCACTATCTAATAGGCCACATTGCTTCTCTGCCCCATCACTGACCATTTCCACATGTTCAATAATGGGACAGAGAGAAGTAATAGCTGGCCCCCATGCATCATATGATAATTCTTTGGAAACTTGAAAGTTCTCTCCTTGACCTTCTCTTCTCTAGTATGAAAATTCAAAATATTTTCACCTTTTTGTCAATCACCAGGCAATATGGCTTAGTGGAAAGAGCATGAACTTGGTAGTCAGAGGCCATGGGTTCTAATCCCAATGCCGCCACTTGTCTGCTTTATGACGTTGAGCAAGCCACTTAGCTTCCCTATGCCTCAGTGACCTTATCTGTAAAATTGGGGACAAGGACTGTGAGCCCCTTGTGGGACAACCTGACTACCTTGTATCTACCCCAGTCCTTAGAACAGTGCTTGGCATGTAGTAAGCACTTAACAAGCACCACTATTATTATGAGTATTATGGATCTGAAAGCTAGACAGTGAAAAAACAGGATAGAAAGAACATCGACTCTTTTGAAATGTGGTGTTGGAGAAGGCTTTTGCGTATACCATGGGCTGCCCAAAAGACAAACAAATGGATTTTAGAGCAAAGTGGTCTTTGCAAGGCCGAATGACTCGACTTAGATTAACAAGTTTTGGACACATAATCAGGAGGGTTAATTCTCTGGAGAAGACACTCATGCTTGGAAAAGTTCAGGGAAAATGTGGAAGAGGCAGACCAGCAGCTAGATGGTTAGAGACCATAACTACGATAACGGAAGAACCATTACGAAGGCCACGGATAGTGGCAGAGGACAGGACCTTCTGGAGAAAGGAGTCACTACGAGTCGGAAATGAGTCGATGGCACTTAATAATAATAAAAAACCGCAGTGCTTGGGGGAGTACAATACAATAGAGTCAGTAGGCACAATCTAAGAGCTTACATTCTAGTGGTGAAGCTTATGATTATTCAACCTGGCACCACTTTTCTATTCTCCACAACTCTCATTCTGCTCTGGACACAATTTAGAGGTCACCAACTGATTCTTTCCTGAGAGCCCACAGTGTACTGGGTTCTTGGCAGAAAGTTACAAAAGGCACACATCTGACCTCGAAACAGATTCTTTTCTCAAGAGTCACAAGATTCTAATGTGGATCGTTTTCTTTTGCTTTCTCCCGTGTCCTTTCCTCTTCTCTTGGTGCAGCAAGCTGGCCAGCAGAGGAGCAATTCTTGAGCCAGAGACCATGTGTAATTCTCCAGCTTGTCATTTTCCCCAGTAACTAGTATAGTGATTTCCACACAAAGGCAGCATTTAATAACTTCTATTACTAAGGGTATATGGGACTCCATTCCAGGAAGGCTTCTTGGAGGAAGTGGGGTTTGATGTGTCAAGAAACAGAAGACTTGGGGACCCAGGAAGCATTCAATGAATATCATTGATTGATTGACTGAGGAGGGAGGGAGGCCTAACAGACAACACAAGAGAAGCTGATAGAGACGTTTAGCTTGGCCTGGAGCAAAATGAGAGGGAGAGGAGAGACAGGTGATGGAGGAAGAGGCAGGCTCATGAAGGATTTCATGTTCAAGGTGGGAACTTCCCCACCAGCCAAAGGAGGAATGTATTGAATGGAACGGCATCCCCTTTCTAACTGGAATGGCTGGTTCACTTTGGCTTTCTTCATCCGTGAAGTTTAATGTATTGCCCCCAGGGCGTGTCTCTTCCTCCAATGATGATGATTTTTTTTAATGCTATTTGTCAAACGCTTAGTATGTGCCAGGCACTGTACTAAGCACTGGGTTGGATACAGGATAATCAGGTCGGACTCAGTCCGTGTCCCACATGGAGCTCACATTTTACAGATGAAGTAACAGAGGCACAGAGAAGTTAAGTGACTGGCCCAAGGTCACACAGCAGACGAGCGGAGGAAGGGGATTAGAACCCAGATCCTCTGACTCCCAGGCCCATGTTCTACCCAGTAGGCCACACTGCTTCTCTTTTGGCTAATGGTGGTAGACAGTTGCTCTTAAATTCCAGTAGCAGGGAAGGCATTCCTCCATCTGGCCATGAGCAGCAGACTGGGAAACTCATCCAAACGCTAGATCGGCTTTGCAAGGAAGCTAAAATAAAATCCATCAGCTGGGAAAAAAATCAATGTCTATCAAGTGATAAAAAAGTGCAATATAACAGTAATAATAATATTTATTACACTTTTAGTACTCAGGTAGTTACAAGGTAATAAGATCAGACCCAGTCCCCATCCCCTAAAAGGCACCCAACCTAAGAGGAAGGAGAATTGGTATTTTAAATCCATTTCACAGATGAGGAAACTGAGGCCCAGAGAGATTAATCAGTCAGTCGTATTTATTGAGCACTTGCCGTGTGCAGAACACTTACTAAATGCTTGGAAGAATACATTATAAAAGGTTTGGTAGACTCGTTCCCTGCCCACATCAAGCTTACAGTCTAGAGGGGGAGATAGACATTAATACAAATAAATAAATTATGGGTGTCCATAAATGCTGTGGGGCTGAGGGAGGGGTGAGTAAAGGGTACAAATTCAGGTGCAAGGGCAATGCAGAGGGGAGAGGGAGGAGGGGACATGAGGGCATAGTCAAGGAAGGTCTCTTGAAGAAGATGTGATTTTCATAAGGTTTGAAGGTGGGGAGAGTGGTGGTCTGTGGATTTTGGAATAGGAGGGAGTTCCAGGTTAGAGGCGGGATGTGGGCCAGGGGTCAGCAGCGAGATAAATGAGATTGAGGTTCAGTTAGGAGCTTGGAGTTTGTTTAAGCCACCTGCCCAACATCACATGCGTCAGGCAAGTCACGGAGCATGGACTAGGACCCAATTTACAGATTCCCAGTCCCGTTCTCTTGCCACTAGGCCGCACTTAGGGCTGTTTCACCAGCTTTTCCCCAGCCCTTTCTCCATTTGCCAGCTCCCAGAAATGATTTCTTTCATTCATTCATTCAATCATATCTATTGAGTGCTTACTGTGCGCAGAGCACCGTACTACGCTCTTGGAAAGTACAGTTCGGCAGCACATGGAGACAATCCCTACCCAACAACGGGCTCACGGGCAGTGGGCTGATGGGAAGGACTACCTTCCATTTTTGTTAACTCTCATCCTACTTTCTCAGTCCATCTCATGTCTTCTGTGTTCTGGGCCTGGGGGCAGTGGAAAGTTGTGAGTCAGGGCTAGATGCTTCCTCTGTCTTTTCCATCCTCCTTAGTTCCCAAGGTCCCGGGGGATAGGCTTTTTACTCTTTCCAAAGTCTCAGCTCAATCAGAGCACCTCTTCCCTGATTTTCCAGCAACACACTGCCTTTCCACCCTGTTTGAGGTAGAGAGGTGGTAGGGAAGCAGTGTGGCCTAGTGGATAGAGCTTGGCCCTGGGAGTCAGAAGGACCTGGATTTTAATCCAGGCTCTGCCACTTGTCTGCTGTGTGACCTTGGGCAAGTCACTTCATTTCTCTATGCCCCAGTTCCTTCATCTTTAAAATGGGGATTAAGACTGTGAGCCCCATGTGGGAAAGGGACTGTTTCCAACCTGATTAGCTTGTATCTACACCAGCACTTAGAACAGTGCTTGACATATAGTAAGTGTTTAAGAGATACCTTTATTATTATTTTTATTTTAGCCTGCTTTTACATCCAGCCTGCTCTCCCCATAATAATACGTGCTGGGGTGGATACAAGCAAATCAGATTGGACACGGTCCCTGTCCCACGTGGGGCTCACAGTTTCAATCTCCATTTTCCAGGTGAGGGAACTGAGACACAAGGTGAAGTGACTTGCCCAAGGTCACACAGCGGACAAGTGGCAGAGCTGGGATTAGAAACTTAACGCTCTGTCCACTAAGCCAAGCTGCTACATCTACTCTATTCACTCTATCCACTAAGCCAAGCTGCTACATCTATGTGGATCCCAGCTGCTTGGGCAACATGCTGTCGACTGGGCTCCTCCCATGTTTTACCCAGAAAGCTGGGTTGCGCTGAGCTGCCCGTGTTCTGGGAGCTCATCGCTGGCCATCTCAGCCAGACCTGGGTCTGCTCGGTTTCTGGGATGGGAAAGATTAGCCTCATTCAGGTCCGGGAAGAACCAGAGGGCAAGGTCATTGATTTAATTGCAGAGCTGCTATTCAGTTTTTATGTTCTCGAGGCCAAATAGCACTGATTCTTTTAACTGTTCACCTGGGCTTTCATTTCCAGCCGGTCATTGTTTTTGTGGTTATTCTCTGGTCCTTCACCAAAAGCTCCCTGCCCAGGGTGGTGCTCCCAGATGGAGACAGAACTTTTTCAGACTTGGCCCCCAGTGAGTGTCCCGGCAGAAGGAAAGGAGACCCTTCCCAGTCTCGAGGGTTCCGGCAAAATCCTACCCGCAGTATTACGTGCCACTGCCTTTCCAAGTCCAGAAAAACCAAGACAAATCACAGGCAATTTGATGAAGAATCACCCCAAGGGACCGAGCCAGGGAAAGATGAAGATGCATGGCTCGACTTTGTCAAAGGCTGTGGTGGAGACTGGGGAATGGAGAGGGTAGGGAATGCAGTTCTGGAGCCTCCCAGCTCCAACAGGGAGCAGTCAGTAGTCTAAGGGTTGTATGTACATGCAGTCAGCCTTCTCAGGCAAAATAATTGTTTGCGATGGCCCATCATTCCCATTTTACAGATGGAAAATTGGGCCGAGAGGCACACTGCACGGCTCAAGTTTACTGTCAGTTAAAAGAACTGAAGAACCCAAGAAACGTCCAACCACTGGCCAATTGGCCAGCGTTCTGCCTCCATTAGTGCAATAAAGGCCACTAAGAGGAACCGTTTAGCGTTTGCCCTCCTTGGCACCCCAAACACTTGGCTAAGGTTGTACAGGGTCACCCAGATTAATGTTCTTAACTGGTTTAGTGAAAATAGCGTTAAGGGTTAGAATGCTGAGCGAAATGCACGCTCTCCTAGGAAATAACATAAGGTGTATTAGTAATAGCGTGGCTCAGTGGAAAGAGCACGGGCTTGGAAGTCAGGAGTCCCACGTGGGGCTCACAGTCTTAATCCCCATTTTACAGATGAGGTAACTGAGGCACAGAGAAGTTAAGTGACTTGCCCAAAGCCACACAGCTGATGAGTGGCGGAACTGAAATTAGAACCCACAACCTCTCACTCCCAAGCCCGGGCTCTTTCCACTAAGCCACGCTGCTTCTCTAGTGCTCCAGCCATGGGAGGATCAGTGCTTGGATTGGGAAGCAGTGAAGGAATCAATCGTATTTACTGTGCACTTAGTACAGAGAGTACAGCTGAGTTAGAAGACACGATCCCTGTTCTCACGGAGTTTGTAGTTAAGCAGGAACAGAATGACATTAAAATAAATTATGGAAAGAGAGAAAGTAATGAGAATATATATATATATATATATATATATATATGTGTGTGTGTGTGTATACATACATACATATATATATATACATATAATGCTACAGAGAGTTGGGAGTACTTACGTGATTAGGTAACCTGGTAGTGCTGAAGTGGCCCTGGTAGGGAAGTAGGCTGAGAGATGAATCAGGGAAGGCCCCCAGGAGGAGATGTGATTTCCAAAAGGCCTGGAAGATGGGGAGAGCAGGGGTCTTCCAGATGCGAAATGTGTGTTGGGGGAATGTCTAGGCACAAGAGAGGGCATGAACAAGAAACTGGCAGCAGCAGAGGCAAAAACGAGGCACAGTGAGTAGGTGTGGGTAGGTTGGCTTGAGAGGAGAGAAGCATGTGAGCTGAGATGTAGGGGTAGAGGAAGGAGGTTAAATAGCGGGAGCTGATGAATGCTAGTGTTCTGGTGCGAGCAGGAGTTTTCAGGAATCCAAATGAGAGCCGACCAGGGTCTGGAGGGGAAACAACAGATTCTTGTGAACTCTGGGTAGCTCTCTTGACCAGGGTCAATCCTGTGGATTCCTCCAAGGACCTTAAGCTGACCCCCAGAGGGCCAGGACTGTGAAATTGAAAGAATTCTCTGCGAGGTCACCAAGCCCATCCAGACCTGGTTGAGAGTGGGTCGGTTGTGGTCTCAGGGCACGAGGAAGGGGCTTGAAGGACGTAATCCCCAGGCCCACCCATCAGCCTCAGAGTGACTCTGAACTGGACCCTTCTCCCACTGGAGCCGCAGTTTCCTTATCTGAGTTCATTTGTTCCTGGAGATTCCTCCATCCGCTCTGCTTGCCCAAGGCCATCTACGGAAAATGAACAGGGCCCAGAGTGCAGAGAGCGCCCCGTTCTCCACAAAGCTGCAGTGAAACAGAAACACTGCCCCAGGTTGCTGACTTGTGCCCGTGTTACTAGACTGGAGGTCAGGACACACAGTCCTTACCCCACCTCAGTCTTCAACAAGCCATGACATAGATCGCTTAGTTGGTTTTGGACTCAGTTTCTCCATCTGTAAAATGGGTCGAATCGTTCCTGCCCCTACCCTTCCTCACAAGGATGCTGGGGTGAGATGAGAAAATAAATATGACAATGCTTAGAGGGAGAAGGGGCTGCAGAAGACGAGAATGTTATACGAAGGACGCCATTAAGCCCTCCTAAAAAAGCATCTCTTCCGGGAAGCATATCCTGATGAATGCCCCCTCCTAACCGATCGTGCCTTTCCAATAAGCCACTTCAGCCTTCATGAGTTCATCTTTTTACTTATTGTTTATTTGTTCGCTGATGTCTTAAGTCAGAGAATGCTTCTTTTCTATTATATTTTTTCAAACTCCTAGTACAGTACAGTGCTCCGCCCCCCTTCTCCCCACCCCCCGTAACGCTCAATAAATATAGCTGATCATGAAACACCTAGTGAGGCTGAAATGCGTCTTGAGATGATCTGCCGGTCCTCTCGGTGACTTTTGTCCCCGTCAGATCCCCCGATCCAGGCCGCAAAGGAGACTTCCAGCTAATGTCTCTGTTCACCTCTGATTTTGGTTTTATCCTGAAATACCCTCCCAGTCTCTTAGTCCAGTGCTCTGCACACAGCAAGTTCTCATTAAATTAGCTCATTATGAGCAGGCAACTGTCTGCTAATTCTCTTGCGCTGTTCTTCCCCAGCGCTTAGTAGAGTGCTCCTGCTCATTGTAAGCACACAATAAATACCATTGATTGAAATGCTGGTACCTTGATCTACTGATTCTGGACTCTGTCGTCCTGCAGGTCTGGGCCCAGCCAAACTGTCCTCCCGAGTCAAGGGTCCTCCTGGAGACAGTCACAGGGACCCAGTGTGAGCCGGCAAACCTAATCTGGAGGCTCGCCTCTGAATTAGCTTCAAGGACTTTGGTTGCCTGTCAGCGGGGAGGGGACACAGGCAGGCAGAGACCAGAGATGGATGGATGAGGACTGGAGCTGAAGTCATCTAAGAGGTAATAACATCTCCTGCCGAGCCACTAAACACAGAGGAGACATTTCCACAGACTGCCCTGCGACTGATCCTGAAATCACTGAGTTCAGTCAGGGGGGCCCCGAGAGCAAGCCGGGGACTAGGGAGGGAGGGAGAGATGGCTGTGGGAGGGGCCGGGGGGAAGGATGCATGAGAGTGAGCATGATGTCTCAATGGGGAAACCACAGTGTCTTCTCTCCGGTCGGGTTCCCATTATGGCGGGTCAGAAACGGAATCGTTCAGGAACAGAAAGGGAAGGGAGGAAATGAATAGTGTTTCATAGTATTGATTTCCTTCCATGAATTGCTGGGGAGAGGGGAGCAGACATGTACAAAGGCGCCACAGACGAGTGAGCAGCAACTCCAAACTCCAAAATGGAGTCACCCCCATCCCCGTCACCAGTCCAGAGCTCTCGTGCTCCCGGGGACCCCCCGGAACCTCCTGTGCAATGCCTCCACAGCTCCAGCTCCAAAGGTGGGGCTTCTCTCATTTATTTGTTGGTGGGTTGGGGTGGCCTTGCTGGACTGGAGGATGTGGGAGCCCCTGGTACCCCGGAGGCAGGAAAAAAGTGTCCAAGCCCCCCTCGCAGATCAAATCTGCCCTCGACATGTGCCCTGAGGTTGGGTGTCTCTCTTCTTCGGCCTCTTGAAGTCAGCTCAGCTCTCGCCCCCTGCCCTGCCCAAACATACAGTTTTTCTTCCAGAAGAAGAAGTGAGTCTCTGGATCCTCAAGGAACGATCTCTGCCAAGGCACTCAATGCTCATCGCACCACCTCTCCTTCGGTTGGGTCAGCCTGAGATCTCTAAGGCCTTAAGACTCAGAGATCATCTAGTCCATCCCTCTGCCTCTCAGCCGGGCCTCCCAAGCATCCCGGGTTTCAGATAAGCTGCTAACAGTCAGCATTTTCAGCCTGACTGCTGAGTGTCCTCCATGTTGCTGCATCCCTGCTAAAAAGCCATCTGTCTCTCCCTCTTCCCCAAATCTAGGGAATCCTCTCTGGCTCTGGGCTTTTACTCAGTTGTGAAGCTTATTAGCCGGGAAACATGCTGATCTCTGAGTGGCCATGGCTGAAGCCAGCCAGCTAGCCAGGCCCCCACCCCTGTCTGCCTCAACTAGCCAGTCCCTCACCCTATCTACCTGAGCTAGCCAACCCTCACCCCCGGCTGCCCCAGCCAGCCAGCACCTCACCCCCGCTGCCCAAGCTGCCACCTGAGAGGTTGAAGTGCCTAGAGTGACTGTCTGAGAACAGAAGGGAGGGATTTGACCTCGGCTTCACATATCCAGAGCAGAGGATGTGATAGTGTCCAGGAATGGTCCACCCAGAGCCCCACAGTGCCTTGCAAAACCGAGCTGCTAGGCTTGCCACGCCGCTGCCTCATTATGGGGAGAAAATGGAGCAGAAAATGCTGCCAGAGACATTCACAGCCCAGCAACTTTCTCATCAAAGCCCCTACTTCTTGCCAGAGGGACCAAAAGATGCAGTTAGTGGAAGTTGAGAAGCCCAGAAATCAGAAGCAGGGGCCCTGCCAGAGGTTTAAGTAAGTTTGCTCTTCTTCTGCTTCCTCTGTGTCTCCAGTCACTTAGAAGTCCTGGGCAATGCAGCCACCAAGCCCAGAGCCCCTCCCCCTGCTAGGGTGGGGCTGGGGTGGATCAGGGGAGGGAGGGATGGAGCCTAGAGAAGGATTTAAATGTTAGGGGGAGGAGGAGATGAGGCTCCAGAGAGCTTCTGGTGGGCCACATTAGCAGGGCAGAATGTTCACATCTGGTCTGGGCACAGTCTTCTCCTTGGTGCTCTGGAGGATAGCAGAGGGACTGGCACCAAGTAACTCAGAGTCCAATGAGGGAGATGGGCCAACACAAAGACAAGGACATAAATGAGATTAAAGAACTAAAAGCAACTAGAAAGATATATAAGAGGTTTTCAGACATGGATGCGTTGGGTTCACAGGATGGATTGGCGTAGGGGCCGATCTGGAAACCTCATGCAAGAGATGGGATCTTAGTAGGGTTTTGAAGCTGGGGAGGGAAATGGTTTGGTGAAGCAGTTAGAGGGAAGGCATTCCAGTTGAGGGGACGCGGAGTGTGTGAGGGGCCTGGAGCCATCTGCTCAGGGCAGCAGCGGCCTAGGCTGAGGTCCACCCGAGCCTTCTGTCCTGGACCTGGTTCACACCAGAGTCAGTCGGAGTGACTCCCATCCCAGGCCACCCATCAGGTTCTTCAAGTACCTTTGGCTCATTTGCCTGTTGGGGCTGCAGCTTCGGCTTGGCTTTTCATGACGGCTGCCTTTGCGGGCTTTCCTAACCTCGGCTGAGTGGCAGGTGTGGACCCGTGCCCCGTAGAGCCCTTTGGGGATAGATACCTGATCCCATGTGGGACTGGGACTGTGTCTATCCTCATTATCTTGTATATATCCAGAATTTAGCATAGTGCTTGGGCGGAGAATAGGTGCTTAACAAATGCCTATTATTATTATTTAGTATTAGTATTATTATTATTATTGGAGTCCCCTCCAGTTCTACCCTGTAGATTACCCCCTAAGAACTACAGTTAACCTGCTGCAAGAAATGGTGCTTCAATAAGGAGTGTGAACAGGCAAACGGAGACAGAGACTTGAAATGATGAAGAGGAGAGTTAACATCTCTCTCACAACATCATTTCTTTTGTGCTTCAGAGATTAAAGCTACTGATAGAGAGATTTTTTATCCATGGGGTTAGGTTGTGGCCAACAAAAAAATGATGCTCGGCCCGTGGTCCCTTCCGGGCAGCGATCGTTCTTTGCGATGCTGATAGACGCTTTTGCGGTTCACAGGGTCCGGTGCTTTTTTCAACTCTTCCTCTCGCTTTCGTGATCATCAGGGAGCCACTGCCCTCAAAGATGCAGACAAGTCTCAATTGCCAACCCGGATAGCCTGGCTACCGCTGGGGCCTCCCAGGAGTCCTCAGTCGTCACTTGGGAATGTGCTGGACGTTCCTCCCGGCTGCAGTCTCGGTACCTGGCCGGAATTCTCTTTTTTTTTTATGGTATTTGTTAAGCGCTTACTAGGTGCCAGGCTTGTACTAAGCCCTGGGGTAGAAACAAGTTAATCAGGTTGCACACAGTCCGTGCCCCACATAGAGCTCACAGTCTTAATCCCCATTTTATAGATTACGTTACTGAGGCACAGAGAAGTTAAGTGAACTGCCCAAGGTCACATATTCATTCTCCTCATCCAGCCCACCCAGGGATGCTGTAGTTGGCGATGAACACTGATTTGACGCTGACAGCTTATTTATGGGAAAAAGCCCAGAAGGTCTTCAATTCCCCATTGTAAAGTGAACAGATTCCCGGCTTCTAGAACTACAGTCCCACTGTCCCTCCCACTATACAGTCCCATTATATACCCTGCTGTCCCCCGGAAGGTTGTTTGGGATCATGAAAATGTCCTCACCTCTGAATACAATGAGCTTGAGAGTCCTGTGTTTTTAATTACAAGTATAACTTATGGGGAATTCTCAGCCAGCCATTTCTGGTAAGGACTATCCAGTGACAAATGGGGATTCAGTATAGCTTTATTACGATGAAACCCTCTCCTGACATCAAGAAAATACCTTCTAATGAAAATTACAATAAATAGAGGGTAAGCATTTTTCATGAATAAATCTTTCCTGTTAAATCAATTTTTATTTATTATCTCCTAATACGTCTGGCTCTGAGCATATTTGTCAGCATATCTAAGCCATTATCTTTAAACCAAGTATAGAATATGAAATGAAAAGGTATAGGCCTATATGGGAATTTGGAAAGGTATAATGAAATATAGGGCAATTCTGTTGAATTTGTTCAGTCTCCAAAATGCGGCGCAAATCCTGGTGTCAGATGGAGGAAGGGGAACAATGTCAAATTTTGAACTTCAGAAATTTGGCCGATTGAACCACAGTTTATAGACCAAAAGGGCCTCACCTGCTAGATTTGGGGTTGGGTGTGTTCATAGTTACTGGATAAAGGCATCAGTGAGAGTCGATCATTTTAATGTGAATATAACCATAAAAAGTTGGGCAATGAGAACTGAACCAGGATCTGTAACCAAAGGACATTCGCCTGTAATTTTGCAAGGATTATGCTATCCGACAGGAACTGAGAGAAGGGACTGTGGCCAAAGGGCATTGATCGGTAGGAAATGACTGAAGGGATGGAAAAGTAACCCTGAGGAATTAGAAGCGAGTGAGTAGAGGGCCATGAAGACTCCCACTGTAAAGCCTGATTGAGTGAATCTCATAAGAGAAATGTTTCCTTCAGGGAACATTGGTCTGGAGCATTAATCTAAAGCTAAACGTGTTCCTCGACATGGCCTGGCATACAGGTGCAGCACCAACTTTTCCCCCCAAATGGGAACCAATTGTAAACATGTCAACATAAGTTGGTCTAACCTGTATTCTTGGAAGCAACTTATACTGATAGCAAGGGGGAGAGAGAGATTGTATGTGTATGTGTATTTGTATCGAGGAGGGCGGGGGAGTGGTTTCTGCATGCTAGTAAATACGCATTTTACTGCCAGTGTAAGGAGGGCTAACCTGAACACTTGTTAGTGCATTACACGCTTCATCATGAAGCCTGGATTTTGTTTCCCTCTAGAGATAGCCGCCTGTCTTCTCTTTGTCTTTAATTACAGCAGAACCATCTTTCCACACCCCGCTGTTGCCCTCTGCCTTTGCCTTAAATCTCCAGTCATTGATATTTTCCCCTTTCTCTTTGCAGAGATAATACCGCAGCCGATAACTTATCCCTCTAACAAGGCCCTGGTCAATAGGAGCAGCTGGGCCCAGCTGCTGGTCTCCCTGCTGCCTATTCTTTTGTGGCTTTTAGTGTGTTTGGAAGCCAACCCAGGAGACTCACACCTCTGGCCTCTTCTCATCCCCAGTAGAAATGACAAACCTTGGTTCAGGAAGGATGAGGGTCCCTTTGCTGACAGGACTCTTGACCCCAAATTTAGCCAGGGCAGCCAGTTATGCTTGCAGTTGGATTACCCCGGGGTGTTTTGGGTAGGCCATATTTTTGCCCTTTTCCCACGGGTGGAGGATGTGAAGACCTGGCTCTAACTCCACCCACTAGAGATATCACCCAGGACATCATTGATTCCCTGCTTGGCAAAGCAGCGTGGCCTAGTAGAAAGAGCATAGGCCTGGGCCTCAAGAAACCTAGATTCTAATCTCAGATCTGCCACCTGACTGCTGGGTGACCTTGGGCTACTCAGCTTCTCTGGGCCTCAGGTTTCCTTAGCTGTAAAATGGACATTAAATATCTGTTCTCCCTCCCCTTTAGACTGTGAGTCAGGCAGGGACTGTGTCTGAACTGACTGGCACATAAATGCTTAACAAATACCATTATGCTGCTGCTGATGATAGGACCTGGCATCCTAAAATTTACCCAAACTCTGAGGTAGAAATAGTCCTACTCTGCCTCTGTTCCACAGACCTAAGATGTCCAAGCCCCATAATGGTACCCTTGACACCTCAGACTCGACTTAAGGGAGGATGGCGTTATTCTCCCCTCGTATTCTTTTCCCTTCCACCTTTGCTCTGTGGGGTTCTTGCATCACCGCCGCTAGACTGTAACCTCGATGCGGGCGGGGAACGTGTCTACCAACTCTATCGTATTGTACTCTCCCAAGCTCTTAGTACAGTGCTCCGCATACAGAGTAGGAGCTTGATAAATACCACCGATGACGATGATCTTGTGACCCAGGACAGAACTCCCTCCCCTGCCGAGTAGAACAACTCCTATGGGAGGGGCAGAGCTTCTCAAGTCTGACGTGTCCTACCGGTGAAGTGCCATCTTCTGCTGCTGGGGAGGGGACAGTGGCACAGGAAACACTATTCTTAAAGGAAAGGCCAATGAGGTGGACAGTTAGTTGTAGGTGGGGGGGCAGTGGGGAGAGAGTCGGATAGAAGATGTTGTTAAGGCTAAGGAGCATCAGCTATGGGGCTGGAGGGGATGAGAAACGGAAGCTGAAAAATGGAGAGGAAAGGCAGATTGGTTTCAGAGTCCCACCAAAGGGCAGGGAGAGTTTAAGAGCCTCTGAAATCAAGGGCTGCCAGGAGCTTGCTCACGTTCCCGATGGTTATCCTCCTGGCGCGGATTGCTTTCTACTTCCAACGGTGGCATTTGATGGCTCAGTACAGTATATTATAGACTAATTAAGGCTGTTAATGATAACAACGCTCCAGTAAGTAATCTGAAGTATTATCCCGATCTATCTCTGTCACCCTCCTTTCATCTGGCCATTAAGGGGACAAGCTTAATAGAACCGAGCAAATCTCCCCTCCACAAGCCCTGATGGTTCTCTCCCTTGAAAGTGATGAAAGATCCCTGGGGAGGATAAGCTGGATGGGAAAAATACTGCATTTCTGACTTTTTAAACTCTCTGTTCATAGGCTGGGCCTCTCCAGGTCCAGAGGGATGCGAAGTCAGAGTTATAGTAGATCTGGAGTTCAGACACCGTTAAGACTAATGGGGTTGGGGGTTAGGGCAAAGGAAGAACATGAGTGGTCACCCCCAAAGACCTGAGGTCCACCTCAGTGGTCCAGCAGTTTTGATCGCTTGAGCTGGTCAATCAGTTTGTTCAGTTGCCCATCACCTTCCCCACACCCCACAGGTTGCGGGGCCAAGGAGGAAGGAAGTGACTGCATTCCCTCTCCCACCAACCTGGCTTCTACAGTATCAGGGAATTGTGGGAAGGTATTTGGAACAATAAAGAAGCTTGAAAGCCCTTTTCCTTTCCCTAGCATCACTCCCACTCAAACTCTCATCAGCTAGTGGGCCCCTTACCTTTTTCCAGAATGGTGCTGGTGGCTAGGCTGAGGTGGTCACTCATCCTGTTAAATAGAGGGCTGTCTGGTTTTTCCACTGACCTGTCCCCGATCCAGCATCGGACACCTGCATGTCTGGCATTTTTATTTTCAACGCCCAGCCTCCCTCCGCCTCAGTTCCTGCCACCGAGGACTGTGACTCAGAAGGGGTGCCGTTCTTTCAAAGGAACAGGGAAGAGAATGCAGCAGGGCCAGGGAAGGTGGTCAGGGCCCAATGCCCCAGGACATGTTCTAGGTTCTGCAGATTTCAGCCAGAGTTTCCATAGGATATCCCCATATTAGGTTGCACAACTTGCATAACGCACTTCCCGTACCGTTGGTTATTTCTGGGTCGGCGAAGAGTCACCCAGTGAGTGTTGTCAGGTTCCACCAAGCAGTAGGCTCAGGCAAAGTGAAGGGGAGACTGGCTTCTCCCCATCCCCATCTCCACCTCTCAGGAAAGGAATGAGTGCAAGTACGGCTCTCCCGGGTTCTGGGCTTGCAGAGAGGGCAAGCTCCCTCGAGGCCAGACAGAAGAGGGGCTGCCCCAGGGGATGACCCTGGAGAGTGGGGAATGTGTTGGTGAGTGGGAGGTGACCAGACGGTGGCCTTGACCATGGATCTGGAAGCAAACACAGGAAATTACTGTTTGTTATATACAAAGCTCCCCTCCGGGCCTAGAAGATAACTCCTCATAATTCTCCTTTGGGGGCAAAAGCAGAGCAAATTAAAAGACCACCCCAGGATTTCCACAGCCCGTTGTTCAAGTGGCCAATGAGGAACAGGGCCCCAGCCCCCGACCCCCGTCGCCCGCGGCCGACGTGCCCAGTCGCCGGGCGTCTGACCCAGAGCCAGAAGGCAGTCGAGACGGGTTAATCCCGGGCGGAGGGAGCCGATTCCAGGGCCGGCCCCATCTCCATCCTTCTCCCCCATTGTCCCAAGGCGGATGGAAGAAGGACATTCTGGCTGTCTCCTCGAGATACTGTGATTTGGAGTCAGAACATGCGTTTTCCTCTCTGCAAAGCATCTCCTCCCCTGCCTAAAGACCGTGAGGCGAGAGCTGGGACCAGGGCCAGCGTCAGACATTAAGCTGCCCCAGAGCAAGAAAAATTAGCCTCTCCTGTCCCATATGTTTTCAAGAAGAAATATATTCCAGAGGGGGTAAATCCTTGATCCATTTTGCTTTATTTACTTAAGAAGCATTGCTTTCTCCAGCCAGGTCTCTGCCACCACCTCAGACTCAGGCTAGGTACTTTCAAATGTTTAACCTGTCCCCCCGACAGTATAGCTGGGGACAAATAACTCAGTAGCTTTCTGTCTGAACCTGCCCCTGGCCCTGGCCCTAGGCAGATCTCTTCCTCTCCCTGTGCCAATTTCCCTCTCTGCGTCAGTTATCCCCTCAGTGATGGAGCCTCCCGTTAAGAATGTCAGGCATAAAAATGTCAGGTCCTGAGACTTAAGGACCGAAAACCTGTGCAAAAGCGTTACCTATCGTGCTTGTGATTGGCAGAGTGCAACTTGCATGCTCTTCAACCCTGCCAGCAGTGTCCTGCCAGGGCAAGCAGGCAGGTGGGGGTACCAGGACGTTGAAGGTGAAATCGAGGGAATTTTACATGCAGGGAAGCAGTGCTACTTAGTGGCAAGAGCACCGGTCTGGGAGTCCGAGGGCGTGGGTTCTAGTTCCGGCTCTGCCGTTTGCCTGCAGATTGACCTTGGGCAAGTCACATAATGTCTCTGTGCCTCACTTTCCTCATGTAAAATGAGGATTCACTACTTCTTTTCCCTCCTTCTTAGATTATGAATCCCACATGATATAGGGACTGTGTCCGACCTGATTATCCTGTATCTACCCCAGTGCGTAATGCAGCGTTTGGCACATAGTGAGCACTTAACAGACACCACAATTATAATTTTGATTAGGTCCCATTTGCAGTCGAAGTGACCCTGCAGAGTGTCGACGTGATGCCGTAGCACCATAACCCGGCAGCTGGTTGCCTTGGTAGCCGCTGCAGTTTTCGCCGCCTACATTAGCTAGTTGTTTTTCAAGATTCCTACCGGGCCTGTCCACTTCACGGAACACCCTAGCTGTTTCTTCTCTCCGTTTATCACGGTCCATTTCCCTACCTGCAGAGCGAAGCTTAGAACCCAGGTCTCCTCATTCCCCGAGCCATGCTCTTTCCACTGGACCAACAGCTGGGCCTTGCTCTCTCTGTTCAGAGGGGACTCTGAAGTTCACAGGAGCCTCAACCTTCTCAGGATGCTCTTCCCTTAGGCACAAGGATTAACCCTGGTTCTCTCCCCATGGCTGGGTTCTGATTATTCCCAGTCTCTTCTGAAGGGCAAATTGCCTTCAGCTTCTCTTCTGTTGTCCCCGATTTTCACATCCTGAGCCAGGATCTGCAGCCCATGGAGGCTCGAGGGGGGAGCTGCTCTTTCCGGATCACGCCCTTGATTGTTTGATGAGCTCTCCCCATTTGATTTAAGAAGGGAGAACGAGCCAGACTGGTGCCTCTGAGCTGTTCCTCTGGTGGCTCAGCCCTCCCCATCCTGTTAGTCATAAGGGACCGAAGCGCGGCTGGGCTGGTCGGGGAGCGTGGTGGTGTGTTTGAAGACTGCGGAGAGGGTCTGCAAACATCCTCGGATTTGGAAGTTGTGAGACGCTAGATTGCCAAAGGTTTGGTTTTTGATGTGGGTGGAAGGCATAGCTGGGCTTCGGCAAAAAGACTTTTGTTTTGCAGGGAAAAGATATACAGTTCAAGGACTTTTGGCTTTCAAAAGAAACAAGGACATGTCAGGTCTTCTGGATAGTGTGTGTTTCTGGGGACGGCTGGGATGGAGGGATGTTGTTTTAGGGATTTAGGCGTGGTAAGTGCTGCCCTATAGAAGGTGACCTGGAGGCAGTTGGAAGGAAGAAATCGCCCAGCTGTAAATTGGAAATCCTCTCTAGTCCTCTAGACTCTAAGCTTCTCCTCTAGACTGTAAGCTCCCTGCGAACAGGGAACATGCCTACCGAATCTGTAACATCTTACTCTCCCAAGTGCTAGTACAATGCTCTGTATATAATAAGCGCTCAGTAAATGCCATTGATTGACTAATTGATTAATCAATATTGGAAATGCATTTTCAGAAAGTGCTGGGTGCTAGCGGAGGTGGGTTGGTGACTTTGTGGAGAGGTGGTATAGGGAGATCCAAAGCATTATTGGATGGTGGGCGGGGGGGGGGGGTCCCTGGTATGAGATGGGTTGACTCTGCTGGGATGTCGCGTGGCTCAATGGAAAGAGCCCGGGCTTGGGAGTCAGAGGTCATGGGTTCTAATCTCGACTCTGCCACTTGTCAGCTGTGTGACTTTGGGCAAGTCACTTCACTTCTCTGGGCCACAGTTACCTCATCTGTAAAATGGGGATTAAGACTGTGAACCCCAAGTGGGACAACCTGATTACCTTGTATCCCTCCCCCAGGGCTTAGACCGGTGCTTGGCATATAGTAAGCGCTTAACAAATGCCATCATCATCATCATCATGTCCTTCTCCTTCCACGGGGGCTTTGAAGCTGGCCGGGTGGGTGGCCCAAGAGCCCTTTCCTCATGTAGGAAGGCCTCTGATCATGCCCCGAGGGCTGATCTCATTGTAATCACATTGAAAAGGAAAACCTTCTAGCCCCACCCATGGCTGGAGGATCCGGCTGGCAGGAAGGATCTGATGAGGGCGAATGGAATTTGTTTGGCAAGACAAGAGCAGTCCTGGACAAATGAGTGGAAAGCACTGCTTCTGATTAGCGAAGAGGAGGCCTTGGCTACCTGCTCTTCCACTCAGATATCTTGCATTTCATTGGCTTCTGAGCCTCTAATCAACATTGCATTCATTTGCAGTGTAATATCCAAGGAGTTTCCCTGATTTTATTCTTACATCTGTAGGAGGGTTTTGGAGTTTTACTGTAATAACAATAATAATAATAATAATAATGGTATTTGTTAGTGCTTACTTTGTGCAAACACTGTAGTCGGTTCCCTGTCCCGGGGGGGTCCACAGACCAACGGGGAGGGCAAACAGGTATTTAATCCCCATTTTGCTGAAGAGGAAACTGAAGCTCAGGGAAGTTAAGCGACTTGCCCAAGGTCTCACGGCAGGTTAGCGGCAGAACCGGGATTAGAATCTAGGCCTTCTGACTCCCAGGTCTCTGTTCCTTCCACTAGACCATGCGGCTTCTCAAGACATAAAATATACCTTCTTCCATAAGAGCTACTTTAGCTACTTTCCTTCTAGACCGTGAGCCCGTTGTTGGGTAGGGATTGTCTCTATTTGTTGCCGAATTGTACTTTCCAAGCACTTAGTACACTGCTCTGCACACAGTAAGCGCTCAATAAATACGATTGAGTGAATGAAGGAATGAAAAGTTATTTACATGGCCCACCTTCTCTTGGGACCTGTTCAGTGAAACTGCCGTTGTTTTTCTTGTCTTAATCTGTCGCCATCATCATTATCATTATCTAACACATTGGAATATATAAGGGACAGGAGAATAACAGTACTTTATCTTTGTACCATTTACTGCTTTGTTATTCCAAAGTGCTTTCACATTTTAAAATCTCATTTTATCCTTACAACATTCCAGGGAAGTAGGAAGAGGGAGGTTTTATTCTCCTAATTTGCAGATGAGAAAACCGAGTCACAGAGAGGTTGGAGAGAGAAACTTGGCCTAGCGGTAAGGGCACGGGGGTGGGAGTAGGGAGACCGAGATTCTAGTCTCAACTCTACCCCCAGCCTGCTGTTTGGTCATTTAATCTCTCTGTCCCTCAGTTATCTCAGCTGCAAAATGGGGCTAAGATAACCTGTTCTCTCTACCTCTTAGTGAGTCTTGTATGAGACAGGGACTAATTACAGAAATTGTGGGAGCTAAGATGACCTTTTCTCTTCACCTCTCAGTTAGTGCGTCTTGTATGAGACAGGAACTAATTACAGAAATTGTGGTTTCCCCAATTCAGATGTGTCCTGTCTGGCAAGAACTGAGAAGAGATGGAGGTGGATAGTGCCAGGACTGTGTTGGATTTACTAATAATAATCGTGATATTTCTTAAGCAGTGTGGCTCAGTGGAAAGAGCCCGGGCTTGGGAGTCAGAGGTCATGGGTTTGAATCCCGACTCTGCCACTTGTCAGCTGTGTGACTGTGGGCAAGTCACTTAACTTCTCTGTGCCTCAGTTACCTCATCTGTAAAATGGGGATTAACTGTGAGCCTCACGTGGGACGACCTGATTACCCTGTATCTACCCCAGCGCCTAGAACAGTGCTATGCACATAGTAAGCGCTTAACAAATACCAACATTATTATTATTATTATTAAGCGCTTACTATTTGCCGTGCACTGTTCTGAGCTCTGGAGTAACCCCAAGATAATTGAATTGGACACAGTCCCTGTCCCACATGGGGTTTGCAGTCTAAGTAGGAGGAGGAGCAGACATTGAATGCCCATTTTACAGATGGGAAAACTGAGGCCCCGAGAAGTTAAGTGGCATTCCCAAGGTCACACAGCAGGCAAGTGACAGAGCTGGGATTAGAACCTGCTTCTTGTACTAGGACACGTATTGACCCCCTTATTTAGCACATAGTAAATGCTCAATAAATGCCACAGTTATTCTTAATTGACTTGCCCAAGGTCACCCAGCAGGCTGGCGGCAGGGCTGAGACTAGAGCCGAGATCCTTCGACTCCCGACACCCGTGTTCTTTTCAGGAGACCCCGTGATGACAGAGTAGAGGCAAGACGTGAACCTTCACTCCAAGAACCACAAGTGACTCAGGTGGAGAAACCAAAGCCCAAGCAGGTAGAGGGGGCTTGCCGGAGGATGCAGGGGTGGGGCTTTGGTCTTTCTTTAGCATCAGATTCAGGGTTCGGTCCTCACGTCTCCCTTGGCTTTAGAATATCGCTTTCGGCTCTGGCTCATGGAAGGGTTCCAGAAATGCCCGACTATGTGAATCTTGTTCTTAAAATAGGCGAAGGATGAAGTCATCGAAGAAGAATGAAAGGATCATGGGAGAGAACTGGGCTGAATTGTAAGTGACCCCGGCTTCACTGGTTCAAGTGGGCAGATGGCAGGGAGAGCTGAAGTCAAACAGTTTGCATTCGCCAGATTAGCTCAGGGCTGTTGTAGTCCGGCGATCCGCATGCAGTAAGCGCTCAATAAATACCACTGAGTGATTGAGTCTGCCCGAATTGGGCACCTCTTTTCTGGGGTGATTAGAGGCAGCTGCCAGCAATGTGTGGGTTGTTAGGTTGCTGGATCCAGCCCCTGACTGATCTTCTGGTGGTCTGTACCTTGGGGGTATAGCAAGAGAATTGCAAGAGAGAGCCCGGGGGCTGACATAAGACCCATCTTATTTGCATAGGCAAATTAAGGTGTTTCTGTTGGGGGGGGGATTTTTGTGGTCCCACTGCTCCACCTCCACCTAGAGCCTCCCAAATGTGAGGAGACAGGGACATCACTGTCTTCGCAGGTCGCCACTAGGACCACTGCGGTGGTCTTCTTTCTGGAGGCTGAGGGGAGAGGGCACAGAATGGAGTCAGCCTGAGTGGGTCAAGGGGGTGGATGGGGTTCAGATTTATTAGTCCCTCTGTTCCCCCACTCCACACCCCGGTGGTTTCTTTCCCTCCATCCCCCATCTTGAGTCCCACCTTAGTGTCATGTGGCCACTTTACTGATCCCAAAGCATCATTCAGCACTGGCCAGGGAGGTGCCAGCCCGCAGAGTCAACCAGTGGGCATCCAGGATATTGCACAATCTGATAAATTCAGTAGGTTTTAAAGGGGGTTTGGGTACGTTCATGGGTGAGAGGGTTACAGTGAGCTTCTAGAGGGATGGGTGTCATGGACAGTGACCATCACTCATCGCCTCCAGCATCTTTTAGTCCTTAAGGGAGACAGAATGGACCACTGGCCCAGTGACAACGCAGCCCACCCTGAGCTGAGCTGGGTCGTGGAGCTAGTCCTGGGTATCTCATTTTCCTGGCGGGTTTAGAGTGGGCTTTGGCTCCGGGCCACAGTCAGCGTCTGGCTACGTATAACCGGCTGGCTTCCCATTGTGCCCTGTTTTTTTCATCGGGGTGGTCGGTGTGAAGATGGCAGAACATAGCCATTCCCTGACCCAGCACGGCACCCTGGTATGGATTTTATTCTTTACCTGGTGGGAGAACAGAGGCAGGGCCCATCCTTGAAAAATGCCAGGTTCTACCCGACTCCCTCCAAAAGGAGGCCTCCTCAGCCAGCAGAAGGCTCCGGGCATGGTTCTCCGAGGCCAGGGAGAATTCCGATCATGAGAATTAGACAGAGACAGATCCCAAACTGCTCCTGGACCAGCCAGGCAGAGTCCATCCCAACCCAAAAACTGCCGCTCAGAATCATCTGACAGTGTCTGCTCTCTTTAACCCCCAGCTTGAACCCCTGACTCAGCCGGCTCTCTCTTCCTTCAGTGACTCCAGAATAGTTATTGAGCATCTACTGTTGCAAGTCACCGTGCTAAGCCCGTTTCTCCGTCCAGCGATTCCCAACCCGACCCTTGTCCCGAGCTTGGCGACCGGCGGAACAGTCAGGGTACGGTGTGAGGGCAGCGCCACGGCCGGGGACCCAGCACTCCTGGGTTCTCTATCTTCAGCCAGCCATGGCTCCCTGCGTTCCTGCTTCCAGCACCTTCCAGCCCCGCCGTATAGATTAGTAGTTGCCCTCATGGCGCCGCTTTGCTGCTACCCCAGGCTGGCTCAGCCCCGCTGAGGGAGGAGGAGAAGGAGGAGGGAGAAGCAAATACTCAGTTATTATTTAGCTTTTTACAGAGCAACTTCTGTTTGCAAAGAGCTGCAGAAAATGGTTGGTGAAAGGAGTGGGAGTGATTGGAGCTCTATCCTCAGATTCTGCAGCAATTTAAAATGAGCTGCATCGGGTATGCGCTTCTTCTGTTTGCATGTAAATCAGATTCACAAATAGTACTGTATGTGTGTTCTTTCCTTCCCTCCCACTATGCCTCTGCCTCTCTCTCTCTCTCTCTGTCTCTCTGTCTCTTCTCCTCATTTCCTCCCTCTCTCTGTGTCTCTCTGTCTCTCCTCCTCATTTCCTCTCTCCCCAATGAATTTCACTCTCTCTCTTCCTTAGGAGTAGGGTTTGGGATTGGGCTGGGACCGGGCGATTATTGTGGGCTGGGAACATGTCCTTGACTTTGTTCTACATGTTCTACCAACTCTATTGTGGTGTACTTTCCCAAGCACTTAATACAGTGCTCTGCACACAGTAAGTGCTCAATAAATACGATTCATTGATTGATTGATCAGGAGATGTGATTCTGCCTGACTCCTTTTCTGGCACAGAGAATCACTTCATAGCTGGCCTCTGCTTCCCCTTCTGCGAAAGTATTTAGCTTGGGCTCTTGCGAAGTTGCATCTGGCTGGATTCTACTAGGAAGTCTTGCAATGGCTTGGTCGTGCAAGACAGCTCGAAAACAAAAGCAGGGGGATTATTGGGGATAATAAACTAATTCCACAGCCACGGTTAACACTCACTGGAAACATCAAGAGCATGGGGCTAGGAGTCAGAGGATCTGGGTTCCAATTCCGACTCCACCGCTTGCCTGGTGTGTGGCACTGAGCAAACCATGTAACACCTTGTGGCCTCAGTTTCTTCATTCATAAAATTAGCCTGGTCCCTCCCCGGCCTCCGTCGGCACCCTCACTCTCCTTCCCTCCCTTTATACTTCGGGCGATTGGGGGCCCAGCCACTGCCAGCCCTTATTTCCCCTTCTCCCTCTTCCATCTGTCACCTATGCGTTTGGATCTGTACCCTCTAACCAGTTGATATTCACCCACCTTCAGCCCCACAGCACTTGCGATTTATTTTAATGTCTGTCTCCCCCGACTGTAAGCTCACTGTGGGCAGGGGATACATCTACCAACTCTATTCTTTTGTACTCTCCCAAGGGCTTAGCACGGTGTTCAGCACACAGTAAGTGCTCATTAAATACTATTGATTGATCGTAAAATGAGGATTCAAAACATGACTTAGTGGAAAGAGCCCGAGCTTGGGAGTCAGAGGCCGTGGATTCTGATCCTGGCTCCACCACTTGTCAGCTGTGTGACTTTGGATGAGTCACTTCACTTCTCTGTGACTCAGTTACCTCATCTGTAAAATGGGGATTAAGACTGTGAGCCCCACGTGGGACAATCTGATTACCTTGTATCTACCCCAGCGCTTAGAACAGTGCTTGGCACATAGTAAGCATGTAACAAATACCATCATCATCATTATTATTATTATTATTGTTCAATCCCTTTTTCTCCTTCCTACTTAAACAGTGAGCCCCATGTGGGACAGGTACTATGTCCGTGATTAACTTATATCTATCCCAGTGCCTAGTTCCATGCTTGACACGTAATAATGAGTACCATTAACAAATACATTTACTTTTATCATCATTATTATTATTGTTATTGTGGATCCCAGGCCCAACTGACTTCCTTACTCCTACAAATCCAAATCTCTCTTTCTCTCTCCCTGCTTTCTTGCTCCTTCTATCGTCCTCAGGTGTTAGTCGAAACAGACTCCCCCTCCCCACCCCACCTGGGTAGAGTGACACTGTCCCCATTGTGAGTGATCCCGGGCTCCCTAGGGTTAAGTGAGGACCAGCAGTGTTCTCAGTCCTCCAATCCCAAGAAGCGGTGCGGTAAAGAGCAGGGGACTGAGAGTCAGGACACCCGGGTTTTAGTTCCAGCTCCGCCTCAAACGCCTCTGTGACCTCTTGGGACCTCAATTTCCACCCCGTAACAGGCTTAAAAGGTGAGCCCCCTTTTGCAATAGGGACTGTATCTGACCTGACCTAAAAAGCACTTGTTAAATAGGATGATTAAAGCAGGGTACTTCCCGTTCCATCTGTGAGGAGATGGCTTCTGATGCCACCAAGGAGGGCCACTGCTCCAGCGAGGGGGAGGCCAGAGTCCCCCGTGGCACAGTAAGCTGAAGACCAGCAGTCAATGTCAGACCCCAGAAACTCAGATTAGGGTGATTCTTTGTTGCTTTTTCCCAATCTGGGCTTCTGCCATCTAGAGAGGGGTCTGACTGGGTAAAGGCCCGGCATGCAGTGACTTGGTCGTGAGAGACCTAAACGAGATGGGAGGAAAGTGGGTTTGAAGCTTTCCAGTCCCCTGACGTGGCATCTGCTCGGCCTTGGACTCCAGCCTCGGACGGCCTCTTCCCTCAGGAATGTGGTCTCTTGGCTTTGGGCCGGGAAGCGCGGGCCGCTGCTGGGCTGAGGAAACGGTGCACCGTCTCGGAGCTGTTCTTGGCAAAGAGAAAAAGCTCAACATCCAAGAGGCGGAGGTGAGGGTCGGCCCGGATCATGGAAATGAAAGAGCTCTGACTGCGCCGACGAGAGCCAACCCCACGCCCCTGCCCTTGATTCTTCATCTCCCGGGGGCCTCTGTCCTGGCACTGCCTGCCTTCCCTGGGGCATCTTGGTAGGGGCTAAGCACCTGAGAGCCTTTCTCCTCCAACAGACCACCATGAGGGAGAACTCTCTGCTTCAGACTACCCCCCTGCCGTGGCACCCTCACTACAGCCCCTTGAGCCGTATCACCCCTTCAACCAACTCTAGTCCTTCATCATCCTCGTCGGTATTTTTTGAGCACTTACTATGTACAGAGCACTGTATCAAGCGCTTGGGAGAGTACAATAAAACAACATTGGCAGAGACACTCCCTGCCCACATATAAACTTATTTACACCATCCTTAGCTCTCGTGTCTATATGCCTATTTCATTTATCTATTTTGATCACTTTAGTTGTAAACATTTTTATCTTGGGGGTCTCTCCTGTTAGACTGTAAACTCTTTGAGGGCAAGGAATGGATCACTTCGTTACTCTGTATTTCCCAAATGCCTAGTACCCTGCCCTGCACCAAATCTCAATTCGATAGTATTTATCGAGCGCTTACTATGTGCAGACCACTGTACTAAGTGCTTGGAATATACAATTCGGCAACAATCCCTGCCCAGTGACGGGCCTCCAGTCTAAACAAAGGAGACAGACAGCAAAGCAAAACAGAACAAAACTAAAACAAGACATCGTTAAGATAAATAGAATCAAGGAGATATACACCTCATTAACAAAAAATAATAATAATGATGATGATGGCATTTGTTAAGCACTTACTATGCGCAAAGCACTGTTCTAAGCGCTGGGGAGGATATAAGGTGATCAGGTTGCCGCATGTGGGGCCCACAGTCTTAATACCCATTTTCCAGATGAGGTAACTGAAGCACAGAGAAGTTAAGTGACTTGCCCAAAGTCACCCAGCTGACAAGTGTCAGGATCAGGATTTGAACGCATGACCTCTGACTCCTGGGCGCTTTCCACTGAGCCATGCTGCTTCTCAATAAATCTACTGCTGCTATTTCTCCTGCTACTGCTATTGCTACTGCTGCTGACTTCCCCAGGACCTACTAACTGGTGCCTACAAGAAGTTAAGAGCAATAATCAATTAGTCAATCAATATATCATATTTCTGAAATACCTACTATGCAGAGCCCTGGACCAAATGCTTGAGAGAATCCAGTGGAGCTAGAAGCCACAATCCCTGCCCTCAAGGAGTTTACAGTTACCGATTCAGTCTCACTTGTAGCCTAGTTCTGATCCCAGACCCCTGAGTCCACTTTTTCCAGAAAGACGATTTGGAAAATCAGATTAAGGACTCTTTTCAGGTGGAGAACAGGGAGGCGGCGGGGGAAGGATGAATCTCTTGGCTTCTGTGAGGGGGTGGGGAATTTCAGCTCTGTTATGGACACGGAGATCTTCTGTGCCCATTCAGAGAATCCAACTCTCTCCCTCCTCTGATTGGTCAAAAGAGGGATTAGGACTGTCCTACCTTCATTCATTCAGTCAGTCATATTTAGTGAGCACTTACGATGTTCAGCGTGCTGTACTAAGTGCTTGGGAGAGTACAGTACAACAGTAAACCTTCTGAAGGGGATAGCGGTGTGCAGGGGAGGGAAGGAGGGTGACCCAGATACCAGCTGGACAGGAGCCCCTGGGTCCTGATACCCACCAGGGCATTGCTGTGTCTGGCCAGGGCAGACTTTCAGGCTCTCCCCTTGCCCCCCTTTAAGGTAGGAGGACAGAGCAGCTGCCAAAAGCCCAATCCCAATCCCGTTCTGGAAGATCTGAAGCTGGGGAGGCCCAGTAGTGATGTCCCAAGGAATTATTTGTCTGAGGAGCCTCGCGATCTTATCAAACAAGAGGCAGAAAAGTCTCCACTCCCTCTACCCAGGATGAAATTAATTCTGCATAGCTCTCTGCAGTCAATTTGATATTGTTTTTTTTTTAGAGAGAATGTACAAATCCCAGGATCCCATGCTGTTTCTTCAAGGCATTTAAACTACCAGTCTCATTAATGGGGCAGCTAAATGAGAAAAGATTGAAACCAGCAAAATTGCTGCTGAAAAAGTAGACGTGTCGATGAGCGATTGAAAACATGAAATGACTCAGATTTGGACTCTCTCAGTTCTCCTGGTTCTCTGGTTCTCCTCCGCAGATCGTGTTCAGGGTGCAAATATTAATATCATTATTATTAGCGTTGTTATTATTATCCTAACCTGCTTTATGATCTTGGGCAAGACACAACCTCTCTGGGATTCAATTTACTCACCTTTAAACGGGGATAAAATACCTGCCCTTCCTACTGCTTAAATTGTGAGCCCCATGTGGGATGGGGCAGTGTCTGATCTGATTATCCTCCTTTTACCCCAGTGCTTTGACTGGTACGTGGCACATAGTGAATACTTAATGAATGCCTTGTGTTACTATAATCCAGAAAATGGGGCTAAATAATTAGGAAACACTCGGCCAACTCATGGAGCAGTGAAGCCCAGCCAAAGGTGCCTGTCTCTCTGCGGGGACTGCTCCAGATAGTTGGGCTGGGTTAGCGGCGTTCGGATTCTCCTGCTGCCCCCTCTCTGTTCAGGGCTTGGCCTCCCACGCCTCCCTGCCCTGGGATGAAAGGAGTAGGCCCTCTTTTCCCTCTCCCTTCTGCATCGTCCATGCACTTGGATCTGGAACCCTTGGGCATTTGATATTCGCCCTCAGCCCCATAGCAGTTACATACATTTCTATCCTCTAGACTGTAAACTCATTCTGGTCAGAGAATGTGTCCACTATATCTGCTCTATTGTACACTCTCAAGCATGTAGCACGGTGCTTTGCACATAGTAGGTGTTCAGTGAATATCATTGATTGATAGATCTATGAATTGTAATAATTATTGTCTGCATTCCCCTCTACACTGTAAGGTCCTTGTGGGCAGGAAACATATTGTGTTGTATTATATACTCAAGTGCTTAGTATAGAGCTCTGCACACAGTTAGTGCTCAATAAATACCAATGATGGTGATGAGCCACTTTGTCTTCAGGAGCTCTCCAGCCCCTACTCACCACACCTCAATCCACTAGACTGGAAACGGCTTTGTTGTGTCTACGTTCTCTACTGTACTCTCCCATGTGCTTAGTTCAATGCTCTGCACACAGTCAGTGCTCAATACATGTCACTGATTGATGATTGTGAGAGAATGAGAATGATTTGGATTAACTCTCATATAGGAGCACCAATCTCTGGATGGCTTGCTGGGCAGGTCAGTGGGTGAGCATCTGATTTACCAGAGCCCAGAAAGGCCTCCAATCCCTCAGAGTCCAGAAGCCTGGACGGTACTTCTGGTGATCACCCACACGTCTGGAGATGACCCACATGTCCGGTGATGACCCTCTCATCCAGTGATGGCCCGTCCCACCGGCCTGCAGACCTCCCCTGAGCCCCCCCTCTGTTGCTCAGGTTAAATGGCACCTTGAGAGTTAAACTCGTTAGCCTGGGGTGGAGAAGGTTGTCATTGTTTGCTTTCCGGGGTTTGATTTGGTTTAATTGCCATTGCCCTTTTCTGATTTAACTGAGAGCCTAATTAGGTAATTGGACCGAGATATAAACCGGGAAGGCACCAGAGACAGCTGCAGCCTCGGAAATCCAGTCAGAACAGTGAGGTCATCACCTGACTTGGCCCAGATTGAAGGGGTTACTGGGTGATTACATGCCATGCCCCAGAGCCCTCTGGGGCAATAATAACAACTGTGGAATTTGTTACACACTTTGTGCGGAGCACTGTACTAGATTCGAGATAATTGTTTCAAACTTTGGCCCTGCCCCACTTAGGGCTCACAGTCTAAGGGTGTGGAGGGCAGGCATTGAATCCCTATTTGACAGATGAGGAAACTGAGGCCCACAGAAGTTAAGTGACTTGCCCAAGGTCAAACTTCAGGTAAGTGGCGGAGGTGTGGGGCTCAACCCTCTTCCTTTATTGGCAGATTTCTTAATAGGAACCTGGTAGGAACAACCTTGTCCTGCATATATGGAAGCATTTTGGAATTGGAATGATGACATAGATCAGTGATATTTATTGAGCGTTTACTGTTTGCAGAGTACCGCATTAAGTGCTTGGAAGAGTATAATACAGCAGAGTTGGTAGACACGGTCCCAGCTCAAAAGGAACTTACCGTGTAGATGGGAAGACAGATGTGAAAATAAACTCTGGATATGTACATAAATACTGGAGGAAAAGGGTGGGGTGAATATAAAGTGTTTAAAGGGTACAGATCCAAGTGCCTAGACAATGCAGACGGAAGATGGAGCCAGAGAAATGAGGGCTCTTGCAGGAGATGTGATTTCAATAAGGCTTTGAAGGTGGAGAGCGTGGTGATCTGTCATTGCCTGAGTTGTTCTGATTGTCTCATTCCCCCGATTAGACCGTAAGCCCGTAAAACGGCAGGGACTGTCTCTATCTGTTGCCGACTTGTTCATCCCAAGTGCTTAGTACAGTGCTCTGCACATAGTAAGCGCTCAATAAATACTATTGAATGAATTTTCCCCCAGTCTGTAAAATGGGGATTTTATCATCTGCCTTTCTTACAACTCTTGGAGGTCGGAGCTATTTTAGAGGAGGACAGACCCTCAGCTCGGTTTTGTGTAGCCCTGCCTGAAGGCATAGAGATAGATTTGCTGACCTCTGCATATCTTTCCTATGGAGACATTAGTGTGGCACTTTTTCAGGATACTTATTGTTTCCTGAATCCAGTTTTGGACTAAATGCCTGGGAAAGGACAACAAAGCCACCCCGGTTTGCCTGCCCACAAGGAGTTGCCTTCTAACAAGGGTCATTAGTTGCAGGGGTGCACAGTTAAGAGCACAAAAACAGATGACGTGCCAGGGTGGCCTAGTGGAACGAACAGCAGATTAAGAGGCAGGAGACCCAGGTTCCAGGCCCAGGTCTGCCACTTTCTGGCTGTGTGACCTTGGATAAGTCACTTGACTGTTCCATGCCTCAGTTTCTTCATCGGTAAAATGGGGATAAGATACCTGTTCCTTCTCCTTCAGACTGTGAGCCTTGTGTAGAACAGGGACTTGTTGTCCCCCAAGCACTAAGCACGTAGTAAGCACCCAATAAATCCTATCACTGTGACTACTGGGTTAGTCTTATGGCCCAGTTAGCCTGAGATCTTGCTTCTGCCAGGGACATCCAAGGATGCTCACAGGAACACCATTGATGTCGGCCTCCTTCATCATCATCAGTGATGTTAATTGATCACTCTCTATGTGCCAATCAGTCAGTGAAATGATCATTTATTGAGCATTTACTGTGTTCAGAGCACTGGGCTAAGCGCTTGGGAGCTGTACTAAGCCTAAGCCCTTGGGAGGGTACAATACAGAGTTGGCCGACACATTTCCTGTCTACAGTGAGCTTGCAGTCTAATACAGTCCACATATCTATTGATATCCAATAGATAGACTGATCAAATAGTGGTTGGTCCATGAGCCAAGCACCATTCTTACCGATGGCGGGATCCAGAATAAGGCAAAACCAGCGGACCGGGCCGTCACTGGCATGGAGGCTCTCGTGGCTGTGATTTCTCCATGGGGAACACTACTGAACCACCCAGCCACAACCACCCTTTAGCGAATCAAGCAGAAGGAAAAAAATAATAATTATAATAACGGTTCTAGGCTGTTAGCTCCCCGTGGGCAAGGAACGTGTCTATCAACTCTATTGTACTGTCCTCTTCCAAGTGCTTGGTGCAGTGTTCTGCACACAGTAAATGTTCACTAAATGCTATTAATTGAACGATTGGTATTTGTTAAATGCTTATTATGAGCTTCTTAGGAGAAGCAGTGTGGCCTAGTAGAAAGAGCATGGTTCTAGGAGTCTGAGAACCTGAGTTCTAATCCCAACTCTGCCTTTTTCTTGGGAGGTGACCTTGAGCAAGTTGCTTAACTTCTCTGAGCTTTAATTTCCTCAACTGTAAAATGGGGATTCAATTCCTGTTCTCTCAGGTTCCATGTGGGACAGATACTGTATGTGACCTGTATCTACCCAAGAGCTTAGAACAGTCCTTGACACATAGGAAGTGTTTAATAAATGCAAAAAATAATAAAAAATGCACTAATAAATAATGTACAAGTAATGTACCGAGCACTGGGGTAGGTACAAGATGATCAGATAGGACACAGTACCTGTCCAACATGGGACTCACGTCTAAGGAGGAAGAAGAACAGGTAATTTAAAATGTTAGTTGATTCTTCTCCAACCGGGTGGCAGGTTTCCTCGTAAAGCTTAGTCCCCTACGTCCATTTCTCTAGTTCAGGTCTGTGACATATAGAATCTGCCTCCAGACTTGTACCAGAAATTAGCTGATTTATCATGGAAAATTATCGAAAGATCTAAACAGAAATGGACAAGGCTTTGTCCTTTCCCTAATGGCATTTCTTGCGAGGCCAATCCCCACAATTCCAGGGGAGGGTAATCCAAGGGACTCCGTGTTATTTAATTCAGCCAACCAGCCAACCATAAATGCATTTTTCAGAAGTAAAGACAACTCCTGTAACTTTTTAATTAAAGCTTAAAAGCCCTTAATTAAAGAGACATAAATCACCAAGAGACCTTTAAATCTTCATAATCTTTCACGGTACTGTGTGTGTAATAGTATTCAATTGTGTTCTCTCTGCCCTCAGAGGCAACAAGGAGTGGTGAGGAACACCGTGTTTCTTAATTGTGCCACTAACGAGTCTTCTGTCTCCTGGCAGGATAGGGCAGTGGTCGTGGTGTTAGTGATGGTGGGGGTGGGGGTGGTATGTGCCAGCCTGAACTACTTGGACTTCTTTCCCCATCCAAACTGGTAAATTGTCTCAAATCTCCAAATAAGAAGCCACTTCCTCGCATCTCCTGTTTGAGAGCCTGTCCTTTCCCAAGGATCCTTCTAGACTACAAACTCCTTGTGGGGAGGGAACATGCCTACCAATTTTTTTTTAAAAGGTATTTGTTAAGCGCTTACTGTGTGCCAAGCACTGTTCTAAGCACTAATTTACATTTTGCTCTCCCAAGCTCTGAGTATATTACTCTGCACCCAATCAGAGCTCAAGAAATATGGTTTTTTTTATGGAATTTGTTAAGCACTTACTATGTGCCAGGCAGAGTACTAAGTGATGGGGTAGATACAAGCTAATTAGATTGATCACAGTCCATGGCCCACATGGGACTCACGGTCTTAGTCCCCATTTTAGAGATGTGGTAACTGAAACTAGAGAATAATAATAACATTTGTTAAACGCTTACTAGGTGCCAAGCACTGTTCTAAGCACTAGGGTAGATATAAGGTAATCAGGTTGAACAGAGTCCCTGGCCCACAAGGGGCTCACAGCCTTAATCTCCATTTTACAGATGAGGGAACTGAAACACAGAGAGTTCAGTGACTTACCCAAGTTCACACAGCAGACAAGTGGCAGAGGTGGGATTAGAACCCCCGACTTCTGACTCCCAAGCTCTACTCTTTCCACTAAACCATGCTGCATTCCCAAAGACTCTAATAAGCAACAACTGCACTTTGGTCACTCCAGGTTGGAACTTGCGTTTAGAATCTCCAAGCTTCCCTCCTCGTGGGGACAAAAGTTCTTTGCCTTTTCAGGAAGTGGAAACAGAACCTCTTTTTCGGCATTAGGGAGAGTTGAAATGTAGCATGTAAGATAGGAGGAATAATCCTCTTATTATACTGTAGGCTCTTATCGGAGCACGATGTCCAGCCGGTGACTTCACTATAAAAGAGAAATGGAGAAATCGGCCCTGGGAAGAGCAAACAAGAGTCAGGTGACCAGCTGAGGGCTGAAAATCAGAATTCTGAGAAAAGGGATTATGTAGCCTGGAGAAGAGAAGACTGAGTGGGGACTTAGTCACTAATTCTTTCCAGGCCTATGAAGGGTTCTTTTGAGGAAGAAAGCAACAGCCTCTTCTTCATCTCCACTGAAAGGGGAACAAGAGGAAATGGGCTTAAATGGGGTTTGTCATGGACATTTCCTCTGGCATCTCCTACGACCAGAAACTCAACTTGCCCAGATCTGTACCCCTTAAACTCTTTGATATTCACCCCATCCTCAGGGTCCCAGTAGCTGTACTCTTCCACTCCCCATATCTGAAATTTATTTTAATGTCTGTCTCCCCAACTAGACTGTAAAATCCTTGAGGACAGGGAACATGTCTACCAACTTCCTTGTATTGTTCTCTCTCAAGTGGTTACCATTTGTTTAGCACCAGATAAGCACTCAAAAAATACCATGGATTTGTTGATTGAAAAAACTCCTGTATTTGCCCCTCAACCTTTTCCCTACCCTATCCGCTCCCTGGCCCAACTCTACCCATTCTTTTTTCATCGCATCTCTCTGCTAGGGCTGCTTTCTCTGCACCCTGGCTTCCCAAACACCAGTTCGGGTCCCAGTGAACTCACGACTGGCACCTTCTCCTCACTGAACTCCCTCCCTCCAGTCTCATCCTCCTCTAGCCTCTTCCCTCCTTCACATTCCTGCTGACCATCTGGGCTCTCATATGATCATAAGTGCCTCTGCCTCTCATCTGCTGGGCGATATTGGGCAAGTCACTTATTTTCGCCGTTCCTCAGTTACCTCACCTGTAAAATGGAGATTCGATGCTTGAATTCCCTCCTACTTTGACGGTGAGCAGCGTGGCCCAGTGGAAAGACTACAGGCCCGGGAGTCAAGAAGACCTGGGTTCTCATCCCAGTTCTGCCACTTCTTGCTGGGTCACCTTGGGAAAGTCACTTAACTTCTCTGTACCTCAGTTATTTCATCTGAAAAATGGGGATTAAGACTATGAGCCCCATGTGGCATATGGACTGTGTCGAACCTGATTACCTTGTATTTGCTCCAGTGTGTAGAACGGGGCCTAGCACATAGTAAGCACTTAACAAATACCATAAAAAATATCGTGCCCCTTCCTCAAATCCCTCAAAACCCATGCAGGGCTGACTTTGGGCATTTGGTTGCTCCCTACCCAGGAAGGCCATTCTGATGAAGCGTTTAGTACAGTGCTCGGCACACAGAAAGGGCTGAATAAATATGATTAAATGAATGCATTCAGTGCCACATAATAATGTCATTTGGAAGTCCTCCCCCGAACCTAGGGAGTGTCTTCAGAGGGGGACCCCCGAACCCTCCCACATTGCTCCAGAACCATTGAGTGTCCCATCCCCATCGCAGCCCCCCACTCCCACCTCCCGACCCCTCTTCCAGTTCCAACTGCCTGAATCGCTAACTGTCTGGAGCTGGCTCTGCTTCCCTGACTCCCGAAGGATCGCATGCAGGCTTTCAGGATCAGAATCAGATCTGCCCGTAGGGCTTGAGGGAAAGGAGAAGCGGAGGGCCAAGGGGAAAGAGGAGGTGCTGGCCACAGGACCAGTGGCCGGTTGTACCATTCAGTCCTTGCCAGTGCTGGTCCCGTTTCACACTATTGACTGGGAAGATAAACCTTTCCAGGTTTGGTGGGCCCCAGGACCTACTGATTTTATCCTATTCAATCTGAGCCTAAACAAAACTGATAAGTCGAAAATTATCTTCCTTCAATTAGTCCCAACACAATTCATCTTCCAAGGGTTTTGCCACGGTGTCAGTGCCTCCATTGAAAACACAAGTTTGTTGGGTGGCTCTCATTAATTTAATTTGCTTGCCTTGTTTTTCCCCTCCCTTGAACGAAATGATTTGGAAATAACAGCAGTAAAGTGAGTGAAATAATTTGTAGAGACAGGACTGAGGTCTCTGCTTCTCTGGGAAAGAGAAAAAAAATACATACAAAGGCGGGGGGGTTATTTTTTGATTAAATGCCTTTGCTTTGCTTTGGTATTTATCTTTCAGTGGCAGCTCCCTGATCCAGTCACAATGTATAATTCCATTAACATTATCTCTCAATTCATTGGAGAGGGACCTCACCATGGACAGCAGAGCCATAAAGGGCTACAATGTTCAGGCGGCTTATTTCTTATTTCTTCAGCAGGTTTATTCCTTTATCAGCAACTCATTTAAAAGGAGTTAAAGGAGAGACAGTCACATAGTTAGACGAGAAATTTACCATGGGCTTTAAAGGCGGACTCAAAAGCTTTTGGAAAATATTTTTTTTTAAACATTAAATAATTGAACAGGGCCCCTGTGCAGACCCCGGCAGGGACAAAGGATATGATTTTAATGGTTCGGTGTTCATCCTGGGACTTCTCTTTTCAAGAAGGAGAGGAATCTAGATGGGGGTGGGAGGGGAGGGAGGGTCTCTAGGTTCTATTCCCAGCTCTGCCGCTGACTCTCGGTCTGGTCGCTGACTTGTTCCCTCTCTGGGGCTTGGACTTCCCCTCCGTCAAAGGGGGAGAATAATCTCATTCCCCTGCCTGTCTGGTTTAGCTGTACTAGGGTGGGGAAGAACGAGAAGATGTTTGCATAAAGTGCTCTGTGCTCCTTAAGAAAAAGACACCGATATTTCCTTTCTTTGCTCAGCAAATAATCCTGTGCCAAGTAACATCTTTTTAAAGCTCTGATCTCAGCACGTCATGCTCCTCCTTGAAAAGGCATGTCCATTTTGCTTTTTAGACTGTAAGCCACTCAAGGGCAGGGATACCACCTTTCACTTCTTGCGCCTGGCATTTAGACCGACATTCTGCACACAATAGACACTTAGTATTTTATTGTATTTTTTTTAGTGGTGTGGCTAAGCGCTTACTATGCGCCGGGCACTGTACTAAGCACTGGCTAGATGCAAGCTAATCAAGATGAACACAGTCCATGCCCTACACGGGTCCCACGGTCTTAATCCCCACTTTACAGATGAGGTAACTGAGGCACAGAGAAGTTAAATGATTGCCTAAAGTCACACAGCAGACAAGTGCCAAAGTCAGGATTACACATCCATCTCTAATTATCTATGGCAAAGGGAGGAGAGGATTGCAGGGAATTTGGGAACCCATAAAGAGCCTCCAAAGGGTCCGACTTTTTATTTTGAGCCGGGAATGGGATGAGAGGGGCAAAAATGGCACTGGAATTTTAGGAAAGAAGAGGATAGGGAAGGGATGGGCCTCAAAGAACTAACAGGTCAAAAAGTCACTAGTTTGGGTTGTCTCAGCCCTGATTGGAAACTGAGATCTTTTCAGGGACCAGGGCGGGGCAAACCTGTACCCCCATCCAGTTCAAAAAACTGAGGAGCCCATCATCCCTATTACCCCTATGGAGAGAGCACTTGGGCCCAACCTCTTTGGAGTCAGTAGTTTCAACCTCTCCATCCTCCTCCTCCTCCCACCCACACCCCGCCATCTCTACACCAGCCCATTTCCAGCCGGTTGCCTGGGAGCTAATGAGTAGAGCCCTGGCCCCAAAGGGAGACAACTGGAGGAGGAATTAGGAGACCCCAGTTGCCCTCATAATCCGCTACCTTGACAGTCACCCCTGGGTGATTCAGAGATGCCTTAAGGAGGGGGGGGTCATTCCCACAAAAACTGTGCTGAGGTTACACCTTTGAATAATAGTCATTGTGGAATTTGCTAAGCTCTTACTGTGTGCCAAGCCCCGGGCTAAGCCCTAGGGCAGCTACAATACAATCAGATCAGACCCAGTCCCTCTCTTACATGGAGCCCATAGTCTTAAGAGGAGGGAGAACGGGTATTTAATCCCCATGTTATATTTGAGGAAACCGAGGCACACGGAAGTGACGTGATCTGTCCATGGTCGTATAGCAGGCAAGTGGTATAACCAGCGTTAGAACCCAGTTCTCCTGATTCCCAGGCCTGTGCTCCTTCCACTGGGCCACTTCATTTTAAAATGAAATGAGTGTTATAAAACTAGCAGACACCCCAGACGTCTTCTCGGTGTTTTTAAATCTGCTCCCGATCTTGAGTTGTCTGTGTTTTGTCAAAAGTTTTGTCCGGACTCTGTCTCTGCCTGTCTTTCTATCTGTCCCTGTCTGTCTCTCTCACCTAGATGAACTCATCCCCGTGCTCTGTGCGGAAACAGCACTGCTATACTTTAAGCTTTGGCCCGGGGAAGGGAGGGAATTGCATATTGACTTTTCAAAGCTCGGTCTTCATTCTGGGGCGTATTTTCCATGATGCTTCATCCTATCCCTAAGAGCCTCTTCTCCACCCTTGTCAGCCCTTTATCCTTCTCACAGAACCAGGTCTGGGCTCTCTATTTCTACTTCTACCTTCCTAGCCCCCGCCAGGCCTTGGCCTCTCCTGCCAATCTCATTTAGCATCGATGATTCCGTTCTGCGATGGTATTACCCCGTCTCCTGTGAGGCGAGCCATCTCCCAGAGTCTCTCCAGCCTCCCCCCAGATCTGGTAGTATCACGCTGCCTGATTTTTTCTGCCCAATCCATCATTTTGTCTCCCAACCTTTTCAGTATTCCCATCGTTTCTACCCTATTTGTGCTTCTATTTCAAATCATTATCCTTCATTCTCCATTCATCATATTGGTTTCCTTCTGCTGCCTATTTCGCTCGATGATTTGCCATGTTATTTTCATTCCCACACTGTCGGGCTCAGCTCAAACTGCCCACTCCTCAATGCCCACTCCCCTGAACGACAATCTGGCCGGGTCAATTTGGGGTCCTCGGTCTGTCCGGGTGCGAGCCCTGCCTCTTTGCCATTCCGTCTTTTCCCTTTGAGTGAACGGGAATCCAAGTAAAGACACTTCATTCCTTTGTCTCTGAGCATTCCACTCCAGTTGCCTCCTCCTCATTCCGACACTGCCAACTCCCCTCTCTTTTAACCGTTTCCCCTTTTTGGCCCTTTTGTGGCCTCATTTGGAGATGATGCGCCTGGTTCTTCTGTGCCCATTTGTTCGCCTCTCTCCCCGAGGGGACAGTTCGCCATCTGTGAAATGGGGACAATTCTGGCTTCGGTCCTTTGGGGTTGCCAGGGCGATGGATGGGCAGACATCCTCAAAGCAATTTGAATTCTTCTCTAGCAAGGGGCCAGATAAATTCTGTGTGATTATCACCACCATCGTCTCGGGCCCAGATGGGTGTGGCGTTTCTCAGTGACATTCATTACGGTCGTTAGTATCGTCCCCTTCATCATCATCATCATCATTATTTCATTCTTGCTCTTTCTCATCAAGGGTATCCAGTTACCCCGGGCTTTGTCTGGTGAGGTGATCATGAAGGATCAGGGGGAAGTGATTAGAACCGAGCTGTCTCATTCGGAAAGGTGGTCCCCGGAGAGAAAACAGGAGCTAATTGTTTCAGTATGAAATGATGATGATAGGGGTGATGTGTTGAGGATAATGACCGTGATCAGGTGAACTGAGATAAGCACACTGGGATAAGGAGAGAGATTACGGTATTTATGCTGAGACTCAGGGACCAGCCCCCTGCCAAAATATATCCTAACTGCTGAGTGTAGTAGATGGGGGACTGATCTCCAAAGGCGGCGGAAGAGTCACTTCATTGGTTTGTTGGAGACTCACTGGACAGGATCTCAGTAGTTATTGCTATTTACGATTTGTTGACGGTCCACAGTGGAGTCCAACGCAGGATAGAACACTCATTAAGACACCAGCCCTCTTGGTTGCCCAGTCTTTTGTTGCCCGGGCGATACGGTTTAGGTAGCCCACGGTCTGAGTATGAAGTCTGGAGGTCCGTCGTTTGTTGTTCGTGTTTAAAAAAACCCTGGTGAAATGGGAAAACTCTGGAAGGAGAGCAGGTAGACTTGGTGGGAGTACAGGGTGATGAGAGAGGAAGTGGGGAAGCAGCGTGGCCTAGGGGAAAGAGCACGGGCCTGGGATTCAGGGGACCTGGGTTCTAACCCACCTTGTGCCACTTGCTTGCTGTGTGACCTTGGGCAAGCTGTTTAACTTCTCTGTGCCTCAATTTCTTCAATGGCAAAATGGGGATTCAGTACCTGTTCTTCCTCCTCCTTAGACTGGGAGTTCCACATGAGGCAGGGACTGTGTCCAACCTCGTTGGTTTGCATCTTCCCCAGCACTTAGAACAGTGCTTGACAGATAGTAAGCATTGAACCAATACCATTAAATGTGGGCAGGAGAGTAGGAGGAGTTTCCTGAGGAATGGGCAACCGTCGGAGGGTTTTGAGGAGGGGAGAGTTGGGGGCAGAATGACATTTTAGAAAGAAGGTCCGGACAACAGAGTAAGGTACGGACTGGAGTGTGGAGAGCCCGGAGGCAGAGAGACCAGTAAGCAGGCAGGCTGATACAGCGGTCTAGCGGGATATGGACCAGGGTGGTGGCCTTTGGATGGAGAGGAAGGGGCGGATCCCGGAAATGTTATGGAGAAAAACCGGCAGGTTTTAGCTACAGGAGTCTTTTCTGTTTTGTGTTATTCACGGGAGACCTGGTCTGGTCTAGTGGCCGACCCCCAGATCTAGGAGTCACTCTTCCTGGACCCAGTGTTCAGCTTCATCCCTTATGCACAGTCTCACTGTGCTGCTACAGGAAGTCATTTCTCCCCTCTTTGTCTTCCCCTCGGCAAGGCACCCTCCCAGTCCCTCCCATCTCCCCTCTTCCCTAGGGATGCTGGGTAGGCAGATGAGAGCCTGTTGGCTTCCAATCCTTCAGAGAAAATACCACAGGAGTGCAAGATGTTGTCGTTATTCCCTAATCCCAAGGCATTTAGGACCGAAAAGCGAAAGCCTCTTGACAAGGCGCGAGTGGCGGCAATACTGCAGCCCTGTTTCCATCACGCGAGCAGGACTCTATGACTTCAGACACCCTGGGCCTCAGTGCTGTGTCCCAGGGCCATTAAAATGGGCCCTGGCCCTCTTAGGCATGCATTCATTCATTCTTGATGCTTTCCAGACCCTCTTTTGGGTTTTCCCACTTTCCCCACTGGTTGCCTTATGCTAAGAGGTTTCACGCTGAACTCTGCCTGGGGACTCCAGCGTAAATTGCCCGTGGTTTGGTCTGGGGGATGGTGGGGGGACGTCCTCCAGCTCTCCCCACTGCCCCACCCTTTATCCCTTCTCCTTGTCCCTTAGCTTCATTTTGCCCCCCCCCTCCAGGACTCAGCTGGCCAGGGACCCCATTATGAAGCAAATGAACAGCGCAGTCAGTGAGCGAGGCAGGGGGAGTCATACGAGTCAGAGGTGATGGAGATCTTCCGGAGTTGGCACCCCCACTGAGAAGAGGCCTGCCCCTCTACTGCCTCGGCCAGGGGGCTCCTTGGTTCATCCACCGGAGAGAGGGCAGCAGCAAGGACCTCCCCCTCTGCCGGCACTTTTCCCCGAGGTCGTTCCAAGGGACCAGCTCCCATCACTCCCGTACCCAGCGTTCTGTGCCAAGCCACTGATCGGAGTAACCGTTGGATAATGGATCCACTCCTTTCCACTCCTTTCCCATTTCTAATATCCTTTGACCCCTGTGCGAGGCAGGGAGGATGGAAGACGTAGGGTGCTTCTTTAGGGGTGGAGAGACTGAGGCAGCGGGATTAAAGGATCTGCTTAAAGTCACCCGGCCTGCCGTTGGAGAAACGGCCAATTGAGCTCTGTCTCCCGGCCTCCGGAGACACAGAGCAGTGGACAAAAGTCTTGAGGGACAAAAGTATGAGACGTGGGCCTGCCGAGGAGTTTTCAGTCCGGTGGGAAAGAGGAGCCGGTATGAACGGAGGCAGTGGTAGTTCAGAGAGTGGGAGAGTAGAGGTAAACGATGAGCGGGAATGATCCCCTTCCTGCCTTCTGCGGATGCAGTTCCGTGACCTGGTGCCACTTGGGAAAGGATCACGATGGCAGTCCGGAACTTGGATAGCTTGCTCGGGAGTCACCCAACCGGAGGCAATCAGAAAGTAGAGCGACCCCCTTCCTTCTGCCCCTCTCCTCCGATTATTTAGAGAAGCAGCGTGGCTTAGTGGAAAGGGCACGGACTTGGGAGTCAGAGGACGTGGGTTCTAATACCGGCTCCGCCGCTTGTCAGCTGTGCGACTTTGGGGTCACTTAACTTATCCGGGCCTCAGTTACTCCATCTGTAAAATGGAGATTGAGACGGTGAGCACCATGTGAGACAACCTGATTACCTTGTATCTACCCCAGCGCTTAGAACAGTGGTTGGCACATAGTAAGCGCTTAACGAATAGCATCATTATTATTCATCAGTTCCATTTGTTCTACCTTGTAGTCTCCAAGTTCGAAAGCCCAAGGGCCCTCATATCGGAGGGAAGAAACCTTCCCTTCAGTGGTCTCTGCTCTCCTGACGGCCTTCGGGAATGGAAAACGGAATGATTAGCGTTCACTGGCGGCTGCTCCCAGAGGATGCCGGGGCGAAGTAGGTGCGTCACGTTAAGATAACCCATTTGCAGGGGAGTTTGGGGGGTCGGTAGATGGCGAGACCCCCAGGAAACGCCGGAGTGTGGAGGAAAAAGACGAAGGGTGCTTTCGCCAGCCCCTCCGTGCCCCGAGCCCTTAGCTGCGGTGACACTCGCCGGGCTGGCCGGCCCGTGGAGAAGCAGCGTGGCTTAGTGGAAAGAGCACGGGCTTGGGAGTGAGAGGTGGTGGGTTCTAATCCCGCCCCCGCCCCCCGTCTGTGACCTGGGACGAGTCGCTTAACTTCTCTGTACCTCAGTGACCTCATCAGTAAAATGGGGATGAAGACCGGGAGCCCCACGTGGGACAACCCGATTACCTTGAATGACGCCGCGCTGAGGACAGTGCTTGGCGCATAGTAAGTGCTTATCAAATGCCTTTTACGGTTAGAGAAGCAGCGGGGCTCAGTGGAAAGAGCCCGGGCTTTGGAGTCAGAGATCATGGGTTCGCATCCCAGCTCCGCCGCTTGTCAGCTGTGTGACTGTGGGCAAGTCACTTCACTTCTCGGCGCCTCGGTTCCCTCATCTGTAAAATGGGGATGAAGACTGGGACAACCGGATTCCCCTGTGTCTACCCCAGGGCTTAGAACAGTGCTCTGCACAGAGTAAGCGCTTAACAGATACCAGCGTAATTATGATTATTATCGTGGGGCCCACGGGGCCGCATCTCCCGTTCCAGCCTCCGCCGGCGCGTCCCGTAGGGCTGCAGGAAGGGCGGGTCTCCTGAAGGTGGCGCTGCAATTTCGGTTTTGAAGCGTCGGCCCGGCTGGCCTTTGGCGGAGCGCGCACACGTCGGCGGGGCCACAAACTTCCTCGCCCCACCAGGCCCGGTGGATCGATTTAACGAGCAAATCTGGCTTTTATCCATTTAAACGCCGGTTCGGTCTCTCGGCTCGTAAAACGGTGGTAGCGGAGTGAAGCAAAACTGGATTTTTTTCTTCTTTTTTCCAGCTGGCTTCGTACCCTCAATTCTGAGGGAGCACCAAGACAGGAAAATCTCCCACCACATGGGGCCTGAAGAAAACCCCACGAGATCAGCCCCCGGGGAAAGTATGATTTTTACGATCCGTTCATTCATTCGATAGTATTTATGGAGCGCTTACTATGTGCAGAGCAACGGTACTAAGCGCTTGGAATGGACAAACGGGTAACAGATAGAGACAGTCCCCGCCGGGCTTACGGTCTAATCGGGGGAGACGGACAGACAAGAACAGTGGCGATAAATAGAATCGAGATGCGGAGGGGAGGCGGCGTGGCTCAGTGGAAAGAGCCCGGGCTTGGGTGCGAATCCCGGCTCTGCCACTTGTCGGCTGCGTGACCGTGGGCAAGTCACTTGACTTCTCTGTGCCTCACGTACCTCATCTGCAAAATGAGGGTGAAGATCGTGAGCCTCACGTGGGACAACCTGATGACCCTGTATCTCCCCCAGCGCTTAGAACAGTGCCCCGCACATAGTAAGCCCTTACCAAATACCGACATTATTATTAGTAGTATTAGAGTATGAAAGTTTTTTGTTTGTTTTTCTCTTCCCGGGTCTCCGCTCCTGCGGGAGAAGAGTCCGGCCGGGCCGCAGACCAGACATCTAGTGTGTGTGCGCGGAGATTTTATTGAAATCTGGTCAGCGAAGGAAATTTTGTGTGTGCGTGTATTTGTGTGTTTCCACCAGATTGGGCCCCCCGGTTTGGGCCGGTTGGCGAGAAACGGTCCCGGGCTCTTCCATCTTTAGCGCTCCAGAGCCGAAACGATTCTTGCGCTGGTTATGGATCGCCAGTGGGTCTTTTCACTGTTCCTATTCATGGAGAGAGGAGTCGGGTCAGGAGAGGCCAGAGGGCTACCTACTCTGACCCGTTGTGCCCTGGATTTTGTCGGAATAGCCCAGGGATAAAACCTCATTTGTCTCTGCCTCACTCTCTCACTTTCACTCTCTCTTAACCCTTCGTACCCTGGATCGGAGGAGGCGGGACTCAGGCCCCGAGAAAATTACACTCAGAAGCACCGACCCGTTGTGTCCCCTCCGCTTTCCCTTCCAGGTTATACGCCCCAGTCTCTTCCCTGCGACTCAGAACGCGGCAGGCACCAGCCTTTAATATTTGTTATTAAATGGAAGGGTAAGTAAGGAAGAGACATTCAATGATATTGGACCGTTAACGACAGGAGTAATCTCCTGGGGTTCCTCACCTGCCCATTGTATCTTCCCGATTCCTGCCTCGTTCTTTCCTTGTCATTTGCCTCCGTTATTACTCTTCAGGCACCGCATGGCATTCATTTCTCTGAATGAAAACAAATGACACTGTGCGCCAGGCGGGAGATAAAGAATAATAAATACATTTTATGCACCACCTCCAAAAAAAGAAAAAAAAAAGGTCTTCAAATCTTCATCCATCTATCAGGAAATGTAAAAGCGAGACTCATTGCCACCACACACACACACACACACACACACACTTGAGGGATTGCACCCTGCAGCGATCAAACTTGCTCTAAGAAAAGAAAATCATGCTGCATTAAATCAATCGTTCGATTAAATCGTGTGCAGAGCTCTGCACTAAGCGCTTGGTTCTTGTCCTCAAGGGGCTTCCAAGCTAAATAAATCAAAACAATCCCGACGTGAGAATGAAGGCATCACACGGTGGAAAGAACACGGGCTTGGGAGACAAAGGACCTGGGTTCTAATCTCAGCTCTGCCGCTTGCCTGCTGTGAGACTTTGGGCAAGTCACTTAACTTCCTCTCTGCCTCAGTTTCCTCATCTGTAAAATGGGGATTCAAGGTTTATTCTCCCTCTTAGACTGAGAGCCCCATGTGGTTCAGGGCTATGTCCAATCTGACTGCCCCAGTGCGTATTACTATGCTAAACAAATACTGTTATTATTCTGAATAATAATAAAGCCATACTTTTTTCTTTCTTCACTTCTTCTCTGTCAGCAGTTTCTTGACACACACGGAAAGATGAGCAGCCAATAGACATTTGGGAACTTCTTAATACACTGGGGTTCCAGCAGGATTGTGGCACCCCTGCAAATGGGGCTGGGGCAGGCAGATTCTGCCTTGGATGATGGGGTTCTCACCCACCATGGAGATTTTAGGTAGGAACCCTGCAAACTCACAGTTTCTCAGGACAGATCACCATCTGAACCGGACCATCCTGGTTTGGTTAAGTGACTGTATTTGGTCTGGGGAGACTTGGAGTCAATTTGATGTTCACTTTGTCTGTTTGGTATATGGCTTTTAAATGAAGAAGAGAGCCAAGTCAGATAAATTAAGATGAACTACTAAGACAACTCCTTTTTTGTGGCAGCCAGGGGAGGACTAGAAACTGGAACAACCCCACAGGGTCTCAAAACTGATCCTGGACCCTAACCCCTAACTCACCCCTCCCCCTCCTTCCTTCCTCCACCCTTTTAAAGCCAGACCTCGGGGGCGAAATATCGCTCAGGTCACCCGACAGGCAGAGAGTGGGCCGAAGCCGTTGTGCAGATGTAGGAGCGTGCAAGGTGTTTGTAAGAATAGGTGCAGATGTTATAAGTTGTAAATAGGGTAGATGCGTATGGGAACGTGCTGGGTATGTGAGAATAAATATACGATCGGATGGGGCGTCTCAGTATGTCAGTTTGGGAAGTGTGAGCAGGTCTGTATATAGGGCCGCAGGCAAGCGCGGGCCTGATTAAGCGTTTCAATATGCGTCTCCGGCAGCGTATCTGGGCCTAAGGTAAAGCGCAGATTTGACAAGTATCTGGTTCGATCCACGGAAACAGGTACCAGAGTGGATTCTGTGCGAGAGTGTTGGGGGGAAGGGCGTTGTCCCAAATAATCTGGTTCGGATGACTCCATGGATCAAATTGACCGTATAAGCCCTCTTCTTAATTAAAAAAAAAGCGCTTTCAAGCCCTTACTATGTACCAAACAATATACTAAGCACTAGGATAGAAGATATTAAGTTAGGACACAGTCCCCGTTCCACATGGGGCTCACAAAGCTTTCCCCGAATCCCCTGATTGTAAGGACCTGGGTGTCGGTCTTTGCTGACGTAAGTGTGTCTCCATGTCTGTGCAAGTGTGTGTGTGTGTGTGTGTGTGTGTAAGAGAGAGAGAGAGAGAGAGAGAGAGAGAGAGAGAGAAGGAGGGGGAATTTGAGCATCATTGGGCGTGAGTGCCTGTGAGTGTGTGAAAATACTCAGGATGTATGCTTGTGTCTTGTGTTTGCCATTCCTTGTAGGAGAGAGAATGAGTGTGTGTGTGTGTGTGTGTGAGAAAGAGAAAAAATGCTCAGGATGTATGTTTGTGTCTATGCCTGCCAGTCCTTGTAAGAGGAGAATGAGAGTGTGTGTGTGTGAGAGAGAGAGAGAGAGAGAGAGAAAGAGAGAAAATGCTCAGGATGCATGTCTGTATCTGTGTCTACCAGTCCTTGTAGGTGAAGAATGAGTGTGTCTGTATGTGAAAACGCTCAGGATGTATGTGTGTGTGTGTCCCTGTGTGCCAGTCCTTGTAAGAGAGAGAATGAGTTTGTGTGTGTGTGTGCGTGCGTGTGTGTGTGTGTGAAAACGCTCAGGATATATGTCTGTGTCTGTGTCTGCCAGTCCTTGTAGGAGAGAGAACGAGTGTGTCTGTGTGTGAAAACGCTCAGGACGGATGTGTGTGTGTGTGTCCCTGTGTGCCAGTCCTTGTAAGAGAGAGAATGAGCGTGTCTGTGTGTGAAAACGCTCAGGATGTATGTCTGTGTCTGAGTCTGCCAGTCCTTGTAGGAGAGAGAACGAGTGTGTCTCTGTGTGAAAACGCTCAGGACGGATGTGTGTGTGTGTCCCTGTGTGCCAGTCCTTGTAAGAGAGAGAACGAGCGTGTCTGTGTGTGAAAACGCTGAGGATGGAGGCGTGCGTCCCTGTGCGCCAGTCCTTGGCGGAGAGAGTCCGGGCGTGTGGGTGCGTGTGAGTGTGTGTCGGCGAGAGCGCGGGGGTGCGAGTGCGAGTGCGAGGGTGAGCGCCTCGGGGCCGGAGCCCGCGGGCCCGGCCCCCTCTGCCGCCCGTTCTCCTTCGGCCGCTCCCGGCCCGACCCCGGCCACCGCCCCGGGGGCAGGGACGGGGACAGGAGGGGACAGGAGGGGACAGGCGGGGACGGCAGCGACACCGGCAGCGGCAGGAGGAAGAGGAGGCGGGGAGGAGGGGGAGGAGGGGGAGGAGGGGAGGAGGAGGACCCGGGGAGCGCCAGGGCAGCTGGAGTTTCGCAGCGCCGGGGCCGGCCCGACTTCGAGGCACGGCGGCAGCGAGACGCAGCGGCAGCAGCATCGGGAGGAGAGGGAAGGAGGAAGAGGAGGAGGAAGAGGAGGAGGAGGAGGAGGAGGAGGAGGAAGGGGAGGAGGAGGAGGAGGGGGCAGCCCCGAGCCAGAGGCGGCCCCGCTCCCTGCCCCCCGCAAACTTTCCCTGCGGCCCTGCCCCGCCCGGCCCGGTCCTGGCCGGCGGCTGGCAGGCGGCAGCCGGGAGGGGAGCTCCCGCGGACCTGGCCGGGGGGCCCCTCCGGCCCCTCCGGCCCCTCCGGCCCCTCCGGACCATGGGCAGCGCTCCCTAACGCCGCCGCGCCCTCCGCTCACCGAGGACACCGGACACTCGGGGTGGCGGGGGGGGGGGGGGGCCCGTCGCCCTCCAGCCCCCCGCCCCTCGGACTGGCACCCCGCCCGCGGAACCGCAGCGGCCGGCCAGGGATTTTCTTCCTTGCTTTCCTCCTTTGGACATAGTCCGTCGTCCACCCCCCCCCCCCCACCTCCCCACCCCCCTTTCTCCCTGCCTTGGACGCTTGGCAGAAGAGCTGTCGGGAGCCAGAGGGAGGTTCGTGCCTTTTTGTGTGTGTGTATGTGTGTGTGCGCGCGTCTTTCCCTTTTCTTTTCATCTCCGATTCCCCCCCCCCCCCCTTCTCTCTGCATCTGTGGAGTATTTGCGTTTGGGGTTTGGGTTTGAAGAGGCACAGACAGACACAGAGACACACACACACACACACACTCGCACAGAGGGGGAGAGAGAGGGGGTGGAGAGGGAGGCAGAGACACCATCTGCAGTGTCAATGCGGCGCTCTCGGTGAAGGAGGGGAGAAGCCGCCCGGCCAGGTAAGGAGCCCCTTCGGGGGCACGGGAAGCCCGGGGCCTGGGGCTCCGACCCCCCCTCCCCACCCCTCTCGCCCGCAGGGACCTGGACAAGGTGGGGGGGGGTGCCAACTGGGGGTCCTCCGGGCTCCCGCCCGCTCCCAAGCGCGCAACGCTTCGTCCGTGCGCCCGGGCGCGCACCGTCCCACCTGGAGACCTGCAAAAGGGGGGGACAGCCAAGGACTGTCTGTCCGGGCATCCTCCCTTCCCGGAGGGGGGGGGGAGGTTACCGGTCCCACCCCCGGGACCCGGGGGAGAAGCCCCAGAGCCTTCTCCCGGCTCCCGCTGAGCCGGGATTTTCCACCCCGACCTCCGGGCCGGTCCTTGTCGATGGATTGCGTCGGGAAGGGGATGCGTCTCGGGGGGAAGAGGAGGGCGAAGGGGGTCGGCTGTGGGGTTGAAGGGGGGGCACGACGGCCGGGTGGGGAAGAGGGGGCGACGGTGGGTAGGAGAAGGGCATCGGGAGAGGTGGGACCGCCTTGGCCGGGGGCAGCCTGTTGGGAAGAGGAGAGGAAAGCGGAGTTGGGGGCTTCGGGGATGCCACCTCGGCTGGGGAAGGGGCGGGCGGGTCGAGGAGGGGGCTTGGTGGCCCCGGGCAGGAGATCTCGGCACCGGGACGGCGCCGGCAGAGGGACGGGGGGTCCGAGGGACGGGGGGGTCCGAGGGGCGGGGTCCTTTGGCCAGCCGGCCGTCGCCCCCCGCCGGCCTTTCCACCCTGCCCTCCCTCTGCGTCCTCACCTGCCTCCGCATCCCAGTGGAGAGGAGGAAGAGGGAGGAATGGGGGGGGGGGGAAGGTCTCCCCTCCCTCCTCTGAGGGCGCCGTCCAGGTGAGAAATGTCAGAGGGAGGGGAAGCTTTGCTCGCCTCCACGGTCGTCGTTGTCATTCTCGCCCTCTCCCTTTCGCGCCTCAGTTTCCCCCGCCGGAGTGTCCCTGCACCCCCCCCCCTTTAATGATAATAATTGCGGTATCTGTTAAGCGCTCACTTCGTGCCGGGAACCGTACTAAGCGCTGGGGTGGATATAAGCCGACCAGGTCGCACACCGTCTCGGTCCCACACGGGGCTCGCAGTCTGCATCCCCATTTGACAGGCGAGGGAACCGAGGCGCGGAGAAGCGACTTGCCCAAGGTCACCCAGCAGCCAAGTGGCGGGGGCCGGGATCAGAACCCGTGACCTTCCGAATCCCGGGCCCGGGGTCCGGTCACTACATCGTGCTGCTCCGACGCAACTTTTCTCTTTTTCCTGCAAGGGTCCCCGGGAACGGTAGGGCCGGTCCTTTCCCCCCCCCCCCCCCCATTTCCCAGCCCCCGCCCCCCCCCCCCGGCTTTCCGAAGTTGGAGCCGCCGGGTCGCCAAGGGACTTGTGCGGTTGCCTGCGAACCCCCAACCCCCTTCCCCGTCCCCCCCCCCCTTCTCCGTTGACCTCCGCCGTGGGTCACCCCAGGCCGGACCCTGGAGGCCGGGGCGGACCCTGCCAGCCCCCGGCTCGGGCCGTGGTCGTTCTGCACCCTCCCCCCCAGTTATTGGCCTCCAATAATACCAACGGCAACCCGGTGCTCGCCGGGTGCTCACTCTGTGCTAAGCGCTGGGCGTTCGGGTCGGACCCAGTGAGCCGGCGGCTCCGACGAACTTTCCTTCCAAGTGGGAAGGACCCCGGGAGGGAGGAGGGTGGGCCGGGGCCGTGCTGGGGGGCTGGGGGGCTGGGGGGCTGGGGGACTGGAGGAGGGGACGGGCGCGGAGGCCGGGGGGTGGCCGGGCGGGGAGCCGGTCCTCCCGGTGGGCCCGGGGTGCCCTGGCCGGGGGCGGGAGAGGCCCCCGGGAAAACACCCCAGGGAAAGCTCCGGCCGGCCGGGGACTGTCCGTCCGTCCGTCCGTCCATGCGTCTGTCCGTCGGGGTGTCTGGGTGTCTGTCCGCCCGCCTTAGGAACTCGGGTCCGACACCCCGCCCGCAGTGGCCCCTCCGCCCCCGGGCAGGGTCCCGGGGGTCGTCGGGAGCCAGAGGGCGCAGGGCTTCTTTCTGCGAAGCGCTGGGGTTCGGAGGGGTCCCCGCCCTCCTCTCTCTCGCTGTCGAGGGCTGCGGTCTGGTCCCGGCTGGCCCGGCCCGGCCCGCCCTGCCCTGCCCTGCCCTGCCCTGCCCTGCCCTGCCCTGCCCTGCCCTGCCCTGGTCGGTCCGGTCCGGTCCGGTCCCGGTGCGCTGCCCAGCCCGGAGCGCGTCTGTCGGCCGGCCGGGGCGGGCAGGGGCACCGAGGCCCCCGCTGGGCAGGCTTCGCCCCCCGCCTCGGGCTCCGGGCTTCTCTCGCACATCGGGGCTGGGAGGGGAACGGCGAGGCACCGCTCCGCCCCCACCCTGCGCGCCCCCCCACCCCTCCCGCCTGCTCCTTCCTCCCCCATCCTGCCCCTCCTTCCCTCCTCCCGCCTGGTCCTTCCTCCCCCATCCCGCTCCCCCTTTTCTCCTCCTGCTTGGTCCTTCCTCCCCCATCCTATTCCTTCCTCCCCTATCCTGCCCCCCCTTCTCTCCCCCTGCCCGGTCCTTCCTCCCCCATCCTGCTCCCCCTTCTGTCCTCCTGCCCGGTCCTTCCTCCCCCATCCTGCTTCCCCTTCTCTTCTCCCGGCCGGATCTTCCACCCCCATCCTGCTCCTTCCTCCCCCATCCCGTTCCCCCTTCCCTCCGCCCGCCTGGTCCTTCCCGCTCCCCCTTCCCTCCGCCCGCCCGCTCCTTCCTCCCCCATCCTGCTCCTTCCTCCCCCATCCTGCTCCTTCCTCCCCCATCCCGTTCCCCCTTCCCTCCGCCCGCCTGGTCCTTCCCGCTCCCCCTTCCCTCCGCCCGCCCGCTCCTTCCTCCCCCATCCTGCTCCTTCCTCCCCCATCCTGCTCCTTCCTCCCCCATCCCGTTCCCCCTTCCCTCCGCCCGCCTGGTCCTTCCTCCCTCCCCATCCCGCTCCCCCTTCTCTCCCTCCTCCGGGTCCCGCTCCCCCTCCCTTCCCTGCCTCCCTGGCGTTGGGCAGACAGTCGGGGCGAGATACAAGGCAACTACTGCCTCCGTTGGGTTTGCGGGGCTCCGGGGCCGGTGAGAGGCGAGCGGCGGGGAAGCCCGGCCGCCTGGGTTCGCGGAGTCTCCCCGGCCGGGGGATGGACGGGCGGGCTTCCCAGCGGACCGCTTTCCTGGGGTGGGCGGAGCCCGGAGGAGGAAAAGGAGGAGGACCGGGACCGGGACGATGGAAGCCCGACGGCTCTCTGTCACCCCTGGCCCGGCGGGAATTTGGAATCCCCCCACCCCACCCCCAGTTCCCCACGTCGGCCGCGGACCCGAGGGGAATCTGCCAGCCCGGGAATAGCGAGGATCCTCCCTTAGGAATCCCGGGACGGGATGGGAAAGGACCCGGGCGCGCATCTTCCCTCCCCACCCCCGCACTGCCTTCCCCGCCCTTCCTCCAGGGCCCGAGCCAGATGTGCTCGACGGAGCATCCACACACACACCCTCCCTCCCTCCCCCCCCCCCCCCACCTGCCCCTTCCCTCCGAGAAATCAATGCGACATGAACTTAACGGCAGCTGGATGATTAAGTGCTATTTGTATTTGAGGCCGGCGTTTGGAGAAGCCGGCGCGCTAATAAATCAAGCGGCTGTTGGGGAGGTCCACCCGATTAGGGTAATTGCACTACGGGCTCTGATGAGCACTGCTTAGGCCCCGTCCGGAGCCACGCAGACGCAGGCCGGTAATAAGGTCCGAAACGGCACCGGCCCCTCGTCCCACCTCCCCTTTCCCCCCTTGCCCGCTCTCCTCCTTTCCCTCTCCCTCCGTCCCCCCGTCTTCCGTCGGCCGCTCGACCCTCAGCGACCGCAAACGCCCGGGCGATGGCGAGACAGGGTGGACGAGGGAGGGGGCTGCCGGGAGAGCGCCCGCCAAATCCGACAGATTGTGCTCCCCCCGCTCCGGTGCTTAGAGTAGCCCCCTGCACCCAGTCAGGGCGGCGTGGCTTGATGGAGGGGCGCGGGCTCGGGAGTCGGAGGTCGTGGGTTCTGATCCCCGCTCCGCCACTTGTCGGCTGTGGGACCCCGGGCGAGTCGCTTCGCTTCTCTGGGCCTCGGCGACCTCATCTGTAAAATGGGGATCGAGACTGAGGGCCCCTCGTGGGACAACCTGATAACCTCGTATCCGTCCCAGCGCTTAGAACGGTGCTTGGCACATAGTAAGCGATTAACGAATGCCGTCGTCGTCATCATCTTCATGATTCCAAATGCCACTGATCGATTGATCGTGCCCCCCCCGGAGAGCCGAGGGAGGGTGAGCTTGGGGGAGTGGGATGGCCTGATTGGTTGGGAGAGGGGGGGCCCGGGATTCGAACCCAGCTCCACCAGCGACTTGCTGCACGTGACTCCGGGTAGCTCACTCTGCCTCTTCGAGCCTCGGTTTCCCCGTCATTTAATGGGGACGGTACCTTCCCTTGGAGTGTTGAGATGGTGCCTGCAGAAGTTCAAGGCGTTCGGAGAGCCATGGGGCCCTCGCCGAAGGCACCGTTCCTGACGCTGACCTAGGTCTTAATGTGCTCCCACCCGCTCCCCCTCATTCTTCCTTGCTGGGGGGAAAAAAACAAAAAACGGCATGTGACCAAGTAGACCGTCTTGGCTTTCGAGCGATGAGGCAGCGAGCGTAGGCTTCTGAGTCACCGGGATGTTTCTTCCTCCTGCGCGTGGATGGAGCAGGGTCAGGCTGTGGGTGATGGAGGGGTGATGTGTCCGCAGCGACTGCCCGGGCAGGGTTTCATTGGCTAACACACCCGCCCGGGGCTGCCGGGATGGACTCCTTAAAGAACCCGGGCGTCTGTCTGCAGGCCTCCTCCCCTTCCCCCCCACCGGGAGCCCGCTCTGAGGCGTACGAGGGGATGACCAGAAGAAATGGTCACGGATGGCTTCGGAAGGGACCGGGGATTAACCCAAGGATAGACCTCTCAACCGACGGGTCGTGAATTACCCGAACGGGTGACCGACGGAAGCTCCGCCTCCTTTTCCTCGAAGACCCTCAGAAAACTTTGGCCCCTCTTGTCAGGGTGGCTTCGTGGCTTTCCTGTCTGCAGGCAGGGGGATGGATTAGATGACCCCTTTGGTCTCTCAGCAGAGCTTTGTTTTTGGACAGTTTCCCCCCAAGAGACTGCTGGCTCATGAGGCATTTGCCCAGCTCGCCCTCCTCCCTGGCTTTTCAGAGCGACAACTGAAAGAGATACGCACGTATCCTCCAAACTTCTTCTCCTCCTCTCCATCCCAGCAGCTGTGGGACTGCTGCAGAGCACGTTGGGATCAGAACTCTGTGGAATAGCGTGTCCTGCGGAGGTTAACGCAGGCAGGTGTCTCCAAGCTGGCAAGCCTCTTTCCCTCCACCCCCCCCCCGCCTGGTTAAAACTCCCTCCTCCCGCCCCACCCCCCCCTCCTCCGAAGCCTCCTTCACACACTGGGTTTTGCTACGGTAAATTGGATTTTCAGATGTCTTGTAACTCCGACACAAAACAGATCACCGGCTAAGAGGATATATTCTCCGGCAAACATCAGCTCCTGTTCATGCCGAACATGAGCCGGGTGGAATCAATCCCCTCACGCCCCTCGGTTCTGCAGGAAGGACTCCTTCCCTTCAAAGGTGGGAAGGACAGAAAGGGGATGGAGAGCTATCGTAAATCCAGGGAAGAGGAAAGGTGTGGGTTCTGCCTCTTCCCCTAAGTGCTGATTTCCCTCTCTGCAGACTTGTTTCCTTTATTTCCCGGGGGGTCTAAGTGTCAGTGTTTTGGCTTCCGTTAACCAAAAGGTGAGCCGTTTCAGGACCTTGACCTAGGCGTTAAGGACAAGGACTGCTAGCGAAGAATCGAAGGGGAGTTCTTTTTTTCTTGGCTTGTTTGCGTTGCGAAAAAGCATTTGCATGAACTTAGGCCTCTGAGGGGCCCAGGCTGAAATGCCAGCAAAGCTTGCGCAGGCTCAGAGATGAGGACATTTCTGTCCGCCTCCCTGGCTCCCAGAGGTCACCTGAGGGAGAAAGAGGCCCCTTCTTTCAGACCCCTCCACTGAGAGAATGAAGAGATGGATCCCAGAAGGAGGTCGGGGGTTTCTCCTTCTTCTTCTACCCCTCCACTTCCCCCATGCCAGCCTGAGAGATTATTTTTTTCCCATTCTCCCTCCAAGATCCCGTTCGAGGAAGGCCCCTGTGCCGTGTCCCTTGATGGGTGCCCACTTCCGCCCCTAGGAGCCTCTCAGAGAACGTGGTATTCATCATCTCCTTCACTGTTAGCCTAAATGCTCTGGATCCCCACCTCCCTTGGTTTCCTAATGCAGGCCTGGCTGGGCTCCTGTCTAACCAGGGTCCTTAACCCCAGGCCTGGACAGGAAGGTTAGATAGAGGCACGCACACACGCGTGGGTTGTGTAAATGAGATGGCCTTTGGGGAAGTGCTGCAGCCCTTCTTGAAAAACATGCCCCAGCTCTTAACTGAGAAGCCGTGGGTCAGAAGCCGAGAAGTGGCTTGGCCTAGTGGCAAGAAAACAGAGGACTGGGTGACGGGAGACCTGGCTTCTAACCCTGGCTCCATCACCTGGCTGCTGTGTGATTATGGGCAAGCCGTTAAACGTCTCTGGGCCCCATCTGTAAGATGGAAATTAAACGTCTGTTCTCCCTCCCCCTTTGAAGGTGAGCCCTATATGAGGCAGAGACTGTGTCCGATCCCATAATCTCGTATCTGCCCCAGCTCTCAGTACAGTGCTCGGCACAGGTAAGCACTTGAGAAATGCCACGAGAATTACCACAGTTATTACCGCCACTATAATGGATTGTAATGGAGCAGGGTGGTCTAGTGGGTAGAGCACTGACTCGGGAGTCAGAGGACTTGGGTGCTAATCGCCGTTCTGCCAATTTCCTCCTGTGTGATCCTGGACAGATCACTGAACTTCTCTATACCTCAGTTACCTCATCTGTAAAACAGGGATAAAATACCTGTTCTTTCTCTTCTCTTTGACTTGGAGCCCCATGAGGGACAGAGACTGTGTCTGCTTATATTGTATCTAAGCCAGTGCTCTGAGTATGGAGTACAGTGCTTTGCCCAGAGTAAGTGCTTAACGAATGCTACTGTTACTGTTCTTAGTTTCTCTGGGTTCAGTGTTTTCCCCGGCCTCCTCCACTCTCGCTCCTTTCCGTACCCCGTAGTCTTATCTTGGGGAGAAACTTTGGTAAAGTTGCCCCTGAGGTTGTCGCTTTTTTAAAAAAATGGTATTTGTTAAGCGCTTACTCTGTGCCTGCCGCTGTAGAAAGCACTGAGATAGCTAATCAGATTGGACACAGTCCGTGGCTCACGGGCAGGGACTGTGTCTACCAACTCTGTTATATTGTACTCTCCCAAACGGTTAGTACAGTGCTCTCCACACAGGAAGTGCTCAACAAATAGGGCTCATTGCTTAATTCCCATCTTACAGACGAGGGGATGGAGGCATAGAGAAGTTAAGTGACTTGCCCAAGGTCACACAGCAGACAAGCGGAAGAGCTGGGATTTGAACCCAGGTCCTTCCGACTCCCAGGCCCACGCTCTATCCCTCAGGCCACACCGCTTCTCCGGTGTTCATCCAGATTGGAGTTGAGCTCTCTCTGGGGACTCTCCCAGTCCCAGGGCACAGGAATTCCAGCAGGAGCTTGGCCTCAGTCCTGCTTCTTTTACCTGGACTCAGAGCGCTTCCCCCTCACACCACACGCCCCTTGACCTGGAGCTCTGAGAGCTCTCACAGTCCCAGCTTTCATTCAATCATATTTATCGATCGCTTACTGCGTGCAGAGCACTGTCCTGAGCGCTTGCTCTGCTTCAGTCAGAACCAGTATCCTCCCTGGACTGTGGACACTGCCAAAGTTGAAGGAAGAGCAGAAGGGGCCCATCTCTAGAACTCCTGGGAACATGAGCCGAGGGCGGGGGCAGCCCAGGCACCCACTGGAATGGCTTTCGGGCCTGGGGTCAACTGCCATCCACTGTTTGTGAAGTCTAGGGTTGAGTCCAGAGAATTATAGCTTCTTGCCCAACCAGGTAGGTGCGTAATTAAGAATTACATAATGATGATGATGATGATGTCTGGGCTTGATGGTCTGTAGGAGACCATTAATGTAAGTGTTTGTAGAACCTAGTCCTCTAAGTGCAGCTGTAACCTGCCTTAGATGTGGCCGTGAGGTCCTGAAAAGACTTGAGTCTTTACAATGTAGACATTAGGTCCTGTGGTGGTTCTCCCTCAGGCTAAATAAACATATCTATTCAGGCAACTTGGTCGATCGTATTCACTCTGTGCAGAGCACTGTACTGAGTGCTTGGGAGAGTACAATATAACAAACACATTCCCTGTCCACAACAAGCTTGCAGTCTAGAGACGAGCTCACAGTCTAGAGACCGGTGTAGAAAGATGGAAATAATTTTCAGAGGAGACTAGCTAAACTACAAACGTATTTTGGGCCAAACAGTGCAAGTGTTTTGAGCACAGTCTTAACAGTCCTAGTGGTTTAGGTTAGCTTTCAATCAGCCAGAAATAGCTTATCTAAAAGTAAGGCTTAGAAATGTTTCCCTGGACATGTCCTCCTCACACTTGTTTGTTTTAGTTATTGGAATTGAAAGAAAGGTTTCATTTTCATTGGAAAGATGAATGATCTTAACTGGGAAACAGAGCTTGAGCTGTTCAGCTATCCCCAAATAAAATGTTTGCTGAGATGCGTGTTTTACTTGGATATTGAACTTCCCCTGGGAAACATCGGTCTCCAGTCTTGGGTTCTCTGGCAGATCCCAGAACCCAGATGGACTCTTTAGGCCCCATATCCACCAGTAAATTTTTTTTTCTGTCACCCCATCCTGCCCCCCAAATTTGATTAGCTGGTGACTGATGATACTGGCTGTCCTTGGACTTACGACACAGTCCGTTCCTGATAACTGCTTCCTAACTCAAAATGTTGAAATTTGGAACCAGTTTTCTCACTGGAACGACGTATGGGGGATTGTTTCTGAGCCGAGGCCAAAACTGTGCTCTCGGTCTATTATAGGAGAGCAATAGAATGACATTCTTGAATTTGTAATAGAAGTGGTAATATAATTTCTTAACTGCTTACTCTGGGCAGAGCACTGTAGTAAGTGCTGAGAAAGAGTATATTAGTGGGAATGTTCTTGAGTCACAGTGGCTCCATGACAGGGTAGCTGTTGACTTTTACCTCACTGGAAGTAAAATGGCTACGTCAACCTTCCCTGGTGATCAGTCCATCAATTCATAATCAATGCTCGATCATAATCAATCCATAGAGTGCGTTGAGCACTTGCTGGGTGCCGAGAACTATACTAAGCACTTGGGAAGAGTTCAACGAAATTGAGTTGGTAGATGTGATCCCTGTCCTGAGGGAGCTTACAATCAGACTAACGTTCTGGCCTCTCCGGCTTTGCCAACGTGTAACTTTTCCTCCCACTCTGCTCCCACTTCCATCACAGCTTTTAAAATTGTTTCCCCGTTTCTCTGGGGTTCTGAACTCTCCTCCCTACCCCTTACCCACTGCTGGTCCCTCAGACCTTATGCCATAAAGAAAAAGTCAGGTTCATGTGTTGTAAAGCTGAAACAGGGCATATATTTACAAATGAGGCGAGCGCCATTCATTGTAAGAGGACCTGAAGTATGTTGAATTTGGGACAGCGTGAACCTTCTTAAAGAGGCCAAGTTGCGGGGGAAGGAAGAGGGGTAGTTGACTGCAGGGGAGTTTAACCCAGAGATGTTTCAATTTGGATCCCCGAGAGATCCTATTGGGCCCATCCACGCTCCCCAGTACGAAGCCAACAGCCCTGCCTAACCCGAGAATTTTACTTCTTTCTAAAGCGAGTAACAGTTGCTAACACACACTTACTAACAAAATTCCCCTGGCACCCATTCATAAAGCATCGTGCCGGTGATTCTATCAGCATTAAACTGTTTGGTGACTGAGTTTAGAATTATAGGAATCGGAGCAATGAATTAGCAGTAAATCAAGTCCCAGCTGAGTTCAAGCCCAACTGCGGCGAGTGTTAAATTAAAAAATATCTCACGGAGATGAAGCAGTCGTAAGTCAGGCGCCGGAGTTGCGTCGCTCTTGACTTTGGAGAAGTAACAGCCGCCCTTTGAAAGGAAGACCGTGACGACAGTCCGTATTGATTCCCGGCCATGCTGGGAAATTGCCACTTTATTTCTTCCACAACCTGATGGTTTTCTTTTCTTGAAAAGAAAAACCAACAAAAACCCAAGAACCCATCTGGGGGAGTACCGTGTTGTTCTGAGAACGGGGCAGGGAGAGGGTGACCAATTCATCTCCAGGAAGAGCTACACAGGAGGAAACTCTGCCTCTGTGAACGTCGCGTGGTCCATCTACCTGTTTGGACTATACTTGATTTTTCTTGCCGGGGGCTCTTTATAAGAGTGATAACAAAGAAGACTCCTCTAGGAGGCCTCAGAGCTGTCATGCTGCCAGTGACAATTGCTGTAGAATAGGAAATCATTTATGTAAGTTACGGTGCCCTCTGAATGCAGCTTTTTGGAAATATGGCTCCGGCCTTTCTCTCGATATATATCTGCAATAGAATCTGGAAGTTTTCATTTTCAGGGCAATCGAAGATGCATTGTGTATGGGCCTCGGTTCTAATCACAACTCAGATGAATGTCTCTGGGAAAGATCTTCGCCTTCCCTAGGCCTTAGTTTCTCCCTCTGCGCAATGGGCAGGCAGAGTCCCTGCCCCTCCCAGCTCGAAGGGGATGTAGCGAAGAAGAACGAGGACATAAGAAAAGTGCAGAAGAGAAGTCTTTCAGATAGTACCCCTCGTTTTAAATGACCGATTACTCAGGTAGAGTTTTTCTAGTGGGCAGGAAGCAGTGTGGCGTAGTGGATAGAGCTCGGGCCCGGGAGTCAGAAGGCCATGGGTTCTAATCCCGGCTCCGCCCCCTCTCTGCTGTGTGACCTTGGGCAAGTCACTTCACTTCTCCAGTTACCTCATCTGTAAAATGAGGATTGAGACTGTGAACCCCACATGGGACAGGGACTGTGTCCAATCCGATTTGCTCGTATCCACCCCAGTGCTTAGAATAGGGCCTGGCACAGAGTAAGCGCTTAACAGATACCATAATTATTATTATTTTATTATTATTATTGTTGTTGGACTGGGGGGGGGGGGCGTTCTAGTCTCAGTTTAGCTCTTCCTATGCTGCGTGGCATTGTGCTCATCACCGCCTTCCTCTGGGTCTAATGCTCTCCCCCACATGGCGGTGGGAAGGTTTCTAACCACCCCTCCCTATTGCCCAGAAAGTGTTGTGAGGATTGAGGGGATAGAGAAAAAGGCAGTGTGAAATGCTCTGAGGATAGGTGCTACTCTGAGATCTAGAAATGCAAGGCACTTGATGATTCAGGTTAGTGCTGACGATGGACTTCTGCTTTCTAAGCTGTTTGCAGCCAGAGGCAAGACTCACAGTGGCCCTGTGAGTTTGTGTCCTAAACAGCATTGCAAAAAGGTCAGCTCGTGCAAGGATTTTGGGCCGGCATGCCTTCTCTGCTGCGACTTACACCCCTCAACCCTTTTCGGGCAGATTAGGAGAAGCTAGCCGGCATGGCCTACGAGCTTGGGCATCCTCATTCGGGAAGCAGGACCTTGCAAATGAGCAGAAGTGTCTGAGCTGAGTTAGAAATGGGGGACAACAAAGAACTTTTAAAGAAGTGCATTTAACTGTATAATCCAGACATCATTTTAAGTGAAACAATGAAGCCATTTTCCTCCTGTACTTTGCTCCTTTGTCCCCCGGGGCGACTAATAAAAATGATTTGGTGTAGTGGCTCTGGCTGAGTGGGAACAGGGGGCAGGTTGGGTATGTCTGACCTTTAACCCTCTGGAAGCCCAACAGAGATGACAGGGTTTCCCCCTGGGCCCAGCTGTTGTGGTTTTCCCCACTCATGTCCGAACGTGTTATATTTACAGTCATCTTATGCCCAGAGAAACCAGTGACTTTTTACTGGTTGCTAGCTGGGGGCTCGGGGGTTTCTCCATTCCAAGACAGGAGTCAGGGAACTAGGCCTAGAGAGAGGAAGTGACTTACTCCAGAGGGAGCTGGTGACCCTGGCGTAAGAAGGAGAACGTGATATTGCTTCCAGGTCTGCCCGAGATTGCAAATCCCAGATTGCACTTCTCAGACTGAGGTCCGGGGACTGCTTGTCCCATCAACTACTCCGGAATGGGTTGCTTTTGGGGGAGAGTCCATGGATCTTCCTCCTCAGGTCCCATTCCTTGAATTTCTCTTGGGCTTTCCCTCCCCTGCTTTTCCAGTGTCAATCAGTGGTATTTACTGAGCGCCTACTAAACATTTAGAAGAGTAGAATAGAGTTAGAAGACATGATTCCTACTCTCGAGAAGCTTGCAATCTATCACGTCAGAGGTATTCAGTGCTTACTGTCTGCTGAGCTTTGTACTAAACACTTGGGAGAGTACAATAGAGTTGGTAGGAATAATCCCTGCCCTCCAGGAGTTTTCAATGTAGTGGTATTACAATCTAGTCAGGTCATTAGATCCACAAGGTCTCGAGCCCAGGGTGACAGATTTTAGGAGGTGGAAACTTTGTGACCATTGATTGCCCCAAGTGGCTAGACTGAAACTCCCGGAGGGCAGGGATCATTTTTACTAACTCCATCGTACACTCTCAAGTGCCTGGTGTTCTGCACACAGAAGACATCAGTACGGTCTTTTGGTTGACTGATTAATTGTTAGCAGCTTCACCTACTGTGCCCTTCGCTGCCTCTTAAAGGCTAAATCTCTCAGTGACTCTTGCTCACACCCGCCGCTTCTCATTCCCCTTCCCTGCCTCAGGCTGCCAAGGAGGAGACCTTGGGGCAGGGCAACAAAAATCCCATCTGCTGTGGTACTTCGGGAGCTCTCCTGCCTAGTTCGTTGGATGGGCGGCAGCTAGGATAGGGCCTGAATCACAGAGTGGGACACCATGCCGGTTGTGTGCAAGTGTGAGACAGGAGCCAGATGCCGGCCTCTCCCGCTCACTGACTTTTTCAAATCCAAGCCGCCGACTGAGACCTATCTACGGCTCTTGTGCTCCTCCTTGCCACGCTGGAAATGAATGCCAGCTCAGCACCGGCTTGGTCTTTCCCCAAAGCCAAGTCTGCATTTCTGTCTAAGCTTAAAATGATGCGTAATCATACTGTTAGAGCCAGACATTAGATGACTTAGAAAGGAAATAGGAGATAGCCTGGCCTACAGTTGGTACTTTGGGGAGGACGTGCCTGTTTTAAGAATTTTACTCTTGAATACCAATGGATAATACGCACCCACACGTGTGTGTGTGGGTCTTTGTGTGTAGGGACTTCATACTTTTGGTGTGTGCTGCAAGAGGGTAACTCTTTGTTGAGCTCCTTTGATCCCCACGGTTTCGTATGAACTACGCACCCAGTCAGTGTTCAAAAACTGAATACCATCGATTGATTTCATGAATGCCAACCGGAAGAGTTATCCAGAGAAACCTGGATGAAACATCAACCACAGCAGCTCCACAAAGAACAGCCTCGATATATACAGGCCACATTGAAAGTACTCAGTGGAACTGAGTGTTCCAGTTAAACTCGATGGGAAGGTGATGCCACAGAGACCAAGATGTGCTAGCAGTGTTCTTAAAATGAGAGTCATCTGGGGAGTCTGGAAGGTGGGTAAGGGGACAAGGAAAAAATAGATAAAGGGGAAACGAGTCAATCTGGTCATCCCATAGATGGCAAATAGAATTCTCCCTCAGGCCCCATTAGGCACAACCAGCACGTAGCTTCTCCCTCAATGGTCCTGTTCATTCACAGATTCAGACAACATCATCCTTCTAGCCTAAGGGATCCATCAGCTGATGGGGGCAGGGCAGTTGGAGAAGAAGAGTGACCATCTGCAGTGGTGGCGGCCCCAGCTTCGGCAGGAGTGGGGAGGAGCAGCCCAGAAGAGAGTTTTAGGGCACGAGAGGCTGGATGGCTGGTTCAGAGCCCAGCCGTGGGCATCATGCCCTTGTTAGCCTCCCTTCCCCATTATCACTAGTTGGAATGACTCGATCTTTACAAACATCAGGTCTTAGCATATTGTGTTATTGCACTGGGCGGTTCGCACACTTCTGTCCTGCTTGGTTTTTGTGGTTCTCCTTGTCCTATTCACCAAAATCTTCTTCCTTTTACTGTGCTTATGCCAGTTCCATGGCAACTGACTCTTCTGTGCTCCCCACAGTCGTAGCCTCTTAAGGAAGCTCACTGTACGCATGGCTCTGATTGGCCCTGAATGGTATTTAGGCACTTACTATGTGGCAAGCACCATACTACCGCTGGGGTAGATAGAAGACAATCAGGTCAGACGCAGTCCCCGACCCACTCTGGGCTCACATCTAACTAAGAGGGAGAAGAGGTACTTAATCCCCACTTTGTACATGAGGAAATTGAGGTGTGGAGAAATTCAATCACTGCCCAAGGTCACACCGCAGGCAAGCCACAGAGTCCTCTGACTCCCAGGCCAGTGCTCTTTTCACTAGGCCATTTCTGAACCCTGTAATGGGAAAAGTGTTCAAGTCCTTCAAGTCTGAAACAGATTTGTGGCCTATTACACATCTGCAATGTCTTCCCACATTGCCCAGACTTTTTCTCTTTTCCATCCGACTGCAAAACCCTGCCTTCCTAGAGGTTTGTTAGAGCACAGGCTTCTCAGCTCTGAGATCTGTTGTGTCCCCTCTGACCACCTAGGTCAGTCACAAGAGACGGAGAGAAGAGAATGTATGAGGAAGGGAGGCCAGGCAGAAACCGGTCAGAATCTGGGCTAGTTGGCCACAGGCTCCAGATGAGCTTCCTGGACCAGGTGAGTCACCGGGAGGCGCCTGGGAGGCCAGCAGAGTGCTAGTGGTGTTTGGGAAGAATGTGGAGAAGTGGGTGAAGGTCAGACAGAGGGCAGGGATGTGTAAATGTGCACATGCCTCATTTGTGTATCTGCCGTAACTTGCCTCACTTCTGCCGGTTCTTGGATTTGCTAAGCCCTGGGGCTCCTCCGCTCCCCGGCCCAAAGGGAGATTGGGTTTGGGCATTGTCTTGGTTGTGATTTCAGGTGGGCTGGTTTGTGGGGCATCCTCTCCCTGACACTGCCCTCCTGTCCCGAAGAGGCCCCCGGAGTCCTCCAGAGTCCCAGGAGGTTGGTGAGCAACATGTCCTCTGAGCACATACAGAGAGGCGAAGTGACCCGCACATGGTTAGACTGCAAGGCAGTGGTGGGACATTAGAACTCGCTACCGTTGAGGCCCTGAGCCATGCTCACTCTTCTCTTAGATGGTGCTTTTGTCTTGCCCTATCTTGGGGAGACTCTAGGACTGTGTGGTCAGTGAAACCCTAGCCCTTTCCTAGGATGAACAGGATGAAGGAACCCGAGAGACAGAGATCTGTGCCCTTAAGTATTAATGAGAGAGGGGGGGCCAGATACTCCCTGGTGCTAGGGCTGATCTGAGCACCTAGATGTCCCCCGACGATCTCAGTTTCTCAGGAGGAATTCGGGCCTTTCCCATATACCTGCAAGCGCATATCCTCCACCTACTGGCCCCTTAACCAGCCTGGGGGAAGTGACCAGGCCAGCTGAGTTCACTCCACCGTGACCTCCTTTGGAGAGGCTTCCTTTGGGCTGGGCAGGACAGTTCTCACCTCCAAAACGGACCGAGGGTGGGCGGGGGCGAAGGAAGGATGTTGTAGAGGGTGTTGAGAAAGGGTTAGATAAACAGCTATTTCATTTGTTATTATTATTATATTATGATGTTGTAAATTCCATGACAGTAAGAGGATCTGCAGCTGGATCTATCCCAGAAAATCAATTTGAGGGCCCCAGAGAGACCCAGCTGCAAGCCTGGAGAGCAAGGGCTGGCATATCCTGGGGAAGCAACAGCATGACCTGGGAGTCAGGGGTTCTAATCCCAGCCCTGCCATTTGCCTGCAGTGTCACCTTGGGTAAGTCACTCTGGCCTCGGTTTCCTCATCTATAAAATGGGGACTCAATACCCATTCTCCTTCCTACTTAATAATGATAATAATGCTAATGATGGTATCGGTTAAGGTCTTACTATGTGCCAAGCACTGTTCTAAGCTCTGGGATATATACGAGGTAATCAGGTTGTCCCACGTGGGACTCCTGGACTTAATCCCCATTTTACAGATGAGGTAACTTAGGCACAGAGAAGTTAGGTGACTTGCCCAAAGTCACACAGCTGCTAAGTGGCGGATATGGAATTAGAACCCACGACCTCCGACTCCCAAGCCCGGGCTCTTTCCACTAAGCCATGCTGCTTCTCGTTCGTTAGTTGGTTAGTTACTTAGACTGTGACCCCTACATTGGGACGGGGACTATGTCAAACCTGGTTATCTTGTATCTACCCTGATGCTTAGCACAGTGCTTGGCCCAAAGTAAGAGCTTAACAAATACTATTATTATTTATCACTATCCAGAACTGTTGGGGAGGTTCGGGCTTGCCCATGGATGGTCACGATCTCCTGAAACAGACTTGACCTTGTGGTCCCTTGCTCTCCTTGCAGCCTTGGGCCGCCAGGCCCACTCACAGCTTTAGCAGCCGGGTTAAATTTAATGACCGCGTTTACATTCTGGCCCTGTGCCCACGGACCTACAATAGGGCAGTAGGTGAGAGCCTTTTATCTTGTTAACCGATCACATCAAACACCCTTTGTGTTTTCCTAGGGCCTGCAGCCACAGTTTGGCTGATGTGATGTTCTCACTGGGTGGCTGCTGTTCCTGCTTCTCCCGATCATTTAAGTCTTATCCCAAATCCGGGGCCGTAAGTGTAGATGGGAGACACTGCGGATGGAGGAAGTGGGTGGAGGGGGGTGGAAGCGCATGGCAGAGTGTGGGCAGATGTTAGACGGCTCCAGGGTATTTGTAGTTCACCCTTGCCTGAAGCCTGCTGGCTCGAAGCTCCAATATATCATGTAACTTGGGCACCTGCTGCTGCTAACAACAATCATCATCATCATCAACTTGATATATGTGAAGTGATTATTTTGTGCCAACCTCATATCGGAGGTAGGTACAAAATAATCAAATTGGACGCAGTCTCTGTCCCACAGGGGGCTCACAATCTAAGGGGGAGGGAGAACGTGTATCGAATCCCCATTTTACAGAAAAGGAAACTGAAAGTCAGAGAAGTAAAGTGACTCGTCCAAGGTTTCACAGCAGGCAAATGGTAGAGTGGGATTAGAACCCAGATCTCCTGACTCCCAGTTCTCTGCTGCTGTGATCAGACTAGCTGATAGCACCCTGGGCTCCGCCTGGCAGCCCCCCAGGAGAAATTCATCTGAACTTGGTGACTCTGGGTGTTGGGGAACACCAGATGCAGTAGGATCCCCAAGTCAGGACTCCCAAGGAATCTCACATGGAGCAGTGGTATTGGCCTCACACCGCTGGACCTAACTGGTTCTAGTGATCCCATTTTCTGGGATCCCAAAGAGGCACTTGTTTTGGTGTCAGGAGTCTCCACCTGTTGTATCCGGGGCTTCCTCGGGGGATTCTTGTCCCCAAGCACCCTGGGTGTTGTAGCGGGCCTGGGCTGCCGGCATCTGAGCTCCTGGGCTCGAGGCGGTGCAGAATGAGTTACCGTATTAAACCCTGCACATTACATCATGCTGCTTGACCGTGTCCCTTGCAAGGACATACCCGGTGGGGCTCTGATCGGGAGACACACACGTCCACCCCCTCCCCCTCCCAGACGTAGCGACACTAAGGAAGGAATGGCTAATTATCAGGAGCTGTCACATGGGGAAGGAGTTTCCAGCCAGGGAGAGGAAGTTATTGGGAAGCAGGAAAGGTTAGATGCTTGAGGAATGGCTACTTCTAGAGAATTCGGGTACTTCTAGAGCTCGGTTTTGGGCTGGGTGGGTGGTCTAGGCCTTTCGGGCCCCGTGAAGGAAGAAGAATGCCATGCCCAATATCCCCTGGGTCCCAGTCCAGTGACCTTTACCACTCCCCTACCCCAAGCCCTCCCTCCCTGGCCTGGAGATGGGCAGTGAAATTGTCCTTCCTTTTCCCCCTTCATGGGCCTGCCTGGGTCCACTCTCCGTGCTTCTTGGACTGATGGATATTGAATCTGCAGAACTGGTGTCGCCGCTGGCCTCCAGCCTCTCTGATGGGTCTATCAGGGCCTGGGAAATCAGGAGAGCCCATCCATCACAGTTATGAGTCCCCTGGGGCAAAGCGACATCAGCGCTCATGTAGCAAAGGACCAGAGCTGGGAGTTCAGCCCAGCTGCCTGCAAACCCTATTGTGTCCCTTTCCTAACTCTTCCATCCGTTCCCTGCCCGCCCCCCCCCCCCCCCACCTCCCCCCGCTTCCCTGCCCAGCCCCCTCAATCCTTGTCATTTCAGCCAACCTTTGCCCAAAGAGCTGCCTTGAAGTGACCTGTAGACCGGCAGGTCATGGGGTCACACCTGGGCCCAGGAGATTAGTTGCCCCGTGACTTCGGAGCGTACTTTATCCTCGGTTTCTTCAGACTCAATTAGCCCCTTCACCGATCCACGTGTGCCTTCCCTAAGGTCTCCTTCAAACCATGCCGCCTATCCCTAAGCCAGCCCGCCCGAGGTGGGGAAAGCACTTAACTTGACATCCACGGTCACTTTGGTGGGTCTCGGTGGTGTTGGGGACATTGATTTTTGTATTACTATCCCTGACAATCCTACTAATAAGATTTCTTTTTTCACTTTTGTCCCCCGTTTCCACTCTCCCTTACTCTTTCAACCTACACTGGACTCTTCGGTCGGACCTTGATTACATGTCTCATTGATTTCGTTCAGCTATTTATTAATGCACTAATTAGTATATTCGTTTAAGGGAGAGTGACACGAGGGTTGCTTTTTTTTCCCTTTCAGTACAGAGGTGTAGGTTAATGGAAAGCCCTATTTATCTCATTTTGATGTCTGGTGAGAACTGTACTTGTTTTGGGAATTGTTCGAAAGACACGGTTGAGTTTTTCCCACGACTTGTAAGCCTCATTGGTTGGCAGGGACATATCACACCCGGGAAAGGTGAAATCTAGTCTCCTATTGGGTTTTCCATCCCCCCGCATATGTATGTCCCAGGTTAGAGACCGCCAATGGAAGCACAAACACCCCTCTGTGAATGCTACCCTGTTGGCTCAGTGGAAAGAGCACGGGCTTTGGAGTCAGAGCTCGTGAGTTCGAATCCCAGCTCTGCCACTTGTCGGCCGTGTGACTGTGGGCAAGTCACTTAACTTCTCTGTGCCTCAGTTCCCTCATCTGTAAAATGGGGATTAAGACTGTGAGCCCCATGTGGGACAACCTGATTCCCCTATGTCTACCCCAGCGCTTAGAACAGTGCTCGGCACATAGTAAGCGCTTAACAAATACCAACATTATTATTATTATTATTCTCTATCTCATGGATTTCTTTTTTTAAAGGGGTATTTGTTAAGCACTCACTATGTTCCAGGCACTATACTAAGTGCCGGAGTAGACTATTCAGGTTGGATATTATCCATATCCCACGTGGGGCTCACACTCTTCATCCCCATTTTACAAATGAGGTGACTGAGACCCAGAGAAGTTAAATGATTCACCCAAGGTCACACGGCAGACAAGTGGTGGAGCTGGGATTAGAACTCAGGTCCTCGGATTCACAGCTCGTGCTCTTTCCACTAGGCCACGCTGCTTCCTGGATTGAACTTGTTGTTCTCAAACTCCTCTTCACTCCTAGCTAATAATAATAATGTTGGTATTTGTTAAGCGCTTACTATTTGCAGAGCACCGTTCTAAGCTCTGGGGTAGATACAGGGTAATCAGGTTGTCCCACGTGAGGCTCACAGTTAATCCCCCTTTTACAGATTAGGTAACTGAGGCACAGAGAAGTTAAGTGATTTGCCCACAGTCACACAGCTGACACGTGGCAGAGCCGGGATTCGAACTCATGATCTCTGACTCCCAAGCCCATGCTCTTTCCACTGAGCCATGCTGCTTCCTAGCTAAACAGAACATGCTGCACAATGTTGTGTGCTCCTTACTGGTTCACTCCTTCCCCACCCAGTACCAGGCTAGGTGGTCTGGCTTGCTCCGGGGCGCCCTTTATCGGCCGTAAGAGGACTGTATCAGGCTGCTGAGACGATAGGTGACCTGTTCACACCAGATCTCTCTGCTTCTTTTTTTCGGTTTTGTGTTTTTTTTGTAAATAATCGTATTTGGTAAGCGCTTACTATGTGCCAGGAACTGTTTTAAATGCTGGGATAGATACAAGCTAATCAGGTTGGACACAGTCCCTGTCCCACATGGGACTTAGTCTTAACCCTCATTTTGCAGATGAGGTAAATGAGATATAGAAAATTATGTGCCCAAGGTCACACAGCAGACACATGGCAGAGTCGAGATTAGAATCCAGGTCCTCTGTGGCTTAGTAAAAAGAGCACGGGCTTGGGAGTCAGAGGGCATGGGTCTAATCCCTGCTCTGCCAGTTGTCCGCCTTGCGACCTTGGCCGAGTCACTTTACTTCTCTGTGCTTCATTTACCTCATCTGGAAAACGGGAATTAAGACTGAGAGCCCACGTGGGACAACCTGATTACTTTGTATCTACCCCAGTGCTTAGAACAGTGCTTGGCACATAGTAAGCATTTAACAAATACCATTATTATTATTATTCTGACTCCCAGGTCAGTGCTTTATTCATTAGGCCACGTTGCTTGACTTGAGCCTCTCCTCCAATGGAGAGAAAGGCCGAGGTATATTAAAGAATAAAACATCTGTCAGGAAGCCCCCTTGGAGACAAATCCCTTCCTTCTTTCCCCAGGTTATGAGTCACTGGCCTATCTTCGCTCTTCCTGGGTGATTGTGTGGCGTGTGCTCAGAACTGTTTATTTGTGATTTTTAAAGCAATTTACAAGGTAGGGCTGCTTTCTCTGCTCAACAAGAGGAGAAGTGAAGGGACCCTGTGGCCTGAGCGGGAATGGGGTGGTCTAGTGGATAGAGTACGGGTCTGGGAGTCAGAAGGTCATGGGTTCTAATCCCGGCTGCACCACTTGTCTGCTCTCTGACCTTGGGTAAGCCACTTCACTTCTCTGTGCTGTGATGTGCTGTGATGTTCCCTCGTCAGTAAAATGGGGATTACGACCGTGAGCCCCATGTGGGACTAGGACTGTGTCCAACCTGATCACCCCGTATCTACCCCAGTGCTTATAATAATGTTCGGTACATAGTAAGCACTTAACAAATACCATCATTACTTAATATTATTAAGAAGCTGCAGAATACAATTCTCTTCCTTGCCCGCCCTGTTTCAAGGCAAGCGTGTGTGGCCGGGGGTGGGGATGAAGTAAGACATTGGTGACTTGAAGGTCAGAGGTGAAGTTGGAAGCCGCCATGCTCTGTGCGTTTGCTTCCCCTGAGTTTATCGTTGCCCAGGAACCAGGGGCCATAGGCTGGCAAGGTTTTAAAATAGAAAGCGCAAGGGAGAAATGAAAGCGAAGAGATCATGTGACAAGGTTGACTAGGGGGCGTGTGCGGATCACTGAGGTGGAGCCCTTAGGCAGGACTTGCCCAGAGAAAGCTGGGTGGGGGAAGGGGCCAGCTGACCAAGGGGCCAGCTGAAGATTGGGAGGCCCAGGAAGCTGAAGCAGGCATGGAGGGAGCTTACAGAGAGAGTGTGGAGCCGGAGAAGATCTTCAGCAAAGACTGACATCCTGAGGTACGGAAGGGCCTGGAAAAAAGAAGGGTGTGAGTGTGTGTGAGTGACCCAAAGACGTGTGTTGTGGGGGAAATGGGTTTTTTTGTTTAAGCTCTATCTCCTTCACCCACCCGGGGGGTGAGGCTGGAGTGGCTGAAGGAGTCAGAACACCTAGCTTCCAGAGGCTGTTTGCCAAATGAGGGGCTTCAGTGTTTGGGGTGTGATATTCATTTCTCCCTCTTTTTTTGCTTACTTAATGCTTACTGTGTGCCAGACACTGTACCCAGCACCGGGGTAGATTCAAGCCAATCAGGTTGTACGCAGTCCATTTCCCACTCGGGGCTCACAGTATGAATTCCCATTTAACAGATAGGTAACTGAGGCCCAGAGAAGTGAAGTGACCTGCCCAAGTGAAAGCTTGCAAATCTGTCCTGGATCGGAGAAAATGAGACTGGGCTTTGTTTTTGACTGCAACTCTGACCTGAGGACTCGAGAATGCGGGTGAATCATTTCCCACAAACTCATACCTCCTCTAGACTGTAAACTTATTGTGGGCAGGGAACGTATCTACCAACTCTGTTATATTGTGCTTTCCCAAGTGATTAATATAGTGCTCTGCGCACAGCAAACTCCCAGTAAGTACGATTGATTGACGGATTGGTCACACGGCCGGCAAGAGGCAGAGCCGGGATTAGAACCCAGGTCCTTTTGACTACCAGGCCTGTGGTCTTTCCACTAGCCACACCGCTTTCCCCTACAGCGCTTCCGCCGCCACCCCCCCACGCCAGCCACAACGCTTAATGAACATATCTTTAGACTAGCTGTAATTTATTTTAAATAAATAAATAAATAATATATTTATTGTATATTATTGATATATAATAATTAATACAGGAGCCTCCCCTCCTAGAGTGAAAGCTGCTTGAGAGCAGGGATCGTGACCAGAAACTCTTTTGAATCGTACTCTCCCAAGTGCTTAGTGCGGGGCTCCGCACACAGTAAGGGCTTGATAAATACCATTAATCAGTCGGCTGATACACGATCAGCTCAGAGCAAATGCTGGTCTGCCTTGTGTGGAGGTGGAGGCGGGGGGTCCCAGCGTACCCCAGTGGTATCCTAAGACTAGAAAGTAATGGAAGGAAACAAGGCTTTGAATCTCCCTGTCATAACCTGAGGGTGACTGCCCATTTCCCGTGCCTTCATGGACCTTCTTAGTTTCTCCAAAGAGGTTCCCTGACCTGAGGTTTCACACTACGATAGCCGCTGATAGCTCCCAAGGATAACCGGATTCTCCTTTGCCAACGCCCACCCAATTCCAGTACAGACAGAGGGCAGGCCAGCTGGAAAACAGACTGGCTGGTATGAAACTGGACAAGTGGCCACCCTATATCGCATTCCAGTGTATGGCATGACTTCACCAGCTGCTTATGTTTTGTAGTCGAAAACTTTTTTTTCGAACTCTCCAGTGTCTTCCCTCGTAACTCAGCTCTTTTTCCGAAGCCCTAGCATCCAGCGGCCATTGGAGAAGGCTTTGTCTGGGGTTCTACAGGATGCGGCCTCCAGTTTTCCCTCTCTGTTCTTTTGACTCCTTGTCCACCGTTCCGGCCGCCCTTGCCCAGGCTCCTCGCCGGCCCCTGGGCGGCCTTTGTGCTCAGGTTGGCTGGCCTATTCTGAACACTGAGTTTCATCTCCGCTGGTGATCCGTTGTTGTGACCACCCAGAGAGGTGGCTGCCTCTGCTACCTGTCCTGAAGACAGAGAATAACCCAGCTGCTTAGGAGGTCAGGTCCTGGCCAGTTTGCCATTGTGGTGGCTCTTTTTCAGTTCCTGCAAATAGCAGGCAGTCCTGAGGGGAAAAAAACGCATCCTGGAGCTACTCAGATTGTGTTGGGCATGTGGGTAAGAGGGTACGACCCTCCTACATCTCCTCATTTTGTTATCCTGAGGATGCTAACAGATGCACACCATGGGTGAAGCAGTCACAGGGAATGGAAAATGGAGAGAACAAACAACTGGGCTTGCTTGAAGAGATTCTGATATTGATCCCAATAGTCAAAAATGAGCCCCTGTCTCTCCACTGTTTCTTGTGACCTAGTGGAAATAACTCAGGCCTGGGAGTCAGAGGTCCCGTATTCTAATTTTGGCTCTCCCACTTGCCTGCTGAGTGACCTTGGATAAATCGCTTCACTTTTCTTTGTCTCAGTTTCCCCTTTGGTAAAATGGGGATTCAATACCTGTTTTCCCTCCCTCTTAGACTGTGGGCCCCATGTGGAACAGGGGCTGTGTCTGATCTGATTGTAGAGAAGCAGCATGGTTTAGTGGATAGAGCACTGGCCTCGGAGTCTGAAGGACCTGGGTTCTAATCCCAGCTCCACTATTTTCATTCATTCAATAGTATTTATTGAGCGCTTACTATGTGCAGAGCACTGTACTAAGCGCTTGGAATGTACAAATCGGCAACAGATAGAGACAGTCCCTGCCCTTTGACGGGCTCACAGTCTAATCGGGGTATGTCTGCCGTGTGACTGCGGGCAAGTCACTTCAGGCGTCTGGGCCCATCTGTGAAATGGGGATTAAGAGTGTGAGACCCAAGTGGGACAGACACTGTGTTCAAATTGACTGTAACCCCATTGTGGGCAGGGAATGTGACTGTTTATCACTATACTGTACTCTCCCAAAAACTTAGTATAGTGTTCTGCACACAGGAAATGCTCAGTAAATACAATTGAATGAATGGATGATTAACTCATATCTACCCCAGTGCTTAGAACAGTGCTTGGTGTATACTAAGTGCTTAACAAGTACCATTATTATTATTATTATTATTATTACCCCAGTCCTTAGCACAGTGCTTGTCACATAGTAGCACTAAATGTATACCACAGTTATTATTAAATTATTCTATTTTACTTTTCTGTGGTTGCTTCCTTTTCTCTGCTAGTGAAGCTGAGTGGCTCAGCTTGACTTTCTTTTGTTATCTTATTTTCCCCCCTGATTCTGAATGTCTGGCCCAGTGGTTTTCCCATTCAGAGAGATGCTTAAATCATTTGAAATCACTTTCCTTGGTCTCATTTCTTCCTCTTCTCTCTCTTCCCTCCCTGTTTTGGCTCTTCCAAATAGATCTTAGAAACACTTCATGCCAGTTTCTGAACATTTGCCTGCTCATCATCTTTCTGAGACTAATGTTTGGCCCCAAGTTACTGGAGCTCCTCACCAGCCCAATCCTCTTATCTGGAGTGTTCTTTACCCAGAAACTCTTGAAATGGCTTCCCGCTGGAAAGCCCAACACTAGAAAGCCACTGCTGTCATTTTGTGGGGTTTTTTTTTTCTTTCCCCTTTGGCTGTTTCATTTCCTTCCATTTCCTTCACTCATTGGGCTCCAGCTGTGCAACATGTGGAACTCAGAGGCCTGGCAAACTGGAGGAGAGTGATCAAGCTGACTGAAAACCTGCATTGGAAAACTGAATTTCCCAAATTCAGGCCATACACACTTGATCCTCACTTCTTTCCCCTAGAGAGGATCTAGGTCTCTCTCTGTCTTTCTCTCTCTCTGTGCTGGGGCACTGGAGAGGTGAATACAATCTGGGGTGAGGAGGGTGGGAGCGGGAGAGATAGAGAGAGAGCAAGAGAGAGAGAAAGAGAAAAAGGGAGAAAGAGAAAGAAACATCAATCTCTGTCATCTTCCCTCTCAATTTTTCTGCCTTGGCGGAAAATAGTAACACTTGGGTCGTGGTGTTTTCCCGGCTTCTTCGGGAGCAGCAGCGTCTGTTCTTCCACACTGATCTTGCCCAGGAAATGGCTGGTAGAGACAGTCCTGTCACTGCTGCTACCAGGAAAGAAAACCAGTGAGAAATTAAAGAGATTTTGTCCACTTTTACCTTTGTCGTGTTCTCCCAGGAGCTTAGTACAGTTCTCTACCCGCAGTGTTTAGTCAATCAATCCGTCAATGGTATTCCTTGAGCGCTTACTATGAGCAGAGCACTGTACAAAGCTCTTTGGAGAGTATGATACAACAGAATTAGTGGGTATGTTCCCTATCCTGCTCAGTAAATGCTACTGATTTGATTGCATCCCCCAGACAGGTTGTGGTGTAGGAAGGAGGAATGTTGTGTGTGTGTGTGTGTTTATATGTGTGTGTGTTTATGTGTGTGTGTGTTTATATGTGTGTGTATGGGCACGCGTGTCCTAGGAAGATGCAAGTCAAGGATGGAAGACGGGCCCTTCCCCTGTGACTTCGGCCTTGTTCCACCCAGTTGGCCCATGGTGGGTGTCTAACCTAGTTGGAAGTGTCTCTGCTGAGAGAAGCTGTCAGAGGGATTCAGGGGGATCCATTAGGACAGGAGGTTTCAGAGAAGGTATCTTAGGGGCGGCAGATTTCCAAAATGCCTTCTGTTCTTTAAACGGCCTGGAGGTATTCTTTCCTTGCAAACCTACAGGCCTAGCGGAGAGATGGGCTCTGGGAATCCACCAGGGAATATGGCACCCTCTCACTCTAGCTCTGGAGGGACGCTGGCAACTGAGAATGAAAAGGCAGCCGCAAATCAAGATTGTGAGTAGGATGTGGGAATCGGCTAGGGCTGCCTTGCTTTATCTGCAGCATGTTCAGCTCAGATCAGGGACTTTGCCAGGAATTTATTTATGAAATTAAGCAGTTCTGCCTTGAAATTTTTTACTTTAATTTTTATCTCCCAGCCCCCTGTAGGGGGAAGCAGGAGTGATTTTTTCAAAGTTAGCTAATTTGATACTTTATATACTCTCTCTCTCTCTCTCTCTCTCTCTCTCTCTCTCTCTCACACACACACACACACACACACACACACACACACACACCCCCAAGCTTTCTCTTTTACCCTCTCTTACCCAGCTATTTCCTCCTTTTCCTTGATGAAGCATTTAATTTCAGCCCCTCTCTTGACACATATTTTTTCTTCTTTTTCCTTACCTTGGTCTTGTTACATTTTTAATTCCAAATTAATGTGACTGCAGGTCAAGCTGACCCCCACTGCCACCCCATTCTCAAATTCTTCATCAGAAACCAAACTATATCTGAATGGCCTGTGGTGAGGTGTGCTCCTTCTTGTTTTTTCAGCACTTTTCCTTGAGCGTGACTTTTTTTTATGATATTTCCTAAGCATTTACTATGTGACAGGCACTGTACTAAATGGGGTATAGAAAAGCTAATCAGGTTGACAGTCCATGTCCCACCTGGGGCTCACAGTCTTAATCCCCATTTTGCTGATGAGGTAACTGAAGCACAGAGAAGTTAAGTGCTCTACCCAAGGTAACCCAGCAGATAAGTGGCAGAACCGGGATTAGATCCCGGATCATCTGACCCCAGGCCTGTGCTCTTCCCCCTAGGCCATGCTGCTTGTTTGCGGTAAAGCTTAATTCACTTCCAGTGAGGTTGAGGGGTTGAGAAACAGAGAAAAAGGAAGAGAAAGAGTCATCATTAGAGACATTTTACAGACAACCGAGAAGAAGAGAAGAGGAGTGAGTTGTCTGGGATTGGACTTCTAATGAGAAATTGTTGAAAACCTGCCTCCTGAAGCTAAATCTTTGACTTGAAAATTGTATATCAGTGTCTGGGAGAGCTGCTAGTCAAGGCCAATGTGAAATGTCAGTTTTTCCTTTTTCTACTGACTCGTCTTAGGTTTGTGTCTTTTCCCCACAACCTTTCTGATTCTGACAAAGGCACAGAGACATGTGCTGGCAGTTAGATTGGGTTGGATGCTAAATATAAAACCAGTACAGTTACTACGGCTACGACTACTATTACTATTAGGGGAGGCAGCGTGGCATAGTGAGTAGACCGTGGGCCTGGGAGTCAGAAGGTCATGGGTTCTAATCCCAGCTCTGCCACACGTCTGCTGTCTGACCTTGAGCAGATCACTTGACTTCTCTTGGGGCTCGGTTACCTCATCTGCAAAATGCAGATTGAGACTGAGAGCCCCACACGGGACACTGATTTACCTGCATCCACCCCAGCGCTTAGTACAGTGCCTGGCACGTGGTAAGCGCTTAACAGATACCACTGTTATGATTAGTGGGTGGGATAGGTTGTGGGATTTTGAACTGAGTATTTTAGGTTTCCAAGTCATTTCCCATCACGACTGTGTAAAACAATCTAGAATTTGGAGTGTTGGAAACCAGGGCTGAGGACCAGTGGCCTCAATATCCCTGTCATCTGAAGCTCTATGGGAATGTCAGAGCAGACCAAAACTCAGGGAAAACGGAGAGTTTGGCTGGTGGTTATTAGGAAGTACATCTAATTTGCTCCCTTCCTGTAGGTACCCAGCCTTCTGCTGAGTTTCCTCCTCTCCTGGGTTCAGCCTCTCTGGGAGGGGCAGGGTCAACCTCTGCTGTCACTCACTCATGGTCAACCTCTCCATGAGTGACAGCTCCCCAGGTGGACTGCAAAGTTGTGGAACTCCTGGAGTCTCACGGGGGGCCTGCAGTTCCTGGGAGGGGCAGCTGGAGGATTCTGTCTCTGTGAGTGACAGAAGGAGGGAGACAGAAGAATGGGAACTTTGTATGAAAGCTTCCTGCTGTGGCTTGACGTCTGGACAATCACTGATATTTGTTGAATGCTTACTGTGTGCAGCGTACGTTACGAAGCACTTTGTAGATTATAATACAACAGAGCAGGTAGACATGTTCCCTGCCCACATATTGGAAAATGGAAACCGACTGCCCTCTGTGGGATAGAGTGATGGTGGACAATAACATCATCATCATCATCATAATCATAATAATAATGATCCTAGGTGTAGCTGTAAGTCTTTACAGTATGCCAAGCCCTCTACTAAGTGCTGGAGGAGATACAAGATAATCAGGCTGGACACAGTCCTTTAGACTGTAAGCTCATTGTGGGCAGGGAATGTGCCTGTTTGCTGTACTCTCCCAAGTATAGTGTTCTGCACACAGTAAATGCTCAATAAATACGATTGACTGACTGACTCTCTCACATGGGACTCACCGTCTAAGTAAGGGTGAGAACAAATATCGAATCCCCATTTTACAGGCGAGAAGACTGAGGCACAGAGAAGTGAAGCGACTTGCCCTTGGTGACACATCCGTCAAATGGCGGAACGAGGATTAGAACCCAGGTCCACTGACTCCCAGGCCCATGCACCTTCCACTAGGCGCCGGTGGGCGGGTGAGGGATGGAAATATGAGAGGACCCACAACGCAGGAGGCGAGCACTCAGCTCCCAGCCTCTCTGCCTGCCTCAGCAGCTCCCATTTAGACGTTAAATTGCACGCAGCGGTCGTTGGTCTATTTAAAGTGTCCTCGAAAATGGCACTCAAGTATGTAACACGGCTATTGCACTGACGTGGATGAGGTATTTATGGAGAGGCTGTCTCTCTTTTTTTTGGATAGGGGTTTATAACTAGAGGCTGTTAAATGACACTTGCATTGTAAAAAAAAGAAAAAAACACTCCACTATCTCTTTCTCCATCTCTCTATCTAGTCATAATCTCCCTGGTTATTTCCCGCACCAGCCCACTTCCCCTTCCATCGGCACCCAGAGCTCATGGAAGATGACCTGGGGCCGATATAAGTTGGGGCAGGAATTGTCCAGAGTAGTAAGAATAATTGCCATTTAGGCTATTAGCATTCTAGGGATGTGCTCTTGCTGGGCTTGCTCTCCACCTCGGTTTGACAGCTTAATGGTTTGTGGGAGAAGGAGTGTTTTAACAGACTCTTCGCTACCTATTGTGAGAGGAGGGACTGGGTGAGGAGAGGAGCTGGCCTGTCAGGGGGAAAGTGGCTTCGGGAAGGAGATGTGGGTGACCAGGACAAGGGTTAGACTCGAGTCCTAGGGCTCAGGTTGTACTCTTTTCTTTAAATTCGGCTATTAGTTCTTCTCATTGGAGCCCTCTGTCTGGTCTGGCCTCTAAAGGACCAGCTAGGGCAACAAGCCCAATTCTCCCTTGACCTAAGATTTCCCTGTAGCTCCCAACATCCCAACATTAAGATCACATCTCCTCCAAAAGGCCTTGCCTGATTAAGCCCTCTTTTCTCTGACTCGCTTTCACTACTGCCTTGCCTATGCACCACAACCTTTGGACACTTGATATTCTTCCCATCCCCAACCCCACAGCATTCATATACATATCTTTAAATTATATATTATAAATGATTTATTCATATTAATGTCTGTCTCCCCATCTAGTCTGTAAGTGTGTTTTGGGTAGGGAACGTATCTGCTAATTCTGATGTATTGTACTTACTGAAGTGCCTAGTCCAGTGCTGCGCACTTAGTAAGCCCTCAATCAATACAGTTGATTGATTCCCAACATCCTCAAGATCCTGCCTTTTCCCTCCACTTTCCTGCATAAAACAACCCCCAACCTCTTCTCCTCTCAATTTGGGAAGCTTCCACTGGTCCGTTACCCCCGACCCCAGGCCCTGTTGGTACTGTGGATCTCTGCCTGGTCCCAGGAGATAACTGGAGACCCCCAGATATCTCAGTGGTGAACGGTGGCTGATGTCCAGGGGATATCCATTTACTCCCATCACCATGGCCGTTGACACATGTTGAGATTTCCCTCAATCAATCAATCCTATTTATTGAGCACTTACTGTGTGCAGAGCACTGTACTAACCTCTTGGGAGAGTACAACCTAACAGTATAAAAGAGTTGGTAGACACATACCCTGACAACAAAGAGCTTACAGTCTGCATTGATTCTCTTCCAGGTCATTTATGGAGATGGTAAACAGAACCGGCCCTAGCACTGGTCTCTGGAGGATTCCCCCATTTACACATATCCACCCTTAAAAGCCTTTGTTTCCTGTTTTTTAGCCAGGTTTCTGTACATTACCTCTAATCCAGTGACTTCAGCCTGACCTAGTGAGAAGCAGCATGGCCTAGTGGAAAAAACACCGGCTTGGAAGTCAGAGGACCTGGGTTCTAATGCCGGCTCTGCCGCTGACCTGCTATGTGACCTTGAGCAAGTCATGTAACTTCTCTGGACCTCAGTTCCCTCATCTGAAAAATGGGGATTCAATTACCTGTTTTCTCTCCTACTAGGAGGATGTGAGCCCCATGTGGGATTATCTTGTATCTACTCCAGAACTTAGTACAGTGCCTGGCACGAAATGAACACTTAACAAACACCACAATTATTATTTCTCAGATTTTTAAAACAAAGTTTGAGATGGAATCTTTCAAAGACCTTTTGAAAAATAAAGGCATATTTTATCCACCGATTCCCCTCTATCCACAAGCTTGTTGCCCCCAACAGTGAACTCCAGTAGATTCCAAAGGCATGGTTTTCTAATAATAATTATAAAAATTGCAACATATGTTAATTGCTTATTATTATCCAAGCATTGTGCTAAGCGTGAGGATAAATACAGTACGATCAAGTCAGATACAGTCTATGAGGGACAGAGAGCAAGTATTTTATCCCTGTTTTACAGATGAGGAAGGTAAGGCCCATAGAAGTTAAATGACAGCTCAAGGTCACAGAGAAAGCCCGTGGTGGAGCCAGGCTAATAACCCAGGTCTCCTGACTCACAATACTATGCTCTTTCCATTAGGCATTGCTGCTTTTTGGCAGGAGAGGTGATAGATCTCTTAGAGGACCCATCTTGTTTTCCCCTTCAGAGTTTATGTTTTCTAATATATCACCAAGGCAAAATTTAATTAGTGATCCTATTAATTTTCCAGGTTTAGAAGTGAGATTTACCAGCTTATATTTTTCAGGATCACCCCCAGAAACCTATTTGTAGATGAAAATTGTCTTGGCAATCCTGCTAAACCTTGGGCACAGAGGCTATTTGCAATGATAGGTTACACTTTTCCCTGGAATTCTACAACTCACCATCCAAATTCCTTGAGAGTGCACTGCTGGATGTCATCCAGTGATTTGTTTTCCCCGTTTATCAATTTGATCTAAAACATCCTGTGTGACCACCCCAATTTGATTCAGTCCTTCTAATCTGCCTGGGAATCTCTCTAACGTCTTTCTCAATAAGGCTCAACTAAAGAATTCGTAGTCACTCAATTCTTTCCTTTTCGAACTGTCAATCAAATAATGATATTTATTGAGTGTTTACTGTGAGAAGAGCCCTGTATTAAGTTCTTGGGAGAGTGCACTACAGCAGAGTTGGTAGACATAACCCCTGCCCTCAAAGAGCTTATAGACTATGCATCTCTGTGTGTCGTTTACCTCATGATTGTCAAGTGATCTCACTGATAGATTTGGAAAATATTTTGTTAGAAACTTTGGCATCTCTTGAAAGATGTTCTTTCAAAATCCTCTTGGGCTTAATTTCCTTCTAGTTTTCATGGACTTCCTTATTTTCCGGAGAGGGTTTCGTGAGAATGTAAGCTCCTTAAAGGCAGGAATATGTTACTTCTTTATTGTGGACTTACCAAGTGCTTAGTTCAGTGTATTGCACCAAGTGGACACTCAATCAAGGCTACTGCTATTATTTTCTATTTTTTTAAATAACAATATCCCCATGACATATGCTTTGAGTTGAAGAGTTAGTCATGTATGGTTTCTATAGCATCACCTGATTTTTTTGTTCTTTGGTACCCTTTTCTCCTGAATCTCCAGGCTTCTAGTACATCCTTTTTTGGTTACTCCTTTTAACCTCTATCCAACTAGGGTTCTGGGGCTTTTTTAAAACATAATTTTCTTTTCTACAGTTAAATCTTTTTGGATATTTTTTCCTGGCCTTCCCCACCCCAACAAGAATGTAACACTTTATTGAGTTGTGGTTTCTCTTGCCCAGAGGCTCTCCTACTTACAGCTCCTGTATCAGAACCTGTCCACGACTCTGAATGAATCCAGGATATTATGTTTCTTTTATGATGAACTGTTCTAGGAGACTGACTGACTGACAGGCTGGCTTGCAGACCTCTGCTACTGTGGGGGGGAACTGAATTGCTGGATGGGTCAGGGTGACGGCTATGTGCCCCACGTCCACTAGACAAACTGGTCTCTAGGGAAGGATTTTCTCCTCCGCTGGCTTGATAAAAGATGCAGGGGGCAGCTAGCGAGGCCACTGTGTTCCTGGCTTTGGCCGTGACTGGCTGTGCATCCCCCTGTGAAATTGACAATAAAGGATCCTGGCTGAGAGAATGGTTTCATCCAGATAAAAAAAGTCCCACCTTTCAGCTTCTATTCATTCCACCCATTTTCTCTCCTGTCCCTTTTCACACCTCACTCTCAGAGGACTAGTTGGTCATGGATTTGCACTCTCACTGTCTCTGTCTCTGTTTTTTTCTCTCTCTCTCCTTCCTCCCTGTCCTCTTTCTCCACCCACCAAATCAGGGATGTGGGATTGGAGCCAAAGTTCCTAGACCACTGTCGGATCTCATCTTGGCTGAGCAAGGGACATTTCCCTCCTCAGGTCACGGGGGAAGCAATTAGTACATTTCTCCTCCACAAGCCTTTTGGCAGGGGTGGGTGTTGGGACTTAATCAATCAATCAATCAATAGTAGTTACTGAGTGCTTACCATGTGCAGAGCACTGTACTAAGTGCTTGAGAGAGTGCAACATAACAGAGTTGGTAGCCACGTTCCCTGCCCGCAAGGAGTCTACAGTCTAAAGGGGCAGGCAGACATTAATATAAATTAAGGCTATGTACATAAGTGCTGTGGAACTGAGGGTAGGTTGAATAAAGGGTGCAAATCCAAGTCGCAAGAGCTACACAGAAGGGAGAGGGAGTAGGGGAAATGACGGCTTAGTTGGGCACATAGTAAGCCCTTTTATTATTATCATTATTATCATTATTATTATTATTATCATCATCATGCCAAAGGCTTCATTTCCCCTTCTGGAAAGACTTCATCTTCCCTGGTGGATTATCTGACTTCCGAAGTCAATCCATTCTTTAATTGAGTTATTTTCCCCTGCCTCTTCCAGAAACGGCCTCTTGGGGGGTTCAGAGACGAGCGGGGAAGTGGGGAGGAGGAGGGGCCGGAGTGGGCCCTGGGATGGCTGGACTGTGGCATAGAGGTGTGGATCCAGCTTGGTTAGGTAGGAAGAAGTACATTTCCAGTGTCACCTTAATTTCACCTCCTTCGTTTTGCGGGATAGACCATCTTCGATTCCTTGCTTCATTTTCCTTGGGGCTTGGGTGGTGTTTGCTATTTGTAGGAGGTTGCAGGGTGAATTTCCAATTTCCCCTTTCCCTTATTGGACACACCTCTGCCCTCAGTCCTCAGTTGGCTTTCATCATGGTCTCTAGCTGCGACCTGAACTCTGACCCAGGCTTAAGGCAAAGGATCAGACCCAACTAGCGAGAGGGAAACCAACAGCCCAGCCGGCGTCGTCATGCCCCTCCAGGGCCTTCGTGCCTCCTATGTGGTTATCAGCTTATGCCATAAAGATCAATCGATCGATCGGTTGTACTGATTGCTCTGCACCATCCTGAGTGCTCGAGAGAATTCAATATAATAATACGACCTAGTTGGTAGACATGTTCCCTGCCCACAACGAGCTTACAATCTAGAAGAAGAGTGACCATCTCTCCAGAGAGGGCCAGAGACCCGGTGTCCTGGCCACCCTTGTCAGCCTTGCAGTCTGCTGGCACACGACAGTGTGTTTGCCTTTCCAGGGCGAGGAGGGTGAGGCCCTCTGTGAAGTCAGCAGGGTATCAGCAGAGACTGTAAGCCCGTCAATGGGCAGGGATTGTCTCCATCTGTTGCCGAATTGTACATTCCAAGCGCTTAGTACAGTGCTCTGCACATAGTAAGCGCTCAATAAATACTATTGAATGAATGTGGCACAGTCAGTTTTCAGACATGCTTTTCTCCTCATTCTCCATCCTTGTTTTTCATCCTTTCTCCTTTGACATTTCCAAGTCCTGTGATGCCATGGCCCTAGAATCCCCATCTTGGGGAGTTTTCAATTGGTTGAACCCAAAGCACTAGGATGCAGATCAGGACAAAATTAAATAACAGTAATAGTGGTATTCACTTACTGTGTGGTAACTGGTCAGTCACAGTCCCTGTTTAAGGAGAAACATATCCCCATTTTGCTGATGGGAAAATGAAGCACAGAGAAGTCAAATGAGACTTGCCCGAGGTCACACAGATAGACAAGTGGGAGAGTCAGGCTTAGGATAAAAAAACAAGAAAAATGAAGTAAGAGGGCAGGACTCTGTACCCCTGAGTTACTGGGAGATCCTCTTGGATGGGCTTTGGGCTCGCTCTTCTGGGCCCCTCCTCCCACACCTAGCCTGGTCCCAGGCCATCTGACCTTTCTCCCTCCACTTACCCAGCTTTGGGGAAGAAGGCAGCAAGGCCCAACCCCCTGGTAGGAGCTATGAATTTTTAATCCCTATTTAGTCCCTGGCTCATCCCCACAACCTCACCGAGTCACTTGCCCTCTTCTGAGTTTGGTTTCCTCATCTGGAAAAGAGGGGAGTCCCCCCAGTGGACCTCGAGGGGACACCATTCGAGGGAACCGGTCGAATATAACTCTGATTTCCACGCACGGAAATTCTGGTCAGTTTGGTCAAGCCCACCCTCTGCTGGACGGGTGGCAGCCACCAAGTCAGGGGTCTGGACTCTACCTTCTGCTCTGCCTCTGCTCCTTGCTTTGGTCTTCAGATTTCCATTTCTGTGAGTTGTTTTTTTCACGAAAGTAGAAGCGATAATCCCTCTCTCCACTTCTCCTCCCAGGGATGTTATGAGAATGAGTGAAGAAACATGTGCAGTGTTGCCAACTCTGGGCAGAAAGAGGCTTAGATACATTCAAAGAATCATCACCACCGTCATCATCTATCTTGTTATGATTCTTATCATTTTTATCATCATTACTAGAACGGTTACTAGTAAAACTCCTTCCTGTGGGTCCGCGTCCTCTCTTCTGGTCTGTTTTCAGTTTTAGAATCGGTATCCTTTGAGGGGAAGTGTCTTGTCTTCTTTTGATATAGTTATCGGGCACTTAATAGATAGCAATTTAATCTTGGCTGGGCAAGGGACAACCCAACCCCGGACGAGGGTTGAGAAAATCATTGAGATGAGAGCCAACCTACTCAGGTAAAACATCTTTCTGGAGGGAGGCGGTGACCACACGACTTTCTACAGCCTTTTTTATTTTTTTTTAAAGATCGAGAATATAACTCTTGCAGCTTCCGGCGGAGGCAGAGACTTCTGCCAAGATTTCAGGCGTGCAGCTGAAATATGTTTTGTATTTTACAAGCCTTGGCTCATCGCAGAATTAAATAGCACTAATTACATGAATATAGACTTCAGCAAAGCAGACAACTGTTCGTTTCCTGATTTTCCCTGCAGTGAAGAAAGGGGGTGGGGGTGGGGGTAAATGGGGCTGGGGGCTGGGATGGGAGCTCACCCACCTGACATCATGTGGCAATAGAAACCCTGTCATTTGGCCTGAATGAGCACAAAAATAGCTCACTTCCTTGCCGTGCTACTGTTTGATGGAATTATAGGTTTCTTTGAGTCAGTCCCCCAGTGCTGAGAGGCTGGAAGGTGTATTTTTGAGAGTGGGTCGACTCCTAGGTGCCACAGTTATGGGGCCTTGTGATTCTTACTGTCTGGGGAGGCTTCGGGTCTAAGAAGTAGACCGTAAGCTCTCTGTGTCAGGCATAGTGTCTACCGACTCTGTTGAATTATACTTTCCCAAGCTCTTAGTAACCTTTCAGTAAATACTTTTGATAGATGGAGGGTGGGGCTTGTTAGGGTGCTCTGAGTGGTTTGACGACACTGCCCCAAGCAGGAGGTCCTTGGCTGGCTCGAGAAGAGTCTTTGGCATGAGGCTTGCTATCTGAACCTGCTGTGTCTGTGGGAAATCTGAGTAGTCAGGCAGGGGGTTTCTGCTACTGCTCAGAGCAAGCTGGTGGGAAACAGCAGGGCCGGGTGCAATGGGGTATGTGAACTCCTCTCTGGGTATCAGTCGTCTGAGGGTGGAGAAGGAAGTAAGTGCAGCCTGGGAGTCAGTGTGGCCTAGTGGAAAGAGCACGGGCTTGGGAGTCAGAGGACCTGGGTCCTAAACCTAGCTCTGCCACTTTCCTGCTGGGCGTTCTTCGGCAAGTCACTTACTTTCCCTCTGCCTTGGTTTTCTCATCCATAAAATGGGGGTGAAATAACTGTTTTCCCTCCTACTTAGATTGCAAGCCGCCTGTGGGACAGAGACTGTGTCCGACCTGATTATCTTGTATCTACCCTAGTAGTTAGTTTTGTGTTTGGCACATAGTAAGTGCAAAACAAATATTATTGTTATTAATATTCGGCATCTAGTCCCCACTCTACCCCTTGCCACTTAAGCAAGTCTCTTAATTTTTCAGTGGTTCCGTTTCTCCATCTATAAAATGGAGGCAAAATACCCATTTGCTTTCCCGCTTAAATTTTGAGCCCCCTGTGGAACGGAGACAGTGTCTGACCTCATTATCTAGGAAGCCGCGTGGCTCAGTGAACAGAGCATGGGCTTGGGAGTCAGAGGACGTGGGTTCTAATCCTGGCTCTGCCACTTGTCGGCTGTGTGACCTTGGGTAAGTCACTTAACTTCTCCATACCTCAGTTATCTCATCTGGAAAATGGGGCTTAAGACTGTGAACCCCACGTGGGACAACCTGCTTACTTTGTATCTACCCCAGCGCTTAGAACAGTGCTTGGCACATAGTAAGCGCTTAACAAATGCCAAAATGCTAATAATAATAATAGTCTTCTATCCACCCAGCACTTGGTGCGGTGATTTTTTTCACATATCACGCTTAGTAAATACTACCATCATTTTATTATTGTTCTCCCAATCTGCTGTGAGATGACCAGCCACCTCTTGTTGATCAGAGCACAAGCCCTCAGAAATGGGCCCTTCAAAGAGAGGCAGAGTTCCTATTTGAATCGGTGGCTAATCACCAACTCGGACATGTGCCGAAGCTCTCTGCATACCCGCCTGTCCCTGGGCTCTAGGACGATCTTATTAGATGGAAAGGAGCAGCAGCAAAGCGCCACGGGGTTCAGAGATACAAGGCCCCCATCTCAGTTCCTTCCCAGCAGCGGAAGACAACTAGCCAGTGTCCAGCTGGATGGCCGGCTCTCAACCCATGGGGGCAGGAGCTTCCTGCCGGTAATGAAATTGACAAGTCCCGGGATCCTGGTTCTAATCTCGACTACCTATTTTCGGGTGAGTCCTGACTCTGGGCCCATTCGCCCCGCCCCCCCCGCCCCGCTGCCTCATTTTCCCCCGATCCAAGAGCCACGGAAAGTACGACCGTTTTGCGGACCGACCAAGGGATGATATCAAATTGGCTGAGAATGAGGCCTGGAGGGACAGAGATGGCTGGCACGGGCCTTGGATGTCCTTGTCTTTATTAATAATTCTTCGAGCGATGGAGGGAGTAAAGGGTGTCGTGTCGCTTCTTTGATAACAAGCAGGCATCAGAGCCTTGTCTGATTGGGATGCCTGACCCCAAATACCCGGTAGAACCGTTTTCTTAAACGAAGAGCTCTAGAGGAGTTTATAACTTTCCCCTCCGACCCTGGCCCAGACTTCAATTGAGCGGATTGAGCTTTAAAACCTTCCCAGGCAGGACCAGAGTAAATAGAACCGTGGCTTAGTGACTCCCTAACCTGAAGACATAAAGAACATGGGCCATAAAGGCCTGAATGGAAGCAATAATAAGAGTTTCATCTCCTTCTCTCTGGAGTAGGCTGCAGCTCTGCTCTGTGAGTCTGGCTAGGGCAAGGAGTTTGTTTCCTAGTGGAGATCTCAGAACACCTGGAGCAGAGGGGCCGGGGAGGGTCCCACTGGTGATGAGGGGAGGAGGGAGAGGGGAACTGGGTCTTCTCCGTACGTTTGGAAACTGCCGGCAGATACCCACCCCCAACAAGGGGTCCTTCGAAGTTACTACCCAGAGCCCTGTCCATGGTGTTTGTGATCCGTGAGAGAGCCAGGAAGGACACGGAGAAGAGAGTTAAAAGGGTCTCGTGGGGCCAAGGCAGGGACTGAGTCTCTCAGCTGCAGCTGGGCTAAGGAGAGGGAGCTCATGAAGCCAAGCCGGGTTTCTCAGCATCCTCTCCCTTGCCCTTCCTCCCCGTGCCGGGCCCCACTCCTTGGCTGGCCAATCATTCATTCATTCATTCATTCATTCAATAATATTTATTGAGCGCTTACTATGTGCACAGCACTGTATTAAGCGCTTGGAATGTACAATTCAACAACAGAGACAATCCCTGCCCTCAACGGGCTTACAGTCTAATCGGGGGAGACAGACGGACAAAAACAAGACAACTTAATCGCAATAAATAGAATCAAGGGGAGGTACACCTCATTAACAAAATAAATGGGGTAATAAAATAAATAGGGTAATAAAAATATATACAAATGAGCACAGTGCTGAGGGGAGGGGAAGGGAGAGGGGGAGGAGCAGAGGGAAAGAGGGGAAAGGGGGCTTAGTTGAGGGGAGGTGAAGGGGGACAGAGAGGGAGCAGAGGGAGCAGAGGGAAAAGAGGAAGCTCAGTCTGGGAAGGCCTCTTGGAGGAGGTGAGCTCTCAGTAGGGCTTTGAAGAGGGGAAGAGAGTTAGTTTGGCGAAGGTGAGGAGGGAGGGCATTCCGGGACAGCGGGAGGACGTGGGCCAGGGGTCGACGGCGGGATAGGCATGAACGGGGGAGCCGCCAGAGGAATGGGGTGGGGCAAAAGGGGCAAAACCATGGGTCATACGGGCAGTAAGTTTTAACAGCTGCTCATCCCGGTCCTAGAGCATTCTTCAGCAGAAGTAGCCCCCTGTGCAAGTGTGTCCTGGTACTGGCCAAATTTCAAGCACACCTGCTACCCATGAATAAGCAAGTAAATTAAACCGAAACGTGATCGCTGCACTCTGGGGCTCAAATTCTCCTCTAAGAGATTTCCTGGGGCAGAAATCTAAGGTGTAAGTATCATTTGAGTTGAGAGCTACCGTTTGCTCATTTTGCTACTTCTCTTCAATCCATCAATGGTATTAACTGAGTGCTTACTCTATGCAGACCACGGTAGGAAACACTTGAGAGAGTGCAGTAATCCCTGCTTTCAGGGAGCTTTGGGTCTAGTGGATTTCATGTTTTTTATCAATCAATCAATGGGATTTACTGAGTGCTAACTGTTTGCGAAGCACTCTACTGAATGCTTGGGGGAGGACAGTACAAGGTGGTTGGTAGACAAGCTCCCTGCTCACAGTGAGCTTACAGTCAAGCGCTTACAGACTATCTTGGATTTTATGTTTTCTCTTTCGGGGAAAGAGAGTACATGGAGGCAGGGGGATAAAACTTCTGTAGAAGCTCCAGAGACAGTCAGAGAGGGACTGGCATTCCATCAATGGAGAGCTTTCAGAATCAGAGGCCCAACTGCTGGAATGGGTAGGGTGTCATACTGCCTCAGGAGTTGGGACTAGATGACTCCGAGCTTACTTCCTGCCCCAGGTCGCGAAACTGTTGAAGTCCCGGGAGGATCTTCAGCCCAAGCCGTTCAGCTATTCCGAGCAAGCAAGCTGGGTCCCTCTCTCCGCGGGGCCCACACTTCCAGTTGACTGTCCATTGTCATGGAATGTGGGGGGTCACTAAGGGGCTTGGGGAGTGTGGTACCAGTTGTTCATCAGTCCCTTGGTTCGTTCATTCATTCATTCAGTCCTATTTATTGAGCACTTACTGTGTGCAGAGCACAGTACTAAGTGCTTGGAAAGTACAATTTGACAATAGATGGAGACGATTCTACCCAAAAACGGGCTCACAGTCTAGAAGGGGAGACAGACAACAAAACAAAAGAAGTAGACAGGCATCAGTAGCATCATAATAGATAAACAGAATCATAGATATATGCGCATCATTAATAAATAGAATAATAAATATGTGCAAATATACACAAGTGCTGTGGGGTCTGTAAGGTGGCAGGACACTCCTTTGGAGATGTGGCCAGGCTGTAAATCAAGATGCCGCTGGACAGCGGGGCTCCATCTTGGCCTGTTCAAGGTCGCATGGGTTAGTGAATCGGTCTTGGCCTGCCCACGTCCCCAATGGGACTCCCTCCGTTCTACGCTGCACAGCTCAGTTTCCGTTCGGCAGTTTCCGTTGCTGGAAGCAGGCATTGCCTTAGCCAAGAGAGAGGCTGCAGCATCCTGTGTCCTCATTTCTCTGTTCTCTCTTTCGCTCCCAATTCCACCCCTCCTCCCTATTTGTTTTTTTTAATAGTCCCTTTCATGTCATGTGAATGGAGAGGCTGGCTATTCCAAACACACATGATTGTTTCTTTCAGGGGATTTCTCCCCTCTAGTTGCTACAATTTCACCATTCCCAGATGAGGATGATAAATTTTGGAGATTCATAAATGTGTCTTATTTCAGTGCTTAATAGAAGATGAAAAATGAGGCTGTAGAACCTTTTTGCTCAGAAAATTCATAATTATAAGTGTCCTCGTCTCACCTCTTCCCATCTAGCACAGGGTAAAGTAGGTTTGTTGGGGTTGGGGGCGGGCACCATTGACAAAAGTAATGGGTGGCATGGAAGACTCAGTTCCCAAGTGCCGTGGTGTCCTCAGGAGTGATTTGTTGAGTTTGGGGTCAGTAAATCTTGGGCCCAGACCTACATCTGACCGGTCCTGGAGAATAATAATAATCATGGAGATTGTTAACCGCATGCTGTCTGCCAAGCACTGTGCTAGATACAAAGGTTATCAGTTCGGACACAGTCCTGCATGAAGCTTACAGCGTAAGAGGGAGAGAGCTCAGGGATTATATCCCCATTTTACAGAGGAGATAACTGAGGCCCAGGGAAGTCAAGTGAGTTGCCCAAGGACCCACAGCAAACAAGTGTCAGGGCCAGGATCAGAATCTGGGTCTCCCGACTCCCAGTCCTGTGCTTTTCCCACTAGGCCCCCTGCTTCCCAAATGGGGGCCCTCATGAGAGCTACTTCGATCAATCAATCAATCAATCCATGGTTTCTGTCGAGTGCTTACTGTGTGTAGAGCACTGTACTAAATGTTTGGGAGAGTGCAGTACCACAGAGTTGGTAGACACATTCCCTACCTACATGGGGCTTACGGTCTATCTTGACCTTTGTAGGAGAAGCAGACACCATTTATCCTCTTCTGTCCCCAAGGTCAACGATCAGCGTATTGGCCCAGGGCTGGCCCAGAGGAGAGAGGGGTGTAAGAAAACCTCTCACCGGCCTGGGTGCTTTGAGGAGCCGCTGCCTTCTGGACAGGGACTGTGTTTGAACTGTGTCTGACTTGATGATCTTGCATCCACCCAAGTGCCTAGCACCGAGCTTGGTACATAGAAAGCACTTAAATAGCACAATTATTAACTGTTTATCCTGTATTCACCATAGTGCTTATTGCCTTCCCCTCAGCACAGGTGGTGCCACTAAAGAAAGAACAGGCCTGGCTGGTAGTGATGGCGGGGGGAGGAAGAAGGAGGGGCTGAAAGCAGAGTCTTCCACATGCGGAAGCACCGCTAGTCTGAGCATGCACACAAATCCCAACATTTACTTTTCTGTGGTGGCTGGTGACCTTTGATTCAGATAAATGGCCACGACACCCAAGCCCCCAGGGAACCTCTCTGGCTCCCTCTCAAGGGAGCCCACTTCTCCCTGACTCCCACCTCCCAACCTGCAGTTCCTCTGCTGGATGGATCCTGGCCTCAAGGCTTCCGGGGTAAATGCCCCACTTTTCCCAGGGCCACCGGGGGATGAGAACTACATCACCATGGGTGATCACTACTGCTACTCACTGTCCACCCGGGATTCCCCTAGTTTCCTTTACCTCCATTCTTGATTCTTTCCCATATTGGAGACCCGGTTTCTCAAGGGAAACCTCTCTCTCTCTCTGTCTCTCTCCCTCTCTTCCCCTCCCTCTCTCTACCTCCCTATTCCTCTTTCTCTCTCCCTCTCTCTCTCTTTCTGTGGTCTACAGAGACTTCTTCTTGGTCAAATCCAGTGTTGGGTCTTGGACCTATTCTCCATGTTCTACCATGGGTACCATTCTCTTCATCTTGAAACCCTGGAATACTCCCTCTTCACTCCTCCACTGTGCTTTGTCTCTTCCACTAGGCAAAATTCACCTCTTCCAAGAAGCCTTCCCTGACTGCATGATATCAGGGCCATCCCAAACCACTGACCCCAAGAGAGTGCCCTTGACCTTCCTCCACCACTGGGTATTTCTTCTGTGTTTGTGTATTTACAAGTAGTGGAGTGCCTTGTGAACACCTGAGGTCGGAACTCTATATGTGTTTAGATTTCTCCAAGGTGATAATTAAGGTATTTGTCTGCCTCGCCTTCCATTTAGACTGTAAGCTTATGGAGGGCAGTGCCATGTGCATGGAGAGGTTTTAATAAATACTTATTGATGGTGCTGAGGGGAAGAGAACGCTACCATTTTCTAGCAGATTTCATTTGCAGATATTAGCGCAAGTTATGCACTGATCTTTTGTCTTACATGCAAACAGACAAAATGTCAAAGCTTTCATTTCTCCGTTATATTTTTTCTCCTCTATGTCCTTTTTCTTTAGCCCCTCCCACCCTACCCCATTCTCTACATTTTAGTAGCAGGTTTCCCCGAACAAAAATGCTTGACCATCCCCACTCTTTAAGGAGAGCACTTTTTTAACTTCCCTGATCACTCTGATGCTCTCAGCTGAGAAGCTGAGAATACTACCCCCAGATTCCCAGGAGGAAATAACCAGTTCAGCTCCTAGACAGGTCCCAGCACTGATCCCCTGAACAGAAACCAGTTACCCCATTAGAAATGAGTAATGCCCCCGACCCCCGTCCAGGTATTTATTTTCTTGATCACTTCTTGGGGCACATTTTCTTTCTTAATCGAACCGTTCTACGAAGCGCCTTCCCTTTGTAGGGAACTAAATCTGGCTTATTGTTGTGGCCCCGGGGCCAAGAGCCAGGAGCTGACCGCAGGATTCTGCTGTGGTTTCGAGGGTTTTTGAATTCAGGGCTCCAGTTTGACATCCTCAGCTGCTGAAAGGAAACCAGAGAGGAAATGATGCAACAAGCTGTAATCAGTCAATCAATCCATGCTATTCATTGAGTAATTACTGTGTGCAGAGCACTGAACTAAGTGCTTGGGAAAGTACAATACAACAAAATTGGAAGTCGTTAGGTAGGATACCTGCCCTTAAGGAACTTACTGTCTATAGGTGGTTGCAAGGTGCAACGGTTGTTTCCACCTACCTATAATTTATTTTAGTGTCTTTCTCCCACACCAGATTGCAAAGCTCCTCGATGGCAGATATCATGTCTACTGCGGCTACTGTCCTCTCCCGAGTGCTTGATACAGTGCTCTGCACTCAGTAAGCACCCAGTAAATATTATTGATTCATGGAATTTAGGAGAGGTTTAAACAAATTCTGGAGATCGGTAGCAGGCTTCGGTGAACTCTCTATGGGGAGATGAGAGTTCTGGTTTCAATCCCAACTGGACTCCCAGAAAGACAAATGTTGGGTCATTAGAAGGCTAGAAGGAACTTTGGAGGTAGTCATTGATGGTTTCCTTTGTTCCTTTGCAGGGGGAGATCGGCCTTGGGACCTGGCCCTCTGAGGACCCTCCTGGGGCTGGACTGGCCAGTTGGGTGGGAGCCTTTCCAAAATGGCGACCGCGCCTAGGAACTGGGCTCCTCTGCTCTCCCACCTGTTGCTGGCAGTGATGTGCTCCTCCACCCTCCTCCCTCGGCAGCCCCCGCCCCAGAAGCGGCCCCTGGTCACTTTCAGCGGGGAGCCGGCCGAGGCCTTCAACCACCTGGTGGTGGACGAGAGGACAGGGCACATCTACCTGGGGGCCGTCAACCGGATCTACAAACTGTCCAGCGACCTGAAGGTCCTGGTGACCCACCAGACGGGGCCGGATGAGGACAATCCCAAGTGCTACCCACCCCGGATCGTCCAGACCTGCAACGAACCGCTCGCCCCCACCAACAACGTCAACAAGATGCTGCTCATCGACTACAAGGAGAACCGGCTGATCGCCTGCGGGAGCCTCTACCAGGGCATCTGCAAGCTCCTGAGGCTGGAGGATCTGTTCAAGCTGGGCGAGCCCTTCCACAAGAAGGAGCACTACCTGAGCGGGGTCAACGAGAGCGGCTCGGTCTTCGGGGTGATCGTCTCCTACGGCAACCTGGACGACAAGCTGTTCATCGCCACGGCCGTGGACGGGAAGCCCGAATACTTCCCCACCATCTCCAGCCGCAAGCTGACCAAGAACTCGGAGGCGGATGGCATGTTCGCCTACGTCTTCCACGACGAGTTCGTGGCCTCCATGATCAAGATCCCATCGGACACCTTCACCGTCATCCCCGACTTCGACATCTACTACGTCTACGGCTTCGGCAGCGGCAACTTCGTCTACTTCCTGACCCTGCAGCCGGAGATGGTGTCCCCGCCGGGGTCCACCACCAAGGAGCAGGTGTACACCTCCAAGCTGGTGCGCCTCTGCAAGGAGGACACGGCCTTCAACTCCTACGTGGAGGTGCCCGTGGGCTGCGAGCGCGACGGGGTGGAATATCGCCTGCTGCAGGCCGCCTACCTCTCCAAGGCCGGGGCCGTCCTGGCCCGGACGCTGGGGATCCGGCCGGATGATGCCGTCCTCTTCACCGTCTTCTCCAAGGGCCAGAAGCGCAAGATGAAGTCGCTGGATGCGTCGGCCCTGTGCATCTTTGTCCTCAAGAGGATCAATGACCGCATCAAGGAGAGGTTGCAGTCTTGCTACAGGGGGGAAGGGACACTGGATCTAGCCTGGCTCAAGGTGAAGGACATCCCCTGTAGCAGTGCGGTGAGTTGGGTCCGGCTGGGCTCTGGGAGTCCTTTCTTGGGAGGGTGTGGAAGGTTGCCATCTGATGGTGCGGGGACGGGGAAGGGATCTGGGGATAAAACAGAACAGGAGAGTGTCTCTGGGCCGGGCAGTTTCGAGTGATGGATCACAGCCATGCTTTTGGAATTAGAATCAACCATTCAGTGACATTTATTGAGCGCTTACTGTGTGCTAAGCACTGTACTAAGAGCCTGGGAGAGTAGAGTACATAAGAGAAGCAGCGTGACTTAGTGGAATGAGCACGAGCTCGGGAGTCCGAAGACGTGGGTTCTAATCCCAGCTCTGCCACTTGGCTGCTGTGTGACCTTGGACCAGTCACTTCATTTTTCTGTGCCTCAGTTACCTCATCTGTAAAATGGGGATGAAGACTGTGAGCCCCACGTGGGACAACCTGCTTACTTTGTATCTATCCCAGCGCTCAGAACAGTGCTTGAAACATACTAAGCGATACCATCATTATGATTAGTGTTGATAAACATGACCCTTGTCTACAAGGAATTTATGGTCTAGAAGGGGAGACCGACGTTAAAATAAATTACAGATAGGGGAAATGGCAGAGTATAAGGATGTGGACGTAAATGCTGTGGGGGCTGGGGATGGGGTGGGTATGAAACTGTTTCAGGGGTACACGGCGAAGTGCATAGGCCACCCAGAAGGGAGGGTGAAGAGGGTGGGGAAATCAGGGGTTAGTCGGGGAAGGTCTCTTGGGGTTCGAAATGGGGAGAGTGGTGGTCTGCCGGAAGAACGTGGGAAGAATTCCAGGCCAGTTGGAACCATTATTGGGGTAGGAACCATTATTGGGGTAGTTGGGGTGTCTGCCCCGGGACTCCAGAGGCTTTGGAGGAATCTCCCAGAGGGAGGCCATCAAGGAAGGGTGGATCCACCGCAGCTCTGAAATCACACAGACTTCTATGGGTGACCAAAGCATGCACATTGAGAGTCTGATAAGTTTCCTAGGTTTCAAGTGTGCAGCCTCCTTCTCTGGGACCACAAGTCTCAGTAATAGCCGGGGCTGCATGTCCGTCCTTCTCCTCGCCCCACTCGCGTCCTCTGAGCTCAGCAAAGAAGGGAGAGGAAGACAGAAGTGTCAGTGCACAAGCTGGGCTGCGTGGGGAGGGTTTTACATGGGAACGTCAACTGTGCCCGTGCCTTTCTGCAACTGCTTCACTTCTCTCTGCGGTGCTCAGCTCAGCTGTTGATTTATTGTGTGACCTCAGGTGAGGTATTTGTTCTCTCCGAGTGTCTACTTCAAGCTCAGTTCTCATCTCGCCCGACATCTCCAACTCTGCCTCCAGTTTCCTCGTTTATATAATGGGCACATTTGCTCAGCCAATCAATCAGTGGTAGTTGTTGAACGTTCACTGTGAGCCAAGGAATACATTAGATATTAGGCCCTCAGGGGTATTGGGAAGCCTCCAATTTTAGCACAGTTAAAGACCTTTGGAATTGGAAGATGAGCCTGGAAATTCCTGGTTATTTGGACTGCAAACCTGGCCTTTAGACTCACTCCCACGGTGGAGGATGGGGCACTCCAGGGGCTCATTGACCGGTTTTTCAAAGGGGCCACCCTAAAAAAGAAAAAAAATATGCATCCAAGAAGCGGAGAAGTAGAGTTAGGATTGGGACTGGATGGCCCAAGAGCCGGAGTCTCAGGCAGACCAAGAGAAAGCAACTTCCTCTCGAAGCCTCTTCCCTGCCCAGTGGTTACACCTGGAACCGTGATCAGGTTCTCTAACTCCACTCCAGAATGTTTCTGAGTAGTTCTGGAGGTCCAGCAACATCCTTTTTGCTTCCAAGAGTACACACTGCTCCAGGGGCCCAGGGAGGAAAGAAGAATAGCTATGGTCTAGTGGATAGAGCACAGGCTTGGGCTTCTATTCACAATTCTGCCGTTTGTCTGCTATGTGACCTTGGGGAAGTCACTTAACTTCTCTGGGCCTCAGATACCACATCTGTGAAATGGGGATTAATACCGTGAGCCCATGTGGGCCATTGACTGTGATTAGTTTGTATAAACCCCAGCGCTCAGCTCAGTGCCTGGCATATAGAAAATGCTTAACAAACACCATGAAAAATCCTCCAAAGAATCCCAAATGCCATTAAAAAAACGAGTACAGATACCAAGGGTGATTAGAAAGCAGCAAGTGTATTCTATGCCCACCTCACAGCAACAGCAAATTCTCGCGATGCCCAAGGAGATTGAGGGTCTGAAGGCTATTTCTGAGCCTTCTTCCCAAGGAGAATCTGGCAAAAAGAGGCCTCGGATCCTGAAGTGAGGAGAGGATCAAACTGTCTAACAGTGCATGACTGATTTCTCTGCCTGGTCATAAATTCTGCCATTGCGCATAAGTCAAATCAAGGTTCATCCCGGGAATCTGTGCTGGTCCCGACCCAGGGAAGGTGTCAGGGTTCAGGGCCGACTTGGTCTGGACTAGCCGACGCGGAGGCAGATAAGCTTCTGGTATTTTTGTTTAGGGTGGAGGGAGACTTTAATTAGCTCTTTTAAATAAAAGCGGATTCGGGGCCGAGGGCAGGGAAGAGGAGGAGGAAACCCTGCCCAGAGCCGGCCCGGTCTTAGTGTGTAGCAGCCTCCCTAGACTTGGCAGCTCCCCCAGTGACGTTCGTCAGTGTGGCTCCTGTTGAAGTTCATTTGGATTCGACTCAGACGGCACGTGAGCAGCCCCAACATCTGCAAATCCCAGGCAGCCAAAGGGCCGGGCTTCTCCTGAATAATAATAATAATAATGGTAGAAATACTAAATGTGGTATTTGTTAAGCGCTTACTCTGTTCCAAAGACTTTATAAAGTGTGAGGTAGATTTCAAGGTAATCAGGCCAGACAAAGTCCCTTTCCCTGATTTTTGCCCCAGGCTCAACCCCAGAGCACTCATGTACATATCTGTAAATTATATTTTTAAAATTATTTATTTATTTTAATGTTTGTTTCCCCATCTAGGCTTTAAGCTTGTTGGGAGCAATCTATCTACCAACTCTGTTGTACTGTCCCAAGCATTCAGTACAGTGCTCTGCACACAGTAAGCACTCAATGAATACCACTGATGATGATGATGATGATGATGATGATAATTAGGCCCTCTTTTCCCCAGCTCCCTCTCCCTTCTGCATCATCTATGCACTTGGAACCTTTGGGCATTTGATATTCACCCCACCCTCAGCCCTAAAGCAGTTATGTATATGTCTGTAATTTATTCATTTATCTTACTGTCTTCCTCTCCCTCTAGACTGTAAGCTCATGAACAGGGAACATATCTACCAAATCTGTTTTATTCTCCCAACCGCTTAGTTCAGTGCTCTGCAAATAGGAAATGCTCAATAAATGCCATCGATTGATGAGGCTTACATCAAAAGAGGAGGGAGAAGAGATACTGTATCCCATTTTACAGATAAGCACACTGAGGCAAAGAAAAATTAGGTGACTTGCCCAAGGTGGCAGCTGGCAAAAGGCAGAGCTAGGATTAGAACCTGACTTCCAGACCTGGGATCTTTCCACTAGGCCATGCTGCTTCTCTAATCTGAAATCCAGTGGCCCTTCATGTTTTCCTTTGACCTCTTCTCCCTTTCCCCTTCTAGGACTTCAGTGGGGGATCACCCCTCATAAAGCTCCCTGTGGTCACTCTGAACAGGTTCTCTGAAAAGATCTTCCACTTCCTTCTCCCCTTCCACTCTAAATTGTCCCCACTGTATAGTTAGAGAAACTGAGGCACAGACAGATCCTGTTTTCCCTCCCCTTTAGACTGTGAGCCCCTTGGGGGACTGTATCCTGCCTCACTATCTTATATCTACCCCAACGCTTGGCCCTGAATTTGCCACAATTCTTAGCAGGGTAGCTTTCAGCTCTAGGATCTAGTTGCATTTGAACTCTTTCTATCAGGATAGAATCCCTTTGAATGCCAAGGTGTTACCCAAGCTTCCTGCCTATTTTTCCATTGCCCTTTTCCCTCCCCTCATCCAGTGTTTTTCTCCCAAGACTCCTCTCCCAAGACCCTGTTCCCGAGGAGTCTGCCAATTGCACTGGTCACTCAGGTAACCTGCCTGTGATGAACAGTCCCCCTGGCTTCATTTGAGACCTTGGTGGGGAGAGCAGTGAGCTCCCATTAGTTGGACTAAAGAGCTGGTGGCCAGGCTAAAATCTGAATGGCCATACCTTGGCAGAAGGCTTCAATCCAGAGGCCCGCCGACCCAGGGAAATTCTATGGCATTTCATTTAAAGTGACCCAAAGCCAAATGGCTGAGCTTGGGTCTGAGGTCTGAGGGGCCCCAGAGACCCCTCTGATCTCAAGAGGAGTGGCGCTGCCATCACCGCTGACCGGCATGGCAAGTAGCAGTCAAGGATAGGGTGAGGGCTCTAGGGGTGGATGGAGACAGAATCTGGGCAATCAGGATGGTTCTAGCTTCCTCCTCTCTGGGCACTCCTTCTCTGTGCCTCTATCTCCTGATCGGCAAAATGGGGAGAGGGAGTACAAGAATAAGTGGGTGAGAGTCTGCTCAGGGTCTAAGACCCTCAAAGGTTGGAGGTCAGAACTAGAGGCTGGCATTTACTCTGAGAACAGGGAGAGTTGAAATCAGTCACTAACAGTTTGCTAAGGCTTACTGACATCCGTTTATTCTTTTGAAGTTCACATTCTTGGACAATCAACCAGGATGGTGTATTTTTCTTTCATTATTAACTCCTCCACATATTTCTGAGCGTGAATCAGACTTCCCTGTCCCTTTCGAGGTGGCCTGGAACTTTCTGTGTTCTCCTTCCTTTGGTGTCTTTCAAGGCCGGGTCTGGATCAGTGACGCCTCTCTTGCCCCTGGCTCTCATGAGTTGTGAAACACATACAAGTAGTGCCTGGTTGGTGCCCTCTGGCTTGGAGACCCAAAACCTCAGAGCTTCCTGCTTCTGCTGTGCATCCGAGGGCTGAATCCAGTCAGTGTGATGTGGGAGAGTAAGGGTCTCTGGGTGACCTGTCCATCCTGGTCATCCCTGAGGCCACTGTCAATCAAGGCATAGGGATACTCAGGCCTGGTAAGACTAGTGGCATCCTGCAGTCCCCCAGGACATATGGGCCTGTCCTGGGTATCTTGGATCTGGGCCAAATCTCCGTGACTCCATTTGCCATTTCCTCTGCCCCGACCCTCTGTGTCTTTCAGGAAGAACATAAGGATCTTTATTGAGAAGCAGCGTGGCTCGGTGGAAGGAGCACAGGCTTGGGAGTCAGAGGTCAGGGGTTCTAATCCCAGCTCCGCCGCTTGTCAGCTGTGTGACTTTGGGCAAGTCACTTCACTACTCTGTGCCTCAGTTACCTCATCTGTAAAATGGGGATTAAGACTGTGAGCCCCACGTGAGACAACCTCATCGCCGTGTTTCCCCCCCCAGCACTTAGAACAATGCTTTGCACATAGTAAGTGCTTAACAGATACCATCATCGTCATCGTTGCCCCTGGCCTGATTCCCTGTTGCTCCTTCACTTTCTCACTAACCTTCAGAAAGAGGTCAGAGGGAGCTGATTTTGCTTTTTAAAATTGGTTTAGAGTCCCAGGGTAGAGCAAACAGATTGCTCACCTGACTCTGAGGTCGGATCCCCGAAGCTGCCCTCTGGCAGCCCCAGGAAGCTGTTTTAGACCAGCAGGCTAGGCCTGGGGGTGCAAGAGCTCCTCACTGGCTGGTGGGGTGTGCCTTGGCTTCTCGGGAATCTCCAGCTTGCAGGAAATGACAGAGAACAAGGGCTCGGGGCCAGGCCCTCTGATCCCACCCTGGGCTGGGATGTTGGTCATTTAGAGCTCGTCCAGCTGATCAGCTCCTCCCTCACCCCCGCCCCCCCCCCCCCAGCCTCTGAGATTTAAAGGGCTAGGGGAGCAGGAGTCCAGTACAGTCAGGAACCACTCGGTGCCAAGGTCCCACTTGGGCCTGTCTGCCCGGGTGTTTTCTGTTCCCTGGCAGGAAGTAGGGCTCGAATGGGATTGGATTGTTTCCTGTTTTCATGAGGCTGCTGGAACATTCCCTCCCCTCCCTCCCGCCTACCTCTGCAGACTGACTCTCTGAAAGTGTAAGCTTTGGCACCCAAATGCTGTCTTGGGAGAGAAGGCTGAGTCTTGAGTGACCTGCTGGGGGGTGGGGATGGGATGGAGGGAGGGGAAGGGAGGGTGTCTTGGAGGAATTAGGGTGCCAGACAGGTACTCTGGGAACCTTCATTCAACTCATCTTGCTGAGGGCTCTGACTTGCTCAGCCAAAGGAAACGTGGCTACTCTCCTCCCCACCCCGTGACACAACTTGGCAAGCAAATCCCCTTTTAAAATACCTGACACCGTAACCCTCCTTGGAATTGCTGAATTGCTTTCTCTACTGACTGAGCTCCTTAGTTTCTGTTAATAATTTAATGGTGGTATTTGTTAAGCACTTACTATGTGCTAAGCACCGTACTAAGTGCTGAGGTAAGTACAAGATAATCTGGTGGGACACAGACCCTGTCCCACAAAGTGCTCAGTCAGAAGAGGGAAGAAAGGGATCGAATCCCTATTTTACAGTGTAAGAAACTGAGACTGAGAGAAAAGTGACTTGTCCAAGGTCACCCAGTAGCTGGCCAGTGGCAGAACCCATTAGAACCTAGGTCATGTGACTCCGAGGCCTGGGCCCTCTCCACAACGCCACACTGGTTCTCGGTGTGCAGTGGGAATTCTGCGTCTCCTCTGCCTCGGTTAGCTTCCCCAGGGGTTTACCACAAAGATGGGTTGGTCTTGACGGGAAGGTCTTCAACCCTGTACTAAGCACTTGGGAGAGAACAATATAACAGAGTTGGGAGATACATTCCCTGCCCATAGGGAGCTTACAGTATAGAAGGGATTTCATGTCACCCAGAAGCTCATGGGTGGGCATTGATACAGAGGTAATTCAGGGAGGTAACATGGCCTAGTGGAAAGAAGATGGGGCTGGGAGACTTAGGTCCTAGTCCCATTTCTATCACTGGCCTGATCTGTGACCTAGGCCGAGTGATTTAACCCTTATGTGCTTGGGTTTTCTCATCTGCCGTATGGGGATGTTATGGGACCTCCTCTCCCCATCTCGTAGAAGTCCTTTTGTGGGAATGTGTCTGAGCTGTTTATCTGGTGCAGTGCTTGTACACAATAAGAATTTAATAAATATTGTTATTATTATTTTTATTCTCTGTCCCAGCTGGCCATCCTGGGGTCTCCAGAGGGAGCACAAAAATCCTCTCCTATGAGTCCTTGCTTTTACTTTTCCTGCACAAATACATGTATACTCACATACAAGAGAAGCTGTGTGGCCTAGTGGAAAGAGCAAAGGCCCGGGAGTCAGAGGACCTGAGTTTTATGGCTCTGCCACATGTCTGCTGCATGACCTTAGGCAAGTCACTTCACTTCTCTGTGCCTTAGTTACCTCATTTGTAAAATGGGTATTAAGACCATGAGCCCCATGTGGGACATGGACGTGTCCAAACTGATTACCTTCTATCTAGCCCCAGTGCCTAGTAATAATAATGTTGGTATTTGTTAAGCGCTTACTACGTGCAGAGCACTGTTCTAAGAGCTGTGGTAGATAAAGGGTCATCAGGTTGTCCCACGTGAGGCTCACAGTCTTCAACCCCATTTCACAGATGAGGTAACTGAGGCCCAGAGAAGTTAAGTGTCTTGCCCACAGTCACACAGCTGCCAAGTGGCAGAGCCAGGATTCGATCCCATGACCTCCGGCTCCCAAGCCCGGGCTCTTTCCACTGAGCCACGCCTCTGTACCTGGCATATAGCAAGCACCCACAACTCAAGCACCTCCCAACCCACGTCCCAACCAGGGCCAACTCATACCTAATAGACCCTCCCCTGAAGCTGATTGCATAATGGAAAGAGCACGGTCCTGGGAGTCTCGAGACCTGGGTTCCAATCCTGGCTCCACCATTTTCCTGCTATGTGACTGTGGGCAAGTCACTTAACTTCTCTGTGTCTCAGTTTCTCTATCCACTATGCCATGCTGCTTCTTTAATAGAGTACGGATAGACCTTGGGCCTGGGAGTCAGAAGGACCTGGATTCTAATTCAGACTCTGCCACTTGTCCGCTGTATGATCTTGGGCAAGTCACTTGACTTCTCTGTGCCTCAGTTACCTCATCTGTAAAATGGGGATTTAAAGTGTGAGCCCTATGTGGGACAGGGACTGCGTCCAATCTGATTAACTTGTATCTACCCCAGCGCTTAGTACAGTGCTTGGCACATAGTAAGTGTTTAACAAGTACCAAAATTATTATTATTTATTATTAACCAATACCAAAATAATATTGGGCCTTGAGTTCTAGCAGTTCTGCTCATCCTTCTCTGTCCCTCCCCAATTTCTCGCTCAGGGGTTGCCCAAGGAGTGCTCAGATTTTGTCCTTTTCAGCCATTCATTCCTCAGTCGTATTTATTCGAGCACTTACTGTGTGCAGAACACTGTACTAGGCGCTTGGAAAGTACAATTCAGCAATAGAGACAATCCCTGCCCAAACTGGGCTTACAGTCTAGAAGCGGGGAGACAGACATCGAAACGGTAAAACAGGCATCAATATAAATAGAATTATGAATATGTACACATCAAAACAAGTAACCAGGCATCAATAAAAATAAATAGAATTATAGCTATATACATATATGTACGTAAGTGCTGTGGGGAGGGGAGGGGGAGCAGAGCAAAGGGAGCAAGTCGAGGCGACGTGGAAGGAAGGGGGAGCTGAGGAAAAGGGGGGCTTTTGTTCAGGTCCCCTACCAATCAATCATTCATATTTATTTAGGGCTTACTGTGTGCAGAGCACCATACTAAGTGCTTGGAAGAGTACAGTATAACAGAGTTAGTCGGTAGACACATTAGCTTCCCACAGGCTTACAGTACCTAGAAGAATGTCCTGAGAACCTGGCCTCTCCCTTTCCCCGAACCTCTCCCTCTCCCCATCCCTCAGGTTCTCCGCATCGAAAAAATAGTTGCCTCCCCATCATCGGGTTGCTGCTTAGAGATCCCTCCAGCTAGGCAATCAATAAATGCACGCTGCTATTTTAGTTTCACACCTATTGTGCTATGTAAACTCCTCATACCCCAATGTCGACTTCAAAAAACATTTGCAACCTAACACGTCCCCTGTGGGCTATAGACAAGTCCTCGAAATCTGCCTTTTCTCCCTTTGTATATACATTATGGGTGTTAAATAACAGCTCTTGGATGAAATGGCATGTCTGGAACTAGACTCTCCCCTGCTGTTAACCCCGGGGAAGGGAAGGGCCAGCCTCTGCAAGTTAGAATAGAATTAGCCTTCTCCGAATCCCTTTACATCAGATCGCTGGTCTTAAAAGTTTGGGGTGGGGGGAAAGACCCTGACCCTCCCCTCGCCACCCTCCCCCGGTTAAAATTTTAAATTGAATCCGGAGCCACGGGCGGACCACGGAAGGGCCGAGGAGCTGGCCGAAAATCTCCCCCCAACACCGTTTCCCCAGTTTTCGGTGTTCTTCTCATGTCTCTGTCAGTGTTCCAAAACGTAATGGGATTTGTTCAGCTGATTTATCCGGCGGGCAGGGGACATTATCCAGACGCGCCCAAGGCCGGGGAGCTGGGAAGGGGGACGCACAGCAATGCGAAGGGGCTAATAAAATTGATTCCTACTAACGAGGGAATGACCGACACCATAACTCAGCCCACGGAACTGGGCCACCGCTTCCAGAGCCCTGCCAGAAAACACACAACCTTAATCATTGTGGCGATCCCGGCTTAAATTACGGCTCCAGGGACAGCTGAGGTTTTCTGCTGCAGACACCGGGAGAGCGCCGGAGTTCTGGATTAATGGGCTGTGTGGAGTTTATCCTCCGCTGATGGGGAGGCGGGTGGCGCCTTGGATACCGGTAGACCAGTGGAGAGAGGCAGCTGTTTGACAGCTTTGGGCTGGCATCCTCAGCTGGAGAGTGTGGAACCTCCATCCCCTGAGGTCTCGAGAGAACCAAAAACAAAGGCACCTTGTCCTGGATGGCTTTGGCCTGAGGCCTGATGGAAAGGAAGGCAGGGAGATGGAACCAGTCCTTTCTGCCCAAGGCATCGGCGGCAAATCCATGATTTTGGAGAGCCGGGAATTTCTTGGACGGCTTTGGGGTGACCATCTTTTTGCCTCGGAGATGTCCCACTCTCCTCTGCCCCCATCACTGGCTCCGGAGTGGAAATTCTGCTCCACCCAGGCTTTTTGGAAATAAGTGACCCCGCGCCCCGAGAGGGGGGCAGGAGGGAGGGGTGTCCATCCCCAGGTGGTCATGGAGAACTCAGACACCCACCAGAAAACACACAACTTTAACACACAGTCTGTGCGGCTCAGTGCTGGAGAGTAGCGCTGCTCCCTGGCTGGAGCTTCTGGTACCACTGAGGCAACTAGTGTGTTGGTTCTTATCCAGGCACATCTGAGGGAAGACCCATAAGCCTCTTCTTAGTTATTACACAGAACCCCAACTCTGTTATATTTTGCTCTCCCGAGCACTTAGTACAGTGCTCTGTGACTATAAGTTGTAGATGAAAGGTGCTCAGTGAATACTGATGAGAGGACTAGCTGTTGGATCTTTGATTTCCTTCTCTGTAAAATGTGGCTGAGGGTCCCTGTTCCTTCCCCACCCCAAAAGGAGGTGTGAGGTTGGATGAGATCATGGTGAGGGGGATCTCCAGAAGGAGGGAGCAGTGTGGCCTAATAGGCCTGGGAGTCAGAAAGACCTAGGTTCTAAGCCCGTCATTGGGCAGGGATTGTCTCTATCTCTTGCTGAATTGTACATTCGAAGGGCTTAGTACAGTGCTCTGCACATAGTAAGCGCTCAATAAATACTATTGAATAATTCTGGTTCTGCCACTTGTTTGCTGTGTGACCTTGGGGAAGTCACTTGACTTCTCTGGGCCTCAGTTACCTCATCTGTAAAATGGGGAGTAAGACTATGAGCCCCACGTCGGACAGGGACTGTGTCCAACCCGATTTGCTTGTATCCACCTCAGTGCCTAGTACAGTGCCTGGCACATAGTACGTGATTAGCCAATGCCACGGTTATTATTCAGGTGGAGAGGCAGGGTGGCCTACTGGAAAAACCATTCATTCAGGAGTCAGAGGTCATGGGTTCTAATCCCGGCTCCGCCACTCGTCAGCTGTGTGACTGTGGGCAAGTCACTTCACTTCTCTGTGCCTCAGTTACCTCATCTGTAAAATGAGGATTAACTGTGAGCCTCACGTGGGACAACCTGATTACCCTGTATCTATCCCAGCGCTTAGAACAGTGCTCTGCACGTAGTAAGCGCTTAACAAATACCAACATTCTTCTTCTTCATATTATTTATTAAGAGCTTAGTGTGCTGAGCATTGTAATACTCACTTGGGAAAGTACAATACGGCAGTAAGAGACATTTGCAGTGGATTGGAACAGTACCCAAGTTCCAATCCATTTTGATGGTAGTGATGCCCGACTACTTGTTTTGTTTTGCCGTCTGTCTCCCCCTTTCAAACTATGAACCCATTGTTGGGCCGGGATTGTCTCTGTTGCCGAATAGTGCATTCCAAACGCTTAGTACAGTGCTCGGCACACAGTAAGCGCTCAATAAATACGATTGAACGAATGAACAATCCCCACTCTGCTACTTGTCCGCTGTGTGCGTGGCCTTGGGTAAGTCAGTTAACCTCTCTGGACCTCTATTTCCCCATCTGTACAATGGAGATAAGACATTCACTCAATCCTATTTATTGAGCGGACATCTACTGGGCAGCCGCGTGCCTGGCAATCGCCTCCCGCCCCTCCTCCTTTCCCCATATTCCTCCTCCTTTCTCCTTTCCTTCCCTCCCCCACCTGCTATCCTGCTGCTCTTATCCCCCTCCACCCCCAGCCACGGGTGGTGAGATTAGATTAAGGGCCTCTAGTTTGACAAGGACTGTGTCTGCCCTGATTGTTTTAGCACAGGATCTGGCATACAATAAGTGATGATTTCCAGGATAATGATCCTTATTAACATTGTAAGGTGTTGCTCACACAGACTGGTGAGCGCAAGGGGCTCATTGTTGGGTAGGGATTGTCTCGATCTGTTGCCGAATTGTACTTTCCAAGCGTTTAGTACCGCGCGCTCTGCGCACAGTAATTTCTCAATCAATAGACTGAATGGAAGATTGAAGGAAGGGGCCAGGTCAAACAAGGGCTCTCTTAGATGCCCTAGAAGCCCCATTTCCTCTCCCTTCACCATCATTTCCCTTGTCTATTGAACCATCCTTTTGCAGTGGTTACCAGTAGCTGGGGGAGGGACGGAGAGGGAAGGAAGGGGGGGAAGTAGGAGGGGCAGAAGGCGGTGGCAGGGCACGTGGCTGCCCAGTTGGTTGCAGGTAATCAGGGGCGGAGCAGGCCCAGCTGTGGGCACTTGCAGGCAGCCGCTCCTCCCATCTCCCCGTGGATGCTCAAGGAAGCCCGTGGGAATTAGGAGCACTTCTCACTTGTGGACCCAGCAGTGCCCCCGGGTAGGTGGATTTCTCCCCCCCTCGCTACCTTCTTCTCCCTTACCCAACCAACCATGAAGGCTGACCAGCTTGGGGCTCTCTGTCCTGGGGATCAGGTGGGCAGGGAGCTGGCCTGAGGGGGATGGGCTGGCCGGGGGAGGGGGTGGGGACTTGCCGCTCTGGGGGTGACTGCCTGGGGTTCAGCTGGTTGGGGTGGGGAGGGGGGATTTTCTACCCTGGGGGTGAGTGGAAGGGACTGGGTGGGGGAGATGGGGGAAATTGCTATCTGGGGGTGACTGGAGGGGGCTGAGCTGGTGGGCAAAGGAAGACTTGCTATCTTGGGGTTGACTGCAGGGGGCTGAGCAGGCAGGGGGTGGGGGGAACTTGCTATCCTGGGGGTCCCTGGAATGGGACTGAGCTGGTGGGGGTTTATTCGTACATTCAGTCGTATTAAGTGCTTACTGTGTACTAAGCACTTGGAAAAGTACAATACAGCAGGAGTGGGGGTGGGGGGGACTCCCTATCCTGGGGGTGACTGCAGCGGGCTGAGCTGGTCGGGGGTGGGGGGAACTTGCTATCCTGAAGGTCCCTGGAAGGGGCTGAGCTGGTGGGGGTTCATTCATTCGATCATATTTATTAAGCACTTACTGTGTGCAGAGCTCTGTACTAAGTGCTGTTGAAATCTGGGCTGTCCCATATTAAACGGGATAACTGGACACCATGATAAGCAGCACAGTGTAGGGAAAGAGCAAGGCCTGGGAGTCGGAGGATCTGGGCTCTAATGTCAGTTCTGCCACATCCCTTCTGTGTGACTTGGGCAAGTCACTTAACTTCTCTATGCCTGTTCCCTCATTTGCAAAATGGGGATTCAATTCCTGTTCTCCCTCCTACTTAAACTGTAAGCCCCATGTGGGACCTGATTTTCTTGCAGCTACCATAGCACTTAGTACAGTGCTTGGCACATAGTAAGTGCTTAACGAATACTACAGTTAGGACGGTGCTCCTTTCCCGTCCTCCCTTTACCCCTCTCTCACCTTGCCACCCTTCCCCTCTGTTCCCCTCCTTTTCTGGTACTCTCCCCAGTGCAATCAGATTTCCATTCCTCTTTCTTAGAGAGGAGAAGTGGGGAGCGAGAGGGGAAAGAGTAAAACAGGCTGCCTCCCAGGACTTTTGTTTGCTCTTTTTAATGAACTGAACCTTTACTGGATTCCCATCCCATGTCAGGTGCTGGGGATGGAGTCCTTGCCCTTTAAGAAATGACTTTTCTCCTACAGGACTAAGGTGCCAAAATACATTGCCCACTCCTACCATACCTCATGGATCTTCCACCTCAGCCTAGCCTGCACGCTTTACTCTTACTTCCTGTGCCCCGATGTTGTCTACCTTGCCACCGACCCCTTTCCCACATCCTCCCCTCATCCTGGAACTCCCTTCCCCTCCAGATACTCCAGGCCACCAGTCTCTCCATCAAGGTCATATCTCCTCCAAGAAGCCTTCCCAGATTAAGCCCTGTTTTCCCGAGCTTCCTCTACCTTCTTCATCATCTACGTACTTAGATCTGTGACCTTTGGGTATTGGATATTCACCCCTCCCTCAGCCCCACAGCACTTATGTACATATCTTTAAATTATATATTTTAAATTGCTTATATTAATGTCTGTTTCTCTCTCTAGACTGTAAACTGGTTGTGGGCAGGAACGTGTCTGCTTATTCTGTTGTATTGCACTCCTCCAAGAATTTAGAACAGTGCTCTGCACTTAGTAAGCATTCAGTAAATACCATTGATTGATTAATTGAGGAGAAATAGTGTGGCCTATTGGATAGGGCACAGGTCTGGGAGGCAGAAGGACCTGAGTTCTGATCCCAGCTCTGCCACTTGTCTGCTGTGTGACCTTGGGCAAGTCACTTCACTTCTCTTTGCCTTAGTTACTTCATTTTTAAAATGATTGTGAGCTCCATGTGGGACATGGACTGTGTCCAACTTGATTAGGTTTTGTCTACCCCATCACTTTGTCCAGTACCTGGTGCATAGTAGTGCTTAACAATAACCATAAAAAAAGGTAGGGACAGGCTGTTGGATTTGTGGGAGGGGGTGCGTCTCCCTCTGGAAGCTGGGCAGATTGCTGCACGATGTGTTGCACACTGAGAAAAGGTCTCCTTGTTCCTTCTCCTAAGCCAGCCTGGCTCCTGGGGCTCTCTGAAATCTGGGCCACACTATCATCAGGGTTTTTTCCCCAGGACTCTGAACCAGAAATTTAAGGGTAAAGCGGGATCGACTGAGGACCCCGAGGGTCCCTGCCAAGTGGCTGTTGCCTGGTGCCGGAGCGGGTGAGGTCACGGAGAGGGACGTGCCAGGACTCTCGCCCGCTCGGTCACGTCTTGGATCCGGGGGCTGGGATGCCTCCTCTTCCGCCTGAGGCTGGAGCCCGGTGGCTCCTGATTTCCAGGAAAGAAGGCGCTTTGCTTTGAGGGGTTTGGAAAGCTGTGAGCTGGCTAGCATCACACTACTTGGCTTGGCAGGATCTCTCTCTTGCTGTTCTCCAGACGCTTTTTCCTTTGGCTGAATTTAAGCCTTTTAAAAAAAATGGCACCTTGTATTTTCTCTCACACCTTTCTTCAAGGAGCTCAAAGCCTTTTACAGACATGAGCTCATTGGTCCTTAAGATATCGCCTTCAGAAGGCAGGGTTGCTCTGCTCATTTTTACAGTCCTGGAAACAGAAGCTCAGAGAGGTTAAGTGCCTTGCCTGAGGTCACACAGCTCCCCCTTACCAGGGAGAGGAATATAACCCTGACTTCCTGAGAACAGAGAGGTCTATCTGCCAAGAGGCAGAGTTTAGTACAAGCTGAGCCTCAGGTGCACTTTGCTTTCCTTGGGCTGACATCTGTCAGTTCCCCAGTGATTGACATGCATCAGTACCACTGTACAAGAAGCGTAAGGGGTGTACAAATGGGAAGGCGAAGGGTAAGACTGTAATCACTCGAGACAGTAAGCCCGTTATGGGCAGAGAACATGCCTGCTAATTTTGTCGAATTGTACTTTCCCAAGCACTTATTACAGTGCTCTGCACATAGTAAGCACTTACTAAATATCATTGGTGACTGAGCACTTTGGGAAGAACGGTAGGATTAGAACCCAGGACTCCTGCCTCCCAGACTCCTCCCATTTAGCTGTGTCCTTGGGCTTTCTGGGAGCCAGTTTTGACTTCTCAAGCCCCAGATACTGACTTACCGGTCCAAACTAAGACCAGAGAGCCCAGGGGGCGGTAACCGCTGAGAAGATACTTGGGTTGAGAAGCAGAGAGGGGGTATCTATGATCTGACCGTCATGATCTAATTATTTTGTATCTATTGCAATGTGTAGAACGGTGCTTGGCATATAGTAAGCACTTAAGGAATGCGACGATGATGATGATGATTATTTCTGTGGTCTGGGTTGTTCTTTGACTCTCCCGTCTCTGTTTCCTGTCTGCCCCGTCAGCTCCTGACCATTGACGACAACTTCTGTGGCCTGGATATGAATGCCCCCTTGGGCGTTTCGGAGATGGTGTGGGGCCTGCCCATCTTCACGGAGGATGGAGACCGCATGACCTCGGTCATCGCCTATGTCTACAAGAACCACTCGCTGGCCTTCGTGGGTACCAAGAGTGGGAAGCTGAAGAAGGTAAGGGAGCCCTGGGCAGTCCAGGCTGTTGACTCTAAGTGACAGTGGATATGGACCGGGGAGGGTGAAGTGGGATAACTGAAACGTGAGCATCCTCGGTGTCTGGAAGTGCTTTTTCTCTCAGAGGTCATCGCGGTTACGGAGAGAAAGGCTTGATCCCTTCCTGGAATGGTGAGGGAGGCCCTGGGGCTGGTGGACAGCCTGTCTGCAGTGACATGGGTCTGAGCTGAGCAGGAGCTGAGGCTTTATGGCGGCTGGTCAAGCTCCCCGGCCACTCCAGCCTCCCAGTAGGTGTGGAAAAGGACCTTGTGGAAGTGTGTAGCGGTGGTCTGGCCCCAGCCAGGGGCCTTGTGTGTGCTCCAGGAGAGCTGTTCCTTTCTGAGCGATCCTCTGTCGCTGGAACCCCTGAATGACAATGCTCTCTGGCCCAACGGTGCTGGGGCCCGGAGAGGATGATTATGCTGAGGGTAGAGAAGACAGTGAAGGAGGAGATGCAGGAACAGGTTTTAAAAAAAAAATCCAGTGGCTTTTCACAATGCAGCTGGGATTAGAGTGGTTTCCTGGCAACTGGGTTCACTCGTGGTTGATGTCCACCACTGCCTGGCTGGAGCCCAGGTGAGGGTTTCATCTGGAAAGGAGATGAGGCCCTGGTGGCTTGGGATCGATGGTGGGTCCAGTCCCCGCGCTGAAGCCAGTGGCCTCTGACCCCGAGGACTCTGGGAAGGGTTCAACTTGAGAACCGGGTAGGGAGACGGGACCTGCTCTGGGCCAGAGGAAGGAAAGCAAATCGAGGATCCGTTGGGGGTTATGGGAATGGGAAGGTGCATAGCTCACGTTGGTATTTGTGGTCTGTGACTGGAGGAGAGCCTGAACTACCTACTGGACCACCACCCATGCCGAATCCTCTGGGGCTATGGGCAGCCCATGGAGAGAGCATCACCGGCTTTACGACAGGTCAACAGGCCCCCTGGCCCCATGGGACGGATCTCAGGCTACCCAAACGTGAGGCTTCCAATTGGCCTCAGAGGGACCAGGCATAAGTAGATGCCCCATTTATAACTAAGACTCTCTAGGACTGCTCTTTTCCCTTTCCCCCCACAGCTCAACCAGGGTCCCAACAATGGCCTCAACATAGCCCCAGTCCTGGCCTTAGGGGTCAGGCTCCTCTTAGCTTGGACATCCCATGCGGTAGTGAATCAGAGCTGCCTTGGGCCAATCTGAGACCTCAAGCGGTCCGAGAATATCCCAGATCATCAAGGGGCTGGGATGGGCCCTTTACAGTTGTCCAGATCACTAAGCTTGATAACTTGACTCTGTTCACAAGCTGCCCTGGGTGTTTTCACCCTGGCTCTGGTCGCTGCCACCCTGCACCCTGCTGGGAGGGCATCTATAATGGCACCCAATGCACACTGTAGGAGTTGTTCCATATAATCTCCACTGCCCCATAAATCACCCCCCACCTCCCACAAGATGATTTCAAAAGTATTTTGTGACCACTTGTATGCACCATGAATATTTATGTACATGTGGATGGATAACTCTCTGTTCCACCAGAATGTCAGTAGTTTAGTTTCTGGCTGTTGATTTCTCCCCAGAGTGTAAACTCCAAGAGTGTAAGAGTGCAGGCTAAGAAAGCGCTTCGTGTTTCTAAGTGTTTAGTGCAGGGCACTGCACTCAGGTGCTTAAAACCATTCCTCCTACTTCCTGCTAAAATTCTGACAACTGTTCGGGGATCTCTAGAAATGTTTTGTACAAGCTGCTCCCAAGACGCGGTGGAGTTGATAAGTCCAGGTGGGAGAACATATTGAACATGACACAGCTCCAAGTTACCTTTACTCTCGCTCTATTTGGGGTCTGAACTATCCCCGAGGTGCCCTTGGAGAAAGGCGTTCTGGGAACACCAGGAGGCCATTCCTGTTCCACCGGTGATGCAGTGTAGCACTGTGGTGCCGCCGGGCTTCCCGTGGTCACCAGCCCAGGCCTCGTTGCGGTATCTGCATGGTCAGTGGCCGAGAAGGTTAATTTTCTTTACTTCCTCTATTGATGTACAGGTCGCGACCCTGGAGCCAGGCTAGTTGGGGAAGTGGGAGATGCCAACCGAAAAACTAAACAAAAAACCGAATTGATCCCCGGGCAGGGGACCGGCTTTAGGGCTGGGACATGAGAAAAAATGTATGCTATAGGAAGTGCGTAGACTTCGTTTCACTAAATCCCCCTCCTGCAGAAGTAGTTCCAGGAATCAGCCAGACTCTCTGGGCAGTGCTTTAAATCTTATAGTCCATTAGGGATCCATTTGGGGCTCTGGAGCTGTAGCCTATTAGAATGGACGGGCCCTCAGTCTTGAAGGAGCTCATGCCCTGTGTGCCCAGTTAACGTCCTGCGCTGAGTCTCCCTGAACAATGAGTCTGGCTGCTTCTTTTCCTTGGAAGTCTTGCTCTTTTGCCATCTACTATGTTAATGTAAAGATCTGACCAGCTTCAGGACTGTCTGACCAATCACCTTGGCACCCTAGGTGAGAAGCAGCGGAAGGATGGGAGAGTCGGGGTGGGGAGGTCGGGTTTCGGTTTTAGGGAAGAAGAGGAAACCTGGCTAATAATGATGGTATTTGTTAAGCACTTACTATGTGCAAAGCACTGTTCTAAGCACTGGGATAGATACAGGATTATCAGGTTGTCCCACGTGGGGCTCACAGTCTTAATCCCCATTTTCCAGATGAGGTAACTGAGGCACAGAGAAGTGAAGTGACTTGCCCATAGTCACACAGCTTACAAGTGGCAGAGCCAGGATTAGAATCCACGATCTCTGACTCCCAAGCCCGGGCTCTTTCTACTAAGTCATGCTGCTGCAAACAAAGCCAACCCCAAGGTTGACTGGTTGGGGCTTCCATCTGTCAACCTGCCTCTCCTCTCCTGAGCTCCTGTGGTTTGGTCTTTTCCACCAACCCCGTGTACCATATTGGCCCTGTTCCGCTGCTCCCCTTCCCACCCCAACACCACTCTCCCATCATTCAGCAGGGCCTTTAGATTAGGACCAGAGGCCTGGGCAAGAGCTCCTTGATCCAGCTAACCAGCTTACCAGAGTTTAGGGTTTCTGCAGATCAGGGGAGGGGAGGATGTCTGCTGGATCTACCTAAGGTCAGAAAAACAATATCCAGAGTCAGGAGGTGGGTCAGAGCCCAGCACTTTGGCAAAAATGGAGCTTTGTGTTATAACTGTGCACGACTTGGGCATGACAGTGGGCACTCACTTTGCCCCCTGGATATATGTGTATTTGTGTGTTGACGGGAGACGGGCTCGGTTTGACTTCTGGATGACAGGGAAGGGAGGGGAGGCTGCAAAGGAGGGAAAAAGGGAGGCTCCCTGACCCGGCAGCAAACTTTCTACTCTACTGACTCCCAGCCTTTCTCACAGCTCTGCTCAATGCTACCCGGCTCCTGTGCAGACTCAGCACAGCAGACAAGGAAGACGCTGAGCTGGGAACGGAAAGCCAGCCCGCTGGGTGTGTTATTTGAAATAATAAAAAATAAAATGGGGTGAGGGTTTTTCTTTTTTTAAACAATAGGAATGTTTTCCCTTCTCCCTCTGCCCCTTCTCTCCTCCTCCCCCTCCTCCCTCGAAATAGCTCTCAGAGACTATCAGGCCCCAAATCACTCATGGGCAGAGGACCAGGCTTGTCCAGTTGGAGCGTGAGGAAGGTTTTCAGGAAGTTTTGAGAGCCGCAGGATCCAGGGAACAATGAAAACCGCTCAGCAGCCATAACGATCGAGTCGGCTGCTCTGAACCCTGCAATTATCGCCCGTGTTGGAACATGAGCTTTTGAGAACTTCCTTGTGAAGTGATGGGCAGTCTTGGGGTTGGGACCGTGAGCAGGAGTGGGCAATGTGAGGTCCTGGGTCTCGGGACTTGAGTTTGTATATTTTGGAGTGGTGGGGGCAGAAGGAGAATGGCATCCAAGGTCTCATTCCCATGGAGGCAGAGCTGTTGACTCTTCTCAGGCATGCGTTCAAGTCATTTTCAACCTTCTTTGGGTCACACTTTCACAACTAAAACCATGCATGGAGAAGATGGACAGATCTGTGGGCCTTAGTTGTTTAACACAGGGTGCATCTTAAACGGGACCACTGAGGCCTATTTAGCAGCCACGCACCCTCTGGGCCTGCATCCCACCGTATAGTTTTAGACCGTTGGGTACAAATCTGCAGTGGCTCCGACAGGTTATGACACCCGCTGACCCTCCTCCTCTGCGTTGGGTGGTTCGGTGATCTGTATGTGCGATCTTGAGTATGGGATCCATCCAGCTCTGGGACAGTGAGGAGTCAGGTTGCTGGGTGTGGCTGAGTGTGCAGGAGTGTGTGGGGAGACCATCTTCTCGCCCGACCAGAAGAAAGACCTCCAGTTGCCAAGGGTGGGGGAGGGGGTCACCCCTTCCATGCCCTGATTCCTACCCTGCCATTTTTGGGTCACGTATCCCAGCAAGCAGTGGGTCTCATGACTGAAGTCAGTTAGGATGGTTCACAAGGCCTTTCCTGTTTAAGTGGCAGGAAACATGAAAGTCAACTGGTGGGTTGTCTCATGCTCTCTTGACCTTCTGAGATGGTAGTTGGCTTTTTGGGGCAATGCCCACCAGCCCAGGCAAATTAGGAACCAATCTTGTTAAGGTTTGAGAATCAGCGTGGCTTACTGGATAGAGAATGGGGCTTGAGTCAGAGGGACCTGGGGTCTAATCCTGGCTTCACCACACGTCTGCTGTGTGACCTTTGGCAGTCATTTCACTTCTCTGGGCCTCAGTTACCTCATCTGTAAAAAAAAAAAAAAAAAAAGGAGAATAAGATTGTGAGCCCCCAATGGGACATGGACTATATTCAAACTAATGAGCTTGTACCCACCGCAGCACTTAGAACAGCGCCTGGCACATAGTAAGCATTTAACAAATACTATAAAAAAATTCAAACCCTTCTGAAAGCTCTTTTATCCTCTTTGGAAAGAGCCCCGGGGAAGCTCCCACTCGCAATCTCTTCACCCTTAGAGCCTAGAGGTTCTCCCTTGAGTCGAACTCTAATCATCCTGCTGCAATTTTAAAGCCTGTTTCCTCACGTTGACTCCAGCGGAGGTAGAGAGCCATGCCTCTTGATAATATTCTTTCCATAAACTAGTCCTCTAACTTCCTCCTGGGATGCTCTGGAGAGGTGGGAATTGGTGTGAGAATGCATATGTGTGTTTGTGTGTGCATGCACCTGGCAGAACCCTATAAACACCCATACATCTGGAAACACAAGCTTCCAATACAGGTGTGTTCACTCTCGGACTAGGGGTGTCAGAGCACGCGGTGGTCACTAAGGGTTGGTAGTTGGGGTTGGGGCTCCCTGTGGAAAACTGGCGCCCACCAGAACTTGATCTGTGGCCGGATGAGGAAAGCGAGTGAGCCTTTCCAGAGCCCTCCTGTTCAAGCCATTCCCTGTCTTGTTCGGGTGCCCTGGGGAGAATCTAAGACTCCGGGAGGCAGTGAAAAGTGCTCTGAAGCCTATCAATCTATTTACTGAGTGCTTACTGTGTGCAGAACACTCTACTAAATGCTTGGGAGAGTAGAATACAACAGAATTAGCAGCCACATTCCCTGCCCGTAAGGTGCTTACAGTCCTCAGTAAAAAGTCCCTTAAGAAGCACTGATTCTTTTGACTCTTCCCAAAGTGCTTTTTGCCAGCCTGCTTGAATCAAGGAGATGGTTTGGGAGAAGTTTTGCCAATTTGGGATTTATTGATATGTGTACCATTTTTTTAATTGAATCATTACATTTATTTCTATATAGAAAGATCCAGCTCATAAATTAGATGCAGAGACATAAAATCTGGGGAAGTACCGCTGAAACACCCCAAATCAAACGATACAGTTCCGGCTGATACACAAATGTCAGACACGCCAAAGGAATTTATCCAGTGACACATGCAATTGAAGTAAAATATTGTGCTTTACAAGAACATATCATTAAAATGAAAACTAGCAGCATATCAGAAGTCTGGCCATGTAACCAAGACAACAAAGAGGTAAAGAGAGAAAGACATGATAAGCAAGAGGAGGAGGAGAAGGGAAGGGGTGTCAGACCCGGGCCACAAGTGAACTCTGTCCACATGTGCTGCTGTGTTATGTTGTAAATTGATTTTTTAAAAATGGTTTTCTTGATCATTTTCAATAGTTGTGGTATTTGTTAAAGACTAAGATAATCAGGTTGGACACTGTTCTTGTCCCATATGGGGCTCATGGTCTAAGTAGGAGGGAGAACAAGTATTGCATCCTCATCTTACAGAGAAAGAAATAGAGGCACAGAGAAGTCAAATGAGTTACTCAAGGTCACACAGCAGGGAAGAAGCGGCAGAGCCGGCAACAGGTTCCAGCAGTTGAGACTGCTAGTCCTCATTGGCCTAAGTCGCCGTGAGCCTTAGGGATCCAGGGAACAAAGAAAAGGGATTGGAAAGGTGACATTTCCTCCGTCGCCCAGGGTCCTTCCTTGCACCTCCCTCCCATCCTCTTCTCTGGGAAATTAGCACCACGTCATCTAATCTGTGTAACTCTGACTCGGTCACTTCTGCTTTCCAACGATGACCGAGTGGAGCAATTTAGCTGTCAAATGCTCCAACTAATGCCCAGATGGACAGCGCTTTGGCAAAGCTGGAGCGGCCTCTTCCCCTTCCTTGTGCTGGGGAAATTTGTCTCCCAGTTGCTTTTTTAAGTGCCTCTTGCATCTGCCTTTAATTTTAATGCCTCTTGCCAGCTGACCTCCCTTCCCGGCAGCCTGCCTAAGTGCGATTCCCATAATTAGCTTAGCTATAATTTAATCCTCCTCCTTGGGTTTGATTATTGTCGAGGGGCTCGGGTCCAGAGGCAACAGAAGGAGATCCTCTACTTCTCTGGTCCTTGAGTGACTTAGGCCTTTGCTCCCTTTCTCTGTCAAAGTTGGCTGAGGGGAGGAAAAACCAGTTGATAAGGGGGGGGCGGGCAGACATATCCTGGACCCGTGAAAGGAAACCTGGGCCATGAAGCCACGGGACCTGAGTTCTGCCCCCAGCTGCTGACTTGCGTGGTGCTGAATGGCCGTTGTCTTTTCTGGGCCTCAGCTTCCCCATTTGAGAAATGAGGATAATCCTTCTTCCTCCCTTCTCTGTAGGACCCATTGGGTCACGAGGAGGGTGTGGGTTTGCAAAGTGCTTTGGGATCCTCAGGTGGAGGACATATTCTACCCGCTCCCTCCGGTCAGCCATCCTCTCCTTCCGGCCATTTAGTGGCTGCACAGGAGTCCCAGCAAGGTGCCACAAGGAGCCTCTCATGGCTGAGGGCCCTTGTCCACTGGGGAAAATGTTACCCTGGAACTGCTCTTCGTTTCCCCGATAAAGTTGGGGCTCTGGAACTCTTTCCTGGAGGAAGTACAGAAGGCTGGGTGGGCTGCACTGTAGTATCTGAGCGCTAGAGTCCTTTGGGACCAGCCACTCTGATGACACCCCTCGTGCTACCGGAGGCCCAGTGTAGTAAGCTTGCTGTTAGCAGAGAACGTGTCCATTACACTGTAGTCTCCCAACCATTTAGTGCTCTGCACAGAGTAATCACTCAGTAAATACGATTGATTGACCGAATCTGGCTTCCAGGCCTGGTTGTACCGTCAATGTGATAATGACTTTGGATGGTTGCTTCCCACCTCAGTTTCTCTTTCTGTGAACTGGGGAGGTGCACTTAAGTCCCATCTCCTGCCTGTTGGGGGTTGTTATGAGGATCCTATGATGTGATGTATGTGAAGGGTAACTTAAGCTGCTAAGAAGACAGAGGTTGGAGAAGCCCAGGGGAATAATACTGAGAATTTCAGAATCTCTTTGCAAGATCAGTGCCTAATTCGAACTCTGACTTATGCACACCGACTCCCTCCTCAAGGAAGTGGTGTCGCCATCCCAGATCATTACTGAAGGGAACAGCCAGGTCCGAACAGGTGTGTCTGTGTGTGTTTGCTGAGAGGGAGGCCCGTGAAGGTGTCCTACCTTCAATAAAGGTCAGCTCTTTCTTCTAATGAATTGCCTGGAGTCCCAGCAGGATGGAGGAGGGACAGAAGGGAGCCTGGGGAGGGAGAGCGATGTAATTGGTACATGAACCTGGGAAACGGAACTTGGGTCAGAACGAAGAAAAATGTGTTGTTGACTGAGGAAAACAGAGCTTTTCTCCGTGTCCCCTCCTGCAGGCCAGAAAACAAGGTCTTTGATTTATAAGCTAATTTTTAATTAAAAAGACAGGCAGGAGGGGTAAGAAATCTCATTTTGCTTTTTGTAGAATGAATCGCTCACAGTCTGAGCTAATTTTGCATCTCCCCCCAAATGCCCAAATGCTGCCTGTGTGTGTGTTTGTGATTTGAAGTCATCCTGCTGCTCTGATGTTGACCCTTATTAGAGGTGTTTTTTCCCACCACTGCCTGCATCTCTCCATTCTGTACGCTACTGAGCAGATGTAATAATAATAATGTTGGTATTTGTTAAGCGCTTACTATGTGCAGAGCACTGTTCTAAGCGCTGGGGTGGATACAGGGTAATCAGGTTGTCCCGTGTGAGGCTCACAGTGTTAATCCCCATTTTACAGATGAGGTAACTGAGGCACAGAGAAGTTAAGTGACTTGCCCACAGTCACACAGCTGCCAAGTGGCAGAGCCGGGTTTCAAACCCATGACCTCTGACTCCCAAGCCCGTGCTCTTTCCAATCCCGCCTCGGCCACTTGTCAGCTGTGTGACTTCGGGCAAGTCACTTGACTTCTCGGTGCCTCAGTTACCTCGTCTGTAAAATGGGGATTAAGACCGTGAGCCCCACGTGGGACAACCTCATTCCCCTGTATCCCCCCCAGCGCTTAGAACAGTGCTCTGCACATAGTAAGCACTTAACAAATACCAACATTATGAGCCATGCTGCTACTGTGCCAATCTGCTTATTGGTATCGGTTTTTGGAGTTCCTCCTACAGGCTTTCCAGGTGGTTTGTAGGAGTAAAAGTTTTTCTTTTTGGAATGACGGAGTTTATACAAACGAGAGCAAAAGGGCTTTCTTTAGTGGGAGGGTGGCAGGATTGGATTTCTAGTCTTCCATTTAGCCATCTTGGTTTCCCCCTGCACTCCCCCATTGCCTTCTGTTAGTATTTTCTGAGCCTTCCCCCATCCCATAATATGCCCTAGTGGTTTATTCATTCATTCAATAGTATTTATTGAGAGCTTACTATTTGAGGTCGCTTGCCTCATCTATGATACCTTTGAGTGTTGGTCTCCCCGAATAGATCACAAACCCCCCGAGGGCAGGAACTGTGGCCACTTTATCGTTTTCTCCCGGGGCTTATCTCTGAGTGCTGTGCCCAGTCAGTGCACAATAAATGCCCCTGATTGATAGATGAACGACTTAATACATCAGATGCACCGGGCTAGAGGAACCTCCATGGCGTTATTTATATTAATGTCTGTCTCCCCCTAAGGACTTGTAAGCTCACTGTGGGCAGGGAACATGTCTACCAATTCTACTGTACTCTCCCAAGCACTTAGCACAGCACACTGCACATAGTTAAGTGCTCAATAAATACCACTGATTGATTGCCACCGGAACAGACAGGGGTGAAGGTGAGTTCTCTTGTTTAATCTTGACCCGACATTCAGAATTCCTTGCGTCAAGATCTGCAGGGACAAGAAGTCCCAGCAGGCAGATTCTGTTATCGTTTATAGGCCTTAGTGAAGTTATCCGGGTGAGATTTAGCATAAGAAATAAGCAAGTACCCTACAGTCATTTTCCGTGGTGATTACTTAGAGTCTTTCAGTGAGAAGGTGGGGCAGAGCCCATTTCCGGAAGAGCTGGTCAGGTGGGCTCCGTGGCCTGTTACCACTCCGCAGGGTGATATCACTGGGGCTAAATTTACCGTGGGTGACAGCCTCGTGCTCCGCGCCAGAAGCGCTCTGGTGGCAGACGGCTAAGTAACCGATTTTAGCTTCCTCTCCTCTGCAACCCTGCTGTGGCTGGAGCTCCCGTCACCACTCCCACCACCATCACCTATTGAACGGGGCTACCATTTGCCCGACCCCTTCTTCTGCTTGCCTTTCCACCAGTCTCTCTGCTGCTCACCCCACATCTGGCTCCCACCCTCTCCCCTAACCTGCACCGGCGGTTTAAAGGACAGTACAGAATCCTGGCAAAGACACTCATCAGTTGAACAGTCAATGTTATTTATTAAGCGCTTCCTGGGAGATCCCGAGGTCTCAGTCTGGCTCTGACCTTCTGACCCTTCAGGTTTGTTCTTGCATCTTTAAAACACTCCTTGCCTCTTGGCAAGGAATGGACGGGTGGATAGCAGGATAGATGGACAGTAAGAGCCTCGTGGGGGACGGGCACTATGTCCGCTCTGATAACCTGATATCTGCCTTAGTGCTTGCACATAGTAAGTGCTTAACAGAGTGCAATTATTATTGCTCTTATTAATAGTTATTGCATTATTAAGTGCTTTCTACATGTTAAGTACCATTTTAACTGCTGGGTTTGATGCAGTCAGATTGGAAACAGTCCTACTCCCCTATGGGGCTCAGAGTATATTGGTAGTAATTATAATAATTATGGGTTTTTTTAAGCACTTACTATATGTCAAGCACTGTACTAAGCTCTGGGGTAGATAAAGACAGTTCCAGTCCCAAATGGGGCCCATAGTCTAAGGGGGAAGGAGACAGGTATGGAATCCTCATTTTACAGATGAAGAAACTGAGGCAAAGTGAAGTGACTTGCCCAAGGTCACTCAACTGGCAAATTTCAGAGCCTGTGACCCCCAGCCCTGTCTTGTTTCCACTGGCTTGAGCTGCAGTATGGGATGAAAGCAGAACTAAGCACTTGGGAAGGTAGAAGAGCAGTGAAGTACGAGTTCCCTGCCCTGCAGGAGCTTACCATTGAATTAATTCTGTAGTTCCCTGACGAGCCATCGCTGAGATTGTCCACCTGCATTGTGTCATGCTCTGGGACAGTTGAGCCAGAGGGCCGGGCTTCCTGGGGTTTGTATAAGCCAGAGGGGGCCTGGAGTTGGGGGGTAGAGTAGAGGGGAGGAAAGACCAGCAGGGTGGCGGTACTGTGGGAAACAGCCCTTCCTCATCTTCCTTGGAGAAGATTGGAAAGCCAGGGTTCCCACCCCCATTTCTTCTCCCCTCTCTTCCCCCCACCTGCCCGAGCCTGGCCACCCATAGTAGGTGCTCTGTCCCCGGGCCAACACGGCATCAATCGAGGCCTTTTCAGACTGTCGTAGGAGCAGTTGCAGTGACACCGGTTTGAGAGGCACAACTTCCCACATGGAGAACCTTAGATCTCAGTGCCTCTCTCGTGGACAGATTCCCGGGAGAGAGAGTCAGGGAAACTGAGGCACAGAGCATCGACTTATCTGATTGGACCCAGGGAGGGATGGGGCTGGGAGCACCCAACTCAGTCATGTGGTCCCCCTGCAGCCCTGGGGCTCTTGTCACGGAGACAGACTGTGTCCTGGAAAGTTACACGTGTTCCCTCTCACAGGCTGGATTGAAGTCCATGTTCCCTTGCCACTTGTTTTTCGATTTAAAGTATTGATTTCAATTTCATTTAGAACTGGGAAAATGAACCACCAGGCGGCTTCAGCAGATTTTTTTTCGCTTTGAATCAGTGTGTGTGTGTGTGGTGTGTGTGTGTGTGTGTGTGCATGCGTGCACAAAAACACACAAAAAAGAGACTGACCATCTATATATAAAATCACAAATTGATATTGTTGAGGTTGATGATGAGCTCAATTTAACTTTTGAGAGCTCAACACCAGCCTAGTGCCCTTTACCTTTCCCACTGGTCCATGATGGGCCAGACCCCCAGGGCAATGATCTGCCCTAACTGGGTGGAGTGAGACGTTAAAGGGACAAAAACCTTCTGTCCTGCTTGCCCGCATCCGATTCCCACCCAGTACGGCAGAGAAAGGAAGGGTTCTACGATCAAGCGTCGTTCCCTTGGAAAGCTCTGGGCCCGGACCGCAGATGGATGGAGGGAACCCTGGTGGGTCCAGGGATCTGACCCATCCAAGCCCAAGTCACATCTCATGACTTTTGGTCTGGGCAGAAACATTTAACTGCCTTGAGAGGGTTTGTTTTCTGCTGTTCGTCAACTGATTTGGTCCTTTGCTTCTGAACAGAGATCATGAGAGGGAGGGAGGGAAGGAGGGACAGAGGGAAAGGTGGGGGAGAGGGAGAGAGATATGTAGTGGGCAAAGAGGCAAACTGAGAGGCCCTTCCCGAAGGTACTCACCCTGGGCCATCCTGAGTCCTGGAAGAACCAGTAGTGGAGGGCTAGTTGATCCCCAGTGTCAGGCTCACCTGTCCTCAGCCCAAGGCAGCTGCCCAAAAAGGGAATTGCAAACTAAGTGACCACTTGGAATGCTTCCAAGAGCCAGCTGGCCCCAGTCCTCACTCAGCCCCTTCCATTTCCTTAATTATTGTCCCTGGTTGCTGTTCAGTGTCGGAAAATCGAGAGTTGCCACTCCTCTCTCTGTGTGGTAGGAAGTCGTTTGTCTGGAGGGCAACCTTGAAGACAGTGACCGGGCCATGGGCCCAGATCCAGGCATGACTCATCTGGGCCCAGAAGGAAAAACACACATTTTATTGGCTTTACTTTTTGGGTAGCATTAGGGAGGAGGCGGGCTGGTACTTAGCCGCAAAGCTACATCCAAACGTGGGGGCTAGGGCAGCATCGGGGAGCCAGGATAGCAGCGGCTTCTCTGCAGTCGTTACTCTTGCCTTGCTCTTGTTCCTGTTCTCAGCTCACCCCTCTCCCTAGACGAGAACTTGCATAGTCCTTCCAGGACTGATTCCCAGTGCTGTTTTATATATCTCAGCACCACATGCGTTGCTATTTTCATCATGTACTGGAAACTGTTAAACGGGGAGAGATGTTAATTGGTATCATTACCACAAACTGTGTCCTAGTAACATGACAATTCCCGTTGCCATTTAGGCGATGACATGTATTTTATTCCCGCTGTCGACAGCTAACTCGGGTTGACTTTCAAGGATTCCAGCAGTCGTTCAGGTGGGTTTTCTAGGAGCCTCTCGTTCGTTGCTTAGTGTGTACCAGAAGTGTGAGGGCCCAGGAGGAAATGTGATGAATGAGTTCCATTCTAACCCCAGGACCCAGGCCAGAATAATAGTAATTATAGTACTTAAGGACTTGCTATGTGTCCAGCACTCTACTAAGCATGGGGTAGATATAAGATCATCAGGTTGGACTCAGTCCCTGTCCCACACAGGGCTCACGGTCTAAGTAAGAAGGAGAACAGGTAATGATCCCTGTTTAAAGATGAGGAAACTGAGGTACAGAGAAGTTGAGTGACTTGCCCTAGGTCACACAACAGGCATGGCAGAGAGGGGATTAGAATGCAGGTCTTCTGACTCCCAGGTCCTTGCTTTTTCCCTTAGGCCACCCTGCTTCAAGGAAGGAAGTCTGGTCCAGAGAGGCTCTCAGTTTAATGGATGAGGTTTAGCCGAGCTTGGGATACTGCCGGTAGGGAGAGGGTCTTGGAAAACGGTGTTTTGTAAAGCAGCACTTTCTTTCACGGTTTCAGCTGAAGGCAGAGCCTGTCACAGCAGGGATCCCAAAGTCAGGGGGGATGTTCAAGGCTGGTGAAACAAAAATTTAGCAGACTTCTGGCCTCTTCTCCAGAAGAAAGTTTCTCTTTCCTAGAGAAGGAGTGAGAGGACTTGATCCCGGGATAGAGAGTCATGACGGAGCCCTGGATCTAGTCCTTGGGCCTTGGACAACTGTGCACAGTCCAGGGGAGGTTGAAATCGGGGAGGCTGGGGCTGGTCCCTTCAACACTCTGTCTCGGACCACTTTAGGCCGGGGAGGAGAGACCACCATCGCCAGGACCGGGCTTTGCCCAGCACCCGGCTTGTGCAGGAATCCCTGCCCGCTCATTGGGATGCCCGACCCGCTGGCCCAGACCTTCTCCCCAAAGTTCCCTCCCCAGTCTTGGGCACAAGCTTGGGCCCAGTTAGCATTGGCTCAGAATAGGCACTTCGTCCTTGCTGCACGCCTCGTGCCGGGTCAGGCCTCAGCTTCTCGGCCCACGCCGGCCCGGAATCCCGAGGCTGAGCTTCGGTTCCCCCCGCTCTGCTGATTTGGGAGGGTTGGGTCTGGACAACCCCCTTTCCGCCCTCTGGTTATCTCTGTCACCAAGAAGCCGGGAGAGGGGTGATTGGAAGGCACATGGTGCCTATCGCCGAGGCTCTCCAGATTACGTGTGTGCGAGCCGGAAAATTGAATTCATCCTCGTAGCCTGTCTGAGAGTTGGCTCGGGAGGCCAAGCATAAAGGAGGAGGCTGGGTTGGAGACGGAGATCTAGAGAGAACATCCCACCATGGGCCAGCGTCGGAGGGGACCCAGAGCCCAGCGGCCCAGCTGTTCAGGGTTAGAGTGGTTCTTGGGGGAGGCAGCCGGGCGGAAGGAGGACACCTGGGCTAGGTGAAGACTTGCAGGGTCTTGAGAGGCTTTTTACTGCCTGAAACCCCGAGGCACCAGGTGGAAGTGGATTTGTGAATGACCTTATTTATCACGTTCCAGTTCATATCACCGCTGCACCTGGACCATAGGATGGGAAGATGAGAATTTTCACATCCGAATGACCTCTGTGCCCTTGCCACACCCCCGTCCTGGGATTGCACATTTGGCATAGAAACTGTGCCCGCACCATTGAGTGGTTCCTGTCGTTACCATGATTAGAGATGTGACGGGGAAACTGGAGTAACGATAAGGGGGTTGTTGGTTTTTGTTTTGGTTTTTTTTTTTCCATTCGAGCTAATCTGGGGAGTTCTAATGGTCAGTGTCCTGTTCGAAATCAGGCATCGCTGCCATAATTGCTTCCTTCCTAGCCAGTCTGCAGCCCCCTAATGTGTCTTCCAACCAAAAGAATGTCCAAAATCAAATTTACTCTCGGCCACTCACTGCCGTTTGTTTCCTCCTCGGTGCTGCCAGGGAAAGCAGATGGCTCGGCTTCACCTTTGTTTCGGCTCAGTTTTGCTGGCGGGTTCTCCCAAATTACGGATAATGACCAGGAAGGTTTAATTCCAATTCAAAAAGAAAGATCTCTTTCAAAGCGCGTTTCCCTAGAAAACGTAAAATAGAGGTCTAGCCACTCGCAAGACTCAGGAAAACAGCCCCTCTCCACCCATCTTCTTACATGTCCTTTAAATTGGCAGCTGGCTAATCAGGGGCAGAGGTGACCTCTGTTTGTGGTTGGGGTCTGGGCAAGATACCCGGGCCCTGCCCAGTTGATGCCCTTTGCTTTTAGATGCTGGAGTCTGAGGGGATGCTGTTTTACCTTTTCTGACGTACCCTCCTTATAAACCCCCAAGCTCATCTCTGGAAGTGTGTGTGTGTACACACATTCGTATGAATATATATATATATATATATATCATATATGTGTGTGCGTATATATATATGCATATATATATAATATGTATGTGTAGGTATTTTTGTCTGCCAAGCTACATAGTGCACGGCTGTATTTTCAGCCCTCGTTCTTGTAACATTATAGATGTGAAGGGAAAATGAATGCTTTGCATGTTTCCGGAGATGCAATTATGGTAATGTTCCGAGCTTGTTTGTGTTTCCTGTCCCATCCCGTCCTGTAGTCAGTAGCAGGAGCAGCAGCAGCTCTCCAACCTTCCGCTGCGGATAGCCTGGGGTGGGATCTGCTCTAAGCAGACCATACTCAGTAATAATAGTAATAGTAATTACGGTACTTGCCAAGCACTGTTCTAAGCGCTGGAGTAGATACAGGTTAATCAGGTTGGACACAGTTCCGGTCTCACGTGGTGCTTACACTCTTAATCCCCACTTTATAGATGAGGTAACTGAGGCACAGAGAAGTTCATCGACTTGCCCAAGGTCAAGCAGCAGACAAGAGGTGGAGCTGGGATTAGAACCCAGGTCCTTCTGACTCTGAGGCCCATGCTCTATCCACTAGGCCACACTACTTAAAGAGGGTTGTTTGCCTTGTGGTTATGGCCCCCCTCGGGGCAGCTTTTCTGACTTGGCCTGGGTGGTCTACCCTCCTGGAGAAAGGTTGGACACACAGGGAGGCACGTGAACTGGGGAATTAGAGGTCTGGGTTGCTCTTCTGACCCTGGAAGGCAGTGTGACCTCCACCAAGTTACTGTCCTCCTTTGGGACACTGTCTGCCCTTCTGTAACAGAGGGATAATTATTGTCATCTCCTGGACTGACGAAAGGGACTGGATGCGTTCGAAGAGGAAGGCACGGTCCCTGTTGTGACCGCTCTGAGGTGAAAACCTGGTGGGAGCATCAGGCCCCAGGCAGCAGACATAAAGGGAATTCCAGATGGGCCGTGGAACCCATGGGAGGTGAGAACGGGCGTCTGTCCAAACCCACTCAGACTTCCTCTGCCTTGGATGACACCAGGCTGGTTTGTCCAGCTCTGGCCCTATGACCTGTTGTGGCCTTGGATGAAAGCCCAGAAGGCTGAGGCGTCTGCGGCTGTAATGGGTGGAGGCCACGGAGCTCTGTTGATGCAAGAGAGGCCCCGCGGTCTTGTGAATGGAAAGAAATCCAGCCAAGAGCTTGGCTGGGGCACTGGGGACTGAAGAAAGTTTGGGGCGATGTAAGGCTCCTCTGGTGGTCCTGTCTCCTTAGCTTGGAGCTAGTGAGGATTGGGTCATCTGTCAATCAGTGCTACTTACTGAGTGCTTACTATGTGCAGAACACGCAATTGGGAGGGTACAATACAACAAAATTAGCAGACACGTTCCCTGCCCGTATTATTCCCTTACAGTCTAGATTTCTGCAAGAAACCTTGTCGCTTTGAGATCCTCTGAAGTGGTCAAGAGTCCAGTGATTCCCTCCTTTGTGGTCCTTTGAGGTTCAGTCCTGGGATGTATCCGCTCCTCTGCAAGCTTATCTGCATGGGATTAAAGCTCCATAATGAAATTTGTCCCTAGCATGGGCGATTAGCCCCTCCAGTCCCTCTGGCCATGCTCCCCAGGCTCAGCCTCCTGGGTAGACATCCTCAGAGAGCAAAATGAGGGCAATACCCTGACACTCCTGTCACCTGGAAGCCCTGCTTCCCGTTGTCTCAGGGCTCTGGGAGCTGAGGGAGGGGGTGGTGAGGCTGACTGGGGAAACTGGAGTCTTCGAACCCCAAGTAATATATCCAGGCTCCTTAAACATCTTCCCTCCCCGGTCCAGGACCAAACAGGCTTAGTGCTGTCCAGTCAGCCCTGGGGCGTCCAAGGCGCCACTTTTGATGCTGTTTCTTTCTAAGCTCAGAAACAGGTCTGTGGCAAAGGCACGAGGCATTGCCCAAGGGAAATTTATATCCAGGAAAAGGATGAGAAGAGGCAGCCAACTGGCCGGGCCGTGATCTGCTCTGCCTCTGAGGGCTTGCACGCTGTCCTGTCTGAGTCTAGTCATGGGTTCCCAAGGTTCTGGTGGGGTTTCTCTGAGTTCTGGTGGGGTTTCTCTGAATTCAGTGTCTGTGTAGATGCATCTGTCTGTGCACAACCTTCTGTCCACCTTTCCTTGCACGTGTGTGTGTGTGTGAGAGAGAGAGAGAGAGAGAGAGTTGGCTGGTGTTCCTTTCTTTTCATTCCTTGCTCTCCGAGGTTGCACACTGGTTCACCCCACCTTTCTATTTCTATCTTCCTCCAGGATTGTGTGTTTAGAAGCCCCTTGCCCTTCTCTCCTCTCAGAGAAGAGAAAGCATTTCTCTGTAAATACCCACTTCCCCTCCCAACTGTGAGCTCCTCCTTCCCTACACTCCTGGTGCTTGACACTCTCTCCCAGTGCCTGCTGAGAAAGACAGGCCCTGAGGCACTGGGAAGGTCTGTGGGGAGTATACTGGGAAATGCTTGTGAGGTGAGGGAATTCTGCATGGGACCTAATTCCTGGAAGGAAAGAGTGGGAGGGAGAAAAGAGAGCAGAAAGACTCTGATGTTGTGTATTTTCTTTCTCTCTTGATCTTCCTCTTCCCTTCTCCTGTACCTCTGCTCTCCCTCTCTTCCACAGTTCTCAGTTGCCAGTTTATTTGGGTCTTTTCTGTCCTCTCCTGAGGCCTCTTCTCTCATCCTCTTTATTTCCCTTCCTCTTCCCCAACCCCCAGAAGAGAGATATACGGTTGCAGGGCACTCTTCTGCTTGCTGTCTGAGTGACAGCTGACGGACAAGAGGCAGGGCCTCATCTCCTCTACCCCCACTCTCTCTCCTCCTTCTCCTCTTCTCCCTCCCTTCCCTCTTTCTCCTTTATATTTGGGCTCAAAAATATTTTGACAGGCCACTGAGGCAGAAAATAACTCCTGGATCCCAACTGTTGCCTCTCGTGATCCCAATTAAGAGGCAGCATATGCAGAAGTGACAGCTTTCCCTCCATCGTCTTTGCCATCATCATTTTCTGCACCCACCCTAGAACTCCCCCTTCACCCCCCACCCCCCAATGCTCCATGGTCTCTGGGAAGTTGTGCGGTGACGCGGGAGGTCAAGGCCCCTGGGGAAGGGCTCTCACTGGGATAGGGAGGGCCTTGCAGTTGGTTTGGGCCTCTGTCTCTCGCCTCTGGCTCTAAGGCTTCTCTCCCTTCCTCTTGTCTATTCCCTGACTGAGGAGTCTGTGTTCCCAGTGCTGGCTCCCCTCTCAGCTTCTCAGAGGGGAGGCTCAGGTGAGCGGTGAAGGCCGCCAGAGGTGGCGGATGTCTCCCCTGGGCATAGAAGGGTAACAAGGCCATCGTTCAGAGGGCCTGAGTGTGCCTAGCCTTTGCCACCCTGGAATTCTTGGGTGCAGAGGCAGGGTCATGGAACCGAGTTGGGGGTTGGGGGGCCCTTCCTCTCATGGATGCTTGACCCTGGTGGGAGATGATTTTGGAGAAGCTAACGGAGAGGAGTCTCAGGAGAAGACAGAGAGCTGGGGAGGACAGGGATCCCCACAGTCCTCTACCTGGATGAGATGAAAATAAATTCTCAGAATAGTAATAATTAGCTCTGAGCTAAGCAGGTAGATATCAGGTGGGACAGAGCACGGTGGGGCTCAGGGTCTGAGGAAGAATAGGTATTTAATCCCCATTTTACAGTTGAGGAAACTGAGACACTGATACATAGGTCTCCCTCTCTAGAATGTAAGCTCATTGAGGGCAGGGAATGTGTCTACCAACTCTTTTATACTGTACTTTCCCAAGCGTTTACTACAGTGCTCTGCACACAGTGAGTGCTAATAAATGCAATGGATTGATTGAATAAATACCATCGAGTGATTAATGTACATATCCCAGGTTATATAGCAGGTAAGTGGCAGAGCTGGGATTAGAACCCAGGACCCCTAGCTCCCAGGCCCGGGGTCTTTCCACTAGTCTGTGCTGCTTCTTTAGAAACCTAAGAGTCATGCAGGCGCCCCACCAGCCTTCCCTTCCTGTTCTCCAGTCAGTCTTTGCAGGAGAGAGAGAGCATCCTTCTCAGGAGGGCCTTAGGGCCGGGCCAGGAGAGGTCCTGATGAAAGCCCAAGAGAACTCGATGTTGGACCCAAGGCATCGCTGGTCCAGTCCTGGGCTTCCGTTCAGGGAAGGTCATTGGGTCTAAACCTGTGCTCACACTCCCAGGATTCCTCCTAATTGGGCCTATGCTGAACCCAGCCCTCCCTGTCTCCACTGCTTCTCGGAAGGACCAGCGAGACCTTGTTAAGCATGTTCCCTCCCTGCCTCCTCCCCCTGGTCAGCCCCATTTGCCTCCTTAATTGACTTTCCTTCCCTAGGAGAGAGTCCCTGGGTGAACACTGAGAGTGTATCCTCTCCCCCACTCTTCATCCCTCTCCCTCATCCTCTCCCCAACACCCCCTTTTCCCCAACCCACTCCCCCACCTTCCTGCTTGGGGAGCAGCTTGAGGACTTCTGGATTGAGCTGTGTCCCTGGCTCCTTGCCCTCTTCTGAAAGGTAGCTAACCCTGACTCTGTCCTGTCCCAGGTCCCTGGGCCCAGACTGGCTGCTCTGTTCCCTGCACGGCAGGAAGGACTCTTGTCTGAGGCTTCTGGATGCCGATTAATTGTAATAATAATAATAGTGATAATAATTGTAACTGTGGCTTTAAGGGCTTACTCTCTTTTAAATTCAGGGAGAGTTTCAAGGTTATGAGATCAGACACAGCCCCTGTCCCCCATAGGGTTCATAATATATTTTATTCCCATTTTGCAGATAAAGAAACTGAGGCCCAGAGGGGCTTAGTGGTTTTTCCAAGGACATGTCTCTGTCTCTATGTCTGTCTCTGTCTCTCTCGAGGCAGCTTTTTTCCCTGCTGCTACTTCAGTCTTTCTGTCCATCTGTGCTCTCAAGCAGGTCTCTGTTTCTCCACTTTCATTTTTCTCCCTGCTGCCTTCCTGCAGGGGACACAGCTTCAAAGTCAGTAGGGAATCCCACCTCTCCTGGGACAGTGGGGGCTGCCAGCCAGTCAGCCGGGCTTCCTGATCTCTAGCTTAGCTCTGCACTTGGAGAGCCTGGAGACCATGCCTTGGTTTCCCCACTGAAAGGGACATGTCAGAGCCGGGGCTGAAAAGTTCTGAATTTAGAAAAGAAAGAAAAAAGAACTTTCTCTGAAGGATTAATGAGGAAATAGTCCTCTGAAAAAATAACACTCCCTGACTTTTATCTAGTGCCTCTTTTCACTCCAGTAAGGGGAGGGCTGAGCAGGAATCTTCCTTCCCTTGGTTTTTAGGAAACTGGAGACCAGAGAGAGGAAACAACTTGATCAAAGTCACACAGTGAAATAGGGACGGCAGGGAGACATGAACCGAAGAAATCCCACTGTTTAGTGTGAAGCAGAGCCGGGGCTGGTCGGGTAGGGCAAGGAGGAGGGGGCGGAGAGGACTCCCTCCCTGCCGAGGGAGCAGTAGGGAAATGAAGGGATGATGGAGTTGTGGCAGCCAGGGGTATTTACTGCCATCAGTTCTCCAGATGTCAGCTGGGGGCATTCACACAGTCCCTCCTTGGCCTTCCTTATTGGCTGGAGAAATTGTTCTGCTGGCGGGAAGCAAGCCTGGAAATCATCCCCCGGATTCCATCCGGGGGGAAGAGGAGGGAACCAGAGCAAACCCCAGCAGAAGAGAGGAGCCGGCTGGGGCCCTGGGCACTGTACTGAGCACTTGGGAAGCACAAAACAAACGGACTCTTTCCATGCCCACAAGAGGCTTCCAAACTAATGGGGCCCACAGGGTTAGGCCACTTGTTTGCAGGGAGGGAAAGTGGGGCAAATGTGATTGGAGGGAGCTTGAGCCCCAGGCTCAGTCTTATGTTCAGCCTCAGGTCTCAGAGCTACTTAGTTCCTGAATTGCATCCTCTTCTAGGGTGATGCATTTGGAGAACCTCCATCCTGGGCCAAAGAGAGGGGTTTCATTAACTGATATAGAGATGCAGAAGGCATCGGCTCGTAGAGATATTTACACCTGGCCTGTGATGGGAGGGGCACTGTGACACTGAAAGGCAGGGAAGTTTGTCAGCCTGTAAATACAATAATCATGCTGGTGTAAGTTAAGCCCTTACTGTGTGCCAAGTACTGTACTAAGCGCTGGGGCAGATTCAAGACAATTAGGTTGGACCCAGATTCTGTCCCTTATGGGACTCACAGTCCAGGAGGGAGATCAGATATTTTGCAGATGAGGAAACTGAGGTACAGAGAAGTTGTGACGTGCCCAAGGACACTTAGCAGGTAAGTGGTAGAGCTGGGATTAGAACCCAAGTCCTCTGTCTCCCAGGCTTGTGCTCTTTCCACTAGGCCAAACTGCAATGTGTTTTTTGGGAACAAGAGCCTGGCAAATGGGCAGACTGGTGGCGGAGCTGGCATTGGAGCTTGAAGCCCCTCCCCAAGACTCAAGCTACCCCAGAGATGCTGAACTGCCCCAGCTTGGACCTTGGCCTCTGCCCCCTAGCCCCAGGTGAAGAAACAGGAACCCCCCCCGCCCTTTCCTTCAAGGCTGAAACCAGGACTGGGAACTTGGGCATTTGAAGTTCTAATCCCTGCTCTGAACCAGGCTTATTGGGTGACACAGGGTAAGTCACGTAACTTCTCCGAGCGTTGCTCTCCCCATTTGTAAAAGGGAGTCAGGGCTCTTGTGAAATTGCTGGCAGGAATAGAAAATGAAAACCAGTGGGCAGTGGGAAAGGAAAAACCACTTCCCCTCCTCCATGGAGACGCTGGTGTCTCTTGTTAGAAACCAAATTGCTCATGTGTGGGGGGTCTGGTTAGTGGCCACAGGAGCACCGGAGTTTTTGTCAGATGAGAAAGACACAACAATTGATTTGGGTTGAGGTTGGGCATAGCAGGAAGCTGGACTAAATGACCATTGTCAGTCCCTTACAGGCAGAAGTTTTGGGGATTCCATGAAGCCCCCCACCCTGCCTGTATTTTGTCTTTGCTTCACCTGATTGGCTTAAAGAGGGCCCTGAAAGTTCCCGTAGGAAGTACTGAGCTTAACAGTTTGGCAGTGGGGAAGGAGCCTAGGGCTTCGTCAGACTCATGGACCATTTGTCTGCTCTGTGACTTTGGGCAAACCATTTCACTTCCTTGGGCTTCTGTTACCTCATCTGCAAAATGGGGATTAATCCAGTGAGCCCCATGTGGGACGAGGACCCATGGACTGGCTCTATCCCAGTGCTTAGAACAATGCCTGACACATAGTAAGGGCTTACAGGGTAGGGGAAACAGGGCTCTGTTTCAGTTACTCCAGATATTGTCCTTCCCCAGCTTCCCGGCCCCTTGGCTCTAGACTGTAAGCTCACTATGGGCAGGGAAAATGTCTACCAACTCTGTTATTTTGTACTCCCTCAAGTACCTAGTACAGTGCTGTGCACCCCATAAGTGCTCAATAAATACCATTCACTGACTGAAACAGGAAATCAACTAGAAGGCCAGGTAAGGCAGCCCATGCTTGGGAAATTGAGACTAAATTCCAAATGAGAGGCAGAAGGGGAAAGGAAAGGTGACGGGGAAGAAATGAAGGCATTTGTTTGCAATTCTAATATGAGGAATCGACAGATCACAGGCAAAGCAGGCCTAATGAAAATGCGCAGAGCAGTCATGGATGAGTAGAGAGGTGGTTAGGCGGGCAGAGTCAGCGAGCAGAATCACTCTGCCGCCCTCGGAGCTATAGCTGGTGGAGTCCGAGTGACTCTTTCTGGCTGCTCTTGCCGTGCTAAATCCCGTGACGTCGGGCAAACCGTATGACCCGTCACTCTTCCCTCAGTTCCACTCTCTGGAGGCAAACGTGATCCGGGGAAAAAGCATATGGCTGGGGGTTGGAAGACCTGGGTTCTCATCTCAGCTCTGCCACTGTTGTGCTGTGTGACTGTGGTCAAGTTACTTAACTCCTCTGGACTTCAGTTTCCTCATCTGTAAAATGGGGATAAGGTGCCGGTTCTTCCTACCTCTTAGGTAGGGTACACCAGATGGGATGTGGACTTGGCCTGAGCTGATGAATTAGAATCAGCCTCAGCATTTAGCCCAGACTTGACACACACTCTCCAGAGAACTAAATACTGCACTCTACAGACAGTAACTGTTGGTTAAATGCTAACGGTTGATTGATTGCTTAATGTACACCATAACAAAAAATGATCAGTCAATCAGTGGCATGTATTGAGTGCTTACGGTGTGCAGAGCTCTGCACTAGATGCTGGGAGAGTACAGTACAACAGGGTTGATAGACATGGTCCTTGCACCCAAGGAGCTTCTAGTCTAGAAGGGGAGACAGACAAAATAGAATACAGCTAGGAGAAATGAGGGCGGATAATAAAATGAGGTGTCAAGGGTTGGGGTTGTTTAAGAAGACCACCAAGTGCCAACCTTAATTCCCCTGGGTGACACCCACAAGTTTCCTGTGATGTGGCCACTTTGTCGTGTGAGTTCTGAAGTAAAGGGTCATGTGTCATTTAAGGGAAGGAGGTCTGAGGTCAAACAGCGGTCTCTGGAAGAACAGAACTTCCTGTTGCTTTTCTGTTGCCTCTGTCTCCGGCTGCCATCCCAAACAAATTGAAATTGAAGAAGCATCACTGGGGAGTCACTGGGGAGATCCTCAATTGCTCTTTCCCTCTCATTCGCTCCCTCCTTCACCGCCCTTCTTTCTCTCTGAAATGCCAAACACAGAATTTGAACTGGTCTCGTTGGTGTGGTTTGGCAAGACCGGCAGAAGTTCACCCAAAATCCACAAATCCATGAAAGATTTTGTTCACAGGGTTTGAGGGAGGTTGTAGAGTGGCTATTACTTGATACGGTATGGTAGTTTCCGGTTAGGCCTGCGATGGAGATAAATAGCTCCGAAAAATAGCTCTGCAAGGTGGCCATCCTCTTCTGCTCCAGACAATTAGGAATGTGCTATGCTAGGAATTGAAGGGAGCTTAATTAGTGGGCACCATGGCAGGTATCCCATGAGCCTTCATTGGGGAAGAGGCTTGGGGCTCAGAGATATGTTGGCATGTTATGGGGCAGGAGTGAAGTGGTGTATCTCCAGGGCAGGCTTCGTCTTCCATCCGTCTTGGCATGAGATACAGGAAGAGGAAAGATGGGAGTTGGTAAAATTCTATATATGGAAAACTCCTGGGATCAGCAAGCTCTGGAACCGATCCTGGGACGTGAAATGGAATTTTTTCTCTCTCTCTCAATCACTCTAGCAAGGTTCTGCTCCAGATCCTAAAGTACTTTTCAGACTTCGCTAGTTGGGAGATGTGAGGTATTTCTTCCCAGTGTATAGACTGGACAACTGAGGCAGCAAGAGAGAAAAATGGCACTTCAACCGGAGGGGAGCCCAGATTTTTTTAGCATTCCCTCGCTTACCTTCCCCACCACAGACCAGTTACATTGGACCTCCTTCCCACCTCCAACCCTCGAGAAACCCTGGGAGTTAAACAGGGGTCTGCTACCTCCTCAGTAAGGGCTCAACAAGCATTTGCAAGGTGGCAGGGGGTATTCCCGGAAACAGGTGGATAATTCTGTCATGGACTAGGAGAAGCTCCCAAGGAAATGGGTCCCCAATAAAGGAGGCGATTGGATAATGGTGCAACCTCTAAGAAAACAGCTATTGGTGGAAAGGAGGGCAGAGCTTGTAGGAATTGAGCATATTTGAGGCATCAGCTCGGGTTGTCACCCATTTACTCATAGAAAGTAAGTACCACTGCCTGGGTCACCATCGCTGAACGTTCCGACTCTGTTCCAGCCCCTGTTCTGGCTGGTAGGGTAAGGGAGGAGGGTGTGTATGTGCTTGCGTGTGTGTATGTGTGTGTTCAATCCACCCAGTCCTCCTTGCATGCCTCAGGCCAGTCTCCTAGAGGAGCCAGACCTCCAGCAAAAATGACACTGAGAGAATCCCGATAACCTTCCCCGCTCCCTCCACTAGCAACCAATGGGTCCTCAGGCCCATCTCCCACAGAAAGGGGAAAGGTTAAGCCTGGAGCTGGAGGCCTGATCAATGGCCTACCTCCAGCTGCCTAGTTGGCTGGCCCACAGCTTGCCAGAGTTTGTGCCCATGGCCACACACACAAAGACACTGACACTCCCTTACACTTTGACACGTACTCCCTCAACACCGCTACAGGCTATCATTCACTGACACCAGCCCACACAGATGTCTTCAGCTCACAGCTGACTGGGACAGTCACAACTCCTGCAGCCACTATGGCTACTAACTAGCCGGAAGTCCTGGTGTGGATTCTGTGCGGGCAGGTGGGAGGAAATGGCTGGCTAGTAGCAGAAGGTAAGAAATAACCTGGACGTCCTGCTGGCCGGCTGCACTGGAGTCGGCCACAATCAGTTCTGTTTTATTTACCTTCTTAACTTGCTCCTGCTGTTTTAGCCCACTCCAGGCGAAGGATGTGGGTGAGGGCAAGTTAGTTTCATCATTTGGAAAATGGGGACTCAAAGTCTATCCTCCCCTCACCTTAAGACTATTCATTCAAGCGCTTACTATGTGCAGAGCACTGTACTAAGCGCTTGGGATGAATAAGTCGGCAACAGATAGAGACAGTCCCTGCCGTTTGACGGGCTTACAGTCTAATCGGGGGAGATGGACAGACAAGAACAATGGCGATAAACAGAGTCGAGGGGAAGAACATCTCGTAAAAACAATGGCGACTAAATAGAATCGAGGCGATGTACAATTCATTAACAGAATAAATAGGGTAACGAAAATATATACAGTTGAGCGGACGAGTACAGTGCTGTGGGGATGGGAAGGGAGAGGTGGAGGAGCAGAGGGAAAAGGGGAAAATGAGGGTTTAGCTGCGGAGAGGTAAAGGGGGGATGGCAGAGGGAGTAGAGGGAGAAGAGGAGCTCAGTCTGGGAACGCCTCTTGGAGGAGGTGAGTTTTAAGTAGGGTTTTGAAGAGGGAAAGAGAATCGGTTTGGCGGAGGTGAGGAGGGAGGGCGTTCCAGGACCGCGGGAGGACGTGACCCAGGGGTCGACGGCGGGATGGGCGAGACCGAGGGACGGTGAGGAGGTGGGCGGCGGAGGAGCGGAGCGTGCGGGGTGGGCGGTAGAAAGAGAGAAGGGAGGAGAGGTAGGAAGGGGCAAGGTGATGGAGAACCTTGAAGCCTAGAGTGAGGAGTTTTTGTTTGGAGCGGAGGTCGATAGGCAACCACTGGAGTTGTTTAAGAAGGGGAGTGACATGCCCAGATCGTTTCTGCAGGAAGATGAGCCGGGCAGCGGAGTGAAGAATAGACCGGAGCGGGGCGAGAGAGGAGGAAGGGAGGTCAGAGAGAAGGCCGACACAGTAGTCTAGCCGGGATATAACGAGAGCCCGTAACAGTAAGGTAGCCGTTTGGGTGGAGAGGAAAGGGCGGATCTTGGCGATATCGTAGAGGTGAAACCGGCAGGTCTCGGTAACGGATAGGATGTGTGGGGTGAACGAGAGAGACGAGTCAAGGATGACACCGAGATTGCGGGCCCGAGAGACGGGAAGGATGGTCGTGCCATCAACGGTGATAGAGAACTCTGGGAGAGGACCGGGTTCGGGAGGGAAGATGAGGAGCTCAGTCTCGCTCATGTTGAGTTTTAGGTGGCGGGCCGACATCCAGGTGGAGACGTCCCGGAGGCGGGAGGAGATGCGAGCCTGAAGGGAGGGGGAGAGGACAGGGGCGGAGATGTAGATCTGCGTGTCATCTGCGTAGAGATGGTAGTCAAAGCCGTGAGAGCGAATGAGTTCACCGAGGGAGTGAGTGTAAATGGAGAACAGAAGAGGGCCAAGAACTGACCCTTGAGGAACTCCAACAGTTAAAGGATGGGAGGGGGAGGAGGCTCCAGCGAAGGAGACCGAGAATGACCGGCCAGAGAGGTGAGAGGAGAACCAGGAGAGGACGGAGTCCGTGAAGCCGAGGTGAGATAAGGTATGGAGGAGGAGGGGATGGTCGACAGTGTCAAAGGCAGCAGAGAGGTCAAGGAGGATTAGAATGGAGTAGGAGCCATTGGATTTGGTAAGAAGGAGGTGACCTTAGAGAGAGCAGTCTCGGTAGAGTGGATGAGCGCTATGTGGAATGGTGTGGTGACCGAGCTGATGATCTCCTATCTATCCCAGTGCTTAGTACCGTGCTTGGCATATGGTAGGCACATAAGAAATACCACAGCCGTTAGTAATAGTAGTATTAAATGGGTTAACTGTAACAGGAAAGACCGAAGAAATGATTGTAAAGACCCAGTGAGGGAAAGCCTCAGATGAAGTGGCCATAGGAGTGGTTTCCTGGGAGACAGCAACAGGAGAGCGGTAAACCTGGAGTGAATATCTGGGAAATGGCAACATCAAGAAGGACAACTGAAACAACGTCAGTTACTGTGAAATGCAGTGGTGCCGACGCCGGGGGAATCTTTACACAAATGTGACGGCTTGTCAGTCACGCCTTGTTCTTAATCAGCCATACGTGCACAAACTGGTAGAAAAATCTCACCGTCAGTAGCAGTGTCTTTTCACCAGAGGGATAGCTGCGTTTATAGAGTTCAGGGGAGTGGCAAAGTCAAAACCTCTTCCCCCGGTGCCATCCTGCGTCAGCCTTTTAGTTTCCCTCTGCCGTGGCAGGCGTTGGGCAGAAGCTAATCCTGGGAACCTAGGATCGAAACAAGGAAGATGGCTGATTCCGGAAATAACCATCCAAGCCACTCTGTAATTCCTTAGTAAAACGGTGGGGTCAAGCCCCGACAGGGGAGGCCTAACTGCCTTGGACTCAGCTGACCCTGGGAATGGGTTGGATAGGGGAAAGACAATTTACCTCCTGGAGACGCCCCTTGGGCCCCGTTTAATCATGACGGTTGTCGTGCCCACAGTGGTGCTTTGCTGAGGTGTCTGAAAGCACGGGTGCATCTCCCTACTCTCCGGTCTGATCCTTGGGATTCCTGGCTTCGTTAATTTAGGAAAGAGGCCATGTATATGAGGGGAAAGATGGAAAGAGTCCTAAATTAGATACTCTAAGGTTCTTGGATAAATATTTGAAAAGGATGTTTTCCTTCCCATGGAAGAAGGAAAGAGACAGAGAAAAGTTTCACTAAAGTGGATGGGTCCAAAGAAAGGGAGATGTGTACTGATGGGCGGGGGCAGATAAAGCTGTCATCACCGCCATTAGCTGACTCAGTCTGGAGAGTACATGGTCCTCCAGTCCACCAAGCTCTGAACAGAGTGACAGAAAGCAGTGGAAATTTGACTTGGGAAATAGCTCTGATTTGAGAAGCAGTATAGTCTAGTGGATAGAGCTCAGGCCTTGCAGCCAGACAACCTGAGTTCTATTCTTAGCTCTGCCACTCATCTGCTGCATGACCTTGGGCAAGGCACTTCACTTCTTTTTGCCTCAGTTCCCTCATCTGTAAAATGGGGATTAAGGCTGTGAGCCCCATGTGGGACCTGTACTGTGTCCAACCTGATTAGTTTGTATCTACCCTAGCCTGGCACATAGTAAGTGCTTAGCAAATACCATAAAAAAGAGCCCTGACTCCTCTTGTAGGAAATGCTTTGTTGTCATCAACAAATAAGGGGAGAGGAATGAAGGGATTGGAGCCAGCAGAGTTGGAATCGCAAGCAGAAGAATTGGACACTTGGGAATTTCACCTCTGGAAATCCAGATGTTTGACTGGCAAAAGAAACCTGGAAAGCAGGGAGGATGAGAAAGGAGCAGGCATAATGCTAGATAGCAAATTGAGTCTGAGTTTGCAATTGGATATGGAGGCAGGAGAAGGGCAGAGCTATTTGGAACATCTTCACCATGGGACAGAGTCGGCTTCTACATTTTGACAGTGCTCGGGGAGCTGAGCAGGGCCCTGGAAACTTGGGTTGGATTAGAGCAGCTCATGGCGATGGTCCCTAAGAGTCCAGGAAAAAGCACGAGGTAATGTTCTTGGGAAGCAAGTTCTTTTAGGGACACTTTTAGCGAGTTCTCAGAGGGGAGCTTGGTTGAGTGGGGGGGGGGGGCGGCATCTTGGTTCTAGCCTTTAAAAGGTTGCTTAGTGATGGAATGGGGAATGGTAGGGATGAAGTTTAGGTGCTGGATAAAGCTGTCTGCTAGTGAACGTCATGAAAGTGTTGAGAAACACGGTGGCAAATTGATCTGTTGAGATCACTGGGAGAGGGGAAATTTGGAAGAGATGCCATTCCTGTTCCCCTTGGCCAGGATCCTGATGGATAGCTTTCTCTTTGATCGGGGAGTTCTATGTTTCCCCTGCGCTGCTTCCCTCTCCTTCACCCAGTTCTACTTACATTCGAATTTGAACTGGCAGCTTTGGAGTCCTCCTTGGGCCGTGACTCACTGCGGCATCCTGCCTCCAAAGGTTTCCCCCTACCCCGTTGTTTAATGGTACTTAAGTGCTTACTCTGGGGGGATAGGTACAAGATAATCACATTGGACATAGTCACTGTCCCATATAGGGCTCACAGTCATAGTAGGAGAGAGTAGAGTTTAATCCCCATTTTACTGAGGAGGAAACTGAGGCACAGAGCAGTGAAGCAATTTACCCAAGGTCAAATAGCAGGAAGTTGGCAGAGCCAGGATTAGACCCCAGTTCTCCTGACTCCCAGGCCCATGATCTTTCCACTAGGTCACACCGCTTCTCACACTGCCCCTGCCAGCTAATGGGCTGGCGGAAGGCAGATCAGAGGTGCAACTTGGCAGGAGCACCCAAAAGTCTTGCTTCTCATTACTACCTAGCAGCAGTGCTCGTATTGGGCAAGGACATCAGTTCAGACCATCATTCTCTGAGCCCCTCACTGTACTTTCCCATCTTCCCCCTCACCAACGGGCCCGTGCCCCATCAAAGCGCCCATCTCCGTTGTTTCGGGCATCCCTGAACGGTACCCACCCGAGTCACACTCACCCCTGGAGAGCCAAGGAGCAGGGAGACAGGTGCCCTCAGTATGTTCATTTTCCACCTATAACTCAGAGGCCCAGCCCCTGACCCTCGGAAGGCTGCCAACCCTCGCCACAAGTAAGTGCCCCATAATCACCCTTCTCGGGGGGGATATTTGATTTATTCTATGGAGAGTCAGGGGCGGCATTTAGAAACGGAAACAGCGTACAGACGTTAGCGAGCAGCCGAGGAGAAAGGAAGAAAGAATTACTGCCGCACGGTCCCAGAATTGTTATCGTATTAAACCCGTGTTCCGGGTGTGTGAGGTTTTTCCGATGCAGTTGGATATCTCGCCTCTGGATAGTGAAATTGCTGTCCTCCGCCACAGAATAAATTACCTGTCAGCCTCTTTTAAGCGGTTTCAGGATGGTTAGTTCAGAGACAGCAATGCCAGCAGAAGTGGGCAGGTGCGGGAGGGGGGACCGGAGAGGGGAGAGCGTCAGCGCGAGAGGGAAGTTTCCAAAGTTGTCGGTCGCATGTCAAAATGGTATCGGCTACGTAGTGTTGATCTGACAACAATGGGTGGAAGGTAGCCGCAACCCCAAAACACTGCTTTCCAGGGTGCAGCCACCCTAGGCCAGAGGAAGGGTACAAAATCAGTGAAGTAGAACTGCATTTTCTCCCCTCTCTCATACGGAGGCAGCATGGCCTCGTGGACAGATCCTGGGACCGGAGGCTGGGCGTCCCAGCTCTGCCACCGGCTCACTGTGTGATCTTGGGTGAGTCGCCTAACCTCTCTGGGCACCAGTTTCCTCATCTGTAAAATGGGGTAAGATTGCTTGTGAACGCCAGGTGGGATGGGGATGGTATCCAATGGGATGACGTTGTATCTACCCCAGTGCTTAGAATGTAGTAAGCGCTTAGTGCCATCAGAAGGAGAAGAGAGCTGTTTTTCACCATTTTGAAGCTTAAAGGTGCAAATATGCCTTAGTTTCATGGGAAGCCAGTGGGGCAATTGTTTGTTGTTATGGTATGTGTTAAGTAATTACCATGTGTCGGGCACAGTTCTAAGTGCAAGGGTAGATACAGGTAATCTGCTTGGACACAGTCCCTGTCCTACATGGGGCTCACAGTTTTAATCCCCATGTTAAAGATTAGGTAGCTGAGGCATAGGTAAGTGGAGTGACTTGCCCAAGGTCACAGAGCAGACAAGTGGCGGACAAGACCTGACTCCCAGGTCCGTGCTTTAACTACTGGGCCACGTTGCTTCGCACTGTTGCACTGGACTGTAGCAAGGAGAGTGTGTCTCTTGCACCCCCACACATACTTTTCCAGGTTGCTGATAGGTACTAGCCCAGATTCTTACGACTCTTTACCATTCTTAGCATTGGCACAATGCATCCTTCCCACCGTGATCCCTACTCATTCCTACAACATTCCCTGGGCGGGACCCTCCAAACCTTAAGCTCATTGTGGGCAGGGGATGTGTCAGCCAACTTTATGTTGTGCTCTCGCAAGTGATTAGCACAGTGCTCTGCACACAGTAAGCACTCAGTGAATGCCATTGATTGATTGGAGACAGGGACTACTCTGCTTCCTTTACCACTGGAAAAGAGAGACACGGGGCAGGGGCAGCCCCATGCTCAATAACCAATCCTTGGAGAAGCTGAAAACAGAAGTCTCAGTTCCATCGAACTGGATCCTAGCTTCCCCCCCTTCACCCAGTTTTTCATTAATGGCTGAGAAGGTGCTGATCCTGCGTGAGTTGCTTCAGGCATGGATGCATGTAGAATGAACTCTTGCACCTTTGAATAGCAGATAGTCTGGTGTGCAGATGTCCAAAATGTTTTCAGCTGGGCAGGAGTTCTCAGCTGCTCCCGGGCACAGCATACTTGCTGCCCGAGGTGGGAGGTGAGTTGGGATGACCTGCACCCACCCCACCCTGGGATAGGTTCTATGGGACGCAGTTCTACCTGGAGGTCACTTGCTCTCCGGTACCCTCCCGCTCCCCTGGGGAGCAGCAGATCCATTCAGTCAGGCACAGATGCAGTGTGAGAGCCCAGGAGAGGCTCGGTGGTCAGGCTCTTGCTAGGCTCATGATGCTTTATGGAATGGAAGGACCGGGCTGGCAAGTCATTATTCTCCTTCAACTTTCTTCCTCGCCCTCCCTTCCCTCCTGACCCCCAGAAGCCCTGCTTTGCCCTGCCCTCTAGACTGTAAGCTTGCTCTGGGCAGGGAACATGTATGTTTGCTCTGTTATACTGTACTCTCCCAAGAATTTACTACAGTGCTCTACACCCTGTAGGCACTCAATAAATATGATTGATTGGCACCGTTCCAGGCAAAGACCCTGGCTCCAGCAACCCCCGAGCGCTCGCCTAGACTCATCTCAGGGTCAGAATTAGGTCCCATGCGCCCCCTCCATGTCAATTATCTTGAAAAGCCTCAGAATAGGCTCGTTCCTCCTCAATGGGGAGTCCAGAAAGCTCTCCGGAATCACAGATACCCACACGGTATAAGGCGAAAATTATCTAGGCCACCACAATATGGATAATCAAAAAGAAGTTACGATCACTACAGAATTGTGAGAGCATCTGATAAGGGCCTCAATTTCAGTTGGTGGAATGTAGATAGCTAAGCGAGGTTCAACCTACCTGGTTCCTATACTTAACTTTCTACTGATTTACCCTTAGTCGTGAAACTCTGTGAAAGCCCTCCTCAGGGGACGCGAGCCTGGGAGAGTGAATCACATGCCTTTCTGGGCGTGTCTTGGGGTTTAGGCAGTCCTGGGCTGGGGTAGATGGAAACGGAATGACAGTTTTCTGAGGTAGTGGAAGTGGAGGAGGGCTAAGGGTTAAGGATTTCTTGGTGTGAAAATGTTCCAGTTTTTGCCACAGATGCAGCTCCAACTCAGATTTGCCATCCTGAAGTCACATGTGCAACTCCCCACGCGCTCTCACACATACACCTACACACTGCCAATTAATGCTGGCTCATTGTGTGTGCGCGTGCATGCGTGTTCAAGTGTGTATGTCTATGTGCATGTGTGTTTGCTCGTGCCCAAGTGGACCTAGCAGCAACATCTCCTCCCCCTAACATCTCACCCCCAGCCGGTACAGTCAGATCCTCTCTCTGGCCCTGATCAGTCCAACCTCGATCCAGGCCAGGGTGGCAATCCGAGCACTGAGGCTATTGCGAGGCGGAGCTTTCAAGGGTCAGGAAGGGATTAGGAAATTGGTTAATCAAATATTGAGGGCCTTCCCACCCCCCACCCCCCACACTGCCCCCTGCCTCTCCTTCTAGGGTGAGGAGCCTCGTTCCAAGGGGGAGAAAATACATACCCAGGGAATACTTGATATGTATTTATGGATTGATTGGCTGGCAGGGTTGGATGCACAAGGCAGGGGACCGGATAATCTCTGCATTGTAACCCGAGATTCCAGGGTTCTAAGAAAAAATTGAGCTAGGGTCACGGGAAAAGGGAGGACTTGCAGAAGATCCAATTTGGGCAGACTCCATCCCAGAATTTGCCCAGGAGAAACAGGTAGAACTTAGAGCTGAGGCCTCCCCTAAGACTCCAGCAGAAGCTAGTAGCGATGGGGGCCCCAGGGGCCAGGTGAGGGGTCAGGCAGTTGATGCGCCCTGAGGGTCATGTTACCAGGCTCTGAAATGCAGCCACCTCTGGGGGCAGAGTGTGGTGGCTGTTGGGCAGCTTCCTCTTAATGCTCGCCTGCAAGAAATGAGAGAGAGCTGTGCGGGAGAAGGGGGAGGCGCGGGGAGTTTTAAAGGGAGCAGAAAGGGAGTTTCTCAGCTCCTTCAAATGAAGGAACAAACAACGAGCCCTCCCCACGGCTCTTCGCACCTCCCTCCTCCCTGGGTTTGTGATGCTTTGGTTCTGCCCTGGAAAAAGGGAAGCTTTTCTGCTTGCCTAGAGCAGACCAGCTGCTGTACAGAGTCCCAGCCCTCCTGCCCAGCGATTCGGGAAAGGCATCAGAACCCAACAGGAGTCCACCTCGGACACTTCCAAAGAGCCAGGATTGTGGGGAGGGAGGCGATGAGGAGCAAAGCAACTTTTCTGAGGGCCCTTCCTTCCCCTGAGCTGATTTTTCTTTGCACCAGGGCAGCTGTGGAGCAGGTGGGGAGCTGGGATCCCTTCTGCCCTCAAAGCTCATAATCTCTGGGGCAAGAGCCCAGCTCCTCCCCACCAAAGGACTTTCTGGGCAGCCGTGGCCGGGCTCTCACTTCTGTGATGTTCACCTCTCTTCCCCCTCGGCTGCCAGAGACAACCCAGACCCCCTCCCCCCCATCTCCACAGCCAACACCTCACTTGGGGGGAATGGCTCACAGATCTGGCCCATCTCCGTGTTGTGTCGTTGTGTGGCTGCCAGCCCCGGGAAAAGGCAAGTAGCAGTCTTTTCCACAATCAGATTAGAGAGGGAGGCTGGCCCGGGGAGAATTGCATAGCCAGGACTCTGGGAGAGTCCCATAGACGGGACTCCCTCCCCGAGCCCCTGCCACCAACTCCCTCTGGCAAGTGAATTCTCTGACTCTGCCTCATTTTCCCCCTGGAGAGGGGGTGGGCTTTTGCCGGTGGAGCAAGGAGGAGATGTTAGACACCCTGTTGCCCTGTCTGCCTGGCTAAGACAGTTTGGACCTAGTCTAGAGTTGTCCTTTAGCTGCTCAGCTTCTTCAATACGATGCTACTTTTAGGAGAATATTTCGGCAACCTCGTCAACTGGCTTTAGAAACCATTGGAAAAGTGGAGAATATTTTGGCAACTTTGCTTTAGAAACCTCTGGAAAGAAGGGGAGAACAGAGCTGTTGCCATGGGTATCTTCTCTTGGTCTCCCACGGGCCCCAGGCTTTAGCCTCCTGTTTGTTCATCTTGATGCGGGCTTCACTCCCGGAGCCATAGAGAGAAACTGCATGGCCTAGTGGATAGAACACGGGCCTGGGAATCAGAGGATCTGCATTCTAATTCTGGCTTCCCTGCTTGTCTGCTGTGTTGTGACCTTGGGGAAGTATGTGTGATAATCTGAGATTCCAGTGTTCCAAGAAGAAATTGAGCTAAGGTCACAGGAAAAGGGAAGACTTAGAGAAGTTGCAATTTGGGTAGCCTCCGTCCCGGACTTCTTTCAGAAGAAACAAGTAGAACTCAGGGCTGAGGCCTCCCGTAGGACTCTGGCAGAATCCAGTAGTAACTTAACTTCTCTGTGCCTCAGTTACCTCATCTGTGAAATGGGGATTGACTGTGAGCTCCATGTGGGACATGGGCTGTGTCCAACCTGATTAACTTAATAATAATAATAATAATGTTGGTATTTGTTAAGCGTTTACTATGTGCCGAGCACTGTTCTAAGCCCTGGGTAGATACAAGGTAATCAGGTTGTCCCACGTGAGGCTCACAGTTAATCACCATTTCACAGATGAGGTAATTGAGGCACAGCGAAGTTAAGTGACTTGCCCACAGTCACACAGCTGACAAGTGGCAGAGCCGGGATTCAAACTCATGACCTCTGACTCCCAAGCCCGTGCTCTTTCCACTGAGCCAGGCTGCTAATAATAAAATAATAAAATAATACCTGGCACATAGTAAGCGCTTAACAAATATATGCACACTTTTTTTTAAAAAAAAGAAGGGGAGACAGAGGGAGCACTCTAGAACTCAGGGCTATTAGTGGCAGGAAAATCCACTAGGGTCAGACTTTCTCCACTTAGTAAGCCAGAAAAATCTCCATGATGCCAACCTCACAGGTGGAGCTTATGGAGGATGGGTCAGACCCAGGAGGCAGAGATGCTGAAGCTGGTGATATTCTACAGGCTGCTGATAGAGGGCAGGTTGATGAACAAGGTGGCAGTGGAGTTGGGAGTCCCGGTGTCCCTGCTCCTCCAGCCTGTAAAATGGCAGAGAATCCCATGGATCGCCGGACTGTGGCCAGATGTCCTCTGGGGTAGCTTTTTCATTTGTTCACTCAACAGTATTTATTGAGTGCTTTCTGTGTACTAAGCACTTGAAGAGTACGATTTAACAATAAACAAATACATTCCCTGCCCACTAGGACCTTACAGTCTAGAGGGGGAGACAGACATTAATATAAATTACAGATAGGTACTGAAGTATTGTGGGGGTGGGACCGGAGGGAGGAATGAAGAGAGCAAGTCAGGACGATGCAGAGGAGAGGGAGAAGAGTAAAGGAGGGCTTAGGGAAGGCCTCTTGGAGAAGATATGCCTGATGTCCTGAACATCTGTGCCAGCGTGCAGACAAAGGCAGAGATTCGGACAAGTGCCCCCGACACGCCAGCGGGAAAGAGGCACTTCAAGAGACCTAGCTTCCCGGCAGAGGAGCAGACACGTACGCACAGACACCCACCCCCGCCATCGCGCCATCTCTCTGATTTCTCTTTCTCCCACTTCACGTAATTTCTCCCTCCCTTTCTCTGCCTCTCTTCCCCGCCTCCCAGCTGCCCCCACCCAACCAACTCCTTCTCCTGAAGGTGAGCGCTGATGCTCGTGCAGTCGCTGGGTTGCCCGGGACACCTGGCTCTCCTCGGCCCCGGGGGAGTCAAGGTTCAGGGGCCGGAGAGCCCAGCCCCACGGGCCCAGCACGAAGCTCCCAACGGCAATGCAGCCCCTGATTAGAACAGGCTGCAGTTTGAGCAACTGGAGAAGGAAGGGTTGTCATGGAAACAAGCTCTTGATGTTGTCCAGATTTCAGAACCTTTCTTTCCCCGCCCACCCCACCCCACCCAGTCTTGGGTCTTCTCTCTTCCCTCCCCTTTTCGGTCGGGGATTCGGACTCAGTGGTCTCTCCCCGTGAACTCCTACGTCAGCCCAGCTCGTCGTCTCCTCTTGTCGGGATGGCCGAGGGATCCCCACGGTGAAGCCGCCCTGCTGAATGGCCCAAGGGAGGTCAAGGAGTCGGAAGAGAAGCATCCCCCGTTCCTCCCCGCGAGACACAGATGGCTGAGGCTGTACCCATTTCCCAGAGTGGTAAACTGAAGCCCTTTTAGAGCACGGGTCTGGGAGTCAGAAGGTCGTGGGTTCTAATCTCGGCTCCACCACTTGTCGGCTAGTGACCTTGGGCAAGTCACTTCACTTCTGTGGGCCTCAGATCCTGCAAATTGGGGATTGAGATTGTGAGCCCCACATGGGACAGGGACTGTGTCCAACTTGATTTGCCCGTATCCACCCCAGTGCTTTGTACAGTGCCTGACACATAGTAAATGCTTAACAAATACCATCAATGTTATTCTTTCTGGAATCAGGTATCTCGCCTTGGATGTCTCCTCGGCAAAGATCCCAAGGGACGTGGGGCCCGGTGCCCTCTGGTCTTGCTGTCGGTTAGACCCGTTGCTGGGCTGAGACCTGAGCTCAGCATCTGGGAACTCTGTGTGCTGCCAGCTATGTGTGCTGCCCCCTGGGATTCCCCTCGTAGAACAGGAAAAGAACGCTGGGTCTTGGCCAGGGGAGCGTCAGTAAGTGTGAGGCCCTGCTGGTCGCCTCGGTTTCCGCCAATCTCTGCACTTGCCTGTATGCCGTTGTGGGCAGCCTGGGAAGGCCCCACCGAGTGCCCAGTGGGCCGCAACTGGCAGGGAGTGGGATCTCTCCTCCTCGCGCCAGGTCCGGCCAAGCCCTTTTGCACTCGCCAGAGCCTGCTAACGAGCAGAATGCTTTCCAGATAGTTTGACAGGGTGGCATGGAAACACCCCTAGGATCTGGATTTAACTTTCCTTGGGTCCACCTTGTCCCTTCTTTGGGACTCAATTTCCTCCTCTTGCCAAGGGGAAGGGAAGCGCGATGTTGTAGAAAGAGCATGGGCCAGTGTGACAGGTAAACTGAGTTCTCGTTGCTCTGCCCCTTACTAGCTGGGCGAACTTGGACAAGTCACTTCTCTGACTGTTTCCTCATCTGGAAAATGGGGATAAACTATCTGTTCTCCCTTCTTCTTAGACCCCTTAGAGCCCCAGAGGGGAACAGAGACTGCGTTTGATATCAGATTTGAGAGAGACCATTGAGTCCGAATCCTGGACCGAAAAGAGGAGGGGAGAGAGAAGACCCAAGGCTGGTGGGATGGGGTGGGCGGGGAAAGAAAGGTTCTGAAATCTGATTATCTGATATGCTTAGGTAATATCTACTCCGGTGCTTAGCACAATGCTTGGTACCTAATGCTTAACAATCAGTCAATTAATGGTATTTATTGAGCACCGACTGTTTGCAGAACCCTGTACTAAGCAAATGGGAGAGAACAATACAGTCTGATTCCTTCCCATAAGGAAGTTACAATTTAGCAAGAGACACCCTAAAATAAATTGCAGGTGGGGAAAAAACCAAGGAAAAAGATATGTATATTAAGTTCTGTAGGCTGAGATTCAAAGGGCTTCTTAGAAGGTGAAGTACTCAAACACAAAGGTGATGCCGAAAGGAGGGAGACTAGAGCGAGGAGATGAGAGGTTAGTCGGGGAAGCTTTCCTGGAGAAGAGATGAGTTTTTACTATTATTATTGAGGGCCATTTTGGGGTTGCTCTGGGAGAGCACTGGAAGGCTGTAGGGACAACAAGATGTGAGCAGTAGGAGGGTGCAGTATTGAGGGTGGGTCTGGACCGAGGCCTGTCAGCTCCACCCTTTCAGCAGGGCAGAAGGGGTGTGGCTGGCAGAACATCTCTTCTAGGATGCCTCTCCAGGCGCTCCAGGGAGGCTCCCAAACCGGTCACAGGGCCCAGGTCAAAGCCACGGCCAACCTAGCCAACGGCGATACAAATATATGCTAGTGATTGCATCTCACTTGTGCTGCTGCACATCATTTCCTGCAAAGAAATGCCTCTGAAAAGTACCCTATTCAGGAACAATGCTGCCGCCAGCATGTCACACATTTTGTTTTCTTGCTTTCTTTCCCCGGTTGCCTGATTTTTAATTTTTTTTTAAAGCTCTAAAAAATGATGTTGAGACAAAATCCGGGTCAGTGCTTTTTAGCATAGATGATGTTGTAGGGTTAATTGTCCTTTCCCAGCATCCCTTCCCCCGTGACCAAGCCACAATTTTTGGCAAAACCTTGGTTGCTGCGATGAAGGGTGACATCAACATTGGTTGCCAGAGAGACAGGCAACATCACAGTGGTTGCCTCGGTGATGAGAGACAACACTAGTCATGGACTTGAGTCTTCCCCTAGTGGGAGAAATTGTGCAGGCCAATGAAAGTTAGAGACATAAAGCGCACAGTGGGGTGTTGACCCGCACCCCCACATCCAGAGTAACCTGACCCCTCTGAGCTCACCCAGAGTTTGGAGTCACCCACCCACGAAACTGTGATTCCATTCCATGGACTCCTAACAGTCCCCGGCTTAAGCATTCATCATTTTTTTCCCTCTTTAATCCTCTGCCCCAGTTGGCCTACACATTTCCGTCAAGGCCAGGGAAAGAGGCCTTCTGATCCCTAAATGCATTTCATGCATAATAATGAAATGAAAAGTGAGGATGATAGTGATGTTAATAATCACCCCTGGTATTTCTATTCCCCTCTCTTCTGAATAGCTCAGAGTCTCTTGCATTGCTCATTTTGTTTTCCTGTCATTTGGGTGAGGCTGAGTATCTGATCCATAACCACTTTGTGCCTCAGTTTCCCCCTCTGAGGAGGCCCCCTTAATACCTTTCTGCCTCACAGAGGAAGACCCGGTCTGTTGTAAGCTTCTCGAAGGCAGCTCTTTGAGTCCTTAATATCTATGGTATATTCCCTGCCAAAGTGATTCACGGTTGCCAGTAGCAACCAGGCAAGTACATTTTCCACGCCCTGTATATGATCACCATCAATACCTTGTGCCCAACACCTTTTGTTCAGGAAGCACGAGACATTTCACCTCTATTATCCCATTCATTCTCAGCGTCATCATTGCATCGAATTAAGGACTTGTTCTCCCTCCTACTGGGAGAGTGGGAGCCCTATGTGGGACGGGGACTGTGTGTCCAACCTGAATAACTTGTATCTGCCCCAGTGCTTAACTAAAACCATTTAAAAGGAAAACGGAGTGCCTAAAGTATGCAGACCGCTGTCCTTGGCTGACCTTGCCAGATAGCCTGTCGATTGGGATTCGAATCCACCGGGCGAAACTTGCCGGACGATGACGGGCAAGCCAGGTCCAGACTCTGTGCTTCCGTTTTCCCATTATTCAGATGAGGAAGACCAGGTGTGCCTTCCTTCCACCCTCCCACTGCTCCCCAGAGAGGTTGGCCAGCTGAAGTGATGGCTGGTTGCCAGGAGCGACTGAGCTCCTTTAGCGAGGCAGTGGGAACAGCCAGCCTAGGATGCTCAGGGTCCAGTGAAGGGTTGAGTCCAGAGGTGGGTGGAGGGGCTGTGGCCACACGGGGCTTGGCGGAGGCTGGCACCCCTTCTCTGAGACTTCTACTCTGTCATCCTGCAAGCAGCTGCTGCCCTAAAGGCCCATCCAAGGTTTCCACTCTGCTGTCCTGCTGCTGCAGCTGCTGGTGCGCGGGACCATCCCAGGCTCCCGTTGTGCCGCCCTGCAGGTGGCTGCTGCAGCTGCTGGTGCAGGGGACCATCCGAGGCTCCCATTGTGCCATCCCGTAGGTGGCTGCTGCAGCTGCTTTTACAGGGGAACATCCGAGGCTCCCACTGCGCCATCCTGCAAGGCAGTTTTTGCCCCAGGGGACCACATTTCTGCAACCGCATCTGCATCCAAGTTCCTCCCCCCTACTCCTTTAAAAATAAAGACTATCATTACCAGATAGCCCACGAGAAACAATTCTAATAATCCTTGGAACGCATCATGTCATCTGCTGCATTTAGAGCTCTTTCCAGATGCCATCTCTCCATCGTTTATCCTCTCAGCATTACCCTGAGGTCGGTAGAAGACAGGCTGAAATCTGCGTTTTGGAGGCAGGCAACCTGTTACACTACCCTACTGCATTCTCCCGAGCGCTCGGTACAGTGCTCTGTATTCAGTAGGTGCTCAATAGGTTGACTGATTGTCCTGAAGCTGGAAGGGGGAGGTGGCTTGGCTAAGCACCCTAGTACGCCAGGGCCAGAGGAAGGGAGAGAGCTTGTTCTGCCAGTTTCTGTCTCCACTGAAGGCAGGGCCCTAACCCTTTACCCAGTTCTCCAGGGCATCTCCTGGTGTCCCTGCTGCTCTTACGAGAGATTCCATGACCAAGTTGCCCCATCCCAGAAGTAGTTGCCATTGAGAACCAGCTCCTGCAGGTGGAGGTTTTGATTTTTTTTTTTTTGTGGTATTAAGCACTTACTGGGGTAGATACTATCCAATCAGATCCCTCACGGTGCTCACAGCGTAAGTAGGAGGAAAAACGGGTATTGAATCCCCATTGTACAAATGAGGAAACTGAGGCACAGAGAAGTGAAATGTCTTGCCCCAGGACGCACAACGGACAAAAGGCGGAGCTGGGATTATAACCCAAGTCCTCTTGACCCCCAGGCCCATGCTTTTTCCACTAGGCCACGCTGCCTCCCCTGTCATAAAGAGAGGCAGTGAGGGAGGCAGCCAGACACCTAGAAGACCCTGGTGAGGCAGGGAATCCCAGCCTCCTGCCGAGAGAGCTGGGAAGACCCAGGGGCCAGGGCTCCCCGTTTCTTCTCCCAGCCCTGATCCAGAAGAGCACATGAGTGGGTGGGCCTGGCATCTGGTCCCCAGGCCCAGGTCGGAGTCAGCGGAATCTCTTGGGCCAGCGTTGCTGGGAGACCCCTGGAGGTGCTGAGTTGACAGCAGCACGGCTCAGGATGCTAGCGGGGACTAGGGTGCACAGGTCTGTCCTCTCCCATGTCCCTCCACCCCTCCGGGCTTTCCCTCTCTTCTTTCCTCCCCTTCACCTCCCTCCCCAGGTGGGCTTGAGAAGCACCCTCCCTCTGGGGGTCTCCAAGCCCTCCAGAGGCATCCTAGGAGTGCTGGCAGACTGTGGCTTCAGGGGAAGTTGGAAAGGCCGTGTCCTGGGGTCCCAGGGGGTGCCGCAGGAGGGGTGGGAGATGGCAAGTGTTGGGGAACCCAAGTTCCTACCCCCTCCCAACCTGGCCATTTCTCAGCCACCCTCCCTACACATGCGCAGCCCGTCTATGCACACGCACACAGAAACACATACCCATTCTTCTCCCCTCCTGGCTGTTTGGGCCCAGCCCAGCCTTTCTCCAAATGCCTGAGATCGGGTGGACTGTAATTATGTAATTCTTCCTCGTTATCTTTTCTAATTGTTCTCTGCGCTGTTTCCTAAACTGATTGGAAACAATTGCAGTCGGGGAATGAAGTGGGAGGTAGAGGGGGTGGCAGGCAGCCAGGGCCGGTCCAGGGCTGGCGCAGCCTACCAGAGGCAGGGGGAGAGGGAGCGAGCCTGGAGCCGGCCGGCCCAGGAGGGTCCCCGGGGTGGCTGCCACCTGTTGTCCCGGAGTCTCTGACCTCCAGGGCTCCGGGGAGAGGCCCAGAAAAGATACTCATTCAGGTGCTCGAGCGCCGGTTCTGTCATTCAGGAAATTTTCCTCCACCCTGTCCCATTCCCCCAAGGCCCGGCTGTTTTCTTCCTCTCCCGCACTGCGGTGACGTGGGTTGAATCCTCAGGGATCCCCTCCCCGCACCAGCAGGGACCTTCTTGCCAGCATCGAGTTGTTTGTGTTTTGTGCCCAAGAAAAGCCCGACTTCGGGTGGTGGGTGGGTGGGCTGGGCTCTGGGGAGGGGAGCCATTTGGGCCTCCTGTGGGCCCGGCCTGCCCTGGGCGGTGCCTTGGGCTCACACGGGCTGGCGGAACGGTTCCGAATCAATATTCCTCTCCCGCTTCCCTTTTCTCTGCGGGTAGGGAGCTGGGCTGGAAGCCTGGAACTTTGAATTGCTTTTCAGTTCTTGCCAACCCTGGATCTCTCCTCTTTCAACACCGTGCCTCAGTTTACCTATTTGGGGATCACAGGACCATCTGTCGTCTTTCCCAGAGACGTTGTGAAGTCTAAGGAGGCGGTGTCCCCACCAGGGTTTGGGATTTCACTCTAGCTGGAGATATTTTTACTTTTGTCTCCCTTCCTAGAGTGGAAGCTCCTTATGGGTAGGGAACAGGTCACTCTGTCATTCCATGACTCCCAAGCATCCCACCCAAGTGAATGTTCAATAAATGCTGATATTTTCCCTTCTTTCCCTCTCTCCCTCTTCCTGCCCACCCCCTCCTCTCCCAGTCCCCAGCCTAGAGGCAGACTAGGGAGGAACCAGCTCCAAACCCCTTGTGCAGTCCTATTAGGGCTTTAACCTTGGGAAAGGAAAGTTAACCCCTCAGCGCCCTTGGAGTGGGGGGAAAACAGGAAGGGGAAAGGGTCAGTCAGGCCTCCCACGGCCCCTCCCTTTCTCCCCCTACCCCAGCTCATAAAACACCATTTCTGACTTTAACCAATTCCCTGGTTGGTGCCAGAAACACACAATTAGCTTTAAAAGTGTCTCCAAGACCTAGCCAGTTAGAAATTTATGACTCTCTTTCTTTAAAGCTTTTTTTTTAAAAGTGGCTAATTAGGTGTATTTCTTTCTCCAGCCGTAATTTTAAAAATGCTAATTAGCCCACACTCCGGGAAGGAGGAGAAGCAAAAAACTTTTCTCCTTATTATCTCGGCACTAGGGAGACAAGGGAGAAGAACCCTTGATGCTTGGTACTCTGTGAGCTCTATAAATGGAGTCTGTGCTGGGGTTGAGGGGCTCGGGGAAGGAGCTGGCCTCTGCAGTGGCTCCACCGAGGTCTGGGCAGACCTCCTCCTTCAGGCAGGTAGACCCTGCTCTGTAAGTGTGGTATCTGTGAAGCGTTTACTCTCTGCCAAGCACTGTGCTAAGCAGGGGGTAGATACAAGATTATCAGGTTGGACCCAGTCCCTATCCCACATGGGGCTTACAGTTTAAGGAGGAGGGAGAACAGGTATTGAATTCCCATTTTACAGATGAGAAAACGGAGGCCCAGAGAAGTTTAGTGACTTACCCAAGGTGACACAGAAGTCAAGTGATGGAGCAGGGATTAGAATCCATGTCCTCTGACTCCCAGGCCTGGGATCTCTCCACTCTGATCAGAACCTCCAAAGCAGACCTCCAGCTTTCTCCATACGCCCCGTGACAGGCTGGAGAGAGACAAGACAGGTCCCGAAGGGAATGGCAAAGGAGGGCTCTCTGATTGACGGGAGTTTCATAAGAGCTAGAATGCCCTGATCCTCTCCTGTTCCCACAAACATTCTTCCATTCCCTTTGTCAGTATGAACAGCCCTGCCTTCTGGGTCCGGAGGGCTATCGTTGGCTCAGTCTCCAGCCATGACTCTGGGGCTCTCCCTCCTTCCGCCCCATTTTCCTGGTGGTTAAACTGGGGCCCAGAGCGGGACAGCCATTTCCTTAAATGATGCAGGGTGGAAGCAGGGATCTGAACTCACTACCCTCGGGTTTCCCAGCTTCGTGGCCCCTCTTTGGCGGTTGGGTGTGTGATCCCCCAATCTCCTCTGGGCTGGAGCAGGGGTTTGAGGGGCTGTGGGGAGGGGAGTTCTTGGGATCCCCGCTGGGACGGTAGGGTCCCTGCGCTTTGAGAATTGCTAATAAATTGAAGACCCACCCTATTTTCTCCTCCCCTCCCCACTGCCACCACTTCGGGTCACCTAAACTCTCGGGTACTCACCCCTCCCCACCCATTGCACTTATGGCTATATCTTTACTTTCTTTACTTCCTCTTATCTGGAATTTATTTTAATCAATCCATCAATGGTATTTATGGAGCACTGACTCTGTTCGGAACACTGTCCCAAGTGCTTGGTAGAATACAATGCAGTAGAGTTGGTAGACATCATCCCTTGGCCACATTTTAGTGTGTGACTCCCCTGTTAGATTTCAGGCTCACTGAGGACAAGATTTGCGTGGACTAATTCTTTTGTACTCTCCAAGTGTTTAGCATGATGCTCTGCACACCCAGTAGGCATTCAGCGAATACTACTGTTTGAGAAGTCGAGCAGGTGTCTAATATAAACAGGAAGCGAGTGGCTTGCTCACCTCTGGCGGAAGAAAACCCAGCTCTCGAGACAGTAATTCTTTATGCGCAAGGAATGTGCCCGCTAATTCCACTGTATTTCAATCGTATTTTCTCAGTGCCTAATATGTGCAGAGCACCGTACTAAGTGGGAGAGAAGAGAACAGCAGTACAACAGAATTAACAGACACATTCCCCGCCCATAACGAGCTTACAGTCTAGAGGGGGAGACAGAGATTAATATTAATATATAAGTAATTTATAATATATAATTTAAAGATACGTGCCTAAGTGCCGTGGGGTTAGGAGTGGGGTGAATATCGAGTGTCCAAAGGTCTCAGATTGAAATACATAGATGACGCAGAAGGGAGAGTGAGCTGGGTAAAAGAGGGTTTAAGCAGGGACGGCTTCTTGGAGGAGATGTGACCTTAATGATGCTTTGAAAATGGAGAAAGTGGTAATAATAATAATTGTGGTATCTGCTAAGAGCTTACTATGTTCCAGGCACAAAACTAAGCACTGAGGTGGATACAAGTTAATTGAGTTGGACAAAGTCCCTGTCCCATGTGGAGCTCATAGTTTCAATCCCCATTTTACAGATGAGGGAACTGAAGCCCAGAGAAGTGAAGTGACTTGCCCGAGGTCACTCAGCCGATAATGATCTGGCATATATAGAGGGGGCTGATGATGGGCTAATTCTGTTGTATTGTACTCTCCCAAGTGCTCAGTACAGTTCTCTGCATATGGTAAACACTCAATTAAAACCATTGATTGATTGAGGGGTCTGAAAACCTAGACTTAGTAGTTCCTGGTGGTCTTAGAGGGTTGCGGAATGGGCACAGGACTCCAAGGGTTTGGGTGGGGGCTATCTCATCCCAACTTTGGGGCTGGTCAGTTCCCTCGTTGGTGTAGAGAAGGGGAGGATGGGATGGGAGGAGCATCCACTGCTGGCCCCCCCCCCCCCCGCCAGCCCAGGCCCTAGGAGGCTCTGGTCTCCACTGAAGCTGATTGTTGCTATGCGAATAACACAATTAGGATGGCCTGGATGGGGTTGGGTGGGGGGGGTGGGAGATCAACAGAAGAACAATCTTCTGCAGGGTGAGGAGGGAGTTAGAGGATCAGGTCAGGAAGGGAAAGGAACCAGAGAGAGATTCCAGGCCCGTTCCCCCTGCAGAGATCCCAGAGTGGGTTGAAGGGGGCAGCTAGCATCCCTGCCCTCGATACCCTGAGCTTGAGGCACAAGTCCCTGGACTTTGGTGTTGGGAGCTTGGAGCAGGTGCGTTGCTGGAGTTGGGAACCCTCCATTGTGCAGTGTCCAGCCTGAGGTGCCATGTTAGGACTCTGGGCCACCTCTTGCCTCTCAATCTCATGTCCTCATGGTTATCATGATGCAGGAGGGAGCGGGGAGCTGGGGGCGAAGAAGGGAAGGTTGTTCTCAACTTCCTCATTTCTTGCTCCCTGCCCAGAGTTTTCCTTCCCCTCACAGTTGGGTTAAAACCAGTTCCAGGTAGGACAAGATCACTTTTCTGGAGATCTCACAGCCAGGAATGGGTCCATCTAGGTTGGAGGTTGGGTCAGATGGTTTCCCAGTCCACCTGACCCATTAAGCAGCCCCCAGACCCTTAAAGTTCTAGGAAAATTGACCAAATAACTTCATTTTCTGAGTGTCTCAAGGGCAAGGAATGAGATCAGCTACAATGCTACCTGCCGCTGGACTGAGTAGGCAGACCTGCCTCTTTTTTTTTTTTTTTTACCCGATTTCTTCCCCATAGCCCCGGGAACAAGGAACAGCCTGCTCTAATACCCCTCTCGCTCTGCCCACCGGGTACATGCTGAGCTGCCTGTGGATTTCACCTCTGGCAGATTGAATCTCCCCCAGCGGCATCTTTTAATCCAACCTCGAGGATCAAATGTCTAAATGGCCAATGAAAGATTAATGCCAGTAACTGGGGATAGCGAGTGAATTATTTAACGGGAAGGGCAGGAACCAGCTCCGTTTACTGGGTGGATGGGTGTCTGGTGGAGGTCAGGGAGAGGGGAAAGGCCAGTTGATGGTCACAGATATGAAGTTATAGGGCTAAATGGGCTAGGGATGGGTGGGTTTGGTTAAGGGAGATTTGGTTTTTGAAGTGCATCAATACCCAGAGGGCGAGAAGCAGTGTGGTCTGGTGGTTAGAGCCCGGGCCTGGGAGTCAGAAGGACCTATGTTCTGATTCCAGTTCCATCACTTGTCTGCTGTTTGACCTTGGGCAGTCGCTTCAATTTTCTGAGCTTCAGTTTCCTCATCTGCAAAATGGGGATTAACTTCAAAGCCATATTGAAGGCACATCTCCAAGAAGCTTTAGCCCACTAGGCCTTCATTTCCTCTTCTCCCACTCCCTCCTGTGTCTCCCTTGTACTTGGATTTGCTCCCTTTATTCACCCCTCATTCAGCTCCACAGCACTTACGTGCATATCCGAAATTTGTTAATTTATTTTAATGTCCGTCTCCCCGTCTAAACTGTGGGCAGGGAGCTCTGTCATATCATACTCTCCCAAGCATTTAGTCCATTTCTCCGCACACAGTAAGCTGTCGGTAAGTACGATCGATTGACTGATCGAGGGTGAGGTGGACAGATTTGACATTCTGTCTTACCAGTGCAGGATGTGGCTCTGGATTTATGGAGTCTAGGTCACCGGTCGAGCCCCCTAAACTCCCAAACAGAGGCACTAGATTACTGAGGGACGGTACAGTGTCTGGAGAGGCTGTGTGACCTGATGGAAAAAGTTCATATTGGGAGACTGGAGGCTGAGTTCTAGGCCCTGTCCTGACTTATTGTGTGACCCTAAAATCCTGTAACCCAAGCTTGTCTCTAGACTATTATCTCATTGTGGGCAAGGAATGTGTCTGTCATAACACTGTACTCCGGTGCTTTAGTTCAGGGCTCTGCACACAGTAAGCGCTCAATAAATAAGATTGACTGACTCTGTCCATCACTTCTCCATCTGCTAAATGAGGATAATGACTCCATGGCAGGGAATAGGTCTATTTATTGTTATATTGTAGTCTTCCAAGCACTTAGTACAGTGCTCTGTACATAGTAAGCGCTCAATAAATGTGTTCAATTGATCGAGGTTGGGTGGACCAAGGACCCAACTGAGGAGAAGCACTGATGCAGCCATGGCCTCTGTCTCTGGAGGGATTGAAATAAACAAGTTTGGTGTTACTGGGATGATGTTGTCTGTATGCCCTTCTGTGGTTAGGCAGCATGGGAGGTGTTTGCCTCTCCCCTCTGCCTTTTCAAGACTGTTCTGGGAGCAAAAGGACGAGGCTCTGACCGCAGAATTGGGGGGGGGGGGCCACAGCATTTCCGCTTGCGCAGGGCCCAAGAGGAGAGGAGATGGGCCTGGGGGCACCCAGCCAGCAGAGGCAGAGTCGGGCTTCTCACTCCAGGTCTGCAGACTTGGCTTGGCCCGCTGAACTTCACTCTCTCCTTGCTGGAAGAGTGAGGTTTCAGTCCATTGGTTTCTCTTGGCAACTTGGTCTCCCTCTGCCGGGGGACCTCAGCCCACATCCTCAGCCTACATCCTTCCTTGCAAGCTCCTCACAGGCAGATAGGTACCTTGACTTCTCTGTCTTTTGTGTGTACACTAGTGCTTACCTCAGTCCTCTGCATAGACTCAGCACTTAACAAATACCTCAGTGAATGCTGGGGATAATAAAGATGCTTTTTTTTGAGTAGCACTTTTATTTTTCCCAAGCTCTTCCACATCACTGATCGTATTTTCTCCCCTCAAGTCCTCTGTGAGGAAGGGAGAGGCAGAACTTAGCATGCCCATTTGACAGATGAAAATTATGAAGGCTGTGAGAGTTCCTCCCAGTCATCACGATCAAACATCTAGTCAGGGGCCTCTGTGGGCCAGGATATTCAAAGGAAGATCGGTCTTTGCTCTCCAGGAGCCAAGGGATGGAGAGGAGGTGGTAGGTTACCCTTTCAGGATGGTACCTTACTTGAGTGTCTTGGCGAAAGTAAGTCTAACGGTGAGAATGGGTCTCTCCCCAATCAAGAGAGGCTTTTTTAAAAAAATCATTGTATTTGTTAAGTGTTTCCTATATGATAGGCACTGTACTAGGGGCTGGGGAAGATACAAGCTAATCAGGTTGGACGCAGTCGCTGTCCCACAGAGGGCTCACAATCTGAATTACCATTTTGCAGATGTGGTAACTGAGGCACAGAGAAGTAAAATGACTTGCCCAAGGTCACACAGCAGACAAGTGGCAGAGCCAGTATTAGAACCCAGATCCTTCTGTCTCCTAGGCCTGTGCTCTATCCACTAGGCAACACTGCTTCTGGAGGAGGTTAGATTTGAGGTCAGGCAGGTATTTGGGGATCTTAGCAGAGCAAGGTTCTTCCAGGGTTAAAGTCTACGGACTGTGGCTGTGCCAGAACTGTCTGTGGGGTTAAGGCCCTCCGTCCAGGGACTCCACAGAGTGCCCACCAGATCCAAGCCCATTGTTTGGGGTTTGAGAAATATTTTCCCCTCTGAAAGGCTTTAGTGGCGAAGCGAGAAGGTTGCATGATGGATGTCCCCCGTCACGTAATTGATGTCCTAAAACATGAAAAGACAGTTTCCGGTAAGCTAAACCATCAGTCACTTGGGGACTGACGGAGACGGTTCCTAAATCCCGGCCGGCCCCGGGAGCTGCAGCTGGGAGCATCTCCGGCCAGCTGCCCAGACAGGCGTTAATCGAGACGGTCACGGCGTTGGCCCGTGATGGGCTGGCCGGCTGGTTGGCTAACGAATTCGGGCCCAGTGGGGTTCTGAAGTTGTGGCAGCACTTTTCAGCTGTGAATCTTCCAGGACTTTGCTGTCTGGGGTGGGCACGCAGAGGGGGTGGAGGAGGCTGGCTGCCCTCCCGGTGGGGAGACCTAACTCTGGAGAAGGGCAGGACCAGGTGGAAGTGGCAGCCCAAGGGAGGAGTAGGACAGTCTCTAGACTGTAAGCTCATTGTGAGCAGGGAATGTGTCTGTTATATTGTACTCTCCCAAGGGCTCAGCATATTGGAAGCGCTCAATAAATACGATTGACTGACCAACAGGGCAGGGAGGAAGAATGCCAGCTGTGGTGGCACTTGGAGTGGGTCTGTGTTTGCTTATAATGTGTGTCTGTGGAGGTGGGGATGATCATGTGGGATGGTCACCATTACTGATGTCCTCTTCGAACCCGAAGGACAGCTACATATATATATATTTGTATGTACACCCACACGCAACCGTGTCTATCTGCAAGCTGGGTCGCTGGTGTTGGGTTTGGGAGCGGGTGAGAGGGCGGTGTGAAGATGGATTTGGGACATGTTGGAGGTGGTGGTTGTGTGCACAGAAGACGCACGTGGGTGGCAATAACTGAGAAGTTGAAATATAGAATGAGATATAACTCCAGCCCCTTAGGAGGCCATGGATGTTGGCTTCCCGTACTCTTCACCAATCTTCCGCAGCTGGTCTGGGTTGTTAATCTGTGTGCTTCGAGCTGTGGGTATGGCAGGGGGAAATTGGCCAGGACTTGTGTTCTTGCTGGTTGTGTGGTTGTGCCCGGGCCTGGCAGCATTTAGTGCAGTATGGTGCCTGGCACATAGTAAGCGCTCAACAAATACCATCATTATTGTTATTATTATTGGATAAGTGGATATCCCTTTGTATTCATGAGGCATAAAGTCATTGGAAAATAGATCGAGGGGGACAAGCCTTGCTGCGGGTCATGGGGAGGGAAGATTTTTCTCTACTTTGTTCTTCCTAGGGGTTTCCCATTTCCCACACTTTTGCCTGCCTTGCCATTTGCCAGACGTGTGTGTGTGTGTGTTACCCCTGAGAGTCAGGCAGAGAGAGAGGTGGCCGGGGAGTCCAGTCAGTGTTGTTCAGATATGGAGTGTGTTGGATCAGAGAAGAGGGCCCAACTGGAACCAGCTTCGGTCTGAGCACCCAGTGCTTTTCCCTCAGAATCCTCAAACCCTCCAGTCTAGGGGAAATGTATGTGGCCACTGCTTCCCTTTCCTCAGCCATGGGTGGGATGGAGCAGTGGCCCATCAGCGGGGGGCACGGAGGGGGTTGTGGGGAGGTGGGGCCCATAAGAAATGTATCCCCGGAGGCGTGCCGTTAAGATCCCCCGGGGAGGCTGGTGGTCTCAACCGTTTGCTCCTTCCCTCTCCTAGACTTGTCCCTCCCTCTGGAACAGGAAGAACACCACTGCCACCCAGAAATGAGGCAGGGATGATGCCCAGGAGGCCCTCTAAGATGTGAGGAGACAGGCACCTTTCTCTCTTTCCCTGTCAGCCCCAAGCCCAGTGCTCTACATCTAGGAGGTGCTCAGGAAACACCAATGAATGGATGGTGAGAGGCAGCGTGTCTTTGTGGAGAAAGCCCAGGCTTTGGAGTTGGAGGACCAGAGTTCTAATCTTGGCTCCTCCACTTGCCTGCTGTGTGACCTTGGGCAAGTCACTTAACTTCTTTGTGCTTCAGTTCCCCATCTGTAAAAATGGAAAGAAGATACCCACTTTCCCTCTCCCTTGATCTGTGCCACCACTGTGGGGCAGGGATTGTGTCTCATCTGCTTATCTTGTATCTTTCCCGGTGCTTAGCACAGTGCTTGGAACATGGTAATCACCTAAATACCATTCTTATCATGACAGATTTTACTCTGGGGGACCCTAAACTGCTGGGGATCTTTGACTCGCCCTCCCCAACCCCGATGGGCTCCCGCCTCTGAGACCAACTCCACCACTGTTTATCTACTTAGGATAATGATTCATGGCGAGTCCAACCTATCATAAAGGCAGACTGGGTTGGCTCCCCGCTTCCCGGGTCTCCCCGCCCATTCCACCCTGAGGATGATTCTCCCCAATGATCACTCCTGGATTTAAAGCCAGCGACAACACCAGAGAGCGCACAGTCCAAGCCTCCCTCGCCCGACAACCCCCTTCCTCCCCCCGGCACTCCCCTCCCCCAACCTTGAACTCTCGAGGGCCCGGGAGCAACCTAATATAAACAGAAATTAATCCATCTGCTAAACCTCGACATGTCACCTGATACGTATCAGTGCCACATAATCTCCTCCGAGGAAGATCTTATTATATGAAAAAGAAATTGCCCTCCTCGCCGGGAGCACTAATAGGCTGTGGATGCTATTTATGCAGGATTTCCCATTTCAGAGTGGGGAGTCAGCAGTCAGCAAGGGCTAGGAGAATGAGCTTTGGGCTCCTGCCTGGGATCCTGGATCATCAGCGGGCAGGTGGGCTGCAGAAGTCCAGGGCACCTCCTCGCTCTCCACCCCAAGAGTCTTTGGGGATCTGGGCTGCTCAGTCTGCTTCCTTCGGATCTAGGGCCCTTCTGGCCTCTCCAAGGGGAGAGATTGGAAGGTGGCACTCTTTGGGGGTGGAGCTTCTCAGAGGCTCAGTGGCACGAGGCAGGGCACGGGGAGCTCGGTGTGGGCAGGCAGTATGTCTGCAAACTCTGTTGTTTGTACTCTCCCACTCAATCATATTTATTGAGTCCTGCTGCATGCACGGCACTGTACTAAGCACTTGGGCAAGTACAAAATAACAATATGAGACACATTCTCTGCCTGCAGTAAACTTAAGTGTTTAATACAGGGCTCTGGCACAGTAAGGGCTCAATAAATACCATTGATTGATTGATAAGGTGAGGGAGGAGGCCGGGCTTCAAGTAGGACCTCCCCAGCCTCGAGGCCAATCTGTCCATCCTTCTTGACCATTTGTCTGTGAGCTCCTTAAGGCCAGGGACCTCCTGCCTTGCTCCCTTAAGTGATAAGTTCAGGGCTTGGCTGTCAGTAAGGTTTTTTGCATTTGGCACTTGGATCTGTGACCCCTGAGCATTTGATATTCACTCCACCGTCAACTCCACGGCCTTTATGTACATATCTTTAAATTGTATATTTTAACTTCTTTATTATTATTAATGTCTCTGTCTACCCCTGTAGACTGTAAGCTTGTTGGGGAAGAGAACGTCTGCCAGCTGTGTTGTATTATACTCTCCCAAACGCTTATTACAGTGCTCTTCACCTAATAAGTGGTCAATAACACCATTGATGATGATTATTGAGTAGGAGCTCAATACCACTGATAAACTGATATTGCCAAGGGAGGCGAAGGGGTGAGGGGAGAGGGGCGTGTGTATTTGTGCGTGTGTCTGTGCGTGTGTCTGTCTGTCACTCTAGCAGGAGCTGCTTTGATTGAAAACAGAGCAGGTGGTGAGAATCTCTTTAATCGTTTATAGTCTTGTCAATTACATCTCAAATTGAGAAGGGGTTGGAGGGTAGTTTCCAGGGGAGGAGGACAGCCGGCAGATAGAGATGGATTGGGTGTGATGAGATCTCAATTTCATGATTCCCTGGTCAGAGGTTCGCCCCGTCCCCTCCGGCCAATTCCCATTCCCAGAGAGACGGAATGGGAACCGGGCAAAACCCCTCCGCAGGCCCCGAGGAGACCAGCGAGGCTACCTTCGCAAGACAGGATGCGAAGGAGCTGTTTGGACAAACGGCTTGATTTGTTAATTAGAAGGTAAATGTCCTCATTCCCGAGCCAGATTTGAATACTGTTAGAGCGTGAGAGAGGGAGAGCTCTCTGGCTCTAATGCCGTGTTTCTAAACTCCTCATGGCGTTAAACCCTTTGTGTCTCTTAATCCGTGACAACGAAACCATACTGGGGACAAACACAAAAGGGATAATAACTAAATAACCGAACTGATTTCTGAGAGACACTTCGGGAGACGGGGACTTGCACCACATGGTGTCATCGTTGGAGGGTGGCAGGCAGAGGGGCTCCTCTCACTTAAGGATGCTTTCTGCAGTGATGCTCATGAGAAGGTGGACCCTTGGGGTTCTGGGAATCAATCAGCCGTATTTAGTGAGTACTTACTGTAAGCAGAGCACTGTTCTTGGTGCTTGGGAGAGTACAGTATAACAAATATAACAGAGTTGATAAGCAAGATTGGCTTACTGGTTTTGTTTTTTAATAGTATTTGTTAAGCACTTACTATGTGCTGGGTACTGTACTAAGCTCTGGGGTAGATACAAGCTAATCAGGTTAGAAACTGTCCCTGTCCCACGTGGGGGTTGCCTGGAGCAGAGAGGCTGCCCTCACCAAGCCCTCATTAATTAGTAGATCTTTTACTTTCTATGTTTTGCAGTTGAATTTTTCCCATTTGATGCATCTGTCCTGATAAGTCCCTCGTGGTCTAACCTCCCTGTCTTCATTGATTGTCTAATTGTCCTAACATTTAGTTCATTGTTTTGCCTGAGAGTCAGGAGGTCAAGGTTTTAATCCCAGCTCCTCCACTTGTCTATGGCGTGATCTTGGGTGAGTCACTGAAAGTCTCTGTGCCTCAGTTTCCTCATCTGTAAAATGGGGATTCGATACCCATTCTTTCTTCCTCTTAGACTGTGTGCCCCACGTGGGGCAAGGACTGTGTCTGATCTAATTATCTTGTGCCTGTAACCCAGCATTTAGTACAGTGCCTGGCATCTTGTAAGCACTTAAACACAAGGAACCAGCCTGTCGGCTGTTGTTTATTGCTGTCAAAGTTATTCATTGTGACTTTGAATAATAACCGCACCAGTGATAACCAGGGCTGGGCTCTGGGAGGCGGTGAGCATGGGGGAAAGGGTCTGAGCTGAGGCTCTCCCCAACAGAACCACTGAACTGCTGTGTGACTTTGAACAGGTTGTTTAATTTCTCTGTATCTCTGGTTCCCCAGCTGCCAGTGTAAGGTCTGCCCTGCTGTTTACCCATAAATCAACCAGTCAATAGCATTTATTGAGTGCTTACTCTGTGCAGGCTCTTGGGAAAGTACTGTATAACAGAATTGGTAGACATGGGGTCTGCCCACAAGAAGCTTACAGTCTAGAGGAATGCCTTGAAGGAAGCAGATGAGATAACCCTCGGTGAAGTGCTCTGAGCACCATCCTAATTTTATTATGTTGTAGTTGTTTGATCTGAGGCCTGGTCCATCTGTAAAGCAGATTGAAGGTTATGAGCCTCATCAAATTTATGAGGGTGTTTGATCGGGGCACGGTGGAAATACAAGGGGTCCCTCCCTCCTCATAGCTCCCACAGGAGATCTCCGTTTTGAAGCCAGGCCATCCTTGGCCATCCTTAAATTGCCAATTTCCCTAGGTAACTGGGAAACTGGGCTTCCCTGAACTTTTTTTTTGGTAACAGTATTTGTTAAGTGCTTCCTATGTGCCCGGCACTGTACTAAGTGCTGGTGTAGATACAAGATACATGGGTTCATTCATTCAATAGTACTTATTGAGCGCTTACTATGTGCAGAGCATTATACTAAGTGCTTGGCATGTACAAATCGGTAACAGAGAGAGTCCCTGCCCTCTGACGGCCTTACAGTCTAATCGGGGGAGACGGACAGACAAGAACAATAGCAAACAGTTCTGGTCTACCTAGGGCTCACAGTCTTAATCCCCATTTTATAGATGAGGTAACTGAAGCACAAAGAAGTGAAGTGACTTGCCCAAGGTCACAGAGAAGACAAGTAGTGGAGCTGGAATTAGAACTCAGGTCGTCACTCTCAGGCCCATGCTCATTCCACTAAACCATGCTGCCTCTGTTTTCCTCCTGTGTCCTCACCAGCTTGTCTCCTGAGGTCGGAAGAGAACAGGCCCGGAATCATTTTCCCCATTTCACAGAACGGGAGGCTGAGACCCAGCGAAGGGAAGCACGGTGGTGGGGAGGGGAGAAGAGGAAAAGGCAGGAGTCACTGGGGCTTGTGACTCTGGCAGAGTCCCGCTGTAAGCAGCGTCATCCGTCCGTCCATCCGGGAGAGCGAGGTCACCGGCCAGCTGCATTGCTCATTCATCAGTGTGGCTGCTGGGGTTTGGCCAAGGTCACCGCAGGGTGTTTTCTGCACTCGCTCTGAAGGACAGCTGGACGCAGCGAGCAAGACTCCACAAAAGCTGCATTTCGTTAATGCTTTGCCGTGTCTGTAGCTAGGAGAGCTGCAATTTTCGGACCCATTCTCTGACCCAAGTCAGGGAAGGGGCAAGTGATACCTTTGATGTGAAAATTCCAGTTCTGAGGCAGAAGAGTCCAGGTGGAGCAGAGCTGCCACATGAGTAAATTTGGTATTATCAAATTTAACATTCCTGGGGGATCCTCGGGAAGCCAAGGACTGTAGAACAATCACTAGGAGCCCCACGTAGCCCAGCCAGCTGGCCAGGATCCTAATGCAGATGGCTAGACACCCTCTGGGGTATAAGAGCACGGCTTGGTCAGCCTAGGGAGCAAGAGCTGAGTGGCCCTTGGATGTGGCGCGGAGAGGTATGTGTGCAGAGTGCTGCGGTTCCCAGAGAGAATGCATTCAGCATGCTGAATCAAGGGAAGATAAACCCCATGCCCCAGAGAACAGAATGGAATCACTGTGCCATCCGGCAATCACCCCAGCAGCTCCCTGGCCCAGCCTGAGCTCAAAGGTCAAGCCTGTCTAGAGGCCACTGATCAGTTGTACCCTTGTGCTAGTAATAGTAGTAGTAATAATGATAATAGTTGTGGGGCTTTTAGCACTGGGGTAGAATAGAGGGCAGTCAGGTTGGGCAATATCCCTGTCCCCCACAGAACTCACTGTCTAAAGGAGCAGAAGAATAGGTATGGAGTCTCCATTTGGCAGATGGGGAAAGCGAGGCACAGAGCAGTGAGGTGACTTGCCCAAGGTCACACAGCAGGGCAAGGGGCAGAGCTGGGATTAGAACCCAGCCCCTCTGACTCCCAGTCCCGTGTTCTTTCTACTGGGCCGCACTGCCTCTCCGAGCGGGAGAGCGAGCGCGAGCTAGTGACAGGAACACTCAGCCCCAGCACCAAGGTCATGTTGGAGGCAGGAGTGACACCCCCGAGAGAGAGAAGATAAGGCCAGGAAGGAATCAAAGTCCCCATATAAGCCCAAGCTGATTCAGGAATTCAGTCAACACGCAAGAAAAAGATTAGCAACAAGCAAGGGGGGTGATGATTTATGTTTTGTGCCTGATGATCAGCAGAGGGTTTTAAAGTGTCATCCGGCCCAGTCACGGCTCTTTAGAGGCAATTAACGTTTGATAATAAACAGAGACTATTCTCTCCACCCCCCTCTCCGCCTCATATCTGCTCAGCTTTATGATAAACCCTGTGACTCTCTTAAAGAGAAAAAAGGAAAAACTTTCTCCTTTGCCGGATGTACTCGTTTTCCCTAAATTTTACTTTTGGACATAGCCGGTAAATCGACGAGATGGTCCCGAGACTCTGGGGTCTGTCCACCCGTGGAGTCCGGTCTCAGAATTCTGAGATCTCAGCAGGACTGGAGTGTGCCGGACACACGGAGTCCCCGGAGGCTGGCTCGGTGGCCCAGGATCGGTGGGTGCGGGCGGTAGCCGTGTTTCTGCCAGGGCCACGGGGCACAAACGACGGAGGAGGCAGCAGTACAGGAAGCCGGGGGGTGCCGCCCCTCATCCTTGCTCACCCCTGTGCGGTGCAAGAGGAAACCTCACAGAGGCGTAGGGGTAGCCGGTGCACGCTGCCCGTCTTGTTCTGTTGGCACAGATGAGACCGCTCTCAGACCTTAGCAACCAGAGTCCAGGCAAAAACGCAGCCAGCTGTGAACGTGGGAGCGGGGCCAGCTCCAGAGGCGGTGGGAACGTGGATATTAAACATTTACACAGTGGCACTTGGCTTCGACTAAGCGTTTAGCGGTTGTGCTAAAGAGCCGCTCGTCAGACACCTGGAAGCGGGGGACTGTCTGTGGGGTTGGCCAGATGGGGAAGGGAAGGCTGTGAGAGATGAGTGGACCGGCTCTGGCTGTTCCAGAGAGAACGTGGAAAAGAAGGGATTGAATTCCCGGGCAGGGGGAGGCAGGTCAGGAAGGGGTAGTGGTGAGGGGCAAACCTGTTCTACTTGAAGAAGCTCTGAGTCCCTGGTGAAATAATTCTCTGTGAAAAAAATTGAAGCTGGGCTGGACTCCTGGGGAGCAGGTTAGTTCTGCTCAAAGAATGGCTTCAAGAAGTTAAGGCTGCCGAGAATCTGGTGCTCGCTTTGCTCTGCTCATCCCACCGGGGAGAAAGCGGAGGACAGATTAAGGGCAGACCAGAGAGAACTCAAGACAGAGGAAGAAATGGTGCTTGCTGTTCTTTTCTTCCAGCATCCTTGCCACTGAGGTGTTACCAAGTTCTACGGGTTAGCCCTGAGGCCCTAGTCCCTTGTTCCTCTGAGCCGGGTTGGAGCGGAGGGTGGGGGAAGGTTGACCCTCAGTCTGGCGGGGAGGAGGATTGCCAAATGAAGTGGTGAACCCAGGGAAGGGAAGGAGAGAAGACAGGAAAGACGGGCCTAGGAGAGAAGGAGAGGAAGAAGAGAAAGTAAATCTCTGCCAGCCTTATGCATGAGAATAAAGCTCATCATATACCTCTCGCTCCCCTGAGAGGAAGGCCTTTTTGACCCCCTTTTCACTGGAGAGAAAAGTAGGGAGGTTAAGTAAATTACCCTGAAGAACACTTCACTCCCCACCTTCAAGATCTGCAAAGGTTCTGCTTCATAATTCCAAGGATGCTGATTTGCCATCCTGAAGCAGCAGTAGTCACCTTCCTGAGCTCCTGGGAATCTCTTAATAATCCGGGACCCTCTGGTGATATTTGGGGAATGGGCTCTGTTTTATTGTAGGAAACAACAACCTGTGCTTGGACATCTCCAGGGCCAGAGATTCCACCATCTCCCTTGGTTACCTCTTCCTGTGTCTTCTAACCCTTGCCGTCAAGACAGTCTTCCTCATGTCTAACTTAAATCCTTCCTGCTGTAATTGAAACCACTTCCTCTTATTCGCCCCCCCCCCCCCCCCCCCCCATGGAAAAGGAGTAACACCTGTTCAACATCTGCAGCATAGACAGCCTTTCATTGCCTGGAAGTCTTTAATCATCAGGCTTTAGCCTTCTCAGGGATAAATGAAACCAAGGCCTGTCGCTATCCTATATACATCTTTTATGCATGTGTTCGTGTGGCCTCAGAGAGGACTATGCCCCCCCCCCCCCCCACTGACTAGGGCAGATTAGCCAACTCACGTAGACAGCCACACCAGAAGCAGCATCCTCAAATGCGAAGGGCCCTCCAAGTTCTTCACTTTTCCTTCAAGCTGTGGAGTCCAGGCCCTCCAGCAGGGACGGCAGAGTCAGTGCCAGAGGGGCCTGGGGGAATGACCTGGTGGTTTGGAGTTGTTGGGCGATACCTGAAGCATGACAACCTGTCCTGTGTCTCACAAAGTGCCAGGCACTCTAGCCATTAGTCATCGCTTCTCCTCCTTATCCTTGTTTGAGCTGGAAACTTAGTGTGGCCTCTATGTGTCTCTCCCCCGCCCCCCCCCCCCCGCCCACCACATATTCCCCTGCCCTGAAGTAACTCAGACCAGAGATATTTCCAGTGCTGGAGAATGAAATAGAAAATAGACCAAATAGTATGACAGTTTTTTGCTGCTATTTTCTTCTTCCCTGATCAGAATGCTCAGCATTATTTTCCCCTCTTTGGGCAATTCTGCAAGGGAGAAATAATCGCATCGGAATGCTGGCTAAAACTGTACATCAGCCCAGAGCGCCTGGAAACCTGGGTGAGCATTCAGGAATCCTGCTTCTTCTTGTGGGGAAGGTAGCAGAGGGCTACTGCGTAAGTAGCCCCGTAGGATTCCCCTCGGAGTAGTTCAGGGGAAAGCAAATTATATTGTTTGCAGATGGGATTCTTGCTCAGAAAAGCAAGATGAAAGAGTGCAGGTGATTGGGGCATAGGTTGACATCTTCTTTGAGTTTGTCTTCTTTTTTCAGATGGAATTCAAGCTCTCTGAACCACCAGCTCCTGCTAAAGTTGGGCTGGCTACAGAAAGCAATATGTCTAGTGAGGAGGGTACCAGTAGTGTGTCTCCCTCCCAGCTTGTCACCCTTTTTTTCATGATATTCTTTTTTTTCTGTTGGTCTTTTTTTGATGGTATCTGTTAAGTGCTTACTACGTACCCTGCGTTGTATTAAGCACTGGGGTAAGCAAGCTAATCAGGTTGAATACAGTCCGTATCCCACAAGGGCTCACAGTCTTAATCCTAATTTTACAGATGAGGTACCTGAGGAACAGAGAAGTTAAGCAACTTGCTAAGCACTTGCTATGTGTCAAATGCTGTTCTAAGCTCTGGGATGGATACCAGTTAATTAGGTTGGAGAGCTCCTTGTATTGTATTGTACTTTGCCGAGGACTTAGCACAGCGTTCTGTACACTTTAAGGGCTCAATAAATTGCATTGATTAGTGGATTGAGCGTGGAGACAGGGACCCTGGTTTCTCATCCTAGTTCTGCTTGGTCCTTGCTGGTGACCACGGGCGGGAGGGTCCTCAGTTTCTGCAGTAGGTTATGTTTACGGGGCCTATGCAGGGGGTGTCTTCTTAGTCAACGTCCCACGCATCACCCCCAATGTCTCCCCTTATGGAAGACCATTGTAGGCCTGAGTGGGATCTAGGAACACAGTTTAGCCTCTCCTAATAATTGTGATCTTTAAGTGTTTACTACATACCAAGCAGAAAGGTAGATAAGCAGAGAAGCAGCATGGCTTAGTGGAAAGAGCACGAGTTTGGAAGTCAGAGGTCGTGGGTTCTAAACCCAGCTCAGCCACTCATCAGCTGTGACTCTAGGCAAGTCGCTTAATTTCTTTGGGCCTCAGTTACTTCATCTGTAAAATGGGAATTAAGACTGTGAATCCCACATGAGACAACCTGATTACCTGTATCTACCCGAGCACTTAGAACAGTATTTGGCACTTAGTATGTGCTTAACAAATACCATCATTATTATTATAAAAGATAATCAGATCAGAAACAGTCTAGAGGGGAAGGAGAACAGCTATTGAATCCCCATTTTACAGATGAGGAAACCAAGGCTCAGAGAAATGAAGTGATTTACCCAAGGTCAGAGCAGGCAAGAGGCAGAGTTGGGATTAGAACTCAGGCCCTCTGACTCGTAGGCTCATACTCTTTCCATTAGACCAGCTTGCTTCTAAGTGCCATCACTGTGATTTTTCCCTTGCTCTGTTATACTGTACTCGCCCAAGCGCTTAGCATACAGTGCTATATGATTGATTGGCATGTTGCATCATTTTGTGTGTGTGTATATAGAGGTTGGTCTGGCCTTTTCTCCCTAAAAAACTCCCACTCTCCGGTCTCCCCACCCACCCCACACCTCCCTCTCTCTCTCTCTCTCTCTGTCTGGCTCACTGTCATCAAAGACAAATCTTGGTTTCCAAACTGCGAAGCCAACTGTCTCTGTTACTTCAGGTTTTAGATCAGTCCACATGACGGTGGCGCTTTTCACGGCAACAGAAGCCTCTAATGCATAATTCAGCAAACAATACCGAAACCCATCAGAATCCAAATTACTCACATCAGAGGGATCTCTCTGTTAAACACCGCCTCTTAAAATCCACTCTGCTCTGCTCAGCATCCGTGCTTTTATCTTCCAGCGTTCACAGAGTTTAAGGTCAGGGTGGGGAGGGAGAGGGACGTTTCACACTTCTTCAGTAGCAGCCGCTGGAATCGAAACCTCCATCGGGCATTGCCCACCTGGGGCCTCTCAACAGGCTGCCTTCCACCTGATTTGGGAAATCCCACCGGAGCCTTCTCTGAAACTCTGCTACCTACACCTGGGCAGTCAGAAAGAATCCCCAACTGTCTTCCACAGTCTCCTTTTTTGGGTGATTAAGGGAAGAATTCGATTTTGACAGGGGAAGGGGAAGGAAAAAGGGAGCCCTGCACCATATTCTGCTGTCCCACTCCATCCCTGTCAGACAGACCCAAGAGGGACCCATGTGCTGCAGATGAGGAAACCAAGCTCATAGTGGTTAAGCAATTTATCCAGGATCACACAGCAATCCACTGAGATGCCAAGGGGCCTGACTTCCAGTCCCTTAGAGTTCAGCCTACTAGACAAGTCTGCCTGTCTCTTCCTTTCAAGCAGTATCAATAACTGGCCAACGACTGCATGATCCTGTACTTACACTCTAATATCCAGTAGCTGATTTGCTGCCTCAGATATCCCTCCCCACCCACTGCCACCAAGAACTGTGTTTATTTTCCTCCTTTAATGAGAGCATCAAGGTAGAAATCTCCCCTTGCCGTCCTGCATGTGCCTCTCTTTCTCTCTCTCTCTGTCTCTCTCTATCTCTCTCTCCCTCCCTCCCTTCCTCCCTCCCTCCCCCACGAGAGGAAAGGTTCCAGCCCCTTTTCACTGACCCCATGCCTAAAGCCCTGGAAATCCTTGGCTGGGTAATCCCAGTGTGGGCAAAGGTCATTGTTGTTTTCAAAGAGTCAAGGGAGCATCCCATCCAGGGAGATGCTGCAGAAGTCCAGATTGAAATGTTTAATAGGTTCCTGCCTTTATCCTGAGGAATGAGAAATGGAGCTGTCGGATCAATACCCCTGGCAGGTGCTGAATCCCTGGCCGGTGCTGACCACAGGGCTACCAGTTGCCCATTTGATGCAGCTGATGAGGAAAGGCGACTTTTAAATCGCAGTTTACAGGGGCCCTTGAGTCACCAGTGAGCAGGAGAGGGTATACTGAGAGACCCCAGACCCATCACTGCATATCTAGTTCAGGGGAATGATTACCTGAGCCCACCAGCTCCTCAGAGCTGCATCAGGGCACCAGCTAACTGTTGCCACTCTCTGTGGTGGAATGTGACGGGGGAGGGAAGAGTTTATTCCGATCCAGTGGGCCCCTTTCATCGGGCCCAGCGTTGCAATGAGGCTCCTGGGGTTTGAGCTAGCATTCCAGGTAGGGTGGGATGATGGGAATTAATTGATCGATCATATTTATCGAGTGCTTCCTGGGTGCAGAGCACTGTACTAATAGCTAGGGTGAATACAATATAACAGAGCTGGTAGACATGCTTCATGCCCACAAGGAGCCTGCCTTTTCCCTATGTGATTTCCCACTGGGCCAGTCTAGAACCTTGGTTTATCCCAGCATAAGAGAGGAAATCAGTGGGGTTAGGCAGTTGGCACCCAGAGAGAGATTCCGAGATAATCAAAGGCCCCCAGCATGGCCTAATGCAGTCAGGAGACCTGGGTTCTACTCCTGGCTTTGCCACTTGCCCGCAGTGTGACCTTGGGGAAGTTACAGAAGCTGTAACTGAGGGACAGAAACTGTGTCTCAGCTGCTTATATCTACCCCAGGGGTTAGCATGGTGCTTGGCATTAACAAATGCCACAATTATAATTAGCGATAGTCAGGATTGGCACCCAAATCTTTTGACTTCTGGCCAAGGAACGTGCTCTGTGTACCTAGTAATAACTGTACTAATAACTGTGGTACTTAAGGGCTTGTATACTAAGTGCTGGAACAGATACAAGATAATCAGGTCAGACAAAGTCCCTGTCTCACATGGGACTCAGGGTCTAAGTAGGGGGACGTACAGGTGTTGAAACATCATTTTGCAGGTGAGGAAACTGAAGTCTCAGAGAAGTTAAGTGACTTGCCCCAGGACATACAAGAGGCAAGCTTTGGAGCCAGGATTAGAACCCAGGTCCTCTGACTCCTCAGCCCATGCCCTTTCCAATAGACCACACTGCTTATCACCTTCCTTCTGCTCCTGATTATTTTAGCAGGGGAGGCAGCATCCTTCTCGGGTCAAGCATCTGCCAATGCCATCTGCACAGAGCTCAGCCAGGCTCTCTGCCTCTGGGGGTTCAGAGAGAGAGGCAGCCCACTCTCTGGGCAACACTTCAGAGGCAAGTCGACTTCATCCCCCTAGGAGCAATGAGGCAAAGAAGAATGAAGCAAAAGGCTTTGCATAAGCCCCGAGCTGCTCCCTGCCACTCTGAGGCCGTTTGCCTGCTGGAAATGTCCCATGAGGTTCAAATCCCCCCCCCGGTATCTTCCCAGCCACAATGTTCTGATGGTCGCAGTCAGGACTTAAAGTGTTTACTTCCTGGCGGTTCCCGGCAACTATCCAGAAAGGGAGAAGTGGCTGGGCGGGGGGTGGTGGTCTATCTGCCCAGGTGAGAGAGGCCTGCCTTTTGCCCCTCCAGGTTGTCTCTGAAGAGCAGCCATGGCTCCTGGGGTCCTAGACTCCCCCTCCAAGAGACCCTTCAGGCCAGAGTGGCCTGGAAGCCCAAGGCTCCCCTTCTCCGAGGTTCCGGAACAGTGGGAGTTCCAGGGCCTGGGGCAGGTGTCTTGGAGCTTCAGCGCTTTCTGGTGGTGCGGGAGGCTGCTGCTTTTCTTTCTGGGACCCAGGGAAAATCAGCAACAGCCCCACCAACCAACTGTGAGAAGACCGCAAGGGGACCTATTAGGAGAGCTAGAGGAGCCATGAGGCCAACCTAGTGACCCTCTCCTTCCTCACCCCAGGTTTTCCCACAGGACCCCCTCCCCCTCCCCCACTCCCGCCCCCCAGCAGGTAGCGAGTGAGTGCTTGATGACCCAGAACGGTTGAGGAAGGTGCCGGGGAGATGCTCCGGCCAGTAGGATAATTAGACATAGGGGTCACTCAACTCCCGGGCTTCGTCTCTTCCTCTCGTGGGGAGAGGCTTAGGCTGTCGGACCAGGCAGGAGAGACCCAGAGGGGACAGGCCAGAGGGAAAGGCCCAGGCTGTGAGGCTGTTGGGGAGAGGCCCAGAGGGGACAGAATCTTGGGTTCACCTGCACTGTGGGTCAGAGGGATCCAGCTGAGGAACAGGTTTGGTCTGGGTTGTCTAGGCAGGTTGGGATCACCCCCCAAGAGTTGCTGCTTTGATGTGCTGTGGGTGGAAGTCCCCTCCTCGGAGGAAGCCGCCGAGGTCAGCCAAACATCAACCCCTTTTCCACTTGTTGCTCCAGCTGCTTGTGCTGCCCTGCTGTTGCAGGCCCCAGCCCAGACCTGCTCAAAGTTTTCCCAGCTCACTAGAAAAAAAGAAAATAAACACGACTAACCAGTCACCTACTGAAAACACACAAGTAGGCACTCTTTCTGCAGAAGGAAGAATGTCATTATTATATGACAGTCACTGTTGAAAGGCAGAGAACGTAACTGAGGTTATGCTTTTCTTCTGGGCATTCAGCAATCCGCCGTATTAGAGCCACTGCAGCTGATGGATGGGAGAACTTCAGTGGCCATCCTCTGTACCCAAACCCACTTCAGCCGCCCCACTCTGAACCAGAGCAAGCGAGGGAGTCTAGATGGTGTGGGGCAAGCCATTCCCATTGCAAATGGCTTCGGGGCTAAGTCCTCTGGAAGGCATTCTGGGTTCCACTCTGTTTTCTATCTGATGCTCGAGGCTCATGGCTGGTTTGGTCCCGCTCAAGGATTGGTGGAGGCGGGCGTTAGTTTTGAGTGCGGAAAAGGAGTGTGGGGTAGTGATGCCCATCTAAAACATCCAAGGGTCTCCAGAGATGATGCGGCCCATCCCTCTGCCTTTAGGGATCTCAATTGTCCAAAGAAAGAGATTCTTCAATTTCCTTGGATAGATCTGCCTGGGTGAGTCCTGTTGTCTATAGCTCCATTTAATATGTGGGGAGACTGAGGAGCACAGGAATAAGGAAATCATGTGGCCCTGGGAACCCCATTTTTCTCAGTCCCCTTTACCCTCCTTTTCCTGTTGCCTGAAGATTGGCATAGTTACATTCACCCAACCTCATTGCAATAATAATAATGATAGTAACAATATTTAAGAGCTTACTGTATGTGAAGCACAGTACTAAGCTTTAGGGTAGGTACAAGATAATCAGGTTGGACACACAGGGCTCCAGATCCTGGTCCCACACAGGGCTCCAGATCCAAGTAGGAGAACAGGTATCTATTCCCTATTTTACAAATGAGGAAACCGAGACCCAGAGAAATTAAATGATTTGCCCAAGGTCAAAGAGCAGGTAAGTTGCAGTGTGGAATTAGAACTCAGGTCCTCCGACTCCCAGGCCCGTGCTCTTTCCGCAGAGCTGCCCTGGTTCCCCAGCTCTTTCCACCGACAACCTGCCACCTCTGTGACAGGCCTCTGTGGATTCTAGGTGGAGCGGAAGTAACCCCTTTTGCCCCCCTTGTGTTAGGCAGAAGGAAGAGGGAAGCGTCATGGAGCGTCTCCCACCGGCACCAGCTCTGCTGTGGAGTCACCAGAAAGGAATTTCCTTTTTTATTAGAGGCATCAATCTCTAAGATTAAACACAAAAGCAAAAAGGAAAAGTGCCTCCTCCTCCTTCCCTTCCCCTCCCTCTTGGACAGGCGGAAGTGAAAGCTGAATTTCCATTGAGGCGGGAGCACATACGCCATCCGGAGCCATGTGGGGAGGGTGGGGGTGGGCACCTCAGGAACTCAGGGAGCTGGAGTCTGGCAGGGGAGTGGGGGTGGGGGAGGGCTCTTCCCTTCATGGGTCCCAGAGCGGGGGCTGGAGAAGGAGACTCCCTTCCCATGAAATCAGTTCACCCCCTTCTCATTAATGTGATACGCAAGTGAGAGGAGAGCAGTGAGGGCACAGCCTTTAAGCCTGCAGAGCTAGTTCACTTACTTGTCCTACTGTCGGACCCACTTTCCGCATTTCTGCTGGCCCGTGCCCCGTCCAGTGCTGATGTGGCACTGGATGCCTTTGTGTCCAGTCCCCTTGTGCGCCACCCCTCCCCCCCCACCTCCAGGTTCTGTGGCTCGGAGATGACACCCCTCTTTCCTGGATGGGGTCACAGTGGCTCTGGAGCAATGGAGGGAGGGTCAGGACCTTCCCCCAGCATCACACTCTGCAACCATATGGGCTCTGGGAACTTCCACAAAGAACCTTTTCCTGTGTGTCCTTACGACGACCTCACAGAAGGGGTGAACGACCACAGGTTAAAGTACATTTTGTAATATGTTTACCGGGTTGATAAAGGAGTACCGGAATTCTATTTTGGTGAGCCCCTTGTGGCTCAGGGCTGTGTCCAACCTGATTATCTTGTTTCTACTCCAGGGCTTCGCACAGTGCTTGGCACATAGTAGTAAGCGCTTCACAAGAACAACGGTTGTCATTTAGTGTCACCTGTGGCCACACTTAGCAGAGACCCTTCTCCTGCCCTTAGGGAAGGAATTAAGAAGATGTCGGACTTGCTTTAGTGAACTAGCCTTAGGTGAAGCTAACACCTGTACTAATGAAGATTTGGGGCATCCATGGGGTTAAGATACTTGCCCTCCCAACCTCTTAGATTGTGTGCCTCAAGTAGGAAAAGGGCTGTGTCCGATTTGATTATCTTTTTTTCATGGTTTTAAGTGCTTACTAAGTTCCAGTCCACAGTACTAAGCACTGGAGTAGATACAAGATAATCAGGTTGGACACAGTCCCTGTCCCACATAGGGCTCACGGTCATAATCCCCATTTTACAGATGGGATAACTGAGGCACAAAGAAGTTAAGTGGCTTGCCCAGGGTCACATAGCAGATACATGGCGGAGCCGGAGTTAGAATCCAGGAATGTCTGACTCCCAGGCCTGTGATCTAGCCAATAGGCCACACTACCTCTGTTCTGAGCTTTGACTGGATTCGTTTCCCACTTACACGGATCTTCGGAGAAGGACAGCAAGACTTAGGACCAGGAAACAACAAAATGCAAGTCCACCCACTCTCAGCTTGGCCACGGGGATGAAGGTCAGACAATGATGGTCCCAACAGGAAAGGAACCTGTTTGAGCCAATGAGATGTTTGATCTGTGGTCTCTTGGAGGGGGCTCATGTTTCCATGGGAGTGGTTGAGCAGGAAAGTACGATACCACTTCTTCACTAAAGAATTCTGAACTCTGGTGATACCCCTTCCAGCTTACCTCTTTTGGGATACTTAAGATCTAGAGCAGTCCAAGAGATAGCCCCCGTAAAACTGTAAGTGCCGCATGGGCAGGGAATGTGTCTACCAACACCGTTGGACTGTACTCTTCCAAGCGCTTAGTATACTGTTCTGCACAAAGTAAGCACTCAGCAGCGTGGCTTAGAGGAAAGAGCACGGGTTTGGGAGTCAGAGGTCGTGGGTTCTAATCCTGGATCTGCCCCTTGTCAGCTGTGTGACTTTGGGCAAGTCACTTAAATTCTCTGTGCCTCAGTTACCTCACCTATAAAATGGGGATTAAGTCTGTGAGCCCCACCTGGGACAACCTGATTACCTTGTATCTACCTCAGTGCTTGGCACATAGTAAGCGCTTAACAAATACCATCATTATTATTATTGGTCATTAGAGTCTCGCAGTCTGGGTGGTGGGGCTACTGGTTTCCACTTAAAGTAGTACCTCCTATCTACTCCGGAGCCTGGCTGTGTGAGCAGGTTCTCTCACTCGGACCTCAGGCTCCTATCCTCTAGGGTGGGGGAAGCTTCACACCCCACTGTGGGGAATGAGAAAAAAATCCTCAGTGGAAAGTTACTGTAAAGCCTGGCAAAGTGCCTTGGGTAGATAAACACAGTCTCGGGGATTCCCACAGGACCATTGAAAATCAGTGCTTCCACCGGGAAGGGAGAAAACCCTGTGTGAGGCCGGATAATGCAGAGCTGTGTAAGGTGACTTGCTGAAAATGTGAGGTATTGGTTGGTAGCGGGGAGGGGGTGCCTGCGAGCACCAACTCTCTAGAAGAGACATATAAGAGACCTAGGAAAGTAGCATGGCCTAGTGGAAAGAGCACGGGCCTGGGAGTCAGAGGACCTGGGTTCTAATCCTGACTCTGTCACTTATGCTGTGTGATCTTGGACAATTCATCTCACTTCTCTGTGCCTCAGTTACCTTATCTGTATAATGGGGATTAAAGCTAATCAGGTTGTAGCTTGTATCTGTCCCAGGGCTTAGTCTGCTGCCTTTCACATAGTAACCACTGAATGAATACAATTTTTTTTTATGAAGATTGTTCATAAAACACTTGTTATATCTGAGAATGTCCATTGGGCACAATTTTGATTTGACTGAGAATGCGGGGGGGTGTCCTGAGCATGGGCACTAAAATTAAAGATGGTAGGGGCCCCAAATTTTCAGAGCATTCTGGGAAATTCCTAGGCCACACAGCAGATACTGTGGATCTCTAGTGCTTCACCTTAGTATGCCATGGCACCCTACCATGACTTGGGAAACTTCAATGTGTCCTGAAATTTTGGGGGCTCCCTCATATTTAATTTCATCATGTAAGTCTGGGCATGTCTCTGAATGTGAGTGCAGGACCAAAATTTTGCACCCATGTCTAAGGTAATGACTGCCAGATGTGGGGACCTCAGTACTCTTCCGAGTGCCACCATTTTGGTTGTCACCAGGCATCAAGGGCAAATCCAGAATGGTGGCACTTGTATGCTCCAAAACTCTTGGTATAGTGGTCCCTTACACAATGAGCACTCAATAAATAATTGATAAAGGCTGGAGACCACTAGTCAAATGAAGAAAGCCCCAAGGTGGCTGAATTCAAACCCAGTTCCACCGCTGTCATACTTTGGTGACCCCGTTTCCTCACCAGGATGTTGGAAAACCAACAGATACCTTGAGGAGGACTTGCCTGGAATTCAGAGAAGTCCAGTGTGTTCCTGTGTGGATCTCTGGGGGTGACGTTAATGTTTCCTCCGTTTCTCAGCTTCTAGAAGTCTGCCATGAGTCCCCAGAGAAAGGGAAATATGGGAGAGGGAGGTTGAATCTGACCTCTCCGTCTGCTCTCTTAGGCCCGTGCCCCTGCGGCACCACGACCCCCTAAAAAGCCAGCCGATTAACCTCATTTAAACTCTCACTATCCTCGCCTCCCTCTCCTCCCCCTCCTTTGTGGCAGCTTCACTTCAGTGTGTTGGGACAGATGGGGCTCTGGGATTCCATCAAAAGCAACAATAACTCTGGCAGGCCTGCCTCCCAGCTGTTAACTAAACTGAGAAAACCTTGGGAGCAGTTTGGACTTGTTAAGGGCATTGTGTCCCATAGTTTCGGGGAGGCAGAACCACATCAGTCAGCCTCGACGGAGACTGACCGAGACTGACCCCAGCAACACTCCCAGAGCCATTGTGTCCCCACCACATGAAGTCCATGCAGCTAAAGCGAGTTCCAAGAAAGTATCTTACTTCATCTGAGCGCCTCCCCCTGGCAGGAGCTGAGCAGGATAGTGGATTTAGTTAGGGGGGAATGGGTCCTCTTTTCCCACTTTCCCTTAAAGACGTGGGGTTCTTCCCGGAGGAGTTTCAGGACCTGTTTCCATCCCGGCCAGTGCTTGGACGGGACGGGACTCTCCTGCCGCCATTTAAGTGCACCCGATGCAGCCCCTGGGCCCTCTTAGATGAGGATACTGGATCAGCTTCGTGGCTGGAGCTCAGGTTAGGTTCCCAAGGTTCCCAGTTTTCCCCAGAACCTCCCCAGAGGAAGCCGTTTTTGTCGGGTCAGTTAGTCTCCCCACTTCCAAAGCCTTATTGAAGGCACGTCTACTCCAAGAGGCCTTCCCCGACTAAGCCCTCCTTTCCTCTTTTCCCACTCCCTCTGTCTCACCCTGACTTGCTGCCTTTATTCATCTTCCATCCCGGCCCCAAAGCACTTACGGACATATCTGTAATTTATTGATTTATATTCACATCTCTCCCCTCTCTAGACTGCAAGATCACGTTAGGCAGGGAATGTCTCTCTTATTCTGTACTCTCCCAAGGGCTCAGCACAGTGCTCTGCACACAGTAAGAGCTCAATAAATACGATTGACTGACCGACTGGGAAGGAGAGAAAGAAGAGCCGGGATGGATGTGGGCTAGGAGTTGTAGACAACGCTAGTGTTTATGAACTTATTTAAACCCTTCTTAGCACACATGTGTTTGTGTGCTCAAGTGATTGATTTTTTTACCTCTCTAGTCGTAAATATTTTTATGTTGTTTTCCCCCATCAAGAGCATCACCTCCTTGTGGATAGGGAATGTGTCACTTTGTTCTTGCGTACTTAACAAAGGCCTAGATAGTGTACCCTATAAGTGAGCACACAACAAATGCTGCTGCTGCTTTCTTCTACTACTACTAACACCTATTGAGCCCTCCCTGTGTTCAGTAAACCAAACGAAGTGCTTGGGAAATTCAGAATAAAGAAGTGACCCATTCCCCGCCCACCCAAAACTTACAGTCCAAAGGGGGAGACATACATTAAGGTAAATAATTTATAATATATCATTTATAGATGTGTACCTGAGTGCTGTCAGGTTGAGAGTGGAGTGAGTATAAAATGCCCAGAGATCAAGGTAAAAAGTCAAATTCCCAATTAAATGAACGTATCTACGAAAGTGCTGAGGAACAGTATTAGTAAATACATAAATACTAGATACAAACTAAATAATAAATAATTGACATAAATAAATTAATTAATTTATTAATAACTAATAAATAATACTAAATACATAAATAAATTGAGAAGCAGCGTGGCTCAGTGGAAAGAGCCCGGGCTTAGGAGTCAGAGGTCATGGATTCTCATCCCGCCTCCACCACCTGTCAGCTGTGTGACTTTTGGCAAGTCACTTAACTTTTCGGTGCCTCAGTTACCTCATCTGTAAAATGGGGATGAAGACTGTGAACCCTACGTGGGACAACCTAATTACCTTGTATCTACCCAGTGCTTAGAACAGTGTTTGGCACAGAGTAAGTGCTTAACAAATTCCAACATTATTAAATACAACTGAATGAATGAAAGAGCAGGCTGATGGGTTTACACACGACCAAAATGTTTACATCTGAGCAATCTGGTTTGTGGATTGGAGGTGAAGGTGGTGTAAATGCAGTCCAGGGAGGGAAGGCACTTCACGTTCCAAGCAATCTGGGAGAGAGCAAAAGAGGGAGAGAACTAAGCAATTGCCTGGACACCAGCGAGGCACAGGTTTTGATCTCAGTCTGGCTGGCCGCTCGCTGTGTGAGAGCCTGAGCAAGCAAGCCACCCTCCCTGGGCTTCGGATCCCAGCCGACATCGATGACTGCTGAACGGTGAGAGGTCCCTCTGCTTGTCCAGAGCACCTCAGGAATGCAGGGAAAGAATAATCATCTCTCCAGGCAAGGAGCACTGTATAAATATACCCCATTGCTGTCACCGTGTGGCCCAGGGCTGACTTTTGCGTGTGAACAAAGTGGAGATAATTTCAGCGGGCTCCCTCAGGATGGTTGGGCAACCAATAACAATCACCAGGAGCTCTCATTTCTGTGGTACTTCGAATCATTTAAAAAGAAGTTGTGTGAAATCCCGGGAAAGTCCCCAGGACTGCGATTGCACCTTCTCCTGGCCATCCCAAGGGGAACCAAGCGTCCCTCATCCCCCAGCCGGCCAGCCCTTGGCCCAAAGGTCATGATCCCTGTTTGATGAGTAATGCGGGGGATGACAGTGCCCCTCACTTGTTCTTTTGGTCTCTCTGACATCGGTTCTGGGGAAGATGGATTCCCCCCTTGTTGTACTTCCTGTTTGGTGTGATGTGCCACACCTAATCCATTGGGGGAGTGACCTACTTCACATAGCTGATGGTAAACAGAAGAGATCCATTACCTCAGAAAGTTGTGCCTCCTAAAGTATCAGTCAGTGTCTGGGAGTATGGTCAGACCCTTGAATGACAGGTTCATAATGGTCTCTAGGAAAGGCTGCGGCCGGGGGTATGGGGTGAGGAAGGAGGGTGGGGGCGAATAGCACTGTGGAAGACAGATCACTGGGTTTCATAGACCATTGATCTGAATCAATATCGGCTTGGTATTGCGGTGTGTCATATATCTTCATTTGTGGTTAGTGTGTGTTGCCCTGTTTCCCCTACTGGGGCAGGGATCGGGTCTTACTCTTCTTCAGTAACTCCCCAGGACATCTGCAACAGAGGTTTGTCCAAGGTAGGGGAGGAATGCTCAGTAAATACCTTTGACTAATGGTCAACTGTTAGCTGCACCCACCAGACTCTTCCTCTTGGGCTCTCCTTTTCCCAGGGAAATCAGTTGCTCCCGCTCTCCTGCTCCACCTCGACCTCCCAGTGTGAGCCAGGGAGTTATGTCCGCAGGAACCCGCAGCATCAGCCTGGCCGGAAACCACACAGTCAGAGAATCGGAACCCATCTGTAGCCATCTCACATCCCCTCCCTCTCTCCCTCAGGCACAGTCGCTCCCCTCAGAGCTTGGAACTACCGGAGCGTGTCATCCTGATCACTCAGGCCCCAATCTTACTTTGGCCTCAGTTATCTAGCTTGCTCAGGTCCCCCAGACAAGCTGTCCCAAAATATCCCAATAACTGAGAAGTAGTATGGCCTAGTGGATAGAACACGGGCCTGGGAGTCAGAGGACCCGAGTTCTAATCGTGACTCCCCGACTTGTCTGCTGTGTGACTTGGGGCAAGTTGCTAAACTTCTCTGTGCCTGTTACCTCATCCATAAAATGGGATTGACTGTGAGCCTCATGTGGGCCAGGTACTGTGTCCACCCTGTCTTGTATCTACCTCAGTGCTTAGTATAGTGCCTGGCACAAAGTAAGCACTTAACAAATACCGTTAAAAGAAAAATCAGCTAAGTCCCAGGGATATCTTTGGGCTCAAATTAGCCAGATAATTCCTCAATGCTAGCAAGCCTTCTAGCCTAGATTAGCAATTGTCTGGTTTCATTTCTGGCTTCCCTTCTTAGCCTTACATTGCCCCAAAGTCTGAGCCCCTGGAGGGCAGCGATAGTGTTTACAAACACTATTGTACTCTTCTGAGCGCTTAATACAGTGCTCTGCATGCAGTAAGCACTCAATAAATACCAATGATTGATTGATTGATTAAGGTCACTGATCCTAGGAGAAACAGACAATGACTTCAGGAGAGGCTGAAACTTAAATCATGCTTATAAAGACAACCTCCTGAAGAGCTGGAACCCCAGACTCCACAGCTGCTCCTTCCAGCCTAAATACGGAGAAACGATAAAAGTGTTTTAAGTTGAAGATGAAAGTTTCTAGGCTTGTTTTAAGCCTTATTCCCTGAACAGTGCAGAAAGCAAACTTTCAGCACCTCCAAATGTGGCAGGTCATGGAGGGACCATTTGCACTGGAGTCGAGAAGCCCAGGGCAGTGATCTGGGAGGCTGGAGACCCCGATCTGACTGGATCTGCCCTGTCAAGAATCAAGAGAAAAGCATCAATTAACCAGGTCATTTGCTCTGTGTAGGCAGCTATCTAGATCATTCAGGCCCCTAAACGAGTTTCAGATTAATCAATGTCAGACCATTGGCAAAATCTCAATGACCCTCTGGACATGTACTCCTGGCCCTTGAGTGATCTTGATGAATTCCTTAACTGCTTTGTGCCTTAGTTTCCCCATCTATAAAAAGCGGGGAATAACCCTTCCCCAAGCTCTGTCATGGTGAAACTGCATGAGCCAATGAAAGACTGAGTGGAAAATTTAGCCACAGCTCAGTGACATGTAATATATATATTCATTCATTCATTCAATAGTATTTATTGAGTGCTTACTATGTGCAGAGTACTGTACTAAGCGCCTGGAATGTACAAATTGGTAACAGAATATATATATAATATATAATTACATATAATAAAATTTTAATATATATGCTATATAATTAAATATTAATATTAAATTTCTTTTATTCTTTTTAAAAAGAGAGAGAAAAACGGGTGTTGGATTAAAACAGTCCTTCAACTGATTTTAAATATTTGAAGGACTGATAGGAAGAAGAGGAAAATACTCAAATCTGGTTCTTGCCCTATTGTTTCCCTTTAAACCAGATGGCTGGACCATGACTTCATAAATTAGGTGTTAAATGATCCATTGTTTTTCCTGGTTATCACTTATCTATTGCCCTAGACGAATGGGTTCCCCCATTCTTAAACTGGATTGCGGGGGAGAAGATCCTCTAATTGTCTCTTGACTAAAAAGAGGAGACTAAAAAACAAAAGATAGTCTTACAAAATTCATGAGACTGGGAGAAGGAGTTTTTGTTGGCATGCATGTTTGATGAAGGAAGAGTAATGCAGGAACGATAAGTTACCCCGTAAGCAAATATTGCTGCAGGCTGGATTTCTGCTCTTCCCACTGAAAGCGATCTGAGTGATTCATATTCAGCCTCCTCTCCTGAAGTGGGGACAGGCCTGGAAGAAGAGGGAAGGCAGCAAGGAAACAGCAGGAAGTCAGGTGGATTGGAATGCGGTGTGAGTTGGGAGTGAGAGGAGAGACCAAGGGCTCTCTCTGAAAATGGTCTCAGGATAAGGAGAGGAGGCCAGAACCTTTGAGTCTGCCAAGGACCAGCTGTCTGGGGCCCCTGTCCAGCATCTGAGGAAGTCCATGCTTGGCAGAGGGCAGCTGGGGCCTCTGTATCAGATTAAAGGAGATTATCCCTGCCTCCTCGCCCGGAACGGGGAAATCACAGAGGCTCGAGGAGACTTCTCCGGCTGCCCCACGGAAGGGAGCCTTATCTGAGATTGATCAGGTCCCCTGGGAGATTGTTGTTATCTAGGAGAAAATCACTTCCTGGGAGCAAGATTGAACAGTAGCAATTTCATCTCCATACGCGCTGCTTTTTGCGGAAAGCTCCTGGCGCCAAATCACCGTCTGTGTGTGTTCGCACAGTTAGAAGGGTCTTCGTAAAGTCCCTTAGTTGGGGAACCCGGGAGAGCAGAGTCAAGCACAAATAAGGACCGACAGACTTTCAGTCTCTTTCTTGGGTCTGGCAGTGACAGTCTGACCCAGAAATGGCCTTGAGGATAATCTTCGGTTTTTATGATAATGGCAGGTGAGAAATGCCTCGGGAGCACATCTTTAAGGATTGGAAACAGCATGTTTCAGTACAGTGGGGTAGAGACCTCCCTGGAATTGAGGGGAGGGAGTTGGGGTCAGGGGAGGGAAAGAAAAAGGTGGGGTAGAAGAAGGGCACAGAGATTATCCCAGAAGGCCTTTCCAGCCTAGTGGATTCTTGGTGGATCTTCCTGAGTTCACAGCCCAGGCTGATCGCAATCACTCACTTAACATGCCTTGGAGCATGGAGGGGAGAGAGGAGCTCCTCCTAGTTTTTCAGATGGAGAAACCAAATCCCCAGGACAAGGGGGTGACTTGCCTCCCGTTCCGCCCTCCAACTCATGGCAGAATGAAGAATAAAAGGCAGCCCTCCTAATTCTATGCCTGAAACTCTGCTTTCTCAACCACCCATCCTTGAATCCCAATCAGGCTGGGCTGGGAGCCAGGAGACATCAGGATAAACGGTCTTTTTCGGGGCGGCTCTGGGGTCCTGTTTCCAGTTTGCGACGTGAGCAGTGGGATGGCTCTCCATGGAGGTCCTTGGGACAGAGACCAAGGCTCCCACCAGGGCCTGGCGCCTGAGTAAATGGGGGATCAGGTCGAAAAGGTTGAAGAAATGGTGAGATCCAAGTGTGAAACAATACGATTGGACCCAAGCAGAAGGGTAATGGCTGCGCTCATCTTCCTGTGGATTTTTGATGGATGCGTTCCGATACCCACCGGTAACTTTTAATTAAGGAGGCCCTCCCCCTGCCCCCCGTCCCGCTTTGGCCCGGCGGCTCAGATCGGCTCTGTGTTCGACATCCAGCCCGTTGTGCCGAGGAGCCGGCCAGCTGATATTAACCAAGGGAGGAATCAGTCTCTCGGAGCCGTGAGTGAGACCCCTAGACACAATGGCACGTGAGGAGGGATGAATGCATCAGGATCACTGTCTCCTAACGAACACAATATCCCCCTGCACTAATGGGAACCTTAAGGAACGGCCGGCCGCATGGATTAAAGCCACAGAGGCTTTCAAATGCAGATGCCCGCTAAATAAATCACAGGTTGAGGCAGTCAGAGAACACATTTCTCGGAGGGTTTCTCCCTCGGCTGTCTGGAGAGCGAGCCGGTGCCAGCTGGCTGGTTTTGGCCAGCCCGGCAAAGACCCAAAGGCTACTCCCCAGGCTTTGGACCTGCGGGAGCTCATGGTTATTTTTTGTTTGTTTTTATGGTATTTGTTAAGCACTTACTATGTGCCAGACACTGAGTGCTTACTGTGTGCCAGGCACTGTTCTAAACACTAGGGTAGATACAAGATAATCAATTTGGACACAGTCCATGTTTCACATGGGCATCACAATCTTAATCCCCGTTTTACAGATGAGGGAACTGAGGCCCAGAGAAGCTAAGCAACTTTGCAAGGTCACACAGCAGACAAATGGCAGAGTCTGAATTAGAACCCAGATCCTTCTGACTCCCAGGCCTGTGCTCTATCCAGTAGGCCATGCTGCTTCCTAATCCCTGGGTAGTCCTGCGTAGTCCCTGGATCTGAGGCTCCCGTCGCCCCGTCCCCACGGCCAGAATGGCGGGCGGAGAGGGGAGGGCCGGCCAAGCCATCCGTATTGCAGGTTGAAATCATCATCTTCCCCATTAAACCCTGGCCGCGATACTTCTACCACATGCGGGAATTAAAGGGAAAATGAGATTTTATTAAAGCCAGGGGACCTCCCCGCCTGCCCGGGGAGCACTAACTAATAAGAGCTGTATGGGCATCTTATCTCACTTGAAAGTTTCCAGCTTCCCCGTTTCCTCTCTTTTGTTGCCACTGTACCCCTCCCCACCCCCGTTTCCGTGGGCCCCTCGTTACTGAAAGCCACTAAAAAGCCAAAGCAATTAATAGGCAGACTGTCCAGCAGCTTTCATTTTTTAATGAAGGCCCAGCCGTTATTTATTTATTTTTGACGGGCGAGCACAATGACTTCAAACGGGTCTCAGAGCTTCTGAGAGCGAATGTGATCTGAGTTTCAAGGGGGAAGAAGAAAGCCAGAGAGGGGAGAGAGAGAAAGAAAGAAAAGAGAGACGCGAGAGTGTGTGTGTGTTTTTTCTCTTGCATCGATGACCCCTGTGAGCTGAACATACTCTCCACAGCTGCCTCTCTGGCTCCTTTCTCTTGTGCTGCCTCTGCACTAAGTCCTAAGCACATCTGGTCCTGTGATGGCTCGGCCCCGGTCATGGGAGCCTAAGACAAGAGGTGTCTCCACACCTTCTCCCTTTTCCCGCCCGTGATTTCTGTCTGCTTCCCTCATTACTGTTATGGGGAACGTACTTTAAGAACCGAAAAGAACAGTGGGTCGGGGTCACCATCAACCCGGCGTATTGAATCAACCCGACCGCCACCTACCTCAGACACTTACCAGTTTACTTATGCCCATTCTCAACACGTGTATGTATATATGTACATTCAATTAGTTATTCTTATTCCACTAGTTGTAAATACCTTTGCATCGCTCATCACCATTAGAACCTAAGCACCTTGTGAGCAGGGATTAGGTCTCGGGCATCTCTTGGATTTTCCCAAGCACTTAGTAATGATAATAATTTAATAAAAATATCTGTTAAGCACTTACTATGTGTCAGACACTGTCCCAAGCCCTGGGATGGACAGAAGCAGATTGGATTGGACACAGTCCCTGTCCCACATGGGGCTCACAGTCTCTATCGCCATTTCATAGATGAGGTAAATGAGTCAAGGAGAAATGAAGTGACTTGCTCCTGGTCACACAGCAGACAAGTGGCAAGGCTGGAATTAGATCCCAGGTCCTTCTGATTCCCAGGCCCATGCTCTATCGACTAGACCACCCTGCTTCTCTAGTATAAGCATTGCACTCTGAAGGCATTCAGTAAATGCCATTAAAGCTATTGCTACTCCTATTTCTAGTGTGATGGTTGCCCCTTGTGACGTCCATCCTCACAGTTAGAGATGGGCCATCTAAGATTTCAATTTTTCCTTCAGTAGCCAAACTCAGGTAGTAATAGCATTATTATTTATTAAGGACTTACTATGCACGGAGAACAGTACCAAACACTGGGAAAGAATACACAGGTGGGAATTAGACACAGACCCTGCCCCTCAGGGGACTGCCAATCTATGAATCAGTCAACCAATGGTATTCATCGAGCGCTTTCTTCATTTAGAGCACTGTATTAGATGCTTGGGAGAACACAGTACAGTTGGATTGATGTGATCCCTGCCCTCCAGGAGCTTACAGGTTAGCTGGAGAGGGAAGCATTAAAATAAATTGCAGGTAAGGGAAGCAACTGAATGTAGTCTAAGAATATATGTGGGGTAAGGGGATTCTACTTTCCTACTTCATCTGCTTTGAGTTAGGAAAATGCCTTGTCCAGGAGGGGCATTGGGCAAAACTTCCTGCTGTGGGATTGGGATGAGGCACTCAAGCAGGTGGCTGAAGACAGCTGCTGAACCTTCATCTCTGGAGATTCTCTAGGTGGATATGTCTAGGGTGTTTTGGCAGTCAGTCAATCATTGATATTTACTGAACACTTACTATGTGCAGAGCATTGAACTAAGGCTCGGGAGAGTACAGTACAACAGAATTGGTAGACACGTTCCCTGCCCATGACGGGCTTCCAGGATAGGTGGGAGACAGACATTAATAAACAAAACAAATAAATTACAGTTATATACATATATTACAGATATGCAGGGGCGTGGGCTCGAAGAAGAATGCGAATGATGATAATAAAGGAGGCTCCCTTGGGAAATGATGGATGAATCTAAGCCCTGTGGTTTCAGCACTGAGAACCCCCTGTATGGAGGAGAAAAGGTAATGCTAGTGGCCTGTGCAGTCCCACCCATCCTCTCTCGTTCCCGCTGGGTCAGGCAGGGAGTGACTGACGCCCTTCTGCAGCTATGGGCAGACCAGGAACTAAAACTTAGGTGTCCTGACTGCCACAGCAGTGCTCATTCCATTGGACCCACAACAAGGCCACACCAGGAAAATCAACATGGACCATGTGTCTAGGGCCTAAATTGGGATGAACCTAATGAGTGGGGGAAACACAGGCATTTCCTATTCTCCATTTCTCTTTTCCACTGCCTTTTCAGGCTTCTCACGTGAGACAGTGTTTTTACCCCAGTGATTCTGTCAAACTGTTGGCAAAGTTGGGTTGGATGACACCCATAGTGCCCTGCAGGCCTAGGTGGCTAGGATTTTTCCATATGGCCAAAGTGGTATTATTCAGTTCAAGAGGGCGGCATGAGATACATCTCTTGGGGTAAGGGGACATGGCTGAGTTTGCCAGTTGCTAGTGGAAACTGCCCCCAGGAACTGGTTTTTTGGTTCCTCAGTGCTCCCCGGGGACACCATTCCTCTCTGGCTTGCGGGTCTGCACTTCCATCATCTCTCCTCCCCACGTCTTGTTGGAATAGAAGCTTGGCCAGAAAGCCAGTTTCCCTCCGGGAATGGCCGATGGCTGAGTGGACTGTAAGCCCGTCAAACGGCAGGGACTGTCTCTATCTGTTGCCGACTTGTTCATCCCAAGTGCTTAGTACAGTGCTCTGCACATAGTAAGCGCTCAATAAATACTATTGAATGAATGAGAGTGACCTTAAGACTGTAAGCTCCTTATGAGTGGAGAATGTGTCTGCCAATTCTGTTGTATCGTACTCTCCCAAGTGCTTAGTACAGTGGTCTGCCACAGCACTCAATAAATACCACTGAGTGACTGATTGATGGCCAAATCACCCTTTGGATTTCAGGAGCCGCAGACAGTTCCGGCAAGGAGGAGAGCGGACTTGTTAAGCATGTCACCGCGACCTATCTCAGCTCTTTGAACGCACCTCCCGAGGGACTCTAATGGACAGATTAAGTATCAAAATCACTCCTCAGCAGAAATCATCTCAAAATTCCATTCCTTTGATGAGCTTCAGGTTCAAAGTGATGGTTTCAGGGCAGACATGACACAAGGGCTCTTCAGCTGACTCGGTGGTGGGTTGGGTTTTTTTCTGTCAATGCCAATCCCAGGTGTTCTCCATTTCTCTTTTGGTGCACGCTTGCTGCAGTCTCCTCCTCCTCGCCCGCCTCTCAGCCTTCTGGCTTCTTCAATTAGTAGAGCCGAGGGAACAATTAGCTGCATCCCCGCCTTGGCAGATCAGGCACCGAAACCAGCGATGTCGACCCTGGGGGTCCTGAAGCCCGCTTCAGTGCACCTCCTCTCCAGAGAACTTGGTCCTGTCTGCTTCCCGGTGCAAGGGCGAGGCTGTCTAGGAGAGGAGCACTGGGCTAGTGATGCGCCTTAGCAGGTTGTTGGGACCCTAGTGGCTTACCCAGGGCTAGCAATCGAACGAGAGGTTTAGCCTGCCTGGCTTAGTGCTGCCTCTGCAACTGATTTTGCCCAAGGGGAAGACAAGAGTTGAAATGAACTGTTTGATCAGATGGGGAAAAAGAAATGGAAAAAGTTCCTGCGACCACAGAGAAGTCCCTTCGACATAAAGTCTGTGGATTTTTCCAGATTCTTCACTGCCTCCCCACTTTGGCCTCCAACTTTAGCCAAGGGCTTTGATTCTGACTGGGCTTCGACTCTTCTGCTCCATTCGTGGGGAATGGTCAGCATTGCTGAGTTGCTCTTCTCTTCCTCTGTCTTCTTTCTCCATTTCCCCCTCCTGAAGTCCTGGGAGGATTTCCTCCTCTCAGTTCTCTTCCCCTTCCATCACCTACGGTTCCCTCATCTTCCCCTTCTCCAGCTTTAACTGCCCAGTTTTTCCCCCTGCCCTAGGGACACTCAGTTTGTGCCTGCAAAATCCTGGGCCATTCAACAATCAATCATATTTATTGACTGCTTACTGTGTCCAGAACATAGTACTAAGCTCTTGGGAGAGTGCAGTATAGCAGAGTTGGTAGATGCATTCCCTGCCCACCACAAGCTACTCTTCCAAGCGCTTAGTACAGTGCTCTGCACACATACAGTAAGCCCTCAACAAATACCTATCCAGTCTCTCCTGATACCTCTCCTTCCTCTTCCCTCTCAGCTTTTTCTGATCTGGCTTCAGGAACATGAGACAATCTCTTCACCATGTGTTACTGGGTTCCTGTTCTCCACGTCAGATGTAGAGAGACACGAGGTCTTTCCTACACCTGCCTCAGTGGCAGGGAAATATGTGCAGTGTCCTCTCTGTTTCCAGGAAAGGGGTCCAGGGACCTGGTCATTCCAGTCCTGCTCTGCTCCAGCTCTCCTTCCCATTGCTAATTCCTCACCCACATCCCAAACCTATCTAGTATCCTCCTGGGCAGCCTTATGACACTGCTGAGTCCTTTTTACCATTCAACTATGTCATCTCTAGCAACCAGTTCACGTCTAAATAATAGGCCAACAGTCTTTATCCTTGGCCCGCTTAACGGGATTACTGCCGAGTATAGCCAGCAGTTGTCATTTTTTTCCCTCTCAATATTTCTTCCAAAATAAGCCACAAATTGCCCTACCCTGCAAGCACACATCATACTCTTTCAACCCTGGCATTAGAATCACAGCAAAACCATCTCAGAGTCACCCCCTGTGTTTATGTGCTCACAACACAATCCCTCCTTGGGCACTCGTTGAGTTCTTCGACTCTTATCCTGACAGCAGATCATCTTTTGAAGAGTCCCACGGCCTGTCGTCATCCTTTCTGAGGCCCAGCCTCTGTCTGTGTTTTCCTCGCTGCCCTTTCTTTCCTCTTCCCGGAACGCTCAGGAGAACAACTGATCGCCCGCACAAGGCAATCCTTTCCCCCACCTGCTTTGCTCTTTTCTCTCACAACTCATTTTTCCACACTTCTGGACTAGACCTTCTTTCCACTGTGCCTCAGCAACTGACACCAACCAGGAGAACATATTTTCAGGCTTTACACATTCTCTAGTTCCAGCTATGCTTCATGCTGCTGTTGTTCCCCTGAGCCACTTCTCCAAATCCTCCCCAACCTCCCACTCTCCCTCTCCTCCCCTTTCCCAACCACCTGCTCCAATGGCTCCAGAAGAGCACAGGCCTGGGAGTCAGAAGGTCATGGGTTCTAATCCTGGCTCTACCACTTGGCTTTTGTGTGACCTTGGGCAAGTCATTTCACTGCTCTGGGCCTCAGTTATCTCAACTGTAAAATGGGGATTGAGACTTTATCCCCCTGTGGGACAGGGACTGTGTCCAACCCGATTTGCTTGTATCCACCCAGGCACTTAGTACAGTGCCTGGCACATAGTAAGCACTTAATACCACAATTATTATTATTATTATTATTATTAAGAGCCCTCCTTCTCAAAAGCAACCACCATTTTGGATTTAACCAATGAACCATCATGACCCCTGTGGTCGACAGGGAGAAGAGCCATTTCATAGGGATCTGCCTCTGATATTAAAAGGTGATATGCAAAGATCCAGCCTTCAAAGCCTTATTAAAATCACATCTCCTCCGGGGCCTTCTCCAACCTAGTGCTCACTTCCCCTCCTTCCTCTCCCAGGTTCATCACCTATGCACATGATATTCATCCCACCTTCAGCCCCACAGCACTTATGTACATGGCCATAATTTTTTTTTAGAGTCTTTCTTCCCATCTAGGTTGTAAGCTCACTGTGGTCAGGGAATGTGTCTACTTGACTCTGATGTCTTGCACTCTCTCAAGCGTTTAGTACAGTACTCTGCACACAGTGCTCAATAAATACCATTAATTGACTGATGGAGTAATTGTGGTGATTAGGAAGGCAAGGGTGACCAAGAACAATAGTGCATGACCCACACTCTTGTCTAGCACAGTACACAACTGTCCCACTGGCCACAGTTTTTCAGCCCTGCTGATTATTATTGTGGTTATTATTATGGTATTTAAGTGCTTACCATGTGTCAAGCAGTGTTTTAAGGGTTGGGGCAGATTCGTTCATTCAATCATATTTACTGAGGGCTCGTACTTAGCGATGGTGAGAAGGTTGAACAGACAGGCTTTAGTGATAGATTGAATATGTGGGTTGAATGAGAGAGAGGAGTCAAGTATAACACCAAGGTTACGTGCTTGTGAGACAGAAAGGGTGGTGGTGGTGCTGTTTACGGTGATGGCAGTCAGAGGGAGGACAGGGTTTAGGTGGGAAGATAAAGAGTTCTGTTTTGGACATGTTAAGTTTGAGGTGATGGTAGGACATCCAAGTCGAGCTGTCTTGAAGGCAGGAGGAAATGAGAGACTGTAGACAGGGAGTAGGATCAGGGCTGGAGATGTAGATTTGGGAATCATCCACATAGAATCTTTTCATCCATATTCCTTCCAGGAGAGGCTGTTCTGGCAAACAGAGCTCAGTGGCTCATAGGTGCATCCTGGTGTCTACTCCGAGCTATCTCCCCACTTCTTCACCCACCCCCTCCAGAAGTAGCGAGTGTGAAGGCTCCTGCAAGTCATTTTCCCTTGTGGCCTCAATTTCCCCTTCTGGATCAGACTGCTTGCTACCTGTCTCCCAAGGTTGCCGGATGGATCAGGGGCAAGATGTACATTAAGCTCTTGGGAAGAAAGACTGTCTCTTTGATTGAAAGGGCAATTATTAGCCAGTGTTTTTTCATTAAGTAATAGCAGAGTTCCTCTTCCTGATCATTAACAGAGCCATTAAGTGAGACCAGACCCGATCCTCTTTGAGGAGAATCATCCGGCCTGGATCCCCTCAAGGGGAGGTATTGCCACCCTGAGATTGCCCATCTGCACCCCCTGGAAGCACTGGCAAGGCAGATGGCCCTGCCAGAGGGCCGGATGTGGGGGGACATAGGCTAGGAACTCTCGAGGCAATCCCCACACCAAGCTCCTGGAACCCACTTGCCAATGGAGAGTTTATTGCAATTATAACAGCAAGAAGAAGAGTGCTTCTAAGGCCGATTTAAAAGGATGAAAATATGGTTGCCCATCCATTTCCACCTCTGACAGAAACTCCCTACCATTGACTTTAAGGCACTGAATCAGCTTTCCTTTTTCTATTTCATCTTGCTACTCTCCTGTTACAATCCAGCCCGCACATTTCTCCCCCCCAATACCAATCTGCACACTGCATCTCTGTCTTGTCTGTCCTGCCGAAGACGTTTGAACACGTCCTCCCTCAGGCCTGGAACTCCCTCTTCCGTCATATCTGATGGACCACCACCCTCCCTTCCTTCAAAGCCCTATTAAAATCACAGCTCCTCCAAGAAGCCTTCCTCAACTAACCTCTCCTTTCCCCAACTTTTCACCTTCACTTCTGCATCCCCTATGCAGTTGGGTCTGTTCCCCTTAAGCACTTTGATTCTCTCTCCCGTACTACTTACGTACATACATATCTTATTTTAATGTCTGTCTCCCCAGCTAGACTGCAAGCTACTTGCGGGCAGGAATTGTGTCTATCAACTGTATTGTATTGTACTCTCACAAGTGCTTAGTACAGTGCTCTTGCATATAGTAAGTGTTCAGTAACTACTACTGACTGATTAATTCATTCACTGGTTGAGCCCAGAGCTCTCCTTCACAGAATATAATCATATCCTCTAGACTGTAACGTCACTGTGGGCAGGAAATGTGTCTACCAACTCTGTCATATCGTACTTTTCCAAGCGCTTAGTAGTACTCTGCCCACAATAAGTGCTCAGTAAATATGATTGATGACACCATCCATCCTGATCATTCAATGGCAGCCCTGCCTGGAGACCAAAGGATGGACTGGATGGTCCCTTCCAACAAGAAGCAACATGACCTAATGGAAAGAGCCCAGGTCTGGGAGGCAGAGGAACTGGGTTCTATTCCCGGCTGTGCACTTGCCTGGAGTGTGACCTTGGGCAAGTCATTTAACTTCTGGGCCTCAGTTTTCTCATATATAAAATGGGGATTTGATACAGATTCTCTTTCCTACTTAGACTGTGAGCCCCGTGTTGGACAGGGACTGTGTCCAACCTGATTACCTTGTATCTTCTCTAGTGCTTAGTACATTCTTTGACACATAGTAAGTGCTTAGCAAATACCACAATTATTATTGTTGTTGTTGTTATTATTACTATTATCTCATCCCTGGAGTCTTCTGTTTCCAAAGGGAGGGAGGGGAAGCAGAAGGTCTTTGCCTTTGGAGGATTTTGAGATTGGGACAGTCCTGTCAAGTCCAATCCAAACAGAAGGCCTCTCGAGTGTGACTATGAGCTGACTACCCTCCCCTCTGTCCCTCAGGAAGGTGGTAGCTGCTAGAGCATTGTGTTTTCCTGGCCTGATTCCGAGACCATCCCAGCTGGGGTCCTCCATATGCCCGGGGGGATGGGAGTTTTCATTATTTGCCAGGCCAGACTCCCTATTCCACCCTTTCATGTGCTCCCCACGCCAGGGCCCGGGCATAAATCTGTAACAACTCAAATGTTAATAGAGGCAGCGGTGGGTGGAATGCTAATGGATTCCACCTATCTCGGCTGCCCTCTCCCTCTCCCCCCGTGGACCCACCCGGCCATGGGCAGCAGCAGCAGCTTCAGAGTGGATTCCCCTCTTTGCCAAAGGAAATATTTCTGCTACTAAGTGGGCAGGACTGTTCTTTCCCGCAGGTGCTTCTGGGTCCTGGCCCAGGGAACACATGCTCCGCAAATACACGACAGGCAGCGAAGCTGCCCATCGCAAGCTGTGGGGCTCGGTGCCCACCGTGCAGGCTGCCGGGGCCAGTCTGGGCCAACGGAGCCTCGGTGCCGAACACCAGCCAGGGAAAGAACTCTGGGATCCCTTAGTTTTCGCAGAGAGTTGTCCCTTTGTCCTCTCCACATAGCCTGGAGGCAGCGTGGCCTGACAGAGAGAGCACTGAATGGGAAGGGGAGACCCTTAGAGCCCATTCGTTGTTATTGGATGGTCTTGAGCCAAATCCCTTTCTTTTCTGGGCCTTGGTTCCTTTCTCCATCTCATGGCAAAAACAGCACCTGCCCTTTCCTCCTTCCAAGGGTCAAGGGCATGATGACTGAGTTCAAGACTGTAACCAGATATAAAGGGTTGTCCCACTTACTCCTCTGACTCCATACTCTGGATAGTGACTTTCCCCAACTGGGCCATGTTTGGTCAAGACAGCTAAATTCCCTTCACCAAATGGGGGCTGTTCATCCCTGGAGAGGGCCAGCTGCTTGTGGCTAGTGGCAATTGGTCACCAGCAGTAGCAGCTGCAGCAGCTGTGACAATGGCAATTTTTGAAGACCTGCTCCATGCACTGGATTTTGGGGAACAGAGAACAGAAATAGAAGAGAAGCAGTGTGGCCTAGTAGAGCACGGACCTGGGAATCAGAAGGACCAGGATTCTAATCGCAGCTCCGCCACTTGTCTGTTTTGCGACCATGGGCAAGTCACTTAACTTCTCTGTGCCTCAGTTACCTCATCTACAGAATGGGGATTGAGAGTGAGCCCCATGTGGGAAGTGGACTGTGTCCAACCTAATTAACTTGTATTTACCCCAGCGCTTAGTACAGTGCCTGGAACATAGTAAGCACTTAACAGATATCACTTTTTAAAAAAAGACCCAGTCCTTGCCCTTGGGGAGCATCCAATCCAATAAGGAGACTAGCAGGCCCAAATTGCAAACATCCAGGGGGGAAAAAGAGTCACATATAAGTGATAAAGAGACCTAGCCACACCGAGTCCACAGGGGGCTGGGTCAAAACCCCATGGCCTGTTAGGACCAGCCCCCACTGTCCCACTTGCCAGCATCTTTGGAGTATCGGCCTTAAAGGGGGAAGTTTTCAGCTGCCTCTCAGGGAGCCAGTCGCCCTTCCCTAAGTTGCTTCTGGGATGTGGCTCTGGATGCGACTCCTGCTTCTCATTTGGCAACTGCCTGGGCCGAGCCGCCGCCCCGCTTCCTGCTCCACTTCAGATCCAATCGAGTTATTGATGCCAAGGAGGAAAGGAAAGGAAAAAAGATTGGTGTCAATTTCTCTTCCCTCATTTTTAAATTCTTCTTTACTTTGAAAGATCAAAGGAGGACCAAACGAAACTCCTCGATCCCCCCACCCCGCCCCCCCCAGTCCATAATAGAACGCAGGAGGAAAAATTCCAGCAAACAAAATTGTTCTCAGACGTCTTTTTATTCTTCCTTTCAGTGGCTTTGATTTAGGTCCCATGGCTTTAATCAAAGTGTTCAAGGAGGCACAGCAATGATTCAGTTAAGCAAATTCCTGGCCTCGCTCACTCTCACCCCTCCTTATTTTTTTATTTTATTTTATTTTATTTTTTATGAATGTGGGTTGGAAAAATATTCTCCGAATCCAGGAATAAGGGAAGCCTGGAGTAATTTTATTTTCCAAACTAATAACTGAATGCTGGTTCAGCCGCTCTGCAGCTGACAGATCTGTCTCCAAACTTCATTGTCCCCTCTCTCTCCATTTTTGTCCCCCTCTCCAACCTTCCCCCCTCATGAAATTCACTTATCATTTATCCCCCTAGAGGCATAGGTGTAATGAGATCAGGAATAGTGCTTGTGGGTAGGGCATTTCAGGCAAGCTCCTCTCCCCCAAATCCGTTTTATCCTTCCTTGAATGGCTAGACTCGATCCTCCTAAGCACTCCCCCATTCCCTCCGCACCCGCCAGCTAGTGGCAGTACTGGAGCTGAGTTGATGATTGCCAATAGAGGGCTTGGAAAGAAAGGGGATATTTCAACTGAGTCCCAGTGTTCAGAACTTTGCAGAGTAAAAATAATAATAATAATTTGTTAAGGGCCTACTATGTGCTAAGCATGGAACTAAGATCTTGGGTTGAAATGGTATAAGCAGATTGGCACAGTCCCTTTCCCATATGGGGCTCACAGTCTAAGGATGAGAGAAGTATTTTACTCCCATTTTATGGTTGCGGTAACTGAGGCACAGAGTGGTTAAGGGACTTGCTTAAGTTCACATAGCAGGCAAGCAAGCTGCCCCATGAGAAGCAGTGTTCCATAGTGGATAGAGCACAATGTCTGGGAGTCAGAAGGACCTGGATCCCAATGCCAACTCTGTGATCTTGGGCAAATCACTTCTCTGTGCCTCAGTTACCTCATCTGTAAAATGATTAAAATTGTGAGCTCCAAGGGAGATATGGACCACGTCCAATCTGATCAATTTGTATATATTCCAGCACTTACTACAGTGTCTGGCACACAGTAAGCACTGAACACACACCACACACACACACACACACACACACAGACCGGGGGGGGGGGGGGGAGGGAGAGCTGGGTGTGGTCAATATGGGCCCTGAAAATCCTCCTGGTCACTGGGGAGCAAATGACATGAGGAGAGAGGCCATGTGACTTTAACGGCCGGTCTCTAAAGGGAATGTATTTGTTAAACATGATAATTACCCTTCAGCTCTGAACTCTACAGCAATTGAGAACTCTATAAGCATTCGAGTCCACAGTAAGGTCCATTATCATTTCTCAAATGATGCTTTCATTGAGCCAAGTCAGGCAATTATGTATCTTGATTAGGTCACTCTTCCCAGGGGGAATCGGTTGTTTATCATGGCTTTGCCCCCTCCCCGTAAAACGATGCCTCAGAGCTGCGGCCAGAGCATCTGACCTCCTTCCCTGAGTCAAAATGGATACTTTGCCACCTTCCTGGGTGGCACAGGCAAGGTGCCCCGTAGCAGAGACAGACCGCCAGGTGTGGAGGGCTGCCCTGGGCTTTCTGCTGAGGGGGTTGGCTAAAGGGTGAATTAGCACCACCTGGGATGGAGAATGGGTTGAGCCCAATCAACCGTTGAACTCTCACTGAACTCAGTCAACCCGTCTCACACGCAAGGGCCTTCCTCACCTGGAACTCATTTAGCTCAGGTGCCCTAACCGGTGATCATTCCTGGAGCTCATTGGAACTGGCCTCTTGGAGAACTTCCCTCCCAAAACTGCAGTAACAGCAGCAGGAGAGGTGGGAAGCTGCTGTTTTGCCCAATGTTGGGGCAAAAAGCTTGGTGAGAGCTGGTGCTCATGGATGGGATGCAGGTCCTAATCCCGTCTCCGCCACTTGTCTGCTGTGTGACCATGGGCAAGTCACTTAGCTTCTCGGTGCCTCAGTTCCCTCATCTGTAAAATGGGGATTGAGACTGTGAGCCCCACGTGGGACAACCTGATTACCTTGTATCTACCCCAGTATTTACAACAGTGTTTGTCACTTAAATACCATCATCATCATCATATCATCATCTTGCATTGGCAGTAAAATTTTCTGAAGCATTGTAATAGGTCCAAATTCAGGGAGCTGTGGTGTCATCCCACTGTCCATGGGGATCCTTTTTTTTTTTATGATGTGTCAAGTGCTTACTGTGTGCTAGTCTCTGGAGTAATCGCTGGTGTAGATACAGGGTAATCATATTGAACACAGTTCATGTCCCACATGGGGTTCATAGTCTTAATCCCCAATTTACAGATGAGGGAGCTGAGGCACAGAGAAGTGAAGTGATAATATTAGTAATTATGGTATTTAAGTGCTTACTTTGTGCCAGTCACTGTACTAAGCACTGGGTGGATACAAGTACATTGGATTGGATGCAGTCTCTGTCCTGCATAGGCCTCACCGTCTTATTCCCCATTTTACAGATGGGATAACTGAGGCCTAGGGAAATGAAGTGACTTGCTTAAGATCACACAGTAGTCAAGCAGTGGAGCCGGGATTAGAACCCATGACCTTCTGACTCCCAGGCCTGTGCTCCATCCGCTACCATACCCCTTCTCCAAGTGATTTCCCAAGGTCACTCAGCAGACTATTGGCGGAGCTGGATTTAGAACCCAGGTCCTTCTGACTCCCAGGCCTATACTCTATTCACTAGGCCGTGCTACTCCTCACTTTGGAGGTTTGGGTCTTTGGAACATCCCCACCCCATTCCTACAGGTTTTCTAATTCCCCTTCCCCTCCCCACCCCCGTGATCTGGAGAACCTGCTAGCCTGGTCCCTGTCTCCTTTCCTTTGCCCCCTCCCCATAAAATGATGTCGCAGAGCTGTGGCCAGAGCATCTGACCTTCCCTGACTCAAAATGGATACTCTGTCACCTTCCTGGGTGGCACAGGCAAAGTGAGAATCCCAGGATGCGTGCAGACTAGTTACCAACTCAATTAGGTCTGTTCAGTGGTCAAGCATGGTTAGGGAGAATTTTCAATAGGATTCTGTACTTGCACAGGCCTTCTCCACTGTTTCTCCTGGCAATTTCCAAGACTTTCTGAGAGATGAGGGGATTTGAGCACTTCTAGGTCACAGAGAGGGAAACTGAAGGCCAGACTGGCTTCAGTTATAAAGTAAGCCAGTGGTGGAGCTGGAAGGGGAACTCAGAGTCCTGAGCTTCCTTTCTCTCCTCAATGCCAGAGGGATAGAGATCACTGCACGTTAGGACCTCACAACCGTGTGTCACCGTCCGCCCACGATGTGAGGTCTGGCCTGTGGAAAGCTGCCGAGGCTGGACTTGCCAATCTCCTGTTCAACCCTGGCCTTTTCCACCATCTCCGGGGCTCTCTTTACCCCAGGTAGCAGGGCTGCTCTTCCTCTCATCTCCTCCTCCTCTGTGAGGTCCAGCTTTCCCTACCTACTTCCAGCTTACCGATGGTGTTTTTTGAGTCCTTACTGTGTGAGGAACACTGGAGGAAGCATTTACAAGAGTACAAAAGAGTAGACACCATTCCCTGCTCTCAAGGAATTTATAGCCTGGGGTGGGGGGGTGTCGTTGGGCAACAGAAATTAAACTAAATTGCAGGTAGGGAAGACAACTCACTTCAAAGATATGGACATCAGTGCTGAAGGGGTGGTTTGAGTACCTAAATACTTCAGGGAGTACAGGCTCAAGTGCAAAGGTGATAATAGAATAGAGGGAAAATAGGGTGAGGAAATGAGGCAACAGACCAAAAGCCTTCCTGCAGATGAGATTTTAGTAGGGCTTTGAAGATGGGGGAAGTGGTGGTCTGTCAGATCAATCAATCAATTGTTTCTACTGAGTGCTTACTCTGTACTAAGTGCTTGGGAAAGTTCAATATAACAGCAGTGGAAGACTCATTCCCTGCCACCAACGAGCTTACAGTCTAAAGGGGGAGACAAACATTAATATAAATAAATTATGGATGTGTGCGTAAGGCCTTTAGGGAGTAGGGGAAATGAGGGCTTAGGCAGAGAAACCCTCTTGGAGGAGATGTGATTTTAATAAGGCTTTGAAGATGGGGAGAGTGATGGTCCGTTGGATGTGAAGGGGGAGAGGGAGATGAGATAGATGTCAGATGTGAAAGAGGAGGGAGTTCAGAGCATGAGCAAGGGATTGGGAGTGAGAGATCAGCCAAGAATTGAGAGGGGAGTAGGTTGATGTTAGCTTTGCAATCAATCAATCGTATTTATTGAGCATTTAGTTAGTGCAGAGCACTGTACTAGGTGCTTGGGAGAGAAGCAGCGTGGCTTAGTAGAAAGAGCACGGGCTTGGGAGTCACAGGTCGTGGGTTCTAATCCCAGCTCCGCCACTTAGCTGTGTGACTTTGGGCAAGGTACTTAACTTCCCTGTGCCTCAATTCCCTCATCTGTAAAAAGGGGATTAAGACTGTGAGCCCAACGGGGGCAACCTGATTACCTTGTATCTACCCCAGTGCTTAGAACAGTGCTTGGCACGTAGTAAGTGCTTAACAAACACGATCATTATTATTATTACAGTACAATAAAATTAGCAGACAAGTTCTCTGCCCATAATGAGCTTACCGTCTTGAGGAACATAGCGCTCAGTAAATACCACTGATCAAGGATCTGCCCATTCTAAGCAGTGGAGATGACGGTGATGAGTTGTGCCCGTGGACAGAGGGACTGTTGTCCCTCAGGAATCTACCTTTAGCAAGTCCCATTCAGTGAGGGAATGGGGACACAAACACTCTTGAAGTAAAAATCTTTCCTCCACTTATTTTCGGGAAAACATCATTGACCGAGCTGGGGAAGTTCAACTTTGATATCACTGTTTATAAGCTGCTCGGCAATGTTTACTGTGGTTATAATTGGCATCATTAAGCTTAGGTGACATTATTAATGCCACTGATTTAAATTGCTATAAACCTGAGTTTACTGTTGTACACAAACAGAGCTGTGTCTGAGCTGCCAGCACGGACACTCAGGTGTAAAACAAGGTCCGGGGATGTGACTTCAGGGCCAGAATTGGGGGCAAGGGGAGGGGCCTGATGCATCTCTCAAATTCCCCCTACTATCAATCTATCAGTGGTGTTTATTGAGTGCTTACTGTGTGCAGAGCACTGTACTAAATGCTTACAAGTGATTCTTTTCCTGGGGTGATCCAGCCTTGGAAGATGGGGAAAGTGCCCTAGTCTAGGAGGCCGGTGGCCCTGGATTACCTCTGTATAGTGGAGTAATTGCCCCGCATTCTACATATCTAGGGGTCCGAGGGCCAGACTGGAAAAGCCTGGGTTTGAGCCAAATGGCTCATGGAAGTTACTTTATTTCAATCACACTGTTCTCGCTGGCTCTGGGCCAAGGAGCTGCTTGGAGCCAGACAGGAGACAAGTGTAGTGGAAGTAAAGCCATATACACACCTCAATCTCCCTCCCCTCCCCTAACCCATTCCTTCCCCCCCCCCCCCAAACACATCCGTTCTCAAGTCTCGGCCCTTGGAACCCTGGAGGCACCTGTTCTGAGCCACCTCTTAACCTGGCCCCGGAGCCCTGTCCTTAGACAAGGGTGTATTTGGCAAACAAATGTCTCCCATCTACTTTCTGAGTGCTTACTGAAGTGAACCTTGTACTAAATGCTTTGGAGAGTTCAACGGAGTTAGTAGACACAGCACCTACCCTCAAAGGCCATACAATCGAGGGGAGGGAAATGGATATTAAATTACAGATAGAGGGAAGCAATAGAGTTTAGAGCTGCATCCATAAGTCCTGGAGGGGCTGGGGTGGGGTGGGGGGGAAACTATCTCCTGATCCTGTGTAATTATCATCATCACCAAGCATTTATTGAAACCCAAGAGGTCAGCATGAGCCAGCCCTTGGTATCAGTGGGGCAGATGGAGAGCCATTCATGGAGTAGGAAGAGGAAGGGAGCAACTGAGTTTTGGATTTGCATAGGTTGCAAGGCCTGCTCAACTGGCTAGTGACTGCCCTGAAGATCATATAATAAACCAGTGGCGAAAGCTGGAAGGGGAATCAATTAATCAATCAATGGTATGTATTGAGTGCTTACTATGTGCATAGCACTGTACTAAGTGCTAGGGAGAGTACAACAGAATTAGCAGATACATTCCCTGCCCAATACAAGCCTACAGTCTAGAACTATAAGGGAAACTCCAGACCCCGACCTTTCACTCTTTGACGCCGGCAGGATAGAGATTATTGAGCAATAGCAGAATGAGAGCAGAGACACGTTTCTTTCTCTCAAAGAATTTATAAACTGGACCCCTTAATGAGCTTTTGCATGAAGCAAAACAGAAACAAAAGATTAGGCAATAAAATAGACCCCATTACCCTGTGGGTGTTCTGGGATATTTGTTTTTGTCCATCACTGAAGATGACAGCTTGTAAACATCTGTAGTTTTACAAGTGGATGTAGAATCAAAAACAATTGGGGGATTTGAGCTCTCCCACATTCCTTTCTGAGTTAAGCCCCATAACACACAGGCACACATGGTGCATATCCCAAGCTGAAGCAGCACACGTGTATGCTGTTCTAGCACACGCCGCTCTGCAGTCTTTCACACGTGCACAACTGCAGTTGAGATGGGTACATCTCCCTCTTCCCTCCGCACTCCAACGTCCTCCCCCGTCCCCTCCCCCCAGCCTCCCAATGGAAACTCTGGTCCCAAGTTCAAATGCTGTTTTGCGGACCCATTAATCCGCATCCACCAGGGTCGCAGCCTGGGACGTCCTCAATCCCTGTATTGCTCTCCCTCGGCTGCTGAACAATGAAACTGGACTCCTGGAGGGAAGAGAGGAAAAACAGATCCCGGCAGGCCTAAGAGAAAGTGACCGACATCAGAAAAGTCTGAGTTTCATGAGGGGGTGGAGGAAGTCAACCCCCTTTGTGTAGGATTGCCTGGCTTCCTCGCTTCTCCTCATTCCTGGTTAGGACTGTCAGGCAGTTCTGCTGTGGGTTCTAGCTCCCGCCAGCCGCCTCCCTGCAATCCCAGCATTCCTCCCTCTCACTGTCTTGTTGGCAAAGAATGGAGAAGTGGGATGGCTTCCGGGGAATCCACCCTTATTCTCGGGCTCCACTTCCCCCCAGTTGCCTGCTTCTCCAAAGGGCTGGAGTAGGAACCAACTGACAAATCTATAACCCTGAGTATATTCCAGATTTCCAGGAATCACCAGTGGAATGGGGAGGGGGAGCGAGAGGCCTCACAGGTCCTGGCACCTACTGATGGCCATGAGGTCTGGTCCCTTCCTCTCAGACGCTCCCCTCTGCCATGATGGCTGGGGCCCACAGGGAGAGGAAGCAGCTAAACTGGATGGCAGGGGTTCTTTACTACGAGACCTATGTGGGACAGGAGCTGTGTCTTCTCTGATTATCTCGTGTTCTCTCTAGTGTTTAGTACCATGCTTGGCACAGTCACTGTGGACAGGGAATGTTTCTGTCAACTCTGTTGTATTGTACTTTTCTAAGCACTTCGGTGCTTTGCACACAGTAAGCGCTCAATAAATGCCAATAATTGACCGATAGTAAGCACTTATCATCATCATCATCATCATCATCGGGACTGTAGATGTAGGAACCCAGGCTTCTGAGCCCCATCAGTTCCTCTGTCCAGGCTTTTACAGCTCACCTCACCTGTCTCCTCCTCTTCCACTTCTTACAGCTGTTAATGAATTATATTTAATGAGCACTTGCTGCATGCAGAGCACTGTATACTAAGCACTTGGGAGAGTACAACAGAGTTGGTAGACATGTTCCCTGACCATAATGATCTTACAGTCTAGAGGGGCCAGGCCCACCATCGAGATGAAACAGACAGATGTGCCTGCACCATCTCCAGAGCTGAGGGAGAGTGAACAATCCAGGGGACTAATGACACTGTCACCCGTGGTGACACGATGACCCTTGGTGACATGCCTGTGGGAGTGGGAACAGACCTGTATCCGGGTAGCCTGGGAGCAGTGGGGAAGGAGGAAGAGGACGGGGGCAGCTGAGGCTTGGATTTCAATGGATTACGGGGCCTGCCGACCACTCGGGATGGACGCCAGCAGGGGAAGTGGCGAGTCTGTGAGGAGAATACCAAGTCTCCCCTCGCCAGGGCCGAATTCAGCTGAACGCAGCCTCCTTGCCCTTAAATCCAATTAAAGGCCCATATTATGTCAGTGGAAATGTATGCCAATCCTAATATAGTCTAATAAGCCTTAAAATAGCACTCTGCGAGTGGAAAGCCCTGTGGTTTAATTTGATTCTCAGCCTAATAACAGGCTTAATAAGAGGGAATTGGCCCCCTTTTATTTTCCAACTGGTCTCCGCATGTTCTTTTCTTTCTTTATTTCTTATCCTCTTCGGAGCAGAGTGGAGTGACCAAAGCGAGGCTGGAGGGGAAACGTTCTCTTCCTGCCAGAGCCCTTCCTGCTTCAGCCCGCCCTGGCCCCTCCCAGCCAGGAGGGATTTTGCATACAGAGGGAGGTGGGGAGGGCCCCTCCTGGCTCCTAGCTTAGGCCCAGGGGGGAATGCACTGAGGAACCGAGGCCAACTGTCCTCGGCTCCCTGCTGAGCTGCTTCCCCTCTCTTCTCTCCTCCTTCCTCCCCCAATAATTTCCCAGCTGATCAACCTAGTGGGTAATGGGGTCCTCCCCAATTTATAGGTGTGAAAATGAAGGCTCAGGGACGGTGGTGTATGAGGTCTTGAGTTTCTTCAGCCTGAAGAGAAACAGGGCAAGGATCGTGTAACATTGTCATTGCACTGGGGAGGGAAGGCCCCATTGATCTTAGCCCACTGAGGCCTGCATGAGAGGAGCAGAGTTGAGACTGTAGCGGGAGGTGTTAGGACTGGTGTTAGAAAGAACTGCCACTCTCCAAAGCCGGTGAGAGGCTGGACTGGGAGGGTGTAAAATGTCTCTAGGTTATTTTTTTCCCTGGATGTTGATAGATACTTCTCTCCAGAGGTGGGGAAGTGACCAGAATGACTCCTGACATTTCCTTCCATCCCTAAGTTTCTGTAATTTTGTGTTCCCCAAAGCGTTTTTCAGTGAGAGGCATTACATAAATACCTGGCTTTGTTGTTTACACCCCTCGAGCCTTACAAAAACTCAAATTTGAGTGGCGGCCTCCCGCTACCCACAGTCCCCCCTGCTGCTCCGGCTAGATACATTTACTCTCACTTCTCTTCCTAAATGGCGGTGGGGTGTTGCTGGGCTGCTCTATTTCAGTAGTGAGTGATGTTGCTTCTATACATAGCGTAGTTTTGCAACTTCTCTGACAACCCCTGGGTTGAAAGGTGCGGTTGAGTGGGTCGGGGAAGAGTTAAATAACTTTCACTTAAATTTCCTCAAGAAAGACTCTCAACTTGGGCCTCTTGGAGTGGCTTCTTATGGATAGAATCACACTGGATGGGACTGGACTCAATCGATAGTACTTACTGAGCACTTACTCTGAACAGAGCACTGTATTGAGCATTCGGGAGAGTTCAGTAAAGTTGGTACATGTGATTCCTACACTTAAGGAACTAGCAATCTATCAGAGGCGATTATATTTAAGTTTGGTGTCCCCGCTTTGGGAGGAGACCAAAGTTTGCACTGTGGGGAAACCCAGGAGTAAAATCCAGTTTCCATGGCCTCTATCTGAGAGATTTGCCCACTGTTGGCTTTATGGATCTCTTCAAGCACTTTCCAGCATACACGAAACAGCGTGGCTTAGTGGAAAGAGCATGGGACTGGGAGTCAGCGAATGTACGTTCTAATCCCGGCTCTGCCACATGTCTGCTGTGTGACATTGGGCTAATCACTTAACTTCTCTGTGCACAGTTACCTCATCTGTAAATTGGAGATCAAGACTTTGAGACCCATGTGGGACAGGGACTGTGTCCAACCTGATTACCTTCTATCTAACCTAGTGCTTAGAACAGTGCTTGACCCATCCTAAGCGCTTAAATACCACAATTATCATTATTCCAAATCTGCTCTCTTCACCTACACTCACCAGGTTGCATACTTTGCTACTCCCAAGCCCAGCTTCTTGCTGGATCTCGCTCTTGACTCTCCCACTCCGATGACTCTTCCACTTCTGCTCCTCCAAATCCACCAGAGAACAGCCATCCCCATTTTTGAAGCCAGGAACCCTGCTCTGATTAATTCGTGTCAGCCCATCCGTACCACCTGTGTACTTGTGCCTGTCCTCTGTATCCATGTTGTAGTAGTATTTTTTAAGTGCTTATTCTGTGCCAAGCAGTATAGCAGGTCCCATATGAAAGGACACGGATTGAAATTCGATGCAGTATCTGGCCCTCGGGAGGCTCGTGTTCTTAGGTATAGTTTCATTAATATATTTTATTCCTATATCTGCCCAGTATGGTCAATTGTTCAGTGTTTTTGTTCTGATGTGTTTGTACTGCTTCCTGCTTTATCCTGTTCTTCTACCATTCACTCTATAAATCATTTTTGCCTCATCCCTCACGTATTTTCCATGGGGTTGGCCAGAGCTAGAGTATGATTTCCCTGCCTTATTGACAGAGGGAAACTGAGGCTTGGTAAATTGACTATTCCTACTTCTGAAATGTCTTGAAGGCTTGGCCTGGGTGTAGTGATGAAAGGCTAGTCTTCTCAGGTCTTCCCTTCCCTTGGATCTGCTCCTCCCTGCCCTCCCCTGCTGGCCCACAGAAATATGAAGAATTTACAGACCCTTTAAGAATCTGATCCTTGTCCCCCCCCCTTTTTTTTTGTTTCTGCCAATAAGGCCCTGGTATCATTGGTTTATTGGGCATGATCTCTCCTCTGCTTGGAACTTGAGTCATCTGAAAGACAATCCTGATCACTGGGACTTCTAGGAAGTTGGCAAATAATTGGAACCGAAGATCTTGTTGTTCTGCAGACTTTGTCTGGCTTGATCTCCTTTATGGCTCCACCGTGGTCCTCAGTATTATTTACTAAGTTGAGAACAGGGCAAAGCCCTGCGATTACAACAATGGGAGAACATTAAAGAGGAGTAGGACTGGTCCCTTGCTTTCCAAGAATTTTAGAGCTTGCCAAGTGTGAGAAGGGACCAGAGAGAAAGTTGGATCCCAGTGTATGGGCAGCCAAGGAACAGCTGGTGGAGGGGGAAAATCAACAGCTCCTTCCTTATTTCCCAAAGGCCCTTGGGATGGGGAAAGATCAGTTTATGGGCCCCTCTGGAGACCATGTAGCTCTTTTTGTAAGATCACAGGGGTTCCACTGTCGTTAACTCTTGAGCCAATCCCCATGGTGGTCCCTTCTGTAGCTTGGAGGCACAGGCCTTCCCACCTCAGTCTCCTCTCAGTCTCTAAATTGGCTTTCTTTTGGGAGTTTGGGCTGGGCGTAGGAGGTCATTGCTGGTCTTTGCCAAGTGTTGGGAAAGCAGCTGAGATGGATTTCCCTCCCTGGAGAGAGCTTCAGAGACTATTTATTTTCAAACCCTACAAGCTCCCTCTGGATGATCCTCTAAAGACTTTCAAAGCAACTTCGGTTTTTCCTCAGTCGTTTCCCAGAGTGTTTAGTTGAGAACTCTGCCCACCACAGGTCCTGAGTACCTACCAATTTTGGTGGGGCATGTGGGGATGAGAGACCCTCCTCAAGAAGAGAGGGGCTGGCATGAGAGGGAAACCTAGTCTGCCTGGCAGTTTCATCCCTCTCTCCACCTCAGCACCTCACACGAATACATGCACCTTTCCTGATGAACCAAACTTCTCCTTGCTGAGTCTTCAGGTGAAACTGGCCTTGGGCCTAGGCAGTTGCCATAGAGATGCAACTCTGCTTCTCTCATAACACAGGCCTGGCAGCCATTCTGTGACAACCTCTAGACTGGGCCAAGGAGATGGCAAGAAGGATCTTTCTCCTCTGTTCACTTTTCACCCATGAAGGAAATAACACTAATCCAAACTAGTTCCATAGGGGAACAAAAGAAAGAGAGATGGCAAAAATCTGACTGGCTTTTCAAGTTGCCTTTAGTGTTGGCCAATTACCCCAAGTGATGACCGGGGAAAAACACATTAACAGGATCCTAGTTAGGTCAGTGTTATTTATCTTTTTTATAAGCTTCTACCCAGATCAGCATAAGTTGTCATTTCTCATTTCTTCGATGCTTCTTTCCTCCCTCTTCTTCTTACTCCTTCTTCTTACTCCTGATTAGGGCCCGTTGGTCCTTGGCCCCCACCAGGGTCTCTATTCTTCTCCAGCCTCTATTTCTGAATGAGGGGTATGCATGAAGAGTGCTAGTTGAAAGAAGTTTCCAGATCCTGACTCTTTACTAACACTCTTGAAGTGATCTGGCTTGTTAGAAAGCTAACAAAAAAGAGAACTTGGGAAATAGAATGAGTTGGGAAATAAAATAAGTTGGCAAATGGTAGGATTGGCAAGCCAAGTGTTGCTTCTTGGTGTGGGGGCCTCCTGATGGGCTCAGAAAACAATAGTCGCTACCTTTTGACCAATGACCAACCAGTTTTCTCCATAAGGCATGTGAGCTGCCATCTAGGTTCCTGGGGCAATCTCAGAGTCAGCCTGGAAGAGGGCATGGTTTGGCTACAAGGCGTGATTTTTTAAAAATAATGGTATTTGTTGAGTGCTTACTATGTGGCAGGCTCTGTACTAAGCACTGGAGAAGATACAAGCTAATCAGGTTGGATACAGTCCATTTCTGGACATCATTTTACAGATGAAGTAATAGAGGCACAGAGAAGTGAAGTGTCTTGCCCAAAATCACACAGCAGACAGGCGGTAGAGTTGGGATTTGAACTCAGGTCCTTCCGATTCCCAGGCCTGGCTCTATCGACTAGGTTATGCTCCTTTTCTGATATTCTGTGTTTGGGTGAGATGTGCCTTCTCAGATTTGGACTGACTCCCGCCTCCCCCCGCCCCTACCAAGTGACCTTTCCCCAGTCAGACCTGTCCTTGGACTAGGCAGTTTATCAAGGTTTATGTGGGACTAAGGGCATAGTCCCTGTCATCTAGGAGGAAAAGAAGTCATTATTCTTTTGGCTATGAAAATACAACCATGTTTTGTTTATATTGGGCTGATTTCCAGTATTGCTAAAATTGTCTTTACCAACTTCTTGTAAGCAAGATTGGTAGATACTGTCTTTGCCCTGCATTTTGTAGATGGGGAAAGAAGAGCAGAGTCAGAAATGGAAATGTTTGGCTCTGAGCCCTGTGAGAGGAAGTGATTTGCAAGTGAGTGTAAAAAAAAAAAAAGAAATCAGTCACTGGTATTTATTGAGCACTTAATGTGTGCAGAGCAATATCCTAAGCACTTGGGAGAGTACAGTGCAATAGAGTTGTTAAACACAATCCCTGCCCATAAGGAGTTTACAGTCTAGTCAGGGAGAAAGACATTAAAATAAATTGCAGATAGGGCAAATAGTAGAGTCGAAAGATACGTACGCAGGTCCTGTGGGGCTGGAGCTGGGATAATTATCCAAGTGCTTAGGGGGTTATAGACCCAAGTGCAGAGATGATGCAGAAGGGAGAGTGAATAGGGTGGGGAAATAAGAGGTTAGTCAGGGAAGGCCTCTTGGAGGTGATACGAGTTTAGTAGGACTTTGAGGATGGGGAGAGCGGTGTAGGATATAAAGAGGGAGGGGTTCCAGGCCAGAGAGAGGATATGGACAAAGGGTCAGCAGCAGAAAGACAGATGAGGGTGAGATGCTGTGAGCATGTTGGCATTAGAGAAGTGAAACGTGCGGACTGGGTTGTGGTAGAAGATCGGTGAGGTAATGTGGGAGGGGGCGTGCTGATTGAGCGGGGTACAAGGAATCGGAGCCCTAAATGTGCTGATACCCAGCTCAGTGCTCTGGACACATCTGGACTGTGCTCTGGTTTCATGATCTTTTCCCTGGTCACTGACTACTGCACAAATCAGGTGGTGGTTTAATGAGGGACGAAGTCAGTGTTATTCAGAAAGGTGTGCTAGGTGTCAGCCTGGAGAGGGCCCAAGCCTCTAGTGGTCTTCTGCTTTTGGATTGTCTAAAGAAATGGACTGTTGTCCTGAATCTGGGGCAATCAGCTATTCTGGGGACCGTGCGCTACTACAGAAGCGGGGTAGATCACGGAGCAGGCGGAGAGAAAGGAAAAGGGAGACTCGAGGAGATGAAACAGTGACGGAAAGCTGTTCATACTGGGTGTGAGGGGGACGAGCTGCCCGAATGCTTGATGAGCTGCATCCCGGGAGCCCAAAGAAAATGTGTGCCTTCGCCTTTATCTGGACAATTTATGGCCCATCTGGACCCGTCTGAGAGGCAGAGGTTGTTCCCACAGAGGAAGAGAATGTAGCCGCCGGGGCCAGCGTAGGCCCAGACTGTGGTTACGGTTGTTTGAGGCGGGTTCCCTTGTTTTCCTGCCCGCCTGGAGCTCATCTCACTGGGTTTCCCAGAGCAGCCGGGTAACCTGGGCCTCTGAGGCTTCCTAGAGGAGGCTCTGTGCCAAGACCTTCTTTCCCTCCACCTCCCGATACCCTCTCGCATACCCTGACAGATCACGTTGCACACTTTCAAAGTGATACTTATCTCGGGCCTTTCTTCCAGCGAGTAGGGCAGGGTTAGCTTTAGATTTTCTTTCTAAACCGGATCTCTCCCCCACCCCAATCAATTGTATTTATTGAGCACTTACTAAGCAGTGTACTGAGCATGTGGAAGAGTTCAATGTAACAGAGTTGGTAGACAGGTTTTCTGCCCACAACGAGCTTCCAGTCTAGGTGACTACAGCACACTTACCATATCCATGCTCCAGAGACCCTGCTCAGTTTTAATCCATCTGTCCTGGGCCCTGAGGACTAGCTCTGGGGAGATGGTGCTCTCTTCCCACCTCCATCTTCCAGGCAGGAGGAACAGAAGTCCTTTGTATCCACTCACTCCTCATTAGGGGCAGAAATAGTCAAGAGGCTCTTCGCTGTGTAGTGCTGGGCAGCACCAACAACAACTGAATGTTCTAGGAACCAAATAAGTCCTGCAACATGCTGGGAGGAAGGGAGGAGACAGAGCAGGAAGAAGGGATAGGCGAGAGCAATCAGAACCTCTGACTTTGGCTAGACTGTGGGCTGCTTGTTGCCAGGAATGTGTCGGTTATATTGTACTCTCCCAAGTGCTTAGTACAGTGCTTTGCACACCGTAAATGCTCAATTAATATGATCGAATGAATAAATGAATCTTCAAGGCAGGAGGAACGGAAGTCTGCCGTGAACCATTCACTTCTCATTAGGGGCAGAAATAGGAGTCAAGGGGCTCTTGCTGTGTGGTGCTGGGCAACACCAACCAACTGAACATTCTAGGAACCAAATAAGTCCTGCAGCATGCTGGGAGGGAGGAGGCGGAGGAGGAAGAGCAGGAAGAAGGGATAGGAGAGAGCAATCGGAACCTCTAGCTCTGGCTGAGGAAGGCGGTTGGTTTCCTGAGGCCCCACCGTGTCCTAGGCACAGAGCAAAACACAGCAGAGCCCTTGACCTCTCAAAGTCAACAATGCAAAGCCACCTGCTGCACACAGACTCTTATGGCTGGAAAGATCCTTGACAGGTCATCTAAGCCATCCAGCCTCCTGATATAGTAAGGCCGTTAATCTCCGAAAGGTAGAATGTTTGGGGAGAGTGGGCACTGGTGGGCGCGGATGGGAGTGGGAAGCGTGACTTTTAATTCCCAGATCCGACAATTTGCTCTGAGGCGAGGCTGAACTATCCAGAGCATGGAATCTATCCTGAGCCAGCGGAAGAACTGCGGGCCTACAGGGTGCGTTTGCCTACAACGGCTTAATGGCAGGTTGCAGGAATTTTTCCGGAGTCAGCAAGCTTTTAAAGGCCAAGAATGATAGCACTGTAAAGGGAGACTGACCCCCTTGGGGACTGTGAGATGAGGACCTGCTACCACAAGATATTATCCTTAATATTATTGTTATGATTTGTATTGAAGTGCTTACTATGTGTCAAGCTCTGTTCTAAGCACTACGGTAGAATCAAATGAATTAGGTTGGACACAGTCTCTGTCCCACAGTCTAAGTAGAAGATAATCAAATTCCCCATTTTTACAGGTTAGGGAAGTTAAGTAGCTTTTCCAAAGGTCTCACAGCAGGCGACTGGCAGATCTGGGATTTGAACTCAGGTCCTCTGACCCCCACCAAACTCGTGTTCTATCCACTAGGCCACACGGCTCTTCAGGCCAGATATCGCCCTTCTTGTGAGTAGTTTTGCCGACCAGTCATGCTCGACCTCTAATGTCAAAGAAAGCTGAGCAACAACCAGATCCTAGAACAGTATTCTCTCCGGCCTGAAGACAATGCTTCCAAAACCATATGTATTATGGTTGGGACATGTATGGAGAATGGATGCCCATGGGTCACTAAGCAGTTGCCGTATGGCGAACCAGAAAAGGGCACGTGTAAGCAGAGAGGCCAGAACGAGCATTTTGGAGATAGAGTGAGGCCCGGTCAGGATTATTGTTTGTCTGGAGCGGGCCAACCCCCTGAAATGATTCATAATGACCTGCGCATGCCTCTAGAGCACAGGTGTCAGCAGACTGTCTTAGAGACACTGATGAAGCTGGTAGCCTGTTGAACTGGAAGTTTCCCCGTGGATTGGAAACCTGTTCCGACTCCAGTATCCAGCTCTCTAATTTCTTCCTCACATACGGGGGTCTGGCTGAACAGGACTGGATCCACCAGCCGAGCCGGATCAGTGGAAAGAGCCCGGGCTTGGGAGTCAGAGGTCATGGGTTCGAATCCTGGTTCTGCCACTTTTCAGCTGTGGGACTGTGGGCAAGTCACTTCACTTCTCTGTGCCTCAGTTACCTCATCTGGAAAATGGGGATTAAGACTGTGAGCCTCATGTGGGACAACCTGATTAGCCTGTGTACACCCCAGCGCTTAGAACAGTGCTCTGCACATAGTAAGCGCTTAACAAATACCAACATTATTATTATTATTACTCCAGGGTATGGGCAAAAGGCCAGTTCAACTCAGACTGGACCACCTGGGCCACAGCAGAATAAAGAGAATCAGTGAGTCAATCAGTGATATTTATTTAGTGCTTACTATGTGCAGAGTGCTGTACTAGGTGCTTGGAAGAGTACAACAGGATTAGCAGAAACATTCCCTGCCCATAACGAGTTTACAGTCTAGAGGAGGAAATGCAAGGATCTTGAAAGACTTCTCAAGGCAGCCAAATTTGCTGAACAATTGTCAGAATCTCTGGTCCACTGAAAGCAATGTTTTGTAAGGTTTCCGAAAGAGGAATGAAAGTAGAACATCCACAAACATTGTGCCCTGAAACTGCTCTTGTTATCTTAAATTTGCTTTCCTGTGGTATTTGCCTGGGTGTGTATGTGTGTGTGTGTGTGTGAGAGACAGACTGAGATTATATGTGCTTTGAGATTGGAAAATTTGCTCTTTCCAATCTGCCACCTTTCCTGAAACTTTCAATATTGCTGTCCCATACAGACCTTTCATTAACTAGGGATATTCCACTCAGTTACAGACCCAGGCTTGGAGACACCATGTCCAAGTGCCATGTGTAAACGTCTTCTGAAGATCAGTGTTTCTCTTTCTGGTCTACCCCAGCTAGTCAAATCCTCCCCTTGCCTCTGTGTAGAGTAGCAGCTATTTTTCCTAAGCTTGTTTTTTGCTGAGCTCGTTCCCCAATTATTTCACCCTCTCCAACCTCCTTAGGTAGTTATGGTGTTTTATTAAGCACTTCTATACAGTGCCCCCATCATACTAAGTCTTGAGGTGGATGTAGGATAATCAGGTCGGAAACAGCCCCATCTCAAATGAGAATTAAAGTCTAAGAAGTAGAGAGAACCGAAATTGTATTGCCATTTAATAGATGAGGAAACAGAGGCTCAGAGAGGTTAAGTGATTTGCCTAAGGTCACCCAGCTTCTCCCCTTCCTCCCTCACGCCCTGTTCTACAGGCAATTGTGACATGCTTGATTGAACCTCATAGTGCTCACATCTGCCAACAATTTGCTCTTCACCTCTCCCTCTCTATACCGATGTTCTCCCACTCTGAAAATGAAGATTTGCCATCAACCCAATCAACGGCATTTTTTGAGTGCTTACTTTCATTCAATCGTATTTATTGAGTGCTTACTGTGTGCGGAGCACTGTAGTAAATGCTTAATATGTACATAACACTATACCTTAGTGCTTGGGAGAGACTAGTACAACAGAGTTGGTAGAAACATTCCCCGCCCACAATGAGCTTACAGTCTAGAGGTGAGCTTACAGTCTAGAGCCAACACTGGGAGGCCAAAACCAGGGCAAAGCCATGTGGTGTGTCTCTCTCTTGGGCCTTTCCACATTCTGAAGGAAGATGCTTCTTGCAATTAGGGGAGCCGTGGTCTAACGTGCCGTCACCGCCGCCTGGAAAGGGACCATCTTCCGGGCTGTCGTCCACGGAGTGCTAGGCGGTTGCAGGTTTACAACGCTCTCTCTCTGGCAGGAAACTGGGCCATCTTGTGTCGTTGCTCATCCCCGCTGGCGTGGGTACAGTGCAGCTGGTGGAGACACTCCGGGCCTGGGAGGAACTTGGGGTTTCCAGTCCTCAATAAATACCACTGATTGATTGACACAATCCTTGCTACTTTAATGGAAAATGGCGGTCCTTGGCCAATCTTCAATCCTGCGTTTCAGCTTCTTCAGAGCTTTCCCACTCTCTAGGATCTTTAGAGGTGTCCTCCCCTGGCAGATGAAGAGAGGGTTCCCAGATTAAACCAGCCTCAGATAGTCCGAGATTGACTGTCTTAGGAGAGATGGAGTCACAGTGTTTATTGAGCACCTCCTTTTTGCAGTACATTTTACTAGAGCCTGAGGGAGTTTCACTGGAAGCACAGTACAGTGAAAGCAGTGTGGCCTAGTGGAAAGAGTGTGGCCCTGGGAGTCAGAGGACCTAGGTTCTAATCCGAGCTCCACCAATTGTCTGCTCGGTGGCCTTGAACAAGTCACTTTACTTCTCTGTGCCTTAGTTACCTCAACTGTAAAATGGGGATTGAGCCTGTGAGTCCTATGTAGGAAAAAGATTGTGTCCAACCTGATTGTACTCCAGTGCTTACTAAGTGCCTGGCTCATAGTAAGTGCTTAACAAATACCAATGCAAAAAAAAAAAATCATGACAGTCTTGCCCTGGAAACCTTTCTGGTTGAGTGATGGAAAACTGGTGCCTATGTTGCATGAAATATCAAAACCATGAACTTAAGATAGCATTATGGCCTAGTGGAAAGAGCGTGGGCCTGGAGGTTAAAGGACCTGGGTTCTAATCCCTGCTCTGCCACTTGACTGCTGTGACCTAGAGCAAGCCACTTCACTTCTCTGTGCTCCATTTACCTCATCTGGAAAATGGGGATTAAGAGTGGGACCCCCATGTGGGACGTGGACTGTGTCCAACCTGACTGTTTTGTGTCTACCCCCGTGCTCAGTTCAGTGCCTGTCACATAGAAAGTGCTTAGGAAAAACCATAAAAAACAAGAAAAAAAAAACCTTAGAGACATTCACAAGTGCTGGGGAAAATATGGGGGGTTGACGAGTTGGGGGAGCCTTCATAAAGAGGAGGTTCTTGGAGGGTATGATTTGGTAAAATGGAGAGGAACTAATGTTCCAGGTTGGGTTGTAGGATACGAGATGGGGTGGTCTGGCCCTGAAAAGCATCTCGGAAAATACTTAGCCTCCCCAGCACCAAGGCGATTTGAGGCACAGAAACTCCTCTACGCCTGGCTTCCCGTCATCCAGAGTTCCCCTAAGTTCCCGATAGCTACTTGGGTACTGATCTCCCCGGCACTTGACTGGGCCCCCAGAGTTGGTGATGGCCCATGTTGGACCCCCAGTGGGTTTGGTCCACTGGGATTTTCCCAGCATTCCACTGGGCTGGTCCAGCCCTTCGGTGGGCAGTAGTCTGCAGGCCAGACTGGGGAAGGGAGAGGTGAACAGAACAAGGACATTATTAGCTGGGCTGTAGCTGAAAAGGTCATCCAGGGATGAGAGAGAGCAGCTGGCGGAGAGCCTCAAACCCATTTATCAGAAGCTTAAGTCAGATATGAGTGGCAATTGGGAGCCACTGCAGGGATTTGAAGAGTCAAGCGATGTGATTCAACTGGCGTTTCAGAAAGCTGACGTGGTGACAGGTTGGTTGAGGAGGGTGGGTAGAAGAGAGAGAGATTAAAGATAGAATGGCTACGAATGGCACCACACAATGCCAGCACCCCTCTGTAATGTAACGTCGGGCAATTCTTTTTCTGTGGTATTTGTTAAGCACTTAGTATGTTCCAGGCACTGTTCTAAGTGCTGGGATAGATAAAAGGCAATCAGGTGGCCACAGTCTGTGTCCCACATGGGGCTCACACTCTTAATCCCCATTTTGCAGAAGAGATAAGTGAAGCACAGAGAAGTTGTTACTTGCCCGAGGTCACGCAGTAGACAAATGGTGTACATTGCATAGTGGCATCATAAGGACCCCCACAGGAAGGGTCCATGAGGAAATTTGCAGAGCATATGTCCAGAAAGAACCCGACCCACTCCAGAACTGTCGTTTTCCCCTCCCGAGATCCCATGGATACGGGTGTGGCTTCCTAGCCGTGGGGTGTGACCCCCAAGAGCAGGGGGAGGTGGAAGGAGTGAAATAAAAATACCGTGCACAGAAATGTTTGGAGCCATATTGTTTTGTGATGGGGGAGAAAGCTGCTGAAAACAGGACAGTTAGGGTAAGGTGTCCATCCAGCCCCAGGCTTGTGAGTGGGTTGGGTGAGTGGAGAGGCCATGCAGCTGTCCCTGGTGATGGGAGATTGGTGCTCCAATCTCAATTCACAATTGAGATTCACAATTCACATTCCAATCACAATGTCCTGGAAGGAGGCTGGTGTGAGCTACTGGGGACATTCGGATTACACGTGTATGGGGGGATGTTGGCCAGCTCTTTCTGAGGACTTGTGTTTTGACTGCTTCAGGGAGGCCTGAGCTCCGAGAACAGGAAGGACTCCCGGCCGAGCAGGATTGGTAAACAACCTAGAATTGGACGAGTGCCGATTCTCAGGTCTCCAGGCACTTTTCCTGGCAACGACTCCAGATCTAGGCAATACCAGTTGCCGTCCACCCGCAGGGGTCCCACTGTTCCATCTGATCCTGGGCTCCGTGGACCCACTCCTTTCTCCTGCAGCGTGGTCAGGGAAGCCCACGGGAGGAAGCCAGGGTGGCGCAGGCCAAATCCTCTGCCCACCCTGGTCACCGCCCCTGAGTCACGGGCCAACAGGCTCCTCCAACTAGGCTGAAGTTTCTCCGCTTAAATTTTAAAGTCCTCCCTCTAAACCGTAAGCTCCTGTGGGGTCGACATAACTGTATCGTAATCTCCAGAGCACTTACTATTATGCTGCACGGTGCAGAATAGCATTGACCGGAGCAGCCACCCTTGCATCGAAGTAGTCCCCTGCCGCTAGACGGCTAGTGTGGTCAGGATGGCAGGGAGTCGTGTTGGCACAGGAGGATGGCCCGGAGAGATTTGGCAGGCTGCAGAAATCCCTTATGGTCATTAGTTACCTACCGTTAGCTACTGAAACAGGCAGAATTCAATTCCATCTGTATGCGTGTGTGCAATTGCGAGCCCAGGTGCCCATTCGTCGGGGCGTGGGTTCTCACCAACTGTGTGTTTGAAAGACAATCTGTGGCTCTCAGCACATTGAGTGGGTGCTTAGACCCCAGGCAGGAGGGTGCGGACCTGTACAGGCATTTCTGTGAGCTTCTGCAAACCTAGATAGTAGGTAGGGGTGCTTGCATGTTGGCAGAGGCATGGGCATAAATTCAGGTTTCAGCACCCCGTGAAGCATACATGCATGTGAATTCACACAGGTGTTCCCAGCACACTCATGGGCAGGCGGTCTACTTCGGCTTTGCTTTTTTTTGTTTTGTTTTTGAAAAGCAAGCGTGTTGCCAACACAATAAAGAGAGGCTGATTTCAATGGTAACACTTCCTTGCCCTACAGACACATTGCCGTTGCGTTTGTGCTTCGTATGGCACTATGGTGAGATGTAGTTAATGTTAGTGTCTGTTATTACAACAGCGGGGAGGCAGCTTGTGTTGGCAGTGAGCCAAGGGCATCCTGAGGGGACCTGGGAACAAGGGAGGCTGGAGGTCCGGGGAGGGGACTCGCCACCTCCAAATATCCGCCTCTTCCTTGTGGGGATGCAGGGGACACTCTACATTGGCCTTCTCCCAAGTTGAGATTGGAGGGACCCGCTGGGGGTGACAGTGGATGGGGGATTTGTGCTCTCCCTTGGAAGCTGAGGTTTTCTGCAAAACTTAATCCAGAGGTCAAAACTGAGGCCAGAGAGAGTCGGCAGCAGCATCAGTCACTTGGAGCAAAACAAAGCCATTAAGCGTTCTTCTTAGTGCCGCTAACAAAGCTAATTACGTTTCCTAGCTAGAAAGTTAGGCTGTCATTCTGTGCTAAAGTGTTCCTGGAGCAGGAGCTGGTTCCATTAGGTCAGGTTTTCCCTTGTTTTGTTCATCAGCTGGGCCTGTGGATCATGTCAGCCATTCTGAGAGGCCCTGGGGCAGCATGGGGTGGAGAACAAGTGTCACCTAGCTTCTCTTTCTTCCTGGCCCAGCAGCCTGCATTTTGCTAAGCACGCGAGACCAGGGTTCTGTTCCTAGTCTCGGCCAAAGGCTCCCAACTGAGATTCCAGCAGTCACTCAATCACTGAGTGCTTACCTTGTGCAGAGCACTGTGTTGAGGTGTTGCTGTTGCTGAGAGTGTCCACCTGGCCCTCACCCGGAGCTAAGACCAGTTTCCCTTTAGAGGGGGAAACTGCCCCGGAAGCTGGGATGATGACAGACTAGACCGAGCACTGACCTGGGAATTCAAATATCTGATTGTTGCTTGGCGCTCCCTGGTGAAGCCAACCAGACAACCCAAATACCAGAATTCCCAGTCTCCATCACCTTGGGCTCTAGGCCTTCATCAAACTGTTGAAAGCAAGAATTCCAAGTGCAGGGTGCATCTCGCCTTGCAGATCTCCCGTCTTGTCCTCTTAACTCCTTCTTTGCATCTCCTCCTCTAGCAGCCTAGCAGCACCACTGCTGTACCTGGTGTTCTCTGAGCTACCTCACTGTTAGAGCCACTTAAAACAGTGCTCGGCACATAGTAAGTGCTTAAATGCCATCATTATTGTTATTATTCTTATTATATTGTGATAGTGACCTGTTATATTGTATTCTCTCAAGCACTTGGTAAAGTGCTCTGTACACAGTAAGTGCTTAATAAATATGATTGATAGATTGGCTGACTGTGGGTCTCCTCTCTGGCTGCTTCTTAAAATAGCTTATCTGCACATCTAACAGCTCTGGGGGTCAGGGCAGGCTTTCTCTGGGGTCTGGAGTGGGGCTCTCCTTTGGGCAGGAGGTGACAGGTGATTTCCACAGTGGTGGATAGATGGCATGCATACCCAAGATCCATTCGGTCACTTTTCTGAAGGGAATGTCAGAAAAATTTGTTGAGCTCCAGCCACCAGTCAGTGTTTTCAGGAGTGACCCACGGGGGTTCCCAAGGTTAAGCCGAAGGGCTCTGCAGAACACTTTTTCTATGGTATTTGTTAAGCGCTTATTATATGCCAGGCACTGTACTAAGCACTGAGGTAGCTACAAGTTAATCAGGTTGGACCCAGATCATGCCCCACATGAGGCTCACAGTCTTAATCCCTATTTTCTCACTTTGTCACTGATGAGGTCTGGGAGCTAGGGGCCTCAGTTTTCCTGTCTAATCAGCAATGATTTAACTACTGTCCTCAGTTTTGTTCAACCAAAACTGGTATTAATCAGTCAATCCCTCTACACTGAAAGCCTGTTTTGCTCATGGAATGCTTCTACCAACTCTCTTGTATTGTCCTTGCCCAAGCACTTAGTACAGTGTTCTGCACAAAGTAAGCGCTCAATAAATGCCATAGATTGATTTTTCGAGTTCTTTCTATGGGTCAAGTACCATACTAGGCATTTGGGAGAGAATGGTAGAATGAGTAGATGTTCTCTGCCCACAAGGAGCTAGCATAAGGAAGGATTAATAATTAATTAATCCATGGTGTTTATTGAACATTTACCCTGGGCAGAGCACTGTACTAAATGCTTAGGAGAGCACAGTAAACAGAATCCCTGCCCTCAAGGAGCTCACAATCCAGCAGTATAGACAGATACTGAAATCCAGGTAGGGAGAAGTAATAGAGTAAAAGATATGTATATAAGTGCTATGGGAGTGGGGCGAATATGTACATGCTTAGCAGGTACAGACTCAAGTGTGTTCTAATCAGCTTGAAAATGCTTGAGAGAAATCTGGTCTCAAACTGCCCATTCTCAGAAGGGATTCAGAACTGGAGTTAGAGCCCAGCGCTTTTAAAATGGCTCTGTTAGAACTTTGAGCTTTGTGTTCACCTGTTCTCATCGATATTACTCCTTCAGTTGTGTTTCCAAAGCCATGGCAAATCGTCATTCTCTTACCCCAAGAGGCTCAGGGGGTGTCAGAAGGATGCCCTCCTTCTCCCTGGAGACAACACATTCAGGCCCCAGGAGGGGGATGTTGTTTAAGCCAGAATCCCTTGGCCCAGGGTTTCTCTCCAGGGCTACCCAACCCTGGGCATCAGGGCCACCTCTCCTCCGTGTGCCGCTCTCAGTTCTGTTTAGCACCTCCCAAAGGCAGAGAGCCTTTGGTGATTCTGTTCCCCAGCAGCTGGGTGCCGAGAACAGTTAAACACTGCACACACACACACCTGCTCCCCTAGGAGAAGTGAGGCCTTCAACACTGCTTGAAGCCATCAGGTGCGGGGCCTGCTGTCTTTCTCTTCCATGGGACTCTCCCCAGGTGCTTTACCATGCCTGGCTTACCCCATGGTTGCCTGGTGCCTGTTGCTGCCTTTCCACTCCCTGACTTTCTTCCCGCTCCATCCGACGTATCATTGTAGATTCCTGGGGACGGGCTCAGGGCTGGGAGCAGATGCAGGTCCCAAAAGAGGGAGGGAGCTCATTGTCAGCCTGGGCTAGTCCAACTCTCAACTTAACATCCAATTATGGAGCTGGATAAACAAGAAGGAGGGAGCACTTACACAGAACACTTTCTCTACAGCCTCAGGGGAGGAGCCTGAGGTAGTGAGGGTGTGTGAATAGATTCCGGACAGAGTGGACCTCAGGAGGTCATTTAAGCCACGCCTTTGCTTTCAGGCAGGGTTAGAGCTAAATCATTTTGGACATTTGAGAACTCCTCTGTTTGGAAAGGAAAGAGAAGGGGGCTCCATCACCTCAGTGGTGCGTTCATTCTGTCATGTAGCACTTTGCAGCTGTCAGGGTATTCTCCCCAATTCCATCAGTAAAATTAAATCCTGATTTTTAGTTTGGAATGGAAGTAAGGGGGTGGAGAAGAGAGGCCATCTCGGTGCAGTAGTCCTGCTTCTCTCATCCCAGTCGCCGTAAGTCTTCCCTGAGAATAGATCAGTCACCGTGTGCTTTATTAAATAACAGATAACAACATCCCATATGAAAGCTTCCTGTACTCTCTTCTCCGCTTGGGCTACCGGTGCCTTTTCTCCTCTCCATTCTCTTTGTCGGGACTTCCTACCTGCACCTGTAACTTTACTAACTCTTGAAGACCCACCGTGCTCTCCTACCACGAGTGAAAAGAACAAGGCAGCATTGTTGAAAGGAAAGAGCCCAGACCCGAGAATCAGGACACCTGGGTTCTATCCCCAGTTCTGCTGCTTCCCTGCTAGTATAACCTTGGACACGTCACTTCTCTGGGCCTCAGTTTTCTTATCTGTAAAATAAGGATTAAATACCTATACTCCCTCCCCCTCAGACTGTGAGCCCCACCGTTGGGTTAGCTATCATACAATCTGATCGGACACAGTTCCTGTCCCACATGGTGCTCGGAGTCCAAGGGGAAAGAAGAACAGTTATCTTATCCCCAGTTTTTACAAATGAGGAAAAACTGAGGCAGAGAGAAGTTAAATTACTTGTCCAAGGCACACAGCAAGCAAGAGCCTGAGCTGCGATTAGAAGACTGGTCTCCTACTATCTCCTGAGAAAGATCTGAACAGGAAAATCACCCTCTCCAGGGCTGTTTCTCGAGGTACAACTGGAGATGAGGGAGAGCCTTTATTTCCTACCAGTAAGGGATAACGATCTTGCATTTCTGGTGAGTCTTCTAGGTCAGGGAAGGAAGACTTTTGGGTCTTGACCACAGGGTCGGTATCGGTGCCCATCTAGGTAAGGAGGCTGGTGGTCCTCCTGGCGGCCAGATGCTTTGAGATCTCTGGGAAAGAGGTCCAGGCAGTGGGAGGAGGAGAGCCCCACAAATTATTATTATGAGAGGAGCTCTGCAAATGCGAGGTTATTACTTTTATTATTGTTATTATTAGATTAAATGGCCGAGCAAGCCTTTCACTCAGCCCTAATAGAAAATCACTCCTGACAACTCACCGTAACCGCAGTATCCCGGGGAAAGCAATTGAGAGAAGCATTTTCGTTTTCTCTGGGAAATGACAGGTTCGAGAGACCCTGCTCCAGCCGAATTCCCAAAGCAGAGGAGCCGAGGGCATCCCTCTCCCTGGCGTGGGGCCCTAAGCAGGGTGGGTAGTGGGGTGAAGCTCACAGGCCCACGTGCCCTTGGCAAAGGTAAGCGTGTTTTCTCGTTGGCAAAAGGTGAGCCGTGTTCAGCATGGCACTGTGGACCAGCAGGTGGGATTCAGGGCCAGGGCAACCATCTTCCTTTGGCTCACCAGCGAAGCCAGAAGGAATGTGCCTCCATCTCAGCACCGATCGCTCATCTGTGCTATTAATTTGTGGCCATATGAATTTCTGCCGCTATAATACAGCTAGGTGATGCGGAACAAAGCTCCTCATTAACATGGCAAAGGAGTTACTACTGCTACTAGGGTGGGTGTGTGTGTGTGTGTGTGTGGCATCTTTCCTTTCCCCCCGCCTTCCCATCCTCTTCCCCCACCAGCCTCTGTTGTATCTGGACACGGGTCGAGCCCGGGATCCTTTGGATGTGACTAATGGGCCGTGGATTCGGAAGAGAAGACCAGGCAACTGGCAAGCAGCCAGAGGTGATCGGAAAGATACGTGATGGGTGAAGGGAGTGGCTTTCTTCTCTGCCTGCCTGCCTGCCTTCCTCTGCTCTTCTGGAGCCTTACAGGCTGCACCAGTTATTTCCTAGTGAGGAAGGAAGGGCTTCTAGAAGCTCATCAGGACCAACGTCTTTCCGCCCCCTCCCCCCCACTCCCACCACATCCCCATCCCAAAGGGCTGGGTGCGTATGGGGTGACGTGCGATCAGGTGAAGTTGGTGAAATGAACCAGCGGCACCTTCCTCTGCTCTCCAGGGCAGAGCACTTAAAATTAAATTCAGCACAAAATCAATTCTTTCCAGCCTCTGCCAAGTCGATCTGGAACTATAATAATAATAATAATGTTAGTATTTGTTAAGCGCTTACTATGTGCCGAGCACTGTTCTAAGCGCTGGGGTAGACATAGGGGAATCAGGTTGTCCCACGTGGGGCTCACAGTCTTAATCCCCATTTTACAGATGAGGGAACTGAGGCACAGAGAAGTTAAGTGACTTGCCCACAGTCACACAGCCGACAAGTGGCAGAGCTGGGATTCGAACTCATGAGCCCTGACTCCAAAGCCCATGCTCTTTCCACTGAGCCACGCTGCTTCTCCATATCTCCATAACTATCACCCCATAGCGAGGTGAGGGTGGAGACAGAAGGGGAGAGCAAGTCCAAGGAAGGAAGAGAGCAGCCAAATAGAAGGTAGGGTCTCCGATACTTGCCCATTTATTTTGGGGGGACCCTAAGGAGGGTGAAGCTGGGGAAGGAGAAGCGATTACTGGAAGATCCAGCATGCGAGAAGAGTAATCAATCAGTGTGGTGTCTATTGAGTGCCATCTGTGCTCAGAGCGTTGAACTAAGAGATTGGCAAGTGGAATGAGAACAAAAAGCACACTTCTGGCCCTCAGAAATCTTACGGTCTAATGGGGAAAATGGCAGGTGCAAATGATTTACAAATAGCGGGATCTGAGAGAACAAGAATACAACTGGTAACTGCAAGAGCCAACCTACCCATGGGGCCTCATTCTCATCTCTCACCGCCAACCTCGTACTCGTACCCTCTCTACTGCCTGGCACTCCCTCTCCCTTCACATCCAGTGGACTCCTGATTTCCACATCTTCAAGGCTATCCTCCCGAAGCCCTTCCTGATTAATGCCTCATTACCTCCTCACCTTGGATTTAGGTACATATGTTAATTTTCATTTTCTTCCTTCTACCTGTCTCCCTTTTGAGATTGTATGCTACCTGAGGGCGGCGATACTGTTGTACCCTCCCAAGCACTTACTACAGTGCTCTGCATTCAAAACTGCTCAATAAATATCATTGATTAATGAATTGATTAATATGATAGGATAAAATGGCACGTGTAGATCAATCTATTCCATTGATATCGTACAGTGAGGGTAATTACCCAAGTACCAAGTTCCCCAAGTACCAAGAAGGCATATTGGGAGGGGTAGGCCCTGGTGTTGGGGAGGATTAATCTGGGATTGACTTTCAGGAGGAGAGTGGAGAGCACTTAACCCTGCCGGGGCGTGTGGTCCAGGCACGACATTGAGAGAACAGTCAATTCTTCTCCCCACTCCCATGTCTCAGGGCCCATTTTCAGTCAGCCTTACCTCCCCACGGCCTTGTACCTCCAAAGTGTGTGACCAGAGTAGGCGAAGCAGAGGAGAAAAGGGCTGGAAAGCTGACAGCTAGCCAGAGACCTCATTGCCCAGCTCCACCCAGGAGCTTTGGCCTGACTTCCAGTGGTCAGCGGCAAGAGGTCCAGGACTTCTCTGAGTGTCCACTCCCTAGTGATCCCAGAGGCCCTTGGAGTATCAGGGATGGAGCCATCTGGTGGATCTAGACTTTTGGTCCTTGAGGAACACTAATGCTGGTCAAGAAGGGCCTGTTGCCCTCTCAGCACTCAGTCCCAGCCTCCTAGGCTGCTGTCTCCTCTCCAGTGACGGAGAAACCTGGCACGGGGCGAGTGGTGGGCTGTCAGGTCGGAACTCTGCCTGGGTGGTGTTGAATCCTTTGGCTCCGCTGTCTTTCCCGGGGAGAGCTGGGCAGGTACCCTGTGGCCTGGCCCCATGCCCAGCTGGCTCATCACACGCTGCCAGCTTACATGCCCCGGGTGATGTAGTTGGCCATGGTGTTCTCCTTCCCTTGGCCTCTGTGCTGGCAGCTCAACAGAGGCGAGGTGACATTTGGAGTGGAGCATTCCCCGATATGCCTCAGTGCTCTCCTGCTTGGGTTCTGGGCTTCACCGTGGCCCTGCTGGGCACTATCGAGAGAGGGAGAGAATGTGTGTGTATGTCTCCCGTCTTACAGGTGTCCCTTGATCTTGGCCCATCTCTCCCTACTGGACAGATCCAGGGAAGTGTTGGGTTCTCTGAGCTTGAGCCTGGAGCCCTGACTGCCGGTGTGCTTTATTTTTAATGGTATTTGTTGAGTGCTTACTTTGTCCCAGACACTGTGCTAAACTCTGGGATGGATACAGGATAATCCCGTTGCACCCAGCCCTAGCCCCACAAAGGGCTCACAGTCTTAATCACCATTTTGCAGATGAGCAACAGGGGGCCCAGAGAAGTGAAGTGACTTGCCCAAGATTACACAGCAGACAAGTAGCAGAGCTGGGATTGGATTTCAGGTCCTCTGACTCCCAGGCCCGTGCTCTTTCTACTAGGCCACACTGCTTCCCACGTGTCAAGCAGGTAGCTTGACACTAATGGGACAGCTGATACAGAGTTACTCCACCTGCCTAGCACAGTAACCAATATTCCTTTTTTAACCTTCCCGTGCCCTAGATTTATCTTCCCACCCCCTCCTTCATGAGCAGACAGCCGGCTTCCTGCTTCCTCTTTTCCCTGCACGGTGTCAGCTCCGGCTCCCCTGTCTTGTGGACGGATGGTCGGGGCTCCTGGGGCCTGCCCCAGCCATATGGGGCTAAGTGTGAGAGAGGGTGGGATTTGAACTGATTTCCGGGAGATCAGAGAAGAATGTCAACTCCAGAGGAAGCAGAGAGGAGTTTTTTCTTAATGGCCTCCCTCCTGAATCAGTGGTATTTATTGAGCCCTTACTGGGTGCAGACCACTGTTAAGTGCTTGGGAGTTCCCTGCACCCAACGCGCTTACAATCTGGAGGGGCAGACAGACATTAATATAATAAAATACACTATGGATAAAATTTGTATAACGGTATATGAGCCCGCACAGGAGAGCACAGAGGCATATCGGGGCCTACTCCCCTCTTGTCGGCTGACGTGCCGTGAGCGTTCAGCTCTGATTGCAAGGGTTGCAGGGTAAGGCTGAGGCTTTTTTATCTCACTTTCTCCCCCGACCTCTGACCCCACACCATCCCCCCTCTGCCATTCTTTCTCCCACTGGCCTTGTGGCTACACTGAGGTCACAGTAGTGGAGAGAGGGGACCATGGGCCGCTGTTGAGGAGGAGGTGGCCTAAAATAGGTTTTGGTCAGAGGCGGGGCAGAACAGGCTTCTCCTTGACTCTGTGGCAACGATGTGCCTGGGGTGAAATCTTCCTCTTTGAGCACTCTGTCCTCTTCCTAATTGAAAGTCTGTGGTGGGAGGGAGTGTGGAAGGGAAGCCGGGATCTGCTTGGCCCCAGTGACCTCTCTGCTTAAATCTGGAAAAGGAAAGCCAAAACCACTTCACACAGCAGGCCTGATGCCTTCGGGGATGGATGGAGGCAGCACTGGGGTCCGGTGGCCCTGTTCACTCCTCTCCTGCCCCCCACCACTTCCGGTCTCCCTGGATCGCAGAATTTCCTCATCCCAAAAGGGAGCTCAACTCTGGAAAATGCCAGGTTCTCCCGTGACCCAAGCAGGAAGCTATCCCAGTCCAACCAGTCCCTGTGCAGGTGGGAGCACTGAGATGGGGATCACTTTGAGGGATGTGTCCCACCCTCCCCACCATCTGAGATCCCCTGGGGAAAGGATCAAACTCAAGTCACCTGACTCTCCTGGAGGCTGGGGCAAGCCTCCTTCACAGAGCCATGGGGAGAAAGGCCCCATTGGACACATACGGAGGACAAGAGGATCACTCTGGCCAGACATTCTGTTGTTGTAGTTCACTGGGAATCATTCAGCAAGCCCCTCTTCCGATACATACTAAATGCCCCCGGAAAGAAGTGACTGTGTGAGTGACCCAACCACAAGAACCTTTTATTTCCAAGGTGAAGGCGTGATGAGGCCTAATTGCCGCTCTGCTGTCAGCCTTCTCAGCCTTGCATGAAAAACACTCAGATTTGCCCCTCCTTACAACCCTCCCCACTTCCGGCCCCCCACCACACATAAACCTCAGTCCCCTCCAACTGACCCACAGCCCCTGTAATAATAATAACAATACTACTAATAACAATAATTGTGATATTTAGTGCTTACTGTGTGTCAAGCACTGTACTTCAGTGCTTAAGGTAGATACAAGGTAAAAGGTCCCGTGTGGAGCTCACAGTCTATGTAGGAGGGAGAAGAGGTATCGAATCCCCATTTTGCAGATGAGGGTACTGAGGCACAGAGAAGTGAAGTGACTTGCCCAAGGTCACTCAGCAGGCACGTAGAGGATCTGGGATTAGAAGCCAAGTCCTCTGGTTCCTAGCCCATGCTCTCCTTGCAATAGGCCATGCTGCCTCCTGAATGTTTCAGGTCTTATGATACTAGATTTGGAGAGAAAACTTGGGGGGGACCGAGGACCCAGGGGTATTCTGAAAGGGACCAGATGTCTCCCTTTCACTTATGTGGAGAAGCAGCGTGGCTCAGTGGAAAGAGCACGGGCTTTGGAGTCAGAGGTCATGAGTTCGAATCCCAGCTCTGCCACTTGTCAGCTGTGTGACTCTGGGCAAGTCACTTAACTTCTCTGTGCCTGTCGCTTAACTTCTCTGTGCCTCAGTTACCTCATCTGTAAAATGGGGATTAAGACTGTGAGCCCCACGTGGGACAACTTGATTCCCCTGTTGTCCACTCCAGCGCTTAGAACAGTGCTCTGCACGTAGTAAGCGCTTAACAAATACCAACATTATTATTATATAGATGAAATTTATACTAATGTCTGTCTCCCACTTTAGGCTGCAAGCTTCTTGTGGGCAGGGAATGTCTGCCAACTCTGTTGTATTGTACTCTCCCAAATGCTTAGTACAGTGCTCTGCACACAGTAAATACCGAGTACTATTGATTAATTGCAATTCTCTGACCCTCAGATGGCAGGGGGGGAAGTGAAAATGAACCACCTTAAAAATACAGTTCTCCTACCGTTATCCTCAAATGACATTTATGACTTTACTTGGATTTAGTCATCCACTTGTAGTCAGGTGATTTTTAAGACCCAAGGGGAACACGGTTCGGCTTCCTTGTGATACTTTCTCTGGGTCAGGAAAGGATTGTATCATCGAATGAAAATCACAGTAGAGAGTCAGCATTGTTCCTGATGAAATCGTTTGCTATTAAGCCATTTTTTTATTTATCACCACCTTCTTATGCATGTGGCACTGAGCAAATTTGTCAGCATACCATAGCCATTATCTTTAAACCGAATAAATATTTAATATTCAATGAAAACGACTGGGCCACTAAGCAGATTTGGAATGAGAAGCAAGCATAGACCAACTCTGTCGAGGTTGCTTCATCACCAAAATATGGTACAAATTATTTTCCCCAGGGGGTAGAGGCGGGGACAGTGAGGGAACAATGAAATTATGAGTGTCCTGCTTTGAACTCCAGAAAATGTTAATGTTCTGAGACAATAGGGCCCCTCAGCAACAGAGAAATAAATGAGAAGATGGGGCGAGCTGCGGATATTGAAACAGAGGTATTAAAAATCAACAACTTTTCAAACTTCCTGGCTGCATTTCAGATCTGCACCCCAAAATCATCTCTGCAGGAGTCTCACCAGGGCAAAGCCAAGGACCAGAAGGAGACCTGGGCCTTGAACCTTGGGTCCTGGTGGTCTTTTCTGTCTTATCCTCTGCCTCCAAGAAATTTCCTTTTTGTGGGGTGATTCCATTGAGGTAGTAAGCTCCTTGAGGGCAGGGATTGTATCTGCTTTTTCTGCTGTACACTCCTAAGTGTGTAGTACAGTGCTCTGCGCACAGTGAAGACTCAGTCGAAACCACTTCTGCATCCTAGGACACCCTCCCTGCCTCCAGGGCCTAGTTGCTCCTTCCAAAACGGGTCCCCCTACCTCCCCAAATTCTGTTTCCCCAAGACAGTTCAAATCAGCTCATCTAGAGGAGCTCTCTACCTCGAACATTTTAAATGGCCAGCTCTCCTTTCCTCCCCTCTCAAAGAGGAGAGAGATTTATCTTGACAAGTTTATCGTAAGTAAATCTTGGATGTCGGGGTTTTACATTTTAACGAGAAACAAGCACTTTATAATAACTGCTCCGATTAAACTCCACATACTTTCAAACCATTAACCTGAAGGAATTGTAACGATAAATTAAACATATTAATGAAGCTGTAGTACAAGCTCCAAATTTGTTAGGTAAATGGTAGCGTTATTAACCACCAACTTGACTTATCGCCATCCATCACAGAGAGGGAAATGAACTAAAACAGTGATTACGAGACACGCAAACCCCATCGGAATAAATAAAAACAAAAGCGGCTGTGATCGGGTCAGGTGAATTTCCTAGGGCATCAGGGGTGAGGGCAGAGGGATAAGTTAACTGTGCCTGGTTCTCTTTCCTTGTTATTAATTTTCTTCCTTCTGGTTCCTGAAATGGCTTTGGATGAGAGGCGTTGGGTTGGTTTGGGATATGAGGGGTTGGAGTTCTTGGGCAATTTTTCCTAATTTGATTAGAACCCAGGCCCTCTGACTCCCAGTCCCGAGCTCTTTCCTCTAGGCTGTGCTGCTTGTCATATAATGAGGGATTGCCTGGAGGTCAACTCGAGGACCTGGTCCACTAGACTGTAAGCTTACTGTGGGCTGAGGATGGATCTACCAACTCTATCCTTGAGAAGCAATCATCTAGTGGAAAGAGCACACGCCTGGGCGTAAAAGGACCTGAGTTTAATCCCGGCCCCTCCACTAGTCTCCTTTGTGACCTCAGGCGAACCACTTAACTTCTCTGTGCCTCAGTTATCTCAACTGTAAAGTGGGGATTAAGATTTTGAACCCTGTTTGGAACATGGACTGTGTCCAACCAGATGGTCGTGGATCTACCCCAGCACTTAGTACTATGCCTGGCGTAAAGTCTTAACAAATACCATTTTTTTCATGTAAAAAACTTGCATTGTACTGTCCCAAGTGCTTAGTGTAGTGCTGTGCACTCAGTAAGTCCTCAAAAAATGCCATTGATGATGATGATGATGACGATGACCACCAGCCCAGTTCTTGGGGACTTGCTGCGGGGGGGGAAGGAGTGGCGTTCGGAGTGGACAGGAATGGGCAAGCGTCAAGTCCTGAAACCAGCGTATGTTATATTGGTTTGAGAGAGCCTCCTCCCTCAACCTCAAGGGTCCAGTGGGAACATTTATCTATTGGACTTTATTAAATATCCACTGGTGCTGATTGATGGTGGTGGGTGGAGGGGATGGGGTGGGTAAGGTGAACTCATGGAGCTCACAGCTCAGTGGCTACCTGAGTTACGAGCTGCTCCCTCCATAGATCTCCCACCTCCATGAATTTTCATTATGTCACTGGAGCTGGAGGAGAACACGCTGCTATAAATGTATCTATCCCTTCCTCCTTGTCCTACTCCTCCCCCCTCCCAGCTTTGACAGGGCTCACGTGTTCCTACCTGTTTGGCAGAGGTTGCAGGGAGGGTGGCCGAGCATTATAGTTAAGGGGCTGTGGGCCCCTGTCAGCTGGGAAGGCAATCCCTGTGGATTGGTTTCAGGGATTGGAGTCTCAGAGAAGACTGAAGGACGGGGGCGCCTGGCCTAGGCTAGGGGTCCGGCCTCAGTTCTACTGCTTCTGTTTCCGTGAGTCTCGAAGGACGGGCCAGCGGCTCTGGTCTCTAGACAAGTTTGTTCATGGGTTTCTGAGTGTCTGGACCAGCGAGCCCTAATCTTCCACGTTCCCAAATGTCCCTTCATGGGCACGTCTGCAGCCCGGTTCACCTTGACTCGTCCCGGTCGCCATTAATAACTTGTTCTGGCTTTCTTCCCCTCCGCCCCCAGGAGGAAATGTGGAATTTTGGAATGTCCATTGTACTGTCCCGAGGCCTGAAGCAATTCCTTTGTCAGCCCCTCTGGCCCCAGGGAGATCTCAGTTGCAGACCACCTGTCCCTGTGAGCTCCACAGATTCGCCCCCACCAGCTTCGAGATCTCAGGCAGACTTCTCCAATAAGTCTCTGGGGAGTGTGGGCCCCTGGCCTGTGTGCCATGGGGTCTGTATAAAAGCCCCAAACCCCAATTCTCGATCTTGAATTCTGTAGTGTACTTGGCTCCCTCCTTCCAGTGCCTTTCTGCTTCACGGATGTCAGTATGCTAATCCCGTTGTCAGAACAAGGATACATGTTGTATATGCCTCATCCCAGCTCAGGGCCTCTGGGAACAGCACCTTCCAGGGGAGGGTGGGGCAGGTGTGTTTGTGTGCATGTGTGTGTGCGCGTGCACACGTGTGCTTGCAGCACAGCTGTGTCTGGAGACCCCCACAGCCTGATAGCGGGGGGGCGGGGGGCGCGTTCCCTGTGTCAGCCAGTGAATGAAGAGGCAGGCATAGCCATAGCAGAGCATGGGGGACATAGGGGATGCCACTGGCATTTCCTTGGGACTTGGGTTGCCATTTTCCCAGTAGAAAGAACACCCCCATTGGAGTGGCTGTCGATCTTGCATTCGCTCAGACTCTGCCTTCCGCAGCTCTGCAAAGAGGGAAATAACAGTTTGTCTCCTGTGGGAGAAGACTTAACCAACTCTTGCCAAGCCCTGCTCTTTGACAAAATAGAGCTGGAGGCAGGTTAGATTCAGTGAGCGCAGAGGGGAAGTAATCCGCCGGGGGGGGGGGGGGGGGGGGGGGAGGAGAGATGAGAAGAGGCACCAGGGACAATGGGAGAGCTGCCTCTGAGGCTCGGAGCTGCTTTCTTCCTTTGAACCAATAAAACCCGAGCCCAGACCTTCGCACCAACACCAACCTATATCTGGATCCGTTTGTAATCTAACTGAGCCAGAGCAATGGTACCCTGAACTTAACTACAGGGTTTGCATCATAGGAGTGGTTAAGTCCAAAATGGAGTCCATCGAAGTCTTTTCACGCCAGGATTGACTGAGCGGGGCTTGGGCCTCTAGGTTTTGGGTGGCAAGGGGATAAATCACTGCAGGCACTGGAGATGGGGTGCGGAAGAGGTCAGACTGGAGTAAGGAGTAATGGAGGGTCAGCCTGATCTGAGTGGAAGGAGTGGGAAGAATGGCAAGTCAAGGGGGGAGCCAGGTAGAATAGAGAGACCAACTGAAATTGGAGGTGGAAATCTGTTTCTGGGCTAAGCGTGGTGGGAATGCTTGAAAAAGATTGGAGGAAACAAGTCATGGGATCCATGTGGCAGATCTGAAGGCACAGGGTCCCACTCCTTGGGTTTCCAGCCAAGGAGATGAAGTCCTGGCTCTGAGTTGTTTTTGGCAAGTCCAGCCTCACCTCAGTGCTCTGATGAGACCTGAGAATTTCTGAGGTTAAAATAATAAAATACCTAAATCAGGGCCTTCCCGGTAGATCTTCAAAGACAGCCTGCAACTCCCACAGCCCTTCTCGTCGTCTCTACACCTAAAAGTTCTGACCTCGTTTTTTGTCTCCCTATCAACACACAAGCGTAAGGTCGACTTCAGCAACCCCCGGAGGACTGACTGAAGGCTAACGAGGAAGGAGAACAAGGGACGGATACAATCTGTTGAATGTAAAATAGCAAATAACATTCAGCTACTGACTCTGCTCTGGGTAAAGCTGAGAGAGGAATCAAGTGTGAGCATCTTTGAGGAGAGACGGGATGGTGGCATTTCTAATCGAGGTGGGCAAGATGGGCAGGGGAAGAGGGCTTAGGAAGAACAACAGACACTTCTCTGTGACATTTGAAGTCATTTAAGTGGCAGGATTTCCATCTGGAAGTGTCCTGGAGACAGCTGAGAGTGTAGGCTTAGGTCATAGTGGGAGAGAGATTTGGAAGTGGGAGAGGGATTTAGAGGGGGAAGAGAGAGGTTTGGAGGGGAGAGAAAGATTTGGAGGAAAGAGAGAGAGGGAGGGGGAAGGGGAGGGGAGACTTACCATGTATGAACTGGTAGTTAAGTCATGGGATTTCGCACTCCAAGGGTGAGAAGACAGACACTCCTCTTGTCAGTCTGTGTAAGGAGGAGGTGGTGATGCTAGAGGAAATCCGGCAAGAACAGTAAAATGTCTATAAGGCAGGCTCTGAAGAAGGGGCACTTCAGAGAGCTTTGGGAGGAGTAGGGAATATGAGGAAGGAGAGATCGGACGGTATGGGAGTTCCTGGCAGATGGTCATTTGAGAAAGAACCCCCCTGCAGGCCTGTCCCGAGTGCTTGGCTGTTGTTTTGGGGGGTGAAGTGTGGGGCTAGTGGGGCTAGCGGCAGAGGGCCATCAAACCCTTAGTTGGGAGTAGGGAGGCGCAGGATGGAAGGCTTCGGCCTGTTGCGACTCTGCCACCTGCTGGATGGCCGCAGAGACGGAGTCGCCAGTCTGCACATTGAGGTAAATTAATGAGCCCGCCTGTTGATGGGGGGCGTTTCTAGAATAAACAACCCATAAAAGGTCCGGAAAAGTCTTCTCCCCAACCAGGGCCAACCGGCGAAGCAGCAGATGTTGGCTTGTCAGCGCAGGGAGAGATGAGATGCCAAGCTGGAGCGGAACGTTTCCTCGAGAGAGCCGGCGAGAGAGAGAATGACAGGCCATGGTAACCGAAGGCTCTGAAGAGTTTTCCCCTTCCTTCCTGTATTTCAGCAAAGGCTGGATGTGGAGTTGTGAGCTCCGGGGTCTCGCAAGCACTCACTGGGCAGGAAGAGGAAGATAGGGAAGGGACTGATAAGATATTCCCTAACTCCCAGACCAAGAGGTTTCTGGGAAGGGCGAGGAAGGAGAAAGAGGAGAGGTCTGCGGTGTGGAAAAATCAGTTTCATAGAAGGAAAGGCACTTTGACTTAGGGAGTGGCAGGCGCTGGGCAGCTCAGGCCCCGGAGTTCACGCAAGTCCTGGGTCCCGATTCCCACTTCACCGATTAATCGCGATGACGTGGGACGGGGCCCTGTCGACCTCTGTCCAGTAGATACATGACGGGGGAGGAAGGAACCTTCTCTGCTCAGCCTGTCCCCTTTGGCTCACTCTCTCTAGGGCCTGCTCCTCTCGGGACCTCCACAGGTCCCGAGAGGAGCAGGCCCTAGAGAGAGTGAGCCAAAGCTGGGGAGGGGGTAGAGCCTGAGCCCTGATAGGAAGGGAAGTGGCAGAAATTCTGCACATCGCCATTCTGGGTTCACAGTGGCACTTGCTCAGCCTATCTGATCCCCTGCCAAACCCTTCCAGGTGGACTGCCTGCCACTTGTTGTAGTGGAGCTGAACTGCTGCCCTTGCCTTGTCTCTGCCTCTGACCCGATGTCAAAACCGCTTTGGATCGAGTTTCGTTGACCGAGTTATCTCGGGTTTACAGGGGAAAGTGATCGCAGCGGCTCCTGGGGGGGGGGGGGGGGGCAGGTTCTTGCATGTGTGTTCTCTCCACTGCAGCCCTGCCATAAACTAGGGCTGCAGGGGGTAAACTAGCCAGAGCCCAGCGAAGGAGGAGAAACTAGACTGTTGCCACAGCTTCCTCCATTTGGTGTGGCAGATTTCAGAGGACCTCTCGGACCAGTGGAGAGGACGGTTTCCTCAGATGGTTTTATAGTCATTTCATTGTCAGTAGTGCTTGTATTCATTGTGTATATCCACCTTATCAACGTTCCTGTCCCAGAGTTCTTTTGCCCCTAGAGCGGAAGCAAAGGTGGGGCCCACCCACCTCTTCTTCTCTCTCCCAGAGTTAAACATTTGGCTCCCAGAAGGCATCGGTAACGGAAAGCAGAATTCACCACCTAAATCCTAGGTCCCCAAATATTTCTACCCAGGGGAGGAACGCACCTAAAGCTGTCCCGCCATGAGACTGCCTGGCAGAGGCCTTTCCTTCACAGATGACTGGGGGCAGGGTCGCAGGTTTGAATCTTCTCATCCCTGGCTACTTGCCTGGGGGACGATGGCAAGCAGCTCATTCAGCTCTCAATTTCTTAATCTGTTCAGAAGGGGAACCGCGGAGGGATTAACTCTTTAATGGGGGTGAATTTGAGTACCAGTAGCTTGGCACCATCTGGCCACTGTGGAGCAGGGTCCTAGTGAAAATTTCCCAAACTCCACCTGGGCCAAGGGGCATCCCATAGGTGATCCCACAAACCCCGTGGGGATCCCTTTTCGGATTTCATTCATTCAGTTGTATTTAATATTGAGCGCTTACTGTGTGCAGAGCACTGTACTCCACCCCGTGCTTGAAGCACATTTCAATTCATCCGTCCTCCCGGCAACCAGCCCTAAGACGTGGGAGGAGGCCTGCCCCACTGATTCCATTTCACTAAGGAGGAAACTGAGGAAGAGCAACTCAAATGCCTCGCTCCTACTCAGATGGAGCCAGGAATGAAACCCAGGGTCCGACTTAGATTTTTGAGTCCTACGTGGGAAAGGGACTGTGTCCTGATTGTCTCATATCTACTCCAGCACTTAGTAGAGTGCCTAGCACAAAGTAAGCACTTAAATGCCATAATTAAAAAAATCACAACTAGCCACTGGAGCCCAGCAAGGATCATGGTCTGGCTGTTCCTCGCCCCTTTCTCTGCTTCCAATTTCAGTCTCACATGGGAAGGAGGAGGCAGTACATGCTAGTGAATTTACCAAAAGTGCCTAAGGGGGTGAGGGCAAGATTATTCCTAATTATCTGACACCTTTATTTATGAACGGTTTGTATTAAAATCCCTCCAAAGCACTCTCAGCCCATTGGAGGCTAAGGAAATAATTACCTGCTTAGAAATCCAGGAGGAAATGAAGTGACACGAGACCATTTTGTTCCCTGGTTGTGTTTTTCTCCTCTTCTTTACCTGGGGAAATGCAATGAGATTTCCCATATAAAAAAAACTCCCCAGGCCCACTGGGACTGAGAGGTGTTTTATTTCAGCAGTCGCCAATAACAAGGAGGGAGGCTGGGCTAGTTAGTGCAGCAGGCACAGCGTTGGAGTCAGGTTCTGTGGACTGGTGGGGTAGGATCTGTGGGCCGATCTGGGGGTCAAAGGGCCTTTTTTTTTAGAGAAGTGAAAGGCTCATGGCACCCAAGCTACATCAAGTCCTTGGTTCTTGGTATTTTTTTCACTCTCTTCTGTTCCCCATCTTGCTTTCCATTCCTTTTCAGAATAATTGGGGATGAGAATTGGTGAGAGAATCATTATCCCTGGTGGTCTGGTTGGGACGGAGCAATAAAGGAGCCTCATCCTGACCTCAGAGGCCCTGTCCATCCCATAAAGGGAAAACTGAGTCAGCATCTGCATCCCCATGCAATTAGTGTCCTTTTCCCTTAGGCCAGGGTGGATGGTGAGTCCTGATGGATTGAAGCTGGAGGTGACAACAGAGAAGCAGAACGGCCTAGTGGAAAGAGCACAGGCACAGAGGACCTGTGGTCTAATTCCAACTCTGCCACTTATCTGCTGAGTGATCTTGGGCAAGTCACTTCATTTCTCTGTCTCTCAGTTTCCTCATCTGTAAAATGGGGAATTAAGGCTGTGAACCCCAACTGGGACACAGGCTGTGTCCAACCTGATTATTTTGTATCTACCCCAGTGCTTAGTACAGACCCTGGAAATAATAAGTGATTAACAAGTAGTACCACAGTTTAGTATTATTATTATTGCTGACTTTTATTCCTGCCTCTGCCCACCCCTTATCACCATTTTGTTTTACTTTATCTCAAGACCTCAGTTTGTCCTTCTGAAAAATGGGGAGAACAATGCCGGCCACATAGAAGGGCAGGGATCTCATGGGCCACCGGGGGCTCAGAGCCATCCCATCACCGTGATCAATAGCTTAATTGCTGTGACTCTCTGTGGATCCTGTGGCGCCATATGCATGATCCTCATAATGGCAGTCAGGGTTGGAGGATATGGTTTTCCAATATTTTACTTTAAAAAGCATCTCCGGGCAATTAACTCCATGCGCCTTTGGACGGATGCGGTGTCTCCTCCTCCTTCCCTGGAACCGTCTCTCCGTGAGGGTCAAAGGTCACCTGTCTGCATTTGGAGGGAGAGTCTTAAAGCTCGGTCTGTGCGGTTTTCTCTGGGGGATGCCTGGTGGTCAAAAGGCTCTTTGTGGGGCCTGGCCCCCACCCACTCCATGCCCTGGGTGAGGGAGAGAAGGGGCAGGCTCCCTGCATCCGCATTCTTCCCCAGCCCAATGATGTCATGTCAGACAGACCCCTCCCCTTCCCTGTCCCCTCAACCCCCGAGCTTCTCTTTCTAGGAAAAGTGGCTTCACCAGGGTCTAGCGGGTGTATGGTGGCCCCAGGCCAGATCATTCACTAGCCGGATTGGGGCTTGTCCACATCTGTTTCAGTTGTGATTCCGCCTTTGCAGGACGAGAATGGACAGAGCCATCACCCCTCCCTGGGTCTCTTTAGGGAACCAAGGAGAATACCTCCCATCTCTCTTCCAGAGGAGTAACTGATGAATGACTGTAAAGGGGTTTATAAATAGAACACTCCAGCAGTGTTAGATTCCTCTCAAGAAGAGAAGCAATGATGATGTGGGCGGGGCTCCCATAAGTCAGAGCCTAGCACAGAACCCCGCCGCCCCTGGGGGTGGCGGGAGAGTGTGTGAAGAACGTGGGTCTGGGAGTTGGGATGTCTGGATTCTGGCCCAGCTCTGCTGGCCTGCTGAGTGAACTCGGCCAAGTCACCAGGACCTCTCTGGGTCTCAGTTTCCTTATCTGTAAAAGGGGGGAAATGGAGATACTATAAGGGTATAGTGAGAGAGCTGATGTATAAGTACTTTGGGAAAAGAAAAAAGAAAGTGTACTCCACAAATTCAAAGATTTTTTGGTGTACATATATACATATATATATATGTAATATAGAATTTGTTAAGTGCTTACTACGTGCCAGACAGTGGAGTAGAGATAAACTAGTCAGGTTGGACACAGTCCGTGACCCACATGAGACAGAGTATTAATTCCCATTTTACAGATGAGGTAACAGGCACAGAGAAGTTGTGACTTGCCCAAGATCACACAGCAGACAAGTGGCATAACCAGGATGGGAACCAAGTCCATCTGACTCCCAGGCCCATTCTCTAGCCACTAGGCAACACTGCTTCTGGACCTCACGTAGGTATTTTCCATTGCCTCCCTTTTCCCACCTCAGCTTACCCAAAAACTTCAGGGACGGTTCTGGTGTAAGTCAAGGAGTTTGGCCATCTAGGGTGTGTGGCCTGGGTAAGGGTCAACCTTCATGGCCACCCCCCTGAGTGAGCCTGAGGCCCGGATCAACCAGTCAATTATATTTAATTGAGCACTTGTGTGCAGAGCACTGTACTAAGTACTTTGGAGAGTGACCTTGTTGCGGGAAGAGAATGTGTCTGTTATCATATTGTAATAATGATAATTGTGGTATTTGTTAAGCGCTTACTATGTGCCAGGCACTGTACTAAGCTCTGGGGTGTATACAAGCAAACCAGCTTGGACACAGTCCCTGTCCCATGTAGGCTGACAGTCTCAGTCCTCATTTTACAGATGAGGGAACTGAGGCCCAGTGAAGTGACTTGCTCAAGTTCACATAGCAGCCAAGCATCAAAGCCAGGATTAGAACCCCTGACCTTCTGACTCCCAGGCCCAGGCTCTATCCACTACACTGTGAGCTTAGTACAGGGCTTTGCACACAGTAAGTGCTCAGAAAGATTAAATGATTGAATAAACAGAGTTGGTAGACATGTTCCTTGCCCACAGCAAGCTTACAGTCTAGAGGGGGCGAGGTTCCATTGGATGTTCCCATTGGCAGCCAATGGCTGGCAGTGTGGGCAGGCAGTGTACTCTCTCTGGCCTCCTGAACAACCCGAAAGGATCAGGACAAGGACTGTCCTGTTGTCATGCAAGTAGGCAGGGGACAAAGGGATCGTCCCCGATTTCAGGGGGTCAATTTCTTCACCTTCTCCCAGGCCCCATCTTAACTCTTTACCCTAAATAAATATAGGTTATTCCTTTCCTGCGGACACACACACACACATTCATGCACACAACCACACAGCCTCAGCCACTCCAGTCGCGGCCTCCCGCTTCCCATTAAAGGGCTGATGCGTGAGCAGTTTGATTGAGGCTGCGGGGACCCAGAACACAGCTCATCAGGAGCAGATGTCAGTGTAATATGGTTGCCTGACTCTCTCCGGTTTATTTACTCGTCAGGAAAATCGCCCAGCCCTGCCAGGGGAGAGAGCTGCCTCATGCTTCCGGAGAGTGCGGCGGGAGCCCTGAGCCGAGGGCGGGGAGCCGGGTCTCCGGAGAAGAGATCTGATTGGGCCAGAACCTTCCTGGCCTGGGTGATTCCCAAGTCCCCAGGGGTGAGAAACCTGTTCTTTTAAGAGCAGAGGTAGATTGAAGGCTGTAGAAGTGATATGGCCTCCAGAGGACCAGAAGCGACTTCCCTATAACTTAGATTGTTTCCATGCTGGGACAAAAATACCCTAAGACCTCAGCCATGGGAGTGGAGGCAGTTCGGGGGATGGAAGCTTCTCCCTGTAGCCCACTGGACTGGCAGGATTCCTCTAGCTTTAATTATTTTTTCTTTTTTTCTTTTCGACCTTGAAATGGTATTTGTTAAGCGCTTACTATGTGCCAAGCACTAGAACTAAGCGTGGCTCACTGGAAAGAGCACGGGCTTTGGAGTCAGAGGTCATGGGTTCAAACCCCGGCTCTGCCACTTGCCAGCTGTGTGACTTTGGGCAAGTCACTTTACTTCTCGGTGCCTCAGTTCCCTCATCTGTAAAATGGGGATTAAGACTGTGAGCCCCACGTGGGACAACCCGATTCCCCTGTGTCTACCCCAGCGCTTAGAACAGTGCTCGGCACATAGTAAGCGCTTAACAAATACCAACATTATTATTAACTAAGCTTTGGGGTAGATCCAAGCTAATCAGGTTGGACACAGTCCCTATCCTACGCGGGGCTCACATTCCTAATCCCCCTTTTCAGATTAAATAACGGAGGCACAGAGAAGTAAAGTGACTTGCCCGTGGTCACCCAGCAGACGAGTGGCAGAGTTGGCAGAGCAGTTCCTCTGACTCCCAGGCCTGTGCTCTTTCCACTAGGCCACACTACTTCTCAATTTTTGCCCGGATTTTGCTCACAGGTGTTTCCTCGCCTGCCTACACATGAGAGTCTTCCTTCCTTCCTTTTTCCTGGATGGCAGGGAACTTCACCTGGCACTGGCACCGTGAGTTATGTGGCCCCTCTCTCCCAGGAGCAACCGGGACTTTGCAGCCGTTAACTCCCTCATTTTCCCAACAGCTCCCAGGAGGTGGAAGGAAAGAGTTACAGTCCCCCATTTTACAGAAGGGGAAACAGAGGCCCAGAGCTGGCAATGTCATTTGCTTCGGGTGCAACCTCCCCTCTTTCAAGCAGATATCCTTGGCTCCTGCCTCTCTTTGAACCCTCATATGTATTCTGTCTCCAAATGAATCACTCACTGTTATTTATTGAGCACTCACTGTGTGCAGAGCACACTGTTGGTAGACACATTCCCTACCCCCAACAAATTTATAGTCTAGAGAGAAAGACAAATCCTGTCAGTTCTTCCTCCACGGCATTTCCAGAATCTGCCTCTTACCACCCAAATGGCCAAAATGCTGATCCAGACCCTTGTTATATCCTGGCTATTGCACCAGGATATTGCACCGGCCTCCTCACTGACCTCCCAGCCTCTCTCTCTCTAGTTAATATACTTTGCTCTGCTGCTTCTCTTTCTAAAACAAAGTTCTGCACACATCTCCCCATTCCTCTCTGCAACAAGCAGAAACTCCTGACCCTTGGCTTTAAGTCATTCAATCAGCTGTCTCCCTCCTACCTATCCACTCTTTTCCCACTGCACCCCACCTCACTCTCTTTGATCTTCCCAAGCTTACTTTATCACAGGGCCTCGATCTTGTGTCTACTGCCACTCACCCCTTGCTCACGCCCTCCCTGCTGCCTGGAATTCCCTCCCCCTCATATTTGACAGACCCCAGCTCGCCCCATCATCACAGCCCTTCTGAAATTAAATCTCCTCCACTTTCTATTTCCTAGCTGTCACTTCAGCCCTGTCATACCACTTTAGTATTTCATTTTTGTACTCTCTCGTTTCCTCCTATCTGTAGTTTTCTTGAGTGTCTGTCTTCCCCACTGAATTGTCAACTCCTTGAGGACAGGGATCGTATCTACTAATTCTAAAGCTCTCCCCCAAGTGCCTGCTCTGTCCACCATAGTCATGCAATTAACGCTATCGATTAAATGATTGATTTAATCCCAGAGTGATTCAGTGAGAGGTCTGGACCAGGAATCCTGGCTCCCAGCCCTGTATCTGCCCAGTAGATCATGTGGAAACACAGCGCCTGCTGCTTTAGGTTCCAACTATCTATGTACCCGTTCGGAGGCCCCGTGTCTCTGCCCTGCCCTACTTTGTCACCCTTCGGTCCTCTCCCTCTCCTCCCCTTGGCCCATTCCTCCACTGCCCCCAGGAACTGACTTCAGCTAGTCCTCCTTCCGGGTCTACCCCTCTTAGCTCGCCGTTCTTAGACTGTGGGAATCCTGGGAATCCTTCTTCGGTCCAATCACTCTGAGTTCCCTATACCCCGCCTTCTTTCCCTCAAGTAGCAACTGGGAATCCCCCACAGCAACAGGATCTGGTGGGGGAGCGGTCCAGACAGTCTGCTGGTGACCTTTTTGGGGATGGGGTTTTCTCTACATCTGAACTCCACTTTGTGGTTATGGCAATGTGGTCTAGTGCAAAAAACTGCAGTTCAGAGAGAATATCTATATTCTAGTCCCAACTTGGCCACTGGCCTGCTGGGTGACCTTGGGCAGGACACTTACCCTCTTTGTGCGTGTTTTCTCACCTCTAAAATGAGGGTGATTCCTGCCTCTCTCTACCAGAGGTTATAAGGATAAAATGAGATAATTGACATGAAAGTGCTTCTTATAAAAGCACCATGCCAAATTCAGGCAGTATTTTGGGAGGGAGGGATTAGGCTCCCCGTTTTACAGCTGTGGAAACTGAGGCACAGAATGGTTAACTAAACCTTTCCACACTAATGAGATTTGATCTGGTTTTTATGGCCCTCAGAGGAGGAGGTTCCCCCAAGGCTCTCTTGGTGACTCATCACCCTCCCCATCCGGATATCCTTCCTTTTACCACACCCACATCTCTCATGCTGCAGTTTAAACCCATTTCCTTTTGTCTGCGGTCACGGGAGGTGGAGAACTGCTAGCCACCATCCTGGCTGTGGTAACCCGTAATGGACTTGAAGACCGAGTTACTTGTCAGCCTTTGGTGGGGTTGCATGGGTATGTCCCCACAGGAGCCCAGGCAGATGAAATGCAGAGGGAACAATTTCCCCATCGGCTTTAATTACAGTGTGAATGGATCCCACGCGTGGCCCCCTCCCCATCACACAACACCCACATAAAAGGGAGGAGAGGAATGCCTTGGCACCCTGGCCATGTCCAGATGAGGTAGGCAGTTGGGCAACAGGGGCTTGCACCCTTACAGTGCCTGGGTAGTGCCAGTGCCTAGTTTAAGTAGTGTGAGTCCTGCTACAGTAGTATCCCCTTAAATCATTGGCTTCATGCTCATGTTTTCCCCAGGAGGGTCCTCTGCTTTATTGCCTTATTGGGGGTTATGGCCTGAATCTGATTCATCCAAGTTGGTGACTTCTCACTGCCACATCACAGGGCCTCCTCCTCTGTTTCCTGTAAAGTCTCGTGGAATTCTTGTTGATAGGATAGTAGTCCTTGACAGGATTTATGGATGGTCATTCCCAAGGATCCCTGGAGGCTCTTTAAAAGGATGGCATGGAATTTGCCAAAACTTTCATTCCTTTAGGTAGCTCTAGGTGGAAGAAAGCTAATTCCTGGGCAACTTTTTCCAGGCCAGAGTACTATGTCAGAAACTAATCAATCGCATAATCGATGGCACTGAACTGAGCACCTATTGGATGCAAAGGACTGTCCTTATTCATTCATTCAGTTGTATTTATTGAGTGCTTACTGTTTGCAAAGCACTGTACTAAGAGCTTGGGAGAGTACAGTGTTTGGGAGAATGAGGCAGAAGCAGGACACGCACATGCCCCATCCTTAATCAGTGGTATTTATTGAGCACTCATTGTGTGCAGAGCACTGTACTAAGCATTTGGGAGTGTATAATATAGCAGAGTTGGTAGTTGTAAGCTCAAGGATACTGCACAACAGTGTCTGCAGAAGGGGCAGAAGGAAGAAACTAAGCTATAAAAGGAAGTAGTGCCTCTATAGCAGGATGAAATAGCTGAGTAAATGATTGAATGCATGAATAATAGAAATATACATAAGTACCTAAATGCTGAGAATAGGAATAAAATAAGTGCCAAGGGTGACTATCAGAGTGGAACCCAAAGTCTCCCAAGGCTTTGCGGTACCGATTCCCCGTGCTCAAGGATCTGATTCCCCCTGGTCGAAGGCAGTGGCAAATGCCAGGGTTTGATTGACAGCGGAAGAGGTCGGTGAATTAAGAAATGTATTTCACTTCCTCAGGCTACCAACCAGAACAGAATTCAGACATACCCTTACTGGCTCCCTCGATCAATAATATTTGCTGCTGCTGTTATAAGAAAAAAGTTTTCAATTCGCTTCTCCTCCCAAAAGATCTAAGAGCATTGTATATGTGTACTGTGTTTGTGCAACTTCTGCCTTAACCATTTGGAGCGGAGATGGTCTGACCCCCAAGTGGGGGCCAAAAGCCATTAAAGCTCAGTTTACCATATATCTCAGTTGAGATAGGACAATCTTGGATTTTTCTGGTCTGCGCCTGGCAATTTGAGAAAAATAGAGACTCAGTTAATCAGAGGTATTTATTGAATGCTTGGTAAGGGCAAAGTTCTGTACTCAGTGCTTGGGAGAGTACCATAGAGTAAGTAGCCATGATCTCTGCCCTCGACCAGTTTACAATCAACTGCGTGCCAAGGATCCAGGTATTCTGGCCAATACATCCATCAGTTATATTGATTGAGCACCTACTGTGTACTGAGCACTCGGGAGAATGAAACCGAGTTAAGAGATCCAAATGTCCCAGAATTGGGTTTGTCCTGATTGAACTGGCCAACCCTCCTTTGTGCCAACTTAAAGCTGCCCCGGACTCATGGAGAACATTGGAAGCTCCATATTTGAGCTGGAGGATGCTCAGTTTCGATCCCGTGGCATTCTGGGATTCAGAGTTCCGATGTCCCAGAGCGTTGTGGGACTCTCATCGTCCCTGACTGTGAAGGGGAAAGCCTGTAGGCTTGTGATGGTGTCCTAGTTTTCAAGAAAAATCACAGGATTGGCTGAGTAAAAGGGGCCAGGATGTAGTCCATGCCCCTGGGGGTGGCAGTTCTCTGGGTGGCCTGCTGCTGAGCAGCTGGCACCTTCTTCAAGAGTGACTGGCCCATAGTTGAACAACTGAATTATCTGTTTTGTAATCTGTAGCTATCACCCTACCAGAGACTGGCATTTGCGCGAGGCTGGCATTTTGGCTTGCCAGTGGTTCTGGGTGTTGCTATTTGAACGTATTGCAAGAAAATCCTTCTATTTCCTGAACTTTCATTTCATTTGACACAAACAGTAGGCTCCCAGCCTGTTGGCTGCTCCATGGATCTCTGAAATGCAGCAGACACCCTGTGGGACCTAGTCTGTGGCATCAGCAATCTAGATCTTCTGTGGGCTCTTGGGGCCGGAAGCTTATACGAGGCGTTGCAGGGCACAGGAGCTGACCGGTGGAGCCATATCCAGACAAGGAGACCCCAGAGTGCTGCCCTCCAAGTGGGACCTTGGCCAATTTCAAAAAGACCTTGGATGGGAGTCTGTCACTGCAGTAGATCCAGGTGGTCTGAATCTCTGGGTCAGACAGCAGCGGGAAGGAGAGATGGGGGAGGTAGAATCCCTGAATCTCCTTTTCTCTATAACAAGAGTTCGCCGGGATGCTGGTATCATTCCTGTCCTCAGGCATCATGTTAGAATGGGCTTTTGGCTCCTTCGTCTCACATTACTGAGGCTTTTACTATCTACAGTGTGGAGGGGAGCCCAGATCCGGCTTCAAGGAGGCCAGGTGCGTTCTGCTTGTAGAGGGTGTGTTTCTGTGAAGAGCTGAGGGTGTCGTGGTGTGTTCTGGCACAATTCTGGCTATGTCCGTGACCACTGCCTCTCTAGAGAGAGACTGATCCCAGTTAGGATGCCACTCCCCAGGGCCCTCCCGCCACCCTGGACCCGGGAAGAGCCCAATGGGCCCTGAGGGGAAGCTCTAGTCCCTTTCCCGGGCCAGAGCCAAGAACATAAACCCTGCCGGGGACACCCTCTGCTGCCAGGGCAGGCGAGGAGCCAAAGGCAGGGGAGGAAAAGCGGAGATGGAGAGGGGGCGGAGGGAAAGGCCTGCATCTTTAAAGATTAATAGTTTTGTTTGCTCATTAAGGCGATCATTCCAAGCCGAACGGGAGCCAGCACGCTTGAGTGCAAGCATCTGTTTGCTACTGGGAGAAGATATTTATTGTTCGATACTTCGCTGGGTGTAAACAAACAGCCAGGCCCAGATAATGTTCAAATAAACAGACAAGCAGCTGCCAGGAGCGTCCCTCCGAGGCTGACCTTTGTGAGGGCCTTTCTGATGATGTCTCAATACCGGCCAGCCTGGCAGGAGAGAGAGAGACCAGCCACACCACAGATGGGCATATGTGGCAATGCGGACTGGCAGTAGTTCAGTAAGGGCAAAAGAGATGGCGAAGACAAGGGGGAAATCCACCGGGCGGAGGATTCTAGAATCGGATATGTGAGGACAGAGTCGGTGGGGAAGCGTGAGGAGACGGAAATGGGATATAGAAGGCGCAAAGGGGCATAAGTAGGGATTTTTTCTAGGCATCAGGGTGGAGGGGAGAGGGAATGAGGAATGCATTTAAGGTGAGGGGCTCCGACTCGAACAGGTGGGGAGGTTCTTCTGTGAGTGGGAATTCTTGTTTAAGGGTGGAGGCACTTGGAGAGTTCATGGTCACAATGTGTGGGTTCCATGAACACAGTGGGCACCGTGTGAATGCACGGCCCATGGCATCTGACCTTTGGCCACCCATGGAGGCTGCTGGGACTTCATTTCTCCACACGGCCTTCGGCATGGATTTAGTCCAGCACGCACACCCGGTCCTCCGGGAGCAGCTCACGTCTTCATCTTCCCAAGGTCTGAATGCCATTAGCCAACCCCCCTTGGAGGCTTCGGGGTTAACCCATGCTTTCTGTCCCGAGCCACTCTGGGCAGACAGTACTCCTGGGTAGTGGTGATTCATCGGAGCAAGGTCGTGAGGCGAGTTCCTACTCTCCAGTCAGAGAACCTGCAGTGAGCTCCCCTCCCCTCTCAATGACACGACCCTTTGTCCTGGCTTTTGGAGGACTATCTGTTTTTGAATGTAGAATCCCAGCAGAATGGCCTGACTGACATCCTCTGGGGGCTCCTAGTTTGAGAGCGACGGGAGCCCCTCTCCACCGCATCCTGACACACCTCAAGCCTAAATCCCATTTTCCTGGGGGATGGATGAGCCAGAGGTAGGCATCTAACAAGAAAGAGAAGCAGCGTGACTTAGTGAAAAGAGCCCAGGCTTGGGAGTCAGAGGTCATGGGTTAATAATAATAATAATAATGTTGGTATTTGTTAAGCGCTTACTATGTGCCGAGCACTGTTCTAAGTGCTGGGGTAGACACAGGGGAATCAGGTTGTCCCACGTGGGGCTCACAGTCTTAATCCACATTTTACAGATGAGGTAACTGAGGCACCGAGAAGTTAAGTGACTTGCCCAAAGTCACACAGCTGACAAGTGGCTGAGCCGGGATTCGAACCCATGAACTCTGGGTCCAAAGCCCGTGCTCTTTCCACTGAGCCACGCTGCCCGCCCTCTGCTCGTCCCCCTTCCCCTCCCCACAGCACTGTGCATATTTGTATATATTATTTATTACTCTATTTTATTAACGATGTGTAGATATCCATGATTCTATTTATTTTGATGGGATTGACGCCAGACTTGGTTTTGTTCTCTTTTGTTGTCTGTCTCCCCCTTTTAGACTGTGAGTCTGTGGTTGGGCAGGGATTGTCTTTATCTGTTGCTGAATTGTAATAATAATAATAATAATGTTGGTATTTGTTTTCTAATCCTGGCTCCGCTACTTGTCAGCTGTGTGATCTTGGGCAAGTCACTTCACTTCTCTGGGCCTCAGTTCCCTCATCTGTAAAATAGGAATGTGAGTCCCACGTGGGATAACCTGATAACCTTATATCTCCCCCAGCACTTAGAACAGTGTTGGCATTTAGTAAGCGCTTAACAAATACCACCATTATTATTTTGTTCCACAAGGGTTCCCTCGGGGAGGCCAAGAGGGCGGCTGGAGAGGAGCCAGGTGTGTGGATGTCACACACAGCAGGGACTCTGGGTCATGTGGCTGGGGCTACCATATAGCTGGGCCAGGGGCCAAGGTCATCAACCTGCGGTCAGACTTGGTTGGTTATCCTAGTTGGTTTTGCAAAACTCTATTTGCATTTCCACTCCAAAAGGCCCTGGTCAGGCTGGCCTGAGAGTCGGGCAGGGGGTGCCCACATGGTTCATTGGAATGCTGAAGGAGGTGGGGAAACTCCATCTGAAACTGGAATGTCTCTGCCCACCTTCTTTTAAATAGTCAGGAAGGGGGTCAGGGTCCAGGGAATGGTCCATTTGCACCCTTCTTTCCCAGCCCTCATGAGCCAAAGTTTGGAATATAAAGAGATGGGCACAAGTCAGGGCCTCAGGAAAAGGAACTCGACCAGGAAGCGGAAGCAAACCTGAACCAACTCCCAAGTTCCTTATTTTTTGTTCAGAGAGAAATCACCCGGTCTGGGCAGGAAACCTAGGTCGTTGCCATCAGCCTTCCTTAGCTTCCCTCCAAATCATTTATAGTCATTCCTAAGGCGGGGAATGGGGGAATAAAGAAGACTTGTCCAAGATAGGATCTTGCCCATCCTCTCTAAGCTGTCCTGGGCTTTCAGGACCAAGATCTCTATTTGAAAGAGTCAAACCAAGGCATTGAGGGTGGGGTGTCTTCACCGAGGCAACACTGAGTTTGTGAAGAGATTAGGAGCAGGGTCCAGGCCTCAGTCAATCAGTGGTATTTACTGAGCGCTTACTGTATGCACAGAACTGTATGTAAGCTCTTGGGAGAGTACAGTGTAACAGTTGGGAGGTATGTTTCCTCCCCACAATGAGCTTACAGTCTAGAGGGGGAAACAGACATTAATAGGGGACTGACATAGCCTCAGTCGGTCTTACAGCGGGTATGTATACTGACCGGGGACAGAGCCCAGGCGTCAGGGACGGACATTCAGCCAGTTAGGAGAGCTAGCTGTGGTCGTTGAATAGCTTCCTTCTTGCAAGAAGTGGGAGCATCTGTGCCTCCTGGTATGTAGCCACTATTATCTCTCTTACCTGCACCAACGCATGCTGGGGAAACTCCCCAGGGGCCCTGGAAGGCATCGGCATGGATTGTTAACTCCAGCCTGTTATCTTCTGCGCCAGACTCTCCCATCTGTGACGTTCCTAATGTTCCAGGAGCCTGGGATGGGATTCAGCCAGTAGCCGGGAATGAGGGGGCTCGACGGGAAAACCTACGTTACCAGTCCAGTTACCTCTTCTCAGGTCTGAGTGGTTTCTGTAGCCTTGGGACATTGATGTTTACTTGCGATTAGGGGAGAAAGGGAAGGAGAGGCTGGTCGTGAATAGGTTTACGTTTATCCGACTGTAGGTAGATTGCGGAAGACATCACCCATTTCTGCTGAGAGTGTCTCCTGCCTCCCCTCACAGAGCAGCAAACAGCCCCTGAACCCCATAAGGCAAAGCAAACTTTAGGTAGACATTCTCCCCAGATATGCCTCTAAGTCTGCTCCAGGGGTCCTGCCATCTGCGTGTCTGTCAGAGAGAAGCTCGGCCTTTCCGACTACCCGGTCTCTCCCGGCTTCCCACTGCCCCCTCACTGGGGCTCACCGGGCCAGTCCTCAGAGTCTAGGCAGACCGAGGCAGGGTGAATGGGGGAGCAGAGAGCCAGAAGGATTCTCGGGCATTTGTTGCCAATTTAGTTGGCTTCCTTGAAAATCAGGTAGACAACATTTTTAGTGTAGTGGAAATAGTATTTATTAGGCACCTACTGTGTGCATAATCCCAAACTAAGTGCTGGGAAAAAATGCACAGGGGAGAATTAGATGCAGTTCTTGGCCCCTGAAGGCCCGTGAACTCAACCTCACTATGGGGAAGGGGCAGGACACTGCATGGGCAGTGAGATGCAAGTTCCTCACTGTTCTTGGGGGTTGCTGGAGCGTGGCCTAGTGGATAGATCATAGGCCTGGAAGTCAGAAGGACCTGAATTCTAGTCCCAGTTTTGCCACTTATCTGTTGTGTGACCTTGGACAAGTCACTTCCTTCTCTGGGCCTCAGTTACCTCATCTGTAAAATGGGGTTTAAGACTGTGAGCCCCATGTCGGGCATGGACTCTGTCCAACTTGATTAGAACATATCTATAGTGACTGGCAAATAGTAAGTGCATAACAAGTACCATTTAAAAAAAAAAAGGGCCCAGTGACTTCTGGGCCCATGTTACTTTATATGCCAGCAGAGTGGCATCGTGGCACCACAGCGGCGGGCTTCAATGAGTGCCCCCATCTGGCCCAGCCTGAGGAAGCTGGAAATAAAGGGATCGAATGAGACAAGTTGGGTCCAAACCATCTCCGGGTCTTTGCCCCGGGTGAGCCGTTGTCTATTTGCAATGATCAGCGATGATGGTGATGTTGGTGACTTTCATGGGTGGATCATGCGAGACTTCCTGTTTGTTCTCCTGGCTTGGCCCAGGGAAAGGGGCTCCCTACCCCCTCTCCCACACACGTGATCTCATCACCCTGAGATTTGGCCTGCCCAGCAAAACTATTTAGGAAATCATTTCATCGAGGAGATATTAAGGTTGTAAGCTCTTCTAGGGCAAGAACCATGCTTTGCTCTTCCTTTGTAATTCCCCAAAGAGCCTAGTCCAGCTCTATTCACTGGGGAGATCAAAAAATAGTGACTAACTGTCACTCGCACTCCCTGTCTGCTGGCCGGAGAAGAAAAATCCCTTCCCATCAGTCTAAAGCTCTTTTGACTGTCACTATTTTCAGCAAACTCCATCTTGAGTCCTCGACTGTTTTCCATATCTGTAAATGTACATATGTTCATATCCATAAATTATTTATATTAATGTCTGCCTAGATTGTAAACTCATTGTGTTTTATTGTACTCTCCCAAACACTCAGTACAGTGCTCTGCACAAAGGAAGCACTCAGTAAAGCCCTACTCAAAGCTCACCTCCTCGAGGAGGCCTTCCCAGACTGAGCCCCCCTTTTCCTCTTCTCCTCCTCCCCTCCCCATCGCCCCGACTCCCTCCCTCTGCTCTACCCCTTCTCCCCGCCCCATTTTATTAATGGTGTGCATAGATCTATAATTCTATTTGTTTATATTGATGCTATTGATGCCTGTCTGTTTGTTTTGCTTTGTTGTCTGTCTCTCCCCTTCTAGACTGTGAGCCCGTTGTTGGGTAGGGATTGTCTCTGTTGCTGAATTGTACTTTCCAAGAGCTTAGTACAGTGCTCTGCACACAGTAAGCGCTCAATCAATATCATTGAATGAATGAACGAATGAGTAAATACCATTAATTTGTAGGTTCCAGGGAAAGGGAATTCCTTATAGAGGCTGTGATTTGTCATTGATAAGGTTTGGGCCCAAAGTGTGGGAGGCTAAGGAGTGAGAAATGGGGAATTCCAAAGCAGAAAATAAACCCTAAATCTAGTTCTTCCGAAGTACAGGACAGCGAATTAGAGGGGGAATTTCTCATTCCTAAAATCCATTCCAACAGTCAGTGCTCAAAGAATCTGATTCTAGTGGAAAATCGGAACCAAAATAAATTCCTGAGCGCCTATTGAAAACCACTTGGCAGCACCTCGAGTGTATCAACCATATGTAGTGTCAGTGTCTTTTCAGCCCTGGTTTATCATGTACTGATAGGCATCTAAATAATATACGTGGTACTGGGATTGGAAAATTCCAATTTCTGAATTCAGAAGCTCAAGTGGACTTCTATAAAATGGTGGCCTCAGTGCTGTGACTATAGGATTGTGTTTGCTAGGGGCCACAAAAGCCCAACAGGATTGGGGGTGCCATCTTGGCCCCCGTGTTCCTGTCACTCTATGGGTGTGACCGGGTGCCGGTGAGGGTGGTGTGGGATCGGATTGGGCGGAGAACACCCGAGCGAGCTGACTGGGGGTTACATAGGTTCCCGCTTCCCGGTTTACCGAGGCAAGCTGACCCTCCTCCCGCTTTTCTCTGCAGATTCGTGTGGATGGCCCCAAAGGGAGCGCCCTGCAGTATGAGACGGTGCAGGTGGTGGACCCCGGTCCCATCCTCCGAGACATGGCCTTCTCCAAGGACCACGAGCAGCTCTACATCATGTCTGAGCGGCAGGTAAGACCCCCAGAGAGCCTGGGGAGAGTCGAACACCAAAGGCACGTGGCTCGGTTCCCCTGAGCTTGATTTGGCAGCCTGTCGGTGACCCTTAACCCAACCAGCAGTTGAGCATTTGTCTGAATGCCAAGGAAAAAGTGGCGATGGCTTTATTCACTGAGTCTGGGGAGACTTTAAACTTAGCTGCAAGGATGGAATAAACTCAGAGCTTGTTAGCATTGAGAGAGGTGGCCGGTCTGGGACCACGCGAGAACACTTTTCATCCTTGAAGCATCTGACCACGTCCCTCTTTGAATCTCATTGACTGAACTGAAAATCCATCTCCCGGTTAAATTTTTGCAAAGTCAAGCCTCCTATCCAGGGACCCCCTGAGGGGCTTGAGAGGAATGGTTCAGGTCAAAGCCAACTGTGGAGGGACCCTGCCAATCTTCTGTAGAGGCACCAGGGGAACGGGTGATGTGTTTCTCCTGCCCGCCAGCCAGTACTTGTTGGTAGCGTGCCAGTCTCTTCTGCCACATCAACCCCCTGGGGAGAAGAATGCCATCTGCAGCGGTGTCACCCTGAAGCTCAGGGGCTTCCCCTTCTTCCAGACAAGCGGCTCTATAAAGGCCACTTGTGGACCAAATGAATGTAGAGGAATAGAGACCGCCCTTTGGGGACTGCTTCCCAAAGCCACCAAGGGCTTAAGTAGTAAGTGCTTCATAAGTAATATTATTATTATTACTATTATAATGTGGTTCTGCCCCTCCTGCCCACCTCTCTAGTCCCATCCTACTTCCATATCAATGCCAGAGTGACAGGAGCAAGAAGCAGCTCCCCTCCCCACCCCTTGCCCCTTCTGCTGGAGCTCCAAGGTTCTCAAGTTGACCGGGCTCACAGACCCCAGATTGTTCCCACCCGGTTTCCCCCCTCTCTGCAGCAGGGAAATGAATACCCCGTATTATGCCACCCACATGGTTTGTGCGTTGTGCCCGGCCGTCACACTCCCGCTCCCCTCCCGAGGATCTCTGATGACATCGTCTCTTGGTGGGGCTCCTCTGTCCACCAGCTGCCAGCCACACTGCAGCCCATTGTGGTCACCGGGGGAAGGGGCCTGCCTGGGAAGTGACCCGATGCTGGGTCTGGCGGGCTGGGCAGGATACTCCGGGAGTTGGGACTTGGGCTCGCGTTCTGACTCTCCTGCTCTCCGGCTGAGTGACCTTGGATGACGTTAGGCTCCTCTCTGGGCCTCAGTTTCCAGCTGTGGGAAAGAGGGAGAATGCCTCCCTCCCCATCCCTAGGTCTGAGAGGAGCAAGGGAGAGGATGAAGGGCATTCAGTGCCTCAGCGCTTAGTACAGTGCCTGGAACATAGTAAGCACTTAACAAAATACCATCATTATTATTATCTGAGCTCCCTGGAGATGTTACCAGATCCCTCTTTATCTGAAAACCTCACAATCATCATCTAATTAATATATACTAATATAGCGCTGCTTCTGGAGTCATTAAGCGTTCCCACCTGTTCAGAGCACAGTGCTCTAAAAGGCTGTCCAGAGATGGTCAGCTGTGAATGCAAGGGATTGCTGGTCCAGCCACAGCCAGCGGCAACAATCAAAAGCCCAGACCTAAGCCTAAACTACCAGAGTGAAGAATTAGCCTTAAATTGCAGCGGGAAAGGTTTCAGATAAGGTGTTCATACCACCACTGCCATTAGGCCGTGGAATGGGTGGAGTGGCTCGCATTTTGCAGGTGGAGGTGAGTCGCTAATCCCTCTGGTATGGGTTAGGTGTGGTCCTGCCTGTTTGGAGGCAGAGGAGGGACTAAACCCCCTCCAGCTGGGGATTGGGGCATCCCACCCATTGGAGAGAGAGAGAAGTAGGCAGGAACGGACAGAGAATGAAGGATGGTGAGAGCTGGATCATTTAGCTCTTCCCTTCTCCCCCAGCCACCTCTCCTGAACTGACTTGAACCCACCAGGCCGCCAGTGACCCCGGGATCTGGTTCCCGGACAAGGCTTGGATTCATTGGGCAGATCCAGTCCCTGTCCCTCGTGGGACTCATGGTCCAGGTGAGGAGAAGACCGAGAAAAGCAGTGAAAGCAGAGGATTTCCAAATCGATGGGATTTCAGTGCAGTCGACTGGATCACACTGATGGTCCATTCACTCCGGCGTTCTCTATCTGGCTGACAGAGGCACCAAAAGGTGCAAGTGATTCCTCCTCTGCTTGACACTTGCTAGGGAGAAACTGACCTTTAACCTCTACAGTACGTTTCTTAGCACTTAGTACACTGTACTGCGCACAGGGAGCTCTCGGCGAAACCTGGTGGTGGTGATGAGGAGGGAGGTGCTGAATAATATACCTAATTTTCCTCTTTGTTCTCAAATGCTTTGTGCTTTCATTCAATATGTTGTGTATGAGTTTCTCTCCCTTTCCCTCTCTTCCTTTCTCTCCCTTACCCCTTCTTCCCTCTGTTTTCTCCCCGTTTTTCTCTCTCTTCTCTGGTTTTCTCTTTCTCCCACTCCCCCCTTCCTTTCTCCCTCTCTTCCTTTTTCCTTTCCTTTCCTCCTCTCTCTCCCTTTCTGCCTTTCTTCCTCTCCTCCCTTTTATCTTTCTCCCTCTCTCCCCCCTGCCTTTCTCCCTGTCTTTCTCTTCCTCTCCACCTTTCTTCCTCACTTTCTCTCTTCCTCCCCTTATGTTTGTGTGTGTGTTTGTCAGCCTCCATCTCTCTTTGTACTTGTAACTTGTGTATGTGTGTTTGTGTGTATTTACTGAAACTCCAGTAACCCCAGGGGAGTATGTATACACACTGAAATCGCTGTGATAAAAACCTGCCAAACTGATGGGAGGGGAGTGTGAGAGAATGTCAGAGAGACAGACAGATAAATAAGGTGATGATTTAACCCAACCAATACAGTTCTGCCCCGGGCCCTGGAGCGCCACCTCTTCCTGAGAAAGACAGTTGCACCCCTCTCCCCACCCTACCCTCCCTTTCTCTGCTCCCACTCCCGCCATCCCTTTGCGATGACCCAGGTGAAATGGCAAGTTCCAGGGTAACTCATGGCACCTCTGCCGCCTTCACACCAGTTTCCTTACTGGAGGCACAGTGATTTTAAACACTTGTTTCTGCCTTGAAGATGAGAGGATCGTGACGGTATCCAAATCAACGGCTCCACCTTCCTCCTCTCTGATTCCCAAAGCTGCGGTCTGACATCCACAGACCGAGGGAGGTTTCCAGGGCGTGTCAGCGAGGCAGAGCCATGGCAGCACAGAGGGAGAATATGCCCGACACTCCGGGGTTGAAGCTGTCTGCAAGGGAGGTGGAAGCGGGATGGGTTCCGGCGGGCAGGTGGGGAGGCCACACTCCCAGCTCGCAGGAGAAGCAGGAGAAGCAGGAGCAGAGAGACGAGGAGCCGGGTTGGAAATCGAACCCCACCAGCCATCCCCAAACCAAGGGCCCGTTCTGGGATACAGAAGGTTTGAAGCATCAATGGGTCTCGGCACTGGAGGCTGGCAGAGTGAGACCCCTGTGGCCTGCCCAGCTTGGCCACGGCTGGAGAAGGATGGTTCTTGACCTCTTGGCCACTCTCTCCTTAGTCGCCTCCCACCCCTTCCTCCACCTCATGCCTTGGAGGAAGAGCAGAATATTGCTGCTGTAGCTCCTTATTGCTGAGAGGCAGGGGCCCACCTCGACAGATAGGGCATATTCCACTGATGGGCATTCCCCATCCCCCACAGCTCCAGTGGGGACCAGACTGCACAGAAGGCCACTTGTTGATCATGACCATTTGCACTTTCAGAATAAAGCCAGTTCCAGAAGACAACTGAGTCACCTTGAAACAGTTCCAGGGAAGATTTTTCTTACTAATTCTTCTCCCTGCACTGGAATGGATTGTCAGTGGCCTTGAGAAGGACTAGATTGACCAGAAAGAGCTGCTGCAGGGGAAAGAGGGCAGCCTATTAAGGGTGACATACATAGATACTGGCTTTCCCTCTTACAGGAGTTTGGTGGCTGGTCTAGAAAGCTGTGTGGCCTCTCTGCCCCGCCCTCTGCCAGCCAGCCAGCCATGAGCCTGAGGAAATGCCAGGAGGAGGGAAGAAAGAGGAGGATAAGAGGTTTGGTGAAGTAAAGGCAAAGGGGAAAGCAAGGAAATCCAGGAGGGGCCGGCCGCCTGCTAACCCTGAACTCCATTAAGCATCTGTCATGCAGCAATTGATCTGACAGTCAGAGCTCCTCCTTGCAGCTTGGCAGCAGCTGGACCGGATAGTTTCACATGGTGCCATTTTAAAGCCAACCACCTGTAATAGTCCACTTAGCTCCAGGGGTTAACCCCTGGAGGGTGACAGGAGCGGGGCTCTAGGCTGCTGCCCCTGCCCCAGGAAGCCTTCCCAAGGTCAGAGAGGATCAGGAGCATCCATAGCCTTGAGGTCAGGAGCCCAGAGAAGCAGTTTTGCCTAGTGGATAGAGCATAAGCTTGGGAGTCAGAGGACCTAGGTTCGGTTTCTGACTTCCAGTTGCCTGCTGTGTGACCTTGATCTTCTGTGGGCCTTAACTGTAAAATGGGGATTAAATAACTGGTGCCCCTCCTACTAAGACTGTGAACCCTATGGTGGACAGGGACTGTGTCCAACCTGATTGACTTGTATCTACCCCAGTGCTTAGAACATTTGTTGACTCATAGCAAGCATTTACCAAATAATAGCAGTGATGATAAGTAATAATGTTAGTATCCATCTAGCTGCTGCTGGATGCCCCCTCCCACTTTTTGGTTAACTGTGGATAAAATTCAGGGTGGCGAGCTGCCCCAGGACTTCCTAGGGAGTCTGCCAGTCCAGCTGAGATGCCATCCCTGTCCCTCCGTCCCCCATTCTTCGAGCAGCAGGGTGCTAGGGTGGTGGGACGGGGGTGGGAATCAGGACACATGGATTCTCTTTCTGGGTCTTCCCCGGTTCATCTGCATGACCTGGGTAAGTCACTGCTCCATCCTCTGCTGTGGTTTCACCATTGGGAAAAAGGGAGAATAAAACCAACCAACCAACAATGCTTTTGAGCGTGTAAATGGTTGTCAGTTATATAGCTGCTAGTTATTCCGGGACAAAATACTGAGTACATCAGTACTTGGTCCAGACTAAAGCCATTTCCTGGGAAAAAGACCTCTCAACTTAGGATCATGACAAGGAATCCATCTCTGCTAACGGCAGGGTCTGTGCCCTGGAGACCCCTTTCTGTGTTTGAGTTCTGGCCCATCTTATGTCCTAGGTTAAATTACCCCCAACTTCTCTTGGTCTTCTATTAGAGTATAAGCTCCTTACGGGCAGGAATAGGTCTCATGCCTCTGTGGTAGTTTTCCAAACTCTCCTAGTGGTAGCGGGTTAGGAAAAATAACACCTATGGACACGTATCCCAAGGACTGTGGCTTAGTGGGAAGGGCATGGTACTGTGAGCCGGGAGCCAGGTTCTAGTCTCACCTCTGCCATTGACCTGCTCTGTAGCCTTGGACGAGTCACTTAATCCCTTTGGGCCTCAGTTTCCCCTTCTATAAAATGGGAATAAACTACCTTCTCTCCCCATGTCTCAGATTATGAACCCTGTGTGGGAACAGGGACCGTGTCTGATCTGGTTACCTTGGCTCTATCTTAGTTTTTTTTGTTGCTTGTTTATTTTGGGGGTTTTTGTTAGTGCTTTCTATGTGTCAAACACTGTTCTAAGTGCTGTGGTAGATTCAAGTTGATCGGTTTAGGCACCGTCCGTGTCCCACATGTGGGCTCACAGTCTAAGTAGGAGAGAGAACAAGGATTGAATCCCCATTTTTCAGATGAGGTAACTTAGACACAGAGAAGATAAGTGACTTGCCCAAGATCACACAGCAAGCAATTGACAGAACCGGGGTTAAAACCAGGTCTTCAGATTCCCAGGCCCATACTCTTTCCACTAGGCCATGTTGCTTCTCCCCTAGTACTTAGCATAGTAAACACTTAATGGATACCATAACAACTAATGATTTAATTTGTAGATGAGAAGGTTGATTGTGGGGAGGCGCTTAGTCAAGTTCTGCCAGACTATGAAGAGAGGATATGAATCAACTGTTCTCTACCTCCCCTGAAACAGAAAAAGAGGAAATGAGCTTTCATTTCAAGCAGAAGGGAGTGATGATAGCTAAATGGAATTTCTGATTCTGAGACCTGGGAAACTTTTTCTTTCCCAGGAACCCTTAACACCTTTAAGTGTGAGAGTGTTTAGGTACCAACTTGTCTGGAGACAGTGGGATGGACTAGAAGACCTCTTCTGAACCCTATCAGCCGTGGGATTCTGTGATTCTACATCATCACAGCATCTTGGGCCCATCGAGTCATCTGGTGGTGCCTAGGGGCTTCAGTGGGTTGCATTTATCAAATTATTTCCTCCCTTCTCTCTCCTGTCACCCTCCTCTCCTTTCCCCTCCCCTTATCCAGTCACCCACTGCTCCAGGACCAAATTCTGGTAACCTTGGCCATCATGGCAACCATTCCTTCCTTTTATTTTTTTAATGGTATTTGTTAAGCGCTAACTCTGTTCCAGGTGTAAGCATTAAGTGCTGGGGTAGATACAAGCTAATTAGGTTGGAGCCAGTCCATGTCCCACATGAGACTCACTGTCTTAATCCCCATTTTACAGATGGGATAACTGAAGCATAGAGAAGCAAAGTGACTTGCCTAAGGTCACATGGCAGACAAGTGGCAGAGTCAAGATTAGAACTCAGGCCCTTCTGATGCCCAGACCCGTGTTCTACCCAGTAGGCCATACTGCTTCTACTGCTCTTCATAGAAGCATCCAGAACTGTACTCTGGAGGATACCATCTATTTTTCCTGGGGAGAAGGCAGGGATGGGAGCCCCTGTGCAGCTTCCTCCCCACAAATGAGATTCATTTAGTAAGGGCCATCTGGAGACCTGTGTCCCAGAAAGGTGAGACTGAGGCCCAGAGTCTCGTCATCCCTGAACCCCACCCCAAATTCACCCCCAGCCCTGGAGCACCCTGACCCTCAAGTCAGGAGACTGGGACCCTAATCCTCGGGCAAGTCACTCAGTCGCTCTAGGTCTCACATCCTCCATCTGTAAAATGAGGGTAGCGATCCCCAGGCAGACCTCTCCCTCATCCTCACTGGGATTTACCCGTTCAGGTCCTTCTCCTCCTGCCCACCCCTCTCCCTGACCCCCAAATAAAAATTATGGTATTAAGTTCTTATTATGTGCCAAGCCCTGTTTTACGCCCTGGGGTAGAATCAGGGTAATCAGGTTGTCCCATGTAGGGCTCACAGTCTCAATCCCCATTTTATAGATGAGGTATCTGAGGCCCAGAGAAGTGAATTGACTTGCCCAAGTGACTGCTTCCTTCCCTCCAAATGACAGCGCTCATTGCAGTCTAATGGGAGTGCAGAATTCAGAAAGTCTTGGTTCTTTCCAATTGAAAAAATCATTTGGGCAGTTGCATTCAGTAGGGTCAAGAAGTGGTCAGTGACTCATAAGAGAGGTGACCTAGGGTGGACCCCGTGTTAGGTAACCGCGTCCTTAGGTCCCTAGCATAGCTTCCGTATTAGGTAACGATGGGTTGTCACTGCTCCAGGGAGAGGTTGTCCTGTTTTTCAACACTGTTGATGGCTTATTGAGTGCCTGGAGGGCTTGCTATTGAACACCCAGGACATGAAAGGTTACAGGAACGCAAGCTGTTGAGCAGTAAAACATCCCCATAAGCACTCCTGGCTTCCACTGGCTCGTAACCTTCTCAAAATGTGTCCTTTGGGATTGAGGGGGGGTTCCCTGTTTGGATGGAGGCCAAAGGTCAGGGTTCTTTTGGTAGGGCGCTGGTAGTGTGTATGTGAGAGAGAGTGTGCATTTCACAAGTTTGTTCATATGTTTGGTTTGCTCTGCTCAGATGTCCCAGTCCCCAAGATTCTTTTGCACCAGTCACTGAAAAGTCACCTTTCAGCCCTGCCAGGAGTTCACATTCTCTAGGGAACTTCCAGTAACAGAAAATTGAGGAGAAAACCAAATTGATCCCAAGAAGCTAGTTCTAAACGAGACAGCAGAGCTCCGCACAGGTACTAACCCCTAGCGGCAAGGTTCTAGTTCAGTTTTACCTGGGTGGTTGTGAGAGCAAGATGCAGTTTTTGTTCATGCGATCTCCCTTGCACCAGAGATTCCCATTGTCTCCCCACTTTTTTCTATATATTTCCTGTCCACCCCACTTTGATTCTCTCCCCTCTTCCTGCCCTCCCACCCTCAACTCATCTCACATTTTTTGTGTCCCTCTGGCCACTCTCCCTCCTCCCTCCATTTTCTCTTCCCCAAGAAACTTGTAATTGGAGCACGGCAGCCTGGAGTGGCCCCAGCCTTCTCCCCCATACGGGAGCTGGCTCTGTCGGGCTGCCACTTCCAGGTGGGCAGCACGTGGGCGTGAGTGCCAGGGTGAGAGCGAACCCACCTGGATCGTAGGGATCACTACCCTCCTTCCCAACCCCATCGCAGACCCCCTGGCTTTTCCATGTCATCTGATAGTCCATTTTTTCTTGGTTATATCAACGCTCGGCATGAGCCCCTCGACCCCAGCATCACTCAGCAGTCTCTTTTCTGCTAAAGAAGCCTCCAGCTCAGACTGCTGACCCCACTTAAGAGGGGTGGGGGAGAGGAAAGAGAGAGAGAGAGAAAGTGAGATTCCAAATGCCAAATTCAGCTGCATTTAAGGTGTATGCTGAGGGGAGAAAATCTAATTATGGCCTTTCTGAAGAGCTGGACGTGGGTGGATACACCCCTTAAAGGAGCCAGAGTCCACCCTCCTCTCCAGCAATGCTTCTCTTGGCCGTCTCTCCCCAAGCACTTGCTGCCCTTAAGATCCTTGCCTCGGGCCATTAGCGAAGAGGCTGGTCATTATGAACTGTTTGGCATTGACTGATGGCATCAGGCTCTCTTGGCTGCGCATGGGTTGCCTGGCAGAGTCTGGTCGTCCTCTGGAATTTGGAGTTTATTCCTCCATGAAAACAGAGAAATAAATTAATGAACAGAGGGGCCCTCAAGGGCCGGCGCCCCCAGGACCCCAACTTGAAAGACTTTCGGCAGGTAACGGATCTGGGCATTGGTGTGACCTTCTCTTTCAGGAGGGTAGCTCCCTTGAGGAGTCAAGTGGCTGGCATTAGCTAGGTGGCAAGTACAGGGACATGAACACCGTCGGATCTGGGGCAAGTGATTCTTGAGGATTGAGTGATTTCTTCAAAATGCCGAGTGGGGCCGGGGGCAGGCTGAGTGAGGGCAGAGACACCCTCCCCACCAAAACCTTCGAGGGTTTGCACACTTTGGATGAGGTGGCAGAGAAGGTGGCAAGAGGAAGCTCCACAGAGAAAAGGCCTTCCGATGTTGTCATTCCGTCCACATCTCTCCTCTCCTCCAAACCCTCCACAGCCTTTTATCAAACAATCACTCCTTACCACAGACTTCAACATTTTCTTCCAGCACAGGCATCTTGCCTTTCTGCCCCCTTCACCCATTGCTCCCCAGCTCGTTCTCTTCTTTTCTCTGATCTTTTACCTGTACCGTGTTCTCAACTCTCCCGCCTCTGCCCCCTCCCTCATGCTGGTCTCTCGGCTTGGAACCCCCTCCTTCCCTCTCTCCCCAAATCTGACAGACAACTGCTCTCCACACATTCGAAGCCCTCCTAAAATCTCACCTCCTCCAGCAACTCATCCCCAGTTAATTCCCAGCACTCTGTCATAGGAACCCCTCAGCCATGTCTAGCACATATGAACTTATTTCTACCCATCCTCCGCACTTGTGTATAGATGTTTAGTCAAATGGATAATCAATTCTCTTTCTTAATTTTGGTACTTGTTATGTGCTTACTATATGCCAAGTACTGTTCTAAACACTGGGGTAGATACAAATTTATCAGGTTGGACAGTGTACCTGTTCCACACAACAGTCTAAGTAGGAGGGATTAGGATTTAATCCCCATTTTACAGTGAATTAGCTGAGGGACAGAGAAGTGAAGGGACTTGCTCAAGGTGGTATAGCAGACATGTGGCAGAGCTGGGATTAGAACCCTGGTCCTCCGACTCTCAGGTCCGTGCTCTTTTCACTCTGCTACGCTGCTTCTCTTGACAACTCTTTGGTAAATATTTTTTGCCTGTCACCCTCCATTCCAGGAAAAGCTCCTGGCAGGCAAAGGATCAATCAGTCATATTTATTGAGCACTCACTGTGTGCAGACCACTATTCTAAGGGCTGTATCACTGGTTTATTAGGTAGAGAAGCAGTGTGGCTCAGTGGAAAGAGCACGGGTTTAGGAGTCGGGTCATGGGTTCTAATCCCGACTCCACCCCCTGTCAACTGTGTGACTTTGGGTAAATCACTTAACTTCTCTATGCCTCAGTTACCTCATCTGTAAAATGGGGATTAAGGCGTGAGCCTCAGATGGGGCAAACAGATTACCCTGTATCTACCCCAGTGCTTTGAACAGTGCTCGGCACATAGCAAGCACTTACCAAATACCAACATTATTATTATTATTATTGTTATTATTATTATTATTCTTGTTATCATTACTTCCCAAGCACTACATACAGTCCATTGCACCAAGGGGGTGCTCAGTAAATACCCCCGCTACTACTTACACAAACCCCAGGAGGGCAGGGTTCTTCCCCTCCAGAAGGCATAGCTCTCATTAATTCCCCCACCTTCCCAGTCATGCATCTCTTTCTTTATGTGCTACTGATTTCTTTATCCCCTTCATTTATCACTGACAAAGTAGTCTTGTATTCTTTTAACTATCAATCATATTAATTATGTGCTTACTGTGTGCAGAGAACTGTACTAAGTACTTGGGAGTCTCCAGTATAACAGAGTTGGTAGACACGTTACCGACCCAAAACAAGCTTAGAGGGAAACTAGATGAAACTGTTTTTTTATCCCTTAAGGCTGTCTCCCCGATCCAAATGCAAGCTGCTCAAGGAGAGGGATCCTGTCTAATTCTTCCGCTGAGTGCTCCCAAATGCCCCATTCAGTGCTCTGCTCACAGTAGATGCTCAGTCCCCTCCGGTGATAATCGTGGTGATGGTGCTCCCTACCCCTGGTTTCTCGTGTCTCATGGGCTGGGGATTATGGCCCCCCCAAGAGACCATGTTACCAAATCACCCTGTTAAGGAACAGATGCAGTCTGTGAAATTTTTCCCGACTATCATTATGTTGGAAATATGTGTGTTCTTTCTTTCCTGGTTAAGGCCTGCAGCATGGACTGAAAGACCAGGAAATAAAGCAAAAAGAGAAACAAACATACAAAAAAACCCAAACGCAGTCAAGATAAGGATGATAATCTCATGTGACATGAGCATTTATATAGCTGCTCTCTCCGTGATGAGTTCATACAACAGCTCAGCATCTCCCATAGGTGCCAATATATAAATCAGTAAATGCTATTATCTGCTGACCAGTGAAATAGAGCAAACCCCCAACCCAGCCAACTCATTTCAGGAGCAGGCGGCTGCCACGTTTCCAGGGTGGAAATGATTTCAGGATGTCACTCCTTCCCTCCGGGTGGGTGGGGAAAGGGAGGGATGGAGGGAGAAGGAATTCTTCAAGTGTTAATTACTTCCAACTGTCATCCTCAAAAGCAAAGATATGGCTGGGATGGTGGAAGGGTGGAAAACCAATGCTTAAGTGTCCCTTAATATCCGATATTCCCTGATATCTGTTCACCATCATTTGAAGACCCTCTACCCATCAGCTAAATTAGCTGGTGAAGGGTTCCACAAAGTACTTAAAGACAAGGGCTTTGCTAGTCTTCCCTGATCCAGAGACCCCTTCCCACATAGAGAACCCACATTCCTCCATCGGGATTATGATTTTGGGGTTGGAGGTGACCATGAGACCGGACATTCATAAACTCCTCGTGGGCGGGGAACAGGTCTATCAACTCTGTTTTACACTAATCTCTCAAGGATTTAGCACACAGTAAATACCATTGATTGATTTATTCATGATTACAGGGTTGTGTGGCGGGTTGACATGTAGCCACCTAAAGTTGGGCTTGTTAGGATGGATGATGGCCTCCGGTTTATTTTTACTCTTGATAGGCTGAATTTGTGGGAATACTTGGAGAGTGGGATGGATGATGGCCTCTGGTTTATTTTTACTCTTGATAGGCTGAATTTGTGGGAATACTTGGAGAGTGGGGAGGAATAAATCCTTAAAGTTTGCTTCTGGCTGACCACTGGACCAAAGTCCAAGCAGGGGTGGGAGCAGGGTCTGGCTGACACAGGGCAGGCCCACTTTCAGCCCCTTTGGCAGGGCCCACTGAGATGCCAGACGCTGCTGTTTGTGTTGGCTTTTGACCCACTCTGCAAGCATCAGAGGCTCGTCCTGACACATGCCTGTAGGAGCCAAAAGAATGCCCGACTTCCTCACTTCTGGGAATCACTGTAGCTCCGAAATGGCCCTTTGTCTGAGCAGCTTTTTGTCAGCAAGTCAGGTTCTGTAGAGGCAAACTGAGAGAAGCAGGTGGACTAGGGTAAAGGAAGATGCTGGCACTGCCCTTGAAAGCCTTCAGTTCAAAGGCCTTTCTTTTCAGCCAGGAGCAGAGAGTCAAAAATTCAGTGCTTGGAGTGCAAACCCCCAATGCACTGTAAAGACAGACCCCTCTCCCTGTACCTCATAGAGACCCTAGGAATATAAGCAGCAGTGTCAGCTCGGGGGAGTGATGGTTTCATGCACAGAAGGCCTGTCACAAAATGTCTCCCTCTAAATGGAGGTCAGGGCAAGCTGACTGTCTGAATGCCATAAAGAGGCTTTCTCGTTAATTAGAACGCTTTAACCTCATGTCATAGTCACTTCTTAAAGAAAAAAAATGGAAAGGAGAGGGAGCCTCCATCTTTCCGATCGATATCCTTTACCGTTTCCTAGGGTGGGTTTAACCCCATCTACCTTACTCTGGATTGACAAGACTAATTATCACCTCTTCCCACACCTCTCAATGTCCACTGGTGCTCTATGGATCCCGTTGGCTCCAGGGACCACAGGATGAGTCAAACAGGATTGGGAGAGAAGGAAGGGATTATATGCTGCCTCTGGCTCCAGCCAGACCCCATAGGTAGCTAGGTGGCTGTGGACCCTCCTTTCGCACAGGCCTGTATGAATAAGGCATTCAATGGTCTGGAGCAGAGAGAGAAGAGTCAGGATGGGCTTCATGGGGACAGGGAAGGAGTGGATGGTTCTTGGCTCCCTTACAGGCTTAAAATGCTACAGTTGAGCAGCACCGCGGTCAGTTCCTGTGTTTTGCAGATGCCTCCAATAGATAATCCAAAAGAAATCTGCTTCTGGTTCTCGCCCTCTGATGCTGGACCTGGTCTAGCTTCACCCAAAGTAGTTGCGCACTATTTGGAAACAGACTGATGTATTTCATCCGGCGTTCAAGTCCTCCTCCCCATAACAGCCTCCTTACTGGCCTCCCCGCTTCAGTCTCTTCTACGTACCCCTGCGCGCCCTATCCTTTTCAAATGCGGTTTGGAAGTCATCCCCATCCCTCCTCAAAAGCCTCCACTGGTTCCACATTTCTTTTCAGATAAAATGAAATATATCTTAGTCTTGGGTTTCAAGGCTGTTCAGCAGCTGCTTCCCTTTTACCTACCCACTTTATTCTCCTGCTTCTCCCCAGCTCACATTCTTCACTCCTCTCAAGCCTCCCTGAGTCCTGCTCACAACTCTGCTTTCCATTACTCACATCTTCCTCCTTGCATGGGGAAAATTCTCCAAGCTCCATGAATGCTGCTGCTCTTGAAGATGGTGATGATGGTGGTCGTGGTGGTGATGATCCACTGATCCACTCAGGGCATCACTTGTCTTTAGGCAAACTCCAGAGAGTTTGAGGCATCTGGGCTTCCAGAGCCATTCAGACATCCATCCCCAAGGACAGGATCCCTATCCCCACACACCCACAGACCCTCCCCAGGGACCATTGATTCCTTGGTTCCAGAACAGTCTCCCTTAGGTCCATTAGACAGAGGCCCCTGCCTAGGGATCTTGAGCTGGCCCCTTCCTTCTCCTCATCCCCTTCCACACTCTCCTCTAGCTCTCTCTTATCTCCTTCCCCTCTGCAGTCCAGAGAAGAAACAGGGGCCGTCCTTACTGTGACAGACTTCTCCCTTCCCGATTTCTTGGATTATCATAAAGGAAACCAGCCTGTGGGCAGCATGCTAGAGGCATTTGACTGGAATCGAAGACCTCTTTCATCCCAGGCCCATCCCACACACCCAAAGAGCTTTTTTCTCTGCTAGCACTTTGGGGGAATGAATAGGGGTAGACTGTCAAAACCCCATCCTCTCTGAAAGGTCGACATATCTATCTGAATTTTAAGCAATAGACCCTGCTGTCTGGGCTTCTGATGTCATTCCATCTTTCACCCTAATGAAACTGCCAGGCAATTTGGTACTGTGGGAGCAACAGAACCTCCCCAGCACCATCAGGGAGCAGATTGGACCATTCGCTTCTTGCTGGCCACTCTCGGTCTCCAATTTCTGGAATATATAAATATATTTTAGTACAGCATCTACAGATGTGTCCATCCGCCCAGTCATTTATTTGGCGCCTGTCACTGCCGAACCTGTAACTTGAGGAGTGACACGCAGAGCCATTTTTCTTGAAAGAAACCCGTGAGGGGAGCAGCCGACAAACTTGGGCCAGACCTCAGCGTGGAGCGTGGGAATTAATATGCGCGTATTTTGTGGATAAGTAAAGGAGAGCCATAGGTGGGAGTGTATCTGTGTCTGTGTGTTCAGATCTCTCTCCATGGAATGCCTTCTCTTCAAATAAGCATTTAGGGAGATGAGTTTGGCACCTGGGGAAGCGGAATGGATTCTGAACCTGCTGCAGGTCTCAATTATTCCTTTCAGTCCCTTAAGCACGCTCCTTCGGTTCCTGTGACGATGGGGGCCGGGCACACAGCTCCTTTCATGTCTTCCCGAGCAGTTATTGTTGACCTCCGCAGGGCTCACTATTTACCCTCCTCCTCTTTCTCCTCCTCCTCCTTCCCTCCCTTCCTCCATCCTTCCTCCTCCCTCCCCTACTCTGCTGATCAAAATATCAGGCTACCAGCAGCATCTCTGGGCCATTCAAACCTAACATCTGCAAGACGGTGCTGCTCGCTCAGAAAGACACGACTTCAGCAGGGGGGGATGGTGGTTTGGTGAATCTAGCAGGAGAAAGGGGACAAGGACACCTGTGACTGAGGTGGGGGGCCAGGGGTCTACGAGGATGGGGCCCTCCTCTGTAGGACTCCCAAGCCCAGGGAGGAGTGGGAAAACTATGGGAGCTTCATCCTTTCCTTCCAGCTTCCGCTGAGGGGGATCGACTGTAGCCCTGTAGCAACACGGCTCCTCACTAGCCAAACCCACCTAAGCCACAGGATGCTCCTGACAAGCCCAAGATGTCTTCCGGTCATGCCTTTCTGGCTAGAGCAAGGAAGCTGGAGGGCTGAAATTGAAACAAGAGTCTGGGGGGAGCACCAAGGAAAGAGTGGAAGAGGGGGAGCTGGATGCCTGTACATTTCAGACTTATCCTTTAGTCTCTCTTGGCAAAAAATCAGCAGAGGCCGAATGGGGTACAGGACCATCCAACCCTCTTGGAGCCTTCAGGGAGACAAGTGGCGTGACCTACAGGAAGAATCCTTCCCCAGCATTCCCTGAGGAGGCCAGGGGGAAATCCTGACAAGGTGGGAAACTCCACCTCCCACTCTCCAGCCTGGCCTGGCCACTGGACTTTGGCCCCATGGAGCGGCAGGGACTGGGCGAGTTCATAAATTATCCTCACAGTCTATTGCATTTTTAATCAGGGTTGAGCACCGCGATCTCTAATGGCTCATGCTTATGGGTCCGAGCCTCGAGAATTTATCTTGTTTTAATTATATTAGAAAGCAGTGATATTCAATTAGCCAACTAATCAAGCGAACCAATCGATACCTCGCGTGGCAGGATCGTCTGTCGCCCCGGCTCCCGCCCACCCACGCGTGCTCTGTGATGGTTAGGCCTGGGAGGCTTAACCCTTCCCGAGCCAATTACGGGTGCTGGACCAGCCAGCTGGCCACTGGGAGTGGACAGGAAGGGGTGTTGGGAGCCAGAAAACAAAGATCCGTGCCCAGGCAAATTAGGAAGGGACCCATCAGGATTTTTTTTAAGCGGATTTCAGAAGAGGTCTGATTTCTCCATTGTCCACTTCTGCACCTCCCATCATGGGGCAAGTGTGGTCTCATCCGTCCTCCTGGGCCCCTCGAGGGATAAGGAGCAAATAGGCATCTTTTCCCAGAGTCAGTCAATCAATCAGTGGTATTTATCAAGTGCTTACTATGTGCAGAGCACTGTACTAAGTGATTGGGAAAGTACAATACAATTGAGTTGGTAGACAAGCTCTCTTCCCACAAAAGAGCTTTCAGTCGACAGCTTAGTCGCCCAGTGTGAGTCCCTGGAACCAGGGAGCCTCGTGGGACAGTGGAAAAAGTATCAGAAAATCAGAGTCACTGACTTCTGATAATAATAATAATAATTATGGTATCTGTTAAGCGCTTACTATTTGCCAAGCACTGTTCTAAGCCCTGGAGTAGATACAGGGTAATCAGGTTGTCCCACGTGGGGCTCACATATGCTGATGCTCGCTCCACCCCCGAATTGGGTACAGAAAAAAGACAGGAAATTCAGGGATGTCTCCCTCTTCTCTCTGTTGTCCAGGTAGCAGTGAAAGTCAGAGGCAGGTGGGAGGCTTTAAAGGTCTAGGTTCTCGCTGAGCGTTGGAGTTCTGAGGGCAGAATAGGGGTACCCTCAGTGCTGGCGATGCACTTCCACAGGCTTGTCTGTGGATCAAGCAAGAATACAGGCCTGGGAATCGGAAGGACCTGAATTGTAATCCCAGCTCTGACACTTGTCTGTTGTGTGACCTTGGGCATGTCATTTAACTTCTCTGTGCCTCACTTTCCTCATCTGTAAAATGGAGATAAGGTTTATAAGCCCCATACGGGACATGGACTGTGTCCAACCTGATTAGCAGATATCTACCCCCAGCACTTAGTACAGTGCCTGGCATATAGTAAACGTCTAACAAATACCATTAAAAAAGTTGTATTTATTGAATGCTTACTATGTGCAGAGCACTGTACTAAGCACTTGTGAGAGTACAAGATAACAGTTGGTGGACACACTCCCTGCCCAAAAGGAGCTTACAGTCTAGAGGGGCCCCTCTCTCTCCTTCATTCTCTCTGCCTCAATGTCTCTCTTTCCCATTTTCTCTCCTTCTCTCTTGCACCTGGTCTCTTGCAGGCTGGCTCTCTGTCCAACACCCAGACCTATCTCCAAGTCGTATCTGGACCCAGCTAACGAAATGTTGCTTCAGCGGGGCCTGATTCAATCAGACCCCGCACTCTAAATCTTTCCCGAGTTCTAAATCTGAACTCAAGCTCCTCAGGTGGCAGGGTTGGAAGCATTTCTTACAGAGATATGTTTAAGGAAATAAAGAAAATCCAGAGACCCTCATTAAGTTTCCCAACATTTGATGAGTTCCAATTCATTAAGTCTTTCCCAGGCTAGTTAATTTAATAAGAGTGAATGGGGCCCTAATGCAAGACAACAATCAGTAATTTGGAGGGGGAAGAAAAAAAAAAAGAAAGGCAATCATTACCCAGTACAGTGTTTAACCCAAAGACCCAAGGAATTTTTGACTTCAGGGGAACTTAAAAAAAAGGGGCTGGAGATTTCTAATGCTTACAGGCTCCAAATGGGATTTGCAGAGCCAGGAAGGCAGATAGGGCTCCTGCAATTAATTACTCGTGCAGCAATTAAAAGGGAATTCAAATGGAAGTCTGTTGGTCCCTAAAGCTGGATGTTCTTTGGTTTCCACTCACTAGGAAGGTCTCCTTATTGGCATCTAACATTTGCTGGGCTCCCAGCATGCTCTAGGCCAGCATTCATCCTCCAGAGCTTTCTTTGGTGCTCTGCACATAGTAAGCGCTGAACAAATACCAACATTATTATTATTATTATTATCATTATTTGGTCAGGAGACCTTCCTGGGCTGCCTCCTGAGTCCAGCCTCCCTGCCTCCTCAACCCCAGCCCAGCTGGGGTGATTGTTCCAGGCCTCTGGGCAGCAGCCAGCTCCCGGCAAGTCAGGGGCCAGGAGTCGGAAGGCCCAGCCTGTGGTCATCTGGGCCCCTTGTGGCTTTCCCTCCTTCATTCTTTTAGCCACTCAACTGCTTCAACTTCTTTAGCACACATTGCTCAGAGGGTCAGATGTGACCACTGTCTCCCCTCCCCTCACTCTTTCACTCCTCCACCTCACCCCTTTCTCTTCCTTTCCCCTTCTCCCCCTACCCCCATTTATCCCCTAGAGCCAAGACTAGGTAAATAGCAAGGGATGGGGCCTAGCTGGTGATGGGCTTTTACCCTGCACTGGATTATAATGTCCTCGAGAGACCCTGTAGTTCAGCCCAAACTCACTCCAGCCTTCAGAACTGCTCACCTTCCTAGGCACCTTGCCCACCAGGCTCTTTCCTGAGTACCTCCTAGCTTCTATGGCCCAGGCTGGGGGGGCCATTACCCTGGCAACACTGCAGCGACCACTGGGCCTCCCCTGAGCCGCCTGCCTGCAGTGCAATCCTGGATAAATCACTTAACTTCTCTGGGCCTCAGTTTCTTCATCAGTAAAATAGGGATTCCATACCTAGTCTCCCTTCTACTTAGACTGGAAGCCCCATGTGGACATGACTGTGTCCAGCATGGTTGTCGTGTATCAGCTCCAGCTCTTAGCACCATGTTTGCCCCATATTAGCAGCGTGGCTCAGTGGAAAAGAGCCCGGGCTTGGGAATCAGAAGTCATGTGTTCGAATCCCAGCTCTGCCACTTGGCAGCTGTGTGACTGGGCAAGTCACTTGACTTCTCTGTGCCTCAGTTACCACATCTGTAAATTGGGGATTAACTGTGAGCCTCACGTGGGACAGCCTGATTACCCTGTATCTACCCAGCACGTAGAACAGTGATCTGCACATAGTAAGCGCTTAACAAATACCAACATTATTATTATGCTGATTATTAGGTAGATTCTTCCTCATACCAACTTGGAAGCAAGTGATCCCCTGACAGTGCCCGGGAAAAATCTGGGTAGGCATCAGAAGAGGGCATTACCCCCTTTGAATCTGAGTTATTTGTGCTTAGGTGGTTTGCACCATTTATGCAGACAGGTTGGTGTGTTCCTGCTACTTAGGGGTCTGCCTACCCCAGTCTCGTGTTCCCTATGTCACTTCTCCATCCCAGAGCTATAGCAGCATCTTGTGTTCTCTGTCATCCTCATAAGGTGGGCTTTTCAGGAAGGGATTTCTCCATCAGCCCTACAGCAGCCGAAAGGTGTCACTAGGCCAACAGGTCTCTGGAACTTCATTCTCCCCATTCTCGAGATAGGAACACTGAGGCACTGAAAAGAGGAGAATCGGTGGTAGGCCAACAGGTCGCCGCTAACAGTCTCCCATCCTGGAGATGGGAGCACTGAGGCATGGAACAGAATAAGATCAGTTGCTCGGCCATCAGGTCTCAGGAACTTAATTCTTCCCATTCTGGAGATGGGAACACTGAGGCACTGAACAGAGGAAGATCAGTGGTTGAGCCAAAATTAGACTAAGTGCCATTCTCAACTTCCAGACCCCACAGGCCACAAATTTCCAGGAGCCCCAGGGGATGGCATCCTAAAGCTGGAAAGAGGGAAGGACAGGGGATAAAGGGGAAGGGAGAGACAGAGACAGAGACAGAGTGAGCCCCCACCTCGGACTCCAGGGTTGAAGTTTCTAATGGGATATGGATTCCTTGAGAACAATTAACAATATCTCCAGAGCCCCTCACAGAAGCCTTCAATTTAATTAAACCAATTCCTTGGCATTGGGATCCATCTTTTTTTTTTCCAGCATGTTTTTCCCCCACGAGCATTTAAGGAGCTGCTTCATTAAAACAGGGATCTGAAATAAAGTGGGTGGGTAGAAGAAGTGAGAGGACTCTCTAATTTGGCCTTATGGATGGGAGCAGAGACCTGGAGAAGAGAATACACATTCTTTATGCTCTCTAAGCTGCTTGCTATGGCCAGCTCTGGACTATTCATTCTAAGAGACAGCGAGAGCATAAATAGAATCCACAGATAATCTGAAATCTCATTTGAGCCATGAGTTTTCATTTCCACTCCTTCGCAAAAACTTTATGCCAATTCCACCGAGAAGTGGCAGACTTATCCTTGTTTTGCGGGGGTAGAACTTGTTTTAATCTTTCCCAAGCACTTTCACATCATTTATCTCACTTTATCCTCGCAACTTCCGTATGAAGAAGGGAAAGGCAGGTGTTATTATCGTCAATCAATCAATGGTATTTACTGTTTGCGGAGTGCTCTGCTAAGTAAAGTATTATCTTCAATTTACAGATGAGGAAATGGAGGCCCCAAGAGGTTAAAGACTTGTTCAAGGTCACATAGCAGGCCAGGATCAGACCATGGACCCTGAGCCCAGGTCTCCCAACTCCCAGACGCTATTCTATCCACTACACAGCCCCTCGTCCTTACCTTTGGCAGCCAGCCAAGGACATGCTAGTAAACTCTGAAATGACCATGAGGTGAGCATGTTCACCACCTCCCAGGCCTGGGGTGTGAGGGACCACTATTACAGGGGAATTGACTCCTCGTCAATCAGTGCCATTTATTGAGCACCTCCTGTGGGTGGAGGACAGCACTAAGCACTTGGGCGAGTACACAGTTAGAAGAACTGATCCCTGCCCTTAGAGAGCTTACTTCCTTCCGTCCCACCCCCCAACCCTAGCTCATTCAAGTTCCAGGACATTATTTTACAAAAAAAGAGGCTGGTAACTGTTTTTTGTCCCCTGGCCAGCATCTTGCTGGTCCCTTTACCAAAGCTCTAAACCCTCATTCTGCTCTCTAGGGCCGAAAGGTTGATACTTCTAGAGGGTTCTCTCATGATCCTCCCTTTCTATTTGAGTGCAGCGTTCAGAAAAAGAAATGAAAAGACTGGCACACTGAAAGGAAGAGGGAGGTGTCCAGGAGAGTTCCTTTTTTGTTGTTTAAATGATATTTATTAAGAGCTTACTATGTGCCAGCCACTGTACTAAGCTCCAGGGTAGATACAAGAAATACGATTGAATGAATGAATGAATGAATAATCAGGTTGGACGCAGTCCCTATCCCACATAGGGCTCACAGTCTTAATCTCCATTTTACAGATGAGGGAACTGAGGCACCGAGAAGTGAAGTGATTTGCCTAATGTCACTCAGCAGGCCAGTGGTGGAACTGGGATTAGAACCCAGGTCCTCTGACTCCCAGGCCTGTGTTCTTTTCATTAGGCCACACTCTTTCTTCCACCCACCTGAACCTCTCTGTGGAGGGGAATGCCCCCTGGAGAGTTCAAGCTCTCTCGCCCAGCTGGCTGCATGGCTTTGATTGTTTCCTGTTGCTTTTCGCTCTGATTTTTTTTCTTCAGCTCGAGCTCCCTCAAGATAAAGCAGGGAGAGAGAGCAGGGACTATGAGCTTGTTCCCGGTAAACACTTCTGCCCCTGTCCTGGTGAGTCGGGCTCAGGACGGAGCAGAATGGACCCCGATTTGTCATCGATGAACCTCTTCTGGCAGGCTTGCTTCCTCGTCTCCAGCCCTCTGGGGTGGCTGGCGCTAGGAAGCTGGGGAAACTGAGACCCTACAATGGAGAGCAGCTGGGAGAGGAATGAGCTGGGAGCCAGGAAATGCTGTGAACAGGCAGTAGCTGGAATGTGAGAAGGGTAAGACCCTTTGAGGTGCCGACAGGACCTCCAGGTGCAGATCTCGCAGAGGCCAAGGAAGATTCAGGATTGTAAATTTGACAAGGGGTCCAAATTGAGGAGGAGAATTTGGAAGTCATTCTCAGCCTCACCAAAGATTCCCCATTTCCTTGGCTTCTGGTCCAAACACAGACCAGAACTCCATGATGTAATGAGGGCTTCTTCCCACTCTGTCTTGTGACCTCCAGAGAAATTCATTTAGGCAGACCTAGGTTGTCTTTCCCAATTTCACCTCTTCTCACCTCAGTATTCAGTCAGAACCCAATTAACCGGGGAGGGGGGCTGTTCTCCCAGACTCCCTGTTCTCCTGATCCTCCACCTGCTCCTCTTGATCAGCAACTTCAGTTCAGGCCAGTGACTCTTTTTCTTTGTGGTATTTGGCAGTGCTTACTATTTGCCAGGCACTATATTAAGCATTAGGGTAGATACAGGACTGCCAGATAGGACGCGGTCCAAGTCCCACATGGCACTACAGCTTTAATCTCTACTTTACAGATGAGGTCACTGAGGTACAGAGAATTTAAGTGATTTACCCAAGGTCACACTGCAAAGAAGTGGAGGGGCTGGTATTGAAACCCTGGTTCTTTTCCTGCACCATTAGCTCGGTTGGTAGGGAGTGGGGGAGGTGGAGAGAGCCCCAGGGGAGCTGAGCTGAAGGACCCCAGAGTCATCCTTTCTTATCCCAAAAGCCTGGCACCTAAGTACATGGGAACTGGTATATTGCACTTTCCCAAATGCTTAGTTCAGTGCTCTGCACACAGTAAGTGCATAGTAAACACAATTGATTGCTTTATCTCGGCACAAACTGGGCCTAGCTGGCCCACTTCCATCCCCGGTTGACCAAGAATTAAGCTGAGGAGAAGCATCACAGCTGAAAGTCAGCCCCCTGGGCCCCTGGGGACAACCTTTGCCTCATCCATCCCCATGAACCTACAGACCAGCCAACAGGCAAGTGGCCAACCTGGTGCTTCCTGAGATCCCTGAGGGTCTTCTTTCCTCTCCTGCCCTTTCGTCTTCCTCAGATCTCGTGGGAAAGGCTAGCCCCAAATCTGCACCCCAAAGCAGAGACTTGATAAGTCTGTGCCCAACTCTCCAGCCTCTCCCTGGGAGCAGAATGGGGAACAAGCCCAAAGGCAATATTAATTTATTGCTAAACTATGTTTTAAAAAACCAATGCCATGGACACCCGATGCAAGAACCGCCCTCTCACCAGCTGGCCAGGAAAGGACCTCTGGTCTTGGGTAAACTGGGCCATAAATCCCAGAGGGTGATTCCAGGCAGGGTCACCCACCTCTCCTCTTCTCCCCCACCCCTTCCATCCACTATAAACAAACAAAAAGTATTCCCACCAAACAAAACACCTCAGGGCCCCTTGTCCAAGGTCTGACCGGAAATCCTCCCCTTGCACCCACAGCTACTTTCAAGTGTGGCCTCTGGAACCCCCGCTCTATTACAGGCAAGCTACCTTTCACCATGACCTTTTCCTCTCCCGCTCTCTCCTCCTCCTCGCCCTTTCGGAAACGTGGCTCTCTCCCGAAGACACGGTCTCCGCCGCCGCTCTCTCCAGCGGAGGCCTCTCCTTCTCCCACTCCCCGAGACTCACCGGTAAGGGAGGAGGCGTCGGCTTCCTCCTCTCGCCCCGATGCCGCTTCCGCACTATCCCTCCTCCCCCCTCCCTCTCCTTCCCCTCCTTCGAAGCCCATATCATTCGCCCCAGTTACTTGTCGCCGTCATCTACCGCCCTCCCGGTCCCACCTCCGACTTCTTCAACCACCTTGACCCCTTTCTCACCTTCCTCCTCTCCTTCTCTCTGCCCACTCTGATCCTTGGAGACTTCAACATCCATACGGATGTACCCGACGACTCCTCTGCCGCCCGCCTGCTATCCCTCCTCGACTCTGCCGACCTCCTCCTCCACCATACCGCGCCCACTCACCGACTCGGTCACACCCTCGATCTCGTCATCTCCTACCGCTGCACTATCTCCTCACTCACCAACTCTGAAATCCCTCTCTCTGACCATAACCCTCTCACCTGCCTCATCTCTCACACTCCCTCCCCCTGCAAATCTTCGCTACTGCCCCACAGAGACCTCCGCTCTCTCGATCCCATCCGTCTTTCCAATAGCATCTCGCCTCACCTTGCCGCCCTGTCCTCTCTTCCCACTCTCGACGATCGGGTCTCCGCTCTCAACTCCACCCTCTCTACTCATCTCGACTCTCTCGCCCCCCTTTCCCTCCGCCGCTCTCGCTCCACTAACCCACAGCCCTGGATCACCTCCTCCGTCCGCCTCCTACGCTCCTATGCTCGAGCTGCTGAGCGCCGCTGGCGAAAGTCCAAGCACCGAGCCGACCTCACACACTTCAAATTTATCCTTTCCTGCCTTAACTCTGCCCTCTCCTCCGCCAGGCAAAGCTTCTTCTCCTCCCTCATCGACACCCATGCCCGTCACCCCCGCCGATTGTTCCGGACCTTTAACTCTCTCCTTAGGCCCCCTGTTCCTCCCCCTCCCCCATCTCTCACCCCTAATGATCTGGCCACCTATTTCCTCACGAAAATCAACACGATCAGGTCTGAGCTCCCCAAAGTCACCCCTCCGCCTCTCCCCTCCCCCCCAACAACCCCCTCCCCTACTTTCCCATCCTTCCCTGCAGTATCCTCAGAGGAGATCTCCTCCCTCCTCGCAAGTGCCACCCCCTCCACCTGCGCCTCGGACCCCATTCCCTCTCACCTTCTTAAAACCATCGCCCCTGCCCTCCTCCCTTCCTTAACTTCTATTTTTAACCACTCAATCTCCAAGGGCTCCTTCCCCTCTGCCTTCAAACATGCCCACGTCTCCCCCATCCTAAAAAAACCCGCTCTTGACCCCACTTCCCCCTCCAGTTATTGTCCTAACTCCCTACTACCCTTCCTTTCCAAAATCTTAGAACGAGTCGTCTACAATCGATGCCTAGAATTCCTTAACTCCCATTCTCTCCTAGACCCCCTCCAATCTGGCTTCCGTCCCCTCCACTCTACTGAGACTGCTCTCTCTAAGGTCACCCATGACCTCCTTCTTGCCAAATCCAATGGCTCCTACTCCATTCTGATCCTCCTTGACCTCTCTGCTGCCTTTGACACTGTCGACCATCCCCTCCTCCTCCATACCTTATCTCACCTTGGCTTCACGGACTCTGTCCTCTCCTGGTTCTCCTCTCACCTCTCTGGCCGATCATTCTCGGTCTCCTACGCTGGAGCCTCCTCCCCCTCCCATCCTTTAACTGTTGGAGTTCCTCAAGGGTCAGTTCTTGGCCCTCTTCTGTTCTCCATTTACACTCACTCCCTCGGTAAACTCATCCGCTCTCACGGCCTTGACTACCATCTCTACGCAGATGACACGCAGATCTACATCTTCGCCCCTGTCCTCTCCCCCTCCCTTCAGGCTCGCATCTCCTCCTGCCTCCGGGACGTCTCCACCTGGATGTCGGCCCGCCACCTAAAACTCAACATGAGCAAGACTGAGCTCCTCATCTTCCCTCCCAAGCCCGGTCCGCTCCCAGACTTCTCCATCACCGTGGATGGCACGACCATCCTTCCCGTCCCGCAGGCCCGCAATCTCGGTGTCATCCTTGACTCGTCCCTCTCGTTCACCCCACACATCCTATCCGTTACCAAGACCTGCCGGTTTCACCTCTACAATATCGCCAAGATCCGCCCTTTCCTCTCCACCCAAACGGCTACCTTACTATTACGGGCTCTCGTTATATCCCGGCTAGACTACTGTGTCAGCCTTCTCTCTGACCTCCCTTCCTCCTCTCTCGCCCCGCTCCGGTCTATTCTTCACTCCGCTGCCCGGCTCATCTTCCTGCAGAAACGATCTGGGCATGTCACTCCCCTTCTTAAACAACTCCAGTGGTTGCCTATCGACCTCCGCTCCAAACAAAAACTCCTCACTCTAGGCTTCAAGGCTCTCCATCACCTTACCCCTTCCTACCTCTCCTCCCTTCTCTCTTTCTACCGCCCACCCCGCACGCTCCGCTCCTCCGCCGCCCACCTCCTCGCCGTCCCTCGGTCTCGCCTATCCCGCCGTCAACCCCTGGGTCACGTCCTCCCGCGGTCCCGGAACGCCCTCCCTCCTCACCTCCGCCAAACTGATTCTCTTTCCCTCTTCAAAACCTTACTTAAAAATCACCTCCTCCTAGAGGCGTTCCCAGACTGAGCTCCTCTTCCCCCTCTACTCCCTCTGCCATCCCCCCTTTACCTCTCCGCAGCTAAAGCCTCATTTTCCCCTTTTCCCTCTGCTCCTCCACCTCTCCCTTCCCATCCCCACAGCACTGTACTCGTCCGCTCAACTGTATATATTTTCGTTACCCTATTTATTTTGTTAATGAATTGTACATCGCCTTGATTCTATTTATTTGCCATCGGTTTTTACGAGATGTTCTTCCCCTTGACGCTGTTTAGTGCCATTGTTCTTGTCTGTCCGTCTCCCCCGATTAGACTGTAAGCCCGTCAAACGGCAGGGACCGTCTCTATCTGTTGCCGACTTGTCCATCCCAAGCGCTTAGTACAGTGCTCTGCACATAGTAAGCGCTCAATAAATACTATTGAATGAAATCAAGTTACAAGGGGCTGGAATGGTTTCGAAGCCTCCCAGCTGCCATCCATCACCCTGCAGCCTCATTAATAATCCACAGCATAATGACGGTGATGAATATTGGAGCAAGGGAGCGGGGAAGGGTGGGGGGCGGCCCCAACAGAGCGATCAAGTGGGGTAGAGTGAGTTATGAGATCCGGGTCCAGGGGTAACCTTCCCCAGCGTCTCGGCAGGGGCCCGCGTGATTTATCGATACGGTAAACGGATTTTTCTAATTAAAATTGATTTTGGACTTCCGCTTGGTAGAGAGACTCGGAGGGTCTGGGAGGGTCAGGTCCAGTTCTAAAGGAGAAGCAGGGCATGAGGGAAGGAGAGAAAGCAGGCAAGGAGGGTTTGTGGTCTTGGTGGTGGAGGGTGTGAGTCCTGGGAGAAGCCAGGTGGGGCCACCCCCTTGGCTCCCTGCCCAGCTACTGGGCCCAAGCTGGAGCCCAGACCGGCAAAGAATGTTTATTGAAAGCCTCCTTGAGCTCCTGTGGCTGACAATTCAGGAAGCTGATTACTTTTGATCTTGCCATCTCCCCACTCTAAAAATATCCCTGATCAGTCATCTGGATCCAGGAGGGGATAAATCTGTTTGGAGCTGGGGTCTGGCATATCTCAGACCACTTGCAGCACGTCGGCCCACATCTCTCCTCTCCTCATGCTCTCACTGGCTCCCTGTGACCCTTGGCATCAGACAAAACTCTCCACTATCAGTCCTAAGGCTCTCCCACCTGCTCACCCCATTTTACCCTCTGCCCAGAAGCATCAGGGCCTAGTGGGAAAACCCCGGGCCCATGAGTCGGAGGACTTCAATCAGTCATATTTACTGAGCGTTTACTGTGTGCAGAGCACTGTATGAAGCGCTTGGTAGAGTAGAATATAACAGAGTTGGTAGACATATTCCCTGCCCAAAGTCTAGAGGGGGAGACGGACATTAATATAAATAAATTACGGTTATGTACATAAATGCTGTAGGTTGAGGTGGCTGTCCACCACCTAGGATGAAGCAAAGCCAGATAAGAGCCCCATCCATTGCCCCGGGGGTGCTGACCCTCACCTACGGAGTAGAAACCTTAGTCCCTGAGTCCGGCACCAGCACTCATGCTTTGGCTATCCAAGTTCCAAAGCAAACTGGCTTCCTGCTAAGCATTTAGGCTTACTAATGGCCACAAACTGCAGCCCTCCACGGCATCTGCTACTTTCCATTTATAAAGTGCTTTACAGTCCATGCTTATTAGCTGTTTCTCCTGGCAAAGCCCATGTGCTCTGGCCTGGCAGGCTGATTCCCCATTTTCTGCAGAGGCCCAGAGATGGGCTGGTACCTCATTCTGTCAAGTGATCTGACCCCATGCCCCTTTCCCCCTGCGGATGGCACAGAGCAAGGAGGACCCCTGGAGTCATTTTTGAAATGGTATTTCATAATCATTTACTATGTGCCAGGCACTGTACCTAACACCGGGGTAGAAACAAGCTAATCAGGTTGACACAGTCCATGTCCCATATGAGACTAATGGTCTTAATCCACATTTTATAAATGAGGGAATTGAGGCACAGAGAAGTGAAGTGACTTGATCAAGGTCACACAGCAGATTAGAACCCAGGTCTTTCTGACTCCCAAGCCCATGCTCTCTCCTCTAGACCATGCAGCTTCTCCACCCTTAGTACTGTGCTGGATTCTAGGCTCAGACAAGGCAGCCAGTCAGAACATGGGCAGAATTTGAATCCAGAGCTCCCCCTCCACCACCTCCTCCTCCCTACCCCCACTCTGCTCCTCCAGCTCCGAGAGCACTTCACTATGGGTTCTGTCAAGACAAAGGAGAAGCATCATAGCCTAGTGGAAAGATCACAGGCCTGGGAGTCTGAAGGACCGGGTTCTAATCTCAGCTCTGCTACTTGTCTGCTGTGTGACCTTGAGCAAGTCACTTCACTTCTCTGGGCCTCACTTCCCTCATCTGCAAAATGGGAATGAAGACCGTGAGCCTCGTGTGGGACATGGACTGTGTTCAACCTGATTAGCTTGTACGTACCCCAGCGTTCAGTACAGTGCCTAGCACATAGTAACAAATGCCATCAAAAAGAAAGACAAGTCTGGTCAGCTGTGGGTCCAGCTTCACCTCTCTTGGGGAGTGGGCCAGCCCAGGCCACCCTTCCGTTCCCAGGATCCTCATGGTTTGACTGCTGCATCGCTCAGCCCCACAGACTCTCCTAATGGACCTTCTTCTCTTTTGGGGGACAATTTGGAAGGAAATTGAGTACTTAAGAAGGCTCTTTGTACATTTAAATTAACTCTGACCATCAGGCCCGATATATCCACTATAGCATTAGCATCCAATTATCAGACCAGAAATGGAACAATAATTCACTTTTCTACCAGTGTCAAATGCTTAAAAAAATGAGACACACAAGCTCAGAGACTGTCCCTCATATAGGGGGAAATAGAACAAACAGGGAGCAAGAGCAGACACCTTCCTTTCTGAATTCTAATGGCTACAGAGGGAGAAGGACTTTGAATCCGCCTCCTCAGAGGAAACACCCTTGGACAAAACTCTGGAATTTCAGGCCTGGTGATCTGGGTTGTGACTCCAAGGAAAGTATACCTTCCCCACAGCAACCTCAGCCCCAGTGGGAAGTATGGGAAGGAGCAAGGAGAGTCTGAACTATTCACCCCACTCCCGGGGTTGCGGCTTCTGGGAGAACTGGGATTTTATCCCCATTTCACTCACACTTATGTATGTATCTTGGTACTCTGTTGCTTCCTGTCTGCCTTCCCTGCTAGCAAGCTCTTCGCGGGAGGGATCATATCTACTAACTCTATTGCACATTCTTCATTAGAGCTTAGTAGTGTTTTGCACAGAGCAAACCCTCATTAAATACTGTACATTGATTAACAATTGATGGATGGGCTCTCTGTTGGTCTGTGTCCAAGAATGGTTTGGGGATAGCATCTTCTTGCTTAAGTAACAATAAATGGGTAGATCCCCCACTAATAGACCGCCTCCCCTTCTCGAGGCTAGAATGAGGGGAGGAAATAATAATAATAACAATTATGGTATTTGTTAAGCACTTACTATGTGCCAGGCACTGTTCTAAGCGCTGGGGTGGGTACAGACAAATGGGGTTGGACACAGTCCCTGTCCCACATGGGGCTCACAGTCTCAATCCCCATTTACCAGATGAGGTAACTGAGGCACAGAGAAGTGAAGTGACTTGCCCAAGGTCACACAGCAGACGAGTGGCAGAGGTGGAATTAGAACCCATGACCGCGAGACTCCCACGCCTGTGTTCTATCCACTATGCCTTGCTGCTTCTCTGAAACAGGGAAGATGGAGAAAGGGAGGAATGGGCATAACCAGAGCCAGCCTGCAGGTTGCCATCACGTGATGGGGTGGGCCAGTTGGATTGTTCTGTCCTTGAAGGGGAACTATCTTCATCCTTGTTCAGCACCCAGGATGGGCAGGGGTTTGAACAAGTCTGACAGAGAGCTTCTGGGCACCCCACAAGACACGTAACTTCTCCCTCCCTTCCTTCCTCCCACAGCTCACCAGGGTCCCCGTGGAGTCCTGCAGCCAGTACCGGAGCTGCAGCGAGTGCCTCGGCTCAGGGGATCCCCACTGCGGCTGGTGTGTGCTTCACAACACGTGAGTACCGCTAGGACACTCTGCCCGCTTCCTACTTCCCGCTCTCCTCGTCTCTGCTCCCAACCTTACCCTCCAAATCCTTCTCAAAACTCACTTCAGAGATGCTTCTTCGCCACAGCTTGGATATTCCTTTGCTCCACGGATACTCCTCTGTGTACCGTAGTTGGTTTTATGTATATTTACGTGACTGCAGTCGTTTACGTTTGGATGTGTGGGCTTTGGTATTTGTGTGCTTCTCCCAAGTAGACCTTAATCTCCCTGGAGGCCAGGGCCATTATGTCTTGTTCCGGTTCCCAGGAAACGAGACCAGAGAAGCACCGTGGCCTAGTGGAAAGAGCCGAGGACCGGGTTCTAATCCCGGCTCTGCCACTTGCCTCCTGGGTGACCTTGAGCAAGTTACTTTTCTCTGGGCCTCAGTTTCCTCATTGTAAAATGGGGATTCAATACCTGTTCTCCCTCATACTTAGACCAGAAGCCCCATGTGGGATAGAGACTGCATCCGACCTGAGTATCTTGAATCTATCCCAGCGTTTGGTACGGTGCTTGGCACATAGTCAGTACTTAATGGTAGCATTTATTTCCTTCAGCTCCCTACAGTTCTAGCACAATGCGCTTCTCATTTTTCATCCTTTGTTTTATTTTTATTATATGTAAGTGCTTACTATGTGCCATGCACTGTACTAAACATGGGAGTAGATACAAGATAATCCTTTGGCACCTCTTCCTTCTACCTCTTCCCATCTCCCATGCTGTGTCTCCCTCTGGCAACCTCCACCCTTCCCCAGGACTCTCCAGTGTCCCCTGGCCACCCAGCAGACAGACACCCCGTGGCCCGTAGTCCCCCGAGCCCTCCTCCCCGACGCTCCATCTTCCGGGAGCCCCTCCTCACAGCTGACCTGCAGTGAAAATGTCCAGTGAGGTCGGAGCTGGGGGAGGTGTGCAGGGTTGTGGGTGCCCGGAATCGGAGTGAATAGCCCAACCCTGTAGAGGCAGGCAGGTCACCCCAGCTCTGAGCCTTTCTGTGCAGTGCCTGGGTCACGGGCCTTCCAGGGACCAAGCACCACTCCACTACAGGTGCAGCTCCAGCCCTCCCTCCAGCCATGCTGCTGCACCTATGAGCCCAAGCCTCACTTCCTTGGCCTTATCCTTCCTGTGGACCTGGCATGGATGTAGGGCCAGCCCTGTTGCAGAGCAAAATACCTGCCATTGGAGAGGTCACCACGCTGGGGGAGCGGGGCGAGCCAGTGATGAGTGGGAGGGGCCAGGTAAATGGACAAAGCCCCTGAAAGGCAGGTGCATGGTGGCTTGAGACCAGGTCCTGCAGAATCCGAGGAGCTGAGCTGTCAGGAATCTGTGGAAGGACGGGAGGGAAGCGATCCGTGGGACAGGCTTCCTGAACAGGGCAGGGAGCTCCTTTAGCCTGAGCAGGCCCCTCACCGGCCCCGGGGCCCTGGAGACTCCACAAACCTCTGTCCGGTTCTGGGACTGAGGCTCAGGGAGGGAGCCGGCTTTCCCGGTGCCGCCGAGAGCAGGGGCCATGGACACGGGGCTGGGCTCGGGAATGGCTCCGATTGCAGCTGCATCCTCTGGGTCTACCCGACACCATTCATGGGGAACTGGCAAGGCGCTGCAGGCGGTGACATCCGACGCCCGTGGGACCCGGCCGGGGTTTCCGTGTGAGCTTTGATCCCAGCCGGGCCGCTTCCCCGCAACCCCCCGATGACACTGAGCCCTTGAGAGTGGCCGGGGTCCCACAGCTCTAAAGAGAGAAGCAGACTTGGGTCTACGCCACCACCCTGGAAGGGCAAAAGGACTTCGCTCAGCTGGGCCGGGGAGAATGGGGATGCTCCTGGGTCCGGCTCCCGGCCCAGCCAGCGGCCTCATTTTACCCACATTTAGAGGGTAATCCACTATGTCCCGTCAAGCTGAGCTGTAGCCTTGGGAGTAGAAATCAGGGAGAGGACTCAGAGGTCAAGACCCAGGAGGAATGGGGGAAGAGGCCGAGGAAAGGTGGGGGTGGATCCAGACTCCAAGAGGAGCAGGAGGCCCGGTTCCAGGCTAGCCCCACGGAGCCCGTGAAGGCTCCCCCGAGGACCACCCCTCCCTAACCTACCCTGAACTCAGAGTCTGGGGATGCCAAGGAGTGGGCTGGGCTGGGCCCCCAGTTGGGTGTGGGAATAATGGAGCCTCTGTGTAGCCAGGAGGGGTGGGAAAGGGAGAGCAGCCCTAAGAGGAATGGGACTGACTTCCTGGGGGTAACCCGACTCCCCTGAGAAATAGGGACCCGTGAAGGGGGGTGGAGGGTCGCCACTCGCTGACAGACGCAGAGGAGCACCGAGGCAGAGCAACCCATTGGAATTTTCCCAAGCGGGTCTGTACCCTCCAGGACCTCTTCCTCCCAGGCACTCCTCTGTGCCTTCAGCAACTCTTCCCACACCTGCAGTGAGACAAGGTGCCCCTGGAAGCAGGGGAGGGGTGAGAGAGCTGAGGAGGAAGCCCAGAGCAGATTCTGGAGTTGGGAGGGAAGGGATGGGACAGATCCTCAGGGCCTAGAGCAACTACCCCAAATGTGGACTTGAAAAAGCACAGGGGAAGCCCCCCTAGCACCTCCAAACCTGCAGGACCCAGGTTCTGAGCCTCCCCTCCAGCTCCTTTTCCCTTCCTAGAAGTGGAATAAGCAGGTGGGGGAGGGCTCGCCACCCTGCTGAAGGACCCATGTACTCCTACCTGTTCCTTTTGTTTTCATCGTATTTGCTGAGCACTTACCATGGGTCAAGCACTGTACTAACCGCAGGGTAGACACAGTACAAGCAGATCAGACGGTCCCTGCTCCACATGGGGCTCACAGTCGAAGACAGAGGGAAAACAGGTATTTTATCCCCATTAAAGATGAGTTCACTGAGGCAGAGAGGTTCCCAATGTCATACAGCAGAAAAGTAGCGGGGCCAGCATTAGAACCCAGGTCCTCTGACTCACAGGCCCGTGCCCCTTCCACTAGGGCACACTGCTTCTCAAGGTAGTTCTTCAGATAGTCCTACTCTAGTTCTTCTATAGGTAGTTTCAGGGGTCTAGGCACCATCACCCACTTCCCAGCCCCTCCCTAGTCGGAGGTGTGGGGAGGGCCAGTCCATCCTGGAGTGTCCTCTCATCCAGGGTCAGGATGGGGCCTGGTCAACCACCTGTGCCGGTCACCTCCAGGCCCTCTTCCCCTCCCCGAGGCCCGGGCCCCGGGCCAGAACTGGAACCCGATCCCACCCGGCAAGCCCAAACCTATTGATTGGCCCCAACAGTGACTTTCTAAGGAAAATCCTTCAGCATCTCATAGGGAAAGACTCAGGTAACCCAAGATGTCTCCTGGGGAGAGATAAGTTCGGCTTTTAAAATGGCCCTTTCCCTCCATTGACTCTCCATCTGCTAGGCGGCAGGAGTTCTCTGATGCTGGTTTCACTCTCTCTCTCTCTCTTTCTGTTTCTCTCTCTCTTTTTTTCTTTCCCGGAGAATATAGACGTGAGGGAGAAACCTCCCAGGGAGAGGCAAGTAGGCTGAAGCCAGACGTCTGGCAAACAGACCAAGTTCAGACAACTGAGTCAGTCCCCTGGCTGCCCGCAGCAGCTCTTTGACTTTGATGGCCGTAGGAGAGAGCGTTGTCTTGGGTCACATCCCAGGGGTAATCATACAGACTTCCACTAGCACTCCAGGCCTGGGAAGGAGGAAGCAGCTCAAACTTCAGCTTTCTTTCTAGGAGGCTTCCAGCACTTCCACTGTAAAAATGCCAGCGACTGCTAGTGATGCAGCCTTGACTTGTGCCGAGGTTGCAGGTGGGGGAGGGAGGCAGTCCACGTGGCTCGGCGTGGACGGGCCCAACCTAAGGCATTGCCGAGATTTCCCTAGACACTCCAATCCTTCTGGGCAATGAGTGGATTTTGATAACAAGCTCAGGCTCTTGATTAGCTCTTAGCATCCAGAAGAAAGCAGGGCAGAGGGAGCTGGGTCACGAGGGGGGAGGAAGGCTAATGAGTTTGTTCACTGGGGGAAACCCAATGGCCTCGGGCCACGGGAAACCCGGAAGCGTCCTGGTCAGCATTTGTCGGACGTGACGGGCCATTTAGCTCGACTGTCAGTCTCCAGTGAAGCTTGAGGGAGTCGGTGATGTAGGGACTACAGGGTAGAGGTGTGGGGGATGTATGGCGGGGGTTGGGGAATGCATGGGGGCCCAAGATTGGGAAACAGAGAGCAGACTACAGGGTAGAGGTGTGGGGGATGTATGGCGGGGGTTGGGGAATGCATGGGGGCCCAAGATTGGGAAACAGAGAGCAGCCACAGATCCTCTTGGGAAGCCGAGAGAGGATGAAATTGAATACGCTCTACCTATTCTGCACCCTCCTGCATTTCCCAGGTCAGCCTCCTCCCCAGTGGATCATGTGGTTTTCCTCCTGGGGTTCGACCACAAGGAGTTCTAAAGCAGCTTGGCCTAGTGAAAAGATCACAGGCCTGGAAGTCAGAGGGCCTCGTTTCTAATCCTGCTCCCGCCACCTGCCTGCTGCGTGACCTTGGGCAAATCACTTAACTTCTCTGGGTCTCAGTTCCCTCATCTGGAAAATTCATTCAGTTATATTTATTGAGCGCTTACTGTGTGTAGAGCACTGTGCTTAGCACTTGGAAAGTACAGTTCAGCAACAAAGAGAGACAATCCCTGTCCACACCGGGTTTACAGTCTAGAAGATGGGGATCTGTTCTCCTCCTACTCACTGTGTGAGCTCCAAGTGGGACCTGATGATCTGGTATCTACCCCAGCACTTAGTACAGTTTTGGGTACATAGTAAATGCTTGACAAATGCCACAACTAATATCATTATCAGTTCACCATGCCCAGAGCCTATTTGAAAATCTTCAGCATTTAATTTCATCCCGATTTTCCTCTGAATCTGAGTGTCCGGGAAAGCAGAACTTGAAGAAAAACTCATCTTTATTGTCCCTCAGATAACTTGGCAGGTTGCTCACCGGCCAGGTTTATCCAGATCTCAAGTCAGTTCACTTAAGTGACAGGAAAATTGCTTGCTCCAGGGCTGCCCAGGCAGAATCTTAGTCCTAGGCCCCTCCCATTCAATCAATCAATGGTATTTGCAGAGCAGCACTGTGTACCAAGCACCAGACTAAGCATTTGGGAGGGTAGAGTAGAGTTGGTAGGTAATATTGCTAACCTCAAGGAGCTCACAATCTAGTTGGGGGGCAGGGGCAGGGAGGAGGACAAGGAGGATGACAAGGAAGAGGGCTCTGGAAATGCTTCCTCTGCGAACATTGTGAGTCCCCCTCGGTATAAGGGATTGATCTCCAAGTTCCTAGAGTTTTTCCTCTCACCCTCCTCCTCTCCTCCTCACAGCCTTTCTGGCCCCAGGGTCAAAGAGCTAGGACAAACTGGACAGGTTCCTGCTCCTCGCTCAGTGGACAGAGCTCGAGACCAGGTCTCAAGTGTGCTCTTGCCTTGGTGCTGGATAAATGTGCGTTCACATTTCTCCACTGCAGTCCGCAGGCCACGATCAATTCATTTTGAAACACCCAAGCTGGCAGAGTCAGAGCAAACTGGTATCATCGTCATCATCAATGGTATTCAATAATAATGGTGGTATTTGTTAAGTGCTTACTATGTGCAAAGCACCGTTCTAAGCGCTGAGGGGATACAAGGTGATCAGGTTGTCCCACGTGGGGCTCACAGTTTTAATCCCCATTTTACAGATGAGGTAACTGAGGCTCAGAGAAGTTAAGTGACTTGCCCAAAGTCACACAGCTGGCAAGCGGCAGAGCCGGGATTAGAACACATGACCTCTGACTCCCAAACCCGGGCTCTTTCCACTGAGCCCCACTGCTTACTATTTATTGAGCAGTTACTATTTGCAGGGCACTGTACTAAGCGTTGGGGAGAGCACTGTACCACAGAGTGGGTAGCTATGTTCCCTGCCCAAAACGAGCTTACAGCCTAGCAGAGGAGAAGATATAAATAAATAATTTGGAGACAGACATTAATATAAATAAATAATTTGTAATATATAATTTAAATGGCCCAGAGAGGCGAGGCTGGGTCTGCCAGCCGGTCGGCTATCCCTTCCAGGGAAATGCTACCTGGCCTAAGAGTCTCTCTTTCTTATTGCACTTTCTCTGTCTTAAAGTAGATAAAGGGAAAGAAAATCCTCCTGAAACACACCCTTCCCAGTAGAGTCTACTCTTCCTCCTGGACTTGGCCCCACAGCCAGCAGTACAGACGCAGAGGATTCTCCTTCCTTCTATGGACACCTTTAAGAATAGAATGAATTTCTTCCCACTGGGGGTGGTTAATTGTGCCAATACTTAGAAGCAGGGGGATGGATTAGATGACCTCTAGCAGGACCTCCTGCAGCTTCCCAGTTCTGGTCCCTCTGAAGCCCTGACAAGAATGAGACTGCCATCCGTCCCTTCTCCCTCAGGCAGCAGCCGGCTGGGGTCAGTCCCGGGGAGGACGGGCGTGACCCCAGCTGGACGTCACTCCTGGGGCTGGTTTTGAGCAGAAAGAGAAGCTGACAGATTCCACTGCCTTCATCACTGTTGAAAACTCCATCCGCTTCCTAAACACAGGAACATGAATCGTGGCTGGTTATTAGCAAAGCCAGAAAGGAGGCAGGCTCACAAGAGATGTTTATGATTTTTATCTTGACAGAATGTCTTTGGGAGGAAAACTATTAGAGAAGATCAGAGAAGCCAAGGCAGTGATTTGACAGATTAGGTTTTTTTCAGTGATGATTGGGAAGTCTTTGGAGGTCTCATAGCTCTGCACACAGTAATCGCTCAATAAGTAGAATTGATTGATTCTATTATCGTATGTCAGTCTCAGAGCTCCAACCTCAGTTTCCCCAGTTTGTGGACCCCAGAGTCCCGCACCCCAGGATCTAACCGAGAAGTGGTTGGGGGCAGCGTGGGCCTGTGGAAAGAACCCAGGTCTGGGGGTTGGCAGACATGAGTTCGAGTCCCACTTCCTGCCTCTGGCTCACTTGGTGACCTTGGGCATCTCAATGAAACTTTCTGAACCTGTTTTCTCTTCAGTAAACAGAGGATAATTATAATTGCTTTTGACCTCACGGGGATGTTGTGAAGATATAATAACTGACAAGAAAGCGCTTTAGAAAAATAAATTCAGGATATTGCTTTAGTGGGGGCACGGGGGTGGGCACTGACCATTAGTAGATCAGGATCAGCAGTATTTACTAAGCTTCCACAGGATGCAGGAGACATCTTAAGAAATGAAAAAGGGAGTTCATAGTCTAGTTGGGAGGGAAAAATAGATATAAATTTAGGAGTCCATGATGGAAAAGAATGAGAGACTTTATCTGTAAGCAGCAGACACAGGTAATCTGAGCAAAAGTCAGAAGACCTGGTTTCTAATGCCGCTTCTGCCATTTGTCTGCTGTGTGACCTGGGGCAAGTCACTTAACTTCTCTGTGCCTCAGTTTCCTCATCAGTAAAATGGGGATTAAGACTGTGAGCTCCATGTGGCACATGGACTGTGTCTAACCTGATTACCTTGTATCGACCCCAGCTCTTAGAAAAATGCCTGGCACATAGTAAGCGCTTAACAAATACCATTGAAAAAAAAGGCAGTCTAGGTGATTCTCAAGGCCAGCCCACTAGAGATGCCTGAGCCCTATTTCTCTATGAGATTCCCACTGCCCTCTTAACCACAACAGGGAAATAAAATCTTCTGTCATCTGGCCTAGGGAAAAATACTTATTAATAACAATATTTGTAATATCTTGGATTAGTAGAATCCTTTTTTTTTTATTTTCCCAAAGCACTTTGACTCAAATGAGCTCATTTTATCTGTACCACCTGCCCTGGGGCGTAGGAAGAGTGAGTAGGCATTTTTATCCCCATTATTCAGGTGAAGAAACTGAGACCCAAAGAGGTTCAGTGACTTGCCCGAAGTGGGGGGAGTACTCCCAGGATTCAGTCTGCCTTCATGCCTGCCCACTGGCGGCTGCCCATCCCGGTGAGGGGAGATCAGGGTAGCTGCCACTGGGGCCTGCAGAAGCCAGGGGAAGCAGTGATCTAGGTTCAAGTGACTCAGACATGCTTAATCAATCATATTTATTGAGCACTTATTATGTGAAGAGCACTGTACTAAGCTCTTGGGAGAGTATAGTACAACAGAGTTGGCAGACACGTTCCCTGCACACAATAAGTTACATGTTCCTATTGTCCTCTGCTGCCCATCATGCCCTACCCAAAGTATCACGGCTAGGACGGATGGGGCCCCTGAGGTGGTCACCCCAAATTGGTTCTCTTCTAAGGGTGGCCCTGGTGAGGATCCCAAACGTGATTTGTGTTGTAGGGGTTGAGATTGAACCTGAGGGAGAAACTGTGAATGTATTTTTGAGACTTGGGACGAAGCAAGTTGAAAGTCAAGGAAGTACCCCTGATATAACTGATCTTCAGGGTAGATCGGCTCAGTAATGAATTTGAACCCGTCCGGGTAGGGGAAGTGAGACTGGGGAGAGGAGAGAGAGACAGAGAGAGCAAGAGAGAGATATCTCACCATCAACCAGCTCTTATCCTGACTGGATCCCTTGGAAAATGTCCCAGACCTTGGGTAGGCCTTGACAATCTTTCAGGCAGTGAAAGTCTGGGTCGGCTCCTCTCCCTTTGGTTCTATTTTGTTGTTTTTAATGGTATTTGTTAAGCGCTTGCTCTTGCCACACACTATACTAAATGCTGGGGTAGAAGCGAGATACTCAGGTGGACACATTTCCGAGGCACCCTGCTCTTCTGTCCCTTCCCACTGCCAGGAGAGCTCACCACTTCCTGTCAAGCCCTGTGGAGATCCGATGGGAACCAGGGGAGGATGGGGCCAGCGGGTGGTTGTGCCAGAGCTCCCGTACCTGCTGGTCTCCCCAGATGCCCTTTCTGTCCAGCTCCGATTCTCCTTGTCACTCTGTCACTCTGGCCTTGTCGGGCTCCTAGCTGCAAGGTGATTTCAATTCCATTTCTGGCTCTGGCACAGCCTGGCAGGAACAGGGGACCCTGGGAGACAAGATGGCCTTACGGCGGCGAGAGCAGGGAACGTGGAGCTGAGCTATTTCCTTCCAGCAGGATGGGCCTGCCAGGTTAGTCCTGTTCTCTAAACAGATCAAGGCAGTTCACTGTGAGGGGGATAGGAGCTGTGGACCGATCGGACACACAGTCCTGCCTCTTTTGGGGGCACCGTCAATCAATCAGTGGAATTTATTGAACACTTACTGTGGTCAGAGCACTGTATTGAGCACATGGGAGAGTTTCCTGTTGGCTCAGCCATAGTGTTAGCTCAGAAGGGAGTTACAGTATTCTGTTCTCCAGCCCGGTAGAAGTTTCCTTCCTTTGAACTTCAGTTTTTCCCTCTACATAATGGGAAGAATGACCCATGCTCCCCTTTCCACTTTTCTCCCCCTGGCTCCCCGCCAAGATCACGGGGAGAATCAATGAGATGGTATCTGAAAAACTCCTGGAGAAGGAATGGAGGGCAGGACCATGATGAGGGATTATGATTTTCAGTCAATCACAGGCATTTATTGAGTGCTTATTGCATACAGAACACTGAGCCAAAGGGAAGGTGAGTGATATTGTTTGAGCCTAGGGAGGAATACCATTTGGGAGGTGATCAGTGGTTCTGCTCCATTCCACCATGCTTAGGACCAACAGGAAGGATCTGATAGGATTTTGTTCCTTGGCTACAACGATGGGGAAATTGACATCATGTCTGAAGGAAGGATGTGCAGCCTGGCAATGGAGACAACTGTCTGAGGTGGGAACAGGGCTGTCAGTGCCATGGGGAGATGCACCCAAAACACTTTCCCCTCCCGGCCAGCTTCAGGCATCATGCTGTTTTTAATAACTGTGGTATTTCTTATACACTTACAATATACCAAACACTGTACTAACCTTAGGGAAGCTACAACGTATTTTGATCGAGCATTATCCCCATTCCACACTTCTGGACAAAATTGTTAAAAAAAAAAAAATTGTTAAACTAATAATAATTAGGGTATTTGTTAAACACTCCGTGTTATGCATTGTACTAAACTCCAGGAAAGATACTCACATCACAGTCCCTGTCCCTCTAGGGGCTTACAGTCCAAGGGAGAGGGATAACAGGTATTGAGTCTCCATTTTACAAGTAAGGAAACTGAGTCACAGAGAAGTTATAAGTAGCCCAGGGTCACACAGAATGGTAAAAGAGAGAGGGAGAACAGGTTTGTGCCACCCTCAGGCTATGTTTGTTGAATCTGTGAAGCAGTCTGGGGTATCATCTGAGAACGGCATAGAGGAAAGAGCAAATCTACTCGGCCATCACGAGGACCGCAGGAACCCAGGCCAGACAGTCTGTCACCCCCAGATGCAGCCGCCGCTGACCCCAAGTGGAGGCCCAAGCTTGAGGGGGAGTCCTGGGCTCAGTGATACTGACCAGGACCGAAGTGCTTACGCCTGGATAAAGTGCACAGTTAAAGCTGATCGGAATCAATCAGGATAATTGTCAGGATGGGTGGCAGGTAATAGGAAATGTCCTGCTCGTTACTGGGTGGTTTATCCAGTAAATGGATTCGCTTTGCAGCAGCCTCGGAACAAATGGGTGGACCCAGTGCGTTGTTCAGAAGAGCCGAATGGGATGGAATGGATTCACAGCCAGGTTCCACAACCAGCCGAGACACTTAGGGCAGGGAGCAGAGTCGGGGTTCTCTGCCCGATTAACCCAGAGTTTGGCCTGAATCAATCAATCAATTAGTGATACCGAATACAGAATGCTTGGGACAGCACAGTTGAGCAGGTAGGCAGGATGCCTGCCCTCAAAGTGCTAACGATCCAGTGGGGAAGCTTAGTGTCCCGAATGGAGCGGGCAGAAGCTGTCACCCCCAGTCCTGTGGCAAGGCAGTCGGGCCATGGGTTGAGAGCCAGGCCTCTGGGTTCTCTCACTCCATTATGGACTCCCTCTGGTCCGATGGGTGGTCCCGGGAAGGACCCTACGTCCCCAGCTGTTCAGAGAGCGGCGGCCTGGGAGTTGGAGAGCATCAGTGTGGATCCTGAGAGAACCACCCTGCACCTGAACTGCATCCCGGCTGACGCCAGTCCCGTTTCTAAATTGAAATGCGTTTCCCTGGCTAGCGGGCCGGGAGTTAATATCTCCATCACTGTATTTAGGAATTAATTTCTAGGGAACTTAATCACTATCTTTTCCCCCTCTTTCTTTCACCCCTTTCCTTCCTTCCCCCTCCTCTGCCTTCTAATTTTCCACTTGGCTGGGAATTCTCCAGCAGTGAAAGTTCAGACGGAGGGGAAGGCTGAGGTAGCTGCTTCATTAGAGGGGATAATCTCATAGGAACCACTGACTTGAATAATAACACCTTGGCTGAGGCTGAGCCGATTCTCACGCCTTCTGAGCCCTTCAGCCCTTATGGGCCAGTGGGGCCCGGCAGAATCCGACCTGGAGCTTGGGAAGGCAGGGTGAGCCAGGGCAAAGCCCAGGTGGAAGCATCAACTCTTGGGACCCCATCCTCAGGGGCCTTTGAAGAAGCTACCTCTCCTGAACACTCTCCTAATAATAATAATAATAATAATTGAGGTATTTGTTAAACACTTGCTTTGTAAACACTGTATTAAGCACCGGGTAGATAATCAGACCAGTCCCTGTCCCTCATGGGGCTCACAGAGAGGGAGAACAGGTATTGAGTCCCCATTTCACAGGTAAGGAAACTGAGTCACAGAGAAGTTATAACTCACCTAGGGTCACACAACAGGCCTGGAATGGAACCCAGGTCCTCTGACTCCCTGTGCTCTTTCCACTAGACCTCGCTTCTGCTCTCCCTGCTCACTGCCTTGGGGAGATGGGATAGATTGGGGGAGGAAGGGGCAGCTTTCAGGACTGTTGTGGTCAGGAGCAGAGGACAAGGGGAGGTCTGCTCCCCTCTGAGCCTCTGTTTTTCCCTCTTGAAAATGGGAAGAATAACATCATCACACAACCTCACCCTCTCTTTGTCCAAGAGGTTTGAAGTCTTTAGCCTTGGAGATTCTTGGGAAAAAACTGCAAAATCAAGAGAAGTGTTTCAGGGGATGATTATAAATTTATCTTAGATCACTCCCTGTTCCCACCCCTCACTCCTTACAGCTGAGCCAATAGGAATGCTCCATCCTAGGTGCTACACCTGACTGTGAGCCCATTGTTGGGTAGGGATTGTCTCTATTTGTTGCTGAATTGTACATTCCAAGTGCTTAGTACAGTGCTCTGCACACAGTAAGGGCTCAATAAATACGACTGAATGAATGAGTCAGTCAATCAATCAGCAGGGTCCCAAGTCTTCCCCTCCCTCTTTGTCACAACAATTCTGACTGCCAATATTTCTGACCTCCTCCCTCCTGGCCCCTAGGAGTAGAGCAGAAATGTTCTAACAGCCCTGGCACTTATCTTAGACTTGATGTGCCTTCCTCCTGTAGTTTCCTGGGCCCTCTTAGAGCTTTAATAAGAAAGCTGGGACGCTTTGGGGAGTCCATTCATTCCAACAGACCTGTTTCCTTTCTGCCATTCCACAACTTCCCCCCACCCGGCTGGGCAAACCAAAGTCTTGGATTAGTTCAGCCTCTGTTTGGCAGATTGGGTGAAGTCTGGGCCTTTCCCCAGTGACCCGATTTGAAGGGGGTGGCAGCAGGAGAAGGGGGAAGGCTGCAGCCTGGGGAGTTAGGGGAGATGGGATGGGACAGGATGGGTAGGGAGGAGCTTCCTAGCCAGGGGCTGCCGGCTCCCTTGGCAAGCAAGGACTTCACCTTTCCTCCTCTGCCCGGAAGCATTAGTGCCCTGACCTGATCTGGCGGAACAGTCTCTCTGACCCTCAGTGGCAACCAGTAGCCATCCGAGGCAAGCTGGGAGTCAAGAATGGTAAATTCCAGGGTTCTCCCCCTCTGCCTGGGCCGGGTTCCCCCTCGGGGCCAGCAAGAGGCCCCTCCTGGAGTCAGAGGGCAGAGAGGAAGTGCCGTTCAAGCTTAGAGCTGTGCTTGACACATAATAAGCACTCAACAAATCCCATAATAATGATAATGATCCAATTCAGGCACTGGGGATGGGGATCGTCCCACCCCCACCCCCATCCCTTGTCCCCGCTGTCTCATCCTCCTCCCATCCAGGCCCCCTCCCACACGAAAGCCCGGGACTCTGGGGTCACCTTGGAAGGTGGGGCCGAGGGTCCTCACTCCCCAAGCTGGCCCGCAGGGCCGTGAAGGACAGGGAGCCCAACCCCAGGAAGTGCAGCTGGATGCTTTAAATACAACACCTGCAAATATTTCAACAGGCTGGAAATAACCCCAGCCACTTCCTCGACTGTCTGCTGGCTCCTCTGGTCTCCGGGCCCACTCCCGACAGCTGGTGGGGGCAGGGGGCGAAGTTCAGTCTGAGAGGAATACCATTCTCTCCCTTCTTAATTTGATCAAAGACACTTGGCAGGCCCGATGATTGCACTTGGAAATGGGAACTTCAAAGTTGGGGAGACGGTGAATTATTTAAGCCGATGCTGGCTTTTCTGGCTGGCCGTTAATGGACCTAATAACGCTATTAATAGCGTCGTCTGTTGCGGGCACCCTGGAAAAGTCCATAGCATTAGCTTAATGGCTGAAGGTAATGGAGTCCGCGGCACCGGAGCCGGCCTGTTAAATTAACTCCACGGAACCTTCGACAGCAGCCCGCCTTGCCTCCATCAATCGGGAGAGACAAAACCGGGGAGGTGACGGAATTAAAACCTGACCCTTCATCTTGTGGGATGGGAGCCAGTCACTGAGGAGGGAGGGAGAGAGCAAATGAGAAAGCAAGCACCTTTGGAGCAAGTTGTAGACCAAATCCTCCAGCCAGTCAAGACACGCTCGGGGGTCTGGAAGATGGACCCCGGGAGGAATGAGGGTGAGAGGGGAAGCCAGCAGGACACTGAGCGTGACTTTGCAGAGGACAGATGGTAGAAAATCAGCTTGGGTTACAGCAGGAGGGATCAGGAGTAGATTACGAAGTCCTAAAAAGTAGCCACCTGGCAGAGACATTCCCTAACTCATCCCTACTGCCCACTCCAGATTTCCATCACCTGTCCTCAGGCCTTACTTAATTGCCAATTTGCATATTCTACTTCATTCATTTTTGCTTACTTTTGTTACCAGTTGTAGCTTTATTTTGTGCAAATCATGATCCCCTGATGGGATGGGGCTGGGCCTTCTTCTTGGTACCTCTACACTATAAACTCATCTTGGTCACGTAACATGTCTACACCAGCTCTGCTATATTGTACTCTTCCAAGCGCAGTGCACATGATAAGCACTCAATAAATATGATTGATTGGTTGATTTTTCGAGCCAAAGTGCCTAGCCCAGTGCTTGACAGTGAGGATGATGATGATGGTGATGAAGGGTGTTCTAGTGGACAGATGCTGACAGACCAAGTGAGGTTGGGAAATTCCTTCCGTGGAGACCTTTAGAAACGGGGTGGATGGATGGGTGGGCAGATGGACGACTGGCCGGCTGTAGGGATATATGGTTTAGTGAGTGGATTGGAGGGAGAGAGGAAAGATGACTTCGGAAATCCCTCTAACTCTAGTCTTCTTTCAGTAAGATCCAATGAACTGGACCTCTCACTGCTAACTCAAGCCAGACCGAATCCTTGTCTTCCTCCTGTTCTTTTCCGAGCCCGGCTGCCCCATCATCACAGGACCCAGGCCAACGAATTGCCCGCTTCCCAGGCAAGAAGGCTTGCGGACACTTCCAGGCTACTGCCCTTCTCTTTGTCCACCCAGTCTGTTGAGTCCATTGGCTCCTCCCCTTTGGCTAGCCACAAATATGCTCCCAAGCCGCCTCCTGGCAGTGCCCCCTTCCCCCGCCCACCGGGCCCACCCCCTCCGGTAATCCACTCAGTTCTCCAGTGCCACTTCCGGAAGCCCTCCGTGACACTGCTGTCTCTGTAACTCCCAGGATTCCCTCTCTTCTCTCCCCCGTGCTCTGAAGTGTGTTTTCCAAAGTGCTTCCCCATGGAGCTCCTTTTCCCAAGTCTGCCTATCCTGTCTGTCTACTGTCCGTCTGTCCCTGATGTGTTTGATCAGTGTTGACTGCCTTTGATCGAAGGCTCCCAGAGGGCAGGGACTAGCCTGTTCTAATGAGTCAAGCTGTTAATTGGCAATTAACATGGCTTACCAAGAATTCCATTCTAAACACTGATGCTGGACTTACCATCGAGGAAAGAACCTTCATCCTGAAGCTTCCTGCACATGGGAATTGATTTTGATGTCAGAGAATTGTCCAGTGCCTCTCACACTCTCTGCCCCTGACATTTGGGTTTCCATCTATGTACATCATCGTGTCTGTGCTTAACGGGGAGGGAGTAGGAAGAATGATAATTATGGTATTCGTTAAGCCTTTCCTATGTGCCAAGTACTGTTCGAAGCACTAGGGTAGATACAAGGTAAGCAGGTTGGAAACAGTCCATTTCCCTTATGGGACTCACAGTCTTGATCCCCATTTTACAGAGGTAACTAAGGCCCAGAGGAGTGAGATGATTTGCCCAAGCTCCCATAGCAGACATGCGGCAGAGTCGGGATGAGAACTCACGACCACTGAGGAAGGAAGCCGGGCCTCAATGGGATAATGGGGAAGCGGCATGGCTTAGCGGAAAGAGCACGGGCTTGGGAGTCAGAGGTCATGGGTTCTAATCCCAGCTCTGCCACTTGTCGGCTGTGTGACTGTGGGCAAGTCACTTAACTTCTCTGTGCCTCAGTTCCCTCATCTGTAAAATGGGGATTAAGACTGTGAGCCCCACGTGGGACAACCTGATTCCCCTATGTCTACCCCAGTGCTTAGAACAGTGCTCGGCACATAGTAAGCGCTTAACAAATACCAACATTGTAATCCCTGCTCCGCCGCATGTCAGCTGCGTGACTTTAGGCAAGTCACGTAACTTCTCCATGCCTCAGCTACCTCATCTGTAATATGGAGATTAAGACTGTGAGCCCCACGTGGGACAACCTGATCACCTTGTATCTACCCCACCACTTAGAACAGTGTTTGGCACATAGTAAGCGCTTAACAGATACCATTACTACTATTATTATTATTATTATTAATGGGGGTGGGGCCACCCCCCCAGCTCCAATTCCATCCATGGTGAGAGGCAGCCCGTCTGCCAAGAAGGGGAAGAATCATTCTCCCCCTTCCTACCTCTCTCTCCTGCCCCCCTCTTTTTATTTTTTTCATAAGCATTTGTAAAGTATGTGCCAGGCACTATACTGAGCCACTGGATAGAGAAAAGCTAATCTGGTTGGACACAGTCCACGTCCCACATGGGGCTCACAGTCGGAATCCCCATTTTACAGATGAGGGCACTGAGGCATAGAGAAGTGAAGTGATTTGCCCAAGGTAACACAGCAGACACGTGACAGGGTCGAGATTAGAACCCAGGTCCTTCTTACTCCCCGGCCTGTGCTCAGTCTTTTAGGCCATGCTACTTCTCTTTCTCTCATTTCCTCCATACTGTCTTCCCCACACTAAGCTGGGGGCCACTGCAGAGCAGGGACAGATATCTAATGCTGATGCTGGTGGGAGTAGAAGGCGGAGAGGGTGGTCCCGGGTGCCAAGCCGCTGCCTGAGTTCGGCTGGGCCAGCCACTCGAGCTCACCGAGGAAGTGGCTCGGAGGCAGCTCTGGCCTGGTGCTGGGACTCGCTGAGAAAAAGGAGTCAGATTGGGGCACGGCAAACCGGGCAGTTTGGGCCCCGGGCTCGGGTCCTCTGGGCCAGGAGGGTGCTCGCCCGCCAGGTCCTGCACTCTGCCCACGAGCTCCTTTCCTTTCCTTTCCTCTGTCAGTCATTCAATCAGTTAGTGGTACTGACTGCAGTTGCTGGGGCTGAGTGAGCCCTTTCGGAGGTGCCTGACTGAAGGTTGAGTCGGGGGGAGAGGACAGCCGTGGAAAATTGCTTGTGGGGCTCCTGTAGGCCTCGAATCCCTCCTTCCTGGCTTACCCAAGTCGAGGACTTTGACTTTTCTACTTCTGAGTCCCTCACCCACTACCCATTCTGTCCCCACTACCCCTGACAGGTGCACCCGGAAGGAGCGCTGTGAGCGGTCGCGGGAGCCTCGCCGCTTCGCCTCCGAGATGAAGCAGTGCGTCCGCCTGACGGTGCATCCCAACAATATCTCCGTCTCCCAATACAGCGTGCTGGTGAGGAGCTGAGGCGGGGGCATGGGGGCCAGGGGTTGCTCTCTCGGTTGGCGGAGAGGGTCCTGGGAGTGGGAGCGAGTGATCAACCTGAGGGCTTCTAGCTCAGAGTGTCTGCACCTGAAGCACCTAGCTCTCTGTGATGGACGCCTTGTAAATCCCTGGACTTTAAACATAGTGCGTCCGTCTGTCTGTCTGTCTCTTTTTCTCTTTCTCTGCCCTTTATCTCTCTCTGGGGATCTCTTTTAATTTTTCTATCTCCTCTTCCCTCTTCTTCTCCCCTCCTCCTCTTGCTTCCCCCTCCTTCCTTTCTGCCCCTTCTTCCTCTCTCCTCACTCCTCTTTCCTCCTCCTCTTCTCTTTTCCCTCATCCTTCTTCCTTGTCCCTCCTCCTTCCTCCTTTCCCTCCTCCTTTTCTCTTTTTATGTTTGCATTCCCTTCTCTCTGCCCCTCTCTGCCTCCTTCCTCTGCTGCCAGCTCGTCCTGGAAACCTATAACGTCCCAGAGCTGTCAGCCGGTGTCAACTGCACCTTCGAGGACCTGTCAGAGATGGACGGACTGGTGGTGGGCAACCAGATCCAATGCTACTCCCCCACGGCCAAGGAGGTGCCCCAGATCGTCACCGAGAATGGTCAGTAGCCCCGTCCTCTCCTCCTTTCCTATCGCAGACCTATGGCCACAGCAGTGAGGGTGGGGCGGGATGGAGCCAGAGGCCTCTCTCACCTGGAGTGATTTAGAAGAGGGCCAGAGTACTGCTGCCCTCTTCCTCCACGCCATCCCTCCCTCCCTCCTGGGGAAGAAGCTGTAGTGACGTAGCTGTGCGTGTGCGGGTGTAGATTGCAACTCCCACTGGAATTGTGATGAGTGCGGCTGTAGCTGGGAGGAGTCGGGGGAGGTGGGATGAGCCGAAGATGAGGAGTGCAGCCTCTCCTCTGTCGCTCTGGGCACGGCAGACTAGTACCCCTGGGTTCAGCCCCTCCTTAGTGGAGCCACAGATCTCAGTCTCGTGGACCTCCTCCGCCACCGTTCCTGGCTCTGCCCCGCAGATCCCACTCCTGGGGCCCCGTCAGCCAGGAACAGCGGGGGCTGTCAGAGCCGGCGATGGATGGGCTTGCCTCGGCCTGATTTATTCCATGTTGTTCCCCCAGTTTGGGCCTGCCAGGCTCCGTTCGCGCTGAGTGATTAATGCAGCACTCAGAGAAGGTGGGGAAACAGAGCCTCTTAGAGGACCCCAAGATCCACGCTGGGGATTCGGCCCGGGCCTTGGTGATGGGCCCCTGGCCCCCCACAGCCCCAGGGGCTGGAAGGGTGGACTGTGTGGAGGGAATGTTTGGATGTGCTGATGGACAGATGGTCTGAAATGGACTATCAGAGGGAAGGTTAGGGATATCAGATGGTTCATTGGTGAATATTTTGAACACTGTTATCTCTGAGGGAGCAGAGACCTTGGTTGGGTGGGCCATTGGGCTAACCCTAAATTGACATCCCTTGTTTCCCCCGGCCTGCTGTCCGTGGGGAGAGACTGCCTGGGTTTGTGTTTTTGGGAATGTCTGAGGGCCTGGACCTCAGGGCCATCTGAGCACCAATAAACTCCAGGGTTCCCTCACTTAAGGCATGCAGTTGTGCTTGTGTGTGTGTGTGTGTGTGCCTGTGTGTGTCGAGGAATGGAAGAGCCATTTCAGAAGAGGCCGGCGACCCTCTCCCGGTACCTATGTAATGGAAGTCCTGTTGGGGTCTATTTGGCCTGCAGGGTATTCCTGTGGGGCTTGGGGGCCGCTGTGGGGGGCTGTGCCCCTCAGGAGAACTGAACGGGGAGCCATCTGCCCTGCCCCCAGCCTGCCTGGGGCTGCGGCCCACTGGACCCCGGCTCCCTTCCTGAGGGGTCATAAAAGCGACAGTTTAGGTGTCCTCTCCTTATCTTTTGCTGCCTCTCTGCTATCCAGGGGACCACCATATTGTCCAGCTGCAGCTTAAGTCGAAAGAGACCGGCGTGACCTTTGCCAGCACCAGCTTCGTCTTCTACAACTGCAGCGTGCACAACTCGTAAGAGCCCGGCCCCTGCCCTCCTCACCCCCATCATCAGATATTCCAGCAAAACCGACCTACTCTCTTCTCCCTCTGGGGGTTCATGGAAGTTCCCAGGCTTTTCCTTTGAGCGTTCACCACCAGTCCTGCCCAGCCCCTAGGACAGAGAAAAACTATCACTGTGAGAGAATGTGCTGTGGTTGATGGGAGGGGAGAGGGGGCGCTTCCCTTTCCTTTCACCACCCCAGAGGCTGCCAGGCCACTGGCCTTTAGCCCATATGCCCAGAGCCAGAACTAAGTGGGTTGGCCAGAGAACAACCTTTGTTCTGTTTGTGTACTCATCTGAGCAGGAAAGACTGTTTGTTGCAGGAAAAGGGGGGTGGATAGGTTTGGGGCTGCCCTCTGTTCCCCAAGAAGAAGTGGCAGGTGGGACCCCCATAGGGCCCAAGCTGGGGTAGAAACTGGCTTCCAGTTTCAGTTCCTCACTGTACACACCGAGTCATTGGGAGAATCACCTGATTCACCATGCTGTGCCTCAGTTTACCCATCCGTGGACTACCCCTTCAGTTCTCCTCTCTTTCCCAGAGTCCCAACCCCCTCCCTGCCTCTGGCACCTCCAGACCCGAAACATTCAGCAAGATAAGGAGCCCCTGGGAAGGTAGGATCACTTTGCAGGCTGCCAGATTCTGTTCCCTGTTGGGCTCGGTTAGAGAGCAGCTCTCTCCCCCAGCCCGGGCAGCACCCGTATCGTCCTCTGGGGCAGACTGAGGCATACCTCCCACCCACATGCTCTCAGACCCAGCAAGAAGCTTGTCCGCTGACTCCGGTGCTGCCGCTGATTCCCTTTTCCTCCTCCTCCTCTTTCTCCTCTTCCTCTGGGTCCAGGTGCCTGTCCTGTGTGGAGAGCCCCTACAGATGCCTCTGGTGCAAGTACCGGCACGTCTGCACCCACGACCCCCAGACCTGCTCCTTCCAGGAGGGACGTGTGAAGCTGCCAGAGGTGAGAAAGCGGTCTGCAGCAGCCTCCGATCCTCCTCCTTTTCCTTTCCCTTTTCTTCCTCCGGTTGGAAAGTTATTCTGGAGGGGGCTGGGGAGCAGTTAGGCTCCAGGGGCTAGCCCCATGGGGTCTATGAAGCCGGAGGATTTTGCAGCCTGGGGTGGGACTTGCTAAAGAAGGGCTGTGGGGCATGGGGGTTTGGGACAGGTGGGTCTTCCCCGTTTTGCTCCACGGTCTGGGAAAACCACCACCTTCAGCCGCAGTCAGGAACGTCCCACAGGGCACTGGGACTATACTTCTGGGAAAGGAGCCTGGCAGGTAATTAATTATATCCAGCCTGTGACAGGTTGTCCAAACACTAGGGAGAGGAAAAACTTTGAATTGCAGCTCTGTTACCTCCTCTCCTGCCCTTGTGTCCCAGTGCCATCCCTGGCAACTTTTCTACCCCCTTCTCCACATTCCACACTCACCCTCCTCACCCCACGTTCCGGTACGATTTTCTTTTTTAACTTTAAGTGATAGCAGGTGCTCAGGGCAGACTGGCCGCTGCCACCCGCTTCCGGCTGGCAGTCGGGCTTCCGGCCTCAGCCTGAGCCGTGGGAATGGGGACCAGGCAGGAAGGGGGCTGGGGTGATGACATTTGTGTTCCCCGCAGCGGTGGTCACTAGGGTTCAAGTCCGAGCAGCGGGGAGGGGTGAGACCAGGAAGGCTGGAGAGGCAGGACTCGATCCCTGGAGATGAGAGGTGGAGAGGGGCCAGAGGAGGAGGAGATGGGGAGGAAATGCGCTCATCTCCAGTGATTGACTGTTACGTCGAGTCTGGGCACGTGGACGCTGAGATTGGTCAGCAGTTGGTGCCGGCAGTATCCCCGATGTACACCTCGTGTGGGCTGGCCCGAACTCACGCTTTGCCTGTGGGCCGCTTCGGCTGTTATTTGAGCAAGACCTGGGCCGATGATTTGGGAGATGGAGGGGGGAAGAGGGCATTCACCAAACAGGAATAAAGGTGGGAAAATTCAGCTTTCGGTCCAGAATTCAGTCCCTTTAAAAGAGGAGAGCTGGTGGGAGGGAAAAGGGCTTGGATCTTGAGAGTTTGGGACAGGAAGCACTGTGAGCTCAGAAGTCAGGAAGGAATCTGTTGCCTGCCTCCACCAAAGACAGGGCAAGAGAAAACGGGCTTCGGTGAAGCAGGAAAAATTTAGCTAGAAGACCAGGTTAGAATTCCCGATGATGGATGGTCGGGCACCTTGGAAGTGATAGATGTGAAGGGTCGCCCATTTCAGAGCCCAGGGCATGGGTTCGATGCCTCACAGCTTGAAGGCGGGGCATTGGACTAGATGACCTCTCCAGGCCCAGGGACTACTGCATCCTTGCAGCTTTGGACTCGTTGTTTCTCTTCAAACAGCGAACATGAGTCGGTGGCATCTGAGATAAAGGCCTTTTCAGACCCATATCAGTGTCTCCAGAAATGGTGTGTCTGCCAAGGATTTTGTGCCTGGAGAGACCCAAAGAATATCAAGTAAAAGTGGAAAACAAATGAGTTATCTGCTGGATTTCAAAAGCTCCTAATCATTTAATTACCTTGAAGGGAGTTTTCATCTCTCTCTGAGCTCTCCTTTCTTATTTGCTTCTCTCTCTCAAATGGGTGATTTTCAGTATATGAAAGAGTTTGCATCTGGTGCTCAAAGAGGAGGAGAAGAAAGCCATTCCTTCTGTCCCCTGGCTGTACTACAGTTTGGGGATGGACAGGCTCTGGCAGAGATTCACACGCAAGAATGTCCATTGGCCAGATGGGCCCCAATTCCTGCAACCCAGCCCTGGGCACAGCTCTTGTAGGCTCATGGTGGGCTTGCATGGAAGGAGGGAGGGAGAGAGAGGAGAAGGGTGGACTCTTCACCTGTAGCCAGGCAGGTGTGGGCTGGGCGTTGGCAGGGCCCCGGCAGCCCCTGTTGGGGACAGGGCTTCGGCAAGGGGCTTGGACTTGGATGTGACCCCCTCCCCCCATTATGGATGCTGGGCTGAGGGCAAGCAGCTGCCCGATTCTGGGATGGATGGTGTTGGCCCATAGCTAGAGGCCCTCAGGGCATCCTGCCTTCCTGGGCTGAAAACTTTCCTGGTGTGGCCTCTGGGTGTGTGTTGCCTCTCCACTGGTGCTCCCTGCATGCCCATATTTTACCCAGCCTGCCGGCTTTGGGCATCTGGACCGTGTCAAGTAATTGTAAGCTCGTCGGCAGCAAGGAGTGCGGCTACCAACCTGACCATGTTGTGTACTCCTAAGCCCTCAGTCCAGTGTTCTCTACACAGTAAGTGCTCAATAGAAAATGATAATGGTAATTATAATAATAATAATTTTGGTATTTAAGCGCTTACTACGGACCAAGCACTGTGCTAAGTGCAAGGGTAGATACAAGACCAGCGGGTCCCACATCGGGCTCTCAGTCTAAGTAGAAGGGAGAAGAGGTATTGAATCCCCATTTTGCAGATGAGGGAACTGTGGCCCAGAGAAGTGAAGTGACTTGCCCAAGGTCACACAGCAGGCAACCAGTGGAGCAGGGATTAGGACCTAGTTACTCTAACTCCTGGCCTGGGCTCTTTCCATACTGCTTTTCATATTGCTGACTGATTGATGTGGGACTTGGGGAAAGAGCTGGCAGTGATGACTTGCTAAATCACAGCCCAGATAATTCAATCAGTCGTATTTGTCGAGCATTTACTGTGTGCTGAGCACTGTACTGAGAGCTTGGGAGAGTACACTATAACAGTGTAGCAGAGTTGGTAGACCCATTCCCTGCCCACAATGAGCTTGCAGTCTAATAATATTATAATATTATTTTTACCATTATAAAACCCCACTCCCTCATCCAAGCAAGTGGACCTCGGGCAAATGACTTCTCTGTGCCTCGGTTCCCTCATCCGTGAATTGGGGATTAAGACTGTGAACCCCACGTTAGACAGGGACTGTGTCCAACCTGATTTACCGTGTATCTATCCCAGCGCTTAGAACAGTTTTGATCATATATCAGACTCTTAAGAAATACCACAACTATTATTAACACTATCATTATTATTATTATTGTTATTATAAGCAGAGGCTGGCTTAGATCTCTGGAGCTAAAACTTGAGAAATGGGCAGGTACAGGAATGAAGGCAGCAGAGAAAGGAGAGGAGTGAAATGGAGGGAGGCACACCAACCCCATAGAGAGTAGTGATGGTGGGGGTGAGGAGTAATAATCTGTCAGTGATATTTACTGAGTGCTTTCTGTGTGCAGAGCACTGTACTAGGCGCTTGGGAGAGTATAATACAACATAGTTGGTAGACACGATCCCTGCCCACTAAGAGCATTATTTATTAAGAAGCCACCAGGTATAATGCAGTGTTATAAATGTTTGGGTAGTATCAAACGAGCGAGGGACAAGTTCCCTGCCAGATCAGTTGTTTAGTCTCTTGCCTGACGGTGTCCCCGTCCCCAGGTTTTCATTTCCACTCCATTCCAGGCTGAGTGGATCCAGACAGAATCTTATTGTTAGACACTGAATGAACCTGCCCGTTGCCTTTTCATCTCTAGGAAGACACCATCTTGTGTCCCCGGCCAGTTTTCCATCTGCCTGTGTGTATGTGTGTGTGTGTGTGTGTGTGTGCGCGCGCGCGTGCCCGGCAGGGGAGGGTTCGGTTTCAGTATTGGCTTTGTTTATAGTCATGGGAGACATTGAATTTCCTCTTCTTTCCTGGACAAAGAACTCATTCAGGTGGAATTATTGGCCTGGAACAGAGGGACTGGGTGATCATGATTATTATCATATTAATAATGATTATATTCTAGGACAATTTCCTATATTACAGGTCCAATACACCCTTGGCTTTCACATGCAGAGGGATGTTGGCTAGGTGCCCTCTGTACCTTGAGAATCCCTCATCGTCCATTCCAGGAGGGAGCCCCAGCTGCTTAGAGGGCCCAGGAAGGCGCCAAGCTGCCTCCAATTCTGGGTCTCTCGCTGCGATGTTGGGGGGTGCTACCCAGAACCCCTTAGGGCACGCTGTCCTCCTCCTCCCCGGGCCATGCTCCTCGCTCACCTGGGGTTCTACCCCAGGGTTGCAGCCCACCAGCACCTGGGGTAGCTGGAGGAGGATGAAGAAAGATGCACTGAGCATCTTCCCCATCCTGATCCTTCAGGTAGCGCTCCTTATGATATGAATGATGCTGATGAGGAAGGTCAGGTGAGCTTCTCTGCTAGATCGTAAACTCTTTGAGGGCAGACATTGTGTCTGTTCACCCTATTGTACTTCCCCAAGTGCTTAGTATGGTGCTCCCCACCCAGTAATCGCTCAACGAATAGCACTGGTTGATTGAATGTTGGATTGAGAGAGGGAAGGAGGGACAGTGGAGAAAAGGAACTAGAAGCTCAGGCTGAGGGGTCCGGGTGGCCCAGGGATCCATCCCTGCTTTGCCAACCTTTATCCTGAGTCTCATGTCTGCTTGGGGGTCTGCAGCAGCAGAAGATGTTGAGGAAGCATCAAGCCCTGGGGTGGGGGTGGGGGTGCTGCACAAATCCCCGCTTTCCACACCCCCTCCTCTCCACCAAATCACAGCTTGCTGGTACTCTGACCTAGGAGGGTCTCCCCCAGGGGCCCCTGACACCGAGGTGGCTTCAGGGCCCGACTTCTTCGCGCCTTGTTGCCTCAGGAGAAATTGCCATTTTACATTTCAATTAGGAGGTCCGATGGGTCAATCAGATAGCCACGGGCAACGAGGGGGATCGGGGCCCAGCCCTGCGCCTCTTCAATTATCATTAATGAACTTCCTCTCTGAACCTCCAACCTTTTTAATATGCAAACTAGGCCTTTTCGAGGCTACGTCCATCAGGGCTGCTTAATGTACCCGGAACAAGTGCGACAGGGGGAGGGGGTGATGGCCCACCGTGTAGGGTGTTGGGTGGGGTCGGGTCTTTGGCAGCTATTTGGCTGCTAAAGAGTTTCCTTGTTGGTCTTTCTGCCAGAGAGGGTCTCCCTACTGGTTAGCAAGATTTCCACCCCCTCTCCCTTCCCAGGAGGCCTGCTTCCCTCTGCGGCATCTCCTTCCCTTTATCCCCTCCCTCTCCTTGACAACGGGGCTAGGTCCTTACTCCTGACTCCGGACTCTTCTCCCCCAGCCCGATCCCTGCAGGAATTGCCCAAGACATGAGGATCGAGGGGCCGAGCCCCTTGCCTGCTCTCCTGGTGAATGGAGGCAGCAGGAAAGAGGTGACCAGCAGGCTGAGATGTGAACAAGGCCTGGCGCAGAGAGGAGCGGAAGGTTTTCTGTAATGCGGCAAGCGCAGAGGAGTATGAAGCTGCTTCCTCAAACCCTCTTGGAGCTCCCACCCATCTGCAGTTGTGAGGGTCGAGGCCGAGGCCAAGGGTCACCACCCTCCACCTCACCCCTTTCCTGTTAGCCGATCCAGTCCGGTCCCTGGGGGTCTGGACCCCGGCATGGGCAGCTCTCAGTGGGCAGATGAGTTTGATGGGACTGTGGATCTCCTCTGGAGCTGCGTCCACCCTTTTTTTCCCCATGGTATTTGTTTAAGCACTTACTATGTGACAGGCACTGTACTAAGCACTGGTGAAGATACAAGCTAATCAGGTTGGACACAGTCCTTGACCCACATGGGGCTCACAGATGAGGGAACTGAGGCATAAAGAAGTTGAGACTTCCCCAAAGTCACTCAGCCAAGTGGAGGAGCTGGGTTGAAAACCCAGGTCCTTCTGACTCTCAGGCCCGCGCTCCACCAGCTCGCAGATGGATCGGTGGGAAGAGCGCAGCCCTGGGAGTCAGGAGACCTGGGTTCTAGTCCTGGCGTTGCATCAGTGTGACCAATTTCCCTGGGCCTGCAAGCGGCAAGGGAGGGAGGGAGAGAAGGGCTGGAAAGTCTCAACGTTGGGGCATCAGGAAGGCAGGCAGACTGGCAGCGGTATGCTCAAGCATGTGTATGTGTGTCGTGGGGGCGGGGTGGGTCCTCTGCTCCTCTCTGTGGTCCTGGGATCAGCTGACGGGCGGCGGGCGGGGCTGGCGGGTGGTCCAGAGACTCCAGGGCCGCCCACGCCCTCTGTCCGTTTGTCCGGACGTCTGGCCCTCCTGACCTCAGCCCCCTCGGCTCCCAGGACTGCCCCCAGCTGCTGCGAGCAGACAAGATCCTGGTGCCCGTGGAGGTGGTCAAGCCCATCACGCTCAAGGCCAAGAACCTGCCTCAGCCGCAGTCTGGACAGCGGGGCTATGAGTGCGTCCTCAGCATCCAGGGCAGCGAGCAGAGGGTGCCTGCCCTGCGCTTCAACAGCTCCAGTGTTCAGTGCCAGAACACCTCGGTGAGTGACCCCCACTCCTAACTCTGGGCCCGGCCCAGCTTGCTGATCAACCCAACCCTGGAGTGGATCCTGCAGCCGTTTCGGCCTACCCCATTCTTTTTTTTTTTTTATGGTATTTGGTAAGCACTTACTATGTGCCAGGCACAGTACTAAGCTCTGGGGGTAGATACAAGCTTATCAGGTAGGAGAGAGTCCATGTCCCACATGAGGCTCACAGTCTTACTCATTTTACATCATGGCCTAGTGGAGAGAAAACGGGCCCGTGAGTCAGAAGGTCGTGGGTTCTAATCCCAGCTCCATCATGTGTCTGCTGTTTGATCTTGGGCAAATCACTTCTCTTTGCCTCAGTTACCTCATCTGTGAAATGGGGATTGAGACTGTGAGCCCAAAGCGGGACGGGAACTGAGTCCACCCCGATTTGCTCGTATCCTACCCAGCACTTAGAACAGTGCCTGGCACGCAGTAATAATTACTATTATAATTTTTATTAAATGAGGTCATTGAAGTACAGAGAAATGAAGTGATTGAAGTGATCACACAGCAGACAAGTGGCAGAGCTGGGATTAGAACCAAGGTCGCTCTGACTCTCGGGCCTGTGCTCTATCCACTAGGCCACGCTGCTTCTCATGCCTTTGCTTTGCCTCCCGGAACCTTCCTTCCCTCCCTCCCTCCCACCTGCCCATCTGATTGTGCCCTTGTTGCGACTCCCTTCCCATTTGAGAGTCCCGCCCATCTGCGTACCCTCTCTGTACCCATCTTTTCCCGCCAGCCCTACTGCCTGTCCATTTGTCCATACCTCCTGTCCTGCTGTTGACCTTCCTGTGTCCTTGTTTCTCTCTGTTTCCTGCCATCAAACTCAAGTGGGAGCACTCAGAGACAGCAGTACCTCAGGCTAAGATCCAGCCTCTTTTCGTGTGCTGTGTCCACACTTGCTGTTGGGTCACAGCGACTGGGTTTGGAGATGAAAGGCATGATGGAGGCACCCAAGAGGGCAGGTGGTCTCTCGGTTTCTGGGTCGGGCCCCCTCCCTTGGATTAGGCCATTGGAATAAGTGGCCAGTGGTTCCTGGTCTGTTTCCAAGCGATCCCGCCTCCTCTCTCTGGCCGGGTTCCTGGCCGCCTCCATCCTGACGTCTGGTCGCGGGATGAGAGTGTTCCCAGGCAGAGAAGGGAAGGGGACTTCAATCCTATGGCCCCAGAGTGGCTTGGCTAAGGGTGGGCTGAGGAGACAGCCTGGCCTAGTTTGAGACCCGGGAGACTATAGTCTAAGTTCGCACTCAGGGCTGAGACCAAAGATACCTCCCCATCCCCAAGAGCTGGACCAGAACCAGACAATCCTTCAAGGGCAAGCAGGAAGGAGTCCTGGCTACCCAGTGTTCTCCCCAACGCACTGGCACCTGGTCAGACACACTGCAGGGATGCCCCCTCCCCCTCAGCCCCTGAGGAGGGGAGGAGAGGGTGGTAGGCGGAGGGGGATTCAGGTTCCAGGGCCAGGTCAGCTCTAAATTCTCTTCCCCCCAACCTTGAGTCACCAGAAAGGAAAGAAGAGAAATTCAAGAAATTAGTATTGTCCTCATGGACACCTATAGAACAGCAAATTATTATTATCATTATTGGTGCTAATAGCGGTAGTTTGAGTGATTCCAACTGCCATCTCGCTCCCCGGCTGTAGCTCCCCAAGGACTGGAGCGGCCGCTGGCCCCGTCCCGGGCGGCCCCGGGAGCCTGTTAGATCGTGCTCGGACTCCCGATTCCGCTGGCGGCCAGCCTCACCGGCAGAACCTTAAACCTCCGGACTCTGTGGGGCGCGGGGCCGCTGCCCGGCCAGACGTCACGGGACGGTGACAGAGCAGCCGAGGTTAAAATGAGCTCACGGAGGTCACTCGGAGGTCAGGGCTCGCTGGCTCATTGCCCAGGATGCTGACCATCCCCTGCTCGGGCCGGCTGCTCACCCACGGGTGCGTGGGGGCCGGACCGGAGTGGGGATGGCCTGAGTATGGCTATGTTGTAGGAGGGGGGCTGTGCTGTAGGAAACTTTGGTTTCCATGGTCTGAGATGGAGCAGACCCACGTCTAGAAATGCCTTATCTGGAGACCTGGGAAAGCCCCACAGCCGCAGCCCTCTGGATCCCTAGTGGGCCCTGTAACCGAGGGCGGGTGGTACCCCACCCCGCTAGCATTGGAGACAGCAAGGCTTCCCTCCCTACCCCCTCACTGTCCCCTGGGGTGTCCCCTCTGCTCCCAACTTCTGGTTTTTGTGAAGAAGTGGCTCTAACCTGCAGCCTTGATCAGAGCTGTGGAGCAGGGGAGAGGGGAGGGTGGGTATCTGTCCTCCGGGTTTTTAAACCTGGGGAAACTGAGGTGACAGTTTCTAAACCCTCCTGTAGCCTAGGCTGTCCAACCTTGATTGAGACACTTAACCTCTCTGACCCAAGGCCTCTGGGGGCTAGTCTTACAGCCTCCCCACCCCCAAGGACCTTACAGATTAACTGTCCCTGATTGCAGAGAGCTATATAAATGCTAAGCGGCGTGTAGAAGCGGGGGTGGAAGGGAAGGAGGGAGGCTGCTAAGACTTGACAGATCTCCTCCAGGGTATAAGAAACATCCAGAGAAGAAGGTAAGACAGGAGAGTGACTTCCTTTGGGAGGAAGCTGGGGCACTGGGGGTTAATGATCTTCTTAGTGTTTTACAGCCCTGGCCCCAGGAAGTGAGAGAAGAGAGGGATTTGGCTCTCAAAATCTTTCCTGTCCCTTTTCTTAGAGACCTTATCAATACACACATACACACACACACACCTTATCAATACACACACACAACACTCCAGGATGTGCATTCACATAAACATATTTATATAGAGTTATGGTTACACATATGTATCTACACACATTTCTCTATATAGAGCCATATAGATTTGCATGCACACACATATGCACCTATAGTGTACACATACCTGCGTGTCTGTAAGTCCCCAGATACATACCCTGGCCAGTCAGACAGCGGGTTCAGACTGTGTGCAGATCCCTGTGCTAGGTTAGCTGAAGAGGATTACAGAGTAGTCATGCCAAATAACTTACAGGACAAGCACAAATGCCCCATCAAGGCCGATGAAGACAAGATGGGAAATCTCTGTCCATGTTTTCTCTCTCTCAGCTTCCCTTCCTCTCCTGAGCTAAAGTCGGGGTTTTCCTGCCCGGCATCTCCAAGTGCCACTCTCTGTTTGCCTCTCTGTCTGCCTCTCTCCCTCCCTGTCTGTGTATGCATGTGTGTGTACGTTTCTCTCCCTCACTGGGTACCCTTTCCCCATTCCGCCTAGAAACATGCTTGGGCTCTGAGACCCCTCCCCGGGTCCATGTTGCAGACAGACCCCTGGTCCAGATTTGGGGACCCTTCTGGAAACCGAATGACTCTTGCCGGAGGGGGTGGGACTCCAGGGGGGCACTGCCCAGCCTGCTCCCTTCCAGCAGGGCTCTGCTTCCCGACTTCCCTTACAGGGCAAGTTCTAGCCAGGATTGGGCTCAGATCTGGAGGGGTGAGCCCCCCGTGGACATCAGGAGTCTTCAGAGCAGGGCCTGGCACCACTGGCCCACTCCCTCTTGCTCCCGCCTCACTCTGCAGAGTAATTTCCGCAGAGCTTTATGTTGTTTCTGTACCTCTGGAAAGAAGATGGCAGCCAGGAGCTGGTGTGTCATTCCCCCCGCACCCATACACACACACTCCGCCATGTTCTAGCCACAGAGAGTCCAAGGCCCAGGGAAAGGAGTGTCCAGCTCTGAATGACACAGTGAGAGAGGCAGTACAGAGCTGGGGTAGAGCACAGGCTCGGGAGTCAGAAGGTCATGGGTTCTAATTCCAGGTCCTTCACTTGCCCGGTGTGTGGTCTTGGGCAAGTCACTCCACTTCCCTGTGCCTCAGTTACCTCATCTGTTAAATGGGGATTAAGACTGTGAGCCCTGTGTGAGACAGGGACTGTGTCTAACCCGATTTGCTTGTATCCACCCCAGCGCTTAGTACAGTGCCTGGCACATAATAAGCACTTAACACATACCATAATTATTGTTATTATTATCATTATTATCATTAATGGGACCCAAGCATCTGGACATCAAACAGGGAACCTGCCCCAACTGATGGCTGGTCTTACCTCCTGGAAAAAGAGGGAAAGGAGACAGGCCTTTCCCTGCCACCCTGTTAGGCTGGTATATCTGATATTTATCAAAGATTTACAAGGTGCCAAGCATTTGCTAAGCACTGGCATAAACAAAGGAGAAGGAGATTGGGACCTAGATCCTATCCCAGCTGAGGCTCGCAAGCAAAGAGTAGGTATTTTATTATCCCTATTTTACAGAAGAGGAGAGTGAGGCTCTTCGAGATTAAGTGATGGGCCTGGAGCAGAGCTTATTCCCAGTCCCATACTATCTCTCCACTCGGCCACACGAGCAAGAGATCCCAACCTCGAAATTCCGGGGGTCGTCTTGGCCCGAGACCTCACCTGCCTCCGCCTCTCACCCCCCTGGAGCCCCGAGCCCTGCTCTTTGGATCGCTCCAGAAGCCCGTGGAGATCCAACCCTCTCCTCTTCTGTCTCTTCCTTCCTGCCGCAGTACTCTTACGAGGGCATGGACATCAGCAGCCTGCCGGTGGAGCTGACCGTCGTGTGGAACGGAGACTTCAGTATTGACAACCCGGCCCAAAACAAAGGTTTGGCCTCCTCCCGACAGCCTCCCCCAGGCTTGGCCTCCCTTGACACAGTAACTGTGGTGACCCACAGTGATGATACCACGAGCCACTGCCGGCCTTCTGGGAATGTCGCACCACCAGGCCTCCGCCGTGGCGTTTATATTCGAGGGGGATGTGGGTCAAGGTCACTGAGTTTGGAGGTGGGATTTGAGGAGTGTGCATTCTGGGCTGGTTGGGTAGGTGGGACCCTTGCCGACCCTTGTGTTGGAGCTCCCTGGTGGTGGGGGTGGTGGAGTTGGGGTGGGGGGGCAGTCTTTGCCTCCATTTCCCCTCCCTTGTCACCCACACATCCCTGAGATGTGACCCCTTTCCGTTGCTGGGTCCCCTTCTCTGCTACCTCCTGTCCAGGCAGTCCCAGAGGGAGTCTCCAAGAACAGTTCACCCTGCCTGCCTCCCTGGGCTGCCGGGTGAGAACCCTGGACTGCCCACTGCCTCCTCACCTCGGCCTGCACCCCTGCCCCGGGCTCCTTACCACCCCTACGCTCACCCTACCATTCCCTAGGCTCAGTCCTGTTCGGCCTGCTCCCGGTAGCGGCGATGGCATCCATTGAGATCCACCTGGGTACAATGCGCCATCCAAATTGTTCGGTAGAGCACGGCACAGAGAAGTGATCCTCGCCCACAAGTTGCTTACACCCCAGTGCGGGAGATAGGCATAAAACTGTTTAGAACTCGAGGAATCGGAATGAATGATGGGGTGCGCCCTGAAGTAGACACATGAACACCAGTGTTGAGGATGGGCATATCTAAGCTCCTTACGTGCTGGAGTTGGCCGGAGGGTATACGTGGCTGAGGATGCTGGGAGCTGATTGAGGAGGGCTTGTTGGTGGAGGTGGGTTCTTGGGAGGGCTGGGACTGTGGGGAGAGTGTGAACCAGGCCCATGTAGGGAGGGAAGGGCCCCAAACCAGGGATCAGTGGGAGCGAGGAGACTTAGGAAGAGTTCAGCCCACTCCCATATTCTGTCCCCAGTTCACCTGTACAAGTGTGGCGCCATGCGGGAGAGCTGTGGCTTGTGCCTCAAGGCGGACCCGGACTTCGAGTGCGGCTGGTGCCAGGGCCAGAGCCAGGGCCAGTGTACCCTGCGGCACCACTGCCCCGCCCAGGAGCACCAGTGGCTGGAGCTGTCGGGCCCCAGCGCCAAGTGTACCAACCCCCGCATCACTGAGGTAACGTGAGACTCCCGCTACTCCCTGGGTTTCTCCTCCTGGGGTCACTAGAAGCGGCCACATCAGATGCCGCCCTTGGCCCCCTCTTTGGAGTAGGGTCACCCCTTCCTCACTTTGCCTGGGACTGGTCAACCGGGCAGTCCCCCGGTGGCCAGCCTGATCTTGTCCTACCTGGGACTGCCCTGTCTCTGCCCTGGAAGAGTCCTCCCCCTTCCTGCCAACCTGCACCCAGCCAGCACCCCGCCTCAATCAATCCATCATGTTTATTGAGTGCTTACTATGTGTAGAGTACTGTACTAACCGCTTGGGAGAGTACAATACAACGGAGTTGCAGACAGGTTCTGCCTCATTCCTATCCTCCCGTTCACCCGGAAATCCTGGCAGCGTCCAGTCCCTCCCAGTGCCGGCGCTCCTCCTGCCCAATCCCTCCCCAGCCCTCCACAGACCCACACTCCCACCGGCCCACAGACCTGCCCCAGCCCGGTCGAGAGAGCAGCCCGGAGCACTGGTGTAACCCAGTGGAGCCCCTTCCCAGCTGCCGGCTGGGGGCTGAGGAGTGAACTTGGAGAGAGAGCAAGCCTCCTTGGGCCCCCCATGCTGGGAGCAGAGCCGGTGGGGTGTGTGGTGGGGGGAGATGACTGCCCAAGGGGGGTGGGAGGTTTACAGACCAGGTCAGAGGTGAATATTTCTCTCAGGAGCTGCAGGCTGGATCGGGGTCTGCCACATAAATCCCGGCACAGTAAGGTGGGCCTGCAGTGATGAATTGTTAATGAATTGTACATTGCCTTGATTCTATTTAGTTGCCATTGTTTTTACGAGATGTTCTTCCCCTTGACTCTATTTATTGCCATTGTTCTTGTCTGTCCGTCTCCCCCGATTAGACCGTAAGCCCGTCAAACGGCAGGGACTGTCCCTATCTGTTGCCGACTTGTTCATTCCAAGCGCTTAGTACAGTGCTCTGCACATAGTAAGCGCTCAATAAATACTATTGAATGAATGATGTCATGGAAACGGGGCTGTGCGATGCTTTGATTTTTCCCACAGTGCTTTCTGTTCCATCTTATCACACATTGCCTCCTTGTCACATCCCACTGAGGGCCGGAGAGGCAGGAAACCAGTTACTCTCTGGTTTCCTGGGATCTCTTCACCCTTCCTCCTCGCTACCCATCCACTAAGCCCCAGGGGAACTGGACACCCCCAGCCCTGCCTGACAAATGAACGAATCTCCCAGAAACCCCGGCCCCTCCCTCGACATGCCCTGGCTAAGCTCCTCTCCTTCTGGGCCTGGGCGATAGCCCTGGGATTCTGTTCTGACTCCTTAGACTCCCTTTCATCTCTCCCACCTCTCCCTGGACATCCCCCCTGTGAGCTAGGAATCAGGGAGCGGAACCTACGCCGAGTGTCAGGGCGGGGGAGTGTCCCCACTGAGAGTGGGGGGAGAGACACCTCATATCTTCTTCTCCCAGATCATCCCAGTGACCGGCCCACGGGAAGGAGGCACTAAAGTGACCATCCGCGGGGAGAACTTGGGCCTGGAGTTCCGGGACATCGCCGCCCATGTCAAGGTGGCGGGGGTGGACTGCAGGCCTCTGGTGGATGGCTACGTTCCCGCGGAGCAGTGAGTGGGGCCCCATTGCCAGGGATGGGGCGGACTAGGGCTGGTTGATGAGTTGTTTACCTGTGGGGCCCAGACCACAGATGATCAGGTAAAGAAGCAGCCGGCCAAGCTGTCCCCCACGGGAGGGTCCTCGTAGCCTTCCTAGCAATCGCTCGAGCGAGAGACCGGCCCCCATGGGACCCTGACCGTGCCCTGCCTTTGCAGAGTCCCACCCTGCGGGGGGTGGGGGAGGTTGGGGTGATGGAGGAAGGAGTCCCAGACCCCCAGGGGACGACGTTCCTGCCGGGCAGAGTGTGGAGACTGGAGAGTTGAGGTTGAGGGCCGCCCCTCCGCTCCAAGAGCCGCAGCTTTGACCCCTTTCCCCGGGCCCAGTGAACTGCAGTCTGACCTGGCTCCCTCCTGTTGTCCCACAGGATCGTGTGTGAAATGGGGGAGGCCAAACCCAGCCAACATGCCGGCTTCGTGGAGATCTGTGTGGCAGAATGCAAGCCTCAATTCATGGCCCGCTCCTCGCAGCTCTACTACTTCATGGTGGGTCTGTGCACCCTACCCCTTCACGTCCCACACCCGAGTTACTACTACAACCTCCTGCTCCCGCTCTCCGCCTTACCCACTTCCTGATCCCGCCACCTCCCGGTCCCACTCACTTCTTCCCCAACCTCATCCTGCCGCTTCTCTCCTCCCCCATCTCCTGGTCCTGCACCCCTTCTCTGCATCCCACTTCTATCCTCCCCCACCTCCCATTCCCGGTCCCCACTCTTCTCCCTCCCCCCCGGGGCTCTGTGGAAAGACAGGATACTTTGATCCCAGGTGTCCAGAGGTGCAGGGCGGGTAGTGGGAGAGGATGGTCGTGGCTGGCGGGCTCTGGCCCTTCTTCCTATAATTGCCAGGCTGGGAAGAGAGTCTGAGTCTTACACCCGTGACCTAGGCTCACAGGCACAACAGACTTTCCCCACACTCCTACCCCACAGTGAATGACAGCAGTGGGGGGATCATTTCCTCTGGACTTGGGGCCTCTGAGCAGCTGTATGGAGAGTTTATGGGATGGGCTTTTGCCTGGGCTCCTGCTGCCCTGAAATGTCTCACTTGACTCTGGCCGTGTCTGTCTCTCCCCCTTTCTCTTCCTCCCACTCACCCCACCTCTTTCCTTCTTTTCAGCCCCAGGGGCAAGACGAGAATCCAGCAGCTAATACCAGTTTGGTGTGGCCATGCATGTGTGCCATTCCCCACACCCTGCTGAGGGACACGTGTGTGCAGAGAAATACACTCACACACAGATACACATACACTCATGTACCCCTGCATCCCATACACTCCAGTCCTCCTCTCCCCCAGGTTTCCTTCTGTGTCTTCTATTCCCTCAGAGAAATGCTACCCCTCCCCACTGGGACCGTAGAGTCCCTTTTCTGCCCTTTCTCTGTAGCTCTCTGTGGCCTGGCACTCTCTTTCCAAGTCCTGTTTGCTCTCTTCTGCGATCAGTGTCTGGCAGCCCCACCTCTGCTCCCTCACCACTCTGGGAGCCAGGGAGAGGGGACAGATTTCTGTAGCCTTGTCCCTGGCAGCCTGGGTATTCCCCTGGAATGCTAGAGTCCATCACCGCTGCCCAGGTCTCCCCGAACCTGCCCTTCTCCTCGGCAGGCCTGTGGGTAGGCGGGCAGGCAGTGAGGTGGCTGGTGGGCAGACAGGCTGTCTGGCTCCTCCTGGGAAGGGAGATTTTCTCCCTGTCTCCTCTGGGCCCGGGAGCAAGGCAAAGAGTCGGTAAATAATCCAAATTCTGATTTTCCGTGCAAACTGGCAATGAAATATTTATGAAGCCCGGCTTGAATAATTAATACTTTCTCGCAACTTTAAAAAGCTTCTCTGTAACTGCCCCCCGCCACCGCCCGAGAACTTTCTCAACTAGTGCAGCCGTGATTCTGGGACTGGGAAAGGTGAAGGCCGCAGGAACCAGGTATGGCCTTTCTGAAAATCCTAAAATAAAAGTTGCTAGGCAGCCTCCTCTAACTCAGTATGAGGTATGCTGGGGCCATCTGCAAATGGGTCACCCTCTGCCTCCTGCCTCTCTTCTCTCTTTCTCTCTGCCCCTCCCTCTCCTTTTCCCCATCTCCCTCTCTCTGTCTCCCCCTCTCTCTCCCTCCCATTCCTTTTCCCTCTCTCCCCCCTCCCCCATCCCTCATTCCCTCTCCCCCATTCCCTTCTCCCCCTCCCCCATCCCCTTTCCCTCTCTCTCCCCCAGCTCCCTTTCTCTTCCCCTCTCTTCTTTCCTCCCTCTCCCCACCCCTAAGGAGTTTATGGAGACTCTCCAACAAGATCTCATGCTTACTGTGGTCAGGGCCTTGCATTTCATTCATTCATTCAATAGTATTTATTGAGCGCTTACTATGTGCAGAGCATTGTACTAAGCGCTTGGAATGTACAAATCGGTAACATCAGTAAATCGGTAAGCCCTTTGACGGGCTTACAGTCTAATCGGGGGAGACGGAGAGATAGATGGTCAATCAGTGGTATTAATTGAACACTTACTGTGTGCAGAGCACCGTACTAAGCGCTTGGGAGAGTTAACGGAGTTTCTAGACAGGTTTACTGCCAATGGGGACTTTAGGGGTAAGGAGGAACTTAGGGCTGGAGGGCGTGGGGACTGGGTCCCAAGGAGAAATTGAGCTTTCCAGGGAGAATACCAGTCCTGGAGCTGGACCAGAAACCAGTTGGGGGACTGGATTTACATGCAGATCTGTCTGTGGGAGTGTGTGCATCGGCGTGTACAGACCAGACACGGTGTGTGCCCGCCCACCTGCCGCAATGGGGGGCAGAGCGGGAGAGTGTGAGTGAGTACCTTCTGCACACACACATGTGCGTGGGCATGTGTGTCGCCGTGCACGCGCCCGGGGTGTGTTTCTTTTCTTCTGTAATTGTGTTATCGATCCTCAGCGGCGTCAGCAGCAGCAGCTGTGGGCTGCGGCAGGGAGCTGGGGAGGGCTCTGAGCTTTTGCGCTGTAGTTCTTAAAAGGGAGGAAAAAAAATTCTTCATTTAAATGCAGATACCGACTTCTCACTTGGGACCGAGTGGAAAGTTTTTCCATTAAAATGCTAATGAAAGTACGAACTGCAACTCCAAATCCTTAGACGGACAGACAGAATGACGCTTCCTCCCCTTTCCCTGCGGCAGGGCCGTGGGGGCCCTTCAGAAAAGACCGGCTCAGCCTGGGTTGTCATCCTGGGGTCACCCCCTTTCCCCACTCTGTCCACCCCCCACCCTATTGCTGTCCAGACTGAGAGAAGCGGAGAGCTCCAGTCTTTTCTCCGGAAGGGCAGGTGGGATGGTAATAATAATAATGATCATTATTATTATTATCATTATTATAGTATTTGTTATGTGCTTACTATGTGCCAGGCACTGTACTAAGCACTGGGGTGGATACAAGCAAATCAGGATGGACACTGTCCTTGTCCATATGGGGCTCATTGTGTCAATCCCCATTTTACAACTGAGGCACAGAGAAGTTAAGTGACTTACCCTAAGTCACACAGCAGACAAGTGGTGGAGCCGGGATTATGACCCACGACCTTCTGACTCCTAGGCCCTTCTGCCCATTACCCCATGCTTCTTCCCTATCCATTTAGAAGCGACAAATCTTGGCCGGGCAACAGGACTCTCGGGTTCAAAGCCCAGCAATGACTCTGGGAATGGGACCTGCCTGGGAATTGCTTTCTTAGGGTGTTAAATGGGGAGAAGTCCCAACCCTCCTTGACCTGGTAGACCTGGCAAGCTGAGGGAAGGCTTTTTTTAAAAATGGTATTTGCTAAATGCTTAATATGTGCCAGGAACTGTACTAAACGCTGGAGTAGGTACGAGCTAATCAGGTTGGATGCAGTCCATGTCCCACATGGGGCTCTCAGTCTTAATCCCTATTTTTAACTGAGATAACCAAGGCCCAAAGAAGTGAGTTGTCCAAGGTCATAGAGCAGTAGAGCTGGGGTTAGGACCCAAATCCTCTGATTCCCCGGCCCAGGCTTTTTTCCAACAGGCCACACTCTTTCATTTTGAGCTGGTCTCCCTCAGGTTTCTTTTAATGCAGTGGCAAGGGATGGTCTCACGGGACCTCTGTGTTATGGGGAAAATTGCAGCTCGATAACCATGGGTTCAGTGGGAATTCATGGGCTAATGGGTAGGGGGTCCTGAGATTTTGCCAAGACTGACGTTGTCCTCTACAAATTCTGATTTTATTGTCGCATCCACCTCTCGTGGTACGTGTTCCACTCCTGCTGCTAATTGCCATTTTACTGAACTAAATACTGTAAAGCAGTTATTTGAATAATATTTACTGAGCACCTACTCTGTGCAGAGCACTGGACTGAGCACTTGGGAGAGTACAGTGGAGTTGGAAGACACAATCCTTGCCCCCAAGGAGCTTGGAATGTAACAGTGGAAGCAACAGTAGAATAATTTACAGATAAGAAGGAAGTCACAGAATTCAAGCCAAGTATATAAATGCAGTGTGTGTGTGGGAGGGGGTGGCGGGGGGGAGTCCCCAAGAGTGTGGGCGGCATGGAAGAGCTGAAGTGGCCATTGGGGGAATAAGAGAGATGAGTGGAGGAAGGCCTCCTGGAGGAGTTGAGATTTTGCAAGGGAAGTGAACCAAAAAGTTCAAAGACCTAACAAAGTGCAGTATACTGTGTGGCGGAGCGGGCCGAGGCTGCTGAGGGGAGCAGTATCCCACGGCCTTGACTGACGTCCCGCTCCCGAGCACGGCCGGCTCATCCTGCAGCGAAGCCACTGATGCCAACCTGCGAATCGGGTCAAACCAGAGCAGACTCACTTTGCGGGCCGACCGTTCCCCAGCTCTTCCATCCTGTTGCTGCCGAACCTATTCGTGAAAAGGCACGTGCCAGGCCAACCGGCTGTCTGGTGCCACCTTGCCCTCCGACCCTACTCTGACCCTCACGCCGGTCCCTCCCATTCCAGACGCTGACCCTCTCCGACCTGAAACCGAGCCGAGGGCCGATGTCCGGTGGCACCCAGGTGACCATCACCGGCTCCAACTTGAACGCGGGCAGCAGCGTGGTGGTCATGTTCGGGAACCAGCCCTGCCTCTTCCACAGGTAGGCCCCGCCCACCCCGTGTATGCACGCAGACACGGCTTCCGGTCCCAAGCCGGCCCCACTCAACGGCGGTCAGCGGTCAGGGCCCGCGCCCGTCCGCTTCTTCCTTGGAGACCAGCTGGTGATCAGAGTGTGCGTGGGGCACCCCCTGCTGCGAGAGGAAGAACCGACCCCCAAGAGGGGAGCTGGGGTGGTAGAAGAGATTTCAGTTTAGCAAAAAAATATTGGTAGAAATAACAGTAAATTGTCAAATGCTTACCAGATGCCAAGCCCTGGGCTAAGCACTGGGGTAGATATAACTGAAGCAGATCGGACACAGTTCCTTTTCCAGACGGGACTCACAGCCTGAGGGAGGAGGAAGAACAGGTGTTTTGACCCCCATTTTAGAGTTGTTGGAAACGAGGCACAGAGAAGTTAAATGACTTGGCCATGGTCACGTAGCAGCAGTCAGTTAAAAAATTTTATTGAGCGCTTACTGTGTGCAGAGAACCGTACTGTTTGTGAAAGTATAATATAACAATATATCAGACACATTCCCTGCCCACAATGAGCTTACAGTCTAGAGGGGGAGACAGACAATATAAATTAAATTACAAAGAGACACATAAGTGCCGTGGGGCTGGGACGGGCGATGGAAGCAAGTCAGGGTGACACAGAAGGGAGTGGAAGAAAAGAAAAACAGGGCTTAATCGGGGAAGGCATCTTGAAGAAGATGTGCCTTCAGTAAGGTTTTGAAAGATGGGGAGAGCAGTGGTCTGTAAAATATGAAGATGGAGAGCATTCCAGGACAGAGGCAGGATGTGGGCAAAAGGTGAGCGGTGAGATAGACAAGATCGAGGCGGGCAAGTTGGGGAGCCGGGATTAGAACCGAGGCCTCCAGAAATACACTGTTCAAGTCACCTGGGCTGTAGTGAGGATTTCGAAGCAGGGATAAGGGGCATCATCAGCAGGTGGCACGGAGAAGGGGGGCCAGAGCTGCCAAGGAGGAGGGCAAGGGAAAGAGTCCAGTGAGATTTCGGAAATGGCTTCATTGGGTTCCCTGAGTTCACCGGCTCCCCCATCGCCTGTCTCCAGGCTTGGGGCTCCCCTCAACTCCCTCCTTAGCTCCTGATTGACTCTCTCCATAGCTCTTCCTCCTCTCCCTCTTCGACATTCCCCCAAATCCCTCCCCCGCCCCTGCCACACCACCTCCTTGGCTCCTCTCAGCTGGGAACGGAGGGGCCCAGCCCGAGCCGAGGTGCCCCACGGTCGAGGTGAGGAATAGGAGAAGTTGGAGCTGGAGCTGTCCTTGGGCTTCCTCCTGCCTCCCCGTCTGGGAATCTACTCTGCCCCTAACGTGCCTTCCTGTCTGGGGCAAGACCTGGGCAAGAGGTCCCCAGAGCCAGGCCCAGCTACCCCCAGCCCCAGAGGTCAGAGGACCCTACCACCACAACCCTGTGCCTGAAGTCCCCTAGTGACTGGTGGTGGCCCCAGAGTCCCAGGTTAGAAACCACGGCAGGCCTGAAGGGGGGAGCGGGGGTGATGAGGAGATGAGGAGGGGGAGCCCCACACCTCTTGTTGCAGACCTAAATTCCTGACCCCAGGCCATGGATTCAGTGCCAGTATCCCTTGGGAGAAAGCCCTTACCATTATCTCGACCACCCTGGGGCCCTGGCACTCGGCTTCTCCGGGGACAGGGCGGGTCAGCCCCCAGAGGGCATCCTTGACCCCACCGGGCTCGGGCCCGCTCCTCCCGCAGGCGGTCCACCTCGCACATCGTCTGCAACACCACGGCCTCGGACCCCAGCCTGGACAAGGTCAAGGTGTCGGTGAAGGTGGACCGGGCCCGGATCCCCCAAGAGCTGCAATTTGAGTACGTGGAGGACCCCACCATCCTGAGGATCGAGCCCGAGTGGAGCATCGTCAGGTGGGGTTGCCCCACTCCCCGGGGCTCTGGGATCCAGTCTAGCACGCTGGATGGAGCAGGGGGCTTCCGGCTGCTCCTTGGATGCAGTCCTGGGGGCCGTAGCCTCTCCAGCCGTGCTAGGGGTAGGGCTCGGCCCCCCGTGATAACCTCAAGCCTTGAGAGTGGCCTGGTCCCCGCTGGCCTTCTCTGCAGCTACAAAAGGCGGGATCCTTCTGTCCATCAAGGTTTGGGGATCCTCAGAAAAGCCCCAAAGGGGAAAAAAGTCTCCCCCTTCCCAGCCCACCAGCAACTTCCCAACCATGGGTGGGAGCCTTGTGGCTAGAAAGGTGGGGGCTTTGGGACCAGGACCTCTGGGATTCCAGAAGTCACAGGCTAAAATCAGTCAGATGCCTTTTTTTCATGGAACGTATTAAGCGCTCTCTAGGTGCCAAGCACTGTGCTCAGCAAATCACGGGGATCCAAATGGGCACAGTCCCTGTCCTACCTGGGGCTCACAGTCTAAGAAGGAGGAAGAGTGGATTGCCCCATTTTACAGAGGAGGAAACTGTGGCCCAGAGAACCAGAGTGGCTTGTCCGTGGTCACACAGCAGGCCAGCAGCAGAGCTGAGATGAGAACAAGGGTCTCCTGAGTCCTAGACTGGTGCTCTTTCCCCTGGACAACGCTGCCTTGATTTCTGGAGAGAGGCAGGCAACTGGTGGGGGAGGGAAGAGGCCACCCCTGGACCAAGGTAGCAGAGCTTTCTTCAGACCCTGGGGACTTAGAGTCTGCTCTTTAGGGAGTAAGCTGAGCGTTGGGGTGGGGGACACGGGGGCTGAAGGGAGGGATAGGGGCAGCACAGAAAACTCGCTGCCCAGCTGTGGGAGCGAGGCCTGCGCTCCACAGGGAGGGGCAGCCCTCATTCAGCTCACTCTGCCGGAAAGAGACCCTTCCAGGGTTCTGGTCCTGTAAGCCAAAAGGGGTATGGGCTTGGGGTCCCTGATTTCCTTAGACAAAAGAGAAAGTCATCTGCTCCCTGAGGGCAAGGCCATCCCCGTAGGGCCAGCCCGGTGCTGCCAGCTGGCCAGTGCGTGATTCAGCCGGCCGGTGACCGGAGCTGGGGTGACTCAGCGTCCCCTGCAGGAAGCCCAGATGTAAGGCCCTGGCAGAGGTTCCCCCAGAGTCACCCGGCGAGATGGTGACTGAGCTGCCGCCGGCCCTGTTCTAGGGAAGGAAGTGAGTTGGAATAGTTCTGACCAACAGAGCCCCCAAGCAGCACCCCAACACATGAAGGGGGCAGGCCTCAATCTGAGGCCAGAGGGGTCACGCAGGGGCCAACCGCCTTCTCGAAAGAGAGGGCGGGATCCTGTCCCAGACCCGCTGTCCGGGCTACGGCTCACGCAGCTCTCCGCTCTCCTCCCCTAGTGGCAACACCCCTATTGTCGTGTGGGGGACCCACCTGGACCTCATCCAGAACCCCCAGATCCGAGCCAAGCATGGCGGGAAGGAGCACGTCAATGTGAGTCCTGGTGCCTGCCGGAAGGGTACGGGTCGGGGCTGGGGAGGGGGCGGGTGGCAACTCTGAGACAGGAGGATTTGAACGGAGAGGAGCCCTGGTGGCTTGTTCAGCTTGTGGTCCTGGTGACCGCCTGGATTTTGGAGCACTGAGGCTGGGGGGTTCAGGAGGGAGAATGAGTGAGTGTGTGTGTGTGTACACGTGTGTTGGAGTAAGACAGAAGGTATATGTGTAATCATATGCTTATGGGTCCAGTTGTGTATGTAAGTGTGGGGAAAGGAGAATGGGGCAAATAAAGCCAGAGGTGTACGGGCAACCATGTGCTTTATGGGCACGCTTGTGTGCATGTCTGTGTGTGTGTGTGTGTATGCATGCGTGTCTGAAGGGGCGTGTGCCCATAAGACACGAGCTGGGATGAGGTCTCAGCCTCCCCGATTCCCCATCCCTCATCTGGGCTCCTCCCTGCAGGTCTGCGAGGTCCAGAATGCCACCGAGATGACCTGCCAGGCTCCGGCCCTCGCCGTGGGACCGGACCACCAGGCGGACCTGGCCGAGCGGCCCGAGGAGTTTGGCTTCATCCTGGACAACGTCCAGTCCCTGCTGATCCTCAACAAGACCAACTTCACCTACTACCCCAACCCTGTGTTCGAGGCCTTCGGCCCCACAGGCGTCCTGGAACTCAAACCGGGCACTCCCATCATCCTGAAGGTGAGGTGGGGGGAGGGCTACGGAGGGCTGGAAATTTGGGGCAGGGCACGGGGTGGGGAGAAGAAGCTGAGGGATGGACAGATGGAACAGAGAGGGGTCAAGAAGCCCCGGGAAACGCCCAGCTCCCATCTAGCCCCTGGCCTCCAGACCTCCGGGCTCTTGCCCCCAACTCTGGTCCCACCAGGGGTCACCCAGCCAGCCCAACTGGCCCTGCTGGGGTGGGAGGTTGCCCGGGCACAAGGGGGCCGGGTCGGCCGGGGATGGGGGTTGAACCAGGGCGGGGCCCGGGCTCTCCCGTCCCCCCAGGGCAAGAACCTGATCCCGCCTGTGGCCAGTGGGAATGTGAAGCTGAACTACACAGTGCTCGTTGGGGAGAAGCCCTGCACCGTGACTGTGTCTGACGTGCAGTTGCTCTGCGAATCTCCCAACCTCATCGGACGACACAAAGTCATGGTGAGTCTGGGGCCGGGGCATGACCTGACGGGGTGGTACTGAGCGGCAGAGGTGGACAAGGCGCCGCGGGGCGCTCTGTGCTTGGCGCTGAGCTCCAACCTGCAGCTCACTTTGTGGCCTCATGCTAGCTGGTCCAGCTTTGTCATCCAGCTCTGCCTGGTGATTTTAGATCCCCTGGCTGGCAGAGGCAGCCCTGGCTGGCAGCTGGGATAGGGCCCAGGAGCATCCATCCCGCTTCCACCAGCCACCTGCTGGGCCTCAGTTTCCCCATTCTGGAAATGGGGCCGTGGACTCTGGTGGCCCAGTCGGTCACCTGTTGCCAGGTTGCTCGGGGACAAATCAGGAGAGTTTTCTCACAGGTTCCCGAAGGAGTAAATGACAGGGAGTGGGGGGGGTAAATTCTGAATAGGGGCCCCTCCAACCCCCCCGCCCCCACCCCGTATGTCGGCAGGCTCGCGTCGGGGGTCTGGAGTTTTCCCCGGGGACGGTGTACATCTCCCCGGACAGCCCGCTCAGCCTGCCTGCCATCGTCAGCATCGCCGCCGCCGGCGGGCTGCTCCTCGTCTTCATCGTGGCCGTGCTCATCGCCTACAAGCGCAAGTCACGCGAGAGCGACCTCACCCTCAAGCGGTTGCAGATGCAGATGGACAACCTGGAGTCCCGCGTGGCGCTCGAGTGCAAGGAAGGTAACAGCCTAGGGCACCCCACCGGGTCGATGGCGTCAGGCTAGGCCAGACCAGGGGTGAGAAGAGCAAGAGAGGCAGGGGTGGACCAGGGTAGGGACCCCAGCTCATTGAGACCAGGCAGGAAGGTGGGATGGCTGGCTAAGGCATGCCTCTGGGGGTGGTGCCCTACCCACGGCAGTGGGACCGTCACCACCTTCCCCGGCACAGAGGCCCCCTGATTCTCAGACAGCTGAGCCCTTTGGGGGGCCACCTGGGCTCCAGAAGTGGCCTGGTGGGACTCCCGGGATTTTTCTCTTGGCAGTGGATCTGGGGAAAGCAAAATCCAGCCTTGTGGGTGAGGGCCAGTCCCCTGGCCCACCCGTGCCCACCAGACCCCGCAGCCCATCTCTGGTAGTCTACCATCGGCAAACTTGGGGACCAGACCTGAGGAGCAGCCCAAGACCGGGCCCCAGTGCCAAGTTGGGGGCGGGCCCTAGGGGCGTTCTGGCACTCAGGCTGATGGGGAAGAACATGCCAGGGGTTGCCCATCATCGCCTAGAGACCCAGGGAAACCCAGCATCCCCGCACATCTGAGCATATCTGCACCTGGCTTCCATAGTCCTCAGCCAATTTCCAGGACTCACCCAGGAAGGGCTGATGGGCTGGGCCTTGCCCGCAGACCGTGTTGGAGAAATCTGCCAGGCATCCATCCTGGGAGATGACATCAAGCCCACCCACGGAGTGCCTCGGACCGCCCTGAGCGCTTTCTGGAGGGAAAAACAGTTTTGTCTTGTCCTGTTCGTTTTCTTTCAGCAGCCCACCCTGCATCCTACATATGGGACTGTTAATAATGCCCTTTCTTCTATTCATACCACTTAATTTTTTCCCCTATCCCGTGCCCTTCCCCCGATTAGGGTTAGTGATTTCATGTTTCGTGTGCTTTGCATGTTGGAGGAGCTGGGCCGTAGCTCAGTTTCAGTCCGATTAAAAGGAGCAACACTCCTCCTCCCCACCTCCTCTTCCTCCTCCTTCCCTTCCTCCTCCCCCACCTTGCTCTTCCTCTTTTCTCCCCTGGTAAGGTCTCTCCAGGAGTTTCAGTGGGGCGGAGGAGGCTGGGGATTTTAGGGCAGTGAGGTGGGGGAGTAATTAGCTCTTCAATGGGGAGTCAGAATCTGGTCAGGCTGTCCATAGAGGGTCCGCTGCTTCTGAGAAAGAGTTGGGAATGGGACTGGCTTCCTGGAGTGGCCCACGACACAGGAAGTTGTGAGACTGGTGCTTTTCCTGATGTTCTTGGAAGTTAACATTAAAGTTATCGATGGCTTCAGAAGCTAGAGACACACACGTCCGTGTGCATCCACAGACTTCCAGCAACTAACAATCTGAGGATGCTGAGGATCTCCTGGGGCTGATTTATGTTTGCACTGGTGATGCTGGGAAGCAGGTAGCATGTTACTCTCCAGTGGGAGGGCTGTGTCCCTGTCTGTCAGGGAATACCACCTAAAATCAGGCCCATCTGTGGGGTCACCTCAGGGCCCACCTAGCTGAGACAACCGCCATTGAGACTGGGATGCAGGGTCTTCCCTGGTGATCCTTTGGGTCCGGAAGGAATGGCCTTGGGCAGCCCTTCCTGGAGGTTGGCAACCCAGAATACCACCCCGAACTCTGGGTCTTGACCCTGCCTCCCCCGACCCCTCTCCCACCGCCTCCCGACCAGCCTTCTCATGGGCTTCTGATCACTCACAGCTTTTGCCGAGCTGCAGACGGACATCCACGAGCTGACCAGTGACCTGGACGGAGCGGGGATTCCCTTCTTGGACTACCGGACTTACACCATGCGAGTGCTGTTCCCTGGGATCGAGGCCCACCCCGTCCTGCGGGACCTGGAGGTAACGCTGCCCCAGATCCCTGTGCTTGCAGCTGTGCTGAGCGGTCCCGAGCCCCCGGTCCAGATGGGTCAGGCACAGAAACCCCAGCAGGGGAGGTGGCCTGTTGCAGCCCCCTGCAGAAAAGCAGCGAGCGGGTTCGGGAGTCTGGAACTTGTCTGGGGAGGCAGGGGGTGGGACCGGAGCAGGGGTGTTTGTCTGCGTGTGTGTTTTAGGAAGCATGTTGGGTGTGGGGGGTATGTGTGTGTGTGTGTGTAAAAGATGAGAGTGACAGTGTGTGTATAAGGGGTTGGGTGTGTGCAAGGGAAAGTGTTGATGTCTGTAAGGGGTTTTATGTGTGTGGGTAAGGGGTTGGGTGTGTGCAAAGGAAAGTGATGGTGTCTATAAGGGATTTTGTGTGTGTGCGTGTATGTGTAAGGGAGTGTGTGTGTGTGTGTGTGTGTGAGAGAAAGAGAATGTGTGTGTATGTGTGTAAGGAAGCATGTCTGTGTGTATGTAAGGCACTGGGTTTGTGCAAGGGAAAATGTTGGTGTCTCTGTATAAAGAGAGTGTCGGTGTATTTGTAAGCGTTTTTGTATGTATGTAGGGAGTGTGTGCATGTGAGTGTATGTGTGTGTGTGAAGGTTAGTTGTCTTGTCTGGAATATCTCCATCACAGGGTTGACTTGGGCTGGTTTCCTCTCTGCATCTTGTCCTTCATTTTGACCTTCAGAAGCTCCGGGCAGGCTATGCCTCACAGGCACCTCAGCAGGAAGCTTTGGGGCCACTGTCCACCGGCGGTTTTCCTGCTTCCCTCCGCCCCCGCTCCCCGGCCCCTTTCCCTGACCCTCCGCGACCCCCTCTGCCCACTCCCCTGCTGGGAGCTCACACAGCAGAAGAGCAGACCCAATGCAGGGTCTCTTCCCCCAGAAAATGAGGCCCTCTTGGGTTCTGACGGGAACTTCAGGGGAGACACTGGCAGAGCACCTCAGGGAACTGCTGCTGCCTGCCTGGTGCCATTCCCCACCCGCCAACCCGTCGAGGGGAAACAACCAGTGCCTTTCCCCACTTTGCCTGCTCCCACCCTGTGCCAGTCTTTTCCCCTGCCCACCTGCCAAGGAGGAATCACCTGGAGAAGGATGAAGCCTGGGGGAGGTCACCAGGGCAGTTTCTGACTTTGCATCTGACCTCTCGTTGCGGGAGGGGATTCTAGGGGAACAATGTAGGGAGTTCCTGGGCAGAGCATGGGAGACAGCTCTGATCTATGCAGAGGCTTGGAGTAGCACGGGAAGTGGCCGGGTGGGGAGGAGGCTCACTTGGCCAGAGTAACGGGTACTGGCTGGAATCAATCAGTCAATGGTATTTATTGAGCACTTATTGTGAGCAGGGTTATTCTCTCGTTCTCCTATTCTCCTTCCTTTGTTCTCTCATTCTCTCTTTCATTTTCTCATATTCTCTCCTGTTCACTCTCTCATTCTTATTCTCTTGTTCTCTCACGCTTTCGTTCATCCTCATTCCCTCTCATTCTCTGTCTTTCTTTTTCTCTGTCTCTCTCACATCCCTCTGTTCCCCGCAGCTGTGACACAGCCCACCCTGAGGTAGCATCTGCCTAGCAGTGGACCTAAATCTGCCTGTCCTTTCCCCATCGAGAAGTTAACGGTCTCAGGCCCTCGGCCTCCATCCCTACCGCTCCCCAGATCTGTCCACGGACCTGGGGCCATAAAAGCGTGAAAAATAAATCCAACTAATTCAGCTCCATTTTTGCTGAGCAAGGAGTCCACGTGACGGCTACCCGTCAGAGACAGACTCTGTTTGGGGCGGGTTCCAGGGCCTTCTCATTTCCGATAAACCTGCTGACAAGTGGCTTGCTGCAAAGCCTGAGCAGAAATCACCTTTTGCTGCCGTGTCTGCACTCAGACTGGTTCTGGGTCCGGCTCCCACAGGGGAGCAAGGACCTCTTGGGGTCTTGGCTGCCAGGCTTTCTCCACCCGCTGTCCCTCTCAGGGGCTTTCAGGCCATCGCAGCGTCTTAGGCAGGGAGACAGCCTGCCCAGGCTCCAAACTGGGACTTGGGGTGCCCAGATTCTCGCTCTGGGAACGTCAGCCCCCTAGACCATTGCATTCTACCCCACATGGATGGCATTTTAGTGGAAGTGGTCACCCCCATATTAAACAGAAACTCCTTGCCATCGGCTTTAAAGCTACTCAATCACCTTGCCCCCTCCTACCTTACCTGGCTGCTTTCCTACTACAACCCTGCCCTTAAACTTCACTCCTCTAATGCCAACCTATTCACTGTACCTCAGTCTTGTCTATCTCACCACTGACCCCTCATCCACATCCTACTTCTGGCCTGAAACACCCGCCCTCTTCGTATCTGACAGATGATCACTCTCCCAACCTGCAAAACCTTATTAAAACTCATCGCCTCCAAGAGGTCTTCCCCGATTAAGTCCTCATTTCCTCTTCTCCCATTCCCTTTCGCGTCATCCTTGCCCTTGGATTTCCGCCCTTTATTCACTCGTCCCACAGCATTCATGTACATATCTGTAATTTATTTACATTAATGTCTGTCTCCCCCTCTAGACTGTAAGCTTGTTGTGGGTAGGGAACGTATCTATCAACTCTGTTACATGGCACTCCCCCAAAGACTTAGTGCAATGTTCTGCACACAGTAAGTTCTCAATAAATTCAACTGATTGATTGATTGATTGAAGTGGGTAATGGGGTGTGCAGGGGTCAGGGGTGAGAGGGTATAGAGCAGGCTGTGTGGTTCCCCTTGGGCCCAAGGGCTCCACCCCGTTAGTCCCCAAGGGTAGCCAGGAGGTGTTGCCAGCACCCCATCACCTCTGCCCTCAGCACGGTGGCATCTGACCCACACCCCTCTGTTCCTCCACAGGTGCCCGGGTACCGGCAGGAGCGAGTGGAGAAGGGGCTGAAGCTGTTCGCCCAGCTCATCAACAACAAAGTGTTTCTGCTGTCCTTCGTCCGCACCCTGGAGTCCCAGCGCAGCTTCTCCATGCGGGATCGTGGGAACGTGGCCTCGCTCATCATGACCGGCCTGCAGGGCAAGCTCGAGTACGCCACTGACGTGCTCAAGCAGCTGCTCGCCGATCTCATCGACAAGAATCTAGAGAGCAAGAACCACCCCAAGCTGCTGCTGCGCAGGTGAGTGTGGGCGAGCATCCCTCTGGGCCCGTCCAGGGGGTGGAATGTGGGGCTGGACCCTGTGACCTCTTGAGACTCTTCCCAGGTCTGGACCTCTAGGCCCCTGGCCCATAAAAACCAGAGCTCCACTGGGGCTGGATATATTTTTGCTTCATCCTTTTTACTAGATTCTCCCCGCTCCTTCCACTTCTTCCCTCACCAATGTTTAGACTCTCTCTACCCACTTCTGCCTGACCCCCAGAAAATCTGAGGGCTGGAGGGTGTTCGGTCTATCACCCCAAGTCTGGACCCTTCCCCTCTCCCAAGCACAAGAGAACAAACCTCTGTTTTTTTATGGTTGTTCAGTGCTTATGTGCCTGGCACTGTAGTTACCTCTGAGGTAGATACAAGATAACTGTCTTGTCCTACATGGGGTTTTCCATCTTAATCCCCATTTTATAGATGGGGTAACTGAGGTACACAGAAGTGACTTGCCCAGGGTCACACAGGAGACATGTGACAGAGCTGGGATTAGAACCCAGGTCCTCCGATTCCTTGGTTCGTGTCCTATCCATTAGGCCACTCAGCTTCTTGCTACTTCAAATGTGTGTGTTGAAAATTTCCATTTCCCTTATAGCACTCCCTCCCTCCCTGCTCTTCTCCCAGCTCCCTCCCCGGCTGCCCTCGGGGGTGACCGAGAGCATCGGCATGGGCACCTGCCCACACCCTAGCCACCTGCACCTTGGGGGTTGCGCCTGAAGATTGCTGCCTGATGCCCCCTCCGGCCTCTGCTTCTCCAGACCAACCCCACTATGGCTGTTCCCCTACATCCCATCCTCAGTCCCTTTTCCAGCCCCCTTTGACCACACCCCTCTCTCTCAACGAACCAGATTAAGAAGCCTTCTGCCAATTCCCCTGACCAGCCTGGGGCCTCCCTCACTACTAGGTCATGGGAAGGTGCTCCCCCCCCCAAAGTCTGGATCAGAGAGTTGGAGCCAGGGCCGCTCGGGGGCTTCTGTCTATGGGTGCGCTGAGCGGGCAGTGCCAGCTGGGTTTTAGGGACAGACTTCCCTGGGGTGGCAGAGCCGGCACCCAGTCTGCCAGCCTGGAGTCTGAGCAGCCCGTTCTCCTCCTTCCCTGCCTTCCTTCCTCCCCCAGCCTGGGGACACTAACACCCTTTCCTCGGTCTGCCCCAGGACAGAATCGGTGGCTGAGAAGATGCTGACCAACTGGTTCACGTTCCTACTCTATAAGTTCCTCAAGGTAAGAAGGCGTGGCCCTTCTCCTACTTAGCCTTCCTCGGGACCCTTAGTTACCTCCCTCCCCATCCTCACAGACCCCAGTCATACCCTCTCCTCTACCCCACACTGACCACTTCCTCCAGCCGGGAGCCATTGCCGGGAGAGGGGGCAGGGTTCAGGAGCCCGCTTCTCCAGCCTGGCTCAGCACTGGCGGGTCTCTGCCGGCATTTCCGGGACAGAATCCCATTCCCAGCAGAAAGCCCTCTGGACCTATGCTTCACCCACACTCCTTCCCGCTTCAGGGGGAACTTGGGGCTGATGAGTCCCTTCAGGAACCCAGAGGCTGATACGCTGTCCCGGGGTCTAGCAGATGGAGAGGTCATTGGACTTCTAATTATTGACTTGTTTTCTTGGGGAAAGCGGAGAGAAACTGTGGGGGAGATGCAGCTTGAAGGGGAAGGAAGAGGAAAACAAAGGGAAAGCAGTGCCTCAGGGCAGGCAGGGAGAACCAGAACAATACAGTGCCTGAGACTGGCCAGGGTTCAGGCTACAGAGGTGGAGCCACAGATCTGTAGCTGCTGGTCTCAAGAGGCAGTATTTACAGAGTGCTTACTGTGTGCAGAGCACTGTACCAAGTGCAGCTGCCCACCGGCCCTGGCAAAGGAGAAGGCTTGGGAAGCAGGGTGCGGGGGCAGGGAAGTCACCCTGAACCTTCCGCCGTTCTCCAGGGGTGAAGGCATCCTCGTTGAGGGCTGGGGAAGAGGGGAGAGTGACGCTCAATAGGGGTGCAAGGGAAGCGATGTGAGGACTTGGCCCACATGGGGGCCAGGGGCTCAGCTGGACCCGGCCCCTCTCTCCACAGGAGTGTGCGGGGGAGCCCCTCTTCTCCTTATTCTGTGCCATCAAGCAGCAGATGGAAAAGGGCCCCATCGACGCCATCACGGGCGAGGCCCGCTACTCTCTGAGCGAAGACAAGCTCATCCGCCAGCAGATCGACTACAAGACCCTGGTGAGGGGCCGCCCGGAGGCCGCAGGCCGGGCGTGGGGCCGAGGGTGGATCCGGTGGGGCAGCTGTTGGTCTCCTTCTTGCCGGGAGAGGGGTCAGCAGGGCTGGAGACCTGACCTCAAGGTTCCCGCCAGGGGCGGGAGCAAGTAGAGTTGGGTTCAAAGCCCCGGCACCAACGGCATCCCTGTCATCCGAGGGAAGAGACATCGGGTCCGGTGGCCTGACCGTGGATTTGGGAGCCGTAAGTCTCTTGGATTTTAGGCCCCACCTTGCCGTGGGCTTCCGAGGTAGCTCGGAGACCCTTCCACCCTCAGAGCTTCAGTTGTTCTGCCTGCCCCAGAGCAAGGGACCCAGGGGTCCTGGTTCCTAGTCATCTATCTCAGCTTCCGTTCCTGGGCGGCGGGAAGAGGGGATCCCCTCCATCTTGGTTTTCATGTGCCTGGGAAAGGAGTTTCTTGTGCAGATCTTGGGGAGACCGTCATCCATGCTCCCCCCAGGCTCCGCAGGGGGAGTTGGGTGGGAAGAGAAAAGCCAGGTGAGACTCCAGGACTGACCGCGGGCCCAACACCACACCCTATTAGCTTCTTGGAGGCCTTCAGAGACTGGACAGATGTGAACCTGTCCCCAGGGGGCAGACAGTCTCACGGGGACGACGAGCAGACATAACGGATGACTATACAACAGTGAAAGAATAAATACAAATACTGTCATCAACCCAAGTGGGTACATAAATCAATTGGGAGAGGAGAGAGCCAGAGAGAGAGAAATGGGAAAGGAAATGGAAAGGAAGTGGGAGGGAGAGAGGAAGCAGGGGATGGACTGGACAGAGCGCCTCAAGGCTGCCTGGCCGCGCCCTGCCCCTGTCCTGCCCCGCCCCTGCCCCCTCCTCCCCGCCCTGCCCCTCTTGGGGACCTTCAGCCTCCAGGGTGGACCAGGGAGGTAGTAAAGCACCTCAGCATTAAACGCAGCCCCTCTCCTCTCCTTGGGGTCACCGTGATCATCTGCCTTTCTCATTCCCATCTCAGAGCACTGGATGAATCCATCCGATAAGAATCTTAACCAATTTAGAGATCGGGCTTTGCTGGTGGGGATTCAGAGGAGCGGACTATGAAATAAATAAGGCTTCTGACTTCTAGTCCTCACCTTGCTGAAGGCGAGGCTGGAGTGACTCTCACTAAGAGGGGAAAGACAAGAGACTCTGGTAAGGGGGAATTAAGGAGATTTCTCAGTGAACCAGGCACCAAACCCTCTACCTCTCTTCTGCCTAACCCTGGGGTTTCTTTCTCTCCTTCCCTTCCTTGCTTGGCACTTCTCCCCTGGAGCTCTCTGGAGGGTGGGCAAAGTTTATGCTCTAGATCTACAGAAGGGAATCTTTCCTTCCAGGTCTCCCTAGAGGGGAATACGTAAGTAACTGGAGGAAGGAAGTAAAGAATGAAGGAGAAACAGATTGCCCTAATGAAAAAAGCCCGGACCTAGGAGCCAGAGGTCCTGGGTTCCAACCCCAGGTCTACCACTTGCCTGTTGTGTGACCTTGGGCAAATCATTTCACTTCCTCTCTGCCTCCATTTCCTCATCTGTGAAATGGGGCTTCAATACCTGTTCTCCCTTCTACTTAGACTGCGAGTCCTACATGGGACAAGGACTGTGACCAACCTGATTATCTTGTATCTACCCTAATAAGTACTGAACAAATATTATTATTATATTATTATTATTATTATCATCACCATGATATGGGGGAGACAGGGAGGCTCTGGAGAAGAGTAGTCGGGAGAAAACACTGAAGTAGTTGGGGCTGTGTAGCCTAGCCTAGAAAAGGAAAGACCAGGCTGGAGGAGGTGCCTGGGGTGAGATTTAAATATATCAAAAGTGGTTCAATAGAGAGTGAGAATCGCTGATTCGCCACACCTCCTGAGGATGGAACTAGTCAGATTTAAAATCAGTAGGAGTGATTTAATTTAGTCACCTAAGACCCCCATCCCTTTAGCTACACAGAGCATCCCCATCTCTGCCCGGGAACCTGTTCCCAGCCCCTAAGGAGAGAGAGCAGTTCTCCCCACCCACTTCCCCTCTCCTGCCCTCTGCCCTTGGTAACAGCCCCAACAGTCGGGCTGCCGCGGAACCCTGGAGCAGGGGAGAGGAGACAGAATGCAGGGCACTGGGCAAAGAGCCACCCAGGATGAGTACGTGACTCAGTGCGTCTCCCTCCCAGCACCGACATTTAGGGTTAGCATCTTGCTTTCAAGTGTCAGGATTTTTTTCCCTCTAATGCAATAGGCATGTTCCCAGAAGGCTCAGAGCAACAGTCTGGCTGCCAAGGAAGGTCAGACATCAAGGGGATTGGGTTGTAATTGTCACCACATGGCCATGGCGGGCCATGGCGGGCCATGGCCTGGCTCCTCGGGCCAGATGGGGCTTCTGGGAAATGGATGTGGGACAGGGAAAGTTCATACTAGGGGTTGGGAGGAGTGGGGGGAGGGGAGAGTGAGAAGGGCCAGCCAGGGGCAGGAGATGGCAATCCCAGCTGTGCCCCAGTCGGATCTTCAGCAGAGGAGATCTCAGGATGTTGGGGAGGGCTCGTGTCAGCAGCGTCATGTCAGGACCCTGCCCCTTTTGGTTCCAGTGCACGGGAGTATTCATTCATTCAATCAATCATGTTTATTGAGCAGTTACTGTGTGCAGAGCACTGTTCTAAGCACTTGGGAGAGTACAATAGAACAATAAACAGATACATTTCCTGCCCACAGTGAGCTTACAGTCTGGGGCGGCAGGACAGGAGGCAGGCATTAATATAAATAAATTACAGATATATATATATAAGTGCTATGGGGCTGGGTGGCCGGGGGGAGAACAAAGGGAGCAAGTCAGAGCGACGCAGAGGGAGTGGGAGAAGAGGAAGGGGGGGCTTAGTCAGGGAAGGTCTCTTGGAGAAGATGTGCCTTCAGTAAGGCTTTGAAGCGGGGGAGAGTAATTTTGTCAGATTTGAGGAGGGAGGGTGTTACAGGCCAGAGGTGGGACGTAGGCGAGGGGTCGGCGGCGAGATAGACGGGACCGAGGCACAGTGGGAAGGTTAGCATTAGAGGAGCAAAGTGTGCCGGCTGAGTTGAAATAGGAGAGTAGTGAGGTAGGACGGGGCAGGGTGATTGAGTGCTTTGAAGCCAGTGGTGAGGAGTTTTTGTTTGATACGGAGGTGGATGGGCAACCACTGGAGGTTTTTGAGGAGCGGATAAACACGTCATGAACGTTTTTGTAGCAGAACGATCCTGGCAGCAGCCTGATCTGGGACTGGAGTGGGGAGGGACAGGAGGCTGGGAGGTGAGTGAGGAGGCTGATGGAATAATCCAGGCAGGATAGGATGAGTAAGAAGGACCCTGCTAACCAGAGAAGGAGGGAGGAAGGTGCTGAGGCCTAGAGCCAGGCAGAAACCTGTCCTGACATACAGTGACTCAGAAGTAGAAGACAAAGAACCAGGGCCCAAGCTAACCTCTTTCCCCAGTTTACCTAGAAACCCTAGAGAATGAGGAATGTGGGAAATCTTGTGAACAAGAAGACAAAGTGCTCTATCATAGGGAGAGACAGGCAGGCAGACACAGAGAGAGAGAGGGACAGACTATTTTTTGCAATCTCCCTCTCCCTGTCTCCACCTGCCCTGACTTTGTTCCAGGATGGAAAATCAGAATTTTAACAGAGATTTGTTTTGGTGTGGCCTTGCTGCTTCCCAGTTGGCACAAGGAGAATCGATGTGGAAAGAAATGGGCGGGGTGCATCGATGCAGCTACACTGCCCAGCCGCTGCCTCAGTCTGATTGCACAGGACTGCATTTTAGTGAATCTTGCTGGTTTTGCAACTTTACAATTTGGAATGCAAGAAGCAGCAGCAACACGGCTTAGTGAATAAAGCTCGGGCCTGGGAGTCAAAAGGACCTGGTTCTAATTCCAGCTCTGCCGTTTGCTGTGTGACCTTGGGCAATTCACTTCTCTATGCCTCAGTTACCTTGTCTATAAAATGGGGATTGAGACTGTGAGCCCTCTGTGGAGCAGGGACAGTGTCCAACCTGCTTACCTTGTATCTCTCCCAGGACTTAGGACAGTGCCTGGCACATACTAAGTGCTTAATAAATGCCAAAAAAAAAACCAGGGGCAAGGGTGTCGAATGCTCTGCTAGTGATGGGCAGAGCAATGACGTAAGAATTTGAATAAACAAATATCAGTTCCAGTGGAATCTTCCTGCCCGACACCTTCTAGCTTATTGAGTCCCATTGAATCAGTGATTGTTGTAGCGTGGTTTCCCCACAGTCCCTCACATGGTATGAAAACTCCCTGAGGTGGAAAGAGAAATGTGAGTGGATTTGGCTCTTGTTATTTGAAAGGCTCCTCCATCCCCTTGAGTGTCATTCGGTAATCTGGATGAAGAAAAAGGGTCAGGGCAGTGGTCCTGAAGGCCATCAATGTCACTCTGAAGTGGTGGTAGGTGACTTGGACATTGTTGAGTTTTGAGAAGCGGTGTGACTTGGCGGAAAGAGCACGGGCTTGGGAGTCAGAGGACGTGGGTTCTAATCCCGTCTCCGCCACTTGTCTGCTGTGTGACCTCGGGCAAGCCACTTCATTTCTCTGGGCCTCAGTTACCTAATCTGTAAATGAGGATTAAGACTGTGAGCCCCACGAGGGACAACATGATTACCTTGTATCTACCGTAGTGCTTAGAACAGTGCTTGGCACCTAGTAAGCGCTTAATAAATACCATAATTATTATTATTTTTATTTCAAGATTGCACAGCTTTCAGAAATCAACCATTTAGACTTCTTTGCTTAATGCAGTTCACCTGAACTTAAAACAGTGGTACCAATTCTGTGCAGAAGTCCTGGGATGCTGCTGTATCCCAGCAAGGAGGCATAGAGCAGGGATCGGGACAGTGATCGTGGTGATGGTGGGGGGTCCAGGGAAACGGCAGCAGCTTCCCCCCATCTCTCCTCTTTCCCCGGTCCCGCCCTCATCACCGCCATCCGCTTGCCCTCTCACTCAGGTGCTGAGCTGCGTCAACCCTGACAATGTCAACAGCCCCGAGATACCGGTCAAGATCCTCAACTGTGACACCATCACCCAGGTCAAGGAGAAGATCCTAGACGCCATCTTCAAGAACGTGCCCTGCTCTCACCGGCCGAAAGCCGCAGACATGGACCTGGGTAGGTCCCTCCAGCCCCCTGGGGGTCTGAGCGTTCCGGGCCCGGTGGGGGCTGGACATGACAGCGTCTTTAGTGAGAGGGGTCACAGGAGACTGCCATAGTGTACTCATGTGCGGCGGAGAGGGGAAGGTGCTGTCGGGGATCCCATCACACGGGACCCCGGAGCACGTGTGCCGTGACAGGAGTAGCGGCATGGCCTAGTGGATTGAGCATGGGCCTGGGAGTCAGAAGGACCGGGGTTCTAAGCTTGCCTCCGCCTCTTGTCTGCTAAGTAACCTGGGGTAAGTCGCTTCTCTGTGCCTCAGTTACTTCATCTGTAAAAGGGGGATTAAGATTGAGCCCCATGTGGACACAGTCCCATGTCCCAAGTGGGACTCACAGTCTTAATTCCCATTTTACAGATGAGGTAACTGAGGCACAGAGAAGTTAAGTGACTTGCCCAAGTTCATACAGCAGACAAGTGGAGGATCCAGGATTAGAACGCACGTCCTCTGACTTCCCGCCCTTACTCCCGCCACTAGGCCAGACGAGGGCCCAGCTCTCGGTGCCCGGGCACCTCTCCAAAGGCACCCAGGTTCCTGCCATCGCCAGCTCCCAGAGCCACCCGCTCACCCGCCTGTGCCCGCTCTGCTCTAGTCATGCTGAAAGGATCTATTTTTTTAAATAAGTAATTCCTGCATGCAATAAAAAGATACACTATCTTCTGAGTGAAATATAAAGAGTTCACAGCAGCTGTCTCCTCAGTTTGCATTTACCGGTGCTCCTGATGGGGAGAAGAGATAAAGATAATGGGTTTTTTTTTCCCACTTTCCTCTCTCCCTGGAAGGTGGAAGCGTAACAAATTGGATTGTGAGTGGGTCTGTCTATTGTACTTGGAGCTGAGAGTGGGGCACTGGGTGCCTGGCGGGTGAGGGGCTCGGACAGAGGACGGCCAGCGAGAGAGGGCAGAGTGAGCTATTTTCACTTGGTGTCATGAATATGAATGGTGAGGTCACCTTTCCTTCTGCCTTCCCCACCTCCCACCATACTCCGTTATCATCTCTTCTCTAGGCCAGCCAGCCAGGGGCCAGTTAGAGGACACAGGCACTGAATCAGTGTAGTCCAGTGGAAAGACCCCAAGCCAGGGAATCAGAGGACTTGGGTTCTAATTTTGGCTTTGCCACTTACCTGCTGGGTGACCTTGGGCAATTCACTTCACTTCTCTGGGCTTAACGGATAGAGCACGGGCCTGGGGGTCAGCAACTCCAAGTTCTAATCCCTGGTCCGCCACTTGTCTACTGTGTGACCTTGGGCAAGTCACTTCACTTCTCTGTGCCTCAGTTACCTCATCCGTAAAAGGAGAATTAAGACGGTGACCACCTTGTGGGACATGGACTTTGTCCAACCTGACTAGTTACCCCAGCGCTTATGTCAGTGCCTGTCATATAGTAAGGGCTTAACAAATACGTTTTAAAAAACATCAATTCCTGCTCTCCCTCCTACTTAGGCTGCGAGCCCCATGTGAAACAGGGATAATACAACCTAATTTATCTTGTATCTTTCCCAGCGCTTAGTAGAGTGCTTGGCACATAGTAAGCACTCAGCAAATAACCACAATCACTAATTATTACAGGCAACCTACAAGGGTCCGGGGCTTCTGTGCAGACAGTTTCCATCTTGAGCAGAGTCCAGCTGATAGTGAGCAGGGCAGGGCTTACAAAGGGCAAAAGCCCTGCCCTCTGGCCTCCACTAGCAGAGCTTCCTCGCTTGACTCCATTTGGGAAAAGTGAAGCCATTGAGTCTCATGGAAGCAGAAATCCACCTTCCCAGCCCTGGAACAGGCTGGCTTTGACAGAGGAAGTGGGAGAGAGCTGTGAGAGGGAGGAAAAGGGGACTGGAAGTGAGAGGAGAGAGAAAGCGACAGCGATGGAGTCACTCCATCACTCCCCAGTGGGTGTCGGCTTCCAGCCGGGCAGTCAGCATGGAGGGGATCGCTTAGCATGTCTACCTCCACTCAGCATCTCTCCTAGAGGGAGGGCCCTGGGCATTGGCGCCCGGCTCTACCAGGATTACGCGGGTCCCCAATGGCAGCAGTCTGATTGCCCCCTACCCTCCACCTGGGCCAGCAGTTATTCAAGAAAAAAAGATATCAACACGCAAATCTTGTTTTTGCAATGCCACTGACCACTTGTTGTGGGTCTGGTTCCGTGTGTGTGTTTGTGTGAGAGAAAGAGAGGGAGTGAAAGAGCGAGAGTAAGAGAGATTGAGAGAGAGACAGTGATAGAGTGAGACAGTGAGTGAGAAAGACAGTGAATGAGAAAGACGGTGAGACGAGATAGAGAAAAAGAGTGAAAGACCGAGAATGAGAAAAGAGAGAGAAACTGGAGGCCTGGGGCATTTGCAGATCACTATGGGGCATTTGTAGAGAGTGGGTGGAGGGTGGCAGATGGCTTGTGCCACGGGCAGTCTGAGTGCCACGGGCAGTCTGACCCTAGCCACCAGGTGGCCAGTGGGCAGGGGCTATTGAGGGGAATTGAGAGGTCTGGGTCTCCCCTGCCCCATGGGCCTGGTCTCACCTTCTACAGCCATTGGGGTGGGGCTGGCCTGACCCCCACCCCCCACCCCACCTCTGCCCTGGGCTCCTGCTGTGAGAGGCCAGTGAGCCCTGAGACTCCCACTCTCTCCCTACAGAGTGGCGGCAAGGGAGCGGAGCCAGGATGATCCTCCAAGACGAAGACATCACCACCAAGATCGAAAACGACTGGAAGAGGCTGAACACTCTGGCTCACTACCAGGTAAGCGGGACATACGGGAACTCCCAAAGGGTGCGGCCGGGGTCACTTGGACGGCAGCAGCTGCAGCATCTCCTCCAACCTGGACAGCTAGACCTGAATCCGGAGACCCCAGGGCCGCTCCTTAGGTCCAGAATGAGGGTGCCCAAGGGTGAGAACCGGTGGAGCCCGGCCAAGCAAGAAACCTAAGTCCGTGCCCGGGCCTCAGGTGAGCAGAGCCCGAGCCTGGGCCAGGTTTGGAAGTCCTGTGGCCTCCAGCTGGGAGAGAAAGGAGCAGGGATGCCCAGGGGAGTGGAGAAGGTGAGGCAAGTGGGCTGAGTGTCCCAGCAGATTCTCATGTAGAGTGTCCAGAAGGGGGACCCAGGATCCCGGACTCCCTGCATGGACGATCGGCCGCCCAGCCCTGCACCACTTCCAGGCCCACTTGCCGGGTGACCAGGGCCCTCGCCCGCGACTCCATCTGAGACCTTTGGCCTGCAGGTGCCGGATGGCTCCGTGGTGGCTCTGGTCTCCAAGCAAGTCACGGCCTACAACGCCGTCAACAACTCCACCGTCTCCAGGACCTCAGCGAGCAAATATGGTAAGGGCCTCCCCACCCTTGGGGCACTGGGTAGTTCTCCTGAGAGAGAAGGGAATCCCCATGGGGTAGGTAACCCCCTAAGAAGAAGGGACACGCCAGGAGAGGAAGAGTAGACACCCTTCCCGGCCCATGTAGACAGTGAGTTCTAGCTGAGGCCAACCAGCGCAGCGGTTGGGAGGCCCTGTCCGTGGCACAAGACGCTGGGTCCCAGAGGGACCGGGTGGGAGGCAGAGCCAAGCCCAGAAGAATACTGGAACCAAGCCAGGGGGCACCCGCCCTCAGCAGAACGTGAGGATGGGTGGCAGGCTGAGCAGGCTGCGTGGCCGCAGAGAGAGACGGAGCGTGGCTAAGGAGACCAAGCTCACCGAGGGCCGGCTTCTGTTGACAGAAAACATGATCCGGTACACGGGGAGCCCAGACAGCTTGCGCTCCCGCACGCCCATGATCACGCCCGACCTGGAGAGCGGGGTCAAGGTGTGGCACCTGGTGAAGAACCACGAGCACGGGGACCAGAAGGAGGGGGACCGGGGCAGCAAGATGGTGTCTGAGATCTACCTGACCCGGCTGCTGGCCACCAAGGTATGGGGAGGGGCCCTCTTCCGCTTCCCTCCGTGAGCCTGCGGGGCCGTGAGACATTTCCAGGAAGAGAAGTCCGGAGGCTGAGGTTTCGGTTTTTGTTTTTAATGGTATTTGTTAATTACTTACTAGGTACCAAGCACTGTACTAAGCACTGGAGTAGATACAAGATAATAATGTTGGTATTTGTTAAGCGCTTACTATGTGCCGAGCACTGTTCTAAGCGCTGGGGTAGATACAGGGTAATCGGGTCGTCCCACGTGGGGCTCACAGTTAATCCCCATTTTACAGATGAGGTAACTGAGGCACCGAGAAGTGAAGTGACTTGCCCACAGTCACACAGCTGACAAGTGGCAGAGCCGGGATTCAAACTCATGACCTCTGACTCCCAAGCCCGTGCTCTTTCCACTGAGCCACGCTGCTTAAGATAGGTTGGACACGGTTCATGTCCCGTATGGGGCTCACAATTTTCATCCGCATTTTACAGATGAGGTAACTGAGGCACAGAAAAGTGAAGTGACTCATCCAAAGTAGCACAGCAGATAAGTTGAACCCCGGTCCTTCCGACTCCCAGGCCTGGGCTCTATCCACTAGGCCCCTAAGTGGTGGCGATGCCTCTCCCAGGCCACCCGTCCGCTTATAATAATAATGTTGGTATTTGTTAAGCGCTCGCTATGTGCAGAGCACTGTTCTAAGCGCTGGGGTAAGTACAGGGTCATCAGGTTGTCCCACGTGGGGCTCACAATTTTAATCCCCATTTTACAATGAGGGAACTGAGGCACAGAGAAGTGAAGTGACTTGCCCACAGTCACACAGCTGACAAGGGGCAGAGCTGGGATTCAAACTCATGACCTCTGACTCCCAAGCCTGGGCTCTTTCCACTGAGCCACGCTGCTTCATCATCCCATCAGCCAGGCTCCACGGGCCCTGTGGGAGTCACCATTGGCCCCAGTCACTGGGCCGCAGAAGGGAGTGGAAGAAAAGGAAAAGAGGGCTTAATCAGGGAAGGCCTCTTGGAGGAGATGTGCTTTGAATAAGGCTTTGAAGACAGGGAGAGTAATTGTTTGTCAGAGGGAGGGCTTTCCAGGCCAGAGGCAGGATGTGGGTGAGAGGTCGGCAGCGAGATAGATGAGCTTGAGATCGAGTTACAATGAGTAGGTTGGCATAAGAGGAGAGAAGTGTGGGCTGGGTTGTAGTAGAAGAGCAGTGAGGTGAGGTCGGGGGTTGGGGGAGGCAAGGTGTTTGAGTGCTTTAAAGCCAATGGTAAGGAGTTTCTATTTGACGCAGAGGTCGATGGACATCCACTGGAGGTTCTTGAGGAGTGGGGAAACATGGCCTGGACATTTTTGTGGAAAAATGATCTGGGCAACAGAGTGAAGTATTGCCCGGAGTGGGGAGAGACAGGAGGCAGGGAGGTCAACGAGAAGGCCGATACAGTAATCAAGGCAGGTTAGGATAAGTAGCGTGGAGAAGCAGCATGGCTTAATGGAAAGAGCTCGGGCTTGGGAGTCAGAGGTTATGAGTTCTAATCCCACTTCTGCCACTTGTTAGCTATGTGACTTTGGGCCAGTCACTTAACTTCACTGTGCCTCAGTTACCTCATCTGTAAAATGGGAGTTTAAGACTGTGAGCCCACATGGGACAACCTGATTACCTTGTATCTACCCCGGCGCTTAGAACAGTGCTTGACGCAAAGTAAGCGCCTAACAAATACCAACATTGTTATTATTACTATAAGTGCTTGGATTAACGTGATGGTAATTTGGATGGAGAAGAAAGGGTGGATTTTAGCAAGGTCGTGAAGCCCAGCTTTCTTCTCTGTGCCCACAGGGCACCCTGCAGAAGTTTGTGGATGACCTCTTCGAGACCATCTTCAGCACCGCCCATCGAGGCTCTGCCCTGCCCCTCGCCATCAAGTACATGTTTGACTTCCTGGACGAGCAGGCGGACAAGCACGGCATCCATGACCCCCACGTCCGGCACACCTGGAAGAGCAATTGGTGAGTCTGAGGGGTGGCCCGAGCACAGTGGAGATAACTGTTCCTACCTCATCTGCCTCAGAGGGATGACGTGAGGGGAAGGTGAGGTTGGTGGTGACATTTAAAAAGCTCTGGACCAATTGAAGGTGTACGGTGATGGCGATGGTGGTGGTGGTGATGACGATGCAATCCCCAAGGATCCAATGTGCCATAGAGGTGAGCAAGTGACTTGATGGCAGTGCCGCCTGTTATGGATTCCGTGACTTGCTCCCTTTATTCATCCCCCCGTCCCAGCCCCACAGCACTTAGGTACTTATCCGTAATTCTCAGCACTTAATACAGTGCCTGTCACATAGTAAGCACTTAACAAATACCTCAATTATTATTATTATTTTTTATGAATGTTTGTCTCACCCTATAGCTTGTTGTGGGCAGGGAATGTAACAGTAATAATAATAGTTACAGTGGTATTTGTTAAGCGCTTATTATGTGCGAAGCACTGTTCTAAGCGCTGGGATAGATACAAGGTTATCAGGTGGTCCCACGTGGGGCTCACAGTCTTAATCCCCATTTTCCAGATGAGGTAACTGAGGCACAGAGAAGTGAAGTGACCTGCCGGAAGTCCCGCAGCTGACAAGTGGCGGAAGTGGGATTAGAACTCATGACCTCTGACTCCCAAGCCCGCGCTCGTTCCACTACAACTCTGTTGTACTGAGTTTGGCCTGGGGAGGGGAAGGAGGTGGGAAAGGGCTTCGGTTCCCAGCACGCTCTCCCTGGTGGCAGGGTGAAGGGAGACCCGATGGCTCTCCTTGATCCGGCGGAGGTTCGGGGGCACCCTGGCAGTCTCCCACTTGTGGGTAGCGCCTGGGCTTCCCTCCCCACTGACCGTCCAGCCGCTGCCCAGGGAAAGGGGAGTCACGGTCTGCACGTTGATTTGGAGCTAATTTCCTCTGATTGAGAAAAGATCATTTCTTCGCCCTTTCTCCCCCACACCCTGCCCCCCCTTCCTCTTTTGAGATAAAAACCTCCTGCTCATTTAGTCTGAGTGGCTGCAATCAGCTAGAGATTAGCGTCTCGGGTAACGTTAATAACATGCTAATGTTTCATTAGCCGGGAGCCTCTCCGAGTCAGGGGCATCTTCCCTTGGGAATTGGCCCAGGCCATGGCAGAACTGATGGAAGGGTAAAACCCGCCACCCAGCAGACACCCCAATGCCACACCCCCAGCTCTGCCAGCTGCTCCCTCCTGCCCGCACAGCAGGCTTGTGGACTGGAGTGTGGGAGTCTGGGTTTGGGCCCATCCCACTCCACAACCCAGCCTTGGGTTAGCAGTGGGAGGGACGGGGAAGGTGGAGAGGGGAGTCCCGCATCTGCTACTCCTGCTGCAAAGCAAGATATGTCTGGTTTCTTCCCAGGCTTCTGGATCTCAAAGTCCAAAAAGTCAAGTGCTTACAGGTCCCAGCAGCCCCTTCAGGAGCAGTGGGACCTGTGCCCCAACGGCCCTGGAGCCAGGACTGTACACTGGCCAGAACTGGTGGTCGTGGCTCGGGACCGAGCTGGACCGAAGGTTTGGGGCCCGAGCGGGGCTCCGTGTCAGAAGCTCCCAGCCTTCCTGCGATAGCCACCGGAGACCTGGGGCCTGATCGGAAGCAGGTTGTCCCCAGCCTGTCCCCGAAAGTCTCCAGGTTCACCCTGGGAGGAGTGGGCTCAGACCAGCTGGAGCCTTACTCTAGCCCATAGTGTCCTTGAGAGGGTCCCAGTGGTGCCAGGCTGCTTCCAGAGTTCCGGAGGACCCGTGGGGCTCTGGGCCGTTCCAGAGCCAGGGGTTGGGTGCCAGAGTTTGGGGATACGCCCCCACCCCTGCCCCGTGCCCTGCCGACTGGGAGGGTTTGGGGATGTGTTCAGATCCCCCCCAACCCCCATACCCCTCTTGCAAGCGTAAGAGTAATAATGATTGTGGTGTTTGTTCACGGCCTACTATGTGTCAAGCACTGTGCTGGCCACTGGTGTAGATACAGCATAATCAGGTTGGACAGAGTTCCTTTCCCATATGAGGCTCACAGTCTAAGGCAGGGAAAAAACAGGCATTTCACTCCCATTTTACAGATGGAGGATACTGAGGGCCAGAGCAGTTAAGTCACTTGTCCGAGGCCACACAGCAGGCAAGTGGCTGAGCCAGGATTAGACCCCAGCATCCCAATGATCCCGCTGCTCAGTAGGAAGCAAAGTGTCTGTGTGTGTTCTGTCTGACTCCCAAGAACCACAGAATGCCCTTTTTCCAGCTGGGCCATCGCCGCCGCCGCCTTGTGTCTGTCCCCACAGCTTGCCGCTGCGATTCTGGGTCAACGTGATCAAGAACCCCCAGTTTGTGTTTGACATCCACAAGAACAGCATCACGGACGCCTGCCTGTCGGTGGTGGCCCAGACCTTCATGGACTCCTGCTCCACCTCGGAGCACCGGCTGGGCAAGGATTCCCCCTCCAATAAGCTGCTCTATGCCAAGGACATCCCCAGCTACAAGAGTTGGGTGGAGAGGTGAGCCAGGGCCCCGGGGACGGCCCCTGAACTCTGCACTGGCCTGTTTATTGCCCCTCCGGGTGTGACTTCCTGTCTCAGTGGGCTCAACTCCTCATCTTTCCAAGTGGCCCCTTTTCTAGACAGGCAAGGGTTGAGATGGGGTGGGAACTTCCAGGTGTCTCCAACCCACCCCTTTCTCCCGATGGGTCAGTGGGGGGAAAGGGTAGCCGGCTGGGCCGACGGGAGGATCAGCTGGGCTGGTCTCTTTGGTCCAGCCCTGCAGCCCCGTGGCAAGGGTGCCCCTCCTCGCCTGTGGCAGGACTATGGAGAGGTGACTGGGTAAGTGGGTGGAGGCACAGACTGGGAAGGGACTTGCTTGGGGGCCACCCGGCAGGACCCAGGCGTCCTGACCCTCAGAACCGTGTGGCTCTCCGACTGCGCTACAGCCACGTCTATTTCTCCCCCGGCATTTCGGATACCTCATTCCGTTGCAGTGTTCGAGTGGAGTCAGCCGCAGGGCCTATCCCTAGGGAGCAGAACACTCTGGGCCAGGAGAGGACAGAAGACTCTGGGTCAGGAAATAGCCTGTCCCTCAGGAGCAGAGCACTCTGGACCGGCTGTTTTTGTCCCTCTGCCTGTGCCTGACTCTGCCAGAGCCTCCAGGAGAGGGCCAGTCTCCCACCCCGAGCTCTAAGAACTCGCATCCCCCATCTCAGAGAGGAGCTTTCCGGGGTCCAGTTCATTAAGTGTCAGGGCCAAGGCTGACCTTTCCCTTCCTCCCTGCCTTGCCGCGCCGAGGAGCATACTCGTTTGAAGTTCATTAACAGAGCTTAATTGCACTCTTCACAATCGATAAGACGCCTCTGTACAGAAGCCCGGCACAAAGGCCGAGACTGCGGGAACTGAAAAGGGAGCGATTGTGCACGAGAGGCAGACACGGAGTTTGCTTTGTCTGGCTCCAGGGGTGCTGCGAAGGGGAGGGAGAGATCACAGTGCAACGAAAGCAGGGCATGCGGGCAACCGATCCAGGCTCATTCCCAGTGGTTGTTGATGACAACAATGATGATGATGATTATGATATTTATTAAGGCTTACTGTGCGTCACACACTGTTGTAAGGGCTGGGGCAGCCACAAGATAATCAAGTTAGACGCTGTTCCTGTCACACTTGTCTCTCAGTCTTAATCCTCATTTTTCAGATGAAGTAAGCCCAGAGAATTGAAGTGACTTGTCCAAGTTCACACAGCAGATGTTACAGAGGGGGGGATTAGAATTCGGGTCCTCCTACACCCAAGCCTGTGCTCTATCCATTAAGCCGCACTGCCACCTTTACCTTAAGTGCCTTAAAGTGCCAGACCTAAGCAGTTTTTGTTTGGCATAGAGATGGATGGACAGCTACTGGAGATAGTTTTGTAGATGGGAGATGTGGACTGAGATTTTTTTTCAGAAAGATGATCCAGGCAACAGAGTGAAATATGGACTGAAGTGAGAAGTGACAGGAGGCAGGGAGGACAGTGAAGAGGCTTGATGCAGTAATCAAGGTGGGAAATAAATGCTTGGATTAATATGGTAGCCATTCGGATGAAGAGAAAAGGGTGGATTCTAGCGATCCTGTGAACGTAGAACTGATAGTGACAGACTGAATATGAGAGAGAAGAGCCAGGGATAGTGCCAAAGTTATTAGCTCGTGAGACAGGGAGGATGGTGGTACTGTCTACACTGATGGGGAAAGTCAGTTGAAAGATGGGGTTTGGGTGGGAAGATGAGGAGTTCCGTTTTGGACGTGTTAAGTCTGAGGTGTCAGTGGGACATCCGAGCAGAGATGTCCCGAAGGCCGGAGGAAACGGTAGACTGTGGAGGAGGAGAGAGACTGAGGCTGGAGAGGTAGATTTGGGAATCATTTATGTAGAGAAGGCAGTTGAAGCCATGGGAGTGAATGTTAAGGGATTAAATGAGCCCAAACCCTAGCTTCTTGAATCCCCTGCAGGAGGCTCTAGCTGGGCTGAGAGAGAGGCTGTCCCGCAAGGTGTCAGGAAGGGCACTGGGCCTCTGGCCGTCCTGCCCCTGCCTGACTATTGCCTTGAGCCTGACCCCTGCAACCGGGCTTCAGTTCCTCCCTCTGCAAAATGGCGGCATTTGGTGCGAAGGGGCCTGAGAGAGGATTTGCAGAGGCCACGTGAGTCAGGCACTGTAACTCTTGAGGAAGGAGGAGTTGCATTAACCCTCTGGTCTCTGGAGCAATGTTCGCTGCCTGCCACCCAGGCCTGGGTCCCACCGGCAGCAGTGGGCGGGGGGTGGGCGTGTGCATCTCTCTCTGCCTCTCTCTCTTCTCCTCCACCTCTTTCCCTTGCCGGGGGGGTGATGGGTTTGTGCCCTCCCCCGCCCCCTCCCCGGTGCTCTCCAGTTGGATGACAGGCCTGCAGTCAGAGCAGTGCCGCTGTCCCGGCCCTTGCCGGGGCCGCGGGCCGACTTGCAGTAAATTGAACTGTCATTCCATCACAGACCCTTGAGCCTGAGCAGTGGCGTGCCACACCAGCACCACTCGTGTCAGCCTGTCACCCAGCACCGAGGAGCACCTGGGTGCCGGCGGGGAAGGACGGGCCTCTGCCCATCAGCGAGCTGGCCCAGGCGCACTCGCCGGGCAAGGCGAACGAGGAAGGAGGGAAGGGGGTGGCTTTGCGGGGACACTTCTGGGGAGACTCCCAGTTCATCGGGCTTTTAACCGGGGAGCATCGCCTGTGCTGCCTCATACAGAGCTGCCCTCCACAGGCATCTGGGTAGGATCTCCTCGGGAGCCGAGCGGGAAATGAGGCCTAGCCAAGCCGGGGCGTCCCACAGGGCAGATCCCGAGGCAGTGACGGAGGGATCCAGGGAATGGACTTGGAGCGCGGTCCCTCGGATCTTATCCCAACTCCCCAGAGGGCCCCGTGGTCTTCCACCCTCCCTCTCCGCCCAGTACCCCCACGTGGCTCAGATGCCCCTGGGGTGGGGTGGTTGGGGGCATCTTTGGGGCATCAGGGTCTTCCAGCTCCTCATTAAGAAATCATGCAGCTCCTCTCTGGCAGGGGAGTTGAGGTTTGGTGCACAAAATGTCAAATTGCAGAAATTAAAAATGTAAATGCCGGCGTCTAATTAACCAGTTGACAGCGGCACACAGCTGCAAGTGACAGTGACTGATTGCCTTCCACAACAGCACCCCCCGGCTCCATCACCATCCCCTCTCTCCCAACCCTCTGCGGAGGAGGAGGAGGAGGAGGAAGAGGAGGGGGACACTGGGGAAGACCGCTGCTTGAAAGAGCCGGGGCCCTCTGCTGGAGCAGGCTGACTGTGACCTTGCTCCACCTGCCCCCAAAAACATGTGTGAGCAGAGGGCCAGAGATTGTGGGGCTGGCAGGGGCATGAAGGGCAGGCTGAGGAAGTGCCCAGGGCATGCTTTCAGGGAGACCTTTACAGGTGCCGATGGGAAAGGAGAGGGTCCCGGCCAGGTGGCTCCCGGGATCCCCCTCCTAAGTCCGCTGCTTTATCCCAGGTGTCCCGAGGTCCTAAGGGACTGTGGGCTTGGCTGGGGGATTAAAGCTACCCGGGGCAACCCCGGCCCGCAGGAGGTGAAACTAGAGCCACGACTGAAGAGGGGCAAGGTGGCAGGCACTGGAGTCCCTCCTCACTCGCAGAACGTGAGGATGGGAGAGGTAGGAGCAGATACACACGCAACTACACCTCCATGCGTCCTACCCACGTGCATCTGCCCTCACCCTCCACCCTGGGTATCTAGCCTGCCCCTACCTAAGGACAAATGTGCAGGAACATCACTGGCTCAGAACAGTGGCCCACTCAGCCCAGCATCCTGCTGCCCTAAAGAGGGGACAGGAGTAACGGCAAACCAATCTCCTTGCTCGCTAACCTTGTGGCTAATAGGCCTAGCCCAACTAACTGCTGCTGGGTGATCTTGGGTAGGTCACTTCACTTCTCTGGGCCTCAGTTACTCCATCTGTAAAATGGGGTTTAAGACCGTGAGCCCTAAGTGGCACAGGGATGGTTTCCAACCCGATTAACTTGTATTTACCCCAGTGCTTAGAACAGTGCCTGACCTAGAGAAATGCTAACCTAATGCTAACCTTCTCACTGTACCTCGATTTCACGTATCTAGCCGCTGACCTCTCACCCTCATCCTGCCTTTGGCCTGGAACTCCCTCCCTCCTCAAATCCAACAGACAATTACTCTCCCCTCCTTCGAAGTCTTATTGAAGGTACATCTCCTCCAAGAGGCCTTCCCTGATTAAGCCCTCCTTTCCTCTTCTCCCACTCACTACTGCATCACCCTTACTTGTTCCCTTTAATCGTCCCCCCCTTCCCAGCCCCAAAGCATTTATGTACACATCTGCAATTTATTTATATTAATGTCTGTCTTCACCCTTTAGATCGTAAGCTTGTTGTGGGCATGGAATGTGTCTGTTTATTGTTATATTGTACTCCCCCAAGTGCTCAGTACAGTGCTCTGCACACAATAAGTGCTCAGTAAGTACGACTAAGTAAGCACTTAAAAAATATCATAAAAATGGCTACCCTGAGTCCTGAACTTTTCCCTCTTGGAACATGACTTTTCTTGTCCCTCTGATATGGTAGAAGGGGGAGGAAGGCAGGGGATGGCTGCTCTTCCCGGGCCCAGAGAGAGGAGGTGCCTCGTTCCTCTCCCTGCGCCCGGGCCCTGACTCTGGTCTCCGGCGGTTGGCCGGCCCCGGTAGGTATTACTCGGACATCGGGAAGATGCCGGCCATCAGTGACCAGGACATGAACGCTTACCTAGCTGAGCAGTCCCGCATGCATATGAATGAGTTCAACACGATGAGCGCGCTCTCCGAGATCTTCTCCTACGTGGGCAAGTACAGCGAAGAGGTGAGTCCACGCCTCCCGGTCCACCTGCCTGGGGCTCTAGTAAAAATAATAAAAAATAGTAACTGTGGTTTTGGTTATGTGCTTACTATGGGCCGAGCACCATTCTAAGCACTGGGGTAGATACGAGGTATTCAGTTTGGGCACAGTCCCTGTCCCACATGGGGCTCACAGCCTAATCCCCATTTTACAGATGAGGGAATTGAGGCACAGAGAAGTGAAGAGACTGGCCTGAGGTCACAGCAGCCACGTGGCAGAGCCGGGATTAGAATCCACATCCTCTGACTTCCAGGCTCGGGCTCTTTCCACTAGGCCATGCTGCTTCTCACACTATCTCCCCTAGTCTCACAGAATGTGAGGATGGGAAAGGCGGGGGCCGGGCCTGGGGCTGGCCAATGGTATTTGTTTAGCGCTTACTGAGTGCCAGGCACCGTACTAAGCGCTGGGGTGGATACAAGCAAATCAGGTTGGACACAGTCCCTGTCCCACATGGGGCTCACCATCTCAAACCCCATTTTACAAATGAGGGAACTGAGGCCCAGAGAAGTGAAATGACTTGCCCAAGGTCACCCAGCAGGCAAGTGGTGGAGCTGGTATTAGAACCCATGTACTTCTGACTCTCAGGCCCATGATCCAGCCACTACTCCATGCTGCTTCTCCAATTGTCCCAACTCCCTCGGAATCCCCCTTCTCCCCCTGCACACGGAAACGCACCTCCACGCATCCTGCCCCCGTGAATCTGCCCTCACCCTCCGCCCTGGGCATCTGTACCCACGTGCGCCCCTCCCCCCGCGCCTGTGTGCACCCTGACAGGTGACCCCGCTTCTCTCTTCTCCCCTCCTCCCATCTCGGCAGATCCTCGGAGCCCTGGACCACGACGACCAGTGCGGGAAGCAGAAACTGGCCTACAAACTAGAACAAGTCATAACCCTCATGAGCATAGACAGCTGAGAACTGACCTTCCAGGGCCGCCCTGGAGAGGAGACACACCAAGCCGTGCCTCAGTCTAGATCATCATCTTTACCAAGTGCAAGTTCCCACTGGCTCGCGGCGGCGACAGCGTCGTCGTCGCAGACGCACCCTGTCGCTCTCGCCATCTTCCGCCCGCCCGCCTCCTCCTCCCATCCCTTTTCGCGGGCTCCCGACAGCGACGGGGCAAGCCCAACCGGGCCCTGGGGAGATGGCGGCGGGGCCCCTTGGGTGCACTGGGAGAGGAGGGCACTTGCTGCCCAGCTGCTGCCGCCTTCCCCCTCCCCCCGTCTCTTGGCAAACCCCGGCCCCAGATCCGGGTGAGGATCTCTGATTGGGGGGGTTTCCCCTCCAGGCCCCACCCATTGCCCTCCACTTCCCCACCTGCCGGGGGAGGGAAGCTCAGTATTGACGGTGAGCGGTGCGGCGGCCCCTCCCTGCCACCCCTCGCTGCCCCGTGCCACACGGCTGGGACTCGGACGCCACACGGTTCCGGGAACGGAGGCCGGGGCGAGCGGAGGGGAGGCCAGACCGCCCAGCCCCCACTGGCCCGGCCCTCTTTGCCCTTGGCCTCGGCCCCTGCTGAGTGGGGACCGGCCGAAGACCGGACGGGAGAGCGCCGTATTTCACTTCGCCGGGAGCTGGCCCCTCTCCGCTCCGCTCCTCCTCCCTTCCCACGCAGGGTGCGGGCCGCCTTTCTCCCTGATCCTCGACAGCAGTGTCTCATTTCCACTCCTTGCTCTTCTGCAGCCACCAGCCCAGGAGGAGTTCCTTCCCGGGCCGCATAGCGGACATCGTCCGGCTGCCCCGCAGGCTGCCTCGCTCCCCCGCCAGTGGGGCGTGGTGGAAGAACACGCTGTGGCTGGGAGATTTCTACCTCCGGCTGTCCTGGCCCCCCTCCTGGCTACTCAGAAGAAAGAAGGGGTCGGCGACTTTCATCACCTTGACCAGTGGCCCCGCCACTGGGCTCCTCCGCCAACAGCTGAGCGGCCTCCTCCGGGGCCCTTCTGGTCTCCGCTCCCCCTCAACAACCCCCCTTCGGATGCCACAGGAAACTCTTCCGGAGCTTGGAGCCGGGGGCAAACCCCCACAAACTCCAGCCGGCTGCAGGGACTGAGACACAGCTCAGAGCCAGGCCAGAGCACACGCCCGGAAGAGAAAGGAGTGGAGTCCGCCCGACCGTGCCGTCCGTCCAGAATGTGTCCTCCGAGAACAAGATCCGGGTTCCCCTCCCGACCCCCGTGGACCGGAGCGGCCCTCTGGGGGCTTCGGCACCCAGAGCCCCAGAACCGGCACACTCTCTCCAAGAAGAAACTTGGGGCGGCGGGCAAGCCCGCCAAGTCGTCCAGCTCCGGGCCGTCAGACCCCGTTCACCCGGGCCTCCGCCTCCCAATCTCCCCCATGGTGCTTGGAAGAGGGATGGCGTTTCCGACGGGTCCTGGCAGAGTCGAGGGAGGCAGCTGGGATCTCACGGAGCAGACGTTCCTTTGGCGTGTGGGTGTGTACGTGTGGGTGTGTGTGTGTGTGTGTGCCTGTGTGTCTGTGTGTATGCAGCAAGGGAAGCTAAGGTTTCTTCATGTTTTGTGTTTTTGTTTGTGGATTCTTCCCAGCAGATCAACTCATCCTGCACCTTATGGACGTTCTAAAACCCCTTACCCGGGGCTGGGGGCTGGGGAGCAGGCAGGGAAGGAAGTCGCCTTCCCCTAAGGTGACCGGGAAAGTCACCGACAAAGCATCCCGGAGGGACAGGAGCCAGAGCCATTGACTCTCCGTTCCCCCTCCGACGACCAGCGGCAGGCGAGGGGGAAGAGAGCCTGCATGGAGACGTGGGTGAGGGGGGTAGGGGTAAGGAAAAAAACAAAACAAAAAAACCAAAGGTTTCGATGAACGAAGTGCCAGGTCGAGCAAAGTTGAGCTTATTTTCTAGATTGTTTTATTCCTTCTTTCCCCACCTCGGCTGTGACCGGGCCCGGGAAGTGGACTGGAGCCGGCCCTCAGAGGCCAACTTTTTTTGCACATGTGAAGTAGCTGGAGGACTAGACAACTGAGACACAAACCTATCTGAAACACAAGTGGGCTGAGTGCAAACAGGTGTGTGTGTGTGTGTATGCATAAGCTTGTGTGTGTAATTCTGGTTTTCATTTTTATTTTTTGCACAGCTAGAGGGGAAAAAATATGAACAAGCAGAAATGAAACTGTCATTATGCTGTCGAATTTTATTTTTTTTGCAGAATTTATATTTTGCCGGTACAGATTTTCACCATTTTGTTGTGGTTGTTGAGAAAGCTTCAAGCACCTCAGAGTAATCTACCAATCTACAGGAACAAAGAGGGGTGTAGAGGCGAGGCCCCCTGAAGCGTGGTTAGTTGCCTCCCCCCCCCGCCCCCATCATCCTCACTCTCCTCTGTCCCCATGGGAAAGACGGTTCTGATCTCATCCCCATGGAGTCAAGACACTTCAACCTTTCTCTGGCTCTCTCAACATCCTCCTTTCTGGTCTGGTCCCAGGCCAGGGTAGTGATGTGTAAAGGTGCTCTTCCTTTCTTCCCTCTCTCGTTTCCCTCTATCTTGCCTTGTAGGTTTGGATTGCTTTCCATTTGTTTGTTGGGCAAATTCTCAGTACACGTGATCCGGTGAAAGGTGAAGTCCCGAGGCCGAGGGTTGTGGGGGGCTGGTGGTGAGGCCCCCTCCCCACCGGCCCCCAGCCACTTACCTCATTACCAGGGGGGAAGGGGCATCGCCACTGACCCCTGCAGCTGGGCCTCGGGTCAATCTCTGTTAAGGTGGAACCTTTATCGAGCACTGGGACGTCAGGTCCCGGGGGTGAAGGGAGCCGGCTCGGCCCCTGGGTCCGTGTCCCCAAGGGGCTCCCCACAACTCACCAGTAGCCGGGGGAGCAAAAAGTGCAGGGGGACAGCTAGACGGGGCCCCCCGGCCATCAAAGTGGGAGGCTGGCCTGTTGACCGACCCAGTGGCCCATCCGGCTTGGCTCCCGCTTGATGGAACTAAAGGGGCAGTTTACATGGGTATGGAAATGGTTGAACTGTGGTGTGGTTGGGTTTCTTTTGCCCTGTAAGGTGGAAAGAAGCTTTAGATCTGGTCCTTTCTACCATCAGTAGCAGCAGCTTTTACTCCTGACAAGACCCGCTGGCTGGGGCCAAGAGCAGGCCAGGATAGGCTTGAATGGAACCCTAGGCCAGAGCGTTTTAGCCCCATCTCTCCTCCTCTTGGCTCGGGCCCTTCCAGATTGATGAAGGTTTTGCTGACGGGATATGCTCACCACCTAACTCATCCTAGCCCTGTCCTTGGGTCTTCATTTGTGTGTGACCCACAGTGGCCTCCCTGCTCCTGTCAGCTTGCGCTGTGTGTGTGTGTGTGTGTGTGTGTGTGTGTGAGAGAGAGAGAGAGAGAGAGAGAGAGAGAGCGTGCACCTGTTCATGTAAATGTCCCTGGGTGCAATTCCAGGTGGGTGCAATCACCCCTGCCTCTGTTCTGTTTCCCTTTCCTTGCCCCCCTGCATGTGCCGTCTCTGTCTAATGCATGTATAATCCTCCCTCCTTCCCCACTGAGCTCTCTGCCCTGGCTCCCACTATTTCATCTCCACCTGACCTTCCCTGAACACTGTTGTCCCGGGCCGGGCCGGGCCGGGCCGGGTTTGTCTGTTCGGTCCCCAGTGTGAATCAGGGTTGTTCGCCTAGAGGGGAAACTGGGTCAGTCCAGCCGGATGCCTCCCTCGCTGCCCTGTTTTCACTGGCTTCCCAGGCAGGAGCACCATTTCGGAGATAAGGCGGGAGGCAGCATGGTGTAGTGGATAGAGCACGGGCCTGGGAGTCAGAAGGTCATTAGTTCTAATCCCGGCTCCGTCACTTGTCTGATGTGTGACCTTGGGCAAGTCACTTCCCTGGGCCTCAGTTTCCCTCATCTGTAAAATGGGGATTGAGACTGTGAGCCCCAGGAGGGACAGGGAGTGTGTCCAATTTGATTTACTTGTTTTCACCCCAGCGCTTAGTACAGTGCCTGGCACATAGTAAGCGCTTAACAAATACCATCATTATTATTATTATATGACCCTCACTCCTCCCTTCCTTCACCCACCAACTTTTCCTACTCTCAACATTTTCCCACTCTAACCAGCGGCTTTGGTCTTTTCCCACAGTGAGTTAGGAGAATTCCTTTGGGTCCCATGGACAGAACAGTCCGAGCCATCCCTGTTTCCTGGTGGGATGGATCCCAGAGGTGGGGAAGGGGGATGCTGACATAGGGAGGGAGCCTCGAGGCAGAACGGGCTGCTTCGCTGAAGGCCCAGGGCTGTCCACAGTCCCAGGCCGCAAAGCAGTTGAGAGGTTCAAGCAGCTCAGATAGCAATAAGCTAAACCTCCCTGGCCGAATGCAGGGGACGCATCACGCATCATGCGTATGTGTTGGGGGGAGGGGTGGTCCTTCCCGCAGTAATGGCAGCCGTCATCTCTGGGATGGCCCAAGGCCCCAGTCCTATTGGGAGGTAGCCAAGTAGGGGGGAGTTGTCCGTTCCATGGCTTTCGGAAAGAGAGGGTCTGTCTAACCCTCCCCCTTCTCCGCTACTTCTCCCAGCAGCCCAGCCCTAACTCATGGCACTGGCCATCCATCCACAGCCTAGGGAAAGGGAAGAGATGTTGTAGCCTGCAGCAGATGGAGAAGGTGGGGTTTGAGAAGTAGCTCTAGGCTAGTGGTTTGCCTTGCCCTCCCCTGGTGTACCACTGGCCCCTTGAGGAGGCCCTAGTCAGGCTGGACTTAGTGGAGGTGAACCTTGGGGGCAAGAAATGACTCGCCCTAAGGCACTGGGATCTGTCTACTTTTCTGCCTCAACCAACTCCCTAAGGAGTCCTGTATGTGTCCATCTGGGCACCCTCACAAGGTCCCACCCTTGGTGTGGGACCTACAGAAGTCCTGAAGGGAAACTTCTGTGGGTGCAGGGCCCAGGGAGAGACAGGGTATCTAACTCAGCAGCAGCCCATAGGCCTGGCCTTAGCATGCTTGGAAAGCCAGCTAAGGGCCCAGACTGCTTTTCTGCCACCTGCCACAGAGCTAGAGCCACAAAAAACAGTCATCTCCGGCTATCTCTCACCTTTCTCATCACTCTTCCTCCGTAGCTGCATGCTCTTCCTAAAGGAGGACTTTCTATGTCAAATACGTCAAACCCCACTTATCCAGCCCCAGTTGAGTTCATGCCCCCAAGCGAAGCATGGGGAGCACCAGAAAGGAAGCCCACCTTACCAAAAATGCCCTCCCCATGCTGCTGCTTCCCCTCCAAGAACAGGGTTTAGACACGGAGACACCCCCCACCCCTGCCGGCCACCGCCACCCCCACGCTGCTGTGTCCGTTAGCTAGTTTAACCTTCTGTTCTTAAATCTAGTTTACCTCACCTGCTCCATGTCCACTTGGAAGCGAATGATATGAAGGGGTTTGTTTTGGATGGCCAGTGCTGCCCCCTAACCCCCCGGGCTCCCCCTGAACCTCAGAGCCAGGCCGGAGGGCTCACTCCCACCCCTGCCACTCCTCACCCCCTTGCCGTGGCTCGTGCCTGAGGTCAGAAGAAGGGCCCTCCTTCCTCGGGGATGGCCCTGCTGGGTTACCATGGCGATCGGCTATCAGGGAAGGGAGGTAACAGGGATGCCTGGGGGTTCTGGACCCCTTCTCTGGGGCACAGCTAAGGGTTGGGCATCTTTGCCCCAGCCCCGTCACCCATCTGCTTCGATAAAGCTTCCACCTCCAAGTCTGACCTTTGTTAAAAAACAAACAAAAAAAACACAAAAAAATTTCCTTAGGCTGCGTACAGTGTTACCACAGGCCTCAAAGATGTGGGTGAAATCGACTGGAAAAGAGGTTGGCTTTGTTTCTTTTTGGGTTGATTTTTTTTTTTTAAGAGAGGAAATTATCCTAGTACAATTTTAAAAGATAAAAGTGAGTTTTCAAAAAAGGAAACCTATACTATTGAAAGTGGGCCCAGTTGTTACTTGGTAAAGGCAAGCTTCTGTTCCTTTGTTATAATTGTATACCTGTGTATGTAAATATAAGGCATTTCCTATTTTGCAGGCCAGAACAAAAAAAAAACCTATTTGTATATAGAATAAAGTTTATTAAAAAAAGAATTACGATGAAGTTTTGTGATCGGCGGATGTCCCTTTCTGGGGCCGAGGGCAGCGGGATGACACACCGTTTCGGCTCCCGGTGGTGTCCCCCCAGGACTCCTCCCCCGTACTGAGCCACTGCCTCCCCTGACCTGGGGAGGAGGTCAGGTGGAGTCCTTGCAGGTTGGGCCTCTGGGGCTCTGGGCCCGCCTGCCCAGGTGGGCGCTTCAGTCCTGGGGCAGTTGGGCCGCAACCCGATTCCACGGCCTTGAACTTAATCTCTTCTCCTGGCACCCCCCCCACCTGCTAACCCTAGGGGTCCCTCAAGGCTCAGTTCTGAGTCCCCTTCTGTTCTCCATCTGCTCCCATGGATTCAACTACCCTCTCAACCGGATGCGTGACATAATGGACAGAGCACGGGCCTGAGAGTCAGAAGGTCATGGGTTTTAATCCCAGCTCTGCCACTTGTCTGCTGGGTGACTTTGGGCAAGTCACTTCACTTCTCTATGCCTCAGTTACCTCTGTAAAATGGGGATTGAGACTGCGAACACCATGTGGAGCAGGGACTGTGTCCAACCCGATTTGCTTGTATTCACCCTAGTGCTTAGTACAGTGCCTGGCATATAGTAAGTTCTTAAATACTGTAAGTATTATTATTACTATTGTTCTGTTCCCAAATCTCCATCTCCAACCACGATCTCTCCCCTTCTCTGAACTTTCCCATTTCCTCCTCCCTTCAGAACATCTCTTCTTGGAGGTCCCGCAGATACCTCGAATTTAACAAGTCCCAAACAGGACGACTCATCTTTCCACCCTAGACCTGCTCCCCTTGATCTTCCCATCACTGTAGCTATCACCACTAGCCTTCCTGTGTCACACATATTCAATCTAATCTTAGCATCACACTTGGTCTCATCTGCCTCATTTAACCTCCATATTCAGTCAGTCGCCAGATCCTGTCGGCCCTACATTCCCAACAACTCTAGAATCTGCTCTTTCCTCTCTATCCAAACTGCAACCATTCTGATGCAAGCATTCTGTCTACTGCCTCAGCCTCCTCACTTACTTCTCTGCCTCCTTCCTCTCGCCAGTCTTTACGTCACTCTGCTGCCCGGATCACTTTTCAAAAAACAAAAACAAAAAAATTCTGTGCTCTCCTGCCCAGTCCTCAAAAACCTCCAATGGCTGCCCATCCATCTCTGCAGAGAGCTCAAATTCCTTGCCATAGGCTTTAAGGCACTTAATCTATCCTCACCTCTCTCCCACTACAACCCAGCCCACACTCTTTACTCCTCTAACTCCAATCTACTCACTGCACCTGAATCTTGTCGCTCACACCCTGCTTGCTTTTTGGAGCGTCCTAATTTTTTTTATGGTATTTGTTAAGCACTTACTATGCATCAGGCACTGAACTAAGCACCGGGGTAGATACAAACTAATCAGGTTAGACAGTGTCTCTGTTCCACATGGGGCTCACAATCTTAATCCCCATTTTATAGATGAGATAACTGAAGCACAGAGAAATTAAGTAACTTGCCCAAGGTCACTCAGACAGTGGCAGGGCTGGGATTAGAACCCAGGTCCTTCTAAGTCCATCACCTGGTGGGACTGGTATAAAGAGCTCTTGCCCAGGGGTCTCAAGCCGACTTCTAAATCAGGGAGAGCAGAGGCAGGCCGAGTCCCCTGCCCTCACTCAGGTGGGCCCTAGGCAAGCCTAGGAGGGCGTGGAGGAAGGAGGGAAACAAGCAAAGCTTTTCGGGTTGAATTCTTTCTAGGGCTTCCACTGAAGTCAAGCCTCCTCCCCTACTTCCAGTGCTCCCCTTTCCTGGGAGACTTACAGTCCCACCTCCTCCTGTTCCTTTCACCTCAGCCAAATATTTTTCTAAGGCCACTGCATGTCTTCTACTTCGGATCACCATGAGTGTGTGGTCATGGGGTCCAGCCTGACCAACTCCAGCCCCTGACTCAATTTCCTCCTCTTAAATTGTGGGAGAATATCTGTGCTCTCCCAGTTTCTCAGGAATCTGGACAAAAAAAGGAAACCTCCAGTTCCTTTAAAATCATTTTTTAATGGTATTTGTTATGCACTTACTATGTGGCAGGCACTGTTCTAAGCACAGGCACTGTTCTAAGCACAGGCACTGTTCTAAGCACAGGCACTGTTCTAAGCACGGGGTAGATACAAGGTAATCAGGTTGGACACAGTCCATGCCCATTTTACGGATGAGGTAATCCCCATTTTACAGATGAAAATGAGGTACAGAGAAGTGAAGAGACTTGCCCAAGGTCACAACACAGCAGACAAGTGGTGGCAACAGGATTAGAATCCAGGTCCTTCTGATTCCCAGTCCTGTGTTCAATCCACTAGGCCTCGCTGCTTCTACAATCCCTCCACTTCTGGGGCTGACTCGCCCACTCTGGACCAGGTCCAGCCCATCTCCTAGAACTCAGCCGGCCAGCCCCCTACCCTCAGCTACTAACCCAGTCCTGGGAGACATTTCCCCCACATCTTTTCATCATTGCAAGCCAGCCATCCCGGACTGCCCCCATTCTAGTTCCCCCATATGTTAACAGGAGGGGCTCCACCCCTCATCAGGCAGCAAGGTCTGAGGGAGAGTCGGAGGAGGGTCCCAGCTCAGGAGAGCCTTGGGCCTGGGTCAGTTGGTGATGCCCCGCCCGGCCTGGCCCCCAGGCCCAGCTCCAAGGGGGCAGCTGCAGTCACCCTCGACTCTGGGTTTTCTCTTCAAGACCCGCTCACATCCTCCGTGGTGAGGGCTGGTTGCCATGGAAACCACAATTAGACTGCTTTGCTCTATGTCAACAAAAATTGCCAAGTGCAGGCAGTGTCCTTCCAGGCTTCGCTGCTCTGGACCCCCAAACAGCCGACACCGAACCCCTTCTCTCTTCTCCAACCCCCAAGGAATGAAGATTCCTGGACCCGACAATACAGGAGTCTATGAGAGAACTGGGACTAGAACCCAGAACTGTGGTGTGGGGTATATCTGTCTCTGTCGGTCTGTCAGTCTCTCGCTCCCCACTTCCCTCTCTCTCTTTGCCTCTGTCTCTCCCACTAGTGGGTACTCTAGAGAAGCAGCATGGCTCAGTGGAAAGAGCACGGGCTTAGGAGTCAGAGGTCGTGGATTCTAATCCCAGCTCGGCCAATTGTCAGCTGTGTGACTTTGGGCAAGTCACTTGACTTCTCGGTGTCTCAGTTACCTCATCTGTAAAATGGGGATTAAGACGGTGAACTCCAAGAGGGACAACCTGATTACCCTGTATCTACCCCAGCAGTTAGAACAGTGCTTGGCACATAGTAAGTGCTTAACAAATACCAACATCATCATCATCAGATGGGGGACTCCTTTAGACACAGGATTTCTGGGAGTTAATCCCCCTGTGCTAGCCACGTGGCTGAGCAATAGAATTTACTTAGTACCTCCTATGTGCACTCCCTGGCCCCCCTACAATATAACGTCATTGTGGGTAGGGATCGTTTCTATCAACTCTGTTATATTGTTATACTGTACTTCCCCAAGCGCTTAGTACAGTGCTCTGCACACAGCAAGCACTCAAAAAAACACAATTGCTCTGCACTTTACTCTGTGCTCAGGAGGGAACCAAAGAATTAGTAGCCATGACCTTCCCCTCAAAGACAATACACTGTCCTGCTCTACTCAAGGCCCCTGAAATGCTGAACCAGGAGAGACCAGTGTTGGGAAGAAGTCTTTTTCCCCTTCCAATACTTGCTGAGGTTATTGAGGTGTGTGGTAAAACCTGGGAGAAAAGCCACTGAGCCAGTCTTTATCTTTAAATAAACTTCAATCCCCAGCCAGTTGCCCTTTTCTGTCAAAAACATGAACCCTTTCTCTTTTTGGTCCCAACATTTCTTAAGAACCTGTCTCTGACAGCCAGTGTCCTTGGCAATAAACAACCAATTCCTCATCTTTATGTCTATCAACCTCAAATATGCCCTCCCCAATTCCCCAAATTAACCCAGGGGCCCAGACTTTGTTTTTGCGATAAAAATAACAGTAGTAATTATTGTAATAATTCTACCTTGAATTTCTATGCGAGTCAGGAAACGGGGGTTCAAGTCTCAGCTGTGACTTAAGGCAGACTGCCATTCTCAGGTTCCTCATCTATAAAATGGGGATGAGACCTACAGATTATGTCCAATCTGATAAGCTTGAACAAACTCCAGGGTTTAGCTCCTAGTAAGTGCTTAATAAATGCCACCACTATTATTATTATTATGACCCTTTAATTCTCCAGAGCATTTTCCTGTCAGAGATTTTTCACAGTGTCCTGAAGGCACCCATCCCTGTGAGAATGGCTGGAGACCAAGATGATTCTACTTCATGACGAGGAAACAAGAAGCAGTTTGGTCTAGTAGATGGAGCATGGGCCTGGGAATCAGAAGAATCTGGGTTCTAATCCTGGATAAACTTGTATCTATTCCTAGCACTTAGTACAGTGCCTACCACATAGTAAGTGCTTAACAAATACCATTTAAAAAAAGAGAGACGATAAGGGACTGGCCTGAGGTCACCCAGTAGAACTAGTGCTGAAAAGATCAACAGTGGGCAGCAATGTTTCCATACCACTGTTTTTAAGTGGCAGCAACAACAGCATCACAAACTGGATCCAAGTAATTCCAGAAGTAAAAGGGAACTGAAGTTTTTCCTCTCAAGATGTCTTATACCCTCTCCCAGTGATGGCTGGGTGAACAGTCAACTCCACCAGTTTTAAAGCACTCATTCGTCCCCTCCGACCTCACCTCACCTATCTCCTACTACAGCCCAGCCTGTACACTTTGCTCCAATGGCGCCAGTTGCTCACTGTGCCCCGATTTTGTCAATCCCACCACCGACAACTTTCCTACGTCCTCCCTCTGGCCTGGAACTCTCTCCCCTTCTGCATATTCCAGGCCACCGCTCTCTCTCACCTTCAAAGCCTCTTTAAGGGCACATGTCCTCCAAGAGGCCTTCCCAGATTAAGCCCTCTTCCACAACTCTCTCTCCCTTCTGTATCATCTATGTATTTGGATCTGCCTTTGGCTACTTGGTATTCACCCCACTCTCAGTCCTACTGCACTTGGGTACATATCCTCAATTCATTTATATTAATGTCTGCCTCCCCCTCTAGACTGTATGCTCACTGTAGGCAGGGAAAGTGTCTACCCACTCTCATATTGTTTTCTCCTCAGCACTTAGTTCAGTGCTCTGCAAAGAGTAGGTACTCAATAAATACCACTGATTGATAAAAACATTCATAATTCTTTTATGGCATCTGTTAAGTGCTTATTATGTGCCAGGCACTGTACTTTGTGCTGCAGAAAACACAACTAATCAGATTGGACACAGTCCCTGCCCCGCACAGGGCTCAGAGTCTTAATCCCTGTTTTACAGTTGAGGTATCTGAGGTCCAGAGAAGTTATGTGACTTGTCCAAGGTCAGACAGCAGACAAGTGGTGAAGTCAAGATTAGAACCCTACAGAGAGGGCACTGAGAGAGGTGCCCTATGGACTCAGAGGCTTCTTGTTCAGAAGCAACCCAGATTTGCCCCAAGCCAGTCCTGGCAGACCCGGGGCTGACTGATGGCACCGGTCCTGGGGCCTGGATCCTGGGACCCATAAGCTTCCCCGAGCCCTGCCACCAGAGCCAGAAGAAACAAAGTGAGGGGACGACTCAGCTCCCTGATTTACGAGACCAAAAAGCACGGCAGAGGAAACAAATCCCTTTAGAAGCCTCCAGCAGATTTTGGACACCTTGATTAATCATAACGTGCTCCACATTATTTCTTTATGAACAAACTACAATGTTATTCATATAAACAGCTGTATCTTGACAGCTGCAAAGTGTCAGGATTTAATGTAGAACGAGCTGCGCTGCACCATATGTCGGCATCCGGGCATTAGACGTGCCAGCCCATGGAGTGGGCATCACCAAGGAGGGGCCGGAGTGGGCATCACCAAGGAGGGGCCGGCTTCATGCCCTATTTTAATGGTTCGCTTTGGGTCCTCACGCGCCCTGTTCTGTTCCTCCTTGCTTGACCGAGATGACTCTCTGTACCTCGATCTTGCCTATCCCGCCGCCGACCCCTTGCCATGTCCTTCTCCTGGCCTGGAACTCCCTCCCCCTTCATCTTCAACAGACCACCATGGATGAAGTAGCACAGCCTAGTGGATAGAGCACGGGCCTGGGAGTCAGAAGGACCAGGGTTCTAATCCTGGCTCCCCTACTTGTCTGCTCTTTAACCTTGGGCAAGTCACCTAACTTCTTTAGGCCTGTTACCTCATCTGTAATAAAGGATTAAGAATGTCAGCCCCATGTGGGACATGGATTGGGTCCAACTTTGTATCTACACCACTGCTTAGCACAGTTCCTGGCACTGTGCTAACAAATATCATTAAAAAGAAAAAAAAAAGAAAACTGGGTTGCCACCAACCGGGGACTCAGGAGAGGGCGAAGGGTGAAGGGGTCACAGTGAGGGTCCCCATTTGACTTAGGCAAAATGTGCCTGGCAAACTACAGTGACAACTCTCAATACTTTTCCATCCTGTGTCTTCTCCCAAGGGTACCCGTAGCCCCAGTCAAACTCCCTCCCCATTTAAAGGAGCCCGAAGTGAATCTTTCAGGTGCACCCCTCTCCTATATCCTGCAGCTACTGGAAGGTGCTCCAGCCTCCTGATCAGGATCCCAGGAGAGTTTACGGGTTGGCAGGGAGGGAGGGGGGAACCGAGGGGCTGTGGGCTGGAGAGCTGGTATAACTGGTTCACTCAGTTCGAAGTTTATAATGGCATTTATTTAGCGCTTACCGGAGTCAAGCACTGTTCTGAGCACTGGGGTAGATATAAAACAATAAGGCTGGACCAAGTCCCTGTCCACATGAGATTGATGGTGTAAGTAAGAGGGAGAACAGGTATTTAATCCCTATTTTACAGAAGAGGAAACTGAGGCACAGAGAAGTTAAGTGACTTGCCCAAGATCACCCAGCAAGCAGAGAGCAGAGGACAAGCTTGTGGAGAGAGTGGAGGGCAGTGTCCAGCATCCCGGACTGCCTCGCCATCTTGGGTCCCACCGGCCCCTGGGGGTGGGCAGAGGGCCTACGGTCAGATCGCCCACAGGGCCCCTGAAAGGAATCCCCATGCCAAGTCCCAGAAAAATAATCAGTGGTATTTACTGAGCACTTACTGTGGGCAGAGAGCTACAATAAGCACTTTGGAGAGTACAATGTAACACGGTTGGGAGACGCAATCCCTGCCTACAAGCAGGTTACGGTCTAGAAGACAGACATTAATATAAACAAATGAATAAATTATGGATAGTTACACAAGTGCTGTGGAGCTGAGGGTGGGGTGCATATCAAGTGGTTAAAGGGCACAGATCTAGGTGCAGAAATGACACAGAAGGGAGAGGGAGTGGAGGAAAAGGGTGGCTTAATCGGGAAGGAAAAGAAAATCAACTAATGGCGGCTTCCATGACCGCTGTCTCGCCTGATACCACAGCAAAGGGTGGGCTTCCCCTTCACTCCTCCTGGCAGCTCCCCCTTTACTTCTGTGCCTCAGCTTCCTCATCTGTAAAATGGGGATTCGATGCCTGCCTTCCCTCCTATTTAGACTGTGATGTCCATGTGGGACAAGGACTGATCTGCTTACCTTGTACTTATCACAGTGCTCAGAACTGTGTTTGAGACACAAAATGTGTTTAGTATAATAATAATACTAATAAAAATAATAATAAGGGTGCTGGCAGAATCATCGAGACATGGCCTCCACAGCCAAAACCCATAGGCAGCAAATCCACAACTGCTTATTGACAGTGAGTGGAATATACTAATGGTGGAATCAGGGGCCTAACATCAAAATCTGGAAACGCCAGGATTAGGAACTGTCTTCCTCTGGAGATGGGAAATCCGGCTTCAGTTCCCGAACGTTCTTCCTGGGTCTCAGGGCCCGCCTCCCTCCTCCGGGTCCTGCAGGGGAAGAGACCCGGGAGCCAGGAGCACAATTCTGCTGCTCAATTAAGCCGGGCTAGCTCCCTGGCACCGGCTGGCTGCTCAGGCCTCAGGCCAACGACGCCAAGGGAACTGCGATCTTGCCAAAGATGCCTGGCCAAGGTTGGACCAGGTCAACCAAAACAGCACACACCATGAAAACAGACTTCTTGTTCTCCCCGTTCCAAGAGACTGGGCTGGGAGAGGACAGCGAGGGAAGAAGGGCACTCCTCTCCTCTCTCATCCCCTGCCCTCCACTGGCTTCTGTCTGCTGCCTCTCCCTGATAAAAACAGAGCACAGCATCCTTCCCCCCCAGTAATAACCAGCCGCTGCAACCCATGGGTCAGAGGAACAAATCGAAATAAACCTCAAGAAGTGCCCCGAGTCCCTCTGCCACTCGCCCACCAGGCGAACTGCACTGGAGAAGGAGCCACTGGGTCAGGAAACTGTGGTCCCCTGATGGAGAAGAGGGCCCAGAGGGCAGGGGTGGGCAGGGGCTCTCCAGCCTGGGGAGGTGAGGGGTTGGAAAAACGAGCACAGATGCCCCTGGGCTTAGCTCTGGGGAGGAAGGCAGAGGTGGCGTCACAACTCCCAAGGAGGGGCCTACCCTGAATGGGGGCCATTGGCCTGTGCAGAGGCCGCTGATGCCACCCCCGCTTTGCCCAAAAGCGGGGAAGAGATGAAGGCGGGCCATTAAGTTGGCACTGGCATTTGAGGAGGCAGGCTCTGGCATTCATTAATGGGGCTCCTTCCTGATTAATAACATCCGCTCTCATGACATTTCCACATCTCCCTCCCTTCGCTCTCCCTGCTACTTTTTCATTTAAGCATTTTATAATCACTTTGTTCATGCCACAGCTGGGGTTTCATGGGCCAAGGAACCATAGACCTGAAAAGGAGGTGATGAGGGCGGGGATGTCACCAGGGTGGCCCGGGGGGAGGGCGGAAATGGGATTCCAGTCACCTCGAGGAGGGGTGAAGATACCTCTTGAGTAGGAAGGAAAGCTAAAATCAATTATATTTATTGAGCACTGGCACTGAATGCTTGGGAGAGTGCAATATAACAGAGTTGGTAGATATGTTCCCTGCCAACAAGGAGCTTCCAGTTTAGATTACAGATAGGAGAAATAGTAGAGTATAAGAATATTTACAGAAGTACTCTGGGGCTGAGGTGAGTATTAAAGTGTGGCAAATAAACAATACAGAGCTGGCCTTCCCAATGGAGAGAGGATCCCCCAGCTGAGACCTCAATATTCCCAGAGTCCAAGTGAAGCTAGAAAGACTTGTCATCATAGCAGCAATAATGAGTGTGGCATTTGATAAAGGAGAACAGGCACTGACAGGCTATTTTACAGATGAGGAAACTAAGGCCGGAGAAGTTAAGTCACTTACCCAAAGTCACACAGTATGCAAGTGGCAGAGACAGGTTTAAAACTCAGGTCCTCTGACTCCCGGGCCCATGCCCTTTCCCCTGGGTCATGCTGACGGCTCTATTCATGGAACACACACACACACACACACACACACACACACACACACACACCCCAAGACTGAAAAGGCTGGGGTGGCTGCCTTTGCCCTCTACAGCAGCGGTTTTCACTTTCACTTCAGCCTCACGAGCCTCTCAAAATTTCTGTTCGCCAAGAGCTCCAAATATAATTCGTGTCCATGTATTAATCTTGGAAAATACTCTTATGCTATAAAATCAACACATACAAAAACTTGCCTGGGTGCTGCTGGAAATTCAGAGCCTCACAAATCACCCAGAAGCAGACTGCAGCTGTACACCAGCTAAAGAGGCTCTCATGCCCCTCATCAGATGATGGAAGATGTTCCTTTAGGCCAGCAGGCCACCTTCCGGCAAGCCCTAATCCTGTGTTTAACTCTGTGAGCTAACGAGTTCGAGGGACAATTTCCTGGGCTACCCAACCTACTTGATAAGATTTGCACGTGAGACCAAGCGTGCCTACAACATTGTAAACCTCATACTTTCCCCACTCTGAGGCCTTTGGGGAAGCAGCATGGCACAGTGGATAGAGCACGGGCCTGGGATTCGGAAGGTCACAATTCTAATATTTGAATAATTCTAAAGGTTGTAATCCCAGCTTTGCCACTTGTCTGAGGTGTGACCTTGGGCAAGTCACTTTACTTCTTTGTGCCTCAGTTAACATCTATAAAATGGGGATTGAGACTGTGAGCCCCACATGGGACAACCTGATTACTCTATATCTACCCTAGCGCTTTGAACAGTGCTTGGCACCTAGTAAGTGCTTAACAAATACCATCATAGTCCATGTCCTACATGGGGCTCACAGTTGTAATCCCCATTTTAGAGATGAGGTAACTGAGGCACAGAGAAGTTAAGTGACTTGCCAAGATCACACAGCAGACAAGTGGCAGACCCAGGACTAGAACCCAGGTCCTTCTGACTCACAGGCCCATGTCCTATCCATTAGGCAACACTACTTCTGACTAAATGGAGCCCTGAGCTCCCTCATGCCCGATGGTCCCAATCCATCCAGCTCCCAGACCTTCCCTAATCATGCTTGCCTGCCCAACCCAAGAGGGACCAAGGAGAGGAGCCCTTAAAGAGGTCTGGTTCTGTGCTCAAGCTGCACTCTCCTGCGCGTGCCACTCTTTGCACCAGGAGCAAAGAAGCTCCCAGAATCCACAAGTTTCTTAACCGGACTCAGGGGGTCTGACATGTTTGCTGGCCAATGAAGATTTGCTACCATAGACTCTATCACTGCTGAGCAGAGGGAGATGGAAAGTGACAGGTTGGACTAATGCAGGCCTGGGAGGCGTGGCCTGAAAGGGCCAGTCCAGGAGTTTGCCCACTTAAGAGCTGCTGGCCAGGGAACCTGAGGTCCTTCTGACTCCTCCTCACCCCAAATCCCCTCCAGCCTTCCTGACCTCCGGACGGCGCCCCGCCCCTGGCCGAAAGGCCCCCCGTGGGGCAGCAGATAGACAGACAGACCGGACCAAGAGCCTGGTGGAAGGCTTGGGAGTGCTACCCATCAGGCAGTTGTGCTCCCGCCAGGCTACTTGGGTGGGTATGGAGAGGACATGGGGCTCCACACACACTCCAGCTCGGTGAACCCAAGATTCACGCTTAACGTGAGGATGATTGCATGCACAGTCAAGCCCCAAATGGCATTTCTGTCTGAAATTACCATTCAATGCCACCTGCTCACCACAGGCAGACATCCTGCGGATCGATGGGAGAGACGCAAGAGAGACCGAGGGTATGGCGGGCCAGAGTCCCTGGCTACACCTCATCCGCCACACCTCTGTTACCCGAGGGGCAGGACCCAGCCCCAGGATACTAAAGTTGTGATCAGTGTGAAGGGAACCCAGCGGAGAAGCCAGATGATCACTGATACCAGTTCAGGGACAGCGAAGCTCAAGGAGGCCCCACAGCCAGATGACACATCAAACAAAAGCTCTGCTACTCCACAGAACATGACCCCATACCTTCTCCCCTCCATCTCGCCACACCTCCCTGCTGTTCTTTTCAGAGACGTTACACCCCCACTCCCTCCAAAGAAAAATCACAAATGTGCTGTGTGAAATATCTGAACTAATTAGACCAAATGGAGCTCAGATCTGTCCCCGGTTTCCTAATGGAGCTCGGCTGGCCTTGTGCAGGGAAACCGATAACTAATCAGGATGCAGGGCCTGCTCTGGCTGGAGGGGGGAATGGATATTTGAAGAGGGCGGGAGGGATGGACTGGGAGAGGGGGAGTAGTCTCTGAGATGTATACAGCTCATATATACGGATGAGATTATATATATGAGATGTATTACATATGAGGTGTATACACACAAACGGTCGGGGAAAATGTCTACCAACTCTGTCGTATTCTCTCGAGAGCTTAGCACAGTGCTCAGCACACAGTATGCACTCAGTGAAAGCCACTGATTGAGATATGTATATACATATATATTTACATTCAGATATATGTGTCTGCCTCTGTAGACTATACGTTCATCTTGGGCAGGGAACACGTCAGCTAATTCTGTTGCATTGAACTACCCCAGGTGCTCCGCACATAGTAAGTAATAAATAAATACCATTGATATATCATATATATGTACATACGTGTATGTGTGTGAGAGAGAGAAAGAGACAGAGAGAGAGAGAGCTGCAATCTAGTTTATAAGGGGGTTGCGGGGGAATGAGAAGACACTGCTTCAGGGCAGGGCTACCAAGAGGCGGTAGAGGACGCAGTCAGCACCAATGCAGGTGATGCACAGGACTTCAGGAAGAAGGAAGAAGCTTCCAAGTCTGTTCTTTCTAGTTGTCCATGACCATATTCGATGACCAAACTTCTCGGGCAGGATTTAGATGATCTGATGGACTTTCTGGTCAGAAAGCCTTTAGGGTAAAGACATGGCACTTCCTAACTGAGCTACCAGTCAGCTACCAGGATTGATTTTGGAACCTGCTCCTCAAAGGATTTCAAAGAGGCCTTTAAAAAACAGTCTGCAGGATGGATAGAGCATCAAAGAGGCTTCAGTGCATCCTGCCACTGAAGGGAGAGACCTCTGGGGCAGACTGAGGAGCCAGAGTCAGACCAATGGGCTCCCACAGGGGCTGGGAGAGGCTTCCCTCAAAACCGCCTATGGCCAAGGGCTACTGTGGCTTCGGGAATTTGCCTTGAATTAATGAATGACACTTACTTTTCCAAAATGCTTTCAAAGACCTCAGATTATTCTCACACCTTCCTTATGAGGTAGGTAGAGGCAGGTCATATCATCCCCATTTTACAGATGAGATCACGGACCCAGAGAGATAAAGTGACTCACCCAAGGTAACACAGCTCTTTTTCACCTGACGATGCGGTCCGCCCCCAAGGTCCTGCCACCTGAGGGAACGCTGGGCACCAAACAAAGAGCAGCAGGGAGCTCTTTTTGTGGCTGGTACTAAGAATGATAACTGTGGCATTTATTAAGCTTATACTACATGCCCAGTACTATGCTGAGCACTGGTGTAGATGCCAAATAATTGGGTCAGGCACAGTCCCTGTCCCACATGGGTCTCTTAGTCTGAGGAGGGGGGCAAACAGGTACTGAATCCCCATTTCACAGATAAAGCAACTGAGGAACAGAGAAGCTAAGCGACTTGCACGAGGTCTCAAAGCAGGCAAGTGGTGGAGCTGGGATTGGAACCCAGATCCTCTGACCCCCAAGCTCATGCTCTTCCCAGTAGGCCATGCTGCTTCCTACAGTTGGCGCAGATGGGGAAGCTGACAGTGCCCGTTCTGAGGCACGTGGGGAGGCCAAGAGCAGCAGGTAGAATTGGGGGTTCCAGGATAACTAGATCTGGTTCCACCAGCTTACCCAGCTCTTCTGAGTTCCCACCTGCCCGTCTCTTTGTTCCTTTGCCCCCTGCCATGCTGCCACTTTGCTGGCCAAATAAGACTCCCTCTGCTCTTTGACTCTGTTTCGTTTAATATACACAAAGATTACAGCTACATTAAAGGAGCCCGAAAATACCATAGCAGAACTAAAGCAATTATTATAATGCAGCCTTAACAGCAGCTGAAATGAGACAGAATTAAAAATGTGCCAGCATAATCGCAATTCTCTGTTCCCAACGACCTTCCAGAGTTGCATCCATTTGGAAGCTGTATTCAGAGGGTTCAACTATCAGGGAGAATAAAAAAACAAAAAACAAGGGTGGCCTCTCCCTGGCTCCCAAGGTTCTGCCATCCCATCGAAAGATCAAATTCCCTCCATGTTTACCCTGGCTTCCTGGGTGGTTGGGGAAGCAAGGGAGCGTGGGGCAGGTGGTCTGGCCTACTCAAACCATTCATTCAATAGTATTTATTGAGCGCTTACTATGTGCAGAGCACTGTACTAAGCGCTTGGAATGAACAAGTCGGCAACAGATAGAGACAGTCCCTGCCGTTTGACGGGCTTACGGTCTAATCGAGCTTACAGTCAAACCAGGCTTGGGTGTCTCCTTCGTTGGGTGGCCACCACATACTAGGGCCGATTCGAGCTTGAGCCTTATTATCAAAGCCCCAAGCACCCTGGAGTCCTATTTCCTGAGCGCCCACAAAAAAGCCAGGGGTCATGTCAGGGTGGAGATTCAAAAAGAGAAGGCATCTAACAGCGGGGAGTTGGAGAAGCTCGTTTTAGTGGCAGGAGGCTCAATCAGGCAAGGTCTCCAGGGACTGCGACGTGACACGTTTGGAGGGAAGGATCAAGATGAGAGGGGTGGCAGGGAGTAAAGCATTCATTCAGTTGCATAAATACTATTACTAGTATTGAGGTGCAGCATAGCGTAGCGGATAGAGTATGGTCCTGGGAGTCAGAAGGTCCTGGGTTCTAATCCCAACTCTGCCTAGTCTCTGCTGTGTGACCTTGGGCAAGCCACTTCACTTCCCAGGGCCTCAGTTACCTCATCTGTAAAATGGGTATTAAGACTGAGAACCCCATGTGGGACAGGGACTGTGTCCAACCCGATTTGCTTGTATCCACCCCACGCTTAGTACACTGCCTGGCTCATAGTAAACACTTAAATACCATAATTATTATTATTCTTACTATTACTGCTGGGCCTTCTGGACAACTGCCCACTGCACATTTTGGGGGAAGTTGTCCCACGTGTCCCTAGAGTTTAGTGTCTGTGGCCGCTTGTGGCACAACAGAAGTACAAGACACGGGCTGCCCCTTTCTTGGGAGAGTCGAGAATCCGAGGGCAGGGCCAAAGGGGACAGACAGTGGTCACCCTCTGGCTCCCCTCTAGAGATGCCTAGGGAAACCCAGCTACCACAGCGGTCCCTTGGGAGTCCCCTCTGTCCTCTCTTCTCCAGCTTTCTGGAGTGAGTTTGGGCCTGTGGGACCTGGCTGGGGGTGGAGGGGTTACCTCCAGTGTCTCCCTATCCCTCAGGGCTTCAAGCTTCTGGAAGCATCTTTAGGGTTCCACAATGTTTTGGAGGGGAGGCGGCAGTCTACCAGCAGAGGGCTAGGGTATCCAGTACAGTTTAAGACCCTGGAGCTTGACTGCCCAAGGTGCCCCCCACCACTACCCTCCTCCCTGGGCCTGGACTGGTTTTCCACCCCACATCAAGTCCATCTCGCCATTGTCAGATGTAAATGAGATGCGGTGAGGGCTCCCACAGCCCTGACAGACGTCTTGCAGGGCTGTCAATATCATTTTAAGGCGCTCTCTCTCTTCCCGCTTTCTCTCTGTCTCCCCCCCCCCCGACCTTTCCCTCTCCCCCCAGCAATTCTCTCTCTCCCCCTTTTCTCCCCCTCTCCCGCCGCTTTCTCTCTCCCTCCCTCCTCCCCCACCTCACTCTGCAAACTCACCCGGCAAAATGGCTAGCACGTAGACTTCGGCCACCCGTGCGCAGAGGGCCTGCTCTCCGACCCTAAAGACCGAGGTTCAGGCCCCCTTTCAGGCCGGCCGCCCAGGAGCCGAGGCAGCGGTCTGAGCGGGGGTCCTCTGCCCCCACTCCAGGCCAGGCTGCCTCTTTGGCTCTGCCCACTGGGCAGAGGGGCAGAGGAGGAACATGAGTTCCCCACCCTAGTGCTTGGCATCCTCCTCATTATGAGGTTGGCTTCATCTCCTCAGGCACCTGGCCCAGGAATGACCACAGCCAGCCCAGACTCCTCGCCCCAGCTGTTGCTGCTGGAAGGAGAAGACCCCGGGGACAGGTGAGGACAGGCCAGCCAAGTCCAGGCACCACTGGCCTGGGGAACTCAGGGAGTCTTCAGGGAGTCACACGGCTGCTGAGGCTGCCGCTCCCTGATGTCAGGACCCTCCCAGCAGAAAACCCGAGGAAGTAGTGTGGCCCAGAATGATCTAGCCACTACGGGGGACAGGGAAGGGGTATGATGAATTTCCCCAGAATAGGGAAACGACCTTGTCCACGCTTGCTCCTGATCTCCTCGGGACCCCGAGTAGCCACGGGGCAGACCTGGCACATGAACCCCCTCACTCCAGCAGCACCGCATATCGACATCACCCCGGCACCTGTCATTTCATCTTCCGCTGCCGCCTCCCAGATTCCAGAGCCGGGCATCCCCTGGAATCCCGGCCTTGACATCGGTGACCGGTACAGGACCCCTGGCCTCCCCAGCCCCCACCACTGCTTGCCCAAGCTCCGGAGGGAGATGGAGGGGGTGGGCACGAACAGGTGGCCCAGGCTGGCAGGGTGAGACAGGGGTGGCAAGTAGCTTGCCAGCTTGTGGGCCAAAAGAACACATGGCCCTTGTTCTGGGGACAGGAACAGATGAACTGCTAAGCAACAGGGTTTGCGCTTTCAGCCAGGGAAGTTAGCAGGGAAAAGAAAGAAGGGAAGAGAGCCAGCAGGGAGAGGGTGAGGAGTGGAGGGATGGGGGCTAGAAGGAGCGGAACAAGCCCCTCTGATCTCTCAGCATATATTTGTATTTATTTGCCTGGAAAAAAATCAAAACAAGACTGGCTTTGTAGGTGGGGCAGGAACAGAAAGAAGAGCCCAAAGTGTGCCTGGTTTCCCCCTGAATCATCCCAACAGGCAGTGACCTGAGAATCCAGGGAGGTGCAATTTTGGGTCTCACCAGAAACTCGAGTTTTTGTAGAGGGAGAAGTGGGGGGGTGAGTCTCCCTGCCTGAGTGGAGTAAAGATTAAAAATATCCAACCGGGGAGGCAAAGGGCCAAAGACAGTCCACTACTCAAGACTGAGAAGCAGTGTGGCCTAGGGGATAGAGCACAAGCCTGGGGGTCAGAAGGACTTGGGTGCTAATCCTGACTCTGCAATTTGTCTGCTGTGTGACCTTGGGCAAGTCATTTCACTTTTCTGTGACTCAGTCCCCTCATCTGTAAAATGTAAATTTTGTAAAATGTAAAATGGTGAGCCCCATGTGGGACATGGACTGAGTCCAACCTGATTAGCTTGTATTTACTCCGGCACTCAGTACAGTGTCTGGCACATAGAAAGTGCTTAACAAATGCCATTTAAAAAAAGGCAGAAGGGGCTGAAGTAAGTGTGTTTGGTCTGCTGGGAGGGAGAGTGACCACGAGGTAGCAACGGCCAAGTTAAGAAGTGGAAGTAGCTGCAGAAGCAAAGCAGCCCCTTCCCCAAGCTCCTGCCCTGGATGTGCTTCTGGTTCCCAGCGTGACCTGTTAGTGATCCCTCTCGCCGCCTGTCCTCCCCGCTGGAAACAGGAGTGGGAAAGGGCCCCGTGGGCTGCTGGGAAAGTGATTAAAAACTTCTACGCTTTATGCAGTCTCCTATAACCCTGTGGGAGAATTCTCCTTTTCTCACTCTGAAATTATAATCAGAATTAGTGACTGTGCCGGCCCTTTGATCCACAGCGTCATGGAGAATCCAGTCCTCCTGGGTCTTTTGCTGAGGGAGGTACTGGAAAGCGAAAGGGAGGGACAGGAAGGGGTGGCAGGGGCAGTGGAGAAGAAGAGGGTATAAGGAATGGCTCCTATTACATCGCCACCCAATTCCTTCAATTAGAGAAGCGGTGTGGCTCAGTGGAAAGAGCCTGGCCTTTGGAGTCAGAGGTCAGGGGTTCGAATCCCGGCTCTGCCATTTGTCAGCTGTGTGACTGTGGGCAAGTCACTTAACTTCTCTGTGCCTCAGTTACCTCATATGTAAAATGGGGATTAAGACTGTGAGCCTCACGTGGGACAACCTGATTCCCCTGGGCCTACCCCAGCGCTTAGAACAGTGCTCTGCACATAGTAAGCGCTTAACAAATACCAACATTATTCAAGCCCTCCAGATGTGCTTGCATCAACCCTCCCCTCTGATTTTCTGAGCAACAAGAGAAGAGGATGTACAAGGTTGATTGAAATTTACAAGTTGTCTATATTTCCCCCTCCAAAGCACAGTTCCCTTCCGACACTATGCCCTCAGACACCAACACAGCCGTGCTCCTCCACCCACTACACCTCAAAAATTGTTTGCATTTCAGACAAGACCCAGGAGAGCAGGGACTTCCTGACCATCATATGACCAGAGTCACCATACACCCCAGTTCTGGGCTGCCCGGTGGGTCATCCGCTGGGTTTACATGGGCCATGCTCACCAAGACCCCACCGGTGCGGTTGCGCTTCCCTCAGCGAGGCCAGGCAGGCCAGGAGCTTCAGATTCTTCTTTCCTGGAGCTTCATGAGACCAAACTTCCCTTGGTTTCCCACCAGTCATCCTAGTCCTTGCTGTCTGACTGCCAGAAGCCATTCAATGCTACTTGAGCTCTGGACAGGCATAACACAAAAAGTTCATCCTCCAGCTTTGTTGCTTTGGGAATCGCTCACATCCTGCCTGGAACTCCCTCCCTCCTACTCCTTATATGCCAGATTAAACGTCCTCCAGCCTCCCTCCCCAGCTACAGTGCCTCTTGAAACAACCTCCACCAAGAAGAGGAAGATAAAGAGACATTCCAAACAATCAATAGTATTTATTGAATGCTGTGTGCACAGCACTCCACAAAACAGTTGAGAGAGCAGATGCAACAACTATTAGACAACTACGACGACCTTATGGTCCAGAGGGGGAAACAGCCATTAAAATAAAACTCCTTACCCTTAGAGGTATTTTTCTATTCATTTCCACCACCTGGGGTCTCATCATCCCAACATCCACCCTTGGCAGTTATGAAAGAATAAAGAAATGAATGTTTACCTTTTTCCCATGCCCTTAATTCCTCCCGGTTCCTCCTGTTCCCACTGTAGATATACACTTTTTGGCTGCCTCCCTTCCCCAGTAGATGGTGACATCCTCCAAATCCAAAGCATGGAGCATGTACAAAAATATCATGCAAAAAACCACCACCAAGAAAACGCAAAAGAGTTGATCACTTGGTTCAAAGAATTTTGTCAAGACCATCCCCGGCATGTCAACACAGAAGTCAAGGAAAGAAACCTAACCGAAGCTGATCGACTCACTGTGCCTCAGTCTCCTCTTTCCCATTGCTGACCCTTGCCCATGCGCCTCCCCTACCCCAGCCCAAACCCAGACTCTTCCACACCTCTCAAGCCTGGAACCTCCCTTTCGTATTCAACAATCCACAGGTCTCCCCATCTTCAAAACCATTCTAAAATTATACCTCCTGCAGGAAGCTCCTCCATTTAGTTTCTAATTTCTCCACCATGTCAGCAGTTTCACACAACCTAAGTACTTAAGTACTCACAAACCTCTGTCAAACTTAATACAATATATTATATTCTCTGATTTTTCCTCCTATCTGCAATTTACCTTGCTGCCCCTCCCGATGGCAGAGATCGGGTTTACTAAGGCTGTTGCAATCTCCTACACTCTACTCCCTGCATGGAGTAGATATTCAATAAATAGTACCGATTGAGTGGAAGAGTCAATACAATAGAACCCCAGAGGCCAGGCTCCCGGCCCAGTGGTTTTCCAAAGAAAACCTCCCTCCCATATTACACATCTGGGATGGGCTGGTTACTTTCTGCCAAAGCCACTGTACCTTTTGGAACGAGCCTTTCCCAAGCTACTGCTGTTTAAGATTTTTTATTTAATAGGGGTATAAAATTTATGCCACAAATCAACAGAGAAACGGTAGTCAGTTACTGAACTGAGAGTATGTAAGGGAGTTTTTTATGGTATTTGTTAAGGGCTTACTATGTGTCAAGCATCGTTCTAAACCCAGGGGTAGATACAAGTTAATCAGGCAAGATATAGTCCCTGTCCCACATAGGGCTCAGTCTAAGTAAGTTCCTGGGAGTTCTGGCACATTGTTGGGTGTTTAATAAACCATGTGGATAATGCTGACTGGGTATGGGCTGCTTTTTCTAGATCGACAGGTGGTGTAATAATAGTAACTGCAATTCCATGCTCACTTGGTTCAGTGCACTATACAAGGCATTTGGATAGTATAGAATAAAGAAGGGATGCATTCCTTGCCCATTCTTACTAAAGGGGGAGACAAAAAAAAATTTACAAAAGTGTGGTTAAAATAAACTACGATATCGTATTATATATGCATATCATAGGTCATATACATCCCTATCCCTAAACTTCTCATGAGCCTTGACTAGAACCAGAGAAGCAGCGTGGCTTAGTGGATAGAGCACGGGCGTGGAAGTCAGACAGACTTGGGTTCTAATCCTGACTCCCCCAGTTGTCTGCTGTATGAAATCACTTAACTTCTCTATGCCTCAGTTACCTCATCTGTAAAATGGGGATTAAGACTGTGAGCGCCATGTGGGACTTGGCTGTGTCCAACCTGATTAGCTTGTATTTCGCATGTCTGCTGTGTGACCTTGGGCAAGTCACTTCACTTCTCTGGGCCTCTGTTCCCTCAACTGTAAAATGGGGATTAAGAGTGTGAGCCCCATGTGGGTCAGGGGCTGTGTCCAACCTGACTTGAATGTATCCCACCGCTTGGAACAGGGCTACACACGAAGTAAACACTTAACGAGTATGATATGATAATAATTAGCAGATACCATAAAGCGCCACACCCCATCCATCGTTCAGCTGAGCGAAACCATCGGGAAACTACCTCTTCCCATCGCGACATGGAGACCACGGGTCTATCAGCAGCGACAAATGTTAGCAGGCCCCACCGGACTTGGACTGTGCGCTTTTGTATTATTTTCTAGGTTACAGCCTATTTCTATTATTTCATCTCTTGTATAGTGTCACCAAACCCTGCCCTACCTTATTTTTAAACCATGAGCCCCTGGAGGGTCAAGGATCATGTCTGACCCTCGCCTGTGGATTTTTTTCCCCAAAGCTTAGTACAGCACTCCGCACGCGGCAGGCATTTAATAATATTGCTACTAGCAGTACTGGCAGAACCAGTACTCTTAGTAGTAAAAGCTGGATTTGTTGAACATCCACTAGGTTCACTGCACTGTATCAAACGCTTGGAAAGGATGGATTCCCTAGATTGCGAGCCCGTCATTGGGCAGGGACCGTCTCTATCTGTTGCCGCACTGTACGTTCCAAGCGCTTCGTACAGTGCTCTGCACATAGTAAGCGATCGATAAATACTATTGAATGAATGAAAGTACAAAACAAATAATAATAATAATGTTGGTATTTGTTAAGCGCTTACTCTGTGCAGAGCACTGTTCTAAGCACTGGGGTAGATACAGCGTAATCAGGTTGTCCCACGTGAGGCTCACAGTTAATCCCATTTTACAGACGAGGCAACTGAGGCACAGAGAAGTAAAGTGACTTGCCCACAGTCACACGGCTGACAAGCGGCAGAGCCGGGGGTCGAACGCATGACCTCTGACTCCGAAGCCCGGGCTCTTTCCACTGAGCCACGCTGCTTCCCCTAAGTAAGGGAACCATTCCTTGCCCACGAGGAGCTTGCACTCTAATGGGGACCTACCTGTTCGGCGTGGAGTTTGGGGGGGGGGGGGTCTCCCCCAAGTCAGGTCCTGGCTCTGCAGGAGGAAAGGAGGCTCAGCGAGGGGTTGGACCCCTGTGAGCCTCCTCTCCCTGCTCCTGCTCCACGGGTCTCCCGAATCCCCGGGCTGCGGCCGGTCTCTGCTCCTCCGAGGGGGCCGTTTAGGCAGAAAACGGGCGACCCCGTGCTCCTCGTGCACACCGGTGACTTCGGGCGGAGCCGGAAGCGGTTGCTAGGCGGGATATATAACGGGCAGGCGTTGCTAGGCGAGGCCGGGCCCAGGTGATGGGCGGGTCTGAAGGGACCACGGTTGCTAGGCGGGGCCTGCAGAGCCGACGTGGGGGCAGTGACTGGCGGGCGGGGATTAGAACCCACGACCTCTGCCTCCCGAGCCCGTGCTCTTTCCCCCGAGCCACGCTGCTTCCACCCCAGCGCTTAGCACAGTGCCTGGCACACCGTAAGCGCTTACCAAATACAGACACCATCATCAATAATGATGTTGGTCTCTGTTCAGCGCTTGCTATGCGCAGAGCACTGTTCTAAGCGCTGGGGGAGATACAGGGTCATCAGGTTGTCCCACGTGGGGCTCACGGTTAACCCCCATTTTACAGATGAGGGAACTGAGGCACAGAGAAGTGAAGTGACTTGCCCACAGTCACACAGCTGACAGGTGGCAGAGCTGGGAGTGGAACCCATGACCTCTGACTCCGAAGGCCAGGCTCTTTCCACTGAGCCACGCTGCCAATACCGTTATTGTTATTATCCTCTCCAGCGTGGCTCAGTGGAAAGAGCCCGGGTTTAGGAGTCAGAGGTCACGGGTTCTAATCCCGGCTCTGCCACTTGTCAGCTGTGTGATTCTGGGCAAGTCGGTAACTTCTCTGTGCCTCAGTCGCCTCATCTGCAAAATGGGGAGTACGACTGTGAGCCCCACGTGGGACAACCTGATCACCTTGTATCCCCCCAGCGCTTAGAACAATGCTTCGCACCTAGCACTTAACAAATACAAATACCATCGTTATTAACAAATACCATTATTATCATCATCCTCTCCTTTCGACAACAGTTCAGGGACATAAGGTGGGGCTGGGAGTCTCCCAGGATTCCTTCCAGGCCTCTGATAAACACCAGGCTGAGTCACGGGTTAGTACAGTGCCTGGCACACAGTAAGCGCTAACAAATGCAATCATTATTATTGTTAGTATTATTAGTGGTCTTTCCCCATCCCAATAGACAGGCAGCTGCTCCCCAGAAATCTACCAGATTCAGCCACCTGTTCCCTATGGCTTCGACACCTCCCACAGCCACAGGCAGCCGAGGATTTTCCTGAGGGCGAGAAGGGGAAAAGGAAGTTGAGCGCCAACATGCCTGAGTCCCAGAGGGTGCAAGAGTCTCACATCAGAACAAGAGTTAAGCCTTCTCTCTCTGCAGAGTCTTCCCTCCCCATGTCACAGTGCAAGGTTAAGAAAGGTTTTCTTGGCTGCTGAGAACATAGATATATGTACCCAGAGAGAGAGAGGGGAGATTTATGTTACAGTTACATCTACAAGTATTCTCCATTCTCCTAGTCTGCCTTAGGGTCGCCTCCCTTAATGCAGCAGATAAATTACCCCGGTGATTATCAGAAGGGCAAGGATTGCAGGGGAAACCCGCTTGAACCTTGCAAAGGCATAGAGCCCAGTTCAGACACGTTCTTGCACGGTGACTGATCTCGGTTTTGCTTCTGCAAACGGATATGCCCCTCAGATTCCAAGAGAATCATCTCCATTTAGGTGCCGAAAAAGCTGGAGACAGGCACGGTCTTGGATTTTTTCTTTTAGGGACTACGCAGGCCTCAACAATCTTGGCTCTCGCTGGCCCCGTGCACATGATGATGATATTTATTAAGCACTTAACTATGTGTCAAGTACCGGTCTAAGCACCAGGGTAAATACGACATCGTCACATGGGAAAGAGAAGCAGCATAGCCCAGTGGATGGAGCAGGGGCCTCCATCAAAAGAACCTGGGTTCTAATCCTGCTCTGTCACTTGTCTGCTGTGTTACCTTGACCAAGTAATAATAATAATAATAGTATGCCTCAGTTACCTCACTTATAAAATGGGGATTACTACTGTGAGCCCAGTGGGGGACATGGACTATGGTCCAACCTGATTAACTCATATGTACCCCAGCGGTCAGTTCAGTACCTGACATAAAGTAAATACTTAACAAATACCATTAAAAAAAAAGAGTCTAAGGGATGGAGCACAAGTATTTTATCTCCATTTTACAGAAATAAGACCCAGAGAAGTTAAGTGACTTTCTAGGCCCACACAGCAGGCAAGTGCTAATTGAACTGTAAGCTCATTGTGGGCAGAGATCATGTCTACCAACTCTTGCACTGTACTCTCCCAAGCATTTAGTATAGAACGATGCACACGGTAAGCACTCAATAAATACCACTGATCGATTGATTGATTGATCGAGAAAAAGGGTCAGAGGCGGAACTGAAACTCAGGTCTCTCTACTCCCAACTTGGGTCCACAGCAAGATGTCTGTCTTCCCTGGTTTAGGCTGAGCGACTGCCTCCAGGTCCAACCTGAATCTGCTCCAAACACCTCCGGCTCAAGGTTTCAAGGTCAAGCAATGCCCTGGGGGGCTCTGGGGTGGCAGGCTCCCCAGGAAGACAATCCCAGGCATTGCAGGAGTACTGGGCCTGTCAAGCGCATGGGAAATAGTGACCCAGGAAGGGCAAGAGAGGCTTTCCACTGGGTTAGTGGAACCTAGAACCACCTGGAGCAAATGGTATAGAAATCCTGCCTTCTGTCAGCAGCCTGATGAAGATCCCTTCCTGCTCATCTCCCCAGCCCATTTAAATCCGCTTTGTGGTTCACATCTGTCCCAGTGTAAAATGACCTTAACTGTCCCTTCGCATGCACGCTTCGGGCCCAGCTCTGAGTCACTTGGCATTTTACTGCACACGGTTCCAAAGCAGACGGCCCCCAGCCAGCTGCTAAGCTGGAAACAACGATCAACAACTGCCATCTCGCACTCCTGAAGAAAAGGAAAAAAAAAGTTGTTTTCCAATGACTGACAGGGGCTAAGGTGATACTTAACGTTCTGCTTCCTCGCTTAGCAACGCATCTTCAAATGCACGGAGCGCCCGGCTGCTCATAGCTCTCTCTTCTGCAGGCTGAGCCCTGTCAGTCACTGCGGCCTGCTGGGAATTTGAAGAGGACCTAACGCCGTGGGCCTGAATTCGAGCCTTGCTCCCCTGGGTTTTGGAGAGGGGTGGGACCTGTGAAAGAACGCCCCGGAAAAGAAAACACACACACACACACGACTCAAATGCTCAGGAGAGATGGAATGGAGAATATTAGTCAGAAGGAGAATGTCTCTCCTCTGGCTGCCCTTGGCTGTCACTGTCTTTCTGGAATGGTGCCCAGGACCAAGTGAAAAGACATCAACTCGGGGACAACAGGCTAGGATGGAGACTTGGAGGGGCGGCTCTCTGGAAACCAGGGAACTTTCTTCGGCACGTCCTTCCAGGCGGGGTGCTGGAGACAGTTCTCCCTTGGAAATCAGTTTCACGGGGTCATGAGGGTCAGAAGGGAACTTGAAAGGCTGGCTGGTCCATCCCCTCCCTGCCTGCCACTGGGGCCCTTCCACACCAGGCCAGGCGAGGTGATTATTACAACTTCTACAACATCCCTCTGGAACTGGCCCCACTGCTCAGCCCCTCCCTCCCCTTTCAGGAGATGCTTTCTTACTTCTAATCTAAGCGCCTCTGGCTACAGCACTGGATCCGTTCTCAAGTTCTACCCTTGGTGGATGGCAATATCTCGTCACTTTTGCAGGCCTGTTAAATGTGCTCACCTCAGGGCCACACCCTCAGGGGTGAGATTTGGGCATTCAAACAATCGATCAATCAATGATATTTATTGAGCATTTACTGTGTGCAGAGCACTTGGGGGAGTAAAGTATAATAGAACCCCCCGCCCACAAGGAGCTTACAGTCTAGAGTCTTAGAGACATTCAAATAAATTACAGACATGTACATAAGTGCTGTGGGGATGAGGGGGGTGGTGAATAAAGGGTACAAAGCCAAGGGTAAGGGCGATGGAGAGGGAGTAGGGGAGATGAGAACTTAATTGGGGAAGGCTTCTGGGAGGAGATGTGATTATAATAAGCTTCAAATGTGGGGAGAGCGATCGTCTGTTGGGTACGATAGGGGAGGGGGTTCACGGCGGAGGCAGGACATGCGCAAGGGGGTGGTGGGAAGGGATAGACAAGATCGAGGTACAGTGTGTAGGTTGGTGTTAGAAGAGCCAAGTGAACATGCTGGGTTGTAGTAGGAAATCAAAAGCAGCATGGTCTAATGGTTAGAGCTAGGACCTGGGAGTCATTAGGACCTGGGTTCTAATCCCAGCTCCGCCATTTGTCCGCTGTGCTGGCAGGCAGGCAGCATGGCCTATTGCAAGGAGAGCATGGGCTAGGAACCAGAAGACTTGGCTTCTAATCCCAGATCCTCTACGTGCCTGCTGAGTGACCTTGGGCAAGTCACTTCACTTCTCTGTGCCTCAGTTACCTCATCTGAAAAATGGGGATTAAGATGTGAGCCTACTGTGGGACAGGGATTATGTCCAACCCAATCATCTTGTATCTTCCCCAGCACTTAAATCTAGCGCCAGGCCCACAGTAAGCATTTAACAAATACCACAATTATTATTATTATTATTATTATTATAAAATTTTGTTCTTCCCACTCTTCAAAAAGGTTCAGTGACTCACCCATTCATTTCCAAGTCAAGCAGAAACCCCTGACTAATGGTTTTAAGGTACTCAATCAGTTATATCCTCCCTATTCATCTATTTTCCATTCACCCAGGCTGGGACTTGCCAGAGTTGGCCTGGCCATGCTGAGGGAGTCTGAGATGGCAGGATGGATGGTTACTCAGCTCACTGTAATGTAACCCTACAGTGAACCCCTTAAAACCCAATAGCAGGAGTGGGGAAGGGGCAGATGGTATTTTCTCAGGGTCTCTGCTCCAATTCATTCATTCAATCATATTTATTAAGCATTTATTGTGTGCAGAGCACTGTACTAAGCGCTTGGAAAGTGATCAGTCCATCAGTCGGTCAGTCGGTCGATTGCATTTTCTTTCATTCATTCGATATTTATTGAGTATTGAGAGCTTACTGTGTGCAGAGCACTGTACTGAGCGCTTGGGAGAATACAACAATAGACATATTCTCTTCCCACAACAAGGTTACAGATTAGAAGGGGAGATAGACATTAATATAATAAATTACAGATATAAATAAATAAATTACAGACCTAAAGCCTGTGTCTAGGATTTGGTGGGTGGTCCCAGTTTTACAATCGACAGCTCAGGGTGGGCAAAGAATTCCTTCAGCATCATTGTTTAGCATTGAGATTGCATGTCCCCTTACCCTTGGAGTCCCTTAGAATCACAATGAAAAGGTATTTGTGGAGCAATGGTGGGGTTTCAACCACCTACAAATATTCTTCAGCTTTCTCTTGTGAATATTTGTGCCAACTGAGCCTGCTCTCTCAAGAGGCCTCTTAATACCTTTATCTCTTGGTGGGAAGCAGCCACACAATCAGCTCTGGTGCTACTCACAGTGGGAAGGGGAGAAGGAGAATTGTGGGAGAGAAGAGAAGGGGGCAGCACCGAAATTTCTGCAACCGAAATTCTGACCAGAACATTGAATCTGAGAAGCCCAAGACCCTTTTGGGGGCAGGGAACAGGTAAGACTGAGATGAAAATGTCACTGAAGCCCCGGACAGAGACGCAGTCAGATCACTGATGGTTCCATCCGGCCTCAGGCCACAGAAGCCCAAGCTGGAGAAACCCTCAGTGCTCAGACAGACAACTCCACTCTGATCCATCTGCCCCTCCTGCCACGGGATAGTCATACAAAATCCCTCAGGATAAGCCCATTTGTTGACCAACAGGTCATTCCTGATTGTGGAAGCGACCGGATCCGCCTAGATGTATCCACCGATGGGCAGCCCAAGGATTTGCACGCCCAATTCTACTCAGCCACCTCAAGCAATCCCTCCTTCATTCTCCTACCCAGTCCCTTCCAAAGGGGGCTGCTTCTCCAAGGCAGGGGTGAGTCATTCTTGGGGATCAATTTCAGATGGGGTGGTCCCTCTAGAATGTAAGCTCATTATGGGAAGGGAACTGTCATATTGCACACCCCACGCACTTAGTACAATGCTCTGCACATAGTAAGCACTCAATAAATAAGATCGATTGATTGGATGTTTCTGGGGGTCTGTGGCTGTACGCCTTAGGACTTTGGGTTTCTCCAGACCTTTCTTTCCTGGAAACCTCAAATACATCTCATCTTTTACATTCCCATTCTTTCAACACCCCTGCTAGGCAAATAGAATGGGCAGAAGACCCTTTCATTCCCATTTTACAGGTGGTGAAACTGAGGCCTGAAAGGTTTGGCTGCGGGCTTGAGAACTGTACTGTTCTATTGGCTTCCCCGTGCCCCAGGACCATCCCTGGGGGGCTGCTGGAGCCCACGGAGTCAGACGTGGGACAAGGAAGCTCACTGTGGACAGGGAATGTATCTATTATATTGTGTTGTACTCTCCCAAGCACTTAGTAAAATGCTCTTGCACATAGTAAGCACTCAATAATTACAATCGACTGCTTGACAATGAAGAATTTCAGTAAGAATTTAAAGGGTGAACATTCTGCTAGCCTTACCCCCGAGCTGCTCGGGTCTCTCACCTGCCGTGTTCCCTCACAGGAGCCGCTACTTCTGTAGGGCAATAATAAGTGTGGGCGGGGAGAGTGACTCTGTTTGCTGGCTTTCTACAGGTTGGCACCCCCTCCCGCAGAATCGGTGCAGGACAACCCTGCTGCCAAGACTGGCATCTCCGCCATCGCTCTCCCTTCTTCTTGTCAACCGCCGGCCCTTTCTGAGCCAGAAGGCAGGTGACAGGGTTCAGGGGAAGATGTGATATGCTATCTAGCACTTCAAGCCCATGACAGTCACATTTTGGTAGAAAAGAAGGCCCCTTCCTGGTATTGCCTTCCCCGAACGGCTCTCAGCTCTTCCCTCTCCTTCAGCCCCGACAAGGATCAGTGACAAGGAGAAGGAAACATCTCCAAGCCCTCACACAGAATGAACTCTCTCAGGCAATTATCCGTTTGTCACTACTTGGTGTCTATCAACCTCAAGCCTCGACCCTCCCCCTGCCCTTCTTGCCTGACAATGCAGCCCCAGTCACGTGGCAATCAGCAGGACAGGCCTGCAGAGGCTGCTGGAGCCAAGGAAATCCCTTGCTAGGTTGAAGGGCTGGGAGGGAAGGATCTAGGCCAATTATAGCACCCTAAATGGCATAGAGGGGAGAGGGGGAAAAAAAAAGTTATAGAAGACAGAGCTCGGGCCTGGGAGTCAGAAGGATCTGGAATTTTATCCACCACTCCTCTACTAAGCTAAGTCACTTCTCTGTGCCCCAATGACCTAATCTTCAAAATGGGGATTAAGACTGTGAGCCCCATTGTGGAACTTGGACTGTGCCCATCCCAATTAGCTTGTATCTATCCCAGCGCTTAGTAGAGTGCCTGCCAAATAGTAAGAGTTTGACAAATACCACTAAAAAAGATCAAGATATCCCCATAGCAATTTCATCTATGACACAATTTCAAACAGAACCAGAGAGTTGACCCTCCTGTTGCCTAGAGAGGCCTCAGGAAGGAACGAACCTCAGGGGCATTTCCAGGGTCTCTAGGTGCCTTCCTTCTGAGAGACCCAGTCGGTCCCCAGGTTGACCCCTTTGTTGGTGGGGTATGCAGTTTTTCAGTTTTGAGAAAACTGGGAGCCCAGCTTCCACACAGCTTCCCTCACCCTCTGAGCATCCTACAACGAGGTGGGGATTGAGCCCCCAAAACAAGACCAACTGTGTGTCCCCTCTGGGAAACCATTCTGAGAAAATGGAAAGAAGCAGCAAACTAAGGAAGTAAGGGCCAATCCTCTAAATACAGGTCACATGGGTGGACTAAAAATGATGGTGGGGTGGGGGGGGTCCCTAAGATCTCTGAGCAGCCTTCTTCCTCAGCCCCCAGCAAAGGACACCAGGGCCGGAATTAGGGGGAAGGAGGGCATGCAAATTGGGATTCAGTAGGACAATCTACCTTAGGTGCAAAAATATCTACTTGCCCCACTGCTATCTGGCTTCCCACTGGCCAGGGGATGCGGAAGCCATTAGTGACTGTGGATGATAGATCAGACAAAGAAAAACTCTCCTTTTGGCTGAATCACTTGGTGAGTAGAGATGCAGACCAACCCAAGGTTCACAAGTTGACAAGTGCTTTCACCCATCCAAGTACAAATCCCCTTTTTGCCGAAATACCTCAAATTACAATGTGGCTAATTGCTCCAGCTCTCTACTGTATTCTATCACTGGAAACCTTTTCCAAACAAACCAAAGGAAACACTTATTCACGCAGAAGGGAGTAGGAAGGTGGGATTCATTGACCTCAGGAAGTTGTACTAGTCAGATAGAGGCCTATCTCTCTGGCCACTCATTCTCGGGCTCTTTTGAGGATTATTCCTCTGCCTCCGCCACTAACTGTGGGAATCCCTCAAGGCTCAATTCTGGGACCCCTTCTATTTTCCATCTATACCCTCTCTCTTGAAGAACTCGTTCACTCTCATGGCTTCAACTAACTCTAGGCGAGTGATGCTCAGCTCGACTTCTCCAGCCCTGACCTCCCTCTTTCTCTGCAGTCTCACATTTCCTCTTGGTTCCAGGACATCGTTCCTTACATCTCTATGTGAGTTTCCAGGACATCGCTCCTTAGATCTCTATTTGAGTGTGACACCGCAAACGTAACATATCCATAACAGAACACCTCATCTTTCCACTCAAACCCTCTCCTCCCCCTGTCTTTCCCATCACTGTAGACAGCACCACCATCCTCTCTGTCTGCCTGTAACCTTGGAAGTATCCTTGACCTCTCTCTTTCATTCAACCCACATTTTCAGCATCATCAAATCTTGTCAGTTCTACTTTCACAGCATCACTAAAATCCTCTCTTTCCCCTCCATCTAAACTGTTACTATGCTGAGCCAAGCACTTGTCATATTCTGCCTTGAATACTGCACCAGACTTCTTGCTGACCTCCCTTACCTCCTTTATCTCCCCATTCCAGTCAATACTTCACTCAGCTGCCTGGCTCACTTTTCTAAAAAAAAACAACTGCAGTCCTCATCTCCCCATTCCCTCAAGAATCTCCAGAAGTTGCCCATCCACCTCTGCACCAAACAGAAATTCCTGACCATTAGCTTGAAGCCAATTAATCACCCTTCCTACCTCAGCTCACTGATTTCCTTCCACAATCCAGCCCACACACTTCACTCCTCTAATGCTAGTTTAACTCACTGTAATTTGATCTTATCTATCTCATCACTGATCCCCTTACCCAAGGCCTCCCTCTGGCCTAGAATTCCCTCCCCTTTCAAATCTGACAGACCACCACTTTCCCCACCTTCAAAGCCTTATTAAAATCACAACTCCTCCAAGAGGCCTTCCCTGATTAAGCCTTTTTTCCCTACTTCCTCTCCCTTCTGCCTCACCTATGCACTTGGATCTGCAACCTTGAAGCACTTTATAGTCATCCGACCCTCAGCGCTTATGTATATGCCCATAATTTATTTTAATGTCTGCATCCCCCTCTAGACTGTAATCTCCTCATGGACAGGGAACATCTCTATACCACCTCTGTTGGATTGGATTGTCTCAACTGCTTAGTAAAGTGCTGTGCTGTGCACACAGTAAGCACTCAATAAAAAGTCAATGATTGACTAATTGATAAGTTCAATGGTCTAGAGAGAAGCAGCATGGCCTAGTGGAACAGGCATGGGCCCGGGAGTCAGAGAGCCTGAGTTCTAATCCCGGCTCCACCACTTGCTTGCTATGTGACCTTGGACAAGTCATTTAACTTCTCTGCACCTCAGTTTCCCATATGTAAAATGGGTATTAAATACCTGTTCTCCCTCTCTCTCAGACTGTGAACCCCATGTAGAACAGAAACTGTGTTTGATCTAATTATCTGAATCTAACCCAGTCCTTAAAAGAGTATTTGGCACATAGTAAGCATTTAACAAATACTGCAATTATTATTATTATTTAAGAGCACAGAGCCCCTTAGAAGACAATCATCACTATTATTGTGATTCATTTCAAAATGGGGAGCTGGGGGCATAAAGATTGCTCCAAGTCTCCCCCACGGTGTCCTGGCTATACCCACCAGTTGCCATTCCTGTGTGGGTAGTGCCACCTCACTGGGTCCCTTCTGCCTGGCCCCTCTGCCCCCACCACCCTCAGCCTCCCTGATCAGGATCAGCTCTGTAACCGTTCCTCTGAGCCGTGGCTCATTTGGAGCGCTCGAGGTTTATCTCCCAGGAAAATTGGTGCCAGCTGCGGTCACCTGTTTGATTGCTCTCCGAGCGACTGCCTTTAACTAGAAATTAATTTGGATTACTTAAGCTCCGCTTGCCCAGCGGAGAGACACTGGCTGCGTAAATCCGAAGCTGCCGGCGTGCGAGACTTCCTCCCACCCTTTCTTTTTAATCTCTGTTGCCGCCGCTACCTTCCTTCATGTGTCACCTCTAATTTTGTGCTTTCCTGCTCTCCTCAGAGTAGTCTGAATCTGTCACGTTCAGCCCCTCACAGACAGTGGTGCACCTCTTCTTAATACCTTCAAGTCACTCAGTTGATGCTGCAGGCAGAGAAACTGAGGTCCAGTTGTCCCCTAGCGAGCCAAAAAGCCAGACAGGACTTTATCTTGCTCCCTTGGGATCGGAGGGTGGAAGGACACTGCAGGCCCCCGGTTGACCCATGCAGGTCCCCGGTTGACCCCTGAGACTGTAGTGGGAAGGGGTGGGCGGTCAGACCCTCACTACTTGAGAAAGGGAGTCAGGCCCAATACCCCACTCAGGGGCCGGCGGGGGAGATCCAGGATGATAAGGGGACCAGGATGGTGTTGGGGGCCGTGAACAGGAGATAGACTAAGGAGGCCATTACCGGCCCTCAAAAATGTTGGGCGCCAGGACTCAGCTGACCCTGAGTGTGTTATGCCAGGCACGCAGCCTAATACAGCGACCTCAAAATGCAGTTTTTGGTGCCTGAGCTTACTGAAACCTAGAGCATTTCTTGGATAGGGGTGGGGTGTGCCTGGCCATTGTACATTCCAAGCCCTTAGTACAGTGCTTTGCACATAGTAAGCGCTCAATAAATACTATTGAATGAATGAATGGCCCCAACTTCCTCCAGAGCCTTTGCATTCCCCCATCAGACCTCCATGAACAGATGCCCCTTCTGAACCGCAGAGGTCGGAGCCAGGAACCCAGGTGTTTTACCAACAAGTGATAGTTATTGAGTACTTACTGAGTGCACAGCACCGGACTACACACCTGGGAGAGTATCACAGGGTAAGTCTAATGACAGAGACAGATCATTAAAATAGATTACAGCTATGTACAATAAATACCGCAAGGCTGGGGATGGGTGAGTAGCAAAGTCCTTAAGGGGTACAGACCCAAGTGCATAGGCAAGACACGTGGGAGGATGAATAGGGTGGGGAGATTGGAGGTTCATCAAGGAAGGCTTTCCTGCCCACAAGGAGCTTATGGTCTTCCAAATGCTTCCCAGACTCCTCTTCTCAGTTCCCATTCCCCCAGGGAGTCCTATATAAAGAGCAAATTCTTCCTTTCCCACAAACCGTCCTCAAAAGAAAACCTCAGAAGGAAGCTGAACACTGAAAATAACATGGCCAGATAGACATAAAGGCATCCAATGCTGTAGCCACACTGGTCGGGGGATAGACCTGCTGAAAACCAGATGAACGGCCTGTCAAAGCCTGGGCCAAGTCCCCAAAGGGTGAAGCCAGGTCCAGCCCTCCAAATAGTCTACTGAGCTTCGGGAAAGCTGGCAGGGGCCCAAGCCAGTCATGTGTACCCAAGGAGATGTGACTAGGCTTGGGCAAGCTCGGCCGGCTTGGTGGCAAAGCCAGTCTACCGTGGCGTGGGACAATCCTGGACCAGCTCGGGGCCTTAGGTAGCACATCAGGCCTCCAAATCTCTGGGCAAATGCCTGCTTCCCCATCAGCCAACCAATCAATAGTATTTTTTTAATGGTATCTGTCGAATGATTACCATGTTCCAGGCACTGTACTAAGCACCGGGGTAGATACAAGATTGGACCTGTTCCCTATCCCATGTGGGGCTCACAGTCTTACTCCCCATTTTACAGATGAGGTAAAAGGAAGCATAGAAAAGTTAAGTGGTTTGGCCAGTTGAACACCTAATGTTGGTATTTGTTAAGCGCTTACTATGTGCAGAGCACTGTTCTAAGCGCTGGGGTGGATACAGGGTCATCAGGTGGTCCCACGTGAGGCTCATAGTCTTAATCCCCATTTTACAGATGAGGTAACTGAGGCACAGAGAAGTTAAGTGACTTGCCCACAGTCACACAGCTGACAAGTGGCAGAGCCGGCATTCAAACCCATGATCTCTGTCTCCCAAACCCTGGCTCTTTCCACTGAGCCACGCTGCTTCTCTACTGTAAGCAGAGCACTGTGAGTGCGTTGGTCAGAGCCGTGATTCCTCTCCAGAGCTCTTAGAGTTAACGGCTCCCCTGCCATATACCCTAGCTCAACTTCGAGCCTCTCCCCACTGCACTGAACTCATCCCCGAGACCCTGCCACGCTTCCTGCTCAGCTGGCTGGGATCTGAAATTGGAATTAATTTTGATAATTAACACTTAGCTTTCCCCTCTCCTTCCCTGCCCCTGGTGCTCTTCTGGCACAAGGCCATTATTATCCTGAAGTCTGCAGAAGCAGGATTCACCCCATCTCTGCTGAGGAGAGTGGATTAAGCTAAGGACAGTGGGAGAGAGGGAGAAGGGGGGGAGGGAGGCATGGCCCACTCTCTACAGTTACCTGGTGTCTCCAACCCCCCGAGGCAGGACACCCCTGAGGCAGGACATGGCCTTAGAGCAACTCGCTTCCGGGGTTGCCAGAGTGGGAGCTTGGCGTCTTGGGTTCTGATCCTGGATCCTCCACAGAGTCACCTTGGGTGAGTCATTTCTCTGTGCCTCAGTCTCTTCACTTGGTAATTGAGGTAATAATAATAATAATAATAATGATGTTGGTATTTGTTAAGCGCTTACTATGTGCAGAGCATGGTTCTAAGCACTGGGGTAGATACAGGATAATCAGGCTCGCATGTGAGGCTCACAGTCTTCATCCCCATTTTCCAGATGAGGTAACTGAGGCACAGAGAAGTGAAGTGACTTGCCCACAGTCACCCAGCTGACAAGTGGCAGAGCTGGATTTCGAACCCATGACCTCTGACTCCCAAGCCCGGGTTCTTTCCACTGAGCCATGCTGCTCCTCTGGTACAAAGGTACGAAGGTACCAAGTGAAGGACTGGAGAGGGGGCCCCTAGAACAGAATCCAGGATCTTGACTCCTGGTGCCCACGTCCTCCCTGAGAGACCCTCTTGGAATTTGTCTGCCACTTCTGGCCATTCTTCCCTGGGAGGACAGTATTGAAACCCTCTTCTTTATTTTCCAAACCATTCCCCACTGGATCCTTGCAGGGCTGGTGGGCTAGAGCCTGTTGGTTTCGTTCCATGGTGGCCTCCCTCTCTACCAGAGAGAAGTTTATTAAAGGCTGAGTCGTCTCATAGAAAGAACCTGGATTTGGGAGTCAGGTCTTCCTCTGGTCCAATTGGTGAAACTGAGACCCCAGTGAATTTACTCAAATTCAACCAGCAAGACAGCAGAAAACCCAAATCGGGAGATGGGGGAAATAGCTCACTGTGGGCCTGAAACATGTCTACCAACTCTGTTGTTTTGTATTCTCCCAAGTGCTTAGTATAGTGGCCTGCAAACAGTAAGCACTCAATAAATACCATTGATTGAGGGAAAACAGGAACTTTTCTTTCTCTCTCTTTCCTCTCCACGCAAGGAGAGAAGCAGTTTACCCTCGCCTCTCCAGGGACAGTGATCAGGGTAACGATGGTGGTTTCCAGCTGATGCCAGACCTTGGGAATCCTGACATACCCTCGGATGAACAGGGAAATATCATAATCCTGCTGTCCTCATTTCCGAGGACAGGAGGAGGAGAGGGGAGGGAAAAGGAAGGGAGGGAAGGGACGGGGGAATGGGCAGGCAGAGAGACCCATCCCGGGAGAGCTTGGCTGCACTGTCCCTGTCTGTCTCTGTCTCTCTGTCTCCGCTTTGTCTCATTTCTCAGGAGCCTTGCCAAACCCGCTGAAGGGGATCTGAATAGGTGACTGCAAATTGAAATTAACATCCAGTTGAATACCATTCAGGGCTGTGATTAATAGCTTTCCAACGCCCCGGCCCCCTGCACCAGGAGAGAATCTCTCCATTAGCAGCTCAGCACAGGAGTGTTCCTACCTACAAACAAAATGGCTAAGATTTCCTCCTCCATCTTCAGCATCTCCCGGCCCTGCAGGCAGAAGAACAGGCAGTTAGCCCTTGAGGAGGTTCAAGGAAGATCAGTCAGTCGATCCATGGTATTTATTGAGTGCTTACTGTGTGCACAGAACTGTACTAAGTGCTTGGGCGAGTACAACATAACCAAGTTGGCAGACACGATCCCTGTCCACAACAAGTTTACAGTCTAGAGGTGAGATCTTAACTGTTGGGGAAACCATGATTCCAGAGATGGCCACTGGCTACCCTTTTGATGAGAAATTTCCTGTCTCCTCCCCAAAATCCCATTGGTGCTGGGGTCTTAATTCATTCAATATTATTTATTGAGCGCTTACTATGTGCAGAGCATGCTGCTGTCTCCAGGTGCCCTCAGGACTCCTGGGTCCCTGGGAGTTGGCATCGGTGCAGGCCGGCCCATTTGATCAATGCAGGCTGGCTGGGCCAACTCAATGGGTGATGGTCTGGGCCACTTCCTTGCCACTGGAGTGAGTGCTGATTGTAAACTCCTCGAGGCAGGAATCGTGTCTACCTCCCACGGCCTAGTGGATAGAGCGAGGGCCCGGGATTCTAAACCTGGGTCTGCCTCTTGTCTGCTGTGTGACCTTGGGCAAGGCACTTCACTTCTTGGTGCCTCAGTTACCACATCTGTAAAAACCACTTGTCAGCTGTGTGACTGTGGGCAAGTCACTTAACTTCTCTGTGCCTCAGTTTCTTCATCTGTAAAATGGGGATTAAGACTGTGAGCCTCACATGGGACAACCTGATTACCCTGTTATCTACCCCAGCACTTAGAACAGTGCTCTGCATATAGTAAGTGCTTAACAAATACCAACATTATTATTATTATTATTATTAAAAAGGGGATTGAGTATGAGCCCCCTGTCGGGCAGGAACTGTGTCCAACCCTATTTGCTTGTATTGATCCCAGCACTTAGTACAGGGCCTGGCACATAGTAAGCGCTTAACAAATACCACCGTTATTATTACTATATTCTTCCAAGTGCTTAGTACAATGCTTTACACACAAGAGGTGCTGAATAAGAACCACCGATTGATTAGTGGTTCTCAGGGTTTCTTTAGTCAGGAGGTGTAGCAGGACATGACCGAGAGCAACCTAGGGAGGAGACGAAGCAGCACGGCCTAGTGGAAAGACCACAGGCCTGGGAGTCAGAGGACCTGGGATCTAATCCTGCCTATGCCAATTGATTGCTGTGTGACCTTGGTCAAGTCACTTCACTTCCTCTGTGCTTCAGTTTCCTCCTCTTTAGACTGTGAGCCCTGTGTGGGACAGGGGCTTTGTTCAATTCAACAAGGCACAATCTAAGTGCTTAGTAATGATATTTATTGAGGATGTACTGTGTGCAGACTGGATCCACATTATTGTTACTCTTATCATAATTAATAAAACCATATTTGGTTCCAACTAAAGCCAGACGTAATTTGACTGCTGATCCTGGAAGTGAAGAAATACTGGTGCCCTCTGGTTTTTGCAGCTGAACAACAGGAATGCTTAACAAATGATTTCCCTCTTCTTGGAGACTTTCTGGTCAACACATTTCAAGCAGGATCTGACCATCTCCTAGCAGACAGGTTGGTCCATTCTGTAGCTGAGGATATGGGAAGGAAGGAGGCGGGGGAGGAGAAGCAGACCAAGGCCCGAGGAAAGGGAAAGAGTGTTGCCATTCCTGGTGGAAGTCCCCGAATCAGATCCAACCCAGCAAATCAAAGGCCGTGGCTGGTGTTTTAGAAGGCATTCAACCCAGGTCACTGCCATTTTGCCTCATGATCACCCTCCCATCCTTTCTCGTTTCTTTACTTCTGTTCTTGACAGTAATGATTTCACCGGAGGCGGGGCAGAGCAAAGGGGAGCGGAAAGGGGGAGAGAGAGGGATTTGGGCAGAGAATCGGTTTCGTGTCGGCTAAAAGGATTATTTTATGCCATTGGAAAGATAATTCACCACCTACCGGGGAAGAATGGATTATGCCTTTCCCTCAGATAGCACTTTATGAAAAGATTATTTAAAGATTACAGGATGAAATGGATAGGTCTGACGACATCTGGTAGAAAAGTTTTTTTGGCTGTCTAAGAAACAATGGTAATTTATCCAATTAGCAGATAGGAAAGATATGCTATGCCTGACTCACTCTCCCTCGCTTTCCCTCTCTCGTGCCTACATGCACATATCCTGTTATGGGCTGGGAACGTGTCTTCCAACTCTGTCATAATGTAATATTATTATTATTATTATGGTATTTGTTAAGCCTTACTGAGTGTCAGGAACTGTTGTAAGCCCTGGGATGGATACAAGCCAATCCGGTTGGGCACAGTTTCTTGTCTCACACGAGGCTCACAGTTTCAATCCCCATTTTACAGATGAGGTAACTGAGGCACAGAGAAGTTAAGGTCACACAGCAGACGTGTGGCAGAGCCCAGGTGCTTAGTACAGTGCTCTGCACACGGTAAGTGTTCAATAAATATGATTGATTGATATCTCCTGCTTCTTCCCTTTCTGATTCAACATGTTTAGAATGCTGATCGCTTTAACAAGGTGGGGATGGGAAGCTACTTCAGAAACGCATCACTGTTGATGAAAATGAGTTTTTTGATTGTGCAGCAGGGTATTGAGACCAGGTCCTACTCGGAGGTTTTTCTGACTCTGCTCTCCCCGGAGCCATAATTGCATGTACCCAAGGCCAAAGGTGCCACCCCAGTGCCTGTGCCTCCAGGTCTCAGACAGCCCGGGTGTGATGGGCTTGCAGACCCCTCTGCATTGGTGAAAACTGCCCAGTCTGACCCTGCCTCTTGGAGGAGATGTGATTTTAGGAGGGTGCCAGATGGAGTCAGTCACAGAGTCCCAGGAATCAGGGTCAGAGAAGACTGGTCAGCTTACTCTGTTCCTGGCCCAAACTGCCCCCCGAGACTTCCAGGCTCTGTCCAATCAATTGATCAATCAATCCACCATATTTTTTGAGTGCTTACTGGGTGCAGAGCACTCTACTAAGCACTTGGGAGAGTAGAATATAACAGAATTGGTAGACTTAGTCCCTGCCCAAGAAGATCTTAGAGTCTAGAAGGGGAGTCCACTCCTCTAAGATGACTCAGGTGGCCAACAGCAATCTGATGAGGCAAAGACCCTCTCCACATCCCACCCCATAGCTCCGGCTGTGCCCTCTTCCCTGGTGGGGGTTGGGTGGGGGGATTCTCTTAGACAAGTGCTAGGATCTGGGAAGAAAAGGGCAGACCTACCCTATCTCTACGAAAGCTGCCCCAGTACACTGCTGACCCTCAATCAGAAATGTTGTCTCTGCCTAGAGAAGCAGCACGGCCTAGTGGAAAGAGCACAGGACTAGGAATCGAGAGACATGGGTTCTGATCTTGGCATGGCCATTTGTCTGCTGCATGATCTTGGGCAAGTCACTTCACTTCTGTGTGCCTCAGTTTCCTCATCTGTAAATGAGGTTTCCATGACTGTTCTGCCTCCCCTTTGGATTGTGCAACCTATGTAGGACAGAGTCTGTGTCCATTTGACTTATATTGAATCTATCCTAGCTCCTAGGTCTCTGCTTGTCATGTAGTAAGTGCTTAACAAATATGACACCTATTACTATTATTATTCCTCTCTGCTCCTCCTCCTCACCCTTACCCAGTGTAACTTGGAATCCAGAATACAGTTCTCAAATGAACTCCCTCTATCCTAAATCATGTGAACCAACAGTCTCTAATCACTTAAAGTATATCTAACCACCCTTAGTACTTATGTATGTACTAATCTGTATATAGTATTTATCTAGTCATTTGTTTGTTTTTCCTCCTTCCGGCTACTTTCAGTTGTGGTTCTATTCAATTCAATTCTATTCTATTCAATCATCAGTGCTACTTATTGTGCGCTTCCTATGTGCAGAGCACTGACCTAAGCACTTATGAGAGTACAACAGTGTTGGTATACTCATTCCCTGCTCACAACGAGCTTGCAGTCTAGAGTGGGAGATGGATATTAATATGAATAAGTTATTTACAAATACGTACATAAATGCTGTGGGGCTGAGGGTGGGGTGAATACCAAATGCCCAAAGAGTACAGATCCAAATATAGAGATGACACAGAAGGGAGAGGGAGTTAGGGAAAAGAGGGAAAAATGTTGGGGAAGGCCTCTTGGAGGGCATGTGTCCTTAATGAGGTTTTGAAGGTAGTGAAAATGGTGGTCTGGCGTATTATGTGGGGCAGGGGGACGTTCCAGGCCTGAGGGAGGATGTGCGAAAGGAGTCAGTAGTGAGGTCGATGAGACTGGGGCACAGTGAGCAAGCTGGTGCTAGAGGAGCTAAGTGTGCAGGCTGGACTGTAATAGATCAGTGAGTTGAAGTAGGAGGGGTAAACTGATTGCTTTAAAATGGAGAGTACAGTACAGTAGTGTTGCTAGACAGGATCCCTACCCTTTAAGAGCTTACAGTTTAGAAGGGGAGACAAACATTAGAATAAAGTACAGCTTGGTGAAGGAGCAAAAGGCTTTGGAAGGGGTAAGTATCAAAGTGCCAAGAGCAATGGAGACTCTGAGGGAAAGGCAAATAGGGTAGGGAAATAAAGGGCTAGTCTGGGACGGCCTCTTGGAGAAGATGGGCTTCTAGGATGTCTTTGAAAGTGAGGAGAATAGTGGTCTGTCGTATATGACTGGTGCGGGAGTTCCAGGCCAGAAGTGGGATGAAGGTAAAGGGTTGGCGGTGACAAAGATGAGCTCGAGGGATAGTGAGTAGGTTGGTGTTAGAGGAACGGAGTACGCAGGAGTACGCAGACTGGGTTGTTGCAGGAGATCAACGAGGTGAGGTAGGGAGGGGAGAGCTGATTGACTGCTTTAAAGCAGATAGCGAGGAGTTTCTGTTTGATGCAGATGTGGATGGGCAACCGCTGGAGGTTTTTGAGGAGAGGCCCGTCCTGCACAGGAAGGAACGGGCTTGGAGAGTAGCAAGAAAGTTAGATGAGACATCAGTGAAAATTTCCTGGCTGTTGTGGTGCTAAAACCTCAGGACAGACTACAGAGGGAGGGTTAAGAGAATCTATCCATGGAGATCTTTAAAGACCAGTAAAGCCAACCCTCTGTCTCAGATGGTCTATCCATTTTGTTTGCCTGGAAACAGGAGGCTATATATAGATGACTTCTAGGTGTTTATGATTGCTTGCTGCTTTCCCCGGATTAGGGTAGGGATGAGACACTCTTCCATCCCTCCCCCACCTCCTGTTTAGCCTGAGGATTCAGAGGAAACACTTCCTTGTTTATGCTTATTTAATTTTGTTTTAAGAAGAAGTAATGAGTGATCTGTTTGCACAAATGCTGTGATCTAAAGACTTGTATCCTCTATAAACTACAATGTTCAGTGCTCAGGCTAATCTTAAACCTCTGTCACTGTCCAGGGAAATCCCAAATAAAGCCGCTTTGTCCAGTCTTTTTTTAATGGTATTTGTTAAGTGCTTACTGTGTGCCAGGCACTGTACTAAGTGTTTGAGTAGATTCAAGCTAATCAGGTTGAACACAGTCCATGTCCCTCATGCGACTCCCAGTCTTAATCCCCATTTTACCGATGAGGTAACTGAGGCACATAGAAACTAAGTGACTTGCCCAAGGTCACACAGCAGATAAGTGGCAGAGCCAGGATTAGAACCCAGGTCCTTCTGACTCCCAGGCCTGGGATCTATTCATTAGGCCAGGCTGTTTCTTTCCCTCTGGTGGCTGGGAGGTGCTCAGCTCAAGAACTGAGGAGCCTTTGGAGATTATCCAGATCCAGCAATGAGTCAATAGATGGTACTTTTTGAGAACTGGCTGGTTGCAGAGCACTGTACTGAGCACCTGGAAGGGTATAGTAGAATCCAAGGACACCATCTCTGTTTACAATCCAGCAATTGTAGAAACAGTGAGTTTTCAATCTAGTAGGGGAGACAGACACTAAAATAAATTTCAGAGAGGAGGAAGAAGGAAAAGGGATATATATGTACCCAAGTTAGTGCTTAAATAAATAATAGGGCATGTAAAATATGTCACAGCCTAGATGAAAGAACACAGGCCGGGAGTCAGAGGACCTGGGTTCTAATTCTGGCTCTACCATTTGTTTGCTGGGTGACCTTTAGCAAGCACTTCTTTGGTTCTTAGTTTCTTCTGTATAAAATCAGGATTAAATACCTGTTCTCCCCCTTACTTAGACTGTGAACCTCATATGGGACAGGGAGGGGGGTGTAACCTGACTATATTGCATCTATTCCAGTGCTTAGTATGGTGCTTAGTACATAGTAAGATTAACCAGGATCATTTTTTAAAAAAAGTCCCAGGAGGTTGAGAATATTTAAATGTTTAGATGACAAGTATTGAAGTGGCAATTGGGGAATGGGGAAATTTGAAATTATTTGGAGAAGGATTCCTGGAGGAGATGTGATATCCCTCTAGACTGAAAGCTCCTTGTGGGCAGAGTCTACCAACTCTGTTGCAATGTATTCTCCCAAGTGCTTGAGAAGAAGCATGGCCTAGTGGAATGAGCAAAGACCTGGGAGTCAGAGGACCTGGGTTCTAATCTTGGCTCCCCAACTTGTCTACTGTAAAACTTTGAACAAGTCACTTAACTTCTCTGCACCTCAGTTCCCTCATCTGCGAAATGGGGATTCAATATCTATTCTCCCTCCTATTTAAACTGTAAGCTCTATGTGGGACTTGATGATCTTGTATCTACCCCAGGGCTTAGTTCAGTGGTTGGCACAAAGTAAGCACTTAGCAAATACCACAGTTAGTTTGTAAACTCCTTATGGACAGGGAACATGTCTACTAATTCTGTTGAACTCTCCCAAGCACTTAGCACAGTACCATTGATTGAATTATTATTATTATTGTTATTATTAATAGTGCTGTGTTCTGCACACAGAAAGTGCCCAATAAATACCACTGATTAATTGATTGATTCAGAAGGGTTTTGAAGAAGAGGAGAGTTGTAGATTGTCAGATAAGAAGGTGGAGGGAGTTGCTGGTATGAGGAAGGGTGTGAACAAGAGGTCGGAGGTTAAATTGACAAGAGCAAGGCCTGGTGGATGCGCTACTTTGGGAGGGAAGGAGAATGTGAGGTGAGAGGGAGAAGCGAGTAGATAAGTAGGAGGGAAGGAATGAAATGAATGCCATGAGGCCAAAGGTCAGGAGCTTGGTGAGGAGAGGAAAAGGCAACCACTGGAGGTTTCTGAGAGGGGAATTGTGTGCAGAATAGTTATGGGAAAAGGATCCGGGAAACTGGGTGAAGTATGGACTGCAGAGGGGAGAGACTGGAGACGGAGAATCCAGTGAGGAGCTGGATGTGCTAGTCAAGCCAGGATAATAATAATAATAACAATAATAATGGGTATTTGTTAAGTGCTTCCTAGTGTCAAGCACTGTTCTAAGCATTTAGCACTGTTCTAAGCATAAGTTTCTAGAGCAGCAGGTCATTTGAATAGAGAGGAAGGGGCAGATTCTGGAAATGTTGTGGAGGTGATAACAAAAAGGGAATTTTTAGGTGGGAATTTCTGAGGTTGAAAAAGGAGTACATGGAGCCCTTCTGAGAAGGCAGAGCCAGATGACTATGTAGCAGAGGCAAGGAAAAAGGAAGCGGGGGAAGAGAATGTGCAGGAGGGAAAGTTAAAGCAGGTATGAAAATAACCATTGGTCCATGGGCCAGAACTAAAATGAAATGAAAGCTGTTTCCCTCCTTCCCACTAACTCTTGGCTGGTTCTAAACATACAGTGACATTTAAAGCACTCAATCACCTTGCTCCTTCCTAACTTACCTCGCTACTCTACTCTTACAATCCAGCCCACACACTTCACCCTTCTAATATCAACCTACTCACTGTATCTTGATCTCCTCTATTTCACCACTGACCTCCTGCCCATATCCTGCCTCTGCCTCCTACCTCTTCATATCGGACAGACGATCACTCTCCCTGCTTCTAAGCCTCACTGAAGACACATCTCCTCCAAGAGGCCTTCCCCAATTAGGCCCTCATTTCCTTTTCTCCCACTCCCTTCTGCATCGCTCTTGCACTTGGATTTACTCTCTTTATTCACTCCTCCCTCAGCCCCCAGCACTTATGTACATATTCATAATTTATTTATTAAGAAACGGCATGGCCTAATGGCTAGAGCAGGGGCCTGGGAGTCAGAAGGTCATGGGTCCTAATTCCAGCTCTGCCACTTGTCTGCTGTGTGACCCTGGGCAAGTCATTTAACTTCTCTGTGCCTCGGTTCCCTCATCTGTAAAATGGGGGTTAAGACTGTAAGCCCTATGCGGGACAGGGTATCTTGTATCTACACCAGCACTTAAAACAGTGCCTGGCACATAGTAAGCACCTAACAAACACCATCATTCTTCTTATTCTTATTTATATTAATGTTTCTTTCCCCCTCTAGACTGTACGCTTGCTGTGGGAAAGGGACATGTCTATCAACTCTGTCATACAGTATTCTCCCAAGTCCTTAATATAGTGCTCTGCACAGAATACAACTGATTGATTCCCTAGGATGTTGTAGGGAAGGAGGGAGAGAGGGAAGAAGGGAGAGAAGGAGGAGGAGGAGTGAAAGGAGGAGGAGGAGGAAGTCAGGCAGTTCTGACTTTTCTTGGTACCAGAGCACGTGGGCCCAGTTTGACTTGGCCTGGTGGCTTTCCAGAGGGGATACTGGATTTGAGCGGAGACCACGGGCACTGACAGAAGCTCCTCTCCCCAGAAGAATCCTGGCTGGTGTGTCCAGAATTCAGAGAAGCCACCGGGGTCATTAGCCTACTGCCCTGAGGGGCAATACCACCCACTGAGTCTGTGGGAAAGATATTGAACTTGCCCTGTGGGAAGCAGGAAGAACAGTTCTGCCTCATCGCTGAAGAAACTACTTATCTCAGTGATTTGATGAGGATTTAATGTATCCTCCCTCCTCCATTCTTGTGCACTAAATGGCACCCAGAATAGTTACTTCCCCTACTGGGGTGAGCTGTGGAAATTTGACCCTCACTGGATAAATCACATTCATTATCATCACCATCGACACAGTCACCTGTGCAGACTCTGCCTCCGGAGCGCAACATGGCCTAGTAGGAAGAGCCCCGGGCCCGAGAATCAGGGGACCCAGGTTCTAATTCCGATGCCATCGCTTGTCTGCTGCATGACCTTGAGCAAGTCAATTCACTTCTCAGTGCCTTAGTTTTCTCAGAAGGAGGCAGGCTTCTGGACCCCGTGGCCCAGCGCTGTGCTTGGCTTTTGGGAGAGTTCAACAGAAGCAAGACCAACAATTCCTGCCCTCCAGAAATTTACAATCTAATGGAGGGACACGAGCAGAAGAACATCACTGACAAATAGCAGCGGGAGGAGAAACAGGGAGAATAAATATTTCAGGATGAAATGGCCGAATAAATAATTGCACCTATAATCGAATCTAGATCTGTACATACGGCCGAAGTCATTTTAAGAGATCCTGTCCCATTTTCTCAGCCTGAGCTTGCTCTGCGGCATTCTGGGCCCTTTGAGGGGGAAATGTGATTTTTCGACTATTTTCAAAGACCAGAGGGTGCAGGGAGGCGGGCAGGGGAGGGTCTGGGCAACAGCTTGGCCAAGCTAAGCATCCCGAGAAGAGGAGATTTGTGATGCAAATGATTTACTGGTGTTCGGCTGGGAGCAGAAGGGGTTTCAATATGGTGAGCCAAATCAAATTCATTACCTGACAATTAGCTCTAAATTAATGCAAAACTGTGCCGCCTGAATGTGCTCTAAGGAAGAGGGTTCCTGACAGCCAGAGATGAACCACCCACTGTCAGCGTCTCAGAAAGGATGGGCCCCTGTTCTCCAGGGAGGGAAGAGCTCAGGGACGGCCCTGATATGCAGACCCTTCACACTAAAGCACCTGGCAGAGGGCACCTCTAAAACATACAGCTAATTTGGTTTTGTGTGTCTGTGTGTGTCTGTGTGTGCATGTCTGTGTGTGCATGTCCGTGTTTCAATTCTTTTACGGTATTTGTTAAGCAATTACTATGTGCCAGGCCCTGTCCTAACCACTGGGGTAGATACAAGATAGTCGGGTTGGAGACAATCCATATCCCACATACACAAATACCCTATAATGCCATATGATACCATGAGATGCAGTGTGGCGTAGTGGAAAGAGCACGGGCCTGGGAGTCGGAGGTCGTGGGTTCTAATCCCGGCTCTGCCACTTGTCAGCTATGTGACTTTGGGCAAATCACTTAACTTCTCTGTGCCTCAGGTACCTCAAAATGGGGATTAAGAGTGTGAGCCCCATGTGGGACAACCTGATTATCTTGCCTCTACCCCAGCGCTTAGAACAGTGTCTAGCACACAGTAAGCACTTAATAAATGACGATTATGGTATTTGTTAGGCGCTTGCCAAGCACCGCTCAAGCGCTAAGCACTCCATCATTAGATTATTATTATATAAAAAAGAGGAGGAGCATGAAATAATCTGAATAATCCACTAACTGTTTAATCGGCCCCAACATGAGCAGTGTGGCCTAGAATACGAGCCTGGGAGTCAGAAGGACCTGGGTTCTAATCTCAGCTCTGCTACCTATCTGCTGTGTGACCTTTGGGCAAGTCACTTCACTTCTCTGTGCCTCAGTTCCCTCATCTGCAAAATGGGGATTCAATATTATCTGTTTTGCCTCCCCTTTGGACTGTGAGGCCCCAGTTTAGTATAGTGATCTGCCAACAGTAAGTGCTTAATGAATATGATTGATTAAATTATCTGAAATTATTTTATCTGCAATTTATTCATTTATATTAATATTTGAAAAGAGGAAAAAATAAACAAGCAGGCTTGCTCTGATTGCTGCAGGTCTCTGAATTTGCCGGAGCTCTCTGCTTTATTCTACCCTCCACTGTTGGGAGAGATCCAGGTTTTTGGGAGGATAGACATTTGTGAGGCATTGTTCTCATCTCAGAGAGTATACAGAGACCAAATTAAGGCTGTGTTGTGCCTGGGCCTGGGAAACCTGAAGGCTCCCTCTACCCCCCCAACACCAAACTTTGCCCCTTTTGCCCTTCCGATAACGCTCTGCTTTCTGGGTTTGCTCTCCACTCCTGGCAGCCCTGGTGGAGATGCGAACTACAGCTCACCCCTCTGCTAGCCCTGGGGTTCCCCCCAACAGGGGAGTATCCCCTTCTGCCCAATGGATCCAAAAATCCATGATTCCAGGTCCAGCTTCCAGAGGAAAAATTAGTTCCCCAAGCACTGAGCAGGGTCAGAAAGCAGGTTGAGGCCAGGGACCAGAAGACCACCTTGCCCACTCTCTCAGAAAGTTGCACATTGTTGAGTCAACAGACAAGGCCCCACAACTCTGACCCCTTGACCTGGCTACCCCTTCCGCCACACTGTGAGCCCATCGTTGGGCAGGGGTTGTCTCTATTGCTGAACTGTACTTTCCAAGCGCTTAGTACAGTGCTCTGCACACAGTAAGCACTCAATAAATACGATTGAATGAATGAACAGAGGAAGGTAAAGACTAGTTCTAACCCATAGATCCTAATACGCCCACCTCGGTGGTAGATGCCCCTTGCCAACGCTATGCTGCAGTACCACCTTCTGGCCATTCACTCTCTGTGCCAAAGAAGACCAGACCCTGCCTGCTGCTTCCCGAGAGAACAGACCCCCAGCCAAGAGGAACAAGAATCCCATCGTGGTTGGTTCCTTTGTTTAAATCCCCGAGAGGGGCATAGCTGGAACTAATCCCGGTGAGGAAGGGGCAGAGGATCTGGGCCATGCCTACGGCACTGCATTGGCCAAGCCCAGCCCTGGGCAACAACTCTCTGGAGGGTCTCATTTGTAATAATAATAATAATAATAATGATAATCATGATATTTGTTAAGCGCTTACTTTGTGCCAGGCACTGTTCTAAGCGCTGGAGTGAATACAAGCAAATTACGTTGGACACAGTTCTTTACCCACGTGAGGCTCATAGTCTTAAACCCCATTTTACAGATGAGGTAACTGAGGCATAGAGAAGTGTAGTGACTTGCCCAAGGTCACAAAGCAGACAAGCGCAGCATGGCTTAATGAAAAGATCACGGGCTTGGGAGTCAGAGGATGTGGGTTCTAAATCCCGCTTCCGCCATTTATCATCTGTATGACTTTGGGCAAGTCACGTAATTTCTCTGTGCCTTAGTTACCTCATCCGTAAAATGGGGATTAAGACTATAAGCCCCAAGTGGGACAACCTGATTACCTTGTATCTACCCCAGTGCTTACAACAGTGGGACAACCTGATTCCCCTATGTCTACCCCAGCGCTTAGAACAGTGCTCGGCACATAGTAAGCGCTTAACAAATACCAACATTATTAACAGTGCTTGGCACCTAGTTAGCACTTCATTATTATTATCATTATTATTATTATGACCTCTGACTCCCAGACCAGCACTACACCATGCTGCTTCTCTAGTTCTCATTAAAAACTAGAGGTGTGACCATAGCTGGAGCAGAGCTGCCAAAAACCACATGGTACGACCACAAAATCTATGTCCTGCAGGGAGGTGATTGCTCGTTTCCCAATCATGCGGACATGCAGAACCTTCTATTGACCGCTCTAACCTCCAGATCTCTCGCTTCCTTCCCCGGGACAAACCTCTCATCAACCAGTCCATCAATCAGTGGGGATTATTGAGCATTTACTCTGTGCAGAGCACTGTACGAAGTGCAGGGGAAACTTAGGAAGCAGCATGACCTAGTGGAAAGAGCACAGGCCTGGGTGTCAGAGGACCTGGGTCCTGCCCTGGGACCTTGAGCAAATAACTTCACTTTTCTGTGCCTCAGTTTTTCTCATCTGTAAAATGAGAGTTGAATTCCTTTCTCCTCTCCTATTTAGACTCTGAGCCCCTTGTGGGACAGAGTTATGTCCGATCTGATTAATTTTGTATCTACCCTAGTGCTTATGTACGTTGCTTGGCATCTACTAAGAGTTTAACGAATGCCACAATTATGTTTATTCCAATATAGTAGACACAATGAATCAATCAATGACATTTATAGAGTGCTTACTATGTGCAGAGCACTGTACTAAGCGCTATGGAGAGTACACTACAACAGAATTAGCAGGTACCTTCCCTGCCCATGACAAGCTCACAGTCTAGAGAGGGAGACAGACATTGATATGACATTTATAGAGTGCTTACTATGTGCAGAGCACTGTACTAAGCGCTATGGAGAGTACACTACAACAGAATTAGCAGGTACGTTCCCTGCCCATGACAAGCTCACAGTCTAGAGCGGGAGACAGACATTGATATGACAGAGTAAATAAGTAATTCAAAGATATGATCCTGCCCCCGAGGAGCTTGCGATCTAGCGGGACTGTAAAATGAGGGATGACGAGCGGCAGGCGTCCAATCCTCTCTGCCTTATTGAGGACGCCCTTGGGAGCTGGCTGGTTTCGCTATCGGGGCCACTGAGGAGATGAACAAAGTAGCTCTGCTGGCAGCCTTCATGGCACCGCAGGCCCTGGGTGGAATTAGGGCAAGCTGAGTCACCCGGCTCTGGAGAGCAAGCTGCTTCCTCAGTTGCTCGGCTCATATTCAGAGAATCCGGTCTCCTTCACACACAGTATATCTTGTTCTAAATAGAGACGGTTTATCGCCTCCTGACAGGGGTTTTGACTCGGGCTTCTGCAGCCTGTAGGCACCAGAATCAGGTCGGTCCCCTCCCCAAATTCCCTGGGATGAGAGCAGCCAAGACACGGACCCCACTGCAGCAGCAGGAAGGCACGACGAGGGATTTGGGAGGTTTTGGAAAATCAGAGAGGCAGGGAAATATTTTGTCCCGGCAAGAGGCTTAGTGAAAAAAACACAGGAGTCAGAGTACCTTGGTTCTGATTCCGGCTCCACCATGTATCTGCTGCGTCACCTTGGGCAAGTCATTTTTCTTCCTGGTCCTCAGCTTCCTAAAACAGAGATTAAAAGGCTTTTCTCTCTCTCTGAGATTATGGTATAGGGTCTGTGTCTGATCTGATTGTCTTATATCTAACCCCAGTGGGAGGTTTTTTTTCCCATGTCGTATTTGTTAAGCACTTACCCCAGACATTGTACTAAGCACTGGAGTAGATACACCTAATCAGGTTAAATACAGTCCATTTCCTAGATGGGGCTCACAGTCTCAATCCCCATTTTACAGATGAAGAACCTGAGGCACAGAGAAGTTAAATCCAAGGTCAGTGACCTGGCCAAGGTCAAGAACTGTCTCCTTCCCAGAGGGCAAATGAACTTCAGAGAGAAGACTATACCCTGACACTGTCTAGACTCCAAGACAACCACGTTTTTATGGTAGAAGTCATGTCCTACTTTACACGGCAGAATCCCTCATGGCGGTGGGAGCTAAATCCCGAGTCTCAGTTCCTCCGCCAAGCTGGATAGAGAGTTGGACCAGAGGAAACTCAGACAATCTCAGGACCCACAGATCCTACAGGGATGAGTTTCCCGGGTCTGTAGAGATTAAAGTCTCTCTTCCGGCCCAAGGGGTAGAGTGAGGTCCACAGAGAGAACGCTGCCGTTTCCAGCAGGCGTGACTAATAAATATGACCAACGCAGCAGATGAATAGCCATATATTCCTGTGGATCTTCCCCGCGCTGGCTTCCAAGGGACACAAAGCACATTATAGCCCCGACCTAATTTATCTTCACCCTTCCAACCCTCCCTCCCCACAACCGCCCCCACCGCCTCAAGGTCACCCAGCCCGCCAGCCACCGAGGAGGAAACAGAATCCGGGCCGCCCGCCTCCTCCGCCGGGGCCTTATCCAAGAGACCGCAGCTCTGCCTCTTCCATAATCGGGATCGCTATTTCACATCTATTGAGGGCCCACAACGTGTTCGGCGCTGATATACATACGCGCAAGATAGTTGGGCGAACAGGCGCTCGGACGAATCGGAGGACAGCAAGTGATGGAGAGATAGGGAGTCACGGAAAGGACTCTGAGAAGGAGAGAAAGGGGAGAGAGAGAGAGGTGGGAAGTCCCTCCGTCCCTCAGTTCACACACAGAGACAGCTGTGTTTCCACCACACAATCGCTGTGTGTGTCGGGGAGCTGGGCCCTCTTCCCCGGCTGCTGGCAGACCCTGCCCCAAAAAGCCAGAGTCCTGCCCCTTCCGCTGACCATCGCACTCCTGCCCAGCGACGAGCGGCGGCCCAGGTCCCTTTGGAGGTTAGTCTTGTCTTAGGCCGTCGAGTCGTCTCCGACCCACAGTGGACACATCTCTCCCAGGACGCCCCACCTGCATCTGCAGTCGTGCCCGTAGTGGATCCGCAGAGTTTTCTTGGTAAAAATACGAGTTTTTAATGGGGTTTTGGAGCCACCAAAATGCGGCCTGGTGCGCCCTCTGCCGTTTCCCCAAGGGAACGGCCCACGCAGCGCTCCGCTTGGGAGGGGGACGAAGGGATGCTTTGGTAGATGCCCTTATCCCTCCCGGGAGGAGGAAGGAGGAAGAGGACCCAAAAGAGTAGGATACTATAAAGAATCGGTATCCTCTTCTCGCTGTTTATTAATGTTGGTATCTGTTAAGCGCTTACTATGTGCAGAGCACTGTTCTAAGCGCTGGGGGAGATACAGGGTGATCAAGTTGTCCCACGAGGGGCTCACAGTCTTCATCCCCATTTTACAGATGAGGTCACTGAGGCACCGAGAAGTGAAGTGACTTGCCCACAGTCACACAGCTGCCAAGCGAGAAGCAGCGTGGCTCAGTGGCAAGAGCACGGGCTTTGGACTCCGAGGTCATGGGTTCGAATCCCTGCTCGGTCACATTTCAGCTGTGTGACTTTGGGCAAGTCACTTAGAGAAGCAGCGTGGCTCAGTGGAAAGAGCCCGGGCTTTGGAGTCAGAGGTCATGGGTTCGAATCCCAGCTCGGCCACTTGTCAGCTGCGTGACTTTGGGCAAGTCACTTAACTTCTCGGTGCCTCAGTTACCTCATCTGTAAAATGGGGATTAAGACTGTGACCCCCACGTGGGACAACCTGATTCCCCTGTGTCTACCCCAGCGCTTAGACCAGTACACGGCACAGAGTAAGCGCTTAACAAATACCAACATTATTATTATTATTAAGTGGCTGAGCCGGGATCCGAACCCATGACCTCTGACTCCCAAGCCCGGGCTCTTATTAAGTGCAATTACTGCTTCTTCGAGATGTGGAGAGGCCCACCTGTTTAGGAGAAAGTATGGTGGGGCAAAAGGGTGGGTTCCTCCCTCCCCCGGCCTCAGTTTCGACGCTATACATTGGTAGTGGTGGTCGGGGGTGGTGGGGCAAAGATGACAGGGTGAGCTAGAGAAATGGGGCTGAGCATCTCCAGGGGCTCGATTTGGCTTTGAATAGTGTGACAGGCTCTCTGTCTCCTCTGCCCTTAGAATAATAATAATAATAATAATATGGTATTTGTTAAGCACTTACTATGTGCCAGGCACTGTTCTAAGCTCTGGGGTGGTTACAAGTAAATCAAGCGATTATTCTTATTAATATCAGTCGGTCAATCAAAGGTATTCACTGATTGCTTACGGTGTGCAGAGCACTGCACTGAGCACGTGGGCGAGGGCAGTGCAACAGCACTGGTGGACAGGCTCCCTTCCCACAAGGAGCTTCTGTCTAGAGGGATTATTTTAATAACCACCACCACCACAACAGCAATAATGATAATAACACAACAGTGGTATCTATTAAGCACTTGCCATGTGCCAAGGACCGTGTTAAGTATTTATTGAGTGCTCGCTGAGCACAGAACACTGTACTGAACGCTTGGAAGAACAAAATAGAGTACGTAGACATAATCCCTGCCCTCGAGGAACTGTGGTCCTAGACTAGCATCCTTTCCCTCTGTTTCCTGGCCCTTCGACAGCCAGGCTACCGTGCTTAGTCTAGCAGCTTCCTGCACTTTAGCCCTACAGCACTTCTGTAGATATTTTTATCCTCTGTTGCTTTCCCTACCTTTCATTCACTCATTCGATCGTATTTATGGAGCACTTACTGTGTGCAGAGCACTGTACTGAGTGCTTGGAAAGTACCGTTCGGCAGCAGAAGGAGACGATCCCTACCCAACAACGGGCTCACAGTCTAGAAGGGGAAGACAGACAAAAAAAAAAAACAAAAAACAAGTAGACAGGCATTAATACCATCAATATAGATAAATAGAATCATAGATGTATACACATCATTAATAAAATAAATAGAATAATAAATATGTACAAATATACAAGTACTGTGGGGATTTAATGCCTTGTCTCTCCCTCTAGACTGTAGGGCAGGAAATGTGCCTACCTACACTAAGAAGCAGCCTGGCTTAGTGGAAACGGCACAGATTTGGGAGCCAGAGGATGTGGGTTCTAATTCCGCCTCCACCACCGGTCTGCTGTCTGACCTTGGACAAGTCACTTAACTTCTCTGTGCCTCAGTTACCTCACCTGTCAAATGGGGATTAAGACTCTGAGCCCCATGTGGGACAACCTCATTACGTCGTAACTACCCCAGTGTTTAGAACAGTGTCTGACACATAGTAAGCGCTTAACAAATGCCATTATTATTATTACTGTCTCCAGTGTCTACAGCAGTGTTCTTCACAGAGAAAGTGCTCAACAAATCCTATTGATTGACTCATTATTAACTCTACTGTACTCTCCCCAACGCTTGGAATGGTGCTCTGCACAGAGAAAGCGCTCAATACATACCACTGATTGACAGATGAGCCTCTGTCCCCCAAGAGATGTTCTTGATTTCCCCTCCCTGGATCCTGCCTCTTCTGGCTGCTGGAGGGTTGTAATATGAAGTGTTTCTCCCAACTGCATCCTGGCTGCCTGGGCGTCTCCATCAGCTCCTTCTTCGATCTCACATGCAGGCATGGGGTCCTTGATCACATGTAGCATGCACACACTGCTCATGTGTTTGTTCGACAGGTTATAATCATGGCATTTGCTAAGTGCTTACTATGTGCTAGGCACTGAGTTTATCTGAAGCTCCCATGTGCAGCTATCTACCTGGAGTCCTGGGCCGCTGGAGACCAGGGGGAGGGTCTGCTCATGGGCTTTCTGGAGCCCAGAAAGTAGTCTACACTGACAGGCTGTTAATAAATGTTTCGCGGGGGGAGGGAAGGAAGGAAATGACAACATATCTAAAGCATTAGAGAAACCAAAAATGGAGCTGAAAGGGGTGGAAACATAGGCCAAATTTGATGGGGGGGCTGTGGAAAGGGATGAGAGATTGAAGGAGGGAAATAAAGGAAAAAAATCACATTTCTAGAACAGCAGAAGCTCAGCTTCTCCCTGTTGTGGAGTCATCTCAGGGGCCCCTCTAGACTGCAAGCTCAATGAAGGCAAGGAGTGTGTCTGTTATTATATTGTACTCTCCCGAGAGCTTAGTAATAATAATAATGACGGCATTTAAGTGCTTACTATGTGCCAGGCACTATACTGAGCGCTGGGGTGGATACAAGCAAATCAAGTTGGTCACAGCCCCTGTCCTATGGGGGGCTCACAGACTCAATCCCCATTTTACAGGTGAGGTAACTGAGGCCCAGAGAAGTGAAGTGACTTGACCACGGTCACACAGCAGACAGGTGGCGGAACTGGGATTAGAACTCATCATCTTCTGACTCCCGGACCCGTGCTTTATCCACTCTGCCGTGCTCTGCACACAGTAAGCACTCAATAAATATGACTGACTGACCGACCAACTGGCTCAGAATTGTTTCCTAAGGTTTGCCTTCAATCCACCCTGCTGCAATACATGCAGGTTTTCCCTCACTCTGGTCTAGTGGATAAAGTTGCTACGAGACATGCATCCAGAAGGGAGAGTAAGGCAGAGAAATTGTTGGCGAGCAGGCAAGAAGAGGGGAGGGAGAGAGCGAAGGGTGAGAGCCTGCACACTGGGTGGCAATAAGGGAGGAAGGGGACACATTGATCAAATGGAAATGGACCGTAAATGTCTAAATTGTACCGCTTTTCTTTCCCTCTCTCTCTTTCTCTCCAGCCCTCCTCCCCTTCCCAGTTACTATCAAAGCCAAATTTATGAAAGGCTCCAGGCACTGGATACTCCTTGTATTTCAATGTAACTTTTTGCAATCTCAAGTGAACAGCTTGGCTGCTTCTGTCTGTCTGAGAATTTAAATTGTAAATGGAGCGGGGTGAGGGGGGTAGGGGGTGGAAGCAGCCGGCTCAGGTCTAGCAGAGCCACTTCTCGGAGAGCAGTCATTGCTTAGCAACTATGGGGGGGGGGGGGGGGAATTGGGGGCAACGTTACAAAATTCTGTTCCTGGAGCTCTCCTTGCCCTGGGCAGGCCCAACCAGAAGGGAGTGGGGAGGTCTCGGGATGGGCCAGAGGTCAGAGTCCTCAGGACAGGCTGGCACCCTGTGCGGAGCACTGTATTGTACTGTGGAGGGTACAGTCCAATGATATATACATTCCCTGCCCACAATGAGCTCACAGTCTAGAGGGGGAGGCAGACACTAATAGAAATAAATAAATTACAGATACAAACATAGGTGCTGTGGGGCTGGGAGGGGGGATGAATAAAAGGAGCAAGTCAGGGTGACACAGAAGGGCGTGGGAGAAGAGGAGAGGAGGGTTTAGTCAGGGAAGGCCTCTTGGAGGAGATGTACCTTCAATAAGGCTTTTAAGACCCCAAATGTCCACCCCCACTCAAATCTTTGCCCCTTGTGCGTGCTCATCCTCAGAATGAACAGTTGGCGGGGGCTGGAGGGAAATGGGCTTAGCTGTTCCTTTTTCCTGGCATTTCCTCCCACGGGCATTTATTTATGAGACTGTGCAACCCTGTTTCAGAGTTCATTCACTTGTGGGAAATAGCTTCCTCCTTTAGGGCTTCTCTGAATGTGTCAGAGGCTCCAGAGGGCTCAAGAGGAATTGCCTCACGATCTGAGGAGATCCAGAGTGGAGTGAGGGTGCCCAGTGATCCATCGCTGGACATTAGGATGGATGTCTGCGTCCCATCAGGGAAGCAGTGTGGCCTAATGGAAAGAGCACGGGTCTGGGAGACGGAGGACCTGGGTTCTAATCCCAGCTTGGGACCTTGGCCAAGTCACTTATCATCTTTGTGCCTCAGTTTCAATCGTAAGATGGGAATTCAAAACCTGCCCTCCCTTTTACTATGAGCCCCATGTGGAACAGGGACTGTGTCTGACCTGATTGATTTGTATCTACCCCAGAGCTTAGAAGAGTGTCAAGGATGGAAAGTCCCCCACCATTCTTCCACGCCCCTAATGGACGCCCCTCTTTACCACCGATGAAAACTCGGTGAGACTCCTTTCGGGGCCATTTCTGTCTCCCCCCTCAGCCATGCTGGGAATCTGATGTTACGTTCCCCATGTGTCCTGCTCTCCATTTGACCCTGACTCGTGTTTCGCGACCCCAGCCCCTCTCCGCTCAGTAAATACTTTATCATCTCTGTCCTCTTACACGAAACCCCCCAACCCAAAGAGGTCCACCACCCGAATTACCGAACGCCCATCTCAGAAACATGGCGGCCTCGCAGGTCTGCCTGGGAAACACATGTGGAAAACCAAGTTATTTCTTGGCAACAGCTCACCCCAAAAATAGCCCAGGGCCACCAGGTCAAGCCTAGAGGCAGGGGGCTGGACCTGTTGTACAGTCTCCTTCTAGACTATAAACCCGGCGTGGTCAGGGATTGTCTTTCTTTATGCTAAATTGTACTTTCCAAGCGCTTAGTACAGTGCTCTGCACACAGTAAGCGCTCACTAAAAACGATTGAATGAATGAATGAACGCTGACCTCCTGAGGACTTTCCCAACCTGGAGGGAATGTCAGAGTCCAGCATGTCCCCGCCGAACTGTCACCAACCCTGCCACTCAGGGGCAGGGTGGCCTCACCCATGCTGCCCAGCTGGGAAAGCCCAGCCAGGCAGAAGCCTCTATGCACAATCAGTCACCTCGGGGAAAGAAGAAGGAAAGCAGAAGCTTTGGGCCCGAAACTCTCCTGCCTGTCACTGGCCCGGCATGATGTATAGGCATAATAAGCCCCCTGTATTACCCAGTAAGTGCTGTCAGCAAATCACATGATTTCTTTTTTAATATTGCCCATATCTGGCCCTGGGAAAATGATGATGATGCTATCTCTACCAGCCAGACTAGAAACAGATCTCTGCCCTTCGGGGAGTCACCGAGCCTCTCTCCCTCCCTTGCTTCTTCTCTCTGCCAGGTTCAGGGGGTGGGCAGTGAAATGCCGGGCAGGGTGTTCCCTGCAACTCTCAACTTCGATCGTCTCTCTGGGTCCTGCTCACAGGTGTGAAATGTTAACGAAGGGTCTTCCCTCTCAGCCTTACCCTGACACCTCACTTCCAGGAAGTCTCAACTTCAGTAGACTCCTTAAGGGGCAGAACTTTATAATATTAATCACGATAAACAATAATAATCGTGGTGGGATTTGTTAACTGCTTACTATGAGCCAAGTACTGTGTTAAGCACTGGAGTAGATAAAGATCATTACATTGGATGTGGCCTCTGCCCCACATGGAGCTCACAGTCTAAGGGGGAGGGAACATGTCTACCAATTCTGGTATATTGTACTCTCCCAAGTCCTTAGTACAGTGCTCTGCACACAATAACCACTCAGTAAATACGACTGATTATGCCCCTACAGAGTGCAGGGTATCTCGAAGGGGAAGAGTTAGCCACTTTAATGCAAAAACCAAGAAAGGCTTCATAGAAAAGAGATACAGTCATATACCCACTCAGGCACTCTCTTTCTGAGGCATTCCTTCCAACTGTGGCATCCAGGGGAGGTGTCAGTGTCTCGTGATGGACAGGGTCAGCGTGGAGATGGATTTGCTCTTCCCTGGTTTGGCTAAATTAGGGGAAATGAGCAGCACGCAGGAAGCAGCATGGCCTAGTGGAAAGAGAACAGGTCTGGGAGTTCTGGATTCTAATCCAGCTCCACCACCTGCCTACTTTGTAATCTTGAGTAAATCACTTAATTTCTTTGCCTCAGTTTCCTCAACTGTAAAATGGGGGTTCAGTACCTGTTCTCCCTCCTACTTAGATTGTGTCCAACCTGATTAACTTACATTTACCCCCAGGGTTTAAAACAGCACTTGACACATAGTAAGCATTTAAGAAATCCCCAGTTACATGGGAGGAATGGGACTAGAGGTTAAGCAAGTCAGGGTGGGAATTGGAAATAACACCCAGAATTCCAGATTCTAGCCCTCTACGGGAAGCACCAAACTGCATTTCCCTTTTGCGAAGTAGAGAAATGAGCTGGCTGCAAAGTGGCGAATTAGAGAGCAAATTATTCCAGTTCACATCTCCTTCTGTTTGAGTTAATCTGCAAGTCTAAAGTCCAAACAGGTGCCAGAGTTATTCTTGCAACTGGTACCAAATCGCATGTGGTAAGTACAATTAGTGCATCGTTAATGTGCTTGGGAATGGGAAAATCTTCTTATTACCTGAAGGCAGCTACAGTACCCATCACACTTTACCTTAATGGGCCAAACCTGCTAACATGGCATTTACAAAACACAGCTCGCTTTCTGCCTTTGTACCCTGCAGGGTTTCCGCGTCTTTCTACAGTTGGAGGAGGAGAGATGGATTTATTGGTTGATTGATTGGGTATCAGATCAGAGAAGCGTTGGCCATGAGCGGCCCTCAGCAGAGCCCAATCTCCTTAATCAATTGATCAATCAATGGTATTTATTGAGCACTTACTATGATGCAGAGCACTGTACTAAGTGGCTGGAAAAGTACAAAATAACAGATTAGTAGACATGTGCTCTGCCCATACTAAGTTTACAGTCTAGAGGAATGTACTGACCCAGTACTTCGGCACGTTGAGGCTGGTTCCCTCACTGAAGAGTAAAACGTGCTTAAAAGCCACGATCCAATTCATTCTAACCACGTGGCTGAGAGATCATCATGATGGTCACTAATGTATATTTATTAAGCACCTGAACTTGATCCCAAATTGAACCACTTGCCCTGGCCCTGAACTGAGAAGCAGTGTGCCCCAGTGGAGAGAGCCTGGGCCTGGGAGTCAGAAGGACTAGGGTTCTAATCCTGGCTCTCTCACATGTCTGCTGTGAGACCTTGGGCAAGTCACTTCACTTCTCCGTGCCTCTGTTACTTCATCTGTAAAATGGGGAGGAAGTCTGTGAGCCTCGTGTGGGACAAGGACTGTGTCCAACCTGATTACCTGAATGTTCAAGCCCCAGATTTTGTGTTGGTCCTGCTTCTCTCTTAGATTGCACAAAATCCTCAAGGGCAGAGACCTTGTCTTATTGTTCTTTTGTAATTCCTCTCAAGTCTGAGTACAATGCTCTGCACAAAGTAAGTGCCCAGTAAAGCTGAGGATCACACTGTACTTGTCAGATGATAAAACATAAACAGATCCTAAGACCTAGTTTTAAAAAGATAAAAATTGTCTTCTTCAACCTTTCCCTTTGAAGTCCAGGTAAATTCCCCAGAGCCAAACCTATTCCCCTGGAGAGCAACCCTTTCCCCCTCCCTGCTAACACCTCCACTTTCTGAAAAGGTTTGACTTCTGACTCCAAGATGGCAGAATCAGACTGGAGGACATAGGAAGACTTCTGGATCCATTTTTTTTCCTTCTAATAAAGACTGTCGCCTAACTACCCAAATGATGGTAATTTAAGAAAGAGTCCCCTCCCCCTCCCCAAATGCTTCTGCCTCCTGAAGGTCCAGGAGGAAGGCTGAGTGGGGATGATGGGAAAGTGTCAGTCTGTCTCGGAAGGAGCGGTGCTCTCTGGGTGGGGCCTCAACACACCTCATCTCTTCTGCTTTCAAGTTCAAGGACCTTGGAACATTAATAATAATAATAATGTTGGTATTTGTTAAGCGCTTACTATGTGCCGAGCACTGTTCTAAGCGCTGGGGTAGACACAGGGGAATCAGGTTGTCCCACGTGGGGCTCACAGTCTTAATCCCCATTTTACAGATGAGGGAACTGAGGCACAGAGAAGTTAAGTGACTTGCCCACAGTCACACAGCTGACAAGTGGCAGAGCTGGGATTCGAACTCATGAGCCCTGACTCCAAAGCCCGTGCTCTTTCCACTGAGCCACGCTGCTTCTCCAACATTAGCACTGGTAGCACTGTTTGTGATGATCCTGTCACACCTCTGCCTCAGAGGGATGGGGAGAGAGGCTGGGGAACTAGATAGCAGTGATAGGGGGGTCTTAGAACTCTGAAATTCCAATCCAAGTAATAATCTAAATAGGAACAGAAACCACATCTTTCCCACACTGGGCTATATTTCCCTAAGTTCTCCCAGATCTCAAACTTGATTATAGATTCCCTTCATTTTCCAACTATAATTCCCAGGATCACCTCTACAACCCTTTGTATAGATGGGATTTAATTGGTGATCCACCATTTGTCTGATTCAGTGACTGTGAGTAATGATACATAGAAACCCCATGACTTCACAGTTTCCCGTTTGAATAATTTGTTTATCTCTAGTCTAATCCTACAGAAAGGGCCTGGGAATCAGAGGACCTGGGTTCTAATCCTAGTTCTGTCAAAAGCCTGCCTTGTGACCTTGGCAAGTCATTTAACTTCTCTGTACCTCAGTTTCCTCATCTGTAAATCAGTAATCTGTAGACTGTGAGCCCCAAGTGGAACAAGGAATGAGTCCTACCTAAATAACTTGTATCTGTCCCACTGCTTAGAACAGTTTGAGTTCAACACATAGTAAAGCCTTAACAAACATCATCATTATCATTATTACTGTAAAACAATTTGGATCAGTGAGCATTTCCTTCAGTAAAGTTAGAACTTCAGGATTCATTAAACTCCTCGGCAGTCTCACATTCATCCCTGAGGGCAGCTTTCCCCCAACAGATGTTAAATGACTCCACCGATTCCCAATGTGTTTCTTGTTTCTGCTGTATTTGAAGCCCTTTTAATTGTTGGCTTTGGTGACCACTCTAAGGTGCAATTCCTTTTGCCATCCCCCTCCCGCCACCACCCGCCCACTCTCCAATTTCCTGGCTGCCCCTGTCCTGCCACTATGGCTTTTTCCCTTCTCATCTGAGAAAACTTTCCATTCCTTAAAGGAAGAAAGGAAGATTTTTTTTTACCTCTGATGACCTTAAAAAGGTATTTGTTAAGTGCTTACTATATGCCAGACATTGTACTAAGCTCTGAGGTAGGTACAACCTGATCGGGTTGTGACACAGTCCATATCCCACATGGGGCTCACAGCCTTAATCCTCATTTTACAGATGAGGTAACTGAGGCAAACTTTTAACCCTCCAATTACCCATGCAGGATTTCTCTTTGGTCGCCATGTGTTCACTCCGTACCCCAATGAGAACACAATCAACCAGTGGTATTTATGGAGCACTCTCTGTTCCCAGAGCACTGTACTAAGCACTTGGGAGAGTACAACAGAGTTGGTAGCACTTTCCCTGTCCACAGTGGGTTTAGAGTAGAGAGGACTGTCATGGATGAGAGAGTGTCATCAGTGCCTGGCAATTGCCAGCATTCGAATCTCTTCCTTTGTGCAGATTTTCGATCCCAAAGTCTTGGGAGAATGATTCATCAACCCATCTCCTAAATGAGGATGGAATACTGGGCCATGGTTTCCCCCCCGACAACTGGGGAGAATGTTCTGTCTCCTCCCTTTGCTATGGGCAATGTGGACAAAGCAGCTTGAATTCCTAGAGGAAGGTGATTGGAAATTCAAGGCATCCACCCTTCATCACGTCACTGATCTTACAGTCAAAGCTTGGGCTGCGGTGGAACTAAGGCTTTTCCGGGTGAAAAGTTTCAGTCAATCGGAATGTCCGACCAAACTTTCTCACTGAGGAAAATCTCTTTACTAGGAAATAAGCCAAAGCCACACACTATCCATCAACCAAAAAAATAAAAAAAATTTACATTTGCGCTCATTGCTTCAGTTAAATTTATTAGAATGGAGGACATAATGATTTTTTTTAAAAAAAAGGAGCAGAGGAGGAAGCTTTTCAATAACGCATAGAGAAGATGTGAAAGCTTATTGGATTGTCACATTGGATACATTATCCCCCAGGGGCCCGCATAAAGAATTAGAGCAGCGAGATCTTATTTGACATTTGATGTTTCAATTTCCCGAGGAACATTACGCCTGCTGAATTTGAGGTTGGATGCGATACGCCGAACAGCTCCATCCACCCTCCCCTCCCACTCAAATTTTAAGAAAGGGATATGTTCAGATGGATTAGACCTTGTGGTTTTTCAAGTTTACCACCTCCCCTCCCCAAATTCTATTTGCATGAATCATTATCACATAATCAATCTGTACCCGTGGAACAGAGTTAGCAACTTTGTTTTAGGATCTCGGCATTCAGCCCGTAGTAAAACAGCGAATTTGGGAAGACTGGCAGCCGACGCTGTGGTTATTCCAGAGAACAATATGTAACCTATGTGGTTTGGTCCTCCAGGTCATCCCCTGCTCTCCTCTGGAGAGAAGCCGGGCAGCCAGGTATTCAGAGCAGCCCAGGGACAGCTTAGAGTGCTTCTCTTTTGATGACCTCTAGCATTTATTCATCCACCCGCACCACATCCCCAAGAGGTCAGACGTTGGCAGGAAATAGCACCATCACTATTTTCCCCAAAGAGGAAGCAAAGGGCTGGGGAAGGTTGTGGTTCACCTCTCCACACAATGAATCAGTAGTATTTATGGAACGTCTACTGCGTGCGCTCTACCAAGGTGCTGGAGCACTGCAGTAGATGTAAAGCTGTAAATAGATGAGAGGCAATGTGCTCTGGTGGAAAGAGCCCGGGCCTGGAAGTCAGAGGACCTGGGTTCTTATCCCGGCTCTACCACTTGACCCCCTGGGTGACCTTGGGCAAGTCACTTGTCTTTTCTGTGTCCCAGGTTCCTCATCTGCCAAATGGGGATTCAATACTGGCTTTCCTTTCTACTTAGAACATGATTCCTGGGTAGGGCAGGGACTGTATTCAAACCAATTGACTTGTATCTATGTTGTGCTTAATACAGTCCTTGGCACAAGGTAAGCACTTAAAAATGCTGTTATTGTTTTTATTATTTTTATTATTGGTACTAAAGGACACAGTCCCTGTCCTCAAGGAACTCTCAATCTGAGTGGGAGACAGTGGGAGATGGGGAACGAGGAGGCAGCTGGTAAAGGCAAGTGTTTGCAAAGATGAATCAATGAAAAAATGAATGACTAAAGATGGTGTGGATGAAGAATTAACTATACATAAGTGCCCAATGTGGCGATTGGGTTGATACTATCTGGTGAGGTGGAAGTTAATCAGATAAAGCTTCAGGGGGTGTTGAAATTGAGGAGCTTTTAGAGATGGAGAGAACTGGAGTTCGGGGGATTTGATGGGGAGGGCTGTTCCAGGAAGAGGGAATGGCGTGAGCAATGGGTTGAATGTGGGAGAGTCAAGAGTGAGGCATAGCAAGATAGCTTGGAAAAGGTGAAAATTCAAGCTCAGGGTTAGTGGAGGAAGAGAGCAGATATGACAGAAGCCGAGAGTCTGTAGAGCACTTTGCTTGATGTGAGGGAAATTGGGGTTTTGAAAACATGATGAGAGGTGTTTTAGGAAGCAGATCTAGGAAGCGATAGTATAACCTGGGGCTGGGAGAGGCTGGAAGCAGGGAAGTCAATGAGGAGGCTGATAAAGGGGTTTCCCAGCAGATTTCTTCCTACTATTCCCTTCCGTCCTTCAGACAATTGCCCTCCACCTCCTCACCGTCTTATCCAGACTCTATCAGCCACCTTCCTGTCCTGCCAACCCAGTAGCCACCCCTCCCTGGGTGGTCCTGCTTGTCTGTCTCTGGGAATTAGATGGGGAGGCCAGAGTTTTGGTTCCCTGTCTGGAGGCTCAACAGGTAGAGGGCTCGCAAAAGTAGAAATGAACTCCAGGGTGGGGACACAGAGCCACTGGCCAGTTTGGATGCCAGGGAGGAGGCCACTAGAAGAACCTCACTCCCAGGTAAGTAAACACCTAGCCCAAGGAGAAGTGCCTCGTTTCCATAGTGACCACCATGGCCTTCACCCTGCCTGTAGCCTGTGAGGAGTAGCCTGTGAGGAGTAATGTTGAAATGCAGGGCCTGACAGGAGAGAGGCAGGAGAATAAAACTGCCACTGCTCTGCCTTCTCATCCCCTTGGCAGGGTTCATTTTCACCAGGCTGGCTGACCCGGGCTTCCAGGGGCATTGCAGGGGGGAGGGATAGGACGGCAGCCTGTCCAGAGGGGAGGAAAGAGGAGGAAATCCTGATCTCTCCCCCTACCCTCTCCACACCGTCTCTGCTGGGTGTGAGAAATGTCAAAGCATGAGAAGCAGAGTGGCTTCGAAGAAAGAACATGGACCTAGGATCAGAGGGTCTGATCCCGGCTCTGCCACTTGTCTGTGTGTGCCTCACTTACCTCTTCTGTACAGTGGGGATTAAGACTGTGAGCCCTGTGTGGGAGAGGGTCTGGGTCCATCCCGATTATCTTGTATCTACCCCAGCGCTTACTACAGTGCCTGGCAAAGAGAAAGCACTTAACAGATACCATCAAAAAAGGGAAAAAAATCAGGAGGCTTACTCTGATTGCTGCAGGTCTGTGAACCTACCAGGGCTCTCTGCTTTATTCTACCTTCCACTGCTAGGAGAGACGCCGGTATTTGGGAAGAGAGATTTTTGTGAAATGGTCTCATCTCAGGATATATAAGGAGATCAAATTAAGCCTGGGTCTGGGTAACCTGAAGGCTCCCTCTTCCCCCACGGCCAAACTTTGCCCCCTTCTTCCCTTCCCAGAATGCTCTGGTTTCTGGACTTGCTCTCCACTCCTGGAAGCCCTGGGGGATATGGGGAGCTACAGCTCACCCCTCTGCCTATGGGGTCACCCCCTAAGGGGACATGAGTCTGGGGCAGCTTCCCCCTCTGTCCAATGGATCCTGGGACAGCTAAAGAGGAAAAATTAGTTCCCCAAGCATGGAGCAAAGTCATTCATGCTCAGAAACTTTCCTGAGAACTTGGAAGTTCTCAGGTCCTGTCAGACACTTGGTACAAATAAGATGAGGAGCCCAGCCCATAAAACAGGCATGGTTATCGTGGGTTCTTCCTACAGCTGGGCACCTGTAGGGTAATAATCCCCTTTTCCCCCTTGGAGTTAGCACCTAAGACCTCAAGCACCCAGGAAGCTACATTATAATCTTTCTCCCCAAGTGGAAGAGGGAAGAAGGGCTGGGATTCAGGCTCATTGCATTCTTGCCAGGGGAGCAGGGCCTGTTTTACTTCATGCTTCAGGCCCAGAGAGGGGAAGCAAGCTGTTTAAAGTTGCACAGCAAATAAGTGCCAGAACCAGAATGGGGACTCGGTTTCCCCACCTCCCGGACTCACGCCCTCTCTCTTAAACCACAGGACTCTCTGTCAGCTAGTTAGCAATCAGGAAGCACTTTAAAATTAAAAGGATGCTACAGCCCTCGACAGCAATCAAATCAGAGGCCAGGGAGATGCCAATGGCGTGAAAGGAAATGTGGATGTAACCCTTCTGAGACAATCGGGTCCGGGGCAGAGAGTGGAATCTCAGGAAATGGAGGAGTGTAAATTGGAATATGGAAAAAATCAGGCCGTGTTTTTCTCATTTGGAAAAGATGGCTTCCCATTAACTCATTTGCGAGCAATCGATGGCATTTTGTCACTCAGCAATGTGTTTTAGAGGAAGGCAGATAGTTGCGGATGTGCGCGGTTGGAACTACGGCTGTCCTCCAATTTAATAGTAATTGTGGTATTTGTTAAGCACTTAAACTGGGTACCACTGTGGTATATACATGACAATTAGGTCAAATACAATCTTTGTCCCTCATGGGGCTCATGGTCTATGCTTAAGATAGAAAACAGAGAAGCAGCTTGGCCTAGTGGATAGAGCACTGGCCTGGGAGTCAGAAGGACCAGGGTCCTAATCCCGGCTCCACCACTTGTCTGCTGTGTGAGGTTGGGCAAGTCACTTCACTTCTCTGTGCCTCAGTTACCTCATCTGTAAGATGAGGATTAAGACTGTGAGCCCCACATGGAACAGGGACTGTGTTCAACCTGATTATCTAGTGGCTACCCCTGCACTTAGAACTGCGCTTGACATGCAGTAAACGCTTAACAAATACCATTAGGAAAAAAGTATTGAATCTCCATTTTCAGATGAGGAAATGAAGTAAAATGACTTGCCCAAGGTCACACAGCAGGCAAGTGGTGGGGTCAGGATTAGAACCCAGGCCCTCTGGCTCCAAGGCTCGTGCATTTTCCACTAGGTCATGCTGCTTCTCCTGTTTTTTCACGTTTTTCCATCTTTCCGAAGGAGGGGCTAACAGAACTTCTGAAGGTTTCTGAAAATGCTGTCCTGTATAGGCAATCTCCCTGCCATCTTTTACACATGCATTACCCCCATCTCTTCTCTCCCAGAAGAGTGGCAGGAGGGTCGTAATCTCTGAACATTGTTTGGCATTCGGGGAAGGTCTGGTGCTGAGGGCTGGATATTCTGGGATTAGGTAGGGAGGAAAGTCAAGAATGAGCTCTTATCTATCATGGTTTCTGATTGTGCTTAATTGTTAGTCCCCTAAACTGTAAGCTCCTCAAAGGCTGGGATCGTATCTACCAATTCTATTTTCTTGCACTCTCCCAAACACTTAGTACAGTATTCTACACCCAGTAAGCATTCTATAAATTCTATTGAAAGAATGATGGATAGTTTTCTTGCTTCTTCCCCATGGCTCCATCCTCTCCACTTTTCTTGCCAACTTCCTGGTGCTTGCTTAGAACTGAGCTTCGAATGTTGTAAACTCTTAGTAAACGTCATATTTGATTGAGTCTCCACCCACTCAATATCACTATTTAAACATGGTTAGGGTATTTTCTGGACTGGGAAAGGATCTGCCATCCAGTGGGTTTTATGAGCATGCTCACCTGCCAGCCCTGAGGGTATGGTTGGTTACTATTCACCCTTCGGGGCTGGAGGAAACCGGGGCTGAGAAAAGTGACCCGATTTTCCCAAAGTCACATCCAGAGAGCCGGGGTGAGACCTGAGGCTTGAGGGCATGGCCCCAGCCTCTGCAGCCTGCTTAGACCCCCTTTCTTATGGCCCAGAAAATATCTGTTCATGCAATTCTTTACCATTTTCAGATCTGTCACAGCTCTCCAGACCCTGAGGTTTCTGTCAGGCAGAAGGGAAGAAGAAGGGCCAGGCCAGATTCAAGGAACCATCCCACCCAGAGGCCAGAGTTTGAGAGCTGGGTAGGCTGTGAGAGGCATTCCCGGCCCAGTGGAGACAGCCACGCCCAGCCTGAAGAAATAATAATGATAGCTTTGGTATTTGTTAAGTGCTTAATCTGGTCCAGTTGCTGAAGTAGATGATTATATGAGCAGATTGGACACAATCGAAGTAGGAGCGAGTAGGATTTAATCCCCATTTTATTGATTAGGAAACTGAGGCCCAGAGAAGTTTAAGGAACACTGCAGGCAGGTGGTGGAGCCAGGATTAAAGCCACAGAGGTCCTCTGCCTTCCAGGCCCGTGCTCCTTCCATTAGACCACGCTGCTTTCCTAAAGACTAGTCAGCCTCAAAGAACACCACTCCCCCGTGGGGCAATAAGGTATCTTCGCCTTGTCTTCCCCTTCCAAGGAAGATAGGGAGTAGGCCCGGAAGAGAGGATCATTTATGGCAGAGGAAGGCAGAGAAAATGCATTCATCCGAATGTACAGTGGCCAAGAATAAACTGATAGGTGAACAAGAGTGAGGACGGGGAGACCGGTTGGAAGCTATGAGCTTCCCATGGGGAATGTTCTGGGAGAGGTTCTCTCTGCCGGGAGGAATTGATTTCCCAATCCCAGCATGTTGAACCTGGGGGTGCCCTTCATAGACCCCGTCCAGCTAAACGAACCTGCCATGTGAATTCCCATTCTCCTAGAGACACAGGAGCGGAGTGGCAGTTTCTCGTGATGGAATTAATGTGGTTCTAAAGGTAATTTGAAAACGCCAAGAGTGGCAAATTATCACATGGAAATGCAAATTGTCCCTTATCTGGGCTGTTCCACAGATGCTATGATTCATCACCGGCTGCTCAGCTGTACTTCCAAGTAAGATCTCAATAAGAGGGGGTAAGGAAGGCAGGGCAGAGAGGCACTCTGCCTGGAGAGATTTATAGCTCCTTTTATCCAGATGCAGAACACCCGGTGCTGGGAGGGAATATTAAACCTATAAAATTCCAATCTCTCATATTCAGTCCTGATCTGAGGATGACCAAAAAGGTACTCACTCCTGTCCTCTGTGTCCACAAACTCTCCTTGTATATTCAGAAACAACTCTTCACCACCTTATATACCGCCGCTCCACACTTGCCCACAGACATTCTATATATAATGACCCTCTTTTCCAAACGTCGAAATGCTTATGAATTCAGACAAGCCGCATCCCCCTTTTTTATGGTATTTGTTAAGTGCTGCTATGTGCCAGGCACTTTAGTAGGCGCTGAGGTAGATACAGTGCAATCAGGTCGGACATAGTCCATGAGCCCACATGGGGCTCACAGTTCTTATAATCCCCATTTTACAGATGAGGTAACTGAGGCACAGAGAAGTGAAGTGACTTGCTCAAGGTCATACAGCAGACAAGTGGCGGAGCCTGCATTAGAACTCGGGTCCTCTAATTCCCAGTCCTGTGCTCTTTCCACTAAAGCCATGCTTCTTGCCTCTCTATTTTCCATTCCTGAGTGACAATGACAGAGCCTCCAATCAGGTTTGACTGACAGCCCCTAAAGGCACTGAAGGACTGAAGGCATGTGTGAAGGAATTGATTAGATTGCTAGTGGTTTATGCATCACCACTCACACTTTCTTATCCCTGCCAGTCACATTCCGCTGCGATGATGCGTAGCAAACAGATAGCACTTAGGGAAGTCCCCGGCTCACTTAACCAACTTCCCTGCACCTTGACTTCTCCAATCTGTAAAATGGGGTTAATCGTCCCTGCCTGTCTGGAAGGCTATAAGGACAAATGATCTTTAAAAATGGCTTAAAAGAGCACTGAGCAATCTGGAGCAAAGGAGGTACAGAAATTCCAGACCAAACCCTTTTTCCGACATCGCAAGCAGAGACAAACAGTGTACACAGAGCCACTACACATGAGGATTTTTCACAAGCTCCCAGATGCCAAGGGGAATAGAGGCTCTGATTTCCCAATCTGCCCTCAACGCTCCTTTGTGTTGTCTTGTGGAGAAGGAGCAGTGGGGCGGGGGGCGGGGACAGAGCACACATTTACTCAACAGTTGCTATTTTGGTATCCAGAGGAGTCTGCCTTGTTGATTGCAGAGAGATCGTTATCCCTCTCCAGGCCCAGACGAAGGTCGCTGCATTCACCTTCAAACCCACTGTTTAACCAGAGGTGGTCCGACCCTCCGGGCTAAACCCGGAGCAACAGATCTCGGATCTGGGGTGGGGGTTGGGGGAGAGAGGGATGGAGAAGAAGGCTCCCAGGGGAAGGGAGGGATGGGACATTGAGGCGGGATGCCATTGGAGTGTCACTCTCAATGGCACACTATAATAAATGTCTGGGAGGAAATCATGCAAGCGGCCCTTTTTAATAATAATACCCCTATCTGCATCTGATCTTGACAGAGAGACAATAGGCTAACATGGAGGGAAAAGGTTAGAGATAGGAAGCAATAAATCACCCTGTTTTGATCTCCCGCATGGCGGCACTTGCCTATAATTAGGACTCTGACTGGCCAGAGGGGCCGGGTTAGGCTCCCTGCCCCTCCTCCCCTGTGCCAACCAGAGTTCGCTTTTGAAGTGGCATGTTGGGCTGGAGCGGCACAGACCTCCTCTGATTGATCACGGCCGGGCGGGGAGGGACGAGAAGGTGGTACTCACAGGGGCGCCCATCCCAAAAGGCCTTGTCCGCCATACCTTACCTCCCTGATTTCCTACCGCAATCCAGCCCACACACTTGGGTAGACCACTCACCCACCTCCTGCCTCTGGTCGGGAATGCCTTCCCTCTTCATATCCAGGAAACGATCACTCTCCCCACCTTCAAAGCCTTATTGAAGGCACATCTCCTCCAAGAGGCCTTCCCCAACTAGGTCTTCGTTTCATCTTCTCCCACTCCCTTCTGTGTTGTCCTTGCACTTGAATTTGCTCCCTTTATTCACCTCTCCCACAGCCTTACAGTACTCTGCACATAACCATAATTTATTTATCTTAATGTCTCCCTCCCCCTCTAGACAGGTAGCTTGCTGTGGATACGAACTTCGTGTCCTCCAACTCTGCTATATCGTATTCTCCGACGAGTTTAGTTCAGTGCTCTGTATACAGTAAGTGCTCAAGAAATACAATTGATTGACTGATTGACAGGTGAACAAGTGGGCCCCTTTCTCTCTGTACCTCCTAGGGCTTGGCTTCTCCCGGGGAACCCAGGTAAACTCTGGTCTCCCAGCCTCCACCAAGGGGGCTCCTGACCCAAGAGTCTGCTAACCAGTCAGTTGATAATATTTATTGAGCACTTACTAAGTACTGTACTAAGCACCTGGGAGAGTGCGACAGAAGTGATAAACACATTCCCTGCCTTCAAGGATCTTACATTAGCAGTCACCTCAGGATCATTCTTCCCCATCCTCATCATATCTCTCGACTCTTGTCCTCTTGCTTTGTTGTGTGTGGGTTCTTCTCACCAATGTGTCACTGAGGATGGGTCCCTCTGAGTCATGTCCACCTCAGTGACACTCCCAGGGGTGGCACATATTATCACAAGGAACTGGAAAACTCATTGTAGGCAGGATTGGATCCCTCTAGCCAGAATTTAGGCATTTGTCCGATAGCTATTGAGGAAAGCCGTCCTTTTGGCCCATTTCTACAAGGGGTGCGGATCAGCAGCAGCTCTGGTCTTTCCATAACCCACTAACTAGTGATGCTCTCAATGGAGTCTAACCCCCATCCCCACAGCACTTATACATGTTTCTTCAAATTATATATTATAAATTGCTTACTTATTCATATGTATGCCTGTCACCCCCTCACTCCCATCCTCCTTTGAGACATTCATTTTCAAATTTTACTCAGATTTCTCTCAAGGAACCCACCCTGTTTTTGGTGCAGTGATCCATCTTTAACAACTCCCATTCTAAGTCCATCAGAATGTCAATTTGGCCCTTACCTTTTGTTGAATCCTAAATCCATGTAATCCCTCTCCTGGCTTCTGCATGTTAAATAAAGCTGCGACACCTCTCCCTCCTTTCGCTGCTACCTCAGCAGGGCCATCTGCCAAAGCAAAGTGATCGGGGTGCTCACCAGGGGAAGCGTTGAGGAGATAAGAATTAAGCAGGCTGTTGGGGAAAGGGAGAGCATGTAAATAAGCAGCATGAAAGCAGCAAGGCTTAGTGGATAGAACATGGGTCTGGGAGTCAGAAAGTCCTGGGTTCTAATTCCAGCTCCCACACGTGCCTGCTGTGTGACCTTGGGCAAGTCACTTAACTTTTCTGAGCCTCAGTTACCTCATCTGTAAAATGGGGATTAAGACTGTGAGCCCCATATAGGACAGGGACTGTGTCCAACCTGTTATCTTCTATCTGTCCCACATTTTGAAGAGTGTTTGACACATAGTAAGTGTATAAGACCATCATTATTATTATTATTGTTATAGCTATTATTATTATTATTATTACTACTAAGATCCATCTCAGCCTTGCACACTCACACACACGCAAAGCTCCGAACTAAACATTTGGGAGAGTATTATACAACAGAGTTGGTAGACACATTCCTTGCCCACAAGTAACTTACAGTCTGAGGGGAAGACTTTGGAAAACTTTACCCATATATCTGACTCTCTTTGGACTCTTTAACAAGCCACTTTACCTTCCAGGCCCTTGATTTCTCCATCTGTGAAATGGGGGTGGTACCCCTGCCATTTTGGAATGAGCCAAAACCTGGGCTGGAGTCAGGATTTCTATTTTCATTCCTGCCCCCATACCCTCTGGCTACCAATGGGATTCAAGACACATCTTTTTGGACTCTTTGCTTCAGTTTCCTCATTTTCTGGAGAATGCAGGAAGCCTCTTGGGAGCTCTTCTTCCTCTTTACACTAAGCTCTTTGTCTAGACTGTAAGTTCTTTGCGGGCAGGGGAATGTGTCTACCAAATCTGTTATACTCCCAGGATCTGAGTACAGTCTGCCTCTGTACACAGGAGGCTCTTAGTAAATACCATTGATTGACTGATTCACCATTTTTTCCTCAGGTGCAGATTTAGGGTAGTGGAGGAGGTCAATGTGAAAAACAGGTTCTGAAGCAGAGGGAGGCAATTTTCTCAAAGTTACAGAGCAAGTCGGTTAGTGACAGAACTAGAATTAGAATCCCAGAGTACTGACTCCCAAATCAGCACTTTCCCCACTAATGAGCCTCATGCCCTCATGAACCTCTTTCTTCCCCACCCCCTGTCCCCCCATACTCCCTCTATGGAATAGTCATTCTGTTTGGATAATCTCCCATTCAGCATGTCGCCATGTCTTGCCCCACGCTGTCCAGCAGCTCCATCCTCTTCTTCTGGTTTCTCAGAGGAGGAAATGGAGTGCAGAGGGAGGCCACTCGGAGCTAGACCCAGGGCCTCAGATCTTTGAGCTCCTCAGCCTCTACCTTCTTCCCAAGGGTCCTCCGACTCCCCCTGCTCGTCCATTCCCAGATCCACACTGTGGCTCGTAGGGGTCACATCAGCAGGAGCTAGGCTGGAGAGAGTGTTCATGCAAGGTGGCTGACCGACAGCTGCTGGACGATGCAGAGGCCAAGGCAGTCCATGGTAAACAGGAAGTGACCCCGCCAGAAGGAGTACAGAGAATTTGAAGCTGGGCAGCAGAGGAGAGGAAAAATAGGATTCTCGAGTCCCCTTCCCCGAGCCGACGGAGGCAAGGCGATTTCCCTGTGAGACCTGATCTAAAGTTGTGGTTTGGATCCCTTCCCACCGCATCAACAGAGCTAATACGAAAGTAGGTTAAGAGGACCCGAAAGCCACTTGTACTCCAGAGTTCTAGTTGCAGCTCTGCCATGGCCTGTGTAGCCTTTACTTAACATCTCTGGGCCTCAGATTCCTCATCTGTAAAATGGGGATTCAATACCCACCTCTCTCCCTCTTAGACTGAGAGCTCCATGCAGGGAACAGGGACTGGGTATGATCTACTTATATCATATCTACCCCAGAGCTTAGATAAAGCTTGGAACTTAACATAAGCACTTAACAAATATCATTATTATTATTTTTAGGGCACCCAACCAATCAGTGCAGAGCCAGGGACAAAAATCTCTCAGGCTAATCCCAGCCCTGGGCTTGATTCCCCAAGCCGAGGGAACCAAAATGTCTCCCGAGGAGGGCTATTCCCTCTCCGGGTTCCTCCCCGCCTCCAGACACCTTTGTCCGTGGGTGGGAGTAAGCTGTCCTTGACCCCCTATCCCCGGAGGTCCGTCTGTCTCTGGCGGCTCCCCGGTCGATGCTGCTTGTCCAAGGCTAGACACGGAGGGCACCGTGCCAGTCCTTCTCTGCTTTCCCTCTCCATCAATGAATAATGGATACCACCTAAGTGGTGGGAACGTGCCAATGCCCCGCTAGCAAATATTCCCTCTGGAGTCCAGATCAATAACACTTAGCCGCTTCTTACAGCACAGGAGGCGGTCAGAGAGAGGGCCTGGCCCCTCCCCTTCATCCCTGGACCACCCTGCTCCTCTAATGCCAACCCACTCGCTGTACCTCGATCTTGTCTAACTCGCCAACTGACCTCACGCTCACAGTCTACCTCTAGCCCTCCCCTCTTCATATCTGACAGACAATCACTCTCCCCCACCTTCTAAGCCTTACTGAAGGCACATCTCCTCCAAGAGTCCTTCCCCACCTAGGCTCTCATATCCTTTTCTCCCTTCTGTGTCACCCTTGAACTTGGATTTACTCCCTTTATTCACCCCTCCCTCAGCCCCCAGCACTCATGTACATATCTATAAATTTTTTATTTATATTAATGTCTGTCACCCCCTCTAGACTGTAAGCTCATTGTGGAAAGGGAACATGTCTCTCAAATCTCCCAAATGCTTAATACAGTGCTCTGCACACAATAAGCACTCAATAAATATGACTGATTGATTGATTCCCAAGGGCGTTGTAATAATAATAATGAAAAATAATAATGTTGGCATTTGTTAAATGCCTACTATGTGCAAAACACTGTTCTAAGCGCTGGGGTAGATACAGGGTAATCATGTTGTCCCACGTGAGGCTCACCATCTTAATCCCCATTTTACAGATGAGGTAACTGAGGCACAGAGAAGTGAAGTGACTTGCCCACAGTCACACAGCTTACAAGTGGCAGAGCTGGGATTCGAGCCCATGACCTCTAACTCCCAAGCCCGGGCTCTTTTCACTGAGCCACGCTGCTTCTCTGGGGAGGGAGGGATGGAGGAAAGGAGGAAGAGAAAGAGGAAGAGAAGTGAGAGGAGGAGGAAGGAGTCAGGCAGTTCTGACTTCTCTTTGTCCCAGAGCACCTGGGCCCTGTTCAGATTGGACTTGTTTTGATATCTGTCTCCCCCCTTCTAGACTGTTAACCCGGTGTAGGCAGGGATTGTCTATATTGCTAAAATGTACTTTCCAAGCACTTAGTACAGTGCTCTGCACCCAGTAAGCACTCAATAAATACAGTTGAATGAATGAATGAATGAATGAATGAATGAATGAATGAATTGGACTGATGACTTTCCAAAGGGGCATAATGGATGGGAGCAGAGACCACCAGAACTGCTGGATAGGAGAAATAATAGAATATAAGGATAAGCGGATAAGGGTTGTGGGACTGGGGTGTGTATCAAGGTGCTTAAGGTGTTGTCTGTAGCTGGTAATGCCCGGTGGGCACCATGCCCAGCAGGGTAGCCACCGAAGACCCATTCCCAACCCCCTGGCAAGGCTGACCTTGCAATCAGGTGACATCCTGGCTCTCCCTTCAAGGTGATTTAATATCTTCTTCCTTCTGTAAACTGCAAGCCCCTTGTGGGAAGGGATCCTGTCTACAAACTCGATTGTATCAAACTTTCCCAAGCATACAGGGCTGTGCACACGGTAAGTGCTCAATAAATACCAATGCTTGATTGGGTGATATGTCACCCAAGAGCAGAGTCAATTGTATAGCCAAATATTTCCACTGATGACTCAATTTTGTAAATACCTTTCAGTCCGTCTCTCCCAAGAGAGTGTAATGGAATGTGTCTATTCTATTCTATAATATTGCATTCTATTATACTTTCCCAAGCACTCAGTACAGTGCTTTGCCTCCAAGTAACAATAAATACTGTTACTACTGCTCCTGCTACTCATGTACTTCACATCACTTTTGCCTTCCCATTTACTTTCCTCAGCCTTGGAAGGAGGGCAAGAAACAAGGATAATTCCACCAAGCTTAGAGATGGAGAAACTGAGGCACAGTGAGGAAAGTAACTCGTCTAAGGTTTGCGTCAGGTGGGAGCTGCTTGGGATGATCTGGATCAGAGATCTGGGAGATGCCTGTGGGGTTCACTTATCTGATCCAGCCCCCTTCCTACAGATGGTTGAAAACCTAAACAATCCTGGATAATTAGTTGTCTATGGAAATTTTAAAGGTTTCTAGGGAGGATTTAGGATTGAAAACCATTCAAGCAGCTCCAGAGCCCTTTGATATCATCAGCAATATGTGGGGAAGGGAGGTAGGTACCCCTCTTTCTGTTGGACTGGAGAAAGACAGAATTGGAATCCAGCATTCCTGACTGAGGCCAAGTGTGTGGGGGAGTGAAGGGGAGAGGCAGGTTAAGTGACTTGCCCAAAGTCACACATTTGGCCAATGACTCAAACCCAAGTCAGTCAATAAATCATATTTACTGAGTGCTTATTGTTTGCAGAGCACTGCACAAACCACTTGGGAGAGTACAATATAACAGACACATTTCCTGCCCACAAATAACTTACAGTTTACAGTCTTCATTCATTCATTTCATTCATTCAATCATATTTATTGAGCGCTGACTGTGTGCAGCGCACTGTACTAAGCGCTTGGAAAGTATAATTCAGCAACAAATGGAGACAATCCCTGCCCACAACGGGCTCACAGTCTAGAAGGGGGGAGACAGACAACAAAACAAGTAAACAAGCATCAATAGAATCAATATAAATAAATAGAATTATAGATATATGCACATCATTAGTAAAATAAATAGAGTCATAAATATGTACACAGATACACACACGCGTGCTGTGGGGCAGGGAGGGGCGTGGAGCAGAGGGAGCGAGTGGGGGTGATGGGGAGGGAAGCCCCCTCTAGACTGTGAGTTCATTGTGTTCAGGAATGTGTCTGTTGTTATACTGTACTCTGCCAAGAGCTTAATAGAGTGTTTGCACACAGAAGATGCACAATGAATACAACTGAATGAATGAATGCATATACCACACTGTGAGAGTGATCAGCGGCCCCTCTATGACCATTGTTTCCTTCTTTGGGGTGGCAATTATAGGACTTGCCCAAGCTGCCATGCGATAAATCAAATTTCAGTAAGCAAAAGGGCATCATTAACCCGGACGATGACCCACTGAGGTGAACTCTGGGGAAAACTACTTCCTTCTTCCTGTGATTTCCCAAATCATTTACCTGTTCCTCTGGTGCTCTCTGCTGCCTTGCTGCTGCAGTGCAGCATCACGGTGAGCACTGGGGGAGGAGCAGGAAAAGGACTGAATATCTGACAGCTTCCCTCTAAAGGATTCGGGGTTTACCTTTCTGAAACATACGGGATATTGGCAGAAAACCATTACTATCCACAACAAAAGCGTCGGAGCTCATGCTCTGCCTGTTTCCTTTTCTGGGCTGATTTCTGGGGTGGCACAGATCCCCTGACAAGCCTTTAGCTCGCCACAGGAAGCCAGGAATGAGTGACCTCTCTGATTCTGGCCGGTGGACACTGAACAGGGAGTGCTGTCAGCTCAGGCTCCAGTGCTGATGTTTGCTTTCTTTCAGATTTCATTCTCCTTCTGGTTTTTGGTTTGGTTTGGGTTTTTTTATGGTATATGTTAAATGGCTGCTATGTCCCAGGCACTGTACTAAGCACTGGGGATATAAGATAATCACGTTGGACATAGTTCAATTCCCACATGGGTCTCAGAGTCTTAATCCCTATCTTACAGATGAATGACTGAGGCCCAGAGAAATTATGTGACTTGCCCAAGGACAAAAAGCAGACAAGTGGAGGAGTTGGGATTAGAACCCAGGTCTTGGTTTCACCTAGGCCTGTGCTCTATCCTCTAGGCCAGTCGCTTCTGGTTGAGCAAGCCCAGGCTTCTGGCTTAAACTCTATCCCACTCAGTGGTATTTACTGAGCGCTTACTATGTGCAGGGCAGTGTACAGAGCACTTGGGAGAGTACAATACAACTGAATCAGCAGACACGTTCCTGCCTATAACGAGCCCCTTAGAAGATCTCAAAGCACTTCAGGAGCGTCATCTGATGCCAAAGAGTGCCTTTAGTCGAGTGGAAGGCTCATGGCTTCATTCTACCCCTGAGAAAATTGGGCAGATGTTTTATCCTCTCTCAACTCAATTTTCTTATCTGTAAAATGGGTCTAAAACAGCTTGTGAGCTCCATGTGGCAAAGGAGATGTGCTCTTTTAGTGAAAGATGATAATACCTACCTTCCATTTGCCTCTCTGGATCACCAAGTGATGCCATGTGTGTAGAACTTTAATTCCTAGATAAGAAGAAATACTACCCTATCCATGTTTTAGACAGAAATGACAGAAATGTTTTAGACAGAGAGTGGGTAGCGGCCTGGGGATGAAGTTGTCTGGGTTCTGGGAAACAATGTGGCCTAGATGAAAGAGCATGGACCTGGGGATCAGAGGACTTGGGTTCTAATCCTAGCTCTGCCACCTGCCTGCTGGATGATCTTGGGCAAGTCACATCACCTCTCTGTGCCCCAGTTTCCTCATCTTTAAAATGGGGATTAAATCCTATTCCATCAATTTGGACTGTGAGCCCTGTGTAGGACAGGGACTGTATTAACCTTTAATATCTTGAATCTACTCCAGTACTTAGTACAGTGGTTGGCACATAGTAAGCACTTAACAAATACCATTAATTTTTATTATTATCATTATTACTATTATAATATGAGTTGGCAAGCAATAGAAGAACTCACCCAGAGACTTAGGCCTCTTACCTCCTGCTTTCTCCAAAAGAACAGAGTCAACTGCTCAGGGTTTCCTGACTCCAATTCTAAGTCTCTGAAGCCTATTCTGGGCCTCAGTTCCCCCTCTGTAAAATAGACCTCACCTCCCTCCCAGTGTTGAAGCAGCATGGCTCAGTGGAAAGAGCACGGGCTTGGGAGTCAGAGGTCATGAGTTCGAATCCCGGCTCTTCCACTTGGCAGCTGTGTGACTGTGGGCAAGTCACTTAACTTCTCTGTGCCTCAGTTACCTCATCTGTAAAATAGGGATTAAGACTGTGACCCTCATGTGGGACCACCCGATTACCCTGTATCTACCCCAGCGCTTAGAACAGTGCTCTGCCCATAGTAAGCGCTTAACAAATACTAACATTATTATTGTGTTGCTGAACCCAGAAAGCATTTGGTGGAATGGCAATGTCAAAGAGGAAGAAATTCAAGAACACACTTAGCACCGAAATTGGTAAAACGAACCACATGAAACGATTCTTCGTGCCCTGAAGCTTGGGATATTGAGCGACACCTTAAAGTCCAGGGAATCAGTTATGCTGGGTATGAAGGAAAGAGAATGAGGCATTTTAGGATTCCGAGTGCCCTAGGGCTGCAGTGTGTTGGGGGTGGAGGGAGAAAGCACCACTTGATTCCCTCATGACATTCCTCATCGTATGTCAGCTGCTTCACCTCCATCAGTGACTTTCTCTTTTCCAGAGAGGCAGAAAGGGCAAGGAAAGGAGAGAGAAAGAGATGGGGGGGGGGGGGAGAGAAATAGAGACAGAGGATATGGAGGAGAGAGAAGAGAAGAAAGAGAGAGAGGAGAAAGACGAAAGAGAGAGAGAGAGAAATTCCCACAGCCCTCAAACAAGGAGCTGTGGTTTTGATTTCGTCTTACAAAACCAATCGGTTTAGCCTGTCTTAAGGACTTGTCATGGAGCTTTAAAACCTGACAAAGGACTAAAATATTTAGCATAAATTGTTTGCCAAGGATGAATTCCCAAATCCATCTCTTAAGTATAGAATTTGCCTGGGCTGCTATTAAAAAATATATCCCCAAAGCACCAACAACTCGTCCAGCTTGGGATGTTTAAATTTTCTAGGTGTTTTATGGTAGTGAATTAGTTATGCATCCATTGTGTCAGCGGCAGGTCTAGCCAATGACAGCCCTGGGAATGCTGAATTCTCACATGCTATAGCCCCTCGATCACCTTCCTTCTTTCCCGGCATAACGGATTCACCAGGCTTTAATGGGTTGGTCAATATCCTGGGCTCGGGGGTGCAGAGACTCACCGGGTGTCACGTTATTTAGCCGGGTTCTTGGCTGACCGTGCGGGGGAGAATTAAGCCTATGGTAAGGAGTGGAAAAAGGAAGCTTGGGAGTCAGGAGACCCAGGCTCCCTCCCTGGCACCTCTGCTGCCTGGCTGTGGGTCCCTGCATCAGCCAGCCCCACTCTGGGCCTCCGGTGGCCCCCGCTCCACCTCCCAGGATACTGTGAGAGAAAACAGGACAGAGTCTGCAAAGCGCTTTGTGCCTCCCAGAGACAGGAGTCAGGACAAAACTGCTAAACATTCTTGAAGTTTAAGAACTCCCTCGGCTCAGAAAAAACAGACGGGCCTGACAGGCCTTGGGTGTCTGCTGGAGGGAGGTGGGGTGGGAGTCCTGATTGTTACTTTCTATTCTCTCAAGCGCTTAGTATTGGCTCAGTGGAAAGAGCACGGGCTTTGGAGTCAGGGCTCATGAGTTCGAATCCCAGCTCTGCCACTTGTCGGCTGTGTGACTGTGGGCAAGTCACTTAACTTCTCTGTGCCTCAGTTCCCTCGTCTGTAAAATGGGGATTAAGACTGTGAGCCCCACGTGGGACAACCTGATTCCCCTGTGTCTACCCTAGCGCTTAGAACAGTGCTCGGCACATAGTAAGCGCTTAACAAATACCAACATTATTATTATTATTACTCTGCACACAATAAGCACTCAGTAAATACGACTGAAGGAATGAAAGAGTGACCTCGGGGAGGACTAAAAATTAAATCCGGAGTCAGCTTGTGCATCACGGTAGCAGCAACCAGATCCTCAAATCCCCCACCAGAAGAGGCTATGGGCAAATTAGTTGTAAGTATTTTCATGATTAAGAGACTCAATTAATACCCTAAGGGTGCCAGCTTGGGGTGGGGGTGGGGCTGTTAGCTGGCTGTCCCTCTCCAGGCCCTCAGCAAAAACAGCTTCCTCCCAATCACCCGACGAGGAATCGGTGGAGAGAGAGCACAGTAGAGCAAACTAATTACAACCATCTCTTAACTCCCCTCCAGGGAAGCAGAGCCCAAATTCAACAAAGGTGTGGCGGGGGCTGGGGGCTGAGGGCCAGGGGGTGAGAAAAGGCAGGATATAAATAAATGAAAACGGTGCCGGGAGAGGCAAGCAGAACTGCCCGGGGAAATTATTGATAAATAAATGAATAGGTGGCTGAGAGGATTCTGGGAAATGGCACTCCAGAGGCCATTAAGGGCAAAGCCCTAGTTGAAAAGGCTATGGAAGTGCAGAGCTATTGGGCGGGGGGAGCAGGGAAGGTTCTGACTGGAGTAAGCAGGTCCCTCCTTCCTGAGGTTTCAGGGCTTTATGGAGAAATTCAAGCCTGAAGAGGAAACGGTGGGAAAGCGACAAGAGCTCTCTCTCCTCTGGGCAGGCGCAGGGTGGATTTCACCTCACCCTTCCCTGCACTGACCCAGCTCCCAAGGCCCAGGCTGCAGCTGGCATGACAGCAGCTGCCCAATCCTTCCATGCTGGCACTGGGACCCCATTTCTTCTCTTACTGATTTTCTTCTGCCCTTACTGTGGTGATGTGGGAGCGTTTCCCAAGCAGATCATAGGAGGGCTGGCAAATGAGAGGCCAAAAAGGGAGCACCATCTGACAGGGATGAACCCCTGACAGGGATTTTATCACCATCCTCTCTGTCTCCCAAGCCTACGGCAGTCGTAGTAGTCATAATAGTATTTCTTAAGCGCTTACCCAGTGCAGAGCACTGAACTAAGCACTGGGAAAGAATATGAAGTTGGGAGCTAGGCATGGTACCTGGGGCTCACAGTCTAAGAACATAAGTAGGGGAGAGGGAACAAGAGACAGGTATATCAGGAGTGATGAACAGCAACAATGGAAAGGGCCTTGGCATGATCCTTGACTCCTTACTCTCTTTCGACCTCCATATTCAATTTGTTGCCAGATCCTGTCATTTTTTTCTCCACATTTCCAGATTCCTCTCCTTCTTTTCCATTCAAACTGCCATTACGTTGGTCCAGGTACTTGCCGTATCCTGCCTTGACTACTGCATTAGCCTCTCTCCACTCCAGGTCCCATTTCGCTCTGCTGCCCAGATCATTTTTCAGATCATTTTTCTAAGAGGTCATTCCACCCACATCTCCTCACTCCGATGGTGGTCCATTCCTCTCCACTTATCCATTCTCTGCTCCCATTTCACTTCAGGTCATACTCTGTGTCTGTCTCAAGCTACCCTCTCCTCACTGCATCTTGTTCTCATCTCTCCTGTCACTGACTTCTTGTTCAAGCCCGCCCCCAAGTTTGGAACACCCCTCTCCTTTCATATTCAAAAGACTAGGCCTCTACCTATCTTCAAACTCTTCTGAAATCGTATTTTACCCTCCTGCAGGCCTTCCCTGATTAGTTTTGAATCTCCTCGTGTTATATTCCCCTACTTATAACCGCCACTTCATTTCTTCCATGTCAGTTAAGCCCATAAGTAATCACAACTTCTCCCAATAACATTGATGTACACATCTTATTTACCTATAATTTATTTTAGTTTCGCCTAAGCTAGAACGTAAGTACCATGAGGGCAGGGATCATGTATACCTTTTCTATAGTATTCTCTCAAGCACTTAGTAGAGTGCCCTATACCAAGTGCTCTGTGCTTAATGCTAGAAATCAGCCTGGATGAACCAAAATGCAAGCACTTAGTACAGTGTTCTGCACACAGTAAGTGCTCAGTAAACACGACTGACTGACTGACTGACACCCTGGACATCTGGTGAGGGCAGAATCCCCATACAAGAGAAGGGCATTTCCATTACTGTGATGATTTAATAATTATGCAAGCACTCATATCTCAATTATCTCAATGCAAGCACAATTATCTCAAGCACTTAGTAGAGTGCCCTATACCAAGTGCTCTGTGCTTAATGCTAGAAATCAGCCTGGATGAACCAAAATGCAAGCACTTAGTACAGTGTTCTGCACACAGTAAGTGCTCAGTAAACACGACTGACTGACTGACTGACACCCTGGACATCTGGTGAGGGCAGAATCCCCATACAAGAGAAGGGCATTTCCATTACTGTGATGATTTAATAATTATGGTACTTATCAAGCATGTACTACGTGCTAAGACCTGTGCTCACACTGGGATAGAATAAAATCAGACACAGTCCTTGTCCCCCAAGAGGCACATGATCTAAAAGATAGGGAAAGTGTGTATCTCATCCCCATTTTACAGATGAGGAAACTGAAGCACAAAGGGATGAAGTGACTGGCCTTAAGGTCACTGCCTCTCTAAAAAATGTCTGATATATAAATATTTACCAAGGGCCAACCTGAGGTGTTTTGGGTTTTGTTATGGTACTTGTTAAGTGCTTACTATGTGCCAGATACTGTACTAAGGACTAGGGGGGATACAAACTAATAAAGTTGGACCCAGCCAACAGGGATCTGGGCAGAGGAGTGAGGAAAAGCTCATGAAAGTTACCACAGAGCACTTGGTGAAAGCCCAGAGGAGCAGGGAAATGTTTGGGATATGGGCTGGGAAACCCAGGAGAAGTGGTCTTTAGCCTAACCCCATCATCGACAGGGCATGTGACACACACCCCCCCCGCTCTTATTAATATGAGGTGAGGGACCAGGGAGCAGGAGTACCTCTCTTTGCCACCCCGACTGCACTCACCTTAGGTGTTGGCCAGATAAATAGTAATGATCAACTGTGGAATTTAAGCGGGAGAACAGATATTGAATCCCTATTTGACAGATGAGGAAAGTGAAGAACAGAGAAGTTAAGTGACTTGCCCAAGGTTACCCAGCAGGCACGTGGTAGATCCAGGAGCAGAACCCACGTTCTTTGACTCCTCGGCCCATCCTGAGGCACAGAGTGGTCACACAGCAGTCCAAGGTCAGAGCTGAGCCTCGAGCCCAGGTTTCATAGTAGACCATGCTGCTTAGTAGACATTCAAGGGAGTGCATCCCCTTGAGGCTTCCAGCAAACCAAATTTTGTCTGAGGCTTGGCCCTCACAGCAAAGGATGTGAAGAAGCCCATTACCAATCATTCCCATGACCAAATCAGATGGCTTGCCTTGGCAAGATGAAATCATCTATTTGGCATTGCCATGGCACACAAACTCACCTATCCAAGGCTGCCTTGGCATATGAAATCACTTGGTGCTGCCTTGGCACAAGATATCTTCTACCCAGAACTGCCTGGGCACACGAAATCGCCTACCCAGGTCTGCCTTGGCTCACGAAATCACCTACCCGGTGCTGTCTTGGCACACAAAATCTTCTACCCAGAGCTGGCTTGGCACATGGAATCATTTACCCAGCACTGCCTCAGCACATGAAATGATCTACCCGATGCTGCGTTGGCACACAAAATCATCTCTCCGGCTCTACTCCTAACAAACACACTCAACATCCCCTATAGCGGCTCCACAGAGGCCCGGGACCTTAGTTAAACACAGAGGTAAACAGAGTCAATATGCGTAAAGCAGCCTATTAATGGTGGCTTAGGTTGGGTTTCATTTTTAAAATACAAATATTTTCCCACCTCCTCAGCTTTCCCTAGGGATCCCCGATGCCATAAAGCCAAACTCCGGAATTGCATTAAGGATGACCTTTCTATCGGGTTTCTTATCTTTACATTTAAGTAATCTTCTGTGGTCATCCTTTATTTAAGGGGATCTGGGAGAGAAAAGGGAATCTTTCCAGGGGGTTTACTATCATTACTGGAGATAAGGGCAAGGCAGTAGGGATAAGATCGGGATCCAGGACCACTGGGTAATAATAATAATTAGTATTTGTGGTATTTGTTAAGTGCTTACTACGTGACAAGGACTGTACTGAGCACTGGGGTGAATCCAAGTTAATCAGGTCCCTCATGGGCTCACAGTCTAAGTAGTAGGGAGAACAGGTACTGAATCTAATAATAATACTTTATAATTATGGTACTTAAGTCGTTACTAGTTGCCACGCGTTGTTCTGAGCTCTATTCTAAGGTACAAGTTAATCAGGTAGGAAACAGTCCCTGTCCCACATGGGGCTCATACTCTTAATCCCCATTTTACAGATGAGGAATGAAGTGACTTGCCCAAGGTCACACAGCAGACACGTGGCTCAGCCCAAATTAGAACCTAAGTCCTTTGACTCCCAGGCCCGTGCTCTTTCCAATGGGCCACACTGCTTCCCCTGCAGGTAGTTCACTTACTATTCCTAACTTTTTCCCTCTACATCCCTATCTTTCCCTCTAAAGACTCTTTCTGGACCATTTGTCCGGGAATTTATCCAAACCCCTCTGAACTTCCAGATCTTATTATCTCAGTCTATCTTTTCACTAGTGAATTCTTAGGCTTCAGTGTCCAAATCCCACCCCATCCTATCCCATTTACATATGTTGGGAGAATGGGGTGGAACTGGGGACAGGGATGATGCTAAGTATGGGGTAGTGTATTTTTGAGTCCAATGCTTTTTCAAAAATTTTCTGCTCTGAAATTTCCTTTTCCAGTTGGGGGATGGACAAGCAGGTCCAGCTCACCTTGCCTTTTCACCTGTGTAATGGGATCACGATATCTGCCTGAGATGAGTCCAGCTGCTCCCCAAGTGACCCTGAGTAGGGCCAGAAGACGCTGCCCAAGAAGGACTGGTTAAGACTGGTAGAGAGAATTTATAGAGTAGGGAAGGTGCTTTAGGAAGGAAAGGAGGAAGGGATAGGATGGAGAGGGGACTGAGAGAAGAAACAGGTCACCGGGGTTGTTTTATAGCACTCCCAGGTGAGAGGCAGAAAGGGGAGGAAAATTAAGGAACGACCAATGAAAAGGAGAAACCGTGGGCTCTGGGAAGGACTGATTTATAGGATGGAATCTTGGACACCAGACTTGAATTGTCAGATCCACCAAAGAGCAGCTAAATGGCTAAATTGCTATGCCTCAGTTTTCCCATCAGTAAAATGGGAAGAATCTCCCCAACCCTCTCTCCCTCACAGATATGAATACAATGAAACTTGTACTCTTTCTTGTGCTCTTTCTGGATCAGTGTTAAATAAATTCCATATATTATGATGGTTCCTAACGAGCATTTCCTCTGCCTGTGAGGGCACAGAAGTACTTTCCAATCATGCAACTCAATACTGATGCTGCAGAAAACTTGAAAGATCCTCAGATTTAAGTACTAAGTGTTATTTCCTATCGCTCTCAATCTTTTCTCCTTGAATTTTATTTAAAAAAAAACCAACAACTTTGCTCAGTCTCTTTCTGATTTTCATTAACCTGTTCTCTTTGCCCTAGAAACCCTACCCTGACATTACAAACAAGCAAAGAGTCAAGCATTAATTAAAACTAAATTGGGTTTTTTTCTAAAAAAAAAAAAGCCGTGAGACATCTGCATATGATGTTGTTTTATTATTACAATTAGGCAAATTAGGTCCTAAAGCAAACGCAAAATCATTTCAGGAGGATTTACACCCAGCATTAAGACAAACACAATAAAAAGAGCCCACGGCAGGTCTTCTCCAGAATTGCAAATCCGTTTAGGAGGTTTATTGGAAAAGGAACGGCAGGGACAGTGAGGCGGCAGGATTATTGCCACATATTTATTGAGCTCACCAACCTCTCCACTACCTGTGCGTTGGGGGAATGGGGTGGAACTGGGGGCAGGGATGGAGCTAAGAAGGGGTTGTGCATTGTTGAATCCAATGCTTTCCATGATTTTCTCTGCTCTGGAATCCCCCTTTTCTCACCAGGGGATGTCAGGTCCATCACTCAAAGAGTACAAGGAGATCAAGGAAGCAGGTTCCTGGCCATCTTGCTCTTTATATTTAAGATGTAAGCCAGAAAGACCACTATGCATGTGCAGGGTAGGATGCAAGCAGACTACTGAGCATGTGCAAGACATGAACTAAGAAATAAAAAGATTTAATTTTTTTTGCTGCCTCTGTCACACCTCTCCTCAACCCAGATTCCTTCGCTACCTCTGCAGATTCTGAAGTCTTCCCTCTTTAGGGAAGAGTGGCCAAGTGGAAAGGGCATGGGCCAGGGAGTAAGAAGCCCTGGGTTCTAATCCCGGCTCCACCATTTGTCTGCTCTGTGACCTTGGGCAAGTCACTTAACTTCTCTTTGCCTCAGTTGCCTCATATGCAAAATGAGAATTCAATAACTGTTCTCCCTCCTACTTAGACTGTGAGTCCCATGTGGGACCTGATTAGCTTGTATCTCCTCCATTATTGAGCATAGTGATCGGCACATAGTAAGTGCTTAACAAATACTACTATTATTATTATTATGTCAGTAGTAGAGGCCTGAAGTTGGTATCAATCTATCAGAGCATAGTATTGCGCAGGCAACTCCATTCAGAGTGCTGGACTGTGCTTAATGCTTGAGAAGGAAGAGACCGGGGCCCTACCCACAAGAGGCTTGCCATATAATGAGGAAGGAGAAGGCCTTTAGGGGAGTCCGGCATATGTGGTGGAAGCATTCCCTCTGTTCTCAGAGTCAGCCAACTCCACATCCATCTGCAAAATCGTTCAATGGATGTCGAACATCTCGGACTCATTCCTCACAGACTCCGCTGAGTCGCTTGAAGAATCAATCGGTCAATCAATCAATGGTACTTATTGAGCACTTATTGGGTACAGAACATGGCAATAATAATAATGAAAATAACTGTGGCATTTGCTAAGTGTTTACTATATGCCAAGCACTGTCCCAAGAACTGTGGTAGGTTCCCTCATAATCAAGTTCCACATTGGCCTCACTATCCAAACAGAAGGGAGAACAGGTATTGAATCTCCATTTGGAGGAACTGAAGCATAGAGAAGTGAAGTGACTTGCCCAAGGTCACACAGCAGGTAAGCGACTGAGCCGGAATTAGAATCCACTTCCTCTGACTCCCAGGCCCATGCTCTTTCCACTAGACCGTGCTGCTTCTCTGTACTATGCACTTGGGAGAATACAGCAGATTTGATATACAAAATCCTCGCCCTCAAGTAGTTTACGATCCATTTAGGGACTCTGATCCAAGAAGGCAAACTAACCCAGTGAATCAAAGTCCCCATAGTATTCCCATATTATATCCTAGACAGGGACAACAGGCACTTTTACATATGACCTTTTTCCAAAACATAAGAAAGTCACTTTCTTCTTTCTTCCTTCTGGATAGGGATTATTTTGCAAGGGATGGAGATAAATTGTTCACTCAATTTGGATGTGATCCATCTATTAGTCCTGTTGAAATGCCCTGTTATGCATGTTAATCTCTTGGCTTTCTTATTCCTGTAAATGTTGTGGTGAACAGGGTCCAGATGTCCCAACTTTTCTTGGGTGTACAATACAGAACTACAGGAAGACCCAGGCCCCTCTTCCACCCACTCTCTCCATCCTCTCCCCCAGAGTTTCCAACTTTTCCCTCGGTTGGCACCTTGTTGCTCTGAATCCCCTGGGGATTGTGACCCACCTACCCTGACTCTGGGACTGATGGCCTTAGTACAGTGTTGTGCACACACTAAGCCCTCAGTAAGTACAATCAATTGATTGATTGATGCAAGATACAGAGCTTGGACACAGTCCCTGTCCTACATGGGAATCACAGTCTAAAGTGAAGGGAGAACAGTTATTGAATTCCCATTTTCAAGCCAGGAAACTGAAGCCCAGAGAAATGACTCTAGACTGTAAACTAGTTGTGGGCAGGGAATGTGTCTACCGACTCTGTTGTATTGTACTCTTCCAAGCACTTAGTACAGCGATTTGCACAAAGTAAGAACTAAATATGATTGATTGATGATGATGATGATAATGACACACTTCCTGAGCTCTAATAATAAGCCAGGGGCTTCACAAGGCAAAGCAAAAGCAATTAAGAGGAGAAGGAAATATCTGGTGTTTCATATAGTTTCTTTCACACAGAAAGCCCTCAGTAAACTCCATTGATTGATTGATTCTGAAGACATTACCATGGGTAGTATGACCACCAAGCTATCCAATCATTAATTGGACTTACAAAGCCCAGTTCTTCCAGAGAATTGAGCTCAGAGCTGTCCAGCCAGGGCAGAGCCCTGTGGAACATGGTTTCCCTATCTATTAGCGAGGACCAGAACCACAAGACAGGCCAGGATGGTGCTCTCCTTTACCCCTTCATATTGCCACAAGGCATTCTAGGGTCCAGGTGGACCACAGGGCCTCAGCCTTCGGCCTGGGAGCAGTGATGTCCCTGAAGATGAGGGGCCCAAAGGAGGTTTTTGGTTTGTTAGGGAAATTGGCTTCAAGACAAACTTAGACCCAGCCCACCCAGCCAGAGCTCTCAGTACTAGCTGTGTAATGGGGCTGTGGCAGCTCTTTCTCCCCCCAGGGAAGAGAGAGAAGTTGTGTGTACGTGTATATAGGGGATGAACACACACTCTGTGAGGGGATGGGGTGCTCCTCACTGTCAATTTTTCCACAAGACAAGAAGTGGGCATTAGAGAGAGGCAGGTGCCCCATTCCCCGGGAGATGCTTATCTCCTCCCGCACCTCTGCCAGAAAATTGCTGTATTAAACGCGGAAGAAAAGAAAGGCTTCTAACCACCAACCTCCCTAGAACGTGCCTTGGCAGGCTCTCTCACAATATGTTCTAAATTAATGGCTTTGGAGAGATAATGGTTTGTAAAGCGGGAGTTTGTATGCGACTCAGGAAAAATGATCTGCTCCTTATTATTATTATTTTACCGCCCGATAATGAGCAAACAAGGTTGAATACACACACGCAAGCACACATACACACAAACACACACAGAGTCAGAAATGGACCTCGCTTCCCTGGTCCATGACCCGTTCATCTAGCATTTTCTCTTTGTTTTGGCTTTTGTCTGTTGCTCCTCTTCTTGTCTTTTCCCCCCTTAGTCCCCCTCAGTGCTTTCCTCTCCTTGTTTGTTTCCATTTACTGTGCCCTTCTGCTTGGGTTTCTCTTGCTGCTGCTTGCTTCTGTTTCCTCCATGTTCTCGTTCACCTTCATCCTTGGCCTTTCTGTCTGGGGCAGGAGCCTGACAGAGGAGAGGCACAAGGAAGGAGAGAGACTCTTCAGGCCCAAAGGAACTTTAAAGGAATCCATCACACTGCCTCCAAGCAGGACTACACTTAAATCACCTCAGACCAATGACTGTTGAGAGTAAATATAGTTTAAAGCGAAGTACCGAAAATCTGATCTCTGATGTATTTTAAGAGTGAATCCAAACGTCCAAAAAACCTGTAAACTGCCTCAGCCTAGGGGAAAAATGCATTGGATTATCAATCAATCAATTGTATTCATTGAGTGCTTATTGTGGGCAGATTTGGCATTAAGGCTAGGGTTAGGGTTGCATTTCAGAGATTGTTTTGGGACTGGAGTTAAGGGTTGGAAGTAGAGTTAGAGTTTAAGGACAATGTTGGAATTAGGTTAGGGCTACAGTTTAGGGTACAGTTGGAATGGGTTTAGGGTCACAGGTTGGACCTGGAGAGACAAGTTAGGATCAGGTTGGAGTTGACTGAGCTTTACAGTTCAGGGAAAAGTTAGGGTTTACTGATTATGGTACAGGTGAAGGTTAGGGTTTACAGTTTAGGGTGTGAGTTGGTTTTTAAATTACAGCTGGGCACCATCTTCCTCTCTCTCAGCAATGTTGCCTCTACTTTTCACCCATGGACAGGACTTAAGTAGAACATGACTGCTCCCCTCCCCGCAACCCACAACAAGGGGATGGATACTTTTGCAATCCCTTCCTTCAAATTAGGTACTGGCTTTTCCAACTTCTCAGCCCTGATCTCGCCCCTCTGACACCTCACTTGGATTTTCTCCCTTTATTCACCTCTCCTTCAGTCCCACAGCACTTATGTACAAATCTGCAATTTATTTATTTATATTAATGTTTGTCTCCCCCTCTGGACTATAAGCTCACTGTGAGCAGGGACCGTGTCTACCAACTCTGTTATTCTGTACTTTCCCAGGCACTTAGTACAATTCTCTGCACACAGTTACCACTCAGTAAATCCTACTGATTGATTGATTGATTCTCTATTGCTACCTAGAGATCTCCTAGCCAAAGTTGAAACCTTACCAATGCTAGCCAGAGTCCACAGGTTCCAAGGGTCAGGGGTAGGTGGAGCTCAGGTAGAGTCCCCTACCCTGGGACCCTGTTCAATTTCAACACCAGGAGATTTGCTCCTCTTGACTTCCAGAAAATTAAAATGTCCTTTATATTTATAACGGGAGGAATAATCCGCCTTAGGTTTTAAAGCCGGGCCCAAGCAGAGTGGGTTCTGCTGTCTTGTCAGATCCTAATCTGACATGCTGATAATGAAGAGAGAGAGAGAGAAGGAAATCAGAGGGGGAAGCTGGGCCAGTCTGTGTCATCGAAGGATTTGCACGGAAAAGGGGCTTTAAAATAAAATTAAATATTAGGAGGTGGAAAATCAAATGCTGAAAGGCTGGCCTGAAAGCGATATGGGAGTTGTTTTAAAGAGCGAGAATGAGAGAAAATGACAGTAGACTGGCTTAGGCGGAAAAGAATAGACAGAGAATAATAATGCCGGCGTGCGTACATCTGAAATCAGATTAGAGCTACCCCTGGGGAACTAACTCCCGGGTGAGGGAGCTTGCTGTTGTTCCGACGGGCTTCCCATTAGAGATCCTGGCCTGCTGGGTGGGGGGAGGCGGGAGAGCTGGGGCTTGGGTGTTGGAACTGCCTTCGCTGGACCATCCCCAGGGACAGATGCTGATGTTGAGGACTTTTCCTTCATTCAATTGTATTTATTGAGCGCTTACTGTGTGCAGAGCACTGTACTAGGCGCTTGGAAAGTACAATTCGGTAACAAATAGAGAAAATCCCTACCCAACAATGGGCTCACACCCCATTTTCCGGCTGGGACAACTGAGGCCCCCATTTGTTCTCCAAAAGTCTGTGTTGATGTTGAGAGAGAAGGCGTTGATTGTGATGATCACTGTCCAGTGTGAGATGGTGGGGGTGGGGGCTTTGGGAATGGGGAGGGTCCATAAGGGTACGCATTTCTCTCCTAAACTGGTCCCCTTCTGCTTTAGGCTGCTCCAACCTGGGAAGGCATCATTCCACTCCATTCTTCTCCTGAGGGTCCAGAACTGCACCTTTAGAAGAAGGTTTGCAGAGAGGGTTCAGGAGGGAGGGGACTTTATCTGGGCCCCAACTGCCCATTGGGTGACCTAGGGGGAGGCACATAATTTCTCTTTGCCTCAGTTACTTCAATTGTAAAATGGGGATTCAACACCAGTTTTCCCTCCATAGACTTAGACTTTGAGCCCCATGCGGGCTAAGGACTAGGTCCAGACGGGTTAGATTGAAGCTACCCCAGTACGTAGCACTTAGGTCCTGTCCATTGGTGAACAGAAGAAGGAACGTCACTGAGAGACAGCAAGATCATGCCTAACTGTAATTTAAAAACCAAATCATACCCTAAACTGTAACATATCCCACCATGATTACTAACTGGCTTTTCCCTGCCGTGAAACTGCATCAGGTGGACATAAGGCCCACCAGGATCAGTCTAGGGTGGGACACCAAAGGAATTACAAGGCCAGGGGAGAAATGGTGGGCAGAAAAAGAACACTCACCAAAGCCTCCAAAGACTCGAGAAAGGCCTTTCATAGAGGCATTGTGAGCCCAAATCAGCTTAGATACTAGTCCCCTCCCCACTCCCACATCATTGACTTTCATTACCACAGTCTCTTTCCCAGCCTGCCCTTCCCCACCTCCAGCTTCAAGAGATTCAACCATTCTTCTATCTCCCCGCAGCCTCCGCACCTTCCTCTCAAGGAAGTTATCATTAGACGCTTCGCGAATGACGCCCAACTTCAATTAGGCCCTGCTGGCAAATTAGTCACGCAGGGTGGCATTTTCCAATCAGGGCGCATTAGCATCCTCCTTAATTATACAATTGTAGCGCTAACTTGTGTTTGGGAGCAAACACGATCGTCTTTCTCAGAATCCCAAGCATCCACGCGGCCCAGCCGAGAGCCTGATGGTTGGGTGGGGTTGGGGGGTAAGGGGATGAAGCCGCTCCATCTCCACTCTAGCTGGGGTTTTCATTGAGCAGTCTGATTGAGTTTGGCTTTGGAGAGCGGCTGGGTATCTGCACCATCTATCAAGGAGGGAGGGCCAATGCAGACAGAATCCCGGGGAGTGTGGAGGGATGGGAGAGAACAGCTAAGTTGAGGAGGGGAGTTTGGGGCAAGAACAGTGGCGAGGGGATAGCAGAGCTGGGTTCAGAGAGGCAATATGGCCTAGTGGAAAGGGCATGGTCCTGGGAGGCAGGCAACCGGGGTTCTGATCCCCTCCCTGCCACGTGTCTGCTGGGTGACCTTGGGCCTCAGTTTCCTCATCTGTAAATATTTTATTTTGTTAATGAAATGTACATCGCCTTGATTCTATTTATTTGCTATTGTTTTAATGAGATGTTCATCCCCTTGATTCTATTTATTGCTAATGTTCTTGTCTGCCCGTCTCCCCCGATTAGACTGTAAGCCCGTCAAAGGGCAGGGACTGTCTCTATCTGTTACCGATCTGTACATTCCAAGCGCTTAGTACAGTGCTCTGCACATAGTAAGCACTCAATAAATACTATTGAATGAATTAAAATGAGGACAAGACATGTGGTCTTCCTCCCCTTTAGTCCGTGAGCCCCATGAGGGACAGAGATTGTCCGATCTGCTTATCGACCAATCAACCAATCAGCGGTATTTATTGAGTGAGCAGAGCACTGTCCTAAGCACTTCAGAGAGGACAATACAACAGAGTCAGGAGACATATTCTGGCCCATAGTGTGCTTACAATGTTTATACCGCATCTATCCCAGTGCTTGGCACATAGCAAGTGCTTAATAAGTACTGTGATTATTATTATTGGCTTCTGGTTCTGGTTTCTCTGCTTATTTGCTGTGTGACCTCAGGTGGGGCGCTTGTCCTACCTGGGTTGTAGCTTCCTCATTCTAAAAACCTCCTAGCAGCCCCCCTGCCAGGCAGGTCCCTGGGCTGACTGCAAGATGACGTCAGAGCCTTGCTCAGCTCTCCTAGAACCGAGGGGCACCTTGGCTTCTGCTTCCTCCTTTGTAAGGCTCTGGTTCCAGGAAGGATTCCAGTGGCTATCCCAGGTCTGTTACAACCTCAAAATTATGTGTCCAGCAGCTTCATGGATGTTGGAGGGAAGGGGGGAGTTGAAGGTCAGTGACAGGGAAATTTAGGGATATACCCTGTTTCTTTCAGTTCCCCCCAAACAGATCAGAAGTCCCAGGATGTTCTGTGAGCGGGCTGACATGAGTCCCTGCTTTCCCGGAATGCCTCATCCTGGCTTTTTTTAAAAAATGCTGCAATTCGTCTCTGCAGATTGACTTGCAGGTTCAATATTTAGACACGTTCATAACCGCCTGTGTTGAAAAACCCCATCTGAGGGAGTGACAAGCAGGGAGGGGCAGGAGCGCTGTCTCATCCCTACAGGGTCCCTGCTTGGAGTCAGGATCGGCTACACTGCAATCCACTAGGCTGTAAGCTTCTTGTGGGCTGGGATCGTGTCTACTAACTCTATTGCGTTCCACTCTCCCGAGCACTTACTATAGTGCACTGCACACAGTAAGTACTCAATAAATACTCTTGATCAAGCCCTTAGTAAAGTGCCCTGCACACGATAAATCAATCATCAGTCTTAGTTACTGAGCATTTATTGTATACAGAGCACTGTACTAAGTGCTCAATAAATAATTTTAATAATTGTAGTATTTCTTAAGTGCTTACTTTGTGCCAAGCACAGGGGTAGATACAGTATGTGCAGATTGGCTGGCAGCGGCCATGGCAGGAGCCATCGGTACCCTGCCAGCTGGGCCGGGGATTAGCCTAAGTGGACCCTGTCGAGCTCAGAGGAGTCGTTGCCACTGCCCTGAACTTGGGTTCAGCCCCTCCCTAGCTGAAACCAGCAGCCACAGTGCCCTCTCACCCAAAACTGGTGGTGCCTTGCCCAAGGGTTAAGCCAGTGCCCGTCGCCCTGGGCCCAAACTGAGCAGCAGATGCAGGGTGCCCAGGGAGATTCCAGGAGGAGATCGTGACAGAGAGAAATGAAGACAGGAGGAAGAGAACGAGGGCCTACAATGAGGAGAGTTGGCCGCAGGAGGGGTGGAGAAAGAGGTGGCGGGGCACTAATTCTTCTGCTTTGCCCCCTTTTGGACTTGTGCAGGGTTTGGGGAAGAAACCATTTCCCAGCTCATAAAAATGGGGTGACTGAGCTGGGCTCCAAGGATTTTAAAACCTCTTGCGTGATGAGGTAGAATGAGAGCTTGTGCTGGAGAAATTAAGGGCAGAAAGCCAATCAAACCTCCGGGACTGCAGTCACAGGGGGACAGCAATAGCTGCAGAGTCACTGTGGGCTAGGACAGTTCGACAGGCCCAAAGTAAAAGCAGGCTGAAAGGGGATTGGGTGAAAGGTCCGTGGTGGGCAAAAAGAGGGAAAAGGTAGGGGTTGAGGAGACTGTAAACTTCTTGTAGGCCGGGGTCATATCTACCAACTTTCTTGTACTTTCCCAAGCACTTATTACAGTGCTCTGCTCTGGAGGGTTGGGGTCCACCAGTGCAGGCTGTCCTAAAGTGGAATAATAGTAGTAGAAATAACAATAATAATAATAATAGTAATTGTGGCATTTGTTAAGCACTTACTATGCACCAAGCATCTGATAATCGGTTTATTTATATAAATGTCTGTCTCCCTCTCTAGACTGTAACCTTGTTTTGGGCAGGTAACATGTCTGCCATCTCATTTGTATTGCACTCTGTATTCTACAATAAGTTCCCCTCTCCTGCTATTGCTCAAGCAATTCCCTAAATTGAGGAGAACATGGAAATGCCCGATCGACAGCCAAACAGCCATTCTCCGGGAAGACTCCTTGTAAATCGTTCCTCCTTAGATGGGAGTCCAGCAGGGCAAGGGAAGGAATAGGGAGTGGGCATGCTCTATGTCCAAGAGAGCTGAGTGGAATGTACCATTAATCTGTTGGGGTCACTTTTAATATAGGCCACTTGGATAAGTCACTTACCTTCTCTGTGCCTCAGTTCTCTCATCTGCAAAATGGGGATTCAATATCTGTTCTTCCTGCTACTTAAACTGAGAGCGCCATGTAGAACATCATCACATATTGTCAATGGTAATTATTGAGCTCTTACTTTGTGCAGAGCACTGTACTAAATGCTTGGGAGAGTAATAGTAATTTTGATATTTAAGTGCTTATTATGTGCCACACATTGAGCTAAGCGCCAAGGTGGGTATAAGCAAACTGGGCTGGACACAGACCCTCTTCCACATGGGGCTGACAGTGTCAATTCCCATTTTACAGATGAGGTAACTGAGGCACAGAGAAGTGAAGTGACTTACCCAAGGTCACACAACAGACAAGTGGCAGAACTGGGATTAGAACTCATGACCTACTGACTCCCAGGCCCGTGCTCTATCCACTAGGCTATGCTGCTTCTCGGTAGTACCCTCACCTAGCCATCCCCAACCACCGAGTGGCAGGGACTTCTAGACTGTACGTTGTGGGCAGGGAATATATTTAATATCTTGTTATATCGTATTCTCCCAAGGGCTTAGTACAGTGCTCTGCATACAGGAAATGCTCAATAAATACTCTGATTGATCTTACAGTGCGGTGGGCCGTCCAGCTGACCCACTGAGGGGCCAATGTGGCAGGGGCACCAGAAAGATATAGGAACAGGGAGAATATGTGCAGAAGTGTAAAAGGGAGGAATTCCCCCAGGGGCTTGAAGGGCTCGATCAGCTACACAGGCCTGCCAACGCTGGTCCTGAAGATGGAGGTGATAGTAAGGTCTAAAGGGCAGATGTATGGGAGGAAAAGAGTTTCTTGCTTCCTCTACCACTTGCTTTCCGCCTACAGTACCCTGCCAATATTACAAAGCCAGAGAGGAATTCTGCCACTAGTGCTGGCATTTTAATATTGAAAGATTGTGAAATCTAATAAGAGTTACAGGGGAGGTTGATGGAGGGTGGGGTTATTTTTCTTTGCTTTTTTTTCCCCCCGGACTACAATAGGAGCGGGTTTCAATAAGCAAATGTGACAGAATATGTAATTTCCCTTCGATTCGTGTGGCTCGGCATTTCCTGTTTAATAACCTTAAACCATCTCGCCCCCCCCACACACGCACCCCCTTCCATGAACATCTCTCCTCTCCATCTTATCAGAATAATCCTTCATTTGAACGAAGCCCAGACTGGCACTTTCGGCAGTACCTTATCACCGCTTGATGATACAAAGGGAACAAGCTGAAATATTCTATTTTTTTTCCCTTTTGTGCAAAGGTGTTAATGAGATCTTCCTGCTCCCCTCTTGCCTGGGAGCTGAAACCCCGTCTCCTAGTCCTTCCCTTCCCGCCCCAGTTCTAAAACCAGAGTGATATAAATGGACCGATCCATCGGGGTGTTCACAGAGCTCTTCATTTCTTTCATTACAGGTGGGGGCCTCATGCAGTCCCCTTCCTTGGGAAGGGAGAAACTGAGGCAGGGGAGACTACAGGGCTACCCAGTCGATTAATCAATCAGTGATATTTATTGAATGCATACTGTGTGCAGAGCACTGTATTAAGCTCTTGGGAGAGTACAATAAAAGAGAGTTGGCAGACTCATTCCTTGCCCACAGTGAGCTTACGGTCTCATCCTTATCATCATCACCATCACCACGGCAGCTTGGGTGGGGGTTGGGAAGCTAAAGTTAGCGGGAACAGGAGAGAGGAGTCAGCTTAGCTGGTGCTCTGAAGAGATGCAGTGTCCTCTTCTCCGTGGACAAACCTCAACTCTGAGAGGTGGTAAACATAAAGGTTTTGATGGTCCTTGACCAGTGGATTTCACTCAGACCCACTGAGAATAGGTAGAATAGGTAATAATAATAATAATGGTATTTGTTAAGCATATACTGTGAGCCGGGTATATGAGTACTAAGTGCTGGGGAAGATACAAGGTAATCAGGTTGTAATAATAATAATAATAATTTTGGTATTTGTTAAGCGCTTACTATGTGCAGAGCACTGTTCTAAGCGCTGGGGGATACAAGGTGATCAGGTTGTCCCACGTGGGGCTCACAGTTTTCATCCCCATTTTACAGATGGGGTCACTGAGGCACAGAGAAGTTTAGTGACTTGCCCAAAGTCACACAGCAGACAAGTGGTGGAGGCGGGATTAGGATCCACGCCCTCTGACTTCCAAGTCCGTACTCTTTCCACTAAGCCATGCTGCATGGCAGAGAATTGATCTACCAGCTCTGTTATACGGAGAAGCAGCGTGGCGCAGTGGAAAGAGCACGGGCTTTGGAGTCAGGGCTCATGAGTTCGAATCCCAGCTCGGCCACTTGTCAGCTGTGTGACTGTGGGCAAGTCACTTAACTTCTCTGTGCCTCAGTTCCCTCATCTGTAAAATGGGGATTAAGACTGTGAGCCCCACGTGGGACAACCTGATTCCCCTGTGTTTACCCCAGCGCTTAGAACAGTGCTCTGCACATAGTAAGCGCTTAACAAATACCAACATTATTATTACTGTACTCTACTAAGCGCTTAGTACAGTTCTCTGCATACAGTAAGCATTCAATAAACACCAATGATTGATTGATCGATGGGACCAATTGGCACCACTAACTCCTGGAGGGATTAAACAAGGAGGAAGATCGGGTGCAGAACTTTGCCCGGACCCCAGGGACGTTATGCTGTTCGAACAACAGTGAGGTCGACTCTCCCTTTCTAAGGCCTGCAAGCTCTTACAGCTGTGTTCTTCCTCCTCCTCAAAGTGTTTTCATTTGGTAAAAGTTGGGTAAGGACTATTAATTCTCCCTATTCGAGAAGGACTCAGAGAGGAGAAGTGATTTGGTCTAAGGCTAAAGAGAAAAGCAGCGTGGCTTAGTGGAGAGAAGCAGCGTGGCTCAGTGGAAAGAGCACGGGCTTTGGAGTCAGAGGTCATGGGTTCGAATCCTGGCTCCGCCACTTAGCCGTGTGACTGTGGGCAAGTCACTTCACTTCTCTGTGCCTCAGTTACCTCATCTGTAAAATGGGGATTAAGACTGTGAGCCCCACGTGGGACAGCCTGATTCCCTTGTGTCTACCCCAACACTTAGAACAGTGCTCTGCGCATAGTAAGCCCTTAACAAATACCAACATTATTACAATGGGCCTGGGAGTCCGAAGGCCCTGGATTCTAATCTCAGCTCCGCCACTTGTCTGCTGTGTGAACTTGGGCACAAGTCTCTTTTCTGTGCCTCAGTTGCCTCAACTGTAAAATGGGGATTAAGACTGTGAGCCCCATGTGGGACATCCAACCTGATGAACTTGTATCGACCTCAGCGCTTAGTACAGCGCCTGACACATAGTATATGCTTGACAAATGCCATAAAAAAGGCATCTAGGAAGGCAAAAATCAAGCCAGGACCAAGACCCAAGCCCGCTTGCTTTAATCAGTCAATCGGTGGTATTTACTGAGTGTTTACTATGTGCACAGCACTGTTCTAAGAACTTGGGAGAGTACAGTACAACAGAGTTGGTAGATTTATGCCCTGACTCCAAGGAGCTTACAGTCTAGAAGGAGAACAGATGTTAAAATAAATTACAGATATGTACATAAGGGCTGTGGGGCTGAGGGTGGGGCAAATATCAAACTCTTAAAGGGTACAGAGCCAAGTACCTAGGTGACGAGGAAGGGAGAAATGAGGGCTTAGGCAGGGAAGGACAATACTCTGTCCTCTAGATGACACTGCCACTGCTGAGATGGCCTCTCCAGTGATGGATGAAAGCCCAGCAGGCTTGGATGTCCCCTCATTGACACTAGCCCCTGCCCCTCCCCTCCTCTCCATCACAACTTCGGAGCCTGATCTTATCTGACCACTCAAGAGCACTGGGCCTCTTTTTTTATGGAATCCGTAAAATGTTTACTCCGCGCCAAGCACCTGTACTAAGCGCTGGAGTAGATCCGAGTTAGTCGGGTTGGACAGAGTTCATGTCCCATATGGGGCTCACAGCCTTAATCCCCTTTTACAGATGAAGTAACTGAGGCACAGAGAAGTGAAGTGGCTTGCCCAAGGTCACAGAAGACAAGTGGCAGAGTTAGGATTAGAACCCAGGTCCTCTAACTCCCAGGCGCAGGCTCTTGCCACTAGGCCACACTGTCCCTTATTAAAGGTCTCCCAGACCCCATTCTTCGAAGCTATTCCAGGCAGGGATAATAAAACTGTTTAATTCCCCCCTGCACAAATCACCATCCTGAGGACTCAGTATTTACTCCGGGAAAGAGTAAGCTGCCTCTGGAATAATAGCAAAGCCCAAAGGATCTCTGCGCCGCTAACACTTGAAGTTGCTAAGTTACTCCGATGCCTAATTTTCTGCTATTTGCAGCTGAGGATTCCAGAGGTCCCCGCACAGCTAAGGGAAGCAGGCAGACAGAAGCACCTCGCTCTGTTGGCTCGGCCCCGGCAGGGCTCTCCAACGCCCCAGCTCCTGCCAAAGGACACCTCCCCAAATTGAACCAGCCTCCCTAATGGGCCCAGTTTGCTTGGCTAAATTCCTTCTCTCTTCCAGGAAGGAAGGAGTCTGGGGAAAACAACCGTGAAAGTGGGTAAGGATCTGGGCGACGGAGAGAAGGGGAGATGCTTCCTATATGAGGCATGGTAAATTCAGTCCATGAATAAACCGCGGGGCTCAGCATTCAGCGACAGGCCGGAAGAGGGGAGGGGGGGAGGGGAGGGGGACAGGGGCTTCAGGCTTCTGGGGTGCTCATGGGGGGAGTTGCCTGGGCATCGATGGGACCCAGGCATTGTCATCAGCCCGGGAGGTTTGAAAGAGCTCTGAGAGGGAGCCTGATTCTTCCAGGAATAGGTAACTCCACCTCAGAAAGCTGCATTAACTCTTTCATCCCCCTAAGCTGATGTCATTTTTTCCACAGAGAAGCAGCGTGGCCTAGTGGATAAGGTACATCCCAAGGAGTCAGAGGGCCCTGGGTTCTAATCCCAGCTCTGCCATTTGTCTGCTGTGTGACTTTGGGCAAGTCACTGCACTTGGCTGTACCTGTTACGGTATCTGTTAAATGGGGATTAAGACTGTGAGTCCCATGAGGGCCAGGGGCTATGTCCAACCTGATTGACTTGTATCTACCTCAGTGTTTTATACAGTGCCTAGCACGTGGCAAGCACTTAAGTGCCATAAAATAAAAATGACCCTCTTCAAAACTCAAAGACGAGGCAGCTTCTCATCAGTGCTGGAAGGAAACTCAGCAACCTCTCCCACCCCTCATGTAACAAAAGAGGGTTGGGGGGCGGGGAGGGTGGGAGGGTAAGACAGGGGCTCTGCCACTCAGCCCTGCCCCCAACCCCGACCCCCCACCATCTCTGTTACCAAAAGCGCCACCACTCCCCGTTTACTCTAGTCCAAGGCCCTGGGCTCTGTCTTCTCCTGGGTAGGGCCACCCAGCCCCTAAACCCTTTCCATCGCCATTGCAGAATGTCTTCACCAATCCCTTACCTCACCTCCAACAATGCCTGCTTGCTGGGGGGCGGGCAGTGATCCAGCTAGATTTTTTAACTTTAGCAAAAATAATAATAATAACATTTATTAAGTGCTTATTGCATGCCAAGCATAGGGCTCACCATATCAATAACAATAATGATGGTATTTGTTAAGCGCTTAATATGTGCCAAGCACTGTTCTAAGGGCTGGGATAGAAACAGGGTATTTAGGTTGTCCCACATGGGGCTTACACTTTAATCCCCATTTTACAGATGAGGTAACTGAGGCACAAGTTAAGTGACTTGCCTAAGGTCACACAGCAGACAAGTGGTGGAGCCGACCACTTTGAAAAGCCCATGCTCTTTTCACTAGGCCAAGCTGCTTTTTGGTAATGAAGTGAGGTTTAGGGGGCAGTCTGTGGTGGGGGCCTGGGACTCTGAATGGGGAAATCCCTTATAATGAAATGCAAATAGATAGGCACCAACCCTGAGGCCAGTGTTAAATGGAAACTGTCAGTCTACCCTCTCCAAATCCCATCTGACACATTTTGGCTCTCATCAGTAAGGAGCCAGGGATACCGCCAAGGATACAAAGAAGGTGACGCAAATTGATTTTTTTTTAAGGATCTGAACAAGGCAGCACTGCTAATCCCTTCATAAAGGTGCAAATTGCTAATCTGATTTAAATGCCTGACTGGTTTGCTTGGGCCCTGCCAATCGGTTTAGATGCCAAAGTCAGGGGCTAATAAATGGAAGTTTCTGATTGGAACCCTACTCTGACTACAGCATGAAATGAAATTCTGACCGATTCTTGCTGGGGCTAATTTCTCCCTCTTAAACGGCAGCGGCAAGGCGAGGGTCGGGGGTGGCGAAGGGGAAGAAAAATGAAAAGGGAGGAAACCAATACCATCAAGGGTGAATACTAATTAAAGACTGGGAACCTGTGGTTGTTAATTCAGCACCAACAACTCTGAAGTTAATCCGTGGCATATATTGAGGGCAGAGCATTGGACTAAGCATTTAGGAGAGTACAGTTCAACAGAGTTGGGAGACATATTCCCTGCTCATAAGGAACTTTACAGTCTAGAGTGGGAGACAGACATAAAAATAAATGACGGATATATACAAAAGTGCTGTGGGACTGAGGGGGGAAGGGGTTTGTTTTGATTTTGAATGGTATTTGTTAAGCACTTACTATGCGCCAAGCACCATACTAACTGCTGGGGTAGATACAAGTTAAACAAGTTGGACACAGTCCACGTCCCACATGGGACTCAGTCTTAATTCCCATTTTACGAATGAAGTAGCTAAGGCACAGACAAGTGACATGGCTTGCCTAAGGTCCAAGACCAGTGGTGGAGCTGGATTAGAATCCAGGTTCTTCTGACTCCCGGGCTAGGTTAACTCCCAGGTGTGTCTAACTTGAACCACTAAGCCATGACACTTCTAATATCGAGTGAATATAAAGTGCTTAAAGAGTACAGATCTTAGTGCATAGGCAATGAAGGAAAGGGAGTAGGGGAAAGGTGGGCTTAGTCGGGAAAGGACTCTTGTAGGAGATGTGATTTTAAAAGGCTTTGGAGGTGGGGAGAGTGATGGTCTGGGATATATAAGCGGAGAGAGTTCCAAGCCAGAGGGAGGGCACGGGCGAGGGCTCCGCAACAAGATAGACGGGATCGAGGTACAGTGAGTAGTTTGGCATTGGAGGAGCAAAACGTGTGGGCTGGGATGTAGTAGGAAGCCAGCAAGGTAAGGTAGGAGGGGGAGAGCTGATTGAAAATTTTAAAGCCAATAGTAAAGAGTTTCTATTTGATAAGGAGGTTGACAGGCAACAATTGGAGGTTTTTGAGGAGTGGGGAGAAGTGAACTGAACCTTTTTTTTTTGGAGAAATGATCGCTCCAAGAATGACACTTTGGGCTTTTTTTTTTTTAATATAAAACTTTCTGGGAAAATCATTTACATTTCAACTCCATCGCCACACACTGGCTGGGTTCACAATCTCCCCGGCCGTGGACAGCAGGGATCGGTCCGCCCCGTGGTTCTAGGGGAATCTCATTTCCCCTCTCCTTATCGCTTATTGGAAACCACAATATTGTTTCAAGGCTATTTGTTTGTTATTTCAGACTCTGTGATGTGTCCAGCACAGAAGGTCAGCAGCAGCAGGGACCAGGGGGCAGCCCAAAGGCCAGAGAATCAGTGTTTCCTGCTACAGATGAGTAGATTTGTGCCACCAGTGGGCATTATCACAAAAGCCTATCCTGGGCTTTATTTCTACCCCTTAGTTTTAAAGATCATGGCTGCACCCCCTGGATCGAACAAGGAATCTGGCTGTGAGATACCATTCAAACCAACTGAGTGGCCGTAGGCTCAGACACCTTGTAAAGGGCAAATTGAAACGGAAACCAAAAATGATCCAAGAATATTGCAATATTAAGGTATAAGTTTTTGGCAATTCGTCTATTTCCTGAAATGGGCTGCTCTAGGCCAGAGCTGAGAAGGTCTCCTGAGGAATCTGTTAGAATGGACAGCTATCTGGTGTTATACCAGACAGCTCACTTTTCTAATGGGTCTGCTCCTCTCTCGTCTGGGTGCAGTGGTGGATGTCTATTTCCCTTCGTCGGGGCTCCCGCCACAGAGTCCTGTGGTTTGGACATGCTGGTCCAGGAGGCGAACGCAACGACTCTGGAGTGAATGGCCCAGGAGGATGATACAATGGTTCAGGAGTGAGTGGGGAGGGGAAGTCAGGGTAGCCTGGAGAAACACGCTGGGTTCGGGTGAATTTGGGTGGAATCGGGCGAGCTTCCGCAAAATAGAATTCATACAATTGCATCCCACTACACATGGTCTGGCTGTGACGTCAGGCGCGCCTCAAGGGCCGGTTCACGAGAAAGCCGCCACGGACCACTCGAATATCTGGCTCGGCCTGACTCCGCTCCTTGAGCTCTCTCTGGCTTGCTCCATTTCAGTGGTCCATTCCCTGTTCTGGCCTAAGAATCTCAGAAACTACAGCCTCCCCTTCCATAAAACAACAATCACCCTATCAACCTCTCTCACAGTGTCAGCGCAAGGAGATTCACCCTGGAAAGTCAACTGAACGGGAGGCACAAAGTGACATCTGAAGTCTAAGGAAGTTTACGGTTTCACCCAGAGGACCTGTCACCGGGGAGCATCGCTAAGTCGCTAAAATCATTTGCAATAAGTCATCATTAATTAACACTAAATTACCAGGCCCTTCCAGGGGAAGCGCCATATTAAACTGACATCAATATGTGAAGAGTTCATTATGCTTAATGTTTGGGAGAAAAGGAGCTGGGGGATTTAATAACGGATTAAAATGTGTTTGGATCCACAGCTCTCAAGCCAGCTACGTAGGGCAGATTCTCATCCTGTTACTAGGGAGAGTTCAGTGACTTCAGATATGCTCTCCCAGCAGAAGGTCAAGTGGTTCTTTGGGTGCCCAAAAAAGAAAGGGGGCAGTTTCACTCACTCTGTCCTTCCTCTTCTTCCCTTCTCTCCATAACCTTTATGGAAAGAGGCTTTAAGGAAAGATTAGGGAAGACAAATACTTCTGTAGGCTAAGTACACCAGTAAATTCATCCCTTATGCAAATCTGTGCTAACATATAGTCAAATGAAATGAAAGGAGGGTGGTAGGAAGGCCCAAACGGTTGGGCTCTGAGATACCACTTAGTTCGATGCGGTGCTCAGCTCTGGAAAGGGAGTGAAATCTCCTGACCACAGATTTCTGATCTACGTACGCTACACCTATACTCTCCTTTCTCCAGCTAAAGCCAATAAAATCAGGGCAGTACTCTCTTCAGTCTTCCAGGAGGTAAGAACAAAAAATAGCAAGCAGAGATCACTGAGATGAAAGGTAGAACTCCTTATTAGCAGAGGGTCTCTAATCCATCCACTGAAAATAGTAATTACGGTATTTGTTAAGCGCTTACTATGTGCCAGGCACTGTACTAAAGGCATTCACTAAACTCAGAGGAATTAGCAGTAAAAATAATGACTGTGCCTTATTATATGCCAAGCACTGAACAGAGCACTGAGATGACAGAAACACAATCAGATTGGGCACAGTCCCTGTCCCACATGGGGATCACAGTCGAATGAGGAGGGCATTTAACTCGCGTACAACAGATGAGGAAATTGAGGCCCAGATTAGTTGAGTTGTCCAAGGTCATGCGGCAGGCCAGTGGCAGAGTCAGGGTTAGAATCCAGATCTTTTGACTCCCAGGCCCATGCTCTTTCCACTAGGCCATGCTGCTTATAGTCCCAGCTCCAACTGTGCTTCATTCAATTAGGGTGGAAAATGAGATCTGGGATGGTCAGTGGCAGAGAGTCGGTAGAGAATCTAAGAGCCTTAGCTGTCATTAGCCCAGTGGTCCCATATCCAAGCATCACGCCATTCTGATGATATGCACTTGACCTAATCTCTTCTAGACATCCAACCACATCTCCTAAACAACCATCTGCTTGAGGGACTCATGAGCTGTGATGCAATACTGATACTAAACAGGAGCTGCAGCTGAGGCCGGAGGCAAATCCCGGAACACAGCGACAACGTTCATTTCAGTATCATGCACGGTCTTTCCCGGCGTGCTGAACGCGGCACCATCTGAACACATGAATGACCCTCCCCCGGGGGCTTGGTTGTCCATCAGGACCCCACATCCCCGGCTCGACCCCGCATGAGGTTATGGCTCAGATAACACGAGGAGACATAGGAGAATCTCAGGACATCAAGCCATTATGGAACCCCTTCTCTGCCCTGTCCTTTTTCCAAGTTGCCATGCTGGGGACTTTCATCCACCCCCACTCCATCCCTCACTCCCAGGACCTTCTTTCCCTGGGCCCAGACTCCTAAACAGGCTCAGGAAAGGAGTGGGCTCACCATCACTCTCTGCTTCCTGGAGTCATTGATTATTGATAACCATTCAATCACCCTCCACCTCAGGCCTATTCTGTACCAAGCCTGACTTTAGTCTGCCCAGCCCAGCACTTTCCTTACATCCAAAAAGTCAAATCAATCAGTGGTATTTATTGAACACTTACCATGTGCAAGACCCTGTCCTAAGTGCTTGGAAAAGTTCAATACAAAAGAGCTTGTGGATTTGATCCCTGCCCACAAGGAGCTTACAGTCTACATGTTTCTCTCAATCCCCGTCCGCATGGTCGCTGTCCGCTTAATGGCCCACTGACCAGGTCGACCACCCCTAAAAGGCAGAATATCCATTCCCAACACCCAGTGGCTAGATAGCTCTCCCCAAAACACTAGAGACCCACTTGGTCTCAGCCGGCCCTGTGGCCACCCAATACACTGCCTCCTCTGGAACTCTCTGTCCTGCCTCCCGGCTGCACAAAGCAGTGTGGATCAGTGGAAAGAGCATGGGCTTGGGAATCAGAGGTCGTGGGTTCTAATCCTGGCTCCGTCACTTGTCAGCTGTGTGACTTTAGGCAAGTCTCTTAACTCCTCTGTGCCTCAGCTACCTCATCTGTAAAATGGGGATTAAGACTGTGGGACAACCTGATTATCTTGTATCTCCCCCAGCACTTAAAACAATGCTTGGCACATAGTAAGCGCTTAACAAATACCATCATCATTATTATTATAAAAATACTCAAAACATGGCCCAGGCAAATATTTTTGATATGGTATTTGTTAAGTGCTTAGGTGCATGACACTATACTAAGCACTGGGGTAGATATAAGAAAATCAGGTTGGACACATGAGGCTTAAAGTCTTCATCCCCATTTTACAGATGAGGTAACTAATGTGCAGAGAAGTAAAGTGATTTGCCTGAGGTCGCACAACAGATAAAGGGTGGACCCGGGACTAGAACCAGTTCCTCTGACTCCCGGGTCTAGGCCACACTGCCTCTTGTTTAACAAACGGTAGGAAGTCTCTTCTAATGAACTAAAGGTCAGGAGCTAAGAGCAGAGAGGAAAGAGAATCAGGCAGTGTTTCATATCTCGCAATATCTCTTCTGACAGAGGCTCAGGGCAGTTCCCTGCACCCTTGGGCTGGGAATCTGGGAAGATGAATGGTTTTGTTTCTCTGGTAAGTACTGTTCCCAGGAACAGAGGGGAGGATGAGAAATGGGCTGCAAAATCTCAACTGAGGTTCCATCTCTTCTCACCTAATTGAAAGAAAAAACAACACTTCCAAGCCACAACAACCCATGCCACCCGGCAGAAAGTAAAACACTGGGCTTCCAACAACCCTGACCAGTTTACAGGATGTGAACGAAGAACACAATTGGCAAAGCAAGCTGAACTCTGGGCCCCACCTTTGACTTGATTTAAGCCCAGTCAGTCCAGTCAACTCTCTTAACCACATGGAAGGACAGGTACAGATAAACAAAGGAGGCCTTTCTAGAGGCAAGAAGGATAGGTGGTCCTGTTAGTGTAGCTTGGCAAAGCCCCTTTTGGGGGCAGCAGGGGCTGCCAGGAAAAATCAGAGAAATGGCAAATTGTAGTTGGTGAAAATCTAAAGATCCATATATTAATTCACTATGTGGATGGATATTTTTCTTGCGAGTACCTGAGACAATAATGTTGGTATTTGTTAAGCGCTTACTAGGTGCCGAGCACTGTTCTAAGTGCTGGGGGAGAAACCGGGTAATCAGGTTGTCCCACGTGGGGCTCACACACTTTTAATCCCCATTTTACAGATGAGGGAACTGAGGCACAGGGAAGTTAAGTGACATGCCCACAGTCACACAGCTGACAAGGGGCAGAGCCGGGAGTCGAACTCATGACCTCTGACTCCGAGATGTGACTAAGTCCCATTTGAACCTCATAGTCATCTTTTTAGACACGTTGTTCTTTCTGCCAAAATACAATCTTTCGTTCACAGATATAAAAAGAACCTACCATCATCAAAACTGGTTCTATGGTTTCAAAGTGGTTAATCCGCTTAATCTGGAGCCAGTGCCGATTGGAGCAGGAAACAAGTCCATACTCAGGGCACCTATGATGAGTCTCCATCTTGCTTAGAATTCTCTCCCTCCTCACAGTGAGAGACCAAGGCTCTCCCCACATTAATTAATTTGGGTATTTGTTAAATCCTTACTACGTGCCAGGCACTGTACTAAGTGCTGGGGTAATAATAATAATGTTGGTATTTGTTAAGCGCTTACTATGTGCCGAGCACTGTTCTAAGCGCTGGATACGAGTTAATCAGGTTGGACTCAGCCCCTGTCCTATATGGGGCTCACAGTCTAGAAGAGAGGGGGGCGTTTAATCTCCATTCTACAGCTGAGGAAACAGTCATGGAGGTGTTGAGTGACTTGCGCGAAGTCACACAACAGGCAAGTGACGGAACTAGGATTTGAACCCAGGTCCTCTGACTCCCAGGCCTATGCTCTTTCCACTGGACCAATTCCCTCCTCAAATCTCACTTCCTCCCACAAACTTTCCCCAATTAATTTGCCAGCACCCTACCAGCCGCTCACAGTCAAGAACCTATCTTCAACCTCCCTAGCATTCATGTACATATGGGAACTCGATCATTTATTTTTGACCATTTTACCGGTAACTATTTTTATGTATGACTCCCCCTGTTAGAGAACAAGCTCCTTTTGGCCTGGGAAAGGATCACATCTTTATTCTGCACCTCCCAAGAGTCCAGTAAAGTGTGCCACTCCAAGTGAGTGCTCAATAAATGCTCTTTCTACTACTAAAAACCTCTATTGTATATACCCAACCTCCTAACTCGAAGTCCTCTGCACCCAGCTGGCATTCAAACAATGCCATTTAATCAGTGAGGATTTTAACTCCTCCGTTTTCAGAACCATCAAACACCTTCTCCCTGACCCCTTTCCCAGGGATGCGGGGAACCAGATGTTCCAGGAATCCTGGTCTGAATTTCCCGGAGGACCCTGGATAAGGGCACAGGGTTTGTTTGGCTCGAAGCCCCAACTCAAGATCTTGAAAATGTCAGCTGCCCAGCAGCCTCAGGAGGCTGGCACAGACAAGTCCATTCTTGCTGATTTTGCAGGTGGAGAAGCAGGAAGCAGCCCACCAGCTTGGGCAAGGAATCCAGTTCCCTGCCCCCTGGGCTCGGGACTCCAGCAGCTGGGTGATGCCAACCCCTCACCATCAACCCCTTTAGGCGCCAGGCAGTCCCCACTCCCTGCTTTGTGCCGCCTTAAATTCTCCTGCAGACAATCTAGGGGAGCGGATAATTCCGGGGCTGTGCGGTCTCACTCCGAGCTGGGCAGCAGAGCGAAGCCAGGCAAGCCAACGAAATGCTTTCCCCTCGGGGAAGAGTCTGAGATTGGTTTCCATTAGCAAACGGGCTCTCCTCCATTACAACCTAAATGGTTTTACTGTTAGCAAAATAGTTTGGAACTGTTTTATTCATTCTTCCCTGGGCCTGCAGAGGAAGTGCGGGCGAATATGTGCGCACGCACACACACACACTTCACCTCCTGCAGCAGGTGCTGCTATTCTACCCATTTTCTAGACGGGCAAACTGAGGACCAGAGGAAAAAAATGGCTCACCCTGGCATACCCAGCAGGGTACAGGTAGTGGCTGGCCTGGAACACAGAAGTATGGGTTTCTGCTTTCCCTGACGTCTGGACATTTCCCTCCTTCCAAGATCCCCTCATCTAGGGTGTTGAAATAGCTGAAGAGTTTTTTTAATATAAATGGTATTTTTAAGCACTTACTATGTGCCAGGCATTGTACTAAGTGCTGGGGTAGATACAAGTTAAGCAGGTTGGACACAGTCCTTGTCCCACATGGGGCTCACAGACTTAATCTCCATTTTACAGATGAGGTAACTGAGGCATAGAGAAGTGAAATGACTTGCCCAAGGTCACACAGCAGACAAGTGGCAGAGCCAGGATTAGAACCCAGAACCTTCTGACTTCCAGACCCGTGTTCTATCCACTAGATAGCTGCTTCTAAAATAGTTAAATAGTGTATCTGTGCCTGAGCTTTAAATGCTGTTTACTCTGCATGTTTTTCTTCCTTTATCCTCAGATAGGAAAATGCATATAAGGCACAAGGGATGCTAAGCTGTTCCTTAAACCTTTAATTCCAAAAGATCACCGCAATCAAGGAGACATGAAATCCCTAGATAAGGCTCCATAAAAGGATGATGAATGGATAAGAAGCCAGCACACAGCTGCAATAACTTTCCGACCCAGAATGCCTGCACGCCGCCTACTAGGGAAGAGAAGAGAAATGAAAATGAAGGTAAAGACTGTCCTGATCTCCGGGCACCTGGGTGCTCTCTCCTCTGTTTCTCCAAACCCAGCAGACCCTTGTCCCTTGCTGTGTGACCTTGGGCAACTACCTTCCTCACTCTGATCCTCCATGAGGATTAGTAGATGTTTAAAGTAGGTTTTCTAAGCACATTGCCAATATCAGTGACTTTAATTAAATCCTTAGTCATCATCATAATCCTTGACGGAGCAAGGCCCATAGAAGAGGAGTACCCTACCCAAGGCCATGCCGAGTCAGAGCTGAGAGGCAGTGGAACCCGGATCTTCCACCTCCCAATTCTCAAATCCGTGGCGATCCCTCTAAAGAGGGTCCAGCGGTTAGAGTCCAGCAGGGGAGAAGGAGAGAGCATGCTGCCTTAGGTGTTGTCAGTGGAGGAAACCTTGAGAGCCAAACCACTTCCAGTAACAAATGCAATTCTGACCCCTGGAGGCGACATCATCAATCCTAAGTGATGAAATTCCAGGAATGGTAGGATTACCTCCAGGAAGAGCACTGGATAAGGCTGTTTTGCAAACCAGCCTCATCTTTCTCTTGATTTTGATTTCCCCCACACTACAGTAGTAGTCCAGGTCAGATGGGAGGATAGGAAGAGAACAAGAACATGCGCCTCCACTGTGGGACATCTCTGCTTCCCGTGAATCCTGGGGGTCGGAGATTTCGGGATCCCAAACAGAAATTCTTTCACAGACTCTGGGATGGGATGCAGGTCACAGTGGGCAGAATCTGTGACCTGACATTTTTGGTCGTTTCTAGATTTGGAGCATCTCATCCCGGTCAGGAAGGGCAGTTGCATGTAGAAATTTCAGGCCTCTCTGCTTTCTGTCTCTCCGCAACATGGTGAGGTGCTTCCTGGGAAATGCTTCCCCAGCTTCAGTGAGGACAGGCTGACAGGAATCAGGGGAAGGGATGGGGGCAAGGTTTGATGGGCCTGGGGAGGGAGACTGAGAATCGTGAATTGCGCTTGTTGGATGGTCCAAGCATCCTTTATTGGGTGTGCAGAGTATTACTAATATTATTCTATGATGAGAAGGCCCCCTTTGACATTTGAAGGTGTGAAATGAACAGGAGGCAAAGCCTTGTCACACAGCAGGTGGTAAAAGCATGTAAATTTTGCTACCTCAAGAAGCTCACTGTGCCAGCTGAAAATATCAGTAGGATCAGAGGAGGCTAGGATAAATTCATAGATGAGAAGTCCTTGAAGGGCTAGCTGTACAAGAGTTTGTGGATGGCTCTGTGCAAACCATCACCGCTACTGCAGGAATCAATCACTAATAATAACTGTGGCATTTGCACCGCGCTAAGCCTCTGCGTAGAAATGGTGTGGGCAGGGATTGTCTCTCTTTCTGGCTGAATTGTACTTTCCAAGTGCTTAGTACAGTGCTCTGCACACAGTAAGTGTTCAGTAAATACAATCGAATGAATGAACGATAAGCAGGTTGGGCACGGTCCCTGTCTCACATGTGGTTGGAAGGAGAACAGGTTTTGAATCCACACTTTCAGATGAGGAAACTGAGGGTCAGAGAAGTGACTTACTTCCCCAAGGTCACACAGCAGATGAGTGGTAGAGTCAGGATTAGAACCCAGGTCACCTGACTCCTGGTCCTCTGCTCTATCCCCTTAGGCCATGCTGCTTCTTAAATCAAGCACAGATCCTGCTGGCGGTACCATCTACCTTCTCTTAACCACTTGCTCACCGGCAATGCTCACTAGGACAGCCAGGGACCAGAAAACATTCCAACTGTCTTTCCAAAGCGCACAAGAGATTCTGTCTCGGAGACACCTAAAATCATGGATGCAGCCTCAGAGCAGGGCCATCTTTGCACCAAAGGTCAACTCTACTGTCCAGGGAAAGGTTGGGAATTCAGGGTGGTGCCATTCGACGCCATGGGTTGGATGGCATGCAGGGCCACTAGCACACTGTCCTCCTCCAACCATCCTTTGGAACCATCATCCAGAGAGATTTCTGGGCTGGCCAGGCACTGCACAGGCCCAAAAAGGGCCTTGGCTGTGGCCTTGAGACAGCTCAAGGAAATCCTCTGCCTCTCCTCCTTCCCAGCATCGGCAGAACTGGCCAGACTCAGCCTGGCAGGATTCGGTGAAACGTTGCGAACTCCCTGGCTGAAAGAGTCAGGTGGGGCCCCCGGGAACCATCAGAAGAGATGGCTTCACAGAAAATCAGACTGCCTTACACGGAGGCGGAGGCAGGGAAGACGCCCCGCCGCCCCCGGCCCAAGACAAATAGCAAAGCAGTGATGAGAAGCAACATGGTTTAGTGGTGAGAGCACAGGCCTGAGAGTTAGAGGACCTGGGTTCTAATCCTGACTCTGCTGCTTGTCTGCTGTGTGACCCTGCCTCAGTTACCTCAACTATAAAATGGGGATTAAGACAGTGAGCCCCATATGGAACACTGATTGTGTCCAACCTTATCAGCTTGTATCTACTCCAGGGCTTAGTACAGTGCCTGGCACATAGTAAGCACTTAACAAATACCATAAAAAATAAAACTAAAATTAAGAAGTGGTGGGTTTTAACCTAAGCCCCAGTCAAGTTCAGCCTCCTGCTTACTTTTTGCTCGATGATCAGAGGGCTTCAAAACCCTCCTAAAAATTGCATCGCCTCCAAGAGGCTTTCCCAGATTAAGCCCTTTATTCCCCTTATCCGCCCTCCCTTGTGCGTTGACTATGTACCCCTTAAATCACTTTGATACTCACCCCAGCCCCACAGCACTTACCTTCTTATACTCATTCAATTATTATACTTATTCTTATTCAAAGCCTTATTAAGGTCCTCCTCAAGGCCTTCCTGGATTAAGTCCCCAATTCCCTCTGCCTTCTGTGTCATCTATGCACTTGGATCTCTGACCTTTGGACATTTTTTATTCACCCCACCCTCAACCCCACAGCACTTATGTACCTATCTAGAAGTTATATATTATAAATTATTTATATATATAAATATTAATATGTCTCCCCCTGTAGACTTAAGATAATTTGGGCGAGGGAAAGTGACTACCAAGTCTGTTGCATAGTACGATCCCAAGTGTTTAGTACAGTGCTCCCCATAACATAAGTGCTCAATAAATACCAATGATTGATTCTTGAAGGGTAGTTATGTGGAGATGGCACACACGCAGCTCCTTCCTGCCTCTCCGCACCCCTGGAAACCTAGCTCATTGGACAGTCCTGGGATTTTGTCTCTCTCTCATATGGGAACTTTTCCCTCTCAGAGGGACCGCCCCAGTTTTCAGAGCTCTTAGGAGAGGACAAGGCGTCCATTTTTCAAGTGACTGACAAGGGGCTCTCTGCAGAACTACCTGATCATGTGGGTCAGCGAAAGGGGTTCCATAGAGTGAGGCCCCCTCATTGTTTTGGATCTGAACGTTTGATGATATTCAGAAATTTTCCCTTTGCACACATCAAAAGCAGCTGATCTGTCAGGAATCCAGGCAGCTGTAATGAGGCAGAACAGCCTGGGTACTCAACTTAAAGAAAAACACGACTTTGTGATTCTTTTTTGAATTATGCTTTCAGGGAATAATGTACCCAGATGATTATTTGACTGCACAATTTACATAGTAAATAGCTATCTAGATAGACAGACAAGAATAAATATAGGTGAGTGTGTGTGTGTGTGTGTGTAAGAGAGAGACTATTTATTTGGAGAACATTATACTGCAGTTACAATTTATATTCATTCATTCAATAGTATTTATTGAGCGCTTACTATGTGCAGAGCACTGTACTAAGCGCTTGGGATGAACAAGTCGGCAACAGATAGAGACAGTCCCTGCCGTTTGACGGGCTTACAGTCTAATCGGGGGAGACGGACAGACGAGAACAATGGCAATAAACAGAGTCAAGGGGAAGAACATCTTGTAAAAACAATGGCAACTAAATAGAATCAAGGCGATGTACAATTCATTAACAAAATAAATAGGGTAACGAAAATATATACAGTTGAGCGGACGAGTACAGTGCTGTGGGGATGGGAAGGGAGAGGTGGAGGAGCAGAGGGAAAAAGGGGAAAATGAGGCTTTAGCTGCAGAGAGGTAAAGGGGGGATGGCAGAGGGAGTAGAGGGGGAAGAGGAGCTCAGTCTGGGAACGCCTCTTGGAGGAGGTGATTTTTAAGTAGGGTTTTGAAGAGGGAAAGAGAATCAGTTTGGCGGAGGTGAGGAGGGAGGGCGTTCCAGGACCGCGGGAGGACGTGACCCAGGGGTCGACGGCGGAATAGGCGAGACCGAGGGACGGTGAGGTGGGCGGCGGAGGAGCGGAGCGTGCGGGGTGGGCGGTGGAAAGAGAGAAGGGAGGAGAGGTAGGAAGGGGCAAGGTGATGGAGAGCCTTGAAGCCTAGAGTGAGGAGTTTTTGTTTGGAGCGGAGGTCGATAGGCAACCACTGGAGTTGTTTAAGAAGGGGAGTGACATGCCCAGATCGTTTCTGCAGGAAGATGAGCCGGGCGGCGGAGTGAAGAATAGACCGGAGCGGGGCGAGAGAGGAGGAAGGGAGGTCAGAGAGAAGGCTGACACAGTAGTCTAGCCGGGATATAACGAGAGCCCGTAACAGTAAGGTAGCCGTTTGGGTGGAGAGGAAAGGGCGGATCTTGGCGATATCGTAGAGGTGAAACCGGCAGGTCTCGGTAACGGATAGGATGTATGGGGTGAACGAGAGGGACGAGTCAAGGATGACACCGAGATTGCGGGCCCGAGAGACGGGAAGGATGGTCGTGCCATCCACGGTGATAGAGAAGTCTGGGAGAGGACCGGGTTTGGGAGGGAAGATGAGGAGCTCAGTCTCACTCATGTTGAGTTTTAGGTGGCGGGCCGACATCCAGGTGGAGACGTCCCGGAGGCGGGAGGAGATGCGAGCCTGAAGGGAGGGGGAGAGGACAGGGGCGGAGATGTAGATCTGCGTGTCATCTGCGTAGAGATGGTAGTCAAAGCCGTGAGAGCGAATGAGTTCACCGAGGGAGTGAGTGTAAATGGAGAACAGAAGAGGGCCAAGAACTGACCCTTGAGGAACTCCAACAGTTAAAGGATGGGAGGGGGAGGAGGCTCCAGCGAAGGAGACCGAGAATGACCGGCCAGAGAGGTAAGAGGAGAACCAGGAGAGGACGGAGTCCGTGAAGCCAAGGTGAGATAAGGTATGGAGGAGGAGGGGATGGTCGACAGTGTCAAAGGCAGCAGAGAGGTCAAGGAGGATTAGAATGGAGTAGGAGCCATTGGATTTGGCAAGAAGGAGGTCATGGGTGACCTTAGAGAGAGCAGTCTCGGTAGAGTGGTAGTCCCAGTTCTGCCATTAGCCTGGTGTCTCATAACAATAATGTTGATATTTGTTAAGTGCTTACTACGTGCCGAGCACTGTTCTAAGCGCTGGGGTAGACACAGGGGAATCAGGTTGTCCCACGTGGGGCTCACAGTCTTAATCCCCATTTTACAGATGAGGTAACTGAGGCACCGAGAAGTTAAATGACTTGCCCAAAGTCACACAGCTGACAAGCGGCAGAGCCGGGGTTCGAACCCACGACCTCTGACTCCAAAGCCCGTGCTCTTTCCAGTGAGCCACGCTGCGTCTCAGTGGGGGCAGGTCATGTATTTTCTTGAAGACTCAATTTCCTCATCTGATAAATGGGGATGAGGATACCTGTTCTCCTGAGCAAGACAAGGAGTTGGGCCCAATCTAATTACCTCCTTTCTACCCCAGTACCTAGCACAATGCTGAGCACAGTATTTAGCTCAAGTACTTATTAAGTGTCATCATTAATGCCACCTCCTCCTTCCTTCCATTCCCCTAGGCTTGGGTGTTTGGTTCGGAATCAGAACAGACACAAACCAGACCAATCTTACTCAGTCGTAGGTCAGCAAACTCCAGAAGCGGTGTGGCCTCTTTGATAGAGGCTGGACCTGGGAGTCAGGTACTCAACCTAGGTTCTTATCCCACCTCTGCCACTTGTCAACTGGGTGACCTTGGGCAAGTCAACTAATTTCTCTGTGCCTAGTTACCTCATCTGTCAAATGGGTATTAAAACTCTGAGCCCCACATGAGACAGAGACTGTGTCCAAACTGATTAGCTTGCATCTGTCCCAGCACTTAGGACAATGCCTGGCACATAGTAAATGCTTAACGAATTCCATTTAAAAAAATGGAAAAAAAAACCCAACCTCCTAGAAAACTGGGTAAATTCAGGGCTGGTCCAGGAGTTTTGGTTTGAAACAGGTTCTCTGACTCCACCACAGGCAGATTCAAAGCCCAAGGCAGCCCTGGGCCCACCCTGTCACTCAATCAATCAATTGTATTGAGCGTTTACTATGTGCAGAGAATTGTACTAAGCATTTGGGAGAGCTCAGTTCAATAGAATTAGCAGACACTTTCCCTGCCATAATGAGCTAACAGTCTAGAGAGGAGTTTACGGTGTAGAGATTGTCCTCCAGTCCCATCCAAAATGGGACTGAGAAGTGACCCGGAAATGATCTCCATCCTTGCTCCCTCCAATTTCCTCATCCCTGCTCTCACCAGTATCTCCTCACTAAACATAGGGAAAGTTTGCGCTTTTGATCCTCAGCACACAGAATCTGTTGACTGGCTGGTAAATCAAACTGAGGAGTTGTTTTTTGGTTTTATTCTTTTTGGAAATAAAAAAGCCTCCCTCTTCCCTAACCCTCAGTCCCAAAGCAAAAGAAGACGAATGAGAGGATTATGCTCAGACTTTTCAATGGATTCCCTTTAGGATTCAGAGTTGGTGAGGAAAGTTTGTAAATTGAAAGGTCAAACTTCAAGGAAGCTCTCTGTGAGGGAGAGAAGATGCCAAGGAGTCAGCTTCCCTGGAGCTGCAGGTCTTTCACTGGGGAGGTGGGGCTGGGGATGAAGGTCAGGGGGAGAGTTTCAGGCTGCTCCTGTTTTCCAGGAACTAGAAGGAGGAAACAGAGATACCGGGACAGAAATGGCTCCTGGGTGCAGACAGCCCCTTTCCCAGGGGTGAACCGACTCTTACAGCTTCCCTTTCCCCTCTCTATCCCCCAAGGCCTTCTCCAATCCCATACTTAATGATTCAAGCCCTGAGGCTTCTGGGGCTGTGCTCTGGGATGCTCCCACTGAAATTAAGCCAATACTGCTCAACATGATGATTTCTATTTCCCTGAGGGGGCAAGGCTGCTTTTCTCTGGAAAGGCAGTGTGACAACAGTCACAACATCACAATCCAGAGGGGGCTCCATATTTTCCTGCTCCACCTGAGTATTCTCCTCCTCCCTGGAAGGAGTCAGAGATAGAACCTAGGATTCTTAGCTCCCAGGTATGCATGGTCCCCCACCTTGGTCCCCCCACCAGGTCAGCCAAGGTCAGGCACCCCAATCCATTGCTGGTAACGTATATGTTGCAGAAAGGCTTAAAAATAGAGCTACTAACAGTGAAATGCTTTTTTTCCTCCATGTGTGGAGCAGGCATTCCATTCTGCTGAAGATGGCAAGGAAGAAATGGTAGAGTACATATGTAGCCTGCATTTTCAAAGATGCTGCTGTAACAAAGGGAAAACCTTTCTTGCCTGTAAAGAATTCTGTATGATGGGCAATCCATTCCACTACCGGTGCAGGTAAAGAATGTGTTCTGCCTTGATAGTGCTCGACTAACCTTTCCGTTCCCCACTCTATTCACTCCCTGTTGCATACAAGGCTGTACCTATTAAGTCCTTTAATATCCTATCCCCAACACTTCTTTATATATCCTTATAGTCTGCCAATTCCCCTATCTGTAACTCATTTTAATACCTGTCCCCCCTCTAGCTGTAAGTTCCTTTTGGGCAGGGATAGTCCCTACCAACTCTACTGTATTGTACTCTCAAGTGCTTAGTAGCGTGCTCTGCATACAGTACGCCTCAGTATGAATCGATGGTACTTATTTAGCATTCAATCTATGAAATACTGTGTGGTATGCCCAGCCAGAAGCACTGGGGTAGATACAAGACAATAAGGTCTGACAGTTCCTGTCCCACATAGGGCTCACAGTTTAATTAATCAATCATATTTATTGAGCGCTTACTGTGTGCAGAGCACCATACTACGCACTTGGGAGAGTACAATATAACAGAGTTGGTACACACGTTTCCTGCCCACACTGAATTTACAGTCTAGAGGGAGAGACAAGTATTAATATAAATAAATTACAAATATGTACATAAGTGCTGGAGGCTGAGGGAGGGGTGAGTAAAGGGAGCAGATCCAAGTTCAAGGGCAACACGGAAGGGAGTGGGAGAAGAGGAAATGAGGGCTTAGTCGGGGAAGGCCTCTTGGAGGAGAAGTGCCTTCAATTAGGCTTTGAAGGTAGGGAGAGTGATCATCTGTCAGATATGAAGGAGGGCATTCCAGGCCACAAGCAGGACATAGGCAAGAGATTGGCAGTGAGATAGATGAAACTGAGGTACAGTGAATAGGTTGGAATTAGAGGAGTAAATTGTGCAGGCTGGGTTGTAGTAGGAAAGCAGCGAGGTAAGGTGGGAGGGAGGAGGCAAGGTGATCGACTGCTTTAAACCCCAGGTTAAGGAGTTTCTGTTTGATGCGGAGAGTGGGGAAACATGAACTGAACGATTTTGTAGAAAAATGACCTGGGCAACAGAGTGAAGTATGTACTGGAGTAGGGAGAGAAAGGGAGTAGGAAGACTGATGCAGTAATCAAGGCATAAGTGTTTGGGTTAATGTGATAGCAATTTAGATGGAGAGGAAAGGGTGGATTTTAGTGATGCTTAACCAACAGGAGTTAGTGACAGGCTGAATATGTGGATTGAATGAGAGAGACCTAGGGATTTTGAGACAAGAAGGATGGTGGTGCTGTCTACAGTGATAGGAAAGTCAGAGGGAGGACTGAGTTTGGGTGGGAAGATAAGGAGTTCTCTTTTGGACGTAAGTCCTACTTTGCTCTAAGTAGGAGGAGGAACAGCTATTTACCCCTCACTTGACAGATAAGGAAACTGAGGCACAGAGAAGTTAATTGACTCATCCAAGGTCACACAGGAAGCAAGTGGTGGAGCCACAGCTAGAACCCAGACCCATGCTGGGAGGAAAGGCGAGAGGGACAAGGTGAGCACAGATGACTGAAATCTATAAATAGTCCACAACACAACCTTTCTCCAAGCCGTTAACGTGTCCTTGTCCCAGCACTCCCGGCTCCCTCCAGGAGCCATCAAAATGGATACCAATTTGCATCTCACCCCCTCTCCTCAGTGCTCCCTTACCTCCGTGGAGTTGCTACTAAATAAGCTCGAGGTGAGCGGGAAACGTAACTACCAAATTTGTCATATTGTACTCTCTCAAGTGCTTAGTACAAGTGCTCGGCACAAAGCAAATTGTCAGTAAATACCACTGACTGATTGAGCAGCAAAAGAGCCAAATGCCTAACAGCAGAAGGGAGGAGGGGCGGCTTCAAGGGGCAGGCTGAAATCCATAGACCAAACTGTCAGTCCCTGGAAAATTGAGAGCTGACTGTATAAAAGAACAATATAAACAGCCGCCTCTCTGGCATCTGTCACTACAGTCTCTATGGTCCTTCCCTCAGAGTCCTTGGACTACGGGACTGGTACTTAATAATGCACCATTTATTTCCAAGGCTCTGTGTAAGATGCAGCTTCATAGTGAAGAATCTTGTTCTTCTCATGTTTTATTCTCCCTCTGAGGAGGTGTTTCATCATAGCGGAACTGTATCGTTCAGGAGGGTGAAAGCCTGTCTCTGTAAGTCCACAGAGATAAGGTGGGGAGACAAAGAAGACAGTAGGAGGAGTTCATCAGCCACAGTATTTATGAATTCAGAAAGAGAAGAGAAAAGGTGCACCACTTCACCCACAGAGGATAGTGGAGGATTTGGTGGGTAGACTGTAAGGTCACTGGGGGCAGGGAATGTATCTATCAACTCTGTTATACTGTATTCTCCCAAACGTTAAGTAGAGTGATCTGCATTCAGTAAGAACTCAATAAATACCATTGATTGATTGATTAGAAGGTGGGAGACCTGCAGCTAAATCTGGAATTTATTTATATTAATGCCTGCCTCCCCCTCTAGACTGTAAGCTCTTTATGGGCAGGGAATGCATCTGTTTATTGATATATTGTACTCTCCCAAGCCCTTAGTACAGTAATTTGCACACATTAAGTGCTCAATAAATACAATTGAATGAATGAATCCCGCTGTCCCAGGGTCCCAGCAGAGACTGTGGACCAGTCCCTCGAATCAGGGAGCTGGGGAGAACAGCCTCTGTCCCCTCCGACAGTGCCACGTGGATGCGGAGATCTTCCAAGTTCACTTAGAAAGGTAGGCTGGCTTACAGGACTGCACCATTATCAATCGCTTCCTGAAATGCCATGCAATTGACCTGGATGGTAGTTATTTCAGACGGCTATTTCCCTCCACCTCAGTTTCCATGAGAGGATTATATTATAAACGCCCAGCAGACCAACTGAAATGACTTCATATTTCCCTGAAATGCGTCTCGCCCTGGGGTGGAGCAGAACAGCTTTGAACTACCACTCAATAATTAAGGACAGGACGTGAAGGATAAAACCATACCAGTAACAACAGAGCAGCGCTGGGGAGTCTAGATGATTTTCCCTGACACAGGACTTTACCCAACAGTAGATTTAGACTGCAACTTTCTCTTTAGATCTGGAGAGTCTCTGTGTTCCCCACACTTGTGTTTTCACTGGGGTTTACCTCAACACCTAATAATCATCATCATCATAGTGCTTGTTAAGTGCTTATGTGCCAACCACTGTGCTAGGCTCTGGGGTAGATATAAGACAATTGGATAGACACAGTTCCTATCCCATTCAGGACTCCCATCTAGAGGAGGAGGGAGAATAGGTATTGAATCCCCATTTTGTAAATGAGACCCAGGGAAGACAAGAATCTGGCCAAGATCACACAGCCGGCCTGTGTTGGAGCTGGGATTAGAACCCAGGTCCTCTGATGGTCCTGTGCTCTTTCCACTGGGCCACACTCTCAGTCAGTCAGTCATATTAATTGAATGCTTACTGTGTGCAGAGCACTGTACTGAGCTCTCGGGAGAGTACGATATAACAATATAACAAATTCCCTTCCCTTCTCCTATCTGGAGGCCAGAGCACTTTTTCAAGGTGTCTGGGGGCTGATGGCCCCACAAAAAGGCCTCCCCACTTCACAGTTGAAGAAGCTGAGGCCCAGAATAGTGAACTGATTTTCCTGGGGTCACGGGGCAATTCAGGGGTGAAGCAAGAATGAAGACTTGCAGCCCATCCTTAGCTACCCGGCCACTCCCGGATCCAGGCTTCCTGCTCATTAGGTAAATGTGCTAACAACAGGAAAGGCATCAGGGCTTGCATAGGTTTCCCCAAAGGTCCCGTCAATCGTTCTGAGCCAGACAGCTCTAGCTTTTCAACTGAAGCAATGAGCCCCCAAGGGCCCAGGAACATTGCAGTCTAGGTGAATGCATTCAGATAGCACGGTGCTCATCCTTAAATTACCCTAGCCACCAGCCTCTCCCCAGGAAAGTTTAATCACCTAGAAGGGACTTCAGTGGCTCCCCCAAGCACGTCTGTTCTGTCTCTCCCACAAGCCATTCAGGGGCATGGCATGGTAGAGGGCACTGAACTCATGAAGGCTGCCCCTCAAGGGATGAAATCCCTGCCTTATTTGCTCCCCGCCCAACTAGGCAACAGCAGCCATTTGCATGGGCCAGAGGACAGTTGGGGGACTGCAGAGAGAGCAGGTGCTCACGCACCGACTCTGAGGGAGAGAGGAAAGCACTCACCACCCACCTCCAAGAACTGGTTCTGAGGGTTGAAGCCGCTAGGTCCCATCTCACAGCTTTTGGGCAGGCTAGGCCGATCAAAAAAGATCGGGCCCCAACAGCTCACAAAAATTGGGAACGGATCGTTCTCGTTCCCGACTTCGAACAGGACACCTCAACACTCTCTGTGCTCTATAAATCGGAATCAGTGCACCCATTTCCCAGAAGGAGGAAAGTGAGGTCCAGAGAATTACTAATGTGGAGTCACACATCTGCTGGTAAACCCTTCCAATCCAGACAGGCGGCTGCTCTGTCAAGGGTAAAGTTAAATCAAATAGCTTTCTTCAGGGCTTTACATTTCCCAGCTTCCCTGATAGTAAATCCCCTAATAATGACTGCTGCATTTGTTAAGTGCTTACTATTTACTGAAGACTGTACTAAATGCTGGGGTTGACAGAGGAAAATATGACCAGATTCAGGTCCTGTCCCACACGGGGCTCATAGTCTAAAAGGGGGGAGAGATGAGGAAACTGAAGCACTTGCACTTGAACGAAGTGGCTTGCCCAAGGAGATTCCAATAAGGAGATCTGGCTTGTAGGAGACAAGGGATCTCATAAGAGGGACAGAAACCACATTCCTCCCATTTGGCAGATATGCAAACTGAAGCCCAGAAATGTTGAAGGACTAGTCAGAGAACAGAATCTGGGCATCCAAGCCAGCGCTCACCCCACCAATCCACAGACCCTGTCTCCTCTAACAGAGAAGGGGACCCACAAACTACCCAAAGAGAGGAAAATTGAATTGGGAGCCCCTGTCCCTTAATCCCCAGACCACAACAGGGGCCTCCCATTGGAGTGGAACGTGGGCAAAGGGACCCGGGTGGAGTCCAGTCCAGCCTTCCCTGACTGGACTCCACCCCCTTCTCTGTCCCCGGAGGGCCCTCGAATCCCACTGACCTCTGCCTAGGAAAGGGGGAACTCTTCATCTGTAAAGAGTGGGCGTCTCTCCAATTCCCTTGCCTCTTCTGACATGTGCAGCCTGCCCATTTGCATGGTAATGGCTCGTGCCATTAGTGAGCAACGTGCTGAATAATTAGGCTATGAAAATCTAACGATGGGGATTTTTGTTTTATTAGCAATTTTCCATCTATTGTGTTAATTTCATCTCAAGTCAGCCAGCTTTCTGAGTAAACAATGATCACAGGCAGACATCATTTCCCAGCACAATGTACTGCGGCAAGTGACTTAACAGACCAGAAAATGGCTTAAGTTGCCTTTTGTTTTACATTCTCTGCCTGCTGTTGGTGACACAATGCTCCCGGGCCCCAGGTTCTAATGGTCCTGAAAGCTTAATTCCTCTCCACTACTTCCCTCCCCCAACACCATTCTCAGTTCTTAATTTTCTCCATTTCCTCAGCCTCCCTGATTGCTTCTCTCCTTTCTTTCTCTGGTGCTTTCATTCTGTCTCTCCTTCTGTCTTATTTTTAATGGCATTTGTTAAGCACTTACTATGTGCCAGGAACTGTACTAAGCGCTTGGGTAGGTATGGTATAATCAGCAGGGACAGAGTCCCTGTTCTACACAGGGCTCACAGTCTTAGAATGGTGCCTGTCACATAGTAAGAGCTTAAAAAATATCATCATTACCAAAATCATTATTACTATTAATCCTTAATCAGTATTTTGCCTTCTCTCCCTGCTTTCCCTTAATTTCCTTCTTTGATTCTCCAGCTCGAATAATCTCTGTTTTCTTCTGCGCTTCCTCCTATCCTATCTCCATCTCCCTTATGGATGCTTGCTGTTCCCCAAATCTTGTTGCAACCTCCACTTCTCCAACGCCTGAAATTCTTCATGGCCCCGTTGTGTTCTAGAATCAAATGTTTTTTCCATCATTGTCTCCACCTCCACCCAATGCCTTCATGTTCAAGATCATGGGAAATTTAATTCACTACCGTCCAGCCTATAGCAGCTCTGGCATCTCGTGGGGGAATTGGTGCGAGGGAGAGAATTAACATTAACCTAGACTCCTGAGTTAACATGAAGGCCTGGAAGATCACTGCTCCTCCTCCTTCATGCACCTTAGTCCCACCTCCATAACACCAGGCCCTGCTTCTTAATCTGCTAGCCACCTCCTCTAACTCATCATGTCCCATCCTGCTATCTGATCTCACTCAGGGTCCATTTTACCATTCCAAAAGGCCGTCATCCTACAACTGACCAGAAATCTTGTGTGACCTGAAAATAGTGGGGCTGGCATGACCATTGTCTAGGGAGCTCCCAGGAAGCATAATCTACAGGGGTGAGGGCTGAACACTCAGAAACCCCCCAAGATTTTAGTCAGGAATTCCAGGTGGAGGGTGGAATCTTCCTTTCCAAGCCCTGACCCCGAGACGTGCCCCCCACTCTCCTCTCAGCCAGCCGTGCTCTGGTTTATAATAAAAAGAATCATTATGGTACTCGTTAAGTACTTACTATGTGCCAAGCACTGTTCTAAGTGCTGAGGCAGATACAAGGTGGTCAGGATGGACACAGTCCCTGTCTCACATAGGGCTCACACTCTTAATCCCCATTTTACAGATGAGGTAATTTAGGCCCTGAGGAAGTGAAGTGACTTGCCCAAGGTCACACAGCAGGCATGTGGAAGAGATTAGAGATTAGAACCCATGAATTTCCGACTTCCAGGCCCGGACTCTATCCACTAAACCAAGCTGCTTCTCATATCCGTGGCCCCCAACACCACCCCCCGCCCCCCAACACACACACATCCCACCCAGCCCTGTCCAAATGCAAGTTCGTTGTGGTCAGGGAATGTGTCTATTGTTATAAAGTACTCTCCCAAGCGCTTAGCACAGTGCTTTGCGCACAGTACGTACGTTTAAACGAATGACTGAACTGCACCAGCAAGAATCACTGCAGAGGGCGGCGCATCAGCAGTCAGCACCACGGCCAGAGCTGCGCCACACAAATTTCAGGAAAAGGACGAAAAGGAAAAAAAATAAGACTAGGGATTCCTGGAGCGGGCTGTGGGAGGGCAATATCTGCGACCTGATCGCCCGCAACAACTTCTGAGGGCTTGCTGGCTCTGGGTTGTCGGAAAGATCACAAATATCAATTTCTTCGATGGCTCATCATGAATGAGAAAAAGGAGAGGCAAAACTGATCAGGCTCCCAATTCATCAACTATTCATTAAGTGCTAAATGTGTACCAGGCCAGGAATTCTAAGGAGTCTGAATGAATAGTTTCACCGATCCTATTTGACATCCCACCACTGCCTGCTGCCCACCTTCATGGGAAGGGAGTTCACAGGGTTATTGACCCCATTTTATAGAGGAGTAAAGTAGGGCCCTGCGGCCCAAGCTCACGTGGCTAGGCAGTTGCACAGCAGAGAAGACTTCCTGGAGTCATGCTTCCCTACCCTGCGTTCTATTTGCAAAGCCACCAGATGGGCCAGAATGTATTCCAAGGCCGTCTGATTCTGAGTCAAATAGTCTGTCTACTGGTCGAGTACTGGCTGAGTTTTAGCTGTTTTTAACATGGAAGATATTTTAAAACCTAGGGCTTTTTTTTTAAGAAATTTTCATAACTGCTGAGACAAGAGGTGCCAAGGCTGAGCTTCGGCAAGTCTGGGGAGCAAATTAATTATTTTACCCTCGCCTGTCGAGTCAATCATTGGTATTGCGCACTCACTGTGTGCAGAGCGCTGCACTAAGTCCTTGGGGAATATGCTGTAAGAGAGTTGGTAAACACGTTTCTTTCCTTATTGTATTACAACCACCCTCCTGATTTCCGGCCCTGGAAAGCAGAGCTTTGTTGAGTACCAGATTTTTAGACTCCCTTCTCTTCCCCCACACAATTCTCTGGCTCCCAGGACTTCCTTCTGCTCTGTCTACGGATCTCACATAGGTGTGAACCTCTTTAAAAATCTCTGACCAGTGTATATTGCTGTTCAGAGCACCTCATTTCCCAAGCATAGATATGTGTCCATAGTTTGGGGGCACTCAAAGACTACCCCAGGGATTTTTTTTAATGGTATGCGTTTAGCATTTATGTGCCAGACACTGATCTAAATGCTGGGGTAGATACAAGGAAATCAGGTTGGACACAATCAGGGTCCCACATGAGTCTCGCAGCCTTAATCTCCAATTTACAGTAGTTAAGTGACTTGTCCAAGGTCACGCAGAGACAAGTGTCAGAGATGTGATTAAAACTCCGGTCCTCTGACTCCCAAGGCCCATACTCTTTCCACTCCGCCTTACTACCTCTCTGTTTATCCAGAATCCTCACTCTCTCCACTCTGCTGCCACTGCACCCATCTCCTGACCCCTCCTCTCACCCTACAGTGACATGTTCTCCCTAATTCCTTATCAGCCTTCAGGCGAAATTACCAGTTGTATCCTTCCATGGGGGCTCACAACCAGATATGAATTAGACCATGAGAACCACACCCTCAATTTCATATACAGACACCCAGTCCCAGGCCCCTTCCCTCCCCAGCCCTGGGGAAGGGAGCCATCCTTCAGTGTGGTTCAGTGGATAGAGAATAGGCCTGGGACTGAGAAGGACCTGGGTTCTAAACCTGGCTCTGCCACATGTTCGCTGACCTTGGACAAGTCACTTCACTTCTCTGGGCCCCAGCTACCTCATCTGTAAAATGGGGATAAGAGTGTGAGCCCCATGTGGGAAAAGGGACCGTGTTCAACCTGATTAGCTTGGATCTGCCCCAGTGCTTGGCACACAGTAAGCACTTAACAAGTATCATAAATCATTACTATTAGTAGTAGCAGTATTTCCTGACACCAAGATGGGCAGGGGTCAAGGGAAAACTCCAGATGGGAAAAGGGACAGAGATACTAGTTTCTGGGTCCTGTTGAAGGTGTCACGCCTGCTAAACCACCATGACAGTCTGTCCTGCTCTCAGCAGGCCTAACCTAAGCCATGGACTTGAGGCTAGTCCCCTTAGAGAGTGACCAGTGTGCAGGACCGAGTCTCCAGTTTCACGTTCTCTGACTCCAAACCCTCAGAGGGCCAAATACTATAGTTGAATCCTCAGGCTCCTTCATCTCTATGGCCATTCCTAATGGGCTCACTGGTCAGAAACTTTCTTCTATCTTCCTCCTGGGGGAGTCAGGTTATTGTCAAGCCTATAGGATGCTTGTCACCCTCTAAGTGACTTATTTTGTTCAGGGTCAGCTATTGGAGGAAAGCAGGGATCAGAGCAGAAATAGGGTTACAGGTCTAATAGGGTCAGAAAAAACCACTGCCCGGACAGGGGCCACAAAGAAAGCAGCATCTGTGGTTCTCAATGAAACCGAACCCAGACTGATCCTGCTACTATAAAAACAATTCCTGTGGTATTTTTAAAGTGCTTAGTCTTTGCTAAGCATTGTACTACACGCTGGGGTAGATAGAAGATATTCAGGCCCGATGTATCCTGTCCCACATGGAGCTTACAGTGTAAGTGGGAGGCAGGGAAAACAGGTATTGAATCTCCATTTTACAGAAGGGGAAACGGAGGCCCAGAGAAGTTGAGTGACTTGCCCAAGGTCACCCAGCAGGCAAGTGGCAGAATCAGAATTAGAACCCAGGCCTATGCTTTTTCCCCTAGGCCATGCTGCTTCTCTCTCCGATCAGAGCACTGAGTCCTGCCAGGCCAGTTGCAATTGGTGGGATTGGCTGGGAGAGGAAGGAGAAACTCCCGCCCAAAGCAGCTGCAGAGTTGTTTTCCCAGTGGAGGCCCCCAGCCTACAGACAGGGCCACCAGAGCTTGGATTGATCAGAGAAGTAGAAGAGAGGAGGAACCAGAGAGGCTGTAGACGGTCAGGGTTTCCAGACAATTAGTGTCTCCTGGGAACACAGAGCCCAGAGCCTGGTCCAACTGCCGGTATTTCAAGGTGATGGACTGGGTATTATTTGAATCCCCAGCAAAGGAGCTTGATTAGGAAAAGGCTCTGTGTTTCCAGGAAAGCTGGCAGCATAATTGCTGGCCTTGGAGTGGGAGTCGAGACAGGGAAATTGGGCCGATCTGCTGACAGGCCTGAGCTTGTGTCAAAGCAAGACTAAAAGCAGCCTCTGCCCCAGTTAAAGGGGGATTATCTGCAGGGCACAGCTTCCCAACTGGAGGAAGGTAACGCAAACCCAAACAGCTGTTTGCTAACTGGCCCAGCTGAGAGCATCGTTGGGGGGAGGGGGAGGGATTGACTCGTGGGGGAGAGGTTTGTGAGAGGGCCTGGTCCCAGGTGGCTAGAGGAAGACTACCTCTGTTTCTGGCAGACACAGGTCGGGGTCGGGGTTGGGGACTGGCCTCTCACAGTGACCTAAGGAGAAGCCATATTTGCCCAGCTCTTTAGAGGAATGGTCCGTTACTGTCATAGCCCTCCAAGGTGTGGGAGAAGAGGGACAGGATTGTTCACCCACCTCATTTAGCAGTTGGGAGATTGGAGACACCCAAGCAGGTGGTGGAGACAGAGGCAAGTGATGCCACTTCAGGACCGCAAGAGTTTGGGGAAATAAATGGCTTCCCAAAGGGCAAAGCCAACATTGCAAATGCCTTATCAGGAAGATGCTCAAGGCAATGATGGCCTGTCTCCAATCCTCTCCACTGTCACCCCAAACCTTCACGGTTCAGCAGATCCCGGGGTGGAAGGGACTGTGAAGTTTTAGGTGTCCTAGTGGACTGGCTCTGTGGGGTCAGGTTCAAAGAGCTTCTGGAGCTCAGAGAGCTGAAGATGGAGCAGGGCCACCACTACAGTCCTGCCCCAAAGGACTGCACGGGCCCCTCTCACCTCTAACCCCATCTGCTGACAGGAAGTAGCAGCTTCCCCCTTGGCCCTATCCCTATCTCAAAGGAATCCCAGGTGTCTTTCATGGCTGGGAGCAAACTCCATTCCCTTGGATCCTGCCCCAGCAAATCCCTTCCGAAGCATGACCAGACTGGGACAGACAACTCGGGGAAGAACCAGATATTTATACTGTGAGCCCCATGTGGGACAGGGACCGTGTCTGACCTGTTATCTCACATCTACCCCAGCACTTGGAACACAGTAAGTGCGTCAACCAAGGCCGCAATTATTTTTTATCACTGAGGGTCGGGAAATCTCTCTCTTTGCTGTCCGACTGGGGCCGGTGCAAGACACCTGCTCTCTCTGACTCTCCGATTCCCTTACTTTAAAATGGGGGGATCGTCTCTGCTCCCTGTTGTGCAAAAATAGGATGTCACGAGGATAAATGAGGTCATAGGGATGAGGTATTGGGTATTTTTCAGAAGGAAGACGGAGGATACAGTATAGGTCATTATAGCAATGACTCACCGAGGACCCTTTCTAATCTTGGCTGGGGGGTGGGGTGAGGGGGCAGATGGTTAACCAATTCTCAGCATCCCCAAACTGGTGGTCCCTGACTTAATAGACGTGACCTCCTTTTTAACCTTGATCTGACTGATCAGCACGTGCACTGGTTTCCTGATGGCAGGATATACTGCAGAGGGAGTGGTGGTTCAGGAATATAAATTAAGTTTGAGAAGGAGCCTTTTGGCCCTCTCGGGCTGCCTCTGCCTCTTCCAGGAGCCCACGCTGATGGGGAACCCAGTTCCTCTCCATGAGCCCCCCAACAGTGGCAGAAAGGCTGAGTAGAAGAGGCTGGGGCCCGGGGCTGGGGTGGTGGGGGGAACCTCACCTCCCACCACACTATTAAGGGAGAGGGTGGAGGCTAGGGAAGGAGCAGAATGCAGCTCTCCTTCAGAAGTCCTGGCCCGCTGAGAGGAAGTTGCTAGTTGTCCATCAGGCATGGAAGCTTCCAGCTGGCTGCAGGAAAAAACATCCTCCTCTCCCTCCAGCCAGGGTGAGAAGAGGAGACTGAATCTGGCTTGAGGCCAGGAATGAGCTGCTGCAGCAAGGACAGCAGGAGGACCTCAAAGCCACACTTTACAAATGGTGACCCCCTTTATGAGTCTTTTTTATGATATCTGTTGAGCGCTTACTATGTGGCAGGCAGTATACTAAGCACTGGGTTAGATACAAGTTAATCAGGTTGCACACAGTCCATGTCCCATATGGGGCTCACAGTCTTAATCTCCGTTTTTCAGATGAGGGAACTGAGGCACAGAGAAGTGAAGTGACTCGCTCACACAGCAGAGAAGTGGCAGAGCCAAGATTAGAACCCAGGTCCCGCTTACTCTTTCCACTAGTCCATGCTGCTTTCTTTCCCCAAAGCACAGGAAAGAGAAAAGCTTCGTGGTCAGGCAGCTGGCGGCCAGCCTCAGGTCTAGTTCTCAAGGGATCTGGCCTCTACTCCACACAGACAGGACATGGGGACAGCTAGCAAACCCACCCCCAATGTCTAGTCTGCTGCTGCCAAGGACTTGGGGGTGTGGGACTCCCACCACGGAGGTATGGAGTGGTGTAAGCTCGTTGTGGGTAGGGAATGTGTCCATTTATTGTTATATTGTACTCTCCCAGCACTTAATACGGTGCTTTGCACACAGTAAGTGGTTAATAAATACGAATGAATGAATGGATGAAATCCAGCCTTGGGGAAGCCAGGAGGACTTTGGGACAGGGAAACCGAGGGAGGAATTGGTCCGGAATTGGAATTGGTTAGGCAGCTCCACTTGCCCTTTCTTGTCCCATCAGTCATATTCCCGCTGCAAAGTTGAACGGGGCTGCAACGTGTCACCAAGCTTGTGTAACAATGTTATGCTCAGGATCCATTTATGGCCAAAGCGAGTGCAGCATAGTGTCGATGCAACGGGGCCTGACATGACCCGCAGGTGGCTGCCTTGGTAAACACCTCACTGCCCGATCAGCTGGTTATTTTCATTCAATCCTATTTCCCGAGTAATTACTCTGTGCAGAGTACTGAGCACTTGGGAGAGTACAATACAACAAAAAATGGACACATTCCCTGTCCACAATGAGCTTACAATCAGGATTCCTGTTGAGCCCAAGCACCACATAGGACACCCTAGGTGCTTCCTCAGTCACCTAGGTGCTTCTGCTGATGGCATGACCCCAGTAAGCATTCCCCTGCTTCAGATCCAGTAAGGGGTGGGGGTACAAATAGTTTGGAATGCACAGACCCACCCAGTCCCATCCCCAGCTCCCTGGCCCCATCCCCAGAGTCTTATTTCTCCCTCATGTCACCTCTGAAGGGGGTCTCCCAGCGGTTCCTTACCCCAGGCCCACGGTGCCCTTGAACCGTCTCTCCAAACACAGAATGATGGAGTCTGGGTGCTCCCCACAGATCCCATGGGCAGGTTCCATTCCCGGAGACCCCGCCCTCAGGAGTTCCTCATGCCAAAGACTAGGACAAGGGGAGGGGTAAGAGTGGGAGAAGCAACCCATATTCCACACATCATGGGAGGTCTCACGGGCGGAGGCAAGGGGATTTTCAGGAATATCCCATCCCTGTAAAATTCCTCACTTCCTCGACGGTCCCTTCCCCTCCTGGATGAAGGGAGAACTTGAGGAATTCACGAGGTTCCAGGGGTTAACTAGTCTCCCCCCTTGCCTCCAGCCTTCAGGATCCAACCTCTCCTGCCCTTCTAGCTCTTCTATGATAAAATCTGAATTTTCTCCAACTCTACACAGAGTCCCTGATCTTCCCCAGATCCCATAGGCCTTGTCTACACCTGGGTGGGTGGACAGCCAACTTCTCCTTCCCCCTCCCACCTCCATTCCTGGAATCTCCCTTCTGAATCCAGTCTCCACACCTGTATCTATTAATCAATCCACAGAGGACTCCATAATTGCCCAACAGAAAACACGGGTGCAGATGTTAGGGAGCACAGGGGCAAAAGCTCTAAATGAGATTCTTGTTTTCCAAACAGAGCCAGAGATTTAATTACAGCTTTTCTAAGTGCTTATTAAAAACCCTTATTTTTTTCCCCCCTTATTGTTTCCTGGCATGGTGCATATTGAATCGGCCGCTTCTGTTGTCTTGTTTTCAGAGAGTTCATGAAAAGAATCGATGTGGAAAATTGCAAACACAGATTGTACCCAAACAATATCTTTTCCCTTTACTTCCGCCTCTCCTTTCTTCCCAACAGCGTCAGGGGGTTCATTCAACCCATATCCATATGCTCTCCCAACTGCCACAAGGACATCTTGTGGCTCTGTGGCCCTTTTGGTTTAGGAAGGCCAGGAAGACTTGCCACCTGCCAATCAAGGGGGTGGAGAGGAGTCTCAGTCTGCAGAGAAAGAGTCTTGCTCCCAGGCAGGGTTGAGCTGGATGGGATGAGAAGTGGCATGGGGACAACTCTAGGGAAACCCAGTGAGTTTCTGGTTTGGGAGCTGGTCTTCTTGGAATTACTCTATTACCCTTGCCCAAGTTCTTAGTATAGTGCTTGGCCCAGAGTAAGCACTCAATAAAATTCTGCTGATGGACTAATTGAATTAAACCAGGAACAGAGAAGTGGGTGGTCAGATCAAGGTACCTGATCTAATGGTGGAGAGGTCAGATCTGACAAGCGGGAGCTCAGGCAAGTCGCTTCAGTGCTCTGGGCCTCAGTTTCCTCTTCTGTAAAATGGGGCTAATTGGAGCTGAGAGTAAATCCTGACAAATACTGGAATAATGGGTGGGGCCAAGGCATTTAAAATGGTTCCACGTTTGAGGATGGGAAGCAGGACATTCCAAACCACCATGGGAGTGATGAGACTGCAACCTCTTGTGGATGAGGGGACACCACAGGCCCTTGGGCTGGAGCAGGAGCAGCAGGAAGGTAGGCCAGCTTCCCCCCTCTCCATGTGGAGCAACCTTGCACCCTGCCTGCCCAGAGTCCTGTGAGCTCTCAGAGGTTTGCTCTTTTAAGCTCCCATCATCCTCTCTCCTTGGGCCACAAGACTCATGTCTGTGAAAAGTCGGGAAGAGGAGGAGGGAGCTCAAAACGACTTGGACTATACTCAAGTCTGAAAGCCAACTCTTTGTGCCATTTCATCCATTCAATCGTATTTATTGAATACATACTGTGTGCCGACCACCGTACTAAGCATTTGGAAGAGTACAGCAGTGAAGAGAACATTCCCTGCCCACATCGAGCTTACAGTTTAGAGAGGGGGATAATTAATAAATAAATGATGCCATTTTCTTGTAAACTTCAAGGGCAGGGTGGAGCCTGGGTCTTAATTCAGTGATTGTTCCCAAGTGCCTAGTACAGTGTGCTGCACAGGGCAGGCACTCAACCAATGCTCTTGATGAAGAATGATTAGGAGTCAAGTAGCCAACACTGGAGTCCCAAGCCCCTCCCATCCACCCAGTTATCAACTCCCACTCACCCCGGAGACTGGAGCCATGAAGGGCCTTTTTACCCACGGCAAAGCAAGGGTGGGGGCATCTGTAAACACCACTTTGGGGAATGATAGCATGGCCCATACCTCCCCCCACTATCCTGGCCTCTTCAGCTGTGCCCCAGTAAAGGTCCTTCTAACCTCTAGAGTATCTCTTCTGTCTCCCTCAGTAAGATGGCAAGAAACACTGTTGGTGAGGATGATTAAGTGGGCACCAGTCAGCCCCAGGGAGTGTTACAAAGGCAAAGACAAAGAAGTTCCACCTCCCTGAGGGAGTTCACATCGAATGGGAAATACAGCACAGTCACCAACACACAGACATTCAACTAGCCACAAGGCAAAAGTCACCAGGTTTTTTGGAGAGAATGATGTAGAATAGGTCTTTTTTTCCATATAGCACTATAAATTTTCCATTAAGATCATATTCTTGGCTTAAAAATAATGATAACTTAACTCTAAACATTCTGATAAGTGTGCTGACAGATTCTAACCCACAAATAAAAAGGGGATCAAAAAAGCAGTTGAGTAAGAGGAGTCATAAAAAATACTTACCATTTGTTGTATTTCTTATTAGGCGGGACCTCATTCCAGGAGAAATTTTTAGAAAGCTGTATTTAAAATTCAGAAGTTTTACTTTCCCTCTTTTTTAAGAGCAGGAAATTTTTCCAACCCCAAAGATCCTGAGGGCCAGCAAGATAAAGCTGGGAAAGAGATTCTCCCTCTGAAAGCACATCATCTTATCCATCATCCTCTTCCCGTTCACCAAGCATTCTGGTGCCACTGCCAGAGGCAGAACGCTAAGATGGATGGACTCATCCTCTAGACTGTAAACTCACTATGGGCAGGGAATGTGTTTGCTTATTGCTGTATTGCACACTCTCAAGCACCCAGTAAGTGCTCACTAAATATGATTAATTGACCACAAGCCCAACCCATGAATGGTATGATGAGGAACAGGGTACCAAGTATAAGAGAAGTTTAAAAGGGACCAAACCCAGAAATAGATCCATTGCTCCCAAATAGAATCAACTGCTCTCATAACTCTTTGCTAACCTGATCACCCAAGAGAGGTCAGCAGCCAGCATTTTCACATTCATAAGGCTTTTGGCCAGCTCATAACCCACTACGTTGCTGCAGTGAGTGACGGGAGTGGAAAGGATTTCTTCTGTGAACCCTGACCCGCTTACTGTTCAAGCCTTGACAAATTCTTCTTAACTGCTGTAGCCACTGAAGAAGGGGGGTGATTCGGGATTTATGTACCCAGGAATTACCAACTCTGCTATATTGTACTCTCCCAAGCACTAATATAGTGCGCTGCACATGGCAAGCACTCAATACATGCCAATGATTGATTATCTTTCCTCTCCCCCTCTCTCCTATGAACTCCACCCCATTCCTTCAATGGTGGCCATTAGAGGGGCCTGAGGCCTCAGCTGCAGAGATTCCAGTTTTATAATCTGGGTCATTATGATGTGCTCCATTTCCATGAATGACAAGGCAGGAAGGACTAGAGGGAAACAGCAGCAGGAGGGATTTGGGCTAGATATTAGGGTGAACTGTCAACTGAGGCATTTTGATGCCCAGGGAGCTTGGGGAATTTCCATCTCTAAAGAGGTTTCAGGATTGGATAGACAAACAAGCTCTTGAGAGAATACAACAGACACATTCCCTACCCACAACGAGCTTATAGTCTAGATGGAGAGACCGATATTAATATAAATAAAATTAACACAGTGCTCTGCACACAGTAAACACTCAATAAATGCAACTGACTGACTACTGGCTGGGCACCTTGAACAGGGAGAGGAACATTAACCTAGAGCTCAGGATAATAAGAAACCACTTTGAACAGGAAGAAGAAATGCCCGACGGAAGCTGGAGCCCTGAAGGGGAAAGTGCATGGGCGTCCCCCGGCTCACAGAAAGCCAACTCTTCCCCTCTGGGCTCGGTACCACAGTTCATTTCCTTTTCCTCAGAGAACCATGATACATAAGCTCAGACATGAGTTCTTTCTCCCTCTGATCCTGTCACTTCAACTTGCCCTTCTTTCCTGAGTATCCCCAATCACAGTTGAGATCGCATCTCAAAATTCTCCCCCAAAAAGATCTTCAAGCTTTTGGTGAAGCTTTTCTTGGCTCCGGGCCTCACCCAATTTACATCCCCTGCCCCCCCAAAATGGAGAGTTTCCACTATTCTCCAGACCCCCACTGTTCATCACAACCCTTCAGCTTAGTCCCCGGACGTTCTCTTTTCCTGCCCTAACAGTGTGAATGAATGAATCTGAGACTGATTCCCAGCTTCCCTAACTGTGTGTATCTGAGACTGATTCCCAACTTCCCCATGGTCTCTTCTCTTCAGGGCCCCTAACCTCTGCATATTCTTAACACCTAACCATAGGAACCTCTTGCAAATCGTTAACCTGCCTCTTTTCATCTCAGCTCTGGCCCTCTCCCATTTATTCTGAATATTGGGTCTCTGTGCTGTTCTAAATATTTTCTCCTCCAACACACATCAGTGTTGTTTCTTCTTCCTCAAGCCACAACCTGCTGCCACACTCTCCCAAGGGGCAGGAGGAGTGGTGGGGAGGTAACAGGTGGCCTGTAAAGAGAGAAAGGCTGAAGTAATTCTGAAGGGGGAAGGGGAGAAGGGGGATTGGGGCACAAACACTTAAGATGAAGGAGATGGTCCAGGATAAGCAGTTGTCCCCCCCGACCTCAATGTTGCTGCCATCACTCCCCGCAGCCCCCTAAAAGAAGCAACAATACTCCCATCAAGCAGCATATTCATTCTGGCAGGCTTGGCGGTCTGGGCAGGGTTTCCCGGGTGGAGGTGGAGTGAGTCATGAAGATGTCAGAGAAGTGACTAAGTGTATTTGGGGATGGATAAAAGTTTGGGAACCGTGGGGGACATTGAGGAAAATGCCTAAGAGATGGGACATGGTGTGACTGGATTACTGCCAGTGGTGAGCTGAGCTAGCCATGTGAAATGCAATAATTCAACCTTGAAGACAGCAACCAGCCCAGGACCTTCATAAATCAGAGGGGCCTAGACCAAGCACACAATATCTCCACCTTCTTTCTTGTCTGGCTTTTGAGGGGCTCTGGGCCTTTGAAGATGTATCCCAGCACTCTAAGGAGCCAGAGGAAACAGGAGCAGATTCAGTCGGGGCCAAAGAAGGTTCCGCAGATCAAAAGCTCTTGAGAGCAGGGATTGTGTCTACTTACACTGTGACACTCTTCCAAGGGATGAGTACAATACTTGCACACAGCAAGCACACAAATACCAGTGATTGAGCAATCAATGGGAATTGCGGCAATTGACTACTTTTTGCCCTTTAAGCTCCCTACTAGAGTGTTAACTTTTAACCCTTGGATTCAGCACAAGGGAGGAATTGCCCAACCCAAATCCTTTCCGCTTCCTCTCATTTGACTTCAGTGGAAAAAGAAACTGCCACTTCCCAACCACCTCACAATCGCCCTTCAGAGACTCAAAGACAGTGACCACCAGGTCACCCCTCAGCCTGCTTTGCTCCAAGTAAGACAATCCAAATTCCTTCAACACTTCCTCCAGTCCATACCTCATCAGTGTTGCTTCCCCCAGGCACTCTCAGAGTGACATCTACTTCCTCAGGAAGCGGGTGCTCAGGGAGGAACCAGAGGTGGGACCCCTCCCCAACCACCGTCTCAAGAGTTGGTTGCCCTTCCCAACATCAAAACACCAGCCAAGAGAAATCACAAAAAGGAATTTTGGGCCTATCCCCCACACCCTCTTCATCTCTAGGCAATGACTCCCTCCTGCTTTCTGTTACTATAGTAACTCACCACAGCAAAGTAACAGTGAGTCTCTCTTTTTCTTTCTTTCTTTCTTCTTCCTTTCTCTCTCTCTATCTCCACCCCCTTCTTTCTCCCCCCCCCCCCACCTTCTAATAAAGGAAAACCTTTACCAGGTTTAGCCAATTATGGGGGCTGAGGTAGGAAAGGGGAGAGTCCAGCCAGCTGGGGTCTATGGAAGTAAGACATATTTGGTCTAGTCAACACAGAAAAGCAGATTTCACAGAGAGAGAGAGAGAGAATTCTAGCCATGGCCTGTTGCCTTCCCCTTTTTCTTCCTTTTCCCTCCTCTCCTCCACCTCATTCATTCCAAATATTTATTGCCTCATTTCTCATATTAGCATTCCTCCCAGGGTGTCTTTAATAAATACACTGAGGGAGGAACATCCCTGCTTGCATGCTAAATTTATAAAACATATAATCCTTCTAATTAAATTGGATTTAATCTTGTGCTCTAAATTAGGAGGAACACAGGGGCACACACAAAAATCCCCAGACACCCAGATGCAGATCAGAGTGGGTTTTCTTCTTTCTTCCCTGGTTGTCTCATTGCCTGCTACCTCGGAGGAAATTGCTAGTCCCACTCTGGCCAAAGATTAACACAGTCAACGAGTATTTACTGAGCAGTCCCAGAGTACCAGGCTAGAGAAGCAGCGTGGCTCAGTGGAAAGAGCCCGGGCTTGGGAGTCAGAGGTCATGGGTTCCAATCCCCATTCTGCCACTTGTCAGCTGTGTGACTGGGGGCAAGTCACTTAACTTCTCTGAGCCTCAGTTCCCTCATCTGTAAAATGGGGATTAACTGTGAGCCTCACGTGGGACAACCTGATAACCCTGTATGTACCCCAGCGCTTAGAACAGTGCTCTGCACATAGTAAGCACTTAACAAATACCAACATTATTATTAGTCTCTCTCTCCCGGAAGGCCAGCTGTCATTCAGATACTGCTTCCATACTCCTCATTCCAGGTTGATGTGATAGATGGAGTATTATAATCCCCACTTTGCAGATAGAGCAACTAAGACCCAACATGGGGCAGGGACTAAACCAAAGAGTTGTGTGGCATGTGACTGACATTCCCGGAAATTAAACCAAGACTGTAAGCTCACTGGGGGCAGGGAAAGTGTCTGCTGTATAGTATTCTCCCAAGTGCTTAGTACAGTGCACAAAGCAGGCATCCAGTAAATATGATTGATTAATTAATAATAATGTTGGTATTGGTTAAGCGCTTACTATGTGCAGAGCACTGTTCTAAACACTGGGGTAGATACAGGGTAATCAGGTTGTCCCACGTGAGGCTCACAGTTAATCCTCATTTTATAGATGAGGGAACTGAGGCACAGCAAAGTTAAGTGACTTTCCCACAGTCACACAGCTGACAAATGGCAGAGCGGGGATTCGAACCCATGATCTCTGACTCCCAAGCCCCAGTTCTTTCCACTGAGCCACGCTGCTTCTCAACCCTCACATCCTATTGTCAGCCTCCTCCTTAAACAGTGAGCCCCGTGTGGCTGTGTCTATGACTGTGTCTGATCTGATTATTTTAACTCTACTCCAGCACTTAATACAGTACCTGGCACATAGAAAGTGCTTAACATGTAAGCGGCATAGCTTAGTGAATAGAACACGGGCCTGAGAGTCAGAAGGACCTGGGTTCTAATTCCAGCTCCACCACTTGTCTGCTGTGTGACCTTGGGCAAGTCACTTCACTTCCTCTGTGCCTCAGTTACCTCATCTGTAAAATGGGGATTACGATTGTGAGCCCCATGTGGGTTTGGGACTGTATCCAACCTGATTACTTTGTACCTACCCCAGTGCTTAGTACAGTGCCTGGCACATAATTAGTGCTTAACAAATACCACAATTATTAGTAGTAGTAGTACTATTATTAAGTACCACATAAATAAATAAATACCATTGACTGATTAGACTGAAAGCTTCTTGAAAGCTTATTTTCTTCTTCCATTCTCCCAAACACTGAGTACAGTGTCCTGTATTCAGGACGCATTCGAGGCATCCTGTTGATATCAACCCTGGTGTGCTCTCTCAATGGCTTGGGAGAAAACTACAATCTTTCCCTTTACCCGGGTCTCCCTGGACCACCTGGTCCCCAAAAGATCTGGAATCGGCTCCAATCAGCTCACCAGTGAAAAAATGTTTAGACCCTGCTTGACTGCAGCAATTTCTGCTTTCTTTGTGGCTCTGCCCACAGGTTAATTCCAACTCAGGCTGCCTGCAGAATCCTCCTGGCCCCCAGGTGTCTGTCTAGGCATCATCATTTTCCATTCATTAATATTCATCAGCACCAGAAACACTCCTGAACATCCTCTCTGCCCCCACTTGCATCTGGATCTCCAGGAATGCTACTGTGGAAATCAGCGGATTAAAAGTCAGAGGTGAGTTATAACAGTGGAAGCCTAGGCCTGAGGGGAGGTTCCTGGACTTCTTGTGGGACCTTATTTAATTATCTGGCACCGGTAATCAATGCCTCCTCCCCATCCCCGACATCTGGAAAAGTGTTTGAGATTCTCAGACAAAAGGCAAATACCACCCAGAGGCATGGGGGGGACCGGGAGGTAAATACCACCCAGAGGTGTGGGGATGACCAATCAGTCTCCAAGTGTCAAGAATATACAAACACTCCTGGTGGAAGTGGCTTGATTTTCCTGTCCATAGCTTGCAGCAGCCTTGGATTTTAAATTCTCACACCGCAGATACCCCCCGCTGAAATTACTGTGGGCTAGGGCTCCTGCTTACAACAGACCTGCTGAACAGCTCTCAGTTCATATCAGAGACCTGAGACGAGCCAGGTCCTTGGAGAAGAAAATGTAAAGCAGGAGAGAGGGCTGGGTCTACCCAGGATTAAAACCTACCACCTTGTGCAAGGGATCCACGGGCCCTCTGGATTTCCAAATTCTCATCACAGAGATATGCTCATTCTGAAGCACCACACTCGTGGGACTGGTGTTTTGTCAACAGGTGAACGGTTAGCAAGGGGACCTGGGCTCTCCAGTAGCCCAGTGAAAAGAGCCCGGGCCTCGGAGTCCCGAGACCCACGTTCTAATCCTGGCTCCGCCACCTGCCTGCCGTGAGACCTTGGGGAAGTCATTTAACTTCTCTGTGCCTCAGTTTTTTCATCTGCAAAATAGGGATTAAATACCTGTTCCCCTTTCCCCTTAGTCTGTGAGCCCTGTGTGGGTCAGGGACTATGTCCAATATCTGTATCTGTTATCTTTTACATATTCCAGTGCTTGGCACAGAGAAAACACTTAACAAAGAACACAATTATTCTTGTTGAAGCATCATCCTCTTGGGCCGTTGTCACTCTGGAACACACAGTAGATTGAGTCAATGGAGCCAACTGAATTGTTCAGTCCAGTTGTCCCCCAGTGGCTGTGATCTTCAAAAGCCAGAGTCAGGCAGCCTTCTCTCCCGGCTCCTCAAGGGTTGGTCCTGGCCCTTTGCTGCTAGTTCCTATCTCCCTTGGCCTTCCTAGAAGAAAGCTTACCCGAATAAATAGGCATCAGACCCAATGGTTCTTTCTCCCCCACTCTAGACTGTGAGCTCACTGTGGGCAGGGAATATCATAATTTACTGATGTACTGTACTTTCCCAAGCACTTAGTTCAGTGCTCTGCACACAGTAAGTGCTCAGTAAATACGACTGATTGATTAAGAAGGGACACACACACATATACACATGCCCAACAAAGGTCAGCTCCAATAACACTCCACCTTAAACCCCCATGGGAATTTCATGGGGGAATTCCACAGAATACCCCATGGAGTTTTCACCAGCCCCTGCTCAGATTCAAGTCCAACCCCATCAGCTGGAACCTTCCCTTGTCCAAAATGGGGAATTTCACTGTTCCAAGCAGCCCTGAAGGGAGGCAGAGAAGGAGCAGGGGTGATGTAGAGTGATGAAGCTGGCATCCCCCATAGGGAGCGATGGGTATGCCTTCATCCCTTGCCCAGACAGGATTGGTGAGGATGAGGAGTAGAGGAGGGGGCAATATGGAAAAGGAGCTGAAAACCAAGGAGGGGCAGAGGAAGGGAGAGCAGCTCTAGGCTGGTGTGAAACTGCCAGCTCTCCCAGTCGGAGCCAATGGCACTGTAAACCCAAAGCAAAACCCAGAGGGAAAGCAAGAGGCCAGAAAACTCCCCCAACCAGAGAAATTTGTCACTTGATCCCTGAGTAGTCAAGAGTTGACTGTCCTCAAACCCAAGATGAGAAATGGCCAGACTACCACTAGAGAAGGTATTCAGCAGGTCGGAGTGGACCTCTGGGACAGTATAAGATAGCAGAATCCTGCCATTGTTAAAATAACGGGGGCTGCTGGACTGTGTTAACAGGAGTCTGACACCAAAGTGATTCTCCCAGCATCCTCGGCATCTGCTCATTGTGTCTAATTTTGGGCTCCATTTGAGAGTTGGAGACGTTCCCAAGGACAGCAGTAAAAAGAAGAAATGGAAAAGGTACTTAAGAGGAGGAAGAGGGAAAGCCAAAGGAACTGTGATTATTTAGACTGCAGAAGAAGAATCCAGAAGCTGGTTTTATAACTACCTGCACCCAAGTGAAGGGTTGCCTAAGGAGGATTCCCAACAGTCAACCCGGCTCAAACACACAAACTCCAAACTCCTACCGGCAACAATGTAAGGCTCAGACAAGCTCACCTGCCCCTCCCTCTGCTCGCCTGCTTCCTGTCTGCCCAGCTCTCTGCTCTCCTGCCTCTGCAACCTTGCTCAGCAAGGAGACGGGCTTGTTGGAGGTGGCTTGGCGAGAGGGCTGACAGGGGTCCCCGGGGTGGTTGAGGGTGGCATCCCGCTGGAACGGGTGGTCGGGATATGTCAGGGTAGGTGTGGGTGCGGCTGCTGTCCTTAGAGACCTTTAGGGAGAACCGAGACGCACGCTAGGGACCCCGGCCTGGTTACGAGGTTCCAAGTCAGGGACCCGGAAAGTCCACCCAAGTCAGCTTTTGCTTGTGGATTCCCACCATAATCACTTGATTTCTCTGTGCCTTCATCTCCTCCTCTGTAAAATGGGATCAGAGATCCATTCTCCTCTCTGGCTGTGGAACAGGGACTGTGTCCAATTCGACCACATCGAGTGTTTAGTACAGTGCTCTGCACATAGTCAGGGCTCAGGAAATGCCATTGATTCGTTAGTTGATTATTCCGTACCCACCCCTGCATCTACTACGGTACTAGACGTATACTAAGTGCTTAACGAAAGCTACAGTTAGAAATAAGTGTCACTGACACTATTCCTAATTCCTAGCTTCACGGTGACCTGCTTGGGCTGCCGGGCTGGGTTTCTGTGTGGCTTAGGGAAGAGAGAGGTATGTAGGGGAGGGGGAAGGAGGTGGGAATTGAGGCAGAGACAGCATCCTAATACTCTGGCTACTTCCCTGGCTGCCAGAGTGGAATTTCTCCAGTCTGGGAAGACCAGAAAATAGCAATGGCGTATGATGCTGCTGCCCCCTGCAGGTCACAGAGGGAGTAGCCGCCCTGCTCGTGGTGGAGGAAAAGCTGAATTAATAATAATGTTGGTATTTGTTAAGCGCTTACTATGTGCAGAGCACTGTTCTAAGCGCTGGGGTAGATGGAGGGTAATCAGGTTGCCCCACGTGAGGCTCACAGTCTTAATCCCCATTTTACAGATGAGGTGACTGAGGCACAGAGAAGTTAAGTGACTTGCCCGCAGTCACACAGCTAATAATAATAATAATAATGTTGGTATTTGTTAAGCGCTTACTATGTGCAGAGCACTGTTCTAAGCGCTGGGGTAGACACAGGGGAATCAGGTTGTCCCACGTGGGGCTCACAGTCTTCTTCCTCATTTTACAGATGAGGTAACTGAGGCACAGAGAAGTTAAGTGACTTGCCCACAGTCACACAGCTGACAGGTGGCAGAGCTGGGATTCGAACTCATGAGCTCTGACTCTAAAGCCCAGGCTCTTTCCACTGAGCCACGCTGCTTCTCGCTAAGTGGCAGAGCCGGCAATCGAACCCATGACCTCTGACTCCCAAGCCCGTGCTCTTTCCACTGAGCCACGCTGGGTGGAGGGCTGGAGAAGCAGGACCCTCTCTAATCCAGGAGGTGAGGGGAGCGTTGGGAGGGGTGTCACGGTGAGTCGGGCCATCTGCTGCGGGAGGGGGCTGAAGAGGGGGGAAGCCGGTCATAATGAGAAGTGGTTTGGCCTAGAAGATAGAGCACCGGCTTGGGAGTCAAAAGGACCTGAGTTCTTGTCACTTGCCTTCTGTGTGCCCATGGGCAAGTCACTTCACTGCTTTGTGCCGCAGTGATCTCATCTGTAAAATGGGGACTGAGACTGTGAGCTAAGACTGTGAGCCCTACCTGGGATAAGGACTGTGTCCAACCTGATTATCTTGTATCGACCCCGGCGCGTAGAACCATTCGTTCATTCAATCATATTTATTGAGCTCTTTCCATGCGCAGAGCACTGTATTAAGCACTTGGGAGAGTACAATATAGCAGTAAACAGACACATTCCCTGCAAGTGCCTGGCACACAGTAGGCACTTAACAAATACCATTAAAAAGACAGTTGGTGTGCTGAGCTCCATTCCAGGGTGGCGGTGAATTGCAAAAGGGCACACACACGAACACATGCGTACACACTCAGCAAAGTCTGCCACCTAATGATGGAGGCGGGATGAGGATATGTGCCCATCCCCCCAAACACATACTGCCCCGTGCCAGCTGCAGGGGTGGGTCAAGGAACCCCACAGGAATTTCCTGGCTATACCCCAGTCCCATCCTAGCTCAGTTAAAGGCTCAGAGTCATAGCAGGTGGCATGGCTCTCCCTGGCTCCCCAACCCTCATCCTCAACCCTAACAGAGCTGGCAGACACTTTCTGCTCCCCGCGACCTAGCCCGCTCCATATTGGCTCCAGGCCCCCTGTCTTGCCATTTACTTGGTCACATGGGCTTGACTGGGGAAAGATAACTTTGATGGGTTGTCCTCTTTCCTCTTTTGGAGAGCAGGAAACCCAGGAGTACATTAAAGAGGAGAGAGAGCAAAGCCTGGGGAGAGAAGGGCAGATGAGGGCAGGAAGCTTAGGAATCGTGGGCGGCGGGATTCTGGTCGGCACGACAGCTGTTGGGACTCACTCCGGGATAGATTTCAGGTTCATCCTGGAAGGATTTCGTAAATTGGACCAACTGCCTTCCCCAGGCCTCTGCCTTGCTTTCTCCTGCTGGAAAATGGAAGGCAGGAAGGGGCAGTGAGGTCTCGCTTTGGAATGTGGAGATGAAAATTGTGGAGCTCAGCCATCCGTCTGCCTTAGAAGACCCTTGCACTGAGTGGGAGCCCAGCCTGGTCGGCTCTGACAAGTGCTTTTCTAGGCTGTGAGCCCGTTGTTGGGTAGGGATTGTCTCTATTTGTTGCTGAATCGTACTTTACAAGCACTTAGTTTAGTGGTTTACACATAGTAAGCGCTCAATAAATACGATTGAATGAATGCTTTACACAACAGGAGAACTCACGTTGGAGAGGCGGACATTCCCCTGCCCCTTGCCCCCACCACTACCATCCCGAGGTGGTGGCTCCAGAGTGGGAAGGGGAGAGACAGGCCCCATCCATCCTGCTTATTGCACGGAACGGACAGTCAACCAACCAACGGCATTTATTGAGAGCTTCTCATGTGCAGAGCACGGAATTAAGCATTTGGGAGAGTACAATATAACAGAGCTGGTAGAAATGTTCCCTGTCCTCAATGAGCTTACAGTCTAGAGGATTCAATTAATCAACACTATGTATTGAGCACTTACTGTGTGCTGAGTACTGTACTAAGCACTGCGGAGAGTACAATACAACAGAGCTGGTAGACATGTTCCCTGCCCACAAGGAGCTTATATGCTAGAGGGATCAATCAATCCACAGTATGGATTGAGCATTTACCATGTGCAGAGTGCTGTACTATGCTTAGGAGAGTACAAAATAACAGAGCTGGTAGACACATTCCCTGACCACAACAAATTTATAGTCTAGAGAAGAAACAAACATGAAGGAACAAACTGGCAACTTCTTCCTCTCACTGTTCTAAGTGACATATATTTTTTTGCCATCAAGAGGAAAGAGGGAAGCAGCAGAGGAAAACTGCCCAGCCAAATGCTAGAAAATGGGGCTGATCAAGAGTCCAGGAGGGGTCCCCCCAGGCCCCCCTGTCTGCTAGAGAGGATAGAGGCCTGTGAAGGGATCCGGGGTTCAGGAAGCTCGGAGGACATTGCCGCCGAAATAAAAATTGCAGCCAAGCAGGGGCACTGATCATACAACGTCGCAGGATCGAAATGGGAAATTATCAAAGGGGAAAATGAAGCCCGGCTGCAAACTGGGCTTCTGTGGACCCTGGGTTTTGTCTTTCTAGGCTAATTCCAGCATCTGGGCCAGGCTGTTCTCCTCTCCTGGGGGAGCCGGGGGAGATGGGGCTATGGAGGCATTTGTGGGTCCTCAATCTAGGGAGGGCCTGTGAAGGTGATCGGTGAGGGTAGCAGGCACCCTACCCTACCTGCCATCCCCGGCCCGGCCCTCCGCATCACCTGCGTCCTGACCCTTCTCACACCTCCATTCACTGGAGGAATGGAGGCAGCTAGAGAAAGAAATTCAGAGAGGGGCCGGCTCTCAACTTGAACTTAGAACTGGACCCCCTTTGCCAATCTGCTCTCTGCCCTGGCCCCCGCCAACCCCTGCCTCATACACATACACTCAAACACACACACAAACAGGAATGGACAGGGGGCAGTCCAGTTATTAACCGGACCGTTTAGTCTAAAACTGGATGGATGTCCAACATAAATCCCAGCTGGTAGGCCTTCCCAATGCCTGGGATTCACGCTGTGATTCCCTCATTCCTACAGGACCCTTTCAGCCTAGTAAAGACCTTGCGAATTATCAGATTCCCCGCCCCTAGAAATCAATCAATTGTCCCTCTAAGCTGTGAGTTCTTTGTGGGCAGGAATGTGTCTGTCTGCTGTTGTACTCTCCCAAGCGCTTAGTACAGTGCTTTGTACACAGTAAGCGCTCAATAAATACAATTGAATGAATGAATGAATTTCTTGAGTGCCTAATATTTGCAGACCATCGTGCTAAGCACTTAGGACAGTAGAATACAACAGAATTACAGCAGACACATTCTGTCCCCTTAGCGGGCTTATGGTCTAGAGGACATGTTACATAAGCGGGCTGGGTGGGAGGGAGCTGGTTGGCAGTTGCGGAATACAGCTTGGGCAGCAAAGCCCCCGGCCTGACGCTCATTGGCCCGGCTCCACTGACCCCTGCCAGGGATGCAGACTCACTCTGTGGGTCTTGTTCAGCCCACTGCACAACATGGGTCTTGAATAGGAGAGGGGCATCCACTAATCTCCCTTTACCCCAGTCCAGGAAGGGAGTGCTGGGCACCTCTCTGGCCAGGGTGTTTCGAGAGAGGAGGACTGCCTCTTGGAGAAGGATCACGGCCTAATGGATAGAGCTCAGGCCTGGAAGTCAGAAGGACCTGAGTTCTGATCCCAGCTCTACTACTTGTCTGCTGTGTGACCTTGGGCAAGGCACTTGACTTCCTCTGTGCCTCAGTTACCTCATTTGTAAAGGGGGGATTAAGAATGGGAGCCCCAAGTGGTTCATGGACCGTGTCCAACCTGATTAGCTTCATTCAATCATATTTACTGAGTGACTATTATATATCTAACCCAGCACTTAGTGTGGTATCTGGTACAAAGTAAGGGTTTAATAAACAGCATTAAAAAAGGGCGGGTGGAGGATCTGATTCCTGGCTCGTAGCCACCTAGCCCGATGGAAACTTTCTTTTCCCCAGCCGCCCTCCTCTCCAGGTATCTTATTTACGTTTTTGTACAGATAAGGATATTGAGGCTCAGCAGGTCACTGCTAGGATTCGAACCCAGGCCCCCTTACTCCCAGTCCCACACTCTGCATAAACGAAGAAGACATCACTGGATAGAAGTGGAAGGGAGCCAGTCAGGAGAGGCGGTCGGGAAGCCAGAGGTCCCGGATTCGAGTCCGAACCCTGCCACTGTCCCGCTATGTGCCCTTGAGCAAGTCACTTAACCTCTCTCCTCATCTGCACAATGATAACAAAAATAATAACAATAATAATTATGGTATTTGTTAAGTGCTTACTATATACCAGGCACTGTACTAAGTACTGAGATGGATACAAGCAAATCGGGTTGGACAGAGTCCCTATCCCATGTGGGGCCCACAGTCTTAATCCCAATTTTACAGATGAGGTAACTGAGGCACAGGAAGTAAAGTGAATTGCTCAGTCACACAGCAGCTGAGCCAAAATTATAACAAATGACTGCCTTCCTACTTACTTCCCAGGGACTGCATGCAGGAGGGCCAGCCCAGCCCAGCATCGCCTAGTCTAGCCCAGACCAGCCCCACCTAATCCCACCCACTACGGTTCAGACCCGGTCCACCCAATATAAACCCACCCTCCCCAGTAATACCAGTAATAATAATGATTGTGGCATTTGTAAAGCACTTACTAGGTGCCAGGCACTGTACTAAGCACAGGAGTGAATAAAAGCAAATCAGGTTGGAGACAGTCCCTGTCCCTCGAGAGGTGCATTGAGGGAAAATCACCATTTTACAGATGAGGCAACTGAGGCACAGACCACACTAATCTAGCCCTGCCCCATGCTGTATACCCCCCGCTCCATCTTGTGTGGCCCCACCCGAGCCCATCAATCCCGACTCGGTTGCTCTCGGGCCCACTTGGGCTGGAGGGGCCTCCACCAGGGAACAAACTGTGGGGTCGGTTTCCGGTGGCCGCCCGGGGCTCTTTTAATTTCTTTGTGATTTTCCACGGGGCTCTGAAGGCGTTTCCCTTTCTGTCCCGGAGTTTCCATTTCCTGTATGTCTCCTGGATTATTTTTAGGATCTCATCATGTTTCCTGCTCCACCTTCCCCGGCTTTGCCGGCTTGGGGGGGGGGGTCTCAGACGTTGAGCTCCAGGTGGGGTTCTGGGCCCTACTGACGCACCATATTACCCGACTTGGGGGGTCCAGGGGACCTCACAGGCCTCTGGGGGGGGGGCAGGAGGGGAGGGTCCAGGCTCCTCTAGCCTGCTCGAAATTTCAGATCTGGGGATTTAACTCATCTGCACCAATCTCCCTCAACAAACTGGGATAATCTGAAAGACCTATTAAAGCTACTTCCTCTTGTGCCCATTAGGAGGCAGGCGCTTCTTTATCTTAAACTGGTGGCTATTTACAAAGAAGGAAAGCAGGAGAGGTTAGGAAAGTCTTCAGTTCTCCTGGGAGAGTTTTGGGTTCGGTTCGGAAGCAGGAACGTAATTTAGAGCTCCAGATATTTACAGAGGGCCAAGGACTTCCCAGCATCCTTAGGGAGCATCTTCCCCATTTTTGAGTTGGGGAAACTGAGGTCTGCCCCAGGCTTTGTGGGGGTTGGGGATGGGGAGGGTCACCAACAATCCTCATCAGTCAATCAATCAATCAATGATATTTATTGAGTGTTTACTATGTGCAGAGTGCCAAACCAAGAGGCAAATACAATGGAATTAGCAAGAAACGTTCATGAATACCGGATGCCCATCTGCTGACCAGGAAGTAATGGACGCACATTACATTATGGTCATTTTGCCCCTCTGCCCCCACACTTACTCCAGAGCCATTGCTTTCCTTTCCTGAGGCCCATGAGAACACAGTGCCCACTTCCCGGCCACGGGACCCGGCCACGGGAACCAAGACGGACGGCTGCTGAGATTTAAAATAAAACTAGCCGACAAAAGGGGGTTCAGAGGGAAGGGTCCAACTGAAAACTGGACTGTGCGGTCTGAAACCGGATGGATCGTCTCAGGCAGGGAATGTGTTTGTTTATTGTTGTATTGTACTCTCCCAAGCGCTTAGCACAGTGCTCTGCACACAGTAAGCGCTCTATAAATATGATTGGATGAATGAAAGGATGATAAAAAGCTCAGGAAGTCTATGCCTCTTGGCTCAGAACCCCACTAGGCCATGCTGCCTCTTCTACACACACTAGGATACAAGAAGGAAGAGGAGGAGAAGAGGTATTTACCGAGTGCCCTGCACTGTCCTAGGCCCTTGAGCAGTATCTAGAGAAGCAGAGTAGCCTAGTGGAAAAAGCACGGGATTGTGAGCCAGAGGACCTGCATTCTAATTCTGGCTCCACCACTGATCTGCTGTGTGACCCGGGCAAATCACTACTTCACTGTTGCTCAGTTCTCTCATCTGCAAGATGAGGATTCAATATCTGTTCTTCCTCCCACTTAGACTGTGAGCCCCAAGAGGGACCTGGTATTCCTATATCTGCAGTGCTTCATACAGTGTTTGGTAAGCGCTTAACAAATACCATAATTATCATTATCATTATTAAGTACAGAATAATGAAGTGACCTGTTTCCTGCCCAAGAGACTTTTCCAAGCTAGAGTTGAGATGACCTCGTAGCTGCACAGGCTGAGAGAGGGGATCGTTTCTGCAGAACTTGTCCCCCGAGCTCCTCTAAGAGGGTCCCGGTTTCCTGTGTCAGGCCTGAGGCCCTGCTCACTACCTTGGCTCTATGTCTAGAAAATGAAGGCAAAGCTCTGCCCCGACCAGGTGCAACTCCACTGACTCCTCATCCTTCTCTTCCTCCTCCACTACCTCCTCCCTTTCCCCTTCCCCAATGATGATGATCCAATGTCTCTCCCACAAGCATAATTCCTCCTCCTCCCTTTTCCCTCCTTCCTGCCTGGTCATCTTTGTTTGTCACTGGTTGGGACAGGGCAGTCCCTCCCTCAGCCAGCTCCAGGAATGTCCCCCTCCACCCCAAGCCTGAGAGTCACCTGAACTTTCTGACCAGTGCTCTCCCGGTTAAGCAAACTGCTCTCCCTCCTCCTTTCACCCTACACTAGCCAAGGTTTCCTGGGGAGGGGGTGATGGTATCTGCTCAACTCCAAGCCAACCCCACCTCCCCCAAATCAGTGACCATTTCATCTGAGATAATCAGTCCCAGGTCGGGGAGGCACTGGTCCTCAGTAATCTGTAAAATACCCATCTGTAAAATGGGGATTGAGACTGTGAGCCTCACGTGGGACAGGGACTGTGTTCAACCTGATTGGCTTGTATCCACTCCAGAGCTTTGTACAGAGCCTGGCACATAGTAAGTACTTAACAAATACCATAATTATTATTAACGGAGCAGCATGGCCTAGTGGATAGAACACTTGTCTGGGAGTTAGAAGGATGTGGGTTTTTTTTTTTTATGGTATTTGTTAAGCGCTTACTATGTGCAGAGCACTGTTCCAAGCGCTGGGGGAGACACAGGGGAATCAGGTTGTCCCACGTGGGGCTCACAGTCTTCATCCCCATTTTACAGATGAGGGAACTGAGGCACAGAGAAGTTAAGTGACTTGCCCACAGTCACACAGCCGACAAGTGGCAGAGCTGGGATTCGAACTCATGAGCCCTGACTCCAAAGCCCGTGCTCTTTCCACTGCGCCACGCTGCTTCTATCCTGGTTCCGCCCCTTGTCTGCTATGTGACCTTGGGCAAGTCACTTAACTTCTCTGTGCCTCAGTTCCCTCAACCGTAAAATGGGGATTAAGTCTGTGAGCCCTCATGTGGGACAGGGACTGTGTCCAAAGCAATTATCTTCCATCTACTCCAGGGCTTTAGAATAGTGCCTGGCATATAAAAAGTGCTTAACAAATACCATAATTATTATCATTGTTGTTGTTGTTATTATTATTACTTCAGCCACCGGGCAAAGCTGTCCATGCTCCCCTGCGCAGAAATGGGACTTGGCCAGGGCCCCAAATCCAGTGGCCCTTCAGACCATTCATTCCCATTACCCCTTGCTTCAGGGCTTCCCCAACCCCCCATTCCCTGCGTCTCCCTTCATTTACCTTCCCCTCCTGCTCCCAGGTCCAATTCACGATCGTTCCACCAGCTCCAGCCCAGACTGGCACCATGAATACATCGAGTCTCTGTTCCTTTTTCCCCATTCCATCCCCTCCTTGAGCTTAGGTGGAGCCAATGTGTCCAGACACTCAGTTTTATGTTGGACTGTGCAGTTTTCATCTGGTCTGACCCCTGACTAGTTTGGGTAGGGGACTGGAAGCTTTACCATCCAGAGTTTTTATTTTCAAACCCAGTCTCTCCCCGCCGCCTCAGCTTCTGCCACTGAGTGCCGAGGTTTAGATCCAGTACCTCTGTTCACGAGGGTCTGGGGGGGATATAGTGAAGCAAAATTCCCCTTGGGAAATTTCCCCAGCCCTCTGGAACAGGACGGTTTGCCCAACGATGGTTGGAAGCCGTAGTCGCTGGCTAGTAGGAAGAGCTGTGAGAACGAGGGTCCTGGCTTAGCTCTCTGCCTCTCGCCACCACCCCACCTCCCAGGAAGGACTTGCCCCACCAGCCCCGGTGGTGTCAGAGACCAGTGCCGGCCTGCCTACTGTTCTCAAGCAGAATGGCCTTTACCCTCCTACCCTTCAGGGCTGGCGATTCTGAAGTCTGGGTTCCCGACTTTGCCTGGGAGCCAGCCAGCTCTCCACTCCACCCTCTCCATGACCCTGCTTCCCCATCCCCTCATCTCTCCCCTCCTTCCATGGCCCACTTCCAGCTGGGCCCCGGGAGCCCTGCGTTCTTCTCCACCACATCACTCTTTCCTCGTGCTCAAAGAATTCCTCCCGGGAACTTTCTCCCTGACCCGATCAGGCTGCAGGGGAATTCCTCCTTCCCCATGCCAGAGGAAACATCAACCCTCCTGGTGCAGCCAGGGATGCCCCTGCTCAAATCCCAGCCTGGGCTGACTGCCGGGGGAAAGTCGCTATGGACTGGGTCAGGGAGGTTGGGGTTATCACAGGGTGAAGGCACTTAGAGGTGGCTGGTTCACTTCAAAGGAGCTTTTAGGGCCTGTTGAGGGTTCGGGTAAACAGAACCTATCTCCCTGGTGAGCAGTAAAGATGTGAGGAGCTGCAGGGGCAGAGGCTCCCACCAGGTTACAGGCCTCCTCACCCAACCCTGATGTCACCCTCTTGTCTGGGGCTGACTGGCACCTGCTGTTTTCGCAACACTTTTCTGTCTGGATGATGGTGACTCCCAGCATCTGTGGGGAGAGGGACTCGGTGGGGAGCGGCTTGTATTTTGGATGTTGGGCAGAGATTTATTCATTCATTCATTAATTCAATCATATTTATTGAGTGCTTATTATGTGCAGAGCTGTACTAAGCTCTTGGGAGGGTACAGTATAACAATAAACAGACACATTCGCTGACCACAACGAGCCAAACAGTCTAGAGGACTGCCTAAAAGATAGAACAAATACCAAAGTTATTCTTTTTCCCACCTATGTTCCCTTTGGGCAGAAGGTATATCTTCCAACTTTACTGTAGGCTCTCAAGCACTTAATACAGTGCTCTAAATACAGTAAGCACTCGATAAATGCCATCGATTGATCGATCTATTGATTAGGAACGGCTCTGTCGACATGGCTAAGCTGCCATTCCCTGGGCTGATTTTCTGGGAGATGTTTTGGCCGTATTGTCAGTTCCCTCCCTCTGATTTTCAGTTTCCTCGGCTCCCTCTAGGTTCATGGTCTGTGGGCGTGGAAGGGCAGGGAAGGAAGAGAGGGAGGAAGAGAGGAAGGGAGGGGTAGAGGGAAGGAGGAGCACCTGAGAAAAAGGCCCCACGGATGCTCTGAATCTCCAGTCAACTCTAAAAACTGAAATCCCACTGGAGATATACCAGGAATGGAATTGAGCCCATCGTTCCTCTGGAAGCTTCTGTAAACCGGGGAGTCCTGAGCCAGGACTCTGTTCAGCAGTGCCCTGCTCTCCCCCTCCATCACCTTGTCAGTTGGGCGGCTGGAGCCTCCCCCAGGCACCGTGAAAGGCACCGTGAAACCGTGCTCCTCACCCAGGGGGTCTGCTGGGGGGCTGGCTCCCCAACCAGAGGCAGTCCACTAAGAAACTTAAAAGGGCTATTGTGTTATTCCACTTATGTAAGGAATGTAACCTCCGGGACTCGGCTCCTGGCACTGTACCTGCTCTGCGTCTCATCCCAGGGCTCCTACCCTGGCTGATAAAGAGCAGAGGGGGTGAGGGTGGGGTGGGGATTAGTCTTCACCCTGGTGGGTCTAGGGGCTGGGATTCCCAGGGAGCAGAGTGTGCAGGGAGGAGACTTCCCCGGGCAAGATGAGAGACACCGGGTGCATCCGTCCTCTGCTGGAACCTAGGCCTTTTGCCTGCCATCCACTGCAGGTATCCATTTGGTGCAGGTCACCGACAGCTGAGGAAACTCCAAAGCTCTAAGAGAGTTAAGGGGACTAATGGGTGGTTTCTGTAATTCCGCTGGGGTCTTTCCCAGCACCCCTGAGAACAACAGAAGAAGAAGAGCTTTTTCCACCCACTTGATGGGGAAACCGAGACACAGCATAGGAAAGTCACTTGCCCCAGCTCGGTCATCTCATACACAACACCGCCCAGGGTGAGTTGATAATAATTGTGATGTTTATTAAACACTTACTATGTGCCAAGCACTGACTGGAGTAAACATGAGATAATCAGGTCGGACACAGTCTGGCTCACGTTTACATAGGAGGGAGAACGAGTTTTTTAATGACCGTTTTCCAGATGAAGAAATTAAAGAACAAAGAAGCTTCTTGCCCCAAATCAGCCAGCAGGCAAGTGACAGAACTGGGATTAGAACCCAGGTTTCCTAGTTCCCAGCCCTGCGCTCTTTCCACTAAGCCATGTTACTTCTTTTTGTTTGTTTGTTAAGAATTGAGTATGTGCTAAACTGGGGTAGATAGAAGTTAATCAGGCCAGACTCAATCCCTGTCCTACATTCATTCATTCAATCATATTTATTGAGCGCTTACTATGTGCAGAGCACTGTACTAAGCGCTTGGAATGTACAATTTGGCAACCGATAGACCCAATAACAGGCTCACGGTCTAAACATTATACCCTGTTCAAGGCAGAAGGGTAAAGGAAACATGAGGGAAATCTTCTTGCTCAACATCTTGAACTAGGGGGGTCTAAGTATGGGGCTCACAGTCTAAGTAGCAGGGAGGACAGCTACTGAATCCCCATTTCGTGGTTTAGGCAACTGAGGTACAGAAAAGTTTAGTGACTTGCCCAAGGTCACACAGTAGGCAAGTGGTAGAGCTGGGATTAGAACCCAGGTCCTCTGGCTCTCAGGTCCATTCTTTACCCACTAGGCCATGCTGCTACCCTTCTTCTCAGAGGAGAGTGGACCCGAGCTACGCTGATCTCCTCAGGCGAAACCAGAAATCGCACACAGGTTTTGGCTGGGCCTGAGAGGCGGCCTCTTCCCCAGCATCTCTGTTCCTGGCTCCCAACCCCCTCCACATCCACCCTAACAGGCGTGGAGACTGCCCATGGATCAAAACCAGCTACTACCTTCCTGTCAGTTCCTCAGGGCCTCCATTTCTCCACCTGAGAAATGACGCTTGGAGTCCCATCCTGCTTTTGAAGGGACGATCCAGAACTTCTCCTCAGCCCAGCCAGAAGCCAACCTGTTCCTGGGGCCTGATGCTTCTTCAGTGGCCATTAAAGCCTCCAACCCTCTTCCTAGCCCTCTCCTGGATCCCAACCCTAATCCTCACCCTAGCCCTTCGCCAGTTCCTAACCCTAATGGGGCTGAGTTCCAGAGCCTCAGTTTTGATCTTTCCCCACCAGGCGCACATGCCCTCTTGCCCATCTGCTTTCTTCTGCTGCCACCGGTGCTGACGACTGGACTGCGTAAAGCAGCAGAACAGCTGCTCCTTTATCAGTTTCTTTCCTGGGAAAGCTGGAGAGGATTGTGCTGGGCGTCTTTCCATTTTCTAGGGGACCAAAGGGGCACAGCAGAGGAAGCAGCCCAGGCCCAGGGACCCTGCCCCCAGCTCCGGCTTCAGACATCTGTCCGCCCTGAGGTGGGAAAAATTTGCTGGGGGGAAAGGAGGAGCATCACCCCCTAGGATGGAGCTCCCTGAAGCAGCTGCCTCTCTTGGCTTCCCTCTGCAGCCGGCCCTGCTGCCTGGAACTTTGAGGTCACAAGCCCCAACCCCAACATACACACCTCCCAGTCAACCCTTCCTTCTGCCCAGGTTATCCCCACAGTGCTGAAGATGCTATTTCTTGCAGGAGGGCAGAGGCCGACATTTTTTAATTTAATTTTTTTGTTGTCTCTCTGTTCCTCTCTGAGGTTCATTATCTTTCGACATTTTAATAAATCAGCGAGGGAGGGTATGGTCCTCCTCCTCTTCTCCTCCTGAGAGGGTTCCGCCTCCCCCTGGATGAGGAGGAAGGTCTGCCTAAAGCAGCTGGACTGTTTCCCTAGGTCCCTCTGGAATATTCCAGCCTGGCTACGCCCCCTGGGTCAGATGCCACAAATGGGGGCTGTCGTACAGCTCGTCTACCACAGGAACCAAATGGGGGCGGTGGAAAAGTAAAGGGCACCCCCACCCCCGACACTTCGAATGCCCTCCTAAAATCTCCCTCCCCTGCCTGCATGGAATAATTAAATCCACCACATCCACTGCTGCCATTGATGCCTGAGTCAGAACCTTTTGATGGTGTTTTTCCATCCAAGTTTAAGATGCAGCAAGTGCAGTGTTTTTTTCAGGTTTCTGAGATGCTTGGACAAAGTTCTCCGAGAACAGGATATTACTTATTCAGTGTCTTTGGGACCAGGTCAAATATTCTACTGGTTCCTATGGAGCCTTTTTCCAGCCATGTTTTTCCATCAATCATGTAAGCCTTCTGACCCTTCCTCCCACCCTAGGAGTTTGGTGGGATTCTCACCCCGGTCCGAATGATGAAACCGAGACTCAGAGAGGTTAAGCCACCTGCCCGAAAGCATCCAGAAGCATATGTGCGGTCGACTTGGGTAAGACCCCTTTATCTCCCTGGGAGCCAAGACCTATGCAGTCCCCATTTTGCCCGAAGCCACTGAGATGCAAAACCCTGCAAGGGAATGAGGAGAGTGGAACCCAAGGAACAAGACCCAGGACCCAAACACAATGTTCCCTAGTGGATAGAGCATGGGCCCAGAAGTCAGAAGGACCAGGGTTCTTGTCCCAGCTCTGGCCAATTGCTTGCTCGGTTTACCTTCAGCAAATCAGGTAACTGCCCTGTGCCTCAATTTCATCATCCACAAGAAAGGAGTAAGATAAGTCCCCCTTGGACTGTAAGCTCCATGTGAGACAGCGACTGGCCCCAACCTGATTATCTTGCATGTATCTCAGCACTTAGGACAGTGCTTGGCAGATAGTATGCACTTAAGTGATACCATCATTCCTCTTACTTCCCAACCCTGTGGGCAGCATAACCAGTAGAACCTGGGTGTTGTAGTCGTGGTATTCCACTAGATGATAATAATTATTATGGCACTTAAGGATTTACTATATGCCAGGCACTGTACTAAGCTCGAGGGTAGATACAAGATAATCAGGTTGGACATGGTCCCTGTCCCACTTGGGGCTCATAGTTTAAGTTAGGATAAGTAGGTTTTAATCCCCATTTCACAGATGAGGAAACTGAGGCCCAGAAGTTAAGTGACTTGACCGAGGTCACACAGCAGAGATGTGACAAAACTGGGATTAGAAGGCAGGCCCTCTGACTGCCCGGCCTGGGCTCTTCTCACAAGGCCAAGGTGAACAGAAGCATGTTAGCAAATAAAGGATGGCCTGTAATTTGGCAAATAACTGTAGCACCTGTAGTCACAGTTGTCCGAAGGCTTCCGACTAGATGATCGTTCTCCTTCGCCTCTGCAAGTGTGTTTCTACAGCCAATAGGCAGATCTGTACTTGAGGGGGTGGAGTTGAGTTACCTGCTCACCCCTCCCTTCCCATAGGCCCAAGTATCTCACGTCAGGCCAACTGAAGGATGTGCCCTCCTGGGCCCTACAGAAAAGAAGGGTAGGAAGGATTCTGAGGTCTGGCCCGCCGGAGCCCAACACCAGGTGAGGGCAGACACGGGCAAGCCAGGTGAGGCCAAGGATGGGGTCAGGGATTCGGTCTGAGGGCTGAGTCGGGGAAGCCCCCAGGTTTGGCCCTTCTGGTCCTGGGCCACCCGCTTTGGGGTTCAGCTAATGTGACGGCTGTTTCAGGAGAAGCTACCGGGAAGGCTAGGATTCTCGTGACTGCCGAATTGATTCTGGAAAGCCGAGTGAGTCACTTCCCCTGGAGTGTTCTGCCGGAAGGGATGCCGGAAGGGGACCCCGTAAGAGGGGCCGCTTCAGAGAGGATCTCTGATTCAGTCCAGGGTCCAGATCCATGGGTTGGAGGCAAGGGGATGGACAGCTAGCCCGGCGACGGCCCGGTGGGTTCCCCACCCAGATGTTTGCAAAGCCCCGGCTGGGTGTCCACCCTTCCCCAGGGGAAGCAGGAGAAAACAAAAGCTGGAATGATGTAAACGGGAAATCAAATTCCCCTCGAGCCCAAGCCAAAGCACTCGGCTTCCCTTGGATTCTGTCCCTTTGTGCTGGACTCCTGTCAGCTCGTTCATGAGTTGAGAAGATCCCGGACCTGGGAATCAGGGGAACGGGGTTCTAATCCCAATTTTGCCACTTGCCTGCTGTGTGATCTTTGGGCAAGTCACTTAGTTTCTCTGGGCCTCAATTTCCTCATCTGTAAAATGGGGATTCAATACCTGCTCTCCCTCCCACTTATGATGTGAGCCCCTTGTGGGACAGAGACTGTGTCCAGCCTGATTATCTTGTGTCCTCAAATGGTTCCAGCTTCTTCTCTGGCCTTCACCTGCCCATCCAGGAATGCAAATACCTGTGGTGATGTTCCAGGGATCCTCCTGGCTCTATCTTAGTGGGATTCTCCCTTGGCCTCGTGAAGGCCGAGGAGATGGAGTCAGGAGAGCCCAGTCCCCAGCCGTACCTCCTGAGAGAGAACAGGATGAGGGAATGGGCCGGAGTTGGGCGGCTGGAATTACTATCTGCTGGGTGGTCTAGACCTTTGAGAGCGCTGAGGCTTCAGTCTCCCCACCTGAGAAATGGGAGTGATCTCACCTTATCCCCAAGGCCCAGGGAGAAAGAGCCAATGAGAAACTGCTATCCCCTGTCCAAGCAAAGCCCACCCAAGCCTCTGGCTGGGAAGATAAACGGCACTTTCTGACATCCCGAACACATCAAAGCCAGGACCGAAATGAGGAGTGGGAATGAAGAGGGCCAGCTGCTCCTCCCCAGAGCTTTTAGAAAGAGTCCCTGCCTCTGGCATCAGCAAATATCTCTGGGCAGTAAAGTCAGAAAAAGGGACAGCTGCCTGAAATTGCCCTAATTAAAAAAAAATAGCCAGTCTCCTTGGTCAGCTTTCTGCAGCTCCCAAGTGGCCAAAGGTTAACTGCTCTGTCAGCATCGGGCATCTCTGTGGGAGCGAGATCCAGACACAGTGGGATCATCCTAGTACCTGGGTAGCTTAAAGGGTGACTGAAACACAAACACACACATACACTTAAGCACCCACATATTACCGCACACCCTCATATTTAGATACCTATATTCACCCAAACAACTACAAATACACACAAACAGGCACACATACACACAGACACCCAAACACAAATACATATATACTCAACCAATCATTGATATTTACTGAGTGTTCACTATGTGCAGAGTATTGTACTAAGCCCTTAGAAGAGTATAATACAACAAAATTGGTAGTCACACTCCCTGCTCACACCGAGCTTATAGTCTAGGGGGGAGCCAGACTTCAATATAAATGAATAATTTATAATATATAACATAAATATGCACAGAAGTGCTGTGGGGCTGAGAGTGGGGCAAATACCAAAGACCCAAAGGTCACAAATCCAAGAGCACAAGGGAGAGGGAGCCAGGGAAAAGAGGTTTTAATCAGGGAAGACTTTTAATCAGGGAAGACCTTTAGGAGGAGACGTGACTTTGAAGGTGGGGAAAGTGGTGGTTTGGCATATATGGAGGAAGGGAGTTCCAGGCCAGAGGGAGGATGCGGGAAAGGGGTCAGCAGCGAGGTAGGCAAGACTGAAGCACGGTGAACAAGTACACACAAACACCCTCTGACATCCTTTACTTGAAGTGGGAGGTCACAGTTCAGTGAAAGAGCCTCCCAAAACTGGGGATTGAATTCACACCCCCTTATAAAACTAGCAAGTGGACACTCAGTGCAAACTGTACTGGTCAGCCCTTCTAACCGATAGCAGAGTGGCCTAGTAGATAGAGCACTGACCTGGAAGTCAGAAGGACCTGGGTTCTAATCTCTGCTCCCCCACTGATCTACTGTGTGACCCTGGGCAAGTCTCTTCTTCTCTGTACCTTAGTTACCTCAACTGTAAAATGGGGATTAAGACTGTGAGCCCCGTGTAGGACATGGAATGTGTTAACCTGACTAGCTTGCGTCCACCCCAGCACTTAGTACAGTGCCTGGCATATAGTAAGTGCTTAACAAATACAATTAAAAAATAGAGCTAGACTCTGGGAATCAGGGGACTTGGGTTCTAGTCCCAGCTCTTTCAGGAAGGGGAAGGCTTCTGGGGCTCTGTTGTCTGGTCAAGTTTTCTACTGCAGATGGAAAGGGGCAGCAGGAATCCAGAAGGATTTTTATTTTTTTTTAATAGTACATGTTAAACTTCTAATATAGGCCAGGCACTGTACTAAGCACTGGAGTAAATAAAAGCTAATCAGGTTGGACACAGTCCATGTCCCAAATAATAATAATAATGTTGGTATTTGTTAAGCACTTACTATGTGCAGAGCACTGTTCTAAGTGCTGGGGTAGATACAGGGTAATCAGGTTGTCCCACGTGAGGCTCACAGTCTTAATCCCCATTTTACAGATGAGGGAACTGAGGCCCAGAGAAGCTAAGTGACTTGCCCACAGTCACACAGCTGACGAGTGACAGAGCCAGGATTCGAACCCATGACCTCTGACTCCCAAACCCGTGCTCTTTCCACTGCGCCACACTGCTTCTCTACGTGGGGCTCATAGTCTTAATCCCCATTTTACAGATGAGGAAACGGAGGCAAAGAGAAGTGAAGAGGCTTACCCCAGATTATACAACAGACAAGTGGCAGAGTGGGGATTAAAACTAAGGTTCTTCAGACTCCCAGGCCCATGGTCCATCCATTAGGCCACACTGCTTCCCCAACTCCTGAGGGTCTGCACTGGATTTTCCACCTTCACTGACTCCCTGTGGCTGGATCGAGGAGATATGTGGCAGGCCGGCATTTACCCACTCAGCCCACCAAAGGAGGGGCAAATAAATTGATTCTCTCACTCCTTTTATACCGAGAAAACCACCCTAGTAGCCCTCAATAACCCCAACTGACTAGACTCGTGCCTGCTGAGCTGGCCTGGCTGGGTTGTTCTCAGGGACTTCGGAATCTTCTTCCCATCTGGAAGAGCCCCTCCCTCTTGCTGTCCTTGCTCTGGCAGACTCGCTCATTCCTGACAGGGGGTCTGTCCCAGGTGTGCTGGTGAGGAGACTTGGGCCTGCTACCCTGATGCCCTCTGCTCCCCCGACCCTGCCGTCCTCTGTTTCTGACCCTGTCACCCTCTGCTCCCCCTAAACCCTGACGCCCTCTGTTTCCTGACCCTGCCACCTTCTGCTCCCCACTGAACTCTGCCACTCTATGCTCCCCCCTCCCCTGTCACCTTCTGCGCTCCCCAACCCTGCCACCCTGTTCTCCTGACCCTGCTGACCTTGCAGCCTGCTCCTCACCATCCTTGCCACCCTCTCCTCCAGGTCCCTGACCCCTCAGCTCTCTCCTCCTGCCTCCTTCACAAACAGAGAGATAGGCATCTCCTAAGGTTATCCCAGGGAGGGGAGGAAACAGTCAATAAATAGCACAGCTGGACGCCTCTTGTCAAACAGCAGCAGAGTACAATGGGGAGCGGTTTCCGGATTGGGGGGCCCCTCGGAGCTGGGGGAAGAGTGAGCTGTTTTGCAGGAGGCCACTCGGGCCTGGGCCAGGGCTGGGGCTCAGAGTTAGAGTTGCAGATCCAGGACTGGCTTGCGGGATGACTTTGGAGGGTTTATCTCTCCCTCTGAGCTTCTGAAAATGGGGGAGCCTGATTCCCACCACCCCCACCCCCTGCCTAACTCACAGACACTGGGAACTGGAAGAGCTGGCACAGGGTGTCTAGAGAAACCAACCTCTGGAGTGTGGGGCCTGGTTCTGCCCTAAGGTGGGCAGCCAGGCCACAGAGCCGAGGCAAGGCTTGGGGGCCCAGGTCCAGATATCCCTTACACAATTACAGTCCTTGAGGGCAGGGAACACAAGTCCTGTTCCTGTTGCACTCTCTCAAGGGTTTAGTACAGTGCTCCGCCTCGGTAGGCATTCAGTAGTGTCACTGACCGACTGACGGATTGGTGAAAGGGAAATCCCACTGCTCCCAACACAGAACTGGGATAGACGGGCAGACCGTGCCCCTCCCTCTCTTCCTTAAATGGCAGTTCCTGGCCCAAAACACCTCCAGGAAGCCTTCCCTAATCAACCCTCCCAGCTGCCAGAACAACCTCAGTTTGCACCTTGGCAATTGCTACAGGAATCACTTGGATTAGCTCCCTTTATTCCTCCCTCCACCAGCCCCACAGCATTTATGTACAGATCCATAATTTATTTACATATATTAATGCCTGTCTCCCCCTCTAGACTGTCAGCTCGTTGTGGGCAAGGAATGTGCCTACCTACTTTGTTAGTTGTACTCTCCCAAGGACTTAGTACAGTGCTCTGAACACCGTAAAAAATCCATAAATATGATTGACTGACCTCTGCACACAGTAAGAGCTCAATAAATATGACTAATTGATGGATTGATCACATCACACATACATTTCCCGGGATTGTGAGCTCCTCCGGGAAGGGGGCTGAGCCTCCTCCTTTGATTGCCAACTCCCAAGAGCCCAGTAGGCCTGTTGGTGCTCAGTCAGTGCTGATGGTGATAACAATGTGCACATGTTTATCTTTTCTATTATATTAAAGAAGAAACAGCGTGGCCTGGGCCTGGAAAGAGCCTGGGCCTGGAAGTCAGAGGAACTGGGTTCTAATATTGTCTCTGCCAATTTCTTGCTGTGTAACTTCTCAAGAAGTTACTTAACTTCTCTGTGCCTCAATTTCCTTTTCTGTAAAACAGGGGTTCAATACCTGTTCTCTCTCCTCCTTAGACTGTGAGCCCCCAGCTGGGACAGAGACTCTATCTGACCTGATTTACTTGTACCTACTCCAGAGCTTGACACATAGTAAACACTTAACAAATACAACAATAATAATGATAATTAAAAGTTCTTCAAGAGCAAGGGTGATCTGTGCTTTAGTATGTCCACCAAGGATCTAGTTAGCTCAGCCCCGTGGCCCCTCTGGAAGCTCAGTACACTCCCTCCGCCACGTCCTCCTCCTCTTCCCCGAAAACTGAGAGAGGAGGGCAAAAACCTTCTGCAGTTTGGGCAGGTCACCTGAGGCCTGCTGGCTTCCCAAATATTGCCCCCCTTCCTTGGGGGAGTGTCCTTCCTTAGTATTCGTGCTTCCCACTGGAATTCGGCCCTCCATTTGGGAAAACTCTGTGGGTTTCCTGCAGTGTTTTGTGTTCTGTTTTGTTTTGGAAGGGAGCACCAGTCAGGAGCTGGGGACTCAGCCTCCCGTCCTGCCTAAGTTTCCGCAGGTCTAAAAGAAGGCGGAGTGTGTCCGCACAGGCCACAGCTGTGCTAACAACACCGGGCGATATCGGACTCCAGCCCTGCCCCGGGGAGGGGGGACAACTGGGAGACGGCACCATTGCCAGCGAGTTACTAATCATTCCGATCCTGGGAGGCATGAATCAGAGCTGGAAAAGAGGCAGCACATCAGATAGTAATAACAATGATAATGATAATTGTGGAATTTGTTAAGCGCTTCCTAGGTGCCCAAGCACTGTACTAAGCACAGGGGTTAATATAGAAAATAATCACGTTGGACACAAGGGGCTCCCAATCTAAATAGAAGGGAGAACTGGTTTGAATTACCATTTTCCAGATGAGGAAACGGGCCCAGAAAAGTTAAATGATTTGTCCTAGGTCACACGGCAGGCAAGAGGCGGAACTGGATTAGAACCCAGGTCCTTCCATTCCCAGGCCCCTACTCTTTCCACTAGGTCATGCTACTTCTCTGATAAGTTCTCGCACAAGAAACCATTCCAACAGGATGAAGGGGGGAGGGAGAAGGATGCATTTTCTCCTGGGATCTAGTCTCTGCTTGCCCTAGACTGGAGCTCAGTTATTCCCACTGAGGCTTTGGAACAAACTCCTGCAGGAATCAATCAATAAATTGTATTAACTGAGTACACTCACTGTGTGCAGACACTGGAATAAGCATAAAGTAGACACAATCTCTACCCTCCAGGAGTTTACAGGGGAGATAGACACTAAAGTAAATTACAGGTAACAGGAAGCAATCCAGTTTAAACCTATGTCCATAAGAGCTTTAGGTGTTGGGATTGGGGTAAGTACCTAGTAATAACTACTGGGTGTTAAGCACTATGTGCCAAGCTCTGTGCTAAACCCAGAGGTAGAGACAAGATAATCTGGTCGGACCCAGCTCCTGTCAATCAATCAGTCAAACAGTGGTATTTACTGAGTGCTTACTGTTTGCAGAGCAGGTACTAAGCACTGGGAGAGTACAATACAAGAAAGTCGATAGATACATTCCCTGCCCACAAGGAGCTTCCAGACTAGAAGGAGACATGACATTAAAATCAATTATGGATATGATAATAATAATGATGGTGTTTGTTAATTAATTAATTCATTCATTCAGTAGTATTTATTGAGCGCTTACTATGTGCAGAGCACTGTACTAAGCGCTTGGGATGAACAAGTCGGCAACAGATAGAGACAGTCCCTGCCGTTTGACGGGCTTACAGTCTAATCGGGGGAGACGGACAGACGAGAACAATGGCACTAAACAGCGTCAAGGGGAAGAACATCTCGTAAAAACAATGGCAACTAAATAGAATCAAGGCGATGTACAATTCATTAACAAAATAAATAGGGTAACAAAAATATATACAGTTGAGCGGACGAGTACGGTGCTATGGGGATGGGAAGGGAGAGGTGGAGGAGCAGAGGGAAAAGGGGAAAATGAGGCTTTAGCTGCGGAGAGGTAAAGGGGGGATGGCAGAGGGAGTAGAGGGGGAAGAGGAGCTCAGTCTGGGAAGGCCTCTTGGAGGAGGTGATTTTTAAGTAAGGTTTTGAAGAGGGAAAGAGAATCAGTTTGGCGGAGGTGAGGAGGGAGGGCGTTCCAGGACCGCGGGAGGACGTGACCCAGGGGTCGAAGGCGGGATAGGCGAGACCGAGGGACGGCGAGGAGGTGGGCGGCAGAGGAGCGGAGCGTGCGGGGTGGGCGGTAGAAAGAGAGAAGGGAGGAGAGGTAGGAAGGGGCAAGGTGATGGAGAGCCTTGAAGCCTAGAGTGAGGAGTTTTTGTTTGGAGCGGAGGTCGATAGGCAACCACTGGAGTTGTTTAAGAAGGGGAGTGACATGCCCAGATCGTTTCTGCAGGAAGATGAGCCGGGCAGCGGAGTGAAGAATAGACCGGAGCGGGGCGAGAGAGGAGGAAGGGAGGTCAGAGAGAAGGTTGACACAGTAGTCTAGCCGGGATATAACGAGAGCCCGTAATAGTAAGGTAGCCGTTTGGGTGGAGAGGAAAGTTAAGCACTTACTATGTGCAAAGCATTGTTCTACAAGGTGGTCAGGTTGTCCCACGTGGGGTTCACCGTCTTAATCCCCATTTTCCAGATGAAGTTACTGAGGCACAGAGAGGCTAAGTGACTTGCCCAAAGTTACCCAGCTGACAAGCGGTGGAGACAGGATTAGAGTCCATGACCTCTGACTCCCAAGCCCGGGCTCTTTCCACTGAGCCACGCTGCTTCTCTATGTACATAAGTGCTGTGAGGCTGGGGGTTGGGGATTGAAAAAAGGGGACAAATCCAAGTGCAAAGGCTACACAGAAGGGGGTGGGAGTATGGGAAATGTCATTTCCCATACGGGGCTAGCCTAAAGGGCATGAGAATAGATATTGAATACCACTCATGGAGGGGCGAGGGTTGCAAAAATACAGCCTGCAAGGTGAGGCGGTGTGTGGAACTCACCCAAGGCCCCCATCAGAGACTCTGGCTGAATGGACCATATTGATCCCAGAATTTCATTTCTGCTGGTCTTACAGCAGGGCAGGCTTGCAGCGGTTTGTCAATCAATCAGTCAATCTATTGTACCTACAGGCTACTACAGGCAGAGAATTCATTCATTCAATCATATTCTTTCCCTCTGCTTTCCCCCTTTCCCCCTTTCCCTCTACTCCTCCTCCCCTCCCCCCCCACCCTCTGCTCCTCCCCCTTCCCCTCCCTTCAGCACTGTGCTCATTTGTATATATTATTTATTACCCTATTTATTTTGTTAAGGGGGTGTACATCCCTCATTAAGGAGAAGCAGCAGGGCTCAGTGGAAAGGGCCTGGGCTTTGGAGTCAGAGGTCATGAGTTCGACTCCCGGTTCTGCCACTTGTCAGCTGTGTGACTGGGCAAGTCGCTTGACTTCTCTGTGCCTCAGTTACCTCATCTGTAAAATGGGGATTAACTGTGAGCCTCACGTGGGACAACCTGATGACCCTGTATCTACCCCAGCGCTTAGAACAGTGCTCTGCACATAGTAAGCGCTTAACAAATACCAACATTATTATTATTATTATTATTATCCCCTTGATTCTATTTATCTTGACGGTTGTCTTGTTTTTTGTTTCGATCAGTTTTGCTCTGCTGTCTGTCTCTCCCAGTTAGACTGTGAGCCCGTCAATGGGCAGAGATTGTCTCCAACTGTTGCTGAATTGTACATTCCAAGTGCTTAGTACAGTGCTCTGCACATAGTAAGCGCTCAATAAATACTATTGAATGAATGAATACTGATTAAGCGCTTACAGAGCACCATACTAAACTCTAGGTAAAAGACAGAGTCATTGCCTGCGAGAAGCTTACCTTTTTAATTGGAGAGACTGTGGGGCTTAGGCCATCTGCAAGCTCCCTCGAGTCTTCTATGATGCATGTCGGCATTAGGCAGTTTGGCTAGTTAGAGCTTTTTTATGGTATTTGTTAAGCGTCTTCCTGTGTGTCAAACACTGTACTAAAGGCTGGGGTAAGTACAAGTTAATTAGGTCAGACAGCCATGTCCCGCATGGGGCTCACAGTCTAAATAGGAGGAAGAACTGGTACTAAATCCCCATTTTACAACTGAAGCTGAGGCATAGAGACCTTAATTGACTTCCCCAAGGTCACTCAGAAAGCAATCGGCAGCACCAGCATTAGAACCCAGGTCCTCTGACTTTCAGGCCCATGCTCTTCCTACTGGGCCGCTGCTTCTCTACTTTCTATAATGCAAGGCTCTCTGGGAACACGGCCCTGGCGTATCATGACTCTAAGCCCTTCGCTGCAGAAAGTCTCAGTCTGAGCCTCTTGGCCACCCCAGGGTCAGTCAGTCAGTCAGTCAGTCAGTCATATTTACTGAGCAATTACAGGCAGAGCACTGAACTAAGCACTTGGGAGAGTACAATATAACAATAGACACATTCCCTGGCTCCTAATTCCCATGGTCTGATGCCTCTGGCATGCCCCTCACCCTTGGGAGCTGGGGAGGGGGCAGTGAGGATTATCCTTCTCATTTTACTGAGGCACAGAAGAGGAATGTGAGAGAGTGGTGTGCAGCCCCCGGCACTCATGATGATGATGGTGGTATTTGTTAAGTGGTTACTATGTGTCAAGCACTGTTCTAAGCGCTGATTCCCAATCCCCGGTCCAGCTCTCCACCCTGTCCATCACATCCGCAGAGTGAGCCGCTTTGTCTCATCTCTGAGCCCTCCACCGGCCGCCGCCACTGGGGGCTGAGAGGGAGCTGAGTGGAGACTGGTGTGGATGGACACGGGTGGGTGGGTGGGAGCCGGGCCCAGCAGCGTCCTTTGATCTCTCACTTATCTGTCCCCCGCCCCATGCTGACAAGGAGAGCGCTCTGCCTTGCGCCAGGCAGGCTTTGAGGCCGAAGGGAGGGAGCGAGAGACAGAGGGAGGAGAGCGGATGGAGCTCCAAGCCCATAACTCATACCCTCCTACCCTCCTGTCTCGCAGCCTCGGAGGGGATTTGGTGGAGAAATTCCCATCCCGATCAGTCCGTACCAGCCGTACCGGCCCCCGAGATAAGTGAGGTGCGTGTGGGTCGACCCTTGGGGCTTCCCTCCTCTGCGGGGTGGGGTGGGGGGGATCGGAGAGGGGGGACGCATTCCTTCCCAACACCTCATCTCACATGCCTTGAGCATTCGCCCCTGGGACAGCGATCCCGGCTCCAGGCAAACACGAGAGGGAGAGTGTGGTGTGAGTGTTTGTGTGAGCATGATGTGTGTGTGTGTATGTAAGATGTGTATTTGAGTGTTGTGTGTATGTGAGCGTGGTTTGTGAGTGTATGTGATTGTAAGTGAAAGCATGATGTGTGTCTATGTGAACGTGGTGTGGGTGGGTTGACATGGCGTGTGTTTATGTGTGTGAAAATGGTTAGCATATGCATGTATGTGGTGTATGTGACCATGGTGTGGGTGTGTGTGAGTACGGGTGTGTGTGTGTGTGTGTGTGTGTGAACATAGGCAGACCCTGACCTATATCAATCAGAGGAGGCAATAAGTCAATCAATCAATCAATCAATCCGAGTGGGCCGTTCCCAAGAAACCAGGAAGAGCTTTACATTGGGTTCCAGCCTGCCTCTGCTTTGCCCTGTGTGACCTCAGGGAGGACGGAGCCTCGCTGGGTCTAACCACTAACCACACCCTGCTCCAGAGGGAGAGGGGTAGCCACCCCTCAGTCAGTGAGCCTGAATGCAATCCAAGGCCCGAGGGCTCACTGACCTAGTGGTGGCCGTTGATATGATTGTGGACCTGAAGCCATGGAAGCAGAAGAGAAGACAAATGGGGCCATAATCATCTCAACAGCCACCACTGATGCTTATAGTATTAAGTGCTTACTATGTGCCAAACAATGTACTAAGCACTGGGGTAAATACAAGATAATCAGATTGGACACAATCCCTATCCCACATGGAGCTCACAATCAATCAATCAACCAATCAATCATATTTATTGAGTGCTTCCTATGGGCAGAGCACTGTACTAAGTACAGTACACTGTACTAAGTAAAGTACAATGCAACAGAGTTGATAGGTTCTCTGTCCACAACAAATTCACAGTCTAGAGAGCGAGCTTACGCTCGGTCTAGGAGGGAGGGAGAACAACTAGTGAAACCCCTTTTTACAGATGAGAAAACTGAGGTACAGAATAGTTAAATGACTTGTCCAAAGTCATGCAGCAGACAAGTGATAAAGTCAGGATTAGAACCCAGGCCTTCTGACTCCCAGGCCCATGGGCTTTCAACTAGGACATACTACTTCTCTGCTCAAACACCAGCCTCCCTCTCCCTGGCCTAGGAACCGTATGAATCACATGGGTCACGTACTGGGCAGGACGTTTGCCCTCAGTCCATCAAGATGGCAGTGGAGCCATCCAATCTCTCTCTTGCACTACCAGAGACCAACCCACTCTGGCCGGGGGTTGGAGGGTGGTGCAGGGGGTCAGCAGCCCCAGCGCTTGATTGTTGGGGCTCAGGAGTGACTTTCTGGGGTGGCGAAGATTTTGCCACTGTGTTGATCCAGGAGTCTTGATCCAGGAGTCCTTATTAAAAATTGAGGTATTTGCTAAGCACTTACTATGTGTCAAGCACTGTACTAAGTGTTGGGGTAGATACGGGATAATTACTACCAGCTGATCCCACCCGCTTCCCTCTCTTCCTCCTGACAACAGGTAGCCACCTTGCTGCTAAGGACCGCCCCCAGGGATGGCCCCGCCAGGAGAGTCAGGCTACCCCCGGCAATGCCAGGGAGGGGGTCAACCAGCAGGCCGCCACGAGGAAACATTCTCGGGGCACATCGACTAGGCCAGCCACAGTGTGGGGCATAGCCCAGGGCACAGCGTGGAGCACACTGACTGGACCAGCCTTCTCCATGGGGCAAGGGCTGTCGTGGGAAGCTATTGGCCTATGACAAGTTGTTTCTTGTGGTACTCTCTTCTGGCTTCAGCAGGGGACAGAGAGTACCAGGATGGTTGAGAAATGGAAGTACCTACCGGCACCTCAGTCCCAATCCTTAACCTGTCCCCCCATACCGAAATTGAACCCAGGAGCTTTTGTTTCCATGGGACAGTTTGAGCCTAGGTGATCCCTTTTCTACTGAACCCCAGGAGAGGCAGGGGCTCCTTAAAGCAAGGGGTCCAGAGCACCTTCCCCATTCACCCCTACCCTCGGGCAGAGGCATCGCCGTCACTGCCCCAAGAGCGGCCCAGAGACCTGGTTGACCAGGGCCTACGGGGGATACCCTATTACCAGATCTGTGACCTACAACCCCCTTTCTCTTTGGGTTTCTGGACTGTAAGCTCGTTGGGGGCAGGGAATGTGCCTGTTATACTGCTAAACTGTACTCTCCCAAGCACTTAGTACAGTGCTCGGTACACAGTAAGTGCTCAATAAATGCCACTGTCTGACGTATTTGTTCCACTCTGGTGATGGAATAGGAGGAAGCATTTCCCTCCTTTAGGGTTGAGGAGGAGGGGGCGGGCTCTGGGGGGCTGGCTCTGGGAGCCGATGTCGGCAACCCCCAGCAGAGGTTCAGCTATCTCCAGCAGGATGATGACAGGGGAGGGGCCAAGGGAGGCTGCAGCTCCCTTGATGTTCTTCCAGAAGACACACGTTCTCTCTCCCAGTGTGAGATAAACAGCCTTGGCGCTTGGCTGATCACCCCGAAGCAGACACCCGGAGGCAGGCACGGAGCCAGGAGCCAAGGCAGAGCAGGCTCCTGGCAGGAAGTCCTCTGCAGTTCTGCACGTTGCGTGCTCCGGTTTCTGATCCAATCCCTGCCCAGAACAGCAAGGCAATGCCCAAACTAGCCCTCCTTGGGTCTGCCTGGGCCACTCCACACCCTCCCAGGGCCCCCCGACCTCCCTCGCCTCCTGTGCTCCCACTGGGCCCTGTCTCTGAAGAACGCAAAGCCCCTGGTCTTAATAATGGTAGTCTTTGTTTAGTGCTTACTATGTGCCAAGGTCTGTAATAAACACTGGGGTAGATGCAAGATAATCAAGTCCCTGGCTCATATGGAGCCTACAGTCTAAGGGAGAAGGAGAACAGGTAGTGAGTCCCCATTTTAAGTATGAAGAAACGGATGCACAGAGAAGTAAGTAGCTTGCCCAAGGTTCACAGCAGACCAGTGGCAAAGCAATGATTAGAACCCAGGTCCTCTGACACCCAGGACTGTGCTCTTCCCATCGATGGTATTTACTGAGCACTTATTTTGTGCAGAGCACTGTCCTAAGTGTTTGGGAAAGGACAATATAACAAAATTGCTAGAAATGTTCCCTGCCCACAGTGATTTTACATTCTCAAGGGTCTAAGCCATGCTGCTTTCGCATCTCCTTTCCAAGAGTCACAAGCCTGCCCAATCAGGAGCTATTCCTCCAGACCTGAGTCCTCCCTCCTGAGAGTTTCAGGGGACCCCTAGGGAATCTTGCTTAGGGGAGCCTTGAACCAGGGCCATGTGGACACACTTTAGCTTGTCCCAGGCCCTGTTCTCCCCAGCCAATCAATAATGGCATTTATTGAGCACTTACCGTGTGCAGAACACTGTACTAAGCACTTGGGAGAGTACAATCAACAGAGTTAGTAGACAAGTTCCATGCCCGCAAGGAGCTTACAGTCTAGAGTTTACAGTTGCCCCTTCCACCCCCCGACCTTAGCCCCAGTGCCGCTCCTGACACTGCCGCCCTCCTGGGCTTCCTCGGGCCTAGCACCAAGAAGGGTGGGGCACAGAGGTGCTGACGCAAACAGCACCTTGGGCACCCTCTTCGTCCTGGGTGCCCCTGCTTCCCCACACTGTAACTCAACCAAGTCATGGCCTGCAGAAACGCTCTGGGCATGTCACTCCCCTTCTTAAACACCTCCAGTGGTTGCCTATCAACCTCCGCTCAAAACAAAAACTCCTCACTCTAGGCTTCGAGACTCTCCATCACCTTGCCCCTTCCTACCTCTCCTCCCTTCTCTCTTTCTACCGTCCACCCCGCACGCTCCGCTCCTCCGCCGCCCACCTCCTCACTGTCCCTCGGTCTCGCCTATCCCGCCGTCGACCCCTGGGCCACGTCCTCCCGCGGTCCCGGAATGCCCTCCCTCCTCACCTCCGACAATCTGATTCTCTTCCCCTCTTCAAATCCCTACTTAAAGCTCACCTCCTCCAAGAGGCCTTCCCAGACTGAGCTCCCCCCTTTTTCCCTCTGCTCCCTCTACCCCCCCTTCACCTCTCCACAGCTAAACCCTCTTCTCACCCCTTTCCCTCTCCTCCTCCCCCTCTTCTGTCCCACCCCCTCAGCACTGTACTTGTCCGCTCACCTGTCTATATCTTCATCACCCTATTCATTTTGTTTATTTTGTTTAATGAGATGTACATCACCCTGATTCTATTTATTTGCCATTGTTTTTATGAGATGTTCTTCCCCTTGACTCTATTAATCGCCATTGTTCTTGTCTGCCTGTCTCCCCCGATCAGACTGTAAGCCAGTCAAAGGGCAGGAACTGTCTCTGTTGCCGACTTGTACATTCCAAGCGCTTAGTACAGTGCTCTGCACATAGTAAGTGCTCAATAAATACTATTGAATGAATGAATGGCCCAAGTGGGCAAGGGAACTCTCAGTGGCAGGCTCAGTGATGGCATTGGACGGGAGGAGACCATTCTGCCCAAGACAATCCCCACCAGCTCTCACATCCCCACCGACCCTGGGCTAAGCCACCTCCCCCAAGCTCTGTCCCAAGCCAGCTCCCCCTAAAACTGTACCAGTGAGCTCGAATCATCCCTGGCCACCCAACATCTTGCCTATTGTCACTTGGGCTGGAAGAAGGCCTTCAAAGGGTCCAGCCTGCAACATCTCAGCCTGTACTGTCACCTTGGCCAACAACCTCCAGCCGCTGGCCGGTGACCCTGCCGGGAACCAGCAGGAGACACGCCTGAACTTTCCTCGACTGACGGGAGACCAGCAATGCTGGGACTACAACCCAGAGGCCCTCCAGGAGCCAGGCATCTGAGCTGAAAGGGGAGGTAGCTTATGGAGTGAGTGAGTGACCCCTAGATGCCATCTAGCAGTCAGTCAGAGCGCGGTGGGCACTGCCCCCAATGTTGGCTTGGACTTCAGGGGTGGGGCGGTCACTCGAGAACAATACACTCCCTTTCTGCCTTGAGAACCATATCCTCCCCTGTGCAGGGTGGAGGAAGAATGAAGAGACTCCCCTCCACACCACCATCCACCAAACCAACCTAAGGGCATTCAGGCTGACCGTGACCTGAACTTTTTCCTCAACATTTGGCACCCAACCCTGGGATGGCAAAGATCCCCCTGTAGCCAGCCACCCTGAGGAAAAGCCACTGTCCATCACAAAGCGAATACTAGGAGCAGCACCCTCCCAACAGGTTTGGCAGGGAGGGAGGGTGGAGGGCAGCAACCTGATCATGGCACATCACCAAAGAGTTGCAATGTGCACTGAGGCAGGCCCAGGACAGATGCGAGAAACAAAATGGAGAGCTCTATCTGCCTCTAGCCACCTGGAGTGGGAAGAGGTCACCCTCAGTCCATGTGGCCTGGGACACAGCCCCAACCATCTCTCTTCAGGCCTACCTGTCCAGGGATGTTCTTAAAGATCTCGTTCACTCCTTGATGGCAAGGCCAGTCATGTCAGGGATCGTGAGGTCAGCCTGTCCAACCTGGAAAGGGGAACGGGGTCTGGTATTAATGGCAAGTTGCTTCCAATCTACTCTATAAAGCTATGCCCCTAGGTGTGCTTATTCTATTTTTACCACTTGAAATTTTTTCCATCTCTTTCCCCACTTAGTGCACTCCTTGGACCAGAGAACTTGCCTTTTGTATCCCTTGGCTTTTCTGAATAATTAGTACCCAGCATTGCATGCAGTGGGAGTCCAGAGACCTGGGTTCTAGTCCCTGCTCTGCCAGAGCCTTGAGTCCTAGTTCCTGCTCTGCCCCTTGCCTAATGTCTGACCTTGGGCAAGTCACTTAGCTTCTCCGGGCTTCAGTTTCCCTGTCTGTTAAATGGAGATAAATACTTGTTCTCCCTCACTTTTAGATGGTGAGTCCTGTGTAAGACAGAGACTGTGGAGGATAGGGACTTCCCTGGTATACTGTAAGCTCTTTGTGGGCAGGGCACTTGTCTACCATCTCTGTTTTTATGAGATGTTCTTCCCCTCGACTCTATTTATTGCCATTGTTCTTGTCTGTCCGTCTCCCCCGATTAGACTGTAAGCCCGTCAAACGGCAGGGACTGTCTCTATCTGTTGCCGACTTGTTCATTCCAAGCGCTTAGTACAGTGCTCTGCACATAGTAAGCGCTCAATAAATACTATTGAATGAATGAATGAATGCTTTATTGTATTCTCCCAAGTGCCTAGTACATTACTCCGCACACAGCAAGTGCTCAGTAAGTACCATGGATTGATTGGCTGATTGATTATGACTCTCTTGGTTATCTTGTATCCACCCCAATGAGTAATACAGTGCTTAGTACAAAGTAAGCATTTAACAGATACCACAATTATTATTATATCTGGGAATTATATATTATAAATTATTTATTCATATTAGTGCCTGCCTCACTCTCTAGACTGTAACTTGATGTAGGTAGGGAATGTGTCTACCAACTCTGTTGAATTGGACTCTCCCAAGCACTCAGTACAGTGCTCAGCATATAGCAAGTGCATAAATACCATTGATGATGATATTATTATTGTTGCTTCTACAGAAAAACAACCTGAAAGCTAAAATTCCATTTCTGATCCTCTGAAAAGTTCTTCCCACTAGACCTATGGCCTACGAGTCAGAGGTTCATGGGTTCTAATCCTGGCTCTGCCACTTGTTTGCCGTGTGACCTTGGGCAAATCACTTTCATTCATTCATTCAATCGTATTTACTGAGTGCTTACTTCACTTCTCAGTGCTTCGGTTACCTCATCTGTAAAATGGGGATCGAGACTGTGAGCCCCACATGGGACAGAGACTGTGTCCATCCCAATTTGCTTGTATCCAACCCCAGAGCTCAGTACAGTGCCTGCATATAGTAAAGGCTTAACAAATACTATTATTATTATTATCATTAACAGTCAATGGACACATTTCAGACTTACTTGAGGGCATCTACCTTTCATTGTACTCTCCCACTCTCCATTACTATCTTCGTTACTATGTTCCATTGTACTCTCCTATTCTCTTAGTACAGCGCTGGGCCCCCAGCAGTTGCTGCTCGGTAAATGCTATTGATTGATTTCAGGCCCCCAGAGGGCAATGCTGACCCGGGTCTTTGCAAGCAAGTAAAACAGACACCACTCTCCAGGCGCTCTGCTCTCCATCTGAATAGACAGCCATCAAAGGTATAATAAAGAAGCAGACAGGCCGGCCCTGAGGGGTGGATTTTATTGCCCCGGGTGGGGAGACTGGGTTGCTGGGTCCGGGAGGGTCATGGGTTTGACCAGGAATGGTGGGGTTGTTGCTTCCGCTCTTGAAAATGGCAGTAGATTCCGGTCCATACATAAATAAGTAAACATTCACACCATGTACAGAGCGAACTCTCTAGTTTGATTTATGAGAGGGCAGGATGCCCTTTCTAAAGCAGAGAGATCTGCTCAGTCATCTGCTTTCTGCAATCAGTTAGCCTGATGCCACCTCCCAGCCATTTCAGCTAGGCATGCGTAATTGAAATCCACAGATGATTCCCCAAATCGCTCTTTCCCCGATAATTCCAACACCCCCACCCCAAAACCTGCTATCTAATATGGTGAGAGGCCAAACTGCCTGGCCAGAGGTTCCCTTTAGACTGAAAACTGGGGTTTTTGTTGTTGTTGTTACTGTTTGTAAAATGGTATTTGTTAAGTTTTTACTGTGTGCCAGACACTGTACAAGCACTGGGGTAGACATAAGGTTGTCAGGTTGGACAGAGACCCTGTCCCACATAGGGTTTACAGTCTTAATCCCCATTTTACAGATGAGGTAACTGACACACAGAGAAGTGAAGTGACTCGCCTCAGTTACCTCATCCGTAGAATCGTGGGCAAGGGTCGTGTCTATGAACTCCGTAATATTGTACTCACCCAAGCTCTTATTCCAGTGATCTGCATACAGCGAGTGCTCAAAAAATACCACTGATTGATTGAAATCCTTGTCTTTCCCCAGGCCATCCTGGAGTTGCTATGAGCAGTGGAATGACTAAAGAAAGAGTCAGGGGAAGCCAGGGACCTGGATAACCCACCCCTGAGTGGACAGAGCCCACAATAATGAACTGAGAAGGGACAGGGAACAAAGAGGAACAAGACTCACACATTCAGAGTTTTAGCAAAATGGTGACTTTGCCCCACTGGTGGCAGGTGAGCGGGACACAGGCCCGGACAAGTCCAGTGTGGGTCAGGATCTTGGCTGAGGCCGGGCCAGATGGACCTCGAAGATGCCCAGGACCCAATCCCCACTGTACTGAGCGCTGGGGTGGATACATGCAAATCAGGTGGGACACAGTCCCTCGTGGGGCTCATAGTTTCAATCTCCATTTTACAGATGAAGTAACTGAGACATAGAGAAGTTAAGCAACTTGCCCAAGGTCACACAGCAGACAAGGAGCTGGAATTAGAACCCATGACTTGACTCCTAGGCCCGTGTTCACTGTGGATGAAGTATCTGTCCTTCCTCCACCTTAGGCTGTGAGCCCCATGTGGGACAGGGACAGTGTCTGACCCAGTTAAATTGTATCTACCACAGTGCTTAGCAAAAGGTTGGCAAATACCACAATTATTATTACTGCTTTTTGGGGGGACCAGAGCCTGGAGCTGCTGCATTTGCTAGAAGCCTCCCTGAGCCCCGGGTGTGGATTGGCTGTGGCCCCGCCACTGATGGGGCAGCCATGGGGAGCCAAGGACACCAGGGAAGCCACTGGCAGTCTCTGGCAGCCGATGGGCTTGGCTCAGTTCTCCACATGGCTGCTTTTGGGGCCCAGAACCAGCTGGCAGCAGATCCCGGGATCATGCCTGGAAATCCTGGTGGAAAAGACAAAGTGGGTATGATTCCTGGTTCCCGACCCCCCTGCTTCTATCAGTCAGTCAATTGTATTTATTGAGCGCTTACTGCATGCAAAGCATGTACTAAGTGCTCAGGAATGTACAATATAACAATATAAAACATCCCTGCCCACAGTGAGCTTACAGTCTAGAGGGGGAAACAGATATTAATAAACAAAATTATAGATATGTACATAAAGGCTGTGGGGCTGGGATGGGGGATGAATAAAGGGAGCAAGTCCAGGTGACACAGAAGGGAGCGGGAGAAGAGGAAAGGAGGATTTAATAAGGGAAGGCCTCTTGGAGGAGATGTGCCTTCAATAAGGCTTTGAAGGAGGAGAGAGTGTCTCTCAGATATGAAGAGGGAGGGTGCTCCAGGCCAGAGGCAGGACATGGGTGAGAGGTCAGTCAGTTTCTGGGCCCCGGCTCCCCGACCCCAGCTCCTGGCCCTTGGGGGAGGAAGCACGAAGTGGCAAGGTCCCATCTGGGCCACGCGACGGCCAGATTCTGTGCCCGGGAGTCCCCGGCAGCCCTGAACGGGGCCTCTGTTGTGTGTCTCTCTCCCTCGTCAAAGGGCTCTGTGTTGTGGCTCCCGGCTGGACCCGGGGCCGGGTTCCAAGTTCCCCTTTCACCCCGAGCTATGCTCTCCTGGCCACCTGGGCTCGCTCTGTTCCCTGAAGGCCAGAGATAAAAAATTGTGGGGTTTATTTTCTTTCCATCGTGATTAATAGTGCAACGGGCAGCCCCCCCCCCCCCGCCCCGTGTCTTCCCCCTTCTCCCGTTTTCCCCTCCAGCGGCCCCCCTAACAGTGCACCAGGCAGCTCTCTGGGTCTTCTCTCTTCTCCCCTCCTTTTCCTTCCCCCCACCCCGCCCCCAGCCCTGCCTCTTTCTCCCAGGGAAGGCTTCCAAGGGTTAGATCAACAGAAGAGTGGAAAGATGCCTTCCAATTGCCCCTTGCTGGCAACAAGCATTCAGTCTCCATTCTGCCAGAATGAGCTAATTAGCATCTCAACACAAATGGAGAGAGCACCGATGGATTTTTTTTCTTTTAAAAAGTGGTCAAAGTGTCTGCGGGGGGTGGGGGGATGGGGGTCCTGTCTGTGGGGTGCCTGTCTGCAGGTGCCTAGTCAAAGGGAAGGGCAAAGAGCCATGTTCACAGAGTCCTAGAGGGGACTTCCACCGAGTCCAACCGCCTGCCTCCAACCAGGCCGAGGCCTAAGCTACCGTTGTCGTCCACAACGAACATTTTCTGGGCAGTGCGCAGGTAAGTGGACCTGTCCTGGGCCCCTGGTGAGGTTTAAGAGGGGAGGTGAGGAGGTGGTCAGCTGGCCTGACTCCTATTCTGGGTCTCCCCTGATCTCCATGGGGACTTTACTGAGAGCCTCCAGCTGAATTGACTGTCAGGAGGATCACAAATGCCATTGAGTGCTGATTTGCATATATTTGCATACACTTAGTGTCTCCCTTCATAGACGGGCTGCCTAATGGGGAGATGTTTCTCTTTATTCCATTTCTCCCTCGTACCAACCGCCACTCAATTTCCCTCTGCTGGCTGATGAGACTGCGGAGACTCAGTGATAGAGAAAGTGAAAGGGGGTTGCTTCTTCCAAGCAACCAAGGGACACCCCCCTCCCTCCTCCCCCACCATCGCCCCCGGCCCAGCTGGAAAGCAGTGACCTGCCCTGGAAAGATGTTTTGGGCCGCCCCCTGGACTCTCCCCAGGCCTCCTGCCAAGGGCAGGTCCCAGCCTTCTTGCCCAAGCCCCCGGCCTAGAGTCTCCTGAGCTGCCCATGCCATGAATTCTGTTTCCCCACATCTGAACCCCAGTCCTCCTTCCCGTTCAGTCCTCATTGTAGGGGCAGCCAAGCTAGTCAGAGGCCTCAGGATTTTCCCTGCTTGGGCAACCTCCGTGGGATAGTTCATGAGCCCTGGGCTGGGCTAGCAATTGGACCAGCAGCTGGGCAATACTCAGTGCCACTGCCCAGACTGGGTTCATTCCTCCCTGTGAACAGAGAAGAAGCCGGATGGGTGAGGGGGAGCAGGGAGGGCAGAGAGACACAGAGGAGAGGAGGCCGGCCTCTGGATGGGCAAGAGGGAGGGGGAGAGAGAGGCATAGAGGGGAGGGGAAGTGAGAGGGGGGCTCTTTTGAAGGAGGCTCTCTGGGGATTCCTCAGATTTTTCTGCCTTTGTCTCTGTGCACTGAGCCAAGGAGAAGGAGACACACAAATGCATCTACCCCGAAGCCGCCACTCAGATTTCCCAGAGCTGAAGCTGCCCTCCCCAGACACAGAACCAGGGTCCGGGCCCGGGCCTGGACCGGGGCCCAGAAGCCTCGTTTCTTCTGCTTTCTTCTTCCTCCTGCCATCTGTGTGCCTGCTTAGGGTGGAGGCAAGAGGGCATGGGTAGAGAGGGCTGAAAGGGGAATGGAGAGGGTGGATGGGGGATGAAAGGGGTATTCCTGTGGGACAGGCCGGGTGAAACGAGGGTGGGGGGTGATCAGGTGTTCCATGGGCACGCAGCTGGCCTAAATCCACAGTCTCTTCCACACCCCAGTCCCAGGGTTTCCCGGGCCATCCAGGCAGGGGAAGCTCCTTTCCACTCTTCAAACCTGAAACCCTAATTAATTTCCCAGACCCCTGAGCCATATCATCCCTTCAGCCAATTCTAGCTCTTACAGACTTATTTACACCTTCCTTAGCACTCAGTCTACATGTTGGTTCCATTTGTTTTGATCATTTTAGTTGTAAATATTTTTATACCTGTCTCCTCAGTTAGAATGTTAGTTTCTCGAGGGAAGGGAATGTGTCACTTCACATAATTCATTATTCTGTTATTTCCAAGTGCCTAGTACAGTGCATCGTACCAAATGAGTGCACTGAGAAGCAGCATGACCTAGTGAAAAGAGCATAGGTTTGGGAGTCGGAAGACCTGGATTCTAATCCTTACGCCACCACTTGCCATCTGGGTGACCTTGGGCAAGTCTCTCAACATTTCTGGGCCTCAATTTCCTCATCTGTAAAATGGGAATTCAATACTTTCCCCTGACCTCACCAGGGTCAGGGATTGTAATTGACTTACTTGTCTTGTATCTACCCCCGTGCTTAGTAGAGTGGTTGGCACATATTGAGCACTTTAAAATTCCACAGTGATGACTATTAACTGTGTGCACAATAAACACTACAACTCTTACTGCTTAAGCCAAAGCCCCAGCCATCCTGTCCGGTGTCAACAGAGGTGCAGGCCAGTCGGTCAGGGGGTGAGGTGGCTGAGATGAGAGTGGGGTTCCCTCAGGTCAGGGAAAGAGAAGTTTAAGATAGACTGATAGTTCCTCTGGTAGTCCTTCCCTCCTCCTCCTCCTCCTGTTGCTCCTCTTCCCCCTCCTCCTCCTCCTCCTCTACTTCCTCCTCCTCCTCCTCCTCCTCCTCCTCATTTTCCTCCTCCGCCTGTTGCTCCTCCTCCCCTTCTTCCTCTATCTCCTCCTCTTCTTCCTCCTTCTCCTCCTCTTCTTCCTCCTTCTCCTTCAATCATATTTATAGAGCACTTACTATGTGCAGAGCACCTCTAATCCTAATTGAAAGTAAAAGTCTCAGATAGATACAATTTCAAAAAGGACCAAATATTGTTGGACCACAAGGACTTCTTCAACCCATTGCAGACGCAATTAAATTATTCACTAAGGAACCCCTATGTACTAAGCGTTTGGGACAGTACAATAGAACAGTAAACAATGACATTCTCTGCTCCCAACGAGCTCACTCACAGTCCTTTTCTTCCTCCTCCTTTTTCTCCTCCTCTTCCTCTCCCTTCTCCTCCCCCTTCCTTCCACTCAGGGCTGAGCCCCACTGCTGCAGAAGCAGCTTTTTCAGCATTGAAGTGCCAACCCAAACCCTCCAAATGGTCTTTCCTGATGTGGGGCCCTACCCATCTCGGGAACAGCAAGCTAACTGCTCCGTCACCCGGCACTCCAGAGAGTTTTCCTTTCCCACCACGTGGTGTGTACCAACCTCACTGTCCTCCTCAAGCGGAGTCTAGTCTAGTGCTCTGCACAAAGTCAGAACTCGATAAATGCCAGCAATTGATTGAGAGATTGATTGATTGATCTGTTTACCTTCCTGCCTGGCTGATCTGGCCTGGGGCAGTGAAGCAGAGCTGACTCTTTTCACTGTCTTGTTTACAGATAAACATCTCCCACCTGCCTTGAAAGAGCCCACACTTCAGACTTTGAAATTGGTCCTCTGAAAGCATTCTGTTCATATTTTAAAAATGGGTTCGTCTGCCCTGCTCGCCTTCAGAAAATTGACCTTTCCTTTCTTTCATCCCTTCTCTCCCAGATAGTCGTCCACATCATTGCCATGTTTGTTCAGCGCTGACTGTGGGCCAAGCACTGTGCTTAGCGCTGTGGAGCAGATTGAACATAGTCCCTGTCCCACACAGGGCTCACCATCTAAAGGGGAGGAAAAACATGCATTTTCTAGGGTATCTCCTTGACAGCCTCCACAAGCATTCCCAATTTTGTAGGATAAATTTGCTGCTTACTGGACTCTTATCTCCACTAGGATAGTTTCTGGGCTCACATTACTGTTTCCTAGGGGTGATTAACTAAGGAATGGGTTTCCTTAATTAGTAGTAGTAAGGATGTACTATTGAGAAGCAGCATGGCCTAATGGAGAGAGCAAGGACCTGGGTTCTAACCCTGGCTCTGCCACTTTCATTGAATCTTTAAATTGCATTTATTGAGCACTTACTATGTGCAGAGTACTGTACTAAGTGCTTGGGAGAGTACAATGCAACAATAAACAGTCACATTCCCTGCACATGAACTTACAGTCTTGTCTGTTGTGTGGCGTTAGCCAAGCCACTCCACTTCTCCGTACCTCAGTTACCTCATCTGTCAAATGGGGATTAAGACCGAATCTCATGTAGGACATGGACTGGGTCCAAACCAATTTACTAACCCCAATGCTTAGAACAATGCTTTTCGCATAGTAAGCATTTAACAAATACCATAATCAAAATCATAATTATTATTATTATTTACAGTGCCTGAAACATAGTAAGTGCTTATCAAATACTTTTTAAAAAAATTGAACATCCACTAGTAAGCACAACAGACGCTTGATACATTCCAGACGACAAGGGATTTACACCCTAAAGGGCTAAACATGAAAATATTTACCAAGAGAGTTATCAGAAAAAAATAAATAATTGAGTATACAATTTACAAGTGCACGATATTTACAAGTGCTGTGGATAGAAACAAACATGTTCATGCCAGAGATAGCCACTGCAGGAGAAGAAGCGTGATCTAGTGGAAAGAATTCAGGCCTGGGAATCAGGGGAACTGGGTTCTAATCTCTGTTCTTGCCTTGCCTCTGGACCTCTGTTTCCTCCTCAGTAAAATGCGGATTCAATAGCTGTTCCCTCCCCTTTAGATGGTAAGGCCTGAGTTTGTCTAGGGACTGTGCCCGACCTGATTATCTTACATCTCTTGCATTGTTGGCACACTGTAAGCGCTTAACAAATACTATTATTATTAGATTGATACAACTCATCAATTCAGCTTGCCCACAGAGAGACCTGTGTTATTTTCTCAGTCTGAAGGCTTGGGCCTGTTTAACCTCTTTCCAACAGGCAGGGGCCCCGTAAACAGACCCCAGTAAAGACAATCTCCCCCACAACCCATAGCTAGCTCCAAGGGCCAGGCTGGTTACTCTGGCAGTTTCCGGTTACAAGCCAGAGTCCCCTGAGTCCTTCCAGTTAGAGTCCAATAATGGATCAATAACCAGAACCACCTTCCCCACCTCTCCCAGGCCTTGTTTCGAGGAGGCAGTGCGGTTAATGGGGAGTGAAATTGGAGAAGAATGTGTGGAAGTTTGTGGCTTTTATCTCTAAAACAAATAGTAAATTCCTCTGGGCTGCTGCTGGAATTAAACAATGATGTGCTTGGGGAGGTTTTAAGGCGTTGCTGTGGCAACTCCCCGGCTGTTTTGGGGCAAGACCTAGTTAAAGAGGAAAGGGAACAAAAATAAGAAAGAGAAGAGGCTGGATGGGGTCCAGGATTTGTGGGGGGGTGGGGGAGGGGGGTGGGGCGGGACCCAGGGAAGGGGTCCTCAACTACCCCTATGTGGAGTTTGGATGGGTCTGATGGGTTCTGGAGTAGTCTCCCGACTGAAATGTTTGTTGCCCCAGGGTTGAGGAGGGACAGGTGGGGAGAGTGAGTAAATCACACCCATGTATGTGTCGTATGTGTCGTATGAGTCGTGTGTGTGTCGTCTCCCCCACTCCCTCCACCCCCCGCCTCTCCGGGGTCTAGTCCAGAGGCCCCAGGAGTAAGGCATAGAAGGAAATCCTCTCCTGGCAGATTCTCCCAGAGAATCAAAGCGAACACTTGGGCTGGGCAGCACGCGCTGGGAGTAGGGAGGATAAGTCCCGTGGTCTGGCTGACAGAAAGGCCTGCCAACTTACTGCTGCCTGAAACAGTCCTGAGCTTCAACTCTGGTCGTGGACCCGAAATCATGGGAATCCGTGGAGTTTTTTTATTGGCCGTGTCCAATGCCGGGGACTCTCTGGGAGGGCACAGTCCAAGGGGGCTGGGGGAGAGAGGCAGGAAAGCCCAGCACAGCCAGGCTCCCAGGAAGCTGTCTCCTTGAGCTAATAATACTAATAATGATGATGGTAATAATAATAATAATAATGTATTTAATCAGCGATGACTATGTGCCAAGCACTGAGATAGATATTCATTCATTCATTCATTCGTATTTAATGAGCGCTTACTGTGCGCAGAGCACTGTACTAAGCGCTTGGAAAGTACAATTCAGCAATAGAGACGGTACGTACCCAACAACGGGCTGACAGCGTAGAAGGCGGGAGACAGAGGTACCGGATGATCCCATTGGACAGAGCCCCGGTCCTACCTGGGGCACATAGTCTAAGTAGGAGGGAGAATAGGTATTTTATCCCCACTTTACAAATGAAGAAATTGAGGCATAGAGAAGTTAAGTGACTTCCCCAAGATCACAGAGCAGGTCGAAGGCAGGACGGGAATTCAAACCCAGGTCTCCTGACTCCCAGTCCTGTGCTCCTTCCTCTAAGCCCAGCTGCTTCTACTGTGGATTGTGATTTTTCATGACTGCAGCTGCCCACCCATCCCCCCTGCCAGTCCACGGGCTTCGTGTCCTCTGCGTGAGAGCAGCCAAGTCAAGAGACCGGCTGGGCCAGCTTCAGCAGATGGTTGATGAGGTTGGCAACTGCCTCAGGGCACCACATCAGAGGAGGTGGTGGCTCAGTGCTGGTGGGAAAACACCAGGGGCTGGGGGTGGAGGGCAAGCTGGTGGCTGGAAACTCAGAGCCGGTGCCCGTGAGGACAGGGACCTGGAAGAGGATCTCAGTGGCTCTGGGATAAGGGGTTGTGTTGGAAGAGGTTTTCAGGGATCTCCCCAAGAAAACACTCTAGGTTCAGGGATTCGTATGGGCTTCTTCTGGCAGACACCCAGCACCACATAATGGTGTCGCACAAGAGCCGGGCAGGCGGAGGAACTCTCTGTGCCCCAGGGCAGTCAAATGTCAGGTCCAGCTGACCCTGAAGACCAGATTCTGCCCAAAGAGGTCCAGAAGCCTGCCCAAGACCTCAGGGGTGGGGGAGGTGGGGGTGGGGGCAGAGGGTGGGGGTTCATTGTTTCAAGCGTGCCCAGAATGGACCCATAAGTCGGACAGTCTGGCTCCTGGAGTCTCTCTGCCATTGTACTCTGCTCTCCTTGGCACAAGTGGTACCTGGGGGCCAAAGAGGAGGGCCTTGTTCCTGTTTCCATTGGCAGATTCCCCCCTCCCTTCTCTGTCTCTTTACAGCCATCCAAGCAGTCAGCACCAGTGTCCAGGCGGAGCTACCGCTGCCCTCCCCAGCTGCATCTCCTCATTGCTGCAAGCCCCTCTTCTGCCCAGATCATTTTTCTAAAAAATTGCTCTGCTCACATCTCCCTGCTCCTCCTGGCAACCTGCAGTGGTTGCCCATCCATCTCTGCAGCAAGCTGAAACTCTGCACCACTGCCTTTAAAGTCATCAATCAGCTCTCCCCCACCTACCTTTCCTCGCTGATCTCCCACCACAACCCAGTCCACACACTTGGTTCCACTGAAGCCAACTTACTCAATGTACCTCAATCTCATCTCTTTGGCCATTGACTCCTTATTTAAGCCTTTCCGCCTGCCTGGTGCCCTCTCCCCCTTCTTATCTGACAGCTCACCGCTCTCCCCATCTTCAGGACCCTACTGAAATCACATCTCCTCCAGGAAGCCTTCCCTGACTAAACTCTCTTCTCCCCACCCTTTTCTCCCTCCCTCTGGGTTGCCTGTGCACTTTGGGTGTGTACTCCATAAGCACTCTGTTGCTCACTCCACCCCCCCCCCCCCAGTACCACAGCACTTGTGTACATCTCCTTAGGCTCTTTTGCCTTCCCTAACAATAATTTATTCTAATCAAACAATCCATCAAGTATCTGTCTCTGTGCAAATCAAATATCTGTCTCCCTAAGCACCTTGAGGACAGGGATTATGTCTACCGACTCTATTGTATTTTACTCCACCAAGGGCTAAATAAAGTGTTCTGCACAGAGTAAGCCCAGAGAAGTTAAGCGACTTGCCCAAGAGCACAGAGCAGGCCAAGTGCAGAGCATTGATTGATTGAGTGTACTGTCTGCTCCCCAGTTAATCGATGGTTAATGGCATTTATTGAGAGCGTACCATGTGCAAAGACCTGTACTAAGCACTTAGGAGGGTACAATATGATAGAGTTGGTAGACTGAGACTTGCCCACAAAAAGCTTACAGTTTGAAGCACCTAAGGTAGATCCGTGCACACACCAAAGGCATAAGTCAGTGCTGAGACCCCAAAAGAGGAAACAGTGGGGTGAGGGGAGGAGAGGGAACAGTGAGAAAGGAAAGGAGTCTGGGAAGGTCCCTGGCCAAACAGTCCCCAAACTGGTCAGTCGGCCAGCAGATGGAATGAGTGCTCCCAGAATACCGAGCTCTGCTCTGTTTCTTCAGTTTTCCCATCTGCAAAATGGGGAGAATCTCCCTGTCTGTCAGGGGCTAAGACCGGGGTGAGTTCTCTTCTGGATGGAAAGGGGCTGTCATTACTTTCCCAATCTCACTCGGCCTCAGCCCTGCCCAGGGCCCCGGGCCCATTTCATTAGCTGACCTCATCTGCCACCTTCTGTCCCTGCAGTCCTTCTTCTCTAAATGGCCCCTTTCTCCTTTTCACTCTGGTAAGAGCTCAAGCCTCGCTATCTGCCTCCATCACTGAGGCCCGTGTTTATCTTCCTCTGACTTTCTTCCTGAAATAGCTCCGGGTTATCTGGACCCTGGGAGACAGCCCGAATGTCATTCCTCACACTCTCCCTCCCGCTCAGGCCAGCCAGCCAAAGCAGATCTTCCCCCTCTTAATCCGCCTCCGAATTCCAAACCTTATTAGTCTGAGATGCCCGGGTGATGACACTCAGGGGGCTGGCAGGGCCAGGGGCCAGCGTAGGGGTCAAGTCAGGGGCTGGGATGGGGCAGAGGCAGTGCTCAGGCAGGCTCCCTCCCACTGGCTGGGCCTAGGCTGTATTCACTCCCCAGGGCAATCAGATACAGTCCCAAGCAGGGACCCCCTGACCCCTCACTGCGCCCCAGGGGGGCATGGGGAGGGGAGAGAACATCCTCCTCATTCCAGAGCGCAAGGAAGACCACCCCAGAGCAGGGCGCTTAGTCTCTGGCGTCTGGAGATGGAGGGGAGGGAGATAGGTGGTGAAAACAGCCAGGCCACCCAACTGCCAATCGATCTATCATTACTCTTTACTGTGTGCTTACTGTGTCCAGAGCACTATTCTAAACATTTGGGAGAGTTCGATACAACAGAGTTAGTAGACACATTCACTGCCCACAAAGAAGTCACAGAAAAAAGCCCAAAACGGGGGTGGGAAATGGGCTGGTTTAGGGAGGAAGGGCAGAGGAGCAGGGCCACACGACAAGCCAGGCCTCTCCATCCCTGAGTCCCAGGCTGGAGGTGCCCCTTCCTCCTCCCTCCACTCCCTCCCCACCGGCCATAAGACATTCGTGGTTGTTCCTGCTGCTCCTTCCTCCCCGGAACCTGGGCCCTCACATCTCTCTCCCTCTCCCCCAGCGGTAGTATCAGGAGGCGTCAAGAATGGGTCAGGATTCGCCTCCTGGAGGGGGTTGTATCTGTGTCTCTCCCCACCCCTACTCTTCCCAGCTCGGCTACACAGGCACCCCCCCACACGTGGATCCACGAAACCCTTCCCCTTCCCACTGGCTTTCAGACTTCCTAGAACACTGCAGGATGCCCCTCCCTCCACCCCCCCAGGCAGGCACTGTGCACTGCTCAGAACAGTCTGCTGGTTCCCTGAGGGACCCTTCCTTCCCCTTTCTTGGACTCCAGTTGGGTTCCAGTCGAGCCCCAGCATTTCAACCCGCTCTTCCCAAGGCCCAGTTCTGCCTTGTCTCTTCGAGGTCAGGAGATCTGTCCTATCAGTCTCTGCCCTGTGGCTCACCGCTACACAGATGCGGTGGCGGAGGAGGGCCGGGAGGGATTCTTCTCTCCATTTTAGAGGTAGGGAAACTGAGCCCCAGAGGAGGGAGGCAACCGACTTCTGGGAGGCCCCATAGAAAGCCGAGCCTCATACATCTCCGGCCTCTTGCCGGTCCTCGATCCTCCCCCCGCCCCCCCCGCCCCAGGCACAGATCTGGCCAGTCTTCCTCCCTGGGGAACCTTTCCTTGGGGCCCAGCCCAATGTTTTCATTCCTCCCAGCATCCTCCGGGCCGTGTCCATAAAAAGCTGAAAGTTGTTTCTCCTGGCTCAAGGAGAGAGAGAGCACGTTTTCCCATAGGATGCATGTGTCTATTGTTGCGGGCGACGATCCTTCGATGAAGTTCAGGTCGCGGCACAGGCTGACAAAGGACAGGAAACCCAGAACCTGAGCCTGATGTTTCTGCACAAAAGCCACCAAGGGCCGCAAGGTGAACTGAAGGCTGGCCGGCTCGGAGCCTCCCCTCTGTATTTCCTGCTCTTTGTTAACTGTGTCACAAAAACCCTTCCACAGCCCTCGCCTCCCCCACCCCCCTTTGTATTCCATCTTTACTCCCGGAGCAAAGAAGGACCTCAATATAGAAACGGGTGGGCCTGGGCCCGGCCAGCAGGATATGGCTGGGCAGCCGGAAGCTGTGGCCATTACTAACCCCTTTCAAAATTAAAATAACTTGACCATAAAATCCTCATAATATTCATCATGTCTCCTGTTTCTGGGCTTGGGATTAAAGATGGTAACAACCCCTCATGAACTAAGAAGGAACAGACAACTTACCTGCACCCTAGAGCTCAGTTGGTGACCAGCCCGGAAGCAGAAGACTGGACTACTTGACTTGTTGAGGTTTGATCCAGTTCTCATTAAAGGTCATCTCCCTCTCTTCACCTTCCTGGTCTTATCCAGCACTCCCCTCAAAGCTACTGTCTCCTACAGGAAGCCTTCTCTGGTTTAACAATGGCGGGGCAGGGCTATTTGCCCTGACAAACTTGGCTAACTACACCTCCACCCTTCCTCCGTCTTTCAGTAAAAGCTCCCCAAAGGGAAAATGTTAAAAAAGAAATATTTTCTTGGCCCAAAATGGAGTTACTGGGTCCCTGGGACTTCTGGGGGAGGCCTCTAGGCTAGATCGTGCAGGTGGAGGGGGTGGGGGCGAGATGGAGGAGGAAAGGTGGGGAGATTGAAGAGGATAATCCCAGGGATTGGCCCAGAGCCTGGAAGTTGTTTATAGGGTGGGGAGGGGGTGAGACAGATCCAGGGCACAAAGCCCTGTCAAAGTAAAGAAACCCAGGGATGAGTTCTGGAGGTCGGAGGATGGGGAAATGAGGATTAGCCAATATCTGTAATGCTTTTATTTAATATTAATGTCTGTCTCCCCCTCTAGACTGTAACTTCACTGTGGACAAGGAATGTGTCTACCCTGTTATTTTGAACTCTCCCAAGCACTTAGTACAGTGCTCTGCACACAGAAAGCACTCAATAAATATGATTGATTGATTGATTGATTGAAGAGAATCCTAGCCCAGAGGATTTGGGGGGTGGGAGCCTTTGGAGCCTCTTCCACTTTCTGAAAAGCAGCATGGGCCCATCCCACTTCAGTTAGAGATAAGGGAAGATTTCCAGATTAGATGCACTGGGAGAAGACCCTCAGGGACCCCTGAGGTCTGAGGGGAGGGGGATTCTGCTTCTCCAGAGTTTGGGAAACAAATCAGATGCTCATTGTTTTTATTTGTAATTTGTGCCTTTTAGCTCCACTGTACCTACCCAAACTGTGTACTCACCGGGCACTAAATACATACCGTTGATTGACTGACTGATTGACTAATGCTCTCCCATTAGGTTGTGAGCACTGTTGAACTCTGTGAGCTGGGTCCCCTATTTTCATTGTATGCTCCCAAGCACCTAGAATTGCACCTTACACTCAGTAGGTGCTTGGGAAAAGCTGACAGTGACAATGATGATGATGATGTTGATGATGACGACCTTCCTGCCTTTTGTCTTTCCCTTTTCCAGGTCATATGTCCAGATCATTTTTCAGAAAAAACATTCAGTCCATGTATCTCCATTTCTTAAGAACCTCCAGTGGTTGTCCGTCCACCTCTGATCAAACAAAAACGTCTTACCACCCACTTTAAGACACTCAATCAGCTAGCCCCCTCCTACCTTACCTCCCTGGTCTCTTACCACAACACAACCCTCACAGTCCACTTCTCTAACACCAACCTACTCACTGTTCTTCTATCCCGTTTATCCCACCGTCAACCCCTTGCCCACATCCTTCCACTGGCCTGGAACTCCCATCCTTCCCACTTCATATCTCTCAGTTAGAGTTAAGGGAGGACTTCCAGACTGGATGCACTCGGAGAAGACCCTCAGGGATCCCCATCCTCTGAGGACTAAGGTGGAGGGGAATTCTCTTTCTCTGGAGTCTAGGAAATGAATCAGATGCTCATTTTTTATGGTATTTGTTAAGCACTTACTATGTGCCAGACACTCTACTAAGCACTGGGATAGATACATGCTAATCAGGTTGGACACAGTCCATGTCCCTCAGAGGACTCACAGTCTTAATCTCCATTTTACAGATGAGGTAACTGAGGCACAGAGAAGCGACACACCGCAGAAAAATGATGGAGTTGGGATTAGAACCCAGGGTGCCTGACTCCCAGGCCCAGGCTCTTTCAATTGGGCCACGGCTGTTTCCCCAAGTCCCCGTCGTTTTCTTTGATGGCAGAAGCAGGGTCCTGCCCAGGAGCAGAGGATAGACCGGGACAGGGAGTTTCTCTAAGAACTCTGGAATCCTGGGAGCTGAAGCCACTTGGTCTTCTCAGTCTCACTGAAAACAGGTAGAACATTTGGCCTGGGGGGGACAGAAGACCAAACCCGGTGGCAGAAGAAATTCGTTCCAATTTGCTGTGTGATTCAGAGCAGGATTCCTCCAGGCTGCCATGGAGTAGCACATATGAGGGGTGAGAGATGGAGAACTTGGAAGGCAGCCAAAGAAGAAGCCTCCAAAAAGGTAAGAACAAAGGACCTAAATTCTGGGAGAGATGAAAGGAGTTAGGAAAGGAGTTAGAAAAGGGCAGGCTCAAGGGGAACCTGTAAACTCTCTTCAAGATGAGTCGTGACCTGGAAAAAGGTTCCTCCTTTGAGGAAATGGTCTTCCATTGCAGCATGAAGAATTGAGGTGAGACCTAAGAACTTCCTGACTAGCGGGATTGCTGAGCGCTGGAACAGGAGCCAGAAGGAGGGATCGTAACAGTGAGATGAACCCTGCCAAAAGACCAGGTGATCTATTGAAGCTCTTTCTAGCCCTAATCAATAATAATAACAATGATGGTATTCGTTAAGCGCTTACTATGTGCCAAGCACTGTTCTAAGCATGGGGTTAGCCAATTCTAAGCACTGGGGTAGATATGAGGCAATCAGGTTGTCTCACGTGGGGTTCACAGTCTTCATCCCCATTTTACAGATGAGGTAACTGAGGTAAAGAGAAATGAAGTGATTTGCCCAAAGTCATACAGCTGACAGTGGCAGAGTGGGTATTAGAACCCACAACCTCTGACTCCCGTGTCAGGGCTCTTTCCACTAAGCCATGCTCCTTCTATAGTTTGATGGCCACTGCTAGCCCAGGCTGCCCAATCAGGAGCCTGCTTAGGTCCAAGGAGGCAGATTTGGTTTGCTCTTCTCTGCCGCCATTCCAAAAAACCTCAATATCCCCCTGCCTTCCCTTTTCAACTACCATGTCTTCGTGTACCCTGGAATATATCTCCACTGGAGATAAGTGGAATAATACATCCCCAGCTGTGCAGTGTGAGTGTGTAACCTTATCAAATCGTTCTGGTGGCACCGATAAGAACAAGGCTCCAGAGGTTAATGAAGTCATGGGAACCTCAGAGCCAAATCAGAGCCTTTCCCCGTTGACTCCGGTGAGTCACTATCTGGAGTCTCATCTCTCTCTGCCTGTCGGCCGGGGCCTTCCCCGCCCGAGGACCAGACAGCACCGGGCTGAAAGGTGCTTGCCAGGAAGTGAGGGACCCATATGTCAACGTCCTCTGGACTGCGATGCCCCGGCCCCAAGAAGCACAAGGGCTGAAATCAGCCCGTCGGTCATTCCGAAAAGGAGGTCAGCTTGGGGCCCCCGGCAGAGACCGTTCAATCCGGGGAGCGGGGCGGGAGCCGTCGGACTGCCACCATAGTGAGCTCTGGCCGGCGGGGCCCCTCGGCCCTGTGTCCTGTTTTCTGAGCCTGAGGACTCGGTCGGTCTCGGCAGGAAGGAGGGATAATGGATTGGAGTTTGAGGAAGCAATCAGCCAGGGAGAGCGATTAAAAACCCCATTCGTAAATCTCTTCTCCTTCAACTGAAGGAAAAACAAAAGTCCTGTTCTGGCTGTTTTCTCAGTGTGGTCTGCTCTGGTGGGCAGCCTAAAGGGCCCTGAGCTTGCCATATGGAGCCACGCAGAGATGAGTCTTGGAGAAACTCAATTCTGGCAGCCAAGGGGATCCCAGGAACTGTTCTGATACGGTCTTGCAGATAGCCACCAGCCCAACTCATTCAAGAATGAGACCTCCATCTCCTCCCTCGATGGCCTTTTCCAGTGTCCTAACTCCCTGCTAGCCCAGGTCTGTCTTTGCTCGTGTCTTCCTGAAATCTCTCCTGCTTTAGGGGGGGCCCATTTCTTCTCGACCAGCCCTCCATAGACACGGGGCTGGACTGTGGCTTCCTCACAAAATCACTTCATTTCTCTGGGCCTCTGCTTTATCTTCTGTAAAATGGGGATTAAATACATGTTCTCCCTCCCTGTTAGACTGTGAGACCCATGGGGCATAGAGACGGCGTCTGACCTGATGATCTTGCACCTACCCAGTACTTAGTACAGTGCTGGGTACATAGTAAGTGCTTAATAAATATTATTATTATTATTATTATTATTATTACCCCTCACAGACCTGAAGATATTGCTCAGCCAACTCCCAACTTTCTCTTCTCCAGGATAAGCAATCCTAATTTCTTAAACCTTTCCTCATAAGCCCCATTTTCCATCCTTTTAATCATGTTGCTGCTCTTCTTTAAACTCTAATTTCTCTACATTCTTTTTAAATTACAAAAACCAAAACGGGACACAGGACACTAGGTGTTTGGGTTAGAATGCCGTGAGAGAATTAGGGAATGCAGGATTTATCGATCAATCATCGGTGATATTTATTGAGCATTGCTCTGTGCGGAGCACTGTATTGAGCACTTGGGAGAGTACATTTCCCTCAATCCCTCAGTAACACAAGAAGGGGAGATGCAAGGAAACTGCTTGCTGGTAGCAGAGACAAATGAGCAAAGGCGTTAGGGACAGATGTTAGTGAACAGTTTGGGCTGGGGAGCGGGTTGGGGAGGAATATTCTTCCCATGTTTTGAAAGAAGATGACGATACATGGTTGGAAGAAGATGAAGAGTTAGTTCAGTTCTCCTTGACCCTTTGCTAGAAAAAGGAAAAGGTCGGGCTGTCCCGAATTAGCATCCCAGTCAGTGACCTCATCTTATAAGAGCACAGATCTCTCTCACTTTACACTGGGGTTGCACAAGGAGCTGAACGAAGCAGTGCAAAGGGAACCCCGTTTTTCAGAGGAGAGTGAGGGTTGGGTACTGAACCCCTTCGAGCCATGTTTCACTCTGTCCAGTTGGCTTGGTTTAGACCCACGAGTCCCTCCCCCTCTGCTGACTCCAACGACTGGGTTAGTGGGAAGCTATCTAGAAAAGTGTGATTTGAAGGTCATGCCCTGGCAGAACTGCAAATACTGACAGCTGGAATAGGGTGGGTGGGGGCTTTCTGCATCAGGCAGCATGGTCTAGTGGAAAGAGCACAAGGCTGGGAGTCAGGACACTGGGCTGTAGTCCTGTCCGAGCCACTGGGCTGCTGTGTAACCTTGAGCAAATCTCTTGACGTCTCTGTGCCTGTTTCCTTTTCTGTAACATGGGGATAAAATTACCTGTTCTCCTTCCCTCTCAGACTGTAAGTCCCATGAGCCTGATTAGATAATCTTGTGTGCACACCAGAGCTTGGCACAAAGCAAGCCCCCCAAAAATGCCATCGCTATTGCCATGAAGTGGAAACACAGGCAGTCCTCAACTTAAGACATTTCAAGTCACAACAGACGGCATTTTAAAAGTATATAAATCCACGCCCTTTTCCGCCCTTACAGTACCCTGACAACATTGCCCTCTTTAGGGCACCTGGCTCTGGGGATGTGGATGGGGAGGTGAGCAGAAAAGAGGGGGCAATTTTAAAAGTCACAATGGAGGTAAATGGGGAGGAAAGTTTAAAGAGGGTGGGATGAGGGCTGAGAGGGAGAGACCGGGGCGAGAAGGAAGGAGCATCACCTGATAGCTGGCCAGAATCCCCAGGGAGGTTTACATGTCCATTTCACCTCTGATGAAGTAGGCTAATCTAGCGTGGAATGGACACGATTCTGGGTAATAAGCCTGTTACAGGCGGGGAACGTGCCTGTTGATTCTGTCGTATTGTACTGTCCCAAGTGCTTAATACAGTGCTCTGTAAATAGTAAGTGTTCAATAAATACTATCGATTGATCGATAATTTGGATAATTTGGATAATTTGGATTAAAAAAAAGGACATCTGCCCTTGGATCAGGAACCAGTCTCCATTATTCCTCTAGGCAAATTGATTCTAAAGTTTAACCTTTAGACTTGACGTAGTTTACAGGAATTCACAGGGTAAATAATAATAATTTATCATAATTGATAAGAGAAGCAGCGTGGCACAGTGGAAAGAGCATGGGCTTTGGAGTCAGGGCTCATGAGTTCGAATCCCAGCTCTGCCACTTGTCGGCTGTGTGACTGTGGGCAAGTCACTTAACTTCTCTGTGCCTCAGTTCCCTCATCTGTAAAATGGGGATTAAGACTGTGAGCCCCACGTGGGACAACCTGATTCCCCTATGTCTATCCCAGCGCTTAGAACAGTGCTCGGCACATAGTAAGCGCTTAACAAATACCAACATTAATTGTGGCATTTGTTAAGCACTTATTATGTGCCAGGCACTGCAGTAAGTGCTGGAGTAGCTACAAGCTAATAAGGTAGGACACTGTCTCTGTCCCACATGGGGCTCACAATCTTAAGCCCCATTTTACAGATAAGGTAACAGAGGCACAGAGAAGTTAAGTGACTTGCCCAAGGTCACACAGCAGACAAGTGGCAGAGCTAGGATTTGAACTCAGCTCCTTCAGACTCCCAGGACCATGCTGTATCCACTAGACCATGCTGCTTAATCCAGTACTCTGCACAGAGTAGAGCCTAACTTCTTGAGGGCAGGGATCGGGTCAACCAACGCTACCAGACTCTCCCAAGAGCTGAGTACAGTGTTCTTCACACAAAGTGTTCCATATATCAATCTATCAGTCGTATTCATTGAGCGCTTACTGCGTGCAGAACACTGAACCAAGTACAGCCCTTTAGACTCTAAGCTCGTTGTGGACAGGGAACATGTCTACCGACTATGTTTTACTCTTCCAAGCGCCTAGCACAGTGCTCTTTCCACAGCATATTATTCATTGAGTGCTTAGGAGAGTACAATACACGTGGTAGGCATGTTCCCTGCCCGTGGATTTTACTGTCTAGAGGTAAATACCACAGATTGATCGATCAGCTCTCCCTCCATTATGCAGCTGTAGAAGATTTCTCTTCTTCATATCTCAATTTCCCTCACTGTAACCAAGAGCTGTCTTGGAGGATTAACCAAGTAATATTCTAAAAAGCGCTATGAGCTTCCTGGGAGGAAAGAGTGCTTCAGCTCCAGTGGATCCTATCATTTTTACTGCAGAGTCTGAGAACTCACCACGAGCCAAACTCTGCAGTTCATGTCTACCTAGGGAGCCGCAAGGGGTTTTTTTCATCATTACAGAAAGTCCCTTTGAGGACGTTCAACCCGGTCCCTCGGGGTCGGTGAGCCGGGCACAGCCTCGCCCACACAAACACTTTGTGGGGTTGGAGCGGATTGGGTCACCCAGCACTCCCCTGCAGGAGTACTTGGTTGTTTTCCCCATTTGTCTTTAGGTCTGCAATGTTTTTATTATCTGGGGAGAGCTGGGGGCAAGGGGTTCGGGAACAAACTTCAGGCGGTGCAGGGGACAGAGGACCTCTGGAAATTTTACACAACCACTCCCCCACCCCCCAGGCTCTGTCACAAGCACACACATGCTTTCACACCCATGCACAGGCGGGCATGCGCGTGCGCGCGCGCACACACGCACACACGCACACACACACACGGGACCGAAGGGAACAGGCTCTGTCCTCCCTACACCCTGCCTGGGAAATGAGGCCAGAACGGACGGCGCTTCCTGATGAAAACAACCCCGTCAGCCAGTTCCCATGTCCGGAGCCCGGACGCCTGGAAAGCAAGTGCCCGGCTCCCAGCATTTCATTTCTGCTCTGATCCCAGCTGCGATAGAAGCCCTTCACTGGGAGGACTCACACCTCCCCCCACCTCCACATGTCCCCCACTCACCCCCCCCCCTTAGGCTGTTGGCCCCTCAGTAGGGGGCCAGGTCAAGTTATTTTTTTTTTAAATATTTGCTAAGCACTTACTATGTGCCAGGCACTGTACTAAGTGTTGGGGTAGGTACAAGCTCATCAGGTTGGACTTAGTCCATGAGCCCGATGGGACTCACAGCCTTAATCCCCTTTTTACACATGAGGTAACTGAGGCACAGAGAAGTTATGTGACTTGCCCTTAGCTTCTTAACTTGGTCAAGTCACGCAACAGACGAGTGGTGGAGCCAGGATTAGAACCCAGGTCCTCTGACTCCCAGACTCGTGTTCTTCCCACTAGGCCATGAAGTGGAGGGGGCTCACAGAGGGTGACCCACGTTTTCAAGCTCACAAAAATGTTTCCAATGGTCCCCACGCCCTTCCCCAAACCCTGCCACCCGCTTTCCGGTGGTTCACACACAAGTACAAAATCAAAATTTCTCTCTCCTGGAGCCTGTCCATCATTACAGGCCCTGGGTCCACCACTAGCTGAGCCCCGGGGAGAATCTAATGACCAATAATAATAATAGTGGCATTTGTAAAGCGCTTACTATGTGCCAAGCACCCGTTCTAAGCGCTGGGGTAGATACAAGGTAATCAGGTTGTTCCATATAGGGCTCATAGTCTTCATCCCCATTTTACAGATGAGGTAACTGAGACCCAGAGAAGTGAAGTGACTTGCCCGTACAGCAGATAAGCGGCAGAACCCGGATTAGAACGCATGACCTTCTGACTCCCAAGCCCGTGCTCTACCCAGCGAGCCAAGCTGCTTCTCCAACACGATAATCAGGTCGGACACAATCCCCGTCCCACGTGGGGCTCACAGTCGAAGGAAGAGAGAGGAAAAAAGTATCGAATTCCCATTTTATAGATGAGGAAACCGAGGTATTCGAAAAGCGACTTCCTCAAGACCTTAAAGCAGGCAAGCGGCAGAGCCGGATTAGAGCTCAGGTCTCGTGCAATTTACGCAAACGCACCCGTTGGGACGCGGACTCCGGCAGCAAACAGGAAAAAGGGCACGTGCCCAAATCGGTGCTCGAGCGGGATGGCGGTGGGGAGGAGGACTGATTGTCCCCAAGACCCTTCCCTGGCCGGGAGTCCCGTCAGGCCGGGAGTCCCATCGGGCTGGCCAAAATCAATCGGGGCTGGAGGTGGCCGGGCTTGCAGCCCACGGAGGCCTCTCCCCTCCCCAGTCGATCAGTCGATCGATCGTATTTATCGAGGGCTTAGTATGTCAGAGCACTGTACTACGCATTTGGGAGAATTTAACATTCTCACCGGGGAATACTCGATAAATACCCTTGATGGATTGAAAAACCACTCCAGTTTTTCATGCCGGGAGAGTGGGGCTGGGCTCCACCCTCTCAGGATGAACTGTGGGGTCCCAGCAATGGATGCTGGCCCTCTTTAGATGCTGGCCGCTACCTGTGCTGAACACGAGCTGGGCTCCTGCCGTACCAGGGCAAAAACGGGCTGTACGTGGGCAAAAACGGGCTATCCGTGGGTTATCCGTGGGTTGTGCCTGGGCAAAAACGGGCTGTACGTGGGCCGTATGTGGGCTGTTACCTGGGTTGTGCCTGGGCTGTGCCTGAGATGAGCATGGGCTGTAGCTGGGTTGTGCCTGAGCCGAACGTGGGCTGTACACGGGCGGTATCTGGGCTGCGGGGGTGAGATGTTGCGGGGGAGGGTGTTTCCCGTGGGCGACGGGTCCCCGGGGGTCCCGGTCACCCGGTGGCCTTTGAGGGGCGGGTCCTCGCGGGTGGCGGTGCGGGGTCAGTGCTGCCCGCAGTCAGGACCACGTGGGGGGCCCAAGACCACGTGCGGGCCCAGGACCACGTGCGGGGGGGGGGGGGGCGCGGCCCGCGGAGAGGACGGGGGCGGGGAGCCCGGGGGTGGGCAGGGGAGAGAAGGTTTGGAGCCAGGGTCACGCTCCCCCTCTTCCCCCTCCCTCCTCTCCCCCTCCTCTTTTCATAATAATCATCATGATAATGATGATGACATTTGTTAAAAGCGCTTACTCTGTGCCAAGCACTGTTCTAAGCACTGGGGCGATCGGGTAATCAGCTTATCCCACGTGGGGCTCACAGTCTCAAATCCCATTTTACAGGTGAGGTTACTGAGGCACAGAGAAGTCAAGTGACCTGCCGCAAGGTCACACAGCAGACGAGCGGCGGAGTCGGCATTAGAACCCACCACCTTCTGACTCCCAGGCCCGTGCTCCATCCACCGCACCACGCTGCTTCCCTCCCTCCTCTCTCCTTCCCCTTTTCCCTCCCTCCTCTCCTCCTCCCCTCTTCTCCCCCTCCCCTTTCTCCTTTTCCCCTCTCCCCCCTTTCTCCTCCCTCCCCTTCCCTCTTCTCCCCCTCCCCTTTTTCCTTTTCCCTCCCACCTCTCCTCTCCCCTCTCCCCCCTCCCTTTTCCTCCTCTCCCCCCTCCCTTTCCCCCCTTCTCCCCCTCCCCTTTTCCCCCTCTTCTCCCCCTCCCCACCTCCCCTCCTCTCCCCTCCCCACCTCCCCTCCTCTCCCCCTCCCCTTTTCTCCCCCTCCCCCCCTTTTCTCCCCTTCCCCTCCTCTCCCTCCCTCCCTCTCCCCCTCCCCTTTTCCCTTCCCGCCCCTGCGGATTGTTCCCGGTCGTTTGTCCGGCCGGCTCCTGGCGGGGTGGAGGGGGGGGGGGGGGGGACTCTGTGTGTGTGTGTGTGTGTGTGTGAGACTGGGGGGTGCTGGGGGAGGAGTAGTGGGCGGGGGGACGGGGCGGATGGGATGGGATGGGATGGGATGGGATGGGATAGGGATGGGACGGGAGGCTCTGCAGCCCCCGCCCCCGGCCCGGCCCGGCCCCCGCCCCCTCGGACGCCGACACCGATCCGGCCCCCGAGCCGGAGGCGGACACGGGCAGGGCCTCCGCCGCAGCCTCCCCGGCAGGCCCACCCTCCTCCGACAGAGCCCCCGACCCCCCGACCCCCGCTCCCGCCGGCACCTGCTCCGACGAGGACGAGGAGGAGGAAGGAGGAGGAAGGGGAGGCACCATGCGGCCGGCGCCGCCGCCGGTGATGGTGCTGGTGCTGCTGGTCCTGTCCTGCCGATGGGGTGAGTGACCCGCCGACCCGCCACCAACGATGCCCCTCTAGCCCGGGGGGCTCGGGGGGGGGGGGGGGGGTTCAGGGGAACCCCCTCTCTTCCCCACCCCCCTCGGATCCTGCGGCGGGGAGATCTCAGCCTCCCCCCGCCGTCCCCTCCGATCCTCCCCCCTGCCCGGCCCGGCCTTGTCCTGCCACCCCGCCAGAGGCTGGCATCGGGATGCCCCCGCAGCCCCGCCCGGGCCCCACCGGCCTCCTCTAACCCATCTCTCCGACCCATCTCTCGAAGCAGTGCGGCTGAGCGGTTGGTGCCCGGGCCCGGGAGCCAGGCCGTCCCGGGTTCCCAGCCCCGCTCCGCCGCTTCTCTGCCCTGTGACCTTGGGCGAGCCCACTTCGCTTCTCCGGGCCTCGGCGACCTCATCTGGAAAACGGGGCCGGAGCCCGCCGGCCCCGAGTGGGGGCCACCCCTGAGGACCGTGTATCTAGCCGAGCGCTTCGATCGGTGCTTGGCACGGAGTAAGGGCTTGGCGGATACCGCGATTGCGATGATTGTGTGGGACAGGGACTGTGTCCGACCCGCTTTGCGTGCATCCACCCCGGCGCTTAGTACAGTGCCCGGCACCTAGTAAGCGCTCTACAAATACCGTTATTATGACTATTATTATTACCCCCACGTCCCCGGCCGATCCCCGCATCCCCCGACCCCGACCCCTCCCCGCGGCAGGTGCGGCCGGGCCGCCCATCCCGAGGAAAGTGGAGCTGAGGAGCCCTGCCTCCCCTGCCCACTTCCCCTTCTCCTCCAGGCGGCCCTCCAGTCTCTGCCCCGGGCCGGCAGGACCTGCGGACGGTCAGAGACCAAGGCTTGGTCGCAGGGGAGGGGATGGCGGCTGGAGGCCGAACGGCCTCTTCGGACCCCGGGGACGGAGCCCCGGGACAGGCCCAAAGCCAGCTTCAAGTGGAGCTCGGTTCACCGAGGGCCGGGCCGATGCCAGTCCTGGACAACACCCGCACTGTGAGGAGAGTGAAAGAGGGAGGGGAGAGAGAGAGAAATGCTCTGGGCCTCCACAGAGAGGGAGAAAGAAATAGTCTGATCCACTGGCCTCGCCACCGCCAGGCACTCCTCTCTCCGCCGGCCCGGGTAGGGTCGGGGGCCGGGGGTGGGGGCTTCTTAATAATAATAATAATAATGATGATGATGATGGTATTTGTTAAGCGTTTACTATATGCCAAGCACTGTTCTAAGCGCTGGGGTAGTCACGAGGTAATCAGGTTGTCCCACACGGGGCTCCCAGTCTTAATCTCCCTTTTCCAGTTGAGGTCACTGAGGCCCAGAGAAGCGAAGTGGCTTGCCCAAGGTCACACAGCAGTCAAGTGGCAGAGGTGGGATTAGAACTGAGCCTCACTGTTTGCCAGTTCTGATGCGGTGGCTTTTGGGGAGGGGAGGGGTCACCGCCTGCCCAGGGCAGCCTCCCCGCCCCGCTGCCCTGGAGGAACCGCAGGGCAGCAGTGAGCGGGCAGCAGGATAGAAGCCTGTCCCGCGTCACATTGGGAAAGAGGAGCCCGGAGAGAGGGGCTGCAGGATGCATCTTTCCAGAGGAGTCTGGAGAGGCAGGGAGGGGGACTCTTGTGACTCTGGAGGAGGGGAGGCGACTGAGGGGGCTCAGCAGGGAGCTGGGCCACCTCCGCTTACATGCTTTGCTCCCAGCTCCAAGGATTCGCGGGTTCCTGCGCTTCCCGCAGTCAGCCCGCAATTTCCAGACACCCTCCTTTCTCGTAGAAATTTCCCGGTCTCCCTCCCTCCTTCCTCTTAGAAGGGCTCCCGGTAACCTGGAGGAGGGACGGGGCAGACGGCTCTTTTTCTTTTTGGGGGGTATTTGTTGAACACTTACTTTGTGCCAGACACTGCTGGGATAGATACGAACTGATCGGCTCGGACACAGCCCGTCCCACATGGGGCTCACGGTCTTAATCCCCATTTCGCAGATGAGGGAACTGAAGCATCGAGATGTGAAGTGACCTGCCCAAGGTCACACAGCAGACAAGTGGCGGGGCAGGAATCGGAACCCGGTTCCCTCCGGCTCCCGGGCCCGTGTTCTATCCACTGGCGCACGGGCACACTGGGAAGGCTCGGGACAGCGACCAGCGAGGGTGTCTCCGGGAGGGGTGGGGAAAGGACAGGGGGCTGAGGGCTGAGGGAGGGAGGCTCACCCTGGTCGGCTCCCAGGGTCCTAAGGAGGGGTAATCCCTAGACGGATTTTCTAGAAGAAGCCAGTTTTGAGAAGGGATTTGAAGGAGGGGAGCGGCGGGACGGCAGGTGGATCGACCTGAGGCGGACGGGTGTTCCAAGCTCATGACCGGTGGGGAAAGATGCGCAGAGGCAGGCGGGAGGAAGAGAGTGAGCGTGGTGGTGGTGATTAGCGCGGCAGTTGCGGTGTGCGGGTGGTGATGCTAATAGAGGAGTCTCGTTAGCCTTTGTACTAAAAGATGGCACGTAAGGAGATGCCGCTCCCAGCTAGGGGAGGGAGCGACACCAGTGTCAATCGGGGGAGACCCGCTCACTGTTCACTGCACTCAGTGCCCCAGCCTGTGCCAAGCGAGAGGGGAGAGGGGAAAGTGGAATCTGGTGTTGCGGGGGACGGACTCCCGGTAGGCCCCGGTCACTGTGGTCTGGGAGCCTCGGGTGGTGTCTCCTCCCGGCAGTCTGAGCCCGCGCCTGGGCCAGGAAGGGTCCGACGATCCTCCCCAGAGGCGCTCGGTTCTCTCGGCCTCTCCTGCCCTAGTTCTGGACAGTTGGTGGATTTTTCTGCTGGTGTGAAAGTCTGGGTCTCTGGGTTCCTGAGTTCAAAACCCAGCTCTACCACTGGGGGGTTCCTATGCAAGCCCCTGGAGGTTGGAGGGAGGTCTGAGGGAGGGGAAACCGAGGCTGAGCCACAGAACCCCCAGAACCTGACCGCAGGACCTTGCAGCCCTACCAAGGGCCACAGCCCTTCCGGATGGACCCGGGGTTTCCCAGTCCAGGGCTGGGCCTCTTCTACCCCTCAATCAATAAATCCATGGCATGTATTGAGTGTCTACTCCCCCCCTACCCCCAACCATCCTCTCCCCGCCCCTTCTGCCAACCCCCAGCATCCTCTGTGGCCGCTGGGATCCAGCTGGTCGTGGGGAGGCGCATCAGCCGGGGGGAGCAGCGCTGCCCGTGGATGATCCGCCTGCTCGGACAGCTCAGCGGGGACCACCCAGGGCTGGTGGAGGGCAGAAGCTCCCGGCCACGCCAGAGGCTGGCGGCCCGCTGGCCCCACAGCGTCCGGAGCTCGTCTCTGGTGCTGCGGGCTCCCGTCTCCCTAAATAACCATGGATAGAGAAGCAGCGTGGCTCAGTGGAAAGAGCCCGGGCTTGGGAGTTAGAGGTCATGGGTTTGAATTCCGGCTCTGCCACTTGTCAGCTGTGTGACTGTGGGCAAGTCACTTCACTTCTCTGTGCCTCAGTGACCTCATCTGTAAAATGGGGATTAACTGTGAGCCTCACGTGGGACAACCTGATTACCCTGTATCTACCCCAGCGCTTAGAACAGTGCTCTGCATATAGTAAGCGCTTAACAAATACCAACATTATTATCATCTGGCCTTGCTCTGGCACTTAAGGTAATAATGATAGTAATAATGATCACGGTGGTATTTGTGAAATGCTTACCAATATGCCTAGCACCGTGCTAAGCGCTGAAGTAGATTCAAGATAACCAGGTCAGACACAGTCCCTTGTCCTGTCCCTTGTCCTACACAGAGCTCACGGTCAGAGTAGGAGGAAGAACAGATATTGAATCCCCATTTTACAGTTGAGGAAACAGAGGCACAGAGAGATTTAGCAATTTGCCTGAGCTCATTCAGCAGGCAGGTGGTGGAGCTGGGATTAGAGCCCAGTTCTCTACACTCCAAGGCCTGTGCTCTTTCCATTAGTCCACATGGCATCTCCAAGAGAGAATGTAGGTTTGTAGATAGGGGCCTGGGTCCTAGTTTACTTCACAGATCCTCCAAGCCACATCTCCCTTCCAGTCTCCAGCCCCCCACCAGGATCCTCAGGCAAAACAATATGGGGAAAGCCTCTCACATTTAACCTCTCAGCTTTGCCAGGAAAGCCCAGTAGGGTCAGTTTCACTGTACCATCAGCAGTTGGTTTTGGACTGGTTTCTTTTTCCTAGCTCAGCCACTGGACCCAGGGGAGGACCCTGTCCCAGACACCCCCTGCCTGCTCCCCGCTACATGCACACTCGGGGATCTAAACTCAGAGGGGACCACCAAGCCGTTTCCAGAGGAGTGGGATTCACCAAGACTTAAGGGAAGGAAGAGAAATTTAGGCAAGCATTTTTGTTAGCAAAACTCTTACTTGTCAGTGCTGCTGATGCTGCCAGTAAAACTTGCAGCCCCCCAGGCCCCCTTTCTCTTGGAATTGGGAGGGGAGTGAGAATAACGTTCATCCTTTCTGTGACTCAGTCTCCCTGTTCCGCCTATCCTTCACAAAGACAACCGCTAAACTGCCACCCTGAGCCTCCATCCCTCAAAGGCCCCTGCTACCCCTTCTCCAGGCCCAGAGCTGGTCACTCCTGCAGCCCCTCCCAAGAGCTGGCTATTCCTGCCTGGCCCCTGGGTGCTCTATTAGTGGTCCAGGGGTAGAATTCTAGCTTGCCATGTGGAAAGTTTGGGTTTCTTACCTGGCCAATGCAAGTCGGTTTTTATTCTAATCCGATTGGCTTGTATCTACCCCAGTGCTCAGTGCTGTGCACTGGGTAAGCTCTTAACAGATGCTACAGTTGCTTATTGGTCCTTAATACCACCCCATTCCCTACATGGGGGAGCACCTCCTTTCAGCCCCCCCAGAACCTCGCCCAGAGCCGGGACCCCGCCAGCGGCCGATGGGGGACAAGAAGCCCGGCCCAGGGCTGACATCTCAGGGCCTGCTCCCCGGCCGGGTGGCTACCAGCAATGACTGACCGGCTGGATGAGGGGCAAGGCATCCCCCACAAAATGTCTTTCTAAGGGGAACAGGGATAGGGGGCCAGGGGTAGTTGCTTCCTGAAGGGCCAGAATTCTTGGCTGCAAACTGGGGGCCGGAGAGAAACAGGGCTGAGGGGGCACTGTAGCACAGGAAGCAGGGGGCTTTGGGGAATTTGCTTGAGCAGGAGGGGTGAGACAACCCATTCTGCCCCAAGATGTCTTGGGAGTTACCCCGACAACAAGGGAGCCTGATGGAACTTGGCTGAGAAAGGGGACCACAGCAACCTCATCCGGCTGGCTGGCAGGGTCCAGGGTAGGCTGGGGACCTATGGGTTGGAGCCTGAGCCCTCTCCTCACTTTCACCCCAGGCCCCGCCTATCGGCCCAGAGACCAGGGGCTGCAGGGAGCAATAGCAGAGAACTCCTCAGAGAGCCCAAGCCAGGCCAGAACCCCTGGGAGGTCCGGTCTGATTGTCCAGATCAAGAGTGGGGTGGGGGTTCGAGCTCCAGTGCTGCCACCGGCGAGCTGGGTGATCTTGAACAAGTCACTGTCCCTCTCCGGGTCTTTGTCCTTCCAGCCAGAGAAATTGGAATGATGGTCATTTACAATATTGGACTCATTCAAACAGACCAAACCCTCTCCCGGCCTGGGTGTGATGCGAAGATCAGCCTTTGGCCGTGAAACAAATGAAATGACAAAAACTGGGGGAAAAGAGTTCCTTCCTACTCATCAGGGCATACACTTCTTGTGGGCAGGAAATGTACCTTGCATTTCTCTCGTCTTTCCCAAGTGCTTAGCACAGCGCACTGCTCTCAATAGGTGCTCAGTAAATACCATCTCTGCTACTATTAGTATCTGCTCCTTCCAGACTCACGTAATTCCATCCATGCTGAGCACCCTCCCGGGAATGCCCCCACTTCACAAGATAGGAAACTGAGACTCAGAGAGGGTGGGCACTTGGCTGGTGACTCACCACGTCAACAGCAGACTGGCCTTCGGTGGCCTGGGTCACACCACCTCCATCCGCCCCCCACCCAGGACACACCCCAAGTGGACCTTGGTCATTTCCCTCATGCATACGTGGGGGCCGGGGATGGGGATGGAAGAATTCTGACCCTTGATGGCGCTAGTTCTTGGCCCTTGCTCCGGGAAGGTTCTGAAACCAACCGGCTTGACTTGCAGGGTCATGACGTGAGCAGGAGAGAGGGTGGAGTATGGCGGGGGAGAGACAGGATACGTTCTTTCCTGCTTCCAAAGAGAGTCCTCCACCCTCTCTCCCTCCCCGCTCTCCGCCCCAAACTTCGGGTTGTGGGGGTTCCACGCTCTTGGCTGCAGAGGTTACTGCTGGGCACCAGACAGCCTGACCCCCTCTGGCAAGTCTTCAGTCACCTCTGCAGAGCTTCACAGAGAGGGGAGCATTTCCTGTTCAGCCTGGTTTCCTCTGGAAGGAAGGGTGATGTAATCCCCGTATCTCTCAGAGAGTGAGCGAGCAGGCAGGCATGTGGATGTGGGCACAAGTTTTCCCTTCTCTCACCCCCCCCCCCCCGCCCCATTCTGTCAAAAGCAAATGGGGTTGCTGTCTTGTCGGATTTTTACAGGATAGACTTGCTGCTTTCTGGGCATCTACCTGGCTCCATCCTGGGGCTCGAACGGGATCGTTCGTTTCACTTCTCTGGGTGGGACCCATAGGAAGCCAGGCTTCCGTAGGGAGCTCTGATGACAATTTGGCTCGGCTTTAAGGAGCCTGCTTTAAGGAGCCCTGCCTTAGACTTCCCTGGCAGAGTCCTTGGCAGCGGGATCTGGGGGAAGTAGCAGGAGGGGCTCATTAACCATCATTCCTGCTATTTATTTACTTGCTCGAGTCACTTGCCGCACCTCCTTCAGCTCCGGGGCCTACTTTCCAGGTCAGAGGCAAGAGAATTCCCAAGCTTTGCCCCGGGTGAGCTGTTGGTCAGAAAGAGGAGGCAGCTAGAGGCCCAGGCAGGAGGTGAGCCCCACCTCAGTTCTGCTCCCCATTTGCTTTGTGGCCCAATGCAAACCAACGTGGCCTAATGGATAGATAGAGCACGCGCCTGGGAGTCGGAAGGACCTGAGTTCTAATCCTGGCTCCACCATTTGTCTGCTGTGCGACTTTGGGCAAGTCACTTCACTTCTCTGTATCTCAGTTACTTCATCTGTAAGATGGGATTAATACTGTGAGCCCCATGTGGGACAAGGACTGCGTCTAGCATGATTAATCTTTATCTACCCCACCACTTAAAACAGTGCCTGGCACAGAGTTAAATGCTTAAAAAATGCCATTAAAATAAAAACAAAAACAAAACCACTTGCCCTCTCTGGGACTTAGTTCCCTTCCGGGTCTAGTGGGGTGGCCCTGCCCTGCTGCCCATCTTGGGGAAGAGTGAAAGCCCAGAGAGTCAATGGGGCCAACCTGGGCACCGCTGGGGACCCTGGAGTCATGGAGGCGGGGAGGGGCGGGAGAGAGGGGTCGGGTGCAGCGGGTTGGCTCTTCTCAGCAGGGCCCGATTAGAGCCTTCCGGTGACCAGAGCTGAGTGGCCGAGTCATTTTCTTGTGAATAGGTTTCACCACCCTCAAGCTGGTGCCTGGCAGGTTTCCTGGACAACCCGGCAGTGTTTTTCACCCCCATTTCACTCTCTTCCTCCCTGGTTCCTGCTTCCTTCAGGCATGCAGAGAGTCTGTTTACCCTCTGCCAAATCAGACCCACAAATGTGCTCAGGCTTTGCTGCGGGCCAGAGGCAGGGAGGGTCAGCCAGCCAGCCACCAGCGATGGCCTTGGTGGCCGGCTGACCCGGGTTGGCCACCCTAGCTGCCCCTCTCCTTCCCAGGAGTACTTCCATTCCAATCCCAGTGGGCAGGGAAGATAGCACTTTTTTATTTGGTTCCTGCCCAGCACCCAGTTTGGGTGCTCGATCATACCCAGTGGGTGCTCAATAAATGCTACCACTGCTAGGACTCCCCCAAAGAAGCATACCTTGGTCCTTGACTAGGGACCAGCTAGGTGTCCCCAAGTGAGACAGTCCAGGAGTGGTCAGAGAGGGATCACTCAGGTTCCTTGAACCCTCAGTCCAGTGCCAACATCCAGCAGTTGCTCCTGCTATGACCAGGATGAAAGAAAGGAGACAATCAGATTCGGTCAGTGGACAGGGTAGACTGAACAGCAGTGGAGAGCCCAGCTCTGAGGGGCTTTGGGAAAGATGAAAACAGGACATGGCCCTGCCCTCAAAGAGCCTTCAATCATCTAACAGGGGGTGGCAGGAGGGCATCTACGCAAACAAAAACAGAGATGGCCGGAGAATGTGACAAACACGACCCAAATGACAGAAACAGATAAACCTACGATTTTCAGGGCGGGGAGGTTGCTAGAATGGACTGGGGAGCCCAAGTGGGCTTAGCCTGGGAAGGTTTCTTGAAGGAGGAGGAGGTTTTATAGGTGGGCCGATTCTTTAAGGCTTCCAGAGGAGGGAGCGGCTCAAGTCTCCTGATCAGGGTTCATTCATTCAATCGTATCTATTGAGCCCTTACTGTGTGCAGAGCACTGTGTTAAGCGCTTGAAAAGTACAATTTGGCAACAGCTAGAGACAAGCCTTCTAGGAGTAGGTGAAGTCTACTGGGTTTCGATGCAGAAGATCATATATAGTCATCCTTTATATTCAGAGAGCGAAGTTCACCTGGGAGTGCCTGTGTGGTTGGATGGGGGCACACAAAAACATTGTCCCTCATCGTGTTGTGTTTAATGTTTGCAGCGCCTCGAACTGTTTTCTCTTTTGCCTCCTTGTCTCTTTTTCCTCAGGAAGCTTTGGCTAAAAGAGAACCACTCCCTTCTTGATGGCAGTGTGCCATGCAGCTCTGTCCTCAGTCACTGGCTCCCAGTTTTCAGCTGAGATACAGCACTGTCAGAGACTGGAGAGATTGTCGCCAGGGGGATATCAGGATAACTCACTGAAATGCAGGAGAAACCTGGTCTCCTCTGCAGGATTTTCTAGGAAAGCAAGCAAATGAGAGTTAAAGTTAGGAAACTGGTGAGGTTGTGCCCCTGAGGAAAGGACTAAGATCAACACTACTATCTTACTGCTCTAGAAGAGAGAGTTGGTTCCCATCGAAAAGCGTCTGTTGGGGAGGTTTCCCCCTCCACTTGGATTCGGGTCCATTTCCGGTTCTCAGGCCCGTGGCAGCGGAGGCGCTGGGAGCTCGCCTAGGGCCAGGGAGTCGCCAGGTCTTTTCGGTGAAAAATGGAACGATAACATTCCCACCGCGTGTCACGTTTACCCGATTGTTTCCCTGTCGGAGTCCAGGGAAGGGCTGAGGGGCCGGCAGCGGGCCGGCCAGGGGCGCGGGTGTGGGCCCGGGAGGGGTCACGGACGTTCCGGGCGATCACTGGTCTGGTATCGGACTGGTCTGTCCTCGGTCCGGGGTGGATCCGGCCCCGGACGCCTTTCTGTCTGGTGGCTTCAGCTCCCGGAGCCAGGGAGGGCCGCCCATCCCCCACTCCCACCCCTGATCCAGGGAAACGCTCCCAGCTCTGTCAATCGCCACCAGAAGTTCCAAGTGACATTGGTAGGCTCCACCTTGGGATTGCTACTTCCTGCCGTATGAGGGCTGCTGCTACCCTCCAGAGCCGTCAGTGCTTGCTCTGATCACAGGGCAAAAAGTGTCACGTATAGTGCCAGCTCCCCCGCCCCCAGCCCAGCCCTGCCTTCCCCGGGCACAGTCTGCCCACCTCCCAACCCTCTCCTGGCCCACAGCCCAGGGCCTCTGTCCCCATCCCGGGGGGGTGGCTCTCTGGCCCCAGGCCCACAGACCAGCTCAAGCTTCTGGGGTTCATGAGGTATGATTCAGATGGGGGGCTTTGGAGGCCTTGGGCAGACGGAATGTTTAAAGGAGAGAACTCTGATCTTTTGCGGCCCCCCGGAGAACCTGGGCCCTCCCATGGTGGGTGTATGGGTGGTCCCCAATGCAGTGACTGAGCCAAGGGTCTGAGAGGTATACAGCTGGAGTTGAGGTGGTTGGAGGAGCCCAAACAGGCCAGGAGCAGAGAGGAGCAGGGCCTGGTCCAGGAGCACATGGTGGCCACATCTCCACCAGGACAGGAAATTTTTGCCAACTGTATTTTCTAAGAAAAATTTTTGCTTTCCCAAGATTCTGTGCAGCGTCCCAGGGAACCTGAGCCGGATGCGCAGATTTGCAGAATTTCCTTCTTATGCTGTGAGCCCCACATGGGACAGGGATTGTGTCCAATCCGCTAAAAATCTACCTACCCCAGCACTTAGAACAGTGCTTCGCACATGGTGAGCACTTAACAAGTACTACAATTAGACGTACTTTCCGATGTGATGTAATGATATCCCGTGGAACATCTTGCAGGGCATTTCTCTGGGCACATCCTAGCCCACTGCCCCTTGCCCCAGGGCCCTGGTGTCCCCTCCTGCTCCCTCTGAGGGTAGGTGCCACTTCCAGGGCTCAGCGCTGGTGCTAAAGAGCGGATAGGGAGATGTCCGGTGCTGTGTGCCCCCGGGACGAGGGCAGGCCAGTCGAGAGCCGGGCTGCAAGGGAGGATGCTGGCAAATGGCCACCCTACCCACGCCTCCGAGGATGGACCCAAGCGATCCAGCTCCCAGACCTGACTACCTGTCTTCTGGGAGCCAGGACGGGCCTAGGGGATAGACAGCCAGGCACTGGGGCAGACGGTTCTTGGATGGAAATGCAGAGGGGCTGGACACCCACCCTTTTATGGTCTCTCTGTCTCTCTCTGACTGAGAAGGGATACAGCCACCGAGCCACAAAGCCCCCTCCATCTCTCCCCTCTGCCTCATCCCCATCCTGGAGAGACTCAGCCCATCATCCTCCATCCCTCCAGGCCCTTGGGACGGACCCCTTCTCCAGAGATCCAGCCCACTCAGACCCCCGAGGTGGCAGGGGCCACAGCAGGAAACCACAGCTCGCTCTGCCCGGCCTGCCAGATGACGTGGGGGAACTGACCAATCCTCCCTGATTCACTGCAGTCACAGGAGATTGGCTGAGGGGCCGGAGCAGGCTGTTCATAGAGAGGATGGCCCGTGTGGCAACATCCGCACTCCCTTGCCCTCCTACCTTCATGGAGCCGAAGGGCAGAAGTTGGGGCAGCACGGCCAGCAGGCAGAAGAGGGCACCAGGAACACAGAGCAGATCTCTGAGGGCCCGAGGCCCACCAGCTTACTCACGGCCTCTCGTGTAACTAACTGGCCCATCAGCTTCCTCTCATTCGCCACAAGTTCCATCCGGGCTCTGCCTCATTCTCCTCCTAAACAGCCTTCTGGGCTGTGGGGAGGTCTAGCCTGCATTTTTTTTTAAGTGGTATTTTTTAAGCCCTTAATATGTGCCAGGCACTGTACTAAGCCCTGGAGTAGATACAAAGTTGTCAGGTGGACACAGTCCCTGTTCCGCATGGGGCTCACCATCGTGATCCCCATTTTACAGGTGAGAAATCTGAGACACAGAGAAGTAAAGTCACTTGCCCGGTCACACAGCAGACAAGTGGCAGAGCGGAATTAGAACCCAGGCTGGTGCTCCATTCACTAGACTACGATCCACGTCTCTCATAAGGGGAAACTGAGGCCCAGGAGTCAGGCAAGTGAACAGGAAAGCGTGGGCCAGAGGCCTGAGCCCCCCTATCAATCAATCTTAATTATTGAGTGCTTACTGTGAGCAGAGCACTGCGCTAAACATTTGGGAGAGTACACTCCAACAGAGTTGGTAGACATGTTCCCTGCCCACAGTGATCAGACAGTGAGACTTCCTCTGGGACATGACCATCTCCCTCCACTGGGGTCTTGGTCCCTGGGTGCTAGGGTTAGGGGTGCTGCTCCAAGATGCCGTGGCCTCTGTACCCCACCAGCTTTAAATAGCTTTCAATAGGAGGGAGGCGCGGGCCGCCCCTCCCTCCCCTTCCGTGCCTCTCCCTGATGAAAGAATGGGGTTGGGGCCGTGCCAAGCTGCCAGGGCCGGGGCCGGGATCAGGGCCGGGGTTGGGGCAAGGTCCGGGGCCTGGTCTCAGCCCTGGAGTGGGCTGTGCACCTGGGACCCTCAGAGCAGTGGGGCCAGGAAAGGCCCGAACCTTTGGGAGACGCTACAGGAAACCCGTCTCCGCCTCCCGCCTGTCTGCCTCCTCCCTCCCCTCCACCCGCCGCCCAGTCAGGGGTCGGGGGTACCGTTTCTCTGGGGAGAGGCCGTGAGCCCCAGGCAAGAGCTTAGAAAGCCCTGAAGGAGCAGAAACCAGAGCCTTCCCTGCATCTCAGTTTCCCCATCAGTTCTCCCGACAGAGAAGCTTAGCCCGGGCTATGGGGAGACTGAGGAGGGGAAGGTATACTTCCCCAGAGAGATGTGATCTCACCAGATTCTGACCCCGCCAGGTCTCCTGATTTGTCAGGGGCCCCGGGGGCCATAAGAAGTGATTCGGTGTGGGCCCTGGCCCTGGCTCCCAACCCCAAGCCACCCTCCCACTCCCTGGGTGGGGGAAGGAAGGAGCTGATGAGACCAATGGGGCTTCCGGTCTTCCAACCCGGAACCCCACAGCTGCTGCCTTTGGAATGATGGCCTGAGCTGGAGCTGCTGGGCTGGGGCCTGCCTATGCGCCATGGCCACTGGGATGGTCACTGGGACCCCGACACCCTTCCCTGGGAAGGCGGGGGCTCAGAGAGGGGCAGCCAGTGGGGCACCACAATCAGCAGGGAAGACAGAGCTCCCGGCCTGTGATTCAGGGCCAACCGAGGGTGCCCCATCCTTAGGCGTCTCCCCAGGAGCCCATACCCCATTGTTCCTCCTTGCATCCCTCAGCCTGACTTGGGCTGATAGAGCTCCGCCAAGCTGAGAGGGGAAGATGGCGGTCGGCATGATGTGGGGGGGCCAGCCAGCTCAGGGAAAGAAAGCCATGTGGTCAGCCCCAGTGGGAGGGCAGGCCAATCTCTGGCTGCTCCCGTGCCCTCTTCCATGACTCTGCCTCCAATCCCCAAGGTCCAGAAGCCACGGCACTGGAGAAAACCGATTCAAGATAACCCTGGTCCACCGGCAGCCTCTATTCTAAATGCTGGCCCATTCCAATGGCCCTGCATAGACTGCCCTCCCTGCACTTAATAATCATAATGATGAAGGTATTTGTTAAGCACTTTCTATGTGCCAAGCACTGTTCTGAGGCCTGGGATAGATACAAGATAAACAGTTTGTGCCATATAGGGCTAACAGGCTTAGTCCCCATTTTACAGATGAGGTAACTGAGGCAGAGAAGTTAAGTGGCTTGCCCAAGGTCACACAGCAGACAAGCGGCGGAGACGGGACTAGAACCCGTGTCCTCCGACAACCAAGCCCGTGCTCGTTCCACTTAGCCACACTTCTTCCCCTACCCTTCTCCCACTATCCTTCCCAACATCCTTTTGGGCTACTGCTGACTGCAAATCATTCTGCTGGCATTTCCCTAATGATCTGATGAGTCTCACCTACTGCAAACCCATCCTATAAAGGGAGAGAGAATGAGAGAGAGCTGGGGTTTTTGCTCAAAAAAGGTGCTACTGATGGTGAAGTTCACCTATGGATGTGAGGGGTACGAGATATGGCTCCATCAGTGGGCCATGCACGTGAGGTGATTTTCAGTAGTGGTGATAGACTGCACTGAGCCATCCACACTCACTTTCCCAGTCCTCCTCGACATGAAAGCAGTGGCAGCAACAGCATCAACCGTACCGAAGTACAACTGAAGCAAGAGGCTCAGACCCTGCCCAAAAGGAGCTGACACTCTTAATAGGGGGAGGAAAATTAAAACAATCAAACATTTGTGTATTCCCAGACACACATGCTGAGGACGGGCAAAAATAAATCCCTTAGCACAAGAAGCGACTGAAGGGTTGCTAAGATTTGGACACTGTCGGGGGAGGTGAGATCTCAGGAGAGCCAGTCTTTAGGGTCGGGATGGCTGCGGCTCAGCGGACTGCTACCCCCACCCCCCTCCACCCCGGGTCTGTACACTGCTCAGTACATAGGACTAGTATTATTGAGCACCCCCGGAGACTCATTACCGAAAAATATCAGGGGGGCTCGCATGGCAATATCCACGAGGAGAGGTGGGGACAATGGAAGCCAAGGCTGAGAGCGCAGGGGGCGGGGGCGGCGATCGGAGCCCGAGCCCAGTCAGAGCTGCCGAACATTGGCTCTGGACACCCTGGGGGCCTCACGGCGGCTCGAGCCTTCCGGGGGGGCAGAGATGCTCAGGGGTCCTGCTCGGTGGATGGTGGGGCAGGGAGCTGAGGGGACTTATTTCTGAGATCTAAGTGCTGGAGACTACTTGTGGGTGTGGTGGCAGGAACAGGATCTGGCGGTGGGGGTTATGTTTGGCACTGAAAAGGGTGAGACGAGGGGACTGTCTGCAAAGGCTGTTGATGGGGGCGCTCCCTGGGGCGGGGAGGTTGGGCCTATCTGTGAGGGCTATTAATGAGAAGCTTCCCTAGGAGGGTTCCCTGGGGAGGAGGCTTTTTGCAAGGAGCCGGTCCGGGGAGAGCCTGCCTCCCCCGCACACAGATCACACAAGCACCCAGAGGCCACAGGCCGTCAGGAAAGAAAGCAGACTTCTAGACTGCTTGACCACCGGGAAGGAGGCCTGGGTCCTGCTCCTGGCTCTGACCCCAAGTCCCTCCTCGACAATCCTGCTAGAGGCCTCACCTGTCAGTTCCTGCAAACGCGGTGAACTGAGCCCTCGTACGCCTCAGAGGAGCAGGGAGAACCGGCCGGCGAGGGAGGTGGGGTTCCCAGAAGTCGGTCAGACTCACTCCCTTCCCTGCTTCCTCCGGGGGTCCCAAGTGCCAGGAGCTGCCCAGGTCTAGGCCTGCCTGCGCACCGCAGACCTGATCACCTCCACCCTGGCTTGGGTCAGGCCCCCAGGGCGGGTGGAGCTATGGGTACACTCTTCTAAAGGCAATTATTCATTCAATCGTATTTATTGAGCACTTATTGGGTGCACACCACTGTACTAAGTGCTTGGAAAGTACAATTCAGCAACAGATAGAGATAATCCCTGCCTACAATCAGTCCCGAATCCTAGCTTCTCCCCAGATGGATAAAGCCAGCTATCGCCATGCTCCTTCCCAAAATCAGACTCATCCTGGGGCAAGCTTAGCAGTAGTGATGTTAGGACCTCCTCTTGGGTAGACAGGCTCACTGCTTTTTGGGAATGCCACTCTTCTGCTTTTAGCCTCAATATCCCCTTCTGAGAAATGGGGTGGAGGGTGGCTCCAGACCCCAGGCCAGCCTTGGGCTTCCCAGGGCCAGGGCCAGGGGAGAAGCAAGTTTATTGGGCACAGTTCCAGGCTTGGCCCCCTGCTGAGATTGCCAGTAAAGGGGTGGGGAGAGGGGATGTTTGCCTGGCCAGCAGTCTCTCCTCCTCCTGCCTAGGGTCTGCCCCTCCTCCGGGGAGCAGCCCCCGCCCCTGGCTTCCTGGGGCATTCTTGTGTGCTTCCGTTTCCTTCTATTAATAACCTGTAAGTCAATCCTAGGCCTGAGAGGGACAAGGAGCCTGGCGGGGGGCTGGAAGGCTGAGCTGGGCCAATCCTCCCCCCCGCCACGCCCACTCATCCCCTAGCCATGCCGTGCCCCCCGAATCCAGCACCTGGGGCCGCAAAGGTGGAGTGGTCCCTGGCAGCCGGTGCTGCCCAGATCTGCCCGAACCCATGGATGCGCACCAAACCGGGTAGAGACTATTGTGGGTCAGGCAAGGGTAGGCAGAGGGACAGGCGGCTGGAAGGGCTGGGGTATTCTCAGGGTTCAGGGAGGAGGTGTTGATGGTAGGAAGGTGCAGGGGTCGGAGCGAAGCCCCAGACCCCTCTGTCCACTTAAACCCTAGAGCCGCCTCCCCCCTCCCCAAAAGTTTCTCCAAAAAAGGCATCGCTGAGCGTCGGGCACAGAGCCTGCTCCCAGCACCACCGGGCATCAGGCTCCCAACTCCCCAAGGGGTGAGGCAAGACCCTTGCCCTCCCCAGCCCCTGCTCAGACCATCGGGGAGAGTCTTCGTGCCCCAGATGGTAGTCCGGGTCCAGTGGACCCAGATGGAGCAAGCTGGGTTTGCAGTGACCCCATCTCATGCCTACTCAAAGCTCTGTGCCGGGTGGGTTCAGTCTGAGGCACCCTCAGGCCCTCCAGTCCCTGGGGGTGGGATCGGACATCCCTCCTCTCCCTCCCCATCACGCTCCACGGCACACCTGTTGGCAGGAAGGCAGAGGCTCCCAGTTGCCGGTACGGCCACACCCAAATAGTAATAATAATAATAATGGTATTTGTTAATAATGTTGGTATTTGTTAAGCGCTTACTATGTGCAGAGCACTGTTCTAAGTGCTGGGGTAGATACAGGGTAATCAGGTTGTCCCACATGAGGCTCACAGTCTTAGTCCCCCTTTTACAGATGAGGTAACCGAGGCACAGAGAAGTTAAGTGACTTGCCCAAAATCACATAGCTGAGAAGTGGCAGAGCCCTATGTGCCAAGCACTGTTCTAAGCGCTGGGGTAGATACAAGGTAATCAGGTTGTCCCACTTGGGGCTCACAGTCTTCATCCCCATTTTACAGATGAGGTATTTGAGGCACAGAGAAATTAAGTGGCTTGCCCAAAGCCACACAGTAGACAAGTGGCAGAGCCGGGATTAGAAGCAGCCAAAGCCCAAGTGGCCCACCCCTCACTTTGGGGAAGGGTGCGGGATCGCCCGGCCAGGAGATCAGTGGCCGGGATTGGGCTGGCCAGGGTCCGGACAAGGGCTGGCCGGACCCCAGATCCCAGTCCCAGCAGAGCTGTCTGTCAAGGCCCCTCCACCCTGCCTCAGGCAATCCATTCAGGGTGCTAATCGAGTGCTTACTGTGTGCAGAACACTTCACTGAACACTTGGGAGAGGACAGTAAGGGCTACTAGGCCCAACCCCTGCCCTCTGGAAGTTTACTGTCTAATGGTGGATGTCTCTGGGGAGAGAGTGAGTGTGTGTGTGTGTGTGTGTGTGTGTGTGTGTACAGGTGCCAGTTAAGTGAGGGTGGGTCCTAATTCCTGATTTGTAATTGTGCTACCAGGAAACAGAAAGGCTTCTGCGACATCTGCTTCCCCCCAAAGTAATTCTAATCCTACCCAAAATGATACCACTCCCAGTACTACCACCACTGTTGCCAGCGCCATTACTTCCATCACCAAAGCTTCCATCACCATCGCGACCACCAGTGCCTCATCCACCTCCATTCAAACCATCCCCCCCACCACCATCAAGTCCACCAAGACAGTCTTCACCACCACAACCATCACCCCGACCTCATCCCGAGCCACGGCCAGCAGCTACCTGAGCTCCACCAAGCAGCCAACGTCCACCCTCGGTAGCACGAGCAGCTCTAATGCCCAATCTGATACCGCCGGGGCCAAGGCCGACAACCAGAGCGATGTCCAAGCTGGTGGAGACTCAACCCAGGGGGTCTCCTCCTCTGCCACGACCCAGATCACCAGCTCAGCCACGTCCTCCTCTGTCCCCATAAGCCACAGCTCCGGGGCTACTGCAAAGTCCGAGTCAACCTCTACCCCTCTCTCTATCTCCGGGGCAGGTAAGTAATGCTAGAAAAATATCCGATCAACCAATCGGATGTATGTATTGAGCCCTATCTGTGTGCAGAACACTGTAGAGAGCAGCGAGCTAAGGCTATACAGGTGCTTGGGGGAGAGGGGATGAGGAGGATTAGCCCGTTCCCTCTTTATCAGCTCTCGCTGAAGGTGGGGTCCAACTGCCTTAAGGAACACCTTAAGATGCCCCCCCCGCCCCCGCCCCGAACAGATGGGGAAGAGGGTAACAATAATAATAATAGAGTATGGGTTGAGCTGCTACTCTGTGCCTAGCACCCTGCTAAGTATTGGGATAATTAAAGTGCACAGTCCCTATGCCACAAGAGACTCATACTTTAAGAGGAAGGGAGAACAGATATTGAACCCCCATTTTACAGGTGAGGAAACTGAGGGACCAAGAAGGTCACACAGAATGCCAGTGGCGGAGCTGGGATTTGAACCCAGGTCTCCTGGCTTTCGGTGCTAAGTTTTATCACCTGGGCTTTAACTTTCACCCCATGCAGGTGGGAGCCAGCAGGTGACCACCACCAAGGCAGGAATCCCTACAACTGAGACGACATCGGTGTTGCAGTACACCAAATTACAGAATGACACCATTTCAAAAACCCCCAGTGGGAGCCCAACATCCCTCACCAGCTCTGCCACCGTTATCACCATCACCAACATCACCACCACCACCGCCTCCACCTTGGCTGCCATCCCCGGAAGCATGTCGGGTGGGATGCCCAGTACAACCTCTGCCAGCCCAACCAACTCAACCTCTGTGCGGCACCTTGGTTCCTCCTCACCCCGTCCAGGCACCTCACCATCTTCAAGCCCCTCCACAGGCTCCACCACTTCAACCTCTCCCAGTGACCGTGATCCCCCCGGCTCCCAGCCCCCTAGGCCGGCTGCCCCGGACAACAGCAGCAGCACGGCCGTGGTCAACAAGGTAAAACCGGGGGCGGTGCGGGGGTTCCGGGGAGCACGTGTGTGGAACTGACGACCCATTGCCCACCCCATCCATCCCTTGGATATATTTTAATTATGTTATTTACTTTTATGGTATTTGTTAAGTGCTTACTATGTGCTGGGCACTGTACTAAGCACGGGGATAGATACAAACTAATCAGGTTGGACACAGTCCACGTTCCAAGTGGGGCTCACAGCTTTAATCCTCATTCTGCAGATGAAGTAACTGAGAAGTGAAGTGACTTGCCCAAGGTCACACAGCCGACAAGTGGCCGAGCTGGATTTAGAACCCAGGTCCTCTGACTCCCAGACGCATGTTTTTTCCACTGGGCCCCAGGTGCCCCAGGCCGGGAGGAGCCCTCTGCCTCCTCCTCTCCTCCCAGTGTTTCCAGGGCCGCCCGCCCCAAGTTAGGTTTAAGCTGATCATGGGCAGGCTCCAGCCTCTCCTCCCCTCCAAGGTCAGAGCAGTCGGGGTCAAGTGGGGCCCACGTGAGGGGAGTCGAGGTGAGACGGATGGTTGCAGGGAGGAGGGGATGGAGCAGGCCTGTTCTGACCTTTCTGCCTCATTTCAGGTGTCCTGCGAAGTCACGAATTTTATCACTGACGAGGATCTAATATTGGAAATAGAGGACCCCTGTGTAAGTCTCCACGCCCTCCCCCAGATCCTGGGCCCCACCCAGCCCCCTGTTCTGGAACACACCCAGCCTGGGCCTGAATCCCAGGGCACCTCAGCAAGCTCTACCCTCCCCATCACCCACGGTGGTGGCACCAGGAAGCAGCCCCCTTCCTATTCAAACGGGGCTCTCTCTGGGTGAGCGGGGCAGCCATTTAATCCTACAGGAACAGTCTCTTCAGAGGGTTGAGGTGGCCCGGGAGAGGCAGGAAGGACAGGGCCAGAGGTCCAGATGGACGCCAGCCCCGAGGAACAGCCGGCAGGAGCCACGGCAGCGCAGGAGTGGCCGTCAGAGTCGAGACGCAGCCATGCCGTGGTCCCCAAGGCGCTGAGGCTCAGGGAATCCATGTTTGTGTCCATGCATGTGTGTGAGAGGGGGCGGGACCCAGCAGGGCTGGTCACAGCAGGGGCACACCAGGGCCAATCAAGGCAGGCACTGGCATACAGCTCTATTTTCCCAATATTCTCTCACTGAGGCCTCCGGCCTAGTCATCCTCCATTCCTCACAGTCTCCTCCAGGCCTGGGGCAGAGGACTCTGAGGTGTCTCTGCTGGGAAGAGCCATGTTGCCTCTGTCCCCACTGTCCCCTCACGCCATTCCCCCCAGCTTGGAGCTTACTCCCTCCCCCCCAAAATCCATCTCCCCTCCGACAAAGCCCTTCACAACCCCACCTCCTCCTAAGAGCCTTCCCTGGCCAGCTCCAGGCATCCCAAGGCCTCTAAACCCATCTGCCATCTCCAGCATCCTACTTACCCCCACTTCCAAACTTTCTCTAGACACAGTGATTCAATTCTTTATTGGGATTTCTCTGTCAATGCTTTTAAATAAGTCTCTCCCATTAGCGTGGGCGAAGGAATGTGTCCCTGTATGTTTTGGGTTTCCCGAGCACGTAGTATAGTGCACTGTTCCCAGTGGGCATCCACAAAATGTTATGACGACCACCACCACTGAGACTAGGAGAGGGAGATCTGGTCTGTTCTGGGTGTCCCCGAGCCTTCCTCCTCCCTCCCTCTGTCCCTCTCGCCTGCGGTCAGATTTGGACCTGTTGTAGTAGTTCTGGTTATTGTTGGTTTTTTTATGTATATATTAAGTGCTTACTATGTGCCAGGTACTAAGCACTGGGCTAGATACAAGGTAATCAGATTGGACGTAGGCCAGGTTTCAAACCTGGGGCTCATAGTCTTCGTCCCCATATTACAGATGAGGTAACTTGAGGCACAGAGAAGTTAAATAAATTGCCCAAGGTCACCTAGCTGACAAGTGGTGGAGCCAGGATTAGGACCTAGGTCCTTCTGACTCCCAGGCCCATGCTCTATCCACTAGGCCGCACTGCTTTCGGTCCAGTCGATTCAGTCCAGAATCCACTTGAGTCTTTCCTGGGGCTAAGTGGAGCCTCAATCACCCTGAGGACGTTCCGATCTCCCTTCAGGTCACCTGGACTGAGAAATGACCCCGGGTAGGGTCATTCCAAGTGGGGGGTCCTCCCAGGACCGAACCGGATCAGAAGTCAGTGCCACTGGGGCCGACGGGGCAGGACTACAGGACCTGGTTTGCTGGTTCTGCCCCTTGCCCACTCTGGGCTCCATCCTGCCCTCCTATGGCTCACTGCTGCTCTCCCCTGGCCATTCTCTGCCTGGCCTCTGGCAGCGCCAATACTGAGATTCTGAGCGGGCGAGGGTCCGGTGAGCTTATTTTCACTATGGTATTTAGTAAGCATGTCATGTGCTATAAGCACTGTGCTAAGGGCTGGGGGAAATGCCAAGTGTAACACAGTTAAACGCGATCTCTGTCCTAACACAGCAGGGAGGGGTCACACCAAGGGCCAGGGATCTGCAGGGTGGGGATGGGGAAATCAGAGCCCAAACCAGGCAGGGAGGCCGAGCCTCTAGGGAGGGAGACGAGGCGAGTGCAGGACAGAAAGGAGTCCCCAGGCCACTCTGGTGTCCCCCCAGATTATTATTATTATTACTATTATTATGGCATCTGTTAAGCACTTACTATGTGCCAGGCACTGTTCTAAGCACTGGGATAGATACAAGATAATTGAGTTGAACACATTCCCCATCCCACACAGATGAGGGAACTGAGGCATAGAGAATTTAAGTGACTTGCCCAAGGTTACAGAGCCGACAAGTGGGGGAGCTGGGATTAGAACCCATGACCTTCTGACTCCCAGGCCCGTGCTCTATCCATTAGGCCAGGCTGCCTCCCTAGCGGGAAGGGACACCGGAATGAGAGAGTCTGGCCAGTCCAGCAGGCTCCGCTCCCTGGAGATTCCATTTCTCTCAGGGCTAGAGGTTCTGGCACAGGATTAGAGGGATGAATAAAGCAAAGCCCTCCCCCATGCCTCTGAGTATAGCTCTGGTCTGGGGGAGTCCCGTGTGGTGGAATTGAGCTGTGGGGTGATGGCAGCCTCACCCCCTGTGAAAGGGAGCCGGCAGTGAGGAAGCTAAGGCCTCAGAGGGACAAAGGAAGGCTGCGGCAGAGCTGGGAACGGGACCCAGGAGTTTCTGCTTTTGGGGTAGCAGTCTGTTCCCTGAGCCCCCTTGCCAGGCTCTGAGTCCAGTCACTCTCCCCTGCACCCCCATACACACACACACACACACACACACACACACACACACAGAGTCACTTATGTGTCCAGCCCCTGGGATGAGAGGGCTGGGGAAGGGATGCCTGCTTCCCCAGAGGATGAGCCACAGTGGCAACTGTGGGGGCGGTGGGGTGGGGGTCCATGGGAAAGGGAAGAAAAGTAACCTGTAAGGCTGGCACGTTCCCCTCCGCCCCAGCCCGCTACTCCCTGCCTCAAACTCTGAGGAAAGCCTCTTCCTGTCCACCATGTTCTTCCTGCCCTGGGTGGGGTCCGGCTGCTCCATCTGTTTTCCCAAGATCCTTCCCCAAGATAGGCACCTCCCTCAACACACCCAGAGGGAGAGGAAGCCGGAGAGGGAGAGTGGAGGAAAGGGAGTGTGAGATGAGGAGGGGGAGGAGCAGGAGAGCAGAGATGGGGAGTGGGAGACTGGGATGGGGGAGAGGGGAAGCCTGAGGTGCTGGACCCTCAGCCCCCTCTCTTTCCCTCCATGTCAGATTCTCCTCCTCCCCACACCCTTTGCCAGGCCCATTACATGGATCATCGGCCAAAGGTTTCTCTGGGCTGGGCTGGGCCAGGTCCCCCGCTCCGGTCATGATCCCTGGGGGCATCACTTGTCCAAGTCCAGGCAGCAGCACCAGCCAGACTCTCAGAGCAGAGGCACAACCGGGTCCAGAGCCCTGGGGCCGGGGGGTCAGTAAAGGAAAGAAGCCTCCGGTGGGCAGACTCCCTCAGACCAGGGGGGTTTTCAGGAAGAGAGAAAGCACCCACTGTTGTGAATTGTGAATTCACCACCACCAAAAGGTGTGGGAAATTCAGCCCCGGGGAGATGGGCGGTAGACCTCATCTCCAACGAAGACAGGAATGTAGAGCAGCCAATGAGACAAATGAACATGGAATTTGGAGGGGGTGTTACTGGGCGTTATACCAACTAGCCCAGGATCATTGCCAACCTTCAACTGGGAGTTAGTGGATTGGTTATCGCCATGTTACAAGAATGAGATGGAAAACAACTGTTGCAAGTTGCTAGATCAGAGCCATAAAAACATACCAACAGATTAGAGAAGCAGCGTGGCTCAGTGGAAAGAGCACGGGCTTTGGAGTCAGAGATCATGAGTTCGAATACCGGCTCGGCCACTTGTCAGCTGTGTGACTGTGGGCAAGTCACTTAACTTCTCTGGGCCTCAGTTACCTCATCTGTAAAATGGGGATTAAGACTGTGAGCCCCATGTGGGACAATCTGATTCCCCTATGTCTACCCCAGTGCTTAGAACAGTGCTCGGCACATAGTAAGCGCTTAACAAATACCAACATTATTATTATTATTATTCCAACCATCACATTAGGCCTTGGCTGCTTCAGAAAATATAAGACAAGAATGGGGAGGTGATTTCCTGTGCCTCTAGTAATTTTAATAATTGTGGTATCTTTTAGGTAATAAATAATAATTATAGCGATAATAATAATTGTGATATCTGTTAAGTATTTACTATGTGCCAGGCACTGTACTGAATGCTGGGGTGGATACAAGCAAATCAGATTGGACACAGTTCCTGTCCCGCATAGGGCTCATAGTCTTAATCCCAATTTTACAGATGAGGTAACCGAGGCACAGAGAAGTGAAGTGACTTGCCCAAGGCCACAAAGCAGACAAGTGGCAAAACCGGGCTTAGAACCCATGACTTTCTGACTCCCAGGCCCTTTTCTATCTGCTATGCCATGCTGTATGTATCAAGCACTGTGCAAAGCACTGGTGTAGAGACAAGACAATCAGGTCGGACCCAATCCCTGTCCCGTATGGGGCTTGCAGCCTAAAGGGGAGGGAGAACAGGTATTGAATGCCCACTCAACAGATGAAGAAACTGAGAACCAGAGAGTTTAAGTACCTTCCCTAAGATCACACAGCAGTCAACCCTCACTTCTAGGCCAGTGCTCTTTCCTCTAGGCCACCCTGCTTGTCAGAGCAGAACTAGTGCAAGGACACATTAGAAAAGGTAAGTAAGCATGTCAAGAGTAGAAACACATGTTCAAGTTTAAAATAGACTATAGGTTCTAGACCATAAACTCCATAAACTCTAGACCAACTGTCAAACTGCATTTTCTCAAGTGGTTAGTATAGCACTCAATAAATACCTTTGATTAAAATTCACTAAGCACCCTAGGGACCCAGAGATTTATCCTCCCCTGACCTCGGGCCAGCAGACCCAACTTCTGATCGTCTGTCCCACCACCATTAGGAGATTTTCAATCTCCCCCATAGATGATTGACCGTATTTATCTAGGGATGGTTACATTGTTGTTTTGCCTAGAGACTAGGTTAATCTGAGGGAGAAGATGGAAAACTATAATCCATTCTCACCACCTTTCATTTCATCATCACCTTCATCAATGGTATTTGAGTGGGTACTATGTGCAGAGCACTGTACTAAACGCTTGGGAGAGTACGCCACGGTTGTCAGATGTTCCTTGCTCACAAGGAGCTTTCATTTGGTGTCACATTTCCTACCTACATCCTGGGGATGGTTTATTCACCTCATTATTCACTGAGGCACAAAGAGATAGGTAGCCTTGCCCAAAGCCCAACAGGAAAACCCACAGCAGAGGCCACAAGTCCTGACCCCTGACCCCTCACTCAGCTTCCCAGGTGGGATTGCAATGGCTATAAATTCTCTCCTTCCACCGCACCTTCTCCTCCTATCTTGCCCCTGCCTCCTTCCCCCTCAAGTCCCCCCTCACTGGACAGGAAAACTTCCAGGAGAACCAGTTCCACTCGACGCTGTGCCAGCTGGCCAGGACCAACTTCAACAAATCCCGGGACCAGTGCCTCGTGCGGTTGGGTTACCAGCCGGGACGACGGGACCAGTTCGCTCTCATCGAGGTCTCGGTGAAAAGTAAGTCCGGGGCCAGCGGCAGGGCGGGAAGGAACCCAGGTAAACTGAGGGCAGTTGCCTTGGCAGTTCTCCAGTTCACTGCCCCACCCCCTCTCCCCCTTCCAGACCCTTAACTCTTTAGTACGTCAAACGGGGGTCCCAACATATTTCATCAGGGACACTGGCTTGTCCCTCTTCCTGCGGCTTGGAAGTCTTCCCTGCCGGTACATGGTGCCGACTCCCAGCTCCACACCACCCCTGGACTCACCTGCCTTCCACGCGGCTCCGCATCCCCTCATCCCACGAGGCCCATGGAGGCTCGGCCGCTGGAAGGAGCCGGTGCTCCTTCCCCCTGGCCGCTCGCCTGCCCTCCGGCTCAAAGTCTAAGTTTGAAGGAGCCCTGGACTGCTTTGCTGGGTTCTCCCACCCCATAAGTTCACAGGGAGCAGCAGGAGGGAAGGGGGATTCTAGAGGCGGCCCCCAGGACCCAGGAGTGCCCGCATCCCAGGCAAACGGCCTTTTCTTTCTCCCCTCGGCTTGTCTGAGTCACTGTTCCAACACCACCTGCTGGGGATGTTCAGGGTGGCCACCCGGGGATGTTGGGGATGGCCACCCGACCCAGCAGCTCAGGTGGCAGGAATTGGGAAACACACAAAGACCCCAGTAATAATGAAGATGATGATGATAATATCGCTACTACTACTAATAAAAGAATCTTATTTGTTAAGCGCTTACTATATAACAGGCACTGGGTAAGCATGATAATTAGACCAGCTATGTTTCCTATTCTGCATGGGGCATAGAGTCTTAAGGGGGAGAGAGAACAGGTATTGAATCCTCACATTTTACAGATGGGAAAACTGAAGCAAAGAGAAGTAATCGGCCCAAGGTCACACTGCAGCCAAATGGCAGAGCCGGGCTAGGACTTGTCTCTTGACTCCCAGCTCCAATCTCTCTCTGCTCGACCATGGTGCTTCCAGGCTACTAGGCCACCATCCTACCACCCTGTACTAGCCCCAACTTTCCTGGTCAGGCCCCTTCTCTATCTTGGCAGCTCAGGATAGTGAGGCAGGAGGAGAAAAGGGCCTGAGCCCCAAGGGAACCTCCAAACCTAAGCTTAGTCCCCAGCCTCTTTCTCTCTCTCTGCCCCACTGGAGATGCCCTGGCATCCCAGGGCACTGAGCCTGACTGAATCACTTCCCTCCATGCCCCTCCTTGGAGCACAGGCCCTAGGCTTTTGCTCTCTTCCTCTGCCGCTCCTGGAGATGCACCCCAGGCTGCTGAGCCTGACAATCACCTCTCTGCCCATCCCACAGTGAATCTCGGGCCCCAGGATCTGGTGGAAGTCCTGAAGGACAACTGGGAGGATCTTAAAGTGGTAAGTCCCACCGCCGGCTCAGGCACGGAGAAGCCTGTCCGCCCACCCGGGCCTTTGTCCCTGAAGCGGTTGCCACGGCCTGTTCCGCCTCTCCCCGCCTAGGCCCAGGCAAATGGAACAGATATTTAGGACTCCCTTCTCCCTTTTCTGGCCACCAGCCCATCGTGTTGCCCACTGTCTGGCTCCAGGGGACTCCACAGGTCATACTGCCCCAGACAGCTGCCTTTCCCCCACCCTCCCACCTGCTGAGATCACAGGAAGGGAGGGCGGATTGGGGGAAGGGAAGGAGGGATAGGGAACAGCCCCCCCCAGAGGGAAATGGATGTGGTAGAAGAGGTCGGTGTCCCTTCTCTCTGGGCAGGTGGGAGTCAGAAACATAACATATGGTGGGAAACTACTGGAGGGCGAGGATGAGGACCGCTTCAGTATGCCTCTCATCATCACCATCGTCTGCATGGCCACCTTCCTGCTTCTTGTCGCTGCCCTTTACGGCTGCTGCCACCAGCGCTTATCTCTGAGGAAGGACCAGGTGAGCACCCCTCCCCCCGCCGCCCCAGCTCCCACCTTCCCCCCAGCTCAGGGACCCCGGTAGCAGAAGGCTGGGAAGTCGCAAGGCTTCCGTGGAGAAGCACCATAGCCGAGTGGATAAAGCACGGGCCCGGGAGTCAGGAGGACCTGGGTTCTGATTCCGGCTCTGCCGCTTGACTGCTGTGTGACCTTGGGCAAGTCACTTGACTTCTCTACGCCTCAGTTCCCTCAACTATAAGATGGAAATGAGACTTGTGAGCCCCATGTGAGACAGGGACTGTGTCCAAACTGGATTCGCTTGTCTCCACCCCAGTGCTTAGAACAGTGATCGGCACCTAGCAAACACTCGCCAAATCTCAAAAAAAGGCTTTCCCTTAACTCTCGCGTACGGGGGGCTGAGGGGGGTGGGCCGCTAGCCTTGAGGATGGCCACAAGGGGGTGCTAGGTCCACACTGTTCCAGCAGTGGGTCAGACCAGACCGACACCGGGCGGGGGGAGGATTGAAATTTTAGGGTCCCCAGTCAAACTGAGGTTCTAGTCCCTGACCGAAGTTAGTCATCGAGTCTTCCCCAACTCCCGTAATCACTCTCAACCTCCCTGTGGTCGCTTCGTCCCCTCCCGCCGTGCCCCAGCAACGGTTGACGGAAGAGCTGCAGACGGTGGAGAACGGTTACCATGACAATCCGACGCTGGAGGTGATGGAGACCTCATCCGAGATGCAGGAGAAGAAGGTGGCCAACCTCAACGGGGAGCTGGGGGACAGCTGGATCGTCCCACTGGACGACCTGACCAAGGACGACTTGGACGAGGAGGACACCCACCTGTGAGCTGCCCCCCCCCGCCCACGCCAGCACAACCGTGGAGCTTCAGACTCTCAACAGCCAGAAGTGCCCTTCCAGGGAGAGGGGGACGGACCCCCTCTTCCGCCCCCCACCACATGAGAAGAGACAGGAGGGGCCCAGGGAGGGGCCACCTGAGGTCACCGCCACACCCCACGGTCCTGGGGCCTCAGCCTTTCCTCCTTTTCAAGCCAACCAAACAATACTTTCTTGGCCCAGACTCCTCTTGCAAAGTAATAATCCACTAGTGCCTGAGCTGAGCGCTGACGGGAGGGCGAAGTCTGGGCCCCTCTCCCGACCCCGGGGCCCCCCCAAGAGTGGAGCGAGGCTCCCCTCTGGAAAGAGCTCGCAGGCCCCTGCTCCTGGCAGATCCTGTCAGCCCCGAAGCTAGGGGTGGAAGCCGGCGGTCAGGCCCCTCCTGGCCCGTCGCCTGCCCTCCCCTCGGCCTCCGTCGGGGGCCACCCCTCCCGCTCCCCCCCGGGCTCTCCGGAGGCCTTCTGAGCTCCTCCCACCAGATGCTTATTTCCCTGCAGAAAATTCACAAGGCGGGACTCACCCTGCTCTGGACCCCCTGGGCCCAAGTATGGCTGTAGAGGGAATCCATCCCCGCCGGCGGTGGGGGCCGACGCTCTCATCTCCTGTACGGGGCCCCAAATCCGGGCAGTCCGGGACCAATTCCGTTGGCTCCCTTCCCCCTTCACGCCTCTGCAGCTTCTCCCCCCGGGGACGGCACCACCGCGGGGAGCGGTCGAGGGCAGCAGCTGGCAGAGGAGAGGACATCACCCCCTCCGTAGTGGAGCCGGGTTCTCCCGCCCGATGGAGAGAAACCATCCAGCCCGGAGAAAGCCAGCCACGGGGTGAGACCCGCCCGCCCCTTGCCAGGAAGAGCCCTTAAACAAACATGAGTGTCTTAAACCGAAAGATGAGCGACAATCAGTCCAACAGGAAAAGGCAGGGTCCCCTCCAACCTGCAGGAAACTCAGGGACTTTCCAAGTTGCTGAGGGTTAGCGAGTCAGTCGGCTCGTGCCCCCTTCCACAGCTCCCCTTGGCGATGGACCCTCTGGCTGGGCAACCTCCCACACCCCCTGGAGTTGGAGGCTGGGGGTTAGAGGAAGGGTGGGGGCCAGGGCCTGCCAGGTTCTAAGGGGAAGTGGCTTTTTACCCCTTTGAGGCCTGGTACATCTGATTTCCAGAAGACTGTGGCAGGCAGGGAAGATGGATGATGAGTGAGAGACAGCAGCCTGGGGTTGAGCTGTGCAAAGTCAGAGCTGAACAAGACTCTGAGAGGTCATCCAATTCAGCCTCCAGCCCCGGGGCACAGGGGCTTTTTTTTTTTCCCAGGTTTTGTTCTGTTTTATATCTGATCTATTCTTATCAGTAGGGTAAAGGGGTGTTATCTAAGGAACCAAATGTCTCAGCTTCAGGGCAAGACAGCAGAGCCCTGTGGTCCCGGAAGCAGCAGGGTGAGAGAGAGTGCGGCCCCCTTTAGATTTAGATTTGCCTTTAAACTGCCGCAGCTCTTTAAATATTCCCGGGGCAACCAGGTTCTGAATCTTCACTCTTCAGGGAACCAGGTTTAAGAAAAAACGCAGGTCTACGGGGTTATTTTGCCCAAACCCCTCGGGGAGTGGGTGGAGTCCTTATTCAGAGGCTACTTTCCTTCCGGCTTCAGGAATTCCCCTCCTGACCCTCAGGGTCAATCAGGCAGGGAACCTTCTGAGTGGGGCTGAGGGTCTCTCCATAATCCCGGCTGTCAAGTGGACTAAACATAACTGACCTTGGATCCTACCCCCTCGGGTTCCAGTTTTATCACCTCCTGCCTTGAGCCCACTTGGGGCAGAATCAGTCAGACCCTCGGAGAGATGTGCCAGTCGCGTCTGAGAGGGGGTGACGGTGAACCCTACTCACTGATCTGGTGCATGGTCTCAGAGGCTGTTGGCAGGGAAACCCCACAGATGGGAGAGGTTAAACCAGGAGAAGAAAGCGGGAATCCAAGCAAAGATCCACCTCCCAAAAGTCTTTAAAAAGAACAAATAAAAAGGCCTAGAATCAGAATAGCTTTCAAATCAGAAGTCAGGATATGGGTTTGGTGGGCACAAAGTTTTTTGTTTTTTTAAAAACATTTCCTCTTGACAAACGACTAAGTAGAAAAGTCAGCCTGGAAGTTAGGATCTATTTACACCCCCTCTGGAGAGCTTTTCCCCTCTCCTTGATCAAACTCCCCAAGGATGGAGTTTGAAAACATTCAAGCCAACATATATGTACATGACTATTTGAAAAGGTCAAGGAAGTGGTGCCGGGGAGGACACCAGCCTCCTGTCAGACCTATGAGTACTTAGAAATTACAAGTGTGCCAGAAACTTTTAGAAGAGGGGTGGACATTTGTCTCACTTGCTAAAGGGAAGGTCTGGGCTTGCAAAGAGAAGCACGAAGGGCTGGGACCAGCAGGAAGAGGAGCACCCCACTTTTTCAGCCCCTCAGGGATTCCCGGGAGCATTTTTATTGCTTGACTGGTGCCTAAGGGGCTCAAAAGTGAACATTCCTCTCTCAGGGCTATGATCGACCCCATGGGCTAAGGTTGCCCCTAGCAGGACCCTGCCCGATGCATTTCCAAGGCTGTGGAGGCAGTGGCTGTTCTGACCAAACAAGGCAGGGTGTGGGGGTAGAGGGGATGATTTCCCACGTTTCAGACCTGGCAGACGCTTCCCAAGTAACCAAGCATCTGAGGGTGAGTCGATCACCCAGGCAAGGAGTATGACTCTTGGTGTTTAAGGCATTAAAAACCCGAACCAGCTCGCTCAAACTTTTCTAGCACTCTTGCGATTTTGCCCCTCCTAAGGACGGAGCTGATTCTGACAGCCCCGCTGCCCCGGGGCCCTTGGGCAACCAGGCGGGGAGCCGGACACAGGAGAAAGCTCTCTCTTGCAACGATAGCCCTTGCGATCAGCCCTCCCAGACAAACCCTGGACAGTTCCGGATCAAGTCCTGTTTAGCAAGAGTGGACCCAAATGAGACCGACAAATAGTTTTCCTCTCTATGGTCCGGAGACGATCTATTAGACTCATCCCAAGCCCTCCCAAGCCATCAAAATCTGTGAAGGATTTGTGGGGGTTGGATGTGTCGAGATGGAAGTCGGGGTTCTACAAGGCATCAGGGGACGACCCCCCGAGCACCCTTGGCTTGCAAAATTCCCTTTGAGTCACGCACCAGTGGCCTGAGACCAAAGTCAACAATTTTTCTTGCCAACAGCAGCTTTCTCATAGGGCTCGTGGTGGTGAACATAGTGACCGCTTAACTTCTCCTCCCCCTTTTGCCCTTTTACAGGAAGAAAACAAAAGAGCTCTCACAAAGATCTGCTTTTTTTTTTTTTTTTAAGTTCTCAGAATTGTACATGGAAAACGGAAGATAATCACTCTTGCACCTTAGAGCCTATGTGAGCTGGGCTGGGGAGTAGAGGGGTTTAGTGGGGTGGAGAGGTATTGGGGGGCTGAGAGGACCATGGAAGTGGGGTTGGAGGGGAGGAAGACTTGGGGAGTTCCATCAGGACATCTCCCCACAATCCACCCTCCGCTTCCCCCGCCCTTTCCCCCGTGAGGCCAAACCAAGCCTCTTGACTCCTATGAAGGCTCAATCCAAACTGCAAAGGGAAAAACGCCCTTCTCCCCGGGGAAGGCGGGAGGGAGGGGGAGGGACTTTTCTGACGCTGAATGTTTCACACGCACGGGTCAGTTCTCCCAGGGGCTGCCGAGGGCGTGTGCCACATGGACAGGGGTCTGAATTACACTGGAATTTATTAAGTAACTGGATTGTAGAGACTTTGGTGAATCCTTACATTTTCCTACAAAATCTATTTTGAAAAAACTGCATATTCTGTCCATTAAAGTTCTTTTGTGTAATTGGGCCATAGTCTGCTCCTTTGGAAGACATCTCACCACCAAGCTCAGAGGCGTTAACTGCTCTGCGTGGAATGGGTAGCCTGGTCCAGAGGGCAAGGCACTGGTCTGGAAGCAGAAGATTTGAGTTCCAGTCTTCCCTCTGCTATTTAACCTGGACAAAGCCATGCACCTTCCTCTTGTATGAGGGTGCGGTTTCAGAGAGAAATGGTGGAAATGGTGTAATGCACAAAGCAGTCAGAGGGGCCTTAGGGTGTGAAAAGCATCAATGGTGTTTATTGAGCACTAACTGTGTTTAGAGCACTGTGCTAAATGCTCCAGAGAGTACAATAATAATAATCATGGTATTTGTTAAGTACTTACCACATGCCAGGCACTGTACTAAGTGCAGGGGTGGTTACAAGCAAATTGGATCGGACCCAGTTCCTGTCCCACATGGGGCTCACAGTCTCGCTCCCCATTTTACAGATGAGGTAACAGACACAGAGAAGTAAAATGACTTGCCCAAGGTCACACAGCAGACAAGCGGCAGAGCTGGGATTGGAACCAATGTTGGAACCAATTGGAACCAATTGGAACTTGCGCTCTACCCACTATTCATTCATTCAATAGTATTTATTGAGCGCTTACTATGTGCAGAGCACTGTACTAAGCGCTTGGAATGAACAAGTCGGCAACAGATAGAGACAGTCAGTCCCTGCCGTTTGACGGGCTTACAGTCTAATTGGGGGAGACGGACAGACAAGAACAATGGCAATAAATAGAGTCAAGGGGAAGAACATCTCGTAAAAACAATGGCTAGGCCATGCTACTCCTCAATATAAGAGTTTGAGATTAGTAGCAGAGTTCTGCAGGAATTCTATGATTCTGAGAGGTGGATTGGGTCCAGACAACATGATTCCCCTTTTCAGATGGAGAAATTGAGATACAGACAGAAGGGATGTATTCGGAGCAAACTGTCAAACCCAAGCCCACCACGACCCTCTCCATTGAGAGTACCATGGGGATAGGAACTAAGAGGTAATCTGCTCCCCAACGATAAGCGAAAGGTTCCCGGAGATTTGTAGGGAGAGGGTGGGTTATCGGGGTGCTGCGAGGTTAACTTCAAAGGCCCCAGTTATTATTTTGGCAGGGAAAACAGCTCAAGTTCAGCTGAAGGAATACTTGGGCAGGGCTGGCCAGGCTGACAACAAACCCAGCTCCAAGGAAAGGCAGGCTGACTCAGAGTTTATCACCAGGCGCAAATGAGACCAAAGACTCCAGGCCCTTCCTGAGCACGTCACCCACCCCGCTCCCTGCCAGCGCCGTCAGGAGGCTTCACGGGCCAACCGTCTCCCACAGCCAAGGCAGCCAGCCTTCCAGAAAGTCCTAAAGGGAAATAGATTTGCCCAAGTGCTTGAAGTCTACACAGGCAGTGTTGGCTGCAAGGAAAGGGAACTTCTTCTGTCATAAGGACCCCCAATGCCATACCTGTTATAAGCACCCTCACTCTCTCACTAGTTTTAAGTGCCTTTGTTGCCATGCCGGTTTGGTAGTTTGAAGCACTCCCACGAACATGCTGGTCGTAAGGAGACCCATGACCACACCGGCCTTAAGCATCCCCATAACCTCACCGGCCTTAAGCACCCACACTACCACATTTTGAGATACACTTATTTTCAGGAAGCTTCAAGGCTTCCTGGATTAAAAAAAGGTCAAATGAAACAGCCCAGCACCCCATGCCTTCTCTCGGGAGACAAGACAGAAGCACAAGTCATTCCCTATTTCTTCCCTGGAGAAACCAAGGCAGAGAGGCCAAGAAACTACCTACCCAACAGTGGCAGATTGGAATTAGAGCCCAGGTTAGCCCTTCACTGCCAATAGGTTGGGTTCAAAGGTCAGCAGGCCCCTCCATCTCACTTAGAAAAACTCTGCTTCCACAGGAACCACCAACCCCTCTTCCTCATGACCGAACATGAACATCTTGCCAAATTCTATAATAAGCAAAATATACAAAATGTACCCCAAATTTTAAATGCCAAACAAAAACACGGCTCCAATGAATCCAGGCGCACTTTGCAATTCCCATATATAACTTTTTATTAAGAAAAAATGAACAAAATACATTCTTTCTCCATATATACATTACATACAACATAATTCTACATTGGTAATTGCTCGTCATATCACCCATTCGTTTATTCACAGAGTAGTGCTTACATATTTACCAAACCTGGGATCAGAAAATAATTTGTGCTCAGGAAAAAAAAAATCTGAATTAACATTCCACTCAGGCCGGAGAAAAGGGAGACTCAGAACAGCTGAGGGGGACATCGCAGCACGGACTGTACAGACCAGAAGAGGACTCAGCACCCTACATCTCCCCACACTCTCCCCATAAACCCGGCCACTGTCCACGACGCTCAAGAGCTCCTGGCTGGTATCCCATAGGTCAGTGGCAGGGAGAGAGAGGGTCAGGGCAATGCCCTTTATGCCATCCTCAGGGAGTCATTCCCGCAGGAGATACAACAAGGATGTGGGGTTTTCGGGTCTCCCCTTTCCCCATCATCCTCAATCCCAGAAGATTTTTCAGTCATCAGCATGAATGTCTGAAACGGAGAGAGCAGTGCTGACTTCTACCGACATGAGTGTTTTGGGTCTATCGTGTAGCTCGCCTCTCCCTAAATGCCAAGCTTCTACACCTAACCTTGTGAAAACTAGATTCCTAGCAGTTTAGAAAATCCCACTTGCACTCCGATGTTCAGTAGTGCTGGGGGCTCTGAAGGCCCAAGACCCAAAGCACCAAAGGCTAGTACAGTTGCAGAAGGCAAAAAATTTGAGGTTGGGGAGGGAGGAGGAGGAGGAGGACGGGGGAGGAGAGAGGAAAGTTATCAAGAAGAGTGGTAGTGGTTTGAGCAGCAGCGTAGCACCACGGCACAGAATTCATTCCTGTCTTGTGTGGCAAGGACTGATTCAGGAAGATTGATGAAGAGGCCCTGGGTATGATCTCTTTCCCGACACCAGCGACAATGGTAGAGCAGTGTACTTCGTGTCTGGAAATCACAGAAGAGATGAAAGCTTGCTACTTGGGGGCACCATACCATCCACACCCTCCAGACACGATGAACCATTTCCATGATCTTGGAATCACTGGCCCCGCTCGCCTCCCCTATAAAAATTAGAGTGGAGATCGACGGCTCAAATGCCACCCAACCAGCAGCCACCAATTAAGCGGGAGACTGGGTGCCTTCTAAAAATCCAGAGTTGGGCAGGGAGGACGCTAGAGCATTGGGTAATCTCTAGGGATGGGGCCAGGAATAAGGAGGGGACAGGGCCCCGAGGAGTTGGTGGATTGGCCTTGAAAGCCCAAGCTAAGGAAAGAGCACAGCAGCTCTCGCAAGCCTTCAGACCCAATGGAATAGGATGCAGGGGGAGGCATTTGGACATCTCAGAGATTTTAAACAGAGGCTGCAGGCTTTATTTTGAAGCTTCCCTCCGTGGCTGGGCTCCTTGCCCTGTTCCCTGGAACCGGACTGCTTCCCCAAAGGCCCTATGTGGTACTCTTGCTGGTCTTGACTCCATCAGCTGCAGAGAGGCCCGGAAAAGTTCCCCCTGGAAGGCCTCACTAATGCTAGGGAGGAGAGAAATGTCAGAGGTGTGTCGCCCTGGCTCCCCAAACCTGGAGAAAACCAAAGGCCTCCAGAACTAGAGTGATGGGAACCAAGGCAGAGAAGGACTGGAGAAGTAGCCTCACCGAAGGCAGCTGGGCCACTCCCTAAAATCTCTGTGTCAGGCTGGGATCGGCCGGCACTTTTGGGGAGCTCTGAGAATGCGACGGCACACGGGGAGGTGGAAATCACCGAGGGCTGCCTGTGCCCAGGGCCACACACCCAGAAGACTCACAACTGGGCTCAAGGACTCGACATTCCCGGGAACTGATCAGTTGCATGGTAAATCCTGTTCAGCACCATCCCAATGCCTCAGCTGAAGGATTGGCTGGGGTGGGGACACAGCAGGAGGTGATGAAGCACCCAGTTACCCAGAAATGTCCCGGCAAGGAAGCTGGTGACCAAAAGCTTTTTAACTCAACCTTTGGCTATCACCACCTGCACCTTCTGGACAGCCTGGAGTCTGATGCTGCAAAGATTCCATCAGCAAGGCCTAACCTGTGGCTTCGAGGCTTCCGACGGTGCCCAGGAAATAGAATTATTCACGTTAGGTCATCCCAACCTGGCAGCTCCCTGGGGATTTTGGTGTCCAGGATGTGAGTGCTACCTGGAATCCAGGACTGTAGTGAGTGAAATGACCGCAAAATCCTCCTTTAGATGGGAACAGCCGATGCTTAGAAGTATACAGGTTAGACACATGAACTTGAGGAAGAACAGTTCTATGACACCACTAGTTTCGAGCTGGCCCAGTTAATTCGAATTTTTAGCTGCACTAGGAGATGGGGTGGAGGGAACTGCTGGAGAGTCAATAAAGCAGCCTGTGTTTTCTAAAGGGTGAGGAGGTGGAGGGCCCCCACCCAGACAGCAACTGTCTTTCAAGCCCTGCACACCTCCCAGAAATGGCAGGTCTCTCCTGCTGCGGGAAGATGATGACAGAGATACAAAGTTGACGTTGGAGACAGGATGCCTCTGGCTATAGCGGCATCTTTCTGATTGGGTCAGATTCTCCTTTCCTCCTGTATCCAGGGGATCTATAACCATTTGAAAGCATTAGAAGCTCTAACAAGGCTCCATGGAGAAGGGGGAAGACCAGAATTGGCCTCTCTGCTCCTAATATTGTGCCCAAGTTATGCCTCTGTCAAAGCCAAGAATCCAGACTAGGATGCACGGTGTCCACCCCCTGCTTTCCTTCTCCGGCTTCCTGCGCTGAGGCCCTCAGTGCTGTACTATACTCTGCTTTCTGAGTAGGCTTGTGACACCGGGGAGGGATATCAAGACAAGGTGACACAGTGAGATAGCTCCCACCATTAAGTTTTTAAAAATCACCCTCTTCCACCCCTAAAGAGCTCCACTCTAATCTAACTGGACAAACACTTGCAGCCAGCAGAGGACAGGTTTATCATAAGTTTATCCAGAGGCTGCGAGCTGGGTACTCCACATGAGAGAAAAATACTGTGCGTTTAAAAGTCTCCAAATCCAAGTCTTTCCCTTAAAAACAGGGAGACTTTCCAATTGTTGATGGCATCTCACTGGTACCTGAAACCAGGAGCCTGGCTCAAGGAATGCCTCAAGGGGTGAATCTACTGGTCAGGGGACACTGGGCCAGAAACATGTTATCATCACCACTGACAAGAAGACTGTTTCAACTTTATGCAGAACCCATCTGACCGAAAAGAGGGAGTCCAGCAGGGGAACCTCCCCACCTCTCAAAGAAAACCTACAACACTCCAAGGGACAACAACCAGAACCTCTTGATGACAATGCCCATCTTACTGTCTAGACAGAGACCACTACTCAATTTGGCAAGTCTTGGCATTATCAATGGTGGCCACGAGATGCTGCTTGTGCAATTTCACCTGTTTATTATCTAAAGTTCCAGACTGCATGGCCCTTCCCCTGGGCCAGTCAACATGCTCATAACTGATCTATAAAATAACTATCTATAATAACTTTTTAGCCACTCCACACACCCACAGATGACAACTTCCCGCTGAGTTTCTAGAATGCAAGAGCCCAGATGTCACCTGCTAAACAATGCTTTAAAATGCTTTAATGCTTTTAAAACAAAAACTAGGGAACCTAGACTCGGTCACACACCCCTTACTTCCCCCTCAAAATAAACGGATCAACAGAGCAACAAGAAAGTGAACAGACCACAGGCTAAGTATGGGAGTGGCCGACCGGCCAGCTGTTTTGGCCTGGTACATCGTGGCATTGTAAAATAATGATACCCTCCTGAAGGGGAATTGGTGTAGCTCTTCGAAGTCTTTGATTGGGCTAGAAGAGAAGCTTGAGGGAGGCAGAGGCATTTCCTGAACGAATGAAGCGTGCTCCCAAAGTTCACAATGTTTATCAGATGTGGCAGGGGTTCCCAGCCTTCCCCGTTGTAATGTGGCCGACCCCAATCCATCTGTTCTGCTGCAGGAGAAAAAGCAGTGGAGGGACCAGGGTTTTGAGGGCTAAATACACTCTTTTATTTTGAAATGAGGACTATACCATCCCTCTAGGTCAAGAAATGATGGCATTAAGACAAAAAAAGAACAGAAGGGCCAGAAAATGTAGACTGACTGTAGGCTGCCTTTTAGACATGGACTTTCTTGGGAGTTATCAAACAACACATGAAAATGAAGCTTGGCACTGGCCACATGAGCACCCATGTTAATCAGGTCTCTCGGTCTGTCTCCTTTGCCAATTAGTTTGGCGCTAAGGAAGCAAGGAACAGAACTGAAGAACGGCAATATCCTCAAGCTGGTGTTAACGAGGCAGACAGCACAGACTGCCACAAGCGATTACAACCCAGATGGCTCAGAGCAAACTGCCAGAGGGGTCTAAACCAAGTGGACAGCAGAAAAATCCCATGGTTACATACAACAGGCCAGCACGTTCACATCTAACTCCTCACAAAGGGCTCCGCAAAATGATGAGGTCCTGAGCCCGGGTCACCAGTAACCTGCTTTCCACGAAACACTGGAACCAACAAGGAGAAGGTGAGCGCTGGACTTCCTTGCCGTTAAATTGATGCTAATGCTTTCAAACTCTTCTGCCAGACTTTAACCCCCTCAAAGGATGCCTCACCATGATTTCTTCCTTATGAGAAGACAAATCACCAATCCCATATAAAGGCAAGAAAACGGTAGGCATCAAGCAGTGGATGTGGGTGAATATGGCAGAGACAGGATTAGAGTCTGGATTTCTTGGCTCCTGTTCTTGGGTTCAGACCACATGGTGTTTTTCACATACTTGTCACAGGGACAGCTGTCTCTTGCCACCTCCCCCAGATGAACCCTAAACTCCAAAGGGCTGGCTAGAGAAAGGCCTCCAGGGAGATTATAAGTATCCCTCCCAGTCTGTAATGGCCCATCTCAATCTGATGGGAGGGATTATTTCAAAAGGAAATTTACCTTTTTTCCCTTCATGCAGAATTGGCCCATTTCCCCGGACCCCATATTTCCCCGTCAAATCTGTTGAACCGGGAACAGAAAAATGATTTTGATTATATAGTTAAATTTTGTCACTCAAATTGAGCAAAACTGGGAAGAAACTGCAATGTATTTTATTTTCAATGAAGGGGAATGTTTTATATTCTAGTACTTGGGCATCTTAGAAATTTCTGCATTAAGCTCTTATTCAGAATCTGAGCTTTAATTTTAAGTTCTGAAAATTGGCACCTAAGGATTGTTTTCTGGGAGAGAGAGCACCTGAGTGAGCTTGGGGCATTTCATATGGTTCTCACTGTGCTCTGATCTCATTGGGAATGGCCTCTGCTTAATCAGATTTATAACAAAATTCCCAGCATCCTTCTACTTTAATAAGCAAAAGTAGCCTCACCCGGATCTTTAAAAATACAACTGACTAAAAATATTATCGATTTCAGAGTTGTCGGGAAATAAAAAGCAGCAAATTCCTGAGTCACAGAAAATCCATTTCCTCTTGTAGCTGCTCTGAAATGCAGGAAGACTAGTAAGGAACAATACTTCCAGGTACTCTTAATACTCACCTATTAGCAGGGTCAGGAGAAAAGGTGCTGAGAATATGGTAGGGAGATGGCAAAAATACACCTGACCAGAATTCTATGCCTGTGTTTTAACCTTTAGAGTGGACTAAAGCAGATCCTGTACTTAGACTTACCCAATATTCGTTTCTTAAAGCAAAATACAATTGCCCAAACCAGTATAAATGGGCCCTAAATCTTATATAGCATCTTTCCTGCTCTGTCTGCGTAAAAAGGAAAATGTAAGGAGTTTTCATTATTTTCTTAGCATCAGGCCAGGATTTATGGGAAAATCCTCCACAAATCTTCACGGAGATGGAAGAACCAATCAGAAACAAAGGGAAACAATCTTCAGTTTCCAAAGTCGCTTAGATCTTAAAATCGAATTTTGACAAGTACAGCACCAAGAGACTTCCCTCAATCCTATCCCCTTAAGAGACAGTTGAGACAGAAAACTCTTACAGTTCAATCAACAGCCTGAGAGAGATAAACACTGGCCGTGATATGAAATTCAAACACAGTTAGAATAATTTCATTTGGTCAAATTCACAGACCCTTTTCAACTGTTTCTGTTCACTTCAAAGAATCTTGCTGCAACCACTTTCAACTGCTAAAAGACTGCCAAGATGGAGGCATTGGGATCTTTCAAACTACAAAAATCAGACAAATCAAATAACTTCCCTGGAACTTATGTTTACTTCAAGGAGATCGTTTAAGCCAAAGCAGAACTGATCTAAACAAAAAGATCAATCTCTGTTAGTGCTAAGACTAGGGGATGGGCGGGGAGAGAGAGAAAGAGAGAAGAGAGATACCTACTAAAGGCTTTATTGGTTAGAAAGGGCCAGAAATGGTGCACTGCTCTAAAGGGAGCAGGCACTACAATCTTTTCAAGTTGTTGGTACAAAGTCTCTCCATGCCCACTTCCTCCCTGGCTCCCTGTAAAACCAAGAAGTCAAGAAAAACCGACGAGCTGATTGACGCTTTGGGGACCAGAGTCATTGGAACAAAATATTCAATTGGCTAAAGAGGTGACAACATTTTTGTTTTACAACACTCATCTTTTATGTAAACTGCCTCGATTCACCATACGATTAAATGACCTACAATTATCCTATAGATGCCATGTGGAGATACACAAATTACAGGGAAAATTCAACATGTAATCACTATGTAAACACAGGAGGGTTTAGAGCTCCTAAGTCAAAAACCAGGCTCTCGAGTAACTGCCTTTCAACCCGCTAAGCACCATTCTTACATTCACCACAAGATCAACTACTGGATGGAAGGTGATCTGAAAGTTTCAAGCTTATTTCTATGCTAATTTTGGCTGTATGTGTTTTCGAAGTTCCTTCTCTGAAATGGAATTTGATCTCTGGGTGGCTCTGTAAAATTGTTAGGATGGGAAGTCTCTGGAATGACAATCAGTTCAAAATGGACATATTACTGTATAGATTATTTATCTATTCCACCCATGCACACAACTCGACAATGGTTCAAATTATTCAAGCTGTGCTCTGAAATTGATTGACATTTCTAATCCTTAATTGGAAAAGAAACAGGCTGTTATCCATCCATTTTCATCAGCTAGAGAAGACACGTGACAGACAAGCCAACCAGACAAGGGAGCCCTACAAGGTGACCGGTTTAATATTCAAATAAAGACCGGCTGCCAGGATTAACAAGGAGAGCTAGCTTCAGAAGCTACAGTCCCCTTATGTTATTCAGGCTCTTCCTCTTCAATTTGTCCAAAGTTGTTGTCAACTTTGAATTGACTACACTGGCCACACGATGTCTCTGTGGCTCCGCCAAAATGAGAGCTTCACGTGCATTGCTGTTCCCCCACCAAGAGAGGAGCAGGGTCAGATGCGCAGCTCAACCTCAATTCAGAGTACCAGAACCCCACAGGGGAGAGAAGCGAGGTTAACTTGCCTTGTGTACATGTGGAAATTGGGAATGGGAAAGGCCACAAATCTACCAGGGGTTACAGCACAACAATGTCGACGTTTGGGACTTTTAAAGCACTCCATTCACGGTGGGATATGATCCAGGTGTTCCAAAGCAGGAAGCACTAGAGTAGAGGTATAGAATTAGACATTTCAAGTAACTCATTTATGCTAGACAATCTAAACGGTGCGCCTAATTGCCTAATTGCGTTCTCCATTCAAATTACGTCACTTGTATCATTCATTGGAAATACATACAACCACTGACTGCCCACGTCTGCCAGGACCAAATCAGAGTTACTTAGCTTTGACAGATTAAAAAAAGTGCACAATGCGAATCAAACTTGGGTACAGAAAATAATGAAGACATCCATTTCCCATTGAGATTACGACCAACAACGCACCCTAAATCCATCCCATTTCCAATCTGTCTCTTTCTCCATAAAAGGCTCTAATGGGGCTGGACTCCAAATGGTCATTTTGGGTTCAACCACATTCAAATAAAATATCTTAAGCAATACTACAAAAGGAAAAACCTATCTCAAATAAAAAAAACAAAACCAAAAAAAAAAACAAAACCCGAAACAAATCAGCCCAATGCTTCCCAGAGCTGCCCGGGTAGTGGTAGGAAGTGGCTATTGAGGGAAAACAATCAGTTGGTTCAGGTTATGGACGAGTAATTTTGCTGAAAGAGACAAAGCAGAAGCAATGCTATACAGTGTCTACGGGGCATGGCACTGCAGACGTGACCAATAGAGGGCTGCAGCTTCATTTGGTTAAAAGTCTAAAGTGCCAGAATACAGAGTCACAACAAGCAGAACATGACTTTCTACTAGGAACTTTCTCAACAGCCTAGCTCACGGTAAAAATATAGCCACCTTAAAGCCCGGCTCCACATTTTTCTTTGAACCTAACAAGATCCAGTGGGTTGCAACAGAATTAAATGGTTGGCGAAGTTTACATCTTGTTTCAAACGGCCATCTCTCGAGAAGATCGAGAACGGCACTAGTCGTTCAGTAGATTGCACTGACTTCACTGTAGAGCTGGCTGATCATTCTGCAGATACACAATTTGGTACTTAATGAACTACACTTACTTGGCAGATGACCTATCTTACCATTAATTAAAAAAAAAATCTAAATATGTAATCTGCTCACAAGCTAAGATGTAAATCTAACTGCTTAATTTACAAAACCTCTGCTGATTGCTTTAGGGAATTTGTTAAGTCAAATAGCCCAAAACACTACTCCTAATTCTATAAGAAAACCTATTTCTACTGCTTTCCAACAGAATTGAATGCAACTACTATGGAGAAAGAGAAGAGGGGTCTGAAAGTCTAAGTCCTAGAGTCATAGGGCTCTGAAAACCCAGTTTTCCCACCAGGAGCAGCTAACTTAATGGAGGGAAGTGGGATTGAGTTCAGTATTTTTCAGGTTTTTTGGTAGTTTTTTTTTTTACCCCACCCCCATGCTGAGCCTTCATTTACGTACAGAGCCGAGAGGAAACTCCCCATTTCTGGTCCAAACTGCACATTATAAAACTCTGCAAGCAGATCTTCTGCACCAAACTGTCCTGATGGGGTGGCACCAAATCTGAAGCCCGGCATGCAACAACAATAAAAAACTTATTGGAAAACAAAGCCCACATCATACAGTGTGCTTTTCAAAAGAAAATGATTTCTACGGTGTTGATTTTTACTTTTTTTCCTGTTTAAAGGGTGTGTCCGGCTTAAGGGAATGATTGCCGAGGTGCGGCGCACAAAGACAAACAGAACTTCTCAGAACTACCCCTCATAGGATCGGCACTAAGAAGCAGGTGTCCGGGACTGCCACGCACGGACAAGGAGTCAGGTCTGGCTCTGGGAAACCTGGAGGCCCCAAATAAAAGGGCCACAGAGGTAGAGCAAATGTGGAAGACCTGGCTCTGCTAGCTCTTACAAGAAGGAAAGTCAGTGTCACTTTCTGCTTTGCAAAGTGACTCAGGAGGGGCCTCTGCACAAGGAACACGAACTGCCCATGAACTTCCGCAGGACCTTCCTGATGGCTCTTTCAAAATGTTCCTGAAAGGTCAAATTCTACCTTTAGCTTCTCAGTTTGGGGCTTTCAATGAGTGACAGTAGGATTTACAGTCACACAGACTTATGTAAGTAAATTCGAAAGGGATTTGAACAAATCTGGACAAGGTGCCTGGAAAGAACTACAATTGTATTCACTTTTTCTGAGAAAAGAACCAGAAATTGGAGCCCTCTGCTCTTTCTCATAGTATATAGGGTAGCTACAAAAGTCAAGTCCACACACACACACACGCACACCCTAACATACAGCAGGTGTCCTGCAGAATTACACAACGGTTACAAATAAAGGCAGAAAATAAAGCAGGTGACAATTGCTTACAAGGCAAAGGAGAGAGGGAGACCGGGGGGGGGGGGGGGGGGGAACAAACCCAACAATACACAAAAATGTCTTCAGTTGTCGTGAGCCCATAAAATACAATTATTTTCCTCCTAAAATAAAAAAAACAACTGCCTGATTTTTTTTTTACATTCGTTAATTCTTAAAAGTCAGAGTCAGAAGACTATTATAAATATATAGATTGGAAGTATTCCAATTCCACTTTATTGGCCTAATTCAGTAGGGGTGGTGGGTGGGTTGAGAACTGTGGGGTGAAACAAAGGAGAAAACAAGGGTAAAACTTGTGGGTGTAAGATCCCTTCAAAGACGTGGGAGAATCCTGTATTACTGCAGCCCTGCAGTCAATCAACGTAATAGAAAACAAAAATACTGAAAACGGACTCCTACTCTTCTTTCCCATGTCCAATTCCTCTTCAGTTACAGTGTGATGAGGTCAACCAAATTGCCTTTGGGAGGGGTCATGCTGTCTGGAAAGAAATTTACTAAAGTATCAAAAAGCTGAGTTCTTTGTGCGTAGGTGTGATCGACGTCCGAAAAGCCTATTGGGGAGGAACACAAAGACATAAATCATCTGTTTAGGAATCAACATGCTACGGGAACATGGATGGCAAGCACTTCTCTGGCCCCCCGGGGGCATTTGATACTTCCCATTCTGTTTCTACTACCATTTCCCCCCTCCATGCCCTTCCTGAATCTCTTTCCTCCCCTGTTGCTTTCACTCAGAATCCCCCAAATTCCTTTCTCTGATAGTTCCTCCCCAGCTCCCATTCCTGACCCCTGCTTTTGTTCTTCCCTTGGTGCTGGTAAGAAAGCCAATGCCGAAATTAAAAACAAACACACACACACACACAGAAAAGGGTGCTGCGTGGAGGAGGTGGGTAGGGGAGGAGGAGACACCCATCTGTGCCCTGGGGCTTCCAGGGACCGCTGTGAATGAAAATACACTTGGCAAAATAAGATAGGTAGTTGTTCTTTGGGTTTGAAGGAAAAAACACTGAGGTGAAATTCGCCTGTGAGCATGTTTGTGTGAGGTATGTTACTGTCCTAGTATTGATCCAGGTTGAGCATGGGGAAAGGAAGAGGTGGCACCCCCCAAAATTGGAAAATGCCAAATTAAAAATTACTCCATTGAACTTGTCTGCACAATGGGAGTCTGAACTACTAACAGGGGTTCTCTTTTCCTCGGGGATCATACCTTGGTCCAGTGGGACTCCAAATAGTTGCCATTATTTCCCATTACCTTGGCCTCTCCATTTCCCCTATTCTGAAATGGGCATCGGAGCCACAGCAGGGCTATTTAGCTAAATTAGACGCAGAGAGGAGGCCACCAATAAACTGTATCCGCCAGAGCCTCCGGAACAGAGCGTTTCAATTGGATCGATTTTCACTCGGCTCGGGTAAGATGGCCTCAGAATCCAATCTTAAGCCCATTCGGTTTTATCTTTTGAAATTGGCTAGAACAGGACATTGTCATGGGACAATGGTCTCATGCTGAAAAATAACTATTGCAGCTGGGAAGGCATACGGAAAGGGATATTAATCCCTTAAAATTTCCATGTGATCAAATGCTTTCCAAAAGTTCATCATTCTGGCTGGGGGAAATCAGAAAAAAAGAGGCTCGTAGGACTACTGACCTATTACAATAACTAGCCAAAAATGTGGCCTGCAGAGAAGGTAATTTCAACTTCCCACTCTGTTTAGACTGAGAGGTGCAAATTTAGCTTGCTGTATAGTAAGAGGAAGCCTGGAGGAAATTTTCTTCCCCCTGAGACAGTCACCCATTCAGTACTGAAGATGTTGCCAGAGTGCCTCCAGCAGGGTGAGGACTTTAGCAGAAATCAAGTGGAAGGGAGACTGGAATTTAATTTGTACAGCAACAATATGATTTGGGGCTCACTGAAGGATCAAGCTAAGCAGCTACTTTCAAGGCAATACATCAACTGCTGTAAAAAATTTTCCAGGCTTTCCACTTGAGGGCAGGCAGGGATTGTGTCTACCAACTCTGTTGTATTGTACTTTCTCCCAAGTGCTTAGTAAGTGCAGCACAGAGCAAGTGTCTGCTGTGTGACCTCGGGTAAATCACTTCACTTTTCTGGGCCCCAGTTACCTCATTCATTCATTCAATCGTATTTATTGAGCACTTACTGTGTGCAGAGCACTATACTAAGCGCTTGGAAAATACACCATGAGCCCCACGTGGGACATAGATTATGCCCAATCTGATGATCTTGCATCTACCCCAGCGCTTGGTACAGTGCTTGGCACATAGTGAACGCTTAACGAATACCATAAAAAAATATTTGATTGAGAGTGCCAATACATTTGCCAACCAAGAAGGTGCTCATCTGCAGAAGACAAGCTGAAATTTGAAAGAGAAAAAGAACCCACCTTGCTCCTAAATTACAAATTCATGCATTGCACATGCAGTTTGGGCTGCAAACTTTCCAGGAGAAGGGTGGAGACAGGTGAAATCCACTTTCTCTCACAGAATTTGGACTTTCCCTGCTCATCTGGCAAGTTTAGAAATCTGGTAGATACTAGCACTAATCCGTTCTTAAAACAGAGATGGCCTTCAAAGTTATGAATGGAGGCCAATTGTAACATTTCCCTAATTTGTCACTTCCCTTAAGGAAGAGTCTCTCATTTACCTTGAACCAGCTCATTTTCTAAAGCTATGATAACACCAGATGCTTATCGAGCACTTTTCAATACAAACATTGTGTAGGGTGCTAACAAATATCTAAATATTACTCAATCTCCATGAAGAGGCTTGTGTAAAATTGGCTTATTCTCACAGAGACTGGATCATCTCTGAAGGGAGTAAAAGCCTGAAACCTGCAGTTTGACCAGTGGAAGACCAGGGTTGTTGACCAGAAGAAGGCAAAAGCTAACTGTAAATAAAACTTCTGGTTGTCCTTTTCACTTAATTAACAGTGCTAATCACCTGTGCGGGACTGAACTGTTTGGATGCCAGAGGGCCTTCTGGGAGGGGTGGGGGAGAGGGTGTCTGGCCTTGGAGTTCACTACAACTTACAACTTAGATATTTCACTTTTTTTCCTCTCCCCCCTTTACCTTACTAACGCTGTTTCACATGCACAAGATGGACCCACTACTCTACCAGAGCCCTTTCCTGATTTCTGAGGGTGGGACTTGGGGGGGTGGGTGGAGGGGGGCATCGGAACTGGCACCCCCTACGACCTGATTAAGTTGCATCCATCTCAGCACTTGGAACAATGTTAGGCACATAGTAAGTGCTTAACAAGTAAAATAACACCACCAACAATAATAATAATCAGTTTCCTGCAGAGAAGTTTTGGTAGGGAGGCAGCTGGATTCATTCTGGCCGTGAGGGGGCTCCAACCATCCATTTGCTTGACAATGAGGGACCCCAGGCCAGGTGATGGGTCTCTTGCCTCATCCCCAGTGAAAGAATTTGGAATGTAAGAGTGGGAGGGGATTCCAAACATAGAAACAAACCTGACGTTTCAGAAGGTGTGATTTGAATAACGGGTGCTCCGGGGGGTCGGGGACTTAAAGTCATTTAGCCAATGTATTTCTACCAGAAATTCTCAAACCCTAAGCACATGCTCACAGCGGAGAACTCCTTGGCACCAGTGGGATTAGAGTTAATTTACTGCAAGGCTGAATTTCACATTAGCACTCAAACCTGGAAACTTCCAACCTGTGGTGTCAAGAGGTTAATATTTAAAACTCACCAGTGAACAGAAAGGCAAATAGGGTGTTTTCCTAACAACAAGGTCAGTGAAAAGTCCCCAGACTTCTTGGCTTCCTGCCCTGGCAAACTCCTGCCTCACCTTCTAGTTGGTTAACTGAGGTACTTTGAAATTCTCGTAAGAAGCACCTATTGCAAGCACCTGGGCCGAAAACCTTTCTTTGGGCTTGACTCCAAGAGAGCCAAAATGTTAGCACAGACATGGTACTCGTTTTCTGAATTTACAGGTTCAAAAATTGTTCTCTTCCCCTTAGTTCACTTTACAGTAGTTTTCTGCCTCATCGATCTGCCTGACACCCTGCGCAAAGAGAGGCTTGTGAACAAACTGAAGGCAGCCATTCAACTAACTGCAGTGTCTCGAAGCAATACCATCCAAATTATTTGTTTTGACCATGATTCTGTTGCTTTCTGTTTGCAAAACAGCACAGCACCTGGTGTAACAGGAGTTGCAAAATGAGCCACAGAGACCCACATCTTAAGAGCACTGATGCCTGATGCTTGGAAAACAGATCTGGAGTAGGGAAGCCAGAGGGAGCTGAGATAACTGTGCATTAAAACTTACCTGTATTCAGAGCCCTAGGACAACAAACAGGATCACTTGGTTTTATTGGGGGGATGGTAGGGCTAACATATCATGCCCCCCAAACAGCAAGGCACCTGGACATATTACCTGAGGGTAATATTATGTTACTTACCTAGGGCAGTGAAATCCGACCCAGACTTGAATAGAGCTGAAGCAAGGAGCTGAAACTGGGGCAGGGAGGGGAAGGGGAAAACAAACAAACAAACAAAAAAAACAGAAGAAAGCATATTACCTGGCTGCACCCAAAAACAAGCATCATCTCTGAAAACTTCAGCATCTCTCCCCTTTCACAACTATCTGTGCCATTTAAATAAGGTCACACTGAAGCAAGGGGAAATGACGTGTTCAGGCAAACATTTGTTTTGCTCTTTCTGCCATCAACTCTCATTTTAATTGTGGTATTTAAGTGCTTACTGTAGTGAGGTGATTTCCCCAAGGTCACACAACAGCCAAGTGCTGGAGCTGGGATTAGAACCCAGGTCCTCTGACTACCAGGCCCATGCTCTATGTATCGGGCCATGCCACCTCTTAAAAATTTATTTCCTTACGGTATTTGTTAAATGCTTACTATGTGTCAAGCACTGTTCTAAGCACTAGGGTACATAAAAGATAATCAGGCTGGATGCAGTCCCTGACACTTAAGGGGCTCACAGACTAAGTAGGAGGGAGAATAGGTATTGAATCCCCTTTTTTTTCCAGTTGAAACCAAGGCCCAGAGAAGTTGAGTGACTTGCCCAAGATCACACAGCAGGCAAATGGCAAAACCAGCATTAGAAACCAGGCCCTCTGACTCCCGGGCCCATGATTTATTCACTATGTCACAGTTTTTCTCCAGAAAGCCCAAGTACTCGTATGTAATTTTTCTTTGTTAAACTTATTCAAGGGTTGTGTGTTGCCTTGATACCAGAATATTCTTCCATTTTAGGTGATCTACTGTGTTTTCCTTCTGGCTCCGGTAACATTTTTGACGTAGTTATATATGATGGTAACGCGGAGGACCAACCAAGATGTTACCAAGGCACGACATAACTTCAGGAGGCAGAAAACCATTATCATCTATCAGATGCATCACCAGCCTGGGAATCAAGTGTCAAGCATTTAAGTGCTGGCTTTCCCTAGCAACTCCCTGCTAGGCCTAACCATAAGCCACTTTTCCGAGACTGCTTGCAAATCTCTGACGTAGGAGGCCTTTTATAGAGCATTAAGAAAACATAAAGCATCTCGGGGTTAAGTCAGCAGGTTCCCATGTAAACGTTGAATAGGAAAACAGAATCCACCCAGAGGGTAAATCAAAAGCTATTTCTACCCAAGGCAATCAAACAACAGGTTGGAAAAGTCTCACCTATTCCACATGGGGCTGAACACTGCTAATGCCAGCTAATGGTAGACGGATTTGCTCCTGGTGTTTTCTTGCACACTTTGCTCTGGCAGGGCTGATAAAAGTTAGTTGGAGCTGCCGCCGACGGGCTGTTTTAGGTGCACAATTACGCCCAGGTAGGTGTCTTTGGAGGGGTCCAATTGAGAGCTGCTCCCTGGGAGATCTGGTGGCCCCAGGCTGCCCCCCGACCCCAAACTCTGAGGCCTGTGGACTTGGGACTCCCAGCACTTCTTGAGGCCTTCCCACAGTGATTGGGTGGGGCGGGGGTAGACCGAGGTGGGTGGAAAACCCAGGAATACTCTGTCAATTGGGTGGACATGGTGGCACAGGGGTTCCTCAAGTTGGCTCTGAGGTGGTACGCGGGCTCTCCGGCCTCAAAAATATCCATATCTGCACTGAAGTTAGGTTAATGCTTAATGGCTGGTTTGCTCTGTGCAGATTCAGACCACACATAATAATAATTGCATTTGTTTAGAGTTTACCGTGAGCCAGTTACTGTGCTAAGCCCTGGGATAAATACACTGCAATCAGATCAAACCCAGTCCCTATCCCACACAGGACCAGAGACTGTGGAAGAGGGAGAGCTGGTATTTAATCCCCATATCACAGATGAGGAAACTGAGGCACTGAGAAGTTAAACGCCATACATGGATCTTTCTACCAAAACATGATTAAAAAAAAATATGACCTTCCCAACGCGGACGTGGCTGAGCAGAAGCAGCGAAGGGGTTAGTGGCTCCTTTCAGGTAGCTCCTGCCATCGTAGACCCAGTAATCTAGTCTGCAGTTCTTTCCCCGCCATAGTAGTGGCTGTTCGTTTCCCCTGAGCTTTCTGAGTCAAGAACTTTTCCTTGAGCTTAATATCCCTCCCTTCTCTTCAAGACATAGCTCCCTGGTCCTTTTTCCCTTCCCAAGATGAATCACTCTTCCTCTTCATTTATACTCAGTTATTTACAGATTGCAGCCCTGACCCTGGAACATTTTATCAGGTATAAATTTTCACTCCCTGTGCCTCTAAGATTTCTGATCCTCAAAATTCTTGTATCATTTTGGTTCCCATTTCCATACTAAATTTTGATTTTCCCCTTCCACAATGCTTTTAATTCTTGGACACAGTAGCAACCAAACCCAGAGATGGCAGGACTCTTTCCCTCCAGGGATCTCTTGGTCTGATTCTGCAGCCTCACTGCCTGCCGCACTCCCTACTCTGACACATACTGGTGAACTCTCACTCTAATGTCTGTGCTGGGCCTTGCTCTTTCCTGAACAGCACCTCCTTTATTCTCTATCCAGTTCATATTTAGCAGTTATCTAACCTTCTCTCAAATGCCCCTCTGTGCTACTGACACATGGAAGCCTTTGCAAAAATTCTTCAATTTTACATAAGGGAAGAATACCATTTTAGGTTTTTATTCACCTAATTACATTCAAGGAAAAAGCGAGCTAATGCTCACGATATTACCTCTTTCAGAGGCATTCCTTGAGCACCTACTGTCTGCGGAGCCCTGTATTAAGCGCTTGGAAGAGTGCAACAGACAACAGACATGATCCCTGCTCTCCAGGCATTTACAATCTAGTGGGGGAAATGGGCAATCAAATCAATTACAGATAGGAGAAAGGGGGAAAGGAAGAGATATACATGAGCTAGTTTTCCAAAACGGGGTATTTGCGATATGTACAGAAGTGCTACAGGAGGTTGTACATACTTACACTAAATTATACAATTGTATTATACAACCTGAATACATTTTAGGCACAGAGAGGCTGTCTTGCCTTTTTAAGTACTGATATATTTTGCTGGGTGCAACCATGGGGGGTTCTTCATGCACAGCACAGCCCCAGGACCTTCCCAGTTAAAGGCCACAACCCACAAGGGGAGGCTCAGCTCAATCTAAAATCTTGGTATTGCTTCCAAACGTTTATTCTAGGGCAATCCTTCTCACAGGGGGCTTAAAAGATGACCCTGATCAATATCAGGAGTATAGTTGGCGAGATAGGAAGAGAGAGAAAGGATGTGGCATAAAGTTCAAATTGTGCTTCTTGGAAAAAGTACTGTTCATGTCAGGTATCCAAGCAACAAGAAAGGTGTTGACCATCTTGTATCTTGCCTTTGAGTTCTTTAATGTCAATGTGAGGCCAAAAGAAAAAAAAAATCACTGGTGTCAGGTCCCGTCACCTGTGGCATGTGAAAGCTTAAAAGCTCTAATATGCAACGTTAAAACCCCGTGATGAAATTGATAATGATGGGGCTATTCCAAATATAGCGACAGCTCAGAAAAGAAGTGAACACCCGGGAATGAGCTTTCCCTAGGAAAAGAATTATGTGAAATTGCAATAACCTTTACTGAACCCCTCATTTCGAAGGACTGCACTCCACCCACGTTCCAATATAGCGAATGAGGGTTCGAGCAGACAGGGAGTAGGATTTATGGGAACTAATGACAGCTACAACTTTCCGTAGACTGCTGAAATTCTCTGTTCCTCCACTTTCCAGGAGGGGTACTGGGGAGATGTCCGCCCTCTGAAGGTATAACATTAGCAGTGCTTGGGGTGAAAGAATGGTCACGTGACAAGGATGTCACAACCGCCAAATGAGAGAAGAAACACATGAAAAGGGGACATGAAAGCTTTGAAAAGATTTCAAGGCTTCAAAGGAACTCACATGTTCTTTGACTCCCTGGGTGTCTGCTGGCAGCCTATCCGATAGTCATTTGGCTTAAAGCAAGAAGAACCAGTCTCTGAACCCACTGGGGGGCAAGCTCTCCCAATTCCTTCTCTTTAACAATGCTTGAAATGAATGGCAGTGGAACCGTACAGGACTACTGGCATGACATCACTGTGACCAAGTGGTCTCTTTAATAAGTGCTACTGGATGGCTACAGTGGTAGTGGTGGGTACCAGCTGCAGATCAAAGAACCGGAAAAGAGAGCCAAGATGAAAGGTGAGTTGGTCTCAATTCTGGGGGCCCATCAAATTTCGCCCTTCCCTTCCCCCCATTTTCACCCTGGAAATGAAACAAGCACCACGAAAATAAATCATTTCCTTTGGCCAGCCTGTAGCTCACCCGGTTTAAGGGATTTTCTGTAGTTTCAAAATTTGGATCCTAGAGTTAAAAAAAAAAAAATCAGATTGTTCTAGGGGCGCGGACCCTTTGGAACCGAATTCCAGTCTGGAAAAAACATACGGCGATTAAAGAGAAACCTCCACTTCTGTGGTTTCAGAGCACACACGCCCACGAACCAGCCACCGTCCAAACCGTGGCATCAGCTTTGACAGGGATCAAACCCAACAGCCTGCTGCTGGGCAAAACTCTGAAAAAAATCTCTCCTATTGGGAACAGTAAACATGCTGAGTTGCCTGGAGACTCACTGGGGAAGGAAGGGAGCAGCAAACTGCTCCATCTTAAGGAGAGTTTGAAAGGGAACCCAACTGAGCAGTCCCTGAGCACAGGGGGAGAAGCCGGCACAGAGTGAGCCGATAAGACACGAGGCCCTTGTTTTCACAGCAAGAGACTGAGAGATAGTCCCCACATTATTGTGCCACAGCACATACAGACTTTGGTGCTGGGAAGCACAATGAAACTGCTGCCTGAAAGTGATTTGACATTAAATCCGAGACCTGCATCGATGCTGAGAAGAACACAAGGGCCATTTGAAGACAGCGTGCTGCTGCCAGAAGCGGAGCTGAGAGGCGGCTGACAGGGATACGAACGTCAGAGACAGAACTGCATCCAGTCAATACCGGTCCGGGGGCGGTGGGGAGGTTGTAGGGGGTGGGGAAGGAGCTTGGCCTACAGCTCGGACCTTGCTGGATGAACCTGGGCTTCGCTGCTTATCTTTGAGCAGGGGCAGGCAGGGGAGAGAACACAGGCACAAAAGTTTCTGAAGGTTGCCTGGAAGGGAGGCTGCAGTTTTGCTGCTAGAAGTGGCAGCCTCAGGCAGACGGCAAACTGCTCCAGCCAAGGAGCCTGCAGGAAAAATAAATCTTTGAGCATTCTGTCTCTCACTTTTCGAACTACCTGGCGCCTGGTACAATAGAAAACTGACAGGATGAGAGATGAACTGCAAATCTGCCCCCAAAGTGTGTTATGCAAACACTGATTAATGAAGCTAGTGACCGGTAATCAGATTGTACTGTCGTAATCGTCACGGTTACAGCTTGTAATGCTGCACTGCCTCTCTTGTCATACCATTTGCTTAGAACTATCTGCAGAAAACTTGCTATTTTTCTTTCTGAAATAGCTTTTATAAACAGCAGAAATAGAAGTTTACAGGAACTTTACATTTTAAAAACAGGGAAAACAAAACCATTTTCTACTTCATCGGTAGCAGTTCTGAAGCACAAAATTGGGGGTTTTTATTTTCCCCTTCCATGGTTTGTCTTTAAATCCAAGACTGCTAGCATGCCTATTCACATGAAGACATTTCAACTAAATTAAGTTGTAATAGATTTGGAGCTGAATTTCACAAATATCTGTTCTTCAACCTATTCCCATTTCCCCACAACGTTTTTACAAACTTACATCCCTGTTATATTCACCTAAGGATTTAGAGTGAATAGAGAATGCAGAAGCGATGGTCTTCAAAAAATTTCAAGAATTTGCCTTTTTACTGGATCTCTAAAGATTCTAAAGACAACGTTAGAATCCCACAAAGGGGTATGTCTACTAAATGCTCATCTACAAATTGCTCTACATGGACATAATATTTCAAGATTCTAGATTTCTAACTTTTCCCCACCACAAGCTGAAGGAGAAGATGCAGTTTGCTCTCCATTCCAAAAGCTCCCGAAGTCCTTAGACGGAGAGAACCAGGAAGATTGCATCAGAAATCTGGGAAGCTGCAAATTGCCAGTCATCATCATTATTTGCTTTCTACCCAGCTGATAGCTGAAAGATGTTCTTTCATTTATGGCTCAGACCCCCACATCCCACAGATTTTGCACAAGCAAAGCCCAGACTTTCCCGGACAGCCGCCCACCTCTCTTCACAGGAAGCTGGGGCGAGGCCGCTGACCCAGGGCCACTGCGTGCTTCCTTCTGACATCCCCCAGGAGAGAGAGCCCTGCCTGCCCCACACTTGACTGGAGAGAGAGGTTGCCTGTGTCTCCTCTTGGACCTTGGGAAAGGATTTAGCTCCTTTTTGCCAAGAGAGCAGAGCAGAAGGAAGTGAAAATGGAATCCTGGAACACACTAAATGCAGGCTCACCAGAAACGAACACGTCAAAGAGAATGCTGGAGTGAAAACAGATTTTAAGCTCCTGAGCGGACAGGCAACCAAATCCTTAAGGAGGGGAGAGAGCGCAGAATGAAGAGCAAGCAGGAAAGAGTAAGGGTCTTCTACAGAATATTTAAACCCTGGCAAGTCAAAGGAGCAATTAATAGGAAAGAGGCTTTAAAAAAGGCTCTTGAGAGGTAAGAAAGGTAAGTCGATTTGATTTCGAGATAGCTTTCGCTGCCCAATGCAAGGCACGGTTTCCTTAATCAGGCACAGCCCATGATACCCCTTGTAAAGAACATTTTGTAACTAGCTCATGGCCTACTTCTTTTTATGAAAAGTGCACAATATTACTAAAACAACAAAAACAAAACCACAAACGTAATCTTAGAACAAGCATTACAAGCACTTATTTCTGGAGCTAAATGGACACTGGCTGCTTTTCAAATATGCTCACTCCCCGGAGCTGGTTCCTCCATTTACCTCTTTTGTCTCCTCAGGGTCCGAATGATCCACGGTTACATACAGGTCATTCTGTAAATATTTCAAAGCACTGAGGGGATCAGTCTGGGCCTTCTCTTCAAACCTAGAGGACGGTAAACAACAAAAGCATATTGTTAATCATATCGATGCTGTCTCCCTAGTTTGGGGAGATCCAGGGAGATCTGTGTATCCTTTGGGGACACCAGAAACCCTCAGAAACCCTCAAGAAGTTCGTATCGCATGGGGTTCAGACTCTGGGCCTCAAGTCAAATTTGGGATAGAGATGGTGACTGTACCAGATAGACTGAAAAGTCTGGGAAAGTAGGGGCAGCTTGTGAGGGAAGGAAAACACTCCTTAGATTTAGGTTTGGGCTCAGGACTCATCTGGCTCAATATCCAGTCAGAAACATCTGTGAACACCACAAATATTGTGCAACAAAGAAGAGCTGACTGGAGAGACATCACTGTTCAGTCAATCCATCGAAAGTATTTATTAAGCACTTACTATATGCAGAGAGCATTGTCCTATGCACTTGAGAGAGTACCATACAACATAAGTGGAGACACACTACCTGCCCATAACGAACTTACAGCCTAGAGACCTCTTCAAAAGGGGACCAATTAACACTGTACTAAGTCCTGGTTTTCACCTACCTGTAGCTAGATTTCCTCAGGAAAGGTCACATTCTTTACGGACTTTGAGCTAAATACTGCTCTCACTAGCCCAAGATTCCCATTATGTCTATATATTCCACTAGCCAAGGAGTCACCTTTGCTCCCTACAACCAGCTGCTCAGCAAGTCCTGCAGACTCTTCATTCCTAATTCTTCTCACATCTGTACCGATCTTCTCAAGGCCACAGCTGAGCTTCAGACCCTAATCACCTCACACTTGGAATTTTCCAAGAGGCACCTTACTGTTATCCATATTTTACCCCAGCCCAGTCCAAACAGCAACGGGTCTTGCCTTTCTCGAGCGTTACTGTGATTCTATCACTCTCCTATCCAGACGGTTTCCAGTTGTTCCCAGTCAAATTTATTCCCCATTCATTGAAACTTCTCCTGACTACCCCTTATCTAACTGCTCTTTTCTCCTGCCATTACTTCACTGGGACTGGCTCCCTCATCTCCTCTCTGCTAATCACACCTTCCCTGCCACCCCTCTCCTCCTCCTCCCCCAAATACTTCTTCCATGAAGCCTTCCCAGGTTTGCCCACCTGACTCTGGTCATTTCAAGCATTCTGGTAATCATCTTTAACATCTGGCTGGAACTGATTAAGTATATATTTCCAGCATAAGTTCCTAATATTTATGTTGTTCCGAAGTGCCATCTGTGCTTGTCCTGTCTTCACCATTAGGCAATAAACTCTTCAACTTCCTTTGTAATTCCTCCCAGTGCCTAGTACAGTGAGTCCTAGGTACACCATGGGTGTTCAATAAATGTTGCTGACAGAAAGAATCAATAAATGAGCCACATGACCAAGTCCAAGCTCTAATTCTTACAACGGTCCTGAAAATCAGTCCGGCACTATGAGACAAGGGTGATAGGCTTAAAGAAACTGAATATGCTCAGCTTCTATTTTTCTATCATTTTCTTCTTGGAATTTTAGGCTTACAAATGAACTGAAAATATTTGGTTAGAGGCCCAATCTCAGTTTATCTTAAGCTCAGTAATATGGGGAGTAGTAGAAAGGAGAACAGGGTTAAGTGAGGGAGGATGTGATAACATTTAGCAGGCACTTAGCTTCTCCTTAGGAGAACGGGAGCCTCTTTACCTAAGATTTTTAAATTTTCTTATAAGGTTAAATACCACATTCAAGTACACCGTTTTAGCTAGCACCTAGCACAGGAATACAAATAAATATAGAATTGGGAATGACTATAAACATTCAGCTAAATGCTTTTTCCTTTAGTTTTATGGTTTTTATGCTCATTTTCCTAAAAAACAAAATCCTCCCACTTTAGAGGAAGCCATCAAGCTTCTTCACTGCCGAAACTTCTCTTAGTTAATGGCTGACAGACAGTACTTTGAGTCTCGGGCAGGGCCGCCAGCTTGATGGGATTGGAGAAAGGAGACCATTTCCCTTTAATTGAATTGTTTTAAATTAGGGCCACTTACAGGACAGGTCTTGAACCAGATTCAAGACACTTACTAGGCCGTCCCCAAGACCAGCTTTACTGCATAAATTCCAGCCCAAGAATCAGATCTTGAAGATCTTCAAGAATCAGACATTTTCCAGGTTTCCAGGTAGCAAACACAGACACAAATGACCACAGCACCCTGATCGGCCAGCAAACCCACTGAGAAAACTAGTTGTGGCTGACTGATCTAATACGGGAATCAACACAGAAGTTGTGCTGAATCTTATCCTTAAATTTCTCCTTCCACCTACTCCCTGTCAAGATTTATTTCTGAAAATACTGATCTTCCTTACTGTGCTATGGCAGGAAGCATACCGATAAGATTCATGGGAGACGAGCTAAGATATCAAAATTACAACCTGGATCAATATTAGTAGCTCCAGCTAAAGACCTGTTTGGGAGATCTAATCCCAGTTTAAACAGTGTGACTTTGGAGCAGTCAGACTCCGTTTTCTCAACTTTCAAATAGAATCATTAAAGATGAGAAATGAAGAGATAGTCAATGACAAACACCTTTGGGCGTATATTCACTGGCCCCAGAGAAAGATAATTTGTAGATGCCCATTTAAGACCTTCAATTTTACAGCCAAAAGAATTTAGAGACTTGAGATTGATTGTAGATCAATAACTACCTCAGAATCCGCACATTGCTGTGGGAAGAAAATATACATTCCTCATTTGCTCCCTAAGGAAAAAGTTCATCTCATATTTTCCAGTCATTTTCTCTCTTCCCATCAAGGGGGTGTCTCTGCTAAAGAGGATGGTGGGAGGAGAAAATTCTGTCCTCAATCAATCCATCAGTGGTATTTACTGAGTGCTTCCTATGTGCAGAGCACCGTACTAAGTACCTGGGAGAGTACGATATAGAGTTAGCACACTCATTCCCTGCCCACAGAGTCTAGAGACGCGCTTTCCTCCTCTCTTCCTATGCAGACCGGCCTTCGTTGGAAAGACAGAATAACAACAGATTACAGATACTGGAGAGACTTAGTGGAAAGAGCCCGGGTCTGGTAATCAGAGGACCCAGGTTCTGATCCCAGCTCTGCCACATGTCTGCTGTATGACCTTGGGCAAGTCACTTTACTTCTAGGGGGCCTCAGTTACTTCATCTGTAAAATGGGGATAATAGTGTGAGCCCCATGTGGGACAGGGACTGTGTCCAACCTTATTAAATTGTATTTACTCTAGTACTTAGAGCAGTGCTTGACACATAGTAAATACTTAACAACTACCACAATAATAATAACTATTATTATTATTATTATGTCCTGGAAGCACAAGGGGATGAGGGTGTGCAGGTGAGAGGAAAGGTCAGGCCTAGAGACATAGATTTAGGAGTCACCGGCACAGAGGCCACGGTTGAAGCCATATGAGCTGATGTGTTGTGCAAGAGAGTGGTGAAAAGTGAGTATGAGAAAGAAAAGAAGTGAGCAAACAAAACTGAGAAGTGGCCAAAGGAGAACTGGGATAGTACTGTGTGGTCCTTCGAGCAGGAGGGAGTGGTCCTAGGTATCAAAGGCAGTGGAGAGATGGAGAATGATTAGGATGGAGTACAGTCCTCTGGAGTTGGCAATAAAGAGACTATTGGTGATCTTGGAGAAAGCCATCTTGGTGGAGTGAAGGGGTAGAAAGGCAGATTGGTGAGGATGGGGAAGGTCTGTGTTAGCGGACCAATAGAACCACCATGAAGTAACACCAGGGGTAGGCCTTGCACAGACTGAAACCTACTTGCCTAATATTTTCCCATCCGCATAATCTATAGATTTTTTTTTTCCTTTTCCTTGTGGCAAGTATTCTTCCCAAAGTAATTGAGAAGTGCTTTGTTAACTAAATCTTCTGGAGAAAAGCCTGGGTGACTTGACTGACATACCTCCCAATCATAATTCTGGTCCATGAAAGTGGCTTTGGGACATCATGGTAATAAATTTTAAACTTCATCCCAGGTACTGAAACTCACTTCAGAAGACCAAACTAGAACCCTTCAAAAATAGAAATGCTACAAACACTTGACTGGGGATGCAACAATAACATTAACCTTATATGAACAAGATTCTTATGCATGAACAATTCTATTATCGTACAGGTTTAGTCCCCCTGGCGTTATGCATTAATGGTTAATAATCCAAAGAGCACGGGCCCCTGTAGGACACTTACAGGAAGATAAAACTTCTTTTCACATATTTACCAACCCGCTTAAGATCACTACAGATCAAAGATATGCAGTTAATGCAGATGCCGGGCGTTGGGTCCCTGAGCTCTTTGAGCTACTAAAACTAGCATGGCTGAATCGATTCAATACTGCATATATAAATACTTGCTCTGCTCTCCAATGCTACTTTGGTTGGAGAAATTCTGTATTCCTGTGGGTAATACATTTCACCGACTGGTCATTTGCTGCGTATCATAATTAAACAAGCTGCTTTTCAATCTGAGTCATTCTCCTTCACCATTTACACAACAGCAGCCCGGAGAAACAGGACCATCTGATTCTTTCACAGAGTAGTAAATGGGTTCGTTCTTCTGCCGACAGCTTGTCTTCAATCTCTTTTTACAGGTAAAGCAATCATTCACTGATCCTTCACCCAGATCACTCAAAGCTAGCCCATGTCTAGCTCAGGTCTCTGATTAAAAAATGATGTTTATCTGTTTACCAGTCTTGATAAAAACCAGCGCGCGTACAAAGAAGTTTTGTTTTTCCTTTAGCTTAATCCTTAATATTTTTGAGGTTTCTCTTAATCTCCCTTCTCAACAGAACTTATAAAAAATACTGTAAAACTGGATGCCATAAAGAGAACTCGATTCTTCATAGTTAGTGTTAAGAAGTTCTTGCCAAAGTACTCTAAATTTTGCAAAGTCCTGCAGTCAGGCAGTAGGACAGGAGCAAACAGAAACTGAGCTAGACCTAATTAAACTATTTCTCAGCATACCATTTCTTCTTAACTTTCAGAACTTGCTAAGGCAAGTACAGCGCCTTTGCTCAGATCTGCCTCACTAATGAGCCGAGTTTAACTTGAAGGGAAATAGTGAAGGGTTACAGCCTGGGTGTTTTTAAAGTGGATTCAGTGCCAGTGGAAGGTGCCCAGGAGACTTGAGTCCTTCAATAAACTAACAAAAAGCTTGGAGGAAAACAGGATAAAGCTTTCCATTCACTACTGGGCCAAAGTGCAGATTCGGTGCTTCACGTCTGGTGAGTCTTTCGGCAAAGATGCTAATTCCTGCCAACTGACTTGGTGATTCTCTTATGGAGAAGAACCTGACAACTGTGCTGGTCTCTCTTATTCCTCCCCCAGGTCCTATATAGGTTTACCCCACAATAAAACTGGGTAAGGTTCCTCGAAAAAGTTGCATCATGGTTACATTTCCCCCCAGACTGTCACAGTGTTAGTTGCCATTCCTGAACGAGCCCTGACCTGATGGCCGAGCACTTTTGAGTAATTAAAATTTACACTGTGAATCTCTCCAGGCCTTTTCCTCCACAAACCCCACCCTCTTCCAAACCTCCCCTGTTCCCATCAGCTTTCCTGTCCTCCCCTCCCCTCCCGTTTCCCCTGCTCCCATGCTCCAAGATCCTTTTGTTTTCGCTTGAATCAAGGGAACAGTTATTGCTACAGACACCCTGCCCCCTTCTCCCCTAACTTGAAACCCTGCCTCCCTACCCTCTTTTCCTGGACCATCCCCACCCACGTTCCTGTAGCTTTGGCCAAAGTGGGAAGGCAGGGTTACAAGCCAGATAAAGGAGGAGAGGGGATTGTGGAAGTCAGAATAATAACAATAACAACAATAATACTTATAATAGCTGTTGCTCTGCCTACGGTTCAAACTAAGAAAAAAATACTGGAGCATGGAGGTGGACTGGGGAGAAATGAGGGGAGGGTTGAGTTTGGGGTATAGGAAGGAGTGAGGATCAGGAAAATCACTAGGGATAGAGGAAGGGAGTGAGGATCAGGAAAATCACTAGGGATAGAGGAGGGGAGTGAGGATCAGGAAAATCACTAGGGATAGAGGAGGGCAGGAACGGGATAGAATGAGGAGAAGACAAGGAATCAGAGTCAATTACGCATGAGCAAATATTGAAAGACTAGTCCTAGGTTCTTGTAGTGTGGGATGGTCATAACCCCACATCTGTTCTCAAAATGCAGAGAGGAAGAGTATGTGGTTACTGCAGATCCAGTCACAACAAATTACTCATTTAAAAGGGGAAAAAAAAGATGCTCAAAAGTTTCAAAGACTAGTAGCTAGTCCGCTAACCTCTCTACGTCCCGGCTTTCACCTATGGGTTCTAATCCCAGCTCTGTCACTTGCCTGCTATGTGAATGTGAGCAAGTCACTTAACTTCTCTGGATTTTAGTTCCCTCATCTGTAAAACAGGGGTTCAATACCTGTTTTTCCTCCCATTTAGACTGTGATCTCCATGAGGGACAGGGACTGCATCTGATCTGTCTTATATCCCAATGCTTAGCAGCCATTTTGGAGAATGAATCTGCCTACACAATCACCTTCCCATTACACTGCCATTTCACGCTGCCCCAATCTTGTTTGTTTTTTTTTTTTTTAACAAAAACATTCAGTTCATCTTTCTCCACTCCTCGAGAACCTCCAGTGGTTGCCCAGCCACTTTTGTTCCCTTTATTCATCCTCCCTCCTAGCCTCATAGCACTTATGTACATATCTGTAATTTATTTGTTTTGTCTGTCTCCCCATCTAGACTCTAAGCTTGTTGTGGGCAGGGAATGTGTCTGTTTATTGTAATACTGTATTTTCCCAAGCACTCACTACAGTCCTGTGCACAAAGTGCTCAATAAATACGATTGAATGAATTAATGAATGTGTCAAAAAGAAATTCCTTACCATCTGCTTTAAGCACTCAATCTCCTTGCCCCCTCTTACCTTACCTCACTCCTCTACCACTATAACCCAGTCCGCACACTTCATTCCTCTAATGCTAACCTACTCACTGTACCTTGAGCTCATCTATCTCGCTGCTAGCTCTTATCCAAGTCCTGCTGCTGGCCTGAAATGCCCTCCCTTATATCCGACAGACCCTCCCCTCCCTCAAAGCATTATTGAGGGCACATCTCCTCCAGGAGCCCTTTCCTGATTAAGTCCTCAGTTCCTCTTCTCTTTCTGCATCTCCCTTGCACTTGGATTTGCTGACTTTTTTCACCCCTCCTTCAGCCCCATAGCACTTATGTACATAACTGTAATTTATTTATATTAATGCCCCTTCTAGACTGTAAGATCCTTGTGGGCAGGGCATGTGTTTACTAACTCTGTTATACTGTACTCTCCCAAGTGCTTAGTACAGTGCTCAGCACAAAGGAAACACTTAATACGATCGATTCATCATAAGCATAAACGCTCCACGGCATCAGAAATGGGAAATTACATGGTTTGTATATGTCATTTATTAAACGCTAGTAAGCAATTAAAGCACAGTAAGTGCCTATATGTATGAAATAAATCCATTTTTGCTGTGCAACCTTCATGCAAATGATTTTCTCCAACTTTAACAAACTTGGTCATGAAATCAAATGTTGAAAAGCCATTCATTGCTAGAAACACTTACTTAAATACTTCAACATAGAAAACAAAATGTATCAGAGTTTTTAAAAATCCAGTGGCCTACAAGCATTTTTACTTGTTTACAAAATTCTCATTGTCCCCACCAAAACCCAGCCAAACTACTCCCTGCTGTTGCCCGCCCCTCCCTATGACTAACATAAGAAAATGAAAAATATACGCCTGCAGTAACACACTGAAATTTCATCTCTCTCTACTACATATTCCCATGAGAGGCTTAACTAAGAAACTGAGGAAAAGGTGGAAAAAGCTTAAATTTCCCACTGGTTTGCCACCTGACGCAGGCTAAAGGGTATGGCTGGTTGCCCTAGGCTCTAAGTTTAGTTTTGGAAAACGAACTCCACTAGGGATCTCTTTTGAAAGGCAACTGAACGTTTATTCACCTAGTATCAAAAGCAGAATTGGATATAATAATAATAATAATAATGTTGGTATTTGTTAAGCGCTTACTATGTGCAGAGCACTGTTCTAAGTGCTGGGGTAGACACAGGGTAATCAGGTTGTCCCACGCGAGACTCACAGTCTTAATTCCCATTTTACAAATGAGGTAACTGAGGCACAGAGAAGTGAAGTGACTTGCCCACAGTCACACAGCTGACAAACGGCAGAGCCGGGATTAAAACCCATGACCTCTGACTCCCAAGCCCAGGCTCTTTCCACTGAGCCACGATCGGTGGTCCATTTCAATACATGTCCTGAAAGACCCCACGGATCCCCTAATGCAATGCATGTTGATGGAAGATTACCACAAGACTAAATTTCTGACCACCACTAGACACCAACTCTGTGTAAAATGACTAAAGTCTAAGTACATTCTATGTTCATCCACATTTATGACCACTCACCATCAAATTTCTTTTTGCCCAAAAAATCAATCAGTGATATCTGCTGAGCATTGTATTAAGTGCTTGGGAGAGTACAGTACTATAGAGTTGGTAGATATCCATACTGAAAAGGGAATTAACAAGTAAATTCATTTGTTCCCAAGCTGGAATTTTACGCAATTACTAGTCTTCCCTTTGTAGAAAAAAGGCCAAAAGACACAACAACATAAAGAAAATATTTACGAAACGTTGGGCCTATTTTACAGCACTGTAAATCCTGAATAAATGCCTATATTCCTCAAATCAATCTGAGGTGGAGGCATCTCCAAGTGGTGATCCCAGCTAAGGAATGTTTTCAGGTTTTTAATACTCTACCTGTGCTTCCTTATGAGGTATTTGCAGTGCCTCAACAAGTATTCCTTTGAAGGCCGACAAAGCTTCAGGGACCAGAAGTCATCTAACCTCATCTTCGGAGAGCAGGATTTGCCTGGATTTCCACCAAACAAATAGTGGACCTGTAACACAATCAGAGAGGATTGGTTAAGAGTGCCACCAAAGTCTCAGAAGGAATAAGAGCTGAATTTTAAGTGGTTAAACCAATGGGAGCTCTCTCCCCACTGCTTCTCTCCCCTCAAAAATAAAAACCTAGACGCTTGGCAACCAAACACATTTCGCTCCCCTAATGCCAACCTACTACTGTAACTCGATCTCGTCTAGGTTGACCCTGACCACTCGTCCACATCCTGATTCCGGCCTGCAATGTCCTCCCTCTTCAAATCTGACAGATGACCATTCTCCCATCTTCAAAGTCTTATTATAAGCACATCTCCAAAAAGAGGCCTCATTTCCTCTTCTCCCACTCCCTTCTGCATCACACCTGCATTTAGATTTGCACCCTTTCTTCACCCCAACTTCAACCCCACAGCACTTACGTATGTATCTGCCAAATATTTATTTGTATGAATTTCCCCTCCAGACTGTAAGCTCATTGTGGGCAGGGTACATGCCGACCACCTCTGCTATACTGTACTCTCCCATGAGCTTAGTACAGTGCTCTGCCCACAGTAAGTGCTCAATAAAAATGATAGATTGTTAGATTGGATATTCCTCTCAACAACAGTCTCAGTTCCTTCCACTTCTGAACTCTAAGCCTCCATTCACCCTCAACCTGTCTCTTGCCCCAGCTATAAATACAGCCATCTGCTGTTTAGGAAGCAAATGTGCCCAGCTTCCACAGCAGCTGGCCGGAAGACATGCCACCAGGAGCCAAGGTCAGGTCTTCACCTTTGCTGGCTCAACTCAAACTGTAAAATTAGATATAGCTGTACAATTTTCATTTCAAACATTTACTTTTTCCCCAAAATTATGCATTCCTCAATAAGTCAAGCCACATGGCCAGCTTCAGCATTTAGCTCTGCACACAAACACCAAATATCTCCCAAATGTGGAAAAAAAGGTCCCCAAGCCAGCAGCAATCCCCATCCCTTGTGGTCATGAGATGGCTGATAAAGAAGTCAGTAGAGTCTAATGTCTTTAAAGGATAGCTTTCAGGGAGCTGTTGGCCTTCAAGATCCACTGGTCTTACTAAACTCCCTAGCCCCACCCCTCTGTCCTGTTGAATGCTCCAGGCTGGCTTCTTTGCTGGAAAGGAGATGCTGGCCAGCTCAACAGTCTGAGAGCACCACCTAAGCGCCTTTGGTTCTTTCTACCTTCTCCCTAGAAATCTTCTAGGCTCCCCCAACTCTCTCCTCTACTGGACATTCACTCTAATGTATGGATTCTACCACCCTTCTCTCTATTCATTTCTATACGTTCCCCTCCACCCCCCCAACACACACAACTGGGCATTAACCATCCTTTCAGGACTAAAAAGATCATGTGTATGAGAAAACAGAGATCCTTTCATTCGAATGCACTTGGGACCAGCTTGGCACACAGGTCAGGAAAAAAAAAGGCACTTTTAACATGAACGATCTGCTGCAAAAGAACACCTCCTTGGCAAAAGGCAAATACGAGCAGGGAGATACTGGGAATAGTAGAGTCCGGTTGTGAAACCATTGGATGAAAAGGTCAAAAATCATCTAGGGGAATTGTAGAGTGGAAAGAGGAAGAGAGGAGTTTTCTAATTTGGAACAAGGCTTCATAAACAAAGATATTTTGGGATAATTGCAAATGATCTTTCCAAGAGGACCTGGGTATCACTCCCCAGAAAATGCCATAAAATAATTAGCCTGCTAGGAATTATATTTTCTGATTCACAAATGTTGTCACTGAAGGCATACAGCGAAAACATTTTTAATTGAAAACAGAATGTACGTAAATTAATTTTTGCTCTATTTGAATTTTATTTTCAGTCACAATGGTGACAACCGTTAAATAGGCAATTACCAAATCTGAAATAACTTTTCAAATGTTAAGCCGCTAGGAGAGTGGTGTAAGGAAAAACAGACAACCCAAAACAGGCATTCCAGTAATCACACTTGTTGTCATATTTCAACAAAAGCCTACAAATTATTAATCACAGCCTTAATGCTACGATGCCTCTTTACAGAGCTTATCATTTAGGCATTTCAAACAACTCTGAAAACATGAATTAATCCTCAGTGCTGTTGTGTGACAGGTTCTATAGAGATATTTTTATCTTCATTTTCTACATAGGTAGTATACTAGTCATTCTTTATATAGTGGTTTCACCAGCAAAACATACTAGGAAAATCATAGAAGAAACTATTATTGCATTTCCCCAGGCCTTTAACCTACTTAAGGGCTCAAACCCGAAATATATATGAACATATTATGCCATACTACATTTAGGAAGGTCACCTGACTGAACTGGACCACTGTATAGCCTGCTACCTTGGTCTACAGAATGCTGGGGAGGGCTATTATTCAAAACTAGGATGTAAACTTTTTTACTGACTCCTGACTGGATTCAACTGGAGGATACACAGACATGGAGATTTTAGACAGAAATCTTTAGAGTACCTTGTGTAACTCATCATACACAAGCTGATGGGCAAATCTTGGGCATGGTTCTTCCTCCTGAAGGCTTTTATTTGGATTATCTTTTGCCGCTTGATCATTTTTGTAGACACAAGACCTGTAAAAGAGATTTTCATTCATTTAATCTTCTCCCCACTCAGATTCAAGGAAGAGAGAGTCTAACAGCGGAAAACCAGTAGCATTGCCCCACACAAACCTAGCTATTTATTCACAGGTTTTAATATACGAATGAGTGGAAAAACCATGAAAAGTCTGCACCAAATTCTGGTCTTAAGAGCTTTGCCAAACCTCCACTGCTCATTCAGACACCAGCCTGTGACTTTTGCTCCAACAAACCTTCTATGATGAGCTGTAGGGGAGGAAAAGGAAGCCAGTTTCTAAAGTTTACATTGGAGTGAAGAATCCTAATCTTTGTACAAGGGTAGGGCAGCTCAAGTTCAAACGGTTTTGTCTTTCACCAGCAAATAAATATCCTATTCAGAAAGGAATTAATTGCTTAGGTTCGGAGCACCTCCCAAATCCATACAACACCAAAGTTCTTTGAAGTGCCTGTGTTCAGTTCAACATTACCTTTTTGAGGGAACATTCCAGAAATGGAATGCAGCACTGTGAGTCAGGAGAAAGATCCACACGCTCTGCAACGGGCAAGAGAGCAATCCTGGATTTTAAAACTCACCATCTCTTCCCCAGCTTCAGAGTAATGTAAACTTCCTATCCCTTCGCTTTTAGCAGAATAGGCTAATCGCTTCTTCTTGCAAATAGCGACACACAGGGATTTCCATGGGGACACCTGTTTCTTACCAACTATTCCTCACAATGTCATAAATCCAGAAGGAGTTCCTGACGTTTTCTTCCCGCTTCTCCTTGTCCTTGCTGAGTCCGGACAGGACGTGTATTTCATTCAGTTCCGGGTCAATGGTCGCTCTCTGAGTGAAGCCTGTCATTGGGACTGTGAATTGGAAAGACAAATGGTTGAAAAAAGAAGAACATTAAAGACCCCCCAATAGATACTGGAGGCAGTCTACAGGGTAATTCCCTGCTTTCAGAAATGAATACACCTTTTGTTTTGGCAGGGAAGGGGGCAAGGAGGAAGAAACCAAGAAAGAGTGAGAGCTACACCTGCCCCTGTGACTGCCCAGTGTGCTGCCCACCATCTTGATGCCCAAGCCCCACCTCTCCACTAGGGCAGAAGGAGGGTGAGGGAGGACAGTGGACATTATAGAATACAATCAACCAAGCGGTGGTACTTATTGAGTGCTTAATGTGTGCTGAGCACTGTATCAAACACTTGAGAGAGTACAATACAATAGAGTTAGTAAATGCATTCCCTGCCCTCAACTGACTAAAGTGAGGTGCACGCAGGGAACATTCTCTGAATTGCCTGGAGGGCGATCACAGGGTAGCCTGTTTTTTGGTTTTTTTTAACGTGTTTTCAGGGTTTAAAAAGCCAATTCATATTCTCCAATTCCCCATTTCTGTAATGTTTCTCCTGCCTCTTCACAGATTGAGAGATCCTTGAAAGCAGGGGTTGACTCGTTCATTTTTCGTCTGTATCTCCCCTATTACTCAACACAGTATTCTGCACAGTGTATATGCTCAATGAATTTAGGTGATGACGACACGAGGCATAGCACTGAGCCTCACAGGTTTAGGGCAGGGAAGAGGCAATTTTCCATTCCAGCCAGACTGTCATATAGGTCAGATCAAGACGACTGCCGAGATCTATTGTCAGTGCAGCACAGTTCAAAAATAATTGGAGAACTTATCTAGGTCAGGAAAAAATGCTCATCTGGTATTAGGGGATTTAAACAGAAAACCTTGTATGGGATTGCAAATAATTGCTTTAGACAAAGAGCGACTCATTAGAGGTGGTTCTGCTGTAACTAGAACTGCAGTGGCAGTTATGAGTCAGCTTTAAGATATTACCCTCCTCTGCCCCCCAAAGAGAAAGGGATGGCTAGGAGGCGTTCCCATTATCCTTGTTAATAGTTGAGAGCTCCGGCAGCAGCTCGGCCCCAACTCCCCCCGCCCCCCAGAAGCAATGAAACCGTTTCTTCTCCTCAGGGCTAAGAGGCATGGGGGCCCGGAGAATGGGAGTCCCATGTGGGACAGGGACTGTGTCCAACCTGAATAACTTGCACCTACCCTCATGGGAAGAACAGCGTGGTCTAGTGGATAGAACACAGGCCTGGGAGTCAGAAGGACCTGGGTTCTAATTCTGACTCTGCCAGCTGTCTGTTGTGTGGCCGCCGGCAAGCCACTTCACTTATCTGTACTTCATTTACCTCATCTGTGGTACAGGGGTTGTGTCCAACTGATTAGCTAGTATCTACCCCAGTGCTTAGTATAGTGCCTGGGACACAGTAAGCGCTTAAATACCATAATTATTTTTATTAAGAACTGTGCTTGACATATCATACACTTTGAACAAATATAATAATAACAATTATTATAAAGGGGACAAGGAGCAACCCTTGCGGAAGGCAGGCCCAGCGCTGAAGTTATTTTAGATGACAAAGCAAATAACTATTAATAGACCTGATTCAACGCATGAGAATGAGAAGTCAGATCGTAACCTGGAAAAACGAAATTTGCCAGAAAGGAGACATGGGTTTTTAACACTTTCAAATCAAACCTCCAAAAATAGTCTCCATCCCACAGAGAAATGGTAAGGAGAAAAAGGTATCATTATAAAGGAAAACCAGAGTTGGGGAGTATGAAAGCCAGGTTTTTGAGCGCAATTTTAATTTCACAGTGCCACCACCTCCTGACAGGACAGAAATTTAATAGGCAAGTGATGAATGACGTTTAGCTTTCCGTGTACGTCAGGTAATTGGGAAACTTCCTTTCCGTTTTGAAATTGAAGTTAAGATAAAATGAAGATGCCCAAAGTGCACTTTTGGTGTTCTGAATCTGAGAACGTCATGAAGCAAAAAGGCAGAGTTTAAAATAGTCCCTGGCCCTGCAGAGCACAAATGAAACAGCCCTGCAAAGGACAATTGTTACATACACCCAGAAGGAACAGAGTGTGAGTTGCACATTTTATCATTTCATCCTCACTCACGGAAAAAGTCTCCATGTCAGAAACTGGAAGTAATGGTGACACATCCACCTGTGCCCTCATAAAGAGCAATGCTTTCCCAGTAATCTTTGTTACTGCTTAGAGCCATCGATAAGTACTATATTCTCATAAAAATACTAAACACATAGATATGGGAGTAAGTACTTAAAACAAGCTGGGTAATTAGAGGCTTAATTATCCAGGAGCACTGTGCTTGGAAATAATCCCTAGAATTCCAGTAAAAGCATTTCATTTTCTTACTTGCCCTAAAATAGAGTCTTACCCATTACATTCCTTTTCAAAGGGGCAAGAGTTCTAACTTTCATTCACTCCAGATCAGACAAAAAATTTGTCCTTGGGGACAAAACATTTTAGCTGAGATTTCAATGACATTGCCCGCAAAGCTAGTGTAAAGCCATTTAATATGGGCATCTATCCTCATAACCTTCACTGCATGCAATTTCTAAATGAATCCCGCTCTTGTGGGTTTAAAATAGCCCTTGAGCACCATGGTTTTATTGTCAAATATCTCCTGAGCAGCACTGATGCCATTAAGTCTTGTTCACATTAGTGAATACCTAGGAAATATGAATGACATTTTGTGGTGGTGTGGCTCCAATTTTTTTTTTCTGTCTTCTCCCCTTTTCTTCCTCCCTCCTGCTCCATTGATGCATCCACAAAACCCATTAAACTATTTTTCCACACCACTGTCGACCACCAGGGCCTTTCCCATGAAGCTTGTATCCTATTCTGAACCTGAGCCATACCATTCCAGGCCTGCCCTCCTCTCCTCCGGGCTCTAGGACCACCTAACTTCCCTGGAGCCTGTAAGTTCATTATGGGCAGAGAACCTGCTTGCTAATTTATCTTGTATTATACTCTCCCAAGCGCTACGAACAAAGTTCGTACATAATAAGCACTCAATAAATACCACTGATTGACTGACTGATTGAAGTCCAGCTCCTTCCAGATTTTTCTGGGGTATGGGCCTTTTTTCCTGACACTGTGTGGCTACCTTGGGCCCAAGCTCTGCGCCCCGTCACTTCCTGGCTATTTCCGGGACTCCAATGGGTCACTTCCCAGTCACTTTCTGGCTGACCCTCCCCAGTCCAGCCGCTTTGCACTGGCTCCCGAAGGGCCTTGTCCTGCTATGCCCCAGCATGCTCAGTGGCTGGAGTGGCCGAACCTCCCCGGCATTACTATGTACGGTTCCACATCACTTGTCCTGCACATCCCTCATGGGGAATGGTTGGGATGAATAGGTGGGAAAAGTCGGGGGCTGGGAGTTGAGACACATGATTTGGAATTCCCCTGCTGTGTAACCACAGGCAAGTCACAACTTCTCTGTGCCTTAGTTTCCTCATCTGCAAAGTGAGGAAAATAAAACCTCTCTTTCTACCCAACAGGCCTCTAGACTGTGAGCCCATTGTTGGGTAGGGAATGTCTCTATCTGTTGCCGACCTGTACCTTCCAAGCGCTTAATACAGTGCTCTGCACACAGTAAGTGCTCAATAAATACAACTGAATGAATAAATGGTAAGAGTGAGATAATAGAGGGAAAAGAACTCTGAAAATAAATTAAGAAGTGCTACATAAATGCAAGGTAGCAATTACTATGGAAACTCCAGCTTGTTTCCCTGGTTGGGAACCAGGCTCTTACATATTCGGAGGTGCTGCAGTTTGTATCCTGGTTGGTTTCCCTGACAAACTCAGGAGTTGGGTTGGCACTTTGTCTGGTCACTATGGGGTTCTGCCAGTTTCAACAAGATGCCAGGCCAAAACAAAGATGTTGATCTTGAAGCAAGTAATGACAGAATACAGCCAAATGCTTTGTTACAGGGGATTACAACAGTCGATTCTTCCTGGCATTATGTTCTCAAGGGACCACTCGCCAATATTTCCTTACTCTTTCCAAATGCTTATGGGAAAGAAGCCCCTGAATCAAGCTCTTTTAAATAGCTTGTGTCTTGCAAACAGCATGGGTCCCAAGCCACAGATGCAACTGATAATTCATTCAGATTTCCCCAGAAAGAGGAGGGCAGCACAGTATTATCTCTAGTAGGCAAATGATATCCCAAGAGGGCAGAATGGAAGAGGTTGGAATGCTACAGGTGAATCTCGGGGGGTCGAGAACAACTTTCCTTTAGCTGGCATCTGAGCAAATGATGAATGAGCTTGTTAACTCTAGACTGTAAGCTCAATATGGGCAGGGAATGTGTCTGTACTGTTGAACTGTAGTCTCCCAAGTGCTTAAGGACAGTACTCTAAGCACAGTGAGCACTCAAATAACTGAATGAATGAGACCCCAATACATTATGAAGTTATATTTATTCTAGGAAGATTGGGATACTTATATCATTAGATCAAACAGGGGTGAGAGTCAGATTTGAGAAGCAGAATGGACCACCCCCATTCTAGAATTCACAAGGAACCAAATTTAATTGAATTATCCTATTGATCGATGGCATTCATTTACCGAGCCCTTACTGTGTGTTGAGTGGGCAGTCATTTTCCCTGCTCACAAGAGCTCACAGTCTACAGGCTTCTACAGAATCAAGCAGAACAGAATAGAGAGTCTCTGTGGAACTGTAAGCAGCCAAACATATCACTGATAACCAGAGTAATATCAAGCAAGATCAACAAATACATCCCAACAATGTGAATTTTCTCTCCTAAAACTGGCTTATGAACTTGGAAGCAATGAATTTTCCTTTTCTATTTTGGCCATTAGAACAAATATCTGCTTTGTGACAACTCTGAAATTATGCAACAGTTCAGTAACCTGATTCTTCTAATTTGCCAACAGTTGTCTAAACAGTTGAATAGAAACACAAACATTATTATTAAACATAATAAAAGAAACAATGGGGGCCTAGTTCTTTTAAAGGAGAACAAACCTGACAATTTGTATGCAGCTCCAGCACAAGGAAAAAAAATTTGAATTTCAAGTCAGACTTTCTCATTAATATCATAACTGGGAATTAGAGACGTAGTCTAGTTTTCTCACAATAGAGTCGAAAAATAAATTTTGAGAAGGATAGAGCCATCTAGAGGAGAAGTAGTTGACAGAATACATTTAGATTTTCAAAAAGGCTGTCAGGTTCTACACCAAAGGCTTTAAAAAAAAACCAACTAACTAATAATGGGATTATGGGACCTGTAGAAAATTGGTTAAAAGATAGGAAATGAAGGGTGTGGGAAAATGAACATTTTTCAGGGTGGAATAGTGGAGATAGTTCAAACATTAAGATGACACTGCATAATCCCTCTTGCAGACCACTTCTGAAGATGCAGTTAGAGGGGACACGATTGCAATCCTCAAAATTAGAAAGGGTCTTCAACCAGATCAACGCAGAATTCTTCACGAAATTCCTCCAACTCAAGTTGCATGCACTCCTACTGAACTTGGAGGATGTAGGTTCAGAAACAAAAAAGCAGAGAAAGTCTCACTTCTCTGAGCAGGATTAGGCCCAGCTGTCTAGTATAGGGCATTGCAGTAATTACTCCTCCTCCTCCTCCAACTGCTACAACACAGGAGGTGTTAAGCGGATGAGTTCTAGTTCCAGTTCTGCCAGAAGTTGGCTAATGTGAGTGAATAATGCATGCGCACTTTGCAATCGGCTGCCCCTTGCTCGCCTACCCACGCACCAGCAGTCTGTGCCACGGGGGAATCAAAAGAGCTTGAGTTGTGCTGCCGAGAGGCTCATCCACCCTTCCCGTCAGGCGACCCCATCCAATCGTGGAATTCTTTCCATGGGAAGTTGTGCAGGTTCAAAGGGGGTTTGCATAATTCAGGGTTAGTGGTCCACAGCTGGTTACTAGAGGGGAAGTTAGGGATGTCAGTTGGTCCATCCCTACCGACAGGATAGATGTTAAGAATCTGAATTAATACACAGTTCCTCCAAATGCCTTGCTGCATTGCCCGAGACAGACTTCTGGGCCGAATGGATTGATGGGTTTGTCTTACCAAGGACAGTGGGCACAGTCTGATGTCCCGGGTGCACAAAATGTAGCCAAAACTCATAAAAGGGCATGAGTAAGAGTTTTCGCCTGAACTGTCTGATAATACTCTGGCCATCTTTTTCAGTCAAGCCCAGAAGCCCAATTTGTCAGAACAAATCATTTTCAAAGGCCTACCGACTACAGTGGTACTAGTCCTCCAAATTAGCTCTATATTTATAATGGTTCTGGACCAAGTCAATAATAATAATGACAATGATCACTGTAAGCGCTTACTCTGTGCCAAGAGGTGGAGTAGATACAAGATAAACAGGTCAGACACAGACCCTGTCTCATGAGAGGTTCACAGACCAAAGGAGAGGAAAAAGGGGTATTTAATCCCCATTTAACAGATGAGAAAATTGGCAAATTTGTGCAGTGTTCCATATTTTATTCCCTTTAGACTGTAAGCTCCTTATGGGCAGGGTTCCTTTCTTCTAGCTCTACTGTACTCTCCCAAGTGCTTAGCACAGTTCCCTGCACACAGTAAGCACTCGATAAATACCACTGAAACTGAGACCCAGAAAAGGGCAGTGATTTGACCAAAATCACCCAGCATGCAAGTGGCAGAGCTGGGATTAGAACCCAGTACCCGACTCCCAGACCTATATTCTTTCCACTATACCACACTGCTCAGGGGGTGTAGCCCAAAAGGAATCACTTACTTGACTTTCACTTGACAGATAATTACCCTGTCTCTCCTTCAGAGCTTTACTGAAAGCACATCTCTTCCGAGAGGCCTTCCCTGGTTAAGCCCCCTTTTCCTTTTCTCCCACTCCCCCCAGCATCGCCCAGTCTTGCTTCTCTTATTCATCCCCCCTCCCAGACCCACGGCACTTATGTACATACCTGTAATTTATTTATATATATTAATGTCTGCCTCCCCCTTTAGACTGAAAGCTCCTTGTGGGCAGGTAATGTGTCTCTATTGTAATACTATATTCTCCTAAGGATTTAGTACAGTGCTCTGAACACAGTAAGTACTCAATAAATATGGCTGAATGAATTAACTTGACATAACTGAAACCAAAGATGTTGTGCTCCGATGCCAAACCACCAATCTGCCAAGCATTCATCTTGGGCTCCCAACTTTTTGATGGAATATTGAACCTTTATGCAGGGTCCCACTGACAAGAATGTTCCCATTGACATGAGTGCTCCATCCCCATGCCTCAGGCATTAACAGAAAGTTGGAATCGGCTGGGTGCATTCAGGGAGCCCCTTAGCCATGTTCCACAACTGCAGGATTTGATTACGGTCAACACTACAGATAACCATTGCAAAGTGTGAAAATGTAGAGTGCTGGCCAGCTAAAACGGTTCCAGCTGGACCATCCCCATTCTGTGTGCTCCCAGCTTTAGTTTCCCCTCTTCAAAATATCCAAGTTTTTATGTCTTTCTAAAAAGCGCTCTCTCTCAAATTACGAGCACCATGGCCTAATGGAAAGAACATAGGCCTGAGAGTCAGAGGACCTGTGTTCTAACGCCATCCCTTGTCTGCTATGTGACCTTGGACAAGTCACTTAACTTCTCTGTGTCTCAGACTCCTCATCAGTAAAATGGGGATTCAATATATGGCCTCTCTACCAACTTATGACAGTGCTTTGCACTCAGTACGTTCCCCCCCACCAAAATACCACTTATTGACTTATTTCCTAAAATGCTACTTCTACTTTATAAAAAGATTGAATATGTACCTGGAGCATCAATTATTTACCAGCAATCAATACCACTGAATGACCGATTGAGTGACAACACTGAAGGCCAACAGCAAGAAGGGTCCCATAATACCAAATTACAAAAGCTTTGGTAAGTTTCTGCTCTAAGTAGCTTGGCTGGTAATAATAGTCATATAGAACAACAATTAGTATAGTACTGTTTTCCAGAAGGAAAACAAGGCCATGGGGGCAGTTTCACAGATTAATGGGGGTAAGAAGGGAGGATTTGCAATGTGCAAGATTAAATATCTTTAGATTGTGCTGCCAAGCAACTTGACCAAGTGCCAGGAACCTTCACCAGTTTTTGTAAACTGACCCAGAAAGAAAAATGAGACAAACAGAATCAGTAAATAAAGATCACGTGTTAGACATGAACACATTTTGAAAGGATGGTTGTCCGGGGAAACAGGAAATGAGAATTACACAACAAACAATTATTCCTGCCAAGCTATTTTGCTAGAGCTTTTTCAGGAGATGACGATGCCGGGCCCCCTCCCTACTTCCCCAGTCCTCCAAAAGCATATTTAAAACTTTCAATAGGGCAGCTGAAGGTGAAATCAAGAAGACATCATTTAGCATTTTACCTCACGCACCTTCTTCTTCTGAAATTCAGATAAGCAGGGGTTTGTTCGGCTAGGTTTCCCAAAGGCAAAAGGAAACATCAAAAACATCTTTGTATTTCATATCTTAGCCCTGGCATCACTAGATAGGGACAGCGTGCTAAGATTATACCAACGGCACAGCCAAAGACCTTAATTTTCACAACGCGGCCCTGCATCCGCTTCCTATTTAGTGAACTTTGAAAATGCTTTTGGGTATTAAATCTGACTCAGGCAAAACATGCAAGTATCTTACGATCAGGGAACACTGTGAACAGGTCTTGTCCGCTGACCGGAAATCATGAGACCTGATTTCTAATTCTATAGCTGGCTAAAGATGTGTGCTTCTTCTTTGAGGGGGTGGTACACTTCTGTGTCTCGGTTTTCCCATTTGCAAAACGAGGTAGATGATACTGATCTTAACCTCCCGTGGGATAAACTGGGGCCACGTGAATTATTCAGAGTATCTATTTACTATCGATTTTCAAGGTCCTTGGAGAAGTCACTGCTGTAGCAAAATCAAGTGCCTCGTTTCCCTAATGTTAAATAAGAGTGATAATCTTGGATATAGACAAATACCACAGTCCACAGGGATGAACAAACCTCACTCTGTTTTGAGATGCTGCAGAAAAATCCCAGGCTATCTGCCAAGTCACCTGTCACAATAGTTTCTTCAAAAGTCATCAAGTCTAAAAAATTCATACCCAATGTATGGCTGTTAGTTTCACACACTAGCCAAAAGGCAACTATAAGCATGAAGTGGAAAGACAACCTTGAAAGGGGAAGGGAACCAAACAAATATCTTTTTCTAAAATGACCGGGGAAAGACAATTCATTGACATTAACTTCCAATCCCTGTCGCTACCACCAGAGATTATAAAAAAATTCATCTTTTTTCTATGCAATTTGCTTTTTTCCCCTGGTGTCCCAAACTATTTACATTTACTGTTCCTGTGGATGAAGCCAAAGAGGAAAACATTTCCTCGTACTACTCTGAAGCTGCAGTGTTAGGCTGGTCGCAGGAACTATAAGGGATGGAAATATTCTTTTAATCCCACCAATTTTTTCATGAACTTCTAAATGTGAGTCATAGAACCCTACTGAGTTCTGTCACTTATGTCCAGAAGCACCTAGTTTTCAACTGAGGCTTCAGTACAGTGTCAAAGACTGCATCTTTCATTCGTGGTTTACGCACGCTGCCTTGAAACGATACAGCTACCGTGAGAGGTTTTCATCCTAGTTTAAAGTCAGATTGAACATCCCAGTAAACTTCAACCCCACTTCAAATGAGCAACACCCACAGGCAGAAAACCAGAGGAGTTATGCCTAGATGATAAGAAGATGAGCTAAAAGCAACTTTACGACTTGGTTTCAGGATACAAAAAAAAGATTCAGTAATATTTAGTGAGTACCTGTTAAGTGTAAGGGAAAGATCCGTGAAGGATAATTTTTTTTAAAGAGCACTTTCCCGCTAGTGGACGCATTCTAATACAAGCAGGCTGTCAGGCAGCAGAACACAGAGGAGCAAACAGCAGGATGCAGACCTACATCAGAGAACCTCTGCCTACATAAAACGTAAGAGAGAAGTAGCATGGCCTAGTGGAAAGAGCACAGGCCTGGGAGTCAGAAGGACCTGGGTTCTAATTCTAGCTCTGCCAGTTGTCTGCTGTGTGACCTTGGGCAAGTTACTTAACATCTTCATGCCTCAGCTAATTCATCTGTAAAACTGGGGGTTAATACCGTGAGCCCCACGTGCGACATGGGCTGTATCCAACCTGATTAGCTTGTATCTTCCCCAATGCTCAGTACAGTGCCTGGCAACAAAAATCAGCTTAATAAATACCATCTAAAACAAAAATAACAAAAAAAGCCCCACGCCGCATGAAACTGCCAAAGGAAAGAGGGCCAGGAGAAAGCTGACGTGCTCAGAGGTAGGCTTTTCAATGGAGGGCAGATCAAGTTTGTAAGGTGGAAACAAGGAAGAAGAAAAGGGCAAGGAAAGAAACTATCATGGTCCCTGCAGCAAAAGGTCTCACCGCAGAGAGGAGACCACAGTGGTTTGGAGTCCCTTCCATACCCAGAAGAGAGATCTGCCGGCTACTACTATAACCACCACCACGGATGGTTCTGGCCTAGATAGGAAGGAGGTGCTGACCTGGGATAGTCAGACAACTTGGGCAGAAACCCGCTAGAATGGTCTTATGGGAGGGCGAAGGGGAGAAAACGCAGGTTTCAGCAATGCCAAGCTGGAGGCTAAATTCCCCCTACTCTGGCGTCATAGAGTCGTCCCAGCAAACTCCAACCCCCAACTGGGGAAGACAGACAAGAACAATGGCAATAAATAGAGTCAAGGGGAAGAACATCTCGTAAAAACAATGGCAAGTAAATAGAATCAAGCAATATGACCTAGTGGACACACCATGGTCCTGAGAATCAGAGAACCTGGGTCCCAATCATGGCTCCACCACTTGTCAGCTGTGGGGCCAGGGGAAAACCATTTAACTTCCCTGTGCTTCAGTTACTTCAGCTGTAAATGGGGACTATATGCTACTCCCTCCTACTTAGACCATGACCCCATGTGGGAGAGGGTTTGCGTCCAACCTGATTATGTTGTGTTTATCCCAGTCCTTAATACAGAGCTTGGCACAACAGTAAATGCTTCATTTAAAACAAATGTAGGTAAATTTACATAGTAAATCGCTACATGACCACTCTTCATTCTCCCCTGCTCCGACAGCTTTTCTGATGCCACCCAGCCACCCCTTTAACCCTCCTCCCCAGCCTCAATCCTCCTGCCAGTCCAGGACTCAGAATGGTTTTTGTTCTATTTTCAGATTCGCCAGTGCAAATCACCATGCTCCCTCCAACGTGGCCACCAACTGCTACCCGCAACCTCTCCCCCTTCCTGCTTTTAGCCCTATCCTGCTCGTCGGGGACCAAGGGATGGATGGTGAAGTGTGAACTTGGAGCAGCAGTGGTGGCCACCTTTGGTTCCCAGTAGCCATGGCCGCCATCACTATGTTTAGCTTCAGAGGAGATACTAATTTATGAAATGAGGGGGTAGGGAAGGAAAGTGTCTGGAAAACGGGGAGACCAAGGAGGGAGCTAGCTGGAGGAGGAGAGAAGAGGGCAGAGAGGGAATCGATTTACCTGCTGCGATTGGACGTAATGGCAGGGGCTCGGTAAATCACCAGATAGTGCAAGCCGTATCTCCGGCTGCACAGTGTTGTGGATTGGTTGTAACCCTGGGTACACCTGAATATGGTAAGTAGATTTCTCTGCTGACCTAAATCATATACATTCACACTCAGCTACTAAAAACCACTTGCTTTAGACCTGTAATGCAAACTCCAGAAGGTAAGTGGAGAGCTAACATTCAAAAATTAGGGACGGACTGGAGAAATAAAACACACCCAGCGAGGCCCTTCCAGCACTCCTAGTGGTCCTAGATTAAACATCTTTGGAGTTAAAATTATCAGCTCTTTACCACTTTTACCCCTAAAGTATTTGCTCCACTGCCTCTTCATTGGTTCCCCGGGGAAATCCAACCACTGACTCTTTTAGCCATTCCGCATCAAATGGAAACATTTGTCATTAGCTTTTGCTGACTGTTTCTGGCTGGGACCATCTGTGGATATCGTTTATAAACAGGACTGTCTGGCCAAACATAACGCTTGTCCCTCTACAAGGAGCTGGAGCGGTGTTTAAAGGTAAAATACAGCGGGCATCCAATCAGAAGGCTTTCATCCGGAAAACAAACATTTTAAAATAAAGATGGAAACAAAGGTGGAAGAAGCTTCCAAGGTACAATGCTGGCACACAAATCCATATTTCCTCGAGTGGTTAGTTTGCTGAAGATGTATTAATATGGCCTTTATGTAATACACTAGGTTGAAACCACCTGTAATTGTCAATAAGACGGCATTAGAGCAGATTAGAACATACTTGGAAAAAACAGTGCAATGCCACGTTGTTTGGTTTTTAAATATTCAGGAACTGTACACCACAGTCTTGATTAACCAAGTTCCTGATTACCCAGGGTAAAATTCAGATGCTTATGTCTTTGATTACACTTCACATTTGCACCTTAAATCTCTCTCAGGTAAAGCTGAAAACCTGACATGCAGTCGCTTCTAACTGACCAAGTTTTTGACAATGATCTCTAGAATCTGTTTACTGGGAGACTCTATAAAATGTACAAATCTAAAGAATAAGTACACACTCTGATATCTTCGGGGACAACACTAAAGGATGATGCTACCTCATATCTGAACCAACTCGGTATCCCAAATCAGGGGAACAAGGGAAAAGATGGTAGCATTCCCAGGGCAGTACTAAATGGGAAAAGCTAATGATTTTAAGAGGGAAAAATGATGAGCCCATCTGAGAGAGGCATTTTTTACATAAAAATCTGACATGGGGTCTGCAAAATCTGAAAGCTATGAAGTGCAAGTGCATTTCAGCCCACATTACAAACATCGGCTAATCATCTTCCTTAGCACCTGTGTGGGGGAGGAAATAGGCTGGAATTTCTTGCAGTCTGGAAAGCCAAATTTTGAAAATTTGCTGTAATTGGTTTGACTCACACAACAGAGGGAACTATTATCAGCAATGAAATTAGACCTGAGAAGCTCTTGCTTTCCATGCCATCCTGATTTTTTTTGACACTATCCCATCAGGTTCCTCCAGCTACTTAACAGGATATTATGAGAGTTACGAATTAAAATTAATATTTACAGAGTGTTCAGTGCCTTTTTGAAGGAAAGATGTCGATTGAGCGTAACGCAACAGACATTTCAGTTTGCAAGAGGCCTTCGGGATTCTGGCCTGGTCCCCCAATCCTGCTCAGGAAAAAGGGATGGAGGGAGGATGTGTCCCTTCAAACTGGAGCTCCAACAGGGGATGAGACTAGTGGAGTCCAGACATGCATCCAGAATGAAATGACAGTAATGATTCTCTGCCACTTTGGAGGAGGCTGGGGGCCTCTCAAAGCGCTGTCCCTGCTCCCTCACTCTTTGATGATGCTCCTAGGGGCTGAGTGAGACACAGAGCTGCCCTAAGAACTCCCGTAGACCCTCTGGGGGCTTGTGAGTGGAAGGGATTAAGATCTTCTAGCAGACTCTCCACCCCAAAACACAGTCCAGGAAACCTCGGTACATATCACCAATGAATGGGTTGAGGATGGGGGCCGAGTATCCACTCACTTTTTTCCCTCTGGAGAGCTGGGATTCCAATAACATCCAGTCACAGTTGAGAGAGTCATTTGAGAGAGTTCAAAGGCCTCAGAATAATCTTCTAGAATCTTGGTTTTCTCTTGCTAAATACTAAATTAACTTTAAGGCAAATACACCTCCTTTAAGCCCTAATACAGCTTTCCATACACTGGCATAGTCCTCAAAGATCCAGACAAGGGATTCCAGTCCATCTTGGATTGGACCCTATTCCTGAGGTAGTAACGGCAGTACAAGTAGTGAGCTTCTCCAATAGACTGAAAGCTCCTTGTGGGCAGGGAACATGTCCACCAACTCTGTTATACTGTACACTCTCAAGCACTTAGTAGCGTTCTCTGCACATATAAAGTACTCAATAAATACAACTGATTGCCTGGAGCACCCACCCATTACAGTGCACTGTACCGGAATTACAGGATAAAGATGTGATACATGTCCCCCCGCCCGTAAGATAAGTGGGAGTCAAGCATAAAAATATTTAAAACGGCCAAAATAAATAATTGACTCCTGAAGAGGGTACAAATAAGTTCATAAGTGATAGAGTTGGCTGAAGAGATGCTATAACTCAATATCTAAATTAAAAGGAACAGGTAAACATTACTTTTCAATTTCTAGGTGCCCTTTTTGACAAATCATTACTCTGACTGGCCTATTTAAGATCAGCCCTTCAATCAATTAACTTTCCAGCAGAGAGCTACAGACCAAAAAAAAAAAAAAAGGCAAAAAGCCATGATCATTTTTTTTTTAAAATCAAATTGGCTTGCTCCTCTGGGAATGCCAGAGGAGGATGAATTAGGCCCCACTTAAGGTTTACTTCCAGACTTCAGTCAGGACCTGAGGTAACAGCTGGAAGGCTGGGGCAATGTGAGTTAGCTTAAGGGTCCTGGACAGGAGTGGACCCTGAGAAAAGCTCCAGAGCCGACCAAAAATCTCCGAGGTGGGTTCAGAACTGACCTGCACCACTCTGGGATAACCCAGAATCAGGCCAGACCTCTCAAGGCTGGCAGGACCATGGGGGATGGCACATCTGAGCTCACCCAATATGACAATGAGCCACGCAGTACAGGGCAAGCCACGGATGCAATATTGGACAGCTTTGGTAAAAATGACGACTTTCCAATAGAAGGTGCTGTGTGTCAGACCACTAAAATTACCTGCCTTTCTGAAGGGCCCAGCATATAATAATAATTATGGTATTTGTTAAGCACCACTTGTATTTGTATAATTATGTATAATTTGTATAATTATGGCATTTGTTAAGGCACTGTACTAAGCACTGGGGTAGATACAAGATAATCGGCTCAGACATAGTCCCTGCCCCACATAGGGCACACAGTCTTAACCCCCATTTTACAGATGAGGTAACTGAAGCCCAGAGAAGTAAAGTAAAACCTGTCTTTTTTGAAGGGCACAGCATATAATAATAATTATGGTATTTGTTAAGCGCTATGTGCAAGGTACTGTACTAAGTGCTGTTGTGACTCGCCCAAGGTCACATAGCAGACAAGTGGAGCCAAGATTAGAACCCAAGTCCTCTGACTCCCAGGCCTGACCTCTTTCCACTAGACCACACGGCTTCTCTAATTAATCAAAGGGCAATGTCATTCCGTTTCAGCTCGGTGGTTACTCCTAACCAATATACTGTAGCTTACTGAAGAAATAAAGGGAAATAATGGGGGAACAATGTGTTGGTTGTTAGAAAAGGCTGGAGTGTCTGGAACCTGGGAATTGCCAGCTATTAACATTTCCCAGAGTTTCCAGTAGCATCCTGAAAGGACAAGAGCCACATTTAAGACTTGCTCCTACCCTTTAAGGAGACTCCTGAGGCTTCAGTAGCTAGATGATGGCTTCTAATCACATGATCAGTCACCTGGAGTCAACCCAGGAATGAAATGAGACCATCGTAGACCTCCGTCTCCCCTGCAGCCTTGAAGTCCAGAAGGAGGCGTGCTGATCTGAGTAGAAGACATTCCTTTCCTCCACATAGGGCAACTGCTGGGTGCCTCAGGTTAGACACGAGACTGACACCGTCAGTCCCAACAGAAGCTCCCGTCCAGGCAAGGGGAGGGAAAAATTTCAGCCTGGCTCTTCTTTAATCCCAAGATTTCTGGGTGTGGGGCTTTTGTGGCTACTCTGTAGAACTATTTACAGCTAGAAAACAACTAGAGATGACAGAAAGCTTTCAGAGCATTTGCTTTGTGTTTCAGTGGAAGGTTATGCCTCTCCTGAAAACATAAGTGGTACTGGCACTCAATGATTTTAACACCGGTGGGGGCGGGGGCGGCGGAGGGGGGAGTCAGGAAGGGAAAAGCAGGAAAAACTAAAGAAGAGTTCAGACAAGGGTCATAAGATTTATTTAGTAAAGAGTTAGTTATTCTAACAGAATGGAAATCTTAAGGCCTCGAATCATTTAGAAATAGGCTGCCTAAATTATTGCTCTGCTATATTTTAGAGAAAAACCTTGAATTGGTAAAGAAAAGACAGAAAGTGAAGGAACCTTCCATTTATAAATGGGCCCTGATTTCTTTCCAACTGAGATACGTGGTGGGCATAATGCAACATTGGCCCTGTGCTAGAAAGGCACTTTAGATCTATTTAAAGTGGCTGCATTACTGAATGAATAATTATTTTGAAGAGGATCACAGAAAGCATTGATGACAGTGGACATTAAGATGCTCTCTGGTTTGTTTGCCCTGTCACACCACAATGCAATCTAACATTAGCTGAGAGAAAACCACCATGTTGCTAGAAAACGTAAACATTCCCCTCAAGAGACACGGCCTCATTATCTGCATCAATGGCACCGATCGAATACTTCGCCATAATTAAACCAACATGACAGTGTGGTTAGTACAGTAGAAAGGTGTATGTGTGGGTGGAGAAGCAATGAAAAGATCTAGAGGTGAATAAGAGCCAGACGAAACATACATTTTTGTTTTCCAAAAGAGAAAAGGGATGAAGTACCTTGTACGCACGTGTGCTCATTCCCCGCACCCCCCAAGCACATTTAAGTGGTATTTGTTAAGGGCTTCCTATGTGTCAAGCACTGTACTACGTGCTGGGGTAGACATACCCCATGTCCCACATAGGGCTCAGTCTTAATCCCCATTTTACAGATGAGGCAACTGAGGCCCACAGAATAATAACTGTGGTATTTGTTAAGTGCTTACTTTGTGCCAAGCATTGTTCCAAGTGCTTATTACGTGCCAAGCCCTGGGGTAGACACAAGCTAATCTGTTTGGACACAGTCCATGTCCCACATGGGGCTCACAGTCTTAACCCCTATTTTACAGATGAGGGAACTGAGGCACAGAGAAGTTAAGTGGCTTGCCCAAGGTCACATAACAGGCAAATGGCAGAGCTGGAATTAGAACCTAGGTCATTCATTCAATAGTATTTATTGAGCGCTTACTACGTGCAGAGCACTGTATTAAACACTTGGAATGTACAATTCGGCAACAGATATAGACAATCCCTGCCCAGTGACGGGCTCGCAGGTCCTCTGATTTCCAGGCCCGTGCTCTATCCACTAGGCCCCACTGCTTCTCTCTATATACACACATGTTATATATGTACACATCACACACCCATAAACACACACACAATGTGTGTCTATGAAAAGACAATATCTCTGACAGTGTAGACTGCATTTGCTTATTACCAGACCTTGGTTCTTACTTGATTACTCTACATAAACCCCAAACCATTTAGGCCAACCTACCTACTGGCCCTTGTTCTTGCCTCTCTGTCTGCCAACCTTTTGTTCCCGTCTTCCATTATGCTTGGAACTCCCTCCCAATCAACCAGTGGTATTTACTGAGCACTTACTGTATGCCGAGCACTGTACTACGTGCTTGGGAGGGTAATGTAAATGTAAATGTACAATGTAAAAGTTGGTAGACATGTTCCCTGCCCACAACAAGCTTACAGTCTAGAATCCCTTTCCCATCTTGTAGATCACTGTTCTCCTCATTTTTAAGGCCTTCCCTGATTAATCTCTCATTTCCCCATCCTATTTCTCCCAACTACTGACACTTGGGCATTTCAAAGGCCTTTAATTACTTGGGAACTCACCCGACACCACCTTTTGAAGCACTTTTGTACACACCTGTATACCCTATTATTTGCTTCTACCTGTAATTTATTTTAGTAACTGTCTCTTCTGCTAGACTGCGGTACAGAATCTTTGAGGGCAGGGATCGTGTCCACTATCCTACTGTACTCTCCACAGCCCTTAAGTCAGTGTTCTGCACAGGGTAAGCACTCAGAACATGATCGATTACTTGGCTGAGAGTTAGCTTAATCTCTGCAATGAAGATGGCCGATAAGTGACTGCATTCCGGCAGTTAAGGTGTGCAGCCTGTGATTTCTTTGGAAAATGACTCCAGGCATGATGACCAATTGGATTTTCTTTTAGAGAAAATAACCGGCTCGGTAAGAAAACAAATTAATCAGATTGGCCAGGCTGCTTTTAATTTGTTTTCCTTTCTTTCAGATGTTTGGCTTCATCTTTTTCCATGACATCAGCAGTCAAGAGATTGATCAAGGAAGACGTCAAGTAGGATACAAAGAAGTCTAGTGAACAAAGAAGTCTAGTGAACTGGGAGATAACACCAACCTGAGTTACCGTGTTTACAGGGCCAACACTATTAGACTACAAGGGCCTGGGTTCTAATTACGGCTCCATCACCTGTCTGCTGTGGGTCCTTGGGCAATTCGCTTGACTTCTTTGTGCCTCAGTTACTTCATCTGCAATGTGTAAAACTGTGACCCTAATGTGGGACATGGACTGAGTCCAATCTGATTAACGTGTATCTACCCCAGTGCCTAGTATAGTGCCTGGCACATAATAAGTGCTCAACAAATACCACAAAAGAGTATCTCAAGGGCAGAAATTATATTTTACATTCATCTGCATACTCTTCCCTTCCCTCACAAAGACCTACCCAGTACAGTGAATATTGTTCATGACGGGGTTGGGAGCTGTAGACTGAATAGCTGTCCAGCAGCCACTTTGAATCTACTGGGAGATTCCAATAATCCTCCTAAACTGGGCATCTTTGGAACACTCTGGGAGTGGCCTAGGGATTCAGGCTGGGTCCTGTTCCAAGGAGCCATTGCCCTATAATGATTCATTCCAAGCCACGCAGCTCCCACTTAGCGGGAAACAGCATAGCCTAGTGAAAAAGGCACGAGCAAAGGACTTGAGTTCTAATCCCAGGTCTGCCATTTGACTGCTGTGTCACCACTTCTCTGGGCCTCAGTTTCTTCATCTGTAAAATGGGGACTGAATACCTGTCTTCCCTCCTACTCCGACTGTGAGCCCCAGGTGGGACAGTACGTCTGACCAGATTAACTTGTACCTACCCCAGTGCTTCACTCAGAGTAAGTGCTTAGCTAGAATCACAATTATTACTGAAGCATCCCGGAGGGCTGGAGAGCTAAGAGAGCAATGAGGAGGCCGGGTGGAATCTGAGGTGAGCCACCTTAGCCCCCCTGGACATTCTCCATCAGCAACGGGCCTGGCCCGCTTGCCGCTGCTGCCGTCTCGGGTTCCCAGAGAGATCCCGGGTTACCCCAAAGTTAGTGTGGGATTCAAGAAACCTTCATCTTCAGCCACTGGAGCAAAGCTAGCTTGTTGACCCTTCAGAATTCAACATCATTGGATAATTTTATCTGCCAAATAATAATAATAGTAATAATAGTACTTAAGTGCTTACTATGTGCCAAGCACTACTATAAGTACTGGGGAAAAATTCATGTTAATCAGGTTGGACACACTCCCTTGTCCCACATGGGGCTCACACTCTTATCCCCATTTTACAGATGAGGTAACTGAGGCCCAGAGAAGTGAAGTGACTTGCCCGAGGTCACACAGCAGACATGTGGCGTAACTGGGACTAGAACCCAGGTCCTTCTGACTCCCAGGCCCGTGCTCTATCCACTAAACCATGCTGTTCTCAAGATATTAGTGACATGAATTATGACTTAACAATGGTTGGAAAAGATTTTATAAAGCTTTGCCCAATTTTTCCCCTTGTTTTTGGCTTACAATGGGAATCTGCATCTAATGACAATCCAAGTACAGTCTGTTCTGCCCTCACATGTATTTTTACAATGTTACTGAAGAATTAGGAACCCTTCTTCCAACCATGAGCATCCACTGGGATACAAAGTAAAGAATTATTAAAAGAAACAGTTTTGCAAGTGGTGTTGGTCAAGGCATGGCTGCAACACAACTATTCTGTAACATGAAGGGGAACACTAACTGCCAGGTTTTCGAAGACCTGACTGCATAATACTAAATTTTATTTGGCTATGAGTCGGCACTTCAGTTCTTTCACAAACAGGAAGCGACAAGCAGTCTAAATAGAATGGAGGTAGCACTGAAAGTTTGGCTGGAAGGGCTCTATTTTAAGTCCACTAAAGAACATATGCTCTTCACTTTCTCTTCTTTACACCTATTTAATTACACTGTATCTTACCAAGTTTCTGTAACAAACCACATAGCCCTGCTGTAAAAAGGGATGTCTTTTACAACTTGATTTTCCTCTTACTATTAAACAGCTCACATACTGGGGATCTGCCATAGTTCCCACGTTTCTGCTCACTGCCAAAAATTCAACATAACCTGACACTTAGATACAATGGCTGTTTATGAAGTTCATGTATGTGCTCAGAGATAGCATTTAAACCACATTACTATTATTATAAATTACTACTTCTTAATTGCTGCTGCTAATCCATTAGCTAATGCTTTTTTGGAATGAGAGGAAAGTGTGATTATGGGGTAGGTGACAAAAGATTTTTGAGCTTAACTAAAAAACTACATAATTTGGAATTCCATTTCTAGACAGTTCTAGAAGTGATGAGTAAAAACAGTGTTTGGAATCTGATGTGGCTGATGTAACTTAAAATATGAACTAAAACAAAACCCAATGGTAAGAATTCTTAAGAGGGATAAAAGATCACTTTGAATTGGAGGCCTTTAATGGCTCATCTTGTTTCCTTTACTGACCTATCACTTTATCGTTTAAACATCAGTGGCCAATTTTCCCCAAAAGCCTATATAATGGAGTAGCAGCTAACCGAGGTAATTTTGGGCCAAGTTCATTTCAAACAACAGCACTTAACTATAGTAGTCTTTTAGAATGGAAAACTAGTTTACCTCATCAATATGTAGCTATTGAACATCCAATGGAGCATTAAAACAACCTGCTCTACCTTTTTCATAGAAACTTCCACAACCAATTTTCTTTCTCCAACCCAGAAGAGCCGACGATTACAACGATACTGCCTTCCAGTGAGACAAACGAGGTAACTGAGGCACTGAGAAGTTAAGCGACTTGCCCAAGGTCATTCGGCAGACAAGGGCTGGTGCCAGGATTAGAATCCAGGTCTTCTGACTCCGAGGCCCCTGCTCTTTCCACTAAACCATGCTTCTTCGCCAGGTAAGCCCGCTTTTCCCCTACTCCCACTCCCTTCTGTGTCACCTAAGTGCTTAGATTTGTACCCTTTAAGAACTTGGTATTCACCACATCCTCAGCCCATAGCTCTTATGTAGATATCTGTATTATTCATTCAATAGTATTTATTGAGCGCTTACTACGTGCAGAGCACTGTACTAAGCTTTTGGAATGTACAAATCGGTAACAGAAAGAGACAGTCCCTGCCCTTTGACGGGCTTACAGTGATGTGTGTCTCCCCATGTAGACTGTAAACTCCTTGTGGGCAGGGAATGTGTCTACCAACTCTGTTATATTGTACTCTCCCAAACACTTAGTACCGTGCTCTGCACACAGTAAGTACTCAATAAACACCACTGACGGTGCTCTCAGCTAATTTTCCCAATCCCAGTCCATATTTGACATTCCTCTGGTCCCCTGTTCATTCCCTCTACTCCAGAGTAGGGTTTTCTCAGGTGGAACCAGGGAGAGCATGTGTTCACTTATCACTCTTCTCTCTCCTCAGTCCACGACAACCAGAATGGGCATCCCTACAGCCTAAAACAAACCCAGGACGAGGGCCAAATTAGGACCTAGCTTTCCCACCGGAAAGACAAGGGAGGATCCAAGCTTCACATCCACACTACACAAGGACCGGAAGAACCCTCATTCTCTCCAATCAATCGGGAGCATTTACGGAATGCATACTGTGTGCAGAGCACTGTAATAAGCACTCAGGAGAGAACACTACACTATTTCAGAGTCGGGAGGAATATTGCCTACCTGTAACGAGTTTGGTCTCCCCTGCAAGCTAAGACCATCAAGAGTCTACGGCGGATTTCAGCTCTCTCTCCCAAACTTTAAAAGCCTGTTTAGTCCCTGTGTACTGGAGCCCACTACAGCCTGGCTGCAAGATATTCTCTCAAGTCCTGCAATAGCAGAAGCAGCCTTATTCAGCACACAGCTCACAGGCTGAGACTCCAAAACTAGACTGTAATCTCACCGTGGACAGGGAACGTGTCTACCAAGTCTGTTATACTGTACTCTCTCAAGCACTTGGTAGAGTGTTCTGCCTATGGTAAGTGCTCATTGACTGATTGATTTAGAGGGCAGGCCTGATATCTCCTGGAAACCCAGCACAGCTGGATGGTGAGGAAAGGGATTCCATCGCACTCTCTCAGCCCCACCAGGTGGTACTGGGTTTAAAGTAGTCAATGGCTGTGCTTTAGAGATACCCTCGTCAAACCACCCCTTCCACCCCTCCCCTGCTCTGGCAGGGGCCTAATGCAGGCTCTACATCCAGAATCCTCCCAGCTACTCGAGGGGCCTGGTTGCCTTACTGGCAGCTCAATTAAATGAGAATGAGGCCCAGGGGCTGTACCCCTTTCTCTTTCCTCTCCTGAAGGTCATTCATTCAATAGTATTTATTGAGCGCTTACTACGTGCAGAGCACTGTACTAAGCACTTGGAATGTACAAATCGGTAACAGATAGAGACAGTCCCTGCCCTTTGATGGGTTTACAGTGTAATCGGGGGAGACAGACAGACAAGAACAATGGCAATAAATAGAATCAAGGGGAAGAACATTTCATTTCAAGGGGAAGAACATCTCCCCTTTTGGAACATTTATTTGGCTCAAGTTATAATGGAGTAGACAGTGCAGTGTGGTAGACGAGTTTAAATCTGAACTCTGCCACTACACGTTGATGTTGGAGAAGTCAGCTTCCTAAGTGATAAAACAGAGGTAAGACCACTTTCCCCACCAGAACTGCCTAGGAATATTATGAAAACGGCTCAGAGGAAACATATTAAGCACAAAGAGCTTCTTGGAGAAAAGTACTAAAGAAATTCACGAAGTTATTCCTACTACTCAATTTGGATTCCTCTTGACCCAAGAATGCTTCCAAAGTCTAATGCCGGAAACCCCAGAGATAGCCAATTTATGTGCATAATTGTTCTGGGCCCGCTCAACATCAATATGAGCATTTATTGAACACCTAAAGCACCCTGAACTGGGCCCTTGGGATCATGTAATAAAAGCAAATACTCTGTGCTGTTGCTATTGAAGTGGATGAATTCCCTCTAAATCCACATAAGCAAAGCAGGGCTTGTTTTCCCCCAAATGTGCTAGAGGAAGATTCCATTTCTTCAGAGGGCAAAACGTTTGTCAGGAGAAAAAGATCGGATTTAATTAACACCAATTTGGAATCCAGGTGCCAGGATGGCAAGTAAAACTGAGGTAATTTTAAAGGTACCCTTAATCGTAGCCTTCAAAAGTAGCAACTAATAGAAACAGAATATCCAAAAATCTTGCCAGGAAATCAACTGGGCAAAACACAAGGAAACAGTCACTAGGAAACAGGCATAACACTGACCTGAGGGAGGTGGGTGGACGCACTAAAAATCTCTGATTCCATAAATGCTCATTCTGAATGCCTGAAACGTACTTAAGTCATTCGACTGTCTCTAAGAAGGCTCTTGGGGCAGCTGAATCACGGAAATATTCCACTTACCCCAGATACCATCACGCAGGAGCCAACCAACGCAGTTCCTTAATCCACAGATAGAACAAACGCATTTATGACCTGCGATTGAGTCACATCAATGCTATTTCTGCCCGAATTAACTGTACTGCTGACTGAAATGCCTCGTCAGAGGAAGCTGCAGTTACACAAAGAATGGAGCAGAGACTTAATGTTCACCTCCTACACAGAGCAGCAAATAAGAAATATACATGGTCTCTTTCTCTGCTAATCAGGAAAAACCTGCTTAGACATCAAGTTAACCCATTTAGAAAGGCAAAAGGAGAATACGAAGGAGAATAAAAACCACCTACAAGTACCCAGGGCCAGAGTGGAGAAGAAGGTATTTTGGGTAACAGGTATTTTTATAATTTGGTGACAAATAGCTTCTCTTTTTTTTTTGGAAGGGGACACCTTAGTATATCCACAACAGATAACTTCACCCATGAACTCATGAATCAGCTTAGTTTCATCCCCAGAAAACACCTGTAAATTCTGCTCATTTCACCAACCAGGAGGCACATGTTAAATAAATAGTTGGCCAACAAATCCGAACAGCAGTGGGGTTCAAAATCCGATTCTAGAGCCCTAAAACATACAAAGCAGCATGAGAAATCTTAAAATGATTAGCGTAACCTTCACTTGCTGCTTCTATTATACATGGCTTATGTAATGATGACAGAGACTGAGAGCACATTTTCCTGATCCAATGCCATTTTACCAAATAGACTCCAAAGCATGCTACTGTGCTTGACAGTAACTTTTTGTGGTTTGGGATACAATGGGCTTTTGTTTGGTGCTTGTTAAAAAACTTCTAATTCCAATATTTCCTTTCGCCAACAAGGGAAATTCTGGAAGTTGTCTATTTACTTTCTCAGATGTACAAGGGTGAGAGTCTGAAAATCCATTCATAAGTAAAGTTTAATGAGCCAGTTGGTGCTGAGAGCATGCTTTCTGTGAATAATAGGGGTGGGGTGTTTTTTGAGACAGCAGTGAGAATTTTATCTCATTCTTTAAGTTATCTGTGTTTGGCAGATTTTCTCTCTCCCTATACAATACAAATCAGTTCTAAATGCCTATAAATCTAAGGCGGTTTCCAATGTTAATTTAAAAATTTAAGTCTTCCCTCAAAAACAATGTTTTTGGAAACAGATATTAAAATCTCAATAAGGTAAGCAACTGTGAGTAAATGACACGAATCGGAGCGTCTCAAAGCCTTTTAAGATAATAGTAATTATGGTATTTGTTGAGCGCTTACTATGTGCCAAGCACTGTTCTAAGCCCTGGGGTAGATACAAGGTAATCAGGTTGTCCCTTGTGGGGTTCACAGTCTCAATCCCCATTTTTACAGATGAGGTAACTGAGGCACAGAGAAGCTAAGTGGCTAGCCCAAGGTCATACAGCAGACAAGTGGCAGAGCTGGGATTAGAACCCATGTCCTCTGACTTTCAAGCCCGTGCTCTTTTCACTAAGCCACGCTACTTCCCAAGATGCCCCTAAGCCTTTTTTGTAATTTTTACCTCAGATTTTCCTTCTCTCACAACCCCATCAATCACCCTCCACAAAGCCCTGGAAGACGGAACCACCACCTCAGGTGCTTGTCCACTGTCCCAGGGGAGTGCAGTGGTCTCAGAAATCAATCTGCTGTACTTTCCTTGGTAGAAGTAGGGATTCCAAGAGAATCTAATTTACTCTAACTTCAAAAATCTAAGTAAAGAAGGCCCTTCTTTGAGCATCATTTCTTGAAGACCTTATCCTACAATTAAGCTACCTGGAATACTTGTGCTCATACTAACAGCTCCATTGGGCCCGTCAAAGCCCCACATAAGAGTGTCTTGAGATCTCACGAAGCAATCCTGAAGAGGTCACCTCAGATAATTCAACCAAACCCTTGAGTGAGCCCCACACAGTCCATTCCAGGTGTCCTTCCTCCCTGGTTACTCAAATTACTTTAACAGAATGGGCTTTGGGCAATATTTCATTGGAAAGATTCAAAAAATACCCTTACCCATCCCAGAGTCTTTCTTGGTGCCATCTGATATGATGTCCACATGATCGCTGTCCACATCATAGCTAAAGAAATCATTCAAGTAAGTCTTTGATCTCTGGCCACCAAACACGTATAAACAACGATTTTTCTGCGACAAGAGAAAGGAAACAGAAACTCAGATTTGTTATGCTTACATTCAAAAACATCCTCTCAATAAGCATTCACAGACCCTGAAGGAAATCACTCACAATTTTAAATCCCATGGTAGATGAATAGTCTAATGGCTGGGGAGTCAGAAGTAGGGAGGTCTAACATTGTAGTAGCCAAAAATATGCTCTGGGGTCTTGAGCAAGGGCACTATTTCTTTCTGACTCTGTTTTCATCTTGTTCATAGAGTAGACAAGCTACAATTCACAAACATCCTAAATCTAGTGTTCACCAAAGACGGATAGCTACAGTACTTTTTGTGGTAGTACACAAGGCTACTGTACATCTTAACTAAATACCTGGCATATGCCTTGCATATGTCTGGACAACAATCTCTGGTTCCTATCTCACCGACAACCCTTGCCTTGGCATTCTTACATAATTGATCTATTTTCAGTTTCTGGATCAGTTTATTTAATTCTCCTTTGCTTTTAACTATTGCATCTTCACTGATTTATGTCTGCACATATTCAAGGATGGGAATCCTCTTTTATACCTCTTCTGAATGGTCTCTAGTGCCCAGTTCAGTGTTTTTCACCAGCAGACTTGATAAACACTGTTGATATTGAGACTGATCTCAAGTCTGCATAAATTCTAAACCTCTCATTGCTTGATGACAAGGATTACCAATTTTTACAACTTCACTGTATTGTAATAGCTGCAAGAACCGCAGCCATTAACTTGGGGAAATGTATTAGACAAGTCTAGATGTACCTATGGGGTCTGCCTGAATGAGCAGACAGAGATGGAGGCAGGGGAGAGATGCGGAGGCAGCCCTAACTTCTGACCCTTGCCACAGCTGTTCCAAGACAGAATGAGGGAGGGGGCTGTCACTGTCTCTGCTGCCCAGAGAGCCTGGGAGGCATATAAAGTAAGAAGTCAATAAGATTGGCAGTAGGGGGAGAAGAAAATGGGTGGAGCAAACTCCTGACTGCTTTTCAAACCCCCTCCATATTTTCTGGATTCAAAGACAGCAGCGATGCTTCACTTCTGCCTCTTGCAGTCGCCAAGGTAATCCTAGACAGCTGTGGGAGTGGAGAGAGGAAGGACCGAATTCAGGAAGGCAAGGAGGGGCTAAGGAGTTAGGGGAATAAAGGTCCCAATTACCCAGGCTTTTCCCCAACCCCATTCCAGGCCTCCAGGAGGAATAGTGGCCCCCAGTGAGCGAGAGAACTGAGGCACTAACATTGAAGCAAATAACTGTTTCACCTACAACGGAGCACGTGTATTACGTGTTTTGGATTGAACGCTATTGAGGAATTAATTAAGGAATGTTCTTCCCGTAATGCCTGCCTCCGTGGACCCAAAGTGACACCATTTGGGATGAAAGTGCTGGGTTTATGACCGCATCAGCCCTGTCCTTCAATAACACACCTTCTTTGTTTTAAAAGCACTGAATAAACGTTGGCAGAAATCCTGATGTACCTCTGGCAGTCTACAAAAAATCCAGACAGGTACAATACCACCACCGCCACTGCCCTCGTCTGCCCTCCTCCACTAATGTTACATGGGAGGTTGAACCCCACACATCTGGCCTCAGGTCCAGATGATCAGGACCTAGACAGCACAGGCACAAGCAAGGTGCAACATTAAAGGCAGAGGAACGAAGGAGAATGAATCCATTGTGAAAATCCCCTAGTTTCATTGCTCTCTAATATCGGACCATTTCAAGGAAGAGCAAATGAAAAAAAAAATTAGAAAATCAGTCAAAAGATAGAGTTAACTAGATCTCAAAAATTTACTAGATATGTACTTCTATATTGAGGGCTGCACAAAGTACCAAGATTTTATACAATTTTCTTAAAAACACTTTATCAACTTTTAGGAAACGGTATGGCCTAGTGGAAAGAACACAGGCCTCAAATTCACAGGACCTGGGTTCTAATCTTGTCTCTGCCAAATGTTTGCTGGGTGACCTTGGGCAAGTAACTTCACATCTCTGTGACTCAGTTTCCTCAACTGTAAAATGGGGATTAAATGACTGTTCTCCCTCCTTCTTAGACTGTCAGCTCCATGTGGGACAGGGACTGATTAACTTGTATCTACTACAGTGTTTAGAACAGTGTATGACCCATAGTAAGGGTTTAACAAATACCGCCCCCTCACAAAACAAGAGGAAAAAAAATAGAACAAACAGAAATCGACACACAAGATTCTGTGATGCTTTTTTAGTTCAGCCAAACCTTTCCCTTTTTAGTACTGCATTTCTTTCCCAGTGACTTTTGAATACTATTATTATATACCCCAAAAAAGGATATCAGTTACACATTATCAGTCAACTTGACTAGTGTACTAATTAAATCCCAATCCAGGAAGGCCCTGACAGGCACTCGGCACAATATATAGCAAACAAGTTTCATTTCGTTCTCAGATCCCAAGAACACTTACTAAGATTGAACATAGAAGTGCCATATTTATTATCCAACTGCTATTAAAACTGAAAAGATGAAGATAAGAGGTAGAGGGCACTGGGTGTTCTAGGGATTTTTTTTTTTAATGTCCTAATCGGGTCAAACATTACGATCACGTATTTTAAGTCCCAATATATTCTTACTGAGTGGAAAAGCATGCAGTGTCCTATCCGGGATTGGATGTCTTCAGGTCCGGCGTTACAGGAGTCCTCCCTTAGAAGTTTCCACGTCTGACACTGGCAATTGAACGCAAACAGGCCACTGAACTGTGGTTCGCTGGCTCGGCTATCATCCACGCTGCCATTACAGGTCAAGATTCTGCCTCCAAATGTATAGATCATATGTTTTTCAGAATCCATGCACATCTGCACAGAGGAAGACAATTGTTTAGGTACATTCTTACTCAGTGCGTTGAGATTTTAGTAACATTATGTTATATATTTTTTAAAGCTTCGGAGGATTTAACGTTTGCTCCTCGATAAAACTAAAAAAAAAAGTAAGAAAACACAATTATTCCATAAACTGTGGAAAATATCCAATGAAAGGCAATACTCAGGTTTTGGAACACTATCACTGCAATTTCCTCTTCTAAGTGCTCCAAAAGGGGCAAAAATCCTAGATTAAAGGCACAGTGTAGCATAGTGCAAACTCTCTCTAAGATGCTCCTGTAAACTGCAAGTTTCTGTGGGCAGGCGGTGCACCTACCAACTCTATCACAGGGTACTTTCCCAAGTGCTCTGCACACAGTGAGTGCTCAAATCCAAATGATTGATCGTGCCTGGCGTTCATCACATAGGAGATGTGGCTCATCACATGGCCTCTGAAACAGCTGCCCATGCTTAACCACAGCAGAGGCCTAACCTGGCTTTCACCTCCATTTTCTTCCCTTGAGTCCTCAGGTCCTAATCCTGTGAGCTGAGGTCTTCTGTCACTGGCCTACTGTGTGACCATGGGCAAGTTCTAATCCCGGCTCTGCCACTTCTCTACTGGGAGACCTTGGGCAAATCATTTTACTTCTCTGGACCTCATTACCTCATCTGTAAAATGGGGATTAAGACTTTGAGCCCCATGTGGAAGAGGGACTGTGTCCAACCCAACTTGCTTGTATCTACCCCAGCACTTCGTACAGTGCCTGGCACATAGTAAGCACTTAAATACCACAGTTAAATTACTTAATTTCTCTAGGCCTCGATTTCCTAATCTGTAAAATGGGGATAAGATAGCTTCTGAGTTCCATGTGGGAAAGGGACAGTTTCTGATCTCATAACTTTGTATCTACCAAATGGCTTAATGCAATGTGCCCTGAATAATTATGGTATAAAGTGCTTACTCTTAAAAATTCTCCCTGCCAGTTGCCTAGCTGCACTTGCCCTTTGCCATTTAGGTGAGTGATTGAGGGAGATGAAGGAGTATAACGTCCTTCTGATAGTTTTGCTTCTACGAGCTCTTCGCAGGTCTGGGAGTCAGAAGACCTGGGTTCTAATTCTGGCTCTGCCAAATGCTTCCTGCATGACCTTGGGCAAGTTGCTTCAACTTCTCTGTGCCTCAGTTTCCTCATATGTAAAATGGGGATTAAATCCTACTTACTCCTACTTAGACTGTGAACCCTATGAGAGACAGGGATTGTATCAAACCTGATTATTTTGTATCTACCCTAGCGCTTAAAACAGTGCTTGAAGCCTAGTGTTTAACAAATACCATAATAATAATAATAATAATAATAATAATAATAATAATAATGACCTGTATCCTGGTGGATATTAGCACTTTCTAACACAATGCTGGCATATTTAGCTTCTCAACAACTACAGCTACGCAGTTTATGTTAGAACTAACCTGCCTCCATCCTGCTCTCCCCAACCAAGGCAGATTATAATTTTTCACAAGAGTGTCTGTGGGAAAGGTATTAATGCTTCTTAAGAGCCATTCTGTGTAAGACTCAAATTCAGAAGCACATTCCACCTCACGCCCACAAAGCTTGGGTTAAGCTTTAGATGTGACAGTGAGAGGTTTGTATTTAAATTGTAAATTGTGCATAGAAAATAGCCCTTGAATGCTAAAACACCTTTCCCTCATGATTAAGCATTCTACTGGACTGCCAGCCAGTTCAGAGGAGAGTAGAAATTTAATGCAGGCTCAGTAAAATTTTCCATTTCCAAGCTGCCCGCCCCCAAATTCACAAAGCTTCCCTACATCTACTTCCACTTTCTGGATTTTCCCCCTTGTCCTTTACTTCCAAGTGGTAGGGAGTCTAAACCTTCAATGCTTAAGGAAGATCTTTTAGCAGCAGAGGATGGAGAGGATTGAAGGCAGGAGGGAGGGGGATAGGAGGAGAGAGTAGGTACTAGGAGAAGCAGCATGACAGAGTGAACAGAGCTCGGGCTTTGGAGTCGCAAGTTCATGCGTTCAAATTCTGGCCTCGCCACTTGTCTGCTGGGGGACTCTGGGCGAGTCATTTCTCATCTCTGGGCCTGGTTATCTCACCTGTAAAATGGGGATTAAGAGGGTGAGCCCCGGGTGGGCTAGGGACTGTGTCTAACCTGATTTGCTTGTATCTACCCCAGCGCTTAGTATAGTGCCTGGTACACAGTAAGCCCTTAACAAATACCACAGTTATTATTAGTAGTACTCCCATCACCCAACATAGTTTTTCACTAGAGCGTCAGTTCATGTATCTTGAAGTAGCCCTCACTCATCTGGAAACATAGCAGAATTAGATTGCACAGACCTCCACAGGTTAAGTGTCCTCAGGCTTACTGAGACCCTAGGGGCCTGCTGGGAGTTTGGTTTTTTTATGGTATTTCTTAAACGCTTGCTATGTGTCAGGCACAGTTCTAAGCACTGGAGTAGATACAAGGTAGTCAGGTTGGACACAGCCTATGTCCCATGTGGGGCTCACAGTCTTAATCTCCACTTTACAGATTAACTGAGGCCCAGAAGTGAAATGACTTGCCCAAGGCATAGAGCAGACAAGGGGCATAGCTGTGATTAGAATCACTCAATAGTATTTACTGAGCTCTTACTAAGTGCCGATCTAAGCACTTAGTACAGTTCCTTGGATGCCATGGGAATGACTCGCCCAGTTTCAAACACCCGAAAAGAACTTCTCCAAAGTGTTGGTTTGTTGTAAGTCACTCCACCAGCTTTCCCACACGGTTACCTACCCGCCAATGGGGCTATTTTTAATCTTCCGCGGCAAAAGGGCAACCTCTTCCTTGACTGGTTAAACAATGCTAAGTTTAAAATTGCCTTGGCCTTCTGGGGTCCTGTTTAGAGTAGAAAAATTCTGAAGACCCTTAAAGCCTTCCAGATATTCTGAGGCAAATCATTTTCTCTCTCTTGCATTAAACAGAAGAGATCACTGCTTTTTTGGGTTAAATCCAAGGTAGGGATCGTGCCTACCTTCTTCACAGTTACAAAAATACAGTACCGGCGTTAAATTAGTGTTTTGTTTTGTTCTAAATCAGGTGCACCACTCATCTTGATCTTAGTTTTCTGGTTCTGGGCTACTCTAGTTTAGTAAACATGAGGGAGGATGAAGCTGTCCAGTAAGAAATTTTAATTGCTGGCATTTAATCCCACCCTGATTTACTCTATTTTCTCCTCAGTATTAAGACATCTACTTCTTCAGGGAGGTAGCAATCACCCCTCAGAAGCTGGAAAATAAGATGTCCTCTGCAAACAATGTGGTTCTTTTCCATTTGTCAATGGCTAACATTCTGTTTTTAATAGAGCAGAAGCTGGCCTTGGCTGACTTTTCTGAGTCTTTGTTTTCCGCATCAACATCACTGAGGATGTCAGCAGGAATGTGCACGGCTCTAGGGAGTGTTAGTTCAGCTCAGTGATGTACAGCCAGCAGGAGGAGTTCCAGCCCTGTTTTAGGGACTACCCCCAAGGCTACTGCTATTAATTCCCATCGCTCTCTTGCTCCTTTCTTCACCCCCACCCTGCCACCATTTCTTGCCAACACAAACATCTTTTAAAAAAAAAGAGACAACAACAAACGCACACACAGATAAAGGAATAAAATCTGGAGCTTCCAACCTTTTACAATTTAGAAATGAAAAGGAAAGACCTAGGGTACAAACAGCACTAACGACCCCTCAGTGCCACGTGAAAAGCCACGATGAACACGAGTGACTCTCGACCCCGAAGTTACACCTTTTCCCTCATTCCTTGAGCAACCATCAGGGCCATGTCGTGGCTTCGTTGATGGAGGCAAAAGGCACAAAGTGGGCTCTTACTGCTTATCCCTGCTGATTTGTCCACCTCCATCCCTGTTGCCGTCACCCCAGTGATCTCAAAGGGCTTCTCTCCTCCTCCCCCAGCACCGACAGTAAAGGCGGCATTGGCTGTTTCGTGGGAGGTACAGTGAGCATTAACAGCAAGTAAAGGCAAGTGAGTCCCCGATTTCTGGAGTGATAAAACCTCACTAATTTAACTGAATGGCCTAGGTTTTCAATTTCTTCCAGGAATTTGCAACAGAAAAACAGGTGGCAAAATAATCTTCCCAAATCCCTCTGAGGGATCTCACAGCTTTCTCTTTGTACTATTCACCTAAGCTCTGTATCTCACATTGACCTGACCTTTTTTTTTTTTAAAACACTTTGTTCCCACAGTTTTACAGTTTTGGCAGAATACAATACTTCATTAATGAATGAACCATACACAGAGTAGGGCCTGAGTACCTGGCTCCTCCTCATCCAGTGGGGAACAAAATAATGAGGATGGAAAAAAGGAGCATCTCCATACCGACTAGGAAAATATTGACATGTAGAAGCATTTCCCTCTCGCGTCACAAGGGGTTCATTAACAGCTCAGGGATTAGACCTAAAGTCAAGCCTGCGGTGGAACTCAAACAACTGCCTGAAATGTTTTTTCTGAGCTGCAGACCTGATGGTCGAACACCAGCTTGGGCCCTCCATTGGCAGCAGTGTCCTCGCTTAGTAACATCCAAGTGTTTGAGTCAATGTCGTAGCGGTAGAAGTCACTTTTCAGAGATTTGCTATTCCGCACAGAGGAGTCCAGGTAGCGTCCCAGCGTATAGATCTGTCTTCGTTGAATATCAATGCACATTTTGTGACAGGATCGAGCACTGGGCCCATTCTGTTTCAAAAAAAAAAAAAAGGAGAAAAAAAATCAATCAATAGTATTTGAGTGCCTACTGCGTATACAGCACTTTATAATAAGCACATGGGAGAAAAAATAGAAGTGAAAGTTACGTGACTATCGACTGATCATTCGCTATGTACCAATCTCTGTGCTAAATACTGGAGTAGATACAAATATAACAGGTCAGACCCAATCTCAGTCCCTTCTCCAGGAGTTTACCACCCCATAAATATCGACATATGGGAAGTTTTCGATTTACAACCCTTGAGGATATATCGATTTTTGACTTCACAATATGAGCCTCCTTTACGGCACCAGCTCAGGGGACTCACGGCCAGGGAGGGTGCAAGGAAGCTGTGGGGAAGCGGGGAAATAAACGAAAAAGTCCCACACACAATAGGGTGAGAGAGAAAGTTTAAGGAGGTGGGGAGGACAGATGGAAGAGGCCTCTAGGTGGGGATTACTTGATCACCAGGGAGAGTTAACAAATTTATTTTACTTCCTATGAAATAAAAATCGGTCATCCAACAATGAAACTTCTGTCAATCAATAGAAATATAATCACATCTACAATTGATTAGTCAGTTCTGGATAAATCAGTTTAAGAATGGGGTATCTGCACTTGGTTCAGGAACCAAAGTTCCTAATTTATTAAATTGTTCCTATGAGATAATTGGTTCCAACTCATTTTGACTTAAGACACATTTCTAGCAATCAACTGTGGTCATAGGCCCAAGAACTGCCTGTGCTCTAATCCATTCATTCAACTGAATTTATTGAGCGCTTACTGTGTGCAGAGCTATTTAATACCCTTCTTCCCTACCATCAGATTTGATCTACTAATGTTGGTAATGTCAGCTTTTTAATAAAATGCTTTAAGTTAACACAAAGTGAATCAGCATCAAGCTGCTTGAAAAAAAGTTTGTGTGTCTGGTTAAGATAGACTGGAGAAGCATCACGGACTAGTGAAAAAAGAGCATGGGTCCGGGTGTCAGACGACTTGGACTCCAATCTCAGCAATGCCAATCACTTGCTGTGTGATTTTGGGCAAGTCAGTTAACTTATCTGTACCTCAGTTTCCTCATCTGCAAAACAAGGATTGAGACTGTGAGCACCACGTGGGATAGGGCTATGTCCAACCTGATTAGCTTTAACCTACCCCATTATTTAGAACAGTGTCTGACCCAAGTAAACTCTTAACAAATACCATTGAAAAAAACAATGAAATCTGAAATAAAATTGCAATCTCATTTACTTGCTATCTTTAGTGACACTTGCTATTCTTATGAGAAAAATGAATTTCCACAAGGGGAAAGAAAATGCTTAGTAAAACCGGCACTTTGTTTAATAAGAGCCACCCAACTTTTTACTTTACCTTAATTAGAGTTAGAGCCATTAAAAAGATCAAAGTGGTCGCAGCACAGGCCAAGGCATGATTAGGCTTCTAAGGGTTTGTCGACTACTCGTCTACTGCACTAATAAATCAAGCTTTAATTTTAGCCTCAGATGGAAACCACCCTTAACTGGAAACACAAAATGAATACAATGCTGCATACTGGGCACAGTATTATGGGCTCTCTGGATTAAAAGATTTACAACAGTTCTCTGCCTTCCACCACCACACCATAAAAAAGCCAATGTAAACAACAGGTAAACTGAGGCAAATTTCAACATTATTTGCCTAAAGGCTTAAAAGAATCAGCCAGTGGAAAATCAGAGATTAGCATTCATTTTGGTGCTACTTTTTAAGGGGTTCTCTCACAGTGGCAATTATTCTACCAGTTTCCGTCACTCCTGTAAGAGATGTGGAACAGATGAGCTGAAATTACAAAGTTGTTTCCGAGCCATTCGAGTACACATTAAAATCAAATCAACTTGGGAAATAATGATGATCAGGCCAATGGTGCTGAAAAACAAATGTTTAGAAAAGAGGATTGGAAAAGAAGAATTTATAATGGCAAAGACCTACCACAAAGACAACCTCAGGTTTGCGTACCCAACACGCGGTCTAAGCCAAACAAAACTATTCAAATGAAAACTCTGAGATCTGCTCCAATATGTATGGCTTGAAAGGTTCCATCACAGACTTCTGTCCAAAGGTCAGACCTCCTGAGATGCAGCCGGGAAGTTCACCTTACTGGAAGTCAGGTGCATATGTGTTCTTTGCTGACACTATACTGGTGACGTACACAACATTCGCCTTCTATTACGCTGAATGCTAATAACATTCTCAGGGCTATACACAACATGAACAATTTTAGTCAGTGTTCTACCTCAGATCCACGTAAGTGATGGCTTGTCAAACAATATGGGAAACAAGGACAACCCTGGGTCTTAATACAGGAAATTCTCTTCCTTAACCCTCACACTCAATGAGCCATATGAATAGCTAGAATTCCAGCTCATGGGTAATATTAGGATGTGGTCTGTGCTCAAATTCATGGCTGCAGTACGGAGATCAGTGATTTTTCAAGCGCTCAAAAACACTTCCCTTTTACTATAACTAATAACTTGTTCAGACTGTCATTATTTTTGAGGAGAAAAAGGACCAAGAACCATGGTTGAGATCTGACACAATTTTCAATCTAACCCACCAATCCTGATTTAGAAATTTGATGTTTTCACATTTTACCAATGTAAGAGTTTTCCTTCATTCCTTCATTCAATCCTATTTATTGAGCACTTACTGTGCGTAGAGCACCGTACTAAGCGCTTGGAAAGTACAATTTGGCAATAAAAAGAGACAATCCACCCAGACTGGGCTTACAGTCTAGAAGGGGGGAAACAGACATCAAATAAACAGGCATTAATATAAATATAATTATAGATATGTACAGACACACACACACACACACATATATATATTTCCTCCTCTCAGTCTTCTAGACTGTAAGCTCCTTGTGGGCATGGAACGTGTCTACCAACTCTGTTATAATGTATTCTCCCAAGCACAAAATATGCACTCAAATAAATATGACTGAACAATCGATTGGAGTTTTAGTTCAGCTTAATGCTTCACAAGAAGCACTGTGGCCTAGTGGAAACAGCATGGACAGAGGTCAGAGGACCTGAGTTCTAATCCCTGCAATGCCACTGGCCTGTTGTGTGACTTTGGGCAAGCTACTTAACAACTCTGTGCCTCCGTTCCCTCATCTGTAAAATGGAGATTAAATATCTGTGCTCCTTCCAACTTAGACTGTGAGCCCTAACTGAGATAGGTACTATGTCCACCTGATTATCCGGTATCTACCCTAGTGCTTAGAACAGTGTTTGGCACACAGTAAGCACATAAACAACTATTATTATTATTATGACCAAAGAAACAAGACACATCTGCTACTTATATTGTGTCTACCTAGCACTGAGTACAGTGCTTGACACATAATGAGCAAAACCACAATTATGATTATTGTGTTATTTTCCTTCTAGGAGCTTACAAATTAATGGGGAGGCAAAAACAAAAGATATTTACAAACAGTGGGAGCAGGAGGAAAATCAAAGATTAACAGGTCTTAGAAATAGATTAATGAATCAGTAGTATTTACTGAGCACCTACTGTGTGCAGATCATGGTACTAAGCAGTTGGGCGAATACGATACAGTCAGAAGATGATCCTTACCCTCAAGAAGCCTAAAAGTCTAGCAAGGGAGACAAACTCAAAATTATTCCAAGAAAGAGGCAGATAAATGAAAAATGGATATGGAGACGAGTGAGTACTTAAATAGTAGGGTATGTAACCTGATATGTACATAAGTATTGCAGGGGCATAAATGAAAAATTGATGCAGGAGATAGAAGGGGAATTTGCCCTGGAGAGAACAGTCAGGAAATGCCTCCTGGAGGAGACTTGATTTCAAAAGGGCTCTAAAAATGGGGAGAGCTGTTGACTGGCAGGCAAAGGGGGAAGGAGTTCCAAGGAGAGGGAAGGGTGTGAGCAAGGGGATGGAGGCAGGAGGAACAAAAACAAGAAACTGGGAGTAGGTTAGCTTGAGCGAAGCGAAAATAATTGATAAAGTATAGGGCTTTTGCCACAGCGAGTTAAAGTCAAAGTTGTGGCAGTCAAAAGGGTCTTCTAAAGCTCATTTAAAATAGTAACCCACTGGGGGCTAATGGAGAACCAATTTGCAACCACTGACAGTCATATTCCAGGATAATATGAATTCTCAATAGTTCCCATTTGGTTGTCTTTGCAATTTTATTGAGTGGCTGAAAGGAGGCTTGTCATGTGATCCTGGCATTCTGCTTGTAAAGATTAGATGACATGCCAGGCATAACCACATGGCACTGCACCCAATCAGCACCAAATCGCCCTGTGGCAGGAATGTCTACGAGGCATTTTAAGAACCTGTTAAGGACCGAAGGCCCATTACAGCAACGAAGCAATTCTGGTGAGCTACAAAGAAAATACTCAAGAATAAAGGCTCCATCAAAGCACTACCAAAAAAGGCTAAATGGAATTTCCTCCCTTGAAAGAAAGTCTGGGATAATCACCTGTTCTCCTCCCTACTTAGACTGTGAGCCCTATGTGATAAAGAGACTGTATTGGACCTCATTATGTTGTATCTACCCCACCACTTAGTAGAGTCTTGACGTATAGTAAGCGCTTAACAAACGCCATTATTATCACTCCAGTACGGTCTAACTGTAAGGCAGAAAAGAGGTAACTAGATCAGTGGTTTTCAACCTATGGAGAAAAACGTTGAAGCTTCTCAAAATCTCTTCTGACTTGATGGAACTGCAGAAGCCACTCATTCGTTATCATTATTAGTTGTGAGAGAGAGAATGTGTACGGAAATACTATTTGCAGAAAATATTCATGCATAAAGAGAAGGCCGTGCCTGCCTGCTCTGAACAATTTGTTCAAGAAGAGATTATAATGGCTCAGAATAAAATGTCCACCCCAACCAAGAGGATTTTTTTAGAATGTCGAGCAGGCCCTCAAGAGAATTTAATGCTCCATGGACTGCAGTTAGAAAAACCACTAGAAGAGATGATCTCACTGTCCCTTCGAGTTCTTTGGTTTCTATAAAATTAAATCGAAGCAGCACTAAAGGGAAGGATAATAAAAGCCCAAGGGCCTCCGCAATGGAACAAAAATGAAAGGTCCAGGTCATCAACATCACAGTTTAGCTGACAAGACTTGACCCAAAGTCCCTTAAGCGGTGAAGAAAAACAAAATTCAAGACCAAATAAAAGGCTAGCTGCACTTTAGCAAGCATTCAAAAGAGGTAAACATGTAGAAAAATCAGAGTTCCTACCAAAACCCCATAGAAAGGAATCCGGTGCCAGCTAAAACTTTTGTTATTAAGATAGCTTGTGCAAGAGAAAATTAGTATTCAAGTATTCAACTGCTTTGATTTGTTAACAGATAGCCTGTCATCAATTCAATTTGAGCGGTCTTCATTTTTAAGGTACAGATCCCTGCACTACGGATGCTGATCCTGTTAAATAGAGATGAGTGCATAACACTAAATATATTTGTTTTCACAGATGTAGCATGATGTTATCTGCAGCCCACAAACACACTGATAAAAATGCCAAAAATTGATAATACAGAGCAGGTGGGATTCCATTTTAATCAATCATACCTGATTGTTTTTTGTGTGTGGAGTACTGAATTAAGCGCTTAGGAGAGTAAAATAATCAGAGTCGGTAAACATGTTCCCTGCTCCCCAGGACCTACCTTTATAACAAAGAGTTCACTACAAAAAATGTTTTTCAAAGTTGAGGCCAAAGACTCAATGCTTATTAAGTTTCACAATGAACTTAATAATGAATAATGAATGATAATAATGGTATTTTTTAGTCCCTAACTACATACTAAGCATTGGCTAGATGAAAATGAACCAAAAAGATGCAGTCCCTGCCCCACATGGGGCTCAGAGACACATCCTAGGTTACCACCACTCCAGGACACAACCAGTAATGTTTGCTGCACACACCTCTCCCCGCCCCACCCCAACACAATCATTTCTTTATGATTTTTGCTAAACTGTGTTCCAGATGCTGTACTAAGCACTGTGCATCGACAAGCTAATCAGGTTAGACACAGTCCATGTGCCACATGGGGCTCTCAGTCTTGATTTCCATTTTAGAGATGAGGAAACTGAGGCCCAGAGAAGTGAAGTGATTGGCGAAGGTCACCTAGCTGACAAGTAGTGGATCCAGGTGCTTCTGACTTCAGGGCCACTAGACCACGCTGCTTCTCAGGTTAGTCCAACAGGAGTGAAGAGAATGAGTCGGGAAGTAGCAAGCCGAGAGAGGAGACATATAAGGTTAGGCAAGTTAGTTGAGAGCCTTAAAGCCAAATGTTAATTTCTGTTTGATGCGGAGAGACCCAGGAAGTCAGCAGAGGAGTCTGAGGAGTGAAACAAGAGGGAAGAGCAAAACTAAACACTACAACGGGTCATGAATTCTTATCCCAGCTCTGCCACTCTTCTGCTGTGCGACCTTGGGAAAGTCACAACTTCGACGGATCTCAGTTACCTCATCTGTAAAATGGGGAGTGAGACTGTGAGCCCCACGTGGGACTGCGACTCTGTCCAATCCGATCTGTTTGTATCCACCCCAGCGCTTAGTACAATGCCTGGCACATAGTAAGTTCCTAACAAATATTCATTCATTCAAATGTATTTATTGAGAACTTACTGGGTGCAAAGAACTGAACTAAGCATTTGGGAAAGTTCAATACAACAACAAATAGATTCCCTGTCCACAGTGAGCTCACAGTCCAGAGGGGCATCTTAGCGCTTAGCTTAGGTGCTTAGTACAGTGCTCTGCACACAGTGAGTGCTCAATAAATATGACTGAATGGAGGGGGAGACACATTAATATGCATCAATAAAAAATAAATTATAGACATATACATATGTGCTGTGGGGGTGGGAGGGAGGATGAATGAAGGGAGCAAGTCAGGGCAATGCAGAAGCGAGTAGCAGAAGAGGAGAGGAGGACTTAGTCAGGGAAGGCTTCTTGGAGGAGAAATAATAGAAACACCAAATAACGAATATCACCATCATTATGATCCATACATGTATTGTAGACTGGGGAAAGAAGATGCTGAAGGCAGGGAGACCAGAAAGGGGGTTGGTACAACAGGCTGGCCGAGACAGAACTAAAGTTTGGACTACAGTCGTGACTGTTTGAGTGGACAGGAAGGAGAGGATCTCGTGCGGCATTATGAAGAAAAAACTGGCATAATGTGACAGTGGCCTCAAAGTGAAAACTGAAAGAGAGAGCAAGGATAATAGGGAGGTCGTGGGCTCCTGGGACAGAGATGGGAAAGCCAGGAGGAGCGGGGTGGATTTCGGAGGCAGAAGATGAATAATTCTAGTAGAAATATTAGTAGTAGAGAAACAGCGTGGCTCAGTGGAAAGAACTCGGGCTTGGGAGTCAGAGGTCATGGGTTCTAATTCTGGCTCCGCCGCTTGCCAGCTGTGTGACTTTGGGCAAGTCACTTAACTTCTCTGTGCCTCAGTGATCTCATCTGTAAAATGGGGATTAAAACTGTGAGCCCCACATGGGACAATCTGATCACCTTGTATCCCCCCAGCGCTTAGAACAGTGCTTTGCACATAGTAAGCGCTTAACAAATACCACCATTATTAAATATTGGTGTTTAAGATGCCGCTACACAGTAAGCTCGTTGTGGGCAGGGAATATGTCTGTTTATTGTTATATCGCACTTTCCTAGTCCCATATCCACAGAGGTTGATGTTGCCAAAACCAACTTGGCAGCAGTCTGAGGGCCTAAAGGCAGGGAGGAAAACTGGGTGGTAGGATACGTGGGGTTAACCCCTCTCTACCCTCAAGACTTTCTGATTGGCTGCATCACCTGCAGTCTTGCTCTGCAGTCCTTGGGACCTCCAGGGGGTGTGAAATTAAACGGCGGCGAAAAAGAGCGATATAGGAAGAGGAGGAACCCAAAGCCAGCAGAGAAGTTCTCAAAGAGATCAACTGGTAATAATAAGAAAAAAATAACCACGATAATAGTTGTGGTATTTGTTAAGTGCTTACTATGTGCAGGCACTGTTCTAAGCACTGGGGCAGATAGCAGCTAATTGGGCTGGATACAGTCCATGTCCCATACTTCCTGTTTTACAGATGAGGGATATGAGGCACAGAGAAGTGAAGTGCTTGCTCTAGGTCACACAGCAGACAAGTGGCAGGGCTGGGATAAAAACCCAGGTCCTACTGACTCCCAGGCCCGAGCTCTATTCAGTAGACCACGCTTCTTCTCTTCCACCAACCAAGACCTTTAAAGAACATCTCCTCTTAACTATGGTCGCCTTTAGTAGCAATACATGCTAAACTAATCCTTCCCTACTAAATAGTGTTGATACTGGCCAAGCACCAGAAAACATTAGTGAAGGTCCTTAAGATCCACAGATAGCATATTATGTAAAATGCAGGCAAGCTGGACTTTTCCTACAGTGGAGTTACACAAGATTTCTCTGATAAAATGATCAAATTTGCTTTGAAACTGGAAGGAAAAAGGCCTTTTGCACTGAATTTAAGGGCTACACATGAGAAGGAAAAGTTTTAAATTGGTCAGTCAGTTGGTTACATTCCCACACTTGGGATGCTTTCTTTTTGGTAATTAGCCTGATCAAAATGATTGCTCTTTCCCACTTCTTTCCCCCCTCCTCACTACCACATCGAAGCCTGTTTTTGATGAGGTGGGGAGGGGGGACTGGCGGAGTGATGGAAAACTAAGGAACTCAATCGAAAATCAAGGAACTCAATTGAAAATCATAACCTTCCAGTTTTATTGTGAACAAAACCATAAATTTTATCAAGATGTTGCACAATGTGTCGGACTAAAGATGACTATCTTCCATCTTGTTCACCATTCTCAAGTTGCTTTCTGTGGCATTCAAATTCCTTCCCTCTCTGGGTCTTTTGCCCTTTCCTTTCCCTCCTCCCTCTCTCCCCTCCCCAATGAAAAGCTTTAACAAGTCTGCATTTCATTCCCCCCTCCCCTGAGTTCTATGTGGATTTTCACTTTCTCTCTCTTCTTCCTTCCCAAGCATTCTCATGTGATTCCGCTCTTCTTTTTACAGAATCACAGTATCACAGACCTGGAAGGGACTTCCAAAAATCATCAGATCCAGGCAGATGAACGATTAAACCCTCCCAGACAGATGGTTGATTATTCTTCCTTTAAAGGGTTTACTTATAGCCTATTTTTGGTTTGTATTATTTGTTCCCTACTCTTTTACCTACACTATACTTACAATTTTTATTCATTTGTCTTCCCCATTGGATTGTAAGCTCCTCAAAGACAGGGTTCATGTCTTCCTTTCACTGTTTCCCAGCGCTGCCCACTCTAAGCACTTAAACATTTCTGATGCTGCAGAATTTTAGGGATCAGACTCCACTGGACCTCGCTTCTGTTTTGAGTCTACGATCTTCCTATTGGTCCCTGGTGGCCTATCAGCCTCATGAAAACCTTTCGTATATACTGGAAGACAGTTAGAAAAAAAGTCTCCTTTAGACTAAACAAACCCCGGTTCCTTTAACCTACCATTTGTGCAATGATTTTCCCCCCCTTTAAGTCTCTTTGCTATCTTTTTTTACCTGGATCAACTCCAGTGTTTTTCTATCTCCATCTTAAAGTCTGGTAATCCAAACTGGACAGAGTACTCTGATACGTGTATAACCTGAACAGTGACTGGAAAAAAGGCTGCTTCTCATCTCTTATTTTCTGCACCACCCCATCTATTTTAAAAGGGTGCAAAATGACTTCTCTACTAACTTAGTAAAGCATATAACCAATCACAAAGGAATAGCTAGGCAGCTAATAACAGGGAACTGCCTCGTTTTGTACTAAGTGCTGAGAACAGATGTAGGAGCGGTAAGTTAACAAAATGCAAATAAGATGTTAAAATGTGGGAAATCACACTGATCAGTACTGAAGACACTTTGCAGAGCTTCCTAGAACAATAATGCATGACGTTAGTCAATAAAGAACGGTTTATCACGAGCTAGAATATGTCAGCAGGCACTTGGCAAACCAGATACAGGGTGTCACATGAGACCATGATCAAAGCAGTCAAAAGCATATTTGATTAGTTCACTTTCATTAAACAGTCACACAGAAGTGACACAGAACGACACCAGTATTTTCTCCCAAACTTCCCTCAGAGCATTCAATCGTATTTATTGAGTATTTACTGTGTGTAGAGCACTGTACTAAGCACTTGGGCGAGTACAATATAACAATATAGACAGAGACATTTCCTGCCCACGGTGAGTTTATAGTCTAGAGGGAGAGGCAGACATAATATAACATATATATATATACAAAAAATTAATATAATTAACAGATATGTACCTAAGTGCTGGGGGGCTGGTGGGAGGAAGGAACAAATCGGGGTGATGCAGAAAGGAGAGGGAGAAAAGAAAATGAGGGCATAGAGAAGGCCTCTTGAAGGAAATGTGCCTTCAATAATGCTTTGTAGGTGAAGAGAGTAACTGATATAAAGAGGGAAAGCAATCAAACCTGCTGGGGTATAAAAGCTGCTAGGAATGGAAGCTTCCATTCGCAATCTAAAATGAAGACAGTAACATCAAAGAAGGTGACCTTCTTCCTCAATGATTCGCTATTATGCCATCTAGCCTCCGGGCTCAAAAAGGTACCAGAAAATTCAGCCACAGTGATCTTGGCCTTTCCAAATCCTGCCGTTCAAAGCAGCCAGCCTTAATTACCACTTAAGTAAGGCCAGTATGAGAGTACTAGGAAGTAAAGCAAGCCCAATACTTAAAAGATATTTACTTAACAGATGGTCAGGTTTTATTCTAATCTCTTGTTCTCATTGGAAGAGTTTTGAATTAGCTTTTTTTGGGGGGGGGGGGGGTCTTAAACAACATTCTCTCAAACCTTCTGAGCATACAAAACCCTGAAAAATCAGATTATTTTCACACGCTAAGTGAAACCATCTAAACCTGAAATCGGTCTACTCTGGTCCTGAAACCGGAACTGAGTTCCTGCAAATGGGAACACAGGAGCCATTCAGAAGTAAAATGTGTGGACAAGTGAAAATGGATTTGACAGAGAATGCATGTGACTGAATGAGCAAAGAGTGTGTGGGCAGATCAGAATGTTCACCCAAAGACGTCTAACTCTACATCGTGACAATGAGGTGTCTGTTACCCAGACAAAGGCGGCAGTGATACAGCTTAATCTGCACAAAATGCCTTGATGGATTTAGTACCAAGGATGAGCTTATTTTATCCAGAAAATACACAGTAAATATCCCATATGAGAAAGAGAATTTCCTTTTCATCACATTGGCAATAGTATTTAAACATCGCTAAAGAAAATGACTACATTATAGTGCTTTTCCCCAGGTTGGGTCTGCCCAGATTCAGTTAAGTAAATGACTGCTTAACTATTATTATTATTCCTGATAATAATAATAGTAGTATTATTAAGCACCTACTATGTGCCAGGCCCTTTACGAAGCACTGGGGTGGATACAAGGAAATCGGGTTGGACACAGTCCCTGTCCTATGTGGGGCTCACAGTCTCAATCCTCATTTTACAGATGAGATAACTGAGGCACAGAGAAGTTAAGTGACTTGATGGTATAGTGGATAGAGCTTGGGCCTGGGAGTCAGAAGGTCATGGGTTCTAATCCCAGCTCCACCACTTGTCTATGTGACCTTGGGCCAGCCACAACTTCTCAGTGCCTCAGTTTCCTCAAATGTAAAATGGGGATGCAATACCTTTTCTCTCTCCTATTTAGACTGCATGGGACAGGGACTAGTATGACCTGATTAACTTATATCTAGTGCAGTGCTTAGAACAGTGCTTGACACATAGTAATTGCTTAACAAATACCATAAAAATAAAAAAGCTACTAATACCCATCAGCAATTAATTTCATCATTATAAGCAACTTTGGACAACAGCTGACTACACCAAGAGACTACTAAGAAAAATGAAATATTCTAGCCTCTGTTTTACCTTTATGAAATCTTTATGCTTTATGAAATCTCAAACATAATTCTCAACTAATAAGAAACTGCTTCCAGTTTTTAGCATTTATATCTATATGTATAATTCCAACCCACATTCAAATACAGGAAGCCTGGACTCCTACTCCAAAAGAGAGGAAAAGGAAGAATTACAAAGTCCCAACTCAGAAAAAGAATAAAAGCAATGGCAAAAAAAAGTGTTACATGGCACCAAAAGACAAAACAATAGCGTTTGCCAAAATGAAAAATACTAATGACTAGGAGAACGCAAACTAGGGGAAATCCAGAAAAATGACAAATCTTGAAAAAAAAAAAAAACCCATCCAGAACTACTTGCAAATAAATCAGAATCTGGGAAAAAGTAACCCTAAAAGTGAGCAAAGGAACACTACAAGTAAAAATAGAAGGGAGATACCAGTACAAAGACGAATGGGAAAATAGCTGTGTAAGAGATAGAGAACCTGGTTTATTTATATGCATCCCAGTAAGTAGCAGGTTTCTTCCTCAAATTTTCTTTTAAATCTTCTGGCATGGCTCTAAATATGCAAAGCACTTAAATGATTTAGATGTTCAAGAAGCTTCCTCATTGGGAAGGAGAGAGAGAGAGAGAGAGAGAGAGAGAGAGAGAGAGAGAGAGGGAACGCGAACCAACACATATGGCTTAAGAGCTGGAAAACCCACAAGGTTTCCTAAAGGATTTCCCTGAGTTCAGACAAAATTAATCTCTTTACCAACACAACTCCTAAGATTTTCAGCCTTTCCTCTCATCCCTCCCAACCTAACCAGATTTGAGTTTTACCGGCCAACTTGAGTTCCCTATTTTCATAGCAAAAATGCACACAAAACGCCACCATTCCCTTCTTTCAAGAATTTGAACATTTTTTTTCCATTCCCAGGGAAAAATGGATCCGAGGTTAAATCTTGGGGTGACCTATATTTACCAACATTTTATCCGGCAGTCTGTTCATCAAAAAGAGTAATAAGGATATTCGTCCAGGTCTATATATATAGAGTCTGTTCAGCATGGTCAAACTTCCTTTAAAAGGCAAGGAATTTAGAATTTTAAATTCCTATCATATCGGATCAAACTGTACTAACAAATTTGACATTTTTCCCCTCCCCAAGAAAGAAAATCAGCAAAGGAAAATTGAAAAGGAGGCTGACCGGTTTAAATGCGGATATAAATTTTTCCCTCAACATTCTCACAAAAGATTTTTCAAAATAAACACGGTTAGGTCAGGCTTCAGAAAAGCAGGAGCAGAAAAAAGCCAACACCCCGAGACATAAAAATCATCAGAGGTCGGAACAGCCACATTTTTGTGTTTGGTAACCTTTTGCTGGCAAGGGACCAATCTTTGTACTAGAGGGATTGGGTGTGTTTGTTTATTAAAGTTAAGAGACCAAGGATAAAATGTCTCTTACGGACAAAAAGAGTATCTTCGGGAGCCACCTGGATAGTGTCCAAACTGAGTTCAAGGAGAGTGCAGCTGATCATTTTCTCTTTCAATACTGCCTTGGAAACTTTGGCTGAAAGGCCAAGCTATCTCCAGTAGAATGCTTGGGCTCAAGAGTTATTCCAAGCCAAAATAAGAGATCAACGTGGCTCTGAGTCTGTTTCACACTTTTTGGATTCTGTCTCTAAAATGCAAAAAACTAAATTGTTATCCCTCCACTTTTCCGCATCTGTGGAGGGCCATGAATTAAGTCCAAACTTCCCTTTTTCAGTAAGAATGCAGTTCCATTTCAATTGTTCCCATTCTCCGCATACTAGTGAGGACATAGAGGAGGAGGAGACAGATTGCAAAGTGGAGAATAATTACAGGAGGGATTAATAATATTATGATCCCAATTTATCTGATGAAGAAGCCAAGGCATGGAGAGGTTAAGTGATTTAACCAATGCTCAGAGGGAGCCAATTATCAATGATGGGATTAGAACACTCAGAACCTGACTTAGCAACCTATTGGTTTAGCTTGCTGACTCACTCTCCCTCCTGGTGGGCAAAGTAAATTTCTTTTGGTGTGGTGAATGATTTGAAAGTAAAGCAGACAGCGACAGGGAGGATGGAAAAAAAATCTGAAGCCTACTCAGAGAAGTACAGTTTTATTTTTGGTTTAAAAGCTTCCGACGTGTCCAATAAGTCAGAACTTTGGACGCACCCCATAAAAAGAAGAAAATGGATGAGAAAGACTGTGCTGTGTGCACCAGATTCTGCTATGCTAAGAGAGATATCTTTGCAGATGCAAGATTTCAGTGGTATTCACACAGACCTTTAAAGGAGTACAGGTGTGCAGAATAATTCTGCAGTAAAGATGGCAAAGACAGCTTTTAAAGTGGAACCAATCAATCAATGGTAATTTTTAAGTACTTACTGTGTTGCAGAGCACTGTACTAAGCATTTGGGAGAGTACAATGTAACTGAGTTGGTAGACATGTTCCCGGTCCCGTAACAGAACCCAAGACCCAAAAGACCCCACTAGACTGTAAGCTTGCTGTGGGCAAGGACTGTGTCTGTTCTATTGTTGTGCTGTCCTCTCTCTAGGGCTTAGTACACCGCTCTGCACACAGTAAGTGATCAATAAATATGATTGATTGAATTTTAAAAAAACCTTTTTTTAAAAAAAAAAGTTATTTGTAAAGTGCTTAGTATGTGCCAGGCATTGTTCTAAGCGCTGGGGTAGATATGAGCTAATCATATAGGGCCCAGTTAATGTCATGGCCTCACGCTATCTCTCCCCATTTTATAGATGAGGTAACTGAGACACAGAGAAGTGAACTGACTTGCCCAAGGTCACAGAGCAAATGGGAGAGCTGGTATTAGAATTCAGGTCCTCTGACTCCCAGGGCAGTGCTCTTTCCACTAGGCTACACTGCTTCCCAGAAGATGGTCTTTACAAAGAATGCAGTCTCAGTAGAATGTGGTGTTTCATATATTCCACGAAGGTTTTCTGCTTCTAAGAAAAGATACCGAGTTCAGTTCCAAAAACCAGGTCCTAGATGATCTGTTACAATGGCCACTTATGGGCCCAACGAGAAGCAGAGAGGAATGCTTTGAATTAGACAACAGGTATTTCTGTTCAAAGTGTGCCTATTACTCACAAGCATCGCAATATACAAGTAGGTTTAGTCACCATTAAAATCTGGTCTTGCATTCTAATTCAAACAACCCACAGTAACAACAGAGTTGAGGCAGATTGGGTATTCATGAGCATACTTCTGACCTTACCTATTTAAGAGGGTTGTTTTTTTTTAAAATAATTAAACTCCAAACTTGAGAGATGAAAGAAAAAACGCCACACTATAAGACGACCGTGAGTGTAATGGATATAAACTGAGGTTCCGGAAACCAGATTTCCCCTTCCAATTTTGCCACGCTTCCTCTTCTGCGTTGGGTTTCATCACTTGTAAAATGGAAGTGCTATTCAACCCCAGGATGACAACTAAATAGCAACTTGAATGAAATGCAAGTGAAATGGTGCCGGATGCCGATTTTGAATGCAAAATCCACAAGAAAGCTAAAGGGACAAGGTAAAATATTTTGGTAAACTGTTTAGGGATCAAACATGACAACAAATGGTTAATGAAAGGTCAACCAGATACAAATACACCAGCGACCTGGAAGCTCTACTCCACAAGAAGTGGAATCAATACATGTGGTAACATTTTTCAAAAAGCCATCATGATATTAGGGTGAATCAATGTATGCAAGAAAGAAAATGCTGGAAAGCAGTAAAGACCAGCCAGTCTTTCCTGTGAGACTTGGAAAAGGTAACCTCTCCAACTCTCTGGCCCTTGTAAAGCTATATGGCAGGGTTTTAAGTTCCTAATGGCCTGAAGTTTGGGATCCGATCAATCAATCGTATTATTGAATACTCAGGATCGCACAATGTAGCCACATAACAGAGTTGATAGGCATATGCACTGCCCAAAATGTGTTTACAGTCTAGAGGACAATTTTACAATCTAGAAGACCGTTCCCCCCATTTTAAAAAAACAAACAGGATGGGGCACTTTGTACAGAAATGTATTTGGGAAAAAAAAAAGATTTTGTCACCTGCAACTGTGGAGCCCATTAGAATTCAACTGAGAGTAATGCATTTCAGAACCTCTTGTGACAGCACTCTGAAATGTCAGTCAATATCAACAGCTTATTACTGGCTAGGGGAGACACAGAGGCTTATTATAAACTCAATTCTTCAAGAATGCAAATTTCCACTGCGTTTTGGCTAGAGTACAGTAGTAGAATTATGGAACTTTCTTCCTACACTGCATGTGGGGCTGGATACAGTATGATGCAGTGTTGAGTGTAGGGTGGGTGCTAACATGAGATTTCCTTTCCTAAAATACTCAAATGGAGGAAGACAGGTATCTAGCTGGAGTACCCAGCTGGAATTAACTGCAATGCCCTCCCTTCCATCCCACGACCCTAAAAAATCACTCCACTTAATTAAGAATACTAGGGAGGCCAAATCTTCCACAGACATACACTTCCCTTAGCCATCTTCTCCAGAAATTGAAAAAAAAAGGGGGGGGGGGGTTTCCAAAGATCCTCCATAAAGAAAACTTTTGAGTTCATCCTTTCCCTAAAGTTGACAAAGATCTCCACTGTTAAATCATCTGTTTCCCATGCGAGAGCTTGGGTCTACCAGACCGTAACGACCCGCCCACCTCCAGAACTCAATAACTACATTTAATTCTTTGGGACTAATGGGATCTCCAAATGACATGGTCTTGTAAGCCCAGTTAAGTGTTTTGTAGACCAGGAAATTCAGGAAATTGCAAACCAACAGAGGTCCAAAAACATCTGAGCAGGACTCAGCAATGGGGATTTTGCTGGCAAACTCACTGAAAGCAAATCCATAATGAGTATGGATTCACAGCCCAATAAATCAATTCATTGGCAAGCCTACATTTAGAGTAGCAGCACATGCCTCTCTTTATGAAATGGTGATCTTCATTATCCCCGTTTGTCAGCATCTAACTGGAGATAACTTTATTTGCCTCATCAATCTTACTCGAGGCAGGGCCACCATGGTTGAATTTAGCCACAAATACAAACGAAACTCTTTTTGTGACTGCCAATTTGTGATTGACTGATATTTGGCACACCCCTCTGCCAGAGGGACAACAATATGAATTCCACTCTTTTGTTGGGGAAGATTTTCATTCTGCCGATTTCACAATCTCCTCTTCTAAATATTCAGATGGACCCAAATATCAGTAAGTGCCACAAGTGAAACCGTTCAGTTCAGGGGGTGAAAGCAAAGCTGAATGAGGCCCAAGAATTACCTGAAAACACTAAACTGCTCATCGGCTCCTCTAACAGGGGTGATAGTATTTAATACATGTCTGTGTGCAAAGGACTGTACAAATATACAGATGAGAATCCAAGCTAGTCCCTGGCTGCCAAGGGGCTCACATCAAGAGTAAGGGGGAAGAACAGTGTGACAACAGACACACAAGGAAAAAGAAGCATGTAAAAATGAAAGTGACAAGGACAATGAATAATACTACAAGAGCAACAGGGCATTCTTTAGATAACACTGTTCCTTCCTAATCTATGCAAACCACCTCCCTGGATTTCCCCCCACCCCCCACCTCCATTTCTCTCTCCCCTCACCATTTTCCCCACTTCCCCTACGAAAAATTCCTGTCTGGGGTATATACTCCTAGGTCTCAAACAGACATTTGACTCCATTACTCTGTCTCCAAATACATCTAAGCATCTCCGATAGATGGATATTTTCCCTATACTTTGAGATATCCAAGGGAGGTGATTCAGTGAAGCCTGTCTCACTGGCTTGGTGTCAAAGTTCTTACTGACAAACAAAGCATCTTTCAACACTATGACTGGAAAAGAAATGAATTCATCTCTCCTTCAGTTAACACAGTGTGTTTAAGTCATTAGCACTCATATACTACAAGCAACTAATAATGGTTGAGTTTGACCATGGGAATGGGGATTATATACTCCTGAGATCTCATTTTCTCCCAGATAGCCTGAAGCATGTCATTTAATGCCTCTTTCTCCTTCCCTCCTCTATAAAAGGGCAAAAGGTCCTCCGGGAGCTTAGTGAATATCATTAGTCAAGGTTAGTGAAATATTTTGAAGGTAACTGCTGTGTTAAGGGTGAAATGCTTCAGATAATTCCTTCCCTTTCAAATTAATGTTTTGAAAATGATTACATCGAGTCTCAAAAGTGGCTGAATATTTCTAAAACAAGGTAAACTATTTCCCTGGAGATGACTGGGTATTTAGAAGCCCCAGTGAGAAGGTCTTGAACGCTTTGTGGAAGATGCTCACTGATTTCAGAAGCCTACCCAGAGGCATGGAACATCCTCCCAGGATCCAAGGAACCAATCAGGGACATATTTTACTAAAAACAGGGACAATTAATTCATTTAGTTGTATTTATTAAGTGCTTACTTTGTGCCAAGCACTGTATTAGTAAACACATGAGAGAGTACAATATACCAATAGACACATTCCCTGCCCACAGTGAGCTTACAGTCTAGTGGGGGAGAAAGACATTAATATAAATTAGAGATATGGACAAGGGACCAGAATTTTACTGGTGAGGTGTATTGATATCAATGTGTCAGAAGAAATAACTGTATCCTAATAAAAAAGGTGGTATGGGGCCTTTGGGTGGATCCAGTCATTATTTATATTAATGCCTCATTCCCTCTCTAGACTGCAAGCTCGCTGTGGGCAGGGAACATGCAGTCTAGCTCTTTTGTACTGTACTCCCCAAAAGTTTAGTCCAGTGTTCTGCACATAGTAAGCACTCAGTAAACACCACTGATTGATTGATTCTCAAAAATAATACATTTTGGCCTATTGCCAAGTAAGTTGGCTTTCCATCTCGTTCTCTAAATACTGTAAAACAAAATATTTATGATGATTCAGAAAATTGGAATGAGACAAGAGAGGCAATTTTCAGAGCATGCTAAATCATTATACGGGGTCCAAATGACACATATTTTCTTTCTCTTTCCCACTCTCTGATATAAAAATCCTTACAGCAATTTATATTGGGTGGAGTAATGAGAGGTTTCGAATAGGAAGATAAGTGTCCAATTACTAGTAGAGTTCTGGCACTGGGACAAGATAATTTGCACAACTTGAATCCAAAAATCTAAGCAAAAACCCACGGATGAAGGATTTCTGGGATTAGTTTTTTTTGTACTCACCTAAATGCTTAGTACAGTGCTCTGCAAGTAGTAAGTGCTCAATAAGTAGCACCGACGGATTGATTCTGGAAATGTGCCAATGACACACTGTTCCAGGTTTTACTGAACTATACATTATACACCTGGTCCAACGTTTCACCCGGGGCTCCTGACACAATGTCTTTGAGATAAAAACAACCGTCATCTTTGTAGGCATCTCATTTCACCACTTCAACCAATGTCACAGGACACTGCAGTGGCTAGAAATGCAGAACCTGGCCAGGCTGCTGCCCAGAAGGGAGAATAGCTCTTCCTAGTCACCAAACACCAAACTTCCAAGTGAGCAAAAACTGGCTTCAGGAGGGGAAGGAAGGGGGCTTTCAAGGTTGCCCTGTCGTTGCAGGACAGCAGTATTTAGAGCAACTTCGCAAGGACCCCAGAAGCAAGATTTTGGCCACTTCTGGATCAGTGTCATCATGTCAATGAGACCAAAATGGGGATTGCAAAGGCTTGGAGGTAATAATAATAACAACAATGATAATATTTGTTAAGCCCTTACTATGCATCATACACTGTACTAAGCCCTTGAGTAGATACAGGTTAATCACATTGGATGAAGTCACTGTTCCACATGGGGCTCAGTCTAAGAAGGAGAGAAGACAGGCATTGAATGCCCATTTTACAGATGAGGAAACTGAGGCCCAGAGGAGTTAAGTGACTTACCCAAGGGCCCAGTCACACAGCCGGCAACTGACAGAGCAGGGATCAGAATCCAGGTTCTCGGACTCTCAGAGCCTGGTCTGGCTCTTTTGGAAATGCGATCTGGAGGAACTGAAATGGCGGGCTATTCTGGGAGTAGGAAAGGGATAGAGACAATGTTGGAGAGGCAGAAAGGAACAAAGGGAAAATTTTCTGTAGCAGAATGAGGGGTGGGAGACGAGGCCAAATGAGAAAGATGATCTGGCAATTAGGAATCATTAAGAGACTTAAGCAACTGCAGTGACAAGCCCAAAATAGGACTAGATGTGTTTTAATTTCAGCATTTTAAATCAATGAAGATGGTGGGGGCAAAGTCTGATGAAGACCTATGGGAACAGAAAGACAATGTAACAAGATTACTCAGGATTTGAACAACTCAACAGGGTATATTTGTTCAGTTTGCCCAGAACACCATGAGTGGAAGTTAGCACCTCTGAAGAAAATGTTGCAATTCAAAGTCACCTTGATAATCTGAAGGCATAAGTGGATAAACAGGATGCATTTCAGTGGGGACAAAAGCTGAATAAATCAAACAAACAAAAAGCATGATCCAAAAGTACAGGCTTTTGGACAAATGTGGTAAAATCAGGATCTTGAGGTCACACTGGACATCAAACTAAATATACTTCTGCACACAGTAAGCACTCAATAAATACCACTGATTAACTTGCTCAATACGACAAGAATAATAAAGAGCTAAAATGTAGAGTCTCTGAGATAGTCCTGATTGTATATTCGGGATCAAATCTGTACTAGAGTTTTATCAGGTTTAAGCCCTTACAAATAAAGTAAAATGGGAAGAGCTAGAGAGCCAAATTCCGTCAATTAATGGCTGCCTTGAGATTGTACGCTTGGCTTGCGACTGTGAACTCAAGGGGAGGGAAAGTGTCTACCAACTCTGTTGCAGTGTACTCTCCCAACAGCTTAGTACAGTGCTCTGAATACTGTACACTTTCAATAAATTCCATTGATTGATTTATTAAGCATCTATTGTGTGCACATAAGCTTACTCATAGGCTTAGAAAAGTACTATACAGGCTTAGGAGAGTACCAGAGTGCTCCTTACTACAACAGCTCCTACACTAAGGGAGTTTACAATTCAATGGGCGAGACAGGCACAAAGCTATTTACATATAGGAGAGAGCATGGAAAGACAGGTAAATGTACTTAAATAAGGCATATAAATCATTTTTTATAAAAGGGCCACGGACTGGCAGTGAGTTCACAAGGGCTGAAAGTATAAATTGGGAGAATATAACCAGGGGAGAAGAAAATTAATCAGGAAACACATCCTGGAGGGATTGGGATTTAAAGATGGGGAGAGTGGGGCCTAGCAGATTGGAGTGGGATAGGAGGTTTATACAAACAGCATAAAGCGCAAGATGGAGTGTAGGGGCAAAGACAACACAGGTAATAAAGGAGAGCTGGCAGAAGGCCTTGAAGCCAACGGTCAGGAGTTCTTGCTTGACATGGAGGAAAATGGGTAGCTGTGGGATGTTTGTGACACCAAAATAAAAAGTTAGGAAACACAAGTTCCAAGGAAAGGGTAAAGAAACTGGGGATTATTAGCTTGAAAAATAGGTGCTCTGTGGATAGCTGATCATATCTATCTCCACATCAAACAAAAACTCCTCAAGATCGACTTGAACGCAACCAATCAGCTTTCTCCCTCTTCTCCACCACTAGAATTCAACCCACATACTTCACTCTTCTATCTTCCGTGCCATCAATCTCTTACTCACACCCTCCCTCTTGTCTGGGACTCCATCTCCATTCATAAGCAAAAGACCACCTATCTCCCCATTTTCAAAGCCCTAATAAACTCGTATCTCTTTCAAGAAGCCTTCCCCAACTAACCTCTCATCTCCCCACCCTACCCTCCCTCCCTTCTACCTCACCTATGCAACTGTGCACTAAAGTTCTACATCACAGGCACTTTGATATTCACCCCATCCCCACAGTACTCAGGTACATATTCTCACACTATTTCCCTTCCCAGTAATTTATTTTAATGTCAGTCTCCCCAACTAGACTGGAAGCTTCTCAAGGGCAGGGATTGTATCTACCAACTCTCCTGTATGCTCCCAAGCTCTAGTACAGTGCTCTGCACACAGTAAGCCTGTAATAAATACCAGTGTCTGGTTAGGTGAAATGTGTAAGTACAGAGGAGGTAGAGGAGATGGTGAGCAGTTTAGTGTGCTTCTGAGGATAAAGTTTAAGTTGCAAGAGGTGGAATTTAGGTGGAAGACTCAGGAAGAATTCACCACTGAAGAAAATATAAAACAGAAAGACTGGAAGCTCCTCAGGGAAAGGGATCGTGTCCTACCAACTCTACTGTATTCTCCCAAACACTTTTTTTAAAATGGTATTTGCTAAGCGCTCATTACGTGCCAGGTACTGTTCTACGCGCTGGAGTAGATACCAGCTAATCAAGCTGGACACAGTTCATGTCCCACATGGGGCTCACAGTCTTAATCACCACTTTACAGATGAGGTAACTGAGGCACAGGGGAAGTGAAGTGACTTGCTCAAGATCACACAGTGGACAAGCGGTGGAGCCGGGATTAGAAAGCAGGTCCTTCTGACTCCCAGGCCCGTGCTCTATCCACTAGGCCATGCTGCTTCTCAGTGGAGTAAGAAGCTCAATAAGTACCACCGATTGATAGATATGAAACACTTTAAAGCAGGGGTGAGCAAACACAGCCCAGGGATCCCATCCGGTCCACCGACCGGTACTGTCCTGCTCAACACCATATCCACTGCACTCAGGAAGACCTACCTAGAGCCTCCTAGCATTTCTAGAACCTTCTAGTAGTATTGAACATTTTTGTATAGAAAGAACATGGAGCATTTTTAACACAGTAAATGCCATAATAATTTTACCATCATGTACTGTACTGTGAACTCCAGATATTTAACGTGTGCAGCCCTCAAGAGCTTATTAAAACTTGCTACGTGGCCCGTAGGCCCAAGTAATTGGGCAGTCCTATTAGAGAGCATTACACAAGGAGGATGAGGAATTGGGGTTCTTTGGAAATTTTAATGAAAAGTGTTAGCCCTCTTCTAGGACGGTTTAAATCCAGTCTGGCTTAGAAGTTCAGCAAAAGATGTCCCTGCTCGTGCTGGGGTTTTTAACGATAATGCCAGAGCTGACTCCAGGGTACCAATCCAGTTTGGAAGATGGTGGTGCCTTCCCTCAAGGGAAGATCTGTCCCCACCTCTTTTCTCTCTGCTCTGGTTCAGTAAACTTTTTTATGGTATTTGTTAATCAACCATATTTACTGAGTGCTTACTGTGTGCCGAGCATTGCACTAAGTGCTTGGGAGAGTTCTCTATCACAATTTAACAGACACATTCCTTGCCCACAACAAGCTCACAGTCTAGAGCCCTTACTATATGTCAAATACTGTCCTAAGCACTGAGATAGGCACAAGTTAGGCTGCACACAGTCCCTGTCCCATATGGGGATCACAGTCTACAACTTCTATAACCAGGTCTTTCCAAATAGATTCCTTTGAAAGTTCTGGCTAAAACTTCCATTTTCCTAACCGCCAGGGTGATTCTAATGTCGGGCACTCAGATCCCTCTGGCTTCATGTCAGAACACAAGCTAGTGCATGATATTACATCTGTATAATTGGAGTTAAGACACATGCTGTTAATATGGGGAAAATCAGGAAGGAACATGTATTAAGTTCATAAAATGGCTCCCCTGAAAAGAAAATAAAAGGTTTAGGTTCTAATTTCATAAAACTCATTTCACATTCACAAATGTCTTCAGAGCAAAATCTAGAGTTTTCTAGTGACCTCAGCTTGAATCAACCAATCCCAGTGATGTTAGAAAGTGGTATGCATTAGCCCGTACTGAATTGGCTATCTTCACAGAGTGCTTTATTTGTGCTGGGGCTTGGGGCTTCCTGAGACCCTTGGGAGAAGCAGACCTCTAAAACTAAAGGGAACTCAAAAGAAAAAAAAAAAATCAGACCTTAACCTCTCAGATCATCAAAAGAATCTTATCTCACTTGGCACAACTCACACAGGCCGCATACAAGCAATTCCAGTTCTGGGACCCTAGGGCTTTCTTGGGGCCTGCCACTTGTCAATTCCCTGGCTCCCTCCCTTTCTCCTCCTCCTCCTCTTCCTTCTATGCCTGCAGCCTGGAGTCAGCCACTTGCGAATGGCAATCTATGGCCCTGCCTTAAAATTAAGGGACGATCCCATCTGTGAGATAGAGATCCGTGAGGGGAATGGGCAAGGATCATTTTGGTATTATATAAGGCCGAATCACCACAAGATCCCTTCGGAATGGAAAGACCAATTTGTTTTCTGACATCAGTCTCTACTCTTCTGAAGTGTTCGCTTTTCACAAACAATCCAGTGCTTAAGTTATTATTTTCATTATCGGCAGGAATGCAGATTTTGATGTTCCACTAGGGCTAACAAGAACCAGAATCCTAGAAGAGTCTATGAGACACTAAGATTGCCTAGCTATAAATGGAAAAGGTATTCCTTGTCCACCATGATGAGAAATATAGTACCCAGTTTGCTAATCTTCTGCCTGATCTTTTCCAAATGACTTCCCTTCAGGTACTACTTTTTTTTTTTAAGAAATGCTATTTTATGCCCCCTCATTCACTGCTGTTACCATTTCAAACTCCGTTCTTTTTTTCCCCACTTGCACTCAGAATACAAAAGAGATTTAAAGGAAGTTTATAAGTTCAAAAAAAACCCAACCCAGCAGCTCTTACCTAACCTAAATCTCACACGGTCTGATTCTGAATAACAAAACCCTACCAAATAAACTATAAAGATGATATTGCTTGTGTCAGCCTGGCACAAACCTGGCCATAAGGTTGAAAGAAGTTCACGGAGCCTGTGTGCTTCTCAATGGTGTTAACATGTTCTAACTGAATAAGAGGCTAATGAAAGGGGGGTTGGAAACTACAAAAGTCTGTGCTGACTGTTATTCCATAAGGGCTGCCAGAAATGGGGCAATCATATAACATATAACAGAAAAAGGGGCAATCAGGAAAGCTGGCACTGTGCCGAGGGGAATTTATTCTTCTCTTAAGGAATGAAAACCACTGTGTTGGACTTATGGAAACAAGGCTGGCTGGACATGGTACTACTTTTCAAGGCAATTTCCCAATTGTCACTGGCTGATCTCAGTCAATCAGACTGATGTGGTGCTATAAAAACTTCTGGAGATTCATTCATTCAATAGTATTTATTGAGTGCTTACTATGTGCACAGCACTATACTAAGCGCTTAGAATGTACAATTCGGCAACGGAGACAATCCCTGCCCAAAGACGGGCTCAGAGTCTAATCGGGGGAGACAGACGGCAGAGCGAAACAGAACAAAATAGAACGAAACAAAAACAAGTCAACATTATCCCAAGAAATAGAATCAAGGGGATGTACACCTCCTTAACAAAATAAATAGGGTAATATATAATATACAAATGAGCACAGTGCTGAGGAGAGGGGAGGGGGGCAGAGGGAAAGTGGGACAGGTGCAATATACTTCATGCAGATTTGGGGCAAAACAGTGAAAATTTCTCCCAAAGACTCCTCTCCAAAGCCTAGCGTTTCTCAGATCAGAGCCACCCACTATTTTATATCGCAATGGCGTCGGTGCAGAAAATCTCAAAGCACTAATTGAAAACAACAACAACAACAAAACATCTGTCTCACGGAAAGGAAAGATGGTAGACTATTAGCATCTTTTATATTTTATGCAGTCAAGGGAAGGTGCTTAATGACCATTAAATAACTTCCATTTTACTGATACAGAACTCTAGAGGGCATATGTGTGTGAACGCGCAGCTAGAGAAGAGCCAGGAATAGAACCTAGAACATCCAGTACTCTAACAAAGCTTGACCACAAATTCTCCTTCCGCCTTTACTGAAATTAACAGCAGACACATGAATCATCCTGAAAAATAAGTAAACACATACACGCCCTAAGACAGGCATACAAAAGATTTCAGAACTTGCCTCTTTCTCAGTGTCTCTGGAAATACAAGTCCATTGGTTTTCCTTCACGCTGTATGCCCAGAAGTCAGCCAGATCTTGAGTTCCATCCCAGCCGCCAAACAAATAAACTGTCTCTATTAAAAAAAATAAGGTAAACGGACATTCTGTTAAAAAGAAAAGCATACACATTGAAAGCCCCTCTTCCCACTTCAGTATGTAGCCAGGAGCTTTTAATGCCGTTATTATTAATAATAATAACAATGGCATTTTTTAAGCACTAAGTGCCAGATACTGCACTAAGCACTGGAGTGGGTAGAAGCAAACAGGGTTGGACACAGTCCCTGTCCCACATGGGGCTCACAGCCTTAATCCCCATTTTACCGATAAGAAGAAGTGAAGTGACTTGCCCGAGGTCACATAGCAGACAAATGGCAGAGGCGGGATCAGAACTCAGAGCCTTCTGACTCCCAGGTCCGTGCTCTATTCACTAGGCCACGCCGCTAAGAGGGGATGGAACTAGTTGGAAGCTAGTCTTGAAGATGAGGCTTTCGAAGCTTCTAAACTGCCAAAGTTTACCCTAAGCCAAAAATGCTCACTAGTTCTACCCACACATTTTAGTGTCAATTATATGCTTGGTGGGCTGTGAACATCCAAAGCACAGCTGAATCATACTTTTGATTTTTATTGACATTTCCAGTAATGTGATTTCCTTAAGGCCTAGTCTAATTTTTTTTTTTCTGGTTCTAGCTTAATGAATCCACTTTACCTGGAATAATTGCATTGGGATGTGTTCAAGAAGGAGCCCACCTTCCTAATTATCTCCCTGCCTTCCACCCCCACACCCAGTGAGGATGAAACTTCATCCAAGAGAGAGTTGCACTCCCCCAAGGAGGATAAACGGGGATGTTGATTTAGTCCTAGTCCCCATCCCCTAATGCTCAGCATGAAGCAAATCCCCTGGGAAGCCCTGCTAGACCCCAATCTCAGTTCCTTGAGGGCAACTGGACTAAGACCACTCCAGCTCCTAGGGCAAAGCTCCAGGTTGAGCTGGTTCCAATCCAAATCCAAAGGATTTGGTGAGAACTAAACCCTCCCCACGTCCTCCTCCTTTGGCAGGGATATAGGAACCAAAAAATCTTCTAGCTGCCTCTTTTGGCTCCCAGACAGACATTTATCAATATTCCAAATGCCTAGTCCTGTTACCTAAGCCTATATATATAAAAGGGAAGGACCTAAATCACAGAGCAGTGCGGGAAACACCAAAAGAAAGAAGTTGAACAATTGGAAGGAGGGACATGGGGATTATGACAAATCACTGTGCTAATTTCGTGGTGTCTATGACACACATTTTTTTCTTTCATCCTCCTCATGTAACCTGCTGAAGCCACCGGGCCACAGTGTCCTTATCCGGTCAACAGCGATAGTAATAAAATTCTCTTACGCACAGCAATGGGCCAATAACAATCATTGCAAAGTGCTCTGAAAAAAAGAGTCAACAAATCTGTAATGTAACGTTTCCCCCAGAAGGCATTAAGCATTATAAATTAACACTGGAGAAGCAGCATGGACTAGTGGATAGAGCACAAGCTTGGGAGTCTAAAGAACCTGGTTTCGAATTCCAGCTCTGCCACTTGACTGCTATGTGACCTGAGGCAAATCACTTCACTTCTCTGTGTCTCAGTTACCTCATTTTACCTCATTGTAAAATGGGGAAGGAAACTGTGAGCCTCATGTAGGACATGGGTTGTTTCCAACTTACCTTGTATTTACTTCAGTGTTTAGTACAGTGCTTGGCACATAGTTAGCGCTTAGCAAATACCATTTAAAAACATAAACTAACAACAACAACAAAAAAAGACACTGAAAAGAGTTGGGTCCACCCAGGACAAAAGTACAATTCAAGTAAATATAAAAAATACTTCAGAAGTTACTACAGAATTACCTATGTATAAATTCAATTCTACATTGGGATTCTTCCCCTCTAGATCCAAGCAATTCTGCTAGAAAATGTTCAAATCTTGGATGGAAAATCCATTTAGTCAAACAACAACGACGCCTCTGATTCCGGATTAGCACTAGTAACTCCCCAAGTACCAGTGGAAAGAGCCCGGGTTGGGAGTCAGAGGTCATGGGTTCGAATCCCACTCCACCGCTTGTCAGATGTGTGACTGTGGACAAGTCACTTTACTTCTCTGTGCCTCAGGTCCCACAACTATAAAATGGGGATTAAGACTGTGAGCCTCACAGTGGGACAACCTGATTACCCTGTATCTACCCCAGCATTTAGAACAGTGCTCTGCACGTAGTAAGCGCTTAACAAATACCAACATTAATATTCTCACACCCACCACTAGCAAGTAGGAGTTCGGTGAAGTCCAGCTCCAAATTATCTTAATTCTAATTCTCTTGGCCTGGGTCATTTTCTTCACCTTGCCCTAATAGATCATCAATGGCCCAGAACCGCGGTGGAGGGCAACAAGGTTAAGGAGACTCGAGGAGCAACAGGGATAGCTGCTTTGTGGATTTAAGAGATGCCCTGTGAATGCCAATTATCCTTTCCAAATGTCACTCGACAGACAGTGAGAAATACAAGCAGGATCATGTCCGATCTTATGCCCCCCAAAGCATCAAGAATGTTTTTGGCACGCCAAAGAAGTTACATAAATGACGATCATTTTTATTTTGCAACTCCAAAAGCAATCGTCTTTCAGGTTTTAAAAGTATTCTGTTGCCATGAGCTAAGGAGCATTTTGCTTCCATTTGGCACAAGAGGATTTCAAAACTCTAAACTGTACAGTAAAAGTTTTAAAAGAATTTACATCTGGGGTGAAGACTACGGGCTGAGGTTGCACCCTGAAGCCAATTAACCCAGGCGTGTTTTCAACCTCTGGGAAAAAATGGGGGGGGGGGGGGGGGGAGGCTGGGAGAAAGGGGTGTCTAATTGAAACGGCAATTGACCTTTTGTATAGCGGTGATTCTGGGCACCCTCCTGTTAAGGTTACTCTGGTTCATTAACTTTAATAACCCTTCCTCATGGACTCTGAGTTCCCAATGTTCCTTCTGAAGAGCAGGTCTCTGAGTGCATAAATTCTCACAGCACACAAAACCCACATCACCACAACAGCCTCATTGATAGCCGAGCAAAATAAAACTTGGCACAAAGCAAGTATCCTATTGGAGCTCGGCCAAAATGTCACGCTGGCCGGTGAAAGCTTTGCTGCCCTGGATGAAGCCTAATAGCAGATCTGAATGAATCCGACGGAGACAGAACCTTCTCACGTACCTGAATGAAATCATCGGGAAGCATTCGGGAGTGCAACGGCATCACGAAGCAAACGTTAGCAAGCGCACTGAACAGCTGACAGAGGGGACCCAGAGACATAAAAATGTATGCGAACCAGGCATCCAAGCTAGTTTGAACCTTACCGCAGAATCACAGCCGAGGCCTTATATTTATTCGGGCCAGGATGACGGAAACGCCCCTCACCTAGACCCCCATCTTTTCAGCACTTGCACGGGATAGAGGCCGCAGCAGAGTATTATTAACGTAACTACTTACTTGCGCGTCCTATCTGTGCTGCAAATGAGATGGATGCTTCTCAAAGTACCCCAGTGTTTCCTAGCCCACAAACTACTTCCCACTGAAGAGACGGTGTTTGTTTATTATAAAGGAGACCCACGTCTTCAACCGCAACTTTTGCCTTTGGGCCTGGCTTCCCGAGGTGAGACTCTGAGCCCGTCATTGGGCAGGGACTGCCTCTATCTGTTGCCGAATTTGTCCATTCCAAGCGCTTACTACAGTGCTCTGCACATAGTAAGCGCTCAATAAATACGATTGAATGAATGAATAATAGTAAGGTAATTCCACGATCCTCCACCAGGTGGCAGACTGATAATTCGCTGTCGCCTATGTAGCTCTTGAAAGGCTCCGATAAACAACACGGATTCAGTTGCGACGAGGCCTCGACCCGAAATGAAATAATAATAATAATAACAATAATAAGAATAATGTTGGTATTTGTTAAGCGCTTTCTATGTGCAGAGCACTGTTCTAAGCGCTGGGGAAGACACAGGATAATCAGGTTGTCCCTCGTGAGGCTCACAGCTAATAATAATGTTGGTACTTGCTAAATGCTTACTATGTGCAGAGCACTGTTCTAAGCACTGGAGTAGATACGGGGTCATCAGGTTGCCCCACGTGAGGCTCACAGTTAATCCCCATTTTACAGATGAGGCCACTGAGGCACAGAGAAGTTAAGTGACTTGCCCACAGTCACACAGCTGACAAGGGGCAGAATGGGGATTCGAACCCATGACCTCTGACTCCCAAGCCCAGGCTCTTTCCACTAAGCCACGCTGCTTCCTGCTTCTCTATAATAGTGTTGGTATTTGTTAAGCGCTTATTGCGTGCACAGCACTGTTCTAAGCACTGGGGGAGATACAGGGGAATGAGGTTGTCCCATGTGAGGCTCACAGTCTTCACCCCCATTTTACAGATGAGGGAACTGAGGCCCAGAGAAGTGAAGTGACTTACCCACAGTCACACAGCTGACAAGGTGCAGAGTCAGCATTCGAACCCATGACCTCTGACTCCCAAGCCCGGGCTCTTTCCACTGAGCTACACTGCTTCTCCCTATTTTACAGATGAGGTAACTGAGGCAAAGAGACTTGCCCACAGTCACACAGCTGACAAGTGGCAGAGCTGGGATTTGAACCCGTGACCTCTGACTCCCAAGCCCGGGCTCTTTCCACTGAGCCACGCTGCTTCTAAAGCGCTTACTATGTGCAAAGCACTGTTCTAAGAGCTGGGGGGGGTATACACAAGGTTATCAGGTTGTCCCTCGTGGGGCTCACGGTCTTCATCCCCATTTTACAGATGAGGTAACTGAGGCCCAGAGAAGTGAAGTGACTTGCCCAAAGTCACACAGCTGACAAGTGGCGGAGCCAGGATTCCAACTCATGACCTCTGACTCCCAATCCCGGGCTCTTTCCACTGAGCCACGCTGCTTCTCATGAAAAATCATGCAGGGAAGCTGGGGCGGGATAGGGAAGGAAATCAACCCTAATTTCCTGTTTGGAACTTCAATTTCTAAGTTACAGGCCCACGGACACTTTGGGGAAATGAGGGGCTCGGGGAAAGAAGTCCCCCTGGCCCTCTCCCAGCTTTACGGTTTTGCAGGAGGAACTGGGGCCAGGTAGGGGGGATAAAGAGGGAAAACAGGATGATCCTCTTGGGGGCAAGAGGTTCATGCATTCGATCGTACTTACTGGGCACTTGCTGTGCGTAAAGCACTCCCCCTTCTGCCCCTGCGTAGAAGTATTGTGGCTGCCTGTCTCCCCTCTTCCCTGTCAACTCTGTGAAGCCGGGGACCAAGCCTTTTTTCCTTCATTGCACTTTCCAAAGGGCTAACTTAGTACGGTCCTCAGCACACAGTACGTGTTCGAATTGATTCCTGTTCCGTAGCCCCAGCTGGCTTGGTTGGAACCTGGGGCAGAGTGCTGGGTCAAACTCGGAAGCAGCTTAGCGTACCGGACAGAGCACGGGCCTGGGAGTCAGAAGGTCATGGGTTCTAATCCCGGCTCTGCCACCTGTCTGCTGCGTGATGCTGAGCAAGTCATTTCACTTCTCTGCGCCTCAGTTACCTCATCTGTAAAATGGGAATCGAGACTGTGAGTTCCATGAGGCAGAGGGGCTGTGTCCAACTCGATTAGCTTGTGTCCACCCCAGCCCCTAGTACAGTGCCTGGGACATAATAAGTGCTTAACATACACCACAATTATTATTACTACTAGGGACCGGCTGAACCCCTGAGCCCCCCAGGACGACGAGAACAAAATGTCGTCAGGTGGGAATTTCTGTCAAAGCCAGAAGAGATGATGAACCATTAGGGAGCCACCCAATCTCTTCAATAAAGCTAAGAGAATTGTACTGAACAGGTTGAAAGCCCTGCTGGAGGGTGGGAAGTTTCCTGCTCACTTTTTATCCTCTTGGCTCCATTCTTTGACGATTAGGTCAGTAGCCTAGAAATGCCTGGATTCTGAGTTCCCACTTGGAAGGGAAAAATTCAAGCTTAAGTAGCTACATGTAGCAAAAGAAGCACAGACGTCAATAAAAGAGAAGCATTTGTAATTGGGAGGCCGAACCCCACGCCTCTGCCCTTCTTTCCCAAGCTTCTGAAAAGCATGTCTACTAAAACCATACATGACATTGTGAGCGAGAGAGGGAAAACCACTTTCTCTTAATTGCTACAAATCAGCCCCTGGTTGTTTCCCACAGAAGGGCTCTTCAAGGTTGTGTGCCTCTTCCCTTCCCTTAAGCTGCTTTTGTAGACATAAAATACTGGGCCTCTGCCAAATCCCTGCCACCCATCTTGCATGAAAGGGGAAGGAGGAAAAGGTTCAAGTTGTACGTGTGAAACCTCAAGAGGAGTCAAACCCAGGACCAGGAACAGTGGATAGTGAAATGTTCCACCATGTAGACCTTTGACATGTCAAAGCAAATGCACGGATTCCCCGGCAGCCAAAATCCGCTGTAATAAAAGGTTCCTTCTCTCCTATCTACTACACTATTTTTTAATGGTATTTATTAAGTGCTATGAGTCAATTACTATTCTATGTGCCAGGGCATATACAAGTTAATCAGGTTGGACACAGCCCATGTTCCACATGGGGCTCACAGTCTCAATCCCCATTTTACAGATGAGGGAACTAAAGTACATAGAAGTGACTTGCCCAAGGTCACAGAGCAGATAAGTGGCAAAACCGGTATTAGAACCCAGGTCATCTGATTTCCAGACCCATGCTCTTTCCACTAAGCCATATTGCTTGTCTTCTATACGAAGAGGAAAAAGCGCAATTCAGAGCTGAGAAACCTCGGGGGAAAGGCAATAAAGATGACAGGGCAAATGCTCAACACAAAAAAAGGCACACCCCCACCCACACCAGATGAAACCTGGAGGCTGGGATGTGTGCATACACACATACACACACACTTAATATTTATTAAGTGCTTACCATGTGCCAGGTACTGTACTAAGCACTCGGGTAGATACAAGCTAATCAGATTGGACACAATCCGTAACCCACATGGGACTCATAGTCTTAATCCCCATTATACGGATGAGGCACCTGAGGCACAGAGAAGTTAAGTGACTTGACCAAGGTCACCCAGGAGATAAGTGGTGGATGTGGGATTAGAACTCGGGTCCTCTGACTCCCAGGCCCGGGCTTCATCCACTAGCCATGCTGCTTCCCAGGTATACTCCGCAAGCCAACTTGGAAATAGTTTCATCAGATAATCACTTCCAGAAAAAAGTCACACCCCCAAAAAGCTTGCCTCGGTATGACTACAGTGCAGTCTCAGAGAAGGGATTCTGCTATTTGAAAATGTTTCAGCCTAAAATCAAGGAAGTTCTAAGTACTGTTCCTTAAATTGTTTCCAGACAGTCTAACACTCCAAAGGGCATTTAGTCTTGATCTATTTAAAGCCAGTTCTACTTTCTTTTTCCCTGACAAAGTATGCAGCTGAGCATTCCATAACCTCCTCACTCCCACAGCCCCCCACGTTTTCACAGCCTGCCCCCCCCAACGCCCCCGCCTCCCAGCTTCCACAGGCTGATAAAGGTTGGTTATGTAAACTACTTATTTAATGGCATAAACAAGCAGCTTATTCAATCAATCGTACTTATTGAGCATATACTATGTGCAGAGCGCGTACAAGATCGTTGGTAGGCATCACATTGGTCTTTAGAAGGACCCTTAAGACAAAGGTCTCCTCGATGTCTCAGTGGGACAATTACTAAGGTCCCAATTTGCTGTCTGCTCTGATGCTTCTGCTGTTTTCTGGCTCTCATCTATCCATTCATGTGACATTCAAACTGAACATCTGCTGTTCTTTATTTTGTCTTTTCTTTCTGATTGTTGCTTTTCCTCTGCTTCTCTTTTGGCAGAAAAGAACCATCCTACCTTTACTAAGAGAATCTAAGTTTCAACCTCAACAGTGGCTCAGGAAATGGTTGAGGTCAGTGGTGTCCGCTGCTCAAGTCTGAATCACTCAATCGAACTGATTGCGAACTTACTGTGTGCAGAGCACTGTACTAAGCTCTTGGGAGAGTACAGTATAGTTGAGTTGGTAGACACATTCCCTGCCAACGATGACTTATAGTTTAGGGGATTATTTTGTCCCATGGCTACAGATTGTACCTGCTTTACCACAGCAGGGTGAAGAAACCTCCACTAGAAATTAAGCTAGACTGTAAGCGCCGGGAGAGCAGGGATAGTGACTATCAGCTTTACTGTACTTTCTCAACTAAGCACTTATTATGTGCTCTTCAGACAATAAGCACTTAAATATTGAGCCTACCCCGACTCAGCAAAATATAAATATTCTCCATAAGTAATGGTATCTCTCTCTCCTAAACGACAAAATGGCAGGGTTTTCATTTGATCTTTCTCACAAGGGGAAAACTTTGAAAGAAATAAACCAGCAGTGAGGCATGGCAGAAACAGCATGGGCCTGGGAGCCAGAGGACCTAGGTTCTAATCTCGGATCTGCCTTGTCTGCTGTGTGACTTTGAGTAACTCACTTAATTTCTCTGCGCCTCAGTTTCCTTAGCTGTTAAACAGGAACTGAATCATACTCCCTCCTACCTAGACTGTGAGCCCCATTCAGGACCGGGATTGTGCCCTACCTGACAATCTTGTATCTACCCCACTGCTCACAACGCTGCTTGGCACAGCGCATTATTGAGCGTACCTTAGTGTGCAGAAAATGTCTTGAAATCCTAGAATTATAAAAGAACAAGCCACATCCTCCTTTATTGTGTGCGTCGGACTTTTTACATGAGATGGCACCTGTGTAATTAACAATCAGGTTCATCTTGAACAATACCAAGAAATGATTTTAAAGAAAAACTAGGTTGAACCAAACAGCAAGCACCTGGAATGAAACTGGACTTCATATAAAAAATATCAGACCATCCAAATCAGTTTGGTAAAGAGTATTGTTTAGCTTGTTAGCCGGGGAATGGCGGGCACTCTTAATTATAAGCCCTTTGGAATACATAATTACTGGTATACTGAAGGAGGTGTTTCTAAAGCAGGTTCCTAAATGCACCAAAGCAATGACTTGGCATCTGGCAGCTCCACTGGCTACGTCTGTAGCCTGCACGGACTGAACCCCGCCACAGGATAGCTGCCTGATGGAAAAATTCCTGATGCTTTGTTTCTCAGCTCCACCCCTTATCTCCAATCTCTCTGGCTGTTTACTGTGGGTTTTTTGTAATTATTATTTTTCTTAAAAGGACTCCTCAAAGACAGCCTTGGCACTCCTTCCTTGCCCAAAAGTTTACATAAAAATAGAGACCTAAATAGAAAGAGAGGTCCCAACCCCACTCAAAGAGAGAAAATGTTTTGAGAAGCAGGGTGGGGAATGAGGCTTTTAGAATTAATTTAGAACAGGATACCCTGTTAATTTTCTAGCTGAATCATTTCCATCTTAGGTTAAACAGTGCATGTACGAATGCTTTGCTGAGCAAGCAAGAAAATTGATCCATCACTTAAAAAAAAAAAATTCCCCAGACATACCTGATACTACCTAGGGACGAGGCCGCCTTTACTTTGTGAAATACTTCCCTAGCCTGGAAACCTACATACGGCTTATGCACCAAACTCCTCAGTGCAGGATACTGAACTAGAAAACGGAAGACCTATATATACGCCAAGCATGCCTCTGGACAACCAGCTTAGAAGTTCCTGATTTCTAATTTTTTCCCATATGGAGTTAACAACAGTCCTCCCTATCATGGGGCTTGGGGATAAATAGCAAAACTCTCCAAAAACGCTTTTGAGTTATTTGAACCAACACTACAGATTGATACACAACGTCAAGTCATTAATCAAGCTTTTAACAAGATAAAAACTCCAAGGTATATATCGCCAGTTCGAGCATGATATGAGGGATTTTAGAGACATACAATGCCAGAAACCCTCCCAGTTCAGCTCCCATGCCAAATTAAATACAGGAAGCACCAGATGCTGTCCCAAAAGTAACAAAAAGCTCCATAAAATATTCAATTTGTGAAGCCTCTCAGAGACAGTGCCAAAGCATAACTTGTAGGGCGCCTATCCGTTCCAGGAAACAAAGGCCAGGCTAATGCCATTTTTAAATGAAAGATTTAGCACCAATGAGAAGACTAAAACAGCGTACAAGTTGGACTCCCACCCAGATTTTCACCCCGCTAAAAAAGCCCACCCAGCTCCTAATCTGATGGACACTCACCCTCGAGTGATGCAACTTTCCCAAATAATGAGGCAGCCAGTACTCTGCTTCCTAAAAAGGCTAGCTGAAAATAGTTTCCTAGGGCCACAGCTGGGCAGGAACCCAGTCTGCTCTTCACCCTTTCATCAATCAACGGTATTTCTCGAGCACATACTGTATGCAGAACACTGCACTGCGAACTTATCTATACAAACCCCTAATTATAAGAACATATGAATCGGCTTTCCCTGGAGGATAACTAAAGAGGTGGAGGCTGCGGAGGAGCATTGCAGGGGAAGGGCCCAGGCCAGAGGGGATATATTCCAAGTAGTGAATCCCTTTATTTACATGGATAACCTCCCGAAAAATGGGTATTTGTTAAATAGCCTGGAGAGTCGGCACTGCTTGAGAATGGCTTTTCAAACTGCATGAGTTACAAACTTTTTGCTAGTGAACATAGGGCCTCTAATTCAATCTACTGACCATGGTTCAGAAACACTACTGCAGGTCCAGCGAATGGCCCATTTCCGGAGAAATGCAAACTTGCCCCTCAGCTTGCCCAACCTACTTGCATCAGCTCACAGAGTAACTTAATAACCACATGCAAAAATCAACTTGATTTAAAACTACAAATGGTACACTCACATACTGCTTCTTTGAACAGTCTGTTAGAATGAAAGCAAAATCCCAAGAATTCTAAATTTTTGCTTTGTTTCATTCACTTGCAACTGTGAATCTGCTGAAACATCTTTTCCTCCCTGGGTGCTGTGAGTAGTATAATTGGGTAATTGAGCCAAGTATATTTTACATGGAGAAATGATCTAACCCTTGGCTGTATACATTGGCCACCTATGCGTCAAAATAATCTTTTCTGCACTCAAGCAATAAAGTAACACTACCCTAAGTGCTCAGTGTACTTCCTTTTCTAGATGGTAACTTGAAACTCCATCATAGTTTTGCTTTTGAACTTTTAAAATATTAAAGCAATTACTCTACTCTAACTAAAATATGCTCCTGAAACATAAGCATACTTCTGGGCACTAAGACTCCCTAGTAGACATTAAAGATGCCAAAAGGAAAAACTTTCAGATACAATTTACAAGGCTGGATTACTATTATTCTTCAAAAAACATAGGTCTGCGAAAAATTTATTTAGCTTCTCCCACATTTACCAAAGCGCCAACCCCCTCCGAGTTCATCAAACCTCCTTCTCTCCCCGATAATCGTTGGGTTAAAGAAATGAATGTACTGCCCCCAAACCTGGATATAGTCCTAGGAGGGCCAAATCAAATACACATGCAAAATGTCTGTTTATTTTAGGACACTGCCTTATTCACATTAGACCACTGACCAATTTTTTAAAGCCCTGGAGCTCTCATATTTCTGTCTACTATGTTCACACGCAATCACTTCTATTTTAGTCCCCAGTCACCCGTCCCTGCCATCAGACCTCGGTATCCTGGTAAAAGGTATCTCCCTCAGCAATTCACACTTAACTGATGTTAATCTAACTTTGCAGGCTATAAAACCTGAGTTCACTTGTTTTTAAAAAAAACACTTCCCTCCGAAAAAACAACTCACCGGTTTGAACATCGATCACCATCTGGTGGCCCCCCCTCATTCCAGGTCTGCTGTCTTCTCCATCACCTATGGTAACAGAAGTCAACATCTTAAAACTTTTTTAAAAAAATGAAGAATGAAAAAGGCAGGACTATTTTCACAGACAAGCGAAAGCGATATGTTGGAAAAATAACCCTCACACTTTAGAAACATGAGCAATGATTCACAAGCAAAAGAGTATGACTTAAGGCTACCCTTAAAATGCTTCTTTTAATCGACTGTTCAATTGCTTTCAGGCTAATGTTGTCATTGGAGGTAGTTCCCAATTTACTTTGGAATAATGCCATAAGGGCTTTGAGATGTTTGGAATTCTAAAATTTGGGATAGGATCTCCAGACCCTCCACAGTGCCAAAGGGGAAGGAAAAACAATTACATTTTCGAAGTAGAATGTCATCTCTCCCCTTGAGGCAATCTGCAGTTTAGTGTAGGACTCACAAGTGGATTGAAATCATTCAGCAACACAATGTAAAAAAAAAAAGTAATTTTTTTGTCTACTAGCATTATCATCTGGTTAAAAGCTGCAAGTTTTCAATAAATTACCATATGTGTCATTAAAATAACAGTAAATATTTTACAAGTGGAATAATTTTTTCCCCACTTTCAATTTACTGATATAGCTAGACTAAATGGTGAATTTATTTCATTTCACTTCCTGGTTCATACCTACCAGCTCACAGCAGAGCTGAAAGGAAGCTAAAAATATACCTATTAAAATGTTTCCCTTAATTTTAACCTTTGAAAAAGTAAACAGATGCCCAGCCCATAAATGGTAGGGCAAATGTCACGGTAAACAAAATCGGCTTTACTCAGTGACTCTTGGAGGTTGTGGGGTCTACTGATGACGGCCTTCCAGCTGCCCCACTAAATGCGCAGGGTGATCGGTGACAAAAATGCTTCCCAAAGACAGCTTTCTAGCACACAGTTCTGCCGTAATGCGGATTTCTCACTACGTCTTTTGGCTAGAAAGCTGTTAGAGGGGAGAAGTGTGTTCTTCCAACAACGCAAGCCAGTATGGATGGAGCAAAAAGTGAAATACAAAATAAAAAGTTTGTGCACATGAATAGGAAATGGCAGGGCCTATGTGAGTTGTTTTTTTTAATGCAGCGTTTCACCTGAATGCATTCCCTTAGCTCTAGAACTGAGTGTGCGTAAAATGGAGAAGATTCCGGTCTCATCTCTCCGAGAATCTTGGAACAATAAATGAGATCATATCTGTCAAGAACTTCTAGTTCTTAAGAAACAAGGGGCTCAAGATCAAAACAAGCCACAGCCAACCACTGTATATGCTAAAGGTTAACAATCCATTTTCGTTTTTTTTGTTTTTGATTTTCCAAGATCTCTACTGCTCCTCCCTCTCGGTGTTCACTTTGGGGACATTTAATACACTTGCTAATGGAAGGATTGTGAAAAGGAGAAAAGGTGGTCCTCAAACCAATTAACCTTGCTCTGGGACGGGAGGGAAATGCATTATTATATATGTGTTTTTTGATTATCTGAGGATTTATTTATCCTGGCAAGTCTTGGATCCCACTAATGGTGATTTGGCAGTCGTAAATGCTCTGTAAAGAGTTCCCTGTTTCTTGCTGCTGAGACTGGTGCTAAGCAGAGATTCTGTTGTAACATACAGGAAAAAATCTAAGGATTTCAGACAAATACCTGAAACAAGGGAATGAAATACTGCCCAACTGGCTCATGCATCAGTGGCTTCCCTGAACCCCAAGACTTTCAATCCAAGTTTTCTCAGTCATTTTCATACCTCTCACTAATTAAAGTGGGAAGCAGCGCCTTCAGACAAACGCACTGGATGCATCTGACAATTCCAACCTACCTTTGGTGCTTTTGGGGATGATCTGACTCCATCGAGGCTTGTATTCTTGCTGGCTGATGTACTGATTAAACAAACCATCTGTGAATGCAGAGAATGAAAGATTTGCTCCGGAAAGTGTTTTTGCTGTGCATTTCTGTCACAGAAAAGATCAGACTTAAGAAGCTGGCTCAAACCAAATAGCAATTTGGTTGATTTCCATGCATATATTACACAAAAACATACCCATGTCAGTTACTGTAATGGCATATTTTTACAAAACATGTCTCCCTTCAGTTTGCATGTCACCCCAAATAAAATGATGGAGCATTAGTTGCCACAATCATTCGAAAACTATGCTTGACTGGCAGCTTTCATCAAAAGTCAGCATGTATCTTATTAACATGCACCTGTTATTTGCAAATGGGTTTGCTGTTTCTGGTGCCTAAAAGGGCCGGGGGGAGGGTGTGATATATATTTTGAAGCCTCAAAATTTGGTCACTTAATGGTAGCGTGAATTAAAAAAAACATATAATGAGAAACAGGACATAAGTATGTTGAAAGGAAAACGGTACACTGATCCCCAAAGTCCTTTCAAGTTAAGAAAGCAATGAAAGATTAATCAGTTTGGGAATAATCTGAAGCTGCTAGACACAAGGAAACAATCAAGGAATAATCAGAGTATCTGATTTCACTGGCCCAAACCATTTTTTAGATTTAACAAAAAAGGACCCTATCAATATAAGGCCACAGATCATAATTTCTAGGAGTTCTTGGTCGACGGACTGCCTTCAAGGGCCCCGACAACCATCATCTTTGATTCCTTGCTGCTTTCCATTCATACATCCAGTCAAACTCTACTTTTCTACCTAGCATCTGCTCCCGGCTCCCCCGGCCCAGCCCCCATCCGTGTCTTTCTTCCTCTCCATTTCCATATAGCTGCATCCTTAATTCAAATCCAGGATATGTTCCATCTGGGCAACTGGCAAACTACTTTCCACGAGCTTTCCCCACAATCCATAATGTTCACCTAAACAATCCTGATGGCTGTTACAAGAAGTCACCGTCTCCACCAGCTTCAAATCTCCACGTAAGTCCGACCCCACTACTTCGTCAACCGGGCAGAAGCTTCCCATTAACGTACAATTCATGATCAAGATGACCCTGCCCTTAATTTCACAGACCAGGCCATTAGGGTTTACTTTGTCCTTCCCTTCTAGCTTAACCAATTTTTTCTTTCTACCCAAGCAAACCCCTGCCTCATTTGTTCTCAATATGCAACTCCATTTTTCTCTCAACATCCTATTCCACACAAGATATGCCCTGGGCAAAGGGCAGTAGTATATCTGTATACGCTGTTATCTACCCTAGTGCTTAGTACAAGGCTGAACACATGGTAAACACTTAAGAAATACCACAATATTAAATATGCCCAAAGGCGTTCGAGCCAGCCGTGCAGGGCAATTACCTTAAAATAACCTTAAATTTGAAAAGTTCCACTCGGAATTAGACTCTAACGCTTCAGACTGTTCTATCGAGAGCGAGACGTCACGCCCCAGAAGAACCAGGATGGTTTATGGCACGGAACCAGTGCATTGCCCAATGGATAATAAAATGTTTTAAGAGAGGAAAAAAAATTCTTTCCCCCACACCCAAGCCACATGGCTGCCATTTCCTCTGAGTCATCTAGCATTACCATGCTGCTTGAATAATATTCAAAAACTCCTAATTGCCATAAAGCATATTTCTTTTTTTATGGTATTTGTTAGTACTTACCATGTGCCAGGCATGTAGTAAGCACTGGAGTAGAACAAGCTAATCGGTTGGACATAGTCCCTGTCCCACATGGGGCTCACAGTCTTAATCTCCATTTTCCAGATGAGTGAACTGAAGCACAGAGAAGTTAAGTTATTAGTCCAAGATCAGCCAGAAGATAAGTGGAAAATCCGGGATTAGAACCCAAGTCCTTCTGACTCCCAGGCTCATGATCTTTCTATTAGACCAAACGGCAACTCTGTTTCTATTGCAAAATGTCATCCTGACAAGTCACCTCACTCTTCAGGACTGTTCAGGGAAAGAATTTCTTTGGGAACATTTTTAAACATTTAAAAAAATGAATGGGGGGAGGGCGGGGCTTTACTTGTCTGGAAGTTGTGGGCTTTGTGAATCCCAAAGGCCCTCTGGTCCGTCTTTCTGGGAGCAGCCTGCAATGCTCTTTAGAATCGATCAGATGAACTTTGCTTTTCAGGATTTAGGTGTTCCTTGCAAACTTGGAAGCACATTATTCTACTAACTCAATGAAAAATCCTTACCAGTATTCCAAATAACTGAATTTCATCCAGTTACACATAATATTCCTTCTGTTATTTACAGTGGCGGAAACACTGTATTCACAGGCTTAGTGAAATGTCCCTGGCCACGCCATGCAAAAAATAATTATATCCCCAACCCACACCCTTCAAAATCAAAAAAAAATCCAACTACTTGATTTTTGCCATTTGAACAATTAACATTAGCTGTTTCAGCAAAAATTTCGTGTACAAACAGAAATGTCAGGGACAGAAAGTGCAACCTGTCATAGGGATTTAACCTTTCCATCTCAAGACCCTCAGCCTCTGCTTCTCAACACATGATACTTGGCTTCTCCTTATTTCAGTTGCTTTTTATAGTGTTTCTTTCCTCCCTTGGAATCCTGGACTGGAGCTACTCCAGATCCTTTACCAAAAACATTTCCTCCAGCTGGGAGGGGCTCCATATTTCCTCTCCTCACAGAGAAAAGAGGCCTTGGTAACTCTGGAAGCCCCCTGGACCCAATCAAGACAGAAAAGCTGTCTGTGGACTCTGGGACAGAACTCCAGTGTTAGATTATTGCCATTTCTAATACCACTGAAGGTGGACCACCCCTCGCCCCTGCCCCATTCCCCCCTACTCAAAAAAATACCGACATAACCTCAATAAGTCAGGGGCCGTCCTGCAGGAACCCTTCCAAATTGATGTAATTCCCTTGGGATTTCTAGTATGAAAGATAACATGGCTAAGCAGAAACAACAAAAAGCATGGAATTCTAATCTTACGAATGGTTTGTAGAAACAACATGGTTTGGTGGGAAGAGCCAGGCCTGGAAGTCAGGTGACTCGGGTTCTGATCCCAGCACTGCCTGCCATGTGACTTTGGGCAAGTCACAACTTTCCTTTGCCTGAGTTTCCCCCATCTGTAAATTGGTAATTCAATCCTATTCCCTCTTTCTTAGACTGTGAGCCTCATATAGGACAAGGACTGGGTCCAGCCTGATTATCTTGTATTTCCCGCAGCACTTACTACAATGCTTGGCATATAGTAAGTACTTCATAAATGTTATTACCATTATTACTTTATTATGTCAACCACTTGACCAGAGCACTTGATTTTCACATCATTCTCAGCTCCACAGCATTTATGTAATGTACCTGTAAATTACTTTAAGTTATGTCAGCCCCTTGGGCAGGGAACATGTTTGGTGGTACTGTATACTCTCCCAAGCACTTAGTACAGTGCTCTGCACACAGAAACTGTTCAATAAATGTCACTGATTGAATGAATGACTGCTCAAAAGGCAGAGTTTGGGGGGAGGTTGAAGTTATCCAATAGCATGTATTTACTTAAGCACTTGATTGCAAAATATTTCATCCTGGATTGGCAAGGAAGAGGGTTTTCAGTGTGAGTCTTTCCGTTTTAACCATGAATGCATCTCCTTTTGAGTTCTCAAAGCTAAAATGAAGCCAGCTATCCTGGGCCCTTTGACAATCCCACACTCTTGCTAAAACAGCTCCGCCTGCCTTCACCTGCACACTGCGTGTTTGTGGACACAGCGGGCAATTCGGTTTAAGCACCTCAGCCTCTGTATCTGAATATAAGATTTAACAGCGGACTTGTCCACAGACTAAAGAACGGCGCCTATTACGCTCGTCTGGAAGTCATGGGAACAAATCCAAATGTGAGGCATTGCAACCTCGCCTGCGCACCAGCTGAATTTAGGGAACCTTTTCTTTTGAAGGAGAAGTTGGGCAGTTGCCAGGGTTCCCATTTGCCCATCCCTCTGACAGGAATGCTCAAGAGGAAGTCTAAGGAGTCTGAAAAAGGCACGGCCGTCTGGTAAAAAATGATGGAAAAGAAATGCTTCTTGCATTCAGGAGAGAATACACCAGACCCTGACTACAGTCTGATATTCTTCAATTTCTTTCACCCTAACTCGGAGCCCCTTACCTTTAATCTGTCAACTCTTTTCTCCCCTTCCCTAAATTCTGCCACAATACCACCGTGTCGAGTATACAAGGCAAGAGTCTCCTCTCGTTTCCCTTACCTACAGCCTGATGGAAGGGGCAATGGTAAATCAAATCAGATCACTGGAGGGGCAGAGGAGAAGCAAGGGTCATAAACTGGATAATCAAGAGTTGAATGAAATACCCCACAGGCCCAAGGGGAAGTCAACACTAATTTCCTGATTTCTGGCCCAATAGTTGATAATAATCACTAAGAACTCAGTTAATGACAGAGTATCTTTGGCCTACTACACATTACTTGTGTTGGAACATACACTGTCATCACCATGCAACGTTACTTTTCTATGCCAACCAAAAGAAACCCCTGAACAACAAAAACAGTAGTCAGTAGCAAAACAGACTGATGAGAGCCCTCACCGCAAAAATGTTACTAAAAATAGAAAGCCGGAGTTTTTCTGCTACGCCAAGAAACCCATTTCTGGACATTAATGCACGTACCCTTTGTTGCTCCTTAACATGGAAACTGGGGTATAGACTGCCCATTATCACGTCGCAGCTGTCCACGGCAGACATACGACACACAAATGTGTTGACCAGACCTAAGAAGAGGCTAGTGCAAGCAAGAGTCCCAGAGGACTAGTGAGTAAAGAACAAAATTCAAAACAGTAAACAGGCTCTTCATCAGAAGAAGCTGAACCGGATCCCAGAACAGCTGGGCTCTGCTCAAAGATTAGGTCCCAGGATAACATCCTAATCACTGACTAGCCAGGTGAGGAAAATAACTCTTACAAGATGAAGCTATGTACTTGTACAAGAACACACCAACTGACTGGTACGTTGGTTTCAGGCACTTCAAAATTTGATGTTATTGCAAGGAGAACCTTTCTGAAGAATGAACGGGTAACTGTTCTTTGAGTCCGAGGTATGAGTGGCTAATAGGAAGAAAAAAAAAACCTAAACAGGAATAAAAGTAGTACTGATCTCTCAGAATTCATGTCACTGAAGTACAAGGCAAGGGCCACTATACTAAATAGTACCTCATTTTAATTTTCTTCATTCTCAAGCACGTCACCCTCTCTGAGCCAGTATCTTCCGCCTAGCCCATGTGGTTTCTTGCCCTCCCCCACTGAGTTTTAAATGGAGCAGAAGCTAAAGGCCTCTGCACTGTTTACTTCCTTATTTGTCCATTTGCATCATCAGTGAAGTCAGCAGGAACCTGCAAACCCTGAAAGGAATGTTTGTTCGCTAAACACCGTAGCCAGGCTGGCTGAGAGCAGGCCAGAGCAGCATAAAACAACTGCCTGAACCGTGGTCTCACAAAAATAGTAACTACCAATTTTCCTCTTGAACTTGTTGCCCTTCAAGAGCAAGAAGGACAAATTGACAGTCAGGATTTAGGTCTGGGAATGACCACAGTGGTTTGCTTACTCCCAAATGCCACAATGTATGAATTACGCTATTTGACCAGCTGAATCCTTAAGGAAAAGGCCACTTGATTCAATCATTGGTTAAGGAATGAACTCGTTAATTTTAAAATGTTCTGATTGCTATCTGAGCGTGGGCAATGTGGTACCACTATACCTCAGTTAGTGCTTTTAAACAGACGCTCAATAGAGGATAGTTTTCCGTGGGAAGCAATGAAATCCCAAAATGCAAAAATGTGACCCAAACAAATCTACCTGATTTTAAGTAATAAAAAACATGTTCAAATAGCAATGTAAACATGTAACAATAATAAGATTTTGAACTGGGTATTTATGCGTACATACTTAAACAGACCATCTTCCAAGTGCTACCTTTCACGTTCTAGTCAACAAAAAGAAACCTCAAGTTAAGGATTAGAGATCAGCCATTATCAACGCTAAATTGAAGTGGGTTTTAATCATCCTTAAATCAGCAAACTACTTCAAAGGATGGGGGAGGAAGGGAGGTGTTAAAACCCGTTGAACAGCTATAATGGGGGCTAGCTGTAATTGCAAAAAATTACTAATGAGTATAGACCATTTCATCAAAAGGACAAATTTATAAGCAGCATGGCCTAATGGCTAGAGTAGGGACCTGGGAATCAGAAGGACCTAGGATCTAATCTGCTGTGTGACCCTGGACAAATCACTTAATTTCTCTGTGCCTCAAGTACCTTTTCTAAAGATTGGAGACTGTGAGCCTCATGTGGGACGCGGACTGTGTTCAACCTGATTAACCCGTATTTACCCCAGCACTTAGTTGAATGTCTGGCACACAGTAAGCACTTAAATACCATTTAAAAAAGGCAATAAAGACAATACTGACTTCAAAAACTAATTTTCTATAAACTACTCCTAGCCTAAAAAACCCTTCTTGACCCCACAGCTCCCCTAGTTATCACCCCATCTCCCTCCTATGCTCCTCTGAAAACCCCCTGTCCTTCTTCAATCTGGCTTTAATCCCCCATACTCCACAGAAACAAATCCTCAACGGTCACCAAAGATCTCCTTCTTGCCAAATACAGTGAACGGTCTCTACTCCACCCTAATCCTCCTCAACCTCTAGCTGCCTTCAACACTGTCGACCGCCCCCTTCTCCTGGAAACATCTAAAGTTGGCTTCAGTGACACTTTCCTCTCTTGGCTCTCTTCCTATCTGGATGCTCATTTTCAGTCTCTGTTGCAGGCTCCTTCTCTGCCTCTCACCCCCTAACTGTGGGAGTCTCTCAAGGCTCAGTTCTAGGTCCCCTTCTATTCTCCATTTATACCAACTCCCTTGGAGAACTCATTTAGTCCGATGGCTTCAACTACCAGCTCTATGTGGATGATCACCAAATCTACAGCTCCAGCCCCTAACTTTCTCCTCCTCTGCAGTCTCAAATTTCCTCCTGCCTTTATGACATCTCTACTTGGATGTCCTGCCAAAACCACCAACCATAACAGGCCTGGAACTCCCTTCCCCTCCTCATATGCCACACCGTCACTTTTCCTACCTTCAAAGCCTTTTTAATGCCACATCTCCTCCAAGAGGCCATCCCAGATTAAGTCCTCTCTCCCCGACTCCTTCTCCCTTTTGCATATTCTATGTTCCTGGATCTATACCCTCTGGGCACTTGATTTTCACCTCACTCTCAGCCCCAAAGCACTTACGAATGTATCTCTAAATTATTTATATTAACGCCTGTCTCTCCCTCTAGGCAGTAATCTATTTGAGGGCAGGGAACTTGTCTACCAACTCTGCTGTACTGTAGTCTCCCAGGCACTCAGTACAGTGCTCTGCACACAGAAAATCCTTAATAAATACTATTAATTGACTGGTACCAAAACTGTATCATGAGATATGAGACGAGCAGGCAGGCAACCTGTCCTTGATCATCTTTTTTCTTGATTATTCTGTACTGCAGCAAAAACTGTGTCAAAGTCCTCAGATACATGCCATAATATTAAGAGTCAGGAATAAAGGACAAGAACAACAAAAACCCCCTGTCTCTTTAAAGGTTACTTTCACAACCCCCTGGTGGACACTCAATCATATTTATTGAGCACTTACTGTGTGCAGCGCATTGTACTAAGTGCTTAGGAGAGTACAATATAACGATAAATAGACATATTCCAAAGTTGCCACCAAACTAGGATTTTTTTCAAGAGCCTTTCTGCCATTACAAGTTCTTTCATCCACAAAGGGCCACTTGTCACATGCACCATGATTATTTTTCCATTCTTAGATGAAGTGCTTATAAGAGCTACGGGCTACCTTGTTTAGATGCCAGCTCTAACACCAATTCTTTAAGGCTTCACATTATTCATATTATACCCATTTAAAAGCATTTATATTAAACCTCCCCCACCAGGAGAACCAAGCAAAGCCTCTTGAGCTTTTAATCTGTAACAGCAATCACTATCATCCCAATATAGAGAAGCAGCATAGTCTGGTGGATAGAGTAGAATTGCTCCCCACTTTACCTTCTTTTACTGAAAATATCCCTCTATTCCAGGCAAAGCACTGTGAACAGCAGCAAAGCTATGTGACTTTTTTTTAATGAACTTTTTTTTAATGATACCTCACAGAAGGGTGATGTTGCTTTGAAGAAGTTAATTGTAAACCCGTAGAAGGGAAAGCTTATATGAGTTGTCTTTGGAAACTGAGCATCCAGCCCAGTGTCCAGTACAGTTTTCCACATATGGGTACTCAGTTTCATGATGGCTAATTTACAGCCCAGAATCACGGCACACAACTTAATAAGTAACTTTCTCTCTGTTTCCACATCTGGAAAAAGATTCCAACCTCGTAGGGTTGTTTCCAAGATTAAATTGAGATTAGGCAAATGATACTGCAATCTGAAACACTTGCATTTTTGCAGAAGTACAGTCTCTTTGACATTGCTTCAGATTACCCTTTACTACTGCCAATTTACATTCCGATTCACATCTGACTTCAATTCACTTACCGTTGACAGCTTTTTCAATCAACTCCTCACAAGCATCAAAGTCCCCCTTCAAGACAAGTTTGTCATGCAAATCAGTCAACATTGGATGTTCTAATGCAATCTTGGTTTTCTTCTGCAGTGACTCAAAAGCCTCTGTGTAGTTGTGTTGACGAAAATGTTTCAGACAAAGGCGAATGGCTTCCTGTTCACGGTACTACTGGAACACAAGAGAAAGTTTGAAAAGCGATTTGCTTTGCTGCCACTGATAGGAATTCCGAAAACTATACTGAACTGAGAGTTGGGAATGGGACATGAGTTTGAGTTAAATAAATGAATGTCTCACTTAAAAAAAAAAAATTCCCACCAGCATCTGTTCAACAATGCTGGGCACTGCATGGATTTGATTTCCGTAACAAAACTTGTCTCTTTTTTTAAAAAATCCATGTGCAAAAACACAAGACTCCACCTCTTAGACCCCTTGAATTATTTGTCATCAATACCGTCAAAACGTACAAATGGAAGGGAAAAATTTACCAAGCCATATAAGCTATTTGAAATCATTAACGTTAACATCACCAAACTATATCGTTTGGGAATGTTCAGTCAAGTTCTTGAAGAGGAAAGAAACCACTGATCGGGTCTTTCGGACATTTAAGAAGCAAACAACTGGGACTACTCAAATAATGTCTCTAAATAACGACGGTCTATTTCATGGACTGGGGAGAGCAGAGGAAAGGGTGCAGAGCTTAGGGCCTTGTTGGAGGGCAATGAATGCTAAACAATAAATCTGAAGCAGAAAAAGAGTAATTCTGGTACTTCATAAGCGCACTCTACGAGCTAGTCATTGGAGTAGAAACAAGACAATCACATCAGACATAGGCCCTTTTAGTTTAAAAGGCAGGGGGCTTAACCCCACTGTACAGATGAGAAAACTGAGAACCATAGCGTGTAAGTGCTTAGCCTAAGGTCGCAGCAGGCCAGTAGCAGAGCTGGAACTGAAATCCAGGTCTTCCTGACTCACGCTCCTTCCTCCAGGCCAAGCTGCCAGGGACAAAAGGAAAGGCAGATGTCTGGGACCACCCTGTCAGTCAGCCAGTCAATTGTATTTACTGAGTGCTTACTCTGTACAGAACACTGTACTAAGCGCTTAAGAGAGTGCAATATAACAATAAACAGCCATAGACCCCTTCAGCCCCAATCCCATGGACAAGATATCCTGTCACCTGCAGGAAGATGTGAACAGGGGTTGCCAGGACAGTTGTTCAATTGGAATGCTGGATTGGTCATGAAAGTTTGTCACTAAGGGACCGGGTTAATGTTGATTCTTTTGAATTGAGGGGTCTTAAACTGAATGTTTTTGACTAATTCTGACTGGTGTGTGTGTCCTCTGCCACCCCCGCCCCCACTTTAAACTGTGAGTCCCTAATGAATCAAAGGCCTTATCTTGATTGTTCAAGTAATTTTCTCAGCATTAATTACAGTGCTCTGCACACTCTAAGTGCTGAAAATGGATGGTGATGATGATAATGATGAAGATAAGAACTGAACACCACATGTGACACCCAACAAGTTTTGGATTTATAAGTGAAGGACAGAACCCTGGTCCAAGAATGAGCTATTTGGAGTTTGAACCCAATCACTTATCTGGTCTAAGCCAATCAATCGATGGCATTTATTGAGCGCTTACTGTGTGCGGAGCACTGTACTAGGTACTTGGGAAAGTATAGCACAGTTGGTAGAAACGTCAATGCCCACGACGACTTCAGTACAGATTATCTCTTTCTGTAAAATGATGTTTCCCTCAGCCTACCTGCCCTAAAGCCTGGATCTTAAAAGGAAAAGATCTCTTAAGTACTTTGAGTCCCCTATGAGAATGAAAATCCCATCAGGCACCCAAACAAGCGATTTATAGCTAAGTTCAGGCTCAAGGAGGGAAATTCCTACTTCCAGAGTTTAGAGAGGTTGAAATGAATTCAGAGGGGTTGGACAGGCACCAGCTTTGCACAATTCTAAGTTCTTAGATGTGGTGCTGGCAAGAAGCTTCAGCAGAAACTGAGAATCTGTATCCTCTTTCAATGCCAAATGGCCTCTGAGTTATATGTTCAGAAGCAAAAATTACCTTCTAATTCCATTGGCCAGGAAAGGGAAAATACATCCCAAGAAACTGGGACGATCAAACCACAAAAATGAAATAGCTGACCTCCTGATGACAGAGGTCATTGAGCCAGGGTTAGTGTCTAGCTAAGAGCTGTTTCCCATGAGAAAATGATCTACTACCAAGCTAAAATGCAAATCTTCCTATCTATCCACCACTCAATCCAGCTACTCTGAAGTACACTCTTCCACGGTTATTACTGCCCTGTGATCATTACTACTGCCCCCAGATGAGACTACATTCCCCAGAATAAAATTCGGACTCCCTCATGAGATGTATGTATATGGGGGTGGGGGAGGGGGCGGGGGGTGGAGGGAGAGATGGGGCGCACGTGTGTGTATGAGTGTGTATATATATATATATATATGTATGCGTGTGTGTGTGTGTGTGTGTGTGTTCTCCCTCTCTCAGAGGGGGAGAGGGAGAGAGGGAGGAGAAGAGGCAGGCAAGGGGATAAGAATCAAGAAATCTTGAAAACTAGAAGTGGAAGGAAGAGCTCCTGGAGACAGAGTCTCCTCCGCCTCAAATGCTGAAGTCTGAGCTACAGGGGAGCACTGGCAAATTTTTACTACTTACTCCCTAAAAGTATGGCCTACTTAATTTATTGTTAATCTGACACTAGAAGAGATGGGGGGACAGGCCAGTTTTGCCAGGAGATTGTAATGTTGCAAACCTTCTGACTGCCCCAGGGGTCTGCTCTATTGACAGTTGCTGCTTTAGGGTATTTCCAGCCCTAAAATGTGCACAGCACAACCCTGCCCTCTCGCAATTGCTCAGTCCTTGGCCTGCCTGGACTCTTGGGACTGGTCAGTGCGGGATTCAAGGATTACAGAAGCTTGAAACTGGCTCTGATGATGACGAGGACACTGTATCACCATTAGGATTCCTCTGGAAGACTCAAACGCAGGACTAGTACCGTGTGTCTCCTAGACGTTTGTTTTGTCTACTCAAACTTGGGACAGCTATCAATAGCCGGGAACATGGCACAGGCCTTGCCTTTTGTTGAAACGTGAGCAGAACAATACTTGCAAAGGAAATTTCATCTCTCTCAAAGAAGTATGCCTTAAGGGTACACTCTGTGTGTAGAATGGTACCCTGAAAAACAACACAGATCCCAAACCAAATAGGGCAAACCTTCAACAATAGGCCAAGATTCAGAGTTCAGGATGAAAATATGTCTCTTCTCTTCCTTGCCAGTCTGTTCTAAACAGAGAAATTTAATCCAAAATTATGGAGCTAGGATGTGTGAATGACCCTGAATTATTTAGGACATAACTCATTCAGGATATCAAAATGCAAGTTATCTTAATTTTGATATAGAATCCATAATTATTTTTTGAAAAAATAACAGGATACAAGCAGTCCTTGATTGACGTTTCATGTGAAAATGAATGGTAGTTACAGCATTTCTTAATTTTTTAGAATTTATGCTCTTGCACACATTGATTTCAACTTTACAACACTAGCTTCCTTTGAGGCATTAGCTCTGATTTTGGGGGAAGGGACAGGAAGGGAGAAAGTGTAAAGGGAGCAGAGGGGTGGGAGGTTGGAGCGGGGAGGAAAGCAGGAGAGTATGGGGGCAAGAAGTGATTTATATTACCAAACACGTCATAAGGAAGGATCGACACCTATTTAACCTCTGATGAAGGTTAAATAGAAGGACTCTAGCTTGGGTCCTCTCTGACAAGAAAAGCCACTATGACTATACTACTCAACTACAATTGATCACGTTCACAATTAAAGAGTGATTTTGATAGGAACAGCTTATCCAACTATGGTTCAGGAACCAATCCCTCATTTGTAACATAGTTCCTATGAGAAAATGCAGTGCTCAGAAACCACTTGCGTCGTAATTCTGAGGGGTCTGTGTAACTGATTGTACATATTCATACAAACACACATATGCTATATATACCCATCCTTACAGGGATGCTGTGGGGAGAAACTAGGAAAACTAATGTGAAAGCCCTTTGAAAAACTGTCAGTACTGTACAGATTCTACTAAAGGTGCTGCTATTATTAAAAATATTATTGCATAATCCCAATAATTATTATTTTCCAAAGTGTAAATGCCAACATATTGAAGGCACTTGGCTGGGTTCATCTCAACAGAAGAATAAACGAATGTTTTGGGGGCAGTGAGGTTGGCTGTAGACATATAGGGGAAGAGGAACAGAGGCTCAACCTTCTGAAAGGTAAAAATTGAGATGGCCTCTGGCTACCAGTTTAGAGTCCTTCCCATGATGACTCAAATTGTCTCTACGGGACGAGGATGAGCCTCTTCTGCACGGTGGATCCCAGGGGCCCAGGGTCAAGGGATCACTTGTGGGTAACCCTGCTCCCCATATCCAAATACTTCCTATGCTGGTGCACAAGCTGATGGGAGTCTCAACGGGCATAACGGGGCCAGCTTCTCTCCCACGCAGTAGGCTCTGGTGGTCTGGTGAAAACAAGAGCTAGAGGTCACTAGCAATATCTAATTCCAGTATAATTAATGGAGGTCTGTTCCATGGAAAAGGATATGGCATAAAGACCAAGAACAACAAAGGGCTGGGTTCATTCCTCTCACCTCAGGATTACTGCTTACTCCTCTCGCCTCTCGCTGTGGGCAGGGAATGTCACTGTTTATTGTTGTATTGTACTTTCCCAAGGGCTACAGCTGAATGAATCAAAGTTGTCCCCAGATTTAGATTTTTTCCAAGAGCCTTTCTGCCATTATAAATTCTTTCATCCATAAAAGACCAGCTGCCACATGCACCACAATTATTTTTCCATTCTCGGATGAAGTGTTTAAGGCTTAAGAGAGCCAAGGGTGACCTTGTTTAGATGCCAGCTCTAACACCGATTCTTTAAGGCATCACAGTATTCATATCACAGCCATTTCAAAGCATTTATACTAGACTCCCCCAAAAGGAGCCAAGGGCAGCTTCTTGAGTTTTTAATCTATAGTAGCAATCATTATCACTCCAATATTGAGAAGCAGCACAGTCTGGTGGATAGAGCACGGGTCCGGGAGTCAGAAGAACCTTGGTTCGAATCTCAGCTCCACCACTTGTCTGCTATGTGACTGGAGCGAGTCACTTCACTTCTCTGTGCCTCAGTTCCCTCATCTGTAAAATGGGAATTAAGACTCTGAGCCTTATGTGGGAGCTGGACTGTGTCTAACCTGATTAGCTTGTATCTATTCTAGTGCTTAGTACAGTGCCTGGCACATAGTGAGTACTTTATAAATACCATTAAAAATACATGTACATATCTATATATCTATTGAGCATTTATTGCAAACACTTCTGTATTTTGTTAATCACAGCAAAATAGCTCAACAAACCGGTCATTCTAATAAAGAATAAAGCCTAGAAGTAATTCTAAGCACAATAACAGATTCTATCAATAGGGAGTTTGCAGGTCTTTAAAGTTTATAATCACTCACTTCACTACTATATTAGTTTCTTTGGACATTACCATAACTAGGTATTTTGAAGCTTAGGAACAAGAACAATTCCATCTCTGGAAAGTTTCTCAGTAGTTTTCTTCTTAATTATATTTGGTGTTAAATGGTATTTATAACCCAAGCACTGATGAGTGGGGCAGCTTGTTTATCACATACATTGTTACAGTGCTTGTTTCGGTTTCAACCATTCAGAATTATTTCCATTCCATTTCCTAAAACAATTCATGATATTTATTGAGTCCCTACTGAGTGCAAATACTCCCCCAGGCACTTGGGAGATGGCTACAGAAGAACATTTCTTTTCTTCAAAGAGTTTACAATATTAAGGGGAGGCATATAAGACAAGAAACATTTACAAATAGCAGGGAGAGGAAGGAAGTATGAATCAGGATGAAATGGCTGAAAATATACAAGCATACATATGTACATTGGTGCTGAAGACAGGAATTAAACATACGTATGGGGAGTAGGAGCTGGATTAACACAATTAGGGTGTTATGAATTAATCAGGAAAGCCTTCTTGAAGGAGGCGGAATAGATCCAAAGAGCTTAGTCTGGTGGCTTTGGAGAGGGAGGGAGTTTCCAGAATGAGAAGTCAAGGCGAGACAGGGAAAATCAATGTCAATCAATGGTATTATTGAACGCATACTATGTGCAGAGCACTGTACTAAGTACTTGGGAGAGCACAAAACAACAAATAGTAGACACATCCCCTGCTCACAATGAGTGCAGAGTCTAGAGGGAGAGATGGACATTAACATAAATATATCATTTACAAATACATACCTAAGTGCTGTGGGGCTGAGGGTGGGGGAGATACCAAATGCGCAAAGCGTAAAGACCCACGAAGGTTCAGAGACTTGGGAGTGAGGTGGAGTAAGAAGGTGATTTGCGAGGGGGTAGGTGAGAAGTGGGGAGTAGAGGGTGAAAAGAACCAGTAAGGAAGAAAGACTTCCTCAACATTTGCCAACTCTAGGCAGAAGTGGAAATAGAACCTAGGCCTCCTGATTCCCAGGGCAGTGTTCTTTTCACTAGACCAAAGGGGATGTAGCCAAATTTGTGCTGTTGGTCCCAAAGAGCATTCCTGACTACTGGGGGGGTGAGGAGGGCAAATTTTCCTTGACAGGTACATTTTCAATTTCACATCGTGGCACTCTACCAGACTATCTTTGTGAAACTTCAAAGGGTGAACAAATGTAACAATTTAGGAAGGCAAAAGACAAGCAGCATGGCCGAACGGAAAGAGCACAGGCTTGGGAGTCAGAGGACCTGGGTTCTAATCCCAGCTCTGCCGCTTGTCTGCTGTGTGACCTTGGGCAAGTCACTTAACTTCTCCATGCCTCAGTTACCTCATCTGTAAAAGGGGGGTTAACTATGAGCCCTATGTGGGACATGGACTGTTTCCAACTTAATTAGCTTTAAAGCTACCCTAGCATTTAGTTCAGCTGCTGGTACATGGTAAGAGCTTAAATACCTTTTTTTTAAAAAAAGGCAATACATTCATTAGCTGTACGTTTGCCAGAACAAATCGCTCAATATCACCTATGCTCCGTGTGAGGGAGAGAAGTTTTAAGCCATGTAAGGCTTCCCTGTTATCCATAAAACCATAAGGTGCCCTTTGAGGTTGCCACACCACAGAATTTTAGCTGGTAATGGCATGCCACTGCTCATCTTTAAAAAGCAAACAAGCATAACCTCTCAAGCCAATCTGTTTCCTACTTTGCGGATGAACAAACTGTGTTTCTTAAAGGAACATACTAATTATTTTAACCCATTACTTGAAAAGTGACAAAGCACTATGCCACCAGTATTCTCAGGTCTAAAATGAAAGGATATTAAAATAACTTCTCCTCCAAGAAGCCTTCCCCAATGAAGCCCTCTTTTTCTTATTCCCTCTCCTTTCCGTCACCAGTGCCGTTGAACCTATGCCTTTTAACCACCTGAGAACCAACCCACCTTCAAAAATTACACAGAGATCGATAATTTATTTATTTAGAATAATATCTGTCTCCCCCTCCACACTGTAAGCTTGTTGTGGGCAAGGAATATGTCTACTAACTCTGATGCATTATACTCTCTCAGCCATTTAATACCACGTTCTGCATAACAGGTAGCTCTCAATAAATATCATTGATTAATATTAGTCTTCTTTCAAAAAACCCCTGGATTCCATAAATTCCCTAAACCTCCCATACTAGAGCCGATGAGACCCAAAGGAACATCAAAACACAAGGTTTCTTGAAGGAATCTAAGAGAACTGAAGCACCAAACTTCTCTCCCTTTCTCGGTTAAAATAGTTTGAGTTAGTTAATGGTCTAATAAAGAAAAAAGCCCAGCCCATCATTTAATGAGGCATTTGCTCCACAGTTAAAGATCAGATTCAAAATGTTATTTATTCAACAAGATGGAAAGTGTTTTTAATGTTATTTGTTTTAACTTGCCCAAGGACTCGGATGAGGAATGCAATCAAGTAAATGTAAAGGCTATTACCGCACCCACATTCTCCGGTTCGTATGAGAGACCTCTGGGGTATACTTGTTTCAGGAAAATGTGTGCTGTGAACATTTATCCTTGTAATCAACAGGCCTAGCGAAAGATGAATTTTAAATATCACTTGATGAGGTTTTAAAGAAAGCCGATCAGTACTCTATCACCTGTTTGAGCCATATCCTGCATTTGGAGGAAGTAAGAACACTTGGAGCCATGGCAGTGGTAGTAAGTAGCAAGAGCATTTAGGGGCCCACTTGATGTGGGTGTGAGTGGGTAGACGGGTGGGGGTGGTGAGGGTCATGGGGAGAGCTGTGGTCTGACTGATGGAGGGAGGGAGAGAGGGAGTTAATAATAATAATAATAATGTTGGTATTTGTTAAGCGCTTACTATGTGCCGAGCACTGTTCTAAGCGCTGGGGTAGTCACAGGGGAATCAGGTTGTCCCACGTGGGGCTCACAGTCTTAATCCCCATTTTACAGATGAGGTAACAGGCACAGAGAAGTTTAGTGACTTGCCCAAAGTCACACAGCTGACAAGTGGCCGAGCCGGGATTCGAACCCATGAACTCTGACTCCAAAGCCCGTGCTCTTTCCACTGAGCCACGCTGCTTCTCAGTTGTGGGAATATCGTGAGCAAGGGGAAGGAAGTGGGAAAGTCATGAGTGAGGCATAGCTAGAAGGATGACTTCAGAGGAGCAAATACTGCAAGATGGGACACAGAAGGGGAAGAGAGCAGATAATGAGGAGGGTAGGGGCAGATGACAGAAAGCCTTGAAGCCAAGGATTAGGCATTTTTGCCTGGGGCAAAGAGACCCGGGGTACCATTAAAGAGTTTTGTGGAGAGAGATGTAGGCTGAGTGATGCTTCAGGAAAATGAGCAAGCATCTGGTCTCGATTGGAGGCTGGCAATTGGGAAACAAGCGAGGAGGCTACTGCAATAGTCTAAGCTGTGGTAAGACCACAGCCTTTAACAGGACAATAACCGTTTGGCTGGAGGGGAAATGCTTTGTGGCAAAAACCGGCAAGATGAGGCAGTGGACTGAATGCGAGAACTGAGCGGTAATCAAAGTCGAGATGACACTAAGGTTGCGGGCTTCTGGGATGGAGAAGATGGTGGTGTTGCAGAGGGCGAAGATAAAGTAGGTGGGAAAGAGGTTGAAAGGAAAAGATAAGAAATTAGGTTTTTAACAGGCTGAATCTGAGGTGCCAGCAGGACACCCAAGTGGAGATATTTCAGACACTTGGAGACGCAGGACTGTGTGTCAGATGAGGGACCGGGGATTGAGAAACTCATTTGGGAGCCATCTGCACAGAGGTGGTAGCCCAAGCCATGGTACAAAGTCATTTGCAGGAGATGACCTTTCCCAGGGCTGTGGAAGCACAATAGAAGGATTTTAAATGTAGTCCTACCTTGCTATACCAGTTGAGACACGGTTGCACCACATCAGGCTCATCAATGCCATTTAATTCAACATACCAGATGCTAAAGTTAAAGCTGGGTCCCCAGGACAAAAGTGGAACTTGGAAGGAAAAGAAAAGAAAAACCAGATTAAAAAAAATACATACGTCCCCCGACTGAACGATTTTTGAACGGACCCATTCACAGGAATTCACTTGTGTTCTAGTGGAAGCAATGTAACTGGGCAGTTGTAAATTTGCTTTACTGATGATACATAAAATTATAAGAAAAGCTCAGGAGAAAAATTTCTAGCCTTACCACACTAGTGTGTCACTCAAAAGGGACTCGCACAGAAAACGGCAGATCATTAAGGACAAATCCAAGTTCCTAAACTGACATGCGATTTCTTCATTCCAATCCTTCTTTCAGAATATAATAGCTTAAATTACGGTTGAAGTGAGGATAGCACACAGACCTCTTGAGTCTATTCTACTTCATCCCTTGTGTTTTGTGCAGACTCCTTCCCCAAGATTAGAAGGACAATGTCACATATCTTGAAGCTGCTTGGAAATTTAGGGAGAAAAATCTCCGGCTCGCTTTGTAAGAGATAAATTTCCTCTCTCTAAACAAGGCTTAAATCATAATCCACTGCTTTGGCATTTATTTTCTCGTCAGTGACCAAATTCTTTGAGAACATTAACATTTCCCCTTTGGCACTTTCAGCTAGCATGAAGCAGAGTAGCACAAAGCCATGACAATAACTGAACTCAAAGTAATGGTCCCCACTGTTTGGAACGTGAGCAAATGAGAAAAATGCATGAATAAGGGAACTAAAATCTGAAAAAACGGGTTATGTTCAATAAACATTTATCAGCAAGAAATCCGAGACTTCAATGTTTTGATAAATGGTTAAGTCTTATTTTTCAAATATTTCTGCTTAGCAGCAAGAGTTTCCCAGTGGTATTACAACACTCCTGAACAGCAGGTCTGTGGGATGACACGAACAAAATGTCCCAAGAAAGTGCCGCTGAACATTAGCAGAATCAACCCAACCCCTCAGTTAAAACAAAAGTAACAACAGTAGAGTTACAGCACAAAATAAAAATTATGGGCAGATTCCACATGTAGAGAATGATTACTCCAATAAATGATAAACTTGGGTGCTATGAAATCGAGCCCCCAACACCCATTTTAATCAGTGGGGAAGTCGGGAGACACTGTTGATGCGGTCCTGTTGCTCAGATGAAATGGTGACTCAAGTCTAGCTTGAACCCCGTACCTGGAATCAGTGAGCACCAGACGGTTCAAGACCTAGGTTCCCCTTCCAACAACCCCCCCTCCCATCCCATCGAGTTGCTAGGATAATATCCCCAAATCCTAGAACCGGAACGGGAAGAAATCTAGGTTCATGCAGCTACGCTTGCAATAATCCAAAAATAACCTCAGGTCAGAACTCCTCAGTCAAATTCTAGTGCACTGATAACAGAGACTAACATTTTATGTTATTTATGCTTCTTTTTTTCCTCCATTCTTGCATTCCAGGTTATCCAGGCAGCTCCCTCTTTATCCTGAATTACTTACTGCATGAGAGCACAAAACACATCCTGCACTGAAAACCTAGTATAATGCACTTGATGCTTTCTGAAAATCTACTTCCAAAAACTGGGACTGAAGTTATTTCCTCACCTGGAAAGGTAACTTGCTATAGGACGCAACGCTTTTTAGATCAAGTGCTTGCCTCATGGGCCAATTTGCTCCTGTATCTCTCACACTAAACAAAATTATCTGTGATTACAGAGAGAAAGAAGGTGAGAGAAAGAAAAACAAGGCAAGAGTACAGTTTGCCTTTTGTACTCAGGGATGACGCTGCTGGAGTGAAATTTACCTTTAAGGGTAACTGAGAGATACGGTCATAATTCTCACCTTCAAATCAAAGAGTTCTGAAATATAGGAAGTCTCAGGATTTTGCCAAAGGATGCAGTACTATTTAATTTCAGCCTTCTACCCAGGCACAGGCTAAGCTACTCAAACTTGGAGCCCAATATTCCAGCCCACTTGCCTTTGACTCAGGTCAGAACAATGCGCTAAGACCAGCCAAGGCTGTGGCCTTGCTCTTTTAACTGTTCCAACCCGAAAATAGCAATAAATCCTGCCCAAACCTCATCATCCTCTAGAGGGAGGTTCCCGCAGAGGCGGAATGGGGCTGAGGCACTGGTGTTTAAAGGTCCAAACGGCCTCTGCCGCGAAGCAGCATTTCCATTCCTAAAACGGAGAAGTTAAAAAGGTGCCAAATGGGCCACTGACCCTTGAGTTTCTTGGGCTTTGGAACCCAGCACAGAAAACTACTCAGTTAGAGCTCAATAACAGACGCCAGTCACCCTAGGAGCAACGACCAAGACTAGGAAAAGAAAAATGGGTGGGGGGGGCTTTTCAAAGGTCCCTCGGCTCTCTCTCCATGAAACAGCTGCTTGGAGCTGGCTAGTGGAACCAGTATTATTGAGGAATGGTGTTTTTTGTAAAAACTGAATTCCAGAAAGCCAAGACCACCACATTCTAAAACAATTTTTATTTTTTTTTTTTAAGTCATGAAGCTGCCTTTCTAAAATATCGTTCTCATGGCTCTCCCTCCAGACCGTGTCCACTTGCTTTGGCCAAGAACACTATAAAACTGTGAACCACAAGAAGCATCCCAAATGACTCCCACCTTGCAGATTCATTTTCAATGGTGACAGCATGTCTATCATTTGATCAGACACGGGCTCTGGGTAGGTATTTTCTCTACATCTGAGACTATGACACTATTTTTCTCAGGGTACCCTTCATCATTTTCAATGGTATTTATTGATTGCTTCCTATGTGCAGAGTTCTGTACTAAGCGCTTGGGAGTGTACAACAGAATTGGCAGACACAACCCCTGCTCACAGGGAGCTTACAGTCGGGCGGGGGTGACAGGCATTAATATAAATAAATAATTTAAAACATTTAAAGATATACATAAGTATGGTGGTGTTGAGGGGTGGGGGACAAGGCACGGCCTCCCCTGTTATTCCCCCTGGACAGTTTGAATTTTTTTCAATTTTGGAATCATTTTTTTAAAGGCATTTTCCAACTTCTTAGACCAACAAAAATAATTCTCCCCATTGGTCACAAAAACAATGGGACCAACTTCAAACAATCAATGATCTTACTGCATGGGAAAGTCCAACAGAAGCAAGACATACAGAAGCAAATAGCTTACAACTTGGTGGGGGAGAGAGCCCATCATTTACAAATTGCGGGTGCAAGGGGAAGAATGAGGACACAATAAGAAGTAACATAAATATATCAAGAGGAAATAGCTAAGTAAACAATTGAACTTGCTCTCTGAACCACGCTACTGAACAAAAAAGGAAAGTTTGAGACCTTTAGAGAACTGTAAACCCAATCTGAAACCTTTTCAAACTTCTTTCTTATAGCAGGTAATGGATTTGTCACACTAAGGAGGTCTAAGGGCCTAAAATCTTCTTACCCTTCAAACCCTCACTACAAAGGCGGGACAGACTAAAAATAAATATATTTTCCCACAAGTTAGCATTGCCCTATGTCAGATTAATTAACGGTCTCAGCCTAGTTACCAGTCCTTCTCACAGAGCACATCCCAACGGACTTTGGTTGCCTTTCTTTTTGTCTGCCCAAGCCGAGAGGCCCAGGATAGAAAAGTCAGAGAATAATAAGGATGATACCATGAAGTATTTTTTTTTTTTAACTTTTCCAAGGCTCTTTCATCTCAGTTATCTCATTTTGTCCTACCACCATTCTGGGGGGAGACAAGAGAGGCAAGTATTAGCTCCATTTTACCCATAAGGGAACTGAGGCCCAGCAAAAGTTAGTGACTTGATGGAGGTCACAAAAGTGGCCAGTGACAGAACTGGGACTAGATCCTAAGTTTCCTGACTTTAGGGCTCAGGCTATTTCCGCAAAACCATAATTGCCTCCAGCACTCAATGTGAATTAAGGTAAGTTGGTGGGAACAGGAGAGAGTACTGCAAAGTAGATTTGTGCTGAATTGATCCATCCTGGGCATAAAAGGCTATTGATCTATCATCTCACGAACACTCCCAGTTCTCCTATTAACGTGAGTGTTGTTTCCTTGCAAAACTGCCATTAGAAGTTGCACTGTTGTACTGACTGAAAGCAAGCATAACCATTTTTTCTGACACCACATTTCACTGCATCCGAACATTATCATGTTTTCAGAAGCACATTCTCTAATTCTCTAACAACTTTCTAGCCAGAATGCAGACCGAAAACGCATCATGATCAAACTAAGTATTTATATGGAAAGTGACTTCTGAAGTTGTTTTAAACGCCGCTCTAATAATAATAATAATGTTGGTATTTGTTAAGCGCTTACTATGTGCCGAGCACTGTTCTAAGAGTTGGGGTAGACATAGGGGAATCAGGTTGTCCCACGTGGGACTCACAGTCTTAATCCCCATTTTACAGATGAGGGAACTGAGGCACAGAGAAGTTAAGTGACTTGCCCACAGTCACACAGCCGACAAGTGGCAGAGCTGGGATTCGAACTCATGAGCCCTGACTCCAAAGCCCGTGCTCTTTCCACTGAGCCACGCTGCTTTGACAAAAACAAGACTACACTGTAAGCTCCTAGTGGGCAGGGATCATGTCTACCAAAATAATTGTATTGTACTTTCCCAAGCACTTTGTACAGGGCTCTGCACACGGTAAGTGCTCAATAAGTAAACTGATTGATCCAACGAAACAAGAATCAAATGCAACTTATGCAGAATACTTGACCATTACCTAGAACTTCAGTATAACATTGAAAAGTATCCCCGGGGCTCAAATTCCCCTCCATTCCCTGACTAAACATCAATAATTAAATTTTACAGCTGCTCATGCATGGAAATTCAAAATCTAAATAACCCTAATTACAATACCTCACGGAGCCTTACCAAAGAAGGGTCTCCTTTCCACATTAGTAAAAATTGAATGCTATGTGGAGAAATCCCAAAATCTCTTTAGAAGTGCTGCGTAGTTGAAATAATAAATTTGATTAGTCAAGGAAGACTTCTGAGACAAAGAGAAAGAAACCGACTGTATGAAGTCCAGGAAAGGGATACTAATTTGGTGATTGTGTATTGGCTGCAGCTAGCAGAAAAAGACCATGGACAATCAACAGCAATGGATCAGCAGTCAGTGGTTACATAGTTTTCCCTAGGCCGGGCCAGCTTTGGGTGACCCTGAGTCAATCAGTTCCATCAGGGCTTGGGCCAGGGCTCTGGGCCAGGGAGCTGATGATTGGGGGAAGAGGGAGAAAACAATCCAGATATTTCCCCCTCCCTCCTTTGAACTTCATGGGCAGCAAGAAGGAAGCAACCCCTCAGCTCCCCAGATAGCCTGCAATGTGGCTCATCTGACCAGGAATAACTGCATTGAGAGGAAGTGCTGTGGGGGCTGGATTTGTTTTGACAATCTTGACTCGAGCATTAAAAAGCTCCGAGAGGCTTCGGAAAGAAGAACATTCCACAGCATTATTTTTTGTTTTAAGAAGCATTTCAGCAATCCACCCTGAACGGGTAAACAACCATTCGGACTCGCTGAGTCACCATATCACTGTAACGGGAGCTGGTGCATTACAGAAACGAAAGATCTCAAGATGCCCCTTTCAGAATGGCCAGAGACTCAGAGACAAGCTGAGGCCAAGCCTGGAAAAACACTAGCCCAAGAGCAAAACTTTTTAGCAGCATTCAAGCTTTTTGGTTTTAGATTTCTCTTAAAGGGGGCGGGGAGAAGGGGAAGAGAGAGAGAGAGAACACAATGGAAAACATGCTCAGTAACAGTAGGAAAGCAGAGTTACCGACATGTTGTCTGGGCAAGGTGTATTAATGAAGCAAGCTGCCAAGACAATGGGGATTTAAGCGAAACCACAGTAATGTCCTTGACCTCTAACAAGAGGACTGGATGCTGCCTCACTTCTGCTAATTTTATCATCCTGCTCTGTGATGCCTTTGCTTTTCTCCCTTTGTAGAACATTTCCTTACTGAAGTCTTTCCTTAAGGGCAATGTCAAAATGCAGAACATTTATGCTATTAACGCTGTCTGGCTTTTAATTTACTGTGATGCCTTAGCATTTTTATTCCTTTGGACACGAATGTTTTGAGCTCTCTGATTTCTACAGGGTTTCGAACTGTTCCAATGAAGTGGCGAGGATTCCAAAGTGCAGAGGGATACTAAGAATATAAATTCTACAAAAATAATCTTTTTCTTTCGAAGAGACTGTCTATTACTAAAATCTAATGAGGAACAAATAAAAAGCTATTCAGATGCAAACCCCAGTTTTCATGAGCATTATAAAAATAGCCCCCAGTGAATTAGCATGGGGCTTGTCAGAAGCCAGAACTCTGCCCTAGATGTTTTGCAAAATATAGTCATTTAGAAAGAGTTTACTTCCTCTTTAATTAGGATGACCACCTATTTAGAAGTGGGAATGAGAACACAAGCTCAAGTGAAATTAAAGTGGGACAGACAAGACTTTACAGGGATATTAATAAAAATCACTCTGACAAGTTTCAACCTCAACTTCACTTGCTAGAAATGACCATGAATTCCAATTTTCTTTCAGTATCTGCCTCTGGACTTTGTTCAGAGATTTCTATTCCTGGGTTAACATCCACAAAACAGGAAAGTGACAGGTGTCGGGTGAGGTTTCATATCTGTACCTAAAGGACCCTTAAAATAAAACCAAGCGCTACCCTCCTCTGGGGAGGGGAATATGTAAATATGTAAATGTTCCAGACCTCAGGAAATTTCCCAGAGTCCAGTAAGAACTATTCTGGGTTGTGATGATCTTAAAATGACCCCACAGATGTTTTCAGAAGATCTCATCAGGTGTATTGCCGAATTGTTGCCAGAACTGTACTTTCCAAGCGTTTAGTACAGTGCTCTGCACACAGTAAGCGCTCAATAAATACGATTGAATGAATGAATGAATGGAGTGTGACGCAGATCTGAAATGCCTCACTGAGAAAACCTGCTTCATCACGGGCCTCCATACAAAATTGACTTCTACCCCAAAATAAACCATTTCAATCCATCTACAGTATTTGAGTGCTTACTGTGTGCAGACCAATCAACAAAGCGTTTGGGAGAGTAATTAATGGTTGGTAGACATCCTCCCTGGGCTCAAGTAACTTTCAATCTAGTGAGGAAGACAGGCATTAAAACAAATTATAGGTAGGGAAAGCATCAAGATATAGAGATATATACTTAAGTGGTGTGGGGGTGGGATGAGTATCCACGTGAAGAGGAGTTATAGACTTAAGTGCATGAGTGACACAGAAGGGAGGAAAAATTGGGGGGGGAGAAGAGAGAAATTAATCCCAGGTAACACAGAATGGAGGGAGAATAAGTTGGGAAATGAGGTTAGTCGAAGGCCTCCTGGAAGAGATAAGCTTTTAGTAGGGTTTTGAAGATGGGCAGAGGGCTGGTCTGTCAGATAGGAAGGGGGAGGGAGAGAGCGAGTAAGAAGCAGGAGATGAGATCAAGGAACAGTGAATAGGCTGGTGTTAGAGGAGCAAATGCACGGGATGGATATGGGGGAGAGAAGGGAGCATAGGCAGGAGGGGAGAACCGACTGAGTGCCACAAATCCGACGATGAGGAATTTTCTGGCGGATGCAGAGACAGATGGGCAAACATTGAGGATCGGGAGGAATGGAAAGACAACGGCAGAGCCATTCTTTAGATAAATGATCCAGGCAGCCAAGTGAAGTACGGACTGGAGAGGATGAAGGCGGAGAGGTCAGCCAGGAGACTGATGCAAGTAGTCAAGAGGAGATAACTATCTCAAGCCAACTCATAAATGGGACTCTCCCTGCCCGGGTTAATGCCCTGGGTTCTTTTCCTCCTAGGTATCAGGATTTCAAACAACCTCTTCTCACCTGAAGTGGAAATCTCAAGAGTCACCCAAATCTCTAAAATATTTAAGCTAATCCTTAATTAAGACAACCAAACCCCACTAGTGTCTCCCTGGTTCCCAGTATTTCTCATGTTCAGTGAAGGTGAGCTTCTCGGCAAACATCCAAATACTTCAATTCCTTACATATGTGCTTTGCATTATCTTCCACTGTTAAGATAAATACCTCTGCTGCTCCCTAATTTGCTCTTCCTAGTTCTATTAATATCGCAGAGATGTAGTTTGGAGACCTCAAAATTTCTGAACCTCCAGTCTCCCCAAAGAGTAAAAAAAAAAAAAGTTAAAAATGTTAAAAGATACCACTGTTTTGGTTTACTGGGGATCTGGCTTTGGCTAAACAAAAATAAATTCAGGTAGACAACCTTTTGACAGGAGAAAGTTTGTTCTAGAAGCTATCGCTGCAATAGAACAGTTAATATTTACTTGTTTTTCTTGGGAATCTTTAGGGTCTCTAAATCTTAAAAATGATTAAACAACTCTACCCTTCTTCCAGCTCAGCTCAAGAACAGGAATAGTGTTTACGAAAAACATCAGAGTTATTTGGAATACCTGAAATTCTATCCTATTCCATTCCACACCAAATGCTACTTGCCTCGGTTATTCTAAATCTTTAATGGGGGAGTCATTACGAGAATGCATGGATAACTTCCATTATATACACTCTCAGAATACTGCAGTGCCAGAGAATGAAGCTCAAATTTTAAGATACCATGGGCAATGTGGGGAACTTGCATTATTGTTAAAAAGGCACACCTCATTTACTTGTGTACTATACAGTCTGCAGTACCTCACAATAAAAGCAATATGGAGAGGAGGTTCAGACACATATGCATTAAGCCATTATCTCAATTACTCATCTCTGCCTAATCTTATAAATCCCCACTGCAAGTGTCATGTTGCCTTGTCTCTCCAAGTCACAATGTTGCTAGTTCAAATCATTCCACATATACTTGAAGCCTATTTTCTTTTTCTTTGCCCTCAAGGTGACTATTTAGTCACCTCTTGATCTTTCCCTTCAGACTAAAATTGGAACTTTTTAAAGGATTACTCTTGAGTTCAGAATCCACCAGGTTTTTACCTTTTCCATCCAGGCTGGGTAGGGTTACAAGAGCAATAAAAAGGGTTGTGCCAAGCTCAACTCTCCCGTGAATCGACACCTTATAGTGGCAGGAGAGTTTGCGTATGCTGATGAAGTTTAGAGCTATGCCATACAAAGGCCTAAGCCAAAACGTCAAAGTCGATTCACCTGTGCTGGGCAGTATCAGCAAGGGAAAAAGTCAAAGGCGGATGATCAAGTGATCAAAACGGAGACCAAAGACAATGGAAGAGACTCAAGTTTTTACTGCGTAGAGGAAGGCAATGGGAAACCACGTCCATATCTTTACCAAGAAAACTCTAAGGATTCCATACTAGAATAACTTAATGACAGATGATGGGACGTTCTGAAGAGAGTGAGTCCATGGAGTTGCTATGGGTCAGAAATGACTCGAAAGCACTTGAAGAAGAAGCCAGGCTCAAAGCCACTATGGCTCATCAGGGCTCCAGGTTCCACTTGGTGGCCCTGCCACTTGGGACAGGGCAGATGTGATCAGAAGAAAGGGGCTGGGAGTCCAAGATCACAGCAATAGTGAATGATGAACTACATGAATCTCCTACTGGTGATTCCACATCTGGAGGAGGGCAAGCTATTTTGGCATGACATCCCCTGGCATTCATGACTGTGTTGGCCATGCTGGCTTTCTTCTGATTCTCTGAATCTTTAGTAACTTTGCTGATCTTTAAATGCTCAGGTTTGTGGTGCCAAAATGGAGCCAGGAATGTATTAAGGGACTTTCTAATATTCAGTGCAACTCTATAAACTCTGTGTCTTCTCTAAGTGGAGAACTTTTAAACACTTTTGATAACCTAAAGGAAAAAATAAATTGGATGACAAAAATGCCAGTATTAAACAACCTCATTTGGAGGTGAAATAGCGCTAGAGAGACATAGACATAGAAAAATCCAGAGAGAGGGGTGGGAGGGAGGGAGGGAGGGAGGGAAGGAGGGAGGAAGAAAGGGCGAAAGAAAGTAATCAGACTGGGCTAGGCAAGGAAGCCAAAAAGAACTCTCTCCCAGTAGGGTGGTAATAATAACAATAATAATAATAATAATTGCAGTATTTGTTAAGAGTTTACTATGCTCCATCTGCTGTACTAATTGTAGAGGTGGATACAAGCATATTGGGTAGGACCCAGTCCCTGTCCCACATGGGGCTCACAGTCTTAATCCCCTTTCAGTTGAGATAACCGAGGCACAGAGAAGTGACTTGCCCAAGGTCACAGCACACACCTGGTGGAGCCAGGAGTAGCACCCAGGACCTTCTAATTCCCAGCCCCGAGCTCTATCCACTAGGCCACGCAAAACCCTCAAGGCTGAGGTGAGCCAACCCTGTTGAAACTCAGCTAATGTGAATGAGCTATTACCTTCGCTCTAAAACAAGGTGCCTGATACCTTGGAAAGTGAACAAAACTTTGACCTAGTGGCATCACTTTATCCAACAAGGACACTCTATATACCCCAGAGTTCCTTGCAAGAGAAAGGATAACGTTGGAATATTTTTAAACTTGCATATTATACCCAACAAAAAAAATCTATTTTGGTGAACTGACAGTAATTATCTAAACTTCGTGTCTCAGTATATTCCTCTGTAAACATCTGATACGAAGCTGACATAACCAAAAAAGGTAACTGAATACAAGAAGGACCTTCACTCAGGGGTTGAAAATTTGGCTACTACAAGGTTTCAAACACACCGCAGCATCACCCTAACCTATATAACTCTAAACCTGAAGTAGCCAATTTGAACTGCACAGGTTTTATAATACAATATTTTATTTTTTACTCGGTTCTATGAAAAGATTGTTTAAATATTTTCATTTTGTGTAAGCAATGGTCTATGAAAGTCACATCTACTCCAAAGACATCAGACAACAAGGAAAAATTCACCTAAATGTTTTTGAAATACAATAGCCCCATCTACCTAAGCTCCATTTGGCTAAAGTTTAGTCATGTCAAATGTAATATCCATCATGAACTAACTCACCTCCTCCACCTCTCGCATCGCTCCCAAACCCTTCCCTTCACTATTCTCAATTTACCTAAAACAAAACTGAGCTGAGATTTTTACTTTTAAAAAAGAGATGGAAACACCCCATCAACAAGTTATACAAAGAAACCATTACCCCCAAGAGGGTTTCCTAAACTCCCCCACCTTCCACAGATTCATTTCTCAAAACCCTAGTTTTATTTCCTTTCCTGCAGCTAACTCTCCCTCCACGGCCATTAGAGTTTCACCCGGAAAAATGGTAAGTCCGGCTCCAACAACTCAGTAACATTCAATGAGACAGGATGGTCTGCTTCCACGACCTAACCCAAATGTCTCCGTACCTTTCAAACAGACTCGCTTAAGCCTATTTCACAGAAAAAGAAGCAACCGAAACGTATTTCAAAATTCTCCCGGACTTCCACACCCAAATTTGAGGTAATGAACTTTGGGAAAAAAGTTGTGCAGAATGATAAAAAAAAAAAAAAACAAACCCAAAACCCATTTTGCATCATTTCAAAGAAAGTCCAAACCTCAGATTTTTATCCACTCTGACTCTAGAGTACATCCAGAATGACTGATTTAAAATCTCAAATAAAAGCAAAATGTTCATCGGGAAAGATAACAGTGCTTTTCCCAATTGGCACATAGTTCTCATCAAGTGACTTGGTGACAGTATTACAAAACAGATCAAAACTATTCTCGGTAAGGGCAGTGCCCCCCGTCCCCCGCCACAAGTGATCCGAGGATCATCTCCCAAAGCCATTCTGTTATTGCAATTCTTCTGTTTGTGTAATGGAGAGCACTGGGAGACTGCCTAGGTGGAGAAAACAATGACAAAGCAAAAAGCCAGAGACAAGGCTAGCCACAAAGATCCTGCCCTATATGAACAGGCTCATGACTCAGCCTTTCATTTTTATCTTAGGATCAGATTCACTTTCATCCAGGTCTGAAAAAATAGTGTGCTGGAGTGTCGAAGAGAAAGAAAAGAAATGCTCCAGCCCACAACTTTTCTTCTGACAGGTTATTAAGGTTCAAAGAAAACTCCCTAGAGCAGAGGGGAACATTTCTTACAACTCTTTGTCCAATTTAAGGAGAAAATACAAACAATTTTCTCAGAAATAACCCTTGGCTAAACACGTATACTTCTTGAGATGTTCATCACCATTTGGTTTCAGGACACTAGAGTTCTGTAGAAGTGATCAGTTCCGCATAACAGGGGAACAGCACGCTCAAACACTTCAAAAAGCCGTAAAATGAGAAAGCCATTTGGAGGTTCTACTTGAATAACGCAGACTAGCTGGTGTTGAGGTGGGAATTGGTATGGTGGAGAGTTTGTTTTTAACCCAAAATGCTGAAAGAATACTTACCTATCTTAATGAATCGACAGGGGAACATCTGCTCATCAATTTTATGCTTCAAGGTGAACGTTTCCTTGTTATAATCATTCTTTAAGCCACTGTGGGGGGAGAAACAAGTTAATATTACCTCAGTGTTCAGCATTTTGTCCAAAATACAACAGAGTTATGACAGGAGGTTTTATCTTGTTAATAAAGAAAGCACAGTGGAGGCAGTGTGATCTAGTGGTTAAAGCATGGGGCTCGGAGTCAAGACTTGTGAATTCTATTTGCAGCTCTGTTACTGACCCTCATTGTGATCTTGAGCAAATCACTTAACATCCCTTGGCTTCCCATTTCCCCACATATAGAGTGCGTGAGAACAATTACCTATCTCACCTAGGTGGTGCCCCACTTCAATTTTTTATGAAGCACTTTGAAAATCTGAGATGAAAGGCATAACATGTCCACAGCTGTGCTAAGATTTCTAATTTAGAGATGACTGTATAAGAATCTAATTTAGTACCATCTGAGGCAGTTTTATATATAACAACTGCTCCTGAAAGGGAAAAAATATTTAAATGCTCGGAGAGCCACGAGTTTTAAAAGTTTCAGGATCTGCCCAGGGCTCAAGATCGCCTGTGCTTGTGAGTTATTAAACATTATTCTTAAAAGGGCTATCATGTAACACAATGTTTAAAGTCTCAAAAATATGTGTTAGGATTTTGATAGCTCACCGAAAAATAATACTACCAAAAAAATGGAGAGGCACCTCTCACTTCAGAAAAGCACAACGTCCTATCACAAAAGCAGGGATGGATAATGGTCCCGGATTATGGAAAGCAGCATGGTCTAGTGGCAAGAGCACAGGCTTGGGAGTTGGAGGAGTTGAGTTCTAATTCGGGTTCTGCCACTTGTCTGCTGTGTGACCGTGGGCAAGTCACTTCATTTCTCTGTGCCTCAGTTACCTCATCTGTAAAACGGGGATGAAGACTGTGAGCCCCATGAAGGACAGGGACTGTGCCCAAACTGATTACCTGTATCTACCCCAGTGCTTAGAAAAGTACTTGGCACATAGTAAGGGCTTAACAAATAGAATTATCACTATGTTATTACTATGGCCAGGGCCTCTTACTACTGCTTTTTCAAAAATCTATTCCCAGCTTTCATGTACTGACAAGACCCTCAATCTCTCCTGAAATAAGAGTAAATCCAAACTGCCTGCCCATCTGCACATCTGTGACAAACACTGCCTGAATGACTACAGGGGGAGGTGGGGCGTTCTGGGAGAGATGTGCCCACGGCGTCGCTACGGGTCAGTAACCCGTAGGAGTCCCTGCCCTACATGAGGTTCATAATCTATGGAGGAGGCAGATGAAGTACTGAGGAAACAGAGACACAGAGAAGACAGGACTTGCCCAACATCACGAAGCAGGCAAGAGGTAGAGTCTGAATCAGAACCTAGGTCCTCTGCATCCCAGGACCGTGTTCTTTCCAGCAGGCTACAGGCTGTACCCACCTAGCCAATCCATTTTAATTCTTAGCAGACACATGTGATTTCTCTGTAACGGCCTCTCATCATTAGGCATTCAATGACTTGTAGTGATATAGTGACTTTCTCTCCCCAGTTCTCTCCTTGACTCTTCCAGTCTGGGATCTGCCCCCTACATTCCTGTCTCAAACCACCACTCCAGCCCATACTTCACTCGGCTGCCTGGGTCATTTTTCTCAAAACTCATTAAGTCCATGTTTCCCCACTCCTCCAGAACCTCCAGTGGTTGTCTATTCACCTCTGCGTTAAACAGAAATACCTCACCATTGGCTTTAAAGCACTATCTCCTTGCTCCCGCCTATCTTACCTCAATGAATTCATTCTACAGCCAGCACACTCTTCTAACGCCAACCTACTCGCTGTACCTCCAGCTCAACTATCTCACTGTTGACATATCACTCATGTCCTACAACTCCCTCCCCCTTCACAGCTGACAGTCTATCACTCTCCACCTTTAGAGCCTTATTAAAACCTTTTCTCCTCCTAGAGGCCTTCCCCAACTAGGCCCTCCTTTCTCCTACTCCCTCTCCTTTCTGCATCATCCTTGCACTATAATTTGTACCCTTCATTCGCCCCCACCCTCAACCCTTACGTAAATGTCCGTCATTTATTAAAACATCCATCTCGTCCTCTAGTTTGTAAGATCCTTGTGGGTAGGGAACATGTCCACCAACTCCATTATACTGAACTCTCCCAAGCGCTTAGTATGGTGCTCTGCAAACAGTAAGTTCTCAATAAGTACTACTGACTGATTGATCATTATCAACATCAAAATATTCAGTATTTGGGCAACTACTGTGTGCAGACCACTGAAACTGAGGCTTGGGAGTATATGCTAAAAGTAGGGCATTACCTTCAGGCTCCAACAGGTCTTCAGAATGATCTATTTAAATAATTACCGAATACGTAACTAAAATTGAGTTCAAGTCTCTACTATTTTGAAGGGTTTGCCCCTTCAGTTCTGCAGGTTTGGTTGTTTGAGGAAAAGAGAATTGAAAATATCTTATCCCTAGCCAAGGCCTTAAATTTCCATTTTCACACCCTTCAAAAGAGGGGAGAATCAGTCCCAAACCTGTTACTTTACATGAAGGGGTATGAAACAAAACATCTGAGTCTTTTCCCTCTACTTCAAAAAAGTGCAGTCACAAGGAAGGTCAATGAAACTAGCTAACCCTAATTCATCATTTTCCAAAGAGCCCCAAGCTTCCAGTGGTTGGAAAATCACATGTAAAATGGGTAGGAAAAAAGCAACAAATGAATGTTTACCAAAACCAGTTTCATCTACTCTGCTTATTAAAACCATGTTTATCAGGTCATTCATCTATCCTATTCAAGGATTTGCAGCACAGTTAAGCTGGAATACTGTTTGGCTTCTTTCCAAATATCCCAACTAACCTGGATAACAACTCTGTCATGTTTTCTTCGTTCATTCCACCGAAGACTTTAAACTTCTTCAAATTGCAGACATGAGTCTTCTCATATTTTCCAAATGTGATACTCTGAACTATAGCAGGCCTTTCAAGCTTCAGAATCAGGTACTGTACATAGGAAAACAAACATAAAGTGAGTTCCAATTATCCAAAAAAGATTTGATCATAATGTTTGAATAGCATAAGAAATCTTTGAAAAGCAATAGCAGCATAGTATGGATAACCAAGGATACGGAATAAAGACATATTCAACAATGGAAGACCTATTCCCTCTATAGCATTCAGGCATATACGTCCACTTCGTTTTTGACTTCCCTGGTTGTAAATACTTTTGTAACTGTCTCTCATATTGTAGTACGGGTCTTTGTAGGCAAGGAATATGCCCCTTCATTATTCTGAAATTTCCCAAAAGTGCCTAACAGAGTGCATCACACGATACCACCACCCTGTCCTCCCCTGACTTTCCCACCACTGTAGAAGACACCACCATCCTTCCTGTCTCACAATCCCGTAACCTTGGTGTTATCCTTGACTCCTCTCTCTCATTCAACCCACATATTCAATCTACCGCTAAATCCTGTCGGTCCCAACTTCACATCGCTAAAATCCATCCTTTCCTCTCCATCCAAACTGTAATGCCATTGATACAATCACTCATCCTATTCTGCCTGGATTACTGCATCAACCTCCTTGCTGACCTCCCAAACTCCTGCCCCTCCCCATTCCAGTCCATATTTCATTCTGCTGTCCTGATCATTTTTCTACAAAAATATTCAGGACATGTCACCCCTCTCCTCAAAAAACTCCAGTGATTGCCCATCCATTCATTCATTCAATCGTGTCTGTTGAGCGCTTACTGTGTGCAGAGCACTGTATTAAGTACTTATCAAGGCAAAACCCCTCACCATTGCCTTTAAAGCATTTCACCTCCTAGCCTCCTCCTACCTCACCTCACTACTCTCGTATTACAACCCAGCCCGCACATTTCACTCCTCTAATGCCAACCTTCTTACTGTGTCTCAATCTTGCCTATCTCGCTGCTGAATTCTCGACCACATCCTGCCTCTGGCCTGCAATGCCTCCCTCCTCCAATCTGACAATTACTCTCCCTTCGCCTTCAAAACCTTATTGAAGGCACATCTCCTCCAGGAGGCCTTCCCTAACTAAACCCCCTCTTTTCTCTTCTCCCAATCCCTTCTGCATTGCCCAGACTTGCTCCCTTTGTTTTCCCCCCTCCCAGCCCCACAGTACTTGCATACATACCTGTAATTTTTTTTTTATATTAACGGCTCTCTCCCCGCAACTAGACTGTAAGCTCATTTGGGGCAGGGAATGTGTTCATTGAAGCACTCTCACAAGCTTAGTACAGTGCTCTGCACACAGTAAACACTCAATGAATATGACCGAATGAAAACAGGCACTTAATAAATGCTCCTGTCATTAATAATTACTTCTACCACTGCTATTATTTTGCTAACAATTGGGGAGGCATCCAGTACTGGCCTTACTCTGGCTTCCCATTCACTGCTAGATACAATTCACAAATCCACTCAGTGCAGAAAGAGCTCAACTGGTTCAGCCAATGTGGAGACACTTCAAATACCAAAAAGTTCTATAAAAGATTATTGTTCCTTTTGGTTTTGTGCCAAGAATAATTATAATTGTTATTACTGCATTATTATTACTATACTAAGCACCGGGGTAGATACAAGCAAATCAAGTTGGACACAGTCCCTGTCCCAGGTGGGGCTTTACCTTCTCAATCTCCATTTTACGGATGAGGTAACTGAGGCACAGAGGAGTGAAGTGACTTGCCCAAGGTCACACCGCAGCTACGTGGAAGAGCCAGTATTAGAACCCAAGTCCTTCTGACTCCCAAGCCCACAGTCCAATAAAGAAGTGACAGCTGGTCATTGAAAGGAAAGGAATAACTCTCTGATTTTCCAGGAGAAACTCGCTACTGCTATTTAGTTCAATCAACACCAAAACTCCTGTCATCTAACTTTTAATGTAATGAAGCATCACCAGCAGAAAGAGATGCAAAATAAACCAGTTCTCAAAGAACAAAATTAAACAGATCAAGTGACAGCCCATACCTAAGAAGTACCGTAAACATACGCAACTCAAATCCATTGCCACTGAAAGAGGAGGTCTTATTAAATTCAATTTTGTTTAAAATATAATATATTCATGTTTCATTATCACCAAGCACTGACTGCATGGATAGGTCTGTCTGTATGACGATGTGCTTCATGAAATGCAATTAAAATGAATGGTGGAATAATTGTAATAAAAGATGAATTTCTTGAGCTATGTTTGGATTTCTGTAAGCTAAACAAATTTGAAGGTTGGGAAATTTAGTGCTTGGGTGTTTATTTTGTGGGGGGTTTTTTGCTAGAGAAGGGTGGATTTAATGCTTCTGAGAGCTCACTACCCCAGAAAAAAGATCAAAGAACTTTTATATAAGAATCCCTTGAGAAAGACAATACCCAGTATTTGGTGTTGAAGCTACAAATACTGCAGAATTTTTTGACTATTTATTTAAGAATTGGCTAGACTTTTCCATTGGAAAATTCATTTTGGGGAGCTTAAAGCTCAAACTTTGGGAGTCCTTAGTAGCATGCAAGTTTCCATTGGGATCAGCTGTTCCTCTCTGCCGGCTGCAGCATTTGCTGCTGTTTGGGCTGTTTTCCCTATCTGACTTTGTGATTTTCGTTGTTGCAGCAAGGTGATTTCATCAAGGAAGACGTCACAGAGGAGAAGAAATCTCTAGAGCTGCTTAAATGTTCGTAGGGAAAGGGCTTGGCAGGGGATGGGGGGTTTCCAGGATGTGATGCACTTTGAGAGACTGTTCAGAGAGGGAGGGGCAATCACCACCATTATTTGATTATTTATTGAGCAGTCTGCATCGTCTTGTACAAAGGTGCTATGAGATTTACAAAGCTTTGGTATCTAGTAGAGATACCGCATGAGCAATTGAATTCAGTCATATTTATTGAATGCTTACTGTGTGCAAAGCACTGTACTAAGTGCTTGACACTGGACTAAGCACATTCACAAAGGAGATAGCAGTAAGCAGGGTGAATAGAATGAATCTTAGATAACAGGGGAGGTTTCCTGGGGAAGGGAAATTTGGATCTGAGTTTGAAAGAACGATGGAGATGCGGAATGGCGGAGAGAATGGAGGAAGATGTCAGAGAAGCCTGGGGAGAGCTTGAATGAAGGACAAGAGAAGGACAGAAGATACATTTGTCTGGTTTAAGCCAAAAAAGTAGACATGGGCGTATGGGAGGATGAGCAATCAAGTTAAGACAGGACACGGGGGTGGAGCACCTTGAAATTTAGGGGAAAGATCTCTACTTGAATGCCAGAGCACTGCTGGATGGTTTGGAAAAGGGATGAGGTGACAACGAAGTGATGTACTGTGTCCCATTCCGGCTGCCGCACATAAAATGGGCTAAGGGCAGAAGAGGCAACGTGGCCTAGTGGATAGAGTCCAGGCCTGGGAGTCAGAGGACCTGGGTTCTAATGCCCGCTCTGCCACTTGTCTGCTGGCTGACCTTGGGCAAGTAACTTCACTTCTCTGTGCCTCAGTTACTTCATCTGTAAAATGGGGGTTAAGACTGTGAGTCACATATCGGGGCATGGACTGTGTCCAACCTGATTAGCTCGTATTTACCCTAGTGCTTAGTATGATGCTTGGCCCACAGAGCTTAACAAATACCAGTTTTAAAAGGAGGGGGGAGAGGAGAGAAAGTGAGAGAGAGTGAGAGAGAGAGAGAGTGAAGCTCCGTGACCAACTGCTGCAGTTCAGCCGTTAATTAACCATGCCCTGCTAGACAAGGACTTTGGCAGTGGGGTGGCAAGAAAGCCGCAGGGATAAGAAATGTTCAGCAGAAGCACTTAAGTACATATCTGTAATTTATTTCTGTATATCAATGTCTGTCTTCCCCTGTAAGCGTGTTTAGGTCAGGGAACGTGCCTGTTAATTGTTATATTGTACTCTTCCAAGTGCTTAGCTCAGGGCTCTACACACAGTAAGCACTTAATAAATACGACAAGAAATGACTGAATGACTAGGAGAATTTGGCAAAGGACTAGGTAAGTGAACGCCACAGAGGCATCACATCTCATTCCAAGCCTATTTATTAGCTTGGTGGTGGAGCTACTGGTGAGAGAAAGCAGTGCGCTTTCTGGATTTAGATTTTGTTTTTCCAAGTCTCGGAGCTTTCTGCCACATGGGGTTTCAGATATCAGAAGGATATGCAATTGGGATGACCACATGAGGGAGATGTTGAGTAAATCTGCCTGGAAGAAATAAAATTATATTGGAGAGGAGAGAATAAGGGAGAAGAGAATTATTTGGAATAAACTGGCAAATTTTGAAGCAAGAACTAAGGATCTTGGTCCATATCCACCATGAGTAAAAATATCCTTCAATAATTGTATTTTTTAAGTGCCTCCTATGTGCCAAGCACTATTCTAAGCACTGGGGGAGATACAAAGTAATCAGGTTGTCCCACGTGGGGCTCGCAGACTTAATCCCCATTTTACAGATGAATACAATACATTCAATACATACTATATTCGATTCGATTCAATAATTGAATAGAATTCAATACACTATTGAAGGGGATCATGACACCAAACACCTTACAAATATTATGGTTTGTATTTCTGGGCTCAGCACTCCCTGGAAATTGAGGCAACAAAGCAATAATAATGAAACCTTCTTTCCTTTAATAGCACTACCAAATCAAGGTCAAAATTACTTCTTTTATGGTTGACAAATAAGCTCAGTATACATGAAGGATTGGTATCTAGACCTCTGCTGAAAACTCCACCAAGAGAGCCAATTGTCTTGGCTGCTCAGAAGGAACTAAATTGACTACCAAATCACCACGATTAGCCCGAAAAGGAATAATATGTGTTTCTTAAATTTCTTGGGTACATAATCTCTGACTTAATCTTGAGGCGTGGGGCTCACAGTCTCAATCCCCACCTTAGAGATGAGGTAAATGAGGCACACAGAAGAGAAGTGACTTGCCCAAGGTCACAAAGTAGACAAGTGGTGGAGCCGGAATTAGAACCCAAGACCTTCTGACTCCCAGGCCTGTGTTCTACCCACTATGCCATGCTGTTTCCCATAGCTAGAAAATTTTTCAAAAGAACTTAATGTTGTATATGAATTTGTTTGATTTTTTGGCAGGGAGGAAGAGGAAGTAGTAACATAATTCCATTAAAAGGGGAAACTAATTCAAATAGCAAAACTATTTTCTTTGGTAGCTATAAATACCTCCCTCTGTGCTTTAGCACCCAGAGATACATCGGACCATTAACTTAAAAAACACTCCTGATATACATCCAATGAGCAGTAATTAAAACTGGTGGGCACAAAACTATTAATTTGTTAGTCAACCTGAGGATGCCAGCATTGCTGACTTTTTAATGATGCGAGTAAAGACTGGGGTTCTAATGGCATGGTACAATTCAGAGTTTAGACCAAGGGAGGCTCAATCTCATGAACCGAAGAGCCACAAATCAAAAATGTAGCAGGGCGAGACCCACAGATCAACAAAAATTCCTTTAACAAGAATGGCAAGCGCGTGGGAGGGGCAGGAGGGGGAGGTGGGGAGTCGCAACAGTGAGAAAGAGACTGTCAGAGTCTGGGCCGGCTAAATAATCCAGAATTGAGAAGTGGTGTGGCCTAGTGGAAAGAACATGGGTCTGGGAGTCAGGGGACCTAATAATAATAATAGTAGTAGTAAAAAATAATAATAGTATTATTTGTTAAGCGCTACAAGCCAGGCACTGTACTGAGCACTGGGATCAAGATCAGCAAATCAGGTCAGAAACAGTCCCACATGGGGCTCATGAGGCCCATGTTAGTGAGAAGCAGCTTGGTTTAGTGAAAAGAGCACAGGCTTGGGAGTCAGAGGTTGTGTGTTCTAATCCCAACTCCGCCACTTGTCAGCCATGTGACCTTGGGCAGGTCACTTCACTTCTCTGTGCCTCAATTCCCTCATCTGCAAAATGGAGATTCAACACCTGTTCTTCCTCCTACTTAAACCGAACCCCATGAGGGACCAGATAATCTTGTATTTACCCCAGTGTTTAGTACAGTGCTTGGCATATAGAACCCGCTTAACAAATACCATAATTCACTGTTACTACAATTATCATTTCATCCTCTGAGCCGTGGGTGGTTCCAGAGCCGCAAGATGGCCACCGCCCCCTCTATGGATGATGTGCAGGTAGTTTGGCACCAGCGGGTCGCTCTGCTCAAACTGTCTGAAAGCCAGCTCTCGGTTACTTCATTTTTTGATAATGGCTGAAGATGGACACGACATCACACATACTTGAAGGAAAAAGAAAAAAAAACATTAAACAGACCTGGTGTTTCCTAATATACTCTTTGAGGGCTTTTCAATCAAAGCTTTGCAGGTCAGATGCCCAAATGCCATGACAAAAACAGAGGTTTTAAAGAGAGCTGAAATTTCTACTTCCATTGCTGCCCCGCCTCTCAAGTGCTCAGCACTTCTTTATGGTATTTAAGCATTTACTATGTGCCAGGCACTGTACTAAGCGCTGGGGTAGATACAAGTTAATCAGGTGAGACACAGTCCCTTTTCCCACAGAGCTCATAATCTTAATCGCCATTTTAGAGATGAGGTAACTGAGACACAGAGAAGTTAAGTGACTTGTCCAAGGTCACAAAGCAAACAAGTGGAAGAGCCAGGACTAGAATCTAGGTCCTTCTGATTCCTAAACTCCATTCTCTATCCACTAGGCCACGCTGCTTCTCCTTCTCATAACACTGTAGAGCATGGTTAACTACCCAAATGGAACTGAAAATGCTCTGGCAATAACTTGTCATTTTGTTGGGAGGAGTTCTTGGAAATTTCATAAACTACTTAATATGCCCAAGAGTTTTCAGCTGCAGCTGGAAAATGAACTAAAAGATTCTAGTGGCTAGAATATCAAATGAAACTACATGGGATTTAAAAAATGCCCTTTAAAAAATTAGTTCTAAACTCTTGATCTGATGGTTTCATTTATGTAATTTGTACTTTTTTGCTTACTTTTATTTTTATCTGTTAGTTACAGCTAAACTTTTCTCTTGTTCCCACTGAATGTATAAAAAAGTGGGTCTGCCCAACTCCCTCATTAAACTGCAAAATCCTCAAGGGCAGAAACAGTATTTTCTACTTTTAATGTAAGCTTCCAAGAACCTCGTACACTGCTTAGACTTTGAGATCCTCTTAAATCTAGAGTTGACATGGTTTTGGAACAAAACAATATGAATATTGCATTCCTTAAGGCATGAAGATACTTCCGAGGTCTTGAATGTGTTTTGGAACTCATCTCTTGGCATTTTATTAAAACATTACATAAAACTGAATAGACATAGGCACAGAAGGAGGAGAACTAAATTAATTCAAACCACAGAAGCCCTGGACACTTTGGGAAGAGAAAACCTCAATCTTTAACAGGGCACAGAGTTATTTTTCATCCAGCAAGGTGATCCAAATGTACAATCTCAATATCGATGGCTATTAATAGTGAAGTTTCTTTTAAGACTATTTGATTACAGTCACTTGAATGCAAATAAAAAAAATCCTCAATTAAAGATAATGCAAGTCACACTGCTGTTCTCTCAATGAACTAAATCAGTACAGGTCAAGCAACCTCAACTGTGAGAGGAGAATCTTGTATCAAGGTGTACAACATTAGTGCCACGAATATGGGATTTCCGGTTTTTTCATAAACCAGCAACCCAAATCACAGTTTCAGGAGATGAACCAAACTATTTGAATAGATCCCTCCGTCACAGATTTACTGTCAAGCTTACAAATTATGTCATTCTATTTCGACAGAATATCTACAAGGTTTATCCCCCGCCCCGCCCCACCCACCACAACAAAAACTGTTGCCATGTGTATTTCCTTTCACTGGCACTTACTGCCCTTTAAGGTTAATTCAACTTTCCCAATCCACAGAGCTTGAATATTCCCTTTCTACCTGATATATTTGAATAGACAATTCAAATGAGCTGCTTCTACCTAGAGACTTTTGACTTTTCAACTTCCTTTTTATTTAAATGGTGTAATAGAGATCTAGCCCATATTGAGGGTTCCTCTCAAATAGCCTGACTACTGTGCAACTGATAGATATTTTTAAAACATTCCTTTTAAATAGGAGCAATCCACCCCACAGCAATCAAACAGGCCCAGAAAAGCAAGGAGAGAGCCATGCAAATTAGTAAGACTGTACCTAGCAAACTGTAGCTCCTTAGGGGATACTCAGGATGCTTATTCTGGTGCTTATTCCAGAACAGCTGTTCTCCAGTTCCACAAATGGAAACAGTCTTAAAAATAAAGCCTGAGGAATTATGGGCAGGGAAAACTTTACAAAAAGGGTCAATAAGAGCTGCTACACAGGGATTCTTCTCCACTTCTCAAAAATCTCTATTGGTTGCCCCATTTCTCTCCATATTAAGCAAAAGCTCCTGACCTTTAGCTTTAAGGGACTCAATCAGCTCTCCCCCTTCTACCTACCATTCATTGGTCTCTATATTTGTATCATATTTGTTGAGTGCTTATGCATGCAGAGCACTGTACTAAGTGCTTGGAAAGTACAATTCAACAATAAAGAGAGGCAATCCCTGCCACACCGGGTTTACAGTCTAGAAGACTGTAATGGCATTTATTGGCATATCTATAATATCTATAATGGCATTTACTGAGTGCTTACTGTGTGCAGAGCACTACACTTACAGCATGGGAGAGTACATGATCCCTGCCCCCAAGGAAATTTCAATCTAGCAGGGGAGACAGACACTGAAATAGCTTATAGGTAGGAAGAAGGAGCAAGATTAAAGATATGAACATTAGCACTATTGGGGGGGGGGGGGCAGAAAATACCTAAGTGCTTAGATGAGTTTCCCAAAGTGATCAAGTGGCAGTAGGGGGAGAAATAGATAGGACAGGGAGATGAGAGGTGAAACTGGGATGACCTCCTCGAGGAGATGTGATTTCAGAAGAGATTAGAAGAAGACGACGGGGAGATCAGTGGTCTTCCAGATGCGATGGGAGGGAGTTCCAGGCAGAATGGAGGACTTGAGCAAGAGGCTGGTGTCGAGAGACACGAGAATGAAGCACAGTGACTAGGTTGGCTTGAGAAGAGTGACACTTAGGAGCTGGGGTGAATTGAGGTAGAGTGCCCTCAATGGCAGGAATTCTGCCTATTTACTGTACTCTCCCAAGTGCTTGGTACAACGCTCTGACTGAAGAGAGGCAGACCAAGAAAAGAAAAGTCAAGAAAGTGTGTGTAAGGTGGGGGGGAGGGAAAGAGAGATATGGTGCTGAACTTGCCTTATCAAAAGTGTCCTGCAGTTAGGAACTATGGCAGTGGATGACATGGCAGAAAGAGAAGACTGCTGCCCCTTCGAGGCAGTGCCTTGCAACAAGGGTAACTAGTCTTAGCACTGAACCAGATACACTCTTGTTTCCTTCTGCCTTGGGTACTTATGTTCCTAAGCACAATAGGAAGATAAACAGAGAAAATGTGGCCAACCTGAGGCCTCACTACTAATACTTCTTTCCTCCCTTCCCCCAGGTTTCTCTCCTGGAGTTCAGGAAAGGAGGGGAAAATTGAATTCATTTCTCCTCCCCTCTTTTGCCCTACTCATCTAAAATTCAAATACTACAAAACAATGTCTTGCGCAAATTAACACTCCCCTCCCTCATACTGGAGTTTTACAGCAATGTAAACTAGCTATTAATAATCTTTAGCATTATTCTTCCATGAAAATTTCATCAGGCAAGAGCTTTGGGGGGAGGGGGGCTTTCAAAACCAAATCTGAACCCCAGCTCTCACACTCCTCTAGCTGAACTGATAATAATAATGATTGTGGTGGTTGTTAAATGTTTACTATGTGCCAAGCACTTTATTAAGCAGTGAGGTGGATAAGATAATCGGGTCCCACATGGGGCTCATAGTCTAATTAGGAGGGAGAACAGGCATTAAATCTCCATTTTGCAGATGAGGGAACTGAGCCACAGAAAAGTCAAGTGGCTTTTCCATGGTCACACAGCAGGTAAGTGGCAGAGCCAGAATTAGAATCCAGGTCCTCTAACTCCCAGGTTCATCCTCTATGTGCGTGTGCATAACTTCATTTGTGTATGCATTTGTCTCAACTAGCAGTCAGTGGTATTGCGCTCTTAGTCTGTGCAGAGCACTGTAGTAAGCGTTTGGGAGAGTATAATACAAGTAAGTTGGTAAACATGTTAGTGGACTGTAACCAAAAGCATCTTTGTGGGTAGAGACAATATAGCACACATGACTCTGAGCACAGTAAATAAATGTCACCCTACGGGTGTGTTTCCTAGACCTAAATTGAGATCAAGTACCTCCAACCCAGAGCTAACTTTCAACTGTCTCTCCTGGTTTGACCAGCTAAAGCTGCTTCTTTCACGTGTTCTGGGAATTACAGCTCATGCTGTTGGCAGGAAAGAGAGTTCTGAAATAAGACAAATGCTCAATGACGCGCCCCTGCCTCCCTCCACTCATCACCTGCAACTACCCTCATCAAGCTATTTTGGGGAAGGAAAGGCAACATCACAGCTATGTTGCCTCTCTTATTCGGTTCAAGCGTCTCCTCCATCATTCCTGTCTAACGTATCAAGTATCCTGGAGGGCAAGAGGCAGTCTTTCAAAATTGCCTTTAAAAGGCCGAGCTAACTAAAGAAGATATTAAAGGATTTTTTTTTTTTTTTTTTTTTTAAACAACGATGGAAACTGACACCTCTTGTTCCTATGTCTTCTCCAGGCATACAGAGACAGGAATAGGAAGAGTGGCAAGCAAACCTAACTGTATTTTGTTCATGACTCTCCCCTCTCCTGCCTGACCCTTGTTCATGCTTTTCCCCTCAGCTGGAACAGACTCTCAGCCTTGCTCTACCAACACATACCTCTCCTCTCGTCCACAGCCCTTTTAGAACCCTGCTTCCTTTGGAACCTTTCTTAAACTAATTTTCCATCTTCCTGGTAATGACACCCCATCAGTCGTGGTAATCACAGTAGCAGCATTTATTGGGCACTCAGTTGGTACAAAGCACTGTCTTAGGATTGTGGGAAATACAACATAGAGAAGTGACACATTCCCTGCCCACAAGGAGCTTACGTTATACAGTGGTACACAAACATTAGCCACCAAAGGCAAGTGTACATCTGCTTGTTTATTTTATTAACTCACTAATGTTTATCAATTCGCCTGTTCTCTCATTTTTCCCTGGCGTATTCAGTTTTTCCGTAATGCAGGTTTCACCATGAATTTTTGAAAGAACACAATGGTCATATTAAGGTAAGTTCTTCCAACAGCATTTCTGGATACGGTACCAAGTGGTGTCACAACAAATGGTTTTGTGTGTGCTTCAGCGGAAAATTTCCTTAAAGTGGGGTTTGACAAAAATGGCTTGCATTATAGGAGGACTGATTTTATGTGAAATGTTCCACTTTTCTCCACTAAACTGAAGGCAGGGAATTTGTCACTTATGCTGGAACAGTGCTCTGCACACAGTTCACTCTCAATAAATCCTGTTGAGACTCCACATGATTCATTTAGCATACTTAAATACAACTTTGAAAAGCATGGGGAAAGACCTATTTGCATAAGCATTAAATGCAGCATAAGGGAGAAAACAAAGCTATCTAGAGCTCACTTTGTTAACTTCAATTTATTCATCAAGAATTTTCTACATTAGCTCCAAATGATCAAAAGTTAAAAGCTATTGCTTACACAGTGTGTGTGTGTTTGCTTTTCAAATTCTAGCCAGGACCACTCAATTAATTGACTTCCCCAGGACTAACAATACCATTTTATGCTTATATAGTAAACATAGGCCCTGAATTTAACCCATAACATATAATCAACTTTCAACTAAGCCAGTTGCATTGTTTATTCATTTCTCTTCTTCTCCACCTTCTCCCTGCTACATTTTTTTGGCCATTTCACATGGCTCATTCTTCTAAACAGGGATGCATAAGGGAAGGAGAAGTAGTGCAACGTAAATACTGTTAGTCATTTCTGCTATTCATTTCCACAACTGTGGAAATCGCTTCCAGTTTATTGCCTGTGAAGATTTCTCTAGTCCCCAAATTTACCCAATTCCTTCCTTCCTCAGCCAATTTGGTTCACCTCCTCCCTTCCTCCAACCCTTTCCCTTCCTCGCACCTCCCCACCACACATTTCCCCCATACAGTCTCCTCTTCATATACACAAAATAGGTTAAAACTGCCATTCTTCACATGTGATCTTTAAAAATGTCCAAACAATCAGGTGCAAATGAAAGCACACACACAGCATAACGTCCCCTTTCTTCATATTTTTATAACCTCAACATGTTACCTAAAGATATACCTTTTGCAAGGAGAGTTCCTAAGGAATAGCGCTAATATCAACAGTCACAGGCAGACCAACAAAACGCAAAACAGCTTTTCCTGCTGAAAGCAAATTAGGAGAGCCATTTTCACATATAATCAGCCATCGGAGAGATCTTTTAATTTAAAAATATGGAATAGATATTGAGAAATTGTCTCACAGACAAGAAAAACAGGGCAGACCCATTTCCAAAAATGAAAAGCAATCAATAAAAAAACAGAATTCTTGGTACTTGAGATGAAATGGAAAATCTAGATAAGAAAAATGGATGATACCTGAGATACCATTTCACCAGGTAAATTCCCAGCGAGCCAGGGAGAGGTTAAAGATGGAAGAGAATGAAGAAGACCTGAGGCAAATAAAACCTATAACAACTTACAGTATCATCAATTTTTGCTATTCAAAATGAAGGGTGAAAGTTTAGTCCTGGGAGAAGGAGAATACAGAGCCCCCACCAATGAGTGTTTCCATACTTTACATCACGAGAGGTCTGGCCTAGCCTTTTTCACTTGTCACATCTCTCAGAGCAATACATGCTGGCCTAAAATCATCACCAGCTTTAGTATTTCAAAGGCAGCTGTGGCTCCAAAGGATTCCAATACCAACAAAACCTTCTGCAGTCAAACTAAGAGACACTTTCCCCATCTTCTTCAGGCAAAAACTAAACTCCTACTCCTTCCAAAAAAAGAAGAAACTCTTCCATGACCAAGCGAATGGGAGTAATAAATACCACAATGAGCTTGTTGCGAAATGACTGGGGAAATTTGCAAGAGCACATGAGCATAGGTTACTGCTAGCCTACTTCTTTTTAATACCAACAAATGACAAAAGCTTATTGGCACCCGCCCCCCCCCCAAAAGTTGCAACATACCAGTTCCAGCCTTGAATCCCAACAACTTAAAAAATGGACTGGGTTTTAAGGAGGAATTCTTATTAAGGAAGAATAAGGATGCTCACCTGAGGTGGGTAGTTGCTCTCTGAAGACCACCGTGAAGACTGGTCATTTGGCTTATCCACTAATATATTCCTAAAAGAGGAGAGAGGCACAAGTGCATTAAAATCAATCGTAACAGCAACCTCTCCCTATCACCCAATCAATCCAGCAGATCATTCTTGGTAGGAATATCTGAAAGCATTTAGTGAATTGCTCCCAAATTTTCCTCAGCTGCCAATTCCTTTTCCAGTTGGCAGAGCCCCTTCTAGTGGGATGGGAGGTGGCAGGCTGCTACTGCAATTCCTTAAAGGGGACTGGTTCATTCATTCTTTCTATCTTATTTATTGAGTGCTTACTGTGTGTAAAGCACTGTACTAAGCGTTTGGGAGAGTACATCATAGCAACAAACAGACACACTCCCTGGCTGGTGACCCAAGAGTGCTTGACGAGATCAAGCCTCTCCTTCAGGTCCTGCCCATCCATGCCACGGTCTTGAAAAAGGATGCTGTCAATGTACCGAAGCACTGGCCCTTTTAAAGTGCTGCCACAAGCTAGCTGGGCTCATCAGCGAATTCAAGAGGCCTCCACACAGAGATGCTCACATAGGTTGGTCTCCTAAATCAGTGGAGAGATCAGGCAATTTCTAGAACTCAGGACCTTAGAGCCTGTAAGGGACTCTGCAGTCCCAAGGGGATTACATTGGATCCTCACCGTTGGCTTCGAGGCTCTCCGTCCCCTTTCCCACCCCTACCTCACCTCCCTTCTCTCCTTCTCCAGCCCAGCCCGTACAATCCGCTCCTTTGCCGTTAACCTCCTCACTGAGGCTCGTTCTCTCCCGTCCAGCCGTCGACCCCTGGCCCTCGTCCTCCCGCTGTCCTGGAATGCCCTCCCTCCTCACATCCGCAAAACTGGCTCTCTTCCCCTCTCCAAAGCCCTACTGAGAGCTCACCTCCTCCAGGAAGACTTCCCAGACTGAGCCCTCCTTTTCCTCTGCTCCTCCTCCCCTCCCCATCACGCCGATTCCCTCCCTCTGTTCTACCCCGTTCCCTGCCCCACGGCACTTGGGTATATTTGTGCATATTATTCTATTTATTTTATTAATTATATATACCTGTAATTCTATTTACTTATATTGATGTTATTGATGCCCATCTACTTGTTTTGTTTTATTGTCTGTCTCCCTCCTTCTAGACTGTGCACCAACTGCTGGGTAAGGACTGTATTTGTTGCTGAAGTGTATTTTCCAAGCTCTCAGTACAGTGCTCTGTACACAGTAAGCGCTCAATAAGTACGACTGAATGAATTAATGGTGTTGTGTGACCTTGGGCAAATCACTTAACTTCTCTGTGGCTCAGTTTCCTCATCTGTATAATTAGGGTTAAATATACGAGCTCCCTCCTATTTAGATTGTGAGTCCCATGTGGGACAAGGACTGGGTTGTGGTTTTTTTTTTTGAATGCCTTGTATCTTCCTTAGAGCCTAGTACAGTGCTTGGCACATAATCAATCAACGGTATTTACTAATTGATTAGAGAAGCAGCACGGCTTAATGTAAAGAGCCCGGGCTTTGGAGTCAGAGGATGTGGGCTCTAAATCCACCTCCGGCACTTGTCAGCTGTGTGACCTTGGGCCAGCCACTTAATTTCTCTGCGCCTCAGTTATCTCATCTGTAAACTGGGGATTAAGACTGTGAGCCCCACGTGGGACATCCTGATTACCTTGTATCTACTCCAGTGTTTCGAACAGTGCTTGACAAAGAGTAAGCGCTTAACAAATACCATAATTATTATTATTACTAAGCACTTTGTGCAGGGTATTATACTATGCGCTTGGGCAAGTACAATATAGTTGGTAGGCACGATTCCTCCATGCGCATAACAACCAAGTTATTATTATTACTGGTACTAAAACACTCTCACCAACCAATATCTAAGTTAGGGTTTGCTAATAAACGAAATACATTGACCAACATAATCAGACTTAGAATCGGGTTTTAAGGCTTGTGAAAGATTTTTTTTTGGCCCTTTTCTACTCCCCTCACTCTCATCCATTCCTAATCAATCCAGAGCAGGAAATTTGGATTTATCGCCTTAAAATATTGTGTACCCTGAAATTTCCCCCAGAATTCATTTGTCTCTTCACTCCCAGCCTAAATAGACCAAATTGCATACATACTGAGACAAGGAAGACACAGTAAGGCTAATGTGATTTTATTTACTACTGGGTATCGTGTTTACTTGTAATTTGCAGTTTTACTATCAAAAATCATATAGAAATGCTCTAGGTATCTTAATTTTTGGATAGTTTAACTGAAATAAAGTAGGAAAGAAATTCAGGTTTTGTATCCAAATACTCAGTCACCCAACTTAGAGAAGAGTCACAAGGCAAAAACATGGGAAAAGGGTGGGGGAGTGGGGCTCAGCATGAGATAAGTATGAATTTCAATTAAAATAAAAAATGTCAGCACTAATGAGTTTCTTCAGCTTTTAAAATTCCCTCCCATCAACACTATTAATCAATAAACATCAGGCTGCTGAAAATTTGGCAGACAGCAGTGATGTTAACAGCTAATAATTTTGGGTATGAGACATTTTCAACCTATCTATACGACTTCAGCAGTCAGCCAAAATGTATGACTCACAAATTCTTTAACATAGCCTATTTCATCATTGGTAAACATTTACCGAGTACCAACTGCACGCACGCCAGCAGAACATCTCAAGGCAACATTAGCTATAAATGCAAAGTCTGAATAAGCAAAGTGAGAATCTGTTTGTGTTTATTACCCATTAAAAGAGAAGGATAAGGCTCAGCGGCTGCTCTTTCCCCTAGTTTGTAAATGCCACAATGATAAGCATCAATGTTGAAGATGAGATTGGCACTATATGTATACACTGCTATTCATGCAGAAAGAGCTCAACTTGTGTTTGTAAGCTTTGTTGACTAAACAACACTTGCACAACCAAACATTTCTACTGCCTATACAAAATAGTGAAAGACAGGCAGTAAGGGTTAAGTCTAGGGCTGGCTTCGGAGAGTTCCACAGGCAAACAGTGGAGAGAATTCAGGACTAAGCAAAAAGTTATTATAAATCTACGTCTTTATCTTTGCTTTAAACAAAACAGTCAAGAGAGAAAAATCTAGACCCTAAACACTTGTAATTTTAACCTGTCTAAAATGGACCTGCTATATAGCCCTATGAAACAGACGGTCCCTGTCTGACCTGTTTTTGAGGGTGAGACGCCAACTGTCATTTGAAAAAACCCTTGGTGTCTGAGCAAAGCTCACTCCAAATGGCTGTGGTCAGAAAAAAATGTCCGAGTATATTTTCACGAGGACAACAAGTAAGCGACTCTTGTAAATTGTAAGCACTGCAACTTTGAGCTGAAGGAGAGTTCCGATACGGTTTGTGATACTTCTGGTGGTATAATGAGGATTAAAAGCACTCCTAAAGTGAGGGCAGAATTCCGACCCAGAGCTGGCTGGATCGGAACCTGCTGGTCAAAGGGGCCCATGGTGAAGTGTAGAGAGGTGACGTAAGATCTTCCTCTATTCCCGGCCCTGAGGTCAGCCCTCACTAAGAAAAAGGAGAGAAAATAGGCTCAGTTAGGCCTCTTTTGCAGGAGGAATCATAAGGAAACAAATGTACCAAAGTTTCATTGCCTGGAGAAAATATATCCTTGGAGTCCTGCTGCGTGCCAAGAATTAGATAAGGGGGAGGTCCTAAATCTTCCTCTTTCCAAAATAAAACTGCTAATTACAATAAGGTGTTCTGGGTTTCCACGAGCACTTTGAAACACTCATCCACCTACCCTTACAGGGTGATGTGCTATTCCTACTGAAAACCTGGATCCCTTCATTTAAATCACTGTCATCCCAAATTCATCAGTGCCCACTTTGGCCCAAATTAATGCACTACGTGGCTCCCAAACCCCCAACCACGGTAGCAATTAGCTCATACTTATAAATCTCTTAAAATTATATTTGCATGCTGTCATTTCCGCTCCGATGGGTCTTCTGACCCTTAGATTGCTTTAAAGTTTGTCTTTTTGCATGCCTCTATAACTCCTCTCAGTGCATAAGGAGCTCCGCACATAATGCTGTTTACTAAATGATTTAAAAGGTGTTTTATTCTAATGACCAGAGGACACTGGTAAAAATTAGTTCCAGTTTACCTATGAGTCACCATGGTCCTTTAGTTCTCGGTCATTAATGTGCACATCCATATTGTCCAATATTGACATGGAGCTAAACCCAGAAGGGTGTGGGCAGAAACGCACTCCAATTTAAAAAACCAAAATACTCTCTGCTACTTAGTGACTGGCCAACTCAGTAAATGAGCCAAAAAAGGATCCATCCTCTCAGAGGTGGAATTCATCCAGGCTATGGTCTGGGTCGAGAAACTTGGGGGGAGGCAGAAGAGAGAGCCGAGGGTGGTAGAGAAGCAGCATGGCTCAGTGGAAAGAGCATGGGCTAGGGAGTCAGAGGTCATGGGTTCGAATCCCTGCTCTGCCACTGGTCAGCTGTGACCTTGGGCAAGTCACTTAACTTCTCTGTGCCTCAGTTACCTCATCTGCAAAATGGGGATTAACTGTGAGCCTCACGTGGGACAACCTGATTCCCCGTATCTACCCCAGCACTTAGAGCAGTGCTCTGCACATGGCAAGCACTTAAGAAATACCAACATTATTATTATTATTAGAGGTCACACAATACCATGTCTCTACTGGGCCCTATTCTGTAACTCCAATGGTTTCTTCATGACCCTTTCACCAGAGGTACTGGGTTAATAGTTTTAATAAACTCTGCATTCAGTCCTTTCGGCATTTGTTATTTCTGAAGGAAATTTACTTGGTTTCCTCAAAATGGAGACTAGGGACAATGGGTTGTGTCATTGGAAGCAGCAGGTACAGGTTGTGAACACCAGCCCACAATCCACTCAACCATTTCATGGAGTCTGCCTCGGAAAAGCCCCAATAATAATAATAATAATGTTGGTATTTGTTAAGCGCTTACTATGTGCCGAGCACTGTTCTAAGCGCTGGGGTAGACACAGGGCATTCAGGTTGTCCCACGTGGGGCTCACAGTCTTAATCCCCATTTTACAGATGAGGTATCTGAGGCACCGAGAAGTTAAGTGACTTGCCCAAAGTCACACAGCTGACAAGTGGCCGAGCCGGGATTCGAACCCATGACCTCTGACTCCAAAGCCCGTGCTCTTTCCACTGAGCCACAACTAAACAGACACTCCACAACACGAGACCGTTCCATTTTCTGGGAGCTGATTGTCACCTATCCATTTATTTGGTCTGAGAGTGAGTCAAAGGTCTAAGCAAATTTACAGAAAAGAAAATAACCTTAGGTCTGAATTTCAAAAGTTGCTCAAAAGTTGATCGATGATTTGCATGGGTCCGGAATAGCCGTGTATCTGGTTGGGGTGGTGGGGGAAAGAGGGAAGGGCTCTTTAGGAGAAGTCTCAAAGGCAGGATGTAGAGACATCTGCTTGCCGCTCTTTATAATAATAATAATAATATTGGTATTTGTTAAGCACTTACTATATGCAGAGCACTGTTCTAAGCGCTGGAATTTTAATTAGGTAAAATAGTCATTCCCTGACATTCTTCCAGTCCACTGCACAACCATTTCAGTGTATGATACGACACACTACAGCAGACTACACAAAAGAGCTTAGATCGAAAGTAAATACCCAACTCAAATTGCCAGGGTAGAAAATTCATGAGACGGGACACGATGATGTCAGAGTTGAACTGTATGACTCTAACCAACAGTGAAAATTTCCTGGAGTTTTCTTTAGCATCGGTCACCTTAATAATAATTATGGAATTTGTTAAGAACTTACTATGTGCCAAGCACTGTTCTACCAGTTGGAGAAAAGAGCCTCAGAGCTATGTGACCTATCCTGACCTAACAGCCAGACAGATGGGTGGCAGTCCCTGGATTTCAATCCATGTTTCTTATTGTAAGCGCCTCAAGGAGCTTTCTTCAGTATGGAATCAAAGTTGAATTTGGCCAAAATATCAGGATTATTTCTCTAAGCTGACAAGATGACAAGGTCCTCCCTGTCATGGCTTTACAAATATTTGTACAAAGAACTTTTTTAAAAGTAATAAGAGTTCCAACATGATAATTAACAACTTTGCAGACAAATGCATAGCAGAAGTTTGTAATCGCAGAATAAACTGAAACAACTCCCCAGGGGAGCCCTGTGGTTATTTCCTGTAATGGGTGGGTCCCAACTACCACAAAAAAGGAAACTTCTCATTTGGAAATCTCCTTGAAAGCCTTATTTCAGCAATAATGAGAGGAGGAAGAAAACAGGGAACCACTAAATGTTCTAACTACTCAGATTAATGTCAGTTAATGAGCCCTGCTTACCTTCCTGGAGTTCAGCAGAAAAGGTTTTCTCTGACTCCAGTCAGGATTCTTTCCTTCCATCAAGCTTACCCCCAGGTCAAAGAGCTGGCTGGTAGCTAATAATAATAATGATAATAATAATGGTGGTATTTGTTAAGCACTTACTATGTGCAAAACACTGTTCTAAGTGCTGGGGGGATACAAGCTGATCAGGATGTCCCACGTGGGGCTCACAGTTTTCATCCCCATTTTACAGATGAGGTAACTGAGGCACAGAGAAATTAAGTGACAGACAACAAAAATAGACAGGCATCAATACATCAGTATAAAAAGAATTATAGATATATACACATCATTAATAAAAGAAATAGAATTATAAATATGTTTACATATGCACAAATGCTGTGGGGCAGAGCCCTGAACTAAACACTTGGGAGACTACAAGAGAGGTGGTAGACATTCTTTACCCACAAGCTTGCAGCCTGGAAGCGTGAGACAGACGTTAACACAAACAGTTTGCTATATAATTTATAGATATGTCCATAAGTGCTAAGTGGTGAATATTAAATACCCAAAGGTCACAGATACAGGTGCATAATTATCTAATTCCACTTTCTTTGAAGGGGAGAAAGAACTTTGGCTTCCCAAAGTTGACCAACTTGTCTACCAACTCTACTGTATTGTTCTCTCCCAGGTGCTCAGTATAGCCCTCTATATAGAGTAAGCACTCAATAAATAACCACTAATTGCTTGACTGACTTCCCCCACTGGCACAAAGTGTGAACTGGTGCAATTTGCAATAGATCACTCCAGGATTCAATGTTTTTACTCTTTAAATTAGAAGAGATGAGATGGTGGCTGGACTATCACTGTTACCTCAGAGATTTTTTTTTTTGGAGGGGGGAGAGGGTAAAAAGGGGTATTTATACTTCCTTTGAATGATTTTCCTTTCAAATATCGCTTTCGCCCATACCAGCAACTTAATTCCTTTACAATTAACTCCTCTATACTATGCAACTCCTGAATTACTGGAGGAATTCACAAGTGAAACAGATTTGACTCTCCTATCCAGTTGATTGTTTTCATCTGGTTGAATTGAGAAGACAGTATAATATTCTGTGGTTAAATATCAAATTTGACAGATCAGCTAGGCCAGGAGGCCTTACCTCCTGACCTAGAGGGAAAAGTATGGGCCTAGGAGTCAAAGGACCTGAGTTCTAATCCCAGCTCAGCCACTAGCCTGCTATGTGACCTTGGGCATGTCACAATTTCACTGGGCCTCCGTTTCCTCAACTGTAAAATGGTGATTCAATTCCTGTTCTCCATCCTAAGACTGTGAGACCCATGAGGGACAGGGGCTGTGTCCAACCTGATTAACTGGCATCTACCCCAGAGCTTGACGTCTGAGAATCTATTCTAACAATTAAGCCATTGTTTGAAAAATGAAGCAAGGAAGCAAATTATGGAGTCATGGAAAAAAATCATTTAACTCTACCAGGTTTCAAATAAGAGGATCTAGCTGAAAAGACAACTAGTAATTCTCAACTGCTGAGACAGAGTCACAATATATTGGATTGTAAACTCCTTGAGGGCAGGATCATGTCCAGGAACCCTGTTTTACTCTTAGAAGTAACAGTAAGCACTCAAAATACTACTACTGATTGGTTGATTGGCAATCTCTGGGGACAAGTGGCAATTTTCAAAAGCAAAATCAACATTCTAAGTTAATTAAGCAGCGTGGCTCAGTGGAAAGAGCACGGGCTTGGGAGTCAGAGGTCATGGGTTTGAATCCCGGCTCTGCCACCTACTAGCTGTTTGACTGTGGGCAAGTCACTTTACTTCTCTATGTCTCAGTTCCCTCATCTGTAAAATGGGGATAAAGACTGTGAGCCTCATGTGGGACAACCTGATTAACCTGTATCTACCCCAGTGCTTAGAACAGTGCTCTGCACATAGTAAGTGCTCAAAAATACCAACCTTATTATTATACACTCTGTAGGAAACAAAACGAAATGTATAAGTTTAACCACACATATCTGCTATGTGACCTTGGGCATGTCATGACTTCTCTGGGCCTCAGTTTCTTGTGGAAAAACAGGAATGAGATACCTGTTCTCTCTTCCAATTAGACTCTGCCCAATGTGGAACAGGAACTCTCGCCAATCTGACTGTATCTACCACAATGCTTAGTACAATGCCTGGCACCTAGTAAGCATTTAATTACCACAATTTTTATTATTGTTATTGTTGTTGTGCAAACCAACTCATTTTCTTCACTGACCCAAAGCTTGCAAAGTTAACTTTAGTGGTTACTAATGAGAAAAATAATTGAGTCATTTTATCTGGACTTCAGAAAAGGCAGGAAATGGCATTTTCTTTTAAATGGCATTTATTAAGCACTTACTAGGTGCCAGGCTCTGTTCTAAGCACTGTGGTAAATACAAGCTAATCAGGTTGGACACAGTCCATGTCCCCATTTTACAGATGAAGTAACTGAGGCACAGAGAAGTGAACTTGCCCTAGGTCACAGAGCAGACAAGTGGTAGAGCCAGGATTAGATACCAGGTCCTCTGACTCCCAGGCCCGTGTTCTTTCCACTAGGCAACACTGCTTCTTTTATTTACTTCTCTTTCTATTTAGCTTTTAAATCCAAGCAGTAGGCAGTACAAAGAAGAGAACAGCTTGTGAGTTTGTTTTCGTTAAAGTGTTTCCTCTCAGAGTGCTTCATTCTAAGTAAATGTCATTAGAAACACTAAACCAAATAGCTGCCTTTAGCATGAAAAGTGACCAAAGCGACCTACAACATATAAGGAATATGGAATTTTAGAAAGAGAAATGTCTGGGCCTTGGGGTACACTCACCAATATACTTCATGGTTCTGAACCCAAAAAGGAACTTAACTGACTTAACAAGAATCAGGTGTCAACAATGAATTTCATCTCGGACAAAAAACACTTAAGTGGTGCTGGTATTCTACTCTTTATTTACATGGAAGAAATATCAGACACAAGAATAATGGGAAAATAATGCATCATCACCCGACTGAAAAGTATCATGGCATAGGGGATAGAGCACGAGCCTGGGAGTGAGAAGGTCATGGGTTCTAATCCTAGATCTGCCACATGTCAGCTGTGTGACCATGGGCAAGTCACTTCACCTCATCTGTAAAATGGGGATTGAGCCTGTGAGCCCAACGTGGGACAGGGACTGAGTCCAACCTGATTTGCTTGTATCCACCCCAGCGCTTAGTACAGTGCCTGGTACATAGTAAGCACTTAACAAATACCATAATAATTGTTATCTGGCATTAAATTATTTCTGGAGGAAAAGTCATGGTAAGCCTTACATTCATTTAAAAAAGCACACCAGAGGTAGAAGTTATCAAGCCGGAAGGGAAATGGAGTTTTGTTTAACTTCAGAGTTGAGAGTAGAAAGAAGCTGGCACTTTAAAAGTGAAAGATAAATAAGATGTTCCCAGCTTTCTTCTAATAAAAATGGCAGTGATTTTATAAATCGCAAATTAAAAACAGTTCCTAAGAGAACCTTTCTGAACAAGAAAAAAAAAGATAGGGACAGCCGCTGAATTGGAGAAACAGCCTGTTTAAAAGTTGCAGCTGGTTCCGAAGAAATTATATATTCATAAGGGAGAGGATGGTTTACTGCACAGGTCACTAATAGAACAAAAAACTGGATTCATCACAAGATGAAAGCAGAGAGTGTCCAACAAATATGGTGACCTCCCTGTCTGGTCCAGTAGTCTCTTGGTTTCAGTTTTGGAGCTGATCCCAAGATATAAATAAATTTGAGGCAAAAAATTCCACGTTAGGAAGAAACAAATAACAAGCAAGGAATAAGCAGGAACAGAGATAGGTGGGTTAGGTAACGATGCAAAATAGCTCTCCATTTTTTAAATCAGTTATTAATAACTTTACCATTTTTTCAAGCCACACCTGAATGAAGAGATAATCCCATTGGAAATAAATCCTTTAGAGCAGAATATGGCGCTTGAGTTTTTTAAACCCTGTATTAATAATGTAAAATTTACAGTGAGGCCCATATGGTGATTTAGAATACAGATAACGCTATTTACAGGATGCCTTCCAAGTCCCATGTTTCCATTTCTGCATCTTAAGTGGGATGTGGATCTATTCACATAACTGTAGAGCCAAAAGAAAAAAAAAAGAAAGAGAAAGCTCTCAGCTATTACTCGCTGGGAGAAAGTATTATAAATCCATCAGAGGAAGATACAATTTATTGGGCAGCTTAGTCCAACAAGAAGACTGCAGATGAACAAATATTCTAAAAAAAAAAAAAATCTCAGCTTCAAAATGACTGGGCCAGATTTCAGTTGTTGTGAAACAGAGATGATAATTTATTCAGTGTCCCTGGATTGAAAGGGGCATATTTCACACCTCTGTGCTAATGGCTGCACTGGCTTCTTGTCGGCAAACAAGCATAGTTCACCCTTTGTGTGGATTGGCATCTGGGCACCTGAAAACCACCTTTCTCCTTATGCTGTTTCAAGGAAGATCAGAAGGGAAATTTTAGCTGACAACCCCTAAATCTGATTTAAGGGGAAAAAAAAAAAAGAGTTGGAAGTCTAACTTTCACAAGGACGTGGGAGGTTCCAACTCTGGAATTTGTGCCCCTCATCCATCCAAAAAGAAAAAAAAAGGCAGTCCAAATCTGCTACATGGAAGAAGAGCTACTTTATTCAAGCTTTCTTCTAGAATAGGGTAGAAAGCTTTTCCACAATAAAAACAAAGGAGTGAAACCAGGGAACGGTACAGTAGGATAAAAAATCTTGCAGGAGGCAGGAATACCCCACTGTTTCAAGATGCTGTCTAGTGGAATAAGAGGGGGCAGTCACTTTGCTTGATAGTAATCAGAACACAGAAGAGACCCTTCTTTTCTTTCATTTTACCATGTGCAGGTAATGTGAAGGTACCTGAGGAAGGTCCATACTGAAAATCTACTGGATTTGGCTACTGAATTGCCCAAGGCCACTGTGTAAGACTTCAATGGCTGGTGAGGACCTGATGTTCTTTCGGAAGACAATGGGAATCCACTGTGTTGAGGTTTACAGCCTGGACCACCCTCTGCCCACAGTGCTTCTCCCCTTCGACCAGGATGACTTCACTGTGATGACTACTGCCTACAGAGCTCTTCGCAAACATACTTCCCATATGGAACGGGTCTCTCAAAAACCTCAAAGAGGACAAAATCGGGCACCTTTTCCTCATTCTGGACCTATCAAATATCCTTTCCATTCCCATTTGCCCTATTCTTTTGTAAATGGGGGGAAAAAATGCTAATCAGTTTTAGGATACCTCATCCAGCTGTACTGAGTATCCATTGGGTGAACAGCACCATACTAGGCATGAAACCAAGGGAGCTCTGTGAATCGCTATTTATGAAGCAATATAAAATAATCCAAATAAAGCTGAATAAGTATTAAAGCAACTGGACTTTGGGAAGCAAAGGTCAAAATCTCAATTTGAACTGGCAGGGCACAAAGGACAATTTATCAATTTGTAAAAGTATGTAATTGGTTGCTGATGTTTTAGCAAATAAATAGGTAATTTCCAGATGGCAATGTGAGCAGATCTCTGACGAAATGAGAGCAACCTTACACCTCTTTCTAGGTCTCACATTTAATTACTATTCATCTAAAAACCATTCCCACGCCCATATGTCAGTTTGTGTTAACTTCACATTTCTTCTTGAAAGTGAGACTGGGAAGCCTTGCCTTGATTTAGATTATAGAGCCAAGGAAAACAAGCACTCTAAAAGTCTGCTTTTAGAATGCTTTGCAATAAACTATGTTAGCTGTAGCCAAGCAAAGGCACTTTTTAAAACAGATGCTCATCCCTGAAGCTGACAGGAAAGAACCGCTTGCCTGCCTTTTCTTCCCCAGTCAAACCCAAAAGTCGCATACTAAAGGGTTGGGGATTTTATACTGCAGACACCCCAGACAATTTAAATGAGCACATCTTTTAGAAGTCAATACATGTACTTCACATAAATATGTCAACCAAAATTTCTATCCACCTTGTCATTCATTCATAACACGCAACATTGCAAAAGAGTCAGCTAGTGAGCTGTAAAAGACAAAAACTAATCAATCGTATTTACTCCACTTACTGTGAGCAAGGGACTGTACTAAGCGATTGGGAGAGTACAGTACTTCAGAACTGGTAGACTTGTTCCCTGCTCACAATGAGCCTATAGTCTAGATGGGGAGACAGTATAAATTAAATCACAGATATGTACATAAATGCAGTGAGGCTTCTAAGGCGGAGAACAGCTCCATGTGGCTCTATGAATTTAAGATAAAAACAGACGAGGGGAGGAGGAAAAAGGGGAGAAGAAAGGGTAAAGATAGGAAGAGGAGAAAAAGCCAATAAAAAGAGCTTTCTACCTAAGGGGTGGTAGAATTACCCCAGGAAATCACTCAGATGGTACTAAGTGGCACCAATATCACAGGCTGTCTTTGGAAATTCAGTTGGGCAAATCAGTAATTAGTTACATTTGGGAGACAATTTTTGATCGACCATGGAGGGTTTGTTCCTGCTTCCATTCCACTTACATCAATACAGTCTACTGGTTATCACGTGGTTCTTTAGTCCCGAGTAGACCTATACCACTTTCAATTAAACTAACCCTTGAAATAACCTAGTTGAAAGGTTACTTAGATTGAGTTTCAAGGCCTGACTGCGGTATCACTACCTCATGTTTGTTAATACACTGTTGCATAATGTTCCCCGTAGTTAATGCCCTTTAACAATGACCACATGAGTTTGTTTATATACTGCGATAAAAACTTCTAAAGTTTTGCTCAGGTTCTTCTTGAAATTGGCCAGATTTCAACTCAAAGAAATTGGGTATGAGGTTGTTTTGGTTTTTTCATTTTGTACATTAACCAAGGGAGAAAAACTATATTCAAGCCAATATGAGATTCAGATATTAAATATCAATTCAATAATCAGTTTTAACCTTCGCCTTGGAAATCCTTCAGAATGAAGCAGTGGAAAGGGTCCAACAGAACATCTAGCTTATCCTTCCCCATTAGACCTAAGCCTTAAATATACTGCAATAAATACTTAGTTCAGCGATGCGAACTGGGACAAGCCTAAAAGCCAAGGCTTTGGAAAGAAAGAAACTCACAGAATAGACAATCACATTTTCAATAAAAAATTAATAGCTCGGTATTGTATTTGGAACATGCTGAACCATCAAATTAACAAACACTTTGACATTAGAAAATCTGGGCTGGACAGGGATGCTTTCTGACATAAGGCAGTGTGAAGGGAAACAAAGTTTACATTGTGAAAGGGCAGAGAGCAAAGTTAAGTACCAAAAGGTTAAGAGCCTTGCCTACAAAAATCAACAGAAAAAGGATCTCATAACAATAATAATAATGTTGGCATTTGTTAAGTGCTTACTATGTGCAGAGCACTGTTCTAAGCGCTGGGGTAGATACAGGGTAATCAGGTTGTCCCATGTGAGGCTCACAGTTAATCCTCATTTTACAGATGAGGTAACTGAGGCACAGAGAAGTTAAGTGACTTGCCCACGGTCACACAGCTGATTCGTGACCACTAGATCACTAAACTCATTAAAACAGTAGTTAAAAGATATTAAGAGGCCATCACTTTCAATAGAATTTACTGCCTGTCTACTTTGCTTTGAACACAGAGAGAGAGTCGACACCTGTATCAGGGCAACAGAAAAATCTGTAATCCAAGAGTGCCGGTTTTTTAACTAGTCTCAGCCCTTATCAGGTTCTGGTTCTCTCTGGCTCTGAAATACCAGTAATACCAGTTTACTCTTTTCCAAAGATAAGAGTCTTTGGGGAGGCAATATAATTTACCTCTTTTCTGCTCTCTGCTCCTACCAGGAACACTCAAAGTATGCTCCCTTGTCCCCCAAACTACTACTCTGTGCAAATTAAGATGAAAGTTCTTATGCTCGCAAGTGCTTAGGTTACTACTCTGGCACAGTAAATCCTCCATAAATACCAATGATGTCTTTGGTTAGCTCCCTTAGATCAGACTTCCCATTCTATTCAAAGATGGCAAGAAGATCAGACTTCCCCATTTTTCCTCCAGGACCAGGCAGCTAAGGAGGAGGTTGGGTGGGGGGACGTGGGAGAAATAATCTAAGTAAACTGTTCATTAGTCTTTGTGGAAAAGGCCAAAATATCTTAAAAAGCAGTGAATCCAAGCTTTGTTCTTTTTCAAACATTTCTCCAAAAGACAAATAAACAAGTTCACTTTTAAGAGTCCAGAAGAGAATTATTGGCCTACTCTATCACCCATGTGTTTTATCTATGAAGTCCTAGTCCCTCCCAGGTAAAAATGTAATTTAATCCATCCCTCCAGTCACTACTGATTGAGCGTTTATTGCCTTATGATGAGCGGAATACACCATCATGTGAGTGGATCTCAGAGTTCCCTCCAATTTTTCAAAGTCACTCTGCTACACACTAACCCAAAACTGAACAGCGGGTTCTACGCATCCATTCAACCACCATGCAGAGATGGGAATTATTTTTCTGGAGATTGGCCAAATTGCTACATAGCTCAAAATGCATATTGGACCTTTGACATGCTACACTGCATTATAGGCATATCTCTATTTTGCTTAGAGTCTCATTTCTGTCTTGTTCTCTAACACACCCTCTACGGTTCCTTTCACACACTATCATCTTTAAGCTTTCCCACCCACTGAATAAAGTGTTTTTTGTTTTCCTCTCAGTTGTACTAGAATCTAGACAGTAAGACCCCTTTGAGCAGGGAACAGATCTACCAACTCTGTTACGTTGTACTCTCCCAAGCATTTAGTACAGTGATGTGGATACAGAAAGCACTCAAATACAATTGACTGGTTGGTTGGAATTCTATCAAACTTCTTTTTTCTTCCCAATCTTTAATATCTTTGGGATCACTTAATACTCTGTTTAATCCCTTCCAAAATACTACTGATCCTAAGGGACCTGCTCAATACCAATCCCAGGGCCCTGCCCTTCAAACAATTCATCCTCCATTTATTATTATATGGCATAATTTCTTGAATTGTGGATCTATATTTTCTGGGGCTCTGGGAGAATGGGATGAGGATGTGAAGACCAGAGGTGAGGGGCTCCAAACTAAAGGATTGGTACTGAAGCTGCATGGCGTAGGGGATAGATCACGGGCCTGGGAGTCAGAGGTCATGGGTTCTAATCCCAGTTCTGCCACTTGTCAGCTGTGTGACCATGGGCAAGTCACTTAACTTCTCTGTGCCTCAGTTCCTTCATCTGTAAAATGGGGATGAAGACTGGGAGCCCCATGTGGGACAACCTGATTCCCCTGTGTCTACCCCAGCGCTTAGAACAGTGCTCTGCACATAGTAAGCACTTAACAAATACCAACATTATTTACACCAGACCACCACTCTCCCAACCTTCAAAGCCTTATCTCCTCCAAGAGGCCTTCCTCTACTCCCTCTCTTCTGTGTTGCCCATAAACTTGGATATGTACCCTTAAAGCTTTTGATATCCACCCCACCTCAGCTCCACTGCACTTATGTCAATATCCTAAATTTATTTATTTTAACATCTATCTCCCCCTCTAGTCTATGAGGTCCTTAGGGGCAGGGAACGTGATACTCTCTCAAGCACTGTTTACAGTGCTCTGCCCATAGTAAGTGCTCTGATCTTTCTAAGCACTCAGTACAGTGCTCTGCACACAGTAAGTGCACAATAAATACAACTGAATGGATGAATGAATACCACTGACTGACTGATGCCGGAATCTCCTGGCAAGAATGACAGACGAGCCTCAGTCCTGAAACTTCAAGATCGAGAACCTGCTTAGAGGAATTGGTTAGTTAGGGTGGTTTGCCCAGGGCCAGTCGTACCGGTTGGCTCTACCAGTGGCGTTCCCAACTGAGGAACATGGTGCAACAAGCAAGTAGGCAGACAGGGGTGCAGCCCTTTTAAAAGCGAGTGCAAAGGTCTTTAATAATAATGACGGGATTTGTTAAGCGCTTACTATGTGTAAAGCACTGTTCTATGCGCTGGAGAGGATACAAGGTGATCAGGTTGTCCCACGTGGGGCTCACAGTCGAAATGCCCATTTTACAGATGAGGTAACTGAGGCACAGAGAAGTGAAGTGACTTGCCCAAAGTCATACCGCTGACAAGCGGCTGAGCCGGGATTTAAACCCATGACCTCTGACTCCCAAGCCCGTGCTCTTTCCAATGAGCCTTGCTGCTTCTCTTTTTTACTTTTTTACTTGCTTAAGTCATGGCCTAAGTGATCTGCTGTGCCATAGCACCATAACCTCAGCAAGTGTTTCCTTAGTAACCACTGCAGTTTCCACTGTTCTTGTTAGCCAGATATTTTTCAGAATCCCTGCTGGACCTGCCCACCTCATGGAAAACCCTAGGTTTTTCTTCATTCGGGAACCTTCAATACTGATGATATAGCCCGAGGGGACAGAGCCACAGCTATGGCTCAGGATTCCTGATTCTCACAGCAGTCATTAACTCAGATCAATTTGGTTTTGTTGAGAAAAGGAAAATCCTACTTCTGTCCTATTCTGAACAGTATGCCTCACCAATGGGGGTTATGAAAACCCTCAAGCGGGTCAAGAGAATCTACCGAAAACAATGCGTGCAGAGCACCATATTAAGTGCTTCAGAGAATACACCAGAAGAAAAAGACATGGCCACTGTTTTCAAGAAGTTTACAATCTAATTTGTCTAAACACAAATTGCTTACAGAGGGAGCAGGAAGGAGTAAAAAGAACACAGCCAGTAATCACTGGCTAATACGGAAAGATGACAGAAACGAATGAGGGAATAAGTGAGTAGCCCATATGTAAGCTCAATACAGACCCTTTATGATAGCTATATCCATATATATATATGGATATATATATATATCCTTATATATCATAAAGGGTCTATATTCAGTATATACATATATGTATACTGATGTATACTTACTGATATACGTACATATGTAAGACCTCAGGATGCCACAGAAAAGTTCCAGGTTAAACCACAAAAAGGTTCCAGGTAACTTTCAGCATGTCTGCGTTAATAATAAAATCAGGGTGGGAGGAAAAATACTGCACACAAATACCAGAAAGGTCATTTCAACTCAAAAATAGTACATTCTTCCTACCTCATAATACTCTAAATTTCTATAAATATTTCTATAAAAAGTTATTCCATATACTTAGAATTATTTTTCCTCAGCAATCAGTGGTGCTTATTATTCATGACTCCGTTCTCCTTTAGGCACTCAGAGATTTTCCTTTTAGTATTAGTTCTATTATTTGAATATAAATTGACGTCAGAGTTAGAGGCTGGTAAGTTTCAAAGGTGGCAATTTCGATGATCATTCACACTTTTCTTCCTTTTTATGATATCTGCAACTGAAAGTCTTTCTCTGTCTCCCCAAATAATAATCTACAATTCTATTTGAGAAATCATAAAGAACATACATTACCTATGTCCCTAATAATATTTTGCACATAAACTCAATTCCCTAGGTTCGTTTTTTCCAACCTGATCTTCCCCTTCCCTACACCAAAGCATAGCCCAATTTTCTTTCTTCAATTTTCTTCAAATGAAGTCAAACCTATCTAGTACTTTTCAGTTTCATGTGTATTTAACAGTCTATTTTCCTCTTCTCTATTTCCCATTGATAGTCTTTTTGCCCCTTTGGTTAGCATTAACTAGTCTACTGTTGGTGGTTTGAATCTTCCCTCCATTAATCTTTAAAACGTGAATGAAGAAAATTTCATCCATCCACAAGACATATGAAGATATATTAGGTCAATTCTGACACGGGCAATCAGCCCTAAATCATCCCGGAATGACATATTTATTTTCTTCAAATCCACAAATAAAGGTTCACTCACCCCTGTAATTCCTTACATTATCAGAAGGAAATACTTTTTTAAAACCTTGCCAGGATTGGGGCTAGTTACTTCCTACATTTCAAGGACATTAGAGAGTGAAATTAGCTTAGTCAGTTTCTATTTCTGGATGACCTACAGGAGGACCACATTTGTTCTTTACTACCTTATGTAGGTGGTCTAAACTCAATTAAGCCTCTTCTAAGTATGAAAGGAGTTTTGCCTCATCCATACTGCATTTTGAGAGGAAAAACACCACAGTTTTTGCTAGATAGATGTCTCTTCAGTCTAATCCCATTATCTTTCTATTCTCAATTGTTTCTATTTCTTCTAACCAATAATATCTTTTTTTCACCAAGTTCTGCCTTCTGCAATATCTATGATCCACTGACAATACGCTCTGGGGGAAAAGGTAATATGGTTAAAATCCCAGTACCACTAATTCTTTTTAAGAACCTTTCTCAATGAAGATCTAAGCACTTTACAAACATTAACCACGTCTCCATTTTATTCAAACCAAGCTGATTCCACATTTAAGAAACCCTGCTCCCCAACATAATTCTTCCGTCACAGATGCCAAAGTTTTCTTCATATAATGGTGCCCAATCTTGTAAGTGCTATTTTTAAACAATGAGACCAGCTTTAAATTGTCGCTAGGCAGGCACACTCCAACCTGCTCACCCACTTCCACTGCCCCAAACATCTCCTATCTCCCAGTTAAACACAAGAGGAACAGCCTTTTCAGATCTCCTCAGAACCAGCATTTCTCTCTCTCCATTACAGTGAAACAGGATAAGAGGAGAAGGAAAAAGACAAGCACTCAGACATGGGACAACCCAGGATAGTAAAAAAAAGTTCTGCAGGTCATTGTGGAATGCATGCTGAAAAGGAATCAAGAATGTGGTGGCACTTAAAACCTGACACAACCCTGGAATGTGGTAACAGGCTTATTGACACACACATTGGGCAATCCCAGAAGTGCTGAGGCACCTCAAAATCTATATTTAGAAGTCAAAGTGTGTAAGAATATATAAAATAAGAGTAATCAACTGCAATGGTTTCCCAGCTTAATAAAAGAGGATAAGAGCCAAAAAGAGCAGCACACATCATCTCTTGATGTAACTTCCAGGTCTATGGATCTACGTCACTTTTTTCACAGGAAAAGGACTTGGAATGGTAATGATGGGTACAAGGTGTATTTAATGGATAAGTAACTATCTTATAGGCTGCCCATCTAGAGTCTTACCAATATTATATCTAGTTTAAGAACAGCAAAATATCTAGCAAAGGAATTCTTTCAAGTTATAAAGTGCACTTTGAATTTGCAAAGCCACCTTTTTGGAGAGTCAGTCCTTCCAACACCATTTTCAGAAATCAGTGGTGTGACTGTCTAGCAAGGAAACCCTTCCTTGTATAAAGAAAATAACTTCCTTTAAAAAGAAGTTCCAAAGGTTGTACAGCCAACAGAATGTCTTACAGATAACTTAATGCCAGTTTCTGAATATGTCTCAGCCTCAGCACTTAATGCACAGGAGGAAGAAATCACATTTAGTTCTCCCATCTTTCTCCTTCAGAAAACTGCACTTTTCTTCAGTGCAGCCAGCCCTTGATTATTCAGATGGGAGACTGGGGGAAGGTAGACCTGACACTGATAATCCAAGAAAATGAATAATCAACGGAATACAAATTTAGTGGAAACCTGTCTGTCTTCTCATCACCTTGAATAAGTTCAATAGAAATCTGCACCATCTCTGTTGCATTACCTCAAATGAAAAACAGTAGACCAAAAACCTATTCCACTGGGTAAGAAAGGAGTTGAATTCCACCAATCACACATCTGGAAAAGCTGAGCCACCTGCTCACCAGTCCCTCCTTCCTTCCCCTTCAAAAAGGGAAAGCCAGGTTAATGCCAGCATACCTCTTTCCAAGAGGGTCTTGGGAGGATACTGTAGGCTGCCTTCCCAAATATACTCATTAATAAACTTCCCAAAAATTATTAAACTTCCCAAATAAACAGCATGGCTCAGTGGAAAGATCACGGGCTTTGGAGTCAGAGGTCATGGGTTCGAATCCCGGCTCTACCACTTGTCAACTGTGTGACTGTGGGCAAGTCACTTAACTTCTCTGTGACTCAGTTACCTCATCTGTAAAATGGGGATTAAGACTGTGAACCCCACATGGGACAACCTGATTCCCCTATGTCTATCCCAGCGCTTAGAACAGTGCTCGGCACATAGTAAGCGCTTAACAAATACCAACATTATTATTATTATTATAAAGAGCGGCAAGCAGATGTCTCTACATCCTGCCTTTGAGACTTCTCCTAAAGAGCCCTTCCCTCTTTCCCCCACCACCCCAACCAGATACACGGCTATTCCGGACCCATGCAAATCATCGATCAGTGGTATTTATTGAGAGCTGTATGCAGAGCACTGTACTAAGCACTAGGGAGAGTATGATACACAAGAGTAGGTATAGTTGATCCCCACTCACAGGGAGCTGACAGACGACAGAGGGAAACGGACAATAAAAAAGATTACAGAATCACATGCATCGAAGTGCTGGGGGGCTGAGAGGGAGGGTCGAATATTAAAGTACTTAAGGGGAACAGACCCAAGTGCATAAGTGACGTAAAGGGGAAAGCTAAGAGAGGGAACTGAGGGCTCAGTTGGCAAAGGTCTCTTGGAGAAGATGTGATTTTTAGTAGGGCTTTGAAAATGGGGAGAGAGGTGGACTATCAGGTATAAAGGGAGGGAGTTCCAGGTCAGAAGGAGGATGTGCACAAGGGGTCTGTGTATGAGATGTGCGTGAGAAAGATGAGATCCAGGTACCGTAGGAAGGTTGTTGGTGTTAGAGGAATGAAGTGTGTGAGTTGGATTGAAGTTAACCAGAACTCCCTTCCCTACTTCCCTCTAGAAGCCAGTCTCAGCTTGGGTTCAGGTGCCCACCCTAAATGTCAACGTTTGGGAAATCCTTCAGAGAATCCAAACAGAAAGATGTCCCTAAATATTCCCAAATAACTTTTCTTCTTCCCACTGGCCACCCCCAAAACTCTTACACTCGCAACAACGCATAACACTTCTGTACACACTGATTTACAAGCTCTAATCTTTAAGCAACTCTCTGAATATCCATCTCTGGACTTCTCTTCCTCCTATCTGTAATTTATTTTATGTCTGCCTCCCCCATTAGACTGTAGGCCCATTGAGGATGAGATTCTATTTTCTACTTCCGTTGTACTCTTCCAAGCCCTTAGTACAGTGTCATGCACATAGTAGGCATTCAATAAATACTACAGATTAAACCACAGTCAGCTCTCTTCTTTTCCACGACTTGTTCGGGTCCTTTTTTAATATCACTGTAGTGTAAATTTTGCTGTTGGGAAGACTGCCTGAAGAATTATTTAGCTTCCCTTAGCTGCAAACCATCACTAATAGCTAAACCCACCACATCTCTACCCAGAGAAAAACTTCACTTGCTTATCATCTAACACTGTTCCTCAATCACCTGGAGAAAGCTTAAATATTTTGCAATTACATCTCTGACGATTCCGCAGCACTTTGGGAGTAAATACCTACCAACAGTTGAAGCAAAACTGAAATGCAGCCACCCTTGGGGGAAGAAGAATAGCAACCAAATACACAAACACTCTTAGCAAGCTTAAGACGTTGTGGGAATAGGAAATGCTTACGAACCATAAGCCATCCTGAGCCCTGGTGGTTCCAGAGAATTTTTCAAAATCCACACAGAACGGGCAGAACTTCCAAGCCAACACACAATAAACACTAGTGAAATTCTGAGACAGATGGATTTTTCAAGAGTGGAGAAAACCCCAAGAATTATTCCCTCTAGCAGTCAAGGCCCACTTACTGAAATGTTGCATCTGTAACTATGTCCGTTATTTCTTTCCTTTTCCTTGTAGAGAAGCAGTGTGGTTTACTGGGTAGAACATATGCCTGGGAGTCAGAAGGACCTGGGTTCTAATCCTGACTCTGCCACACGTCTGTTGTGTGACCTTGGGCAAGTTACTTAATTTATCTGGGCTTCAGTTACCTCATCTGTAAAATGGGGATTAAGAGTGTGAGTCCCCTGTGGGACAGGGTCAGTGTCCAACTGAACAATGTTTAACTACTCCAATGCTTAGAATAGTGTTTGACATACAGCAAGTGCTTTAACCGGTTCCTTAATAATAATTATGATTATTTCCATGTATGCCTGACTTCCCTCAACCCCCTACTATCTTTAGATGGAGAGGTCAGAGACTGTGAATCAATATCTTTGTAACTTTCCCTAGCACTTAGCAGGGTACATACGCAATGTAAGCTCTTTACAAGAAGGATAACAACAACAATAATAGTAACTAGCACAGAATTCCTGAATTGTTGAGTAAGAAAAAGGATACGGCAGAAGGGAAAAATACGATGTCAAATGAGAGTTGGAGAAAATAGGGACAGGGAATGAGGTAGACAAAGGTGGGACAGAAGGGCAAAGAGAGGTAGAAAATGAAGACAACAGAGGAAAAATACAAGAAAAAGAAATCAGAAAAAAAATCCACAGAAACTCTTCAGGGTCCACCATTCATTCATTCAATCATATTTACTGAGTGCTTACTGTGTGCAGAGGCTGTACTAAGCTCTTGGAAAGAACAATTTAGTAAGAGATAGAAACAATCCCTTCCCAACAATGAGTTCGCAGTCTAGAAGGGGGAGACAGACAACAAAACAAAACAAGTAGATGGGCATCAATAGCATCAAATAGATAAACAGAATTATAGATATATATATATACACATCATTAATAAAATAAATAGAATAATAAATATGTACAAATACACACAAGTGCTGTGGGTCGGGGAGGGGGGGTAGAACAGTGGAAGGGAGTAGGGGCGATGGGGAGAAGGAGCAGAGGAAAAGGGGGGATCAGTCTGGGAAGGCCTCCTGGAGGAGGTGAGCTCTCAATAGGGCTTTGAAGGGGGGAAGAAAGCTAGTCTGGCAGACGTGAGGAGGGAGGGCACCCCAGACCAGAGGTAGGACGTGCGCCAGGGGTCGATGGTGGGACAGGCGAGAACTAAGCTCAGTGAAGAGGTTAGCGGCAAAGGAGAGGAGTGTGTGGGCTGGGCTGTAGGAGAGAAGGGAGGGGAGATAGAAGGGGGCAAGGGGATGGAGAGCTTTGAAGCCAAGAGTGAGGAGTTTTTGCTTCATGCAAAGGCTGATAGGAACCACAGGAGGTTTTTGAGGAGCAGAGTGACACGCCCAGAGCGTTTCTGTAGAAAGGTAATCTGGGCAGCAGAGTGAAGTATAGACTGAAGCGGGGAGAGACAGGAGGTTGGGAGACCAGAAAGGATGTTGATGCAGTAATCTAGTCAGGATATGATGAGAGCTTGTATTTTCACCTATTTTCGGAGAATCTTTTTTGTTTGTTTCTCTAGTTTGGGGAAAGGGAAAAAGTAGGCAGAGAAACCAGAATACAGGAAGCCTGGGTGAGGGGCAGAAAATGGCATCATGAAGCTACAAGCCACATAGAGGACACTAGAGGCACAGTCAGACCCTAGCTGCAGCTCTCTAATGCTCAAGAGCAGCTGCTGCTGAGACTGCGGAATAGTGGAAGGGGAACTCCCTGGATCCTGCTTACAAGATTATGCCATTTTCCATTAAAGCCCATCTAAAGTCCCCGTTCATGGAAAAGAGCTCCTACCCTCGAGAAACTTTAATTCTGAGAGAGACAAAACAAATATACATGAACAACTCTAATTCTTTTTTCTTCTTTTAATTACCACTTCATCAGCGGAAGGAGAAGTAGCCTGTTCAGTCAGAATGGAATAACCAGACATGCCTTGGCCTTCTTAGCTACATTCATACACCGGAAGGCTAGAAACTGTCAAATTTGAACAGGAAGGAAAACTATTTCATAAGTAGTAATGTGTATTTAAAGTTGAAGATGAAGACTTCCTTCCTGAATGTACACTCCTATTCAGGCCCCTGAACACTGATCAGAGTCCTCTTCTACTAGACAGTAAGCTTCTTGAGAGCAGGGACCGTGTCTACCAATTCTCGGGTATTATACTCTCCCAAAGGCAGTACAGTGCTCTGCGCACAGTGAGTGCTCAGTAAATACCAGCATCAATCAATCCATTTGATTCTTAAACAGTTTGTCACAATTTAGACTAAGCTACATCACATCTCGAGCAGCTAAAGAAGAGGAACAAACGTTAAATCACCACAAGTTTAATGGCTTCATATACTGCTAGACCAATACTGTCCTTTCCCGTCCATTAACACGGCTCAAAATTGTATTTAAGAGTGACCTTGGCACATTTCTTTTGCCCTCCTAATGAAGGTCCGTCCTGATTTCAGCTGGCCATCTGACAACAACCTGGCATGATATCGTCTGTTTTCATCCCATGATCACTGCCACTCAGCTGCAAGGGCAGAATTTTGATGTCACTGGTAAAAAACACACAGCTGCAATCCTAATTCTTATAATTAAAATTTGGGGGTGGTTCCATTGTTGAACGATAAGCCTAGCAGATATTAAAAATGAAACGGATGCCAAAAAGCTGCATATATCCAAGACAACAGCCCAGGCTCTGACACGCAGCCCTCAATATTTTGCTCAGATGACTGCTTGTCAGGTATTATGTATCTTGGAGGAAGGGGCCACTGGGCTCTTTAACAGATCAGACTCATGTCTATTCCATGGAGAGGCCATGCTATCTTATTCTCCACCTTAGGTTCCTATCTTTTTTTATCAATTAATGGTATTTACTGAGCGCAGAGTACTGTACTAAGAGCTGTTTAGGTTGGGATATTCTGTTGAGAGTAGGAGCTCTGGGCCCAGCCACTGATGGAAGACTCCCCCTTTCTAGGCATGTACTTGTAGAGCACCTGATAAAGCTCTCAGCCAGGGATGTGTTCAAGCCTCTGGAAAAGGAGATACCTTACTCTGTGGCCCGGACCATTTTTCTAAAAAATGTTCAGTCCATGTCTTCCCTCTCCTCGAAAACCTCCAGTGATTGCCCACTCTCTTCTGCATCAAACAGAAACTCCTTACCACCCGTTTTTACTGCACTCAAATCACCTCACCCCCTTCTACTTTATCCTGAAGTAAGAGATCTACATCATCTGAGGACACACTCGTCACTAAGACCAACATGCTCACCGTGCTTTGATCTTATCCATCTCGCCGCCACTGCTTTCCCCCACATCCTCCGCTGGCCTGGAACACCCTCCCCCGAATACATGCCAGACCACCATTTTCTTCAACTTCGGAGCCTTACTAAAAATCGTATCTCCAACTAAGCCTTCACTCCCCCTATTCACTCTTCCTTCTGCATTACCTATGCACTTGGATCTATAGCCTTCAAGCCTTTGATATTCACCCTACCCTCTGCCTCTCAAAACTTAGGCACAAAGCCATAATTTATTTTAATATCTGCCTCCCCACTTTAGAATGTATGCTCCTTATGGGCAGGGAAGGTATCTACTAATTCTGTTCTCCTGCACTTTCCCAAGCCCTTAGCACAACACCCTGCATACATTAAGTGTTCTGCGTGGCCTAGTGAATAGAGCATGGGCCTGGAAGTCAGAAGGACCTGGGTTCTAATCCCGAGCCCCACCACGTGCCTACCTTGTGACCGTGGGCAAGTCACTTACCTTCTCTGTGCCTCAGTTACCTCATCAGTAACAAGGAGACTAATGCTGGGAGCTCCATACGGGACATGGACTGTGTCCAACCTGATCAGCCTGTATCTACTCCAGGACTCAGAACAGTGCCTGGCACATAGTAAGTGCTAAATACAAGAATAATAATTAAATGCCACTGATTGACTGGTTCCCTCCCACCAGCTTTCCCTTAGGGGGTGGTTGGGATGAAAAGCTATCTGCATACCAGCCAGAACCCCAAAGACAAGGAGTTCCTAGATGGGCCAAGGAGAAAGCAGGTGCTCCATGCAGTCTGGAGACCAGTGAGTGGGAGGAACCACTTTGCAAAATGTGCCGCCCTAGGCCTAGGTCTGGGCCCAGGCAGGAGTGTCTCTCCGACCTCCTTCTCTTCGCCCCAGCCCTGCCTGAGGTGTCACTTTTCTGGCCTTGTTCTCCGCTTCTGATCGAACCAGGAGGTAAGGAGGAATTGAGCAAGCTTGGGCTGCAGCTCTGCCCTTAAACCCTCTCCAGAATTTCTGGCTCGACCAGCCATACGAGAGCAGGGATAACCCTTTTCCCATTCATTCACTCAGGAGCTTCCGCTGCTCTAGAACCAGGTCTTCGTCGACTTTGGACAACTAAAGCCAATCCCCCAATCCTTGAAAACCTGCCTTTCTTCATATCGCAGCTCTCAAAATTCAAATGGGCTTTTGGATTTTTTTGGTCCCATTTTCTAAAAATTTATAGTCGGAGTTCTAGTAGCCTCCTATGGTTCCTTGCTTTAGAGATATTAAAACCTGCTGGCAGAGAAGAAAGCTGAATTATAGTGGCAAAGGCGGAGAGCTTTGAGGGGCCTCTCTTGACCTCAATTACACTTGTATGGTACTTAATGATTCTAGAAACTATTTCTCTCTTTAGGGTTGCACTTCTCACAAGAATGACAGTCCTTGGAAAGAAAGAACTATGACAGGCATGACATTATTTCCAAGATTTCTAGTGGCCTAGATGGAAATTCAATAGCCCAAGGAATAGAACCTTGATTATTTTACCTCAGTAAAATTACTGGGTACCAAACTTTAAGAGAATAGAAGTTGCTTCCAAATTAAGTACATTTCTATAAGTCAGCCAGTAAAATAAGCTCAGTCCCACAAATGGCAGGGTTTAAAAGAAACCATGGACCATCCAAAGCAAAGCAGGCAAAAGGCCTAGAAGAATTTTAATATAATTTTCCTCTCCTTTCTATTCACTTTTGGTGGGCAGGGAACATGTCTTCCAATTCTACTGTATTCCCCCAAGCATTTAGTATAGTATTCTGCATTACAGCAAGCACTCAGTAAATAATATTGGCTGATGGAAAAGAGAGGAAAGATGTTTGTGTTCCTTTGTTAAAGGGAACCAAAGTAAGACCAAATTGCTAAAAGAAAGAGGGGGTGGCATCAGTTGATAAATGGGATGGGAGGAGGAGGAAGGGGCTCTTCCAGCAAATTTTATGGGCTGACAAGAAATTTTTATAGGTTTAATGTATTTTTTAAAACTCCTGGAGAAAGGTCTTACAAGATTACCCTCTGAAAACCTTTGACTATCAAAATTCAATGTGACCCCCTCTGGTATAATTCATGATGAAAGCTCAATCAATCAATCGTATTTATTGAGTGCTTACTGTATGCTGACCACTGTATTAAGCTCTTGGGAAAGTACGACATAATAGAGCTGATATCCACAATCCCTGCTCAGAGGAGTTTACCTTCTTCAGGGGGAGGCAGATTTTAAAATAAAGAGCAGAGAGGTAAACAGCCTTATACTCTACAATTTCTCCCAAAGTGCTGTGAATCTGGGGTGAGTATCAAAGTGCTCATTAGAAAGTAAGGAAAGAGAATAAAAAAATGTTTGTTTTCCCTCTGCTAATCTCTTATTTTCTTTCTCAGGGATTCTTTTCTCCTGCATGGATTGGAGGGCCCAAAGAGCCATAGGAGACTCTAGTGCAGCATAGCCTCATGATACTAACTCTAGATGTCTCTTTGGCTTTTCGTGAGAAAACAACAACAAAAAAATAACCTAAGCCATGCATCAAGAAATCTGCTGGAGGGTTCTATATTTAAAGTTGTTTCTTAAAACTGTTTCACAGAGACATTGCTATAGCTAAGAGGCTGAACACTTAAATTACTCTCACCTTTGCTCTTCACAAAATCCATGCAGCATTTTATATGAGGAAGTTGAGAATTGTGTTCCCTTCTCCAAAGAGTTGTCCATCTAATTTTCTTGCCAGATCCTACCCACTGGATATGCCCAATGTACGTGAAAAGAACATTTTATTTTTATGCAGCTATCATTCCAAAAGTTCCAAAATCACGTTCCAAAATGATACACACACACAGCACCAGTGAAATGTATCCAACTCCAAAGAAGAGGGCATTCAGCCAACCTACAAATAAGCACTCTGCCCAAGAGTGGGGAGAGAAGAAACTTTGACCAAGGACAGAACAGATTCTGCCTGTTCAGAAATCACACGACTGCAGTCACAAGAGAAAGAGCCGGGCCTAGTTGACTGAGGAGAGGGCTGCGAGTTCGGGGGGGCGAGGGGGTTTGAAATTCTGGCTCTCTCAATTTCACATCTCATGTTGGACAGGTTACTCAGTCTTTGACCCAATCTCAGTATCTGTAAAATGGCAGAATTTTCCTGTCTTTACCTTCTATCCTTAGTCGTCATCGTCATCAAAAGTATTTACTGATGTCTACTTTGAAGTGGCTCCAGACCTAAATTCCAAAAGGAATTTCAAAAATAGTAATGAAGACACCATACTTGCTCTTAAAGTGCTTAGAGCAGTACAAGGAAAATGGATTAGATTTATACCCACAGAGTATTATAAAAATCTTTAAAGAAAGGTATTTTTAAATACAAAATGTTATTTAACACAGAATTCAATTTTTTTTGTTTTTTCCCTACATCATAACTTGTTTAAAACACTTAATCCCTTTTATTGCTCCAGGCCAGGTAAGAAAATCCTTCCACGGTTCCAATGCTTTAAGGATTTCAAATCTGATAATCGAGGAAACAAATAAATGTTTGAGGTGTTGAAATAAAGCTTTGAAATCAATGAAAAAGCTATCTATTTCTACACATTAACAACCAGGGAATCCTAAAGTTACTTGGATAAGGGGACGGCAGTAACGAGATGCAGCACAGCTTAGAGAAAAGAGCACCGGCCTGGGAGTCAGAGGTCCTGGGTTCTAATCCTGACTCAACCACTTTTGTCTGCTGTGACACCTTGGGCATATCATTTCATTTATCTGCACCTCAGTTACTTCATGTACTGAATAGGGATTAAGCCCTTCTAGACTGTGAGCTCCATGTGGGACAGGGAGTGTGACAAACTTAATTATCATGTATCTACCCTAGTGCTTAGGACAGTGCTTGGGATATGGTAAGCGTTTAGCAAGTACCATGAAATATATAAACATATACGCATGTACATATATGTGTGTGGGTAATGTCAAATTGCAGTGACAATAAGCTCGAGTCCACACATCACCAGAACACAGATACAGGCAGACAAAAGCAACTAATTCCAATTACCAACAGATTGGTGTAAAAAAACAATCCAAGATGTAAGAAAATTCTCTCCTCTTTCCCCCAAGGTCCATCCTCTGTGGTGCTCTGCTTCTTCTCTCTCCCTCCCTCATATACGCAACTGAACGAAAGGCTCATTCTAACTCACGTGTTGGGCAGAATGGGAATGGAGGGATTCTCCTGAATGCACTGGAAGGTGATGGGGAATCTGAACTCTTAGATTTGACTGATTTCAGTGCCAATCTGCACTGGAAATCTGGCTAGTAATCCCTCTTGGCAGGGTTTCTGCAGTGCCAACTCCAGACCAGACGATTACAGGACCCAACTAACTGCTCCACTATCCCATCACTGTAACTTTCTCCATACCCTAATTGGACTGGGCAATTCTGAAAGGTAACCCAGACCGTTGAGTTAGACCAAAACTTGAGGCCCTACTTGTTTAGAGAAGCAATTGTCTGGGTTTACTAGAGAGTGAAACAAATGGAGTCAAGGGTATAGCAATATTAAATTCCAAAAAGATCTCTATAATCTCCAGCAAGCCAAACTGCCATTCTCCCAACATACCCCACCTCAGAATCTCGGCCTATAAAGCGTGTTTCCTTACTGGCTCACGATAAGAATCAGGGACAAAATATACTCTGCGCACAGTATCTTCACTCTGGGAAGTTGGTTCAATTGAGTTCTCGGGGTCTGGTCTTCAAAGAGCAAGTTGCAAAGGAGCACATGACTTCCCACCTTTTCACCTCATCTTTTAAATTTCCGGCAGGAAGGACCTTGTATCTGTACCTTTGAAAGGGATGTAGCTGAATGTCCTATTCCCTCATTTGGGCACAACCCCTTAATAGGGAAAACCTTGATCAATTACATGTCTTAAAAACAGGCCAAAGCCCAGTGTTCCCACAAAATAAACAACAGCCCTCTGTTTACTTCTTGGGTAAACAGTCCCAAAGCTGTGTGGATTTAACTTCTGGTTTGATTTAAACTACTTCATGTTTACAAACATCCACAGCCAACAATCGGGTTCAAAAGATACATTTTCTGGGCAGGGTATATCTACCCTAATGGTCCAGAGGTTTCATCAGATAAGAATCTGGTGGCCAACAGCAATAAACCTCTCTGCCCCACAGCCCAGGCATTCTTTAGCAATAGGAGCTAAAGAAATACATAATTAAACTACCCCACAAATGGCAAATCTCTCTTTTCTACACTAAGTAGCATACCTGATCATTAAAGAAAGGTTTTACACCTTTGTTCAGGGCCTATCACTAAAACAAAATCTGAAGAGCCTCTCTGGTTTCAAAGGTTTTGGACTTCTATTAAATGGTTAAAATTCTTCAGTCTAGAACTAAACTGTCACAACTATGGAACTGGTCTTCTTAATAAGAAGGGGTGCTCTTCAAGGCGCAAAACTACTAGCTCTAAAGTCCAAGTATTTATGAGAATTTCAATGGAAAAACCAAAACACAATTACCCATCGCCAAACGAGTGAAATAAAATAAAACCCACTGCAACTGTCAGCATTTGATAAGGAGGAAAAGGAAACTGGATATCAGTGAAAGCCATGTTGACACTGATAAAATCTAAGACCCCCACGACTCCAAGAGCTTAGTTCATGCCACGTTCTGCCCAGAATTTGGGGAGGTGAGAGGATGGGGGGAGTGAAAGCAAGCAGAAAACTCCTTCTGCTTTCCACTTCCTCTCCCTTTTTCTGCTAAAAAATGACTTGATCACCTTCAATAATTAATGTTCAAAATAACGATTCACTAGCAGACAGTGCTAAGCGCTTAGTACATTCCTCTGCGCACAGTAAGCCCTCAGTACAACTGAATATATAGAAAAATATTTTTGCTTCTGGTCACCATTGGTGAAAAGGGAGATGACACCCCCTACATTTAGGCCCAAGTTGTATTAAGAAAAGAACAATACTTTTATAAAAATCTTTCCTGGAGTTTGTCTTCCAAATTATTTAAGAAGCTCTTGTCCTTCAAGTACATACATATTCATCCTGGGAATGTCAAACCATTCAGGAAGACAAAACATGATTGCAGATGCTTTCAAAGATTCTCCTCAGCATTTGAGTCATCAAATAAGCATTTGGGAGGCAAAACTAGAATACGACTAAATCCCGGGGAAAAAAATCAGTTCTGGCACTATTTCAAATGCTGCTTGTTTTAGCAACTGCTTACAAGTGACTGCCTTCCCAGTGAAGGAAATACCACCTTGAGTTTTCAGCTCACCTTCCTTCCTCTAAAAGGAAAATCAACTTCATATGTAATATTCCATTTATCCCCATCAACCTGTTTGTGACATTATTAGCTCCATTTTACAGATGGGGAAACTGAGGCCCGGGGCTCAGCTTAGAGGCAGCACCGTTTGAAGGGTTAGCAAGAAGCAAGGTTCAGAAGGTCAAACCCTCCAGGACCAATAGTTTGGAGCAAGGCAATCAAATCAGTCACCACGCTTAGCTCAGGACTAAGCCACAGTTCGGGTGCAGGGTTGGGAAGACACAGCAACCCTGAGGTAGACCACAGCCCTCCAGAAATTCAGGGATAGGGCTGGCTGGAATCAGAACACAGTAGCATCCCAGTCCAATTCCCACTCAAGGCTAGGATGGCCTCATCTCCAAAACCAGACCAGTATTTAAGCGCTGACTGTGTGCAGAACACAAACGTTTGGGCTCTGCCGAGAACACGGCCTGGACCTCAGGTGAAGCCACATTGTTGACCCCACCCAGCCAAACCCAACCTCGGGCCATCAACTGTAAGCTCTTTGAAAGAATCACGTCCATTTTACCGTATTCGCCCGAGTGCTTAGTACAGCGCTCGGCACCCGGTAAACACTCAAGTACTACTGATTGGGAGCAGCTCTCTGACTTGAGAACACTAGCATTCCTTCATTCAACCGTATTTACCAAGTGCTTACTGCGTGCCAAGCACTGTAATAATAATAATGTGGGTATTTGTTAAGCGCTTACTATGTGCAAGCACTGTTCTAAGCGCTAGGGTAGATTTACGGGGTAATCAGGTTGTCCCACTTGAGGCTCACAGTCTTAATCCCCATTTTACAGATGAGGTAACAGGCACAGAGAAGTGAAGTGATTTGCCCACAGTCACACAGCTGACAAGTGGCTGAGCTGGGATTTGAACCCATGACCTCTGACTCCCAAGCCCGGGCTCTATCCACTGAGCCACACTGCTGTACTAAGTGTTTGCGAGAGTACGCTAGAAGAATCAACAGACACAATCCTTGCCCACGACGAGATTACGGTCTGGATGTACAAAATCTGTCCTGGATCCTCCAGTGTTTTGTTGTCAAATGGGCCTAGGCTACGTTCCCCTTATTTCCTTGCAAGAGAAAGTACTGGTCTGGGAGCTCAGGAAGGTACAATAGAGTCACAATTCCTGCTGTGAGCGTGGCTCAGTGGAAAGAGCACAGGCTTGGGAGTCAGAGGAAGTGGGTTCTAATCCCGCTTCCGCCACTGTCTGCTGTGTGACCTTGGGCAAGCCACTTAACTTCTCTGTGCCTCAGTTACCTCATATGTAAAAGGGGGATTGAGACTGAGTCTTACAAGGGACAGGGACCGTGTTCAACTGAATTTGCTTGTATCCACGCCAGCGCTTAGTAAAGTGCCTGGCCCATAGTAAGCGCTTAACAAATACCATCATCATTTTATTATTGATTCTCTGTGCCTCAATTACCTCATCCATCAAATGGGGATGAAGACCGTAAGCCCCACGTGGGACAACCTGATTACCCTGTATTTAACCCAGTGCTTGGCACATAGTAAGTGCTTTGCTTAACCAATACCATTATTATTATTCCAATCTAGCGGTGGTGTAAAGGGAAGTGACATGAAGCACCAAACACACGCTGTGGGCAAGGAACGTGCCTCCCAACCGTTCTAGTGTAGACTCCCAGTCACTTAGTACAATGCTCTGCGCACAGTAAGCGCTCCATGAAGGCGATGAACAGAAGGGTGAAGTCCAGGTCCCTCTAGGCTATAAGCCCATTGTGGGCAGGGATTGTCTCTATTGCTGAATGGTGCTTTCCAAGCGCTTAGTACAGTGCCCCACGCACAGTAAGCGCTCCACGAAGGCGTTGAACAGAACGGTGAGTCCAAGTCCCTCCAGATTGTAAGCCTGGCGTGGGCAGGGATTGTCTCTACTGCTGAATGGTACTTTCCAAGCGCTTAGTACAGCGCTCCGCACACAGTACGTGCTCCTTAAATACGACTGAATGAACGAATGATGCCCTCCATGTTGTGGTGATTATCTTTCCCACCCCGGCCTCCCCCCGGGGCCTTCCTCGCCACCCAGGCTTGGTGTTCCAGGCCCGGTGCAGACGTCTGTCTCCCCGCTTCTAGAGTGTGTGCCCCTTGTTGGGGAGGGATTGTCTCTCTCTGTTGCCAAATTTCACTCTCCCACACGCTCAGTCCAGTGTTCTGCACCCAGTAAGTGCTCAATCAATACGACTGGATGAACAAATAAGATCTAGACTGTGAGCCTGTTGTTGGGTAGGGATCGTATCTATCTGTTGACAAATTGCAATCCCAAGCGCTTAGTACAGTGCTCTGCACACAGTAAGCGCTCAATAAATACAACTGAATGAACAGACACGATCTGGACTGTGAGCCCACTGTTGGGCAGGGATTGTCTCTGTTGCCAAACTGTACTCTTCCAAGCGCTTAGTCCAGTGCTCTGCACCCAGGAAGCGCTCAATCGATATACTGAAAAAATACGATCTAGACTGTGAGCCCGTTGTTGGGCAGGGATGGTCTCTGTTGCCGAATTGTCCATTCCAAGCGCTTAGTCCAGTCCTCTGCACATAGTAAGCGCTCAATCAATATGATTGAACAAGTATGATCTAGACTGTGAGCCCGTTGTTGGGCAGGGATTCTCTCTGTTGCCCAACTGTCCTTTACAAGCGCTTAATCCAGTGCTCTGCACCCCAGGAAGCGCTCAACCCACACGACTGAATGAATGAATCCCCTTCCAGCAGCCCGAAGTTCTCTGGGCCTCGGTGACCTCGTCTGTAAAATGGGGAAGGCGACTGGGGGGCCCCACCTAGGCCAGCCTGATCACCTTGTATAACAATAATAATAATAATAATAATAATAATGATGGTATTTGTTAAGCGCTTACTATGTGCCGAGCACTGTTCTAAGCACTGGGGTGAATACAAGGTAATCAGGTTGTCCCACGTGGGGCTCCCAGTTTTAATCCCCATTTTCCAGGTGAGGTAACTGAGGCACAGAGAACTTTTGCGGCTTGCCCAAGGTCACACAGCAGATAAGTGGCAGAGCCGGGATTAGAACCCGTGTCCTCTGACTCCCAAGCCCATGCTCTTTCATTCATTCAGTCATATTTATTGAGCACTTACTATGTGCAGAGCACTGTACTAAGCGCTTGGAATGTACAATTGGGCAACAGATAGAGACAATCCCTGCCCAATGATGGGCTCGCAGTCTAAACGGGGGAGCCACGCTGCTTCCCACGTATGTGTATCCCCCAGCGCTGGGAAGAGCGTGGCTGGGAAGAGGAGCAGCGTGGCCTAATGGCAGGAGCCCGGGCTTGGGAGTCAGAGGTCATGGGTTCTAATCCCAGCTCCCCCACGTGTCTGCTGTGTGCCCTTGGGCCAGTCACTTGACTTCTCTGTGTCTCTGTTACCTCCTCTGTAAAATGGGGCTGGAGACTGTGAGTTCCACGTGGGACAATCTGATCAGAGAAGCAACGTGGCTCAGTGGAAAGAGCACAGGCTTGGGAGTCAGAGGTCGTGGGTTCTAATCCCGGCTCTGCCACTTATCAGCTGTGAGACTCTGGGCAAGTCACTTAACCTCTCTCTGCCTCAGTTACCTCATCTGTAAAATGGGGATTAGGAATGTGAGCCCCACATGGGACAACCTGATGACCTTGTATCTACTCCAGTGCTTAGAACAGCGCTTGGCACATAGTAAGGGCTTAACAAATACCACCATTATTATTACTGGGGAAGCAGCGTGGCTCAGTGGAAATAACATGGGCTTCCGAGTCAGAGGTCATGGGTTCTAATCCTGGACTCCGCCACTTGTCAGTTGTGTGACCTTGGCCCAGTCACTTAACTTCTCTGTGCCTCAATGACCTCATCTGCCAAATGGGGATGAAGACTGTGAGCCCCGTGTGGGACAACCTGATTACCTTGTATCTACCCCAACGCTTATAACAGTGCTTGGCAGCTAGTAAGCACTTAAGAAATACCAACATTACGATTGCTTTCTATTGAACTCCAGCACTTGGAAGAGTGCTTGGCACCTAGTAAGCACTTAAGAAACACCAACATTATGATTACTTTCTATTGAACTCCAGCACTTGGAAGAGGGCTTGGCACCTAGTAAGCGCTTATTAAATACCAACATCGTGATTACTTTCTATTGAACTCCAACACTTAGAAGATTGCTTGGCACCTAGTAAGCGCTTAAGAAACACCAACATCATGATTCCTTTCAACTGAAACCCAGCGCTTAGAAGAGTGCCTGGCACCTAGTAAGCGCTTATGAAATACCAACCGTACGATTCCTTTATTACCAACCTCATGATTCCTTTCTATTGAACCCCAACGCTTGGAAGACGGCTTGGCCCCTAATAAGTGCTTAACACCAACCTCATGATTCCTTTCTACTGAACCCCAGCGCTTATAAGAGTGCCTGGCACCCAGTAAGCCCTTATGAAATATCAACCTTACGATTACCTTATTACCAACCCCATGATTCCTTTCTGTTGAACCCCAGCGCTTGGAAGAGGGCTTGGCCCCTAACAAGCGCTTAAGAAACACCGACATCATGATTCCTTTCAATTGAACCCCAGTGCTTTGAAGAGGGTTTGGCACTTAGTAAGCCCTTATGAAATACCAACCTTATGGTTACTTTATGACCAACCTCACGATCCCTTTCTACTGAACCCCAGCACTTCGAAGAGTGCCTGGCACCTAGTAAACCCTTATGAAATACCAACCTTACGGTTACTTTATGACCAACCTCATGATTCCTTTCCATTGAACCCCAGCGCTTAGAAGAGTGCCTGGCACCTAGTAAGGCCTTATGAAATTCCAACCTTATGGTTACTTTATGACCAACTTCATGATTCCTTTCCATTGAACCCCAGCACTTAGAAGAGGGCCTGGCACCTAGAAAGCCCTTATGAAATACCAACCTTACAGTTACTTTATGACCAACCTCATGATTTCTATTGAACCCCAGCGCTTAGAAGAGTGCCTGGCACCTAGTAAGCCCTTAAGAAATACCAACCTTACGATTACTTTATGACCCACCTCATGATCCCTTTCTAACTGAACCCCAACGCTTAGAAGAGTGTCTGGCACCTTAGTAAGTGTTTAAGAAACACCAACTTGACGGTTACTTTATGACCCACCTCATGATCCCTTTCTACTGAACCCCAGTGCTTAGAAGAGTGCCTGGCACCTAGTAAGCCCTTAAGAAACACCAACTTGACGGTTACTTTATGACCCACCTCATGATCCCTTTCTACTGAACCCCAGTGCTTAGAAGAGTGCCTGGCACCTAGTAAGCCCTTAAGAAATACCAACCTGACGGTTACTTTATGACCCACCTCATGATTTCTTTCTATTGAACCCCAGCGCTGAGAAGAGGGCCTGGCACCTAGTAAGCGCTTAAGAAACACCAACCTGACGATTACTTAATGACCCACCTCATGATCCCTTTCTACTGAACGCCAGCGCTTAGAAGAGTGCCTGGCACCTAGTAAGCGCTTAAGGAACACCAACATGATGATGATAACGCTAAGGGCGCTTGGCGCAGAGTAAGCGGCCATGGGGAGGCGGATGGAGGAGGAGGAGGGGGGTGATTGGCCGGCCGGGGCCTGTCAATCAAAGCCCCCCCTCCCCCCTCCGCAGGGCGCGCGGCCTCCGCTGACCTTCGCGCGGTCGGTGGGTCGGCGGGTGGCGCAGGCGCAGTGGCCCCCCGGCTTGGCGCGCGCCCCGCGGCCCGCGCCCCTCCCCTCCCCCCCCGCCCCCCCCCGCCGCGGGCCCGCCGCCCCCGCGCCGCCCCCGGATCCCCGCACTCGGCCCTTCCTCCTCCTCCGGCGGTCCCCGGTGAGGGGAGGCCGTGCAGGCCGCGCAGCCCCCTCCCCTCCCCCGCTCCCCGCGGCCTGCCCGGACGGTGCGGGGCCGTCGCGGGCCGGGGCCGGGGCCGGGGCCGGGGCCGGGCACTCACTCGGGCAGGTAGGTGGAGGAGAAGGAGCTCCACTTGTGCAGCGCGTAGGGCAGCAGGCGGCTGTCGGGCGGCGCCGCACCAGCCCCGCCGGCCGCCATCTTGTCAGCCCCCACCCCGCCACAGCCACGGCAGAGCCGGCCCGGGGAGCGGGAGGAGGAGGAGAAGAGGAGGAGGAGAAGAGGAGGAGGAGGAGGGGGCCGGCCAAGCCCCGCACGGGGAGGGGAGGGAAGGGAGGGGGAGGGGGCGGGGCCCGCTCTTAAAGGGGCCGCAGCCCCGTCCCACACAACGCCTCCAAAGCCGGGGAGCCGCGGCCCAGCGACTCATTCATTCGTTCACTCAGTCAGTCACTCAGTCACTCACTCATTCATTCATTCATTCGTTCACTCACCCATCCACTCAGTCAGTCACTCATTCGTTCGTTCACTCACTCATTCATTCACTCAGTCACTCATTCATTCGTTCGTTAACTCATTCATTCCCTCAGTCACTCATTCATTCACTCACCCATCCACTCAGTCAGTCACTCATTCATTCGTTCACTCATTCGTTTAGTCACTCACTCACGCCCTCATTCATTCGTTCACTCCCTCATCCACTCAGTCACTCATTTGTACACTCATTTGTTCAGTCACTTAGTCACGCACTCATTCGTTCACTCATCCACTCAGTCACTCATTCATTCGTTCACTCATTCACTCATTCCTTCATTCACTCATTCCTTCACTCACTCATCCACTCAGTCATTCATTCATTCACTCACTCATTCGCTCACTCACTGATTCACTCAGTCACTCACTCGCTCATTCACTCACTCATTCGCTTCCTCACTCAGTCACTCGCTCAGTCGCTCATTCACTCACTCATTCGCTTGCTCACTCACTCACTCGCTCATTCACTCATTCGCTCGCTCATTCACTCAGTCACTAGCTCACTCACTCACTCATTCACTCACTCACTCGTTCAGTCATTCCATCACTCAGTCACTCACAGTCACTCACTCGTTTGCTCGCTCACTGGCTCATTCACTCAGTCACTCAGTCACTCACTCTTTTGCTCACTCACTCATTCACTCAGTCACTCACTCAGTCACTCATTCACTCAGTCACTCACTCACTCATTCACTCAGTCACTCACTCTCTCATTCACTCACTCAGTCACTCACTCATTTGCTCGCTCACTGGCTCATTCACTCAGTCACTCATTCACTCACTCAGTCACTCACTCATTCGCTTCCTCACTCAGTCACTCGCTCAGTCGCTCATTCGCTCCTCAATCACTCACTCATTCACTCGCTCATTCACTCAGTCACTAGCTCACTCACTCACTCATTCACTCGCTCACTCGTTCAGTCATTCCATCACTCAGTCACTCACTCAGTCACTCACAGTCACTCACTCGTTTGCTCGCTCACTGGCTCATTCACTCAGTCACTCATTCACTCACTCACTCATTCACTCATTCACTCAGTCACTCACTCAGTCACTCATTCACTCAGTCACTCACTCATTCACTCAGTCACTCACTCATTCACTCACTCAGTCACTCACTCATTTGCTCGCTCACTGGCTCATTCACTCAGTCACTCATTCACTCACTCAGTCACTCACTCATTCACTCAGTCACTCACTCACTCATTCACTCACTCAGACACTCATTTGCTCGCTCACTGGCTCATTCACTCAGTCACTCATTCACTCACCCTTTTGCTCGCTCATTCACTCAGTCACTCATTCACCAACTCACTCACTCACTCATTCATTCATTTGGCGAGGCTCAATGGAAAGAGCCCAGGCTTGGGAGTCAGACGTCATGGGTTCTAATCCCAGCTCCACCACTTGTCAGCTTGGTGACTTTGGGCACGTCACTTCACTTCTCTGTGCCTCAGTGACCTCATCTGTCAAATGGGGGGTTAAGACTGTGAGCCCCGCGTGGGACAACCTAATGACTTGGTATCTACCCCAGTGCTTAGAACAGTGCTTGGCACATAGCAAGCATTTAACAAATACCATTATCATTATTATTATTGTTCAGTCGTATTTATTGAGCACTTATTGTGTACGGAGCACAGGACTAAGCGCTTGGAAAGTACTATTCATCAATAGAGACAATCCCTGCCCACAATGGGCTCACAGTTTAAAACGGGGGAGACAGACATCAAAACAAGTAAACAGGCATTAAGAGCATCAATATAAGTAAATAGAATTAGAGATATATGGCCACGTCAGAACTAGTAAACAGGCATTATTATAAATAAATAGAATTATAGATATGTGCTTATATACACAAGTGCTGTGGGGCGGGGAGGAGGGTAGAGCAAAAGTGGTGAGTCAGGGCAATGGGGAGGGAAGGGGTCAGTCACGCTAACTCACGAATAAGTTGGGGGACAGGAGAGAGGACTGGCCTGGTCGAAGCCTGGGAGCCAGAGGACCTGGGGTAATAATAATAATAATGATAGTATTTCTTAAGTGCTTACAATAATGATGATGATGTTATTTGTTAAGCTCTTACGATGTGCCAAACTCTGTTTTAGACACTTACTACGTGCCAAGCACTGTACTAAGCTCCGGGGTAGATACAAGCAATTTAATAATAATAATGTTGGTATTTGTTAAGCGCTTACTATGTGCAGAGCACTGTTCTAAGCGCTGGGGTAGATACAGGGTAATCAGGTTGTCCCACCTGAGGCTCACAATTAATCCCCATTTTACAGATGAGGTAACTGAGGCACAGAGAAGTTAAGTGCCTTGCCCACAGTCACACAGCTGACAAGTGGCAGAGCCTGGATTCGAACCCATGACCTCTGACTCCCAAGCCCGTGCTCTTAGTTGGGCACGGACCCCATCCCAAGTGGGGTTCCCAGTTTCAATCCCCATTTTACAGATGAGGTGACTGAGGCCCAGAGAAGTGAAGAAGACTGCCCAAGGTCACACAGCAGACATGTGGCGGAGACGGGATTAGCACCCACGACCTTCTGACTCCCAGGCCCGAGCTCTATCCACTACGCCATGCCGCTTCCCTAATCCCTCCACTGCTGGTTGTCTGCCGGGTCACCGTGGGGAAGCCACTTCCCTTCCCTGTGCCTCAGTTACTTCATCTGTAAAATTCATTCACTCAATAGTATTTATTGAGCGCTTACTATGTGCAGAGCACTGGACTAAATGCTTGGAATGGTCAATTCGGCAACAGATAGAGACAAGCCCTGCCCATTGATGGGCTCACAATCTAATTGGGGGAGACAGACGGACAAAAACAAGACAACATAATCACGATAAATAGAATCAAGGGAATGTACACCTCATTAACAAAATAAATAGAGTAATAAAAATATATGCAGATGAGCACAGTGCTGAGGGGAGGGGAAGGGAGAGGGGAAGGAGCAGAGGGAAAGGGGGCTTAGCTGAGGGGAGGGGAAGGGGGGAAGGGGGAGGAAACAGAGGGCAGAGGGGGAACAGAGAAGGAGTAAAGGGAAAAGGGGAAGCTCAGTCTGGGAAGGCCTCTTGGAGGAGGTGAGCTCTCAGTAGGGCTTTGAAGAGGGGAGGAGAGTTAATTTGGCAGAGGTGAGGAGGGAGGGCGTTCCGGGACAGCGGGAGGACGTGGGCCAGAGGTCGACGGCGGGATAGGCGAGAACGGGGGACGGTGAGGAGGTGGGCGGCAGAGGAGCGGAGCGTGCGGGGTGGGCAGTGGAAAGAGAGAAGGGAGGAGAGGTAGGAGGGGGCAAGGTGATGGAGAGCCTTGAAGCCCAGAGTGGGAAATTTTTCTTTCATGCGGAGGTTGATGGGGAACCACTGGAGGATTTTCAGGAGGGGAGTGACATGCCCAGAGCGTTTCTGCAGGAAGATGATCCGGGCAGCGGAATGAAGAACAGACTGGAGTGGGGAGAGACGGGAGGAAGGGAGATCAGAGAGAAGGCTGACACAGTAATCCAGCCGGGATATCATGAGAGCCTGTACCGGCACGATAGCCGTTTGGATGGAGAGGAAAGGGTGGATCTTGGCGATATTGTAAAGGTGAGACCGGCAGGCCTTGGTGACGGATTGGATGTGTGGGGTGAATGAGAGAGCTGAGTCAAGGATGACAGCGAGGTTGCGGGCCTGTGAGACGGGAAGGATGGTCGTACAGTCCACAGTGACGGGGAAGACAGGAAGAGGACAGGGCTTGGGAGGGAAGATGAGGAGCTCGGTTTTGGACACGTTGAGTTTTAGGTGGCGGGCAGACATCCAGGTGGAGTCGTCCTGGAGGCAGGAGGAGATACGAGCCTGAAGGGTAGGGGAGAGAACAGGGGAGGATTGAGATTGTGAGCCCTATGGGGACAGGGACTGCATCCAACCCGGTTATCTTGTGTATATACCAGTGCTTAGAAGAGTGCCTGGCCCATAGTAAGCTATTAACAAATGCCATTAAAAAAATTTCTCTGTACTTCAGTTTCCTCATCTGTAAAATGGGGAATTAAATACCTGTTCTCCTACCTAACCTAGACTGTGAGCCCTTGTGTGGCATCAAGTGTGACTGATTACCTTGCATCCAACCCAGGCTTTAGTACAGTGCTTGGCATACAGTAGAAGCAGCGTGGCTTAGTGGAAAGAGCCTGGGCCTGAGACTCAGAAGGGCATGGGTTCTAATCCCAGCTCCCTCCCATGTCTGCTGTGTGACCTTGGGCAAGTCACTTCCCTTCTCTGGGCCTCAGTGACCTCATCTGTAAATTGGGGATTAATGACTATGAGCCCCACGTGGGACAACCTGATTGTCTTGTATCTACCCCACCGCTTAGAACTGTGCTTGGCACATAGTAAGCGCTTAACAAATACCAGCATTATTATTATTACCTAGTAAGTGCTTAACAAATACCATTGTTATTTAGGAACCTTTCAGATCCTCGGGTCCCCTGATGCCCGGTTTGTCCACCCACTTGCCACCTCAGGTTTCCCAAAGTGGTTTTCCCCCATTAGTCAAACTGTTGGGGCAGAGGTGGGTGATCATCTAGGTCTGGGGTAGGAGAGCGAGGTGGGTGGAAGTGGAGATGGAGAGGTTCTTATCAGAGGACGAAGGGCATGAGAGGCCAAGTGTGAAGAGACACAAGGAAACATGGGATTTTGCAGCTGAAGAGTAGGAGAGGAAGGAATGCTGGAAAACAAGCGAAGAGCAGCATTGAATCAGACACTGAACGGGGTCACCGTGACCCAGATCATTTTGTGACCTGAAGAAATCACAGAGTACCATCATTGGGCTGAGGAGGAATTGTCTGACCTCATTTTTGTCTCTGTTTTTAGGGAACTGCAAACCACCCAAATGTGGAGCCACAAAAAAGGAAGTTCCACCCATATCCAGTGTCTCCCCTTTAGTCACTGAGTCTAACAGTTCCTTAGCACCTTTTTCTCGACCCGGGTTGGGTTTTCCAAGAACAAAGGGTAGGATGGTCATTCGTCTGATTTTTCAGTGGACAAGAGGGTTTTCCGCCGATCTGTCCTCGGTTTGGTACAGATACGATACCGGCTGCTTCCATGTCTGCTTTTTTCTCATTTTTAGTGTGCAGCCTCCCTCCTCCAGAGCTCCTGCAGCCAAGTTGTGTGGCCCGGACCCAACATTCGAGTTTACGTGGACCTGCGAGAGGAACACGATGTCTCTGGAGCAAGTGGAAAGGTCAGGGTACACTAAAGAAACACTCTAAATTCCAGCCAAATTAGGTGAACTTCTGCAAAGATGCCATCCAGATGATGTCATGACATCACGCTGCCTGCCAGCGTGATGCATGTGACATCAGGTGAATCTCAGGGTCTGACCTTTTGGCATAACGTTGCTGGCCACCCTAATATAGGATTGTTTAATTATTTATGTCATTGTTTTAATCGACTAGTTCTTTAATCTAGTATTTGAGAAATCTTCAGGAATAGCCATGTTCCAGGCTCCTTATTTCCTAATCATTGGCTCGTTGGGCATCACTAGGAAGGAACAGAGAACAAAAATGTTACCATGATTAAAAAAAGCCATACTTCGAATACAGCCATTCCTCAAAATAAAATTATATTTGTAAATTCATCCACTTGCTTGAGAATTGATGTAAGACTTTCTAAATACTAGGATTTTAGCTCCCAGTAGAAAAACCATAACTTTATATGGCTGCACTACCCAGCAGGATTGCAAGCCCCTTGAGGGCAGGCCTAGAACTTGTTTTGTACTCTGCCGATTGTGCAGTAGAGTGTTCTGCAAACAGTAGACACTCAGTGAAATACTCTTGATTGACATCCCCTTGATTCTATTTATCATGATTATGTTGTCTTGTTCTTGTCCGTCTGTCTCCCCCGATTAGACTGTGAGCCCGTCATGGGGCAGGGATTGTCTCTATCGGTTGCCGAATTGTACATTCCAAGCGCTTAGTACAGTGCTCTGCACATAGTAAGCGCCCAATAAATACTATTGAAAGGATGAATTGATTGATTCTTCTTCATCTGTTTTAGTATTTTCAATGAAGCAGTGGATTGAAGAAGTTCAGTGAGGCCCTCGTCAGACAATAATTCCTCTGCACGAGATAGAGTGAACTCATTAACGTCTGTATCATCTATTTCAAAATTAAATTTCTTCCGCAGTTTAACAGTCTCTTTAGTTATCTGCTCGGGGGTCTGTTGAACGCCTTGAAAATCTGACACAAACTGTGGGCAGAATTGTCTCAAAGAGCCATTCAGTGGTTGCTTAATCTCCAGATTTTAAGGATACAGTAAAAGAAAACCTGCCTCAGAAGTAGTGGGCGTCAACTGTTGAGGATGGCAGAGCACGGCATCCTGCCATCAGGAAAAGAGGGTTTTTTGGGTTTTTTTGAGCACAAGCTTTGGAAGGGACAAGAGAGCAAGAAGGCAAAAGAGAAACCAATCAATCAATGAGTGGTATTTATTATGCTCTTAACTAAGCACTCGGAAGAGTATAGTTCAAAAGAGTTGGTAGAAACCTTCCCTGTCCTCAATGAGTGTACAGTCTAGAGGGCCGGTAGACCATTCATTCATTCAATCGTATTTACTGAGCGCTTACTCTGTGCAGAGCACTGTAGTAAGTGCTTGGAAAGTACAATTCGGCAACGGAGAGAGACAATCCCTACCCAACAACGGGCTCACAGTCTAGAAGCGGGGAGACAGACAACAAAACAAAACAAGTAGGCAGGCATCAATAGCGTCAGTAGAAATAAATAGAATTATAGATCTATACACATCATTAATAAAATAAATAGAATAATAAAATAATAAATATGTACATCTGTACACACGTGCTGTGGGGTGCGGAGAGGAGTAGAGCAGAGGGAGGGAGTAGGGACGATGGGGAGGGGACCAGAGACAGGTGCTGCGAATGTTAAACATGACAATACAACGGGGGATGATCTTTTAGTGTGCATAATGTGGCTGGAACCGTGGGTCCTAACTTGGCCTTTATAACCACACACGCAGTCATGGGTGAATTTCACCATCATTGGTGTCATCTTCAAATTTGAAGTTCAACTATATAATCTCTAAATTGATCGCTTAATCTCCCACTGATCTGCAAACTCCCTGATGGCAAGGATCGTGTCTACTCTTGCTATTGTATTATACTCTCCCAAGTGCTTAGCCCAGTGATCTGCTCACAGTAAGCACTCAAAAAGTACCATCGACTAATGGAAGGATGAACTGATCGGGGGAGGGGTGGGGGATGGATTTACTCACCTGTAGATCTTAGCCGGGATGCAGGGCTGGTCGGGCAAATGAATGGGGTAAGGTATCCATCCCTACACACCGTATCTCCCCGGCTGAGCGTACTGTTGGGGTGGTTGTATCCCAAATTATGCTTATAGCACACGCAGTTCTCACCAGTCTGTTTTCGGAAAGACGTGATAGAGCTGGAGCGGGTTCAGAAAAGAGCGACCACCAATGTTTCCATTGCCCTCCCCCACTATCCCTCTGCAAACCCCTTGTGAACCCGGCCCCGAGTCTTAAAAAATAACCTTGTCCACTCCCAACACGTAGAACTGTATTCCACATATTCAAAGGGCTTAGGAGGTGTTTGTTGAACTGATAATCAACTGGACGGTGTCACTTCCGAATGAAGACAGACTGAGAAGATTGGGAGTCCAGCCTGGAACGAAGAAGGCTGAGGGAGGACAGGATTACGTTTTATAAAATTGTGAAGGATGTGAAGGGGAGGGGGCACTGCTGGACAGTTTGACAGGGAGAGAGCCAACGGACCTGTTTTACTTCCGTTGAAGTGAAGACTATTGTGGATCTTCTCTGACTCAATATAAATGCATTACCGAAGCCACATTACTCAGCCGTAATTGACCGAGTACACAATTCTGGGTAATTTTGGTAAAAATAGAGTATCCGGCCTCAATTCAAGAACTGATCCGCCATTTATAACATTGTTCCTATAAGAAAATCGTTTCCAAATGAAGGCGCAGTTTCAGGAACCAATTGTGTTGTAAATGGAGGACTGTCTGCACTGACGAACAAATGCAGAATTTTAACACATTGGGATTCTTTTTTTCAATCATGAAACATTGTCAATTCCAATTACATGCTGTCACCCCCCAATTATTTAACAAAAGCTACATCAGTGATCCCAAAATAAGACTATATCTTGAGAGTAATGGGCCCTCTCTCCCTGTGGAGCTGGCATCCTTGAACTCATATGCCCAGTTCTCCATGACAGTGAAACTGTACCGTCTTGATAGGTTTTTCTTCCGAAGCTGCTTTAATTCACAGTCCACGTTCAAGAAATCAGACGTTAGGTGTCCTGGTGCTAATAACGCCTCATTTTGGTCATTAACCCTAAGGGAAACCACTGTATCAAAACAGTGTTAATCATATAGACGAAGCCCAAGGTCAAACACACTTACCTCACAGTGAGTGTCAGAGCAGCAGAAGGGCTGACAGAGAACCTTTGAGAGATGCCAAATGAAACCGTAATAACTATGAGGTGAAAGCCTGCAGAGCTGGCTGAGAAATGGAGAACCACCTCGTTCAGGTGACTCGGGGCTGGAAGAGAATCTGGCAGAAGAAGGGAATTCCATCTGAGAGCTCTCATTAACATTTTTTAGCCCGTCTGTCACGTTTCCCGAACACCTTCCATTGCTTGTCTGTCAGTCTCTCTGCCGCATGAAAGCTAGGCCATTATCATCGATCCCGATTATCAGATGATCGGAGAGGACTGTGTTTACTCACAGTCACTCAGCAATGAGTAACTTAGCGACATCAAGCTTCCCCAGTAATTATCTTTGTCTGATGTCACAAGTTTGCTACAACTGAGCGCAACTCAATCGTCACCGTCATCATCCCCTCTATTTAAGGCCCTGCCCTGTCTCCTCAATGTCTTCGGCTCGTCCCTAGACTGAAGGCTCGTTGTGGGCAGGGAACGTGCCTACCCGCTCCGTTTCACTGTAATAATAATAATTGGGGTATTGGCTATCCTCTTGGCCACGCCGCTTCTCTTGTACTCTCCCAAATGCACAGTACAATGCTCTGCACACAGTAAGTGCTCATCGATTTGACTTAGCCTAAAATTTAGTTAGCCCCAGAGGTGATTGATACAAGATCGCTCCGAGGATTTTCTCAAAGTTCACATCAAAGTGATTGAAATTATTTTAAGGACTATGTGTATATTTGGAGTGAAACTGGGATATGCTGCTGCTAACACAGATCGTGCAGGCCATTCTCAGGAAACTTTCAAGCTAAAATCAATCGATGGTATTTATGGAGGGTTTACTGGGTGCAACGTACTGTACTAAGCTCTTGGGAGAGGACAGTCAGTCCCCTGAAGATTGCCTCCCTCCCACTATCATTGACTTCGGTTGTCTATCTTAGAAGAGCAGGTCAAAGGCTTAATAAAGTACTCTGCACCAGTAGGTGCTCAATAAACATCACTGACCGATTAAGTGATTGATTGATTGATTGAGAGAACCAGCCCCAGATGACTGGTGAGGTGGGACAATATGGACTGTCGGAATGCTTTTCTGGACCACAGTTTGGAAATGCCGGGTTTTCTGGAATAAGAAATAGGAAACCGGTTGGTTGCAGTGACTTTGTTTCTGACCCAGTTGTGGCCTTTTTTTGTATCTATTGCCCATCCTTCCTGACTGGACTCCCTCCTTAGGTATTTCTTCAGCCGGACCTAGCGGGAAAAGGGTTGCTGACACAAACCTCCCACGGGCACGCCCTGGTTCTGTGGGTACCTTCAGTGGTGCATTTTTTTAGCGGGGTGCTTTCCATGGGGAGGAAGAAAGGTGCTGTCACCAATGGGGACCGTACCCCCTTCCTCTATTATCAACACAACCACTTAATTAGCGAGCAGCATCTCAAACTTTTCCAGACCCCTTTTCTGCTTCCCCATCCTGTCACCAATCAATCAATCAATCAATCAATCCAGGAAAGCAAGCAGGTTAACTTGAGGAGCAGTGTGGCCTAGTGGATAGAACATGGGCCTGGGCCTCAGAAGGACACGGTTTCTAATCCCGGCTCCACCATTTGCTTTCTGTGTGACCTTGGGCAAGTCATTTCACTTCTCTGTGCCTCCGTTACCTCAACTGTATAATGGGAGTGAAGACTGTGAGCCCCATGTAGGACAGGTACTGTGTCCAACCTCATTACCTTATGTCTCCCCAGCACTTAGTTTCATGCCTGAACCATTAGTAAGCACTTAACAAATATTAAAAAGAAAAAACAAACTTCAGGCTTGTTAAGATTTTACTATCTGCCAAGCACTAAGCTCTGGGGTAGATTCAAGATTATTGGATCAGAAACAGTGGTTTTATAAGTAAGCAGAGATTATAATTATTCATATTAATGTCTATTCCCCTCTAGACTGTAAGATAGTTATAGGCAGGGAATGTGTCTGCTAATTCTGTTGTACTGCACTCTCCCAAACACTTAATACAGTGCTCTGCACACAGTAGCGCTCAATAAATATGTTTGATTGATTGATTATGGATGAAGAAACTCAGGGAAAGGTAAGTTAAGTGAGTTGCCCAAGGTCACACAGCAGTCAAGAGGCAGAGCCAGGACTGACTTGTCCTGTGATTTTGTGTTTTTATTGTTTCATCTTCCTCTATGTGTCTGTTGCCAGTCCTCAACTCCCACTCTAGTGACAGAAACCCCTTGGGGGCCAGAGAACATGTCTAGATTGCACATATGTATTTTTTTCTCTGCGTTTAGCACAAGGCTTTACACAGAGTAGGTGGTTAATGAATACTTCTATTGCTACTGAGGGGAGCACCTTCATTAAGAAGAAAGCCCCCCAGATTGCTGTGGAGAAGTGGCGTAGCCTAGGAGAAAGCGTTCGGGCCTGGGAGTCAGTTCGGGCCTGGGAGAAGCAGCGTGGCTCAGTGGGGAGAAGCAGCGTGGCTCAGTGGAAAGAGCCCGGGCTTTGGAGTCAGAGGTCATGAGTTCGAATCCCAGCTCTTCCACTTGTCAGCTGTGTGACTGTGGGCAAGTCACTTAACTTCTCTGTGCCTCAGTTACCTCATCTGTAAAATGGGGATTAAGACTGTGAGCCCCACGTGGGACAACCTGATTCCCCTGTGTCTACCCCAGCGCTTAGAACAGTGCTCTGCACATAGTAAGCGCTTAACAAATACCAACATTATTACATTATTATAGAGGACCTGGGTTCTAATTTCGACTCTGCCACATGTCTGCTGCATAACCTTGGGAAAGTCATTTAACTTCTCTGGGCCTCGGTTACCTCATCTGCAAAATGGGGATTAAGTCTGTGAGTCCTATGTGGGACAGGGTCTTTCTCTAACCTAATTATCTTGTATCTATCCCAGCACTTAATACAGTGCCTGGAACCTAGTTAGTGCTTAACAAAAACATAGGAAAAAAGAGTAGCAGAAAACAGATAGATGCAGACCTTTGCTCGCCTCAGTTCTTCCGTCTTCCCTTTCTCTCGCTCCAAGCCATTTCCTAAGGGGAGAAAAAGGGAGAATGAAGCAGAAAACTAAGAACCACTCTGGTTTCTTTCTTCCCTTTCTAATTCTTGCTTCCTGGTGACTGAACAAGCCTTGAATTATGTGGTTTATATTCCTTGAGAGCTACCTTTAACCCCTCCTCCTGTTTCCTCCAAAAGAGAGATCAAAGCTCAGGCAAAAAAAATGCATTTGCAAAAATAAGCCACTAGTTTCTGTTTCAAACCCTGCACGCCTATGGATCACCATTTAAACTGTTATGGTGTATTTCAGTAGTTCTATACGACTGTTGGAGTGTCCCAGAAATGGACAGGTGGGGATGGGGAGGAATGCAGATTGAAAAGGTCCTGAGACATGGATATTCATGCTCTCTAAAGTACTGAGCATTGGAAAGAAAATACTCAGATGGAAAAGTGCTCAAAAAAAAATTGAAACCAGTTCAATAAGTGGGTTTGAGGTTTAAGAACATTCAGTTTTCTCCTTTAGGCCAATTGTGGATATCGGTGGACAAAGCAAATGAAATACTAGGGAAAACCTTTCCCTCACAAATGAAAAACATGCCCAAGAAGTAGAGAAATGTAAAGATTTAGTAGTTGTCACTGTACTTGTAGAAACAATAGTATGAATTGAATGCTCACAAGAAGCGTGCACTCTAATGGGAGGCAGACATAAAAATAATTACAAAGAGACTTATTCAATGCACAGTTCAGTAACATATCTCCAGAAGTGTTCAGGATGGGCATAAATAAAGGAGTAAATGCTATAGATAGCTGGTGTGTTGGAAATGATAATACTCATAATAATGATTATCATTATTCCCATCATGGCCCTTGTTAACTGGTTACTATGAGCCAACCACTGTCCTAAGTGCTAGGATAGATACAAAATATCCAGGTTGAACACATCCCTATCCCACCCCCTCTAGGCTGTGACATCATTGTGGGCAGGGAATGTCATTGTTTATTGTTGTATCGTACTCTCCCAAGTGCTCAGTATAGTGCTCTGCATACAGTAAGTGCTTAATAAATACAATTGAATGAATGAACATGAGTAATGGGGAGGAAGAACAGGAATCTCATCCCTATTTTGCAGATAGAACACTGAGGCACAGAGAAATTCAGTGATTTCCCCAAGGTCACAGAACAGGCAAGGGGTGGAGCCAGGATTAGAACTCAGGTCCCCTGACTCCCAGGCCTGTGCTCTTTTCCACTAGGCCACCTCTTCTCCCTATAATTTGGGTGGTGGGAATTAATCAGTGAAGGCTCGTGGGAGGAGTTGGGATTTTACGAGGGCACTAAATATGGGAAATGCTGAGACCTGTCAGATTCGGGGAGGGGTAGAGTTCCAGGCTGAGGGAACAGTGTGACTGAGTGAACCAAGATGGGAGAGACAAGAGCGAGACACAGTTAGAAGGTGAAATGGAGAGGAGCAGAGAGGCTGATGATCAGAGAAGCTATATATAAGATGGGGAAAGTTGTTGGAGAGCGTGAAGCCAAGTGTGAGGAGATGTCTGGTTCGGGTGAAGAAGAAACAGATGAAAAAACTACAATTAAAGAAAAAAACTGTGGTGAAGACTCTTGGAGCTTATTTTGGGAGCAAAGATGATGTGGGATTAAATCGGGCAGAGACATAAAAGTAAACAGAGAAAGAAAATGTTGGTCCGGGGACGGAGAATCCTGGACTGGTTTTTGTTTACCTTTTCTAGGTTGAGGTAAAACAGAGATTCCACAGAGCCCACAGCAGAAAAGGGAAATAAATGGGGCTTTTTTTTTGAACCCACAAGCTCTTCGCTGGCATAAAAAGTTCCCCACAGGCCTATAGTATCAGGGCCTCCTCTCTGTTCACCTGATGTGCCAACTATATACACCGGTGGGCTAATTAGTTCCTGTGGCGATGAGAGCAGCAGCTGTTAAATGAAACCTCTGACACTTCTCTTCATGCCTACAAACTGCCTTCAGATGGCAGCCCCCATTAACCGATGCCAGGCAGGAAGAGATTTACCCCATGGGCTCCCTACCTATCTGTTCCCTTCCCCAGTTACTCGAGACAGCCGAGCTTCCTTCACTACCTCTCCTCACACGGCGCTTCTGTCAACAGGCCTCTCCCATCTATGCTACCATCTCACCGGTCTCTGGGGAAAAACTCTTCTTGTTTAATGCACAGCTTGGAAGGGAGCAGGGGAAAAGTTGAGGAACCGAGGTCTAATCTAGGAGATCGAGCCGAAGACTCCAGGGCCTGCTATGGATGGAGAGAGCGCTTCCGTAAACCCAAGGGCCTTGAGGTTTGCAGCAAATCATGATTCTTGTCTGGGTCTGAGGTGAAGCTCCTCCAGAGACTTGGCAAAAGCAGCAGCCTCGGCCCACATAAGAGACGGGCTGCCAAACGCTCAGCTTCCTGTTGGGGTCAGCATTTTGAAGAACTAGACCTCTGAGGTCATTCTTTTCCCTGCTCGGTCACTGAATTTAGTTTGAGGCAGGTAGTGGACAGAGATGAAGCTATCTCTGATTTTCCCGGCAGGCATAGAAGCCCTGCCTCTCTATTAGCCCTGACATCTCTCAATGAGTGCTTTCCCATTGGCGTGAGCTGCCATTTCATAACGGACCTTGGTTGAGAGCTGTCCGGGGAGTGGAGCGGGTACTCTCCCAAGCATTTAGTACAGTGCTCTGCACGCAGTAAGCACTCAATAAATCCAATTGATTGACTGACTGACTAAAACAATATCCAGTGTATAGAGGGGCATAGCTCTGGGTCTCTAAGAACATGTGAGACTGACATTTCAAACTGCATTGGTCACTAAGATCTCTCACGTAGGCGAGTGTCAACAGTCTCACGTACTTCCTCTCAGAAGCCAGAATATTAACCTTGGGCTCAAGACCTTCTCTGCAGTTGGAATATGTAATGAGATTTAGCATTTCCAATTGGATGCATCCCTCTTTTTTTCCTCTTCCTGCCCTAGGTTCAGATAAAACCAAAGGAAGATGGATTCCAGGACCAATCGTCCTCTGAATTCACAGTGGATAGCTCAGACCACTTAGTCCGCAGTTCATTCATCCTTTCAGCACCCCCCAGTAAATACGATGATCCCCATCTGGCAGGTATAGAAGCTGAGGCTAGAGAGATCAGGTACATTTTCTAGCATCCCACAGTGAGTCTAGGACAGTGACGGGACCCTTTACCCAAGAATCTCCTCATGGACCAGGAATAGGTCTACCGACCCTATTGTACTGTACTCTCCCAAGTGCTTAGAACAGGGCTGTATACATCGTAAGCACTCAACAAAAGCCATTGATTGATCGACTGATTGATTGAATTCTTCACCTCATATTCAGAACTCTATTAATTTGAGCCTGTTGCCTTACTGATGAACTAATTTCTGCACAGATATCACTCAGCACCGTGCAGATGTCGGTTAGAGTTTGCCTAATTCTTATCCAGCCCCCCAGCACTCGCTTCTGGCTGATTATGAATCACGTGTTAAGGAGCAAGAAGCTTTTGATGCCACTGTTAGAGTAGATTCAGATACTTTTTCTGTTGTACTAGATTTTCGGTTGACCCTATATTTCAGTCAGGTGTTTATTTCTTTTTTCTTCCTGGACAATGGCAATAGTGACCCTCTCCCGGTTCTTAGGCATCTGAAATAGTCACTGAGATTGCATTGAAACTGCAGCAGAAAATGCTTAAAGGGAGATGGGCAAATGATGATCAGTTTGGGAGAACCCAGATGGCATATTTATTTGTGAAATGATCATCATCGTAATTATTGTTATTATATGGGGAGGTATTCAAATTATTTATTTTTTTCTGGAGAAAGGTAGTGTCCCAGTCTACCAGCTCTCCCGAGCCAACCTTCAATAACAATCAAGTAGGCCCAGCCACTGTATTCCTAGCAACTTTAAAATAACAAGTTTGTTCTCCCTCCCTGTGTCCCTGACTGACATAACCAAAACAAACAGACTTTGGTTTTCATCCAGCGTCATTTTTTAAAAATTTTTTATGGTATCTGTTAAGCACTTAGTAACGTGCCAGACATTATACTAAGCGCTGGGGTAGATACAAGCTAATCAGGTTGGACCCAGCCCATGTAGGGCTCATTCTTAATCCCCATTTTACAGATGAGGTACTGAGACACAGAGAAGTGGCTTGCCCCAGGTCCCACAGCAGACAGGTGGCGGAGGCAGGTTTAGAACCCAGGTCCTTCAGTGTCTTTTTCAGAAAATGGCCTGCACTTTCAGCAAATGCCCCCGACAACCTACATTAATAAGCCAGCAGCCTGCAGTCCCATTTCAGTCATCAAAAAAGATTGTGCGTGTTTCGCTCAGCACTCCCGAGTTGCCCAACAACAAATCTAGGTGGGAGAGTGTGAAAGAAGAAGGAAAAGTCAGGGAAGAAAGCTGTGTGGATTTCCCACCCTGGAGCTTCTAGACGGCATTGTGAAAATCATTTAGAGAAACCAGTGAAAATCTCAGAAAAAGCACTGCGCACAGAGTATGATTTCTAAGCACAAAAGAAAGGAGTTGAGGGAATAAGGGGAAAGGCGTTTTTTTTAAATTTGCTTACAAAATCAGCGAGGAATATTGTCTCCTCCCCTCTCTGTTCAGTGAGGAAATGACCTTTGCAGAAGTGAAGTGAGAACACACCAGGAACTGAATGTGCCCTGCCTCGGCTATCTTGCCTTGAAAATGTTCCCCTGCAGGGGAATGGTGGGAGTAAAGCAGATTAGGATGTTATGTGATTTAATGGAGACTAACCTGATAAGAGCCGCCTTGCATAAAAGCCGAGGATATCCAGGCAGCCTATAGAGAGCCTGTTACCTGTCAAGGATCTGCCCAACACAGAATGGCCTTCAGGCTTAATAAAGCAAAAGCAGCCATTCTCTTCAGGGAAAGCTGCAATCGATCCCAGCCTGACGGTCTCAGCACCATGAGGATGACTAATGACCATTTTCAGAGTTGCCATGAGGTACATTTTGGGACTCATTTCCCCTTCTGTGTCACCACGAAGGGTACATGAAGCTGTACCCTTTAAGCACTTGGTATTCACCCCACCCTCAGCCCCACAGCCCTTACGTACATATCCCTAATTTATTTTAATATTCATTCATTCATTCATTCAATAGCATTTATTGAGCGTTTACTATGTGCAGAGCACTGTACTAAGCGCTTGGAATGTACAAATCGGTAACAGATAGCGACAGTCCCTGCCCTTTGATGGGCTTACAGTCTAATCGGGGGAGACGGACAGACGAGAACAAAAGCAATAATATCGGTCTTCCCCTCTAAACTGTAATCTCCTTGTGGGCAGGGAATGTGTCTACCAATTCCATCGTATTGTAGTCGCTCGAGCGCTTAGTACGGTGCTCTGCGCACGGTAAGCACTCAATAAATACCATTGCTTGATGACTTTAAATGATAGAGTTTATCGGTGCCCAGTTCACTTTTCAGTCAGGGAGGACCAGCTCTGACCCTACGTGGGTCGAAGCAGGGCCTGGTCGATGGTGGATGGGACTGGGAGGCTGTGATCTGTGGTCTTTGGTCCAACTTCTAATGTCATCATCATCAAGGACATTGACCGGGATGCTTGAGGACGTACAGCAGAAATAAAATATGCGAACCCTGCCCGCAGAGAACTTCCCATCTAATGGGCAGGCACAGATTTTCCTGTGGTTTTCTGCCTACGTCTCCATTTCTTATTCTCCAAAAGGGAGAGAAAGGTGGTCTCTGCTGGCGGGCCTCACCTTGCAAAATGCCACAGTAATCGTTCATTTAATCAGTCGTATTTAACTGAGCACTTACTTTGCGCTGAGCACTATTTGTTGACCATCTACTATGTGCCACAGCACTGTACTAAGTGCTGGGGTTGATACAAGATCACCGTCCCTGTCCCACGTGGCCGCAGTGGGAGGGAGGAAAGGTATTAAATCCCCATTTTAGAGATGAGGAAAATGAGGCATGGAAAAGTTGGGACTAGCCCAAGGTCACAGAGCAGGCAAGTGGTGGAGCTGGGATTGGAACCCAGGTCCCCTGACTTCCTCCCCGCTCCCTTTAGAGGGAGGGAGGACGGAAAGAGGTGAGAGGGGAGGGAGAGAGGCCCGACTCTGTATTTTGCAGAGGGAGACGGTGCTCCACCTTCTCTACCTAACCTTGAAGCCCCTCGGGGAAAATGCCGACCGGGAAACCAGAAACCCTCCCTCCGTACACACTCTCCTTGTTATTCTCTGCCGGGGTGCCTGCACCTCCCTCGCTGGCATCCAGAACCTGCCAGAGACAGAGGAGCCACTTCATCGAGCAGTAGCGACCGGGACAGAGCGTTCCAGCCTCCAGAATCTCCTCCCTGGTTGCCACTCCCATTGGCATTTGCTTTTCTGCATCCTTCTCCCCACTTGCGTTTCGAATTCCTCAAGACCTCGGAAAAGCTAGCCAGCCGCATCGTGTGGGCCCGTCCAGAGGGGCAGGATCGATGTGCCCTCCCGGTGAGGAAGACGCCACCCACGCGAGGCCGCTGACTGGGGCCTATCGATCGGCCATCCGGGCAGCAAACGGACGTCAGCGAACCCCAAGGTCCATGCCAGCGCGGCTCAGTGGGAAGAGCCTGGGCTTGGGAATCAGAGGTCATGGGTTCGAATCCCGGCTCCGCCACTTGTCAGCTGTGTGACCGTGGGCAAGTCACTTCACTTCTCTGTGCCTCAGTTGCCTCATCTGGAAAATGGGGATTAAGACGGTGAGCCTCACGTGGGACAACCTGATTACCCTGTATCTCCCGCAGCTCTTAGAACAGTGCTCTGCACATAGTAAGCGCTTAACAAATACCAACACTGTTAATATGCCAACCTCTGACCACCAAGTCCAGCAGGCTTGGGCTCCGGGGGAGGCGCCACCTAGTGGGCCGAAGCGTCTCGGCCACATTTCTAAGGGACGACGCGGTGTTCATTCTGTGCCTTCGACCATGGAGTAGCGTCTTCCTCCCACCTCAGCATCTTATTATTACACATTCTTATCTGCAGAGGGCTCCAAAATAACTTCTTAAAGTCGGTCATTCCTTCCTACCCAGCTGCAGGTGCTAACTAGTCTTCCCATTTTGCAGAAGTGGAAACTGGGCCCTGGGCCGCCCTTTGTAATTGTTCCTCGGTTACGGGCCTGGCTAAATCCGCCAGCACTGAGTGAAGAGGACAGTCGAACCAAGTTAGAAGACTTTACGGTGGTCTTGCTGTTTTCGAAAGCATCAGGAGGGGGAGGAGGAGGTGAAGGCGGCGGGGGGGAAGGGGATAGAGAGAGAAAAGGGTGACGAAAGAGAGCAATAAGGAAAGAAGGGTCAAGGGAAAGGAGATATGGAAGGATCCAGCAAGGGAGAACGGAGCTCAAAGGCATAAACTCATAGATGCTCAGAATCAAAAACGGAAAGAGGGGTCATCTGATCCAGTCCCCTGTTTCCAAGCAGGTGAATCAATCAATTCATCAGTGTTATCTATTGAACACTTACTGTGTGCAGAGCACTGTACTAACATTTAGGAGAGTATTGTGGACTCATTCCCTGCCCACAGTAAGCTTACGGTCTAGGTGAGGAGACAGACATTAATGTAAATTAATTATTTACGGTTATGTACTTAAGTGCCTCGGGGCCGGGAGAGGGGTGAATACCAAATGCGGAAAGCGTACAGATTTACGTGCGGCAGATGAGTAGATGGGAAAGGGAGCTGGGGAAAAGAGGGCTTAGTCGGGGTAGGCCTCTTGGAAGAGATGTGACCCGAATAAAGTGAATGATTAAGACATCCAGGACAGATGGTGAGCCGTTCTTTTATAAAGGATCTCCAAGTGCAGAGACCCCAAAACCCCTTTTTTAGCTCATGCCATTCTGCTCATATAATTTAAGCCCTCTTGCCCTTGGCCAGCTCTCACAGCCCAAAGAGGTCAATTAGGCTGCAAGTCTCAGGACCCTTCATGTACTTGAGGACGGTTGTTGAGTTGCCCTCAGCTCGCCCTCAGCCTTCTCTTCTCGGAGCTACAAAAACCCCAGTTCACTGAGCCTTTTCCTCCTAGGATGGATGCTTTCCCCCACCTTTTTATCATTCCGCTGGCCTGGCAGCATGGTCCAATAGAGAGTGTGATCCTTGGAGTCAGAGGAACTGGATTCTAATCCTGGCTCTGGCGCTAAGTGGGTATGTCATTTCTCTTTGCGTCAGTTTCCTCATCTATAAAATGGGGATCAATCCCTGTTCTCTCTCCTTTAAAATGTGAGCCCCCTGTGGGACAGGAACTGTGTCTTACTTGATTACCTTGATTCTCCACCAGCACTTAGTACAGAACATGGCCCATAGTTAGCTCTTCACAAATATCGTTATCGTCGTCATTCATTCATTCATTCATTCATTCAATCATATTTATTGAGTGCTTACTGTGTGCAGAGCACTGTACTAAGTGCTTGGGATGTACAGTTCGGCAACAGAAACAATCCCTGCCCAACAACGGGCTCACAGTCATCATCATCTTCATCAACAACTTCTTCTCTCCACCCTCTCCAGTTTCTCTACATCCTATTTTAAAGAACTGGGACCTAACCTAATAATAATGTTGGTATTTGTTAAGCGCTTACTATGTGCCGAGCACTGTTCTAAGCGCTGGGGTAGACATAGGGGAATCAGGTTGTCCCACGTGGGGCTCACAGTCTTAATCCCCATTTTACAGATGAGGGAACTGAGGCACAGAGAAGTTAAGTGACTTGCCCACAGTCACACAGCCGACAAGTGGCAGAGCTGGGATTCGAACTCATGAGCCCTGACTCCAAAGCCCGTGCTCTTTCCACTGAGCCACGCTGCTTCTCCAAGACCCCGGACTCCAATGAATTTCCTCCTGGTGCAGGATGTTGTGAAGGGACTCCTTCCCAACCATTGCTGTCATGCTCCTGCACATAATCAGCCTTGACAAAGCAGACATGGAGGACACAGGGCAAGATTTTCCCATTCATTCATTCATTCATGCATTCATTCAGTCAGTCAGTCAGTTGTATTTATTGAGCACTGATTGTATGCAGAGCACTTTACTAAGCACTTGGGAGCGTATAATATAACAATGAACAGACACATTTTTTGCCCCCAATAAACTCCGCTTCGGAAGGCTTGTGATGGATGGGTCATCAAGCCGTGAGGACCGCCCCCTCCCCGAGAAGTCTCGTTCCGTGATAGGGAATCCGTCAGACTGTTCTGTGGGATTTCCTGGATCTCGGGTTCTGCAATGATGGGGCAATTCCTTGAATTTTGGACGCTGAGGCATCCTATCCTTTCGGGAAACCTGCGAGTTAGTCAGCTGATGACTTGTTCGTCATCAGGAAGGAGCTGGGACTGAGCTAGGAGATGAAATTTCTTTCCGGGAGGGTTCTTCTTCTCCCATAAGATCTTTAACTGGAGCTGCTCCCCCCAAACACTTCAGCCAACACTCAGTCTCCTCTTCCCCATCACTATCACTGCCACTAACATTTATCAATAATAATCAATCATATCTATTGAGCACTTGCTGTGTTTAGAGAGCACTGTACTAAGCACTTGAGAGAGTACAATATAACATAGTGGGCCGACTTATTCCCTGCCCAAAACAAATTTATGACAATAATAATAATAATGATGGCATTTGTTAAGCACTTACTATGTACCAAGCACCGTACTAAGTTAGGTGCTGGGATAGATACAAGATAATCAGTTTAGGTAAGCAGCGTGGCTCAGTGGAAAGACCCCGGGCTTGGGAGTCAGAGGTCATGGGTTCGAATCCCGGCTCTGCCTCTTGGCAGCTGTATGACTGTGGGCAAGTCACTTAACTTCTCTGTGCCTCAGTTACCTCATCTGTAAAATGGGGATTAAAAAACTGTGAGCCCCATGTGGGACAACCTGATCACCCTGTATCTCCCCCAGCACTTAGTACAGTGCTCTGCACACAGTAAGCGCTTAACAAACACCAACAAAGTCCCTGCCCTATCACTGGGCTCCCACTCTAGTAGGAGGAAGAACAGGCATGAAATCTCCATTTTACAGAGGAGGAAACTGAGACACAGTGAAGGTTAAGTGACTTGCCCAAGATCCCACAGCTGGCAAGCGCCAGGCCCAGGATTGGAACTCAGGTTTTCTGACTCCCACTTTCCACTAGGCCATGCTACTTCTATATTATGGAAAACACTGGAAAAGGTGCTTTGGGGTGCTCAGTGACAACTGAATGAAAGCTTGTCCCTGCCCACACGCTCTAAACCCCACTGCCTCACAACACTGCAAGGTCAAATTATCATGAAACCGAGGGGCAAATTCAGCCCCAAGGAACAGTGCGTCCAAGAGGAAAGAGCACCGGCCCAGGGGTCAGAGGACCTGGGTTCTATTCTCAGTTCCACCCCTTTGCACCTTGGGAAAGTCACTTCACTTCTCAGTGCATCAGCTATCTCATCTGTAAAATGGGGATTAAATCCTCTTCCCTAAAATTTATACTGCCCCTTGTGGGACAGGGGCAGTGTCCAACCTGATTATCTTGTATGTATTTACCCAAGTAATTAGTACAGTGCTGGAACACAGTAAGTGCTTAACAAGTTATATATATATATAAAAAGGATCCACAGCCAAATTGTTCTGCCAGAGACTCTGAGACTCCGTGACAAACAAACGCTGCAACTTTTGACAGGTGACTCATCTTTCTTGGAACTCAATTTCCCCATCTGTAAGACTGAACTAAGAGGAATAATCCCTTCCCACTGCCTACCTCGAAGAGACATCACGTGCTACGTGAGACAGGGTGGGCTTCGTGATCACAGTTCCTCGGTGATAGCGATCGGCACCTCCGGCTTGTAGGAATTCTTCTAGAGGCAAGATGGGGAGGTAGAAGAGCAGACGTGAGGAGCTGGGGAGGGAGGGGAGGAAAGGGTATTCATTCATTCATTCGCTCAATCATATTCATTAAGCGCTTACTGTGTGCAGAGCACTGTACTAAGTGCTTGGAAAAATACAATACAACAATAAACATGGGGGGTACCTGATAGAGACGATAGGGGGCACGGGGACTGAAGCGTCTCTGGAATTAAGCTAAGGTTCGGGCAGCTCCGTGGCTTCTGCCTTGCCATTCCCTGTGGCCCTATTTATTGCTCTCCTAGGGCTAGCCCTTGGGTGGGCTCCGTGACTCCTGCTTTTGGAGCTGTGATGCCCAGGAGAGGGGGTGCCCGTCCCCGGGAGGCTGAGGGGTGCCCTGGATGGAAAGCAAAAAGGCCACGGGTCGTGGGCCAGCGAGTCCCAGTGGGTCGGGCCCAGAAAGGGGAAACTTGCCCCCCCTCCAGGCCCCGGCTCACCCTCTCCCCTCTGCCCCCGCAACAACACCCTTATCAGAATGCAGATGCCTCTGCCCCCACATACCACCTGCCATGCCCCTTGGCACTGCCGCGGTTTGTTTTTAGCTTGGAGCAGAGGGTGCTGGGAAGGGAATAACGGAAGGAGGCATTGAGGGGGGAAGAGAAAAGCCATCACTGGTTTGGCTGCAGGGGGAGGCATCAATAGCATCAGTATAAATAAATAGAATTATAGATATATGCACATCATTAACAAAATAGAATAATAAATATGTACATACACAAGAGCTGCGGGGCGGGGAGGCGGGTAGAGCAGAGGGAAGGAGTCGGGGAGATGGGGAGGGGACGGGGAGCAGAGGAAAAGGGGGGATTAGTTCATTTCAAAGTAGCCCTCCCTAAGAGGGTGCATTTACCCCCTCCTTCTCCCTTTCCCTCTGCCCCGCCACCCTTCCTTCCTCTCACTTCCACCCCAGAGAAGTCTCCACCAGAGCCTGGCGTAGATGGGGAAGCTGGCCTGGGCCCAGCCTGCCCCGGACCTTGGTCCTGCCCGAACTGAACCCTTGGCCAAATCGGAAACCAATCTGGGCCCTCTTTAGGGGGCTCCTATCATAGTGGTGCGGGTGCCCCGGGACTGTTGAGTGTGGCAGTCCTAGGGGATATATGGGCAAATGAAGATACGTCGCAAGTGGCCGACGGTGCTCCAGAATCGGGAAAGGGAGGGCAGTGGTCAAATCTAACCCTCTATGACCCTCCACTAGGACAGTCCAAGACCAGGCTAGACTTCCCTGGATCGACGGACGCCCCGAGTCGAGACCCTCAGCTCTGGCAGGACTCTGTGGACTCGGCTTTGGACAGGTCCAAAGCTGCGGGTAGGATGAGAGCTCCGGATAATGTCTCAGTTGCAAACGTCATTTAGTGGGGCTGGTCGGGGGAAGCAGTCACAGAGGGGGATAGGAATGCTTGGTAACCAATGGCTTTTGCAATTGCTTCTGTTCTTCCTTTTATGAACCAGTCAGGAACCACAACGTTTGTTTTTTACACATCTAGAGAACATTAGGGTTGTTATTTGCCTGTGGTTTCATGGGGCCAAGAAAAAGCTAGAATTTTTTTTTTTTTCTGAAGTTTAGTTTTTGTTCTGCGATGGCGAAAAGAGAAAGGATCTTCCTGTGGTGTGTTTTATTTAATGTTGCATCTGTTTAGAAGCTGCCCTCGGACCAGCAGCCTTGGGCCTCTCTTACAACTAAAATAGCATTAATTAAAATGCAAAATTCATGAATTTAAAATGTAGATAGTCTCCTTTCCCCCACCCCAACCCCTCTACCACATATCCACAGTAGGGGACAGAGATATAAAAAACCCTCTGCAATAGACCAACTTTTCAGAACTGACCAGAAAGATTGGAAGAATAGCAGCAAGCCCAGTCCTGGGGCAGACCAACGGTCCAGTCTGCCCACGGTCCAGTCTCCGACAGTGGCGACAAAGAACTCCTGGAGGCACAGTGGGGCGGTTGCCCTCCTTGATCTCCATTCTCATGGCTCCTCACCAAACTTCCGAAATCCCTGCCTCTGAACTCCACTAAACCAGCTGGAATTTGAAGAAGTCCAGGGAGGGACTGCAGAGATTTGGCAACTGTCTCGTGGAGAACCAACAGCAGAGGCACCCCAGTTTATGGCGGCTTTAGTGAGGTATGTCTGCAGCCCTTTATTGGGGCCACTCTCTGCTGGGCTCTGGGGCTACAGCACAGATTTGACAAGAAGGGAGGCAGTCTGGTCTAGTGGGGAGCCTGGGCCTGGGAGTCAGAAAGACCTGAGTTCTAATCCTGGCTCTGCCACTTGCCTGCTGAATGACCTTGGGTAAGTCACTTCACTTCTCTGAATCTCAGTTACCTCATCTGTAAAATTGGGGATTAAGACTGTGAGACTGTGAGACAGGGCCTGGGTCTAATCCGACTATCCTGTATCTACCCCAGCAATTAGAACAGTGCTTGGTACATAGTAAGTGCTCAATAAATACCACAGTCCTTCTTCTCATTATTATTAATAGCAAATACTATTATATATATATAACACATGGTTATTTTGGATGCAGGAGGGTCCTGTGCTGGAAAAAAAAAAGACACGTGCCCTTTACAAGAGCAGCAGCCCTCTAATCGTCACCTTTAGATAGGTTCTTGGTCTTGGTGCCTCAGGACCAAAAATCGTCCATTGTTCCTAAGAATAATAACTGTGGTATTTAAGTGCTTACTACATGCCAAGCACTGTACTGAGCAATGGGTAGAGACAAATCATTCAGTTCAGACACAGTCCCTGTCCCACATGGGGCTCACAGCCTAAGGGGGAAGGACAGGAGATACCTCGTCCCCATTTTACAGATAAGGAAACTGAGGCCCAGGGAACTGATCTGCCCAAGATCACACAGCAGCAAAGTGGCAGAGCCCAGATCAGAACCCAGGTCCCCTGACTCCCGGGCCCGTGCTCTCTCCACTAGGCCACGCGAGAGACTCCATCCCTAGAAAAGAATTTCTCCCAGGACCCCCCTCTAAGGTGGCCCTGTTATCTTCATTTCCCAGAGGAAGCTGTTTGCCACTAAGCAGGAGGAATTCGCGTTGGCAGGCGAACAGGGAGCCCAGAGAAAAAGCTGTCGATGACTCAGTGCCGTCCGGGAGGTTAAAAAGAACAAGAGCTTTTATCACGATGTTAGAGGAAAATAAAACAGCAGCAAGGAAGCCAACCCATGAATAAATAAATGAGAAGGACAAATTAATGTCTCTAAAATGGTGGAACCATGAAACTGCAATCTCAAATTGGTCTTTAATGAGAAGAGCAAGTAGAAGGAGTTTGGACAATCAGGAAATCACAGCAATTGTAAATTTATTGTGATGAAAGGCAAAGGAGGATTATTTCCAAAAAAGGGTAAGGGGAGTCACTCTATATTTCTGTCGCTTCTGTGGCCTCCTTGTGAAACCATCTCAGCTTAGGTAAGGTTTAAGATGAGTGGGGGCCTGGAGGTTGGCAGACCCTGAGACCTTGTGACTGGAGTCATCGTCCTACCAACTGATGAGAAGGACACATGGAGAGGTCAGGGTCAGGCTGTTGGAGGGCACAAGGACGCTACCCGCCAGTTATAAAACTGAGTTTAAGAATGATTACATTCCAGGAATACATGCTCAGAGGAACGGGCCATTAGCTTTAAGGGAAAAATTAAAAAAGGAAACGAGCAAACTAGGAATGCGGTGACGGTTTGTTTTTCCATGAAGATACCCAATCTGGATCCCCGGGGCGGCGGGGGGGGGGGGGGGGATTGAGGATTGGTGGGTGAAGAAAGATCCCTCGGTAGGCCCCCAAAATGCAGAGAATCTGGCCGTTCGCTGCTCAGGATTGGAAACAGGTTAGACGGGAGATTGACTTGTTGCCGAGTCAACCGGAGGAAATCTCTGAGACGAGCCTCCGAGAATTGCAACACTACTAAATATAGCAGAGGAAGCTGTCCGATTATCCAGTGCTTGGCATATAGTGAGTGCTTAACAAATACCATAAATATTATTAATTGTTATTCAGTAGCTTTACTTATTCAAGCCTGAATTTTCAGGATCGTTATTTACCAAAGACTGAAGTCTCCCCCTCTAGACTGTAAGCTCGATGTGGACAAGGAATGTGTCTACCAACTTTGTTATATCATACTCTCCAAACACTGTACAGTGCTCTGCACACAGTAAACACCCAATAAATGTGATTGATTGATTGATTGATTGATTGAAAAGTTCAAGATTCCTGTAGGATATCAAGCGGAAGATGAAACTTCTGCAAAGCACCTATTTCATAATGCTGAATAATCAAAAGCATAACTGGTTTTGGAACACGGGCAAATGCCTTCATTATTAATAATAATGTTAATAATGTTGGTATTTGTTAAGCGCTTACTATGTGCCGAGCACTGTTCTAAGCGCTGGGGTAGACACAGGGGAATCAGGTTGTCCCACGTGGGGCTCACAGTCTTAATCCCCATTTTACAGATGAGGGAACTGAGGCCCAGAGAAGTTAAGTGACTTGCCCACAGTCACACAGCCGACAAGTGGCAGAGCTGGGATTCGAACTCAGGAGCCCTGACTCCAAAGCCCATGCTCTTTCCACTGAGCCACGCTGCTTATTAAATCATGGCTGCCTTCCTCACCCTCTCCCCGGCCACCATCAAAGCCCCTAAAACCCAACCTCCTTCAGAAAGCCCTCCCTGTTTAACATTCCCAACTTCCTGGTCAAGCCATATGTCTCTCTTAGCCGTTATGCATCTATCACTGGATGACTATTTTCTCCGCCATTAGAGGGGACAGCAGCTCGATGTGTGTAGCGCCAAGACCACATGTCACTGGGACTTGGGCTCTCAAGGGGTGGTCAACTTGTTGCCCAAAATACAGAAACTTCAATAATATTTATAACGTTTTAGGGGGCTGCTGCAGGAGGGTCTTCATTGCCCCCACCCCGTTCCCCCTCTCGTAGCCCCCCGAGATTTGTCACCTTTGATAACACTGGTCTGTTTCATTTGTAATTTATCATTTTCAGTAATTCATTCTTTCAGTTTCCTCAACCGTAAAATGGAGAGTCAATTCCTGTCCTCGCCCCTACTTAGACTGTGAGCCCCATGTGGGAAAGGAATTGTGTCCAACCTAACTTGAACTACCCCAGCACTTAGAGAAGTGCTTGACATAGAGTAAGTGCATAGCAATAATAATAACAAAAATAATAATAATAATGGTATTTGTTAAGCGCTTACTATGTGCACAGCACTGTTCTAAGCGCTGGAGGGATACAAGGTGATCAGGTTGTCCCACGTGGGGCTCACAGTTTTAATCCCCATTTTACAGATGCGGTAACTGAGGCACCGAGAAGTTAAGTGACTTGCCCACAGTCACACAGCTGACAAGTGGCAGAGCTGGGATTAATAAAAACGATCACTACTAAGTAATTCTACTGATCCATGTCTTTCAAGTTCTTGGACTAAGGATTGAGGGCATACAGGAAGAAACTACTGGAAGTGGATAGAATGGATTTAAACAAAACCATTAAAATATGTCCCACCGCCAACACTAATTTATCGCATATGAAATTAATGGGAAACAACAGTAGGCAGGATTATGGAGCGGAGGATAACCAGAAGTCAGTTGAGGTGAATCAAATAAGAAAACGTGGCAACAGAATGAAAACAGAAGACAATAAATCTCAAAAGAAATAAAATACTTCAAAAGAAGTGTTAGCCATCATCCATAAACATGTCTTGAATTTGGTAAAAGTCCCCTGTTACTGTATTGGCTACAATAATTTTCCATTAGCTTTTTACCGCAAAAGGGATACAGGAATCTAAATAAAGCTATGAGAACAATTAATTAATGACTATAGCAGCACAACTATCAACTTGCAATGAACAAAGAAGACAACGGTGGATTTGTAAAGATAGACATGATAAAGGGAACTAAAAAAATCAACTGGAAATAGACCAGATTGGAGAGTGAAGCTAAATCTAAATGAAACTGCAATAGATTCATTTCTCAAGTAAACCCCAATAGATTTGCAGTGGATTAAAAATTAAACCAAATTTGAAAAAATTAAACCCAAACCAAATCCTTAGATCATAAACAAAAAAGACAGGGGACCAGCGTGGCCTAGTGGAGAGAGCAAGATCCTGGGAGCCAGAGGACCTGGGTTCTAATCCCAGCTCCGCCACTCGCCTGTTGTGTGACCTTGGGCAAGTCCCCTAACTTCTCCATGTCTCAGTTCCCTCAACTGCAAAATGGAAATTCAATAACTGTTTTTGCTCCTACTTGGACTGTGGGCCCCCTGAGGGGCAGGGACTGTATCCAGCCTGATTAACTTGGATCTACCCCAGCATGTAGAACAATGCTTGACACATAGTAAGCACTTAACAAATATTATTACTATATATTTATATATACAATATTATTCATGGATTACTATAATACAGAAATTCAACTTAAAGATAAGAAGAAAATTGTACAGTTTATAGTTATTAAGGGAAATAACACAGCAATTTGAGAATTACAAACATAATAATAATGATGGTATTTGGTAAGCGCTTAACTACGTGCCAGGCACTGTACTAAGCGCTGGGGTGGATACAAGCAGATCAGGTTGGACACAGTCCCTATCCCACGTGGGGCTCACAATCTCATTCCCCATTTTACAGAGGCGGTAACTGAGGCTCAGAGAAGTGAAGTGACTTGCCCAAGGTCACACAGCAGACCAGTGGCGGAGCTGAGATTAGAACTATGACCTTAGGACCCCCAGGCCCGTGCTCTATCCACTACGCCATGCGGCTTCTCACGTATAGTGTTTGGGAAATTTAAAGGAGGGGTTAACTTGAAGAGGAAAGTAGAGTAAACACTGAAGATAGCTTTCAAGCCCTAATTGAAGGCACAGGGAAGTAATGTATCAGCCATAAAACAGAAAGTGCTCCACTTATTTGTGCCCAAAGGACTATCCCATTAACCTTAGGGGAAAAATTTAAAAAAGCATGAAACAAATTAGAAACGTAGCTTCCGGTGTGCTTCAGTGAAGACACAAGACAGCCCCAAGAGCGAGCAAAGTCGAATGACTTTGGCCACGTCGCAGTCACCTTCCGCACTGCATCGGCTCATCCCCGGGACACTGGAATACGCATTGTTGTCCCTGAGGTTTCTGGGACTGTGAGTGGGGCTCTGCTTGGTCTGGGCCAAGCTGACAAACTCTGGCTACTGCATCAGCCTCTTCGTGGGTCTCCCCGCCTCCCATCTGAGTCTGTACTTCATTGTGATGGTCAGATCATCATTCTCAAATGTCTTCTGCACGGATGTCTCCACTCCTCGATAACTTTCAGGGGTTGCCCACTTCTCTCTGTATCAAGCAGTAGCTCCTGACCAGTGGCTTTATGGCCCTCCGTCGGCTCTCTCCCTTTTATCAATCCACTATCTTCTACTACAGCCCACCTGAGATCTTGATTAAGAGAGGGCCTGACAGCAAAAAACACATTGTGGTTTGACCCAAGTGAGAGTTTCTAGAGTACTGACGGTCGGGCCCAAAATCAACGAAAGGACTTCAGGAACATGGTGCTTGTGTTCCCACAGCGAACATTCTGCTCAGGCTGTGTAGTTTCCTTTCTAGAAGACACCCTAGGACCCAGCTCTAGAGCACTTTCTACAAACAATGCCGCCATTCTGGATCTGGGCAATGTTTAGGCGATTGGAGGATTAGGATTTTTCCATTCTAAATTTCTATAGAGAAGCAACTTGGCCTACTGGAAAGAGTCCAGGCCTGGGAGTCAGAGGACCTGGGTTCTAATCCCAGTTCTGCTCCTTACCTGCTGTGTGACCTTGGACAAGTCACTTCACTTCTCTGTGCCTCACTTCCCTCATCTGCAAAATGGGGATTCCATACCAGTTCTTCCTCCTGCTTAGACTGTGAGCCCCACTGTGGGACTTGATTGTCTTGTATTTACCCAAGCACTCAGTACAGTGCTTGACACATAGTAAGCATTTTACAAATAACACAATTATCATTATTTAATCTTCAAGGGCCTGGAAGAGACCAGAGCGATATCTATAACACTCTGCTTCCCGGCTTGCTGCTTATTACAGGAGGAGTTGGTACCGAACCCTAGAAAAAGGTAAAAGTACATCAAGAAATTGATGAACAACCTTATATTTGTATTCACCTAAGGGTGCCGTCAAACGATGTACGGGATAAGGAAGGCCCCGTGACAGAGGAGCTGGGAGAAGACTAGGAGGAGGCAGCTGAAGGAAAGTTTTAGGAGAGGATGGACAGGCAGGCTGGTGAGATCCCTGAGGGAGGGGAGTCCAGCTCTGCTGATCTCTCTCCAGCCTTCTCTGCTGCTCCATCACCAAGTTCTCCCAGCCTGACTCTTTTCCTAGCCCTTGGCCGGGTGGACGCTAATTGGCCAGAAATTCTGATTTCTGCACAAGCAGAAGGTTCTGAAACCCACCATGGCCCAGTGGAAAGAGCACAGACGTGGGAGTCGGAAGGACTTGGGTTCTAATTCCGGCCTTGCCACTTACCTGCTGTGTGACTTGGGCAAGTCGCTTCACTTCCCTGTGCTTCAGTTACCTCATTTGTAAAATGAGGATTGAGACTGTGAGCCCTCCACGGGATGGACTGTATCCAACCTAATTAGCTTGTATCTGTACCAGCACTTAGCACAGTGCCTGGCACATAGTAAGAACTTAACAAATCCCCTAAATAAACCACCCAACGTCCTGACAGTTTTAACGTTAGCAATTTTCTCACAGTAGTGATGATAGCCGATTCATCATCAGAGATATTGTTAGGGCCTCTAGATTGTTATAGCGTTATGGGCGGGGAACATGTCTGCTAATTCTGTTGTATCGTACTCTTCCAAATGTTTCATCCAGTGCCCTGCACATAGTAAGCACCCAAAAAATAAGATCGATGGATGGATCGATCGATCATGGCTGCAAATGGCTCAGCTGAGCAACTGAATAGGAGTTTGAGTGCTTTCCTGCATGGGTGATTGGAAAACCCTGCCCTGGATTCCTTAGTTGAAGGACAGGTTTTAAAGCTTGAGCCTTTCTCTACATAGCCCCCAAGTGCAAAGATGGTAGAGGTCTAGAGGTTGGAATCATGCGATAAGTCGATGCCCAAGATTCCAGAGGAGGGGGCTGCTCCCAGTGGGGTCGCCAGCCTGACGGTGGAGGGCCTGGAGGGGCTGGGGGAGGGAAGGAGGGCAGGTGGGAAAACTTGGAGATGTGATGTTTGGGTTCAGGGAAAATCCTGCCCCCGGCCCTGGCTCCCTGAAGAATCAAGCAGAAGTCCAAGAGATGTTCTCGTCTCCCACGGGGAAGCTCAGGGAGATGAGTGGTCTAGGAGGCAGCTGGGGACCACTAATGACTGGGTGAGGTGGACCGAGGCCACCCGTTCGAACTGCTCCTGGAAGCAGAGAGGTGGCCGAGCCTCCCTGCCATTCAGGTCCCAGAGCTGGTCACTGTGGCTCCCGCCAGAAGCGTCCTGGAAGGGGGGAGGGTCGGCGGGGAGGGCCCGGAGGCGGTGGCCGGGATAGACGTGGAGGAGCTTCCCGAACTGAGGCCTTCCGTTCCCAAACTGAGGCCTCCCTTCCGGCTGCCGGGCTCCCTCCACCCCCAGGGGTCTGAGGCCTATCTTTTCGTGTCCCTTTACGGCCCTCACCCGGAGAGATTTCATGGTTAACGGAACACAGAAGAGCCCTTCCTCGCCTCCCCTTGCTAGCCAATGGCCTACCCCGAGGCCCTTCTCCCTGCACCCACATCAAAGAGCGCCAAAGCCAAGCTCAGCTCAAACCACTGGCCCAATATAGCCTGACTTCCTATTTCTTCCCCTGACTGCACCGAGTGCCCTAAAGCCTCGTTCCTCTGCTGGGTCACTAGCTCAGAGGCTCCTTGCTGCATGCCCCTCTGAATATCAGAAGAAGGCAGGGGAAGGGCAGGGGACGACGATGTTGGGTGCCAGGGGAAGGCAGGAGAAGGCAACGGAGGGCTACAGAGAGCCAACCGCTCATCTGCGAAGCTATCTTGCAGGAAGGACCCCACCCAATACGGTATTCCAATTTCCAATGAGTGCGGGTAGAGCATCCTGGGTGTTTGGAGGTGGGAGACGAGGGAGTTAAATAGAGGAGCGTTGTGAAACTGAACACCCAGAGCTCAAGGGAGAGACCGAAGAAACAAAACAAAACCAAATCGCTCACCCAGCAAGTCTGCACGGAGCATCAGCGCTGTCTGCAATTGATTGTCACTTCCTCACCTTCCCCCCACATCCTCTCCCGGGGCGTCTGCAGGGTTGACGTATGGGGAGAGGGCCCCGGGGTGGGGAAGTCAGGGGTACGCCGACCGGCCGGGCCCCTGACGCGGGTGCCTGGACTCTGCCCCCCTTTCCCAGAGCAGCGGGCTGTACGGCGTGACACCGGTCCGCCCGGTCTAGCGGCAAGCTATTTCAGAGCTCAGCTCTCCGGCTACGTTGCTCGGCTTATAAAGATCCCTGAACCCCGGCTAGGAAGACAGTCTTGTGAACCGAGAAGGCTGATGGCAAGCCAACGAGGCAGAGTACAACCTCCGCTTCATACTGCTTATGGAGATGACAACCCACCCCCCGACACCAAAAAGACCCGGTGACATCCCTGAAGCAGATTTCCACAGCCACTGCTGACCCCGAAGGACAGTGGGGACACGCTGGCTAATCCCCATTTCTACCACCATAAAAATGAAATCCCTAAATCCCTTGCAGATGTGAGGCCTACTCTGTCGACTGTCTGATCAGAGATCCTCAGTGACCATCCAGGCTGCTAAAATCTTAATTAGACATCTCGGGGAGGGCCTACCGCTCCTCCTCTTCCCGACGGAGCTTTGATCGGTCAGCCGGCCGGACACGATTCTGTTTCCCTGGAGCATCGGGCCTCGCCGTGGGTTTATGCTATCTCCGAGGCGGAATCCTCTCATCCGACCAATTATCTCTCCCTGGAATTTTCTACAGCAGGATGGGGAGGGGCGGAGGTGGGGCGGGGAAACTTGTCTGGTGGGAAGTCAATGTAATTTGCAAAAGTGATTGAAGGTGATTTGCGGGGAGAGTGTTCCCAGAGAGAAATGTTGACAGATCCCATCTGCTAGGGCAAGAGTCTTGCACAACAGCTCTGGGCTGCATCCCCTGTGCACAATGCTCCTCCAGGGCACGGTCAGGGCTCAGCAGATGCTAACCAGGATACGGCGCCAGCCCAGGAGTGAGTTGGCTCCTATTCTAAGCTCTCCCACCAGCTTGCTCGACGACCACGGGTCCGTCGGTGCACGTCTCCCCGGCCCTCGGCGCTCTCTGGGAGGCGGTGATGAACGAGGGCTACTTGGACGGAAGATTGAAACGCCCTGAGAGCAATCCCCTGCCTTAGCAGGCACGTCAGGTGTTATCGATTTATCGGTGAGGGTTACGGCCCGGGCAGTCTTAGCCTTTCCGCTCGATCCCGGGAGGTGGACGGGCGTCTCGGAAGCAAACGCTCTAACCCGGAGCGGGCCAAACGACGACAAAAGCCAGAAGGGACCATGTTCTCCAAGTTCCCTCTGATCCATCAGATCAGGAACAAATCAAACCCAAGCTGTCGCCGCTTGTTCCCGCCAAACAGTGCGGGGCAGAGCGCCAGTTCTTCAGACACGAGAGGCCGGAGAAGGGTGAGAGGCGGAGGCAACGGAGATACAAATCGCTCCCTGACTTCCTTATGGGTTGCGGTAATGGAGTCTCCGGTGCTCTCTGCCACGACATTTTCCCAATCCCGAGAGATGTCGGGTTTCCACAGTCATGCCACCTGTGGTAGCTCCCCCTCCGAGGAGCTCAAAACAGATTCCAACTCTCCTCTGTTTACCCTCTCCTTTAATTCACCCTCGCAAACGCTTTCCCCGTTCGGCTGCTAGGAATGCTGCAACAGGGCTGGATAACCAGCTCGGCCCCAGCATAAACCAGGAAGTCAGTCTGGAGGCTAGAAATGTAGCCCAGAACTACTTGTGCCTAATGTGAATTGGTTATCCTACAGTCGATCCCTCCCTCCGCACCATCTTGGCATCGACCACCCTCCCAGCCAGGCGAGCCGCCATTAACAAAACCCTTGTATATTTATCGAGGTCTTTCTCCTGGGAAGCCTGTGAAATTTCCTCCCGTTCTCCCAGTGAGGTTGGGAGAGGAGGGGGGAAGAGATTATTCTCCTGTTTTTCAGAGGCCACAGAGAAGGGAAGTGACTCAGCCAAGTCCCTCAGGAAGTCAGGGGTGGAAGCATGAATAGAACCTAGGTCACGTGACTCCTCCCCAGGTGCACTGCCCAGCGGACCGTACTTTTATAGACGAAGAGGGGCAGAGGCCCGGGGTGCCGGCTCAGCTGTCTCTGCAGGAGAGTTGGGGGAGAAGTCGGGTGGATCTAATGAATCCTGCAATTCGAGGACCCGCGAGTCCTGCCAGCCTGCAGATGTTGGAGCAGAATGGTAGGCGAGCGACTGCGCCGCGATATACCCGCCAGGGGTCCTGGAACGAGTCGCTTCCAGCCCCGTCGAGGGCTCCGGCCCAGCCAGTCTAGTGTCCAGCTCCTCCCCTCCCCTCCCCTACCAGGGGAGGCAGCTTCCTTTGATCGCCTAAGGGTGAAGGGAGCAGGTCTCCGGCCTCGCAAAGTCACCTCTTTCGACAGGGCATCTGCGTAGACGGGGCTCGCGAGCTTTCCAGAGGGTTCGCGGCGACACCAGAGAAACAGTCCCGATTTGCATCGACTCTCCCTGACTTCCCACGAGCAGACGCCTGCCAGGAGTACCCCGAGACTGGGAGGTCAGGGTCAGCAAGTGGGTTTCATGTTGAGAGGTCATGGCAGAGGTGGTCCCCGGGCCCCCTGAACCGAGTCCCCGGCCTCCCCTCCTGGCTGACTTTCCGGCATGTTCCCTGAATGGTTTGATAACGGTAATGATAAAACTAATAATGATGGTATTTGTTCAGCACTTAACTACGCATCAAGCACTGTTTTCAGCGCTGGAGTAGATACAAGTTAATCAGATTGGACACAGTCCCTGTCCTACATGGAGCTCACAGTCTTAATCCCCATTTTGAAGATGAGGTAATAATAATAATAACGATAATAATAACGATGTAGGCATTTGTTAAGCGCTTACTATGTGCCGAGCACTGTTCTAAGCGCTGGGATAGATACAAGGTCATCAGATTGTCCCACGTGGGGCTCACAGTCTTCAGCCCCATTTTACAGATGAGGTCACTGAGGCACCGAGACGTTATGTGACTTACCCAAGGTCACACAGCCTACAAGTGGCAGACTGGGATTCGAACCTACGACCTCTGACTCCCAAGCCCGGGCTCTTTCCACTAAGCCACGCTGCTTCTCTTACTGAGGCACAGAGAAGTGAAATGACTTGTCCAAGGTCATACCGCAGATAAGTGGGGGATTAGAACCCAGGTCCTTCTGACTCACAGGCCTGGGCTCTTTCCATCGGGTCACGCTGCTTCCCACAGATGGTACTGTCACCTGGCCTTTTAACAGGGAGGCTCAAAGGGCTGCCCGCATTCTCTCTATCTGTCTCACCTGGAGGGGACAGGAGGGGACACCGATGCCTGGGTATAACTCGATCGATCGATCGATCTTATTTGTTGAGCACTTACTGTGTGCAGAGCACTATATTAAGTGCTTTGCACCCAATAAGCGCTCAATAAATACCCAAGTTGGCTTCTCTCTTCTTCTCCCCTCCCCAGGACGACAATGGAGGCAGATACCTTGGGGACATCCCTGAACAAAATCATCAGATACTGAAAATAAGGTATATTGAACAGACTGAAAATATAAGACTCCAAGCATTTGGCTAAGTTCCGATGTGTCTAAATACGTGCCCCGTGAAACCATTTGTAATAAGTAGCCCATTTTAAATGGCCATAGCCATTGGAAATGTGTGCATGTGTGTGAGTGTGTTTAGCGTGGGATCCGGGGACAGGGGAAAGATCACAGAAGCCTGCTCAGCAAATCATTATTTGGGAACCATTGTTATAGACCCAATTTTGCCATCCTGTGGATTAGGAAGTTTATTTTGAACCCGTCGGTCCCCGACTTCTCACAGAGGCTCTCGTACCTCTTGTCCCATTTTCCTCTTTTTCTCACCCAGATCTGGTGAGGATGAAAGAGAAACTACTAGAAGAGTCTCTAGGATGCCCTGGAGCAAACTGCCAAAATCAAATCCCGCTTCATAATGTACAAACCTAGAATAGTGGCCCTTCTGACATCACAATCAATTCATTCACATATTCTTTTATGATTGGCTTAAATGAGTCCCTGACAGTGTACTTGCTGACCTGGTGTGCTTTCTGTTCTCTAGGAACCTAAACCCCCCAGCCTGAGACCCTATTCAACTTGTATCACTAGGATTCACAATAACGGCAGCCCGGAAACCCGGGGAAGGTGCCAGTGGCGATGTGGGGTGGGCTCATTGTCACCGCCGTTTTCTGCTTCCTTGGAGGGGAGGAACCCAAGATTTCAGGGAGTAGAGCCATGCCATGAAGGTGGGAGAGGGAGGGGCCGAGGAGAGCTAAGAGAGAAAGACCTTCTTGCTGAAGGACCCATCCTATTAGGTCTTGGAGGAACCAGGGGACCAGAAAATCTAGAGGCTTTTTTTTAATGGTATTTAAGGGCTTACTATATGATAGGCACTGCACTAAGCACTGAGATAGATACAAGCCGATCAGGCTGCACACAGTCCACGTCCCACACGGGGCTCACGGTCTTAATCCCCATTTTACAGACAAGGTAACTGAGGCACAGAGAAGTGAAGTGACGAGCCCAAAGTACAAAGCAGACGAGTGGCGGAGCTGAGATTAGAACCGAGGTTCTTCGGACTCCCAGGCATGTACTCTATGCCCTAGAACGTCTCACTGACGCTGAAAAAGTTGAGGGAGTGATGGAGAATGAGATCTACTGCAGTTGAAGCCCTCCCTCCCAGCCTTGAAGAGCTTGACTGAAGCTCCCTGGACCTTCCGCCCGGCCTCTCTTGATAACTCTACCGTGGGACCCCTCAATATGAGGCTCATTTTCCGACCTTGGCCTCTGCCTTCAGAGGACTCCTGGCAGAAGTCAGCCTGGGCCCTGTCGCTGCTTGACTGGCTCTGACTCGGTGTCTGCGTTGGGCCAGTGAGCCGAGCCTGCCTAGCTGAGGATCAGGAACTGAGAGTTGGTTGCATCTCCTGAAGTGGGAGCCCGGGCCTGAGAAAGATGAGAAGGGGAAATAGTTCCCAATGGCCTGGAACTGGGGGAGGAGAAAAAGAAAGGTGGAGAGAAGGAGAATAAAAAGAAGAAAGAGGAAGAATCTCTTACCACCCATTTCTGTGGAAGGGGCTAAGAGGAGCAGTAAGTGGGGTAAGAGTGATGAGCAAAGGGGACACATCCTCAAAATCAATTAATCTTTTTTTTGAGCACTTACTGTGTGCAGAGCACTGTAGTAAGAGCTTGGGAGAGTGCAGTACAATAAGAGTTTGTAGACACATTTCCAAATCTGCTGCAGTAACGCCTTTAGATCTTACGACGAGGAGGAAGAGCAGGGTAAGTAGTCTATGGACAGTAGAGAGTTTTACCCCTGGGGAGGCCATTAAATTTACTCAGAAATAAAGTCAGAGGAGGGAGGAAACCCAGGCCAAAAGAAGCTCTCCCCAGGGGTCACTCTCAGGGTCTTTCAGGGTATAAGACCCTGGCTGCTCCTCCCCAAAGTGGAAGGCCAGTCAGTGAACTGGTTGGGCGGAAAGACCCTCTCTCTCTCTCTCCCTCACTCCTCAGAAGGGGATTTTGGTCACCAAAGAAGGGATTTGACTTGCTCAAGGTCACACAGCGAGTACGGGGCAGAGCCCCAAGGTGGAACCAAGGAAACCTGGCCCACAGCCCTCCGAGCTCGGCCTTCTATCGGCAGCTCTTCCGGCTGGTTTGGCCAGCAGAGCGCTCGGAAGGGGGTGGGCCTCGGATCTCCTAAAGAGAAAACAACCCTCACGGGGATCGGCGTCCAGGGCACCTCCTCTCCGCTACTGCTCCTCTGCCACGGGGCCCAATCCTCGTGTCCAGCTTGGTTTAGCATGGGCCTCCCCGGCCCCAGTCTCCACCCAGAGAAGGCACCGTGCGAGACCCGGACCGCCCCTCACCGCCTGACCGCCTGAGAACACGGCTGCCCGCCGCGGGCCGGGCAGAGTCTCTGCCCCCGAGGCGGTCTGGGCAGCCAGGACTCCCGAGCAGCCCCTGCCAGGCCCAGGGAGGGGAGGAGCCTCCAGCTGCCAGGAAACCGGTTAATAGAAGGGAGGTTGAAAGAGATCCAGGGGATAAAGAGACATTCAGAGTTCAGCTAATGAGCAAGATGACTCATTGGCTGAACCAGACAAAGATTAGCATGGAAAAAAAAACCGGGCTCAAAGAGGCATTGCCGAGGGAAACATTCGAATAAAAGCTCAGAGGCCAGGGACACGATGTTACTCAGAACACAGCCCGCAGCGCTGGGGATGGTGGGAGGAGGGGATCCAGAAAACAGAAAAAAATAGCGCATTCGCAGCCAGAAAATAGGGCCGGGGAGATGTAGTTCTCTGAGGCACAGGTTAGCCCAATCAGAATGCCCCCTCCTGACATGGCCTCTTTATTCCAGAATCGCAAAGCACTTTCTCTCTCTCGCCTCTCTCTCTTTTCCTTTCTCCCCCCACCCCTCCCACTCCGTCTCCATCCTTTGTGTTAGAAGATGACGTTGCAGATGGCGTCTCTGCAGCCACGGACGTAGCTGTCATCTCTCTTGCCATCGACCCCTTGATCACGGCCTACCTCCTCCCTGGAACACCCTCCCTCTTCGTATCCAAGAGATCGCTATTCTTCCCATCTCCAAGGCCCCGCTGAAATCACATCTACCACAGGAAGTCTTCCGTGATAGTCTCTAACCTCCCACTCTATTGTCCCCAAATACTGCCCTGTCCCTGTCCTACCCACTGCCCGAGAATTTAGATGCTCATCCCACCCGACTCCCCAGCCCTTATGTGCACATCCTTATACTTGGTAGCTTTCCCTACCTGTGATTAAGTTGAACGTCTGCCTCCCTCATTAGATTGTAGACATCCCGAGGGCAGGGATCATGTCTAATTTATGTTAATATACTCTCTCGAGCACTCAGTACAGTGCTTAGCACACAGCACTCAATAAATACCATCGGTCGATGGATTCACATAGGAGTTATCGAGAGACGGTCGCTTCCCATGAAATTTGTGTCCATGAAAATATGGAAGAGCATCTTTTTTTGCCCCTTACCATTTGTCATGATTAATCAATCAATAGCATTTTTGTGTTTACTATATTCGGAGCACTGTATTGAGCACTTGGAGGAGTACGATACAACAGCATTGGTGGACACGGTCGCTGCCACAAGTAGCTGACGGTCTAAAGGAGGAAAGGGGTACTCTACGGCCAATGGTGGTATGTCCTGACCCACCTGAGGTTTTTTTATGGTATCTGCTAAGTGCTTACTATGTGCCAGACACCGTATCAAGTGCCACGGTAGATACAAACTAAATCAGGTTGGACACAGTCCATGTCCCGCAGGGGGCTCACAGTCTTAATCCCCATTTTACAGATGAGGTCATTGAGAAATAGAGGTTAAGTGACCTGCCCAAGGTCGCATAGCGGACAAGTGGAGGAACAGGATTCGAATCCAGGTCCTTCTGACTCCCAGGTCTGTGCTCTACCCATTAGGCTGCACTTCTCATTGACACTAAGCAAATTGGGGGAGGAGTGGCGAATGAGGCCTACCCAAGCTGGGTTGGGATTCGATACTCGTTCTTCCTCTTACTTAGACTGTGAGCCCCATGTGGGACTTAGTGATCTTGTATGTACCCCAGTGCTTAGTACAGTGCTTGGCTCATAGTAAACACTTAACCAATATTATATATTAATAATAATGATAGTAATAATGAAAATACCAATGATACTAATAACTGTGATATTTGTAAAATGCTTACTATGTGCCAAGCCCTGTACTAAGCACTGGAATAGATACAAGATCATCAGATCAGACACGGTTTCTTCCCCACTCAGTAATCAAAGTCTGAACGAGGGAGGACAATTGTTTATTTATACTAATGTCTGTCCCCCTCTCTAGACTGTAAGCTCAGTGTGGGCAAGGAATGTGTCTGCCAACTCTGTTGTATTGGACTCTCCCAAGCACTTAGTATAGTGCTCTGCACATAGTAAGTGCTCAATAAATACCATTAATTGATTGAATGATTGATTGATTGATAACAGGTATTTTAACCTCATTTTACAGAGAAGGAAACTGAGGCCCAAAAAAGTTAAATGACTTGCCCAAGGTCACCCCGCAGGCAAGTGGCAGAGGTGAGACTGGAACCCAAGCCTCCTGATTTCCAGCCCTGTGCTGAATAGTCCTGTGTTCCTCAAATGATTGTCTGATTTGATTCCGGCTATTTGACTGTAATCTCTCTTAGAGCATCAGGAAGGGCACTTTTGGGAACATAGAGGGAGCGAAGAATATTTAATACTGCTCCTGCTGCCAATCTAGCCAGAAAGTAAACTTCCTTGAACCCCTACCTCCCAATCTGTAAAATGGGATTTGGGAGATGATGTCTGCCCCCGCATCTCCCCGGTTGCGCCATAAACAGTTAGGGGTGGAATCCTTGGAGGAAATGGAAGGAAGATGTACTTATTATACATCCAGGAGGCTATTAATTGGCGCAAATAACATTCTTCTTCACTCGGACTCTAGACTCCGCCCCGATTGGCCGCCCAAACATCCCTATTGGGGAAGAAGCTCCCCGGGCTGCCCTCCCCCCAACTCTGGAAGAAGCGTGACAAAGACGTGGGAAACCACGTCAACTCTGTGGGGTTTGGCGCCGGTCCAGGGCAGCCTTTCCCTTTATACCGGGAAAAGAAGCAACACCAGTAAGTCCGGCCCAGCGGTCTCTCCCTTTCCCGGCTGCCCGCAGAGGTCAGAGGCTGAGGCTGAGCCCAGCCCGTGGGACGCAATCAATAAATCAATCAATGGTATTTATTGAGCTCTTACTTTTATGGAGCACTTAGTTCTAAGCCCATGGGAAAATACAACATAATAGAGTTGGAAGATATGATCTCTGCCCACAGAGAGCTTGCAGTCCACATGGGGAGACAGACATTAATAGGGGAAATAGTAGAGTATAAAGGACATTTACATAAGCCCTGCGGGGTTGGGATGAGTATTAGGGGAGATATGATTTTAGTGGGTGGAGTTGAAGTTGGGGAGAGTGATGGACTGTCAGACGTAAAGGGGGAAGGAATTCCAGGCAGGATTCTCAAGGCAGGATACATGAGATGAAGGGACAGAGAGTAGCATGGCTTTAGAGGAGCAGAGTGTGCAGATTAGGTTGTAATTAGGTTGTTGATCAGTGAGGTAAGGTAGGAGGGAACCAGCTGAATGAGTGACTTAAAGCCAATGATAATGAGTTTCTGTTGGATGCAGAGGTGGATGGGCAACCCCTGAAGGTTCTTGAGGATTGGGGAGCTATGGTCCGTACAGCTTTTCAGAAAGACGATCTGGGCCACAGAGTGAAGTATGGACTGGAGAGAGGAGAGACGGGAGCCAGGGAGATCAGCAAGGAGGCTGGTGTAATGATCAAGGTGGAAAAGGATAAGTGCTCGGATCGGAAGGGAAGCAATTTGGATAGAGAGGAGAGGGCGGATTCTAGAGATGTCGTGAGGGTAGAACTGACAGGATTTCATTGCAGGTGGAATGTGCAGGTTGAATGAGAGAGATGAGTCAGGGATAATGCCAAGGCTTCTGAGACAGGGAGGATGATGGAAGAATAAGTGCAAAGTAATATAGAGCCGAGACCAAATAATCCACCTCCATGTTGATGGATTTGGAGCCGAGTCATAGAAAGTGGTCTCGGGATCATTGGTTTAACGTGTGGCTAGCTGAACTCTGGGCAATTCCAAGCAATAATATTTGTTGAGCACGTATCCTTTGCGAAGAACTGTACTAAGCACTTGAGAAAATACAATAGACGTGATCCTTGCCCTTAAGGAGCTCACAATCTAGCCGGGAGATAGATACCAAAAAATAAGTGACACGTGTAGGGGGAAGTATTGGAGTTTTTAAGTAAATATAATGGACAGCTGGGACAGGCCCTGGAGGGGCAGGGCAGAGGAGGGGTGGGGTTGGAGAAACGCACCCCCTTCCGAGGGATGGGACGTCAGGAACCTCCAGACCCCAGGATGGAGATTGTGCACCCCGATCACAGGCCTGAGCAAGTGGGGTTCCCCGGCCAGAGAGCCTCTGAGAATGAGGCCAACAGGGGGCTGAGCTCGTGAACCAGCCGAAACGGAAGCCAGGTTTTCACCCTCGGAGTAGTTCTCCCAGGGGCAAGAAAAGTAACGTTGTTTGTCCTTAGAGAGAGGAGACTGAGCCTCCAGAGAGCTCCACAAATCCCAGAGCCTGGAAAGGAAAATCCATCCTGGGGAACAATCAGTCTCTGGGAAGGTAGGACCTGTCAGGGCTCGACGGGGAGGCCAGACGAGAGACCGGCGACGAATCCCGCGGGCTCCTGATCTGAAATGCTGGGCCCACAGGCTAAGTAGTCTCCCTCTGCCTCTGCAGAAATGTAGCAGGAACCTTCATTGGAATGCACAGACAGACACGCGTACACACACGCACATGCATACACACGTGCACACGTACACGCAGACTGTCACAGACGATGGCTTCCTGAAGTGTCTCTCTGCCCCATACGGCTGAGGCAGGGAACGTCGAAGCAGTTCTTTCAGCGATAGAGTTCCCGGGATGGCAAACCAGAGGGAGAGTTACCTACTGGAGCTAATGCATCGTGTTTTCCGCCGGGCCCTCGGGAGCCCTTTAAAGGGCCTCAGGGAGCATCGGAAGGAATTAGACCGCAGATATAGGTTAGCTTTATTTAGCCCGGGGAAGGCGGGGAGGAAGCTGGCTGGTTCAAGGGCAGGGCATCCAGATTCAGCAGCCTTCTTGGAGAAGGGAGAGCTGCTCTCAAGATAGAGAAGTTGCAGGGATCTCTAGGGATCAAGGTAGCCAGATGGCGTGAGCCACCTGGAGCTGTATTTCCTGTAGGGGGCACTTAGCAGGGCCTTCGGGGACTGAAGATTTAAGGCCGGGCCAACTCAGGGGTCACCCGGGGCACAGCGCGGCCCAGTGGGAAGAACATGGACCTGAGAGTCGGGAGATCTGGGTACTGATCCCACCTTAGGCACTTGCTTGCTGTGTGACCTTGTCCAAGTCACTGCAATTATCTGCGCTTCAGTTTCCTCATTACTAAAATGAGGATTCGATCCCTTTTCTCTCTCTTACTTAGACTGTGAGATCCATAAAGGGCAGGAACTGCATCTGGCCTGAATATCTCGCATCAACCCCAAGGCCTGGCACATAATAAGCGCTCAACAGATACCACCACTGTCACGTCTATGAGTGAAGGCTGCTGGGACATGCATTCCGAGTAGGCACACGTGATGCATCACGCTTGCCCGTTAGAACTCCACAGTGCTTGCCAGAGACCCCACCCATTCCCCAGGTTGAGGAGACCCTTCCCCGGGAAGGAGGACCTGGGTCCCCACCTGGCTGAACCCTTTGGGTCGGTCTTGGGCTTGGGCAAAGTTATGAGTTTGGACACAGTCCCTGTCCTGCATGGGGCTCACAGTCTGGGTAGGATTGAATCCCCATTTTACAGAGGAGGTAACTGAGACACAGAGAAGTGAAGTGACTTGCCCGAGGTCACACAGCAGACAAGTGGCAGAGTCAGGATTAGAACCCAGGTCCTCTGACTCCCAGGCCCATGCTTGGCTCAGTGGAAAGAACACGGGCTTAGGAGTCAGAGGTCATGGGTTCTAACCCCGGCTTTGCCACTTATCAGCTGTGTGACTTTGGGCAAGTCACTTCACTTCTCGGCGCCTGTTACCTTACCTGTAAAGTGGGGATTAAGACTGTGAGCCCCATGTGGCACAACCTGATTACCTTGTATCTACCCCAGTGCTTAGAAAAGTGCTGGGCACACAGTAAGCGCTTAACAAATACCATTATCATTGTTATTATTACTAGGCTATGCTGTTCCTCTAGATACACAGGTGCTGGCCAATAGGGTTGACTCCCTCCTTGAAGCAGGCCGGGCAGTTTTCCCAGCTCCAGGCCCCCAAGGGGTACCTCATCATCATCATCATCATCATCATCATCATCATCATCATCCTTATTATCATCTTAAGGAATTCACAGTCTAAGGAGCCATGGGGAGAACTGGTATTCAATCTTCATTTTACAGATGAGAAAGCTGAAGCCCAGCGAAGTTAAATGACTTGCCCAAGGTCACACAGCAGACCAGTGGAAAAGCCAGGACTAGAACGCAGGTTTCCAGACTCCCGACCTTGTGCCCTGTCCATTAGGCCTCACTGCTACTGCAGAGGAGGGCATCCATGGGGGAAGCAGGGAAGTGGCCTATTTCCCTAGATGAAATTTCAATTTTCTTGGGAGGAAGCCTCTCCTCTGCCAAACCTAAGGAAGCTGAGTTAGAGGAGAGAGCCGGCAACCAATCGATCAACCGATGGTATTTATTGAGTGCTTACACTGTGCGGAACACCGTTCGAAGCACTTGGGAGAGTACAATATAATATCCCTGAATCAGTAGACATGTTCCCTACCCACCAGGAGCTGAGAGCAACAGCCCCTTGGAGAGAGCAGCCCCGGCCCACAGAAATGGCAGGTCAGCCACCCCATGTAGATCAAACATCCCTTCTCTGCCTTTCTTTTCTGCGGAAATACTCTCTAAATCGGGGTGCCCGAGAGTTTCAGGAGCAACACTGGCAGGGTATTCCGACAGAGAAGCGAGTGGCAAAGCAAGGAAACCCCAGGTCAGAGCCCCAGTTTTTCATCATCATCATCACCAACATCATCGGTGGTATTTATCGATGCATACCGCATACAGAACACTGTACTGAGTGCTTGGAGAGTACAATACAACAGAGTTGGTAGACACGTTTCCTGCCCACAAAAAACTTACATCCTAGAGGAGGAGACAGACATTACTTTAAATAAATTATAATATATACTTTATGGATATGTACATAAATGCCGTGGGGTTGGGGGGGGGAAATGTCAAAATGCCCAACGGTCACAGATTCAAGCGCAGTGACAGTTCACCATGCACTCGGGTGTTGTCTCTGCTTACTCTGCCTTCCTTGGGCCCAAGGCAGTCCTGGGTCTGCTGGGACCCCTCCGGGCACCCCGGAAGGTCCAGTTCTGGGTTGGCTCCAGCGGGCAGCCCCTTGGGTGGTTCAAATGCACTGGGAAGGGGAGGAGGCGGTCAGAAGACACAATGCTGGGCCCAGCACTGAACTGATCCAGATGCGGCGGAGCCTCCAGAGGGAGATGGATCACACCCAGGCTCTCCAGGGGAGGAGATGGATGTCCGCTCTGGACAAAATGGCCGCGTGCCTGGCAGTAGGGTGTGGCTTCTGGCCCCGAGTGGAATGGAAAATCACCAGGCCAGGGTCCGGTTGTCTCCTTCCCTTCACATAGTCCCAGTTCACCATCCCTGAGCGGTTCATACCCCATACTCCGGTCCCTGCCTAGGACGGGTGCAGGGAAGAACTGGAGGCAGGGGAAAGCGAAGAGCTCGTCGTCTGGGGAAATGTTCTCGGGCGCCCAGTGTGAGAGATGAGGAGGAGAGGCAGGGAGAGACGGGGAGGCCGCAGGGGGTGTAGGGGAGACAAGGGTTGGGGGGTGACGGGGGTGCCCCGTCCTCCTACAGTGGTCCCATCCTTGTGGTTCGAGATTTAGGGGGAAATTCTCTCTGGAAAAGTACGAGGACGAGCAGAGCGGAAACAACAATGACACGACAAAAACAACCAGGCGATTCCAGTGGAGAAGGAACCAACAGCTCCCTTCCTGGTTTCAAGCCAGACCCATAAAGCTAAGTTGGAGAGCCGGCCCCTCCCGACGCTAGGCACCAGGACAACCCAGGGCCGGATCTGGGTGCTCATGACTGAATAATTGAAGAGCAACAACACAGAGGATCTAAAAGCCTTTTTCGGTCCCTTGAGAGCCTATGGCATTTTTTCCGCTTCCCTTGCTCTCTGGGCTGAATGGGTGTCCTAGGGCGCTGGAAGTCAGCAGTTCTAGAATGCTGCCGAAGGGGCTTGTTTACATTTTTCTCCCGGGCTGAGTCGCATCTATTTAAATTTTAACCAAAGGCAATTAAAAAGCCCCGGCACTCCTCAGCCTGTGGCCAGCCGGCCGGTGGTGCAAGCGGCTCAGACAGATCCTAGTACTCTGGGATTGGGAGAGAGTTGGTTTCCTGTTCCTCCCCCCGCCCCACCGACTGGGATATTTTGAGAATTGGGAGAAGAGAGAGAAGGGGAAGGATGACTTCCGTCGCAGGGATTTTTCCAGGCTGCACGCCCTCCGCCCCCAAGGGGTCACTGACCGTGGGGCGGGCCGGGTCGACAGGGGTCACCGGGCCCAAAGCCTCCAGCCGACACCTTCGTTTACGTCCATCTTCCATACTCGGGTCAAAATGGGAATTAGCGTCGGGAACAGCTAGGGTAAAAATCTCACCCCGACCCTCCAGTTCCAGGAAGGCCCGATCCCATCCGGGATGTCACCAGCCCTGGCTCCTTCTCCCCGCTTCCTGGCAAGGGACCCGCATATTAGTTTATCTCTATCGTCCCAATGACATCAGAGGAAATCCCCCACTCTGAAAACTCTCATAAACGCATTCCTCCCGCCGTGCTTCCTGAGCCAATCAGCAGGCCAGATCTCAGACCCCTGGGTGTGGAAGGAAACCCAGACAGCCACGTGGAGAACTGTTTTGCTTTTGTTTTCCCTCCACTGAAATGTTTCAATTCGGAACTGGAGCACCAGCCCAAGGACCAGAGGGCTTCCTCTTCTTTCAGGCCTGAGCTAAGTCAAGGTCTTCCTTCCTATTCACCCCGTGTGTTGGGCTAACCCGCCCGACCAGGGTCAGAGCTTCGGCTCGGCCGGAGATGTGACGACGAGGGAGGAATCGCCATGGTCACACACTCTTGGAGCTAGACTGTAAGCGCCTTGTGGGCAGGGATCGAGTCTACCAACTCTTGATTTGTACTCTACTAAGCACTTAGTAATAGTAATAATAATTGTGGCATTGTTAAGAGCTTACTAAGTGCCAAGCATTATACTAAGCACTGGGATAGATACAAGATAATCAGGTCCCGCATGGGGTTCGTAGTCTAAGTAGGAGAGAGAACCTGTATCGAATCCCCACTTTGCAGATGAGGGAACTGAGGTACAGAGAGGTTAAATGACTTGCCCAAGTTCACACAGTAGGTAAGTGGCAGAGCCGGAATTGGAAACCACGCGCTCTGACTCTCGGGTCTGTGCTCTTTCCACTAGGCCACGCCGCTTCCTGCGTTAGTACGGTGCTCTGCATACAGCGTGGCTCAGTGGAAAGAGCACGGTCTTTGGAGTCAGAGGTCATGAGTTCGAATCCCAGCTCTGCCACTCGTCAGCTGTGTGACTGTGGGCAAGTCACTTCGCTTCTCTGGGCCTCAGTTACCTCATCTGTAAAATGGGGATTAAGACTGTGAGCCCCATGTGGGGCAACCTGATTCCCCTATGTCTACCCCAGCGCTTAGAAAGTGCTCTGCACGTAGTAAGCGCTTAACAAATACCAACATTATTATTATTATTATTATTATTACAGCAAGCACTTGATTGATTGATTGGCAGCGGCAATCACTGTCCCCAAGGTGGGCAGCAGCAAACCCATTAAGGGGCACGGGAAGTTGAAACGGAGTGAGGTAAACAGTGTTTGGCCTCAGGTGCTGAAATGCCCAAAAAACCTGTGGAAACCACACAGAGCTGAGTCAGATGGACAGGGGACGGGGGACGGGGGACCCTTTATTCACGCCCCCTCAGCCCCACATCACTTATGTACCCATCCAAAATTTATTGATTTATATTGTCTGTCTTCCCCTCTAAACTGTAAGCTCATTGTGGGCAAGGAACATGCCAATCACCTTCGTTATTTTGTACTCTCCTGAGCACCTAGTACAGTGCTCTGTACACAGTAAGCACTCAGTAAGTCCCATTGATTGATTGGTTGATTGGCCTAGAATCCAGATCCTGCTGAGGGTTTGGGCGTAAGAGGCAGGACCTTTCCGACACCGGCACGATGAGTCACTGGAAAATCACTGAGTCATTGAGTTGGTCACTGGGAAACGGTGCCAAGCGGGGCCTTGATCTGGGGAGAAGCGAGTTCTGATTCCACAGCATCCTCTGAGAAAAGAATCAACCGAAGGTCAAAGTGCCCGGTGAGAGTGGTCAGGGATGGAGCAAGCTTGGGGCATCCTGACCCGCTGGAAGGTTTGTACCACAAGTTTGCTTCCCCAGCAGGGGGTGGGGGGCATCTAGTGCCCAGCTGACCCCCCAAAGCCCATGGTCACCATGAGCGTCGGCTAGAGGTCCAAGGGTTTGACTCCCATTAGGGTCGAGTTTGACTCCGTCTCCGAGAGTCACGGAGCACAGCTTCTCAGTTCAGGCTCTGCAGAACAGGAGACAGGAAGGGTTCTTATACCTGGGATTTTTTCTTTTTTTTTTCTTGTCTTGTTTCCCAGCTAAATCTTCCTCTACTGAGTTTCAGAACCTGGTGCGCCACGACTCGCTTTCTGGGTTGTTCCCGCCCCAGTTGCCGCTTTCCTTAGAGATTCATTTCAATTTCTGAATTTCGCAAGTTCAACCAGGGTCATTTTGGTTGAGAGGGCCTCCCGGGACCGCTTCGGAAAGGGGGCGGCTTCAAAAGTCCACGAACCTAAATCGAAATTCAAATTCAGTTCCTAGACCGATTGCGAGTGGCACTGTCTACGAGGTTGGCTGCCGTCCTTACCGGCCTCTCCCCACCTCCCTCCCACCCCAGCCACGGGGCTCTACCCTGCCCCTGAGTATACGTACGCCCCGAGGCGGTCGAGCTGAACACAAGTCATCTGGCCTTCGAGGGGGTATGGTGTGAGGCTGTCTGTTTGCTCTGGCCTCCCTCCAGGAGACAGGGTGAAGGCCCTCCATCTCCCACCACAAGTAGATTGAGATTCCCTCTGCTCCCTCTCCACCCCCCTTCACCTCTCCGCGGCTAAACCCTCTTCTCTCCCTTTTCCCTCTCCTCCTCCCCCTCTCCCGTCCCACCCCCTCAGCACCGTACTCGTCCGCTCGACTGTATATGTCTTCATCACCCTATTTATTTTGTTTATTTTGTTTAATGAGACGTACGTCACCCTGATTCTATTTATCTGCCATCGTTTCTACGAGACGTTCTTCCCCTCGGCTCCGTTTATCGCCATCGTTCTCGTCTGCCCGTCTCCCCCGATCAGACTGGGAGCCCGTCAGAGGGCAGGGACCGTCTCTAGCTGTTGCCGACTTGTCCGTTCCAAGCGCTTAGTACGGTGCTCTGCACATAGTAAGCGCTCGATAAATACAATTGAATGAACGAATTGGGAAGGACCTCGCCTCTCCCAGCAAACCGCCGCGTCCGTGAAGCGCTAGGAGCCGAGGGGCCCGATGGCAAATTGAGAGTTTCATCGGAGCGGCTGGTAAATACGTCCAATGGGACTCTGCGGGAGTGTCGCCCCCATGTTGTCCGGGCCGACAGGTGCAGGGGTGTCGAGGCAGGGGCAGGGGCGCCCGGGGGGTTGGTGGAGGGAGACTCTCGGTTTGGAGAGGGAGTTGTGCCGGCACAGGACAGGGGCAGAGGTGGACCCCGAGCGGAGGGGGATGGGGGGCCGAGAGGCAGGGCTCGGGCCTGCTGCTCCGGCCATGGCTAGGCCATGGTCTCTGTCCATGGTCCTACTACTCTGCCTCTCCCCTCCTGCTGCCAAATGGAGGGGGAAGACGGGAAGTCAGAGAGGGCCGATCAGAGGGGCCGGAGGGGGCCTGAGCCCTCCTCCCGGAGGAGAAGGATACGGAAGAGGAGGAGGAGAAAGACAAGAAGAAATAAGAGTCGTAACAGTAACAGTAGAAGCTTTATTATGGTATTTAGGCCTTCCGTCGGATCAGTGGAAAGAGCGCCGCTCCGGAAATCGGGAACTCGGGTTCTGGTCCCAGTTCCGCCTGCAGCTAGCCAACACGGGCAAAGACCCTACGGACCCTTGGCGGCGCGTTGCGCCCCCGCCTACTTGTCTGTTGCACTCTGCACCTTTCTGGGCACGCGACCGGAAGAGCACAAGAATGGGCACACGGTAACGTGCAAGCCACTGGCACTCCAATCGATTCCTCTGCGTAGGTTCTCGGTAGCGAGGATCCGGTGTTCCTGAGGGGAGTCTCCATCCACTGGGTGATGGTATTTACGGAGGGCATAGCCAATGCAATTCGCTGAACTGAGTACTTGGAAAGTTCCTCAGAAGCACAAGACACGGGCTCTTCCCACACAGAGCTTACACTCTTGAATGAGGGAGAGGAACTGAAATTTTCCAGTACCAAGCAGTGGTGTGTCGGAGATATTGGGCCTTTACCCTGGCCAGTAGGGTGAAGTTCAGTGCAAGCGCGACGCCAGAGAAAGGCAAAGTCCGTCCAGACCCGTTCTAGGTCGATCACTGAGACAGCGGCGACGACGAGCCGTTCAGGACCAGACCCGCGCCTTCCCCCGTCGTGGGGTGACCAAAGCCGAGGACGACCCAAGACCTGCCGGTCTGCCTTTCTGATGTGTGGGGGGATGGGACCTGGGTGGACTGTGGCGGTTGCATCATCTCGACCCGGACCGCGTGGGCAGAGGGAGGGGGAGAGTGAGGCTGGGCAAAGGAGGGGACATCCGGACCACGGCACAGCACGGACAGCCTCGGCTGGGGAAGGTTATGAGACCCGACCCGGCCCTCCGGGGAATGGAAAACCAGATATTCACTCCCCTCTCCCCTCTCCTCCCGCTCATCCCGCTTTCTCCCGGCATCCTCCACGAACGCGTTCGTCTTTCTTTCGAAATGGCAGTGGCCACTTGGCTGGCAGAGGAGACCCGGAGCAAGGGATTCTGGGCCAGAGTCCAGAACTTGACAGCTGATGCAGACGGTCATTTAGGGCCGGTGCGACACAGAAGAAGTTTCTAGGTCTGGAGAGCGGCATTCCCCTGGCCGGGTAAGGGGAGGGCAGGGAAGAGGGGGGAGATGGGGCAGAGAGAACTCAGGATCTCCAGAAGGAGGTGCCTTCAGGCAGCGAAGAGCCACGTATAACAAGTTGATTCTCCGGCTCAACCAGTAGACAGTGACTTGGCTATTAAGTAACTCCTTTCCCTGAATGGCCCACTTTCTTCTTGATTTTCCTAGTCATTAATTATGACTGGGTTTTCCCAAATGTGGAAATCCCCCTTGCACAGATGCTGCCTCTCCCGATCACCCTCCTTTCCCGAGAAATGGACCACAGTACAAAAACATGTTTGTTTTCCCCACTAGCCCGCAGGAAAAATTCCCACCCTAATTTGATTTCTTTAAAGCCCCCTGGCAGTATCCAGGAATCCAAATAAACCAGAATCACTTAGATCACTGGAGAGACTTTTCTGTGTCCTGTTTCCAAACCTGGAAAAAACTGAACTTGAAATTAAATGCGATCCAATCAATTTGCTGAGCTCTCTGTAATAGTAGAGTGTGCTGAGTTGAAGTCAAAGGGCTTCTTGGACTGCTGCAAAGTGCATGATTCTAGGACCTATCTGGTCAGCCTACTCACCAGAGGCGGTGGCCAAAACAATTAGTATTGCTATTTACCCCCTCCCTAGTTTTCCCAGGTGCTTCTGGAGACAAATAGGTTGTGCCCAGAAAATCTAAGCTCAGAGTTTATGTTAGTAGCAGGGTATCTACTGATTTACCCTTAATTACTGGACACCTACTGAGTACAATACATGACACTAAGCACTTGGGAAAGTACCGCAGAAGCACCAGATATTTCCTAGGCCCAAGAAGCCGGTCCCCACAGGGTTGAATGATGCTAAGGAAACCACCTATTTGTATTTGTATTCTGGTACTTGTTAAGCCCTTACTATGTTCCAGGCACCGTTTTAAGAGCTGGGGTGGATACAAGATTATCCTGTCCCTCAGAGTCGGAAGATTCGATCCTCGTTTTACAGTTGAGTTAACTGAGGCACAGAGAAGCGAAGTGATTCGTCCAAGTTCACCCAGCAGGCAAATGGTTGAGCCGAGATTAGAACCCAGGCCCTTGCTCTTTGCATTAGGCCACGTTACTTCCCTGACAACATTCAGAGGCAGGAGCTGAGGGAAGACTTGGAATCTCAGTCATCTCCAGCCCCAGAAACTAATTCATCCTTGGTTGTAGGGAGTGCAAGGAAAGTGGCACCAGATCAAAGATGCTGGTTTTAATCCTCTGCTCCAGGTCCCTCTCCCTGGGTCTAAGAACAAGCAGGACTAGCCTAGGTTCCTGGTGTCCAGTCTCCCCTGACTGCGGTTGCCCGGGAAGCAAAGGTCCTCTTCCAAACTGACTGTGGGCTCCTTGAGAGCTGGGGGCACATTTGCACTTCTTCAGTATGCCACCCAAGCACTTAGTTCAGGGCCCTGTCCACGACAGGTGCTCAATCAAGACCACGTGGTGATGCTGATGCTGAGCAGTGCGGTGGGGAGGAAGGTTTATTACTCAGCAACTTCACTTCCATTCCATGAGAGTGTTTTGAAATGAGAAACCCAGCAGCAATATTTAGTTCCTCAAAGAGAGAGGACCAAATTCCCGGAAAGTAGAAATGGGTCAGTTGAGTTGCAACCCCATGGTGAATTTTCCTGGGTAACTCAGAGATAAATCTCAACAGTCATTTTGGCCTTACTCAGGCTTAGGAAGAGAATCATCTTTTCTATTAAAAATTATATCCCACAAGATAGCAACAGCTGATCCATGCCCACACCAGGCCCTCCTGGCCCACCGCCAGGAAGAGCAGGAGAACAGTTGGAGTGGAAACCACATGGGATGGAAAAGTTACACAGAACCAGCCAAAATCTGCCACTGCAGTGGCTCAGGAGATGTCCGACAGACTTGCAGACGAAGGAAGGAAACCCATCTCAGAGATGAAGAGAAGAATGCAGGGAGAGTGAATCAAGAAGGCTCATTTCCATGGTATTTGTTAAGCGCTCACTATGTACCAGCACCGTAATAAATGCTGGAGAAGATCTATGGTAATCGGGTTGGACTCAGTTCCAGTCCCACATAGAGCTCAGAGGCTTTAAGAGACTTGCCCAAGGTCACACGGCAGACAAGTGGGGGAGCGGGGATTAGAACCGAGGTCCTCTGACTACCAGGCCTGTGTGCTTTCCCCTAGACCACACTGCTTCTCTGGGCTCACTGAAGGACTGAATCAACACATGGGGCTGGGGAAGTAAAATTTGGCAATAATATTCACCTTTGAGCACCAATCAATCAATGATATTTACTGAGCGCTAACTGTAAGCAGAGCACTGTATAAAGTGCTTGGGAAAGTACAATGCAACAGACTTTGTAGACATGATTTCTGCCCACAGAGAGCTTTCAGTTTACGGGGGGAGACAGACATCAAAATAGATTACTGATAGGGGAAATAGTAGAGCAAAAGAATATTTAGGTAAGTATTATGGGGCAAATAAAACCAATTTAGCCTCTTTCTATCCTGGGCATTTCTTTCCTACTGAAAGGGGGAGCCACCTCCTCCCTTTCTGGGGGATAGAGCGAGAGAGGAAGAGGAGGGGTAGAGCTAAGCAGAAGAGAAAGAACAAAGGGAGGGAAGAGGAAGAAGAAGAAAAAATGGGAGGGGAAATTAATTATGATTGCTACCAGCAAAGATAATAAAAATAACTTGAATTTGTACAAAGCATTTTATTTAACCAAAGCCTTTTCACGTTACTTATCTCATTCTGTGCTCTCAACATCACAGGAATCAAGGGAGAAGCTGATGCATTTTCTCCATTTTATAGATGAGGAAGCTGAGGCTCTGAGAGTTCCAATATCTGGCCTAAGGTCACACAAACAATCTGGCTGCAGAACTGAGGCTAGAACCCAGATCCTCTGACTCTTAGGTCTACGTCTTTTACCCCAGGCAAACTTTCTGCTTTGTGTTTACGTACTTTTTAGCCAAACGTCTATTGAAAAACCCAGCTGTATGTGGGAGACACTGAAAGGTGGCAGCGTCCCTTGTCGGCAAGGATCGTGTCTATCATCTCTCATATTGTATGCTCCCAAGCGATCACTACAGTGCTCTGCACACAGTGAGCACTCAACAAACACCAGCGATTGAATGATCGATTGATCGAGAGAAGTAACTCTGGGGTAGAGGGCGAGCTCACAGCCCCCAAAAAGTGGGTTTATGGAAGAGAACGCACAGCTGGTGGTCACTTCGCCAGAAATCGGCTCCGGGAGGCAGCTGGCCAACCCTCCTCTCCTTGGAGACGGATGCTTGGATCTGGGACGGAAGGCAAGCGGAGCCTCTGGCGCACGGAAAGACAAGAGTTCACAGCTCATCCTATCCTCCAGTTGCAGAACTGGAGCGGGTTTAAATCCCCCACCGAGATGGGACGTCGACCCGGTTCCGTGCCCGTCTTCTGACGAGGGCATCTGTGCCGGGGGGCCTACTGAGCGGTTCAATCAGTCCTCCTCTGGGGGGGCCGGGGCGTACCCGCACCAAGGGGAAAGTGGCAGCTGCCTCCCGGAGCCCGTATTTTGATCAAGGCAAGTGACGGGGCTTGTGCTTGAAAAGTGGTGTCGCTCAGCATGAGATTATTCACACTTTCTGGTGCCGCTTAAAGAAGAACTCAAGCTTCCCCGAATCCCACCCCGGACCTGACAGATCCCCTCTGACCGCTGCCGAGACTATCTGGAGAGGGAGCGGTTCCCCCAGCTCCATTCTCATCCTGGGGTAGAGAGAGACGGGCAGCCCAAGAACCCAGAGGCAGCTTCCTGAACAATCCAAGAGCTCATCCCAGCTATTGGTCTCAGCCTCCCTCCGCCCCACACCTATTCGATAATCGATGCTATTTCCCGAGCACTTTCTGTGTGCAGGGCACTCTTCTAAGAACTTGTTGACTGTAAGCCCCATGTGGGACAGGCACTGTGTCTGACCTGTCTAACTTGTCTCCACCGCAGAGCTTAGTACAGTGTTTGGCTTTAGTAAGTGCACGAAAAATACCACTATCGTTATTAGTAGTAGTAGAAATAGTAGTGCTGGTGATAGAAGAAGTCAGAGTAGTAATAGCATTTAATGAGACCCCACGGTGTGGTGCACTGGACAACGAGTGATGGCATTTGTTAAGCGCTTACTATGTGCCAAGCACCGTTCCAAGTGCCAAACACTCTTCTAAGTGCTAAGCACTGTGTACGAGGTGATGGGGGGTATAGAAATGATCTACCCCGCCCACAGGGAGCTTACGCTGTAATGATCAGGGCCCCTTCATTGCCTTAATGTGAGGTCCGTCCGAGTGACAGGTGACCTGGTGATCAGAGAATTGAGTAAACCTGCCCTAGGGATGGGGGATCTCCTCAGTTCATCTTTCAGAGCCACAGAACACAGGCCCAAGGGCTCACCCGTCGCTGCTCCTGGGAGAAGACCTCAGCCACCGGGGCCTGGCTGGCCAGGACCCTCCAATCCACCTGGGGTCTGCCAGGTACCGGTCCACCCGGCGGGAGAGTCCGAGCCTCAGTTCCCAAAACTGCCTCCGCCACCCCACCCCACCAACCGGCCCTGCCTCCGGCTCACGGCTGCCCTCGGGGCTCCGGAATTTGCTACTCTTTTTCTTGGGAGGGTTTCCAGCCCCGGGGCCTCGGCCTCCACCTCTAGGGCCATGGAAGGATCGTTTCAACCAGAGGGGAGGGGGACAGAATCCCACAAGCCAAAGCTACACAGCTCTCTCCACATCCCATCCCCTTCCTGCACTCTCCCAACTGCAGCACTACCACATTCATACTTTATTTTTCAAGAAGGAAATTATCAAAAGAAAAGAAAACACACACACACACACACACACACACACACACACACACACAAGGTCCCCATAAACCTGCAGAGTTTAGAGCCGGGGAATATATTAAAATTTTCCATCATGGAAATTTCCCAGCCTTCTAAGCTCTTTGGTGCGTTTTTTTTTCCCCCTTTCTTTGCAGGACTGCAAGCAAAGAATGGAAATTTCCAAATAGCAGCATCAAGGGCTGCGGTGGTGCTGACAGTCTCGCTGTGCTGGGGGTCATCTGCTTCTCCGAGGTCTGACGGGAGGCGAGGTTGGCCCGGCCTCCCTGGTCAAGGGCTCTCTGCCACCGCCTCTCGGATCTTCCTGGGGACGGCGGGCGGGACCCCCGACTCCACTGGCCCGTCGGCCGGGCTCGGAGATGCTCTTTTGGTGAGATGGGTGGGCCTCTCTCCCCCGAATCCCTCTGCTGGAGAGGAGCTGCGGTCGCCACCGTGGGACCACCTTCGGGGACCTACCCACGGCTCAGTCCCGGAGATTGCACAAGGGTTTTGTAGGATCGGGTGTGGCCTCGAGGGGCCCCGAGAGGCCTCGGCCAGCCGGCTGCTCTGCAGCCTCCTCCTCGAGGCTCCGCTCCTTTTCTCTACATCGTTGCCCACATAACTTTCCCTTCTCGGCTCATCCTGACCTCTTTGATTCAACAGGCGCCGGACAGTTCCCTTAATCCCGTCACATTCCCTCCCATCCCCTCGCCCTCCCTCCCCAAGCCCGGCCAGCCAGCTGCTGTTGCCGGAGAAATCACAGTGACGGCAGCTGTTTCGAAAGCCCTTGGCAGAGGGGCGGGTTCCTGCAAACGGGGTCAAGGACACGGGCTCTGGCTCCCTCCAGCAGGGAATGTTCCGGGCACGCAGGCCGGCAGCGTGTTGTTGGGACATTGTTTTGGTTTCCCGCAGGCCCCAAATTCCCTTGGCAGGCAAGGACTACATAGTTATCACCCTCTGCCGAAAGCCCACCGGTCCTTGGGCAAGATGGGGCCCCAGTCCCAACCCCAGCCCCAGTCCAGGGAGCGTAAACAAAAAAGTACAGGGAAGGGGCAAGAAGAAGCCAAGTTTCCTCTCAAGTCAAAGGACAGTGGAGATTTTCCAGAAGCAGTCATTTTGCCTAGAAGAGGGATGTCCACATAGCAATCCCCCAGGCCCGCAATACGAGGGCTAGAGACCCTGTCCCTCTTGCCAGAGAGCAGAGCCACTTGGTGCCGGACTAAATTGGGCCTTGGAACTAAATTCTCTAAGGGCTCATTCTCTGGGAGAGCGATTTAAGGACAGAACCCTGCACTGGCACATAATTTCACTGTTCATCCCCAATCAACACTTGCTCCTTCACACTGCCAATTTGGTCCCAATCTGCCTGTATCTGATCGCTGTGGACAGCGAACGTGTCTGCTTATTGTTAGATCGTACTCTCCCAAGTGCTTAGTACAGTGCTCTGCACACAGTAAGCTCTCAATAAGTATGATCGACTGCCTGACCGGAGCCTGCGGTAACGGGGACCGGGGAAGGGACGCAATGGCTCTGGAGCAAGAAGGAGTCAGGGATTCCACTCCTGTCCCCCCTCTACCAGAAAAACCCTCAAGGAAAATCCCAGAGGTGTTTACTGGTTGCCTACTGAGAGCTAAGCACTCTTCTAAGCCCTTGGAATTGTACTAAAGTAGAAGAAACACATTCCCAGTTCTCAAGGGGCTTACATTTTATCAGGGAAGATAGACAAAAGTCATTTACAGATAGCTGAAGGAAGTATAAGGATAAGGCAGAAAGCGGTAGAAAATCAAAACAATCTGGTTGACAGGGTTTAAAGTTTGGTCTGTAGCTACAACTAGAAACTTCTCTGCCTGACCTTAAGAAAGGCAACTGTTAGTAGAGTCCCACCACTGACCCATCATGGAGATTGAGATGCTAACCTCAGCAGTGTGAAGTAGCATGGCCTCGTGGATAGAGCAGGGGCCTGGGCATCTGAAGGATCTGGGTTCTAATAACAGCTCCACACTTATGCGCCATGGGACCTTAGGCAAGTCACTTCACTTCTCTATGCCTCAGTCACTTCAGCTGTAAAATCGGGATTGAGACTGTGAGCTCTATGTAGGATAAGAAATGTGTCCAATCTGCTTAGCTTGTCTCATAGTTTGGCACATGGTAAGCGATTAACAAATACTGCTAAAAAGCCCCTGCAAAACCCTCCTGGGTAGCAGTTTTAAGCACCAGACAACCCATTGTCTAAAAGTCAATAACTAACAGGTAAAGAACGTAAGTGGATTTCATCAATGGCATCAGAAGTTTCAGTTGGATTCTTGAGCGAAACTGAATTAGGACTTAGAGATAAGGTTGGATAAGGACTGGGGCTAGAGCAAGGGTGGGGGCAAGGTGGAGATTTGGCTGAAAATTAGGTTTGATAGTTGAGTTGGGGACGGAGTTAGAGTTTCAGCATTGGTTAGATCAACGCTTGATGTGGTGATGAAAATTTAACAATTGAATGAGTCAACACTTTGACCATCAGCTGCTTGACCATTGATGATTTTTATGTAACATTTTGGACATTCTGAAAAGAGAGATCATCTCTTCAAGACCACTCTCTGCCCAACCAAAACAGTCACAAGAGCTGGACCGAGAACTGCCAAATGTCTTCCTCAGACTCAGCTTTCTATTCCAAGCTAGTAGCGCACTCACGATTGGCAGCGAGAGACTGATGTGAGATAGCATTTTACCTACTGGGTATTTGGCTGCTTGTTTCTTTGCACCATCAGACTGTACTCTCCTTGAGGACGGGGATCATCACTTTTATTTAAAATGTTTTTTGTTTTAAATGATATTTGCTAAGAGCTCACTATGTGCCGGGCACTGAACTAAGCACTGGGGTATCAAGGCACAGGCAAAGCAGGTTGGACACAGCCCATGTCCCACCGGGATGCACAGTCTTAATCCCCATTTTACAGTTGAGATAACTGAGGACCAGAAAGGTTAAGTGACTTGCCCAAGGTCACACAACAGACAAGTGGCAGAGCCAGAATTAGAACCCAGGTTCTCTGACTCCCAGGTCTGTGCTCTTTCCACTAGGCCATGCTGCTTCCCACTGTTACTAAATGCATGGCACAGTGCTTTGTATGCAGTAGGCAACCTGTACGGTGCTCTGCATTTAGTGATAATAATAATACTAATAATTAATACTACTACTGCTATTACCAATAAATAATAATAATGATCACGGGGGTATGTGCCAAGTACTGTACTCAGCGTTGGCGTAGATACTTGGAAATCAGATCAGACACAGTCGCTGTCCCACATGGAGCTCACCATCTAAGGGGCAGAGAGAACAGATATTGAACCCCTATTTTTACAGATGAGGAACTGAGACCCAGAGAAGATAAGTGATTCACCCAAGGTCACACAGCAGGCAACTGGCGGAGCTGGGATTAGAACCCAGGTTCTCCAACCCGTAGGCCTGTGCTCTTTCTACTAGGCCACACTACTTCCCAGTATCCTAGTACAGTGATTGGCAACCAGTATGTGCTTTGTACAGTCAGGAATTGTGCCTGAGGAAAGAAGTACATCATGAGGACTGCTCCTTCCCCCGACTCATTATTTGTTCTCATGCTTTTCTAACTGCCTCTGCTATTGATTCCTGTATTTTACGTGCTCCCATTGTCTGTGCTTTGTCTGTAAGTTCTTTCTTTTTTTTAAGTGTCAGTCCAACCCCATCTAGATTCTAAATCCCTGGTGTGACAGGGACCATAAATGAATTTCCTTATATTATATTGACTCCAGCTTTGAGTACAGTACTCTGCACAAAACAAGCAGTAGGTAAAGACCATTACTACTGTTCGGAGCTCAGTATAGTGTGCTGCACACAATAGTGTGCTGCTGCTGCTGAATGATTGATTGATTCATTCATTCAATAGTATTTATTGAGCGCTTACTATGTGCAGAGCACTGTACTAAGCGCTTGGAACGTACATATCGGCAACAGATATAGACAGTCCCTGCCCATTGACGGGCTTACAGTCTAATCGGGGAAGACAGACAGACAAAAACAATAGCAATAAATAGAATCAAGGGGATGTACATTGATTCTGTGTTCTGGTAGAAAGCAGAACATTTGAGGTACATTTATACACGCAAAATGAAATGGATATGTTGGCAAGAAACATTTTGGAAAGCTTGGCTTGACTAATTCCTTATTGCTTGCAAGTTATGACTGAGCAAACATTTTGAATTTTTTTTTCTCGGGCTGCTACTGAGGGTTTGGGAAAGGCCTATGAGAGCTCTTGAATGGCATGGGAGTGGAACAAGTGATGAGATGACTCTCGGATAGTCACAGCACTGACCTGTGGCTATGTTTGACTTTATGGATTTGACCTCTGGGTTTGCAAGTCATTGGATGTTTTCAATCAATGATGGAAAGAATCCTTTCCATTTAGAAACATTTGCTGCTGAAATGAATTCTCCTTTAGGAATCTTTATGCTCAGGCCATCGGAATACAACCAGATGAAGGTGATTGTAGGATCTGAGGCCACAAGGTGTCAAGGGAAGGTCATTTAGCCCAACCCTCTGCCTCCTGGGGTGACTCTCCTAGAATTGTCCAGCCCTTTATCCTGGAATCTTGAGAGTTTTCAACTTGTCTAAGCTCTCCTCTAGGTTTTCCCCAACTCTTTAGACTCTGGCTAGTGAAACTGCACTCAAAGTTTACAGATAAGAGTTCAATGGCCACTGGGACCACCATTTTTCAAAATACCTGCCTGCCCCCATGATACTTTACTATTTAAGCCAATGCACATTCAGAGAGAAAACTACTTTCTTTATCACCACTGTTATTTATTAAATGTATCAAAATGTCCCAAGCTGTGGACTGGGTACTAGGGAAAATACAGTGAAAATGAGCAGATATGGTCTGCCCTGAGGGAGCTTACAATTTAAAATAGAAGGAAGCATACACACGCTGAAAAAAACCCAACCCTCCAAAAGGACTGACCACAGCCACAGTACAGAATGGAGCCAGAAAAGAACATTAGAAGCCATCCAGTTGGGCTGTGGGCAGGGAATGTTTCTACTGATTCTGTTGCATTGTACTCTTCCAAGCACTTGGTCCAGTGCCCTGCACACAGTAAGTGCTCAATATTTATATTAATGTCTGTCTCACTCTCTAGACTGTAAGCTTGTTGTGAGAGGGAACGTGTCTATCAACTCTATTGTACTGTTTTCTCCCAAGCGCTTAGTACGGTGCTGTGCACAAGGTAAGCGCTTAGTAAAATAGCACTGATGATGGTGATGATGATGATGACGACGAGGATGGTGTGTTTGCCATCTGTTACTGTGTTTTGTACTAGGCTTAGCACATGGCTGATGATCGATAAGGCCAGATCACTATCAATATTAATGTTCCTTTCAGGAATAATTCAGTCACCAGTCAGCTTGGAAGAAAAGCAAAAGTGGCTATGGCAACTTAAGCAATTAAACAGACCAAGAAGAAGCATTTTCCCTGCCAGACCTGTTGGATTCCTTTTAGTCACTTTCCACTACGTCTTGTACCAGACTGACACTATACAGTATTTGCAAGGAGATGATGACCTTTTCAGCACCAAGTTAGTACATGAAGCTTAAGGGAATCTCACTCTTCAGCTTAATGATTTATCCCTACAGCTCCAGGAGATCAATCAGGCTCTCTCTTCGCCCCCACTTTACAGCTGAGAAGCACGAGGCACGTAGGCAAGGAGAAATGTGCCGAGCGAAGATGGGCCCAGCTCCACGGCTCGCTCCACGGCTCCCCTACCTGGGCCAGAGGGACTTAAAAAAACTCAAGGACTCAATCCCATGAACAGTGAATTGCTGATCTTTGAGCCTGCACAGAGTTAGGGGTGGGTGGAGGGGAATGTTAAGACTGGTTCTCACCATCTCAGAGGCCAAGGTCACAAGTAATGGGAGGCAGACTAGCTGGAAACAAGACCGTCTAATATAAAACCAAGTAGATGGCCACCCTATTCTCTGAAGAAGGGTGAGCAGCACCCGCTTCTTGTTTTTCTCCTGCTGGGTGGGCTTAAGGCAGGTTGGAGTCCCCTCCTGGGGGTAGGCATCCAGCGATCAGGAGCCCCAGAGGAGTTCTGACCAGATGATCTGTGATTCTTATGGAAAGAAACAGGCTCGATACTTCCAATCCTCCTTCTTCATTCCAGACAACAGCAAGCCGTTTCCGTCAGCTGGTGCAGTAGCCGAACGGGGAACAATACTGAGTAAGCTGCACTGAAGAAGGATGAAAATGGGCCAGTGATTTTTTTTTTCTTTTTTGACACAGCCCCTGATTCGCATTAGCATACTGCTGGCAGCCAGGAAAAGGTACGGTAGAAAACAATTGGCAAAAACCATGCAGATGTGGCCTTTCAATCTCATAACTATGGCTCTGTTTAGAGCAACAGGGATAATTTCAGACATGAGGTGGGACCTCCAAAACCAGATGTTATTCATGCAAAAGAAGAAAACACTCTTATTCTACACCCTTAAGAAGCCTGAAAATAATTTGGCACACCACTTTTTTTCTAAACCGTCATCAGGGAATGGTACATCGGGGAAAGGTGGGACTGTAGGCTGGAGAAACTGCAGAGAAAACCAATGGAAAAAGATCAGAGAGAAGAAAGGAGAGAGGGCCAAGCTTTCACAGCCTGAGATCATAATAAATCGATCTGAAGTGATTGTCTAGTAAACTAAGTGAGGAAGGAGTGTTGGCCGTCACGCCTAGGTTAAGCTGGAAATTTGGAGGAACGATTCGATATTAACTCTAGAGAAAGAGTGGGAGGAACGTATTCTTTCATTCATTTTCTCTTTCTTCCCATCTCCCTAAATGTGGATGTAGCTTTTATATCTCTCCTCAAAAAAAACCCTCCTCACATTAGGTCAGGAATGATACATCTGAAGAAATATATATGGGAAGTAGCGTGGCCTCATGGATTTAGCGTGGGCCTGGGAGTCAGAAGGACTTGGGTTCTAATCCAGGCTCTGTCTCTTATCTGCTGTGTGACCTTGGGAAAATCACTTCACTTCTCTGTGCCTCAGTTACATCATCTGTAAAACTGGGATTAAGACTGTGATCCCCATGTGGGACATGGACAGTGTCCAAGACTGATCAGTTTGTATCTACCCCAGTGCTTAGTACCCCCAGTAACTGGCCCATAATAAGTGCTTAACAAATACTATTTTAAAAAATGGTGGATGAAGCAGATCCTCAAAAGAGTGAGGGGAGAGAAGTGATTAGCCTCCACAGTCCTGTTGTTCAGGCCATGGAGCCTCATCCCTCTTCCAGCTGACCTCCCCACTAGGAAGAGGATCCCCTCTCCTACTCCTGTCCCTTCTAAGCTTTCTTTCATTTTCTGTTCCTTCTTGATCCATTCACTGGCCTTAATGCCTCTAGACTGTAAGCTTGTTATGGGCAAGGAACACATCTGCTAGTTCTGTTGTTTTGTGCTCTCCCAAACTCTTAGTACAGTGCTCTGTACATAGTAAGTGCTCTAAAATACTATTGATTGGTCGATTGATTAATGTGGGCCCACTCCCACATTATCCCTCTCTACTTCATCCCCAGCCCTTTGCCAGCAATTCCGTCTCCCAGGGTTAGAAGCATTGACCTTCCTCGCCCATGAAAATCTCTTACTCTCATCCTTCAAATATCCACTTTCTCCAGGAAGTCTTCCCTACCTAGGATGACGAAGTTCAGACTCCAACCCAGAACCAATCGAACGAGTAAACCCCTCCTTTTTCCCACGTGACATAATCATGCGTTTGATCTGTTCATCTTCAATCTATACAAATTGCAGTCAATATGCTGTTTCTCATGTATATTTCTTCATGCATAATATCATTCCTGACTTCGAAGCTTCAAGAAGGAAGGTTGATTGCAGCATGAAGAAAAGATCTGGGAGCAAGGGAAATGAAAACTTCACAACATCACCAAGATCCGCACTATCCTCTCCATCCAAACCGCTACCGCGTTAATATAATCACTCATCCTATCCTGACTGGAATACTGCATCGGTATCCTTTCAGATCTCCCAACCTCCTGTCTCTTCCCACTTCCGTCTATACTTCATCTATACTTCACTCTGCTGCCCGGATTATCCTTCTACAGAAACGTTCTGGGCACGTCACCTCCCTCCTCAAAAATCTCCAGTGGTTGCCTATCAACATCCATATCACGCTGGGAAGCAGCGTGGCTTAGTGGAAAGAGCTCGGGCTTGCGAGTCAGAGGACACGGGTTCTAACCCCAACTCTGCCACTTGTCTGTTGTGTGACCTTGGGCAAGTCGCTTAACTTCTCTGTGCTTCAGTTACCTCATCTGTAAAATGGGAATTAAAACCATGAGCCCCACGTGGGACAACCTGATGACCTTGTATCCACCCCAGCGCTTAAAACAGTGCTCGGCACATAGTAAGCGCTTAATAAATACCATAATTATTATTATATCAAGCAGAAACTCCTCACTCTTGGCTTCAAAGCTTTTCATCCCCTTGCCCCCTCCTACCTCACCCCCCTTCTCTCCTTCTACAGCCCACTCTGCACACTCCGCTCCTCTGCTGCTCACCTCCTCACTGGGCCTCATTCTCACCTGTCCCTCCATCGACCCTGGCCACATCCTACCTCCGGCCTGGAATGCCCTCCTTCCTCAAATCCTCCAATCGCACTTCCCCCTTCAAAGCCCTACTGAAGGCTCACCTCCTTCCCAGACTGAGCCCCGCTTTTCCTCAGCTCTCCCTCCCCTCCCCATCGCCTCAACTGGCTCCCTTTTTTCTACCCCCCTCCCTGCCCCACAGTACTTGTGTACATATGTACATATCTATAATTCTATTTATGTTACTGCCTGTTAACTTGTTTTTATGTATATATAACTATAATTCTATTTATTTATACTGATGCTAATGATGCCTGCTTGCTTGTTTTGATTTCTGACTCCCCCCTTCTAGACTGCAAGCCCATGTGGGCTGGAATTGTCTCTCTTTATTGCTGACTTGTACTTTCCAAGTGCTTAGTACAATGCTCTGCACACAGTAAGTGCTCAATAAATACCATTGAATGAATGAATGATTGAAAACTGGGCTCACTTGGCCAACAGGTTTCTCCTCAAGCACCCCATTTGGCTACAAAATGAAGCTGAGCCTTTTGATAGGCTTAACTCAAGCTGCCATTCTTGTCAGCCCTTCCCTGGCTCATGGGTCAGTTAAAGGATTTCGCACAGACAGAATCCAATCACTTTTAATGAGTTATGTTGGGTGAATCAAGTCTGAAAAGGACCTTTATTTCAGGGTCTAAATGTCTAATAAGGCTGGCTGGAGCTGGACTACCCATGAGGCGATAGGGCATTTGCTCTTTGGATTGCCCATGGAGCAATAGGACAGTTGCCCAGAGGGCTGGAAGGGCTAAGCTGCCCCTTTTGGACATTTCCAGTGCCTAGTGGAGGAACAGAAGGTCTTCCAACCTGCTTCTTGCCCCATCCCTGGTAATATCATGCAGGACATCGCCCAACTGTCACCCCTGGAAGCACAATTCTTGGCCTGGCACTTTGAGAATTTGCTCAGAGCAGACCAATCTTGCTTGTAAGGCACCAAGTCCATGACCTCTTTTCGCCCCCAAAGTGGCAGCCGCATCATGGTGGGCCCTTTGTCTTGTTCTGAACTGTCAGAATTACGATGGTGAAACTCAGAACATTTAAAGAAATGGTGACCATTTTACGAAAGGACTCATCATATGGCAGTAAATACAATATTAGGTCACTCACTGGACCAGGAAGAAAGTAACCGTCACGGAACTGGGATGTAAGCCAAGAGGATTCAGACTGACAGCCACCATTTACACACTGCGGTGGGAATCGCCCTCTTCTACTGGAAGCATTAGCCACGTTTATCAGACCCCCATCGGGAGATGTGTAGTGAAACAGATATTGTCCGCTGTTCCCAGGCGCCATATGGTGGGCTTACCTGCCTTTCCGCTGTTCTTGGAAAGCAAGCAGGCTGTCACTCAAAACGCTATTTCCCCAGGCTTCTGGCCCAAGTGCCCATGCAAGACATTCCCTGGATTTCGTCTTGTGAACCAGCAGGGTCTGGCAGAGAACACGGGCTTAGTTTCAGAACTCCAACACTGACCACCCACGGCCCTGGCCCCTGGGCCGGTGAGAACGAGCCTGAACATTTCCCATGGCATCTCCCCAAGATGCCCATTCCCCAGCAACTTGAACTGCCGTGGGAAGGTTGGTGGTTTCTAACAGAGTAGCTTAAAGAGGCAGAGATTCTGGGAGCTCCAGAGGGAGAGTGAGACCCCCACTATCCCTCCCTCTATTCCTCGCCGCCTGCCACCTAAAGCCTCCACGTTCAGACCGAGGACAGCTCCGGCTGACCCTCGTCACCGCCACTCCCTTGCAGAGCTAAGCCCACCCAAGGAAGCAGAACTACCAGACCTTGTTTTGCAAAGGCAGGCTCCCAAGTCTGCCCCCAGTCTACCTTGGAAACTGAGGCAGCATGATGGGTGGTGGGAAGGGGATGTGGTGAGGGAGAGGAGTCAGTCCCTTCTGAAGCTTTCCTAGAATCTGACTAATTTACCAGGAAAATCCCAATTAGAAGAATTTCATTTTCTGAATGTTAAGCTTCGCCCTAAACATATACCTGTTCCCCGGCCAGGAATTAGCCACCAGCATAACTCAGCAGGAACACAGCAGCTCCTTTCATAAACCGGCCTATAAAGGCTACAGATTCAAGCTTAATTTCCCCGAAAGAATATGCTTTCAGCAAATTCGACAGCATCGCAGAAGGTTGAAGTCCCCCTGCAGCCAACACATCTCTGGCGACATTTCATTTCTCTTAGCACGCGGCCTCTCTCTGATCTCCGATCCTGGCTTTTCATCTTGGTGCCAGGAAGGAGTTAAAACATGTTCCCAGCCGGGGCCGTAGCTACACGCTGATGATCAGGGTTTTGTCTGACTGTTAATTAGAGAAATTCAATAGTTGACCCAACCAATAGTGTTCTCGTCTAACTCCATATAACCAATTGAAGGTGCCTAATTTAGGAGAGACTAAGACTGGAAGATTAATTTCTTCCAAAGAAGTTATGGCATAGCATAAAGAGCAGCCTCCAATCATAGGAAACCAAAAAGACAAAGAATACCCTGAAATATTGAGGCCATTAATCAAAAAGTGTTAAAATCTGAAACATTCAATAGTAACTGGAAATGACAGGTTCAAATGCAGGGAACCCTGAATTCCAAGGTTGTTTGAGGTTCGATAGATATTTTGATTAGCGAATGGGTTTTCCCTCTTGAAGCAATTTGTCAGTGGTCTTTTAGCCATTCACACAAGACCATTATTTTTTAGACACACTGTCTGGATCTCCCCAACAGGAAATACATTTTGGCAGGGAGCGTTCTAGTACATCCAGCTGTGGGTGGTAAAATCTTCAAGGAAGAACCAGTAAATTCACAGAAAAAATTCTTAAGGTCCTCATGGGTAGTTTTCTTCTTTTTTTAGAGTATTAAGCGATTACTATTTACCAGGCACTGAACTAAAGTGCTGAGGTAAATACAAGATAATGTCCCTGTCCCACATAAAGCTCATAGTCTTAATCCTCATATGACAGATGGGGTAACTGAGGCACAGAAAAGTTAACAGACTTGCCCACATTTACACAGCAGGCAAGTGAGAAGCATCATGCACTAGTGGTTAAACCACAGGCCTGGGAGTCAGAAGGACCAGGGTTCCAATCCCAGCTCTGCCGCTTGTCTGCTGTGTGACCTTGGGAAGTAGTGTGGCTCAGTGGAAAGAGTCCGAGCTTGGGAGTCAGAGGTCATGAGTTCGAATCCCAGCTCCGCCACTTGTCAGCTGTGTGACTGTGGGCAAGTCACTTCACTTCTCTGGGCCTAAATTCCCTCATCTGTAAAATGGGGATTAACTGTGAGCCTCACGTGGGACAACCTGATTACCTTGTATCTACTTCAGGGCTTAGAACAGTGCTCTGCACATAGTAAGCGCTTAACAAATACCAGCATTATTATTACTTCATATCTCTGTGCCTCAGTTACCTCACCTGTCATAGAAACTAAGACTGGGAGCCCTATGTGGGTTACGGACTGTGTGCAACCTGCTTTTCTTGTATCTACCCCAGAGCTTAGAACAGTGCCTGGAACATAGTAAATATCATTAAAATATCATTTTAAAAAATGTGGTGGAACTGGAATTAGAACCCAGAACCTGTGGCTCCCAGCTCTGTGCCCTTTCCACTAAATTATGCTGCTTCTCCTTTCATATGGAGTTGGTCTCCAAAAGAAGATGATGATGTGGGGAGAATATGACCAGGCCCAGAGCTGGGACACAGAAATGGGGGCAGCTAAAAGGGAGCTCTACTGGCTGTGAATCCCACATGGTCTCCAATTAAGAGAGCAGGTGAGAAGAGGGAAAGGGAAAACAAGACTTCAGTTTAACTGGAATGAGCCACTGTTAAGGTTTGCCCTGTTTGGGGATCCTAAGAACAGGTGGGGAGTTAAAAATGTGATCCTGTTGTTTTTTTCCTTCAGCAAATGCCCACGACACAGTCCGTGAATCATTTTACATCCCACCTTATTTTAAACATCCTTTCTAGGTGCTTGAAAGCCAATGACTCTGACGGGGAAAAAACATTTTGAGTCGAACAACAAGATGCTGCTTAAAAGTAACTGCCCTAGGTAGACTAATCGAATGAAATGGGAAAAAGCGTTCTTGAAAAAACACATTTATTTCTTAAAAAAAACTGTTTACTTGGGGGTCATATCTGCTTTCAAAATGTGTGCTTCTGTGCCTAAAATGTTTGCTTTTCTGTAGTTGATTTCCAATATGCGAGGTCAATTTGATTCAATCATTCAAGCCAATGTCTTAAAGCATTTTCATTCACTAATTTACTAGAAAATGTTGCCTCATTGACTCTTTTAATTTTCATCTAGAAGGGACCTCACCAGGGAGGTAAAGGATGAAACTGTTAAGGAGAGCTGAATAGGTGCTTTTTCTTCAAAAGCTAGAGGAGGAGGAGTAATACTAAGCACTAGACTGTAGGCATGTTGTGGGCAGGGAACGTGTTCACCAACTCTGTTATACTTTACAAATGCTTAGTAAAGTTCTTAGAACAGAGTAAGCACTAAATAAATATCATTGATCGGGAATAGAAATAATAGTAGTAATGTAAGTAGTATTCCTGGTAATGCTATTTTTTGAGTGCCAACTGAATGCACCACCCCCTCAGGGTTGCACCTGGAAAGCTTCCAGCTTCTTGACTACAAGAGGGAGAGTCAAGAACAGCCTCGTCCATTCCTAGCTTGGGCAGTGGCTAGCGAGTGGAAGGCAATTTGCTACAAATCGAAACTCACCTGTGCTGGGCAGCAGCGGAATGGGAAAGAGTCGAGGGTGGAGCCTCAAGTTTACTGCCTGGAAGAAGGCAGTGGTAAACTGCTTCCGGATTTAGATCAAGCAAACTCTACGGATACACTACCAGAGCGATTGCTGATGGAGGTGGGCTGTTCTGGGAGAGATGTGTCCATGGCGTCGCTATGGGTCGGAGACGTCTCGACAGCATAAGACAAGACAACTTGAATGCACAACTTGATAGATACAACTGGGGCACAAGACACATTCCCTGCCCGTGAGGAGCTTACAGTCTTCAGGGACAAAGATAACACAAACTCCCTCAGGAGTGTGTCTAAGTGACTTATCGTTCTGGCAGTAAAGTTGTTCTTCCTTATATTATTATTTTTATTAGAATGATAATAAAGACTCCAAGCTCTTTGTGGGAAGGGAACATGTCTACCAACTCTGATATACTGTCCCAAGTGCTTAGTACAGTACTCTGCACAAAGTGAGCAATAAATATGATTGAGTGATTGAATAATAATGATTATAACAATGGTGGCATTTGTTAAGCAGCGTGGCTCAGTGGAAAGAGCATGAGCTTGGGAGTCAGAGGTCGTGGGTTCTAATCCCGGCTCCGCCACTTATCAGCTGTGTGACTTTGGGCAAGTCACTTAACTTCTCTGGGCCTCATCTACCTCATCTGTAAAATGGGGATTAAGACTGTGAGCCCCACGTGGGACAACCTGATGACCTTGTATCTCCCCCAGCGCTTAGAACAGTGCTTGGCACATAGTAAGCACTTAACAAATACCAACATTATTATTATTATTAAGCACTTAGTTTGTGTCAAGTACTTTTTGAAGTATTGGGGTAGGTACAGGATAACAAGGTAGGACACAGTCCCTGGTGCTCGTTGGGTTCATGGGCTATGTAGGAGGGAGAACAAGTATTGGCTCCTCATTTTATCTATGAAGACACTAAGGCACAGAGAAGTGAAGTGATGTGCCCAAGGTCATATAGCAAACTAGTGACACAGCCGGGATTAGAACCAGGTCTTCTGACTCTCAGGCTTCTTTCCCCTAGGCCACACTGCTTCAACTGCCTATATAAAACTGAAATCTCTCCTGCTTTAAATTACATCCATTTCTTCCTGTTTGATTCTCTGAGGACATGAACACACTGACATTAAACAAATAAAAATAAATAAAAAACCCCAAAACACCTTCACAATTGAGCTCCTTGAGGGTAGGGAACATGGGATGTGTTTTCTTATGGTTGTGCTCTCGCAAGCAATTCGTTCAGTGCCTATCACTCAGAAAGCATTTACTAAATGCCATTGGCTGGTTGATTGCAGACCAAAATTAAGTAGACTCAGTCTTCTCAAACCAAAGCAAATCCCATTTCTTTTCACCCTTCCTCCCAAGACTTATTTCCCATCCTTTTTTTTATCTTTCTGGACTCTCTCCTGTTTCTCCATGTCCTTTTTAAAGTGCAGGGGCTGAGATGGATAAAATACCCTCTGATCAAAACAGAGTACCAAGAAAGGGCTCTTTCCCAACCTGTTCGTACATCCCAGTTCTATTTGGTGCTTTAAAAAACAGCCCCTACCCTGCTGATTCACATCTAGTATGTGAACAACTCTATCCTCCAGGTCTTTTTCCACTAAACTTGGACTGAGTCAGTGATTTCCCATCCTGTATTTAGCCCCTAAGCAGATGTTAGAACAGGTGGGGTCCATCTGAGCAACCCAACACCATCCAGCCTACCTTGGAAACTGAGGCAGCATGGTGGGTGGGGGGAAGGGGATGTGTTGAGGGAGAAGAGTCAGTTCCATCTGAACTTTTCTCCATCTGAATTGAGGTTCATACTTGCAATTCTTTGTAGATGTTCATGGCTCTCTCAGACTGTCATCAGATTAATGCCAGAATGGTTAATTAACAGCTGGCAGCGAAGAAAAGAAATCCATAAAGAAATTCTGAAATTTGCCTCTTATGTTGGTAGCCATAAATCAAAGTGATCCTCAGTCTAAACCTCTTCCCTGAATTCCCTTCAAGTGTATCACATCTCACAAGTTAAGCAGCAAGCAGTATGGTCTGATGGAAAGAGCATGGGCCCGGGGGCTTAGAAGTCCTGGGGTCTCATTCCGACACTGCCACTGGTCTGCTGTGAGATCTTAGCCAAGTCCCTTCACTTCTCAGAGGATTAAGACTGTGAGTCCTTTGTGGGATAGGGATTGGGGCCAATGTAATTATCTTGTATCTACCCCAGCACTAAGTGCAGTGTCCAGCCCAGAGAAAGTGCTTAACAAATACCATTTATTTTTTAAAAAAGGAACTTCAGAAGGGACAACAACTTTAGTAAAGCCTAACAAGTATATTGCTAAAATGGGAAAAATTCTCTTGCAAGTACTATTCAACAAAACCTCCTTAAGTATGTTAGCATTTGGCCAGTTTTTTAACAACCATACAGGGTTGAACAATAGCTACCTTGTGGTCCACTCTGACCCCCCAGATCTTTTCAGGATTTCTTTTCACAAAGCAAATCACTCCTCCTTATGCTATTGAGGGGAATGTTTTTCTTCCCCACTGTACTGCTGTGTTTGTCCTCCTTGATGATTATTATGTTCATTTCTAACCATCTTTCCAATTGGTATAACAGAGTATCCCTCTGATTTAGCGAATAAGTGTTTACATAATGTCAGGTTTTTTTTCTTGTAAATAGTAGCTACCCTAATTTTAACAATATGATTTTACTAAATGGACAACTAAGACTAAAGAAACAATACACAATCTAAAATTTCACTTCTTTCTGGAAGGTTGAAATTCCTCCAAATTTAAGTGCAACCACTTTATCAAGGGACTGCAGTGTGTGACTTCAAAACTGATTTGGGGAACATTGGAAGCATGTAATAGAATTAATTCAGGTGAGAGTTATTGGATAGACATTCAATTTTGGAGAAGACTGGGATCGTGCTGTCATAGTGGAGGTTTATACTTTTAGCCTCTGAGGAAGAAAGGCCTGGATTTTTCCATGATACTATACCATCCTCTAAGCCTAAGACTAGGAAGCTTTAACACGCCTCTCTATTCTTTGAAAGAATGTTTCATCAGCATCTGGGCCTTCGTGAAATTGTGTCCCGAGGCCATAAAGGCCTTCCTTCAAGGTAAACTGTTCTAAGTCTTAGTGTTCAGTCCAATCTCTCTGCTGTGTCACTGGAGCGAGCAAAGCAAGACCACGCGCGAGAGAGAGCGATAAAGAAAGAGGGAGAGAAAGAGAGAGAGCGAGAGCCTCACTGCTTCTAGGATTCCTGCTGGCAGAGCTGGAAACAGCAGTCAGAGCTTGGCACCTCATTACTTTCTCCCCAGCTCAAGCCTCTGGCATCCTGGTCGATCAGACCCCAATCTCTCTGCAGTGTTTATTCTTTACCTAGCAGAGCACCAAGCTTCAAACCAATTTAGCCCTACTTCACAGCTGTTTCACCTTGTCTACCATAATGCGAGCCAAAAACTCACCCCAGAATCCCATGCTTCTGCTGATACTAGGGGGGATCCATCCCCTTCTTACAGAGCAGGGAGAGGCCTTTGCTTCCAAAGCCTTCTCTTTGCTATATTCTTTCATTAATTTTCTCTTCATCAAAAGTCAGCGGCTGATTCATCCTCTATCCATCCATCAATCAATAATATTTATTGAGTTTCTAGTCTGCAGAGCACTATACAAAGTGCTTGGAAGAATACAATAGAGTTAATAGACTCTATCTATGCCCTCAAAGGTTTTACAATCTAGCAGAGGAGATAGGCATTAAAATAAATTACAGACTGGGGGAAGCAGCAGAGTTTAAAGAGATGCACATAAGTGCTATCAATCAATAGTGTCCATTGAAAATGAGGCAAGCATATTCCGGTAGGACTTGCCTAGTGGAAACGTCAAATTTTGACTTAAAATGACACCAAATCAACATAAGCTGGGGGAGCACCTGGTGGTTAAGGGTAATCACCTTTCCCCTTCCTACCTCACCTCGCAGCTCTCCTAACGCAACACAGCTCTCACACTACGCTCCTCTAATGCCAAGATACTCAGTGTACCTCAATCTTGTCTGTCTTGCTGCCGATCTCTCACCCATGTCCTGCCTCTGACCTGGAACCCCCCTCCCTCTTCACACCTGACAATTTACTCTCCGCACCTCAAAGACTTATTGAAGGCACATCTCCTCCAAGAGGACTTCCCTGACTAAGCCCTCTTCTTCTCCCACTCCCTCTGCAATGTCCTGATTTATTCCCTTCATTAATCCCTCCTAAGCCCCAAAGCACTTATGTACATATCTAGAATTTATTTATTTAAATTAACGTCTCCTCCCCGTCTAGACTATAAGCTCATTATGGGCAGGGAATGTGTCTCCCAAATCTGTTGTATTATACTCTCTCAAGCGCTTAGTACAGTGCTCTGCATACAATAAGTGCTCAATAAATATGACTTATTTCCAGGGAAGTGTGAGAAGTCTCCCTTCAGTAAGTCCTTCTTAGCAGATATCCAAGGCTCTCCAACCCCTACACGGCTACCTGGGGGAGCCCCATGAATCCAAGCAGGCCAGCAACAGGGTGGTGAGGGCTCGGTATTGGGGTAATAGTTGAAATAGGGAAATCTCCCAGGCTAGCGATGAGAAACCCCATGAGGCTACCATTACACAGCAAATCTGCACAGATTCCAATGGGCAAGCGATCTCCTTGCCCATGGGTGTCACTAGAGGCAAGGTTGTAACCCACCCCATGTTACATTTTTTTGTGCCACCCTCCTAAATATTGAAAAAAAAAACGGTTTCTCCACCGTTTTCCCCATTAAATACTGTTTTGTTAGGGAGACCCAATTACAGTAAATAATTCAGATCATTCAAGCCCAGAGCAAATATTTCTGCTCCAATTGATCCAGATATTTCAGGCAAAAGTGCTTTCTAGGCCCTGAAATGCCCAGATAATGAAGCCAAAAAGATTTTTGAACCTGAATTATTGGGCTAATTTGCATGTGAACAATGGATATGGAGGAATAAAAGAAACATTTCAGAGTCTATAGGAAATTAATTTGATGGGGAAATAAAGTTATCTGATCATAAAACATAATACACATTGCATAAAAGTCCTCTTGAAGGAAATAAAAGGCCCAAATAATTCAACTTGCCCTGTGGAATGACATCAGGGAGTGCTTAGGAGAGTTAAAATGCTTCAGAATCAGACCTGCCACAATTAAAATGGATAAACACTCTATTCCTACTGCTGGAGGAATGATACAACTTAAAACTAGATATTAAACCATTTTTCCTCCAAAATATGAGCAGAATCTAAAGTTTAATCTCCTTTAACTTCTCCATTTGAATTTCCTTCTCAAACAGACTCAGATGACATTCCTATTAAATAATAGCTCAAAAGTTAAGTTTAAAGTTTAGAAATTTTGCTATTTGTCCCCAGAACAGTTTTATAACTCAGGAATAAACAGTTCATTATTTTTCTGCTCACACAAAACACGCACAAGCACATCAGGAACAAACATTCCTCTCCAAAGTCACTTTGGTGCCGAAACCAAACACCACGGGTTTGGCTCAGATCGCTTTCAATTGTGGGTGGCGTGCCGCGGAAAATCGTCTTGGAAGTTGAGCTATAACATTAGTCATTGCAAACACCTTAGGGGCAGGTTGAGACAAATCCTTTTCGGAGGTTAGAAGTGGTGCCTCCTTGCTTTGCTTCCAGGTGCCTGGAAGGAAAATGCTGAGAAAATGGGACAGGCACCTCATCTGGGATCACAGTATTTGGCGTGAGGAAATGTTATAGGTATTATGGTCCGTACTAAACGCCTTGTAGTTGGATATTGCTAAATCCCCCTTTTGTAGGGTGCACTATTGGAAAGGCAGGGACTCATAATAATTATAATGGCATCATTCGGTGTTTATTTATATGACAAGAACTCAGCTAGGTGAGAGGTACTCTGATCGGATACAGTCCCTGTTTCCCTCTGGGTTCAAATCTTAAGAAGGAGGGAGATCAGGTGTCTTCACACCACTGTACGGTCAAGGAAACTGAGGCACAGAGAGGCTACCTGTCACCTACGATCAAAGAACGGTCTGATTCCCAGGCCATGTTGAGATCTTCTCTCCTAAATTTTCTGCTTCCAATTAAATACATTTGACTTGTTTGAGGGCCAAATCCAGGCTTTGTTCCGTCCCTTTATCCCTTAGCTCAAAAGTAGAGGTTTACGAATGAGTGGTAGGGATTTCTTTTAACAGCATCCCCACCAAGTGTGCAGGGATAACTTCACTTCAGAACGACGGAGTTCCTCGTCGAGACCGCCAGACAAGCCTCGGTCCATTCATAAAGGCTTCCAGGTCAAGAACATCGGTACAGAAATTGGTCAGAGGGCTAGTGGGTCATGAAGCCTCACTTGCACTCTTTCAACTCTTCTAATCATGTGCCCCCTGGGGCAGTGGATGCCACCAGCGAGTAGACAGGCAGGGGTGGAGAGATATCTGAGATCGGGGCACAGTGAGTAAGCTGGTGCTAGGGGAGCGAAGTGGGCGGGCTGGGCTGTAGTAGGAGATCAGCGAGGTGAAATAGGATGGGGCGAGCTGATTGAGTGCTTTAAAGCCAAAGCTAACAAGCCTCTAATGGCCAATATCCTCCTTGTATGTCACCAGTTCATCCCAACACCACCTTTATCTCCAACCATTAAATTGGGGGAATGGGAGAGCAAAATTTCCTCCTGCCCTTTGCCTTCCCCTTATTATTATCCCAATCATTAATCCCAGTCTCAACTCTCCTTTCCTTTGGATTACTAAAGGAAAAAGTTACGGATGTTAGAAAGTTCATCCCTCATGAGGAGAGTGACCTTCACCCTAATGACATTTGGTGACTGTCGGAGGCAGAATATGGGCCTTACCAGGTCAGGTTTGCCAGCACTCTGCAGTGGATTTTCAACAGCTTGGTTAGAGCTTGTGCTGAACCTTGGTTAGGCCACATGTGTGTGTTTGTGTGTGGGTGTGTGCGTTTTGGGGGGTGTTGGTCAGGCAGGAGGGTGAAGAGGCCTTTTCATTATATCAGCTGAGCAGGCTGCTGTTTTCAGCTTTAATCTTTTAACTAGCCTTGGAAGGTTTGGCTTCTGTCAAAGCCGGCGGGAGGTGGAGAGGGTAAGCATGGGCCTAAGTCTGGGATCCCCAGGGAGAGAACCGCCTGTGCTAGTTGGTTCTTGTCATTCTTTGTTTCAGTGGTCACTTATTTCATCCCAAGAGTCCAGGGATGGTCATTATAATCCCGGACCAGAGCAAATGAGATGGTCTGGAAGAAGGAGAGCTCTAATTAAACCTGGATGCCAAATTCCAGGAAAGTCCACAGCATTCGCTTACTCATCGCCCTCTGAAAACAGTGCGTTAGAAGGGCAATCTTTTTGTTCCAAACAATCACCTCTGGACCAAGGCGAAGAATGGAAAACTTGAGCAAAATCTGTCTGGCTGTTGTAGAGAATGCAGGGCGGGGTTAGGGGCGAGCAGAGGGGGAAAAAGTGCATTGCTCTGTTCAAAACTTTTGAGCCACAAGTAATTCCCCAGTAACTGAGCCCAAACATTTCAGACCTCAATGTGATTTGCCTTCAGTAAAAAGTCTATAAGAGAGCAAATTCAAAACATTATTTCCAAATATGATTGGGTCTAGGTCTACTGTAACAAAATAACCAGAGCAGCCTATGGCTACATCATTGAGGAGAAACTGGAACCTCCCAGCCTCACTGAATGAGGTCGAACAGGAGTTGCTCCTGGAAAAATCTGCATGAGGGAAACTGTCAATAAAGGCACACTGTGACTGTAACTTAACTGAAGTGAAAATTACGATTTTTTAAGAACAAAAATCGAGGGGTGACGCTGTAAATCTGACTTCCTTCCTGAACCCATTAAAAGAAATGACTCCAAATTACAGAAGCCGGTAGGCAGGATGGCTTAGAATACGGTCTGGGAGTCCAGGAACCTGGGTTCTAGTTCTAGCTCTGCCATTAGCCTACTGTGCGATCTCAGGCAAGTTAAGCTGAGAAGCAGCGTGGCCTAGTGGATAGTGTACAGGACTGGGAGTCAGAAGGACCTGGGTTCTAATTCTGACTGCCTCACTTGTCTGTTGTGTGACCATGGGTGGTCACTTAACTTCTCTGGGTCTCAGCTGCCTCATCTGTAAAATATGGATTAAGACTGCCAGCCTCATGTGAGACATGGACTGTGCCCAACCTTATTAGCTTGTATCTACCCCAGCGTTTAGAACAGTGCCTGGCACATAGTAAGCGATTAACAAATATTAAAAAAGAAAGTAGCCTCTCTGTGCTTCAATTCCCACATCTACAAAATGGCGATAAGATGCCAGTTCTCCCTTCCTCTTGGACTGTGAGCCTTGTGTAGGACAGGGACTGCCTCTTCTGTTTATCTTGCATCTATCCCAGTGCTCAGGCCAGTGCTTGGCACATAGTAAATGCTTAATAAAACACCGTTGTGATTATGTTGGAATTTATTAAATGCCTCCTGAGTGCTAATCAATGTACCAGACACTTGGGAGAGTTCACTGAAAGTAAAAGACACAGTCATTGCCCTTGAAAAACTCACAGTCTGGTGGCGAAGACCCAAAACCCGAGGTAAATAGATGTTTTTAGTTTAAAAGCAATAGTGTCTTCAAAGGGAACATGGCCGAAGAGAGGAGGAGTCACCCCTGTGCTGATATTGAATGCTATCAATACCCACCTGGACTGTAGGCTGTAAGCTCATTAGGAAACCTGTCTGCTAATACAATACTCTCTCAAGCACTTAGTAAAGTGCTCTGCACATAGTAAGTGCTCAATAAATACCACTGATTGATAGATTGATTGATGAGACCAGGAAGTTTGGGAACCCAACTCCAGGGTTGTGCCAGGAAAGGAGCAAGTGGTGTTCTGAGGATGTCTGCACCAAAGAAATGAACACCACTAGCTACGTGCTCTTAGAGTCTGAAATTTGCAACCAAGGACACGCACCTACATGCTTTCTCTTTTTCTTTTTCTCTCACTCTACCTTCCTCCCTCCCATTTTCCCCAATCACATTTCCTTCAACCTATTTTATCCTTCTTGCTTTCACATCAACTTGTAAAAATGAGAAATGACCCTCCCCTCCTCCTCCCCGCCACCCCCAGTTCCTCTTAGTAAAGAGAAAAGTCACTCAAACCCAGACTGCTGACTTAGAGGATGGTGGATGGAGTCCAACTCCCCTGGAAAAAACCTGCATTTCAAAAAAGAAGATGGTGCAATAATGTACATGGAAAGCCAGAGCAATAACTAGCCAATTCCTGACTGTGCTTGTGCCAAAGATTTCCCTGTGGATATGGAGGGAAGCGCAGTCCAATTTTCAGCCAGTTGCTGAACGGGCCTAACCCACTGCTTGTCATGCTTGCACCTCACATTCATTTCAGTCCTAAGGTATTGCCAGGGTAATTACAATAATAACCATATACCTCCTCCACACGGGTCGAGCCCTCGCCTGGGTAAGGCATTTTGCTCTGAGCCACCTGAGGAGATTTGGCCCCAGAACGTGAGGAAGCCATGCCGGCTCCCATCTTGGGGGTGAATTTGCCATCTCCTTCGATCCCTTCCTCCCTCCCAGGACTTAGACTGTGAGACCCTTGTGGGACAGGGACTGTGTCCAACCTAATTAATTTGTACCTACCCCAGAGCTTAGAACAGTGTTTGACACAAAGTAAGCGCTTAACAAATACCATTAAAATCATAATAATAACAATATCATTAAAATAGTTTTTGTAAAGTCCTTACTTGGTGCCAGGCCCTGTACTGAGCACTGGGGCAGATACGAGATAATCAGGTCTCACATGGGGCTCACAGGACGGAGAACAGGTATTGAATCACCATTTTGCAGATGAGGGAACCCGGGCACAGAGAAGTTAAGTGACTTGCCCAAAGTCACACAGCAGTAAGTGGTAGAGCCAGGATTAGAATTCAGGTCTTCTGACTTCCAGGCCTGTGCTCTTTCCATTAGGCCACACTGCTTCCCCTAGGCCATGCTGCAGGAGCTATAAGCACAGTTACCCAAGACCTTGCAGAGGACAGAACACCCTTAAAAGTCTCCCCTGTCTATATCATTCATTCTGGGGGGTATTTATTGAGAACCTACAGTGGGAAAAGCACTTGGAAAGCTAAGCTCTTGGAAAGAGAATAATAAAGAAAATTTGGGAGGCACCCCCTGGCCCTTAGGGGACACACGATCTAAAATGGGGGTGGGGAGATTGGTAAAGTGGGGAAAAATGAAAAGTACCAAGACATCTTAAGAAAACAAGGACAATAATAGATACAAAAATACCAAAATACTGTCACTGCAGGAGCCATTTTCAGGGTCCTTTAATGGTATATATCATCCTAGTAATGTATTATGGGGATATGCTTGATTCCAGACCTACTGGATTGGGTTTCTGCCGCTTTTTTTTTTTTTTGTTCTCGTTCTGTCCATTGAATTTCAAAAGGAAAATAGAACTCTTGGTAGAATTTGGCTCTGATCTGTTGGTAGTATATATTACCCATACATACACATGCTGCAGCTATTCAGTGCAGAACTACTAGCTAATAGAGCCAAGAAAGCCCTGCTTCAATCATTTGTTAGAGGCAAAGGTCACACGGCACTAAATGTCAAAGTGTTATGAGTCTTAGTAAGTGCAAGTGCATTTCCACATTTCGCATCTTTCCAAGTGACGTCTCCAGGACCACGTGAAACCCCTTGTGGAAAACTCTAGTACTTAGACCAAGGGGACGATTAATGTCTAAGGAGCCTTGGAAAGACTAAAACTAGAGATGGTTGACCCGGCTGGACCCTAGGGCTTGGAGTTTAAAGGTGAAAAGTGGCCACTCAGAAAATAGACTGCTCTCCTCAAAAAGCACCCCCCAGGAACGTTCCACAGCACTTTTGTTCAAATCCGTAATTTATTTTAATGTCTGTCTCCCCAGTTAGACTGTAAGCTTCTCGTGGGCAGGGAACATATCTTCCAACTCTGTTATACTGTACTCTCCTAAGCACTTAGTGCAATGCTCAGCACAGCGTAAGCACTCAATAAATAATGATCAATCACTGATTAATTGATGAGGCGATATGAGAATTACCACCCCCTTTGCTCCCATCTATGAGTTCAGCTATTGTGATCCCACTGAGGAGGTACAGAACAAGCCACAGAATCAGATGTGCTGCAGGTTTTATTGGGCTCTTTAAAATGACCCCATCTCTCATCCTGTATCATTATGGCAGGAGTAAATTTCCAAATGGAACATGTAGTTCCCTTTGTAGGTATGAGGAAGAAGAGAACTACCTGAACCTGGGGGTGAGTTTTGTGATCCAGATTGAGCCAGGCTCTGTTGCACTCAGGTTTTAGGGCAAGAAATGGGCTAATGCTAATGGGGGTACTTTTTAAATAGAACCATTTATACGTTCTTCTTCTGTCTCCCATTGGTAAATTATTTTGTTACTGCCTCCCCATTTAGATTGTATGCTCCTTGAGAGCAGGGATAGGGTCTACTAATTCTATTTTAGAATAGAATTTCAATTAGTCACTCAAGTGCTTATTAGAGTGGCCTGCACCCACTTGAAAATAAGCATTCATGATAAATTCTCTTGATTTACTGTTTGGGCTAGTCTTCTATTGTGGTGTTATTCCTCTTCTCCATACGCATGTTAGAACGGGATTTTAGGATAATGGATTTAGCTTTTATTTCAAGTTACAAAGTTGAGCAAAGAGCCAAAAACAAACATGGAAAAACCCAACACTTACCTTATCCAGCCCATGGCATTGTTTCAACTCCCTGGAAGCAGAAAGATGGAGTGTATCCACAGGTGACAGGCTGTCAGGAGCAGAAGGTATATACTGGGGTGACCCATGAGCACGGCCAGGGAAAGTCTGGATTCTGGAAAAGAAACCAAAAGGGAAAAAATTCAAACTTCCCTTATGTCAACTGCTGGCCTCAAGGACTTTGTAGGCCTTTCTAAGGATGGCTTATATGGTGCTGATTTTTTCTCCTAGACATCATTGGCCATCTTAGTTCTGAATAATTCACCCTAACTCTGGAATTTAAAAACTCATAATGAGAGCGAATGTTTCATTGTCGTGTCCCACATCCACTAGGGTAGTCTATAGGATCCTTGTAGGTAAGGAACATGTCTTGTGCTCCTGTTGTATTTTCCCAAGTGCTCAGTACAGTGCATCACCATGGTAAGTGCTCAATAATGTCCTTACTCTACTGGTACTACTGTCTAATTTCTCCAGTGTTGAGAAGCAGCATGGGGTAGCAGATAGAGCATGGGCCTGGGAGTCAGGAGGCCATGGCTTCTGATCCCAGCTCTGCCACTTGTCTGCTGGGTAACCTTGGGCAAATCACTTCACTTCTCTGTGCCTCAGTTACTCTTCTGCAAAATGGAGATTGAGATTGTGAGCCCCACATGGGACAGGGACTGTATCCAACCTGATTTGCTTGTATCCACCCCAGCACTTAGTATGGTGCCTAGCACATTCGTTTAGTGTGACAAATGTAACACTTTGTACATTTGTCACACTTAACAAATGTGTCATAGTAAGCACTTAACAAATATCATAATTATAATTATTATCTCTGCCAGCACTCTCATTTCAGAAGAGCACCCTCTGAAACCCCAGGGGAAAGCAGAACCCAACATCATAATTAATAGTGCTTATAGTATTTATTAAGCATTTACTCTGTGCCATGCACTGTGCTTGAAAGAAGGCAATCAGGTTGGACACAGTCCCTATCCCTCGGGTAGCTCACAGTCTAACCAGGATCGAATCCCCGTTTTATAGATGAGAAAACTAAGGCCCAGAGAAACTAAGTGACTCGTCCAAGGTCACACAGCAGTCAAGTGGCAGAGCCAGGACTAGACCTTAGGTCTTCTGACTCCGATATCCATGCTTTTTCCCAGACCTGTGCCAGGCTGGCTGATGACTGCCTCATGGCCTTTACTCAGCTGAGGTTAACCACGAAGTGCATTTTATCCAACATCAAGCAAAAGTAGAGAAGTAGGTCTTCTGACTCCCCAGCAGTGGTGCCATGTAACCACTTCCCCACACACAATACACAATAAACCATATACTCCCAGAGCTTAAACTGCTCTCTGGTGGTGAGCCAAGAATGCTTGGAACATGCAAGCAGGTCACCGGCATTCTATCTAGACGAGTACCCTGAATGGGGTAACTTGTCTCTGGGCCTGAAGAAATGAATACAGTTTCCAATGTACCTAGTTTACAAGCAGGAATAGCTTACACTTTAGCATGAGAAGAATCTAACGAAACATTGATGACGATGGATTTGAAAGATATTAAAATTTCCAAGGGAAGACAGGTGCGCTGACTTTTATTTCTGTTGCTTTAATCCAGTGCCCTGCACATAGCAGTTGCTCAAACAATGCTGTTGATATTGATTGAGAATTCTAAAGTTAAATAAGTAGAGACACATCGTTTAGGCAGAATTCAGTCACATATTCAAGGCAAAGACCGTCACCAGAGATGAACAAAACCCTCTGGCAGACACCCAGATCAATCTGTGGATGCTTGGCTCTTTATAATGACTAAAAGCACGGGGGATACTACCAGAGTCACCTGACTGCCTCCTCCCAACGATCACTAGTTAATCGCGGTGGTTACGAAAGGGCACGAGGTATTTTAGACCTGGGTTCTAATCCTGGCTCTGCCACTACTTGTCTGCTGGGAGACCTTGGGCAAGTCACTTCACCCCTCTGTGCCTCAATTACCTCATCTATTCATTCAGTCGTATTTATTGAGAGCTTACTGTGTGCAGAGTACTGAACTAAGTGGTCAGGAGAGTACATTATAACAATAAACTGACATATTCCCTGCCCACAGCGAGTTTACAGTCTAGGGGGATTAAGACGATGAGCCCCATATGAGACATGGACTGTGTCCAACCTGATTATCTTCTATCTACTCCAGGGCTTAGTACAGTGCCTGCCTGCCACATAGTAAACACTTAACAAATACCAATAAATAAAAATCCTTGGGATGCTAGAGGATGGCCCTAAGGGGACATGGAGCTAACTGGTAAAATAGACAATACCAGAGTAAGGGACTTCTTTTCAGAGTAGCCTGACCATGCAAATGGACAATTTAAAGCCCGCATCCCAACTTGTCAGATATTCTGAGACTCCTTTCATCACTTCTGACCATCATTGGATCAGACCAATTGTCCACCCAGCCCATTGTTCTGTCAATGACCTTGTCAGCAGGATGCTTAGAGGAACTGGGCAACTATTCCCAAGACCTCCTTTCAGTCTTCAAGCAAGGATGAAGAGATGGATAAAAGAGGGAGAAGACTTATGAGAATGATAGGATAAAGGATGTAATAATAATGAAAATAATAAAGATGATGATAATGGAATGTGTTAAGTGCTTACTATGTGTCAAGCTTTATACTAAGCACTGGAGTAGATCCAAGAAAATCAGGTCTGAGGTAGTCCCCAGCCTATAGGGGATTTTTTTTTATGGTATCTGTTAAGTGTTTACTATGTGCCAGGCAGGCTCACAGTTTAAGTAGGAGGGAGAACAGATATGGACTCTCCATTTTACAGAAGCTTGAATTCACCCAGTATTTAGTACAGTGCCTGATACATAGTAAGTGTTTAACAAATACCACAATTATTATTTCAGATGAGGTTACTGAGGCACATAGAAGTTAAATGACTTGCCCAAGGTCTCCCAGCAGGTAAGTGGCACAGTCAGGATTAGAACATAGGACCTGTGACTCAAAGACCCAGGATCTTTCCACAGGGTCACTGTAGATATTCTCAATTCTATTTTTTTTAAGAGACAAAAGAATGTCTCAGACATGTATGAATGTATTAATTTTCTTTGTAATTGCTCTTAGAAAATCAGTGGGAGGTGCTGTGGTTTTTTACCTTAAAATTGTTTTTGAAAATGTTTAGCAACAGCTTGATATGTACACTGTTGCCATGTGTTATCAGAATGAATTTTAGAATGGGGGCAGGGGCATGATTGAAGGCAGTAAGGAAGGAGTCATCAGGGAATGAATGGTTGAAATTTGTTGGTATTTGTTAAGTTCTTACTATGCATCAAACACTGTTCTAAACACTGGGGTAGGTACAGGTTAATTAGGTCATATACAGTCCCTATCCCACAAGGGGCCCACAGTCTAAGTAGAAGGGAGAAAAGGGAGAGAGGATGGGTTGAAGAAGCAGGTGGAGGGAGTGGGTTTTGTAAGCTGGTGGGAGGTTGCCTCTTGACAGATGACTGAGAAGGATGATAGAGTAGATATTGGGTGGCAGGGAGCTACAGAGATGAGGGGGAGAATTGGGGAACCCAGAAGTGAGAGCTCCATACCTCCCCCTGCTCTACCGAGGAGACGAGGGCTCTGAGTCCTGCTGCCGGCTGGGGAGATGAGGAGCCTTGCTCCTGACCTTGAAGCCGAGCAGTCCGCCTCCCACCCGCCCTTCTCCTAGGACTCAGCGGGGCTCCGGATATGTCCCAGGGAGCCAACGTCAGACCCAAGGGCAGAACCTTTGCGGGAGGAGTCGATTCCAGCTGGCAAGGGTGCCATCCTGGGCTGTCAGCCAGGCGATTCCCTTGCCTCTGCTGTCCCCTGGTCCCCACTCTCAGAGGCTCCCTTGCTCTGGAAAGGAAAGAGCCCCATGCGGAGGGGCTGATGGCAGCAGCCCCCACTACAAGAGATGCCTTTGCTGAAGAGAAGTCCCTCGTGGGTAAGGAGAAATGATGATGATGATGATGGTATTTGTTAAGTGCTTACTATGTGCCAAACACTGTTCTAAGTGCTGGGGGAGATTCAAGGTAATCACGTTGTCCCACATGGGGCTCATAGTCTCAATCCTCATTTTACAGATGAGGTACCTGAGGCACAGAGAAGTGAAGTGACTTGCCGAAGGTCACACAGCAGACAAGTGACGGAGCCGGGATCAGAACCCACAACCTCTGACTCCCAAGCCCATGCTCTTGCCACTAGGCAATCAGTACTCTCCCCTGTTGCCTTGGGTTCTTTGGGGGATGGGAAGAACTGGAGCAGGGGAAAGGGCATCTGTCAGCTTTAGGAAGGGCCGAGACGCGTCAGGGGATCTCTAGACTCAAGAGGAGCAGGTCGGGGGGCTTAGAAGTCCTCTCTCCGGGCCAGTAAGAGAAGGTTGGGGCATGCCGCCCCGTCTCCTGCCACATCACCGTTTCGTTTCCTTGTCTGAGCTTGATTTGTACAGCACTCAGATCCTGTAAACAAGAAACACGACAACACAACAAGGGACAGCCTTTATGTGTGCATGATGAGGTCGGCATTGTGAGTCTCACGTTGGCCTTTTCAATCACATGTGCGCTAATGATGAATTTCACGAATAAAACAACTCATATCTCTCAGTCCCTTGTGTGTCATCATGACGGGAGAGTAATGCCTATATCTTTCTCTTCTTCAGTGAGTTAGGCATATGTACTTTGTTGTCCTTTACATTCGAAAGATGATACTTCTGTGAGACAGTGAGATTCACCTATGACTGTGTGTGTGAACAATAAGGCAATATGGAAACCACAGAATCTGTCGCACTGTGCTCACAGAAAAGCTGTTGCTTGGATTGTCCTATTTAATAATAATGTTGGTGTTTGTTAAGCGCTTACTATGTGCAGAGCACTGTTCTAAGCGCTGGGGTAGATACAGGGTAATCAGGTCGTCCCACGTGAGGCTCACAGTTAATCCCCATTTTATAGATGAGGTAACTGAGGCACAGAGAAGTTAAGTTTGACATCTCCTCGTGAAGCTTTGCTCAAAAAAGTCACTCTTTCCTTGATAGCACTTAGCAAGTCGGTCTATCCTCGGCAATGATCTCTCAGGTTTCATCTTAGATGTAGCGCTGTCTGTGATTTTGATTTACCGTCTCCTTAAAATCTTCTCTGTCTTCCTTTCCTTTCTTTTCTCCATTTCAACTCTCCATACAGTAGTCCATTCTTCTCACTTGGCCCATCCAGTATAAGCTTTGTTGAGGTGAGCTTAGCCTCGAAGCTGGCTCTAATCCCGCCTCTGCCACTTCTCTGCTGTGTGACCCGGGGCAGGTCACTTAACTTCTCTGGGCCTCAGTTACCTCTCTGTAAAATGGGGATTAAGACTATGAGCCCCAGGTGGGACCTGATTACCTCGTATCTACCCCATCCCTTAGAAGAGTGCCTGGCACGTAGTGAGTGCTTAACAAGTACCATTTTTTTTAAAAAAAAAGAGAGACTAAGTTCCTCAACTTCACTGTTTGTGATCTTGTCTTGCCAGACGACACTGAGTCTGAGCTGAAAATGGCCCTGACAGAACTGCTCGAGGAGGCATGTGTGGGACCCGGGCAGAGCAGCGGGTGAGAGGGTCGGACGATGCCACGGCTCTGTCGACCTTTGGTTTGGTCCGGAGCCCGACAACTGCGCTACCGCCGCACTCTCTCTGACAGTCTCCCAAAGGATGTCCTGAGGCTCTCTGCATGAAGAGCCAACCTCAACAGAGAAAAATCTCCAACGTCAATTTTTTTCAAAGAAAGCGTTCTAGGGAGTATTACTCTTCACGTAGAGCCCTGCTTTTAACTCCTAGATTAATAGACTTCAAAGGTAGAGCAACCTCCAAGTTCATGTAACAGCTTGATATCAGTTGAAATGTGCCATCAACACAACCTTAAGCCCGGGAACAATATGGCTCCTTGGCTTTTGATTAGCTGGAGCCTCTTTTCAGAAATGTAATCGTACCAGTGTACCCTTGTCCTCCCAAACATGCATTAGGACAGAACGGAATTACTGAGCTGTCTACAATTTCTGCTTACAGCATGCACAGGCTATGAGAAATGATGGCAAACATTATACATAAATACTATATTTCCTGCTCATATACACATTGGCTAAGCTGTATGGAGCCTGTGGTTTCAGCAGAAGATTTTTTTTTTATTTCTCACTTCATGCAAGTCTGTAATCACTGGCATATTGGTTCTTATTTAAAGCAGAGTTTTAGTTTCATTTCCATTTAGGAGAATTGAAAAGGAAAAATAAAACAGCAACCATACCTCTGATACAAGTAATATCTCTCTTCCCACAAATTAACTGCACCACTGCGTAACCATTTTATATTATCGGAATCATTCTCCCAACATGCTTCTGGACGCACTAACGACAGATATTATTGCCATTTGCAGAGAGGCAGAGAGGGCTGAAATGATTAGTTTAATATCATCCAGCCAGTCAAGAAAAGAGGCAGAACTTTGAGTTCAGGGCTCCTATGCTTTCTGGAAATGGACAGTGCAGGACTAGGGAAGCAGCATGGCCTAATGGAAAGTCAGAGGACCTCGGTCGTAATCCTGGTTCCGCCATTTGCTTGCTGTGTGATTTTGGGCAAGTCACTTGATTTCTCTGTGCCTCACTTCCCTCATCCGTAAAATGGGGATTCCATACCTCGTTGTGGACAGGGAATGTGTCTGTTTATTGTTGTACTCTACTCTCCCAAGTGCTTACAGCACACAGTAAGTGCTCAATAAATATGATTGAATAAATGAATACCTGTTCTCCTTCCTACTTTAAATGTGAGCTCCATATGGGGCCTGATGATCTTGTATCTATGCCAGCGCTTAGTTTAATGTTTGGCACATAGTAAACACTTAAATACATTATTATCATTAGTATTGTACCAAACATGATCTCCATTCAAGTTCCAATGTAGCTACACAATTAAAATGAATAAAACTGAAAGTAGGTTCCTATACATGTATTCTTTCAATCGTATTTATTGAGCACTTACTGTGTATGCAAAGCACTGTACTAAACGCTTTGCTTAGTGCGTATGAAAATGGTCCCATAGTTGGAAACATCAATCTGGAAATCTTTCCCACGCCGTGAGCTGCACGAACAGATCCGCCAAGATAAATACCAGATGAGACTGTACTACCTTGAAAGTTCAGGGAGATACATCCGTAATATATATTTGTCAAGAATGAAAAGGAAACTGTTAGATAAAGTGCAGAAGGGAGCCTGAAGCAAAGCAGCAACTTGACACTTCTGTAATGATGGTTCACCATGCAGAACAGAGATGGGAGGGGATGGGGGTTCAGGTGGGGGTGGGAGGAGTTGCTAAAAACTTTGCTCCACAGGTGTTTGAGCTTCTCATTAAGGGGTGGGGATGGTCTCACCTGGAAGCCAGGTGGTTTCTCCTAGGAGGAAAGGTCTTCTGTCTAATTGGCCACCCCCCTCTTTAGAGAAGCAGCGTTGCCTAGTAGATAGAATATGGGCATGGGGGCCAGAAGGATCTGGATTCTAATCCTGCCTGTGCCACTTGTCTGCAGTTTGACCTTGGGTAAGTCACTTCACTTCTCTGTACCTTGAATACCTCATCTGTAAAATGTGGGACTGAGACCGGGAGCCCTATGTGGGACGGGGACTGCGTCCAACCTGACTACCCTCTGTCTACCCCAGTATAGTGTAGTGAGCACTTAAATACCATTATTATTATTAAAGCAGGGATAACCTTTTTCTCACTAGTGTTATCATAAGAGCAGATGGAGAAAAACGCTGTGTTTTCAAAGAGAAGTTTTTGTCAGTATTCATCTACCTTCATCTTGCTGGTGGGAAATGAAGACTGAGAGGTGGAGGACTGGGGAGGGGAGAGGCACAAAAAAGCTGCTTTTCCTGACCTCTTGCTTTTCAGTCGACCAGTCAGAAGTGTTAAAATGGACACCAGGTGAATCACATAAACTAGTGTTTCTCCCTCTACTCTGGGCTTACAAGAGAGAGCAATCATATGAAATAATGGTATGCACTAATGAGAGTTATCTTTCTCTCTATTCTGTCTACATGGCCATTTTTTACTGAATCAACCAGACTCTTTGCCAGATGCTTCTTAGTGTGAAAAAGAGAGAGAGAGAGAGGCAGAATCTATTCTTAAATATTACATCACTGTGGACCACTGGTTCTCAGGACAGAGTCTATGTCTTTTATTTCTCTTATACTCTCCCAACTGCTCAGTCAATCAATGGTATTTGTTGAGCACTTCCTGTGTGCCTCAACCAATCGATCAATAGTCAGTCAATGGCATTTATTATGTGCTTACTGTGTGCAGAGCACTGTACTGAGCACTTGAGAGAGTACAATACATTGCAAGCATGTTCCTTTCCTACAAGAAGCTTACAATCTAGATGGGGAGACAGACATGAATAGAAATAAACAAATTAACAATATGTACTTAAGTACTGTGTGGCTGAGGGTAAGGTGAATATCAAGTACTTAAAGGGTTCAGATTCAAGTGCATAAGCAAGTCAGAAAGGAGAGGGGGTAGGGGAAAATCAGTAGAATTTATTGAGCTCTTACTCTGGACCTAGTACTCAATCAGCACTCTCCCTCCTACCTATTCTCAGTCCTCTCCCATTACAGCCCAGCCCCCACACTCTTCTCCTCTAACACCAACCTACTTACTGTTCCTCACTCTCCTTTCGCTTACCATCGTCCCCTTGCTCACGTCCTCCTTCCAACCTGGAACTCCCTCCCCCTGCAAATCTGACAAATCACTGCTCTCCCCATCTTCAAAACCTTCTAAAATCACATGTCCTCTATAAAGCCTTCCCCGAATAATCGCTCATCTCCCTACCCCCATTCTCCTTCCCTTTTGAGTCATATATGGACCATACTTGCTAAGGGCCTTGATAGCTCACCCTACTTTAGAACATTTATCATAATGTCTGTCTTCCCTACGAGATTGTAAACTTCTTATGAGCAGGGATCGTACCTACCAATTCTATTGTATTGGATTGTTCCAAGCACTTAGTACAGTGTGCTACATAGAGTAAGTTTAGGAAATATCATTGACTATACTAAGCACTTGAGAGAATACTTTACACAACAGGTTCTCAATAACTACTCTTCATTGATGGACTAGCCCCAGATAATTTTGGAGGGCAATTGGCAATGGGCAATCTCTAACAGACCTAGACGCCAGCTGGGTGCCAAGAAGCTGGTGGGATGTGGGTAGGGAAGCACCTGGACATGGGGAAGACCAGAGAGGAGAAATGGAACAGAGCAAGGGAACATAGCCGGTCAGGACAGGGAGAAGTACAGGAAATGGGAAGGGAGGCTTGGGAAAATAAGCTAAAGGGTCACCACTTCCCCGTCCCTCCTCAGTGTTGATGGGGCTATTTATAACTCTGAATCTGGCATGAGTATGAGAGTGGCCTAGTGGAAAGAATGGGCCTGGGAGTCAGAGGTCCTGAGTTCTAATTCCGGCTCTGCCACTTGTCTGCTGTTTAACCTTGGGCAAGTCACTTCACTTCTCTGAGCCTCAGCTACCTCATCTGTAAAATGGGGATTGAGAACGCGAGCCCCATGTGGACTCTGTCCAATCCGATTTTCTTGTATCCACCCTAGCACTTAGCAACGTGCCTGGCAAACAGTAAGCGCTTAACCAGTTCTACAATTGTTATTACAATCTCAACTGAGCCTGCTCAGTGAGCAGGCTTTTCATTTCTTAAAGGGAAATCAGCTCGTTGTGGGCAGGGATTGTCACTGTTTATTGTTATATTGTACTTTCCCAAGCACTTAATACAGTGCTCTGCACATGGTAAAGGCTTAATAAATACGATTGAATGAATGAATGAATCTCCAGCAGAGTGGGGCATACGTGGAAATATGACATTGATTCTCAATAGCTCAAATTCCTGAGGGGGAGGGAGAAGGGAGAAGGGCAATTCCTATGAAAACAATTTTAAAAATTCAATTATGGAGTTGCCCTATCGTCATCCCCTACCCCTAAGAAAGAAGGTGGCCTGCAGCCCAGAGCCCGAGGAGACATTCTTGTGCGTAGTGCCAGACTTCCGCCTGCAATACCACGCTTGGCCCTTTCACTAGGTCACTACGGCGGGCAGAGAGAAGAAGAGAGCAAACACTTTATCTGGTTCTGTAGTCATGCCACTGAAAAATGATCTACCAACAGAAAATTCTTCCCCTAGTTTCCCTGCTCTAAGGCTCTCTCATATGAGAGAGCAGAGTGCTCCGTTGAAAGATAGAACATCTCCTGACTCAGCTAAAGTTCAGAACAAATGACGCATGAGCCTACAGGGTGGCCCAAGATAGAGGTTCCTTATTTTGATGTTGTTGTTGCTCAGTTAGCTGCAGAGTGAAACACCTTACTTCATTACATACAAATGAACAGCAGACACTGCACAATTCCACCATTTGCCATCTTCAAGCTCCTCCCTGGGTCTTTCCCATCATTGTAGACAATACCACTATGCTCCTAACTCCCAAGCCTGTAACCTTGGCATTATCCGTGACTCATCGCTCTCATACAGCCCACATATTCAATCTGTCACCAGATCCTGTCAGTTCTACCTTCACAACATCGCTAAAATCTGCCCTTTCCTTTCCATCTAAATTGCTACTACGCTGATCCGAGCACACATCGTGTCCCGCCTTGACTACCGCCTCAGCCTCCTCACTTAACTCCCTGTCCTCTGTCTCTCCCCACTCCAGTCTGTACTTCACTCTGCTGCCCAGATCATTTTTCTACAAAAAAGTTCAGTCCATGTCTCCCCACTCAAGACCCTCCAGTGGCTGCCCCTCCACCTCCCCGTCAAACAGAAACTCCTTACCATTAGCTTCAAAATACTAAATCAATTCACCTCCTCCTGATATCCTATTACAGCCCAGCCTACACACTTCATTCCTCTAGCGCCAGCTTGTTCACTGTGCCTCGATCTCATCTATTTCGCTGCTAACCCCATATTCGTATCTCGCTTCTGTTCTAGAACTCTCCTCCCTTCCCTATACGCCTTGCCACCACTCTCCCCACCTTCAAAGTTTTATTAAAATTACAACTCCAAGAGGCCTTCCCTGACTAAGCCCTCTTTCCCCTTCATCTATGCACTTTTATCTGTGCCCTTTAAGCATGTAATATTCAATCCACATCCCCACGGAACTTATGCATATAGCCGCAATTTATTCATATTAATGGCTGTCTCCCCCTCCAGACTGTAAGCTCCTTGTGGACTGGGAACATATCTACCAACTCTTTTTATTTTACTCTCCTAAGTACTCAGTTCAGTGCTCTGCACACAGCAAGTATTCAATACATACAATTGATTGATTGATTAACTTTAGCTGAAACTCTGGCTCCCAGATCCAGGGGGTTTCTGAAGCTCAATTCCAATAAAAAAAAATAAATAAAGGTGACCTCTGTTTTGGGCTCTCCTAATGCATACTTGATCAAATCAGGAATTCACTCTCTTGGGCTTCCTTCCCTTTCCAAGTGTGCTGCCTTGTTTAAGTGGAAACTACCATGCCTATCTGTTTATGAAGTCCATGGCATTACGGGACCCAGACAACTCAACAGGATTCGCCCCTACACTACCCTCACTTTATAAAGGAGAAATGAAGACAAAGAGAGATGAAGTATTTTATCCATGGCTATATGGTAAATTACTAGCCCAGCCAGGATTAAGGGTCAGAATTATGGAATTGTATAACTATTGTAGAGGCCTAGAGCAACACTCTGAAAATCCCCATAGTCTTCAAAGCTTAGAATCTATCTGGCTCATCAGTTGACAGGCGCCAGATTATATTATATTTTATGTCTTGTTTATGTAACTTCCCCATCTTTAGTACATTACTCTAATTTTAGAAATACATATAAATCCAAGCTACATTTAACCTTCAGAGTTAGATTCTAATTAACTTGTGACAAGTTCTAACGTTAGGAAAGGGATGGGAGAAAAGTAGGTTGTGCTTTTCTTAAATTATTTCTCCAGTTTCAACAGATCGATTTCATCCTCAGGAAAAATTGCGGTTTAGTTGATTTCCCCTAAGTTATGGTGTGTGTGTGCCTTTTTTTAAAGGACTTGGAACTTGATAATAGAAACGTTTGCACATATTACACATTTTTCCTGAAGAGTAGCTTTGGTTGTGCAGGGTTGTGACACCAAATTAAACTTGCATTGGGAAGCAGGAAGTAAACATAACCGGTCTGGTCTAATATCAATCAGCCGATGGTAGTCATTGAGCACTTACGACGTGCAGAGTACTGTACTGAATGTTTAGGAGAGTACTCTACAACAGAGCTGGCAGACGTGTTTCCTGCCCACAATGAGCTTAATAGTCTATAACCGGGGAGAATATGAAGAAAACAAGTTATATTTAAAATAAATCCAATAACAGTTCAAGGTGCCTTAGCGTAAGGAAGAAGGGTTGTAAGGAGCGGATGTCCCCGAAATTGTTTGGCCTCTGTATGTCGTACAGAGGGACTTTAAATTCAGGAAGCCTCCAGGGTGCCAACCCAAGTGGGGAGGGGGGAGATTCACCTCACTGTCTGGATCCAACGTTCACTTGCTCAACAAGTGCCCAATTCCTGCTCCTACAAAATGTGGCGGGGACGGCAAGAACGATGCTTGAGAAGTGGCTGGCCATTCTGGGGAGAAAAATCCTTCCGAAATGGACGGCTGGCAGGAGAGAACGAGAACCGCGTGAATTTCCTCCAGGCTCCTAAAAGAATATCCCTTTAATCCCTGTTCCTTGCCTTTAAAACTCCCTCAATCAATCCGTGGTGTTTATTGAGCCCTCACTGTGTCTAGAGCACTGTACTCGGTCTCCTAACCGTAAAGAGAAGGGGGGATCGAAGTGAGACCGTCTAATAAACAAGTCTGTTTGGCAAGTGAGCGCTCAATAAATACGAGTGATTAATTGATCGATCGATCGAGTAGCTGGGCGGTGTCTCTCCAGAAATCAACCCTAAAGACTGAGAGTGTGTGTGTGTGTGTGGGGGGGGGGGGGGGTGTCGTGGGGCAGACGGGTGGCCCCTGGAGAGAGTCTCTTCGCTTCTTCCAGGTCGACATTTCCCCCGACGTGTCTTAAGTGGGTGGAGGAGGTTTTTCTCCGTATTGATTGTTTAATAGCCCCGCGGACTGATTCTCAGTGGCAAGGGGCCAAGGCGCTCTATTTTGGAGGCACAGGTGGGCCCGGGCGCGTTGCCCACCCTCTTGCCGGGCCCCGAATTAGACAAGCCAGAAACAAGTGTGGCTCAGCTGAGGGCTTTACTCCTCTACGGCCTCTCCTGCTGCTGCTGCTGCTGCTGCTGCCGCTGGGATGCGGGGCCGCCGGGGTCCCCCCGCCCTCCCCCACAACCCCGGAGAGCCACCTGCTGCCCCCTCCCCATCCTCCCGCGCCCCCTCCCATTCCTCCCGGAGCCCCTCCCCAACCTCCCGGACCCCTCCCCATCCTCTCGAGCCCCTTCCTCATCTTCCTGAGCCCCTCTCCTTCCTTCCAGGCCCCCTCCCCATCCTCCTGAGCCCCTTTCCCACCCTCCTGAGCCCCCTCCCCATGCTCCCGGAGCCCCCTCCCCATCCTCCTGTGCCCCTCTCCTTCCTTCCAGGCCCCCTCCCCGTGCTCCCGGGCATCCTCCCCATCCTCCTGAGCCCCCTCCCCATGCTCCCGGAGCCCTCCCCATGGTCTCGGGGCCCCCTCCCCATGCTCCTGAGCCCCACACCTTCCTCCCAGGCCCCTCCCCGTGCTCGCGGGCCCCCTCCCCATCCTCCCTCGCCTCTCTCCTTCCTCCCGGAGCCCCTCCCCATGCTCCCGGGCCCCCTCCCCGTGCTCCCTCCCCCCCTCCCTCCTCCCAGGCCCCCTCCCCATGCCGCCGGAGCCCCTGTCCCTCCTGGGCGGCCGCACTTACCCTGGGCGGCGGCCCGAGGATGAGCAGCAGGCCGGCCGCGCTGCAGCTCTCCGCGGCCGCCCCCGGGCCCGGGCCAGAGGCCGGCGCGGCCCGTCAGCTCCCTCCTCCTCCTCCTCCTCCTCTTCCTCCTCCTCTTCCTCCTCCTGCACCTCCTTCTCTTCTTCCTCCTCCTCCTGCCGCCTTCTTGCTCCATGACACAGCAGAGCCGCAGGCTCCGGGACGCCGGGGACCTGGGGGCAGCGGGCACCGGGCCCAGGTCTGGGCAGGGGTCGGCGCTGAGATGGAGAGGACCCACCCCGGGAGAGACAGGGGGAGGCAAAGAATAATAATAAAAATAATCATAATGATGATGGAATTCGTTCAGCGCTTACTATAGTGCCCAGCACTGTTCCAAGCGCCGGGGTAGATGCCAGCTAATGGGGAGGGGGAGGGAGGTCTCTCGTGGGGTTCACAGCCTTCATCCCCATTTTCCAGATGGGGGAACTGAGGCAGAGAGAAGCGAAGTGGCTTGGCCAAGGTCACCCGGCAGACAGGGCGGCGGGGTCGGGATTAGAACCCAGGGCCTCTGATTCCCAAGCCCGGGCTGTCGCCACTAAGCCAGGGGGCGGGTTGTACCTTGAAAACCTGAGCATTGGGAAAGTGTCGAGGGTCACGTACCAATTTGCGGGGGGGGGGGGGGGGGAGAGAAAGAGAGAGAGAGAGAGAGGAAAGTGGTAGAGAAAAAGAGAGAAAGAGGAAAGTGGTTGAGGGCTGGAAAACCAACCTGGGAGTATTTTGAGGGGGGCCTTGGGAAAGGCGATTTTTATCAGGAGACAAGAAGTGGGGTGGGAAAGAGAAGTCGGGGAGAGCCCGAGGAGGATGCTAGAACTGGAGCAAGGATGCTCGCCGCTCTTCTGCCGCCTCCAGAAGTTTGACACAGTTCCATCAATCCGGGCAGGACACATCTCCAAACGCTTCTCCACAAAACATATATAGGGCGCCGCAGGAGTAATTCCAAGGTTAAAAGAGAAGTCCTTCCGAGGTGCAGAGGTTGGAATCGCACCAATCCACAACAGGTTTCTTTTTAACCCCACGTGTGTGAAAGAGAGGAAAACAAAACAAAATAAATAAAAATGAAAACCCAGGCTGAGATTCGGCAGTAGAGATCGCTTGTGAAACTAAACGTGCTCTGCGAGGATGGATGGGGACTAAAATCCCCCTTGATTAGTGGTTTCCTCTTTCCTCTCAACATCCGCAAGCCCACCCCAAGTTTGACTCGACCTTATGCTCATTTCGGCTCAGAAGTAAAAACTCCCAGATACGTCTGTCAGAAAGAAGAGAACCTGGATTGCTTCTCGAAAATTACTAACTTTCCTTCAAGCACAGAATCTGACTCCAAGACAGCGTGTGCCTTGATGTTCTATTGCCAATACTCGGTCTTTTAATTTTCAAACGCACTCAAAGCATTTCACATCCTTAATCCCCTCGCATTTATTTGAATGACCAGCTGGGTGGCCAGGTAGGTTTTGTTTTTTTTAAAATAAAATGACACTTCGCTTTCAGTCGGTACCTTCCAGGTCAAAGCTACGTAGTGGCTTCCTGACACAAACAAGTTTTTACTGTTGTCAGCAACAAGCCCTAATATAGCTGCGGAAGAGAAAACTGCATTGCCTTTCGGCTCCCGCATCACCAAGCCCAAGTTACAGGAGAAGTCGAAATTCCAGAAATCGAAATTCCAGAAATCTTTCAGGCGGATGCGACCGCTGTTTATGACGTAACAAGCAGAAAGCGCCCGGCCCCACTGTTTATCACAACTCTTATTCTCGCCCCGTTCGGCGACAGATCGGATGAAGTTGGCAGAGGGACGGTTAAAAGCCCATCCTCTTTGCAATGTAAAAATAAAGCCCCGTTAGATGGGGAACTCGCTACTTCTGGGGAAGAAAAGAGGGAACAAGATGTCACTTTTGCAGTGTGTGGGCTTTCTGGTCGCGGGAAGGTTTTCAGGAAACTCGTTCTCTCAGTTGGCAGTGAAATGAAAGAGAGCTACTTTTCTTTTTTTCTTCTTTCTTTTTTCTTTTTTGGACCGTCGGGTCTTGCTTCTTGCTGCCGCCTGGCTTGCCTTTCTTCGTACGGAGCACGGAAGCCCCTTGGGGATGCTGAGAGGGGGGTTGGTGGGGGAGGGAGGGTGTCGGTGGGGACACTAAACGTTGGGGCTGCTGCTGCTGCTGCTGCTGCTGCAGAGTCACGTGGGAGTCCCCTTGAAGTTTCCATAGAGAGGCCTGTCGGTGTCACATGATGGACATGATATAATGAAACAACATTGTGGAGAGGAAAGCATTAGGGGAGCCCGGGGCTACAAAAACAAGTGAGTGAGAGGAGGTGGGAGGAAGAGAAAGTACGCCACCTCCCCTGCAGACGAACCCACACAGAGCCGCCTGGGAGAAGGAGGAGAGGGGCGATGGTGGGGGGGCGGGGAGGAGAAGGGGTCCTCCCCTTCTCCCTCCTCCTCCTCCTCCTCCTCCTCCTCCTCCTCCTCCTCCTCCACCTCCTCTCCGCAAACCCCCTCCGACCAGGGGAGAGACCAACTTTTTATCCATCAGCCCCAGCTAGGACTGCACCTGTCTCCAAGGGTCACCATCATTCACCGCCATCCTCCGAAGGAAATTCTGGAACGAGACTATGATCTACAAATAAAAATGCGCATCTTTTTTTCCTCTCCTCTCCCTCCCCCCCCCCATCCTCCCGCCACCCCCACTTTGCTCCGAGAGAAGCAGAGGGAGACGGATTTCAGCAGCCTCTGGCTCACCCCAAGGTAAGTTATTTATAGTAGTAAAAGCTGGTCAAAAAGGACTTGAAGGGAGAGATTTGGTGCTTCTGGATTTAGGATTAATTGGTGTCATTTTTAGATGTCAGAAAGGCGTCTTTTCTCGGCGTGACGGATGGGTTTAACTGTTCCTGGGGAATATTTTTGCGGGGCAGTTCATTCTTTCCTCCCCTTTCCCTCCTTTTTTCCTTCCCTTCCCTTCTCCAGCTCCCCGGGCTTCTTTCTCTCCTTTCCGGATGGGGTCTGAAACTCCCGGGATTGGGGGTCTAAAGGGAAGCGACGGAAGGAAGGTGGGATGGGTGGCATTTAAATAGGAATAGAGAAACGATTTCGCCATGTTTGTGTTGCTAAGCGAATAGGGCTTTTTCCCCCCCCCCCGCCCCTCTCTTTCCTTTTTTTGGGGGGGTCTCCCTTCTTTTGCCCCCTTTTGAGGTGGCTGGATGCCACATGGCTCTGCTGGGCTGAGTGTGTGTGTGTGTGTGTTTTTTTCAATGTCCGCATTCCAGCTAATGTTGCGCAGATAAAATTCAAACTTGAGGTAAACAGAAGAGGAGGAGGAGGAGGGTGGGGGGGGTGGAAGGGGGGTGGGAGGGCTGTTTCCATTTCGAGATTCCCACCTCTTCTCCACCCCGTGGAGCACAACATCCCGAACGTAGATAACTATTGCCTTTTTCTCCCACCCCTCTGGCTGCCACCAAAAATGAAGGGGAGGTGGGATGGGGGGGTGGGGGAAGGAGGAGCTGACCCCTTTCCAGAACCTCCGACCCAAATCCCTGGGCGAAAAGGGGAAATTAAAAATGTGGTAATTAATATATTTAATAATAATGTTGGTATTGGTTAAGTGCTTACTACGTGCAGAGCACTGTTCTAAGCGCTGGGGGAGACACAGGGGAATGAGGTGGACCCATGTGAGGCTCACAGTCTTCCTCCCCATATAACAGATGAGGGAACTGAGGCCCAGAGAAGTGACTTGCCCACAGTCGCACAGCTGACAAGGGGCAGAGTATTTAAGCGCTTTCTATGTGCAAAGCACTGTTCTAAGCGCTGGGGGGGATACAAGGTGATCGGGTGGTCCCACGTGAGGCTCAGTCTTCATCCCCATTTTACAGATGAGGGAACTGAGGCCCAGAGAAGTGACTTGCCCACAGTCGCACATCTGACAAGGGGCAGAGTATTTAAGCGCTTTCTATGTGCAAAGCACTGTTCTAAGCGCTGGGGGAGACACAGGGGAATGAGGTGGTCCCACGTGAGGCTCCCAGTCTTCATCCCCATTTTACAGACGAGGGAACTGAGGCCCAGAGAAGTGACTTGCCCACAGTCGCACAGCTGACAAGGGGCAGAGTAAGCGGTATGTGCAAAGCACTGTTCTAAGCGCTGGGGGGGCGGATAGAAGGTGATCGGGTTGTCCCACGTGGGGGGAAGGGGGTCCCGTGAGGTTTAAGGAGGAGAAACCCCCTTTTCTGCCTCCCCAAGGACCAGCCCTCCTCCTCTCGGAAGCCCCCTGGGGTTTGGAGGGAGCTCGTTTCCAGGGTTTGGAGGTCGGGGGGCGGCGGGTCCTGGAGGGGAAGGGGCGCGAGTTAGGCGGCAGCAGGTGTCCGGGCCTCTGAGGGTGGTGGTGGTGGTGGTGGGGGGGATTATCGATGATTGATCGGCTCTAAGAGAGGAAGGATGCGGGGGCGGGGGCCGGGTTGGGGTCCCCCAAAGGGGAGGGTGGCTGCGTGGCCCTGAGGCGCGGGGGTCCTGGCGGCTCAGGCCCCCGGGCGGCGGGTGTGAGGGCCCGGCGCCTCAGGTCGGAGCTCGGAGGGGCTGGGGGGGGGGGGGGGCGTTCCCCGGTGAGAGTTTCCGGGCGGGGTCCCGGCGGGCCGAGGCCCCTCCCTCAATTCCCGGCAGAGCGAGAGGCGGCGGGCGGGGTTGGGCTGTAAACAGCGGGTCGCCCCCTCCCGTCCATGGACGACGGCTGAGGGGAGGGAAGGAGGGAGGGAGGGGGGAGGGAAGGAGGGAGGGGGGGAGGGGCCTCCCTCCCTCCGCCTGCCCGGGGCGGCCGCCGCGAGACCCGGCCGGGCGGCGCGCGCCAGGGGGGGGGGGGGAGCGCGCGGGCGCCGGCGCGCATGCGCACCCCCCCTCGCGCGCGCGCGCGCGCGCGCCCCGGCGGCCTCTGTTTTTGTTTTGCTGGGACCCGCGTGCGCCCGGCGCGTGTCGAGTCACGTGCCCCCGGGGCTGGGGGGGGAGGGGGGCGGCGCGGGCGGCCGTAGGGCCGTGGGCCCTGCCGGCCAGCGCGCAGGTGAGGGGGGAGGGAGCGGCGTCAGGCCCCCGCCCCCCCCATGGAAACGCCGCACTTCCAGTCGGTCTTTATTAATAATAAAATGATGGCATTTGTTAAACGCTTACTGTGTGCCGCTCCCAGCCCCGGAGGGGGGGGGATACAGGGTGATGAGGTTGTCCCACGTGGGGCCCCCAGTCTTCATCCCCACTTGACAGAGGAGGGAACTGAGGCACAGAGAATAATAATAATGATGGTGATGGTACTTGGTCACTGAGGCCCAGAGAATAATAATAATAATCATGATGGCATTTGTTAAGCGCTTACTATGTGCTGCTCCAAGCGCTGGAGGGGGGGATACAGGGTGATGAGGTTGTCCCACGTGGGGCTCCCAGTCTTCATCCCCACTTTACAGAGGAGGGAAATGAGGCACAGAGAATAATAATAATGATGATGATGGCATTTGTTAAGCGTTATGTGCAAAGCACTGTCTTAAGCGCGGGCGGGGATTACAAAATGATTAGGTTGTCCCACGTGGGGCTCCCAGTCTTCATCCCCACTTTACAGAGGAGGGAAATGAGGCACAGAGAATAATAATAATGATGATGATGGCATTTGTTAAGCGTTATGTGCAAAGCACTGTCTTAAGCGCGGGCGGGGATTACAAAATGATTAGGTTGTCCCACGTGGGGCTCCCAGTCTTCATCCCCACTTTACAGAGGAGGGAACTGAGGCACAGAGAATAATAATAATGATGGCCTTTGTCAAGCGCTTACTATATGCGAAGCACTGGTCTAAGCGCTGGGGGTGGGGATACAAGGTGAGCCCGTCAATGGGCAGGAATTGTCTCTATCTGTTGCCGAATTGTACATTCCAAGCACTTAGTACAGTGCTCTACACATAGTAAGTGCTCAATAAATACTATTGAATGAATGAATCAGGTTGTCCCACGTGGGGCTCACAGTCTTCATCCCCATTTTACAGATGAGGTAACTGGGGCACAGAGAAGTGAAGTGACTTGCCCAAAGTCACCCAGCTGACACGTGGTAGAGCTGGGATTAGAACCCATGACCTCTGACTCCCAAGCTCAGGCTCTTTCCATGGAGCCACGCTGCTTCTCCTCTGATGTTTGTCTTAACCTCTCTCTCCCCTTCCAGACTATAAACCTACGTGGGCAGGGAGTATGTCTGCCAACCCTTGTCCTGTATTCATTCATTCAGTTGTATTTCTTGAGTGCTTACTCTGTGCAGAGCATTGTACTAAACGCTTGGAAAGTATAATACAGCAAGAGAGACAATCCCCACTCACAACTGGCTTACAATGTAGAGGCGGGGAGACACACATCGAAACAAGTAAACAGGCATCAGTATAACGAGAAGTATTGTGGCTTAGAGGCAAAAGCCCGGGCTTGGGAGTCAGAGGACGTGGGTTCTAATGCCGCCTCTGCCTCTTGGCTGCTGTGCAACCTTAGGCAAGTCACTTCACTACTCTGGGGCTCGGTTCCCTCATCTGTGAAATGGGGATTAAGACTTGGAGCCCCACGTGGGATAACTTGATTATCTTGGATCTACCCCAGCGCTTAGAATAGTGCTTGACACATAGTAAGCGCTTAACAAATACCATTATTTTTACTCTAAATAAATAGATACTCTCCCACGCGCTTACTCTGAACACCCAATCGATATCATCAATATCAGGGGTGAGGCAGAAATGGATAGATTGAATCGATTGATAATTATATGTGATTTTAAAGCTACCAGGTTTCAGAGAAATTTTAATTGTGTGGTCTGCCCAGAACCGTTGGAATGGCGATCGGTGCGGAAATGAGGAACAAGAATTTTACCTTGAAAGCTCTCCAAGGCTATTTGAGTAGTTCCTGGCTTGAATAGCTTTAGGAACGCTTGACATCACAGATGCTCCCCTGTCCTGGGGTAGAGGTCAGGAGGCAACTGTTACATAGAGTGGGGCGCAAGGAACATTCCTGCCTGCTCGTAAGAGAACAATCTAGTTCTCTTCATTTAGCGGTCAGAATTGAAATTTGAGTTTCAAGGAAGAGGCCAGGTTAAGATTATGCCTTACTTTCAAGTCTCCTGCTTCCAGTCCCTTCGATTATTCATTGGTATTTGTTGAACGCCTACTGAGTGTTAAGTGCTCGGAAGCGTGCAGTAGAAGCTTCACCTCCCCCCCATTTTCTGTCTTTTTAAAAAATGGTATTTGTTAGGGGCCAGGCGATGTACTAAGTTCTGGGGTAGATACCAGATAATCAGGTGGATGCAGTCCCTTTCCCACATGGGGCTCACAGTTTTAATTCCCCATTTTACAGATGAAGGGACTGAGGTACAGAGAAGTTAGATGACTTGCCTAAAGTTACACAGCCGACAGAAAATGGCATTCTATTGTGGGAGGCAGGGAGAAAATGTATTTGTAAATCGTGGAACTGGGAGGAAGAACAATGACTTAAGAGAAAGTAGTAATCAGTAATAATAATAATAATGTTGGTATTTGTTAAGCGCTTACTCTGTGCAGAGCACAGTTCTAAGCACTGGGGTAGATAAAGGGTAATCAGCTTGTCCCACGTGAGGTTCACAGTCTTAATCCCCATTTTACAGATGAGGTAACTGAGGCACAGAGAAGTGAAGTGACTTGCCCACAGCTGACAAGTGGCAGAGCCCGGATTCGATCCTGTGACCTCTGACTCCCAAGCCCGGGCTCTTTCCACTGAGCCATGTGCTTCTCAGTAATGTTTACTGAGTGCCTACCACGTGAAGAACACTGTACCGAGAACTTGGAATTAACCAACCCTATTTATTGAGCGCTTACTGTGTGCAGAGCACTGTATTAAGCTCTTGGGATAGTACACTACAATAGAGTTGGGAGTTGGTGTTCCCTGACCACAATGAGCTAGAGTTCTAGAGGAGAAGCCTACAGTCTAGAGGAAGCGTGCAATACGGTCAGTAGACATGATCCAGCTCCTTAAGGAACTTGCAGTCTGGAGACAGACACTGGAGTAATTTACAGGTAGGAAGTGGAAATGGATAGATTGTAAACTCCTTGAGGGCAGGAAATGTGTGCTTTGCTTTAAGTAGCGTGGTCTAGTGGGATAAGCACTGGGCTTGGGAGTCAGAGGACCTGGTTGCTCATCTCGGCCCTGCCAATTGCCTGCCATGTGTGACCTTGGGCAAGTCGCTTGACTTCTCTCTGCCTCAGTTTCCTCATCTGTAAAATGGAGATTCGATACCTGTTCTCCCTTCTACTCTGGCTGCGAGCTCTCCACGGGATAGGGACCATGTCTGACCTAATTGACGTGTATCTACTCCAGCACTTAGAACCGTGCTTGATTCATAGTAAATACTTGATAAGCATCGTATTAATAAGAATAACAACTATCCCAAGATCTTAGTTCAGTAGTAACTTACCAAGTACTACGAATTGATTATGGACATCAGGGTGACTCCGTCCAGGAGCCATGTCTACAGGGGAAAATGAAGCATTAGAAGACTAGGCACCGAATGAAAAAATGACTTGCAGAGAAGTGTCCTGAAAGGTGGCAAGTTGGGGTGATTTGTTTAGTCAGAACTCAAAGTTTGTTGTTTTTTTTTTTTTACCAATACTGCCGCTGGGAAGCAGGACCTAGAATTAATGAACTTTGAGGAGCTATGCGGGCCTAAGCCAGGGCAGGGAGAGAGGAGACTATGACGCAGCAGAAGCTGGCTTGTGGAACTGTTACCAAAACATGTGTCTGTCTATCTATTCAAAAGTCAGGCAGTGTTTGTTTCACCACATTTGTTGGTCAAACAAGTGTTTGTAGGAAAAGCAAACATTTGTTCTGAGGTAAGCATTTTGTTTGGAAAACAAAACTGTCTATAAGCAAATAAAACACATATTTCCGACATTATTTATGTTGAAAATGCATCTTCCAGGCAGACAAGTTGTTTCTTAGGTATGACATTTCAAGGTAGGCAATCTTTTGTAATAATCTTCATCAAGCATTTATTAATGGCCTTAGTGTTCCTGGTCCTTTTCTAGTTCTATGAGGTTTAGAGGGTTTACGTTGTAGGTTTAGCGCTAAAGTTACTTACAGTTTAATGGGGAGATGAACATACCCTGGACATGAATATGTACTCAGATTAGCCCTGTTAAATCAATCGATCGATCATATTCTTGCTGTGTGCAGCACACTGTATTAAGCTGCCTGGGAGAGTATAATTAAATCGAGTTGGTAGACACGTTTCTGACCACAGTGAGCTGAGTTAGTTTTCAGAAATCTTTGCCAGCAACAAAATCATTTTCGGTCCATGAAATTTAAACATTTCCTCTGCCCATATATATATTCTTACTGGCCATTCCTACATAAATCTATTGGTATCTGCACTTTCCCCTACCAAACAGATTTCCAAGAGAATCAGACAGAAAAGAAATTGGAGAAGCAGGAAAGTAAAAGTCTCTTTAGGCCTACTCCCTGATTCTTTTGAGGGCTTGGGCAGGTGGGTTGGTGTTTAGTTTGGGGGTTTGATATAGATTACCTAGAACAGAGGCTGGATTTGAGGAAGCTCTCCTAAAGTTGCTAGTGTATGGTAACAGAGCTCTGGAAGGAAACTTCAACTAATCTAGTACTGCCTCTGGATTCCAGGCAGGGGGTCTGCAACTGGATCCCCAAGCAGCCTCACCCCTTCCTCAGTCCAGTTTTACTTTTCATGCCGTTTCAGAGGCCGTTTGTCACCTCAGAAGATGAGGGAGTCAGAGCTTCCTGCTCCCATCTTAACTTCCTTATCACAGGGATGAGGGAAACTGTTGCCCGCCCAGGCGGCGTTTGCTAGGAGAAAAAGTCTCAAACCTAATGGGACAATGGCAACCATGCACCCTGGTCTTTGGTGCCTCTGAAAATCCAGTGCAAGGACCTGGCTCAGGTAAGATTGTATTAATGTTCAGGACTCCATGGGCCAAGGGGAAATCAGAATGAGCCCCTGACTGCATTTCTGAGGGCCTTCTGTTGTGCTTGTATGTGAGGTTGCTTAGGTTCATAGTCTCAGTAGCCCGAGCGAACTTGTAGATAGAAACTCATCGTTCTTATGAAGTAGTCCCCTGGCAAGATTAGATGAGTGTAAGGTTCTTTCCAGCAGTATGTTACTATATACTCAGTTGGGGGATGGCAACCAGCCTCTGTTCTAGGGAATCTATATCAAACCCCAAAATAAACACCAACCCATCTGCCCAAGCCCTACAAAGAATCAGGCAGCGAGCCTAAAGAGAATTTTATTCTCCTGATTCTATTTCTTTTTTTGTTTGATTCTCATGGAAAATCTTGGATGGTAGGGGAGAATCTGAGTGATTTACTGGAGCCAGATACCAAAAGCCATACATAGGAATGTCAGGTTAACCCCCAAAGCTGGAGAAAGAGATCTGAGCCCCCTTGTTTCTGTCCAGCTGTTTTTTTTGGGGGGGGGGGAGTCCAGTGTGATCCAACCTAATGGCCTATTGGATTTTGATCCTGAGGACTGAGCCTGGCTTATGCAAAGCTTTACTCTGGGAAAGAGCTTGCCTGACTTCTCCTATCTAGCATAAGCCAGCTCGTAATTTTTCACCACTGTCAATGATCTGGTGGCATGAAAAATTAGGTTTCTGGCGTGTATGGTATGTGTCGCTACTCCTCATTTTGAAGGCGATGCTATAGTTGGTGAAGCTCAATCCAGGCCTGCCAGTGGGACCGAAAAGACAGATCCTTATCTGTCGACCCTCTCACCCACTTACTCACATTGTTTACAAGTAAGGATCGATCCTTGCAGTGCTGATGGGCCTCTCCCTCTATTCTGATGCCTCCGTGTATCCTCGTCTTCAAGAATAATAATAATGTTGGTATTTGTTAAGCGCTTACTATGTGCCGAGCACTGTTCTAAGCGCTGGGGGAGATACAGAGTCATCAGGTTGTCCCACGTGAGGCTCACAGTTAATCCCCATTTTACAGATGAGGTAACTGAGGCACAGAGAAGTGAAGTGACTTGCCCACAGTCACACAGCTGACAAGTGGCAGAGCCGAGATTCGAACTCATGACCTCTGACTCCCAAGCCCGTGCTCTTTCCACTGAGCCAAGCTGCTTCTCTAAGCCTTTGCTTTTTACAGACTCTAAAATGGGGATGCAATACCTCTTCTCCCTCTTTCTTAGACTGTGAGCCCCGTGTGGGATGGGGACTGTGTCCGACCCGATTGATTTGTATCTATCCTAGCCCTTAGAATAGGGCTTGATACACATAGTAAGCAAATTAACCAACTGGTTAACAGATGAACAAATACCATAAAAAAGGAGGGGCACCCCTCTCCCAGCTGAAACAAAGTACTAACGTGTACATCAAAATGGAACAATTTAAATGCCAAGGGTCTTTGTTCACCTCTGGACTCAAAGAAAACCATTCAGTGATGAATTCCAGTGCTCTAGCTTCTTCGGGCAAGTTACAGCTCTCTTCCCTTTCACTTTGGAGAGTAATTTGGAATTGGATGGAGGTGGCGGATATAATTATCTTGATATTTTTCTTCCATGGAGCTCAGAATTCCTCACAGTTCTCCAGCTGGATTGCCCCCCTGTTTTGATCCCTTGGGATTCTCCCGTAAATCCAAGAACATGGGAACGGGTGGGACAGAGATATCAGGGACTAGAAAAGAGTGGTAGTTGCTGCGTGCTTCCAGTACTTCACCCTACGCAACCTTACGTTGAGGCAGAGTTGAGCATAGTAACTGGTTTTTATAATCTTTTGATGAGGAATGTAGGAATTGCTTGGTAGATGGGAAAACTAAACCATCAAAAGATTGGGTGCTCAAGGTCTCACACTTGATGGTGTTTCCAAGATGGACCTTAAACCTATTCATTCAGGTCATTCAGTCGTATTTATTGCACTCTTACTGTCTGCAAGCACTGTACTAAGCACTTGGGAGAGTACAGTGTAACAACAGACACATTCCTGCCCACAATGAACTTACAGTCTGAAGGGGGTGACAGACATTAATGTAAATAAATAGATAAATAAAACCTAAAGTTTTAATATCAGCCAGCTGTGCCACTCAGTCTGTGTGATTTTTCTGCTTAAAAATAAAAAAACCCTCCAACAACCCAATATCCTACAGCCAGACTGTGGACTAATTGCAAAATTTGTCACTGGGAAAGAAGATACTTTTTAATGGATTGGAAGAACTCATAAAAATGACAGAGTATCCTAAGGGTACGATGACAGGAACTGATTTTAAAAACAAAACAAAGCAAAACAAAGCCCCTCGATCTCAGGTGGAAAGAAACCGGGAAGGGTGACACTCAGCTCTCAGTCATTTAAATCTCAATTATGGTGAACCATCACCCAATTTATAAACTTCTCCCAAACGATGTGTATAATGAAAACAGCACCAGATGTTTAACTGCACCAAGTATCAGTACCACACTTTGAAAGAGCTATATAAATAGGTATGAAAAGCAGCGGACATCTGTTTAGAAGAGCCTTAAGATTGAAAACCGAGTGGATTTTAATTCACATTGGAGGCTTTAAAAAAATTTTTTTTTGAGGTGTGTTATTTAATATATGACTTCCAACAAAGGGTTTGTTCAAAATGGGTCTTTTGAAATTTAGTTTCTTAGCCTCTTCTAGGAAACTGGACTATTCAACTAAAATTTGTTGAAACTTGTATGATTTTACAGTGCGGGAGAACTACTTTCTGGTCTGTCAAAAGTCTTGTTATGAAATCACACATAAAACAAAGTTTTCAAGTGTTGCAGTTCTTATCGTTAACAATTGTTTTTAAGCCTGAAGCGCGTTCATTTTTCCTTGTGAGGATTTGGGCAGAAAGTAGAATTTTTTATGGGAAATTCCTTTTAAAAACACCTGCCTTCTGTAGTCAAGGCCGTCTTTGCCCATGCATATTTTGGTCCTGGAAAATAATGTGGTTGGAAAGTAATTCAGCCAGACTGATTCATCCGTGTGAGTTAGAGCAGATATAGAAGAGTTTGGGTTTACCACCGTCCACAATATCTACTGTATCATGGATTTTTTAAAAAATGACGCTGAGGCTGGGCCTGGGAGCTTACGGTGGCTCAGAAATGGAACCTAAGAAACCAATCAGCCGTCTGCCACCTTGTTTGGAGGAGTAAGGCAGGACCCGCTCAAGGCATTTAGCCACCCCGAGGTGGGAAAAAAATTGCTGCCCTTTCCCAATCCATAGGACATCATCATACCGTGCTGTGTGTTCACATGACATCCCACCTGACGCCTTACAGAGGTAGAATGTTTTCTCTGGGAGAGTTGCGGAGTGGGGCAGGACCCAAACCCTTGATCCAGAACCACTGAGTTCTCCTCTCAGAGTCTGTTCATGCAGCCACCGTTTCCTCAGTCTGAATGCTCTTACTTTTCAACTGTTACCAGGCTTCATCCTGTCGCCATTCCTGACGGCGCTCACTCGATTGCCCCTTGTTAGAGGGGTCTCATGGCCAGCCTACTGTGCAACCTCTGCAGTTGCAGAAAGCCGCTGAGGCGAGCGCTGCCCAGTGGATGGAGCACGAGCCTGGGAGTCCAAAGAACGAGAGTTCTGATCCCGGCTCCTCCTCTTGTCTTCTGTGGAACCTTGGGCAAGGCACTTCACTTCTCTGGGCCTCAGTTACCTCCTCTGAAAATGGGGATTAAGACTGTGAGCCCCATGTGGAACTGGACTGTGTCCATCCTGATGAACTGGTATCTATCCCAAAGCTCATTGCAATGCTTGATACATAGTAGGTGCTTAACAGAATCCATTTTTAGGAAAGGTTTCTTGTGATCTGTTTCTGACTCTGGGGTGGGATCTAGCTGAAGTTCAGATCAGAGGTTTGTCAGCCTGTGGGCAACCGTCTGGAAAACTGGCCAGGGGCATGCTAAGTACATTGCTAGGTAATAATAATAATGTTGGTATTTGTTAAGCGCTTACTATGTGCCGAGCACTGTTCTAAGCGCTGGGGTAGACATAGGGGAATCAGGTTGTCCCACGTGGGGCTCACAATCTTAATCCCCATTTTACAGATGAGGGAACTGAGGCCCAGAGAAGTTAAGTGACTTGCCCACAGTCACACAGCCGACAAGTGGCAGAGCTGGGATTCGAACTCATGAGCCCTGACTCCAAAGCCCGTGCTCTTTCCACTGAGCCACGCTGGAACGGTGGTCATGGAGGAAGGATTTCCCCTACCCTGAGTGAGTGTTACTTGCACCCTATCAGAGGTCTGTTGGTAGTGTGACGATGGGAGCGGAATGGAAGCTGAGGGGTCAAAATGGTGTGGTGGTAAATGCTAAAATAGCCTTTTTAAAAGTAGTGTCTGAGTGCTGGAGTAAACCCAGAACAATCAGGTTGGACACAGGCTTAACTGAAGTAATTGAGGCAAAGAGAAGTGACTTGCCCAAGGTCACACAGCAGACAAGTGGCAGAGCTGGGATTAGAACCCAGGTCCTTGTGATGCCCAGGCCTGTGCTCTAACCACTAGGCAATACTGCATCTTAATTGTTATGGCAGTTTTGTCATTAGGATATTCAGGATCTAAGGTATGCCACGTATTGGGGTAGATTCCAGATAATCGTATCGGATTTTGTCCCTGGCCCACATGGGGCTCGCAGTCCTGAAGTTAGGGAGAATCTTCTCTCCCCATTTTCCAGATGAGGAACCAAACCCAGACAAGTGGAATGCCGTGCCCAGAGTTACCCAGCAGGCTAGCAGAAGATCTGGGATTAGAACCCTTGTCTCCAGATTCTTCAGTTCCATACCATTTCCGCTCTACCGTACTGCCATCCGTGGTAGGCTGAAGGATTATGATTACTATCTGTCGTCTGTATATTGAGAATTCGGAACTTGTATTTTAAAAGTACTTCGTTGTCCTTAATTAGCTAACTTAACCAACATTTCTAGGAGGCAGGGTACTTTTTACTGAGAGCATCTTATGGATGAGGAAAATGAGACTAAAGCCAAGATCAAAAAGCAACTCACAGATGTAACTTGGCTTAGAAAGCTGAAATTTCTGTCTCCCCTTGCTTATTCTCAGACTGTAGTACATGTTTTGTCTAGAAACATTTTCCCAAAGTTTCTTCATATTAAAATTCATTATTTTTGACATTTGCTAAAAAAAAGTAAAACTAACTTTGTGCAAATATTCTTTTGACTCAGCACCATCAAAATCTATTATTCCTCAGGGAAAATATTGTTTAAAGTTTTGCTTTTTTTGTTTAATACTATTCAAAGAATGATGTATTTCAGAGGCATGTAGCAGTATCTTGCAACTAATTTTCAATACTTCTGTTGGCTTAAGCTCCAAGACTGAGGTTATTGAGCAGTGTCTTTGCACCTGCCATTTGGGAAGTTCTTCCTTGTCTCAGTCATCAGGTTTGGTGTAGGCATTAGAATTTCCCCAAAGACTAGACACTACCTTCTCCCCCAGGTTTTTAGATCAACTGGTTAGTCAGTAGGTTCTAAGTGCGTTTGGCAATACAAGACTACGTGATTCTTCAAGAAACTTTTCAAGTACTTCTGTTTGTGCATATAGTAGCTTTACCAGAAATTCTCCCCTTAGGTCTTTATCTTTTTAAGCTTTCTGGTTGGCCTTGACTGCCCATTTTCTGCTTTGGGAGGATGTTTTTCATGACCTAACCTCCTTGTTTTGTATACATCACACCAATATGCAGAAGAAACTTATCTTTTCTGAGTCTACAAGGCCATTTGTGGACTTCATTGTTTGCCATTTTCTAGTGGCAGATCTTTTCACTCTCATGAATATACTCATTTGCTTTTTCCTTTGGCCCACGAATCTCTTTAACTTTTGAGGCTCTTCAAGACATCTACCATTACTGAGCTATAAGTGCTCATTTTAACATTTTAATTACAAAGCTCACTTCTTAAGCCATTTATAGCTTTGTATGGTCTCTACTTTGGGTGAAAATACTTTAGTTTTTGGCTCCATTTGAAGAATCTGTGAAAAGTGATTTCCAATTTTTAGTTATGATGGCAGTAATATTCTGGACAGTCAGCTGCAATGAGTGAAAAATCCTTTTCTACCTCAAGAACCACCTCCCCCCCCCCGCCATCCATAACTAACTCATGTATTTGTAATCCTTGATAAGCAAAGAATAATTTGAGTCTTACAGTTAGCCTGAGGAAGGAGCTATAATTACTGAACAGAACTTGGGAAATCAGTGTTTCTATGGTCATTTATATCTTTTTTTCCCCTTTTGTGAGGTTACTTAAATGATGATGCAGACTCTCCTTCTGCCCTCTGACCATTTTGTTGAAACATCATTTTGAGCATTTGAAAGGACCAACTCTTCTAGCTACCCCTTATGCCTCCTGAAATGAACATTCGTCATATTCTGGGATCGGATATTGGGGCTGCTAATCTCCAAGCTATGTGAATGCTAACTATTTTTAAAGCATTTAACTCTATCCATTGAGTGTGGTAATAACCTAAATCTGTAATCGTTTGTATGCTTTTCTAGCTGTTTCCTGCAGTTATGTGGGCAAAATCCCAGGGACACTGATGTTTCATCATCTTTTTGATATCCGTTGGGGCAGTGCTTTCCATTCTCATTTTCTTTTCCCATGTAAATGTTCATTTTATGATGCTTTTCTTCATTCTTCTTGAGAGCACTTAAGTAAAGAATTCATTACATTTTCTTACACTGTTTACTTTGTTCAGCAAATTGACTTGTCATCCCTGGCCTTTTTGAAATGATCACATTCCTTCTCCACTTATTTATTAATCACTTTGCTTAAAAATCTTCCATTAAAACTACCTGTTAGCTGTGTAGGGGTGAAGCAGACATATTTTTGCACAGAGTAATCTTTGAGAAAATTTAAATATTTGCTCTCTTCTTCTCTACGTGTGGCAAATGTAACGTTAGATTTTGGCATGAAGACAAGATGAAGTCTTGTTAATCCTAGTTCATGGATCCCGTTCTCAGCATGTCTGCCCCTTCCCTGGGATACGTCTTTGTAGATCTAGTTCTTGTGTGACCAAAGGGTCAATAAGTAGAAAGACCCTGCTGTGTTGATGGGAATGGGTGGGTTAGTTTTCCCTCCTCCTCCTCAGAGCTGTCAAGGAACTCTTTCCCAAACCTCAACAGACCTCCCTCTTCTCTGCAGGGTAAGTCAGTCTCTGTGGCATGTTAGGTGTTTGGGAGCCATCTAGAAAGCTTTTTAAGCTTTAATCAGCCTTTTAAGACATGAGTTCTAATCCCGGCTTTGCCAGTTACCTGTTGTGTGACAGTGGATGAATCACTTCTCTCTGCCTCACTTTCCTCATCTGCAAAATGGGGTATAAATCTCTAACAGTAAACATTATTATTATTATTATATTTAGTACCAAACATTGTGCTAAGCACTTGGGCAGATTCAAGTTAATCAAGTGCCACATAAGGAATGTCTGATTTGATTGCATTGCAGCACAAATCTTGGCATATAGTAAGTGCTTAGCAAATTCCATTATTATTATTATTATTATTACATCATTTGTTTGTCCTTCTATAGTGTTTCTCAAACTGAAGCAAAGTTCTTGCTCTCAGCATCTCAGGCAAGGGTAGGTTGAGAATGAGGAAGGGAAGGAAAAGGACATAAATCACTATCTTTTGAAGGAGGAAGGCTCTGAAGTGGAAGATTGGGTGGGAATTTCAGTTGGAAAGAGAAAAAATAATGTAGTGGTGCTCAGTAATTCTGAGAAGTTCGGCAGAGATAGGGACGGTGTTTTTCATTTTGGAGAATGGAAATTGAAGGATCAGATTGGGAGAGTGCGTAAACAAAAAGAGGCTTAGACTTCTCTGCTAGAACTTCTACCCATACTGTTCTTGCTTTGATGAATGCTGATGATGTGGGCCGGAAGACAGACAAAAATCCTGAAACTTTCAAGATGAATAACTTCTTGAAACTTTTAGCCTGATTCTTGGGTTTTCCCTTCAATTATGGTGTGGTCAAAATATTGTATGCATAGTGGAGCTTTTCTGGAAAACGTCTGTGGTTGGCAAGTTTTTTACGTGCATTTGTAATTGTTCTCCATGAAAGAGATCTTCAGGTTCTTGTCCTGTAGCTCCTTATCTGGTGAAGCTATCCTGGATTTATTACTAAAAATACTCCTGTCTCCTTTAAAATAGCCAATGTTCAAGCACTTTTAGGTTGCAGACCCTTCAGGATATTGGTTATGAATTGATGCCATAAGTTTCAGAGGTAACTCGACCACAGTTCATTTTTGGCCGAGGAATTGTTGGTTCAGAGGTCCTGAAGCTTTCTTAATGGCTCTGCTTGAAGAAGGCTAAGCACATTTTCTCCCTATTAAATCAATGAAGTCATATGTGGTCAGTGGGCTTACAATGGCTAATGGAGGCTGATGGATCTGGCCTTGAGCTTTTAAGTTGAAATATTTCTAAAATCCGGAAAAACAGGTGTTTATCAGTTGTTATCTCTGGCTTGCAAAAGGTGCCATGTTGAGAATACAGACAGTGGGAATTTGTTTATCTACTGACAGACCTATTATTTTAGAAGATCTATGCATAAGGTGGACTCCTTCTTGAATATAGGTGGTTTCCCCTGAGAATTCACCCCTCACAACACTAGGAGAACTTTGTTGATGGGTATTAGATGGTGAGCCAATAATATTCCCAAAATGTGGTATTAACCGAGCCCTTTCACATTAAATTTAGAAATTATTACGTCGATATTCGACTTCCTCATTCCTGGACCTTATTTGCTAAGAACTAAAAAAACCTTGTCATTTGTGTAAAAACACATCGTATAATGGACTAAATTTCCAGCTTAATTTGTTGAACGTTTAGTATAGCAACTGACTTGTAAATTGAAGATATTGTCGGGCTTACTTAAAACCCTTTGTTAATTTTCATATTGTTACAGGTAACTTCAGAATTTCTAGAAGCATGATTTTTTAGGTCAAAGGACGAGATGAATGAAAGGAACAAAAATGATACAATAGTCAATCAATCAGTTGTATTTATTGAGCGCTCAGTGTGTGCAGGGCAGTGTACTAAGTGCTAGGGAGAGGACAGCACAACAATATAACAGACAAGTTCCCTGCCCATAACAAGCGTACTCGGGTGGCCACTGTTGGCCGGTGGCTCTTGGCCGTATATGTACATGTTATTTGCATTATGCCACGCACTCAGTGCCTCAAAATGACATCATGTAGGAACTCACAAATCTAGAGCGTTTCCCCAGGGGAACTCCTGGGTCTCACCACCTCCTCCATTTTGTTCCAGAGCCTTCGTATTCCCTTCTGAGTGAACACTGGCACCCATTTTGAGCCTTGTAATTCAGCAGCTAAGGTGGAGGGAGGCCAGACAATCGAAAGAAAAATTCCAGACAAAAAGACATTCATTGTTGTGTCAGGACCAGACAGGGGAAAGAACAGTTGAAATATGGTCTGTCTGGTATAAAACTGGATGAATGGCCATCTTATAATGTTTAGTAATATTTGATTATTATTCGTACTAATAATAATAGTGGTATTTGTTAAGCACTTACTCTGGTTCAAGCGCTGAATTAAGGACTGAGGTAGATACAAGATAACCAGGTCAGACGCAGTCCTTCTACACAGGGCTCACAGTTTAAATAGGAGGGAGACCAGCTATTGAATTCCCACTTTACAGATGAGGGCTTGATAGGCATAATGATAATAATAATAATAATCATGGTATTTATGTTCTTACTCTGTGCCGGCACTGTGCTAAGCATTGGGGTAGATGTCAGATAATCAGGTCCCACATAAGGCTCACACACAGCAAACATACGAGAACAGCGTGGCTCACTGGACAAGAGCATGGGCTTGGAGTCAGAGGCAATCAGTTCGAATCCCAACTCTGCCACTTGTTAGCTGTGTGACTGTGGGCAAGTTCTAACTTCTCTGTGCCTCAGTGACCTCATCTGTAAAATGGGGATTAAGACTGTGAGCCCCACGTGGGACAACCTGATTCCCCTGTGTTTACCCCAGCGCTTACAACAGTGCTCGGCACATAGTAAGCGCTTAACAAATACCAACATTATTATTATTAGGAGGGAGGATAGGTATCGAATCCCCATTTTTCAGTTGAGGGAATTGAGGCACAGAGAAGTTACACAGCAGACAAGTGGCGGAGCCAGGATTAGAACACAGGTCCTCTGACTCCCAGGCCCATGCTCTTTCCTCCAGTCTATGCTGCTTCTCATAATACTAGGCATTATGTTATTTATTTAAACTATTATTGCAGTGTCATAGTATTTGTTTTCAATTCTGTTTCAATTATTTCGCTGCTATATTCAGCCTCCATCAAATTCAGGACAAGCGTAATGAGGTATCTTGGGAAAAAATCTTCTGTATTAGTTGGCATGCTCCTAATGCTCACTTTGTGACTAATGATTGTGCAAATGTTGAGGAGGCAGAAAAAAAAGGAAGAGGGGGTCCAGAGTGCCCAGAAACCTCCTCGCCCCATGTGATTATCAGACCAACTGAATGGACTTCTGAATCATTTGGGATCATCAGCCTGGAAGGATGTAATCCATAGCATTTGAACTCTTCTGAATGGTGGCAAAATATAGTATGGCTAATGAGTCAGAGAGCACAGGGTTAAGATGCAAGTGTAATACTTGAATAGTTTTCACTCAGTCATTAGTTTGTCCTGTGCTCATTCAATCAAAGTACAGTTCACTTTGCATTAAATATTCATCCATATATTTGTGTATTTCCTAGGTTTTAAAATAATTTTTGCCTTTTGCTTGTTGGGTGACAAAGAGCTAATCCAGTTAATGTGTCCAAAATCCCCATCCTGCTTTCCTCTCCTCTATCTTTCTTTCTGCATTTTTAGCAGAAGTATTTCTAAATGTAGCTTTTATCTAATGACTCTGATATAGTCTAAAAATAGCCAATGTCTTTAATTTCTACTCTGATGTCATGCATGGATTCTTAAGTTTAAATGTTTAATCTGTGAAAAAAATTCTTAGATTTATGTGCCTTTTTGTTGGAAAATATGACTTTTGACTACATGAGTTGTTCTAGTTTTAAAACCAGATTGTTTTTGCAGTTCTGATTTTGCTTAGAGTTTCACCTGATTGTTGAATACTGAACAATTTATTTCATAATATTTGCATCGTTACAGGTTAATTAGACATCTTAATGCGGTAGTCATTCTTTGTATTTAGTTTGACTCTTGATTTCCCTTCAGGGGCACTCTTTGTGGCTGTCTGAGTTTTAAATTTTAATTAGCAGTCCCTTGTTTGACCAGAATGAACTATTGGATTATGCCCCATAGTTCTGTTAGGCAAAGTAGGAATTTTCTAGGACTGTCATATTCTGTTTTGTCTCTCAAGCTCTTTAGCTTTTCTCTTTTTACTGTGATTGCTTAATACTTCTGTTCACCCAAGGTGTGCTAAATAGTAAACAAAACATAAATTGCTCCTGCTTAAGAGGCTTACAAAAATAATTGAGAATTTACTGTAGCTGTGTCTGGAGAAGGTGGCAAGGAGAGGAGAGCTGGGAGGGGAGGAACAACCTACATATTTGAATTAACACAATTATCTACTCTTAGCCAAAAGTTCTAACCCTTTCCCTCCCTAACCACTTGAACCGATCTACCAATAGGTAATAGGATTGGTCAGCTGCTGTGATTTAACCTCCCTTCTTGTTAGATCCCTAATGCAGAAGTCCATAGAAGGGAATTTAAGCAACTTAATCCTCAAATTAGGTCTCAGCCCTAATAATTGCGAGCTGGCTATAGGAGTCTGCTTTGTAAAATTCAAAAACCAGGGTAAAAGGATAGGGACGATAAGGCTATAAGGATGGGAAATTTGGAGGTAAAGATAGGGATGTTGTGTTTTTGATTAGGGGTATCTGTTCTGCTTATGCCAAGAAGTCTGTTTTTCCCCCCATATAACTCTATGATCATTGTGGATTTTTAGCAGAAGATTTTTCCATTTTTTCAAAAATATAAATTGGAAAAATAATGTCCTTTAGAAAAATGAATTTAAAATCAACAAAGTTCATTTCAAATCCAAACCAACTGTCTCTTGTATCTGTTTGACATGTCCAAAGATGGGAGAGAGAATTGATGTTTAGGAAGGGATTTTGGTGAAAAACGGAGGTATTAGTGAGGATAGCCAAAGGAGAAATCCAAAATACACAGGTAGGAAGAAAATAAGAACTAAAAAGCAAAGGAGAAGAGCAAATGAGACAAACTTTCTAGTGAAACTCTTAGGACATTATGTATGTAAGGTAAGGGGAATTGTTACTCCGCACGTTCAATTTGGGGCATTCAACTTCTGAATGCTTGAATGCTTCAATTTAAATCTAAAGACTTTTTGATAATAGTGATGGCATTTGTTAAGTGCTTACTATGTGCCAAGCACCATTCTAAGCACTGGGATACCTACAAGGTTATCAGGTTGTCCCACGTGGGGCTCACTGTGGTGTGAAATGTATGATGTGATTTTGGCATTGGAGTTTAACGAGAAGTCAATATGTTCTTGTAGAGAGTCTAAAATCATACAGCTGAGAGGACTCTTGAGAGATCAAGTGTTCCAGCCCCTGTTTCCAGGTTGTCTGGCAATGATGCTCTTCCTCTGTCTCCTTCAGGGGTCCATGCTGCCCCTCTGGATTGAATTGTTGAAACTGGATTCTGACAGGGTTCATCGGCATGCTTCAGTCTGAGGTGTCACTGTGGTCCTTATTTTTTGCTAGAATAGACATGACCTTCGAGGCTCCTGAAGCAGTGAGCAGTTTTGCCAAAAACCAGAAACTTTTAGGTCAGATAGTGACAGTCTGTTTTCTAAAAGTGGCTTTGAAACACTGTACTTATCACATGTTTCGGGAAGGGTGAAATCAGCATTAAAAAAAGAAAATCATCCTTGAATAAAATTGTTTTAATATTGCATCAAAAGGACAGCTTTCGGCTGAACAGTTGGCTTTCAAAAATAAGTATCAAAGGCAACCTTTTTATTTTATTTTTTTATTTTATTTTTATTTCTCATTTAAATAAAGGCCAGGCCCAACTTCTGTGTCATCTTCCTCTGTGGAAACGCTTTAAGCTAACACTGGCAGGGGATCAGAACCAAGTGGCTCAAGCCTGTGAGAATAACCCTTATCATGCCTAATTTTCTTTGGACACATTTTCTCTTCTGAGGCATACATATAAAGGGTCAGAAGGTCCGAATAAAGGTTATGTTAGTACATTTGAGGATTAATTCTAGCTCCATCGATTTTTTTTCAATTTTTAGCAGAAGACTTCTATTCATGATTACCCATTGATAACATTCCAACACCAAAGTGCTAGCACTTCCTATCCCCGAGGAGGGTTTACTTCAGCTGGGTCTCCTTCTTACTAGCTAGAGGACCTAGTGGCCTGACTCGAGCCTGTGTGGGAATCTCCTTGAGGGTATCCTGTCAGATTTGGGCGTCCTTCAGGGATTTGTTCTCTAATGTCCAAGATGGGCAGAGAGCAAGACTGTAAGCCCGTCAAGGGCAGGACTGTCCCTATCTGTACTGATTTGATACATTCCAAGCGCTTAGTACAGTAAGCGCTCAATAAATACTATTGAATGAAAGAAGACCCCTTGATGTCCTTTGATAAGTAGTATTTCAGTGAACGAAATGAATTCCTTGTAGCTCAGTATGGCTATTCTAGCATTACTAGTCTTGAACTATCTTTTTGTATCGCAGAATGTTGAAACAGATTACGGATTTAACTACGTCTGGTTTTTTCAAAACAATTTCTAGACAGATTTCACAATTTTTACCTTCATCCTGAACCGAATTGCATTGAAATTTTTGTTCTCTCCAGTACACTGCCACCTAGTGGCAAGTAATTGTTAGTGCTAGAAATAGATGACCTTGATAAATGAAGCTCCATAATTCTGTTTTAGTTGTTTGTTGTTGAGTAAACATTGCCTGTCTTTGAGTAAGCAAAATATAGACCATGTCTCAAAAATATTATTTAGTATTTAAAAGATAACAAATGTATCCCTGCTTAGTATATTCGATATTTCAAACAATAGATAGTAAGCATATATGGAATAGTACCCCAGAAAGTTGTGGAAGCAGAAAAATATCTTTAGGTTCAAGGGGTTTTAGAGTGACTTCATGAAAAAGAGGTTCCATAAATGGTTTTATTATCAGAAAGTTAAAAGAATTCAAGGGAAGAGTTAAGGAAGTAAAATTGCACTCTACATTCAAAATGTGAAGACCAGAATTAATAATAAATTTTAGTTTGGTAAATTCTGATGGTAAACCAGTAAAAGAACTGTAACAGGACCAAAAATATTTTCATTTACGCCAAATGTGGGTTTTATTTAAAAATCAAGAGCTTCAAGGCAGAAAAGCAGTCGATTTTTTGAGTACTGTGAATTACTTTTCCATGAATTGACCACCACCTGGGGTTTGAGGTCATTCTACTTCAAAAGAAGTATATGTTTATCCTGGCCATATCGTAGGTGTTGGGATTGGAAGTCCTGTTGACTTTAGAGGTGAGCCAATATTAATATCCTCTTAAGAACCACTTTCAGTGACGGCAGTGTTTTCTTTATACAAACAGGGGAGTGCTGCACCTTATGTTCCATTCCAGCATGAAACATATGATAAGGATTTTGGCTGACTGTCCCTTGGATTATAGGGAACTCAGCTTCCCCTTACTTTTAGGTAGACGGGTATCTTAATGCCTTAAAAATTACCTGGCTAAGTGTTTAGTATAGTATTCTGGCAGAGTAAGTGTTTGATAAATATTATTGACTGATAGATGCTACTATTGACTGACTGAAGGTACTTGCTCATTCTCAAAATCTTTCATTTTAGTTAAGAATAGGACTGTAAATTCTTTTGGGAACCCGAAAATCTAATAGCCAAGTTTTTACAAATGTTCATATTTTACAAATTATCCATAACTTTTTATAAAAGCCTATTATTTGGAATAAATTGCTGTTTTTAATTGTAAAACTCTGCCACATTCATCCACTCCTGACCAGTCCTCCCTGTTTAAAGATAATGTTACTGATGTTACACACATTTTTAACCATGTGTGTCAGTGGTACCAAAGAGGCTGATCTCAAACCTCAATTCCATTTTACACTAGGACCCTGTAAAAGTCAGCCTTTTTGTGCTGTTGCATTGGGTGTTCTCAGTGTCTTCCCTCTCTTTTGCTATGTGCTATTTTCTATCACTCTTAGGGGCCATCTGCTCATTTGATGTGTGGGGACATAAAAGTGTGTTGGGGAGATTTTAGGGGTGATGGGGACTGGGAGGGACTGAAGTCTTCAAAGATTGAACAAGGCTGAAGGCCACCATTTTGGATCTGCTTAGAAACTCTCAGGACTCGTCAAAGACTTGGGATGAGCGAGCCTGAAAATCCAGCTCAAGTAGGCAAGTGGACACCAGTCCCCACAGGTCCTGTGGAGTTGAAACCTATGCTGTCGCCGTCTTTCCAAACCATTTAGTTAAAAGAACCTTTCCTTCCCCTGTTGCTGTGTGCCAAACTAGTCTTTTGTTGTGCTGGGTGTTTTTTTTAATAGTATTTGTTAAGCGCTTCTACTTCGTGCCTGGCACTGCAGCATGTGTTGGGGTAGATACAGTTTGTGTCCCACATAGGGCTCACAGTCTTAATCCTCATTTTACATATGAGGTAATTGAGGCACAGAGAAATGAAGTAATTTGACCAAGATCACACAGCAAGAAAGTAATAGAGCTGAGAGTAGAACCCAGGTCCTTCTGACTCCCAGCCCCGTGCTCTATTCACACTGCTTCTCTGGTGCTTGTTTTCTAGGAGTTCTCGGCCACCCGGCCCCACGTGTTTGAGGGAAGTGTCACTGCATGATTAAAATGTTTCTTGTCCCTTATTTGCTTACGGGCCCCTCCCTCCACCAAGCCTTCTCCCCCACTTCCCAGGCCAACCAGAAAATGCCAACGACCAGCAAAGCGGCAGATGCAGAAGAGTAGCTTAACTTCCCTTTCCATGTAATATAAAGTGAAAAGAAAAATTTGTGAAACTCTAAATGATTTTTTTTTATAACTTTCCACTTTGTTAATGTGAGGTAGGGAGTAAACAGCAAGTTTGGAAGCTCCCCATTTTAAAGTTACCTCACTTGGCAGCCTGAAAGTTGCATCCGTCGGCTTAGATTTTCAGATTTTTATATTGGGAGGGGCGTACTTTGCTCTCAACTATGTGCAGAAACGAAAGAGGTGTGTGGCATCAAAAAGGATATCGGTGGTTTTATTAGAGGATTTTAGAGGTCCAAATAAATGGGAGCTGTAATTTTGCCCAACCAACACTAGGAGGCCACAAAGACCACAAATACAACGTGAATTGTGCTTCCCTTCAGTGTATTCCAGTTGCAAAGTCCCAAGGTAATTCTAGAAAAAACGATATGTTCCAGACTCCGTGGCAATATTTTCGAAATAAAGCTCACATAGTCCCCACTGCCAAAACAAGTACGGTATTTAAAAAATGCACAACATTCACATTTTCCATAATTTTGGAGTCCAAATGAATTTGGCCTGAGGATAGCTCTTTTTATGTTCTGAATGTGTTTTCCAATTAAGTAGAAGCCTCTGAGCAGCCAAAACAGTCCATAGTATTAATAAGAATAATAATGTTGGTATTTGTTAAGCGCTTACTATGTGCCGAGCACTGTTCTAAGCGCTGGGATAGACACAGGGGAATCAGGTTGTCCCACGTGGGGCTCACAGTCTTAATCCCCATTTTACAGATGAGGGAACTGAGGCACAGAGAAGTTAAGTGACTTGCCCACAGTCACACAGCCGACAAGTGGCAGAGCTGGGATTCGAACTCATGAGCAAGGTAGTATTATAACAACGCCTTGGCACTTATACCATTCTATTGGCCTGGCATCTCAAAGCCATTAATTCTCACATTGCGTGCTCTGGATAGGTGCTGCTCCCTTCTCTAGAAGTGGAAAGTTAAAGCAGAAACAACTCTTTGCCGTCACAGCTACAGAGCTTCTAGGGGTTGTATTTACCCCAAAGAGGCTCGCCTTCTGTTGCCTGAGAGAGACTTGAGATACGGAAAATAATTCAAAAAGGTGTTCCTGCCGCTCTTTTGTGGACTCAGGGCTATTAGATTTTGGGGGCCTTTTTATATATTTTATTTCCTAATTTTCAGAGTCGTCTCAATTCTGGCATTGAGGCTATTAACTCTGTGCTAAACTTACCTTTCAATTAACGTAAAGCCATTCTGTGGTCACATTTCAATCTTAAAATAAGTAGATCATAGTTTTAGTTCAAATGTGTTTTATATAAATGTTTTTGTTTATATAATTATGGATTTACTTTTGTGGGGCCCTCTTAGCCTGAGGTCCCTAAGGCCCCCATGTTATCCGCCCAGCCTACGAATCCTCTTTCCTGATTCCTTCCCTCATTGCCTTCCTGCCTTCCTACCTTCCTGCCTTCCTGCCTTCCTTCCTTCCTTCCTTCCTTCCTTCCTTCCTTCCTTCCTTCCTTCCTTCCTCTCTCCCTCTCTCCCTCTCTCCCTTTCTCCCTCCCTCCCTTCTTCCCTCCCTCCCTCCCTTCCTCCCTTCCTCCCTCCCTCCCTTTCTTCCTCCCTCCCTCTCTCTCTCCCTCTCTCCCTCTCTCCCTCCCTTCCTCCCTTCTTCCCTCCCTCCCTTCCTCCCTTCCCTCATTGCCTTCATTCTTTCCTTTCTTTCTTCCTCCCTCCCTCCCTTCCTTCCTTCCTTCCTTCCTTCCTTCCAAGCAATCAATCCATACTTCCATCCATCCTTCCTTTCATTCCTTCCTTCCTTCCTTCCTTCCTTCCTTCCTTCCTTCCTTCCTTCCTTCCTTCCTTCCTTCCTTCCTTCCTTCCTTCCTTCCTTCCTTCCTTCCTTCCTTCCATTTCTGAAGCACTTACCATGTGCCAGGCACTGTTGTAAGTGCTGGAGTAAATACAAGATAATCAGGTTGGACACAGTCCATGTCCCATGTGTGTCTCATAGCCTTAATCTCCATTTTACAGATGAGGCACAGGTAATTAACTGATTTATCCAGGGTCATACAGCAGACATGTGGCAGGGCTGGGATTAGAACTCAGGTCCTCTGACTCCCAGGCCCTTGCTCTTTCCACTAGGACAGACTGCTTTTTTCTTGGTTTTTGATGCTGCACATCTGAAAGCATTTTACAACTGAAAATCCCCTACCTGAAAGAATCTCCATTGTCTGGATGGGATTTAAGCAGAAAATACTTTTAGCCCCTGTGCCTTCCTCACTGTGGACAGTCCCCCCAGTATAATTCTTGGATGTTGCACTCTTCCAGGCATTGCAGGTATTTAAGTCTGTGACCTGTGCTGGTTGCCTAAAGAGGTATCTTCAGGAGAATCTCAAGTGACCAACTTCCCATACAAATGGAGTTAAGGGAAAAGCCAGTTTTTAAATTTCTCTTTTTCTTTAGGTTCCTAGTCTTGTGTTCCTCACTGAATAGTTCATCTTCCCTGTCGTACCAAGTAGATTATTACTTTTCCTTTGGATTTTTTTTTATCAGAATGTAAGTTTTTCTGTTATTCCCTCCAGGCATTTTTGTTGAGATTTCATCGCCAGTAATGTTCAGTAAACTGTGAGCACACTAAAGAACATAACACCTTCTATTGATTTATAAAGCTGGAAGATTGTTTTACCAAGTTAGCACTTGCTTTTTTCCTTAAAATAAAATGGAAAAGCTTATAAATTTACATTTACGTTTACTTCCATTTATGGGTACTCTTGCACCCACTGGTGAATTCTTCACTTTACAGTAGTCTGCTGGCAATTTTTAGGCAGAAGATTTTGCAATCAGTTTAGCTCTTTAACATCTCAAAATAATTTTATCCAACAATGGAAGTTTGCACCCTCTCTGTTTTTATACCCATAAAATTATAATAAATGAGGTAATGGGATGATTTAATTTTTATTCTGCCATCTGTTTCCAATTTTGTTGATGTTTTTATTCTGCTTTTTCGCTATAACCAGATGCATTTTCAAGTCCCACAGTTAGTTTTAAATTTACAGTCCCTTTTAGATTAAATCACAATAGGGTAGACGGGTCAGTGGTCTTGATTTTAAATTTAGATTTAGTGCATTTTCCCTGGGACAGCAGCTCATAAAAGAGATTCCTAAATAGCTCTCTTTCATCTTTTGGAAGACCAGTAGGCGAGGGACTGGTGACCAAAAGAGTTCAGACGTGCCTGAAAACCCATTCAGCCAGTGCTTTTTGAACGCCTGCTGAGTGTAGAGCATTGTAGTAAGCACTCTGTCACAGAACGGAACCTAGAAGTGGCCATATCCCCTCTGGAGGGCTTCCCAATAGGTTCTCTGGGCCCTGATTTAGAGGACATGTCTCCCCGCTCCTCAAAAAACTCCAGTGGTTGCCCATCTACCTCCGCTTCAAACAAAAACTTCTCACCATTGGCGTTAAAGCACTCTACCACCTTGCCCGCTCCTAACTCACCTCAGTACTCTCCTTCTACAAACCAGCCCGCACAGTTCGCTCCTCTAATGCTAACCTTCTCACTGTGCCTCCATCTCGCCTATCTCGCTGCCGACCCCTCGCCCACATCCTGCCTCTGGCCTGCAACACCCTCCCTCCTCAAATCCGACAGACAATTACTTTCCCGCCTTTCAACGCGTAATTGACGGCACATCTCCTCCAAGTAGGCCTTTCCGGGCTAAGCCCCTATTTTCCTCTTCTCCCACTCCCTTCTACATTGCCCTGATTTGCCCCCTTTGTTCTTACCTCCTCCTAGCCCCACAGTATTTGTTGTCATATCTGTAACTTGTTTATTTGTATTGTCTGTCTCCCCTCCTCTAGACCATAAGCTCATTGTGGGCAGGGAATGTGTCCGTTTATTGTCATATGTGTCCGTTTATCCCTCTTGCTTAGTACAGTGTTCTGCACACAGGATTAGTGGAGGCCGGGGGAAATGGCCATTCAGCTCTGCTGGCTCCTCTCAGCTTCTACACTCGAACAACTGCTGAAGGATGAGCTGCGTTCATGTGAGAGGCAGGCAGAAGGAATGCAAGGGCAGGATTAACTGTGATTCCTTGAGTAATAGTAGTGTGAGAGTAGGGAAACCACAGCTTCAGAGAGAGCAGGAGCCACAAGCTTTCGTGAGTTGGGAGAGAGGGACGGCCTGTACTGACCAGGAACGTGAAGGGCCTCAGGCAGGCGAAGGGAGGTGGACGTGCTCTGAGAAGCAACATTTCCCCTGTATGTGGGAAGGATGATCAGCCAGGCATTAGCCTATTTATTTACAGATGCAAGGAAAGTGATGCCCTCCCTCAGATTACCCCTGGAATTATTATTATTAAGTATAATGATTATAATAATTGTGCTAGACTGGAAGTTCGTTGTGAGCAGGGAATGTGTCTGTTTATTGTTGAATTGTACTTTCCCAAGCACCTAGTACCGTGCTCTGTACACAGTAAATGCTCAATAAATACGATTGACTGACTGTCTGACTGGTATTTAAGCATTTACTCTGTACCTAGCGCTATACTTAATGCAAGACAGTCAGGTCTCAGATGGAGCTCAGAGCCTAAATAGGAGGGAGAACATGTATTGAATTCTGCAGAAGAGGTAACTGAGGCACAAAGAAGTTAAGTGACTTGCCCAAGGAGACACAGCAGACAAGTGATAAAGTGGAATTAGAACCCAGGTCCTCTGACTCCAAGGCCCGAGCTCTATCCAGTAGGCCACGCTTTTTCTCTTAAAGCTGACTATCACCTGGCAACATTGCCAGCAGTCACTTTCTTTTAATGGTATTTTAAAAAATAGGCACTCTACTAAGCACTGGATTAGATCCTAGCTAATCAGCTCTTACCCCAGATCTTCTGCCCCTTGTCAGAGGCAGGACAGACCATCCTCTAGATTGCAAGCTCCTCCTCTAGACTGAACGCTCCTTCTCTAGACCCCATCCCTTGGCACCGTATCAAAACACTTGCCCCCTCCCTTCTTCCTTCCCTAATCGCCATCTTCAACTGTTCGCTCTCCAATGGCTTCTTCCCCACTTCTTTCAAACATGCTCATTCCTCCCCTATACTAAAAAACCCTCCCTTGACCTCAGAGCTCCCTCCACTTATCAACCTATTTCCTGCCTACCATTCCTCTCCAAACTCCTGGAGCGAGTTGCCTATACCCGCTGTCTCAAGTTCTTCTCCTCCAGTTCTCTCCTTGACCCCTTCCAATCTGGCTTCTGTCCCCTTTACTGCACAGAAACCACCCTCTCAAAGGTCACAAATGATCTCCTCGCCAAATCCAGTGGCCTTCACTCCATTCTAATCCTCTTCAATCTCTCAGCTGCCTTCGACACTATTGACCACCCCCTTCTCCTGGAAACATTAGCCAGCCTTGTCTTTACTGACACTGTCCTCTCCTGGTTCTCCTCCTCTCTCTCTAGGCACTCTTTCTCAGTCTGTTTTGAGGACTCCTCCTCTGCCTCCCACCCCCTAATTGTGGGGGTCCCGCAAGATTCACTTCTGGGTCCCATCTATTCTCCATCTTTACCCACTCAGCTACCAGCTATGCAGATGATTCTCAAATCTACATCTCCAGGCCTGATCTCTCTCCCTCTCTGCAGTTTAGCATCTCCTCCTGCCTTCAAGACATATCTACTTGGATGTCCTGCTGTCGCCTCAAATTTAACATGTCAAAACCAGAAGTCCTTATCTTCCCACCCAAACCCTGCCCTTTCCTTTACTTTCCCATAGACAGTGCCACCATCCTTCCTGTCTCACAAGTCCGTAACCTCGTTATTATCCTTGACCCCCCTCTCTCATTCAGTCCATCACTAGATCCTGTCAGTTCAACCTTCACAACATTGCTAAAATCCACCCTTTCCTCTCCATCCAGACTGCGACTGCTTTAATCTGAGCACTTATCCTATCCCGCTTTGATTACTTTATCAGCCACTTTGCTGATCTCACTGCCTCCTGGCTCATTTTTCTACAAAACTTTTCAGTCCATGTCTCCCCACTTCTCAAGAACCTCCAGTGGTCACCCATCCACCTCTGCATCAAACAGAAACTCCTTCCTGTGGGCTTTGAAGCACTCAGTCACCTTGCTCCCTCCTACCTCACCTCACGGCTCTCCTACTACAACCCAGCGCACACATTTGGCTTCTCTAATGCCATCCTTCTCACTGTACTTCAGTCTCCTCCATCTTGCTGCTGACCTCTTGCCCACCTCCTTCCTCTGGCCTGAAACACCCTCCTTCTTTCTATGTGATAGACAATTACTCTTCTCACCTTTAAAGCCTTATTAAAGGCACATCTCCTACAAGAAGCCTTCTCTGACTAAGCCCTCTTTTCTTTTTCTTCCACTCCCTTCCGTGTCACCCTGACTTGCTCCCTTTATTCATCCCCTCCTTCAACCCCACAGCAGTTACGTACATATCTGTAATTCATTTATTTATATTAATGTCTTTTACCCCCTTTAAACTGCCCGTTATCCTGTTATATTGTACCATCCCAAGTGCTTAGTACAGTACTCTGCACACAGTAAGTGATCAATAAATACGATTGATTGAAATGTTCCAGCATCAAGGGATGGGTGCATTTTAGAGGTGAACACATTTTTGTGATTGATGGAAAATGTATCCAATATGGGATGTTAGGGTTGGATGGAAGAGCATTTGAGGATGAGGTAGTTGGGGAAAAAATTGTTTGAATTCCAGGGCAGTTCTTGGGGGCATGAATACATTTGGGAGCTTTAGGCAGGTGCAAACATATGTCATTGGCTGAAGGCAGGTTTGGGATTTGGGGTGTGGGGACCGTATCCAGGGGACGTTGTAGAGCCGTGCACGATCCTGAGCCTGACAGAGAGCCTTGGTCAGATCTAACTCACAGACTAGGAATCCAAGAGGTAACTCGGGCCAGGCCTCGGCCATGGAGGGGAGCCCTAGATGGCACCTGCGTGGGTCCCCTGTGGGAGTTTTCAGGTACTTTCCTTCTCCCGTGCACCAGACTGTAACTTTCCACCTGTTCTCTAGTCTATTTTTAAAATTATTATTCTTGTGGTATTTGTTAAACACTTACTATGTAACAGGCAGAGTACTAAGTGCTCGGTTAGATCCAAACTAATCAGGTTGGACTCAGTCCCTGTCCCTCATGAGACTCACAGTCTTATTCTCCACTGTACAGCACATAGTAACTGCTCAGTGAATACCATTGACTGATGTCTTGTCTAGCCTCCTGTCTCCCAACTTTTTCTTGTGTTTCCCTGAGGTGTGGGGGAACTGTGGATTCTGGCAAGTTTGGTGACTAGAGCACCACAATACACACATGGGAGTCCATACACACCCATTATACACAAGGACTTTTGGCAGTGGCCATTGCGTCAGTTAAGTTTACGCTTACCTCTTGGTTTCCCTCTCCGTTAATGATAATAATGCTGTTAAGAGTTTACTAAGTTGCCCAATATTGAAGCAGGTATAAAACAATAGGATTAGAAGTTGTTCCTGTCCTTTACAGAGCTCACAGTCTGAGGGAGGAAGAATGAATATTTTACCCCCATTTTACAAATGAGAAAAATGAGGCACAAAGAGGTTAAGTGAGTTGTCCCAAGTTATATAGCAGTTAAGTGGCAGAACCAGGATTAGAACTTGTGTCTCTTGAATCCCAATCAAGTGCTCTTATCACTAGGCCATGCCACAGGCAAGAAGGGACTGCCTAATTCCAGCCTGTGCAGGCCTCGAGACTTTAAAAACTTGAGGTAGCGGAAATGTTGGTCAGAATTTTTTATTAAGATTGAGGGAATCTAGGGAAGATGGGCATATGTTTGAGTGGTTAGTCAAACTTCAAGTACTTGTTGAATTCTCCCAGATTGTAGATCACCATACTAAAGGACGTGGTGTTACATACCGAAAACTAAAGTGACTTTTTAAAACTTTGATGCTTTTTGTTCAACTCTTCAGCTACCAGCAAATTTAAGAAGCCTTAATCAGTTTTAACACATGGCTATGGAATTCACTTCCCTGGTGGTCCAGTAGCATCAGGGTTGGCTTGCCTTCTGAGGTGGTGTAAGACCCATCTGCTTGAGTTGGCATTCCCTAAACAAATGGTGGCTTCATGCTCCCTCTAGCATCCTCAACTTTATGGCATAAAAGGGAGGGATTTTTAAATTTGGGTACAAAGCAGCAGAATATCGCATTTTTTATCAGAAAATAGGGAGAGTTGCAAAGTTCATATCTCCTAAGGTTAATGATCAGTCAGTGGAATTTTATTGAGAGCTGACTGTGTGCAGAACAGTAAACTAAGACCTCTTGGGAGAAAACAATAAAATAAAGTTGGTAGACATATTCCAGCCCATCAGGCAATCGTATTTATTGAGTGCTGACTGTGTGCAGAGCATCGTATTAAGCACTTGGAAGAGTACAGTATAACAGAGTTGGTAGATCTGTTCCCTGCCCATAACAATCCCTGCCCACAATGAGTTTACAGTCTAGAGAGAAGTCTAATTAGAGGAGGATATAGTTATTTCTTTGCAGGGCTATGTGTTAGGAATCATCTTGGCCCTAGTGCCAGCTGTTGCAGCAGGACCTAAAACCTGGGAGAAAAAGGAATGAATGAACAACATACTGGCCCCAGTGTGTTGCCCCCTGGTAGTGAGAGGTTATTCAGATTAGGGTCCCTGGCTTCTGGAGTTTAAAAGGTCATTGAGGGGGCTGGAAAAAGGCAAGGTGGTAACGGAGGTGTAAAGTAGGCTGACAGGGCAGCAGTTCGCATTGTGAACCCATCCGCTTATCTTCCTGGAATCGAACAAACAGCTGGAGCTAAGAATGCAAGTTAAACTACCCTTCCCACGACAGGTGGCTGATCCCTGGAATCCCAGAATGTCGTTGTGGAAGCATGAACAACTCTTAGTTCTTCAGGGACCGATTTCCCAATTTGTGGGTTTTTTCTGGGCTCTTCTCCTTGGCCTTTTGGTGGCTGTTAACAACCCTATCATAGAATGAGTCAGAAATGGAAGAAAGGTTAAATAGTCAACTTTGCCATTTGTTAGCCGATCTGGAATAAATTTCTGCGGTGAGGAAGCGAAAAACTGTTGGCTAAAGTGAGGTGGTATGATTATCGGAAGCAGCGTGACCTATGGGAAGCAGTGTGACGCAGTGTATAGAGCAAGGGCCTGGGAATCAGAAGGAGCTGGGTTCTAATCCCAGCTCCACCACTTGTCTGCTGTGTGATCTTGGGCTAGTCACTTCTCTGTGCCTCAGTTACTTCATCTGTAAAATGGAGATTAAGATGGTGAGCCCCATGTGGGAAAGAGACCGTGTCCAACCCAATCACCCAATCACTAGCCCTGCTGTTAGTATAGTGCCTGGCACATAGTAAGCACTTAACAAATACCGCAATTATTATCATTATCATTATTGCCACTGGATTGGGGTTTTTTTGTTTTGCTTTTTGGACACCTTATTAGCTGAGATTTTCTTTATCCATTCCCTCTGTCTCTCTATGCCACATCACTCACCATTCAGGCAAGAGAGATGTTATTGTGTGTCTCAGTCGTTTCTGAAGTAAATGGGGAAAAGGAAAACCCAGTTCACCAAGGAAACTGACGTAGACATCGCTATTATTCTTAACTCTACAAGAAGGAAGTTTAAGATTGCTGTTTGACTAATTCCAGAAGCCAGGTAAAATGGACAGTAAAAATAGAGATGATAGGGGAAGAAGGGTTTCTGTAGAAGCCATTTTCACTTTGAGAGAGATGCCGCCCAATTTGTCTTTGTTGTGTTTATTGCAGGATTTCCCTGAGGGCTCTAGGGAGGGGATGGTCAGTCCAAGTACATCGTGTACCTCATCAGCAAGAGACACTCTGAATGATTCAGTATAGAAGGAAATGTCTGTGTGTTCTGACGGCAGTGCAGTGTATATTCGTCTTTTCTTTAAAAGCACATCTATTTTTGATAGATGGAGGGAGGCCTTGGGGAGGAATTTTGGAGAAAGGATTCAAGGCAGAATGAAAGAGCCTGTGGGAGTTGTCATTCCATGTTCATTTTGTTTTTCTGGAGAAGGCTGTGGCCGAGAAGAATGGAAATATATAAATCAAAACTGAAATGAAACTAGTTTTAGTCTGTCTGAAAGCCACAACAATCAATGCACACTAAAGTTCTTAAGAATAATAGAGAGCTCTAGTATTTACTTTTTTTTAGTCGTTTTTGTTTCTAAATAAAACGGCGATGGCTTCGGGATTGTTTTGTAGTCAATCAGTAGCATTTACTGAGGTAAAGCAGCATGGCCAAGTGGAAAAACGCCTGGGCCTGGGATTCAGAGGGCCTGGGTTCTGATCCCAGTTCCTCCACCTCTCTGCTGTGTGACCTTGGGAAAGTCACTTCACTTGCCTCAGCTACCTCCTCTGCAAAATGGGGATTGAGACTGTGAGTCCCATGTGGGACATGGACTTGGTCCGAGCTGACTAGCTTATATCTACCCCATATAAGCAGCGGAGCTGGGAATAGAATCCAGGCTTGTGCTCCATCCACTAGGGGATTCTGCTTCTCTGTATGAACTGGGAACAGTAATGTTAAGCAGTTGGTGGGATTCATTCAGATGTATTTTCTTTTTTGCCTAGCTCTATAGTATATCTACTGAAGACATGATACAACTTTAGAAGTATTCTGTAAAATATTAGTCCACAATAGTTTCTCTGGAATATAGTTGAGCTGGCCTACTGAGTAATAGAGCAGTTGCTATTTTCTATCTTGTACAACAGGGGGATTGGATATTATTGTGCATTCTTTGGATCTGCCGGTCCTTTCTGCTAGCGGTGGCACTCCCATGTACCTCACTGAGATAGGCATTTTTGTTCCCTTACTATTCTGACCTCGGATTTCCCATATTTTGGAAATATTTAAACATTGGGAAAGCTTCTTTGATTTGGTTCCAAAGACTGTACCTAGATTGGTAACTTCATCCCGAGGACTGCTTTCTTTATGAACCAGTTGTTTACATATTCATAGTTTATCTGTCTGTCTGTCTGTCTCCCCTTCTAGATTATAAGCTCCTTTTAGGCAGGGAACAGGTCTACCAACTCAATTGCATTGTGCTCTTCCAAGAGCTTAGTAGAGTGCTCTGCAGACAGAAAGAGCACTCAGATACCACTGAATGATTGATACTTTTCTGCTCTCTCTACTACTGATTACTGTACTTAAGTGCTCCCATTGTCCATACTCTCTTTGTGTCTTCCCAGCCCCTAGCCTCCTCCTCCATCTGTATTGTGAGGTATTTTGAAGGTCAGGGCCTGATTCTGAATTTTTTTCTGAATTTTTCTCATTTTGTATTCACCCTAACACGTAGTACTGTTCTCAGTCCAAACAAGCTGATATTTATTAGTATAATGATGACATTAAGTGCTTACTGTGGGTTAAGCACTGTGCCAAGTGCTGGTGTAGCTACAAGATAATCAGGTTGGTCACAGTTTCTGCCCCACAGTCTAAGAGGAAGGAGACCAGGGAATTTTATCCCCATTTTAGAGATGAGTAAATTGAAGCATGGAGAATTGATTTATCCAGAGTCACATAGCAGACATGTGACAGAGCTGGGACTCAAACCCAAGTCCTTTCCCATTCCTGAGAGTTTTCTACTAGGCTAGTTAAATCCAGCAGCTAAGGGTCCAAAATATCCTTGGAACACCCATAAAAATCTGACTTCCTAATGGTCTTCATGTGAGTCTAAATAATCAAATAAGAAATGAAAGTAGCATTAATAATAATCATAGTACTGTTGAGCACCAAGCACGGTGCTGTAGTAGATAACAGTACAATCAGATTAGACTGGGTCTCCGTCCCTCACCTTATTAGATCATTTCCTCAAGACTGTAAGCTCCCTGTGGGAGGGAATGGGTCTTCCAACTCTGTTATATTGTATTCCCCCAAGGGCTTAGTACAGTGCTCTGCACTTAGTTGTGGTTGTTCTCTTATGCTGTTGAATTGTGTCCAACCCATAATAATAATAATAATAAATAATGTTGGTATTTGTTAAGCGCTTACTATGTGCAGAGCACTGTTCTAAGTGCTGGGGGAGATACAGGGGAATCAGGTTGTCCCACGTGAGGCTCACAGTTAATCCCCATTTTACAGATGAGGCAACTGAGGCACTGAGAAGTGAAGTGACTTGCCCAGAGTCCCACAGCTGACAAGTGGCAGAGCTGGGATTCGAACGCATGACCTCTGACTCCAAAGCCCAGGCTCTTTCCACTAAGCCACGCTGCTTCTCTAGCACAGCATAGCATAGCAACACCACGGACACCTCTCTCCCAGAACCCCCCACCTCCATCCGCAGTCATTCTGGTAATGTATCCATAGAGTTTTCTTGGTAAAAATATGGAAGTGGTTTACCATTGCCTCCTTCCATGCAGTAAACATGAGTCTCCTCCCTCGACTCTCTCCCTCACCACTGCTGCCCAGCACAGGTGAGTTTTGACTTGTAGCAGATTGCCTTCCACTCGCTAGTCACTGCCCAAGCTAGGAATGGAATGGATATGCCTCTGCCCGACTCTCCCTCCTGTAGTCGAGACCGGTAGGGGACTGGAAATTCTCCAGGTGCGACCCCAAGAGGTGCTGCACTTAGTAGGTGCTCAATAAATATAATTGATTTTAGCTATCCTTAATTGTCATGATGCATTATGTACTGTAATTCTCTGAATATTCATTTGATATAGGCCTTTGAGGTTATGGCTGCCATGACTGCAAAACTAGGCCATTATCTTATGTCTCCCACTATTTTTCCCCTTAATTTTCTGCTACTTTTAGCTGTAACTCCGTGCATAAATTTAAGATATTTCCCCTTCACATTGAGACAATTAACTGTAGATATATGAAGTGTTAAAATTTCCTCCTTTAATGATAGGCACCTTTTACTTTTTTTTTTAACTAGTCAGCCCCTCTTGCTCCTTAGAAGTTAATTCAGTTCTACAGGAGACAAGAATAAATATGTGTAGATGCAGGAGTTAGGCCATGAATGTAAGGTGGCTGAATTGAAAAGTTTGGAAAAAGTCAAGCAAATCAAATCACTTTCCTTCCATATTAAAAAAAGGCACTTTTAATTTTGGTTACCTTAGGAGCGATGGCTGCAGGAAGGTGGGAGGGAAGAAGGAGCTGGGAAGGGTTGGGTTGGGTAGAAGGAGCAGACTGAAGAAGATTGATAAGAGTTGTAGTACAGGATGTCTATTTCATTGTATCCAGTTAGGCTTCTCCCCAGGAAATTTCTTAAAACAGGAAGGCAGTTACAATACCAAGTATTACCATATCAGGTTAGCCACAGCTCCAAAAGTCATGAATTAAAACCCTCAAAGGAAAAAAAAGAAAGAAGTGGAGGTTATTCCCTGTCTGGATGATCCACTCGTAAGAGCTCCACTTTGATTACAGCCCCAAACTTCTTTCTTGCAGGGATATTGTAAAACCTTTAAGAATAGAGAAATTTTGGGTGACTGAAATTCTCTCTGCATCCCCGCCCCCAAACACATCCATCATTTTACCCAGTGCAAATACTCTGTTTTGAAGCTTAGGGCAAACCGATTAAGATCCTCTATTAGGCTTGTCTCTCAGAGTAAGTAGACCTCTTGCTTCTGGTTATAAAAGGTATTTTAACATATTTAAAGTTTATAAATGTGCATTTTTATTGAGTTGGGGTGGCAGAGAAAGAGAAGTTGTATGTATGTGAAGTTGAGTTGATACCCTAAAAGGACATAGAATAGTTGTACTAATATCAATAAATGTTTATTCCAAAGCTTCTTTTGTGTAGGAAACTAATCTACCAACACCTATAGTGTACTCTCCCAGGCGCTCAGTACAGTGCTCTACACACAGTAAGTGCTTAGTAAATAATAATAATGGTGGTATTTGTTAAGCACTTAGTATGTGCAAAGCATTGTTCTAAGCGCTGGGGGATACAAGGTGATCAGATACCATTGCGATAGCGAGTTTTCCAGTCCAGTAATTTTGTGAGTAGAAGAAAATGCACCTCTGAGCCAAAGGATAACCTTAAAGGACATGAGAACATTGGAAGGTTTGCTTTTACTGGCACTTTGTAAATTTTAATGGAAGAAAAAAAGGAAACTTTAGAATTTGGGCTGGGGCGGGGTAGGGTGATGATGTGTTGCTAGTAAGCCCATGTAGTTGTTACATTTTGCAGGTGGTTGTATTTGGTTTTTGTTTTGTTCTGTACTCATTTTCACTGCATTCCTAAAGTGAATTTTCTTTTTTTACAAATGGAGGAACTTTGAAAAAAATGGAGAAATTGGAGGGAGACCCCAGTTTTACCTAAAAAATTTTCAAGAGCGTGGTGGTGGAGCTAACGGATTCTCTTTTCCACCTCCTTGTAAATCCTAACCAAAAAGGTTACAATTAAGTCCGGGATGTGGCAACAACTCAGTCTTTATTAAAGCATCCGTTATTGTGCTTTTGTTGAACACTCAAAGAGAAGTTGGACTTTATGTTCCAAGGAAGAGGCATTGTATTACATTTACTTCTCCAGGTGGGCTAGTGGTTAGTGAATTTGGGAGTGGATTGCTTTTGTTGAGAGGAAGTGGAAGTGAGAAACTGTGACTGGATAGCCAGTTAAAATTGTAAATTACATGCTGTAGCTGTTGGGCAATGAAAGGAATTAGTTTGTATCAGTGGTCTGGGCAAAAGAGAATATTAAAACGTTTCCTTCATCTTTTTCTCCTTTCTTGACAATATCTTGAACCAAGGAATTGATAAGGAAGACATTCATTTCTTGACATAAAAAAACATAGTCTGTAATATCTTCAGGATTCCTTGTCTTTAATGGCAGCCGCATTTTCCCTCACCCAACTTAATCGTCAATCATTTGTATTTATTGAGTGCTTACAGTGTGCAAAGCACTGAACTAAGCACTTGGGGAAGTACTTTAAAATAAGCTTGGTAGACCTGATTCCCTGCCCTCAAGGAGCTTAAAGTATACAGGGAAAGGTGGATATTAAAATAAATTACAGGAAGGGGAAATAATAAAGGAAGATATGTGTATTATTGCTGTTGGGCTGGGGTGAATGACAGTGCTTAAGAGGAACACAGTCAAGTGCGTAGTTGAAATAGAGGAGAGAGTGGGTAGGGGAAAAGAAGGCTTAGCTAGGGAAGGCTGTTTGGAGGAGATGTGATTTTAGGAGGGTTTTGAAGTCTCAGGGATTGCATAACTAATTTATTGTGTTGTGGATTTTGAGTTCCCTAGCATTTAACTCACGAAGAGGGATTGATTTCTTTTTCAGTTCTAGTGTAATATTAGCTTAAATTGCTGAGCTCTTTTATTTTTGTGGTGGATTGAAAGAGTTGGTGACCTGAACTCTGTTTTTGAAAACAAAGAACTTTAATTGTATGTGTGTGTGTGTGTGTGTACTCCCTCTCCTCTGCAAAATAATCACTGTTCACTCCAGAATGTTGAGGCTTTTAACTATCTAGGAAAGGTTGGGATTATTTTTTTCCCCTATTAATGTATGAGAGTTGCAGAAACACACTAAAGAATTCTGAATTTTTTTTAATGGTTTGTCTAAAGTGGTTATCAAAATTTTCCTGGTGGTAATCTGTTTGGAACGACAGGATTGTGGACAACTCAAGCTTCTCAGTCAATCCCCCTTTCTAATCTGTGAACTCCTTGCGGGCGGGGATCGTCTATAATTACTCTTTTGTATTGTACTTTCTCAAGCATGCAGTACAATTCCCAGCACACAGGGCAATCAAATCTCCCTCCTACTTTAAACAGGCACTGTGGGACAGGCACTGTGTCCTACCAATTCACTTGTAAGTACCCCAGTGCTTAGAATAATGTCTGACATACATACGCTTAACAAATACCATAAAAAATCATATTTATTGAGCACTTACTGACTGCAGAGCTCTGCGGAAATACCTTTGATTGATTAACTAGCACCTCTAAAGGGAAAGAGCACGGGATTTGGAGTCAGAGGTCATGGGTTCGAATCCCAGCTCTGCCACTTGTCAGCTGTGTGACTGTGGGCAAGTCACTTAACTTCTCTGTGCCTCAGTTACCTCATCTGTAAAATGGGGATTAAGCCTGTGAGCCCCACGTGGGACAACCTGATTCCCCTGTGTCTACCCCAGCACTTAGAACAGTGCTCTGCACATAGTAAGCGCTTAACAAATGCCAACATTATTATTATTATTATTAAAGAGTGGATAATTCAACAAGAAAAGAGCTGGAGAGGGAGACCCAGAGTATTTTTGTTTGTTATGATCTATGTGATAAAAATTTTAATTTTGAAAGCCATATCACTTACTGCACGCAGAACACTGAAGTGTTTGGAAGAGTACAGTTAACAGAGTTGGTAGACTTGTCCCCACCCCACAAGGAGTTTACAGTCTAAAACTACCCTTTCTGAGGATAGTTTTAAATACCAACATGGGCGGTAACGCTAATAATAGGAAGGCAAAATGGCGCAGTGGAAAGATCTTGGGATTGGGAGTCTAGAGACCTGGGTTCTAGTCTCAGCTCAGCCATGGGCCTGTGACCTCGGGCAAATCACTTAACCTCCTTGGACCTCAGTTTCCTCATCTGTAAAATAGGGATAAGATTCCTCTTTTCCCTACCTCTCAGATTGTGAGCCCCATGTGAGATAGAGACTGCGTTCAATCTGATCATCTTGTTTCATAATGCAACTACTGCTAATCATAATTGTTGTATCTGTTAAGCATTTACCATGTGCCAAGCACTGTACTAAGTTGATTTTCCTGGGGAGGTGATTTGGGGTTGCAGAGGGAAGAGGAGGAGAAAATGCATAAGCTTAGTTTCTTCTGTTCCAGACGAGCTGCTGGGAAGCTCATCTAAATTGCAAATCTTTATAAATCCATAGCAGACAAGAGTAAATTCAGTAAGGGCAGAATATCTTTATCTTCTTCTCCAACTGCTACCAGGCTGGTCCAGAGCATTCATATCCTTCCTCGACTACTGCATCAGCCTCCTTACTCACCTCCCTGCCTCTAGTCTCTCCTTTCTCCAGTTCATACTTCACTCTGCTGCCTGGATAAAAAAATTCAGACCAGTCACCCCACTCCTGAAAAACCTCCAGCGGTTTCCCAGCCAACTCCATCTCAAACAGAAACTCCTTTCCAATGGCTTTAAGGCACTCAGTCAGCTCTCCTCCTCCTACCTACTACAGCCCAGCCCACAGACTTCACTCCTCTAATACCAACCTACTCACTGTACCTCCCTCTTGTCTGTTTTGCTACCGACCCCTTGCTCAAGTCCTCCCTTTGATTAAAAGTCCCTCTCCCTTCATATCCGACAGATTACCACTTTCCCCCACTTCAAAGCCGTAGTAAAATGGTATTTACTCCAGGAGGTCTTTCCTGACTAACCCCTCATTTCCCGACTACCCTATTCCCCCTCCCTTCTGCATTGCCTGGGCGCTTGGGTCTGTATTCTGTAAGCTCTTTGATACTCACTCCAACCCAAGCCCCGCAGCACTTAATGAGCATATATTTATGCTCTGCCATTTTCCCTATCTATAATTTATATTAATGTCTGTTTCTAACTAGGTTGTAAGCTCCTTGTGGGTAGGGGTCATGTATCGCACTTAGCACAGTACTCTGCACACAGTAAGCACTCAGTAAATATCCTTGATAAGAGTCAGCACCCTTGGGCAGAAGATAACTCAAGCTCAACAGGATCCCCTGTCCTTGCTGGGCTGGGACTGGGTGCAGAGGGCGTGAGGAGGGGGTCACACTTTGCTCTGATCCTTAAAACTGCAACTACAAAAAGTCACTAGTTGCAAATGCCCCTTTCATCGTGTTGAAAAATAGAGCCACTTTCAGAATCCACATTTCTGGAAGATGCAAATGAATTCCCCCTCTCCCCCCGCAAAAAAAAAAATGCTCATTTTGCCCAAGGAAGATATAGCCCTTGTTTGATATAGTAAATTATAGGAACATTTATAAAGGAGGAAAGGGAGGCATATGGGCCAGAATTCCCATAAATGAGAACGTGTTAATGATATCCAAAATACTTTTTTTTATTCAGTACCCTCACAAAGTATGTAAACAGACATATTTGTTTTATGCAACATGATCTGCCTATTGCAGATCTGCCTATTTCTCATTTAAGGGGACCAGGAGGAATTGGCAAGAATGTATTACTTTACTTCAAAACCAGCACAGCATAGAGAGAAAGGCCCCAGAATGAGAGTGAGGAAATCTGGGGGTTAGTCCCAGCTCTATCACTGACCTACTCGGTGACCTTGCCTATTTTTTTTATAGTGTTTGTTAAAAAGCTTTACTATTCCAGAAAGTGTACTAAGCGCTGGGGTAGATACCAGCTAATCAAGTTGGACACAGTCCATGTCCCACATGGGGCTCACAGTCTTAATCCCCATTTTACAGATGAGGTCACTGAGGCTCAGTGACTTGCCCAAGATAATACAGCAGACAAGTGGTGGATCTGAGATTAGAACCCGGGTCCTTCTGACTCCCAGGCCAGTGCACTATCCACTAAGCTATGCTGCTTCTCAAAATCACTTAATCTCTCTGATCCTCAGTTTCCTCATTTTCAAAATGATTGTGAGATAAATGGAGCGGCGTTTCATCGTCAGTGTGGTATTTATTGAGCGCTTACTATGTGGAGAGCAACCAATCGGTTGTATTTATTGAGCTCTTACTGTGTGCAGAGCACTGCACTTAAGCGCTTGAGAGAGTACAGTATAACAGAGTTGGTAGACACATTCCCTGCCTACAATGAGCTTTTGGTGTAGAGCACTGCAGTAAACACTTGAGAGAGAACAATACAACAGAATTGGCTGACACATTCCCTCTTTGGTACAGATACAGTGTCCGATCTAATAACCTGGTATCTACCCCAGCACTTAGCACAGAGTAAGCGCTTAACCCATGCCATCGTTATTATGTCAAAATAAGCTGCTATCTTGACTGGACAAATCCAATTAAAATAGATATTGTGTTCAGTGGAGAGCTATAAACAGCTCGAGTTGAGTGGAACCCTGCCACCATAACCCAGTGAAATGAAAGGATGCCAGCAGGACACACAAGTCATACCATTTCTCCCATTGCGCCCTCAAGACCCTCGCCCAGTTTGGGAACTTCCAGAGTTCCAGTACCAACAACCACCTTCACCTTCGCTGCAGAACAGCGTGCTTTGCCAGAATCAACTAACGCCAGTCGTTAGGAGCGTTTGTTTTATTGTGAGAACGAATGGCTACCATGGGAAGTTTTGGAGGTGAGGAGTAATCTATTCTAAACAGCATTTAAATGAGATGTTCAGCAACAAATCAGTTGGTAAATGCTAGGATTGGCTGAAGGGATGATATGGCTCAAGGTGCTGGGACATTAATGGGGGAGAGCTGATTGGAGAAGGTGGGATTTTAGGAGGGTTTGGAATGTGGGCAGCGGAAAGGAGGCTAATAAGGGACTCAGGACCTACACCCTAATGATGATTTTGGGGCATCTAAGTGTTGGAGCCGAGTTTTATCAACCCCGATAACCCAATCTGGCGTCAGGCACCCCAGGAACTCATCTGCTTGGACTTGGGCTACTTCTTTCCAGAACCATCTGTGTCAATTCTGGCAACCGTCCATTTCCCAAGTCATTCTGGCCACGAGAAGCCCCATTAGGGCATCTAGCCTAGTAGCCTGGGCGATGAATGGGCCTGTGGGCTTGTTGCAGAAAACTTTTGATCAGCAACTGTTCTGAAAGTTCATTCCTTCTCTACTCAAGTAAATTAAATGGATTAAATTAATCAAGTCATTTTATATACCAGTGTTTTAATAATATTAAACCCTTATATTAATGCCCGTCTCCCCCCAGACTGTAAACTTGTTTTGGCCAGGGACCAAATCTGCTAATTCTGTTATATTGTACTCTCCCAAGCACTTAGTACAGGGCTCTACGCAGCGTGGCTCAGTGGAAAGAGCATGGGCTTTGGAGTCAGGGCTCATGAGTTCGAATCCCAGCTCTGCCACTTGTCGGCTGTGTGACTGTGGGCGAGTCACTTAACTTCTCTGTGCCTCAGTTCCCTCATCTGTAAAATGGGGATTAAGACTGTGAGCCCCACGTGGGACAACCTGATTCCCCTATGTCTACCCCAGTGCTTAGAACAGTGCTCAGCACATAGTAAGCGCTTAACAAATACCAACATTATTATCTACCCATAGTACACACTCAATAAATACCATTAATTGATTGTATATATAGTGGATGTGAGGGACATATCACCTCTTCTTTGGTGTGTCGTCTCACTAGACATGCAGTTTAACAATAGACAAGAACCTCCTGATCTTAGCTACCCTCCTGTACAATTTATCATAATTTTGACTACGTGAAACGAATCCATTATTTTCTCTTGGGGATGAAATCTCTTGCAACTACTGATATTTGGGCATAGAGTTTATATCCATGGAATTGAAATTAAATTTGCCCTAAGGAAATGAGTTTGTGTGTGTGTGTGTTGGTCTACTTTCCGAAGAAACAAACCTTCATTAATAATTGGATTCAGTTCTCAAGTAGCTTGTTGGGTGTACTCATCGCTGTTTACCCTACTTCTTTGTATACCAATTTTTTCTTTAAACATGGCTCCTTCACATGTTTACATGCTAAGAAGTGCTAGAGTTTTAAAAATAAAATTGTTTTAACTTGTATGTCTTGAGAGCAGCGAAACAATTGATCATAACTGCTACTAGAATGCTCTGCGTGTAATGGATCCCTAATGAATATTTCAGCTGATGCTTGTAACAACTCGAACTGTCGGAATGCTGTTGGGTTGTCATATTGTGTTAAATGGCTGTAGCAATGAATAGCTGCACCTTCTTATGGTGGATGAATGAGGCATTTGTATTTTAGAGAAGCAGCGTGACTCAGTGGAAGGAGCCTGGGCTTGGGAGTCAAAGGTCATGGGTTTGAATTCCGGCTCTGCCACTTGTCAGCTGTGTGACTGTGGGCAAGTCACTTAACTTCTCTGTGCCTCAGTTCCCTCATCTGTAAAATGGGGATTAAGACTGTGAGCCTCACATGGGACAACCTGATTACCCTGTATCTACCCCAGCACTTAGAACAGTGCTCTGCACATAGTAAGCGCTTAACAAATACCAACATTATCATTATTATTATGTTCGAGCCTACACTGAACTGGAAGTGGCTTGGTAGAGGAGAGCTGAGTATGTATGTTTTATTGTCCTCTGGTGAGGGGATGCTAAAATTGGAAGCAGGGGAGCGTGTGGTTTTCTGTCCTGAGTGGGCTTTAATGTGAACTGAAGCAGAAGAAGCAGCTTGTCTTAGTGAACAGAGCATGGGCCTGGGAGTCAGAATCAATCGATCGATAGTATTTATTGAGCATTTACTGTGGGCAGAGCACTATGCTAAGCGTATAGCACTGTACTAACCACTTAAGAATTTGGGTTCCAATTCCAGCTCCGCCACTTGTCTGCTGAGTGACCTTGGGTAAGTCACTTATCTATTCTGAGCCTCCGTTACCTCATCTGTAAAATGGGGATGAAAATTGTGAGCCCCATCTGGGACATGGACTATGTCCATCCTGATTATCTCATACCTCCCCCAGCGCTTAGGATAGTGTGTGGCATTTAGTAAGTGCTTAGCAAATACCGTAAAAAAGGTATTTTTTCATGAAGCTACTGAAAACAACAGAGGTAGAGAGGCAAAGGTGTCAATGCAGCTAACCCAAGGGATAAAGATATTTGCAATAGTATTAAATAATAATAATAATGTTGGTATTTGTTAAGCGCTTACTATGTGCCAAGCACTGTTCTGTTTATTAAGTGCTTACTGTGTGCAGGACACTGTACTAAGGGCTGGGAGAGAATACACAGGGGCAATTAAATTGAGACCCCATTCCTTTTGGGGCTCACAATCTAAGGAGAGTGCCTTACACTATAGACTGTAACTCGTTGTGGAAAGGAAATATGTCTACCAGTTCTGTTGTATTGTCCTCTCCCAGGTGCTTAGTGGACAGAGTAAGCACCTAATAAATGCCACTGATTGATTGATAGGCTATCTAATCCCAGGTTCACAGTTGACCTAGACTTTGCTGCCTCAGAATTTAAATCTACTGAGCAGTGATGGGTGAAGCAATACTATCATTTCCCACATTCATCAGTGACATGGGAACGATGCCGGTAATAATCAATGGTATTTATTGAGCACTACTATATGCAGTGCACTGTACTAAGCGCTTGGGAGCGTACAATAAAACAGAAAACCCGTCCCCCGCCCGCAAGGAAATAGCAATGAGGGATTTGGTACCTCTCCCCTGAATAGAATTTTTCAGAACCGATTAACAGTCGGAGATGACCACCTTGCATTAGGTCCAATTTAAACTATTTCAAGCCCGTGCCTTTGGAAACTTGTGTTGTGCAGGACCTGGGGCCAAAGAGACCACAGCCCAGGACTTGGTCTTTGCATTGGGGAGGTGCTATTTCAAGCTTAGTCTTATAAACGACAGAACCTTTTTGTGTACATCAAGGCCCGTCTTAGTTAGTCATCACCTGTACCCAAATCTGAAGCCAATTAAAGCATGCGCTGAATGGCAGATGGAAGACTGTCAACAGTCATGCAAAATGGTTAGATTCTCTGAAGCCTCGTTTTGCTGTGCAGAAAAGAGCTAGAAAGGCCTCGTCTTTCTCATATCAAACTAGCATTAGTTTGAAACACCTACTCCCTGAGTGGGCTGGTGCTTAAAAATGTATGGTGAAGGTGGGCTCGTTTATGAACCATTAAGTATGAATAATATTCAGTCCACCTACAGTGAAAACTTGGGCAGGTTTTTATTTTTCAGTTTTTAAGAAAAAGTGTATGGTACGGTTAGCGTTTTCTCTGATTTGGCTTCGGTATTGATAAGGGATGGGACACAGCGGTCTCTTGGGGATGTAGTGAAATTATCCAGGATACTGTCATTCGGTTGTACTTATTGAGTGCTTACTGTGTGCAGAGCACTGTACTAAATGCTAAGGAGAGTACAATATAACAGTAGACACGTTCCCCTCCCACAACAAGCTTACAGTCTAGAGGAGGAGACCGACATTTATATAATATACATGGCCTTTCTCTGCTTCACTGTTTCCTTTTATTAGCCCTTGTAGGATTTGCCAAGTGAAAGGTAAAGGCCTGGATCTAATGGGCCAGAGAAACAGTTTGCTTTAAAAACCAGACACCTTGTGGCCCTTATAAGAGGGGTGATTGTTCTAAGCCTTTGTGTTTTTAAAAGTGTTTGGAATTTATTTGTTTTTATGGTATTTGTTAAGTGCTTACTTGTGCCAGGCACCATTCTCAGCTCTGGGGTAAATACAAGGTAACGAGGTTGGACAGAATCCATGTCCCACCTGGGGCTCACAGTCTTAATCCCCATTTTACATTTGAGGTAACCGAGTCATAGAGATGTTAAATGATTGGCCCAAGGTCACACAGCAGACACAAGGTAATTTATGGGATTGTTTTGCACCTTCCTTTGCCTTCCCCACCTGGAAGCCTTCCTAACCCCATGCTAGAGCTTCTTATGTAGCTCACCTGCCTTGCTGTTTGCAAAGAAAACTTTTAAGGAGGGTTTTATTAGGTGTAACTTTTATCCACGGCTAAACTGAAAGTTTCCAACTTCTTTAAATATTCACTTTCTCAGCAAGATAGGCGGGGGAGGAGTGATATTAGATCTTTGGATACAGGAAGAAGGCAGAGCCAAACCTGCATCTAAAGTAGCTCTGGTGTTCATGTCCCCTTCATTCCTTTTGGGAATGTTTCCTTTTGGGGGCTCTTGCCTTTTCCTCCTGCCCTTCTTTCTGCTCCCCACCTTGCTTGGAAAAGGAAATTTGGAAAGTCAGTTCAGAACTTCCCCATAAACCAGACCTCTCTGTTCTCAGAGATATTCTTAGAACCAGTGCTTCGGATCAAGTTCAGAAGAGAACATTATGAAAATGACTTGTTCTTGCAAGATTTGCAGCTTATACTCATAAAGGGGAGTTGTTCTTGGTCAGCTGGAGGGGAAATCCTTTCCCCAGTCTCAGTCCAATTTTTACTCAGCTGAAGGAGACTCAGAAACCTTGTTGGGGAATTACTCCCAACTCTGTTTATAGCACTTCAACTGTTCACTTTACATATAATATGAGACTGTTCGTGCACATTTCCTGGTTTTGATATTTCACCCATCTAGGGGGACCAGAGCTATAATTTAAAGGTTGAAAAACGATGAGTAGGCAAGAGGAAGCAGGGCAGGCAGTTTTTGAGTGAGTCATATGAAAGTCATTCTTTATTAAGATTCAGCAAGCAGGATTCTCAGGGCATTTCTCTCTGTGCTGTAAATAATAATAATAATCGTGGTATTTTTTCAGTGCTTACTATGTGGCCAGGCACAGTGCTAAGCACTGGAGTGGACACAGTCCCAGTTCCTCAATGGGCTCACAGTCTTTATCCCCATTTTGCAGGTGAGGGAACTGAGGACCAGTGAAGTGAAGTAACAATGATAATAATTATGGTATTGGTTAAGCACTTACTATGTGCCACACACTGAACTAAGCGCTGGGGTGGTTCAAGCAAATTGGGTTGGACCCAGTCTCTGTCCCACATGGGGTTCATATTCTCAATCCTCATTTTGCCGAGGAGGTATTTGAGGTCCAGAGAAGTGAAATTACTTGCCCAAGGTCACAAAGCAGACAAGTAGAGGAGCCGGGTTTAGAATGCAGGTCCTTCTGACTCCCAGGCCCGGGCTCTTTCCGCTAGGCCACACACTTTAATAGGCTGGCAGGTTTTGCATATGCTGCCCTGGTTCTGCAGTGTGTCCTGAGCTGCTGCAAAATGTGGAGATGATTAGAATCCCTGTAAGATATTTGACATTTGATATTCACCCCAATCCTGCAGCATTTATGAGAAGCTCTTTATATATTATGAATTATCTATTCATATTCATGTCTCCCCCAGCCCCCTTGACTGTAAGCCCATTATGGGCAGGAAACGTGTCTGCTAATTCTGTTTATTGTACTCTCCCAAGTACTTAGTACAGTGCTTTCCACATAGTAAGTGCTCAGTAAATACCATTGATTGATTGATTGAGAGCATATGCTTGGGTGGAGGGACTCAGGAGTGAATTTTATATGTTGTTAGGCTGCTAGAGAAAAACTTGGTGTGGGAGGAAGGCCCTCAAATGTTATAGTACTTTTGAAGTGAAATTTATAGTGGCAATAGTATTTATTGAGCACTTACTGTGTGAGGAGCACTGCTGATAAGTGCTGGAAGAAAATACACAGGTGGGAATTAATCCATCAATTGATCGTATTTGTTGAGCGCTTTCTGTATGCAGAGTACTGTACTAAGTGTTTGGGAGAGTACAATATAATAGTGTTGATAGATACGTTCCCTGCCCACAATGAGCTTGCAGTCTAGAGGGGGAGACAGGCATTAATACAAATAACTAAATTACGGATGCATCCAGTAGTGTTGTGGAGCTGAGGGAGGGATGAATAAATCCAAATCCAAATGCAAGGGTGACACAGAAGGGAGGGAGAGAAGAAGAAGAAGAAATGAAGACTGTGTCAGGGAAGGCCTCTTGGAGAGTTGTGCTTTTAATAAGGGTTGAAGATGGGGAGAGTGATTGTCAGATATGAATTAAACATGGTCCCTGTCCCTTACTGGGCTCACAATCTGAAAGTTTAAGTCGGGAGAAAGATTGGGGACAGAAAGAACAGGAGTGCTCTCCCAAGTACTTGAAGTCCCACGGGGAACAACCTGACTACCTTGTATCTGCCCTGGTGCTTAGAACTGTACTTGGCGCCATTGTAAGGTCTTAACAAATATCTTAATTATTATTATTATTAAAGTACAGTACTCTGTAGGTAGTATGCACTCAGTGAATGCCATTGATTGATGGAGTGATGAAATGGTAAAAACAGACGATAGAAGAGTATTCTGCCATTCTGGGGAGAATTATTGAACCAACTCTTCTAGTAGAGAAGCAGTGAGGCCTAGTGAAAAGAGCACAGACCTGAGCATCAGAGGAATGTTTCAAATCCTGGTTGAGCCACTTGCCTGCTGGGTGACCTTGGGTGAGTCATTTAACTTCCCTGTGCCTCCTCTTCCTCATCTGTTAAATGGGGACTAGATTGTGAGCTCCATGTGGGACAGAACTGTGTTACATCTGCTTATGTTATTTCTACCCAAGCACTTAGTTTGGTAAAGTAATGACTTAATCATTACCTCAGTTATTATTGCAGTAACAGCAGTAATAATGTTTATTAAGCATGTACTGCATGTGAAGTACTATAATAGAAATAGCAGCCTGGCTCAGTGGCAAGAGCCCGGGCTTGGGAGCCGGAGGTCATGGGTTCGAATCCCAGCTCTGCCACTTGTCAGCTGTGTGACTGTGGGCCAGTCGCTTCACTTCTCTGTGCCTCAGTTCCCTCATCTATAAAATGGGAATTAAGACTGTGAGCCCCACATGGGACAACCTGATTAATCTGTATCTACCCCAGCACTTAGAACAGTGCTCTGCACATAGTAAGCGCTTAACAAGTACCAACATTATTATTATTATTACTGACCACTCTCTTGGTGTTGTGCACTACACTCGGTGCTTGGGAAGTTCAGAATAATGGAGTGACATGTTTCTTGCCTATAAGGAGCTTACCCTCCTAACAGGGGAGGCAAACATAAACAGATTTACAACTCGAGTTGCCAAAATAAATGAACTCTAAGCATATACGTGAGTGCTAAGAAGGGTGTGAATAAGTTTGTAAGTGCTAGAGTTGACCGAAGGGATGCTATGGTTCAGCATGCTGGGAAATTAATTGGGGAGAGTCTGTGAGACGAGGTAGGATTTAGGGAGGATTTGAAAGGGGGGATTTGAAAGTGGGGAGGGCTGTGGTCTGTCTGATGTGGTGAGGAAGGAAGTTCTAAGCCAGGGGTACAGCTTGCAAATGAGGAAATGGAGGCCAGAGTTGAGAATGAGGTCTAGCTAGAAGGTTGGCTTGAGAGGAATGAAGACAGCCAGTTGGGGACTCGCAGGTGAAGAGAGCAGGTAGGTAAGGTGAGGCCAGTTGGAGGAGAGCCTTGAAGTTGATTGTGAGGGGTTTTTGTCTGATGCAAAGATGCACAAGGTGCCACTGGAGGGCTCTGAGGAGAGGAAAGATGTAGGCCAAGTCCTTCAGGAACATGATCTGTGCAGCAGTGAATCATACAGATTGGAAAGGGAAGAGGTTGGAGACTGGGTGAATGGTGAGAGAGCTGAAACAAGTGACTAATAATAATAATAGTTGTAGTATTAAGTGCTTACTATGTGACAGGCACTGTTCCAAGCGCTGGGGTGGATACAAGCAAATCGGGTTGGAAACAGTCCCAGTCCCATATGGGTCTCAAAGTCTTAATCACCATTTTATAGATGAAGTAAAGTGACTTACCCAAGGTCACACAGCAGGCGCGCGGTGGATCCGGGATTAGAACCCAGGTCCTTCTGACTCTCAGGCTTGTGCTCTACCCACTAAGCCATGCTGCTTCTCCTGCCATGGTACAGCCAGTGCTTATACCAGGAAGGGAGCAGTTTTGGATGGAGAAGAAGGGACAGATCTGGGAGATGATGTGCAGGAAGAATCGGCAGGATTCAGCAGTGGACTGAAGATAAGAATTGAACGATTGCGTAAAGTCGAGGAGGACACCAAGTTTGCCGCCTCCTGAGACAAAATGGCATTGGTGTTGTTGACTGAGATGGGAAAGTTGGGAGGCTTAAGGGGAAAGATGAGGACTTCTGTTTAGACATGATGAATTTGAGGTGCCGGCTGGACATCCAAGTGGAGATGTTCTGAAGGCAAGAGGATCTGTGGGATTCCAGGTCAGGTGATTGGTCAGGGCTAGAGAGGTAGATTTTGGAGTCGTTGCATAGAGGTGGTCACTGAAGTCATGTGAGCCTATGAACTCTCTGCGAGAGCGAGTGTAAAGGAAGAATAGAGGACCTGAAAAAGAGACTTGGGGGTTGCCAGTTGTAAGAGGGATCTGTAAAAATCCAAGGAATGGAGTACTATGGCTAGAGGAAAAGAGTGTTAGGCTCCTCTTGACTCAGAGCCCATCAGTCACAAGAATCACAGACCCAGCCTTTCCAACATTCTAAAAGTTGAGAAGGCCTCACAGCTTCCTGGGCAGTTTCCTCACCCTACCTGGGCTGGAGAAATATTGATAGCAAGTAATTTCTCTTCTGGGCTTCAAGCTGAGAAGGGGGGTCGGTGGTACAGGGACTGGGTGGGCTCAATCTACTAGTGTTTCCTACAACTTCCTGGGCAGGAGCAAGGGCTGATGGGAGATTATGATGGAGTCCCAGGGGAAGATAAAGAGGACTGTCAAGAAGTTTCACCTCTGCTAACTCAAGACAGTCAAACCTAGCATTTCACACCCCAGCAAGTCCCCCTGAGCACCTGGTTGTGTTAACCAAGGCTGTTCCCGGATGAAACATCGAGAAGAGTGGTGGACCAAACCCAATTTATGGAAATGGGAGACAGGCAGGCCCATTTCTTCACTGTACACTAACCTGAAGCATGCTCGGATACTCTCCTTTCCCCACACTCCAGGATGTGATTAAAATTGTTGCCAGGCCATCTGTAGGGTCTCTCTCTCTCTCTCTCTCCCTCTTCTCTCTCTTCTCTTCTCTCCTTTCCTTTCCTCTCTCTTCTCTCTCTCTTTCTCTCTACATAGTTCTGATGTGGTTCTGGAAGAGTAGACACAAGTGAGAAGGAATAAAGGAAAGGAAAATAACTACCAAATGCCTATCAGATACCAATAATGACATCTCAATTAGTAAATTATTTGAGACTAGTCTGGAATCTTACATTTGCCCTTGACAGCGATATGCAAATTGGATAGAAACAAGTTGTGGGCTACCTTCTTGCAAGTGGATCATGGCAAAATCTTTAGGGATACCATTATTCAAAAAAAAAAATGTTTCATTCTTCCCTCTAAACCGTAAGCTCCTTGTGGGCAGGGAACATGTCTGCCAACTCTGCTGTATTATACTCTCCCAAGTGCTAACTACAACACTCTGCACACAGTAAGTGCTCAATAAATGCCATTGATTGATTCATCTTTGGTTTGTTTTTTTCAGTGGACAGGACACTGGGCAAAAATCAGGAGGACTTTGAGAGCTGAGAAAGCTTGACACCTGCTTGCTGAGAAATGAGAGAAGAATTGTTCCATGTCTGTTTCCTAAACTCAACTGGCAGGAAACTCCTTGTGGAATAATTAAAAAGCTGAAGGCGACACACTGGGATTTAAGCCCGCAGATGAAATAAAATGCATCCTCTACCGGAAACACGCATCACCATTCCTTGTGAGTTCAAGGTAGTGAATTAAAATCCATTGTCTGTGTTTGGAATGATAAATTCTATAACTGCATATCTTTTGCTTTACGTGGATTCTTTTTTAAGTAGTATACCTTTCTCCTTTATACTGAAAAATGTCAGTGCAAGGGGCTGAATGTTAGACCACGGTTTCTCCTGTCCTAGAATTATGTCTCTTTATCACCGTCTTATCCTTTTTTCTTTTAATGGAATTTAAGTGCTTATTCCATGTCGGGCATTATGCTAAGCACTGGGGTAGATACAAGCTAATCAGATCCCATATGGGGTGCACAGTCTTCATCCCCATTGTACAGATGAGGTAACTGAGGCAGGAAGAAGTGAGTGACTTGACTAAAGTCACACTGTAGACAAGTGGTGGACCCGGAATTAAAGCGCGGATCCTCAGACTCCCAGGCTTGTGCTTTCAACCGTGCTTCTCCGCTTCCCTGTTATTGATCTGTGAATTTCAACCCTCAACTGTTTACCTCCTCCTCCTCACCCCCTGCAGCCCCATTCCTTGACCCAGTTCCCTGCTGCCTCCCATTTTCCCCATCTACCCATTCAACTACCAGAAAAAACCCTAGTCACTAGTGGAATTAATCAGGAACTCCCAGTTTACCCAGACATGACCTGACGGGGGATTTCCATATCGGTCCATCAAGTGGCTTGCCTGATGGATGGCCCTTGGGCAAATGGCGGGGGGGCGGGGGCAGTTTCTGGTCTGTCACATGGTCATGTGATGCGGGAAGGGGAGATGGGTGAGTCACTGGGCTGAGGACCAGACAGTGTTCTTTCACCCTTAGGTATCAGAGGCAGCAACCATCCAAAAGTACAAGGGTGGCCTAAACAGTCTAATGAAGCAGAGGCATTCTGTGGACCTCCAGCTGCAAAAGCCTTCTAGAATCCCTAGGGTTCATGATCATGAATGAGCTAGGAGGTTTGTTCTTTCATTTTTAAAGATGCACCCTAGTTTTTCATATTTTGCACAGGTCCTAGCACATTCAGGATCCCCACACAACAAAGAGATAATGTGGGTGTGAAGGGGAGTGTGATGAGGAAACAAATTTAGGAACCAGCAGAAGCTGGGGTGTGTTGGTGGGGAGAGTGACAGGGCTGGAATTATCCTGGGATAGGGCACTTCCGGCCTGAGTTCTATCCTAACCTATTTCGTAAGCTGATGATGGGAATTTTGAGCTTTGAAAAGTAAATGATTTTCCTTTTTAAACCCATACTGCATATAACCACGCATTGTGGAGATTTTGGTGTCTTGGGAATTTTGGATGTGTGAACCTTTGATGGGGGTCTGAAAATGCCTTAACCCTATCAGGTTTTTGTACACCTAATGCAGATTTTAGATGCTTTCTATTTTGTAAATACAAAGAAGTACTAACACCCGCAAACTTGAGCACAAGTTAGTGTAATTCGTCCTACTGAAAACTGGACTCCAGATTTAGGATGTTTGTAAATTTTAGACAGGTGGATTTTTCTATGTTTATGGGGAGATATATGGGGTGGGTACCTTTTCTCCAGCAAGACTTGAGTTGTTTTGTATTTCATCTTTGAGAATATTTTTTAGGTAGAGTCTTGTAATTTCAATTCATTTCATATGGATAAGCAAAGGATGGGGAATAATTAAAGTCAAAAATGCAGGAGAAAGGATTGAGAATCAAGTAGGTGAGCAATAAGTCAAATAAGTCAAATATTTGCATGAGCAGTTTTTCACCTTTCATTTTAAGATCTTGGTAGGGGAAACATCAAGGACCAAGGTGGAAAAAAAATTTCATCATGTTTTGATTTAAATTATTTCAACGTTCTGTTCTATGTTTGTGGGTATTATTGATAGCACAATGTTCATACCATACATCTGGTCATTTTGGTTTCATCTTAGGGGAAATTCTGTTCAGGAGGTTTTTTTTCTGTGTCGTTAAATTATTTATCAATCATTTGTTTAGATGGTTCTTTGAAATGGGACTATATAGTCATACTTGCACCCCTTTGACTACATTCTGAAGTGACATTTCACCTCTCTCCTGACCCCCAAATCTGAGAAGTGCTTGGAGAAAAGATATAGAAAAGAATATAGGAAATGAAGTGGCTTTTCTGGAGGTGGGCTGTGGGGTTTGCAAGTTAGAATTTGGGAAGACTTGTTTTAATTTTAGCTTGTGAATCTTCTGTGAATGTTTTCTAAAGGCTACAGTCTATTTGTTATCTTTACAGATGCAAGATATCATTTAGACCATTTTTGTGGATGCAGGGGAGAGTGTAAGCAATGAACTAACTCAGTGGTCTAATGTGAGAGAGACTGCTAAAGTTTTAGGTTTTCAGTTGGCTAAAAGCACAGTTTATTTTCATAGTATAATTTATACAGACAATATTGACAAAGTAGAGGGGAGGAGGGATATATGTTTATGTGAAAGGACTTTCATTAGTTTCAACATTAGGAGTTGAATAATATTAAGAAGAACTTATCAATCAAGGAATGATATTCATTTAGTGCTTCCTATGTGCAGAGCACTGTACTGAACACTTGGGAGAGTAAAATACAACAGAATAAGCAGCTCTTACAGTCTAGAGGACTTCATAAAAATATTCATCATTATTAGGCAGGAATTAAAAGTTGAATTTGCCAAAGTCAAACTAATTTTAGAATTCTCTTTTTAAAAGACTCATTATTAGGTGTTTTCCCAAGGCTTTATAGGCACAAAACTGAATAAAGTTTCCCAGTTAGAAAAGCAAGCTCTATGAACGGGGCCTAAGACCCTTTTTTCAAATAATTGCTGCAGTACTGTGAGAGGCTTAATGAAATGGAAGATTGTCAGCTTGGTCATTTATCGGGGCAGAGAGACTTTTAACGGACAAAGAGGAATGTTTAAACAGGGCAGTGGAGAAAGAAAGTTTTGGTTGTTTTAGGGTGGCCCAGTTTGGATGAGAAGCAGCATGGCCTGGTAGAGCTCGGGCCTGGGAGTTACAGGGACCTGAGTTCTAATCCCAGCTCCACCTCTTGTCTGCTCTGTGACCTTGGGGAAGTTACAGCATTTCTATACTTCAGTTACCTAACCTGTAAAATGGGGATCAAGACTCTGAGCCCCATGTGGAACATGGAGTGGGTCCAACCTGATTAGTTTGTGTCTGCTCCAGTGCTTCGTGAAGTACCAGGCACATAGTATAAATGCTTAACAAATACTCTTAAAAAAATGAATTGTAGAAGGAATGAATCCAAATAGTGGCCCTTGGGGATTAGAGTGTTATTAGTGTCAGTTCTTTTTGGGGGATTCTGATGTGATGTGGAAATGGATAAAACAAGGCAAAATTTATCAGGTTAGCAAAAACTAAACTTAGCAGACTAAGAGGGAAAAAATAACAATTTTCCGTTTTGGTAAGAAAAGAAGCCATAGAGTGCTGAAGAGTTCTCACAAAAAGGAGCAAAATGATAGTGTGAAAAAAAGATTGCAGTGCCCCTTGCAAAGCAGTGTGGCCTAGTGGGAAGAGCCGAGGCCTGGGAGTCAGAGGATCTGGTTTTGAATTCCAGCTCCACCGCTTACCTACCATATGACCTTGGGCAAGTCACTTACCTTCCCTGGGCCTCACTTCCCTCATCTGTCAAAGTGGGGATTCAATACCCCTTCTTCCTCCTACTTAGAAGGTGAGCCCCATTTGCTGTTATCTACCTCAGCACTTAGTACAGTGCTTAGCACAAAAAAAGCTCTTAACCAATACCATAATTATCGTTATTATTTTTCTTATTTAAATGGCGGAGAGCCGCTGATTTTTGGTATTTCTGAAGTACAAGCTTAATGTTCATTTCTTCTCACAGAACCACAAGCTGCAAAATAACTTCTTTTCAAGAGTACAGTACAGCTGAATGTAGATTTGAAGAAAGCAAATGAGCATATCAGGGAGAGAAGAAGAAAAAGATGGTCTTAAAGAAAAAAAAAAACCCCTTCCTAAAATGTACCAAAGTTAGAGGGCCTGGAGTCTGCCCTTTCTGTCCGATTACTAACAGGATGCTAAAGAAGGTGTTCATTTCCAGATTCATTTATTTAACCTAATATGGCTGTAGCAGTTGCATTCCATTATACATATGGCTCTTGATTGAATGGACAGGGGCTTCAGACGCATGCCTTCCATCTCCCCCACCACTCCCACCTCAGTTTGGTTTTTTTTAACTTGCCCCTTTGCTTAAAGGAAACTCTGAGGAGGTCACCTGGTCTCTCTTTCTGACTCCATTTGTCATCAGAGCTCTCTTTCGTATCTTAGTTTGAAAAATGGAAATTTTCTCCCCTGTTCTGTAAGGTATATGTGAAGCACTGCCTGATTTACCTGAAAGCCAGTCCCTCTGAGACTGATCACAGCTGCCACTCACTAATCTTTTTAAGTAAGATTTTGTAAGTGTTCCTCTCCACTTACTGCTTGTAGAGGATCATCATCAGTTTGGTCTACTTTCTCCTCCCGTTCAGTTGTAAATCTCTTGAGGACAAAAATGGCATGTTTACTTCTTTTATATGTTCCCCAAACACCAAATGCTGTACAATACTATAAACAAGGTAAAGTGGCCAATAAATACTGTTGACGCATGAGAAGATCTGGTCCCTGAACAAATCTTTACAGTCATTGTCAACTCAAATAGAGCATTGCTTCGGGAGGCTTTCGTGTCTTTGGAAAGATATTCAGAGAAAATTTCAGGGACTAGGAAGGAGCAAAACGTAACTGAGAACTAATATTCATTCTGGGTAATGTTAATTTGAAGAGATTAGAATACTGAATATATTAAACATGAGACCCTTCCAACATTCAGCCATTTCTCCATTGCTTAGTTGAGGCTTTATAGAGACCATGTTGGTGACAACTGGGGCAGGTGAACGTAATCGCATCAGAAAAATAAGGGTACTTTTTGAGATAAGGTTGGGTGGATGAGGGCAATGGAAGCCACTGTTACAGGGGTTAATTTTCCCTACAAAGAGTGTATTCTGTAAGTAGGATGACTTTACAGTACTCTGTGGGTGGGGGAAAGTAGATATTTAAGAGAGAGGTTTTATTAAACCGGTTGGACTTTCCTAGTGGTTCAGCCAGTATGTGACAGCTTACTGAAAATCAACAGTAATGAAAATTTTCAAATATACCAGCAGTGTTATTTGAAGTGAATGCCAGATGGTCACATAAAATATTTTGTTCAATGCATATGCAGCTCTCTGCAGGCTCCCTGTGCTACTCCAAATTGTCAGTGCATGCTAAAAGTGAGATTTGCAGTGGGTATTGCAAAATCAAAACTGTATGTGGCTTGGTTTCATTCTCTCTATTTAGGTCTCTGCTTTGCTCTCGCCTTTTCCAACTGTACTGCTCTAATTAATTATTTTAGGATGGTACCTGGAGTTCTTGACTCGAGTTTGTGTTTGGCTATTTGTTAAGCACTTATTACGTGCCAGGCACTGCACTGAATGTGGCAGCAGATAGGTTGGACACAGGCCCTCTCCCACATGGAGCTCACAGTCTTCATCCCCATTTTACAGATAAGGCAACTGAGGTACAGAGAAGTGAAGTGACTTGCCCAAGGTCACACAAGCAGACAGATGGTGGAGCCGCAATTAGAACCCAGTGCCTCTGACTCCCAGGCCTGTGCTCTTTCCAGTACCCCAACCTGCTTCTCCCGTTGGGATACGAAAACCAATATCTTCGCCTTACAGGAACGTAGTCACTAGCACATTTCGTTCCTTCATTCAGTCTTATTTATTGAGCACTTACTTGTGCAAAGCACTGTGTTAAGCACCACATGCATGAACAGTCATCATCACTGTCATTATCAAAAACATTTTGACCCCCGTTGATGTCTGAGGATGAAGGATGAGTTTCAAAGGGGTAAGTGAAAAGGCATGGTAGAAATGACACAGGTACAAGAGGGTTGAGAGAGACACGTTAGGCACAAATGCTGTAGAAAATGATCTGGGTCAAAAGGTGAATATATTAGCAATCTCTAGACTGAGAACTTGTCTCTAGACCGAAACCTTGTTATGGGCAGGGCCTGTGTCGGCTAATTAGATTGTATTTTATTCTCTCAAGTGCTTAAGAACAGTGCTCTGGACAAAGTAAGCACTCAATAAATGCCATTGATTAATTGATTGGATGGAATACTTACTGTCAGTAAAAATTGGTAATCAGGGAGGCTTCCTGGAGGAGGTGGGATTCGGGGGAGGGTTTTGAAGATGGAGTGTGTTGTAGCCTTGCAGGTTTTGAATGGGGAAGGGAATTTTTTAGGTTGGTGACTGGCATGAGCAAGTGGTTGGTGTTGGGAGAGTTAAAAGCAAGGTATAGTTTAAAAAGTGAGTTTGGGAGGAATGTAAACTGCGTGGTTGGGGTGATGGGTAAAAAGGGCCGATTGGAGTATGAGGTGAAATAAGATGGTGGAGAAGCTTGCAGCCACTGGTAAAGAGGTTCTGCTTGATAAAAAAGGAAAGAAGTAGTCATTGGAGATTTTTGAGGTGTGGCAAGACATTGGAGGAAGATTGAGGCAGTAGTGTAAAGTTTTGACTGTAGTGGGGAAAACAGCTGGGAAACCAGCCAAGGCACTGGTGAGGTTGTTTAGTTGTGAAATGGCAAAAGCTTGAAACAAAGTGGTAGCCACTTGCTGGGAGAGGAAGGGAGTAGATCTGTTGACATACGTCATGAAGGAAGAACCAGCAGAATTTAGCAGTGGATTGAACATGAGAATTTAGAGTGATAATAATAATAATTATGATATCTGTTAAGTGCTTAGTATGTGCCAAGCACTATTCTAAGTGCTGGGGTAGATATAAGGTAGTCAGGTTGACCCCTGTGGGTATCACAGTCTTAATCCCCATTTTACATATGAGGTAACTGAGGCACAGAGAAGTTAAGTGGCTTGCCCAAGGTCACACAATGGACAAGTGGCCCAGCCAGGATTATAACCCACATCCTCTGACTCCCAAGCCCGTGCTCTTTCCACTAAGCCACGCTGCTTCTCAAAGTTGAAGCGACACCAAGGATGGGGGGCGGGGAGGTCTGAGACCAGGAGGGTGGTGGTAGAGTCATTAATGATAATAATAATGATGATGTTAGTATTTAAGTGCTTATGATGTGCCAAGCACTGTTCTAAGATAGTTTCCAAGATATCAGATTGGACATGGTCCCTGTCCCACATGGGGCTCAAAACCTAAGGAGGAAGAAGGACATGTATTGAACCCCCATTTTACAACTGAGGTGCAGAGAAATTAAGTGATTTGCCCACAGTCATCCAGCAGACAAGTGGCAGAGCTGGGATTAGAACCCATGTCCTCTGACTCTCAGACCCATGCTCTTTCCATTGAACCATGCTGCTTCTCTAGGATATCTATGTTGGGAAAGTTAGAAGCAGGAGGGGGTTTAGGAAAGAAGATGAGCCCTTTGGTTTTAGACATGTTAGGTTTGAGGAGCTAATATGACAACTATACAGAGATGTACTGGAGGTAAGAGAAAAAGGGAGATTGTAAAGCAGGAGAGAATTTGGGGCCAGCGAGATAGATTTGGGAATTATCTACCTGGAGGTGGTGATAGCTGTAGGCAAGGGAGAAGGTGAGGTCCCCAAGAGAGTCAGTGTAGAGCAAGATATGCCCAGTTCTACTATAACAGTTGCATTTTGAAGGAACCCCACAACTGTTTTCCCTGACACCGTGCTTCTCTATAATAATTATTATTGTGGTATTTGTGTAACGCTTACTATGTGCCATTCATTCATTGTCATTTTTCTTAAGGGCTTACTGTGTGCAAAGCACTGTACTAAGTGCTTGGGAAAGTACAACGCAACAATAAGCAGTTGCCGCTCCCTGTCCACAACGAGCTCAGTGCCAGGCACTGTATTAAGTGCCGGGGTGGATATGAGGAAATCGGTTTGGCCACAGTCCCTGTCCCACATGAGGCTCACAGGCTCAATCCCCATTTTACAGATGAGATAACTGAGGCAAAGAGAAGTGAGATGACATGCCCAAAGTCACACAGCAGATAATTGGTAGAGCCAGAATTAGAACCCATGACCTTCTGACTCACAAGCCCATGCTCTATCCATTATGCCATGCTGCCTCTCTAGAAAGAGGTGCTTTGTCAGGTGAGTGGTCCCATATTTTACCGTCTCTTAATTTGCCCTCACTTCCTGGCAGAAGTGAATGTGTCGATTAGTCTACATCCAGGTACTTTTATTTTTTTGAAATCCGATCAGCAAGCAGAACTAGAATATAGAAACTATACTGTACAAATCAGATCTCCGAATCCAGAGCTAAGTTCTCATCTTTCTGTGCCTCTTCATAAGGGAGTCTCTCAGAGGAAACTTTGACTGTTAACATCACAGAGGTGCCAGGGTAAAACTTTTGTAATCATTCAGACTTTATGATGGAGATCAACTGAGAAGTACTTTGAAGAAGACCCAATATCTTAAGGGGGTTTTGTTTTGCTGCAGCTATGATAGCTTTCTCTTGTTGAGTCAGTTTTCCATAAGTCATATCAGCACCAGCACAGATGAAGACACTGGAACCTAGTCCATTTTGGTGATTCGGAAACTCTATCACACAGGTTTGTATATTTCGTTGAAGAAAACAAATCCTGAAGATGAAAGATGAGAAGCAGCATGGCCTAGAGGATAGAGCATGGGCCTGGCTTTCAGAAGGACCTTGGTTTTAATCCCGGCTTTGCCACTTGTATGCCAGGTGACCTTGGGCAAGTCACTTAACTTCTCTGGGCCTCAGTTACCTCATCTGTAAAATGGGGATGAAGACGGTGAGCCCCATGTGGGACGTGGACTGTGTCCAACCTGATTTGCTTGTACCTACCCCAGTGCTTAGAACAGTGCCTGGCACATAGCAAGTTCTTAACAAATACCAGTTCAACCATTGAGCCTCATGTGGGACAGGGACTGTGACCAACCTAAATAACTGTATTAAGCCCCAGCACTTAGAGCAGTGTTTGACACACAGTAAGCATTTTTACATGCCATAAAAAAGCCCTATAACATCCAGAAATTTCAAGAAAATCACAACCCTTTCACTAAGGAGAAGCAGCTGGCCTGGGAGTCAGGAGGACCTGGGTTCTAATCCCGGCTCTGCTACTTGTCTGCTGTGTGACCTTGGGCAAGTCACTTAACTTTTCTATGCCTCAATTCCCTCATCTGGAGGGATTAAGACTGTGAGCCCCTTATGGGACAGGGACTGTATCCAACCTGATTAGCTTGTATCTGCCCTAGTGCTTAGAACAGTACTTGACACATAGTAAGAGCTTAACAAATACCATTATTGTTATTAATTGTTTCATTATCAATTATAATTTAATTATATATTAATTCAAATTATTAAATTAAAGCAAATGAGTTGAATGTATATATTAATCATTAATTTATTATTACCACTGTCAAGATAATGGATAAAATTGGGAAAGTGAACCATTAAATCAATCAAGGGTATTTACTGAGTGCTTGTAATTAATGTTTCTATAAAACAAAGTTTATTGTTTTCTATTTGGGCTTGATTTTCTCTAATGAGCAAGTACTTCTCTTATTGTAGGAAGGTTGAACAAATGGTGCTGATTTCTTTTCAGCATTAGAATGTGTTACCTTAAGTGATAATTGATGATGTGAGCAAACACTGCTCTAAAATGTTCATACACACCAGTGAATGTCATGTTTCTTTTGGGATATGGAGGTGTTTATTTAGCAAAATTTTCAGTGAGTTGCTTTACTTACATTTAAACAGAGGTTCAAAAGAACAGGACAGAGAAATGAGTGTGCCATTGAAAAAAAATTCAATATTAAATTAAAAAAATAGGAAAAACATACACAAAGTCAAGCAGACATAAGGTACAGATTCCTACAGAAGAAAGGGATTTTTAGTACAGAGAAAGCATTGAAATTGAGGATGTCTGGGGCATGGTGGCCACAAGACTTCCAGGCATTAGCAAAAATGTGGCGTTCGGTAAAATGAATATGGTCTTTTCTTATTTGTTTGAGTGTTAACTCAGGGTAAAGCTGTCGGAGTGCTTGCTCTCTGACAGGGGTTAAGTGTGAAAGGAATGAATTCCTCTAAGACTCCCCAGCCTGAAGCCACCACTCTCATGGCAGGGCAGCAGATTTTTTCCACGAAACCCAAAGCTAAACGGACAGAGCGAAAGATGAGGTTTTCATATGTTTCCATGTTTAGAGAGCGCCATCACCACCTGCAGAGCACTGGTGGGGGAGGGGGTGATCATCCAGCTCCCAATTTGGGGAGTGCTGGCTGCTTGCATTAATTTCCTCCCTTCCCGCTCCTCAGTCAAATCAGAGATCCCTGGTATACGAGGGAGCAAGCCAAGCCATTGACATTTAACTCCCATTTCCACTCCTCTGACTCCTTTTTTTTATGGTATTTGTTAAGCGCTTACTAAGTGTCCAGCACTGTACTAAGGGCTGGGGTAAAAACAAACTAAGGATGGATTTAGTCCATGTCCATAGTGGGGCTCACAGTCAATCCCCATTTTTCTTAATCCCCATTTTACAGACGGGGTTATTGAAGCACGGAGAAGTTAGGTAACTTGCCCAAGGTCATCCAACAGACAAGTAGCAGAGCTGGGATTAAAACCCAGGTCCTTCTGACTCCCAGGCCTGTGTTCTATCCACTAGACCATGATGCTTCTCTGACTCGTCTCTTTACCTCTGCCTTTCCCATCCCACTGTAGTTACACCTCTGCCCACTACTTTAAGAATATATTTTTATGTCAGGCCCTAATCCATATCCCTACGTGGGAGCAGAGTAGAATAATGTATAAATAACCTTAATAAGAATTTCCATGTTTTCTAAGAGAAAGAACAGTGCTTCAACAGTGGGTCCATGATTTCATGGAGGAAATGGAGCTTCCATCTCCCTTGACCAATTATCTAAAGCCAGGGTTCAAGGAATGAGCAGAAATGGACACTTTATGCAGTCTGTGAAAAGCCTTCGGAAATTGTATTTGTCACTGGAAAGCTGTAAATGGACAGTCTTTTATTTTAGCTCTATGAAATAATAGTCCTAAGTTGATAAACTTTAAAAAGTCCTGAAAGATTTTAATAGGGAATTGCTCCAGATATTTTGACATCTGAATAATAGCATCTTAGAGCTGGACTGTATGTCTGTCTACGCATATCTATATATATGTACACACACAAATGTTCACACCCCATATATATGTGTATTTGTTAAGGTCTTATGTGACATGCATTGTCCTAAATGCTGAGATAGATCCAAAATAACTAAGTTGGATACAGTCCATGCCCCACATGGAACTCAATCTTAATCCTCATTTTGCAGACGAGATAACTGAGGCACAGAAAAGTTAAGCAACCTGCCCAAGGTTACACAGTAGACAAGTGGTGTAGCTGGGATTAAAATCCAGGTCCTCCCGAGTCCCAGGCCCATGCTCTATCCACTAGATCACGCTACTTCCCAAGAGGTCCTTCGGACCAGCCTTCTGTTTCCAGGAAGTAAGTCCAGTTAATCAGTTGTATTAGTGTTTTCTGTGTGCAGAGCACTGTACTAAGTGCTTGTGAGAGTTCAGCACAACAGGGTTGGTAGATATGTTGCTTGCCCAAGACAAATGACTCCCTATTCTTTCAAAAATGAACTGCACGATTGGTTACTCTCCAACCTCCCTTGTCACCTCTGATCAAGGTACTGCTGCCCACCAGTTGACAAGTTGGTAGTCGCTAACTAACCAAAGATCACAGTTGCTGACGTTGTGTGAATTTGTACTTGTCTATCTTTAAAATGTTCTGCTGTCATTGCTTTCGATCGACTCCCCTTTCTGTATCGGGTATCATTCATTCTCATTAATTCCCTTGGCAAAGCTCGGTTGCCATGAACATTGTTTCCGTAATCACGGTGTCTCATTTTTGATAATCATGACCTGCCATTTGATGTTGAATATCAGCTTAGGTTATGGCTGGTGAAACTGCTCCGCAAGCCAAATGTACCTTGAAAGTTATAGAGTTCCTGACTACCTAGCTCATTATTGGCAGGGAGCATGTCCACTAATTCTGTTACATTGTACTCTCCCAAGCACTCAGTACAGTTCTCTGCATATTGTGAGCACTCAATAAATACCATCGATTGATCTAAAGGTTGAACACCGCCAAAGCATCGTAGACCTTCCATTTAATTGACTCTAATCCCAAAGTGCTACGACACATACTCATTTCTGTAAAAGCCACGCAGCCCACTTTGTAAGTAGTTTTCTGCTGCTTTGTTCAGATACTCAACACTGGAGAGTTACACATATGATACACTGTTCTTTGGGTGGAAAGATAACACTACTAGTGACGAGGTTTTAATTGATGTGTGTGTGGGTGTATGTGGTTGATAGGACGTGTGTGACTGGTCATCCGTTCCACATTGTGCGTGAAAGGATTTCCCCTTTCTGCCCAATTGCATTTATTCCCCACAGTGCCAAGTATTTTTGTTTCTGCCTCTTGGTGTCATGAACCTTGAAATGTCAGTCACTCCATTTCTGATTGCTGTCCATCAGACTGACCTGTCTTTTGCTGCCTTTTTTTTTTTTAAAAAAAAAATGGCATTTGTTAAGTGCTTACTATGTACCAGGCACTGGACGAAGAGCTGGGATAGATACAAGGAATCAGGTTAGGCACAGTTCATGTCCCTTATGGGGCTCAGAGTCTTAGTCCCCATTTTAAGATGAGGGAACTGACGCACAGAAAAATCAAGGGAATTGCCCAACATCACACAGCAGGCAAGAGGCATATTCTCAGGCCCATGCTGTAACCACCAAGCCATGCTGCTTTTCTCAACTATCCCCTGTTGTCGCATATTATTCGAGGTTTTTCCTTCAATATGGTTTTAAAACAGTTTTTCTCTCCACCCAGTCTAACTCACTGGAGAGCACCTGTTTGGAAATTCTGCTGTCACACTTTCTTCTCAAGAGTCCTGTCTAGAAAAGATGTGATATGATGTACATTGCTTCAGTGAGGGGAGAGTTTGACTGCATTTCAGAATCTCATGATTTGCCATCCTGAGTAGCCAGTTGATGTTACGTATTGCATTGAAGTGACTCGTAAGCTTCTTGTGGGCAGGGATCGTATCTACCAACTCTGTTGTATTGTACTTTCCCAAGCACTTAGTACAGTGCTCTGAACACAGTAAGCGCTCAATAAATTCCATTGATGATGACGATTAATGAACCTGCTCCAAAGTTGATCCAAGTCTTACAACTTACCTAGGTGTGACATTTCTCTTGCCTTCTAAAGCTGCTATTTGTTCTGAATCTTATTTCCATGCTGGAATCACACACTGTCAGTCTCTTAAAGGACACAGAAGCCTTCTTAATGATTTCCTCCCTCCTCATCCATCCTTGCATTGTTGAGCAGTATGTTGCCAGCTAAGCACAATTCAGTGACAACATTCAACTCTGATGTCAGGGAGATGAGATCCTTGATTGGAAAGAGGGTTAAGAAGTGTGGACTGCTAAATAATCGTGCTCTTCTTCAGACTAATTGGCGATTCCCAGCACTTTGCAGATTCCGAGGAGGGTTGGTAATCATCTCCAAGTCTTCTCAGGGGTGTGCTTCCAGTGCTCCATCAGCATTTGGGAGCTCCCGGATTCACAGGTTTTGTGATATTCCAGCCTGCTGAGAAAATACCACTTTTGAGGGTCCTTATCATGTCCTCCAGCATGATGGCACAGAATAGAAATCAATGATTCAATTGTATTTATTGAGCGCTTACTGTGTATTGTACTAAGTACTTGGGAGAGTAAATATAACAGAGTTGATAGACACTTTCCCTGCCCAGTAAGGATCTGACAGGGCGTTTCCACCGTGGCCCCTATTCTGAAACAGCCAGCCACATCGCTGTTTAGTGAGCTTAATTAACTTTGCAGGACAGCCAGACTTTTTTTAGTAATTACCAAAGCCTGGTTCTACTAATGGTGTCAGATATTTTCGTACAGTCTTTAGTGTCGCCCTCATTATCAAATGTATTAGAGTTCTACTGTGTTCAGAGGATTATAATCTCATTGTAGGCAGGGAACGTGTCTACCAGGTCTGTTATGTCATACTCTGCCAAGCACTTAGTATGGGGCTCTGCACACATTAAGCGCTCAATAAATACCATTGACTGATTGGTTGAACTATCTGAGGGACTTAATAAGAAGCAACAGAAGCAGAAGAAATGGTCCCTGCCTTTTAGGAGCTATCATCATCATCCATCCATGGTGTTTATTGAGTGCTTATTATGTGCAGAGCACTTACTAAACGCTTGGGAGAGTACAGTACAACAGAGTTCGCAGACACGTTCCCTGCCCACAACGAGCTTAAAGCCTAGATTATGTCTAATGGTTTGCTCTTAATGTTTTGTCAAGAATTTCTCCTTTATCTGACATGCAGAAAATTCATGTCTAGCATGCATGTGTTCTGAGTTATTATTGGGATTGGGAACCAATGCTTTAAAGTGTTCTTCAGGTTGAAATCCTGCAGCATTCTGCAGTTTGCTGAAGAATGGTCTGGGCAGACAACTCAATAACACATCATCTCCCTGCTTATAAAACCTGGCTGATATGCCATCAGATCTGGGAGCTCTGCTGTTCTTTTCATGACCCTAACCAAAATAGTGGCTTCATTAAGCTTTGGAAGGAAAACCATGCCTTCACCTGTTGGCAGACAAATTTTTCGTTGTAAAGCGTCATTTTCAATGGTGGACGATGTGCTGAGGAAATTGTTGAAGTGATATCGTCTTCTCCTTAAAATGTCCTCTTTATGAGTACTGCAAAAGGAGTGTGTGTTTGTGAGGGTTGGGGGGTAAACCACGTACATTCTTCTGGGATAGGTAGAAATATCTGGTTTCAGTCTGAAGCAGATTTGCCTACTGGATAGAGCATGAGCCTGGGAGTCATAAGGAGCTGGCTTCTAATCCGAACTCCATCACTTAACTTCTCTATGCCTCAGTTTCCTCATCTGTAAAATGGGGATTAAGACTGTGAGCCTCATGTGGGACATGCACTGGGTCGAACCTAAGTAGCTTGTATTTACCTCAGCGCATAATTAATTCATTCATTCAATAGTATTTACTGAGCGCTTACTATGTGCAGAGCACTGTACTAAGCACTTGGAATGTACAGATCAGTAACAGTTACAGTCCCTGCCCTTTGACGGGCTTTCAGTCTAATCGGGGGAGATGGACAAACAAGAACAATAGCAATAAAACGGTTTTCCTTGAGATCGATTTTCTCCTTCCATATCCCAGTTATTGTTTGGAGCTCCTTTTTCTTCTTCTTCCAGTCTGCTAAAAATTTACCGTGATTCATACTGCAAGACTCGGCTTGCGATTGGTATTCCTTGACAGAGGAGTTCTTTTGGGTGAGATCCTTTTTTGGCCTTTTTTGGTTTGTCAGATTTTATACGAAATATCGGGCAGGCACCTAGGGGCAATGTGAATCAGCGCATTTTATCACCGATTCAAAAAATAAATAGTACAGCTTGCTCACTTGCGATTGGGCACTGCATCCCACTAGAAAAAAATTACGTCAGCAACTGACATAGAAGTTTGGCCCTTTGCTGTGCCATACAAGCGATAAGAGTCCTATAGTCATTCAATAAGCTACTCGGGTAGCAAATTATATGTTCCAATAACTCCGCTTCACTCCTTTTTGCAACTGTTTGAACTTCAGAGGCTCTTCACAAAGTCTCAGAGAGCAGAATGCTATAATTTTCTCCTTTGCGGTCTGTGCGTGCCACATCCGTGCCAAGCCGTTTGAGGGAAATCTCCAAGAGCCTCCTCCGTCCGCTGACTGCTTTTCACAAATCTCAACAAATTAATGATCGCAGCCGGAGTTACGCCGGGGATGCGGCTAGCTGCTCCAATCGTCTGCGGGCGATTAGAATTCACTTTCTCACGTGCTTCGTGGGAGAGCGACTCGGTCTGGATACTCATGTAAACTAAGTCTTCAGGTAGTTGGAGAGTTTCATCTCGCCGCACCTCTTTCATTTATTCATTCATTCATTCAATAGTATTTATTGAGCGCTTACTATGTGCAGAGCACTGTACTAAGCGCTTGGGATGAACAGGTCGGCAACAGATAGAGACAGTCCCTGCCGTTTGACGGGCTCACAGTCTAATCGGGGGAGACGGACAGACAAGAACAATGGCACAAACAGCGTCAAGGGGAAGATCATCTCATAAAAACAATGGCAACTAAATAGAATCAAGGCGATGTACAATTCATTATCAAAATAAATAGGGTAACGAAAATATATACAGTTGAGCGGACGAGTACAGTGCTGTGGGGATGGGAAGGGAGAGGTGGAGGAGCAGAGGGAAAAGGGGAAAATGAGGCTTTAGCTGCAGAGAGGTAAAGGGGGGATGGCAGAGGGAGTAGAGGGGGAAGAGGAGCTCAGTCTGGGAATGCCTCTTGGAGGAGGTGATTTTTAAGTAAGGTTTTGAAGAGGGAAAGAGAATCAGTTTGGCGGAGGTGAGGAGGGAGGGCGTTCCAGGACCGCGGGAGGACGTGACCCAGGGGTCGACGGCGGGATAGGCGAGACTGAGGGACGGCGAGGAGGTGGGCGGCAGAGGAGCGGAGCTTGCGGGGTGGGCGGTAGAAAGAGAGAAGGGAGGAGAGGTAGGAAGGGGCAAGGTGATGGAGAGCCTTGAAGCCTAGAGTGAGGAGTTTTTGTTTGGAGCGGAGGTCGATAGGCAACCACTGGAGTTGTTTAAGAAGGGGAGTGACAGGCCCAGATCGTTTCTGCGGGAAGATGAGCCGGGCAGCGGAGTGAAGAATAGACCGGAGCGGGGCGAGAGAGGAGGAAGGGAGGTCAGAGAGAAGGCTGACACAGTAGTCTAGCCGGGATATAACGAGAGCCCGTAATAGTAAGGTAGCCATTTGGGTGGAGAGGAAAGGGCGGATCTTGGCGATATTGTAGAGGTGAAACCGGCAGGTCTTGGTAACGGATAGGATGTGTGGGGTGAACGAGAGGGACGAGTCAAGGATGACACCGAGATTGCGGGCCTGTGGGACGGGAAGGATGGTCGTGCCATCCACGGTGATGGAGAAGTCTGGGAGCGGACCGGGCTTGGGAGGGAAGATGAGGAGCTCAGTCTTGCTCATGTTGAGTTTTAGGTGGCGGGCCGACATCCAGGTGGAGACGTCCCGGAGGCAGGAGGAGATGCGAGCCTGAAGGGAGGGGGAGAGGACAGGGGCGGAGATGTAGATCTGCGTGTCATCTGCGTAGAGATGGTAGTCAAAGCCGTGAGAGCGGATGAGTTCACCGAGGGAGTGAGTGTAAATGGAGAACAGAAGAGGGCCAAGAACTGACCCTTGAGGAACTCCAACAGTTAAAGGATGGGAGGGGGAGGAGGCTCCAGCGTAGGAGACCGAGAATGATCGGCCAGAGAGGTAAGAGGAGAACCAGGAGAGGACAGAGTCCGTGAAGCCAAGGTGAGATAAGGTATGGAGGAGGAGGGGATGGTCGACAGTGTCAAAGGCAGCAGAGAGGTCAAGGAGGATCAGAATGGAGTAGGAGCCATTGGATTTGGCAAGAAGGAGGTCATGGGTGACCTTAGAGAGAACAGTCTCGGTAGAGTGGAGGGGACGGAAGCCAGATTGGAGGGGGTCTAGGAGAGAATGGGAGTTAAGGAATTCTAGGCATCGATTGTAGACGACTCGTTCTAAGATTTTGGAAAGGAAGGGTAGTAGGGAGATAGGACGATAACTGGAGGGGGAAGTGGGGTCAAGAGTGGGTTTTTTTAGGATGGGGGAGACATGGGCATGTTTGAAGGCAGAGGGGAAGGAGCCCTTGGAGATTGAGTGGTTAAAAATAGACGTTAAGGAAGGGAGGAGGGCAGGGGCGATGGTTTTAAGAAGGTGAGAGGGAATGGGGTCCGAGGCGCAGGTGGAGGGGGTGGCACTTGCGAGGAGGGAGGAGATCTCCTCTGAGGATACTGCAGGGAAGGATGGGAAAGTAGGGGAGGGGGTTGTTGGGGGGGAGGGGAGAGGCGGAGGGGTGACTTTGGGGAGCTCAGACCTGATCGTGTTGATTTTCGTGAGGAAATAGGTGGCCAGATCATTAGGGGTGAGAGATGGGGGAGGGGGAGGAACAGGGGGCCTAAGGAGAGCTTGCTGCTGAAGAGATATCATCATTTCATATATGGCTTCTATTTTTAGTCTCTCTGTTAGTTCTCTACTTTCAACAAACTTCTTTAAGGGATCCGGAATCACTTTTGCTAGTTTCTCCAGGTCGACCTCTTCGTACATTAGTATGTCCAGAGCGCTGCAAGAGACTCTTTTACTGAGGCTGATGGGAAGCTCTGGGATGAGTCTACTCCATTTTGTGCTGGAGAACTGGAGAGATTTCAGGATGGAAATTCCTTCCTCTAAAGAAGCCTTCACCAGAGAGGCTCGTTCATACCTCTGTCGGGACACACAGCCAGCTTCCTCATAGCCTCGAAATGTAAGCCTGCTGTCGGCATTATCAGGTCGCAGAGACAGACGAAACTCCACCCGACTGGTGAACATCCGATAGGGTTCACTGGTGCCCAGAGTGGTAAGATCGTCAATTAAGACCCCAATGTAGCCTTCCATGCGGCTGTTGATAAACGGAGGTTTGCCAGAGACTTTCAGGCTAGCGTTGATCCCGGCTACCACTCCTTGAGCTGCAGCTTCTTCATAACCGGTAGTACCATTGATCTGTCCAGCAAAGAAGAGCCGCTGAATCAATTTGGTCTCCAGGGAAGGAGTGATCTGATGGGGATCCAGGAAATCATACTGTACTCCGTAACCTGGCTGCACCATCTTGGCTTTCTCCAAGCCCTTGACACGAGTGATCAGTTGTTCCTGGAGCTCGGCTGGAAGTGTCACTGATAACCCTTGAGGGTCGATGAGATCAGAATCTAGACCTTCAGGTTCTAATCAAATCTGATGCACCCGATTTGGAAAGCGCAAGACCTTTGACTCAATAGAGGGACAGTACCTTGGTCCTCTCGTTGTCTCCTTTACATGATTATTGAGGTGAATATTTTCTCGGAAGATCTGCTCCACTTCAGAGTTGGTGAACGTCAAGTAAATGGCAGCTGGTCCTCTGGCCGAATCCAGACCTTCTCTCTGAGGAAACTGAATGGCACGGGGGGGGGGGGGGGGGGGGGGGAGTCGGGTGTGGTTTTCTTCAGAATGCTGAAATTCACAGAATCCCAACACAAACCCCATAATGCAGTGCCTGGCACATAGTAATCGCTTAACAAAAAGCATTAAAAAAGGTCAGGATAGCTTTGGATCTCTTCCGCCCTGGCGGCTCACCATTTGTCATTTCTGTTTCTCAATTTGTTCTGGCCTCAATAAAATAGCCTTCCATCTGTAGTCCTCCTGTTTGTCAGGATTGTAAAGATCTGCAAAGAGTTGTTGGACTATTCCTTGCCTGATTGCAAGTCACTTTTTGATCTTGGCAGCATTCTCGTGAAGCAAGTTGAGATGTTTCTTCTGGCAGCACCCACAAGCACTGAAGAACTTTAGATACTAAACTTACTTGCCTGGGCTTGGTTTATGTGTCTGTCCAAGGTCGCTGAGCAAAAACTGAAAGGTGATTCATTAAGAAGATGCAGTGGGAGGTGAGAGGGCAGAATTTCAGTGTTGAAGCTCCAGCTTTGGCTCTCGTCATTATAGCTTTAAATATGGTTCCTGGAATCATGGTACAGCTAGATAGAAACGTGAGTAGAGCTGCACTGAGCATTGAGTGAAAATTGATTACTAAGAATTGATTGCTCATTTGTAATTGATGGCATTCCTCACCACCTTTTACATTATTTACAGTCATTATTTCCCATTGCTCAGATGTATAAAAAGGCTGAAACAACCGTTGTCGTATTTACAGTAATGTCTGTTTCTTCCTACAGACTGTAAGCTCATTGTGGGCAGGGAATGTGTCTTCCCACTCTTAAGCCCTTAGTACACTCATCTATATACAGTAAGTGCTCAGTAAATTCCATCGATGGATTGATTCCCAGGTTGAAGATCTCTGATAACTTTCTAATCAATTTGGCCCTACCTTAACTAATTAACAAGCCTGGATGGTGGTTTGTAACCAGTGGTATTTCACAGCACTCTGGGTGGTACTTTGCCCGAACCCTCAGGTAAAGTTTGCTTTAGAAACAGAGACTGAGGAGTAATCAGTTTGCTTATTTGCTTTAGAGAACTGTTGGACCCCTTTTAAGGCACACAGGCTGCCTCTATTGAAGTTTGTTTTGTCCAAATGTTGATTTAGTCTTCTGTTCTCGATCCATTAGCTGCTTCTATGCTTTTACCAGAGGATCTCTATTGACGTAGAGCAGAGGGTAGGTGGTACTAAACTCTGCTCTCAAAAAATGTTGAACAGACATTGGTCTGGATGTGATTGGGGTTTTTTTTCCCGTAGACTGTAAGCTCCTTCTGGACAGGGATCATGTCTACCACTCTAATATATTATGCTTTCCCAAGCGCTTAGTACAATGCTCTGCACACAGTAAATGCTCAGTAAATAACATTTATTGATTGACAATGAGTAGGTCCCACAAGATGGATTATGAAGCCTCCATATAATATAATTAGTGCTTCTTTTATAGCACCCTTTATATGAAAAGTGATTAAATCCAGGAGTGTTTGGTTGGTACAGAGCAGTGCTGATTTTTATATAGTCCCCAGTTCTCTTCTCGATATTTCCAGGTTGACTTTTTAATGGGATTGTAGATATTTATAATAAAGCCAGGATCCAAAAAAAATCATGGGTTATGGGTGATGGATAATCCAAATCTATAAGTGATGCAGCTAGAAGAAAAATAAGACGAGCCAAGAGCAAGTCATTTTTAGTCCCTAATGTGATACTTTTCATTAGATTTCTTTACCCAGGCCGCAGAGAAGAAAAGGATAATCCTGGTAATGCTTAATTTTGGTGTGTTTTGGATAGTTGAGTGAACTAATGACTCTTTCTTGGCTAAGCATTATCAAAGTGTGCTGGGTTAGTTTGACCATGCACCCTGGTTTACCCAGATTTTAGGGTTGTCCTGACCGTTCTTGAAAATACCAATAAGCATCCCATAATTGGAGGGAAACTGCAGTTTTTACCAAGGGAGTAGACTTATTGTGGGTCAGAGGTGGAGGAACCAAGATACAAATAGCTCCTTTGAATTCTCAGTCTTTTGCTTAGTTTCCCAATTCAGGATGCTTTACATCCTTTTCTCAGACGTTAATAAAAATAAAAGAAATAGTCCCTATGCTCATAAGAAGATGGAGCTTTTCTTTTTAAAGGAGGGGGAGTAGGTCTGGTAAGATTTCATTTGGCTATTTGTGTTCCACTCCTTCACCCCCTCCCACTCCCGCCCTATGGAAAGAACAGTTAAGTGGATCTAAAAAAAAAAAAACCAAAAAAGAAAACAAACCCCACAAAACTGGTAATGCAAATTAGCATGGGACCAGAGGCCTGAAATAAATGAGGAAAAATTTGAAAGAAATCAGTCTGTGGGAAGATAAGATATTAATAAAAATACAGCCCTCTGTATTTTTTTCATTCTGATGATGTTCACTTGCTACTAAATACATCATTACTATGGCATTACTAAGTTTGTAAAGAGAAAGTTGAGTGACTCTAAGAAGTTTTTATACTTACTAGAAAAGCTTGGTTGAGGGATTTTTGGTATTATGGAGAATTTATTTTTGAGATTTTTTTCTAGCAATAGCATTTCTGCCAAAGTTTGGTTTTCTGCAGGACTGATTCATGATGTGGAGCTATGTCTTTCTTTGAAAATGTAGACAGTCAGTGTTGTTATTAGGGGATTGGTTGGCAGAGATAGAATAGACATTCAGTTATTCAACGTATCATCGTTGACCTTTAAATACAGCTGCCTCCCCCATTACAAGCCTGTAAGTTCAGAGGTGAAGATTCCCATAGTAAGCCCTACTTGAGCATAGCCAATGAGGCAGGCACCCCAGTTAATTTTGCATTTTGACAAAGTGCTACTAATATAACTACCAATGGGTTGAATTTTTGTTGCTGTGGAAACCATAATTTTGCTGACTTTCCTGACATTTGAACAGCTAAATTCCTGAATGATAGGTGCTGCACAAAAAACATACTATTAATAATGGAAATGTTATTTAATTTGGAGAGATGGGGTATTTTATTTCCACTGGGTGCTTCATATCCTTGGCAACCTTGGCTTAAATAAAAGGCAGTGTTTTTACCTTCAGAATGAGGACAAATACTTTTGTAAGTTCACCACACTGGGTAGGTACTCCCTCATTGTCTGCATCAAACACCTACCTCTCAGAGACCCCATCCTCTCCCAAACTTCATTTTCTTTCCTTGTTTCCGTGTTTCAGTATCCTTTTTTAGCTTTTTCTGTACTTACAATTCTGTGAAATACTGTCAAAATAAATGGGGCTTCATAAACAAAATGACAATACATTATAGCTCTTTCAAAACACAGCACTAAAACCAGCAAAGTTGACAGATGTTCTATTATAATGTTGTTGTCTTACCCCTGCTTTTACATTTTAAAGCCAAGTACTAAATTTTTTGAAGAACTAGCATTTCCTTGGTGGGAAAAAAGAAATTCCATGAATCATAAAGAAAATCTCATTTCAATGAAGAAGAGCTCCCCACAAATGACTGTACGAAAAGAACTAATAATGGGATTTTTTTGTTTCCCTTAGTTTCATAACTACAGTGAAATACTGAGGCGGTAAAGGTGCTTCTGGAACCTTCGGATTCAGAGTGGAGGAAGGGGAAATGAATTCATGACGTATTAATTCTGGCAAAGGACCAATTTCTCTGGATTTTTTTTATGGTTTGAATTGGGGTTTTTCAGAGAAATTCATTTGTGGCTTCTGAAAATGACAGATGTAACATATGTTGCCCAGAAAACTTATCTGAAAACATTTTTTCATAGAAACCAGGCTTGTTCCAGTGATTTCCGGAATTTCTTTAATTGTTTTGTGACTAATTAAAGCATTTCTGTGAAAATAGAATAGCTTAGAGAGTTCTGAGATAGGTGCCCATTTTTCTTTGGTTGAATTTTCACTGAAGAAATTTGAGAATTTGGCCTTTGCCCCTCTCCCCCGCCAGGGTGCCCTCCTCCATTCCAGGGACTCTCCCAGAATGCTCCTAGCCCTGCATCGAAAGTTTTCGTCTTTTAGCACCGAGGAATCGCTCCCTCATTTTGCAGATGCCTTTTCTCCACCAAAAGCTTCAAAAGTGAAGAATGAGAAAGAGGCATGAAAAATCTTCAGGATCAAGATCTTCTCCTGAATGGAAAAGAGACCTTATGGTTTCTCTCTGGGGATGGTTCACATTTTGGGCCTTGTGAAAAAGGACCCCTTTCATATTTAGGAGGACAGTGGATAATTATCACCTTTCTGACCTCCTTGTGGGTATAGTTTCTTGACAGGGAGAACAAGGTGTACTGACATAGACTATGCTATCTTAGTGGCATTATCATTACATTAACATCAATTAATACTATCCCTTTGCCTACAGTTTGGGGATTCACGCCTGAAACTGGGGGGGCTGTTGGAAAGTGCGTGTTTCTCAATGAGGCATCATTCTGGGACAGAAGAGCAAGACAAACGTCAAAGAGCCAACCTAGCCCCAGGACAGAGTTTGGATTAGGACCAGAGAGGGCTTGGGACATGGAGGGATCCTAAGGATTCCTTCCAATCCTGGATCACTCTCAGACTGGAGAATTCTAAGGAGGTCGGTTTTTGTGGTTTCAATGAATGGAGAACTGAAATGAAAATTGTACTTCCGGTTTGGCTGACACATCTTGATTGTCCAGAAACTCCCCAACAGGAGCCTTGGGAATGGGGATGATTCAGGTCATTTCTTCTTAATGTTGGTATTTGTTAAGCGCTTACTATGTGCAGAGCACTGTTCTAAGCGCTGGGGTAGACACAGGGGAATCAGGTTGTCCCACGTGGGGCTCACAGTCTTAATCCCCATTTTACAGATGAGGGAACTGAGGCACAGAGAAGTTAAGTGACTTGCCCACAGTCACACAGCCGACAAGTGGCAGAGCTGGGATTCTTCTCCCACTCCCTTCTGCATCGCCCTTGCCCTTGATTTGCAACCTTAATTCACCCTTCTCTCAGCCCCACTGCACTTACACATATATCCGTAACTAATTTTATATTAATGTCTCTCTTCCCTCCAGACTGTGTAGCTCAATTTGGGCAGGGAACATGTCTACTAACTCTGTTATATTGTATTCTCCCAAGCGCTTATTGCAATGCTCTGCACACGGCACTCAATGAATGCAATTGATCAATTGGGTATTCCAGGAGTCGAGGTACTACACCCTCCACCTGGGGCTTGGCCAGATTGGATGGTCTCTGAGGATCCAGGTTTGATGTGTTACCTTGTGGTATTTGCATTTTGTACAGCATTGTGTTGGGACTGTGGTGACTGGAGATGACTCTTGAGGGTCCCCATCGACCCATCAGATTGATGGGTATTCCACATTAGCACTGTGGCTGGTCTCTTAATGCCCCTCCTTCAACACGTGGTACAGAGGGCTTGGATGAGACCTGAACTCTAGAGCCACAGGCCAGGCAAAGAACCATTGACCTCTTCACTGAAAGGAGCATTAAAGTCATGTCAATTAGGGCATAAAAATCATTGTTATTGGAAATTCCTCTTTAATTTGTGTAGATTTGCATAAATAATGGATTTATCAGCAAGGATGCTTGGAGACAAAGGTTTGCTCTTATTTCTTGAATTACTCCACCCACTTCGACTCCCCACTTGGTTGCCTCTCCTTTCAAGTAAAGCTATTGTGATTATTTAGAATACTGATGCATATGTATTATATAAATGATAAAATGGTATTTATTAAGTGCTTACTGTGTCCCAGGCATTGTACTAAGCACTGGGGTGAGTATACGCTAATTAGGTTGAACACAGTCCATATCCACATGAAGCTCAAGGTCCACAGTCCATATCCCACATGAAGCTCATGGTCTTAATCCCCTTTTTAAGATAAAGTAACTGAAGCACAGAGAAGTTAAGTGAGTTGCCCAAGGTCACACAGCAGAAAAATGGCCAAGCCAGGGTTAGAACACAGGTCCTCTGGCTCCCAGGCTTGTGCTCTTACCATTAGGCCACACTAATTTTCCAAGAACATAATGCCATTTTCTGGGTCAGACTAAGAGACCATTCAGGCTGGTGGTTTGTCTCTGAAAGTGGCAAAAAGATACTTGGAGGAGCCATGGAAGAGTTGTCTTTTTTGACATCCATTCTAGCTGTTAGGGATCTTCCAGATAACATCGATAACCTTTTCTTCTGTTGCCATAATTGTCTTCATAATTAGTCATTAGAGAGTTCTCTTCCTTGAATTTATCCAAACCCTTTTTGAATTTACTGATATTTTTGGCCTCCTGAGCTTCCTGTGGTAACAACTTCCTTATGCTTACCACGTACTGTGTGAAGTGTTTCCTTTTGTTTGTTTTGAGCCTTCCACTTTCATGTTCGGTGGGTGCCCCTTTGTCCTATGTCTTATTACTGAAGAACAATTCCAGGTTCACCCTATTCACACTTCCCCTTATTCTGTAACTCCAGTCATGCCACTGTCTTTCCAGACTAAATCCTTTCACTCCCTACATAAATGGAAACGGCTCAATCTCCTTGGTAATCCTGGTGGCTTCCCTCTGTAGCTTCTTCAGCTTTTGTGTGTTCCCAAAGGCACAGCAACTAGAATTGCTTGCAGTTTTCCAAGAGTGGGTTTAGCATAGGCTATATGGCTACCTACCAAATACTCCTCCAGGAAGCCTTCCCTGACTAACCCCTCGTTCCCCCATCTGCCCTCCCCTCACCATCAAATTGGCTGTGTACCCCTTAAATAATTTGATACTTCAGCCCCTCAGCACCTAGTAGTTTGATAGTCTACCACTTGCCTTATCTGTAATTTATTTTAATGTCTGTTTCTTCTTGTAGAAGGTAAGCTATGCTATGTGGGCATGGGCAGGGATTGCATCTATAGGAGCAGTATGGCTTAGTGGAAGGAGCAGGGGCCTGGGAGTAAGAGGACCTGCATTCTAATCCCGGCTCTGACAGTTGCTTGCTGATCGTTTTGGGACTCACAGTCTAAGTAGGTGGGAAAACAGGTATCGAGTCCCCATTTTGCAGGTGAGAGAATGGAGGTACAAAGCAGTTAAAGTAACCTGCTCAAAGTCACACAGGAGGTAAGTGGAGGAGCCGGAATTAGAATCCAGGCCCTCTAACTCCCAGGTCCATGCTCTTTTAACTAGGCCATGCTGCTTCTCTACAGTTACCAGTTGGTTAATTGGTCAGTATGCCAATGAACTCTTTTTGTAAATTAAATTTTTAGCTAAGTGAGCTCTTGCAGTTCTCAGCAGAAAAATAGTAAGGCATAGCCAAATCAGATTACTCTTAATTTCAGTCTAAAAAAATCTGTTAGTGTTTTTATGTATTATTCATTGAGACTGCTGACTCAACTTTCGTTGGGATCTGGGTGCTACCTACTGTACTTGCTGGATAAAGTGCAACATATGCTTCTGGGGTTTATAGATAACACGCACACACACAAACACAATATGCCCATATCTGGTTGCCAGTAGATCCTCTGAGTCAACTCCATTCGTGTCAAGATATTTTCCTAAGCAATTTCTCCAGAAACTTAGGTAGCTGCTTTCGTCCAGAGTTGATGTCCGAGTTACAGAACCAGTTTTCCTGCTAATCCTTGAGATAGTTGAGGTTAATCTGTGGCAGAAAGAGGTGGTAGAAGTCTCAAAAGAATACAAGAATGCCAGGTTAGCTCAACGGTTCTGAAAAATCCCCTTTAAACTGAGAAAAGTGACTTGGCATTTGTAATATCTAAAATACAAATTGTTTTTTTGCTGAAACAGATTTTCCTTCTTATTGATTAAAGAAGAGAATTGACCTCTAAGCCCCTTGGCCTGCTCAGTTTGATCACACAGAGTTTAGATATTTCATTGTCATCTTGGAAAACACAATTGTCATATTCACTTATCCCTCCATCTATTGTTTTCATCAATATATTCAGTGCTACCTGCCATCATTTTTGAGACACTGGCCAAAAATACTCACCTCTTTTTCCTGTGTTTATATCAAATGCTGTCCCCACCTGCACTGTTCTAGGGTAATGAAAATTATGTACTAGTTATAATAATCAACTGAAATTTAAAGTTCAGGTTTGGGAGTGGAAACTTGAATGTGCTGTAAGAAAAATGGCAGCATTCATTTATTTGGCTGACTACCCAAATATTTAGCTTGTTGCTTCTTTCTGAAAATGTCCATGAAATTTAACCCATCCACTGCTGGGTAAACAATATAATGATGTATCTGTGCTGTTTCTTTCCCTTTTGCTATTCTTTCTCTCTCTCCTACTTAATCAGACTCTTACTGTCATACAGCTATTGGGTGAGTGCTATCTTGAAAACAGTGACCAATATCTGCCATAGTTCAGGTAAAACTAAGTGCCCAGGGAGAAACTGGCAAAAAAACCCCAAAACTGCTCTATTTAAAAACAAAGGTGTTCTAGTCTGGAGTCAGGATTGACCTGTTTTTTGTTTGTTTGTTAGTTTTTAACTGAATAAGGACGAATCATAAGCATTTGCAGCCACTGTCTTTTCAGACTGCATCACAACCCTCAATCCGACTGCTCCCCCATAATAGTCCTAGAATATTGCAGTATTACAAATAAGCTACAGATACTTATGCACGGTTCACTCATTAATGTCAGCTTATTCACTGTACCTCCATTTCATCTGTTTGCCACTGACTCCTTGCACACATCCTCCCTCTGACCTGGAACTCCCTCCCCTTTCATATACGACAGACCACCACTCTCCCCACTTTCAGAGCCTTATTAAAATCACATCTCCTCCAAGGGGACTCTGTAATTAAGCCCTTTGCTCCCCTACTCCCTCACCCTTCCGTACTACCTGTGCCTTGTGCCTATGCCCTTTAAGCATTTGATATTCACCTCTCCCTCAGCCCCACAGCACTTATGTGCATAACCATAATGTATCTATATTAATGCCTTTCTCCCCCTCTAGACCGTTAGCTCATTGTAGGCAGGGAATGCATCTACCAATGCTGTTGCACTGTACTCTCCAAGTTCTTAGGACAGTGCCCTGCACAGAGTAAACACTCAATAAGTACCATTTGATTGAATATGTGATCACAGATAAAGTTCGGGAGAGTTTTCTTTTTGGCAGATGTTACCCAAAATTAATAGACTTAATTGATTATTTGAGGGAAAAGTTAGGGGTAGTGTAAGGTTCATTCATTCATTCAATAGTATTTATTGAGCGCTTACTATGTGCAGAGCACTGTACTAAGCGCTTGGAATGAACAAGTCGGTAACAGATACAGTCCCTGCCGTTTGACGGGCTTACAGTCTAATCGGGGGAGACGGACAGACAAGAACAATGGCAATAAATAGAGTCAAGGGGAAGAACATCTCGTAAAAACAATGGCAACTAAATAGAATCGCGGCGATGTACATTTCATTAACAAAATAAATAGGGTAATGGAAATATATACAGTTGAGCGGACGAGTACAGTGCTGAGGGGATGGGAAGGGAGAGGGGAAGGAGCAGAGGGAAAGGGGTAAAAGAGGGTTTAGCTATGGAGAGGTGAAGGGGGGTGGTAGAGGGAGTAGAGGGAGAAGAGGAGCTCAGTCTGGGAAGGCCTCTTGGAGGAGGTGAGTTTTAAGTAGGGTTTTGAAGAGGGGAAGAGAATCAGTTTGACGGAGGTGAGGAGGGAGGGCGTTCCAGGACCGCGGGAGGAAGTGGCCCAGGGGTCGACGGCGGGATAAGCGAGACTGAGGGACGGTGAGGAGGTGGGCGGCAGAGGAGCGGAGCGTGCGGGGTGGGCAGTAGAAAGAGAGAAGGGAGGAGAGGTAGGAAGGGGCAAGGTGATGTAGAGCCTCGAAGCCTAGAGTGAGGAGTTTTTGTTTGGAGCGGAGGTTGATAGGCAACCACTGGAGTTGTTTAAGAAGGGGAGTGACATGCCCAGATCGTTTCTGCATGTAAGGTGAGGCTAGATGTAAAAGATGGCACCATCAAACTGTTCTGCATATCCTTTTTTTGTCGGTGACAGAAATGGACTGCTTTCTGGCCCAGTATGGCATTTCTTATTTATTTTCTTGTGAAAAACATCTTGGTTCACATAATTGTGAATGAATATGGGTAGGAAGCAGTCGTTCAAAGATGGATGCCTTCTTAACAGTTTGGGCAAAAAGTAAAATCTGCCTATTATTAATTTTCATCATTGGAAAAAGCACAACAGATATTTATATGGATGTTCTTGTCTATAGTTATGCATTGTGAGGTTCTGCATGTTTGAAAATTAAGTGTTGATTTTATTACACTTGGCTTAATTAGTGATTTTTATCTTTTTGGCAAGTAATTTCCTGGCATAAAGGGAAAGAATCTTGATGTATTCATAATTACATTGACTTAATTTGAGAGGAGTCTTTCATCTTCAACAAGGTATCCATTTTTATTTTCTTTTAATGTAAGTACCTGCTCCTCTCTGTACTTGGGATACCTGTACAGTCGATTAGACTGCCGATTACAGTCGATTAGACTGTAAGCCCGTCAAAGGGCAGGGACTGTCTCTATCTGTTGCCGACTTGTTCATTCCAAGCACTTAGTACAGTGCTCTGCACATAGTAAGCGCTCAATAAATACTATTGAATGAATACCTGTGTAATTCTAAAATGATACTGAAATAAAGTAGTAAAAAGTATATGAAAAAGCACCAAAAACAGCCAGGTCAGAAAACCAGTCCCTTTTTCATACCTCTTCCTCATACTCTTGTATAGGGATCTTCTTGGCTCTCCTGAAGCATTTTTAGATTCTAGAATGTCGGCTGCTGGGGAACACTTGGTTCTGTAAGTGGTTGTTAGAATAGATGGTATCCTTATCTATTGTGATGGTCCCAAACGAGGGCACTGGCACAAGGATGATGAGTCACATGGTGATTTCTTGCACTGATTAAGGGCCTGTCTTGGAGGAGCTTTAGAAAATCATAAGCTGTATTAATTTTCCTATTATGCCTTGTGATTTTCTGAAAAAATAAGCAGAAAATCCTTTCAGAAGCCCTGCACTTTGTAATGGAAATCTAATTGGGGAAATGTGATTTAAATATTTTACCTAATAATAGCAGCTTTGTTCTCTCCCAGGTGACTATTGAAGCAGTTCAGGTGAAGTGACTTCAGCTAGTCCCATAAGTCCCTTAGAGAGTTATCAGGTTCAGTTCCTGGGAAGGGATTTGGCTTTCATTGAAGAGAAGACAGTATGAATCAATATTAGTCAGTATTTTCCAAACTTCAGAATTTGTCATCGCGCAAGGTTTCTGTTGGCCATCACTCTCGTCCTTACCTTTCTACTGCCTTTTTACATTTCCTTCCTCCTTTCTACTGCTCCCCACTCACACAGCAAGTGCTTAATAAATGCCACTGATTGATTGATTGATTTTTGAATGTGAAGCAGTAGGACAAAATTAGGGTAAGTTCTTAGGATTTCAGATTTTTTTTTGAATTGAGTACATTCTGGACAAGTATTTAAATACTTAAATGTAGGAAAGGTTAGGGGCACTGTACTGATTTCCCTTCCTCAACCTCTGTCTCTCATACTCTTATTTCCCTCTTCTATAATCCCTATTCTAATCATCTTCCCCTAACATTCTTGATCCTGGTCTTATTTTGAGTCACTACCTCTTGAGGATGCTGAGAAAATGTGAATGCTGGATTGCCTGGGAAACACGAAGATCCTATTCTTCCCAGTATCATGGAGTGGTGGAAATTAGCTAAAAGTTTATTAGTCCAAAAAGGTCCAGGCCAGCTTCTGGGGTCCTGCAGTGAACACTTAACATTCTGTTACCCTCTGACAGATATACTTCCTTTAAATGGAAATATGGAAATGATAGTCCGTCCGTCGTCGTCCCCCCCGCTTTTTTTCAAGTTCACATGAGGCCTGAGGGCCAGATCCATCTGGACTAGTTCAAGAGTTATCGCACATTAAAACTTTAAAGCACTTGCTGAAAAGGTGCCTTTATTGCCACCTTTATGGCCTTTATCCCAAATTAACTACCCTCTGCTTTTAGTTTAATTATAGCTTGTCAAGCCTCTTTTATGGAGCACACAGCTCTACTCCTGAGAGGTGTATGCAAGATATGTCTAGGGAAATGTGTGTCTTTTGAAGCCAGGCTATTGTAGATTTCACTTCAAACACCTGGAAATTGACCTGTGAGAATCTTAAGAACCAGTTCAGAGTTGGACAGTGTAAAAGAAATCAAGACTCCTCTTTGAACGGGAATGTATTACAAAAGGAAATAGGTTCCTGATCACTGTGGTGGCATCTTACGAAAGGACTGAATTAAAACTGTTCTAAATTATTCTTTTCCATAAATTTATTGTTTGCTTCATCTCATTTGTTCACCCCCAAACTTTGCCTAGGTCTCATCTTGCCATTGATTTTCACATAATAATGTTGGCATTTGGTAAGCGCTTACTATGTGCAGAGCACTGTTCTAAGCGCTGGGGTAGACACAGGGGAATCAGGTTGTCCCACATGGGGCTCACAGTCTTAATCCCCATTTTACAGATGAGGGAACTGAGGCACAGAGAAGTTAAGTGACTTGCCCACAGTCACACAGCTGACAAGTGGCAGAGCTGGGATTCGAACTCATGAGCCCTGACTCCAAAGCCCGTGCTCGTTCCACTGCGCCACGCTGCTCATAACACCGCCATTAGACTTTAGTACTATTCCACATCAAGTTGATGGTGACAAGATCTAAGTGATCAAATCTAGCACAAGAAGAAACATGTCTAACATAACAGGAAATAAAAGCTCTTTTTGAACAAAGGGTTTTTATATATATATATCTATCTTCACTGATTTATCCTAGCTAAATCCATCATAGTGGTGGGGCTTTTTTTGTATTTTGGGGGGAATAGTTGGTATGAGTTAACACATGTTAAATAGTGTATCATCCAACTGTAGGTTTGGAAAACATCCTGAAAGAATATTTTATACTCTATTATTTCCTCTATCAGTAATTTATTTTAATGTCTGTCTACCCCTGTAGACTGTAAACTCCTTGTGAAACATGTACCAATTCTGTTGTATTAGTGGAAGGAGCCCAGGCCAGGGAATCAGGGGACCTGGGTTTTAATCCTGGTTCCACCACTTGTCTGCTGTGTGACCTTGGTTAAGTCACTTCACTTCTCGGTGCCTCATTACCTCATCTGCTAAATGGGAATTAAAACTGGGAGCCCTGTAGGAGACAGGGACTGTGTCCTACCCTATTATCTTGTATCTATCCCAATGCTTAGTACAGTGCCGGGTACAGAGATAAGCTCTTCAGGGCTTAGAAAAGTGCTTGCCACAGAGTAAGCACTTAACAAATACCATCATTATTATTAAAGATGCCACAATTGTTATGATTACTTTCCCAAGCACTTAATAAAGAGTTCTGTGCAAAGTAAGTACTCAGTGAATACCAGTGACTGATTAAGGCTCTTATCTTCTCTCCAGGCAGGACCACACCTAGGGCCAGATTTCCACTTATATAGTTGAGCCACTGCAATTAGGACCTTTGTCTCTGGGAGTCCTCAAATGTTGGCAAAATCCCAGGGAGCCAGTAGGAGCTGCAGAAAACAATTCACTAAAGTTCCTTTTCTTTCTGCCATGTCATTCTAACTGACTCCAAGCCAAGGAGCCACTTGGAGCCAATTGGAGAGCGGTGTGGTAAAGGCTCTTTAAACGCCTCAAATGCCTCTCCCCTCTCTCCCTCTCCAGCTCCCACATCTGGTCAGAGGGTAGCTAATCTGGGCTTCCAGATCCCATAATTCATCTTTAGGGTGAGGGTTACTATCAGAGCTATCCCAAACGTATGGTAGGCTTTAGCCTATCCTAAAGAGACTTTGGCATTTTTCAATTGGCCATCCTAGGGCCTTATAACTTCATTTATTGAAGTCTCAAAGTTTTATATGAACTTTGTATGAAAATTTTACTGGAAAGGGAATTATAAGGGCACTGGGGAAACTGTCCATTTTAGTTGTAAAATTGTATCCTGGTTTTAATTTGGCCTTATAAAGTAAATTCTGTTTAGTGAGAGGTAGCGTGGCCTGGTGGAGAGAGCATGGATTTGGGATCTAATCCCAGCTCCTCCACTTATCCGCTCTGTGATCTTGGGTAAGTCACTTTACTTCTCTGTGCCTCAGTTAACTCATCTGTAAAATGGGGATAAGGCTGTGCGCTCCATGTGGGGAAAAAACTGTGTCCAACCTGATTAACTTGTATCTACCCCAGTGCTTAGAACAGTGTCTGGCACATTGTAATCACTTAAATGAAAAAGACTGGCTTAAATGACTTTATGAGGTTCTTTCCAGCTCCTGGATTCTAGATCCTGCCTCTCTCTTAAACCTCAACTTTCCATAAGGAGGTTTATGGTAAAGGCACTGGGAAAGGGGGAAATTCAGGGGAAGCCATTTTATCTAATGGAGATAGACAGTAGTGGTGGACCTGCCCAGATTTGCCAAAAGGACCTGGAATCTTTATGACTCTGTAGGTACCAAACCTACTGGGGATTCTCCCTCTCCTCTCCTCTAGGACAATATTTTACAACTAAAATGGACAGCTTCATTCCCTAATGCCCTTAAAATTCCCTTTCCAGTAAATTTTCATACAAAGTTCATGTAAATCTTTGAGACTAGATTTGAAAGAATTGATTACATAGGGTCTATGGCTAGCATCAATTTCTCTAGATTATATTCGGATAGTTTGAGGTAAATTCAAAATGGTTAGAACTGGAGGCGCCAAACAGAGACCGGCTCTGAAAGAGACAAAGCCAGTAGGGCCGGAAGGATCTAGCTCTAAGTGGAACCAACATTGTAGAAAGGAGTGTTAGTCACGGATCAGTCTCCTTAGGCCACTCTCCCCATCAGTAGCATCATCTTCAGAAGACAAGGACAGATGTTTGTGTGGGGCTGGGGGAGGAAGGGGTGGGGAGGGGTTGGACTGTGACTTCATCTAGAGATATAGTGTCCCATTGGAGCAGGGAGCAGTCATAACTACAAGCAAAATCTTCTGCAGATTGCCTTTGTTGATGAAATGTATGATGGCCCAACCACTAAAGCTATCCCCGTCCCCTTCTTTCAGAGTATTTCCTGTAGGGCCAGTAATCTTCAAGATTTCAGTCCCATTCATTTGGTTTCAAGGACACAGGCCAGGAGATGGGAATAGCTTCTTTGTCAGAGGTCAATAAAAACTTCCAAGGGATTTTCTTAATATAGGAGTCAGTAGAGAGGTAGACTTGCCGTCACGGATTTTTTCTCATGCTCTTCTTCCTGGCTGTTGATTCGTTCGGGGTTCTGCATTTGAGAAACTGACCTTTTGCTATCCTGGTATGCTTTGTGAAAGATTCCTTCTGAATTTTTCAGCTAATAACTGTCCTGTGAAATAACACTCATTCCTGAAAAAGGGACCACAGGAGCCAGTTGCCATTAGAATGAATCCATTTAACCAAAGAGCATTGCAGTGCACAAATTTGAGCTGGGACATTGTGGTATATGGGGTCCAGTTTTACTTTTGGGAAAAAATGGTTTTCTCTCGGTTCCTTTGAAGGCTCTGAAAGTGTTATTGCTACTCTGGGCACTTGGCTTTTCTGAGCTCTAGAGAAAGAAAATGTATCTTGTTATTCTTTACACAGTCATTTTTTGGTAAAGGAATGCAGTAGGATCATTAATTTTTTGCAGAAAGTTTCATTTTTTTCACATGGACGATTTCCTTGGACTACTAATATTCTGTTACACCATAGGTCATTCTGATGACAATGTTAAGGATTTTATTACATAGAAATACTTGTGACGGCAAATATTAATTCCAGGTTTCTTTCTTTTAATTGGGGTGGAGCAGCAACAGTATTTTGGCTTATTTATGCATATTTTATTTTTTTTAAAAAGTAACTTGATGAGATGGTGCTATTTTAATTAACTTGTCTCTTTCGGATTAAAGAATATAAGAAAATCAAGCACTTTCACATTGAAAAAATAGCTTCCTGAGAGTTTCTGTTGAAAAATTCTAAAATGTAAAGATATTTAGGGTCAGAGGGTAAATGTGGTATGTCAGAGAATAAGGATGTCAGTGGGGTTTACTTGGCCTCTCTGAAAATCAGTTTCATAATCTATAAAATAGGAGGAGACTCTGTCTCCCTTTTCTGCCTTATAAGGATACTGAGATAATAAAGCACCTAGAATAATGTCCTGCAACTAGGCATTTAGTAAATGCCTTTAATGATGAAGATGAAGGAGATTCTCCTAATATTTATTCTTTGGTAGTAAATGGTCAGCCTTTGAAATGTGTATTGACTCTTTTGAGTCACCTGGGAGCCATTTAAAAAGAAATTTAGACTGTAAACTCCTTGTGGGCAGGGAACGTGTCTACAAACTCTGATATACTCTCCCAAGCACTAGTACAGTGCTCCGTACACTTTAAGCGCTCAATAAATTTGATTGAAATTCCTGCTTCAATATACTAAAGGCTACCCAGGAATCCTGAGGTAATTAGTGCAGCCCTTTACATGCCTAATCACCAAGATATAACTTAGGCACTTTGGAAAAGAGGCTCAGTGTTTGTTAAAGGTGCAACCTCAGACTAAATAAGTTCTAGTTCTTTCCTGACCCCTTTCACGATGAGTTTTCTTTCTTCTCTTCCTCCACCCCTGCCACAGTACTTCCTTCCCACAGGCCTCATAATAATAATAATTTTGGTATTTTTAAAATGGTATTTGTTAAGCCCTTACTATGTGTGAAACAGTGTTCTAAGTGCTGAAGTAGATACAGGTTAATCAGGTTGGACGCATTGGGACCATTGACAGTTGAGGAAACTGAGGCACGGAGAACTGAAGTGACTTGGCCAAGGTCACTGGTTAAGGGCTTACTCTGAGCCAAGCACTAAATTGATAATAATAATTGTGATATTTGTTAAGCGCTTATTATATGCCAGGCACTGTATTAAGTGCTGGGGTAGATGCAAGGTAATTGGGCTGGACACAGTCCCTGTCCCACATGGAGCTCACAGTCTTAATCCCCATTTTCCAGATGAGGTAACAGGGCCAGAGAAGTAAAGTGTCGTGCCCTAGGTCACACAGCAGACACGTGGTGGAGCTGGTATTAGAACCCAGCTCCTTCTGACTCCCAGGCCTGTGCTCTATCCACTAAGCCATGTTGCTTCTCTACTAGACACTGGAGTAGATACAAGGCAACCAGATCGGACGCAGTCCGAGAATTGGCATCTTCTGACACCCCAGCCCATGCTTTTTCCACTAGACCAAACTGCTTCTCCTCGAAAAGATACCTCATCAAGAAATCTTTCCTTACACTTAACATAAAATTCTTGTAAGATCAATTCTTTTTGTTCAGCCTGCTAGGGCACAAACATCTATCCTTATAAACAATGCAGGAGAGTGTTTCAATCTCATATCAGTCTTTTCAGCCACATAAGCATGCAAGGATAGGACCTCACTGTCATTTTCACATACAGAAGACCACTAACTATATAGAGATTTGGATAATAGGTGATACCAGTATTATCCAGGGTACATTTCTTGGTTAAAAACTGCAGGGGTTTTTTATCTGCTTCATCACCAGAAAGTGAATTATTCTGCATGACTCCTCAGAGACCATCATGTGGTAGCTTGCTTTTCCTTTTATCTTCAGTCTGAACAATTCACTTTAAATCCAGTTTGGCTGGAACATAATGATTGGATGGCCAGCCTCTCTCATATTTGCCCCCAGTTGAAGGCAGTTTGTGATGTTTAAATCAGAATTTCCTTTTTTTAAAAAAAGAAAATATAACAGCATCCAAATGTGTATACTTGTTGTGGATACAGACATTGTTTTTTCTGGCCAGAGCATAGCAAGAAACGCAAAAGGGTTGCAACAGTGCTTGACACATAGTAAGCGCTTAGCAAATACAAGGGGTGGTGTGTCAAAGTTTACATTTCCCAGAGTGAACCTCTCCCTCTTAGAATTTGTTCCCTCCTTTCACCAGTGGTAACACTTTTATATTTTTTTCTAATTCCAACAGGAACTAAGCCCTTACTAACTTTTAGACCTAGCTGTGCCTTTCTGTAATAAAGAATGAGGTAATTGGGAGATGGTTATGATAATGGCATCTGCGAACAAATGCTACATTATCACAATAGGCCATTTAGTAAGTAAGCAGGCCAACCTAATAAGGAATCCAGAGGTTTGGGGATATTTTTATTTTTTGATAAAGATGATCAAAGTTTAGGTTGAAATAGGTTATCCTTTAGCATTTGTAATACTCCCCCCTTTAGAAATACAGCATAAATTCTGAATGACTACTCCTGGCCTCCCGAAAAAATATACTTTGTCTGGCCCCCGGCTCAGGTTTCTGTGTGGAATAGATTATTGGATGAAATTTCAGCAATAGGGATTTAGGTTTCACCTGAGGAAGATCTTCCCCATTAGACAAATACATCAGATACCAGTAGATATCATTAAAAAGCATTAGATCCTGAAGTAAGATACTAAGGAGGTCTTCTGTAGTATGATAAGCACTCAGCTCTTTGTATGATCTGAAAGTTGTGTTGCCTGGAGGCAGGGGAAAAGACTGGGTGAATGATTCCAACTTGGCAAGATGGGCTTCACTGGTGACCCTGGGAAGCATGGTGGGGCATCCCAAGAATTTCCCCATGTTAGAGGAGTCATTGGGGGATGCGACAGGAGGTCTGATGGCCTGAGGTGCATTCTATTGAATTACGGATGTGCCAAACTGGTTATAGCTCCAAATGGCACTAATCCTTTGTGGAACCATTTATCGGGACACTTTTGCCATGGCACATTTCTAGAAGCAGCATGGCCTGGTGGATGGAGCACGGGCCTAGGAATCAGAAGGACCTGGGTTCTAATCCCAGCTGTGCCATTTGTCTGCTATGTGTCCTTGGGCAAGTCACTTAACTTCTCTGTGCCTCAGTTTCCTCATCTGTAAAACGGTGAGCCCCATGTAGCAGGGACTGTGTCTAACTTGATTCATTCATTCGTTCATTCATTCATTCAGTTGCATTTATTGAGTGCTTACTGTGTGCAGATTGTCTTGTATCTACGCCAGTGCTTAGAACAGCGCTTGACACAGAGTAAGCGCTTAACAAATACCATCATTATTAAATACTAAACTAATAGTATCACTAAATGTTTAATTAAATAATATTATTCAATTTATCATTAAATAATTATTAAAGTTGAAGATGGCCATTCCCATAGACTGGAGCCTCACAACCACACAAAATGAAGCAGGCTGTGAGCAGCTATCATATAATAATTATGGTACTTGTTAAGCACTTACTATATGCTAAGCGTTGTTAATGTTGGTATTTGTTAAGCGCTTACTATGTGCCGAGCACTGTTCTAAGCGCTGGGGTAGACATAGGGGAATCAGGTTGTCCCACGTGGGGCTCACAGTCTTAATCCCCATTTTACAGATGAGGGAACTGAGGCACAGAGAAGTTAAGTGACTTGCCCACAGTCACACAGCTGACAAGTGGCAGAGCTGGGATTCGAACTCATGACCTCTGACTCCAAAGCCCGCGCTCTTTCCACTGAGCCACGCTGCTTCTCCACTTAGTTGTTCTAAGCACTGGAGTAGATAGAAATTAATCAGACTCCACACAGTCTCTGTCCTACATGGGGCTCACAGTCTTAATCCCCATTTTATAGATGAAGGAACTGAGGCACAGAGAAGTTGACTTGCTCAAGTTCACCCAGGAGACAGGTGGTGAAGCCAGGATTAGAACCCAGGTGCTTCCGACTCCCAGGTCTGTGCTGTATCCGCTAAGCCACTCTGCTTCCGTTGCCATCTCTTCTCACACCTTCTCAGCTCCCGCGGGCTTCTGACTGCGTGGTGATAGTGGAGTGTCGACTGATGACTCGTCTTGGTCATTATCACTGCGTCCTTCTAAGCATCGATGGTTGTTTTTGAGAAATGGAATTTTTCTAGAGGCTGGTAACACATCCCCCTAATTTAGATCACGTTGTGCATTTTCAGTAGGTTTTCCCCAGGCCTCAGTAGTTTATAGTATCTGACCCATCGTACCGTGTTTGTTGCACGTAGTAAATTAACTGGTGATGTTGGTGGTGGTCCAAACAACAAGTATCTGCATCCCAAAAAGGATGACTTCTGGAGGACCTCACAAGGCTATTCATTCAATAGTATTTATTGAGCACTTACTATGTGCAGAGCACTGTACTAAGCGCTTGGAATGTACAAATAGGTAACAGATAGAGAAAGTCTCTGCCCTTTGACGGACTTGATCCTTTGATATAGTAATGAGGTTCTTTTGAGAAAATGCAAATTTTGTTATCAAAGTCCTAAGAAAATTAAAAAGAAACTAAGAAGCCTCAGAATTCTTCCCTGAAGATTTTCATCAAAATGATTAACATTACTTACCAGATATATTCACCTGGCTGCCTTCTGCTCTCCTTCCTTTTCCTACTTTCCTCATTTGCTTTTCCCAATAGGCAGGCTCACTGATTCTTAGTTCTCTTCAGCTTTCATTGCTTTTTTTTAAAAAAAAAAAAATACTCCCCTTTGTCCCTCCTCTCCCCACCTTTTTTCACAGTCTTGGCAAACATTTGTCACAGTAGTGAATGCTGTTATAGAAAATGTCTCACAGTGACGTGATGGTTTCAGAAAGACAAGGAAAAAGGAAACAGAAGATCTACTTGCTTGGGGCATGGCAAAGTTAGTGAATTCTCACTGTTGTTAATGCTGCTACAAGAGAAATCTCTACATTTTCCTTTCAGATCAGTGGCTGACTGCACAGTACCTGTTATTGAATATCAGCCAGATTTGCCTTTTTTTTCCCTGATTTGCATAGCTTTTTTCCTCGTAATATCTCGGAATACACTGAAGTATGCTATTAGTAGTCATGGAAAAAAAATTGCAGGCTCTCAAGAGGAAAGCTGGTTTGTAAAGATCCTTCAGATCTCAGGTCAAACGTGATACTCTTAAGCTTCTAATGCCTTTTTTTGAAAGCAAAAGTCCTATGGCAAAAGTCAGACTATGAATATGAAAGGCATGCAAGCTGAGCACCCTTGCAATTTTATAGTAATGACTGGTAAAGGATTGCTGTTTTCAAAAACTTCTTCTTTGCTTCTTTTTAGAGACTCAAAGACTCAGAAAGCATGGGCTTTTTGGAAAAAGCAAGGCCATAGCATTGTTCTTGTGTTAAAATTTGTACAGGAGTGACCTTGATAAAACAAGAGTTTATAAAATTGGAAAACACATAGGTTTCAGTGAGTTTGTCAAATACAAAGAAAATTGCAACTATGCTGCCATAATGCTTTTGTTTCCTCTCACTTTGTTGAGGTTGTCACCAAAACCATACTTATTATATCAGTGTTTGAGCTATAATACCTGCTAGGATACCGTAGAGAGCAGCATAGCCTGGGAATCAGAGGACCTGGGTTCTAAGCCCAGCTCTGCTGCTTATCTGCTGTGTGACCTTGGGCAAGTCACTTAATTTCTCTGTGCCTCAGTTACTTCATCTGTAAAATGAAGATTAAATCCTACTCCCTCCTACAATGACTGTGAACCCAATATGGGACAGGCACTGTGTCCAACACGATTATCTTGTTTAGTACATTACCTAGCACACAGTAAGTGCTTAACAAGTACCATTAAAAAAATATAATAGAAATTATTTCCTTGAAACCCAAGATACTTTTTTAATAGTGACAGTCCTACATTTCCACCCTCATTTTGCCAGGGTAATATCTCTAGTAATTTGTAGGGTTCAAATTAACATACCATCTTAAGAAACGATATTTTTTCTAAATTCTAGCAAGCCTTGTAAAGGATAAAAGCCTTATTGCAACTTTCAGACATTGCCCCATCTCCTCAGTTGTGTTGACACATATCTCCCAGGTTCCTTGTGTATTTCGTATCGTTTCATTTTTCATAATAGAGCTGAATAAATTCTTCAGTTTCCTTATATGGTCCCATTTGATGAAGAACACAGGACTTAAGGAAACCTTGCAGATAGTCAGTCACCAGGTCCTATACCCAGTGCCAAAAGCAATTTTACTGTCTGAATGTAGCACAGGCTATATAAATAGATGGGATGGCTGGTAAATATGTTTCAGGGTCTGCAAACATGATTTCAAGAATCAACCAGTATTATCTTTTTTGTTGTACCTAACTCTTCCCCTCCTCCCACCTCACCTTCAAGCCCTAGAAGATGACAGGACCCTAAAATGCAGGTTTGGGTCATTGAGCTTACTTTGGAAGCAGTGTGGCCAAGTGGAGAGCATAGGGGCCTGGGAGGTAGAAGGACTTGGGTTCTAATCTTGGTTCCACCACTTGTCTGCTGTGCAACTTTGGGCAAGTCACTTAACTTCTCTCTGCCCAGTTCCCTCATCTGTAAATTGTAAACCCCATGTGGAACATGATTATCTTGTATTTACCCCAGTGTTTACAGCAGAACTGAAAAGAAGAGAGAATGGACTTGCTGAAGAGGACACCTGTCATTAAAAAGCATTTCAAACTGATGGATTTTTGCTTTTCAGAAATGCCTGTGGTAATCATTCTAATTACCACATACTTTGTTGTGTAGCATTTTAGCCTGGACACTTAATACCATCAGCCTTACAGAAACTCTTGCAAAACTTCTCCACATCAGTAAATCAATTGTATGTATTGAGTGCTTAGTCTGTGTGTCCAACTCCATTTACTTGTGTCCACCCCAGCGCTTACTACAGTGCCTGGCACACAGTAAGTGCTTCACAAATACTGTGATTATTATTTTTTAGAGAAGCAACATGGAGTAGTGGGTAGAGCACAGACCTGGGAGTCAGAAGGTTGTGGGTTCTGCTTGTGTGACCTTGGGGAAGTCACTTCACTTCTCTGTGCCTCCATTACCTCATCTGTGAAATGGGGATGGAGGCTGTGAGCTCTACATGGGACAGGGACTGTGTCCAGTAGGATTTGCTTGTATCCACCCCAGCACTTAGTACAATGCCTGGCACATAGTAAGTGTTTAACAAATACCAAAATCATTATTATTATTATTATTCAGAGAATTGCACTAAGCGCTTGGAGAAGTACAGTAGAGTTAATAGACACAAGCCCCGGCCTCAAGGATCTTACGATCTAGCAGAGGTGACAATAAAATAAATAACAGGTAAGGGAAGCCTTAGAGTTGGGAAGTGAGTGCAGGAAGTACCTATGTGCTTAGGGGGAGAGGACTCAAGTGCACAGGTGACCTGAAAAGGTTTAAGTGACAATAGAAAGTGAGGGTGGGGGGCGTGGAGGGGAGTAAAGCCATAAAACTGAAAATGGAGGGAATCTTATTCTGGTTCAGTTTCAATCATTTTCCTCTAGGACTGATGGACTGGCCAACAGATTTCAAAGAAAAATCTAGAGGGTCACCACTTTTCCCACTGGTGTTGCCAGTGACCCAAACCTGCCTTTTAGGGCCCAGTCACCTTAGAGGGCATAGAGGTGAGGTCGGGGGTGGTTAGGGGTGGGGAGAAAGAATGGGTATGTGGAGACCCGGAGCTTATTATTGTTGAAATAGAATCTTGTCTCTTGAACCATTAATGCAGGCTAGGTCTGTAGGACCACAGACTCAGTGCTGAAGAACCTGTGCCTTATTTCTTGTCTGCAAAACACAAACAAAAATTCACTGAAATTATTTTTCAGTGAATAATTTCTCCAACATATATAACCACATTTATTATTTTTAACACCTTCCCTCTTCTAATCTTTGTTTAGAATCCAGGCCTTCTTTATTGAATTGAATTACTTCCTCCTGTGGATTTGAATCAGAAACAGCTTCAAAATAAGGGCACCATCATGGAAGTGAATTATTTTCCTCAGCTGAGTGGTCGGGGAAGGTGCAGCTACTAAATCAAGAGTGGTCAGTAATGGTTGCGGGGGAGTTCATAATTTAGGCTTGGAAGATTTCTCTACTTCCTAAAAGTCAGGAGAAACAGGATTTGTTGCCATCTTGAGGCTTCAGAACAGAATACTTCAGATGAGCCTTGCTTTTGTGGAAAAGTATTTTAGGACTATAAAGTTCATCAGGGAAGATGTACCTGACACGACTCCACTGTATCTGAACATAAACATAGGAAATGCGTCTTATCTTTTTATGCTCTTTAAATGTATGGGATAAGCTCCTCATGGGCAGGGAATGTACTTACCAACTCTGTTATATTGTACTCTCCCAAGTGCCATGTACAGTGCTCTTGCTCACAGTAAGTGCTCAATAAATACTGTTGATTGATTTGGAGTAGGATGGCCACTGACAGCCCTTGGGGCTACCAGGTAGACACATTTGATATCAGGTGCATTTTGCCAGACACGCAGTATAACATGAAGCCCATCAATGGGGAAGGATTGTCTCTATCTGTTGCCAAATTGTACATTCCAAGCGCTTAGTACAGTGCTCTGCACATAGTAAGTGTTCAATAAATATTATTGAATGAGTGATGATGTCATCTATCCTATTTTTCCAAAGCCCAGCTGAATCCATAGAGACCTAGTGGGTTTTTCCAAGGGACCTCCCTATGACCTCCCTCACCCACTGTTCCCGATCCTTTACAATCTCCCACATCCTTGTGAACACAGGCTGTGAGGCTGAGTGTTTAAAGGAAAAACACTGGACAGAAAGGCATCCAGGGCCTCATCCACACCAGGCAGGGAACAGGCCAGCTGAAAACCCAACTGTTCTGTAGAAAACCAGAAGAATGGTCACCTGAGGGATGTGTGGCTCAAAAGAGCAAATGAATGTGGCTCTTTACCCCATAGTTTTAAAAATAAAGTTGGGGACTCACCTATTTTCCAAAATTAAACATCAGGAAATAGTGATAATAGCATTTGTTAAGTGCTTGTTCTGTGTCAAGCAGTCTGCTAAGCAGTGATTACAAGGTAATCAGGTTGGACAAAGTCCCCGAACCATGTGCGGCTCGCAGTCTAAATAGGAGGAAGAACAGGTACTTAATCCCCATTTTACAGATGAGGAAAGTTAGGCACAGAGAAGTTAAGTGACTTGTCTGAGGTCACACAACAAGCAGTTGGCAGAGCCTCATATCCTCTGATTCCCAGGCCTCTGCTCCTTCACTAGGTCATGCTGCTTCTCAGGTATTTGTGTGTTACTGAAACTTTACCACATATGTGAGGCTTTAATGGTTGAAAATAAAGAAAAGGTACTGAAATGCTTTCCCCAGACGAGGTGTTTCCCGGTATTTTCTGACCGCAGCTCTTTTCCCCAAATCAAAAATTGGAAAAAGGAAAATAAACTAATCTCCTCCCTTTTAAAGGGTTGGCTTTTAAGGCAGCAGTGGTTCCCTTAATTTCTTCATTAATTTTGATAATAGGGATTGAAAAATGCAGAAAGTTAAGAAATTTCTGTGTTATGCTGGCGATAGAGTTGTCAAGGAAAGTTTGTCCTGCAATATCAGGAGAAAGTGTCAGAGCAGGAGGCAAAGTGGGGGGACTCGATTTTCCCGGGACTAAAGCAGATTCCTCCATGTTCCACTTAGAAAAATGAACAAGACACTTTGTCGGTTTTCACTCAACTCTTTCCCAGTTTTCACATATTCTGTTCCTCTTCCACATGCTTCCTTTGTATGCGTATTATATTAAAGAGCAAAAACAAAAATCAGAAAGATTTGTTAAACAGAAATCTGGGAAGACACTTTGCAGTGTGCTCATGTATATTTACCCACCCTCACCTTTTACACAGTGAGGTTCTTTAAGATAGAAGCAGAGATAGTAAGCCTGCTGTATATAACAAACAGCTCACTGGAGGCATGTGTTCAGTTTAAAAAGTTGTACTCTATGTATAAACAACTTTAAAGCTAGTGTGACTAGATATTCCATTTCAGGCTTTATTTATTTTATGTTTCTCCCTGCTGTCTTCCCCAACCTTGGTAGGATTCCTTTTCCCATTTTACCCTGTCCAGTCCTGGTTTCCTGAGGAAATGGTTGAATTTTATCTAAATTTTTTTTTCCACAAAAAGAATGTCAACTGAAGACCTCTATTAACTCCCCTTCTAATACAAAGTTCGCATTATAGAGAAAGGTCCACATGAGCAGCACTCTATAGTAAAGTGGGACAGGCGATTCATATGCAAATAAACTTGCCACCCACCGTGTGTGGAGGCTGCGGCTTATTTAGTTAAGCCATTCTGTAGTCGGTCTAATACAGCTGCTGCCTCTGCTGAACTCAGAAGCCTCTGCTGAACTCAAGGAGAACAGTACCGAAGTGGGATGCGACTCTGAAGGAGTAGGAACTCGAGGAGGTAAGTCGACCACTGAAAAGGGGCATGTGTCCACACGTGTTTGCCGGCCACACGCAGGAAGAAAGTCTTTAACTTCGGGCTTCAGAAATGTTATTAGTCAAAGAGTTTCACTTTGGAGTTGGTGATGCAGTTTCCAGAAAGATTTTCGCTCTTGCTTTCTCCTGCCTGTTACCAGTGGTTCAGCTGGAATCACTCCTTTTTTGACTGCTGCATTCCTCCGTGCCCCACCAAAGCTAAACCACTGGTGCCCTCGGGCACTTAGACGACAACCCTTGATTGGATGGGTGATCCCAGATACTTTCAGATGCCCCTTTGATCGGTGGCAAGTGGTTTTTATCCTGGATACTGACGGAATGGGGCTAGAAATTCATCCTGTTGGAGGTTATGGCTGGATTCTTCAGCTATGGGCAGGTACCAGGGAGATGTTTTTGTTTTACTTTTTGAATCTCAGGCACGTTGCTATGGAAAACTGGATAGCTGCAAGAAATGAAGCAAGGGTTACAGGGACTCCAGTCTTAAATGGTTACTTTAGTAGTTGAAGAAAAAGTCTTATTAGCCAAACACTCACCCTTAACGAAACGTGGCGGAATTATTGATGGATGAGTTAAGTGGGAACTAGAGGAAGTTTAGGAAGCACTGGCTTCTTTCTTGGAGCCTCTGAATTCTCATGGCAAAACAGGGATGCACATCCTTAGCCCCTGGAGGAGGGGAAAGCAGGGAGGGAGAGGTCAGGAACAGAGTTTGGGGATCTCCAGAGCCTATCAGGCCCTGACAGGTTTGCCTACAAGTGTGACACTTAGGGATGGGGAGGATAGGGTGAGAAGGAAGCGAAGTAGCAACTTGGTAGATTCCCTACAGTGGGCTAGTGTGCCCTGGAAAGAACCATCCACTGGCTGCAAATGTTTAAACACAGCCTGGGCTGGCATGGGGGTTTCTTCAAGATAGACTTGTCAGTCCAGTCTCTGCTTCATGAATTAAAAAACATCAGGGAATGGGGGCAAACATTGTGTAGGCAGGGCAATTTCAACTCTTGGTGTGGTACCTAGTTCAAGGTGATTGCTGAAACCATTTCTAGTCCCCCACCAAAAAGCCCCCAAGTTAAAAAAAAAAAAATCAGAGCTTTATTTTTATCTTGAGAGATCCCATTTGTTAAAATAACTTTATGACTCGTGAGCTATACGTAGATGTTCAGCCATTAGCATCTTCCCCTGGATGTCAGGAGGTCATGGGTTCTTATCCTGACTCTGCCACTTGTCTGCTTTGTGACCATGGGCAAGTCACTTCACTTCTCTGTGCCTCAGTTCTCTCATCTGTAAAATGGGGATTGAGGCTATGAACCCTACTTGGGACAAGGACTGTGTCCAATCTCCTTCACTTGTATCCATCCCAGCACTTAGTACAGTGCCTAGCACATAGAAATCGCTTAACAAACACCCCAATTATTATTATTATTACCATCCCCCCCATCCTCATCCATTTCCCCATCATGATAGAGTGCAGTACAGAACAGAGGAGGTACTGGATTCGTTGGGAGCAAGTGAAGAGTCTCTTCACTGCCTTGGGGAGGAGTAGTTTCCATGACGACACTGCTGTTGATGAAATTGTAACATGCAAATGTTTCCTTTTTTTTTTTTTTTTGCTATTCATCAACAGAGCGGCGAAGTTGAGTGGGAAGAGAGTGGCTTATTGGCTTTCCTAGAATTTCCCCATGGTTTTTTCTTAAGCCTGGGACATGTTGTCTATGTGAGTTTCTTAGGAAAAGAGCTTGAGTCATATTTTGTGCAGAGAAGTGTCTCTCCTTTGAGGTGATACCCTAGTTCACCTATAGCATCCTTCAGAGTTGCACCAAGGCTGTTTTGTTTTTAGTTGCATTTTGCTGGCTGGGTTTTTGTTTTGTTTGATGTCTGTTTTTGTCAAAAGGGAGCTGTGTTTATGTTAAGTCAAATTGTCTCTCACTTTTGAGGACTGTTCAGATTCATTATGCTGTTAGTCCAGCGACCTGCACATGGGAGACACCCTATTGAAGTTGTTGACTACTACAGGCTGACTAAGGATGTTTTTCTTTGCAGAGTTTGATGCTTTTTTTATAGTATTTAAGTGCTTACTTTGTCGAGCACTGTTCTAAGCATTGAGGTAGGTTCAAGTTAATCAGGTAAGACACAGTCCCTGTCCTACATGGGCCTCACAGTCTAAGTAAGAGGGAGAAACTGTATGTGAAAACAATATCAGGCTAGACCTGATAGAGAAATTGTACAGGAAAAACCAGTGTGTTTGGCTGAGAAAAATTTGGTGGCCATGACAAAGGGGATTTTTAAATACTGTAATTTTTTTAAGGTATTTGTAAAGTACTTACTATGCGTCAGGTACTGTTCTAAGTGCTGGAGTAAGTGCAAGTTAATTAGGTTGGACACAGTCCCTGTCCCTCATGGGGCTTACAGCTTGTCAGAGGGAGAACAGATATTGAATCCCCATTTTACAATTGAGGGAACTGAGGCACAGAGAAGTTAAGTGACTGGCCCAAAGCCACACAGCAAGCAATTGGCAGAGCCATTGACAGATCCAGGATTAGAACCCAGTTCCTCAGAGTCCCAGGCCCATGCTTTTTCCACTAGGCATGTTGCTTCTTAATGTAATAAAAGAACTGTGAGGCCATAACAGATTAAAGCTATGAGAATGATGCCTAACCATATAAATGTATGGGTGCAATCCCCAAGGCTTCAAAGGAAATTCTGTGCACACATCTCAGGGCGGACTTTGCTCATTAGATGAAGATTTCTCAGTTCATTGCCTGCTAATAGTGTATCTTTTAAAAATAACTTTTGCATGTTAGAGTACAGTCAGATCCAAACTTATTTCAGAATCTCACTGCAATCCAGCCTTTTACCACTTTGCCCACAATAACTACCTTAGTTGTTGAATTATCATTTTTTTATAAAAAAAGGAAAGTTTAAGTCTTCAAAGCTGTATGATCCTGACCGCATATGGTCCTATTCCCTGTCAGTCAATGCCTTCGTCACACCCGTAGCCAGGAGATGGATAAGGAAAAGAGCACAGGTTGATTTTTTCCATTTTATCTTGATGTTAGGGCCCTATTAATGTGGGGCTGAAATCAAATTCCTAAGGGCAAGCTATCCACAAATGTGGCGTAACAGAAACCACTATCCCTTATCAGCCTTTTCAGCAAGTTTATAAACCTAGGAAATAATATTGTTGAAAGTAGCATTTTCAGGCTGAAAGATTTCTAATTTATGAAGTTATTCTTAAAGGGCATTTAAAATATTACAAACTCTTAATGCAGCAAGAATTTGATTTGGATGTTATTTAGCAGAAAATTAGTATTACTAGCATTATTAAGCACTTAGTACAGAGTACGAAGCAATGTAATTAAGAAATCAGTTAACATGGGATTCCTGTCCAGCAAACCCACTAAGTGGGGGAGTACAGACATAAAATAGTAGAAGTATATAGTACAGACAACAATCAGAACAAGTCCAAATTCAACAATCCAAAATAACATTAAAATAGGTAAGCTTTAAAAATAGTATTTAAGTGTTTACTGATAAGCCAGGCACTGTTCTAAGCACTAGGGTAGATACAGGGTAATCCGGTTGGACACAGTCCCTGTCCCACATGGGACTCACAGTCTTAATCCTCATTTTACAGATGAGGTAACTGCAGCACAGAGAAGTGAATTGACTTGCCCAGGATCACACAGCAGACAAGTGGCAGAGCTAGGATTAGAACCCAGGTCCTTCTGACTCCAAGGCCTGTGTTATAACCACTAGGCCATGCTACAGGGACCAGCCTTTGAATAATTCCAAACATTTCTTGGTGAAGGGAAAAAAACAGTCATGATCAGCCCCCATTCTGAAAGTTGGGAAGGCCAGTTTGATCCTCATGGATTTTCTTAGGAGGAGGAAGGCAGTTCCAGTCCAGCAGGAAGACCAGTTTGATCCTCATGGATTTTCTTAGGAGGAGGGAAGGCAGTTCCAGTCCAGCAGGCATGTCTTCTTCCCAAACACTGTGATTCTACAGTCCCCTGTTAACAAGGAGGCTTTGACTGACTAGGTGTTTTCCCTAGGGTGGCCATTTCTGGATTTTAGCTGGTCTCTCTCCTGTGTGTTACTAATCTAGCAGCAGATTCCTGTAAGCCCAGTATTTTTATTTTAAGTGCCCAATTTTAGCTCCTGTCACTATGTCTTGGGGCTGGGAAGCAGTGCCCACATGCAGAAGGACCTGGAAGGGCCACATATGAGTCTGGAGCCTGGATTCCTCCAACCTCATGCTCTAGGTTCTGTCAGTTTCCATAAAAGGTTCCATATGATTATAAGCTCATTATGGTCAGGGAATGTGCCTTCTAATTCTGTCATAAAGTACTCTCATATACTCTTATAGTACTCTAGTAGTCATATAGTAGAGTTCTCTGCTCATAGTGAGTGCTTAGTAAATATGATTGATATGTCATCACCATGTTACCTTGCATAATGCACATAGCCTATGTCTGTTACTTCAGGCCAGCCAAAGCACGTCTAGTATCTGCAAGCTTCATCGCTGGCTACCATAGTTCTGGCTTCTGCCTACCATCCCCTCTCTGGCCTCCTTCCACATTGTGGAAGCGTGATTTTCAGAATTGATTTGGAGGTGGTGGTGTAGGGTGGGTGGTGTTGAGTTTTTCTGTCCAAGTTGGAATAGCTGGAGTGTGGGTAGAAGTAAAGTGTTTGGGGAAGTGCAGGTATAAACAGGTAGGCTGTTTTCCAAATATCCTCTGTAAGAGAAATCGAAAGGTGTTCCCGGACAACCTAATTCATGTTGAATGAAACTACCTCCGACTGAGTCACTGGGTGCTTATTCTCCATCTGCTTTCTCAAGGATTTTTGCTTAGAAACGATATATTCTAGAGTACCCTTGAGGAGCTTTCAGAAAAGGAGGACGCAGTACAGAGGCAGCAGCGTCTGACAGGATCCCAGCTTATGTTTACTCAGTAGTTGCAACTGTGAAAGATGAAGCAAAAGTTCATTTAACAATAAATCCACACTTCAGAATTGACGGATTTCACTAGGTCAAAAGCCAACCATAATTTACATGATGGATAATTTATTAGACAGCTGGAGAATGCTCAGAGTTGGTATCCTAAGAAGTTTAGGCCTGCAAGTAAATGGGACTCAGATAAGCACCTCACTATTTCCTAAGCTCCATATTCAGTTATTTAGGGGAATCAGGAATTAAAAAAACCCCAGAAGGTTTCACTCTCTAATATCCTTCCTTTTTTGATTAATAAAATCCTTATGATTGGAACCACTTTTCATTTATTTTGTCTCAAGTGCTAAAATAAATGGTGGTAAGGTCCTTTTAGAATACTCTATAAGTTTTTGTTATCTTTTAATGGAAACTTCATGCAAATCCCCTGCATTGATATCTCCCCCTTAACTCTTGAGGCATCTTTAGGAAATGAAGATCCCAGGAGAGATTATTCTGTAGAGTCTGGATAACTGTTCTGCCGGTAAAATGGAAAAAGTTGTAACTAGCACTTCATATGCTGTTGGCATGTACTATGAGTTGAGTAATAAATAGGCTGTGTTTGGTCTTGTAGTTGAAGGTAATGCTACTAATGGTGTGAACTTCCTGTAAAATACAAATGTAGCTGGAGAGACGCCTGGGTGCCTGACCCGCAGTCCTTTCTGAATGAGCTACGTGCAGAATCTGTCCTTTGGTTAGCATATGTAACTTGCATGTTGGGTTCAAACCTGACCAGGGCTCTGACTCCGTGTTGTACAGGATGTTTTCATTTTAATCAGCCCCCTTTATGTCTAAACATACACACACACATACACACACACACACATACACACACTCTCTCTCTCTCTCTCTCTTTCTCTCCCACCCCCTTCAAATGGGAAATAGGGAGGAGCCGTGGGAGGAAATCCACAAAAAGGGAATAGACTGAGCTTTCCTGTAGGGCTGTTTTAAAATAGCATGTCCTAGTAGGCAAGGATGGGACCTCCTATTTGTTCTGGCCAGAGCAATTGTGTGCATTCCATCAGTATTCCTTGATAACAGAGTTTATTTTGCCCACTTGTACATGATTGCTCCCCTTGTGCTAACTATTTAACAGCAGTTTTCATTTTTTCCCCCCTCTTATTCATTCTATGTGGAGTAGTAGTGGAGTAGTAGTGACCAGGTATTCATTTATTCAGTTGTATTTATTGAGTGCTTACCATGTGCAGAGCTCTGTACTAAGCGCTTGGAAAGTACAATTCACTCCCAGTAGTACTGGCCAAGATTCAGGATCACATTTCTGGAGGTCGTATTCTGTGCCATCCAAATGAGAGTGCTGCTGATCTTCTAGGGGTAGGGAGTGGATGGATCTGAGTATTGAAGGCATGGAAGGAAGGCTGAAGACTGACTCTCAAGCTGGAAAGTCTTAAAACTTTAGTGTGATTTGGAGATCACATGAAATAAGGAACCAAAAGCTACCATGCTTTAGATTAATATTGGCCCAAATCTTAGTCTGAAAAAATATTGGTACTTGTAAATTGATAGGCTCACCTCCTGCTATCTTGTCCCATTTCCATCATTGGAGAAAAGCCATTCTATCAATGGAGAAATGGTTGATTAAGAAATGTAGACCCAAAAGGAGGCTTTGCTTATTAGCTTTCAGTTGCTTCTAATGGGGTAGGTAGGAGGGAGGTAATAGTGGATGATGAGAGAAAGGATTAGTGGATGTTTATTCTTGAGAGCTTATTGGCGTTTTGCCTCTGAGCTAATTTGGGGGGGGGGGGGAGGATGGCGGACTTTGCTTACTTAGCTATTCTGTAATTGCTCGTCTCTTCTATTGCCACCTTATTGATCTTCTTTACTATTTATCATATGTTATTTACCATTCTTTACTATGGATGTATTTTTCCTTGACAGTTCACGGAATGTCCCAGAATACAGTAGTGGAACTTCCCTTCACTACTGCCCTCATCCATGTTAAATGTGCACAAGATGTTGTTAGTCTTCCTCCTTGGGCCTTCGAAGGATTCCAGTCTCTTTGAAATGCTTTCAAAGAGTTAATCTGTTGGAAATAAATGATTCAGTGACTGTTTTGAGTGGGGTTTTTTTAATGGTATTTGTTAGCCTTATACTATGTGCTCTGTTTAAGTGCTAGGGTAGATACAACCTGAACAGGTTGAACACAGTCCCTGTCTCATATGGGGCTCACAGTCTTATTACCCATTTTACAGATTCATTCGTGAGTGAGTGAAGTGACTTGCTCTGGGTCACACAGCAAATTTCCAGGCCCGTGCGCTATCCACTAGGCCATGCTGTCTTTTTATTATTGCATGCTGATTTCTTCATAGTTGTCCATAATGTATTAATTTTAATTCCTATCTCTTGAACTTAAGCATACTTTTCTCCTGCAGGAAGAGAGCTTGGTAATATGAGGCCGTTTAGATAATTGAGAGAATGTTTTCCTTGGCCTTTGAGGCAATGTCAAAGTCTGCAGAGTATCAAGTAACAGTATAAAGCAAAACTGTGTTGTAGTGACTGCTTAACCAACAAAGAATCTTCATCTTTTGTAGGAGGAGAAAACCAGAGGGAACAAGGCACCTGAAAGGAGCAGAGAAAACTTTTCAATGAGTAAGTTAAACTAACACTGTTGTGTACATCTCCAAAAAAAGGCAGCATATGGTCCCTAAAATCAGCAATAGCAGTACTGGTGAAATTTGACTTTGATTTCTGGGTCCTGTGTGTAAACCCAAAGAAACTGAATCCTAATGGCCTTTTAGAAGTCTCAAACCAAACTCATTCGTGGCCAGATAACTATCACATATATTACATAATCAAAAGGCATCTGCCATTCCAAAAAGCCATGTGAAAAGCCACTTCAAAAACCATCTGCCATTTGAAAGTGTTGAAAAGGCAGTGCCTTTGTGCATAAAGCAGTGAGGGATTTAGCCTTAACAGGTAGCCACTTGCCTCCATTCTGGAGGCATAATCAATTCCAGCAAGCCAGGAGTAAAGAATAAGGCTTGTAGTTTCCCACTGCCAATTCACCAGCAGCAACAGGAAATTCCAAGTTGGTTACAAGGAGTGTTTTTTCCATGAGTCCCTCTGCCTGCTTGTTCCTGGGCCCCTCTCTGCTCCCGGTCAGGTACTTCTGTCTTGCCAGTGGGCACCACAGACTCCTTGCAGCTGGACAATGGAGAAGTGGGACTTACATAATTTCCAAGCACTTAGAATCTTCAAAGCTTTATTGTAAGAGCATCTCCTCCAAGAGATCTTCCCCGACTAAGCCCTCACTTCCTATTCTCCCACTCCATTCTGTGTTGTCCCTTGCATTTGGATTCACAACCTTTAATCACCCTTCCCTCAACCCCCATGGCACTTAGTTACATATCCATAGTTTCTTTAAATGATTATTCTCTCTCCCCCTCTAGACTGTAAGTTCACTGTGGGCAGGGAACGTGCCTTCCAACTCTGTTACGTGGTACTCTCCCAAGCGCTTAGTACACTGCTTTACACATTGTAAGTGCTCAGTAAATACGATTAGTGGATTGCACCCAGTGAGCAGTCTATAAAATGTTATTCTTACTACTCTGAGTCAGAGAAAAAGATTAAATTAGGAGAACAGATTCCCCCAAAATCCACCCTCTTAAGAACAGACTCACTTTATGGACTATGAGCTCACTGTGGGCAGGGAACATGTCTACCGACTATGTTATATTGTTCTCTCCTAAACACTAAATGCAGTGCTTTGCACACAGTGAGCGCTCAAGAAATACGATTGAGTAGCACTTCAGCCCAGACTGTGTGCAACAGGGCTAACTGATGTAGAAGAGAGCTGTGATGGGGGAACAGCCCCCTTCCCTAACAAGCCCCACCTTATATTTATCAGCATTTACTAAATGCAGTACACTACACGAAGCCCTTGGGAGAAATTTCAGAAGCACAAGATTCTGTGACCAAATCCTGACACTGGCTATGGTTTCACCATGAAAATTTGTATCCTTGTCATAAAAAGGTGTAAAATTTATTGTAGTAATTCATGCAGAGTGGTCTGAGAAAACATTACTTGTTAACTAGTAGTTCAAGAAAACCTGTTAACAGGTTGGCGGTTGCCAGTTGAATCTTAGGTGAGGCTTCATGGATTCCCAGTGGGTACACCCTTTGTACCCAGAATTCGACTCTGTTGACTAGCTCACTCAGCCACTTCACCCGGAAAGCAGAAACACTAAATTATCTTGCCATTTTATAGTATTTTTTAGCTGTTCCATATGGAACTGCGCAGACACTGTCTAAAGCAGGAGTTATGGAAAGCAGGTGGAAACCTGACTCTTTCCGTCTTCCCATTGGTGTCAAGGAAACCATTTGCACACATTCTCTTAAATCCTTTGCAAGCATTGACTCAGGCTTCCAAGGTTCCAGGTTCAAATTCATAGCAGAATTGGGTTGTTTTTCATTGGTATTTGGCCCACGGTGCCCATTCCAAGGTAATTAAGTTTCAAAATGTAGTAAAAGTAATAATCATAATTGTGATATTTGTTAAGCGCTTACTTTATGCGGAGCACTGGTCTAACTGCTGGGGTAGATACAAGATTAAACAGGTGGGACACAGTCCCTGTCCCACTTGGGGCTCACAGTCTTAATCCCCATTTTACAGTTGAGGGAACTGAGGCACAGAAAAGTAAAGTCACTCAGCAGGTATGTGGGAGATCCAGGATTAGAACCTATGTCCTCTGACTCCGAGGCCAGTGCTCTTTCCCCTAGATCATGGTGCTTCCCAGTGCATTCTTATTTTAATTACTTTGAGGAAGCTGAAAGTTTTGATGTTGTGCTCTAAGAAATGAGTTTCAGTCACTTTTTTGGAGTCTTCATTCTGGTGACTTTCTCCCCACCATAAAAGCAAGCTTTTTTTAAAAAAATATAAGATTTGAATTGGTTCCCTGCCTCTAAAATTACTCAATGTTTGGAGTAGCCTTTCTGTATTGTTTATGGTACATATCGTTGGGCTTTCCTATCTGACTTTGGTAGATACTTCTATGCAGCAAATTCCTTTTAATGTTCCTTAACCCAAATTTGCATTTAGTAATCTGAAAATGTACTGGAATGAAACTGGTTTAACTTAGTTTAGAAGCATGTACATAAGAGAGACAGTGTGGCTCACTGGAAGAGCCCAGGCTTAGGAGTCAGAGGTCATGGGTTCTAATTCCGGCTCTGCCACTTGTCAGCTGGGTGACCTTGGGCAAATCATTTAACTTCTGTGTGCCTCAGTTACCTCATCTGGAAAATGAAGCAGCAGAGAAGCAGTGTGGCTCAGTGGAAAGAGCCCAGGCTTGGGAGTCAGAGGTCATGGGTTCTAATCCCGACTCTGCCATTTGTCAGCTGTGTGACTTTGGGCAAGTCACTTCACTTCTCTGGGCCTCAGTTGCCTCATCTTTAAAATGGGGATGAAGACTGTGAGCTCCATGAGGGACAATGTGATCACCTTGTATCCCCCCCAGCACTTAGAACAGTGCTTTGCACATAGTAAGCGCTTAACAAATACCAACATTATTATTATTATTATTAAAATGGGGATGAAGACTGTGAGCCCCACGTGGGACAACCTGATGCCCTTGTATCTACCCCAGCGCTTAGGACAGTGCTTGGCACATAATAAACGCTTAACAAACGCCAACATTATTATTACTGTTATTATTAAAATGATTTCACTGTCCAAAAGGTACAGTTTCAAAGAGACATTTTAATCCTGTGCTTTTGGAAGTTATCTTCAAGTAGCTGTACAGGTTTCCAAATATTTGACTTAATTCAGACCAAACCAATATTACTCATATAAATAGCCTTGTTTGAATGTATTCTGACTTCAGTTGTGATATGATGCCTTATTATTTGAAAATAGTGGTCTTATTTTAAAAGCGTGGATGAAGCTTCCTATGTGAAACCGAGACATTTTATAAATATTCTAAATGTCTTCTACCTCAATTTGTTTTGTTTTGTGTGAGTTTTGAAAGTATTAGTGATTTGAGCATCATAAATCCATAGGTGGCCTTTGTGACAATGTATTAACTAGAATTGTTAAGCAAGACAACACCCAGGTTATTTTTGACCACAGGTTTCATTTTAAATGGCCTTTTAAGAACATCTCGTTTTAGCATTGCTTGTGAGAGTTTCTTCCATCTCTGATAAGATGAGAATGCATTTCTTGCAGAAGGAGGAGTAGCCTTGGGTAATAAAAAGAGATCATTTTAGTTCAAGGAGTATTTTTCCTCTCTGGTCTTCGGTTTCTCCCAATTTAAAATAATACCTACCATTCTGTCTTCCTCAGAGAAACATTTTGAAGATGAATGAGGTAAACTTTAAAAATATGATCATCTAAAAAAAGCTCATTAAGAGCCTTGGCGGTTCCACTATACAAATGCAGAATGGAGCAGACAGCATTGATGGAAAATGCAAGGACTCAGATTCCAATTAAAATCAGGCTGCTGTAGTAGGCATTGGTACTGAATCAAAGAAATGATTTCATCAAACACTTCAATCATTCAATCAATGATATTTATTGAGAATTTACTCTGTGCAGAGAACTTCTTCATTTTCTTCAAAATGGAGAAATCAGAAATGGGCTCTTGGAAGAGAAATTCTCATTTCCTCTTCAGGAAAGAGCAGCTGCCAGCATATCAGAAGGTGGTATATAGGTCTGATAGTGAGTCTGTGATGTGTCTCTTAAATGTTAGCTAGTGGTCGATGGAGTTTGGAAAAAGGAGTGAAATCCTGACATTCCCTTGTGTCCTAAACAGATTACCCTTGCCTCTGTCCCACCCTGCCTAACAGTTACCTCTTTCTTTAACTCTGGACTCCTCTCCATCAGAAAGTGGAAACAAAGTCGGATTTTGCTGCAGGTTCCCCTTTTTACAAAGTGGAAAATCAATAGCACCGACTTCTTCACCACTGAGACAACTTTACCCAACAGGTTTTGAGTTCCCATACCTAACAAGGCCCCTTCTATATGTTTTTTTTTTCAGTCCATTCCTCCTATTTCGTTTCTCAGAGGTGAAAATTACTGTTGTTCCTGTCAAGAACATACACAAGTTGTTTGTGGAAAGTGTAAAAGATTGGCATCAGGTGGTCAAGCGCCACTTGGAAAAGTGTGAAGAAAAGTTAGATGGAATCAAAAGACTAAATTAAAAAGCTTCTAGTTTAGAGTAAGCAATTGTTGAAGTTCAGCATTTCACTAAGTATTCAGTCAGTTAATCAGTGATATTTATTAATCCTAACCCATCTGGATTACAGCATCAACCTCCTTGCTGATCTTCCACCCTCCTGTCTCTCCCTACTCCAATCCATACTGCTGTCCGGATCATTCGGGACATATCACCCGCCTCCTCAAAAAATTCCAGTTGTTGCCCATCCACCCCCTATCAAATAAAACATCCTCACCATTGGGTTTAAATCACTCCAGCACCTTGCCCCCTCCTACCTCACTCTCACTTTTCTCCTTCTACAACCCAGTCCGCACACTTTATTCCTCTAGTGCTAACCTTCTCACTGTGCCTCTATCTCGCCTGTCTCGCCACCACCCCTTTGTCCACGCCCTGCCTCTGGCCTGGAACGCCCTCCCTCCTCAAATCCCACAGACAATTACTCTCCCCCTCTTCAAAGCCTTATCTCCTCCAAGCACATCTCCTCCAAGAGGCCTTCCCAGACTAAGCCCCACTTTTCCTCATCTCCCATTCCCGTCTGCGTCACCCTGACTGGCTCCCTTTGCTCCACCCCCTTCCCAACTCCATAACTCATGTACACATATCTGTAACTTTGTATTGATGCCTGTCTCCCCACTCTAGACTGTAAGCTCATTTGGGGCCGGGAATGTCACTGTTTACTGTTGTATTGTACTTTCTCAAGCGCTTAGTACAGTGCTCTGCACACAGTAAGCACTCAGTAAATAAGATTGAACGAATGAATTTATTGAGCACTTACTATGTGCAGAGCACTTTAAGTACTTGGGAGAGTAGAATACAACAGAGGTAACAGATACATTCCCCGCTCAGAATGAGCTTAGGGTCTAGAAGGGGAGACAGACATTAATATAAATGCAGAAATGATCAGAGCGTTTAGTTTTACAAGGAGGTGAAATAATACAGTTGCAAATAGGAAATACCAGATGGTTAAGGTGGAATGGCAATTTAATTCTTAATGAAACAGAGGTGATATTCAGTTTCTGAGAAGCCCTGTGTATTTTAATGCCATTATTAGTTTTCTTTAGTAACTATTTTTGATTGTCATGATTAATTTTGGCAGGATGGTGCTATGCATCAGTCTTTAGGGACAGAGGTGTCAAATGGCACTAACTCTTTGCTGAAAGAGAACTCTGAGACATTTGTACACAGCTTATTGCATGCATAATTCAGCAACACAGCTTATGTGGTATTTTATTTGCATGTAGGATTTTCATCTGGGCACAGATTTCCAAAGAATCTGGATGTTTCCAATTGACTTGTACTATTAACTGAAGAACATATCTAGATTTGGGGAAGTACAGTCAAACTTATCTGAAATTAGATCTGCCATATTTTTTAGTGGCAAAATGCTCATCATGGGTCCGGTTACTAGTTCATATGCCTCCTCAACTCAAGTGCAGTAAGATCCACAGATGCTGTCTTGCTCATTTGAGAGAACAGATGTTTTTAATCAAGATGTTTCTGCTACCTTATAAGGTCTACTTTATTTGGTAATGGGGATGATTTTTTTTTCTTTTTACCTTGCAATCATGAAAGTGAAAGTGGTTTGAATTATAAAAGAGCAATAGGTACATGTTAATAGTATTACTCTTATCCAGCAACTTTATTTTCCCTGGGAGTTGATGTTACCATTCCTTCCATGGAAAATGATAGCAGCGCAAAGCCTCAACTCTTCTGTAATTTGTCATGGGAGTATTAGCCAAGATGAATGCATATTGAGGAAGAGGATCCCTTCCATATTTAGAGGTTGCCAATCTCCAGCCTTGGAATGATAACGAAGCTGAAATGTTACCACAGCTTGGTGTGGTGACAAAATGATTGATTGACAGAAGTGAACCAACGAGAGTGAGAAGTTTTTGAGTCTTGATAGCAACTCTGCGACAGATTTGAGGAATGGTATCGGCTAGTTGACTTCGCTTATCTGACCTCAATTTCCTTACCTGTAAAAATTAGGAAAAATAGGTGGAGTGTGGGGGAAGTAATACTGCAGAGAAGTCTGAAAACCACTAAGTGTCCAACACTTTTTTTGTGGATCGTTAGAAGACAAATTCTTTCCCTGGACTAAAGGAAATCATACTCAACTAGAAACTCTTTGTTTGACAACCTGTACTTTAGATGTATATTTCCAAAAATGAATGTTAGACCACAGTCTTATTTTTAATAAGATACTTTTAATTTATGTCATCCAATAAAAAGTACCTTTTGTCACATCTGCTTTGAAAAAGTGAACGATCCTTTTCATCATGAACTTTTTGCAGATGGCAAAGCCGAAGGGTAACCCCAGACCCCTCTCAGGATCTTAGTATTCATTCAATAGTATTTATTGAGCGCTTACTATGTGCAGAGCACTGTACTAAGCGCTTGGAATGTACAAGTCGGCAACAGTTAGAGACAGTCCCTGCCTATAGACTTACAGTCTAATCGGGGGAGATAGGCAGACATGAACAATGGCAATAAATAGAATCAAGGGGAAGAACATCTCATTAAAACAATGGCAGATAAATAGAATCAGGGTGATGTACATCTCATTAACAAAATAAATAGGGTGATGAAGATATATACAATTGAGCGGACGAGTATAGTGCTGAGGGGGGTGGGATGGGAGAGGGGGAGGAGGAGAGGGAAAGGGGTAGATGAGGGTTTAGCTGCGGAGAGGTGAAGGGGGGGTAGAGGGAGCAGAGGGAAAAGGGGAGCTCAGTCTGGGAAGGCCTCTTGGAGGAGGTGAGCTTTAAGTAGGGCTTTGAAGAGGGGAAGAGAATTAGTTTGGCGGAGGTGAGGAGGGAGGACGTTCCAGGACAGCGGGAGGACGTGGGCCAGGGGTCGACGACGGGATAGGCGAGAATAATAATGATAATAATGTTAGTATTTGTAAAGCGCTTACTATATGCAGAGCACTGTTCTAAGCGCTGGAGTAGACACAGGGGAATCAGGTTGTCCCACTTGAGGCTCACAGTCTTAATCCCCATTTTACAGATGAAGGAACTGAGGCCCAGAGAAGTGAAGTGACTTGCCCACAGTCACACAGCTGACAAGTGGCAGAGCCGGGATTCGAACCCATGACCTCTGACTCCCAAGCCCGGGCTCTTTCCACTGAGCTATGCTTGAACGGGGGACGGTGAGGAGGGGGGTGGCGGAGGAGCAGAGCGTGCGGGGTGGGCAGTAGAAAGAAGGGAGGAGAGGTAGGAGGGGGCAAGGTGATGGAGAGCCTCGAAGCCTAGAGTGAGAAGGAGGCAGGAGAATTTGAAAAAAGGTAAATTGAAGTCAACTGTGGAGCACTGAAATGCATTTGGCATCATCACTTTCTCTCTTTCCTTAGGTCTAGGATGGGTTTCTCTCTGTCCTGTTAAGTCCTAGAAAGGGAGAAATTATTGGGCTAAAGAAATATTTTCCACCCTTTAGGAGAAACACTGTCTGAAGATGAGACTTTTGATGTGCTATCTTCAAAGAAGGCCAACTCTGTTTCATTCTCCATGAAACAGGCTTCAGGTGGCCCGAGGAATGAGTAATGGGTAAAATTATCTTTGGGCCAGTATGTTGCTGGGGTGTTCCTGAGTAATTGTGCCTGACCATAATTGTGTCTCTCCACTGCAATTATCTAACAAGAGCAAGGTCTTGAGTGTACCATCTTTCCTTAGCCTTAGCCAACTTGGTTTAGGGATAGTTTATAAGACATAAAGTCCCTAGAAGTGGGTAATGAAACAGAGGGTCTGGATATTCCATTCTCAAATCATCAGGATTTAACTCTTAAAAGTACAAATAAGGTAGTTGACCAGTGAATAGTTGAGGGACAGCATCAGAAGTCAGGTAGCCTTGTGGAGAGCAGTTTGGTGTCTGAGGAGAAGCAAAGGCTTTGGGAAAATTAGAGAACCTAAAGAGAATATCAGAAGAGTGCAGATGGTATGGATGACGAATGCAACAGTACAAAGACAGAGAGTCCTCACATGCACACAATGGAAAAGTTTATCAGTCCCACATTTGTCCATTCATCTCAGTCACACACTGATAAATCATTTCATCATCAGGGTCCTCATCCTAAATCCTGAAGGACTGCTCTCTCTCTCTCTCTCTCTCTTTCTCTCCAGATCACTCTCTAAAAAAAATCCTGTTTGCTAAACAGATCATGTGGGAGATTTGTGTCTGACAAGTCTGATTGCATTTGTTTTGTTTGCCATTTAATGACCTTGTTTCATACACTCTAGAAATGTCTGGGTTTATGTACACATGCATCTATTTTTTACACACACATATATACCCATATGTACATAAATAAACATGAATTCCTCCATGATCTGTTTACCAACCAGGCTTTTTTTCAGATGTAAATACAAAATTGTGACATAAGTGTTCAGATCGTTCAGGAAAGCAAGTTTGTGTGTTGGATAATTAAGAAGCTCTCACATTTGATTTTGTTCCTTTAATTTATGATGAACTTTAACATAAAAACTAAAAATTGTGGCCTAGTGCTATCTGAGAAGTGCTTCATACTAATGATTTCTAGCCTGCAGTTTAAAGCTCTAGCGAACCTAATAACAATAATAATAATTGGTAGTTGTCCAGTTCTTACTCTGTGCCAAGCACTGTACTATACACTGGAGTAGATACAAGTTGGTGATAAACATTTTGGGGTTAGGAATTTTCAAACTCCTTTATATTTTCCTGCTTCTCATTTTCCTAACCTCTTTCCCTTTCTTATTTCTTCATCCCCCTACTAGATTATGGAATAGTTAAAAAGTCCAACTGTTCTACTGCTCACTGTTTTTGGCAGGGAGAGTGTCTACCAACAGTGTTGTAGTATACTCTCCCAAGTGCTTAGTACAGTGCTTTGTACACAGTAGGCGCTCAATATGCATGATTGACTGACCTGTGCAGCCAGTCAACCCAGAAAATCAAAGTACTTCTGTACCCTCAATATTTTACATCTAATATAATTAGGATGCTTGATTTTTAATCATTCAGTCCTATTTATCTTTCTGTTTGCAGAGCACTGTACTAAGCACTTGGGAGAGTACAATACAACAATAAACAGACACATTCCCTGCCCACAGCGAGCTTACAGCCCCCTCTTGCTCTTGGAGTAGGGTTGATTTTTGCTGTGTATGTTCAGGTTGGGCCAAATCCAGGTGATTTGCATCCTTGGGTTCATTTACAGAGTTATGCATGGCACATTCAAAGTGTAAACTAGGAAGAATGTGAATTTTCCACTCTCAATTTTAAAATAACAAAACTTTGCTTTGCACCTTCAGTGTGTGAAACTCTCGTGAAAATGGAGATGATTTCCCCAACTTTTGAGGCTATTTGTTATTATCACAGAGAGAACATGGTTTAGAAAATTTTAATGTAAGGCCTCATCTCTCAGTACTGAAGAAGAGCTACTTTTCCCTCGTATTTCTTTCCTTTTCCTTACTTATGATTTACTTGGTGACATACTTTTATTTTTGAAGGACAAAACCAGTAACAGATTTTTAAATTTCTGTTAGCACAGATTTTCTAGTAGAACACCCAAAGCCTCATCTGTGGTGTGATCAGTTTAGTCTAGGGTATATGATTTTCTTTCTTGTCTTTACTTACCTGTATAATTGTTAGTTTTCAGTGATATTTCAATTCTCATTGCTGTGCAGATATTGCAAACCTTTGAAATCACTTGAATAAGAGCAATTTTCCTCAAGGTGTTTAAATAGATACTCCTATATTTCATGTATAGGAGTTATAGTTAATGCAGTCTCCATTAATGTTGGTGGAAATTATATAATCAACAGTCATTTGCATCAAGTTGAAACTACCCTCTCTTGTTAAAAATACATATTTTTAAAGATTTTAGGGATCCCAAGTATAGCTTGGGCTTGAAAACTGATATAAACTGTGTAATTATCAAAATAACTCTGATCTAGGCAGATTAAGAAGACTAAAGCTATGTTCACACCAGGCAAAGAGATCACAGGATTCCCATGGTATGTACAAAATCTCAGGATCACCTGAGGTACAGTGCTTTGCACACAGTAAGTGCTCAGTAAGTACCATTGATTGAAGAACCATCATGCAAGATTTGGGATCTTGCAGTATATGTCCCCCATTACTTTCAGTGCTCAAGTCATTTTAATAATACATTGAACTTCCAAAGGAGTTTTATGCATGGAGTGATTCAACCAAAAAAGTATAAGAGGGTACTGTACAAAACATAGGACTAGTTGTGGTCATAGCCCCATCTTTAAGTGTAAAAACTGCCCATAACTCAAAGGAGAACTTTACCCCCAAGGAAAGAGATGTCATGGGGTAATTTAGCCCTTGGCTTGGCATTACAGTTTGTGTATTGAATTGAAGCCAAAATGACCAAATACCTACCCTGTTTCTTCTAATCTCTTATGTCTTACATTTCATGATTCTAACTTTCTCATTAAGAAAAAAATAGACATGTTTTGTACATCTGACAACTGGCTGTGAGAAGTTAGGTGCATTCTGGTCAAGGAAAAAACCTAAACCAGTTTTCAAAGTAGCATATTCATTCAATAGTAGTATTTATTGAGCGCTTACTATGTGCAGAGCACTGTACTAAGCGCTTGGAATGAACAAGTCGGCAACAGATAGAGACAGTCCCTGCCGTTTGACGGGCTTATATTGTACAAGGATGTAAGTTACAAGATTTTGAACTTGTTTTTAGATGTGAAGTTATTGTACCTCCTTGTCGTAAGGCAAAGACTCTGTAAGATCTCTACATTCTGCCCATATCAGGGCGGTAAATTGGAGACTGAAGGAATTATCATGTTGAAAGGAAGATAATGGAGGCAGTCACCATTCCACCTCAAACCTTGACTATGGCCCAGAGGGCAGTTTGATTCTGGCCCAGATCTAGGGGTGGAGGTCCAGCCAGCAGTAGTTTGTGGGGGGGAGTCAGAACCGGTTTCAGATTATCAGTGTTTAAGGCCCAGAAAGCCCCTGTGGGATAAGGGGGTTGTCTTAATCTGACTCTGATATATTTGAGAGTAGACCTAGACCCAAACCCAGCACTGAATAAGGAGCCTTGCCCCTACCTTGGGGGCCTTCTCACTTTCTAGCAAGCACCCCGGAAGGGCCCAAGCCTGAGGGCTGATAGCACCCTGCATGAGTTCAATCTGGTGGGGGAGACCTTAGCTGGAGGGCTGGAGCCAGCCCGGTCCATTTGAGAAGCAGCACGGCTTAGTGGGTAGAGCACGGGCCTGGGAGTCAGAAGGACTTTGGTTCAAATTCTGGCTCTGCTACTGCTAATTCTGTTGTATTGCATTTTCCCTAGCACTTAGTACAGTGCTCTGCGTAGAAAAAGCACTCAGTAAATATGATTAATTGTGTGCTGTGTGACCTTGGGTAAGTCGCTTCACTTGTCTGGACCTCAGTTACCTCATTTGTAAAGTGGAGATGAAGACTGTGAGCCCCATGTGGGACATGGACAGTATCCAACATGATTACTTCGTATCTACCCTAGCACTTAGAACAGTGCCTGGCACATAGTAAACGCTTAACAAAAACCATTTTAAAAAAAAGGCCTGACTGGGTTTGGGCTGAGCTTAACCCCATCCTAACACCCAGGACACTCAATGGGTTGTATCTAGAATAAAAAACTCTAGACTGTGAGCTAGTTGTGGGCAAGAAATGTGTCTGTTGGTTTACTCTCCCAAGTGCTTAGTTCAGTCCTTTGCACACAATAAATGCTTAATAAATACAATTGAATGAATGAATGCACCTCCTGGTTACTAATGCCAGACAGGATCACTTCAGTCCTGGCGCATAGCTTAGTCCGGACAAAGCTAGAACTGGGGCCACTGTTGAGCCAGGTGAGCTAAACTGGGAAATTTGAGCCTGAGCAAAGCGCTAGAGTCTAGAAAGCCATTTGGGGACCACAAGGGTCCACGTGCATGTGAGTAGCGTGAGACCACCCAGCAGAATGTGCTGGGCTGGATCTGAAGCCACCTGAGGCGTAGGCATAAGATGAAACTTAAAGAAGGAAAGTGAGGGGAACTCAGGTCTTAGAGATCCAAGCTCAATACTGACCAGCAGAGATTACTTTTTGTGCCACTCCTGTTGAAAAATTCATATCGATTAGAACACTACTTCTGCCTTGGTCCCTTCTCTCGAGCAGCCTGGGATAAAGACCTGTGATCTTAAAGGTACACTTAAGTCATTCAGCCTCTTCTTGGAGGACTCCTGTGAGCAGAAGGGTGGTAATTAAATTGACCTCCCAGGTTGTTAGCCAGCTAGAAGATTTTGTTCACTCAGCAGGCCTGCACATAGGTAGTAGCAGAACATTTCACAGCTCCTTTACTATGGTTGTTTGTGATTGTGTTTAAAAAAAAAACTTCCAGAAACCTTTAGAGAGTATGGATTGGTGTGCTTTTGAATAGAATAGGAACAATGCTTTTGTGATCGTCTGGGCTTTATAATTTCTTGAGGTCCCTTCTGACTCTATAATTCTGTGCTTCTCACCAAAAAGAAAGATGGCTTTTGGGGAAGACCTTTAAGGGGCAGATGACCAAAGTCTACTCCCACTACCTGCTCACTTTAGTCAAAATGGCCTAGGTCCAACATAACATAAGCTCTTCCTCCCTCTTCCCCATTTAGGTAATCTTGCAAACAACCGATCATCAGCTACAGTTACTGGGGGGTCATAAGTAAGGAACTGCTGTTTTTGTTCATTCTACCTTTTGACCTCCCACAGTTGTGATGTCGAGAGAAAGGACTCCCAGCTCACCTTTGCCAAAATCACCCTCCCGGCTGCCTCTCCTGCTAGGCCATCCTACAGACAGCAGAAGCGAGACCTGTGTAGTCTTAGAAAGCAACTTTTATTCACATTTTTACTACCGATCATCAGATGGATATTCTGAGGAAGTCATTTGGGGAATTTTCTTTAAGCCTTTTTAATGGTGTTGGTGGAATGAGAGCCAAGAGGCCTGAGTTCTGTCCTGACTCTCCCCCTGGCTTCTTTGTGTGATCTAGAAAAAAAAGTCATTTTTTAATATGGTATTTGCTAAGCGCTTACTATATTCTCAGGCACTGTTCTAAGCACTGAGGTAAATACAAGCTCATCAGGTTAGACACAGTCCATGTCCCACATGGGGCTCACAGTCGATCCCCATTTTACAGATGAACTAACTGAGACCCAGAAATGAAGTGACTTTCCCAAGGTGATCCAGCAGCAAGTGGTGGAGTTGGATTTAGAACCCACGTCCTTCTGACTCACAGGCCTGTGTTCTCTCTTCTAGGCCACACTGCTTCTCTTGCTTATAACTTGCTCCACATGGCAGTGGTCAAGAGATGTGAGTCAATTTCTGTAAAAGTGAGGGAGTGTCTCATAGAGGCATTCAAAATAGAATTATTGCAAGTTATTACAATTTCAAGCGGACCCAAGACATTACTCTGGGCCACCTTTTATAAATGTGAATTCAGACGAAATGCAGTTGCATCACATTGTTCCATGACTGTTTGGAATTCTGTCGCAACGATGTGGTGAGGCGTTGACCAAGGCCATGTCTGCAGAGGACCCAGTGTATCTTTGGAAAGGATTTTCCCCTCTGGCATTTACCTGGTCCACACAGGGCAAGACTAATCTGCAGCTCTAAAAAGATCTTTAACCAAATGAATACCAGGTATGCCAAGGTCAGGGTTTCTGAACCATATTCCAATAGTCCTGCCCCTAAAACATGTTAATAATCCATCTGCCTGATAGACAAAGGGGCAATTCAGATTTTTCCATGCCCAGCCCTGACCCCCACACAGGGGTCCTGAAATTCACCAGCATCCTGGCCTATGGCAGCAGGAAGGGAAGAGAATCCAGTTGTGTTAAGTAATGGACACTCGTGCCAAACAGAGGCCCAAAGAGGATATATTTACATGGCTTCAAACAATTGGTTTTCCGCTTACCCATATAAATTAAAACAATCAACTTGTTGCATATCCCTCATTTGTTTGATGGAAAATGAAGCTGTGAATTTAATCCTTTTCAGAATTGTGGTTTTTAGAAGTTTATTTTTTTTTATTGCAACCAGCACTAGCTTTACCCCATGCAGGCAAAGCCAAAGTATAAAACTTCCACTGACCCTGATACCATCAGAGATCAAAATATCTCATTAAACATAATAATTCCAGCATCAGATTCCCCACAGGTGCTCGTTTTTTAGTTTCAGGGGCGTTTCATCTCTCGGTATGCTTGTGGTTGTCGTTGCCTCCCTGTTTTGTTTTGAGGGTGTTGCTCTGCATTATCGGTGTGAAACACAGAAGGAACAGTTTTTGCACAAACCTGCCATGATTCTAGAAATCTGGAGTCTTACAGGCTCTCTGGACTGTAAGCTCGCTTTGGGCAGGGAACGTGCCTACCAACTGTGTTATATTGTACTATCCCAAGTGCTTACTACAGTGTTCTGCGCACACACAGTGTAAGCTCAGTAAATATGATTGATTGATTGATTCTGTCCCCGGAACACTGCACACAATATAGTAAGCAATTACATACTTTTGAGTACATTTCACAAGGGCCGTCTGCTCCGTTTCCCTTGTTGTTTTCTGAGTTTTTGGTTTTTTAGGGTATTTGTTAAACACTTTGTGTCAAGCACTGGTCTGAGCGCTGGGGCAGGTGCACGTTAATCAGGTCTGTCAATGTCCCTGTCCCACATGGGACTCACATTCTAAATAGGAGGGAGAAAAGATATTGAGTTCCCATTTTGCAGTTGAGAAAACTGAGGCACAGAGAAGTTAATTGACTTGACCAAGGTTACACAGCAGGCAAGTGGCAGATTAGAACCCAGATCCTGTGACTCCCGGGCATGTGCTCTTTGCACTAGACTGTGTTGCTTCCCACTAGACCCGGCTGGGTCCATCTATGTGTAAGAGAAAAAGAAAAAAAACATGGTGGTGTGCTTTCTTAACTGTAACCAACATGTGAAATCAGTCTTCTTCAGAAAATTCACCAAAGAATGCCCAAGCTTTCAACTATGGACAACATTTTTGATAGCTTGGGTTTGTGCACACTAATGATAGAAATGCTTCTGGGTTAGAAGTAGCAGGGCCTAAGTGGAAAAAGCAGAGCCTGGGTGGTAGAGGACTTGGGCTCTAATCCCCACTCCTGCCACTTACCTCTTGTAGCTTTTCAGTGCCTCAGTTTCCTCTTCTGTAAAATGGGGATTAAATTCCTGTTCATCCTCTTCTCTTGACCAGGAGCCCCATAAGGGACAGGGCCTCTGTCCGATCTTCTGTCACAGAGCTGAGTACAGTGTTTGGCATGGCTCAGTGGAAAGAGCCTGGGCTTTGGAGTCAGAGGTCATGAGTTCGACTCCCGGTTCTGCCACTTGTCAGCTGTGTGACTGTGGGCAAGTCACTTCACTTCTCTGTGCCTCAGTTACCTCATCTGTAAAATGGGGAGTAACTGTGAGCCTCACGTGGGACAACCTGATTACCCTGTATCTACCCCAGCGCTTAGAACAGTGCTCTGCACATAGTAAGCGCTTAACAAATACCAACATTATTATTATTGTTATTAACAAATACCACAGTTATGATCGTCATCACCATCACCGTCCTCATCTTTGGTTAACGAACATGCAAAAGAAGACAGGATTTATTTTCCTCAAATCTGAATAAGGAGTCTTGAGCCACTTGTTCCTTTCATTCGTTTGTTTATATTCATTCATTCATTCAATAGTATTTATTGAGCGCTTACTATGTGCAGAGCACTATACTAAGCGCTTGGAATGTACAAATCGGTAACAGATAGAGACAGTCCCTGCCCTTTGACGGGCTTACAGTCTAATCGGGGGAGGCGGACAGACAACAACAGTGGCAATAAATAGAATCAAGGGGATGAACATCTCATTAAAATAATAGCAAATAAACGTTTATTTAAAAGAGGACATCAAATTCAAGTTAGTCACCAGATGGCCACTGGCTATTTGATTAGAGGCTGCAGGAGGCTCACTCTCTTTACTGCTTTATGCCGGAAAGTGCAGTGATATCTCCTGGCCACTGGAAGATGCTGTGCATCCGACATACTGGATCTCTTTCATCAGGCTGTCCCTGCAGACGGTAGGAATAGGACTCTCACAGACCCAGATGAGAGTAGGGCCGGGGTAGCCCATGATAATGATGGCAGTGGGCCAGAAGGGGATCTGCACTTGGGTTGCTTCTGGGCCAAGGAAGCCGCCATCCTCCGGAGCAGGACGCAGTTTCCTTGGCTTGCGTGGGTGGTGTGCTTGCCGTAAGTCTGACGACAGTTGTTCCGCCGGATCAGCCTTGCCCTTGTAGTAAAATGTTCTTATTCTCCAATCATTCGATCGGTCGGTGGTATCTACTGAGCCCTTACTGTGTGCATAGCACTGTGCTGAGTGCCGGGGGAGTCCACTCGAGTTGGTAAACACAGTCCCTGCCCACAGAATCACCCACAACGTTCAGGAGCCATCGTCCGCTCTTTCCGTTTGGACCAGAGGCAAGAGAGTGGGATAGGAAGTCTTCTCAGTGACCTGGCCTCAGCAGTCGCTACACTTTACAGTACCGGCCAGTAAAAATGGAGAGTCCCTACCCTGTTTTCTGGCCGAGAAAGTGGAAAGCAGTGTTAGGGTCTCCATATCATTCTGGGGTGAGTACAGTGTTTCCACACTTCTTGGCAAAAGCAAACAAATCCTGTCTTGTAGCTTAGTGGGCACTGGTCCCCCCTTTTTTTGATAGGGAGAAAATAGTACCAGATGACTCAGGGTCACAGCTCTTGCTTTTGTGCCTACTGTCACTGCAGCTGGCTCCACCTCCAGTCATTTTCAGCCAAGACCTCCATTTAACCAGCTCCCATTGCTCTCAAAAAAAGAGGAAGAGCAGAATCATCCTAGAAGCCTCCAGAATATTTCCTCCAGGGATACTTTTGTCTTTTAAATGGGGATAAAAGGAGAGCTAGAGAAAATGACTATTGAAGGAAGATGAGAGCACAACTCCGATCAGATGATTATCTCCTTTGAGGTTGTTTTGTCATGAACTATTTAAGTCCATGGAAGGTGCTTACTTCGATCTCTAGGAGCTGTTTGGTTCTAACTCATCAGGCTAACCACCAATAGAAGCAGTTAGTTTGAAGTTACCGGTTTTTCTCACTCTGTAGTTAAAGGCTTGAGGAGAAAATAAGGCAAAACCAACACTTTTTTAGTATTGAGTCACTTGAGGGAAGTTGGGCTGAGCTACGATTTAAGACACACCTTATGTGGCAAATCGGACTTGTACACGAACTGTTTCTATATAGCCAATAGCTTTGTAAAGATGTGTGGCCAGTATGTGGAGTTTCATTCATAAGGGGAATTCAGGCTTCAACAGAAACGATCTTCAGCCTTCGGTGACAGTCAGGGCTTCGGGCGTTGGATGTGCTTCATGGGGGAAGACGGTTGTCACTTAGCTGTTGCTGGTCAGGGATTGACCACTTAAGGGGAGAACAGGTAAGGGGACTTGGGAAAGTTCACTCTCCATTATTTCTTTAGGTTTGGTATTCTGCAAAAGGAAGCCAACAAGGAGAAGAACTCGGCACCGAGTAAGCTTACCTCCTTTAGCATCGTAGGATTTGTCTGCCAGGTTTTTATTTCTGGCTTTTCCAAGAGATTGTCACTTTATTATTTAGAAGCACTGTAAGCAGTTTAAACATGTGGGTCTTCCTCAAATCTTCCACCCTTCTTTTTGACCTTAGCTAACAGGGCTGTTGAAGGGTGTGTTTGTAAATGAGAGTCTCATTTTTAATATATTTTAGTCAGTTTGAGATGCAGGTTCAGGATTATGCTTCTTTTTGAAGAAAGACAAGAAGATGAGTGAATTTGGAGGGAAAAATGTTTTTGAAGTTTGATTTATGAAAGGACTGCTGTTGAACATCCTACTAAACTTTGTCTTCAGTTTTCTTATTCACCCGACAGGAAGGAGTCAAACTGCTAGCCCCACTCTGTCCATCCTAAATCAAAGGAGATATGAAACTCTTATTGCTTTTCTATCCCCTCTCATTTTCCCCCCTCCAAATTCTTCCCTGTTTTTTAACAGCACGGTTTCTCATGGGCATGTGGTTTGGACTGTGTACATTCAACTCAGTGGTATTTTGCTTCAAGAAGTGACTAAACCATCTTGGATGAATTCTGTCTTTGAAAGAGGTGGGAAAGTTGCATCAGATAGGCATTTACAGTAAGTGCCGTTTTTTCTTTTTCCTGTAATGACTACATGTGAAAAAAATGTATCTAAGTTCCCTTGTTTTGAGGAAATGAGGGTTTTATAGTGTTCTCCCTCCCCATTAGTAATCAACAGTTTGGAATGTAAAGTAGAAAATGTAAAGTGCTCTGATCACATGTGCTATTTGCAATCTGAAGCAAATAGAGTCTTATAAATCCACTCCCAGTAATACTGGAACAGTCTGTACTTGCAAAAAAAAGGGAAACTAATTTGAAAGGAGCTAGTTGAATGTAGGAGTTTAATTCTAGATTATTGCTTCTTTCCCAATCTTTTTCTGTTACTTGTTATTAAAGAAAATATGTGTGTGTGCGGTGGGGCCGGGGGCGGGGGGGGCTGGCCAGGACAGGAAATCTAAAATCCATTTTCTTCATTTTCAGTTCCAATTTTCCTGCTGGTTTTTACTGTTACAAATAATACTGCTACACTTTCCATCACATAAATCCTTGTTTCTGTCATATTTATTCAATGTAGCTGTGAATTCCTTGAGTTAGAATAGGCTTCAGTCTTTTAAAAAATTATATTTTGAGGGACGGTTCAAGCTGGTGTCAGTCATTTTTCCCTTATGTGGCAAAGAACCTTCACTTCTGATTGGTCGGTTCGACGCTGTTGGGTGGCTGCCGCTGCACTGCTCCATAAATGCTACCAGCCACAGCCACCCTCCATCCTACCCTCCGTCCTCCATCCCGCCCTCCATCCTGCCCTCCTTCCCGCCTCTCCTGAGTTCTGACTCTGCTTGGGAAGAAACAGGCCGGCAGCGGGAAGGCTGCCGATGCTCTTCCCACCTTCCTATCTCCTGCGGCAAATTTTAACACTCCACTTGCCACTGAGTAGATGCCAAACATAATTCCATAACTGACCTGGCCCTCGGTCTCTTATTTGTAAATTTCAGATCCAGCCAGGGCTTCCGACCGTATCCCATGCTCTATAGCCATTCTGTAATTACTGCTCTTCAATAAAAGGTACACACTTTTAGGTCACCATCATCATTCTCAATGTTATTTATTGAGTTTTTACCCTGCGCAGAGCACTGTACTAAGCACTTAGGAGAGTACAGCACAATAGAGTTGGGAGGCACGTTTCCTGCCCACAACAAGCCATTTTTATTATGAGGTTTACTTATAAACTTTCACTGCAAACTCAGAAACTGGGAGATAATTTCCTCAAATCTTCCGGTATGTTGATATATTAATATTATCTTTACCCCCCTGTTAACTAGCACTTTTCCAGCTTTATTGTTCTCCTCTTCGCTTCTTCTCTCTGAGTCCCTGTTGTTCATCACATTTCTCAATCATTCATTTTCCTCATACCCTGCTTTTCTCCTCAGTCTTTCTCTTCTTCTCCATCTTTCCTACTCCCTTTCTCGTCTCTGCTATTCTCACTGCCCAGTTGATCCCTCTGACCTAACAAGTCCACAGACACCAACATTCTCCCTCACTCCTTCCCTGTCCATTCTGTCCATAAAAGTCCAATACTCCTACCCACTGGATCACCAACTTTAGTTGGATCTCGTCTTTCGAGGCCCCTGTAGCTGGAGTGAAAGACTTCCAGACAGCCCTTTCCTCCTTATCCTGCCTTGAGTGGCCACTATATTGGGGTGGGCATTGGGACAATATAATAATAATGATGGTATTTAAGTCCCTACTAAGTGTTGGGGTAAATACAGAATAATATAATCAAGTCAAACACAGTCTCTGTCCCACAGGGAACTCTCAGTCTAAGTAGGAAGGAGAATACTTATTGAATCCCCATTTACAGGTGAGGAAACTGAAGCATAGAGAAGTTGTGACGTACCCAAGGTCACAAAGCAGGCAAGTGGCAACAGCATCAGGATTAGAACCCAGGTCCTTTGACTCTAAGGACTGTTAGGCCACACTGCTAATATGCAGAAGAAGCCCCAAGCAGTCGCCATTTTCCAGGGGGATGGGGTGCGCGCACTTATGCACTCGTGCACTTGTGTCCGGGTGTTAGTGGCCTGGCGTGCCTACAGGTCAGAGGCAGTGTGGCTAAGTGGAAAGAGCACAGGCGTAGGAGTCAGAGGACGTGGGTTCTAATCCTGGCTCTGCCACTTGTCAGCTGTGTGACCATGGACAAGTCATTTAAATTCCCTGTGCCTCAGATACCTCATCTGTAAAATGGGGATTAAAAGTGTGAGCCCCACATGGGACAAGCTTAATACAAGTCCAAGTGCTTAATACAGTGCTCTGCATACAATAAGCGATCAATAAATATGATTGAATGAATGAACAAACCTGATTACCCCATATCTACTCCAGCACTTAGAACAGTGCTTGCACCATAGTAAGCGTTTAACAAATACCATCATTATTATTATTATTATTGTCCCGAGCAGCAGTTCCAAAAACCCCTTTCCTACTTCAGTGCCATCCCTCATCTTCCCTGGTAAGCATCTGGTTTTGTCCTCACTGTCTCCTGTTGACTTTTTCCACCCCCAACCTTCCACTTCCAACAGGTGCCACCACAGCCTCACCCCATCTGTTTTCTGGTTCTGCTTTCATTATCTGATCATGCATGTGCAGAACAGTCATGGACAAATACTGAAGCCCTTGAGTGACACAGATCCTCGGATGATTAGATACGATCGATAGAGCCTAAAGGGTAGAAGGTGAACTTGAGATCATCTCGCTCATCTCCCTACCTTCAGGCAGGGACTGCGCCTAGACCTCCCAATTTTAGGGAAAATAAGCAATGGTATTTATTGAGCGCTTACGGTCTGCAAAACACTGCACTAGACACTTGGGAGAGTACAACGCAACATTTGATAGATACGTTCCCTGCCCAAGTTGTTCTTCCCTCCTACAGCCTGTACTTTCTGGATTCACTAATGTGGCAGTCCTGTGAATGACTAGAGCTCTGTCTTATCCATGTGGGAGTTGGGCAAATCAGAGATAGAGAAAGCAGTTTCAGATACTTCAATAGAGAGTAGTTCTCCATCTGTGGGTCTCTCTAGAAAGGGGGTGAATTCTTCCTCGCCTCTCTTTGGCCCACAAGCTATTTCTGACTGGCTCTCTTCAGGACCACCCACCATCACGGCCTGGTTTTTTTTTTGATCCCTCACCACAGAGAGAACAGTCAATCCCTGATTCACCAGTGCGTCATTTAGCACGTGCTGATCTATTTGGCCTTGGCTGCAAGTTGTTCCCTCTTTTCCTTTCACTCCTCTTCATCAAAGCCTTCTTTACCCCCAAAAGAGAATGGGGCTGACCCATGGAGTGATTCATACTGCCCGGGTGGTGGGGCTCTGAGATCAGAACTCCTGACCACCTCCCCGACCCAACCCCGGCTCACCAGCCTGATGCCGGTTACCCAACTTCCTCGGAGCAGTTCTTTTTCCTCTCCATTCAACCTCTCTCATTTTCTTTTCTGTGGTGATGACAGCAGAACGACCTCCTGACCAGGCTGGTTGGCAAGCTGGGCATTTGCCTAAGGTCAAGACCAGTCTGAAGAGATGAGCCTTGCATCCCTGCTTCTTTGTCATGGTGACTCAGCTGAACTTCTAGTTCAGGGAAGTGGCATGGTCAGAATAACCATTTTAATCATTCAGTCACCTCTCCAGCTCAGAGAGCAGGAAATGGAAGCCTTAATCGGAAGACATATGATGGGGAGGTGCAGAGAACGGCGTTGAAATATGGGACCTAGGTCGGGAAGTACTGCCGAGATTTGGGGAAGCTTCCACCAGAGGTGTGGAATGGTGAGGGTGAGGCAGACACTCAAGTATTGCATTAACTTTCCCTGCCTCTGTTTCCCCATCCTCTGCTTGGCAAAGGCAGGTAGGAGCAGGGCCAGAAAATGAAAAGAGAATGTCATTCAGTCCAAAATATTTTTTCTGATATTTGTCAAGCACTTTACTGTGTATCAAACACTGTTCTAAGCACTGGGGTAGGTACAAATTAATTAGTTTGGATTCAGTCCCTGCCCTGCATGGGGCTCACAGTCTAGGTACCAGGAAGAACACGTATGCCTGTTTTACAGTTGAGGAAACTGAGGCACAGAGAAGTGAAGCGACTTGCCCAAGGTCACACAGCAAGCAATTGACTGAGCCGAGATTAGTACCCAGGTCCTTCTGATTCCCAGGCTCCTGCTCTCTCCATCAGGTAACATGGCTTATTGGGAGAGTACAATAGAATAAGTAGACATGATCCTTACCATCAAGGAGTTTCCAGTATAGCTGAAGAGACAGCAGGAGAATAAGTTACAGATAGGAGGGAGCAATAAGAATATGAAGATCTGTACCCAAGTCCTACGGGTCTGTTGTGAGTATTTAAGTGCTTAGGTGGAACAAAAGTTCTGAAGTGGCAGTGGGGGGATATAAAGTGGGAAGATTAGAAATTAATCAGGACAGGCTTTCTGGTGGAGATGAGGTTTCAAGAAGGGTTTGAAGATGAGAAGAGCAGTTGTCAGATGTAAGTGGAGAGGGAATTCCAGGCAGAAGGGAGGGAGGATGGAAGTAAGAGGTTGGTGATAGGAGAGATAATAATAATAATGTTGGTATTTGTTAAGCGCTTACTATGTGCCGAGCACTGTTCTAAGTGCTGGGGTAGACATAGGGGAATCAGGTTGTCCCAGGTGGGGCTCACAATCTTAATCCCCATTTTACAGATGAGGGAACTGAGGCACAGAGAAGTTAAGTGACTTGCCCACAGTCACACAGCCAAGTGGCAGAGCTGGGATTCGAACTCATGAGCCCTGACTCCAAAGCCCGTGCTCTTTCCACTGAGCCACGCTGCTGAGAGATGAGGGGGTACAGTTAATGGGTTAGTTTGATATGATATTGTTTGAGTTAGGATTAAGGGGGAGAAGTGGGGAGAGAATTGATGGAGTTCCATAAAGCCAGTGGTCAGGAGTTTCTGTTTCATATGGAGAGGAATGGGCAACCGTTGGAGTTGTTTGAGAAGTGGAAAAAAATGCAGGATAACATTTTAGAAGATGATTTGAGAAGCAGAGTGAAGTATCCCTGTAGACTGTAAGCTCCTTGTGGGTGGGATTGTGTCTACCAACTCTGTTGTAATATACGTTCCCCAGCATTTAATGCAGTGCTCTGCACATGGTAAGTGCTCAATAAATACCATTGATTGATCGAAGAATGCACTGGAGGCAGGGATGAAGGAGGGATGAACGGTTGTGGAGGAAAAAATAGCAGGATTTGACGCCAGTCTAAATATGGGGTTGAAAGGGAGGAGCCAAGGATAATGTCAAGGTTATTGGCTCAAAAATCTGGGAGGATGGTGGTGGTGTCAACTGTGATGGGAAAGGCAGGTGAAGGAGAGGATTAGGAGGTGAAAAGTGGAGTTCAGTTTGGGACATATTGAGCTTGATGTACCAGGAGGACATCCATATCGAGATGTCCTTGCATTTGGATTTGCACTCTTTATTCACCTCTCCCTCAGCCCCACAGCACTGACGTGCATATATGTAATTTATTTATATAAATATCTGTCTCCCCCTCTAGACTGTAAGCTTGTTGTGGGCAGGGAACGTGTCTACCAACTCTGTTTTATTGTACTCTCCCAAGTAATTAGTCCAATGCTCTACTTAGAGTAAGTGTTCAATGAATATTGATTGATAGAGATGTCCTAGAGGCAGAAGGAAATGAGAGATTGTAGAGGAGGCAGGAATTTGGAGCTAACAAGTAGGCTTGGGAGTCTTTTGCATAGAGGTAATAATTGGAGAGCAGATTGGTTCCCTAAGGGAACGAGTGTAGGTTAGGAAGGAAAGGGGACCCAGAACAGAGCCTTGAGGGACATCTACAGGTGGAAGGTAAAAGAAGAGCCCCAGGGAAAGAGAATGAGAAATATTTTTCAAAGAGGTCAGAGAAGAACCAGGAGAATTCTGTGTCAGAAAAACCAAAGTTAAATAGTGTTTCCTGAAGAAGAGAGTGGCCCATAGTATTGGAGACAGCTGAGAGATCAAGGTGGAATAAACTGGAGTAAAATCCATTCGATTTGTCCTGAGGGAGATCATCGGTGTCTCTGGAGAAAGCAGTCCCAATAGAATCAGTGGGGAGGAAACTAGATTGTAGTTGGTTAGGAGAGTTAGAGAAGGGGAAATGAGAGCAGAGGGTGTATACAACCCAGTCAAGAATTTCGGACATGGATGGAATAGCTAGATGGGGCCATGGGGTCCAGAGAAAGTTTTTATAGGATAGGGGAGACATGGACATGACGAAAGGCGAAGAGGGAAAGGTCACCAGAGAGTGAGTGGTTGAAAGATGGCTGAATATGCAGTATGTAGCAACTCTTTCAGTGTCACGAGGAAGAGCAATATATGTTGTCTCCTCGAAATTTAATTTTGTGTTGCAGAGAATTTTTGTCTTTGAATGCTGCCATCAAGTCACCCAGTCTCCTTTCCAAATCCTTCCCTTGTGCAGGCCCCACTGGGTACCGTGAGTACCTCAGGATGACGGTGGAATTGGTTTGAAGGTCTTTTCACAAAGCAAAGTGAGATGCCCAAGCCTGGCTAGTTGTTGTCTTATTTTAGTTTACAGTAGACCCTCTTGCTTCGCTAATTTGGCTTCACCTACATACAGACTCTCAGAGAACCCTGTGGGCTGGGTTCTCCTCAGGAAGGAGGAGCAGTAGATTTAGAAGATGAGGGAAGCTTAGCAGTAAAATAAGAGGAGGGAAATGGAGAACATCAAAAAGGAGGGAAATAAGCCTTTATGATAGAATGCCTATCATTCTCGATTCCTAATCCGCCTTTTAACGTTCATGTGGTTTCCTGTTTGTGAACCATATAGAAAGCTAGAATAGAGGAGCCCAGGTTCCCAGATTAATCCTAATATCCATTTTCATGCCATTCCCCTTGGTTGTGTTGCCATTTTTGGGTGTTGATGGACAGGAACTGGGATCATTTCATTCTGCTTTCTATTTCTTTTTCATTTGTTGTTCCATCCATACTCAGGGTCACTTCAGTCATTAGCCAAAGTGCACAATAACTAACCGTTTCTAATTGAACAGCTCCTTGCCACCCCATCAGGTGACTCTCCTTTTCCAAAGAACCCCCTGCATTAATCAGAGATGGAAGGGCCCCTCACGAAGCCCCTCATTCACTGAGGCATACTGAAAGGAAGAAGGAGGGGAGAATTTGATCAGAAGACCAAGGAGGGGAGAATTTGACCAGAAGACCCCTTTGGCTGTAACTTTCCAAGGCCCACCTAGCCTTAAATGGTCGGGTCTCTGCCTCTCTCACCCAGTCCTCTGCCCCAAATCCTACTGCCGATCCCAAACAGCTAGTCTGGCTGAAGGATGCCAGAGGAGGAATTTCTCGGGTGCATTCATAAACGATCATGCATCATCCTGTGGGCATTGGGCCACATTTTAGCTGGACTGCAGAAGAAGCAGGGCAGCTGACAGACAAGGGCAGAGACTCTGACTTCTGTCTCGACCAAAGATCCCAGACCCTTTTCCCCCTGAACCTCTCATGGAGAGGTTTAGCTATTGAGGAGGTCAGGGCCTGAGCAGGCGAGTGAAGATGTGCTATCCGTTCACATGCTACAGCGCTGTGCAAACAGTAGGCACTCCGTAAAGAACAACAATAATTATAGCATTTGTTAAGCGCTTACTATGTGCCAGGCACTGTACTAAGCGCTGGGGCGGATGCAAGCAAATTGGGTCGGACCCTGGCCCTGTCCCACATGGGGCTCGCAGTCTCAATCCCCATTTTACAAATGAGGTAACTGAGGACCAGAGGAGTTAAGTGACTTGCCCAAGGTCCCACGGCAGACAGGGTTGCGGAGCCGGGATTAGAACCCGAGTCCTTCCGACTCCCTGGCAAGTATTCTATCCACTAGACCACACTGCTTCTGATACCACTGATTGATTGATTTTCCACACACATACACTTAACTCCTAAACTCTCGGGGGTAAACAATCACGTTTTAAGTCCAAACGGTTCAGGGAAGGGAGAACACATAGATTAAGTCCCGCCCCAGTATTTATCTGAATGATCTTCCGTTGCCGATCTCCTGCACTGGTGGAGGCAGAAGTCTGCTGCTATTTGTCATATCTTTTTCAGGTTCCTCCTTTGCATTTGCTCCTCACAGTGACTGTAGTTCATGTGAAATGAGGAGTACCCATCAGGGCTTCTCCCCTCCCAGTCTAATCAACCCAATTTGTCCTGCGTTTTAAACTCCTTTAAGACCAGCTCTGTATCTCTCGCTCAGTCCCGCTCTCCCTCATGCTTAGTACAGTGCTCAGTCCCCGGTAGGTATTCATTAAATACCACTGTTAAACTGACTGCACTGCTCTTTAAGGATACGATGTGAACTTGAACCCAGAAGTCAGATGATCGTATTTATTGAGCACTTAATGTGTGCAATCAATCAGTTGATGGTATTTATTGAGTACTGTACTAAGCACTTGGGAGAGTGCAATATGTGAGCCCATTGTTGGGCAGGGATTGTCTCTATCTGTTCCTCAATTGTACATTCCAAGCGTTTAGTACAGTGCTGTGCACACAATAGGCGCTCAATAAATAAGATTGAATTGAATGAATGACTGAACCTCTGAAAAGTTAACCAAAAGAAGGGCTGAGACGTTGAGTTGTACAGATCTTGTTTCTTATTTATGAAATCTCAAAATAGCTGGATCCAAGGGTCATCAGTCCCTTAGGGTTCAAAAGTCTCCTGAAAATAAACTCCCTCTAGGATACTCTATAGAAAAATCAATTTAATAGTCTGATACCCAAAAGAGCATTTGCACTTGGCCATATGCAGCATTTAGTTCAGTCTATGAAATGACAGTTCATACTAATCTTGTTTAATTAGCCCTAATTGACTGCCAGCATCCTTAATTCATATTTGGCATTGAGACTCAGGATTTTTCTGTGTGTGACAGAGGGGAGGGAAAAAAAAGGTCACCAGTGTAAACTACGAGGTGGGTGGAAATCTTTTTTTTTCCCCTTCCTGATGAGATGGGCAATGTATAAAATGGCTGTAGCTCATCACCTTCAATATCAGAATATTTTCATGAGGTTCAAAATAGTTTTTCACAGCCCAGGCAAATCAGCCTGGGAGTTAGGAACATGAGCACTAATCCTGGCTCCCCAAGCACCTAGCCCACTGTTATGCCTCTACAGACCTGCAGTAAATATATGCGCTGACATATAGGTTTACTATGTGACCTGAGGTAAATATTTTTAACCCCCGCTGGGCCTGAGTTTCTTTCTTTGTCCAGTGAAGGTAATATCCACTCTGCTACAGAGATACAGTGAGTGTTCGTCATGGGTTCGAATTCCGGCTCCACCACTTGTCAGCTGTGTGACCTTGGGCAAGTCACTTAACTTCTCTGTGCCTCAGTTACCTCATCTGTAAAATGGGGATGAAGACTGTGAGCCCCACGTGGGACAACCTAATTCCCTTGTATCTACCCCAGCGCTTAGAACAGTGCTTGGCACATAATAAGCGCTTAACAAATACCAACATTATTATTATTATTATTATTCATGTTTTTTTCTATTCCTTTTGGAAATCTGTTCTTTTTAAATGTCAGGGATTGATTCGGAGAAGGGCCTGGATTCTGTTCTGACAAAAGACTTGGCCAAGAAGCTCTTCCACCTGCAACTTTTCTTCTGCTGCTCCTTTCCTCTGATTCAGTCTCAAAGGCCTGGGTCTGGCCTGCAAACTACGCTTTCTGCTGCTAAGCCCAGCTACACCCTTGGCTCTCGGATTTAGAAGTGACTTCAAAGACCTTAGAGGTGGCTGGGGTTGGCCCTTGGGCAGAGTCAGAGCTGAGTAGGTGAGGACTCAGTGGGAAGCAGTGTTCCTAGTGAAAAGAGCATGGGCGGGTTCTAATCCCAGATCTAATGCCAGCCCTGTCACTTGCTGTGACAAGCAAGTCACTTAGCTTCTCTGTGCCTCAGTTTCTTCATCAATAAAATGGGGATTAAATGCCTCTTCTCTGTTTTACTTAGATTAGGAGCTCCATGTGGGGTCAAGAACTGTGACCAACCTGATTATCTCATATCATCAGTCAGGCGATGTTTGTTATTGAGCATTTACTGTGTGCCAAGCACCTTTCTAGTACTTGGAAAAATCAGTTCAATAGAGTTGATAGACACTATCCTTGCCCACAAAGTACTTCTAGTCTAGAGAGTGACATAGTTTCAAATAAATCACAGGTAGGGGAAATACTTTACGGCTGGGGGTGGGATGTATTTACCCCAGCACTTAGGACAGTAGTTGGCACATAGTAAACAAATAGCACTAATTATTATTATTATTATATGGCACTTGGAGGCAAAAGACTGTATTTCCTGTGATGAATCTCGAGGCGTTGTTGATGGGTGGGAGAAGACAGAGAAATGGTCTTGGTGGCCGAACTTTAAGCCCGCACAACGTATCGGCTACAGCTGTAGCACCACAGTTTCGAAACCTGTGAAAATCCAGCGGATGGGCTTTGCTAGTGGTCTGCCGGTGCCGATCGTTAAAGGTATAGCGTGGATGAGGGCTTGAATGAAAGGTGATAGTAAGATGATGATATGATGATGCCAGAGGAGAAATGGCCATCTCATTCCGGGGGAGAGAAATATGTTTGACTGCATTCTGACCTTTTAAGAGCAGGCTTAGTTATCACTCCAACATTATACAGTCATGTCATTGTGTCTGATGTTCTTTGGGGGAGTAGAGAATTTTAGAGACTTTCCAAAGCACCTCGTACAGTTCTTTCTATTCGGTAAATCGTCAGTAAATTTCACTGATTGATCTGTGGACCCAGGTCTCAGAACCCTGCACAGATTTGGTATACAGACCTTAGTCCAGAACAATGCTTCATCTAGGTTGAGGGCTCCGGCCCACAACACCGCCTCCTAACTTCTCCTCTCTTCTTCCCCTTACCTTCCTCTGTTTCTACAGCACATACTTTCTGTGCGTCGGCTCACTTGGCAGTGCAAAGCCTAGTCACAAGCCAGGCACGTGGACCCCTTCACCTTCTCTTGCTGCAGATGAGATTGGGTTGATTGAGACTCCTCCTTCCCTCCCACCATTCTGAGAGTTTGGCTTGGTCTGAGCCAGGCTGAGCACCAGATTTGCAGTTGGCAGTTATTTTACTGAGTTACAGAAAGGCGGGTGAGGCCAAGGAGCCCAGAGTCCTCATCTTGGACCTCCTCGGGGCTTCCGGCTCCTTAGGGACAGGGAGTACTGTGGTCTATCACAGATATAGAGTTGCATGCTAAAGGCATGTGAGGATGGTGTTGCAAAGAAGCTTCCACAGGGGATTCTCTCTCACTCCTGTTTCCAGTAGTAAGACCACGACCGGTCAGTTGTCCAGCCAGGAAAGGGACCTGACACCCCCGTGCCCTGACGTGGCTTGTCCTGGCTTCAGCCTTGGATTTTTGACCTGTTTGGGGCCTGTATTATGACATGCTTGTCTGAACCAACGTCATTTCCTCTAAATAACTTGGAAGATATAATTAACCGCGCTCCAAGATAAGACCCAGTATAACTTTCTCAATGCAACTCATTTTGTATGGATTATTCAAGTTTCCCATGGAATGTAGTCAGTTTACACATTGCTTTTGATTATCGTGCCTACAAAATCAAATATAAAGAGGCATCTTGACTTAGGGAGAAATTATTCCAGCTCAGAGAATTATCTTCACATAGCAAAAAAAAAAATTATCCCACCAGTCCAACCTGTTCTAGATGGTGTCATGTGACTCAGTAAATTCTGTTTGATCTACCAATTTTGAGCTAAGCTCTGGTTTTCATGATTCTCCCAGAGCAGATGCCACCCAAGGGCAAGGAAAGATCAGATGATCTCTGGCTGGTGAGCAGAAAGCCTTTATAAACATGATGGGAAAATCTGTTTGCCAAACTTCCACCCATAGCAGTGAATAACATGCTGAGTGTCCTCTGTGACCACATTAAGGGTTTGTTGTTGCTTTTTTCATTTTAATGAAAATTTTAATATTATTAAGTGGAGTAAAATACTGGTAATTTGACTTCAAATTAATCTGCTAAGTGTGTGAAGTCACTGAGATGGGTTAACAAATCACCCTTCCTGGGGAATGGAACAGAGTTCAAAACATTATCAGAGAGGGTGAGGTGCAGGCTTGCCTGGAGATTAGCTTACATAGACCTATTGACCTCTGGAGGTCTCTTCCAGCCCCAGGTTCTTGGTAAATGAGAAATATGCCTCTTGGGGCATTATTAATGTAAACATCCTGACCTGAAGTGGCTTAACTCCAGACCAGAAGACTGTGTAATAGACTGCTGAGGAAAGATTCTAAAGTGCCCAAATCCAGGTCACTGACTTGCAATTCTATCCTCATATCTGAAGTTATTTCAACTAAGAAGAAATTGGTGTTTGGCTGCAGGGAGACCTAGGTTCTTTCCCAGGTCTTTGGGGATTTTTAAGCAAGTTGTAATGAAAACATCTTAGCCAAGTGCAGAAATTTCTGGGATGTTTTCTTTTTTAAACTGACATTTTGTTCCCTTTCTCCACTTATCTTTTGGGATTTCCAAATTTGACTCCTGCTGTATTCTTAACTTTCGATTTGAATTCAATTTTCTTTCAGGGAAGGTTTTGGGGTATCTTTTATGATTCTGCTTCTCCTAGTTTCTGACTTCTTTTTTATGTTATGTGTCTAAAACCTCCTTTTATACCACTTCCTCTGCCTCCAGATAAACTTTTCTTCCTCTTCTACGTTCTGGTCTCCTAACCTCTTCCTATCCTACCCTTTTAAGGCAACTTGTATGGCTTTCTTGATTCAACTCTTTGCAGTGTCCCTCCACCCCGCCTCCCCCCTGCCCCAGTCTTCTGATTGGGTGAGCCATGATGTTCGGTTTTACAGCTAATAGTGGTTCAGACCTAAAACACAGAGTTGCTTAGAAAGAAGCAGTGGTATCTTAGAAGTGTGTGCCTTGTCGCTTTCCTTACATCTCCTACTGTTCTCCACTTAGGCATATGCAATATATGGGTTTGCATTGGCTAAACTACTTTTGAGTGAAATACAGGCGTGCTTGGGTGCCCGTATTTGATGGTACGCAACTCCATTGAAGGAGTTGATTTACAGCATACTCGTGAGCTGTTTTGCCTGATTGGTTCCTGCAGACAGGATCAGATTGATTGGCACATCTGCCACTCACACACGTTTCCTCCCCTATCGCTTCTTGTCGGAGATCAAATGCAAATTTAAACTCGCCCCCGTGAGTCTAACACCCCTCTGAGTTATTCCTCCAAGTTATTCCTTGGAGAGGAGGCAAGGAAAACACTAAAGCAGCTCCCTTCTGGCTCCTCAGGAGGAGTTGAGCCACCCTGGGGCATTTCCCTCCATAACCTCTGGCCTCGGCCACCGCTCCTTCAAGGGACAGAGAGAAGGCGGAGGGGGACTGTGGTCGGGGTTGTGGCAGTGGAGGGGGACGCAGAGCCTGCTATGGGAGGCGCGGGGACAAGGCTCACTATACTGTCCAATTCCACTCTTCCCCAGCCCCCCCACTTGTCCCTAGGTCAGCGACGAATGTAGTTTAAACAACCTAGATGACGGGTGAGGTAATGAGATACTGCAGCAGCTTCTTTGGTCTTCTTGGAGGACGTCACCAAATAAGAGGGTCATAGTTCATAATGACAATTATCCTTCAGGAAACTCTGTTTCATTCTTTCTGCTGGATTTCGAGAAATGGCTAATGGAATATCTTGTTGTCCATCATTAAATTAAATGCCCAAGAATTATTTTTTAACTCCAGTAAAACACCTAACGAGCTTTAACTGTCACTAGGCTTTGAAATAGCAAAATAGGTCAGTCTCAGTAAAGGTGGGTTAAAAGATAGTAATATTGAAGCTAAGTTGGTATCCACTTGCATAGTTTTGGCCGGAAAGACTGATATAAAGGCCGTTCTGTTGCATTGGCTATTTAAATGTGCTGGTGCTGTTTCAGTACTGCTTCTAACTATCCCAGTCTTCCTGAAACCACTGCTTGGAGAGCTATGCCATCCCTGGATGCTGCATGCCAAGCTGGTCTGCCCATCACTGTTGTCTCCTGGCAGGCTACAGCTATGCCGCATCGTTTAAGGTTAATTAACAAGGATGAAGTATTAAGATCTTCAGTTGAAAAGACCTGCTACATAGAATTTTCCACTTGACTGTAATTCCGAAGGGATGAAATGCTTGGGCCAATTGGAGGTTTTCAACCTACAGAACCCATGTGGAGACTTCCAGCAAAGTAAATTTTTCTCCCTTTGTGTTACAGGAGCACACGGCACTATACATTAGATGAAAGAAAACACTGGCATCCACTCATAGCTGCAGCTGGTGTTTTGTTTGGTTAAGTTACACATTCCCCAATCTTTCAATAATATTGAAAACAGATTTTAAAATAAACTTTAAATGGATGACCTTTAGTGGAACAGTTGTTTCAGTAATTAAACCTCTCTTTCTCCCTGAGGTGGGATCGTTTTGATTTCTTAACTGGTGGAGTATGATAAAGGGATTTTTTCCCCCAAACCTACAATCCCCAGAGGACATGTATTAATTACTCTATATCCCAAGACAGTGTATTTGGATTCTTGATGGAAATTCTTTTTTTTTAGGCTGCCTGCCCCCTATGTAATTTATGTTACAGGTGTTCACACAAAGCTCATCTCCCATAAAACACATACTAAAAAATCTCACTTCCTGTTTGCATTGTCCAGATTATGCAATGTAAATTAATATGTGATGGAGGGGAGCGAAGGTTAGAGAAGAGAGTGTGTATATTCGAGAGTGTGTGTGGCTATGTTGAGGGTGTTGGGATTTTTTTTATCTTTACCTGTTTAGTTGGACTCAAACTTTGTTTTCATTATAAAAAGTTTTAAACAGGCTACAAACATTTCAGAGCTACAATAGAAATCAGAGGAATTCCAAATTACCCCTCTTACTAAGAGAGCTGTTCATTTTCTTCTTATCTTTTTTATGAACTAGATAAAGCATACAGTTACTCTCAAAACGTAGTGATTTTATATTTCAGAAATCTAAACAGCCGGTTAGCTTTATGGTGCGTAATAAACATGACCAGTTTTCTCCAGGATGACACTTGTTTTATTACAGGTCCTAAAAGCTATTTCAGTTGTTGTGGTAACAACTTCGTTTTTTTTTTCAAGCTTTTTTATAGAGTGGGTTACTTTATTGACGCGTGGGCTCAGTCAAAGAAACAGTCACGTGTGTTGAGGGGGAGGGCGGGGTTTCCTCTCAGATTACAGTGCAGGAACTAGATGTTTTTTTAAGTGGTTTCAGGTTAGGAGCAAGATTGTGATCAAATTGATTAGACTAAGTGTAAGTGCAGGGAAGAACCAGCAGAGCAATCACTTCTGCAATAGCATGTATTATTACATGATTTGGATATAAAATGGTGAAAGTTTTAGGGAATATTCTGGAAAAAACACTTCAGTCAGTCAATGTTTTTTATTGAGCACTTACTGCATTCAAAGCACTGTCGTATATACTTACACAATACAACAGAATCGGCAGGACACCTTCTTTGCCCACAAAGAGCTTACAGTCTAGAGAAGGAGACAGATATTAATATAAATAAATTTGTGCCAAGGGACTGGTGAATATCAAGTGCTTCAAAGGGTAAGCACTTGGCCCAAATTGGTTCAAGATTCCTCCCCTCCCTCTTCATCCAAACTGTTCTCTTTAAGCCATCTGCCCCCTAACTTGCTAGTTCTTACCAAGTGGTTATTCTAATTTGATTTTCCCATAACATGAGTTCCACGGTTTTATCGGGAACGACTCTAATGTGTTTCCTAGAGGTTGACCTTGATAAACTTCACGGACTGACGAATCGTCACTTGTTTCCAGTGATGGGCACCCATTGGTTTGGTCACCATATTAATAAGTAATAATGGATTACCTTTTACAACCCAGAAGGAAAATGTAATTCGGCAGGTACTTGAGTTAATAATAAGGGTGTTCTTTAAACACCTTTTTTCCCCTTTACAGGTGATCAACCCATCTTAGAGAAAGAACAAGAGACCGAAAGGAGATTTCCACATGTGTTACATTTCTAGATTTGTGCTACTTAGACTGCCTAATACCTGGCCCCAATTTTCACTTGGGAAGCCAGTTCTTTGAGGAGTCCTGAATCTTGAGTCTCTCTGTTGGAGATGGTAGTGCCGCGGAATCTTTTCTGGAGTTGAGGATTGCTCCCTGCAGTCGGCTGCTAACTTGTCAGATTGAAGTAACAAAACTTTCTTTAAAACCTCATTAAAAATCTAAAAGAAATGCTTTAAAAATAGGTGTGCACTGGTACCAAGAATAGCATTTTTTAAGTAGGTCAGGGATTTTAGAACAGAAAATCAGCTGTATTGAGGTTCTAGTACAAGGTACAACAAATCAGTATCCTGAAAGGTGGCAGAGGAAAACTAGTCTGGAGAAGGGGGAGGTCCAGAAAAAATGGACGGGGGTAATGGATGTGAAAGGATGCTTAGTTGGTCGAACTGTGTGGTGTCACGGGTTGGATTCCTATAACTTAAGTAGTGAAAACGTTAACTCACTGAAAGGCTTCTTGTGAGTTCTGTAGCTTAGACAGCCCAGTGCGTTTTTGAAAACTACTTGTTTTTTCCGTGTGACCCAGAGTATTTAGCCAACAACCTGTCTGGGGAGACAGGGTTGCAGTTTGTGCAGCCAACAGCAGTGAAGGTGCTAATACACGTTTAATGATGTCACGGGTTAGGAGAGAGTGGTTTCAAAATACTGCAAGTAAACAAGGTCACAGTGTCCCTTTTCGCTTGGGAAGATTTGTTTTTGTAAGCGGGGCTGCCAAGCAGTACACGGGTGAAGTAATTCTTCAAAGTAAACAAACTTTGAATCCCCCCCCTTTTTTTTCCGGTTGGTATTGCAGATCAACAGAATGAAACTTTGTAAGGGTAATCGGTCTTGGGTAGGAGGAGAGCTTGTTTTCAACCATTTACTACTTTTCCTTAGAAAAAAAGTTAAAAAGTGTTCTGTATTTCCACGGTTATCTCAGGGAAAGTGAAAGTGCTTCTGACTTGGGACTCTCCTGACAGGTTTTGCAGTACAAGCCGTCTCAGACATCGCTGCCTTTAACACGAAGAGGATTCTGTGCGCTTTTGCGGCTCCTTAATGATCCGTTTTACTTCTAACACTGTACCTTTGCTGCATATTTAACTGAGAATTTGATGAGGCGCCGGAAGAATGGTAGTTCAGTGAGACTTAAAAGAACAGTCTGTACTTTCTTTTTTTTTTTTTTTTTTGGCCCCTGCAATTTCAATTTACTTCATGTTCACAGGGATCTTGTACCACTCACACATTTCTCATCTTCCACGTTTTAAGATTGGGAGCGTACAAGGGACGGGAACCTGATCCCGAGCAGTTCCTTTAAGTTGGTGGACTGGGTATGTTTCAAGGAGCAGCAGCAGGACTACTGATCCTCGGAAGCCTCACTGCCTCACTGTTGTAAATTCGGACAACCTGGAGAGCTTTTTTTTTTTTTTTAAACCTTTGAGTCGCTCTACAAACTCAGGATCTGAAAGTGGTCCCTTTACCGATTTAAAGAGCAACCAGCGGCCTCAGAGAAGGAATCTGCTTCAACATATTTACAACCTGCTCACTCTTCTGTAAGACCTCAAGTAAGTTCTTTTGCCTTCTTTTTTCCAGCCCAGGCTGTGTGCTTTCTCTTCGGGCTTACTGACTTTTGTGGATTTGTAACTCTCTTTAGGCAACTTCATCGTCATTCATTGTCAAGTTTTTTTTTGTTGTTCATTTTAACCGTATTTAAGCGCTTACTATGTTCCAGACACTGTACTAAGCCCTGGGGTAGATACTAGCTAGTCAGATTGGACATAGCCTGTGTCCCACGTGGGGCTCACAAGTCTCGATCCCCATTTAATAGATGAGGTACCTGAGGCCCCACTGAAGCCCTGTGACTTGCCCTAGTTCATAGAGCAGGCAAGTGGCGGAGGCAGGGACTACAACCAGGACATCTGTCTCCCAGGCCTCCCCCTCTAACCCCAGAATGGGAATATGCACACAGGGTGGGGGAATTCTAGAAGTAAGCAAAAGCATGACCTACAAATGGCAATGAAGACTTGATCGGGGAAGAAGGGGCTTGGTTTTTGCCCTTCCCAACCACCTGTTGTCTCTAGGTTTCCAGCGCTGAGCAGGCCTGCGATAATTGCAGAAGCTTAAAAAATAAAAAAAGGAGGGTGGGGCAGGGAGTGGGAGAAATGAGGAAGCAGAAATTCTTGCTCTTGAAGCCCATAGCTCGGGTGCATTGTCCCCAGTCACTGGAACCAGGGGAACTGCTCAAGTGTGGAGCGTCTCTCCTGAGCATCCTGCCCCTCTCCCTTTAGAATTGCCAAGGTTTGTGCAGCACAGGAATAGGGTCTATGGGAGAAGCTGAGGAGAGATGAAGGAGGAACACCAAAACCCTAAGACGGTGATTCATAAGAATGTCACTAGACAGAGTGAGAAGAGAGGAAAGTAGGGCAAGTGTTGTTACCTGTTGACATCAAGCAGACTGTAGGGGAACACCAGTCATGAAGTGACCGGCTCTTCTGTTCTTTCCTTCCATTTGAGAGCTCTGTTCTTGTGGGTTTCCAGAGAATGTCAATTTAATTACTTCAGCTCAAGAAGCAGCAAGGCATCTGTTAGTCATATTTATTGAGTGCTTATTGTGTGCAGAGCACTGTACTAAGCAGTGGGGAGTACAGTACAACTATAAACAGGCACATTCCCTGCCCACAACGAGCTTACAGTCTAGAGGGGGACACAGACTGTATTATATAAATATATATTATAAATATATAGATAAATTACAGATCTTTATGTAAGTGCTGTGCTTTATTTGGATGAATAAAGGGAGCAAGTCATCCAAAGGGAGTGGGAGAAGAGGAAAGGAGGGCTTAGTCAGAGAAGGCCTCTTGGAGACGTGCCTTCAGTATGACGTCTGTCAGAGGCTGTGAAAGGACCCAGCTTCCTAGATCTAGCCTAGGACCCATCAGCTAACCTTGCTATGCCTCCATTTTCCCTTCTGAAAACGAGGATAATTGGGTTTGCTCATCCCCTAAAGCAGCTGAGTGAATTTTAAAGATTGTAACGGCCGGTGGGAATTTTAAGGGTTGGAGAGTTGACCAGGGACCTTGTAGTTGTTTGAATTAAATGACAACCAAGCTTGCAAAATGGCAGGAGAGTGTACCCAAGAACTCCACTCGAGTGCCCGAAACTGCTCCATAGCACTTGTTCTATTTGACTGGGACTTTATTGGTTAGACTGAGCTTCTGGGGCTGGCACAGATTTGCTGTGTGACTTGGGGAAAGGGCCTAGTTCTGCTTATTTCCCCATCGGAGCAAGAATAGTGTCCGCACCTTCCCCACTCTTTTTCAACCTTGCAGGGGCTTCATGAGCTCTGAGTATTTTGTTTTCCTCATCATGGAAGTACTTATATCATTCTGAGAATTCAAGAAGCTTTCGTTAAATTCAAGTCCTGGATGCTCAGGGGAGTTTAAAGCAGGGATGGATAAATTCATCATTATTCACAGGCTGCTCTGTTCGGGTTGACCTGGACGGCTCTCTCCCAGAGCTGCCCCTCCTAATTAAAGGTGAAGGTGGTTGCCATCTGTTTCCTTTCATTCAAATCAACGGGGGATCGTGAGTGGAGAAAAGCGTCCCCTCTGTCACAGTTCCCTGCGTCTTCTGAGCAAGCTTTCTCCCCAGTCAGTGACCCAGATGGTCATTGATGATCTTTCTTCGTCTTGAAATGGAAGGTCACACAAGTGTGCCTGTATCTCCAAGAAAATAAAAAATAAAAAAGACAGCCTCCCTTCCCTCCCCCCACCCCCAATAATTAGAGCAAGGTTTGTCCAGTCAGTTTTCACCGTGAATCATATCTGAAAGTATTGTAATCCCCAGGGTGTCGTTTCTGTCTCTTCTGCCTTGGAAGCCACCGCGGGCCAGAAAGGGGTAGGGGGCTTGTTCTTATTGATTTCCCGTCTACTCATACAAGGCTCCACGTTCCAGTGAGGTGTCATCACGAGGTGGGGCAGACCACCCGGTGAAATTTGGGAAGAATACTCTTGTTTGGCACAGAAGCACCTGCTGGCCACCACATGATTCACTGATGCCTTTTAGGGACCGATCTCACAAGCCGCTATGGGCCCCTCCCGCCTCGTGGGGGATAAATGATTGAAGGGACTTGCATTGCTCATCCTCCAGTGAAACAATAAGGCATTCAGTCCTCCCACAGAAGTACATTACAGGAGCATTTAGCCACTTCATGGGCATGACCTAATTTTTTTCTGAAGTCTAGGAAGTGGGATGTTGTTTGTGAGTTTGACTCTCATCCCCTGCTGGAAAATGGGGAGAAAATAATAATAAGTAATGTATTTGTTAAAAGTGTGAAATAAGCTTAACACCTTTTTTAAACCCAGGGGTAGAGACGATATAAGCACAGACACACACAGACACAGTCCCTGTCCCAAATGGACTCACAGTCTAAGTCGGTGGGAGAACAGATATTTTGTCCGCACTTCACAGATGAGGAAACCGAGACTCAGAGAAGAAGGTACAGCTGAGCCCTTGTTTGCAAAGGAGATTGCCAAGGAAACGATGTTGTTGAGGTATCACATGGTTGTTTTGAAGCATCATTGATTAAGCTAAATTATTATCCACATTAAAGGTGAAAATTTCTGAATTCCCTCAAGGATCTCCTAGCTTCAAAATCACTTATAGCGTAAGCCAAGTATGTCCCAGTTCCCAAATACTTTAGAATAACGCTAGCAGTCACCCACATAAGTTTCAGCCCTTATCAGTCAATCAATTAATGATATTTATTGAGCAATTACTGTGTGCAGAGCACTGTACTAAGTGCTTGGGAGAGTACAACAGAGTTGCTAGGCACATTCCCCACCTGCAGTGAGCTTACATTCTAGAGGGAAAGGCAGACATTACTATAAATAATTTATGGCTATGTACGTAAGTACCGAGAGCAGGGTGAACACCAAATGCCCAAAGGGTACAGATCCAAGTCTGCTTCCCTTAAAAGAGAGGCCTTCCCAGAATTTACAGTTCATGCAGTTTTAGCATCTTGAATGTTTGACATAATTTAAACCCGAGAAAGTGTGAAGAGACTGTAGATGTAAGACTCATTACCCTGCCCACCGATAGCATTTCTAACATAACTTCGTGAGATTTGGGGCATTTCACAAGTTTTTCGTCAGCCTGTGAATGGAAGCAGCATGGCCTAGTGGAACGAGCACGGGCCTGGGAGTCAGAGGACCTGGGTTGTAATCTTGACTCTGCCACTTGCCTGCTGTGTGTTCTTAAGCAAGTGATGACTCAACTTCCCTGAGCTTCAGTTTCCTCATCTGTAAAATGGCAATTAAATACCTGTTCTCCCTCCTACTTAGACTGTGAGCTCCATGTGGAACAGGGACGGTGCCCAGTCGGCCTAGACGGTACCTACTCCAGTGTTTAGTATATTGCTTGTCAAGAGGTCATTCTTGAGGGCTCTACTGGCCAGCCACTGCAGTATAAGATGTGACCGAGAACTTTGGAATTACTAAAAGTTGGGCAGGATGGAGCAGACAATTCCCTTGGCTACTTTGGTGTGTCTCTGCACAGACATTCACCTGGATACCTGGACAGCTGGCCAGGAGGCACAACTTTTGTTGTGCTTTTTAACCAATCTGGAAACCGAAGTTACTGCTTTGGGCAGAAGGGAACCACGTAACATTAGTCTGCAGTTGAGAAGGGGCATAAATCCTCATTTCTAGTAATAATACCAATAATAGTGTTTATTAAGAGTGTACTCTGTAGAGCACTCTACTAATAAGCTAGAGGAAAGAATATACTGGTAGGAATTAGATATGGTTTCTGTCCCTGAGAGTTCACATCTCCCTCTTGCCATGGGCACGTATGTGCGCGCACATACCCATTCTGCAAGCACTTGCTCTTTCAGTTCTTTATTTGTTTGATGTACCAAGAGGGCTCCCGTTCAATCTGTTCACCGAATTCTCAAGAACAAATACATTTTCCATAGTTTTCCTATCCTTGTTTTTCTTTGTCTTGTTTAGTCTTCTGAAGAGACAGGTTTGAGTAAGGGATATAATAAAAATAAAGGTGAACTTTGAGAGTTTGAAGATTTTTATTCCAAATTTGAAAATAATGTGAAACAGAAAGTGGAGTTCCTAGGGTTATTCCTGTTGATTTTCAAGGGAATGGTCAAGCTGTAAGGTACCTCAAGATATTCTAGTCCACCTCTGCCCTTAGGTGTCTGTAATGATCAGTGCATCGGAAATGGTCCATTTGACTCCTGCCTTTAAATCTCTACAGGGGTGGAGATTTAGGGATCTATCATAAAATCTATTCTTAATGTTTAATCCCTCTTGTCTGTTTTAAATCTTTTGCTGCAGTTAACTTCCTCCAGTGCCCCAGGCCTCAGGCAGTGCTTGGGGCCCGCTCCTATTCCCTGCTTCCTTCCCGTCCTCACATTTGCCTAAATTGATGCTTAAAACAACCAGTGTTCCTGGGACTCCCAGTCCCAGGGATACAACCACAATATGCATGGCCTGACTCCTGGCCTTAGATATCCATTTGTTCTCAGAGCTATGCCAGATCCCGTTCTTCACAAGAGGCTTCTGAACCCAGAAAACTGCAGATGGTACCCTTCCCGGGAGATAGCAGCCCCTCCCCCCACCCCAAGATTCCCCCCCGGCTGTCCCAAAGGTAGTCCGATTTCTGATTACAATCCTCATCCATAAATTTTAAGAAAAGTTTATTATTTGCACCCCCTACTTTTCTGTAGATGAAATAATGCAACCCTTCAATTTTTACCTTTTTCCCATTTAGAATTTGTGCAACATTAGATGTGACCTATTCTAACATCTAACAAACTTGACCCTCAGGAGGGTGGCCTTTATGTGACATTTTATTAGCCAATTCTAACCAAATTAGTGATTTAGTGACTTGATTGTGCACCCTAAGCGAGGACAAGGCATTCCTGTAATCTGACTTCAAGCTGCCAATTGACCGTTGTTTATTTTAGCACCTTCTATACACAGAGCATTGTACTAAGCATTTGAAAGAGTACGATAGAATTAGTAGACACGTTCTGTGCCCTCAAGGACTCTACAGTCTAACTGGGAAGATGGATATTAAAATCAGTTACTGTTGGGAATAAGTAAAGTATGAAGATACGTGCATAATGGCCTCAGGGGTTGTGAGTACCTAAATGTTTACTTGCCACAGAGTGTTGAAACGTAGCAGTTGGGATTTAAATTGGGAAGATTAACAATCATCCGTGGAGGTTCTCCTAGAAATATGCTTTTGTGAGGACTTTGAAGATGTGCAGAGTGATGATCTGTGGAGGTGAAGGGGGAAGGAGCACCAGGCAGGAGGGAGAGCCTGAGCAAAAGGTCAGGGCTAGGAAAGATGAAAGTAAGGCAAAGTGAGTAGGTTGGCTTGAGAAAAACAAAGAATACAAGCAGAGTGCAGTGGGAAAAGAGAGTGGATAAGTAAGAGAGAGAGTTGAATAAGTGCTTTAAAGCCAGTCGTCAGAAGTTTCTGCATGGTGCAGAGTGGGATGGGAAATGATTGGAGGTTTTTGAGAAATGGGGAGGCATGTGCAGAGTGATACGTGAAGCAGGGTGAAGTATGGGCTGCAGACAGGTTCATCAGTAAGGTGGGTGATACAATTATCAAGCCAGGCAGTGATAAGTACTTCGACGAGCTTAATGGCCATGTGGATGGAAAGGAAGGGCAAATTTTGGAAATGTGGAGGAAGGCCAGGCAGGGTTTGGCAATAGTTAGAATATGGGAATTGCAAGAGAGGGCTGACTCAATCCTGTAAAATTGTTATTATCCTTGAGACAGGAGATTGATGTCAATTATGGTGGGAAGGTTTGGAAGAGGAGAGTATTTTGAAGGGACGATGAGGAGTTCAGAGTTGGAAGTGCTGGTGGAATATCCATATAGAGATGTCCTGGAGGCAGGAAGAAATGTGATGTTTCAGACAAGGAGAGTAGTCAGAGCAAGCGACCTGATCTGGGAAACATCCATATAGAAGTGGGAGTTAAAGCCATGGGATCGGATGAGCTTCCCTACATAGTGAGAAGTGGAGGGGACCCAGAACAGAGCCTTGAAAGATACCCCGAGTTAAGAAGTGGGTGGCAGAGGAAGAACTGGCAAAAGGAGTTGATTAAATCTTTTATTATATGTATTTATATATTGGGTATGTTGCATGCTCTGAGTTCACCTTCCAGATCACATCCATCTTGTCAGAAAGGCCATGGTAATCGGATTTTTCAGATCAAGAATTATAAAAATCACAGAGAAATTGAACAACTTTGGAAATTCAGAAGTTCAGATGGTGCAGCTACCCACAACAGAGAGCATCGACAACCTCGCCACACCCTCCAGGACCCACAGATAGATTCAAAGCTGCCATTTGATTTAATTTTTTCACGTCGATTTGTAACTCCAACGATCCTTGGGATAGTAATAAGGTAAATGCTATTCTACCCGGTTTGAAGATAGGAAGCCGAAACCCAGGGGAGAAGTGACTTCTCCATCCTTTTCCGGCTTGTTGACAGGTATGCCGAAGCTAGAATCCTGATCTCATTCCTGGTCTAGTGTGCGGACCCCTTTCCCGTCACACCTCACCATTCATTCATGCAGTCAGTCCTTGACACTTTCGACTCTGTGAGTTCATGATCTGAACGCAAGGCAGTTTAGTAGCATTCATCAGATACAGAAAAGGCAAGATGGAAGCCTGAAATCAATTTGTTTTATTGGGGCACTCAACTCTGAATCCTTAATCTGGTGGTAATTGGAGCTGAGTTTGTTTTAGAAGAAAGATGTTTTATAGGCGTTAACTTGCAATATTAGCAGGATGCCTTTTTGAAAGTCAAAAAGCATCCTTGTCTAAGGCGTTGTGAGGGGCCAATTGATAGGTTAAAGTTTTAGCTTCTGGACTTGCCCATACAACATCAAGGAAGCAGCATGGCTTAGTGGATAGAACACGAGCCTGGGAGTCAGAAAGTCCTGGGTTCTAATTCCCGCTCAGCCATTTGTCTGCTGTGTGTTCTTGGGCGAATCACTTAACTTCCTTGGGCCTCATTTACCTCATCTGTAAAGTGAGGATTAAGACTGTGAGTCTCATGTGGGACATGGATTGTGTACAACCTGCTTATCTTGTTTCCACCCGAGTGCTTAGTACAGTACCTGGCACATACTAAGCACCTAACTACCATAAATTACCCCAGCCGTGATGCTAAATCCTATCGGTATGTATGTAAATCAACAGTAGAGTATGATGCTTGCTAAATGGGGTCATATGCATATGTCTCTTTAGTTGAAGCAGAAAAAAATATAATTTCTTGATGTGACAGTTTCCCTCTTTAAATAATATTCTTGAATTTGCCCCTCAGTCCTCTCCTCAGATACCTCAGAAAGCAGAGGTAGGACCATGGAAGCAAGGGGTGAGGAATTGTGGGAAAGATAGGTCATGGAAAGGAGAGGCCTAGAAAGGTGGGATCAAGATCGCCTAGATCTAACCTCTACAGGCCCTTTCTCCAACTCGCAGTGCGGGAACATTTGGTTCAGCCCTGCTTCAAGACAGTCTCTCTGCCCTCGTTTGCATGACTGCGTATCTCCTGGCAGCGGTCTCCAAGAACAACTTCAGGAGAAACCACGCACACATTAGAATTACAGGGCTTCTCCCCAACAGCCTTGGAGGACTAGCCTTGGAGGACTAGTTATTTACATACAATCGTCTTTGAGAATTCCTAAGCCGTATTTAAGGAGCTTTGAGTCTTATTTCAGCCATCTTTCCCTAGACTCCAAATTCCTGATTATCTTTACCTCCCCCAACCCCGATCACCGATTCGAGTTCAAGAACTGAGCTGCACTGTAGTGACCCTGAGCCCACTGAAATAGTGTCAGAGCACTGGGACTCGATAGTCTCCTAACTGCTTAGAACAGTGCTTTGCAGCCAGGAAGCGCTCAATAAATTTGATTGAATGAATTAATAAAAGGGAAGATGCCCACTTAATATCTGTCAGCTCTTGCCTGAAGTAAAGCCTTTGTTCTGAACCAAAACCCAGGGCCCAGGGTCCACCAGGAAAGAGGACTAGGCTGCTGCATGTGTAGTCCCAGGAGCCCTTGGAGATCACACATGCAGAAAATCACAGCATAGGCACCCTGTGCCTCAGCTGACCCATTGTGCCCTTCCTCCCTGTCGTGGCATGGACTCACCTGGAAGTGGAGCGGAAGGAAGGCAGGGATAAAAGCATCATGAGTCGTCAGATCCATTCAGACCCAGCCAGATTGATGGAGGGAGCCCAGCCCCGACAGTAGGCTCATCTGACTTGGAACCCACGAGCTACTGTGGCCTGGTGGAAAGAACTCCTGTCTTCAAGTCAGGGGACCTAATTCCAGCTCTTCCCCTGACTTCCTGTGTGATCTTGGACAAGTCACTTCACTTCTTTCTGCCTCAGTTACCTCTTTTCTACTTGTTCCCCCTCCCCATTAGACTGTGAGCTCTGTGCGGATCAGCTCTGTTGCTGACCTGATTGTATTGTGATCTGTCCCAGCACTTAATACTGTGCTTGGCAGATAGCAAGCACTTAACAAGAAAAAGTATTATTATTATGAAGTGAGCCCCACCCAGGCAGGGTAATATGCCCCTGTCAAGTTGACCACATATATCGCACCGCAGTTTTAAAGAATGAAACCCGGAAAGAAGACTCTTGCCCTTGAAATTCAGTCTGAATTGGGAATGCGCTTTGATGTTTTTAGGCTGTAATGAGAACTGACTTGAAAGAGCAACTCTTGATCAGCTCGGTCTTAGAGAAAAAGAGTAGTCACACACAGCGTTCCCCAGCCAGGACAACTCAGCCAAGGCAGAGATAATAGCATCGCTTCCATTGACGTCCTCTCATCAAAGGCCTTGCCAATTCACTGAGTTCTGTTGGAACACGTGGTGCCGCTTTCCTTGGGTCATGCCTTGATCCAGATTATCACAGAATTCAGAACTAGATGCAAAGCCATCTCTTCCCCTTCAGACTTCTGCCAAATCTGAATCCAACAATCCGCATTCTCCCAGGCCAACTATTTCCTCCCCAGTCATTGAGTCAGGCCTAGTGCTCATGCAAAAGAGACTTTGTTCCTCAGTTTCCTCCTCCGTAAATCGGAGATTTGGAGTTTCGGTAACTCTTCCCCACTGTGAACTGGAGATTCGTTAACTCTTCTCCCTCTCACTTAGGTGGTGAGCCCCATGTGGGACAGGAACTGTTTCCAATCTGATGAAATGTATTTACCCCAGTACTCAATACAGTGCTTGGCACAGGGAAAGCACTTAACAAATACCACTGTTAGTATTATTGCTACTTGTATTATTCCCCTATTAATTTTATTCAGGCATCTAGGGGTCTGCCAGATGCATTCTTCCTGAAACCCAATCATTTGCCACAGATACGGCACTCTGACTTAGCTGAGGTAAGAGGTTTTGGAAAGACGAAAACATTCTTTGAAATCCTTTTAGAAGTAGGGCATGATAGTGGATAGAATACAGACCTGGGAATTAGGAGGACCTGGGTTCTAATCCTGAATTTACCACTACTTAGACTGTGAGTCCCGTGTGTCCAGCCATATTAGCTCGTGTCTACCCCAGCAGTTCAAACAGTGCTTGGCACACAGTGAGCATTTAATAAGGACCATTTAAAAAAAACACGGAACAATAATGACAATTAAAAAAAACATGTGATGTGATGGGGTAGGGGCTGAGGAGAAGAGAATCGAGACCCAGATCTATTCCCCAAGGCCCCAGTATGCTTGTTTCTCTGCTCTGCTTATTTACTTTGAAATTATACATTGTCTTTTTTTACCAAGAAGTTCAGAGCACTTGACTCTCATGATCTTGTTGAAAGATCAAACCTCTCTCCAAGGGATAGGGTGACAGCGGGGATTATTATCCTTTGATTGTAAATGGTGAAACCGAGGCTGAGCCAGTGTGGAAATAGGGTTTTTTTGTTTTGTTTTTTATTTTAACCCTTCTCCTGTCCTAACCTACCCCCAGTTCTCCTTCTCAGATTTCTGACCACCCTCTTCCCTTTACTGGAAATTGGGTGGAGACATGGCGATGATCTCACCCCTCGCTTGCCAAACAAGGAATGTTGGCTGAGGAGCAGGAAAGCTGGGATCTCCCTGAGATCCAGAGAGAAAATAGTATAGTCTGGGGCCAACACGAGAGTACCGAAAGCCAGGAAGCTGCTTTTGCTGGTCCATTCCCTGCCTCCAGGATGCTCCCCAAGCTATTCCTCAGCGCTGGGCAACTTACAAGTGTCCATCCACCATTCGAGGCAGTTCATAGTGACCCGGTTCTGCTGCCACAGTTCAGCTCATCCCCTTAGGGATTGTGGTAAAGCAGGGTCTTCCTGACCTGCCCTCGCTGAGGGCAGGACTGGGCGAGAAAGGGGGGGCTGTTCTGGGAATGGTAGGGGCACTGTGGGATGTGTGGTTTCCCATCTCCCAGAACTCCCAAGACCAGCTGTGGACTCTTCTGTAGGGTTTACCCTTCCCTTATGAAACAGACCCCACCCTCTTGGCTAAGGGTTCCCTCTCCCCAAGGGAATTAGTGAGGGACCACGTATTTCCATTTCTAAGTTAAATGATTTTTCTGAGGTCACACAGTGAGTCAGGGATAGGTCTGGGAGTAGGGCCTTCATTTCCTCTCTTTCCTTGCCTCCCAGATCTCACATTTGCTTTCCATTAATAAAGCGTCTTTCATCTGCGGCTGTAGCAGAGCTGTACAGCGCTTAGTGTCAATGCAATCAATAGTAAGAGTCCTATGGTTCAAATAGGGAAGCAGCATGGTCTAGTGGATGGAACACAGACCTGGGAGTCAGAAGGATCTGAGTTCTAATCCTTGATCTGTCGCTTGTCTGCTTTGTGACCTTGGACAAGTCACTTCTCTTTTCTGTGCCTCAGTTACCTCATCTGTAAAATGGGGATTAAGACTGTGAGCCCCACTTGGGACGAGGACATTGTCCAACCTGATTAGCTTGTGTCTACGCCATTGATCGATCTACCTAGTGCTTAGTTCAATGCCTGGCACATAGTAAGGGCTTAACGAATACCATAAAAAGGAAAAAAAAATGGTAAAGAAAGGAGAAGGGGTTCACCCCCAGAGCTGTAATGGTCAAGGGGCAGAACAAGAAGTTAGGCCCTGGGTTTTCTCGCTCCTCCTTCCATGAACCCTTTGTGGGACACCACTCTCTGGGTTAAAGCACAAGGCTACAAAACTCTGCCTTGGAACTCTTGGTTCAGTGAGCTGGATTGCCCCAGTCCCTAGCGGGTAGTGGATCACACACATCACATCAACAGTCAGTTTGCTGTAACTGGCGATGACTGCATGGGAGTGTTCCAGCTCAGGAACGATGTGGGTGGTGCCAGGAGGACAGAGATGTATTGAGCGACCAGTGAGAGCTGGTGCCTCTCTGCCCAGCCTCTGTGTGATAGACGTTTATCCCCCGGGCCCCCCCACCTGCAATTCCCTGCAGCCAAGGTGAGAGATAGCACTGTAAGGAGAAAGTGGAAAAGCATGTGTGGACCTCTTCTCTGACCAGATGCTTTGAAATCTATCCATCTGTTTAAATTTGTTTTTTGGTGGGTTTTTTTCTGGGAGAAATCCATGTTCCAGCCAGATCCCCAAGTTTCCTACAGAAGCCATCGGGCAGCCATCTCCAGAAGTTTTGGGGAGGGTGTGGCGGGACACAGGCTGTGCTTAGAGCACTTGAAGTTTCATTCAGCGGGTCACGTTGCGAGATCAGGAACACACAGGCTAGTGTTTAGGTGGCGTCCGCTTCCACACGGAGCCAGACAATGGCAGGCTTGTGCAGTTCGCTTCAAAACGCCGCGAGCCTGCCTGACTCTCAGTTCTGTTGTTGGACTCTGCCCCTGGCGACACGCTTGCCATTGATTAAGAAGTGTGTTAACTGTGAGATGTTATTTTACCAAAGAAGTTTTTTTTTTTTCTCAGAAACCAGAGTACTGGGCCCCACCCTCCTGGGTGCAAGTTTTATCTAACCCTAACACAGGACAAAGATTTGGCTGAGAGGCAACAATAGGAAGCTCTGTGGGGAAGAGAAAAAGGGAAACAGTTAAGTAATTTACAAGCAAATTCATAATATCGACCTTGATTAGACAACATAAAATGAAGAATCCCACTTTAAAAAGCAGGTCTTTGAAAACCTGTCCCTCCTTGATCTACCCCTGCCAAGGATTCAGTTTCTGGGTTATGTATGTACTCTATTGATCATTCTTAAAGGGTGGTAAATTCAGCAAGGAGCATGCGGAACAAATCTAAAGTGGAAGAAGCCGAGTGGATAGACAGTGTCATCATGGCCAGTAGGTGAATTTGCAACCACTTAGTTGACTGGCTACGGTATTAGCTAGCTACGGTACAGTCAGTCAATCGATGATATATATTGAGCATTTACTATGGGCAAACCACTGAATTTGATAAGATTTTTGTAGCCTCAGCTCCAGTGATACCCGTACTCTCTTGCTGGCAACTCTAGCCCCAGACATTTATTTATATTAATGCCTGTCGCTCCCTCTTGACTGTAAGCTTGTTATGGGCAGGGAATGTTTCTGTGCTCTCCCAAGCGCTTAGTAAGGGCTCAGTGAATACGATTGTCTGACCATCCCATTGCCAACCCTGTCCCACTCCTTGAAGTACATATTCTTGGGCAGCCCTAGCTCTTGGCCTGCAGGCTGGCCAAAGAGGCAATAGAAAGCTTATCAGAGAGCAGAGAAGTCTCCCTGCAACCTCCTGAGGAACCGCTTCCGGCCTTGGGGTAGCTCTCACTCCTCAGTCCCTGCTCCAGGGACAGCAGCTAGTTCCAAGAGCCCCAGACAGTGATGGCACTGACCGGGCCAGGATTTATTCTGGGGCTCCAGGTGACTTCATCTTGCATCCATCCAGGACTTGGGGACGCTTTGGTGGTTGGACTGTCTTTTGCCAGAGTCTGGTTACCCTGAAGAACATCTTCCATGTACACTGTCTCCTTGGGATGGTAGGCCCAAATGAGTAGCGGAGGCTTCCCTACACCCTGATAAGCTGTCTTAACTGACTTTTTTTAAAATGGTATTTGCTAAGCTCTTACTATCTGCCAGGCACTGAACTAAACACTGGGGTAGATACAAGCTGTTCAGGTTGGAAACAGTCTGTGTTCCACATGAGGCTCCCAAACTTAATCCCCGTATTTCAGATGAGGTAACTGAGGCATAAAGAAGTTAAGTGGCTCACCCAAGGTGGTGCAGCAAAGTGGAATTAGAAGCTAGGCCCTTCTGACTCCAGGCCCATGCTTCTCTGGTGGGTAGTTATTGCCTGTGTGTCAGCATCTCACTGTACCTCATTGCAGGGGCTGAAGTAGGGCCTGGGAATGGTGCTTACAGTGTGCTGATCACTGTACTGAGCATTTGGGAGAATACAGTATAACAATAAACAGACACATTCCCTGCCCACAACGAGCTTACAATGTAGAGGGGGAGACAGACACTAATATAAATAAATGTCTGGGCCTAGAGTAGCCAGCAGGAGAGTACGGGTGTCACTGGAGCTGAGAATACAAAAATCAAAACAAAATTATAAATGCTCCAGTTAAGGGTAAGTTTGTGGGAATGTGTGTGCGAGTGGATCTGTATCTGAATGGGGGTGGCGTGTTTGAGTGGGTATGTGTTAGTGACTGGCTGAGAACACGTTAGTTAATTCTGCTGTTATCTCCCAAGCATGCAGTCCGGTGTTCTGCACACAAGAAGTGCTCAGTAGATGTTATCGATTGACTGATTGGCTATGGCTTATCCAGTGCGTAGTATAATTTACACCTCTGCTTTTTCCATCGATATTTGCAATTGAGAGTCTATTCTCAAGGATTTAAAAAATCAGACTCTGAGGAAATCACTCATCCATTGTGCTCTAAAATATGGAGCGTGTATAGCTTTGCAAGGGTGAAAGAGGTTTTTGTTGTTTGAGACCATCTTAACATGGCAATGGTATTACAGAGCTTCCCCAAAGTTTGTGTAAGCTTTTAATGTGAGATTTTCCTAGAAAGGAAGAGTGGCATTCAGTGAAAGCGTAATACCACCCAAGCTGTGATGACTGCTAGGGTGAGTTATGATAAACTGGAATGGAGAGCTCCCTAAATGTGGAGAATATTAAGTGTGGCGGCTTTCACACTCCACCAGCCCTTCCTCTAAGACGGAGCAAACGAGGAGAGTAGGCTGTTCGTCTCAGTACACCCAGAGTTATGCACAGCAGCTCTCTGTTCTTGTATAATAGACGTGGAGAAATCTCATCAATAATCACAGGCTGTAACCACCCCCGCCGGCCACCCAGATGTCTTTGCCATTGGGCTTTAGCGTTGTGGGCAAGAGTGTGATTGATGTAATGCACACCGTCAAGCGTTAATAGATGGTGAGGGACGGCAAGCCGGGCCTCAGAAGTAAACAGCAATTCCGAACACAGTAGACTGCTTATGGTAGGCTTGGGATTGGCTGCTTGATACTGACAGGGAAACCTCCTGCAGCTGGATTTTGCTCATGTAGGAAATTCAGTTAGATGGTATTGAGGTCCCTTTATCTCTGTTGTTGGTGGAGTGGGAAAAGGACCGTTCTGAGAATCTGGCGACCTGGGCTCTGCCATCAGTGGTGAAGGTTTCCGACTGATGAACAACATAGGGCCTTCTGCGAGAAGGATCGTGGCCTAGTGGGAAAAGCACGGGCCTGGGCGTCTGAGGATCTGGGCTCTAATTCCGGCTCTGCCTCCTGCCTCCTGTATGACCTTAGACAAGTCATTTAACTTCTTTGTACCTGCATGTCCTCATCTGTAAAAATGGGGATTCAGTACCCACTGTCCCTTCTAATTAGGACTGTGAGCCCCATGTGGGACAGGGACTGGGTCTGACCTGATTAATTTACATCTACCCCAGCAATCGGAACGTATAGTAAGGGCTTAACAAATACCGTATGTTATTATATGGATATATACATAAGTACTGAGGGTAGGATGAATATCAGGTTCTCAAAGGCTACAGATCCAAGTGCATAGGTGATGCAGAAGGGACAGAGGATATGGGAAGTGGGGGCTTAGTTGAAGGAGATGTAATTTTAGTAAGTCTTTGAAGGTGGGGATAGTGGCTGTCAAGGGCAGGGGGTGTTTGAGGTGAGAGGGGCAACATGGGCAAGGAGTCGGTGGTAAGTTAGACAAGACTGAGGTTCGGTAAGTTGGCATTTAACCCTATGTGTAATTTATTTGAATGCCCATCTCTGCCTCTAGACTGTAAACTCTTTGTGGGCAGCGTTCATGGCTCTGAACTCTGCCGCGTTGTCTCTCTCCCGAGCACTTAGTATAGTGCTCTGCACATGATAAGCACTCAATAAATACCACTGATGGATTGATTGAGGCAGGCTTGGATCTCAGTGTCCTTGGTGTTCTCTGGAGTACTGACTCTGGCATCCAGCTGCACCATATCAAAGGTAGAGTTGTGTTAACCTAGGAAAGACTTTTAATTGTAATTTTAATAGTTTAGGGTAGAAATCAATTCAATTATCCAGAGTATTTGAGTTTATTCATTTGGGCTCCGCTTTCCTGGAAATAGAGATTTTTCTCTACAAGGGTAGGGTGTCTCAATCTTCTTTTCCTATCACCTGATCAGCTTTCAGCCCACAGTTCTCCTGTATTTCATCTTTTTGACTGTATGCCTCTAATAACTTCACCCAGTGAAAGAAAGGTGGCTGAAGGGATTTAGGTGAACCAGGCAGCCCATGTAAACCTGAAATTCCCGATTACCAAAAGTGCCCTTGGAACAACTCGGGTTGACTCTAAAGGTGGTCTAACTTTATTATCCTTGGCCCCAAAGGCCTTACAAGATCTGGAAGTCAGTGGAAATTTTACAACCTACCAACTAAATAAAGCCTTTCTTGTTTTACAGTTCAGACTTGAATAGAAACAGTAAAACGGGGCTTCCCAAAGGTTCTTGTAAGTTTCTAAAGTAAGTCTTTCCTAGAAAGGAAAAGTTGCATTCGGTGAAAGAGAAGTACTGTACTCTGAAGGCTGTGGTGACTGTGAGGGTGAGTTATGATAAACCAGAGCGGGGCACTTGCTATGTGTGGGGAATACTGAGTACGGCACCTCTACGCCCACATCAGACACTCTTAGCAGATGAGAGGGGCAGGAGAGCAAGCTGTTCTTCCTGGGACAGCTGGGTTTGGGATTCAGAAAAGGGTTTTGTAAAGAAACTTCAGTTTATAAAATCTTTTCAGGGATTTATTCCAAATCGGTTGACGGTACTAGAGAGAGGGGAAATGACTGAGCTAAGAATTCAAGCTTACTGTATAGCTTGTGCTTGATCAGCCTTTGAGTAGGGTGGAGTGTGTGTATATATAAATATATTTTTCAGATCTCTGCTAAGCAATTTCTGGAGGATTTTGACATGAGCTGACAAGGAGCCATTTTTCAAATGCCTTTTTTTATAAAAGATAGAGCCCTGGGTAAATGGAGAGCTGGATGGCTCAGAGTTGTGAATGATAATGTGATTTGCTATGTATATTTGAATTTCAGACATGGGAGAAATCATTTTAAAAGAAGCACCCCCCCCCCAAAATCCCATCAGCGTGAGATTGGTTCTAGGTCTTTTATGAAGAAAATTGGACATGGTACTTTTTTTATGATGTAGGAAATCTAGATCTCACCAGATATTTCTGGCTCCTTCAAGGGCCCAGATGGCCACACCATTTGCCTTGAAGAGGAGACGTGTAGGATTTGAATTACATTATGTTTGATCAGTTTTCCTCCTTTCGATATATAGATACTTCAAAAACTGCAGCTTAAAACTCGAGACGTTCATGTTGCTCACTGTAGGGGAAACCTTGAATATTAAAAGTGCCATTTGAATTTAGGAAGTATAATTTTACTTACTGCTCACTCGCTACCCTTTAAAGGATCATTCTTTCTGGGGCCGCTGATAACCTGAGAAATCTTGATGGTGGAATCGTGATCGTGGAGCTCTGGTTTAATGATTTCTTAAAAAAATTTTTTAATTTAATAGGAGAAGGGTCTTTAATATAAATTAGAGCTAGGGAAGAAACTCTACTTTTCAGTGGTATTTTTTAAGTGCTTACTAGTTGCCAGGAACTGTACTAAGTGCTGAGGAAGATACAAGCTGATGAGGTTGGACACAGACCATTTTCCAACATGGGGCTCACAGTCTTAATCCCCATTTTACAGATGAGGAAACTGAGGCATAGGTAAGTAAAGTGACTTGCCCAAGGTTACACAGCAGACAAATGGCAGAGCCAGGAATAGAACCCAGTCCTTCTGCGTCCCAGGGCTGTGCTCTATCCATTAGAACATGCTGCTTGACAGGGCATCAAGGTCAGCTTCGGATCTGTGTTACCTGCCGGGAACATACTGTTCGGGACACTCTGGGTAGCAGAATAAGTGCACTCTGGAGCTGAATTCAATAAATGAGAGTCATGGAGTAGAATTTGACCCTGTTCTGGTCCCCATCTTCTTTGAAAACAAAGCAGTCCTGGAAGGAGCTGGTTGTCGAATCACTAAGGGCTCCTGTCAGGTAACCCAGTGGGACGGAAACATCAGGATTGGGGAAAACTGCCAATGCCTTGCTCCAGTCCTCTTATTGCCCAGCCTGTCCTCTTCCTTCTTGGCTCCCTTCTTCTCGTCTCCCCTGCTGTTCTCTGGATTTCCAGATGAGGCCATCTGAGAGGGACCAGTCGGTATTCATTACGGAGGTGTTTGGTAATGTTGATGCTGATCAAAACTAAGAGCAGAAATTTTTAGTATAATGATGATGGTACTTGTTAAGTACTTACTTAGTGCCCAGCATTGTTCTAAGCACTGGGGTAGAAACCAGTTAATCAGGTTGGACACAGTCCCTGTTCCCACGTGGGGCTCACACTCTTAATCCCCATTTTACATATGAGGTAACTGAGGCATAGAGAACTTAAGTGACTTGCCCAAGGTCGCACAGCAGGCATGCGGTGGAACCGGGATTAGAACCCAGGACCTTCTGACTCTCAGGACTGTATCCTGTCCACTAAGCCATGCTGCTTCTCTGCAAGAGGAGGGTATACTTCTGCGGTAGTTTTTTTTAGCCTGCTGTGTGCAGAACTCAGTATTAGGCATCTGGGTGACATATAACAGAAGTTAGAAGACAAGGTCCCTGCCCTCCAAAACCTATTATTACTGGAAGAGACAAAAGAGCACATATTGACCAATATAAAATAGATAAAAGAGAAAATCTTAGATGCAAATAATAAAAACAAAAGTAAGCAATTAAAGCAATCATTAAATATGCAATGGGTGCTAAATTGTTATGACTATTAGACTCTGATGGCTGTGTGCTAAGCACCATGGTTTAAGCATCAGTTAATTAGGTTGTACTGTTAGGGTTTTTTTGTGGGGTTTTTTGGTATTTGTTAAGTGCTTACTGTGTGGCAGGCACTGTACTAGGCCCTGGGTAGATACAAGCTAATCAGGTTGGACACAGTCCAGGTCCCACATGAGGCTCACGGGTTCGGTAACTGAGGCACGGTAAAGTTAAGAGGCTTGGCCAGGGTCACACAACAGACAAGTGGCAGAGCCAAGCCTCTTTTGACTCCCAAGCCTGTGCTCTCTCCACTAAGCCTCACTGCTTCTCTAGCATCTGGGGTTAGTATCTTCAGTATTGAATTTGTGTATCCTTCCTCCCCTCCTCCTCCTCCCCCTTCTTTTCTTGTCTTACCTTTATTTTTTTTTTTAAACAACTGTTGAAAATTCTTGCTGGCTGGTCCAGATTACACTTCTAGGAGAATAATTGATAATGAGCTCTTCACAGTTGAAAGTTCAGAATTTCCTCCCCAATTTATTCCAACACCTGCCTTGGTATCTAGCACACATGAGACACATTGGCTTGCAGTCCCCAGGCCTGAATGAAGCTGTGGTTAATTACAGACTCTGTCAGGATGGAACAAACGATTGAACATTCAGGAAAACCTTGCTACTGCTTGAAACAGCCTGAGCAACCCAGGTTAATGGCTCTAAATTCATCTAAATTTCTCCAGAAATATGTAGTTCAGGTGGAAAAAACCTTCTTGAGAAACTGCATTCCTGTGGTCTCAATGTTTCACAGTCAATCAGAGGTATTTATTGAGCACTTATTGTTTGCAGAACACAATGCTAAGAACTTGCAAGCGTACAATAGAATGTGTGTATCCTGGCCTTAAGGTGCTTACAATCTAGAGGGGCAGACAGACTTGAAAATAAATTGTAGATGGGGAAACAGAGTATAAGGATATATACCTAAGTGTTGAGGGGGTGGAGATAAACAGCAAAGTGCTTTGGGTGTACAGTCCCAAGTATGTAGATGATACAGAAGGGAAACAGAGGAAGGGACAATAAAATACTAGTCAGGGAAGGGCTTCTTGGAGGAGATTTGATTTTAGTAGGGCTTTGAAGAGTGGAAGAATTGTGATCTAATGGTTATTAAGGGCAAGGGAGTTCCAGGCAGGAGGGAGTATGTGAGCAAGAGGTCGACTGTAAGAGAGATGGGATCCAGGGACAGTGAATAGGTTGGTGTTAGAGGAGTAAAGTGTTGGGGGGAGAGTGCTAGATGAGCGAGATTAGGTAAGAGGGGAGAGTGATTGAGTGCTGATTGAGTGCCTTGAAGCTCGTTTTGAGGCATTCCTGTTTGATGTCGAGATGGATGGGCATCCATTGAAAGTTTTTAAGGTGTGGGGAGTTGGGCTCAGAGCAGTTTTTTTGTTTGTTTTTTTTTTGAAAATTGTAGCAGCAGAGGGAAGTATGGACTGGAATGGGGATGAGGTTAGAGGCACCGAGGTCAGTGAGGAGACTGATGCGGTAGTTGAGGCAGGACATGGCAAGTGTTCGGATCATCGTGGTAGCAATTTGGATGGAGAGGAAGGGGTGAGTTCTAGAGATGTTGGGAAGGTAGAACCAAACCCACAGGATTTGGTGACAGACTGAATACACGAGTCAAAGGAGAGAGGTGAGTCAAGGATAATGCCAAGGTTACGATCTTGGGAGACAGGGAGAAGGGTGATATTTTCTACAGTGATAGGAAAGTTGGGGTGAGGAGAAGAGGCTATGGGTAGGAAGATGGGGAGTTCTGTTTTGAACATGTTAAGTTTGAGGCGTTGGGGGCTATCCAAGTAGAGATATCCTAAAAACAGAAGGAAATTGTAGAAGGGGAAAGAGGTCAGGACTGTAGAGCTGGATTTGGGAGTTATCTACATAGAGATGGTAGTTGAAATACTACCTGAGTCTCTCCCGCAGTCATCCCCTCATTCTTTCTCATGCATCCAGACTAACAGCAGTCAAAATAGAGGATAAGAGAAACTGCTGGTACTATCAGTAGCACCTTGGGGTTCACACATGTGAGATTACAGGACCACTTCATGTTATGAATCTGGCAGAAACCTGACCACCCCCCAGGGAGCCTGGAGCACTTGAAACAAGAGGAAGAAACTTTCTTTTCACCGGTTCTCATGCTCAAGGGGAGTACTCACCCCCACAGACAACCTAAAATAAAGCAGGAACTGCTGGAAAAATCTTAATGGCCACGCCTCCTGCATTACTCAGAAGTACCATCTCAGGTGCCTCCCACATCTTCTAGCGCTCAATAAATACAAATAATTGCGACTGAATGAATGTTCTAGTTGATGGCCCTGGTCAAAGGCCTGAGAAATAGCAATGAAATTCCATTTGAAGCCAACGGCTTTCAATTTTTACATGAGCTGAATTAGGGAGGAATTTGAACTAGCTAAAACTCTACATGCTAATGCAGTGCGTGGCAGCAAAATGGGGCCTTGGAGCTGCCTTGCAGCTTGGGTGGTGCCTTGTTTTAGTCCCTTCAGTTTGGTGGATTCCCACTGCTTGTGACGTAAAGGGTGCTATTCAAAGCAGGGAGAAAGGAAACAGTCGCCTCTCCTTGCATTGATGGAGCGGCTGAGCCTCTGTACAGGCATCTGAAACGCTCTGCGTCTCTGGCTGACCTGGTGCATTCCAGGGCTGGGTGACCCGGTTGAATAGAGGAAACAAAATACCATCCACCCGATTCTATCCAAAACAAGCATTCCACCACCCCAAAGCGTCTCCTGAGCAGAAGAGTTGCCATCCAAGTCTCACTTTTTCTGTTATTATTGCATTGTAAAATTGTCTGCATACTCTAATTGGAGACCCTGGTATTTATTTTCTTCTTCTGTACCCTACTCTTGGGATTTTAGATACAAAAAAAAAAATACCAATGTCTCTGATTAAAGAACACGTAAGTGAAACTTAAAGCTGCCATTTAGTTTACTCCTCTGTCACCTTAGGGTTGCAATAGGGGGTCACAACTCTCCTGACTACAAATCTCGTATTTTCATTTTCCAACCCATTAAAGAAGAGGTCCCTGGATTATTCAGCCTGGTTGAAATTCAAAATAACTGTTGTTTTTATATATTATCTAAAGGTAATTAATCTAGACTTGCAGCAGAACTGTACAATCAGTGATATTTAACAAGCACTGACTGTGTGCGGAGCACTATTCCAAGCACTTTGGAGAGTACGCTAGCCCTCAAGGAGCTTACAGTTGAGTCATAACAACATGGCCTAGTGGAAAGAGCAAGGACTGGGAGGCAGGTCCTGGGCCCAAATCCCAGCTCTGCCACTTACCTGCTGAGTGACCTTGGGGCAAGTCACTTAACTACTCTGTGCCTGTTTCCTCATCTGTAATATGACAGTTCAGTACCTGTTCTCCTTCCTACCTAGACTGCCAACCCCATATGAGCTAGGGACTGTGTCTGACCTGATTATCTTGTACTTATTCCAGCTGTTCAGTGCTGTGTTCAGGACACAGTATGCACTTAACAAATACTACAGTTATAATTATTATAAACCAACATAAGAGCATTGTTTAGTGACTCTTTGCTCAGACTTATGGTCCACAGTGGCATCAGGGGATCCCGAGAGAGCCATAAGAGGGTCACCCACTTTGACATCCATCCTAATCCTGAGAGATGTATCATCCAACATGCCAAACTTTTCCACAAGTATACCATTCTGGACTTCTGGTGCATTAATTTAAAAATCACTCAGTCAGTGGTGTCAGACTTTTACTTGTGCAGAGAGCAGTGTCCTAAGCACTTGGGAAAATACAGCACAATAGAGGGGGTAGTCAAGATCCCTGCCCCCAAGGACCTTATAGTCTAGAGGGGGAGACAGAAATTCAAATAAATTACAGATAAGAGATATGACAGAGTGTAAGGTTATGTACCTAAGTGCCGCGGGGCTGAAAGTAGGGTGAATATCATGTTATTAGAGGGTGGGATGAAAAGCAAGGGCTTAAGGGGTACAGTTTGTGGATGACACAAAGGGGAGGGTGCGTAGGAGAAATGAGGGTTTAGTAGGACAAGGCCTCTTGGAGGAGATGTGATTGTAGGAGGGCTTTGAAAGTGGGAAGAGTCGTGATAGGTCAGATATGAAGTGGGAGGGAGTTCTGGGCCAGAGGGAGAGCGTGGGCAAACAGCAGCAAGATAGATGAAATTTAGGTTCAGTGAATAGGTTGGCATTAGAGGAGTGAAGTGAGTGGACTGGCTTGTAGTAAGGGATCAGAGAGGTGAGGTGAGGGAAGAGCTGATTGAGTGCCTTAAAGCCGATGGTAAGGAGTTTCCGTCTGATGCCAAGGTGGATGGATGACCACTGGAAATTCTTGAGTAGCGGGGAGATGTGGACTAAACTTTTTTTAGAAAAACATCTGGACAGTAGAGTTACGGAAGGACTGGAGGGGAAGAGACAAAGGGAGGTCAGCGAGGAGGCTGACGCAGTGATCAGGTCAGGATATGATGAATGCTTGGATCAGCGTGGTAGCAGTTTAGGTGGAAAGGAAAGGACAGATTCTAAAGATGTTGAAAAGGATGGAATGTTTCACAGATTTGCATGCAGAATTCCTGGCAGCACCACTATCTTGAATATTTCCATATCATTTAACTGTTCTCTGCCTAATTAAGCAAGAACTCTTTCTGATAACCCCTGAGGAGAAATTTCTGCCATCTAGTGTCTAAATCAAAGAAAGGACTAAAACTGCTAGTGGAAGAATCTTTGAAGAAGAGCTGAAACATTAGCAGGTAGAAATGACAGTCCTTTGGATTAAAGCATGTTTGGTGAAGCAAAAGGTGAACTCGAAATTCTACAACGGTGGGCTTTTTTTTTTCCTCTTTTCCTTTCTCACTGTCATACAAAGTAGGTTGCTCAGTAGGTTGCCAAAGTTCCTTAATAAAATCAAGTCGTAGTCGTAGAGTAAGTGGTGTTTAGCCACACCGAGGTGGTATTTTGAAAGTTGTTATCGTGATGTTGGAATCAAAGCATGACTTAGAGCAGCAACCTTGGCCATTTCCACTATGCCTGTGTGTGTTTGTTTTTGCTATCTAGATCCTGCTGTGGAACATGGAGACAGACTTCCCTGGGTCCTGTTCTGTCAACAAATCTGTTCACACATGCCTTCTCCCATCGTACTAAGCGTACACCAGTTCTGTTTTCCCCTTGACACACAGGAAACCTGGGAATTTAGAGGTGCTTTTCATTTGAAAAATCAAACAAAACAAGAAAACACCACCAAGCAGGCAGGCCTTAGAGAAAATATGAGAAGAAACCAACCCCACCCACCCCACACATGAGCTGTGGAATCCCCGTGGTACTGTGCCTTGGGAGTGATTTCAACAGGTGGGTTATGGCCCAAGGGGAACAGTGGCCCTTAGAGGCTTCTTCCCAGAACTCCAGGAAACTGCAATTCAACCGGGATAAAAGCTGCCCGACTTTGCAGTTCAGATTTATTCCTTGGCCCTGAATGGAATTAGTCACCCAGACCTCACTCTTTTTTTCTCAAGAGGGGTGGTTTGTTCCTTCCCAGGATTGTGTAACTGCCTTCTGGAAAAACGTGCTATGGTAATAACGAATGTGTAGACGCCTTCTACCTGTACTTTTTTATGTTCCGGCAAGGTTTGGGTTTTTATGACAGGAAGTGTGTGAATGGCTGTGACAGGAGTCAATAGTGTGTGATTTTATGATCACAATGCAGGAAGTTTTCCACAGGCAAAGAGACTTTAAAAAAGTGGGGTGGGGGCAGACCAGGCTGAAGCTGAATACCTTTTAAATATCTATAGTTTTAACAGAGGAGTATTTTCCAAGACTCTGTATGCTATCTCTGTATTGAGAATAGATTTGAATATCCATTTCGCCATAGCCGTCTTGCCATCAAATAGCATTGTTTTTGGAAAGCCTTTTTATTTTTTGGCCGACTCGTGACCGGGTCGAAGCAGCGCCTGACCTTAAAAACAGCATTTCTAGAGGAGGTATTTCTCAAGTGAGTTACATAAACCCTCAAATTGAAGGATTTATTCTCTCGAATACCTCAGTATCCTCAGAGCCCACTTTTCACTCCCAACAAGCTTTCAGACTCTGTGTTGATCATTCTCCATGTTCCTCTGCACTATACCATCTCCCTTTTTCCTTCAAATTACAATTCAGGCCCCACTGTGCATTGCTCCTCCTCAACTTACTCCTTGGCAAATCAATATCGACAGTATTGAACGTCTACTGTGCAGAGCACTGTGCTGAGAAACATGCATGTGGCATTAAAGATCTGATTGTCATACCTAGTATAACACTCTGCCATTTCCACTATATGTAATTTATGAGAAGGAAAGAGCACGGGCTTGGGAGTCAGAGATCATGGGTTCTAATCCCAGGCCCTCCACTTGTCAGTTGTGTGACTTTGGGCAAATCACTTAACATTTCTGTGCCTCGATTCTCTCATCTGTAAAATGGGGATTGAGACTGTGAGCCCACATAGGACAACGTGATTACCTTGTACCTACCCCAGTGCTTAGAACAGTGCTTGGCACACAGTAAGCGCTTAACAAATACCATTATTATTATTCTTATTATCTGTCTCTCCATTTAGACTCTATTATATTGTCCATTTCCAAGTGCTCAGTTCAGTGCTGTGCACACAGTAAGTGCTCAATAAATTCCATGGATGGATTGGCATTTGAGTTCTTGTTTAACAAGAGAAGCAATGAGAAAATTGGGGAGATTTTTGAGGAAGATAGTGCTAACCCTAATGGGCATCGTTGAAAGCTGATGTGTCGGTCAGTGGTATTTATTGAGTGCTTACTGTGAACGAGGCACTGCAATAAACGTTGGGTAAAGTGCAGTTTAATAGAGTTAGTAGACATAATCCCGGCCCTTGAGGTGCTTACATTCTGAGGGGAAGACAGACATTAAAATAAATTGCAGGAAGGGGAATTTCAGAGTATAAGGATGTTTTCATAAGTACTGTGGGGCTGGGGTGATATCAAAGTGCTTAAGGGGTACACAACCAAGTATATAATGCTGTTAGTATAATAATAATAATATTGGTATTTGTTAAGCACTTACTATGTGCCAAGCACTGCTCTAAGCGCTGGGGTAGATACAAGGTAATTGGGTTGTCCTCCGTGGGGCTCACAGTTTTCATCCCCATTTTACAGATGAGGTCATTGAAGCACAGAGAAGTTAAGTGACTTGCCCAAGGTCACACAGCTAAGTGGCAAAATCAGGTTTCAAACCCATGACCTCTGACTCCCAAGCCCGTGCTCTTTCCACTAAGCCACACTGCTTCTGTTATGGAAGCAGAATGATGAAGTGGAAATAGCCTGGGTCTGACTGACAAGGAGACCTACTTGGCTTCTAGTCACGTAACTACCACTAGCCTGCTGTGTGACTTTTTGACAGTCACTTAACCTCTCTGAACCTCAGCTTCCTCATCGGTTAAAATCTATGTAACTGATTGCAGGATAAACTGAAGAGGAGAGTTGTCTGAGGTGGGGAGAACTTGAGAGGGATTCCTCAGTAAACCAGCCAATAGGTAGTGGTTGTCATGGAGGAGAGGAAAGGTGGATGCAGGAAATATTGTAAAGGAAGGAATGGCAGGAGTTAGACACAATAAAATAAGTATAGGAAACAACATGTCCTAGTGGATAGAGCACAGGCCTGGGAGTCAGAAGGACCTGGGTGCTAATCCCAGCTCCTCCACTTCTCTGTGACCATGGGCAAGTCACTTAATTTATCTGTGCCTCAGTTACCTCATCTGTACAATAGGGATTAAGACTGTGAGCTCCAGGTGGACAGTATCCATCCCAATTAACTCATATCTATCCCAGCTCTTTGTACATAGTAAGCGCTTAACAAACACCATTTAAAAAAGATAAATAACAGAGAGAAGCCAGAGGAGACCCACTACCAGGTTTCAAGCTTGTGTGATAAGATGATGGCATTGTCAACAATGATTGGAAAACTGGGAATGGGAAGAGAGAAGAAAAACTAGGTAGGACCATATTCAGTTTAGGGGGTCGTTCAAATGGAGATATCCCTAAAGCCTAAGAAAACAAGAAATTCTAAAGCACTGAGGAATCAGTAATGAAGATGTAGACATCAAAGCTATCTGCTTAGAAGTGGTAATTGAAACCATGTTAACAGCTGAGTTCCCTGAGACAGTATATTAGCACTCTAGCTGGTCCTTGTCTGATTGAGAGAGGGGTGGTTTCGGCCACCCTCTCTGGTTTAGCGCCCCCCCCCCCCCCCCCCCCCCAGGTGTCTGTTTCCTCGTCTCCTTGTCCCCAGTCTTTCCTCACCAGGCCAATCCCATTTTTCCATACCCCCTGCCTTTTGCCTGGCTGGGCTCACTTTTACACTCATCACTTTACTTCATCCAGACAATGGCCCCAGAGCCACCTAAGAGCCCACCAGCCAATCTGAATATTGCAGAGCCGAACTCTAGATATCGCTCTCTATATATAGCTAGAAAGAGATAGCTATGGAAGCCAAGAGAATGAGCAATCAACATAGATATATATCTGTCTAGCTCTAGATAGATCTATCTAGATATCTATGTTGATTGCTCATTGTCTTGCCTTCCAATATAACTAGATTTTAAGGTGAACTATAAGGGGTACAATGGTGTCTATTATTTAAACTTCTGAAGGTTTTTGAGGAATGGAGAGATGTGCAACAGAATGATTTTTTAGAAAAATGATCCAGGCAGTGGAATGGAATATGGACTACTGGAATTGGGAGAAACTGGAAGCAGAGGAGGCTGATTGCAATAATGGAAGCAGGATATAAGTGCATGTATTATCATGGTACCAGTTTGGATGGAGAGGGAAGGCACAGAGCCTAGAGATGTTATGAAGGTCAGGCTGACTGGATTTGGTGACAGACTGAACATGCGGGTTGAATGAGAGAGATGAGTCGAGGATTATGCCAAGTTTACGGGTTTGTGAGTCAGGGAAGATGGTGATATTTTCTGTAGTGATGAGAAAATCAGGAGAGGAGAGGGTTTGGATGAGGAAATGAGGAGTTTTGTTTTGGAGATGTTAAGTTTGAGGTTGTTAGCGGGATATCCAAGTAGAAAGCAGGAGGAAATGCCAGACTGCCGAGAAGGGAGAGGATGGGGTTGAAGAAGTAGATTTGGGAATCATCAGCATAGAGAGGGTTGTTGAAGCCGTTGAAGTGAATGAGTTCTCCAAGGGAGAGGGTGGAGGTGGAGGGTAGAAGGGGATCCAGAACTGAGGATGGGAAGAAGATGGAAAGTGATGAAGGAGCCAGCGAAAGAGACCGAAAAGGAGCAGTCAGAGAGATAGGAGGAGAAACCAGGAGAGGACAGTGTCAGTGAAACCAAGTTTCCACCCCAGATAGTACTTAACCCAATTCTGGTATAATCAATAGCCTCCTTCCTCATATTGCTATTCTCTGGGTCAAGGGGGGTGATGTGCTGTGTTTGCAAATTTTATTGGTAGCTAGCTTGAAGCCTTTAAGGAGCGTTCTGGGAAGAAGCAACTGCACTTAGAAGTTTAAACTTTCTCTCCTCCCATTTACCCCCACCTGACCCTGATGATCAAGATAGTTTATCTTGTGGGAAGTCCTCCAAAACCTCAAAATCACACAAGTGCGCCTCTGGTCAAAATCATTGCCCACTCGAGCTTTGAAGTGTCCTTCTGTGCACCTTGTCAGCACTCAGTGAATAACTCTTGATGATAATGATGATAAATGCTTGAGTTTTGTGTTACTTTGAAGGTACGTTTGAAAAAGTTTTAGGAAACTTGTGAATTGAACAATACATTTGTTCCAGCAAGAATTATGCAGTTACGGTATGCGTATATCATTGTTTGACTGTCCATTTATTATTAGAAGCATTACTAGGATGGGAAATACAATACATTATTGCTTGTTCTTGAATAAAGAAAATTTCTTTTTTTAAACTGATCATTGCAAGTTTAATCATCGTAATTGCTTTTTGCTGTGGTTGAGGAAAAGTGGAAAAATAGGGCATTTGCCTCCTAATAATAACTTATAGTATTTGCTAAGCGCTTACTATGTGCCAAGCAATGTACTAAGCACTGGAGTAGATAAAAGATAGTCAGGTATTTTCTTTTTAAACTTAAATCAAAGGGGCTTGTAGCCAGGAAGCAGCACATCTGACTGCCATTTCTGAGAGTGGCACCACACAGATGCCAGGCAAAACATTAGTTGTACAACCTAGAATTAGGAGAGCTTATTTCAGCATGGACACATGTGCCACTTCAAACTTTCAGGGTTTGAATAATTACAAAATGAATTTTTAAACCAGAGAAAGTAGTCCCCTTAGTATCACTTATCATGAAAGTAGTCCCCTTAGTATCACTTATCATGAAAACTCAGGAGTTCCAGAGTTCCACAATGTTTAACTTAATTGAAAGAGGATGGAAAAATATAGCAACTTGGTGCTCTTGTATTTTTAAATAATGGAAAGAGAGGATACGTTTTCACGGGTAGAAATGACTAATCTACCTACAACTTTTTCCTCTTCTCCTCCTTCACTTCATTCAAGAAAACCTTCCCTCTGGTTAGAGCAGAGCTGGGGACCATTAACTAGTTTGTGTATGTGTGTTTGTCAGAAGTTTTGAGCAAATAGTTATTATAATGAAAGCCATTTGATAACACTTGGCCTTGGGTCTACACTGCAGAAAATACCTAGAGGATTTGGCAGTCAGTTCTCTGGGTAATTCACCCTCTTTGATTGTGTACAGGCAGACAATTTCCCTCCAGAGGATTTAAAAAGAAAACTATTTACCCTCTTACTTTGTAAACGCCCTATCTGTGTGCCTACAGTTCTCTCTTTTTATTTTCAAAGCATGTATTTCATAGTTGGGTTTGAATAGTTGTTTTCTTTCCTTTAGAAAAAAAGAACAGTCCTGACCACCCAGCGCTTTAGAGGACACTACCAAAGTGCCCTGCACAGAACAAAAGTTACCCCTCCAACAACAGAGCTCTCTCTAAGTGAGAATCCAAGTCTGTATGGGAGAAGTAAGTTTATTAGTAGGAAGGCAACTTTTAAAGTCCAAGATATTCCCAAATAGTGTGAAAAATATTTTTCAAAGAACTCCATGCCAAGTATCATTACGTAGTCTTTCAAAAAGAAATGAACCTCAAACCACCCAAAACAAGGGCCCATATTGTTTCGATTTGGTAACAAAAGACACGTATTTCTCTCTGAAAGAACTGAGACAGACTGAAAGTCCCAAAGAACCATCATAGAGTGCACAGGGGAATGAGCTGAACAGATTCTGACCTGACACGGCATTTTCTTGATCCCGATTAGATGTGTGTGCTAATTTATCATTGACCTGTAATTTAAATAGTTATCTGCAGGTGATTATGAGCCTTTCTTTTTAAGCCATACTTATGGCATGGATTGGAAGAGTACATTCAATTTGGGAAATGTACTTTCTGGGGCAGAGATCAAAGATAATTTCATTGCTCTTCATGTCAATTCAAAGGAATCTCATCATCACTGTCCCAAGTTGAGGGCCTACTATGTGCAGAGGAACTTTAATAGTGGCTTTGGGAAACAAAATCTCTAGTTGGCAAGCTCACTGTGGGAAGGGAATGTCACTGTTTATTGTTGTTTTGTACTTTCCCAAGTGTTTAGTACAGTGTTCTACACACAGCAAGCACTAAGTAAATATGATGGAATGAATGAACAAAAGAAGTAAAAGACGTGGTCCCTGCTCTTGAGAAGTTTTTCATTTTATAGGGGAATATCCCAAAATGTGTTTGAAATTATGGGGCTATTAATACTGCATATGATTAGCTGTTTCAGCTTTATTTTTATTTTTAGGGCCATTTCTTTCCCCCAGAAACTCAAGAGAAGCAGCAAGGCCTGGTAGAAAGAGCATAGGCCTGGGAGTCAGAGGACCTGAGTTCTAATCCCAGCTCTGCCATTTGTCTGCTCTGTGACCTAGGGCAAGCACTTAACTTCCCTGGGCCTCAGTTACCTCATATATAAAATAGAAATTAAGACGGTGAGCCCCACAAGGGACATGGTCTGTGTCCAACCTGATTAGCTTATATCAACCCTAGTGCTAATAGTTCCTAGCACATAGTAAGAGCTTGACAAATACCATTAAAAAAAAGCCTCTCAAGCCTTCCTTTTCTCACCATCTTGAGTTGCTGCCAGAAAATGAGAATGTCGTACCTTTCATTCATTCAGTCGTATTTATTGAGCGCTTACTGTGTACAAAGCACTGTACTAAGCACTTGGGAGATGTAGCACTGTCCAAACAATTGAAGGGATCATACCCAGTTCTCCAGTTAACGTGAGGGTGACCTTCTTGGAAACTATAGCATTTACCATTTCAGTGGCGTAACCACATACACAATTTCTTCTCTAACATAGCACACCAGACCTAGACAGACTCACACCATTAGTACAATGCTCCCTTAATTCCCCAATTGCCTTTTAGGCAAAACGCTTATTGAAAATCTGCTTTGTGGCAGAACTGAGTGTATTTAGCTTTGTAGCGCAGAGGCCTGAACCTCTACAGAAACCTTCCATCATCATTACCGTCATCCTCTCCTCCAGTCAGTGTTTATTAATCTGCCCCAGTTTGAGTTCCAGATGGTTTTGCCAACTCACCTGTCCTTTTTGACAGGGCAGCAGACAAGTCATCTATTTCAGCGGTATGCCACATCTTAGAGCACGTTTGGGCATGGAAACTATTTCACTCCCCTTTTAACATGACTTTTGTAGTAAATAAGTGTTTTGCTGAACTCATAAATATTTGGAGCAGAAAAAAATCCTCTCCCAGATAGTATGAGAGTGACTACAGAAGGGTTTATGAGTAGGTGATGGTTTAGGGTGAAACTTAGCTGACCCTGCTTGTGAATTTTAGTCGACTCTGAAGTGAGAATTTAAGGGAGAAGAGAAAATGTTTTTGTACCTATTCCCCGAAGGGTTAATTTTCTAACAGCTCCAAATTAGTTCTCTTGGGTCTTTTTTAATTACTGTTCTTGTCACGCGCAGTGAAGGTCTAAGCATTTGTGAGATGTCTTTTTTCCTGATGCGTTTCTCTTTTGGCAGTTTGGATGGCACTGGCGCTCGGAAACCAAATTAAAATTAGGTGTTTCTGGTTAAACAGTAATCGTATTGCAAGCAATTTTGCTTTTGCCTGTTGTACTCTGCACCAGAGTTGCTTCTTTTCTCCACGGTTTTGGCTCCCTCTCGATCTGCGTTCCATAAAAAGGAGAGAAGCAAAGCTTTTTTCCATGCCACTCGCCCGAAGCAAACATCCATATGCTTTGTTACTCACGGCGTCCAAGCAGTTGAGAAGTGACTCAAAGCAAAGGTTGGCACATCGCTGGCCTGACGTTGCTGAGAACGGAACTCAGGCCTTATTGATCTATATGAGAATGTCCACGGAGTGGAGCGATTAGATGCAGAACATACCAAAGAGGCCTGGTACAAGGAGAGTGCGGAAACAAGAGGAAATTGGTCATTGCGAGTCATCTTGTGGTCCGGTGATTCAGGGGGCTGCCGGTGGTGGTCACCAACACACGTGGCTGCTGTCTCTGCGGTCTTTGTTTGCTCCTCAGAGTCAAGCTGTCTCCTAAAAATTAATGTACTCCTCCCTGCTCCCTCTTGCCGATTCTTTTCCAGTGAATCATTTCCAGAAATGAATAGCTACAGTTTTTTGAAATGAATATTGTGAAATCCCTCAATTTACCATGGGCAGGTTTTCAGTTAGTGGTTTCATCAAGCAGATTTCTCAAGATCAAAATGAAACTTGCTTTTTGTTAAAAAAAAAAAAAATCTTATTGAGAGGGAAAGTAAAAGTAGTTCTGGACTTTAATTTATCGGCCTGCCGTCTTCCTATATATACACCCCTGAATGTGTGAGTTCTTGGAATTGTGGAGTCGTTGCCAGTAGCTGGTGATTTCCTGTGCAGTCAGTCGCTAGCTACAAGAAATGTTGTCTGCTGTGAGGAGGAGGTAGTTTTCGGAGGTTATTACTAAACCAGTTTTCAACGTCTTGAGTCATGGATTTAAAGGAGGGATAGCAATATCCTCATCTCCTAAATGCTCTTTATTCATCTTCGAGACGCTCCAGGACGCACACAAGAAAGCAGTTTTCAAGAGTGAGGATGGACTGTCTGGTTATTAATTATACCGAGTGAACTAGGGGAAATGGGAGTCCGCTGGGTATTAGGGCTGGTTTTGTTTTGTTTTTTTTTATTGCCAGTTCACTGCTTTTGTTGCTGTCTTTACCACCACCGCACCTTCCTCTCCGGTGGAAACAAATGAAGACATGGTCTCAGAAAGCTGAAAGCCACGTGCAAGATTTTTATTTTTGGTTTGTTTTTTGGTTTGTTTGCTTTTTTTTAAGAAAAAAACAGTCATTCACGTGTTGCTTCTGACCGGGCATTTTAATCCTGGGCACACACCAGGCGAAACTGGGCAGCATCCGGGTTGAGTAAGAAGATGACTGCTGCATTGGATATTATTCGGGAAGTCCATCCTATTTCATCCAAAAACAGATGGACTGTCGCATAGGAGGTTGGCTGCTTCAAACCCTGGGGGAAGAAACTGGAGCAGGACAGTGGAGGGTGGTGTTGGGGGGGGGGGGGGGCGGGGCATTTGGGGGAATTGTTCTTGCTCCAAAATGGATAAGTTGTTGACCTACTGACTCATTTCAGAGGAATTGGGGAAACAGCTTATTGTGGTTTTCTTTGTTCACCCCCAAGGATTCCAATGTCTGTGAGCCTGCAAATAAGATGAGCTGGAAAAAGGTGGATCAGGCACTTGCTCCCTTTTTTTATTTGCCCGTGCCCCAAATGGGATATAATTCCTGCGCATCCGGGAAAGACCGATCTTCACCTGATTATCCAGCTGGGGAACATTTGAGGGTAAGTCTACAGGTCTAATACTTTCTGTTTTGTTTTTTTTTCAGAGGTGTTTGCTCAACAGTTTCCTAAATATTGTCTCTTAAAAGGAAAGCCTGTGAGCATAGCATTCTTTTAGGATCATAACACAGCAGATATTTACGTTACCGAGAATGATCTGGCTTTGTAGATGCCCCACAGACAAGTCACACAGAATCAATCAATGGCATTGGTTGAGTACTCTGAATTTAAGCTCAGAGTCAATGTTTGCATGGCTTAGTGTTTGTAGGGCATATCAGCATGAAGGAAAGACTTGCTTAGCATTACATAAAGTAGCGTTTAAATGATTTTATGATCTGGACTGAAACGCTATTCATGAGAGCCTCAGTATATCCTAGCAGGGGAGCAAAGATTTTCAGGCAAAGAATTTTTCCCCTCAGTAACTGGCTCTTGTTAGAGGTGAAAGAAATGTCCCATGATGTTTTGTTTTGAGGACATGTCACCCCAGGTAAAAGGAAAGACCTCTTAAACACAAGCAATAGGAAGTAAATTAAAAATGGAAATGGGGGAAAAGGAGGGCTACAGGTGGCTTAAATGCATTCCATCCAATATCTCCATTTCTAAATTTCCTATTTTCCTTCAGCTTTAAAGTCATACACTATTAATATGAGAAGCATTACCTGCAGAAATTGAGAATTTTATCTCTCTGGTTGTTTTTCCTCTTCAGATGGCAAAGAACATTCCAATTTTGGCTTTCCAAATTTAGGTCACTTCTGAGATAGGAAAGAGGTGTTAGAAAATTTCTCTTTTTTTCCCCCTCTCCTTGGATATGGCAGTCTCCAATACAAGAGATAATCAAGCAGGAGAGACTAGGAAGTAAAAAAAAAAATCAGTGAGCACAACTGCCATGCCTTGTCTGTTTGATTCACTGTTTGGAGGCAGAGATCTTAGGATGAGATCTTAAAACTACTCTCCAACTTTCTAATGAGTAGTTCCACTGAAAAGAGGGGGCGTCAGGGTCAGAGAGAAGTCATTTGCTATGGTTGCTATGTGGGTGTAAAAAAATTTAAGAGGACGGGTGGGGGAAAATATGTGACTGTAATTAAATAAGGAAAGTGATTAATAATATTTGGTCTCTGTTTTTTTTGTTTGTTTTTTACTTTGGCCCTGGGATCCCTAAAATTTAACCAAAATGAAGGCTAGTTTGTCAGGAGGAAGTCATTGGTAGAAACTTAGACCCCCTAGTTCAAGATGTTGAGCAAGAAACTCTCCCTCATGTTTCCCTTACCCCTCTGCCTTGTACAAGGTATATCGTTTAGATTGTTAGCCCGTTATTGGGCAGGGATTGTCTCTATCTTTTGCCGAATTGTACATTCCAAGTACTTAATACTGTGCTCTGCACATAAGCGCTCAATAAATACGATTGAACAGAATCCCTCTTGTTGAATCATCGTAAGTGGCACTCAGGTAAAGGGAACCATTCATTTCGCACGTGTGGCATATAAGTCCTCAGTTGAGTGAAAGGACAAAATTTCCTCAACTTGACTTTTCCTCTAGTTTGTTGATTTGGTTTCCAGGACATTTAAAGCAGAGCACACGTAAGAAAATGAAATCTTGTTCTTTGGTTGATTGTTTATTCACCTGGGTTTTAGGGGAGTGGGTTTAGAGGAAGAATGGGATACAAAATCTCTCTCAGTACTTTGGTTTCTCTTAGAGTTCATGGGAATTGTCCTTTGGCCAGAAAAGAATCATTTTCCTGCATCTGTTTCTTAAATTGTGTGATTTTGAGGCTGGGTTATGGTTTTGCAGTGGAATGAGTTTGTACAGTAGGATTTTGTACAGATGGATGGGATAGTTCTTGCAGGTTAGTGACCACACACGAGGCCACACACAAATCATGAAAATCTGCATTAAAAAATGTTTTTATAGTTCTAGTTTCATTCAGTTGTTATGATAATGTTACATAAGAGAGCAATGAATGCACTGTTGCGTACTTTGCACAACTAATAGGTCATATCACTATGGTCTCTTTCCTAAATTCTGCTGTGGAATATTTGCTGAAAAACAGGGTAAAGTCTGCCTTTTTTGTCCAGATTAGGGGAGGGAAGTGCTTCTATGGAAGGTATAAAAATGAATTGTATTGAAATTATAGCTTATCTAGAAAAAATGTTTGAGGGAGGAAGGAGAAGAATTTATCTGGTACCATCAGATGTAGCCTTGAAGTCTTGACTTCCTGTTTGACTCTTAAATCTACAATTGCCTATTTATTTTCTAGGACTTCAGAACATTATGTATCTGGTACCAAAAACCGATTTATAGTACTGTAAAGTTTTCATCCATTTAACATTGCATCAGTACTACCTGAATGATTCTCTGATCCTAAGCTGTGAAGTTTCTGCTTTAAAGGAATATGTCTTAAAAGAGGGGTGTGTAGATCCCTGAATAACATCCGAAGTTCATATGAAAATTTCAGCATTTAGTACAGTGCTCTGCACATAGTAAGTGCTCAATAAATACTATTGAATGAATGAATGAAATTTCTAGAAACAGAAGCCCAACCAATGAGAACTAGAGGGCTCGATCAATAAATGGCATTTATTAAGTGCTTACTGTGTGCAGAGCTCTGTATTGAGCATTTGGGAGAGTAAACTACAACAGCACTGGCATGTATGTTCCCTGCCCACAAGGGGTTTACGGCCTGGAAGGATCTGACTGTAACACAGAGGGTAGGAAGTAAGGATGTTTTGTTGAGTAGAGAATGGTGGTCCAGATTTATCTGAGGAGAGAGAACCTAGAGATTTCATGAAAGCAAAGAAGCAACTCCTGAGAAGCTGAAAAGAAGGGGGAACCTAGAAATCAAATTTGGAAGGGGAGATTCCTTAAAATTCTATCAGATACCAAAAAGGGTGAATAGGATTCGAATCCTGTACTTCCAACCGAAACAATGAGTCCCTTGTCCTTGTGGTGAACCTGTGAGATTCAGAGAGACCTAGTCCTTAAAGCAGAGGCGAAGTCAGTGCACTCAGCTAGCCCAGGAATGTCTGCACTCACTCTTTCCAAGAGTGAGGAGTTACTGCTCCCATGTAGGGCGAGAGATGTTGCTAATCCCCCTGCTCCGATTCACCTGTTCTAGGTCCCTCTGGCTACTTAGGCATCAGCGAATCACCCTTGAGTGTATTTGAGGGAATGTGTCTACCAACTCTGTTATGTTGTACTCTCCAAAGCGCTTCATACAGTGCTCTGCACCCAGTAGGTGCAAAATGAATACAATTGATTTTTATTCATCATGTGGTTCAAAGAATACCGATGGAATCATTTGAGCCTGCCTTTGAGGCTTAGTGTAAACTCATGGGGTGGCATTCAGTCACTGATATTTAATGAGCACTTTCTGTGTGCAGATCCCTGTACTAAGCCCTTGGGAGACTACCGCCCAATAGAGTTGGTAGACATCCTTGCCCACAAGGAGCTTATCGTCTAATATTGAGAAATGAGGGCAACATACCTTGATCAGCTGAGCAGAGTGAGTCCAGCCTCCCCAACCACACCACGACTTCTGTGAACCCTCCTGCTTGAGTCGGGTTCCCACTGAGGCGGTAAGCTCGTTGTGGGCAGGGAACATGACTGTCTCAAGCACTTAGTACGGTACTCTGCACTCGGTAAGCACTCAGTACGTGCGATTGATTGGTGAACGTTGCCCTGCGGAGATCAGGAAGCTGAGCCGCAAACACTGACTCAGGTCAGAACAGACCGGGTTGGTACGTTGTAGTGCTGTCACTGGGGCCAGAGTGCTGGGACTTGGTGGGGTAGGGCTCGGGGGCGGGAGTTGCCATAACAGCCCACCTACTCCAGCCCTATAGGAGCACTGCCTCCCATCAGCTAGACCTGAGGGAAATTGGTGGTTGTGGCGCAGAGCCGGACACAACATTTTCCCGAGGCTGAAGGAAATTTTTCACCCTTTCACCATTTTCACCCTCAAGCTCTCCCTGACCAGCTGGGGACCTTTCTTGGGTATTGCATGGACCATCGATGGCTGCTCCTTTCCCTGCTTGTTGGGGCTTCGTGGCTTAATGGCTGCCTTTACTCTCTGCCCGTTGTGATGACAACTGCCTCTTTCTAGCCCCAGGAAATTCGGAGGCTCAAAGACACCTTAACTTTTGGCCCCAGGTATTGTACAGGGTACAATTTACATTTGTACCTGGGCCAAAATCCCAAGCTGCCCCAGTTCTGGTTCCTGCCTGGCCAGGGTCCCAGGCCTCAGCATGGAATAATGATGATGATGATAATAATAATGGCATTTATTAAGCACTTGCTAAGTGCTAGCACTGGGGTAGATACAAGATAGTCAGAAACAGTGCCTGTTCCAAATGGAGCTCACAGCCTAAGAGGGAGGGAGAACAGGAATTTTATCCCCATTTTCCAAATGGGGAAACTGAGGTACCGACAGGTTAAGTGACTTACCCAAGGCCACCCAGAACCTGGGTTTTCCGACTCCTGGCCCCGTGCTTTTTCCACTAGGCCACGCTGCCATCTTAATCCTCATCTAAACCTGACCAGGCTGGGAAGTGAATCTTGAAGTAAACCAGAAATGGGTCTAAACCTCGCTTCGGGGAGACAGTGGAACAACCGTGCATGAGCAAGACCGCTGCACCCAGACAGCACCACCCCGTCATCACTCTGTGACCTTCCGAGCCAAAATGCTTGAAACATGGGGGTGGTGGGGGCATATAGACCTGGTCCAAATCCAGGCAGCTTCAGCTCTGGCCCAGCCTATGCTGAGTTCTGCTGCAAAAGAGTACCATGGAACAGGGCAGGAATAGTGAACTACAGCCTGGCATTTGTTCTGAGTAGAAAAAGCTCAGGCCTGGGGTCAGAGAACCTGGGTTCTAATCAATCAACAGTATTTATTAATCATTTACTGTGTGCAGAGCACTGTACACAACACTTGAGAGAGACTCGTGGGCGAGTAGAATGTGGGTTATATTGTTATATAGACTCTCACCAAGCAGTTAATACAGTGTTCTATGCACACAGTAAGTGTTCAATAAATATGATTGAGTACAATACACAGAGTTAGTAGGTGTGTTCCCTGCCCACAAGGAGCTTACGATCTAGATGGGCTGTCTTGGCTTTGTCACTTGACTGCTGTGTGAGCTTGGGCAAGCCACTTAACTTCTCCTGAACTCAGTTTTGTCATCTGTAAAATGGGGATTCAATATCTGTCCTCCCTCCTACTTAGACTACTAGTCCCATGTGGGACAGGGATGGTGCCTGACTTGATTAATTCATATCTGCCCAAGCACTTATTACAGTGCATGACACATAGTAAGCGCTTAAGAAGTACCATTTTTCTTATTATTAATAATAATCACTGATATTAATAATTATTATTAATAACAATAATGATAATATTCTTGAACAGTGCACTGCAGAGTGCAGGTAGGCATCTCTCTTCAAAATCTCCAGTAGGATGAGTATACACTTTACCTTAGAGCCACTTTTCAGAGCCTTAATGGGCAGTAACCCTTGGAGGAATGGAAAGGTGGTATGGGTCCAAAATCACATATAAGAAAGTGTTCCTGTGAAAATAACAAACCAGCATCCTTAGATAAAGGATCCTTGTACCAGAGAAAGATACTAATAAAACACAAAGGAACTGCGAGGAACAGTCCTTCTCTGACCTCTGGTGGGTAGACTGTGGTCTGAACTATCCTTCCCAGTTTTAATGTCTCTTTTGGCATTATGCCCTTGATTGGGTACCCCTTAAGCATTTTGATACTCACCCCAGTCCCACTTACGCATATATCTTTATCATCTACTGTTTCCCTTTAGCAGTAATTTTAATGCCTGTCTTCCCCTGAGGACGGTAAGCTCCTTGTAGGCAGGGATCACCTCTAACAACTCTATTTTATATACTTTCCCCATCGCTTAGTCTAGAGCTTTGCCTACCGTAAACACTCAGATACTGTTGATTTATTAATTGATTGATTGGGCAATCTTGACTTTTCTTTCTTGATTCTGTTCTGTTTGCATTTCCCTACACTTCCTTGAAGCGCTGGGCAATATGACCTAGAGAGGAAGATCTTAAAGGTGAACAGTCAACCAGCAGTGAGGTTTCTAACTCTCTGTGGCTGTGGCTGCGGGCCTTGGATTTCTCTGCTTCTCTGTTTCCACTTCACTCATTGAAAGAGCCTTGGGGTTCACCTACCCTCAAAGGAAAGCGAGAGGGAAAATTCATACATGTCAAGAATATGGATGGGAGAGCTGGATGGTACATGTCTTGGAATGCATGGAGAGATCAGGACAGTCATTCCAGATATCCCCGATTGAAAGCACTGTAACTTTGAATAGCATCAAATACTTTTTTTTTAAAAAAAAAAGAAATAGTTCTTTAATGAATGTTCATTTCATTAAACCCGCAGGCAACTTTTATATTATTATCAGATTGCCTTCTGCTGTGGGGCAAATGTAAATACTAACATCTGACATTATAAGTAGTGAGTATAAGAATGATAATTGCAAATTATATTGTTAAGCAAAGACAGGAATTAGCATAGTAGTTAGTCATAGTATTTATTAAGAGCCTATCGTGTACAACACACTGCATTGGGCACTGGAAAAAAAATACAGGGATGAGATAGAAACACATTCCCTTGTTCTCAAGGGCTTCACACTCTAAAAGTAAATGGATGAGGGGGCACATGAGAAAAGACATAATAACAAAATACCCGAGGGTCCTTTAGACTGTAAGCCCCTTGTGGGCAAGGATCATGTCTATCCACTCCATTGTACTCTCCCAAGCTCTTAGTTCAGTGGTTTGCACCCAGTGAGCGTTCAGTATATACCACTGTTTGATTGAGCTGAGGATGTCCATAAATACAAGGCAGAAGGGTGTTTTGGCTAGGGGAGCGTAGTTACGAGCTCTTCACGGCTCATTGCAAAAATCACGGCCACAGAGAAGGCCTTCTCACCATTCTAAAATTTGAGGCGGCCACATGTTGCTACTGTTTGAGTCCTTCCCGGTCTGGAGCAAGGACCAAAGGAAGTCCAGATGGGTTGAAGGGTAACTTGTCTTCCTTGCAGAGCTCACCCCGCTGCCTGGGCTTGTGTCCTTGAAGCAGGGGCCAAATGAGAGTCCTAATAGCATGCGGGACAGGAAGCTTGTCTCCCACATGGCAGGTCTCATCATTCCAGTGTAATGGTACCTTTCATCAACTTGCCGTGCTGCTGGAACTTGAGTCCTTCCCCGACTGTCCATCCTAGTGTAACGAGGGAATGTTCCCTGGCCATTACTGTAGTGTGCGTAGTTGTGGACTCATTGATTAGATCCACGTTTCCTAGGGCTCCGATACTTGCATTCAGTTAAAAAAAAATCCTTAGGGAAGAGAAACTTCTGTGGCACCTCGGGGAAGTCACATAACTTTTCTGGGCCTTGTCTCCTCATCTGTAAAGTGGAGGTTCAGTATCTGTTGTCCCTCCCACTTAGATGGGGAGCTCCGTGTGGGATAGGAACTGTGTCCGACCTGATTATCTTGTATTTTCCCCAGTGCTTAATACAGTACTCGGCACATTGTAAGTGTTCACGGAATACCATTATTATTATAAACCCAATTAAGAACCAGGCATTGGCTTTCCCTGAGACATTAGGGATTGCTGAATTTGCGTTCCCTTCCCCCGTGCATGACTGTGACCTGATGGATAGTCCCCGGGTCCAGCATTGTGACTAACCTTCTCCTCAGAGTGACACTGAGTCATTAGGGGCTGTTATAGGGGCAAACCCCATCTTATGGGCCACACCGTGGTCTCAAGTGAGAAGGGACTGGGAAAACACCTTCTTTCTTTTCAATTCAACCTCAATTCTCTCAGACCTGTAAGTGTACATGAAAATGAGCCTCCTACTCAGGCAACAGATAAGTTGTTCACCTTTTGGTCACCGCTGAGTCTGCTGGGGTTTTAATGGGACCTCCCAACTTGAATATGGGGCAGCATCTCCAAAAAAGGGAGCCAGGTTCTCCCAGGCGCTCATTATCGGGATCAGGTTCAGTGCATTCAGGTAGAATGGCAACACCTGAGAATGGATTGTCAGCAAAAATATCACTGTTTGGGGGGCTGTGAGCCCCATGCGGGACAGGGATGGCATCCAACCTCTATGCCAGCACTTAGAACAGTGTTTGACACATAGTAAGCACATAACAGATACCACTGAAAAAAGGAAAGAAGACTGACAAAAACCTAGATTATTTGTTTTAAGAAAATGGTACTCTTAAAAGCAGACACTTCACAGTAGTCTTTAAAACTAAGAATGAAATTCTACCCCCATCAGAGCAGTGTGCCCAGGTGCTATAGCCAGGAAAGGACATATGGGTTGTTGCTTTCTCCCACCTCCCTCAAGCTCCTCTCCCGTCAAGGGGGAAAAAAAGCTCCCGTGAAACGTTTTGGCTGCTTTGCTCCAGCCTCAGTATTGATGGGTGGCCTCGTGCTCTTCCTGCCAGATTTGCCGCTTCCCGTCTTCTTCCTGAGGAGAGATCTGGGAGAGGGCAGCAGGCTCTGGAAGGAGGCAGTACAGAGGAACACGTGAGAGATGGAGGTTCCCAGCTCTGCTGCTGAATGGGAGGAACGGAGGAGGCGGGGAGGTGAGGGATATAAGCTTGGGTGAACGAGAAAGTGAGTAAGAAAATAAGCGAGTGGGTGGTTAATGAGATTGGCAAAGTAAGAGGCTATAGGAACGGCCGAGTGACTGAGAGCGGCTGGGTAATTAGACAGTTGGATTAGCCGTAATAACAGTCTAGAGAGGTGCTTCTCCACAGACCTGCAGGCGAGCACGGTAGAGGACGGGAATGAGTCGGCAATGCCTCGGGGACCTACAGGATTAGGTTTAGGTCATTTTCTGTGTGGAAGGAACCGTCATCTCACTGCCTCGAGCTGGTGACCCTAGTGACCCTGATCGTCCAGGTAAGGGGAGAAAAACAAATGGGGAAATGAGGCTAGAATTCTTATTCCCAAATCGAAACCTGAGCTCGTTTGGTGTAGTAAGGCTTAAACTTTTCTTTACGTACCACCATCCCTATAGCATTCGAGAGCTCTCTGCCATGAGTGGCAACCACCATGCTCTCATGCGTGCCCTCTGTGATGTAAATGAACGGTTGTGAATCGCTGCCATTTTAATAATGGTTTGAAAAGGGACAGGGAGGCATTCTGAACTGTCCATAGAGGTGAACTGTGGTTGCAGGAAGTTGATCATCCCTGAAACAAAGTTCATGTTTTTCATCAGCCGTTATCTGGCCAATCAGTTTCTTGGCTTCCCCTATAAACCCTAATTATCGGAGAAGGAGGGGAAGCTTTGTTTTTGGTGCAGGGGGAGGGGGAGAGATAGGAGGGCGGGATTTTTACCACTGTTAACTTTGGTCGCCCAGAAGGCAAGATTTTGTTGTGCCTGGCTCCTTAGAGACTTCTTGGAGAATTAGAAGGTGGAAGATCAAGGTGGGCTGAGACTAGATGTATCTGACGGTACTTTGGAGTGATTCTGTTGCTGCTTCTGCAGCCCAAAGAAGTGGAGATGGCAAATTGTCAGTTCCAGGAGCCTAGTGCTGGAGCAGCGTACGTTAATTGGGTCACTTCCTTGATCTAACCCAGTTGTCCCCAACCATAAACAAGACTCGGTTAATTTTGTAGGAAAAAAGGAGTCGCCTGTCGGGAGGAAATCCCTACAAGAATAAATGCTTGTCACTTTTAGTATCAGAGATCATTGGCTTAGAAGTCATGTGACATTAAGAGTTATGAAGCAGCGTGGCTCAGTGGAAAGAGCATGGGCTTTGGAGTCAGGGCTCATGAGTTCGAATCCCAGCTCTGCCACTTGTCGGCTGTGTGACTGTGGGCAAGTCACTTAACTTCTCTGTGCCTCAGTTCCCTCATCTGTAAAATGGGGATTAAGACTGTGAGCCCCACGAGGGACGACCTGATTCCCCTATGTCTACCCCAGCGCTTAGAACAGTGCTCGGCACATAGTAAGCGCTTAACAAATACCAACATTATTATATTTATCTACGTACCATCTCTCTCCCTCTCTATACTGTAAGCTCGTCGTGGTCAGGGAACATGTCTGCCAGCTCAGTTGCATTGTTCTCTCCCAAGCACATACATAGTACGGGGTTCTGCACACAGAGCTGAATAAACACCACTGACTGATTGATCCATGTAGAACAGCTCTCAGATTTTGCAATTTCACTTTAAAGGGTGGGGGTATTCCAAATCAGGTTACTTAGCCGCCTCTGCTGTTGGTACCACTTGGAGGTAATTTGCTAGGTTTGGATGTATAAAAAATTAGAGGCCGAGTCCCTAGTGGCAAATGCGATAGGATGGTCTCTAGTAAGAAGGATTTGGAACCAGAGCGTTAGAGACATTTTGTCATAACCCACTCATTTACAGAATTCAGCGGGGGCGGTATTTTCAGGGGAAGTCTTCATCCGGGGCACCTTTAAAATTTGACAGAACCCGAGGGCTCCTACCTCAGAGCCAACAGATGGAAGCCTTCTTGGAAGGGAAATTTGCTCTCAAGTGTCCTCACTTTCCTTTGTCACAAAGCACATAGAGTCACGCGGTTCCACAAGTGCTGATAAAAATAATAAACCTGGAGCTTGGCGTTCTCTCCTGTGCGGCGGAGTTTATTTGTGCTGGTGTCAGAGTTTGTGAAGCATTGTAATGAGCATTCCTCATCCCTTGCCATATTTCAACAAGGGCGTGTGCTTCCTTCTTTGCTAATTTTTTTCAGCACCACTCCCTCCATTTTAAGAATGAGATGAACTTCAGACTGAGGGTGGGGAAGAGAGGAGGGGGAGGAAAAAAAGATTTCATAAACACCATGGTTCTGATCCTTCTAATCTTTTACTACCTGTAGGGGCAGGTGAATGCGGAGAAACTTCTGGCAGGGCCACTTGGATTTTTCAAGGCTCCGGGTTGCGCAACGAAGCAGAAGATCTTTGAAGCTGCAGGAGGAGGTCAGAGCAACCCGTCCGCAAGGTGTGTTACTCAGAAGCTTTCCCCCTTCTTTGCTGATTTTACCTGCCTGATTATCTGTAGGAAGTCCCCTGCCTCCACCTGTCCAGGCCCCGCCGACGAACCCATCGCTTCCCCCCCGCTGTGGCAACGAGGGGTGATTAAAAACATTCTGTGGATTTACGGGGCATCTCAAGATGCCAGTCTGGGGCACAGGGAGCCTCCGCTGCTGCTATTTGGAAGCCCATTGTTAACTCCCCCACAACCTGCTTGCAGAATGACCACCTGGGGGCTGGGCATGGGAGAGAGGAGAAGCTAAAGCCCCACTTACTTTTGCTCCATCCCAGGGAAGCTGCAATTTCAATGCTACAGGTTATATCCGTCAGGCAGTGCTGAGCTAGTGTCTAGCACAGTGACCATGCGACCGAAAGGAGAAGTGGAAAATATTTTTAGCCTGCTGATTCTGCTATCAAACGCTGGAAAGGGGAAAGGAAATGCCTGGCCTCCTTTCCTTGCGATGCTAGGGCCAATCCTTGGGGCATTAGGCCTTAAAGTTTTCTCTCCTCTTAGTTTCAGCCGTGGGATGCTGCAGTTTAGTAAGTAGACCACTGCACGCCCATGCCTTAGCTTTAAAAGAGCCTTAAGGTGTGGTCATGGGGTGACTTGAAAAAGCAGTAGCTAGATTGTAAGGCCCTTGAGGGCAGGGATTGTGTCTTCTGATTTTATTGTACTCTCCCCAGACCTTAGTTCAGGGCTCTGCATGCATTAGGCACTCAGTAAGTACTATTAATGGATTGATTGATCTGATTATACATGGGTATAAGCTCCCTCCCCCAAAGCAGGTGGGTAATTGTGAGTAGAGTAGCAGCCCAGACAGGAGGCCATAAATGATGATCTTCCCTATCACTGTGTTCATATGAGACCTGCTAACGGTTCATCCCCTTCAACACTCTGGTGGTCGCAATGATGGTACAGTGAAAAGACTTGGAACTTTTTCCCTGTTCATGGTTCCAAGTCCCTTTCCTTTACAGAACAAGCCAGAGCACTCACTGTGTTTACAAAACTCTGAATCAGAAGCCCTAGAGATTCAGAAAGTACAATGGCTGGGTTTCGGTGGTGGAATTTTTGTGAGAAATGGAATCCCTCACTTGTTATGCCTGGTCCAGCAACCTGATCTGTTGGGAAAGGGAGCGCGGTAGAGAGGAGGAGGAAGGAAGAGATGTTTTAAAGTATCTGTGGTCAGACAAAAGCATGGTGTTCTTTGTCACAACCAGGAGTGGTATGGTAAAATAAGATAAGGGAGTGCAGAGAGGGGAAACTATGTGAAAAAAACTGGTTGGAGAACAAAAAAGGAAAGTGAAAATCCTGAGCACAAACTATTTGGTGGGTCATCATTCTGCTTTAGCTGCCCCTGCGTGGCCTAATGGAAAGAACACTGGCCTGGGAGTCAGAGGACTTGAATTCTACTCCTGACTCTGCCACTTGCCTGCTGTGTGACCTTGGGAGAGTCAATTAGCTTCTCTGTGCCTGTTTCCTTAACTGTAAAATGAGGATTCAATACCTGTTCTCCCTCCTACTTAGACTGTGAGCCCCTCGTAGGACAGGGACTATGTCCACCTAATTGATTTGTATCTATCCCAGCACTTAGAAGACCCAAAGTAAGTGCTTAACAAAACCATAGAAAAAGAAATTCAAAGGCAATCAGTAAAGGGTGAACTCTGTAGGCTCACCTTCTCCATAGCCAGTCTGGGGACCAGCATGGCTCCTCGTCCCAGCTAGTTTGTTTCCTTCCCCTCCTCAGTCTGAGGAAGGCAGATCTACTTCCAGATGGTGAATAGCATGTGATTATGGAACCGATGCTAAAATATAATCTTCCCAAAGGAGCCAGTCTAGTCTTCTGTTCTATTTAGAGGCAGAAAATAGGAGAGGAGGAGAGTGCCAGGGAATCGGAAGAGAGAGACGAGGTGTTAGTCCTCCACCTGCTCGGGTCCTTTCCACATTCATGCAGCACTTTGAGAAATCATTTTTGAATCAGAGAAATCTGCAGCTCTTAGTGCAGAGGTTCCCCTGATGGACATATGCCTCTCCCTTAACCCAGTATTGTCTCTCCAAATGGTAGGGATTTGGGGGGATCCATTGAAAGGATGGGGAATCTGGTTTGGGGGCTAGCGGGGAGGGATTGGTATTTAAGCGTGTTAAGCACTGGGGAAGATATAAGTTAATCAGTTCAGATACAGTCCCTGTCCCACATGGGGCTTACAGTCAAGTAGGAGGGAGGTCAGGTATTGAATCCCCATTTTACAGGTGAGAAAACTGAGGCACGGAGAAGTTAAGTGACCTGCCCAAGGTCACACAGCAGGTGAGGGGCAGAACTGGGAGTAGACCCCAGGTCCTCTGGCTCCCAGGCCCATGCTGTATCCACTAGACCACGCTGCTTCCCACACTGGTTGAACTGCACCCGGAGGTCACTCTTCCCCCAGATTTGCTAGCGGTCTCTGGTCAGCCCTGACTGAGACCAGGAGATCACCCACAGGAGAGATAGACTCAGCTTACTGGGAAAGGGTATCCTCAGAGAGTCTTCTTCAGATGGGAACTCTTCCAAGCAGACTAAGAGACACAAAAACCCAGACCTCTTCTGTTGCCACCCCATCTTTCCATAAATAGTCACTTGCAATTTGGAGGTACCTGGCTGGATATTCAGCCAGTTACCTTGACACAAAGCAGAGTGCTTCTTCCCCACAATCTCCTCTCTCTTTAAAGGCCAATCTTTCATTAGCCAGAGAGTGCTTTCTGGTCACATGTGGTTTTGAGGGAATTTCTGCAAAGGTTTTTCATGAAAGTTGGGCAGAAGGCTAATGGAAACTTGTTGGTTCTTTTCTGAGAGCATTTTTGGCTTTTGCAAATTTCTTGTTGATAATCCATTCCCTTAGATGGTTATATCACCCATAAAAAGAAGCCCCATTTGTTCATTGGACAGCCTTTTGAAAAAAATTTAGGTAAACCTGGACTCTGAAGAAGGAGGTTCACATGATTCCTGATTGCTTTCTTTCCCTAGGCTTCCAAGTGGGATTGGGAATTTTGTTCCCTTTCTACGTCTAAACTGTGATTAGAGCAGTTTTTATGGTTGCTCTGCTGATACAGAAAGAGCCCTGGGAGAATCGGTGGGGTGGGGGGAGGAGAGGACTTGAGATTGAAAATTAGGCCCCCAGAAGCAGCTTTGGGCATCACTCCTGTTTCTGAAATCGAGCTATTACTCCTCAGCTCCACACTGTTATCCTGACCCCTTTCACATCCTCCCCCAGAGTCTCCATGGCCCTAGGAGAGCAACAGTGGCCGAGGTGGACACTCGATCAGTTGCTACATTCCAGAAGGAATGAGGGAAGCACCTCAGCAGTTGCCCAAAGAGCCAGCTCCACCTGGGCCAGAGGCTGGCAAGTCAATCGAGTTGCCTTGTCATACCAGTCTCTGGATAATGAAACAGATGTCACTGGCCCTTGAGAATAAAGTACTAGGATGATTGTCATGAGACTTGGACTCTATATCCTTGACTCACTGAAAAATTCAGAGCAAATAATTTTCTTCTCGTGTTTTCTCATTCTCCCCATCTATAAAAGAGATGGTAAAACTTAAGCCATGTGATATCAGGATGAGCCCACGGCATGCTTTCCAGTGGGTTTAAGGCAGTAGATCAAATTCAGGGCTTATTAAACTTGTGTAGGGAGATTCAATTCACTGTAGAAATGGTCAGATATTCAGAGAGATCATTCAAGGGCTGAACTTGTGACTCTGCGACCCAACATTTCAACCTTGGAACAAAGAGCTCAGCAGTACTCTCACCAACTCTGAAGTTGGTGAAGCAGTATGGCCTAGTGGATAGAACATAGGCCTGGGAGTCAAAAGGATCTGGGTTCTAAACCCAGATCTGCCACTGGTCTGCTGTGTGACCTTGGGAAAGTCACTTAACTTCTTTGAGCCACAGTTCCATCATCTGTAAATTGGGGAATAAGACTCTGAGCCCATGTGGGACGTGGACCGTGTCCAACCTGTTTAGCTTGTATCTACCTCAGTGCTTAGTACAGTGCCTGGCACAAGGTAAGGACTCAATAAATATCATTAAAAAAAACCTCTGCCCTCCTCGTCTTAGTTCTGACCTCTGGCCTAAATTGGATGACTCCCAGGTATTTCAGTAGGTTCTTGGAAGCACACAAGCACTCATCCCTCAGGATGAGTCAGTGGAGAGTTTTTCCCCCCATTTGTTCAGGGACTGTGGGTATGTAGCATACAGACAATCTCCACCATTCCTCAGTACCAGGTTCCCTACTTGAAAAATGCAGCCTTCTCTCTCAGAGGTCTTGACTGCCTTCTGCCATTCAGGGGTTTGATAGGTGTTGAAAAGTATGAGAGAAAACAGAATGGGGAGCTAGGGGAAGCCCTCAGCTACTCTACGAGTATCCCCAGCGGCCCCTGAAAGCTGGTCGTTAGAAAGTGAGATCTTAGATAATCCAACCTGCGTGACCCCCTGGTCTCCAGAAAACTGCTCACTTGTTGCCGACAGCAGCTTTGGGAGCCCTCTGTGGAACGGGGACTGTGCCCACCCAATCTGATGATCTTGTAGCTTTTTACCCTAGTGCCTATCCCAGAGTTTGGCACATAGGAAGCACTTAATAAAGTCCAGAGGGATATAAATAGTAACAGTGAGGAAGATGCATAGATCCTTTGGTCTTCATTCCTTCCTCAGAGAGAAGGGGAGGAAAAATCTAGTATAGAAGAAACCCGTAAGCCCAGATAGTGAGGAACAGGCAGCGGGGGTGCGGGATGTGGAGCTGAATGAGTCGAAGGTCTAGGAAGAGATGACGAGCCAAGGGGAAGGAAACCAGAGAGAGTGGGACTACTACACATATTAGTAGTCCTGGCTTTGAAGTTTCAAAAATGGAATTTTGTCTCCTGTCCGAGGAAACTAAATGCAGAAATTTCTTAGACCACCTCATGCGGAGAGGTGTCTTTCTTTCTCCACCCTGACAACACCCCCTCCAAAATTAATGTAAAGCACCATACGAGTGCTCTCCGGATTCGAATTAATCATCATCAAAGTGTGCTATTCCACAGGGCCTGGCAGAAGGTGGTCCTTTCGTGTGCCCCCGCAGAGGGAAGGGCAGTCCTGGGGATGAGGACAGAAGAGACCGCTGGTCACTCTTTCTGAATCTGCCCCCTAAATTGGGAAAGGGGAGGCCTGTTGTGGACTTGCTATGCGGTGCTGTCACCTAGTGGTGAGCAGGTGCTTAGTACAGTGCTCTGCACACAGTTGGCCCTGGATAAGTACCATTAATTGATTGACTGATTGAGAGCACCGACCCTGTTAAAGTCTTAACCGGAAGGAGTGTGGTCTAAGTGTCAGAATATGGGACTGGAGAGGCGTTTTCGAGGTTTCTGACTCCTCAGCCTTCTCAGATTGATAATTTAACTTTCCCGTGCCTGTGAATCCTCCTCCAGGGCAGGGAAGATGTCCCCCAGGCTTAACCAAAGATGCCGATGTAGATAGAGGAAGACACCAACTCTATGGTTCTTTTGACAGAAAGGAAAAGGACACCAACTTTTGTTCATGCCCTACTACCTCACAAGCAGGGGGTGACCACGAAAAGGGAAGTTATCGAGAACCTACACGTCGTGGGAGAAGTATGTCCTCAGACGGTGGGGTTGTCGTCAAAGTGAGTGAGGGCAGAACAATCTTCACTTGTGAATTCGAGATTATTTTAAGTGTCTCTGGCACTCTCCGGTTCATTTTGCCCACCGAGAACGGCAGGGAAGAGAAAGTAGGAGCTGCCCCATGCTGGGGCAGCAGAGAAGCAGCGTGGCTCAGTGGAAGGAGCCCGGGCTTGGGAGCCGGAGGTCATGGGTTCAAATTCCGGCTCTGCCACTTGGCAGCTGTGTGACTGTGGGCAAGTCACTTCACTTCTCTGTGCCACAGTTACCTCATCTGTAAAATGGGGATTAACTGTGAACCTCACGTGGGACAACCTGATTACCCTGTATCTACCCCAGCGCTTAGAACAGTGCTCTGCACATAGTAAGCACTTAACAAATACCGACATTATTATTCCTCCTCTCCTCCTCCTCCTGCATTGTTGCATGGTCATGAGGTTCAGGAAATCCATCTTAGCAGAAGGAGACACTTTTCTCTGCCATAATCCAGACATGCCACTTGGCTAGAAAGCCAGGAGGGCCACTCGCGGAATGATTTGGAGTAGTTCACTTAAACCTCCTTTATTAAGTCCACTGTAAAGGAACCACTCAGATGAGTAGTGAGGAGGAAAAGAAAGCAATCTTAAACTGCTGGTAGACTCCATCAGTGATCACTCTTTAATGGTGTTTGTTAATTGCTTATTATGTGTCAGGCACCGTTCTAAGAGATGGGGTAGATTCAAGGTAAGCAGTTGGACACAGTCCATGTCCCACATGGGGCTCACAGTTTTAATCCCTATTTTACAGGCGAGGTAACCAAGATACAGAGAAGTGAAGTGACTTGCCCAAGGTCACACAGCCCACAAGAGGCAGAGCTTGGTTTAGAATCCAGGTCCTTCTGACTCCCAGGCCCGGGCTCTAGGCCACACTGCTTTTCAAGCCATCAGTGATCACTTCCACAGATCTCACATTTCCCTTATGAAAGTGAAAGTCTTGTCTCTTCTCCCTCTTACTCACCCAGTTCTCAGCTGTTCTTGGTTCCCCTCTGTCCATCCAGAATGCCCCCCACCCCTTTTTGTCCTCAAGATGGCCAATACCCCAGTGCTTTTATAACTGTCACGTGGTCCTCCTTTCCTGAGTCGCAGCCACGGGAGCTTTTGATGTGAACCCTGTGATTTTCCTGTCACTAGCTCTGACTCAGCCACAGATACAAGGTAATCAGGTTGGGTACAGTCCCTGTCCCCCAAGAGGCTCACAATCTAAGGAAGAGACAGTAGGGTTTAGTTCCCATTTTACAGATGTGGAAACTGAGGCACAGAGAAGTTAAGCAACTTGCCCAACGTCACACAGCAGACAAGGGTCAGAGCTGGAATTAGAACCCAGTTCCTCTGACTCCAAGGCCCGAGTTCTTTCCACTAGACCTTGTAGTTTCTCTGTCAAGCTATGGAGCTCACAGTCTTAAGTTGGCAGGAAGTAGGAGATAAGCTCTATTGGAAGATTCAAGGAAAGGTGATTTTAAATACAGTTTTTGGCAGTCGTGGTAGGTTCCTCAACAAAGCAAGAGGAAAGATTTTTCTGTAATTATAGCCCTGGTCCTGTTATTGGAAAAAACAAGAATCAAAACCTCCTAATGACGTCTCTTTATAGTAGTACCTCAAAAATGAGAAGTAAATGGATAGTAAAATGGCATTTCAGGAGTCTGCTCACCCTTATTTTGAGGAACAGAAAGGGAACAGCAGCCAGGAAGAGTGGGACAAGGGGTTGATTTTTGAGCCAGCGATACAGTAACCACAGGGGAAAAAGGTCTAGGCTGTTCAATTTTGCTGATTTTCTATTAACTGGGATGTACACCTAGGTTTTTTGTGTTTTGTTTTAAAAAAAAAAAAACAAATAATAATAATGTTGGTATTTGTTAAGTGCTTACTATGTGCCAAGCACTGTTCTCAGAACTGGAGTAGATACAAGGTAATCAAGTTGTCCCATGTGGGACTCTCAGTTTTCATCCCCATTTTACAGATGAGGTAACTGAGGCACAGAGCAGTTAAGTGACTTGCCCAAGGTCACACAGCTGACAAGCGGCGGAGCCAGAATTAGAACCCATGACCTCTGACTCCCAAGCTCGGGCTCTTTCCACCAAGCCACGCTAAATCACTATTGTATTGGGTCCTAATGGAAGTAAAAATATCCAGTGTTTCTTTTGAAAGGCTGCTTAAAAAAAAAAAGTCTGGCTTCTAAACAGCACCGATAGAATGAGAAATGACCTCAGTGTCGAAATGGTAAAAATAAATTGATGGTGTTTCTCATTGAGAGAAAAGAAGTATTTTCTTCCAAGAGTGATGAGTGAAGGGTAAACTAGTTTTGTCGATGAGTTGTCTCAAGAAAGAATCATGCTGGGTGTTCAGAATTGGATAATAACCCGGACATGATGCTACCAGCCTAGTCCCGACACAATGACACTATTGAAAAGTAGGCCTGTAATTATTCAGTAGCTTGAATGTGACTGCATTAGCTGTGACTGCTGGGGAGAGTTAACTCTGATGTGACCATTGGGAGCTACACAAATAAGGGAAACCACATCATATCAGTGTAGCTGTTGATGCTGTGGACTTTTGTGCTTTGAGCTGTTCGTGTTGTTTTGCTCCTCGTGAGCCTATTGAGATTTTCACAGTCATCGCTGTCTCTGGCTAAAACCGACACAACTGATCATTTTTCCGAATGACATAGGAAGGTAGAGCCTGAGGAATCTGATGGGTTCTGGGTCACCCTAGGGGACTTTATTGCTTGTTTGCCAAAGAGACTGGGAATTGTTACCTAGAGTTTGAAATTTCACTCTTTTCTCTTTCTGTTGCTTAATGGCCTGTGGGGGAGGGACTCAACTAAGTACCTACAACATAAAGGGGACAATCCAAAGTATTCACCTGGTATTTCCACCCACATCTTATTCAGGTGAAAGAATTCACTCTTAATTGCCCTGCCAACTTGAGCCAAGCCTTGACCTATGGCCTTAAATTCTCGCATCTTCTTTCTTTCTTAATTCAAATCTGCTACTGGGCCCCTGGTTGGTGGGGAGAGGGAAAGAAGGGTGAGAATTCCTAAAACTAAAGAAACTAATTTGCTCTAGGGACCTTCCTTAATACTAGAACCTGAGAATGTTTTAGGATGAGGTGGTGGCTCTTTTCCTCTTTGCTGTGCTTTGAAATTTTCCCTGAGATATAAATCCCTAGCTGGAAAGAGAACGTGTCTTCAGACTAATGGTTTTGGAGAGTGTATATCTATAAATGGGAACCTGGTTCTTTTTACAGTGAAGGGATCCCAGTCTCCTTTTTCAACAATGTGGGTCGTTTGGGGACCAGACAGGAGCCAGGGTAATAACTCCTATTTCCACATGCCAAACAAATCCATAATTTATCACTTTTTTGCCTGCCCGTTACCTTATGTAATTTTCACTCTTAATAAAAAAAACAACAAACTCCTAATTCTCCCTTCAGCCAAAAAATAAATAAGTAATTCAGAAAGAAGGCTGGTGAATTGAGCAATGTGCTGAGAACATATTGTACCCTTCTGGATCCTGTGTAAATGTTATATTGTTGAGATGCTTTGGATGCTTTGACACTCCCTGCAGGGCTTGAGGAACAAAAGGAAGAGAGGGAAAAGATAGTCAGGTGACTGGAAGGGGGCTTAATGAGAGCCATTAGTCACCCATCCTGTCGCCATGTGTCTGGAGAATTTGGTTGGCATCAAAATCCTGCAGGAAAAAAGAGTCATTTCCTGAAACGGCTGAGTGGTGGACCACCAAGCCCATCACTTATTGTGAATCAGCCTTGCTCTGTGCGTACCCAATACCTAAAAACACTCATCTGAGGAGCCTGCTTTGGAAACCCAATTCCATTCTGCTTCCCAGCACCCCCACATGGAATTGCTCCCCTCAAAACAGTCCTACTGAGAAAGACCCGGATAGGAGTTAGAGTTTTCGGGATGCTGTGGAAAGCCCACTAATGGTTGGAAATTGGGTGAGTGGTGATCTCTGTCTCTCTCTCTTTCTCTCTCACGCTCTCTCTCTCTCTCTCTCTCTCTCTCTCTCACACACACACACACACACACACACACACACACACACACCCCAAAAAAACCCAGACCCTCAAGTCACGTGTTATCACTGCATCATGCCAGAACTCAGATAATGTCAAGACATCGTAAAGAGTGTCATTTTGCAGAAGTCCACCTGATTCCACCCAATTCTACCCAGAGTTCACCTGGACCTAGAGTGTTTCTCCAGGGTACGCATGGCCTAGTGGATAGAACACAGGCCTGGGAGTCAGAAGGTCATGGGTTCTAATCCCGGCTCTGCCATTTGTCTGCTGTGTGACCTTGGACAACCCACTTGACTTCTCTGTTTCTCAGTTTCCTCATCTTTAAAATGAGGATTAAGATTGTGAGCTCTATGTGGGACAGAGACTGTGTCCAACCCGATTGTCTTGTATCTACCCCAGCACTTAGAATAGTTCCTGGCACATTGAAAGCACTCAACAGATGCTATGATTATTATTTGACCACCCATCCCACCCTCTCCAATTTCCCCAGGGCCATCAAAGCCAGTGGGGTCACCTCTCCCAGAATAGAGAGAGCAAGAGTGACCTCCATGGAACTGATATGTCAATTTTATTTTTTAGGAAATTGCAAAACTTTTTGTGAGCCAAAGTCATCTTATTGTTCTTTGGTATTTTTCTTGCTATTTTGGGTCGCTATTTGTTTCAGGGTTTTTTTAATGACAACCTGAATTTTAAATTTAAACCATGTGTAAAAGTTTTCTTGGCTAAAGGAAAACTATGCAAGCAAGCTAGAAAAATGGAGTAGTAAGTAGCTCATGTTAAACGGCAGGATTTAGTAGAGATAATTCGCATGATTTTCTGTCATTTTTTGCACTTTTATTGGCGTTCGATAGTTCTTGCTAGTGGGGCTTTTTTCTTCTTCTGAGTTAATGCTGAAGCGAGACCCCTAATGGCAGTGTTGTGTTGGGTGAACGGATGAAGACTAAAGGTTTTGATGACCTTCCAAGCAAACAAAAGCCCCAGTTTGCTTTCATTATTTTAATGCCCCAGCCAAATAACATCTTCGCTGAGCTCATGCAGCCTTGTTAAATTCCCAGTGCAGACTCAGTCAAATAGAGTATTCCTTCTTTGCCCAGAAACTTTCAAACAAGAGGCTTATTTAAATCTTTCTTGCATTTCATGTGTGACCCCATTCAAGAATAGGTGAAGTAATCCTCATCCATCTTCAGAGGGGCTGAGGCTGTCTCAGAGAGAAGCTTGCAGAATTGGGAGGGCTCTGTAGGAGTTCTCCAAGCGAAGGGGTGTCTGTTCTCAAAGAATTTCTGGGGAGCTGATTCCAGAAGCTCATTCAACCTTCAATTTAAGCGCTTAGTACAGTGTTCTGCACACAAAGTGCTCAGTCGATACAATGGATTGATTTTTGTCACAGGTGTACAGGGAGCCCTTCCCCAGGACTAAGCCCTAACCTACTCTTCTCGTAACTTTTGGGGTTCCCAAAACTCCCCAGCAACTTTCTGGGTGAAGTCGTCTCTGTATAAGCAGGGCCGGCTCTAGTCAATCAGCTGCTCGGAAGTGAGAGAAAAAACAGGCCACCCTCAGTCTCAATGGCCACTCCGACACATGACACCACGGCTGTGACACGGGCACAAAGTGTACTGCGATGTGTACTTTGTGGGAGGCCGCTCAGGCCTCCCGAGAACATAATAGTCACGAAAACAAATGGGCAGTGTGATCTGCTAACGATTCTAGTCGTAAAGTTAGCGGGGCTCCAAATTGCCGGGATTCAAAAGTTCAGAATAGAAAATCCTTGCAGAGCGCCCGGACCGCCCACTGCCGTCTGACCGTACGGGCTGAGGAGACGGCCTCTCTCATTTGGCTACGGGAAGCTGGCCCTGTCTCCATCAGGGAGCCGGGTTTTAAACGTCGAGCAGTAGGCCAGGACTGGCTGTCCCCGGATCACCAGTTGGAAGGCTCCCGTTTGGAATTTGAGGTGAAAGGGAGCCTAAGAGTGGGGAGGCTGTTTCCCTGTGCTACAGTGGAAGGGAGATGGCCAAATGGTGGGATCTGGGGGGAGGAGGGATCTTTGCTTCTTTTTCACCCATTAATGCTCACTGAGAACCAGGGAAGGGATGACGCTTAGAAGAATGAGGAGAAAAGAAAGAGTCCTAGGCTTATGTGTTCTTTGGCATTGCTTTTTTTCCCCCTTTTTCTATGGTATTTGCAAAGTGCTTACTATGTGCCAGGCACTCTTTCTAAACACTAGGGGTGGATACAAGGTTGTCAGGTCGGACAGTGTCCCTGGCCCTCATGGGGTTCACATCTTATAGATGAGGTAACTGAGGCACAAAGAAGATAAATGACTTGTCCAAGGTCACACAGCAGACAAGTGGCAGAGCCGACGTTAGAACTCAGGTCCTTCTGGCTCCCAGGCCTGTGCTCTATCCACTACGCCATGCTGCTTTAAAGGACTGTGTGGTCATATGAGTCCTGAAAGTCTGAAGACCTGAATTCTTTTCCTAGACTTGCTCTGGGACCTTAGGAATGTATTTTGTTTCTTTTTTTATGGATTTAAGTGCTTACCACGTGAGTGGCACTGTACTAATCACTGGGGGAGATACGAGTTTGTCAAGACGGACAAGTCCCTGTCCTGCTTGGGACTCGGTCTTAATCCCCGTTTTACAGAGGAGGTAAGTAAGACAGAGAGAAGTGAAGTGACTCACCCAAGTCAAACACAGCAGACAAATGGCGGAGCCAGGATTACAGCCCCGGTCCTTTCGACTCCCTGGCCCGTGCTCTGTGCACCAGGGCATGCCGCTTCTCTCTTATTGGGCCCCTCTCTGTGCCTAGCTCCTGTAGGTGTTATGAATCTCCACGGGATAATGTATGCGAAGCACTTTAAAACTTGTTAGGGTAACATGCTAAGTCTTCGCAGGGTGTTAGAGTAGTATTTAGCAGAAGTTACTTAGGCATCCTGACATTTTTCCTAGCAGGGGAAGCTGCAGGAAACTCAGCGCGTTTTTCGCTGCCCCCTGTAGCCTCGTGTAAATAAATGCTGGTCGATCCTGTTCGATTCCTTCTGAGCTGCAGTCCTTCCCCCAGAGATTTCAGTGGGTGGTATAGTTTGCTGGAGGCAGACTTTTCTGGAACAGAATGCTGAGTCACGGAGCCAGCCAACCTGTTTACTTAGCGAAATACCAACTTTCCTTGTGCCTTTGAAGCGCCTTTGGTGCTGTTACAAAGATGTGTCCTAGCCTGAATAACAGGTCATAGTGCTAGAGAACTGAAATGCTGAATGACATGCCTTACTTGGATAGGTTTCAGAAATGATGGCCTTCAGCAGTGAGTTTTTACTGTAGCATCTGCCTCCATCTCCCAGCTTTCCAATTCTTTCCATTCAGGGAGCCATTTGGAAGGAAGGTCTGAAAAGAGACAGCAGAGCACGGTTTGAATTCTGTTAAAATTGCCCTCCGTCTGACGGATGAAAGGAAAGGAAATGGTGTCTCTGAGCTAACCCTAGCCTGCCCTTCTGGAGTGTCTCCTGCTATTTCAGGATGTTGCAGAATCAATTTGAGGGGCTAAAAGCCCCCCCACCCCTCCTCTTCACATTGCCTCTGTGCTCTCCTCCCGGGGCCAGATTGATAGTTTTGTACGTTTTCTTTCACAAGACATCTTGCAGGACAAACCTCGGTGATCTGCGAAATGCACAGCATCATTTCAACAGCCAGTTCCCCTAGCAACGGCCACACCTCGCCTTCTCTCCCTCCACTCCGGAGAGAACCCTAGCATAAGGAGGCATATGTCGCTAACAGTACAGGAACTTTTCCAGCCTATTCGTTAAGCAGGAGGGAGACTTGTTGCTTGACGCTCAATTTGGGGGGTGTTTTTCTATTTTAAAAAATATCTGTTTGGAGGTAGCCCTTAGAAAAGGAGCACCGTTGCTTAAGGAGGAAGCAGGTGAATTTTGCTCTGCTGTTTCAAGGGCAAGCTACCAAGTCTCAACAGCCTAGATTTGTTTGGCATTAATTCCCTTGTTTGAATTCCAGGTGCCGGTCTCTTAACCAAATCTCACTGTGCCCTCGGAGAGGAATTTTGCATGGAAAACTCAGTCCGTGAGCCACCACACGCCCACGAAAGTGAGAGGTTTGTGCTTGCAAATTGATGAGAACATGGACGACGCAAAGATTTTTGCTCCCAAGCCCTTCCTAGAGAAGAACCGAAGGAGAACATGGCCAGAAAAACCCCCGAGCTACATTTCTAAGTGCTTCCAGGTGTCAGGAATCCCATAACAGAGGAATCAGGCACAGTAGCCCTTATATTAATAATTATTATTATGGTATTTGTTAAGCACTTACTGTGTGCAAAGCACTGTTCTAAGCGCTCAGGTGGATACAAGGTAATCAGGTTGTCCCACGTGGGGCTCACAGTCTTAATCCCCATTTTACAGATGAGGTAACTGAGGCACAGAGAAGTTAAGTGACTTGCCCAAAGTCACACACCTGACAAGCGGCAGAGCCGGGATTAGAACATGGGCTACAGACAGCAGGCCACGATCGTTTCACTGGAAGAGGGGGAGAGAGTCTCAGAGACCTTAGAATATTGTGCAGTTTGGAATTTTCAAATGGGGAAGGCATATGAAAATCCAGGGAGGCTTAATCATTTTAAACCAGGGAGCTTGATTCTTTTAAAGCCTAGAATTCATTTGTGTTCCAGATAAATGGTTACTTAGAAGAGAGCCCTCCATATGCAGGAAAGCAGGAACAATATCCTGGAACTGTACTTAAATCATGGCAGGCAGCCCATCCCTGGCCCCTCTTGTATAAGGCTCTCGAAGGAGGATGGCTGAGTTCTCAGAACAACAGGGCAAATGAGAAAAGGCACATTTGCTGGAGTTGCTTAGCAAACGGAACAAAATTATATGAAGCTGTTAGTGATAATGATGAGGCTGGCCCTCCCCAACAAAGGCAAGAGGGTTCTAAAGTAGACCCAGGTGGAAATACCCTCATGGATTCAGGTAGCGGGGAAAGGGAGAATGTATACACCTTCTCTTCCTCGCCCTCCCCCACCCCCCACCCGCTTTGAGCTCATGGGGAGCAATGTGACTTAGTGGAAAGAGCATGGATTTGGGTTCTAATCCCAGCTCTGCCCCTTTCCTGCTGTGTGGGCAATTCTTTTAACTTCTCTGTGCCTGAGTTTCTTCAACTGTAAAATGGGGATTCAGTCCCTGTTCTCCCTCCTCCTACTTAGATTGTGAGCCCCATGTGGGACAGAGACTGTGTCACACCTGATTAACTTGCATCTACCCCAGTGCTTAGAACAGTGTTTGACACATGGTGAGAGGGCAGATATTGTATCTATCACCTCTGTTATATTTCTATATTATACTCTACTAAGCAGTTAGTACCATGCTCTGCATACAGTACCCACTCAGTGAATACGATGGATTGATTAACGAGGGTGGAGAGTGTGTCAGTTATATTAGACTCTCCCAAGCGCTTAGTACGGTGCTCTGCACAAAGTAAGTGCTCAATAAATATGATTAATTAATGGCAGCCATACAGGATTTGTGTATAGGGTGCACCCCCATCAGCAAACACAGCTGCAAACCCAGGAACAGAGAAGTTGGCCCGAAGTTCTAGCCCTGAGAGCAACATCCGTGGCTGTGTTCCCTGACGAAACCCAAGCCACGTGACTGTAGGAGCCGGGCTGGGAGGAAGGGAGTGGAGTGGGTGGGTGGTAGGGCAGCTTGCAACTGTCTGGACAGCAGTTCTCTTGAATCAATCTATCAGTGGTATTTATTGAGCATTTATTGTGTGCAGAACACTGTACTAAGCTTCTGGGAGAGTATGATATAACAGAGTTGGTAGACACATTCCCTGCCCACAAGCAGGTTTAATCCACACTAAGTGGAAAATTAGAGAGCTGAAGGAACTTTCTTCCGTGACACCGGAGGTACTAGGTTGTGCCTTCCAACTGCAGGATGGAGAGTCAGATTGGCTCCAGGAGATTGAAGGATTTCCGGTCTAGGCTGAGCCTCCCTGCAGACGGTGGGCTGGACGTAATCCCTTCTAACAGCCCATTCCAACACGTCGCTCCTTCAGCTGGCCAGAGCCATTCTTAAGCGTTATGAAATTCTAATAATGAGGATCATATTATTAGATTAATACAATATAGCTTCTGCCTCTGGGGGTTGAGAGCACATCAAGGATGCATTCTCTCCTTTCTTATAGCATCTGAGGGGTGGGCGTGGACCGGCTGTTATTAACCTCAAATTTCAGTGGGGAACCTGAAGTATGACGGTGTGTCGTATCCAAGGTCACCCAGCCAGTCGGTAGCCAGGTTAGGATTGATCCCAGCTCCTCTTTCGCTCTCTCTTCAAGTTGCTTCTTTGACCTTCTGGGTTACACTCCACTGTCGGGGAAGGGCAAATTTGGGGCCAAAATGGCTTCCACTCCTAAATAGCAGGATTCATTAATCCTGAAAAATCTGAGCTTGTTCATATTCAGAGTTCCTCATGGACAATGCCAAGAGAGTTTTCTCTCTCATCATCCCAGTGATTTCCCTGCTTGGAAGAAAGACCCCTCCCAGCTACACTCCTATTCCTGTCCCAGAAATGCTGGCCTCCTAAGGGTTAAAAGGTGCCCAGCGATTGGTTCACATCAAAGAAGGAAACTCCTACGAAAAAACAAGATCAACCTTCCTGACCTCAGCGGTTTCTTCCTTTGTCTCCTGCCCAGGTGCCCTGAGTATTCTCCTATGAACCTTGTGTAGAGGGTGTCCCAGACCCTCATGGTGGTCTCCACAAAACAATCTTCTATGTGGAAGATCAACTTCATCAGACTGGCACACTTCTGGATGGCCTGGAATTTGATGCACCGAAGGCTACTGTTATGGGTGATGAGACGCTTCTGGTGAGATGCATTGAAGCATATTTAAGGCCTCTGCCTTCCCCAAAAAATGGTCGCGAGTGCCTTTGAAGACGTTTTTAAGGTGTAAAAGGAAAACTTGCTCACCCCAGTCGGAGAGTTACAACATAGCCAAGAGGACCCCCAAAACTTACAGTTCAAGCAATAGACTGGAAGAGGCCAATGAAGTCCTTGCCATTTTCTGGTAAAAAGGCAGTAAATTTCGCCCTGATCCTTGGAATCACTTTTCATGCTTGAGAAGACATCATCTATGAAGTGCGAGTTTGAGAAATGTCAATAGCGTGAACTCTCTGTTCGAGTGCCGCAGTGATTGCATGAACAGTTAGAAATCTCTTCTTCTTCAGGAACTGCCTGTACCTTGAGCTCGTGCCTGAAATCCAAGGAACTCAAAGTTAAAGTACAGAACTACTAGACAGCTAGGCTGCATGTAAGGAACAGTCACGTGAGTGTTGGATATAAAAATGGGACAGTGGTGAGAAATGGTTAGGCTCTTATTCTTTTGTCGAAGAGCTCATCTGTGAATTTCCAGCAGTATTTGCAGAAGGCAAACTGTTCTTTCCATAGTCTTCTCTTTTGGGTCAATTGACTGGGGGAAAATCAGATTTATGGTCTGTCCCATGCAGTGTCGGTTATTGTCTCTGTCAAATAATCAGCAAAACAGAGAACTTTTGCTTCGTTGGCTTTACTTATTCCTCTCCGAGCAGAGAAATCAACTAGAGGAAATGGTAGCCTTTAATATATCTGTTTTATCCTTTTCACCACTGCTTGTGGCTTTTTTTTTCCATCTTTGATATCTGCATACTCTCGATTAAGTCATGCAACTTTATTTTTTTTGAAAACTGACCTCTGTTAAAAGTTTTGTTTTTCGTTGAGCAGTCCCGGGACTCAGTTTCCCCACAACTTCCATCCTCCTCTTCCCCCACCTTCCCCCGAATGATGGGAATGTCAGCCCACGGACCAGTGAAACGAAAAGCCCTGTGCAAGCGTAGCTCAGTAAGGCATGCTTGGTTGCCATCAGTGTAGTTCACATACAGACACTAATTCAAGGAAATATCTCCATACCAGCTTGTTTGCGCATTCAATATCTGAAGTTTGCTCTCCAACCTATTTTCATGTGTCGAGTACACTGTGGACAACTTGTGTCACTGCAAGCAGCTCAGCAGTGTTGCCCAGCCTGGCATTTGCAGGTGGGGAGGGGCTAAAGAGCTGAAAGACCTGCCTCTGATGTGGTTCTGTTCCTACCTGACCTGAATCCGGGAGGCTATTGTTCCTGGGTCCGGCACTGCCCAAGGCTTGGTCAGGAAGGGGGTGGTTTGGGGAGCAGAAGACCTCCTCTTTAACACTTCCTTCCCGCCGCCTTCTAGTTTGAAACCGCCAAACATCTGAAGCATCAGTGCAGGAGAAGGATGCAGAGAGATCCCTTGGGATCTCTGCCCTTGGGGAGGAGTAGGGCCAAGAATCAGCAGCTATGGGCAACTCCTGCATCACCCCGCTAAAGCTGACTGACAGAGTCAGCTGATGGCAGAGAAGCAAACTACTCCAAGTGGGCTTGCCCCCCCCCCTCGGTTTTTCCCTGAGGACAAACAGTGAATTCTGACTGACAGAGTACGGCTGTATGGGGGATACCGGTGAGAAACAGTGACAGCTATGACTCTGCTGTCTATCTGAAGGTACTTTGAGTCATTGTTACTGAGAATTAGTTGTTGGGATGAATCTGCCCCATTCTTAAAAACTATTACCAGAGAGCTCAATAGAGCTGTGATAGATTTCCAGGATCTGCCCTTTCCTCTCCATCCATTGATCACTAAGCTAGTCCAGTCCCAGTTTCCCAGATATTTTACTGCATCAGCCTCCCCAGTGGTCTCCCTGCCTCCAGTCACTTCCCTCTCCAGTCCATACTTCACTCAGCTGCCTGAATCTTCTTTTTATGTATCCTGTACATTTCTGTGTATTCTGAACACATCTCCCCATTCCTCAAAAACTTCCAGTGGTTGTCCATTCCTCTCCACACCAAGCAGAAATTTCTGATCGTTGACTTTAAGGCATTCAATTAGCGCTCTCTCTTTCTCTCTCTCTCTTTCTCTTTCATCCACTCCCTTCTCCCCCTACCCCCCAGCTCACACTCTACTTTCCTCTCAAACTAGTATACTCTCTATCCTTGTTCTCATCTCCCTTCACTTCCTCTCACCTCCCCCCACTTCCTGGAACTCACATCTCCTTCATATCCAGCGAACCACCATTCTCCCTATCTTGAAATCCCTCCTGATATCGCTTCTCCTTCAGGAAGTTCTCCCCATTCATTTTTCATTTCCCCTCAAACCTGCACAAGCCCCTCAGTCACTATACTCTGGCAGAGGGTAACAGAAACAGAAGTGGTCAGTGCTTTTCTGGGAAGCGACGATCTCTGGAAAGCAGACGATCCTAGCGGCCCCCTGGGTGGACAGGGGTTTGAGATAGAGATGAAGTATTCCTTGGCCACCTCCTGGGCCCTGGTCTCTAAACTTTAGAAGTTGGGACCAAATAGGCAGTTCATTTGCCAGACCTATAAAATGGCTGGGGCAGAGGGCAAGAGAAATTGCAGAGATTGAACTGAAAGGCTACATTCCAGGAGAATGCATTGTGTCCACACAAGTACAATCCATTGTCTGTATGTCACAGACTGTCTTATCCTTTTGGTATTTAATAGGTGGGCCCTCTAACCTCTCATCATCCTTAGCTACGCATACACTTCGGCTTGTACATCCTGTACGAGAGGGTACAAGGTCAAAATCAATGACTAATCACTCTTTAGGAATTCTCCCTGCAACTGACCTATCGTTCATGTGGAAAGTATTTTCATGGGGCAACTAGCGAAAGGACTTGTGATGCATTTCCGAGTCATTCCTCAGAACTCGCTGAGGCCCATACCAGTTGTGAAATAAACAAACTTGAATCCTGAACATTTTTAAACCATAATAATCACCTCTGTCTCTGGGTCAAGTACCACACAGGCTCTTGTTTGCCCCAACTATTCTCTCTGACCAACAGCTCCAGAAGGTGCCCATCAAGAATCAGTTGGGACATTAAATATCTTTTTATTGTTAGAGAAGGAGCTTGTCCTAGTGGGAGGAGCCTGGACTTGGAAGTCAGGGGCCTGGGTTCTAATCCCCGATCTACTGCTAGTTCTCCATGTGATCTTGGAAAGTCACTTCATTTCTCTGCGCCTCAGTTCCGTCATCTGCAGATTGGGGATTCAATACCTACTCTCCTTCCTCCTTAGACTGCGAACCCCACAGAGGACCTGATTATCTTGTATCTACCCCAACACTTATTGTGAGCACTGAACAAATGCCATAATTATTATTACTATATTACGGAGTCCTAGTTTCATTTGTTCTTATGGCCTACTAGGTTAAAAAAAACCACTCTAAACCACCTTTATGTATAAATACTAGCCTGCTTAACCCAGTAGCTAAATAGCCAGGACTATGCAAAGAGTAAAGTTCTTAAAATCAGTATTTTTCACTGCAGACCCACTAGAAATTGTTACTGTTACATAGCTCTCTACAGATCTGTGCTGAATATTGATTTGAGGGCTCTTGGGTGTTTCCAATTACAGTACGAGACAGAATCTATCCAAGAGTTAGAAGAACCATTGGGTTGGCTACTAAGCATTTCTAAAGTACACTATGTTTTTGCAGAGGTTTGCATATCTGTAGTACACTATCTATACTGTTCCCCCTCCCTTTGTGAGATTGGCTTTTGTCATCTACAAGTGAGGAAATACTGTAGTTCCATTTTTAACCAAGAGCAGAGGGGAGCCAAGAGAAGTGCTCTAAGCTTTGAGTCTGTAGACCCGGTACCTCTGGATTATTGGAGTGTCTGGGCTCGGAAGATGGAGGGTGGAGGAGAAGAAGAAATAGAAGCTGCTTCTGCCAGGATAAGAGGGACTGAAGTGCGGGTAGAAAAGTCTGATGTAAAAGGGGCAACAGTTACTGTGGAAGAGGGCAGGAGAAGGCTGAGGGCCTGGAGATTCTGTCAAGATAAGAAGCTTTAACTCCTGACAGAAAGGAAAGGAAACTTGGCTTCAGTGGCTAATTGGTTTGATTCCATTTTAAGGGAATCCTTAAAGTAAAAAGTGTGGGAATTGCTAGAGCCAGTCTACTGGCTTGCACATGAGTTGCCCTTCTCCTTTCTTGGAGCTAGAAAACACAGGATGAAGATTCCGAGACTTTTTTCATCAAATAAGGAAATCGGCCGGGGCTAGCCTCTCGTTTAGTCTGACAGCTTTAATCTCATCCCACCTCTAGCCGCCTCCTTTGCCCACTGCCCTGAGATTTAGCAGCACTTCCAGCGATTCCATCTCCTCCTCCCCCATGTCCAGAGACCCTCACCGCATGGGAGGTTCCTCGGGGCCCGGGGGCCTCGCTGGGGTCCGAGTCCCGCTTCCGGGTACTGGGAATCTGGGCCCACTGCCGCTCAAGGAGGTAGTCCGATTGATGCTGGGATGGGTCCTGGCCGCTCCCGCTTCCTCTTCTTATGAGTAAAGAATTCCCTTTGGCCGATCCCCAGATGGGATAGGCATCCACACGACTAATTGGCCGGCGGCTTTGTGGAAAGATGGTGCAGGGAGGCGGGCGGCTGGTTGCCGATCAGAGCGCCAGAGGGGAATTCACGGGGGTGTGGTTTACCCTCTTCTCGGCTCCGCCAACCCAAACCCAAACTTGCCATTGGCGGGACACGGGCCGGCCGCAGCTGTGAAGGAGCACTGGTTGATCCAGGGGAGCTGGGACCAAAAAGATGTGTGCTGGTTAGGGGCGCAAAGGAAGAGGAACCTCAAGTGTTTTCTAAGTGGCTCTTTTGACACCGAATGGAAATAACCCACAGGAAAATGGGCAGGTTTTTTTTCTTTTCTAGGTCACCTCAAGTTCACCGTACTGTAACAGGAAGCATCCTGGAGGTAGACCACGATTTTAAAGCTCCTTCAGGAAGCTGGTTTCATATGGTGGTTTAGATTTAACTACTGAGTGTCTAGCACCATTTGAAATCAGTGTTCTTGGTGGAGAACGGCTGCACTTCCCAAAAACAGAGGGAACAAACCTCAGGAGATCTCCGGATTTGTGAGGGACTGGATGTTTTGGCAGGAAATATTCCTTCACAGTCCAATGGACCCCCTCATTCCTTAAAGCTGTTACGGATTTGGATCTCCCTTGGTAATTTTACAGCCAAGCATGGCTTTAAAGCATTCTGGTCTTGACCTAATGCAAAATCCATTGTGTGGTGTTGAATGAAACCAAAACATTCTGCTGTGTGTTAATAGACTTCCTTTCGTTCCCTTCTGCCCCCAGACTTCAAAGGCTCCTGTGACCCCTCTAGAGGATGACTGATTTCTTTTGGTGTTCAGAGTCAATATCATTTTCTAGCACCATTTGAAATCGGTTATAATGATTGGGGAATAGCGCCACGTGACAGGCAAAATCAGAGAAAAGGCAAGGACCACCTTTAATGACACAAACAAGAAGTGCGCTAAGATAACAGGAAGCCTGAAAAAAAAGTGTGGGTTCTGGTAACCCAGCTGGTAGTTTGGTTGAAGTTTTAGTAATGTCATGCTGCCGTAGAAGCAGATATGGGGTTTGTTCTACAGTTAAATGATCCTGAGTTTTGTTATCAAAAACGATTGGTGATATCTTGGTGTATTTGAGACAATGTCTGGTTTTGAAACTGTTTCAGAGGAAAGGTGCTTTGATTTTTGGACTGTTACCTAAGAGAACTCGTGAATATCTGCTCCGAGAAGGGGGAATGGATGGGGAGGGCGGTTCCCCCATGGAAAGTAGAGCCGTGACTCTCAATGAACAGCCTGGTATTCCCAAAATGAAGAGAAGCAACGTGGCTTATTGGAAAGAGTAGAGGACTGGAGAGGTCAGGAGACCTGGATTCTAATCCCATCTCCTCCCCCTCCCCCTTTGCCTGTTGTGTGACCTTGTACAAGTCGTTTGTCTTCTCTGTGCCTCAGTTTCCTTATCTGTAAAATAGAGATTAAGCACCTGTTCTCCCTCCCTGATGGACTGTCCCCCCAAGGTGGACCGTATCTAAATTGTATCTCTCCTATGGTTTAGCACAGTTTTCAGCACAAAGTAAGCACTTAATAAATACCACAGTTGCTGTTATTCCAATTAGTCCACCATTGGGAGTGCCCCTTTCTCAGCACAAGGACATCAGGTAGAAAGACATGACTGTTGAGAGCAGGCCTCACCCAGGCCCACCAGTTTTATCAGTTAAGAGTGTGGTTAGGGACCCATCGTATGGCAGGCTGAAGGTGCCCCCTTTGCCTCAGATGGCCTCTGTGTCAGACAAAAGATGAACTCGCTACTCTCCCCGCCAGGGACTGACTGGGCTTCAGAGACTTTACAATGTGAGGATCCCTCAGGAAAGACCCACCACTGGCAGAGTCCACCCTGCACCCTAACCCACCACCAATAAATGTGTCTCACACAATCAAACAAAGCCTCATTTCTCTCTAGATTCCCCACTCATTTTCATTTTATCCCTCCTTGGTTTTGTAACCATTCAAAGCAACCCGTTTCTTTTTTTTAATGATGTCTAAGTGCTTACTACGTGCCGGGCACTATACTTAAGTGCTGGGGTAGATACGAGGTAACCAGGTTGGACACAGTCCCTGTCCCACGTGGGGCTCACAATCTTAATCCTCATTTTACAGATGGCGTAACTGAGGCACAGAGGAGTTAAGTGACTCTCCCGAGGTCACAGAGCAGACAACTGGCGGAGCCGGCATTAGAAGCAAGGTCCTCTGACTCCCAGGGTTGTGCTCTTTCCATAGGCCAAGCTTCTTCAACCTGCCCTTTTCCCTGGCAACAGTAACAAATGCTTATTGGGCATCCAGGATTCAGGGCAGTTTTCAGTCTATTTTGCTCTGGGATTTAGCAAGGGAACTTTAACCTTCTCTGCTAAGTGATTCTGAGCAAGTCACTTAGACCATCTGCCATAATTGCCCCCGGAATTGATCTTCCTTCCTAGGCGGTTGCAAGAAATAAGCAAACTGGCAGTAAAACTCCTTGCAAGGACAAAATGCTAAGTGTATCATAAAACTTTCCTCACCCGTTATTATCTCTAACCACCTCCTTTCACAGCAGTTCCAAAAGAGATTTAGAGATTCAAATGTCTATATAATAAAAATACTTGGGAGGAGTGTGAATGATGCTGGGAAGAGGAGATGATAGGAGTCGTCTTCAGTCCACCGTGTTTCCCTTCCTGGGTTGAGTTTGGTGACCTAGCGCAAAAAGCAGGCGAGCAGGCGGGATCCCGCTAGACCTCGGCGGTGGTGGGAGCTGCGATGGGAGCGGGAACGAAAAAAGGCCACTGCTCTACGCAGGCTACTACATGAATCACCTGAATACCACACACAAGACAAATCATCACCAACTCTGGAAATGATGAACACGTGAGACCGGTGGGGCTCGCTCGGAGAAAACCTCTTGCATGTGGAATCCAGAATGACTCACCGAGTTTCTCACTATTGGAACTAGGTGGAAAACTACAAGGGTGAGAGGAAGGGGAAAGAGCGGACAGCCCCAGTGTAAGAAAGCTGAATGGTAAATCCTTGAGAGGTTGTTTATGTGTTGGCTTCACCTCATTTGATGTTAATGAAATTGTGGCAGAGAGTTTTTTTTATGGTGTTTGTAAAAGTTCCTACCATGTGCCAGGCACTCTCTAAGTGCCGAGGTGAATAAAAGATAATCAGGTTGGACACAGTCCATGTCCCACACGGGGCTCACAGTCTCAATCCCCATTTTACAGATGAGGTAACTGAGGCACAGAGAAGTGAAATGATTTGTCCAGGGTTACGCAGCAGAGCAGTAAATCTGGGTGGGTGGCGTTAGCCACTAGGCAGAGTGGGCAGTTCCCCACAGTCCACTGGGTCCACCCCTCCTCGGCCAGTGCATCATCTTCCCCTTATCTTCACCACACCCACTACGCCAGGGTTGGAGATAGCCTCAGGCTACAGGGGTGGGCGTGTGTGTGGGTGTGTGCACTCGTCCACCAGAAAAGAGGACAGGGAAGGGAGGACCTGGAATTCCACTGCTGAAGGCCTACCAGAGTCTTGAGCTGTTCCTCACAATCCTCAGAATAACTGTATTTATTCTGCCACTCAGGTTCTCACAACTGAAAAGGTGGGTGGTGGGAATCCATGCCCCAATTCTACAGTGGGAAAACAGCCTCAGAGCCGGAGGCTTAGCGGGGAGGTGAGCGACTAGGGAAGTCCATGGCATGTACCATCTTAAATGTAATCATTCACCAGAAAAATACTAACGAACTTGCCTTAATGGAGAAATGATAGTGGATCTCCTGACCACTATCAGAGCCTCTTCACCCAGGTGCTAATTAACTGGATTGCTCATTACTGGATGGAATGATGGTTTCCAGGCAACAAAAAGAAGCAAACCAATTCCCATCCATTCTGGTTTCCATGCCCATCCCTCCAATGGAGGGTAAATGCAGAAATGGAGCTATCTAAATTCACCAATGATCTTGCATAGAATATTTTCATATATGATTATTTGAACTCATTTTGAGGGAGTAAAGGGCAAACGAGTAACATTTGAAAACCGTGCCTGTCTTCAGTATTTCTCTCATCATTCTAAAAGAAAATATTTCAGAAGAATATTTTTTAACTTTATCCCAAATTTACAACTTTTTTTGAGGTTGTAAAAGGGAAATGTTTATGGAAAATGCTGGCAGAAAGGGTTTTTTCATCAGTCTTCCCAAATTTGGTTTCAGGCTGTCCCAACTCTCAAGTGAAACCAGAAATGTGTTAAGGTAATAAGTCACCTCTGGACCCAGGCTTCCCCAGGCAAATGTGTTTTTCATTAACAGATATAGGAGGAAAGCAGACTCTTTCAGTCAAGTCGAACTCACCCTCTCAAGAACCGTTTGGAGAGAGAATGGCAAATTCATTTCCAATCAGTCAATGAAGAAATTGTATTGATTGAACATCTTCTGTGTTCAGAGCACTATACTAAGTGCTTGGGAGAGTACAGTATAACAGAGTTGGTCCTTGGACTAACGAGGCTATTTTCCCCTCAGGTAAGAACCATCTAGGGGAGGGCTCTTCCTCCAATAGGTGTGGAAGGAAGTGGGTGAAAGAGAAGCAGACTTGGTTGCAGGCTGTTTGGCTTCTGTAATGTTGGCCTTGGCATCTGGTGAGAGAAAAAATCCTGTAGTGCTAAGCAGCCCTCAGCTTGGCCCCGTGGTACTAATTCTTCATCAGTTAACGGTACCGACAAAGCATTTTTGTGCAGAGCACTGTACTAAGCACTTGGGAAGGTACACTGGAGTTTACCCTCAAGGAACTTAGTGTGGAGGGAATGTAGTTCTCCCTTTGTAGGCCCCCAGTGAGCCTAGCGTGACCCTGACCGGCTCTCTCTTCATCCCTTCCCAGCGTTGCCCTTTCCCTACTACCTGGGTTTGCCCCGCTCCTCCCGTACTCCTCACGGCCCCCATGTTTGCTTTCTTTGGGCTGATCACCTCCTGGGTGGGGATTATCTTTCAAGCTGCCCTCTGGACAGCCCGCTAAGGCTTTGCAAAGCATTTGGAATTGTAAGTGGTTTGTTCCAGCCCATGCTGAAGGGGTGTTTTGGCTGGCCCAGGGGCCCACGCCACTGCTAGCTGCTGTCTGGGAGTGCCACTGACTGTGTGCTGCTCCTTCAGTCCCTACCCACCCTGTTTGATCTCTAGGAGCTGCCCCGGAGGTCCCCTGCAGAGAGACAATGTTGGGGAAACAGGTGTGGGGGCTGGAGGGGTGGTTCTCTGTCCATCAGGTAGCCACACTGACCTCAAGTTTCCCAGGGTGGGCTCCGGGGCTGGACTCACGATATGTGGCTGCCTGCGCTGCACTCCCCTGTATGCCCTTAGTGTGTGCTAAAGGGTGCAGATTCTTCAGGGCGCAGAGGAATTTTCCATTAGAATTTTTTTTTTAAAAAAAAAGGGCCCGCCCCACACAGGCCTGGCCAGAAAGTCTGGGGGAGGAAGGAGATAAGAACTCAGGACACACTGTACCCCGGACTGGACTGCCTCCTCCCAGCAGGCTCAGCAATTGCCGCTGTTGCCATGTCACTGGACAACGTTTCTAGGGACGAGACTTCTGAGCGTGGGCGGTGCATTTGACGTCAATAGCGGGTGTGATTTGGGACAGTCTCCCCACCCCTTCTGGAAAAATACAGTAAAGCACAATTTACCCTTTAGGTCACTGGACAAATGTCCAAGTGCACTGTGGATCATCCACCCTATCTGAGTCTGTCATACTGCAAGACCCCAATCCTCATCACCACGGGGTGTTATGGGCCTTCACCCTTTTTAGGTTGGGCTCCAGGAGACATGCTATCTCCTTATGGCTTTAGGACTCTGAAAGACAAACCCTGAGCTCTCTTCTCCTCTAGCTTGCCCAATACCCTTCGGGCCAAAGAACATGCTTTAGCAAATATTTGTGCAGCCATCCTTTTCCGACCAGGCCTATCCCACCCAGGTGGCATTGGTGTGGTGCAGCCAGCCATGCCCACTGCCTAGAAACAATAGGAAATGCCTTGGAAGGGAGCAGGCTGGCACCAAGTTGGTATGTGGGTGCGGCAAAGAAGTCTTTGGACAAAGTTGTGCAGACTTGCCACCTGGGAAGAAATACTTTTCCAACGCCCAAGGAGGGGAGGGGGAACGGGAGATATATTCTGCTCCTTGCAAAGTTGCGGGGGGCACGGGGAGATTGGTCAGGAAGGAGATCCATCGATAGTACTAGAGGAGAAAAAGGAGGAGGAAGAGTGGCTGGCGTTGGGACCCGTAATGGTGCTGCTATTGAGAGGAAAATGTCCTTAAAAAAGAACTCTCCTTGCTCTCCTGGCTCCAGTCCAGAGCGCACCCTGGACCACCTGCTTGGGTTGGTTGGGTAGAGGATGGCACATGCCTAGCAGCTGCAGAAAGTGATGCCAAGAGCTTGGTGTGGCAGGACAAAGCTGTTGGGTTGTGCCAGGCAGGCGCCAGGCTCCTTAGCTGTCTGGAAACTGATCTCTACCGAAGCACAGACCTTGGGCATGTTTGACTGGAGGGGACGGTTTCTTCCTTTTCTGCCTACTCTTTGTGCAAGGAACAGCCTCCCCCACCTTGGGTTGTCAGTGACTCAGCAAGCCAAGGGGGAGGGACGGGGACGAGCGAGGCATCCCTTTCTCAACAGCAAAGCGGCGTGGGCCCAGAGCTTGGGGCGGAGAAATCGGACTCCTACCCATACTCGTGTGGCCCCTTACCTGCTTTTCTGAGGTGCAGCGAAGCTCAGTGAAGTCCTGTCTGTACTGGGTCTGAATTCCTTGGTGAAAGGAATGAAATTGAGGTAAGAGGAAAGGGGTGAGGTGAGGGACCTCAATGGATCCAGTGGGACCTTCCCATCCCCAACTTCAGCCCTGTAAAAGAGATTTAGTTCATAATCCCTTTGGGAGAAGCATGAATTCTAATGTGTAGGAATGCTGGGCTTTGGAGAGAGCCCCTCGACTCAACACTGACTCACTGTGTGACCCTGGAACAAACTTTGCCATTCTGCCTCAGTCTCTTCACTTGAAAAACCAAACTAATAACACCATCTCTTAGGGTAATTGTTAGGATTAATCGTAATTATCAAAAGCATTGATTAGAGCACTGTACTAGATCCTTGGGGAACATCGAATAGAAAGAGCCGGCACAGTGCTTGTCTTTGTGGAGCTTGCCTTCTAATGCAGGGGACAAGCGACCACAAGCTGCCAGTAAGAATTAACAAGCAGAAAGTGAGAGCCTTTTTTCAAATGCTAAAAGCAAAAGAAATCAATCTATAAATAGAAAACAAAGAAATAAACATATATACCTGCAAGTTGAGGTGACTGATGGAGTTGCGTGAGCAAGAAAGTTGGGATTCATCAGAGAAGGCCTCTTGGAAGAGATGGCTTTATAGGTGGGCTTCGAAGATGGGGAGGGATGTGCTTTGGTAAAGGAGGGAGTTCCATTTAAGGGAACCATGTGAGCAGTGTGTCAGATTGGAGAGTTGCAAGCAAGGCACAGTTAGAAGGTTAGTTTGGGAGGAGTAGAGAGCATGGGCTCAGATGAAGCAGGAGAAGCGATCAGATAGGTAAGAGGAAGATAACCGGAGAAGAGGCTTGAAACCAATGCTGAGAAAATTGTCTTTCATGCAAGAAATGGCTAGCCATTGGAGATTTTGCAGGAAGGTAGTGATGGGTTCCAAACTCCATTTTAAGAATGCGCTGTTAAAAGTAGGCTAGATAGGGGTCGTCGAGGTGGAGAGGGAGGGACAGATGAAAGAAAGGACTGACCGGATTTAGAGACTGACTGTGTAAGTCAGTGAGAAAGGAGAGAGAAAGGTGATGCCAAGACCATGAGCTCCTGGGATAGGGAGAATGGCGATGTTGTCGAAGGAGATGGGAAAGTTCGGACAGGTGGTTTAGGAGGATCACTTCTTAATCTATTAAGTTCAAGCTGCCAGTGGGTCATCTAGATGAAGGTATCCCAAAAGCGAGAGGAGTTGCAAGACCGAAAATCAGTGGAGCAGACAGAGCTGTAGATGTAGATTTGGGAGTCATCCACATAGAAGTGGTAGCTGAAACCTCGGAAGTAATTGAACTCCCCAAGTGAATGAATGTAGAGAAAAGTAGAGGAAAAAAGTAGGTCCAAGTCTTGCAGAATTCCAGAAGGAATATCATTCGTGTTTACTGAGTGCTTACTATGTGCAGAGCACTGTACTAAGTGTTTGGAAGAGTACATTACAATAGAATTAGCAGACACGTTCCCTACCCATAACAAGCTTACAGTCTGGAGGGGGAAACATATATTAATATGAATAAATAATTTATAATATATAATTTAAAGATATATACATAAGGCCTGTGGGGCAGGGGATGGGGCAAATAGGGCTCAGACCGGGGACTCAGAAGGTCATGGGCTCATCCACTTGTCTGCTGTGTGATCTTGAGCAAGTCACTCCATATCTCTGGGCCTCAGTTACCTCATCTGTAAAATAAGGATCAAGACTGTGAGCCCCACCAGGGATATGGACTGTGCCCGGCCTGATGAGCTTGTATCTATCCTGGTGCCTGGCACATAGTAAGAACCAAATGCCATAATTATTATTAAGTGTCCAAAGGTCACAGAGTGAAGTGCATAGATGCAGGAGGAAAAGTGAGCTGAGGAAAAGAGGGCTTAATCAGGGAAGGCCTCTTCGAGAACACATGACCTTAATAATGCTTTGAAAGTGGAGAGAGAGTATTCTGGAATATATGGAGGGAGAGGGAGTTCCAGGCTAGGAGGAGGTTGTGGGAAAGGGGGCAAGATAGATGAGATAGGGACACAATGAGTAAACTGGGATTAGAGGAGCTTAGTGTGTAGGCTGGGCTGTAATAGGAGATCAGTGAGGTGAGGTAGTATGGGACAAGTTGGTCGAGTGCTTTAAAGCCGACGATAAGGAGTCTCTGTTTGACGTGGAGGTGGATGGGCAGCCAATGGAGATTCTTGAGGCGTGGGGAGACATGGGTTGAACCTTTTTATTGATCCATGCAGCAGGCCTTTCCAGACTGAGCCCCCTTTTTCCCTCTGCTCCCCCTCCACCCTCTGCTCCTCCCCCTTTCCCCTTCCCCTCCCCTCAGCTGAGCCCCCTTTCCCTCTGCTCCCCCCTCCCCTCCCCACACCTCTTCTGCTCCTCCACTCCTTCCTTCCCCTCCCCTCAGCACTGTACTCATGTGTATATATTATTTATTACCCTATTTATTTTGTTAATGAGGTGTATATCCCCTTGATTCTATTCATCATGATAATGTTGTTTTGTTTTGTTCTGTTTTGCTCTGCCGTCCGTCTCCCCCAGTTAGATTGTGAGCCCGTCATTGCGCAGGGATTGTCTCTCTCTGTTGCCGAATTGTCCATTCCAAGCGCTTAGTACAGTGCTCTGCACATAATAAGCGCTCAATAAATACTATTGAATGAATGAAGTAAGGATCGGAGTTGGGAGAGACAGGAGGCTGGGAGGTCCGCGAGGAGGCAGATGCAGTAGTCATGGTGGGATGGGATAAGTGCTTGGTCGAGCATGGCAGCAGTTTGGATGGAGAGGAAACATTGACAGCTGACAGCAGTCTTGTCTACTAGTAGCCGTGGTGGTATTTGTTGAGTACTTGCTGGGTGCAGTGCACTGTACTAAGCACTTGGAAACTGCAGTACCCTGTGATATTCCAAGGGGATACCTGGGGAAACTTGACTTTGGAACTCGGTCCTACCCATGATGTCTGTCGATGACCCGTCTAAGCCCAGCTTCCTGGCACTCTGGAGGCTGCCATTTGAAAGCCAAATAATGGAAGGCTCCCCTCCTTCGCTCCAGCTTCTGGACGGCCCTGAGCTCACGCTGTGGATTTCACTTCTGACCTCTCCAAGGATCCTGGCGGCGCCTCTTGGAACAGCTCCATATTCGGACTCCGGCAGAGCGCTAGGCACAGAGTGGCTCCCAACTGGATCCTCTCGGCCAAACCAGTGGCCTTGGGGCCAGGAACTGAGGGTCAATGGATGGAGAGAGAAAGCAAGCGAGTGCCTCAATATTTCTGGCCAGAGAAGGGACCTACCACCGAGAAGGGACCTACCACCCACCTCTCTCCACTGGGACTGGTAGAATCAATCAATCCGTCACACTGAGTGCTTACTCTATGCAAAACACCGCACTAAAAAAAATCGAGTGAATACAATATATTAATAGACACATTCCCTGCCCTCATCGAGCTTACACTTTAGCAGAAGACCCTCTAGTCTCTTCCTCTAGACTATAGACTCGTCATGGGCGGGGAACCCGTCTACCGACTCAGTTCCGTACATTGTACTCGCCCAAGCGCTCAGTACAGTGCACGGTAGGTGCTCACTAAATACGAACGATTGATTGATTGAGACCCAGCCCAGACCTAGGAGGGGATCTGCTGCGGGGGGGCCGCTGTCACTATTGTTATTAGTCCGGTGCTCCGCACACAGTAAGCGCTCAAAAAATGCGATGGGAGGAATGAATGAATTCCAGGTCCACTCCGCCCGAGAGGAAGGTTCAGCACCGAGGCCAGAGCCTCGAAGCTCGCACCCAGGCCCCGGGGGTCGGGGGACAGGAACAGGGGAGATGGCTTAGGCGAAGGATGAACCTCGTCGTCCTCGACCTTCTCCCCTCGCTGCTGTCCACCCCCAGGCGTGGCACCGACCCTCCTCTTGCCTTCCGAGATGGCAGCCGAATCCGCAGCGGTGGGGCTGCGGAACCGGGAACCAGATCCCTGGCTTCATTCTCACCCCCTTCTCAAGCTGCCTCGGCAGCCCATCGATCCATCGATCGCATCTATTGAGAACTCACGGTGTGCAAAGCACTGTACTAAGCACTAGGGAGAGTAGACTATAACAGAGTCGGTAGACCCGTTCCCTGCCCACGGAGAGCTTACGGTCCCGAGGGCGGCCAACGGTAATCGCCCTACCCTCCGTGTGCCTCGGTTTTCTCGTCTGTGAATTGGGGAGAATAAGCCGGCTTCCTCCCCGAGTGGAGGGAGGTCACGTATTGGAGGGAGGAAGGCGAGAGGGTCTAAATTTGCGTTCACAGGGACCAGTTTTGTGTGGTTAGAGTTGAGAAGCAGTGGATTGTTGTGAACGAGCCTAGAAGGAATGGGATTCGGTTACAGCAGGAGGGATTCAGGTTAGACTCTAAGATGCCACACTCCCGGTGATGCCCTTATAGTGCTGGTCCGCGTTCAGCTTCTGGTCACTTATGGCCCCCAGGTCTTTCCCGGCTAAATAAACCTTCTTCGGTACTATTAGAAGCAGCGTGGCTTCGTGGATGGAGCCTGGGCCTGGGAGTCAGAGGACCTGGGTTCTAATCCCGCCTTTGCCACTTGCCTGCTGTGTGACCTCGGGCAAGTAGATTCACTTCTCTGTGCCTCGGCTACCTCATCTGTAAAGTGGGGATTACGACTGTGAGACCTATGTAGGATGGGGACTGTGTCCAACCCGATTATCTTATTTCTACCCCAGCGCTTAGCACAATGCCTGGCACATAGTAAATGCTTAATAAAAACCGCAATACTGTAAATTATTATTACTGTTCTATCATGTGTGCTGTCTAAACCAGACAAGCAAGCAAGGAGGCTGGCTCACTGCAATTCTCCCAAGTGCTTAGTACAGTGCTTTTCACACAGTAAGCGCTCAAAAAATACAATCGAATGAATGAATCAGGGCAATTTCTGCAAATGGTTCAGTCTTTGGGAAGTCAGTGTGTTCCAGGGGCAGGAGAAAGAATGGAAAGAGAGACCCACGAAGGGCTACCTTGGTGTTTATTACCCCTTCACTCCTGGCCAAGGGCATTTTTTAATAAGTGCCCCCTTCCTGCCCATCCCTCTGCTACTAATAACAAACACGATTCTATGAAGGAGGACTTCCCTAATTCTTCCGCGTGATGTGTGTTTGTAGTTAAGCCAAGGACAAGGAGCGGCTCTGTCTGACATTCAGAGGGATGCTAAGCTGCCCGATTTCCCGCCTGCCCCTGCTAAACTTGGCAGCTCAGAGCTTGTTATTTGCAAAATCCACTCGAACTGGCTGGAGCGACAGCCCGTCGCAAGCGAACAAGAACTGGGTGGGGAGGCAACTGTAAGTGGAAGTAGCTAGCCCACAGCCATTTCTACCAGGGAAGGAGAGAATGAGAGGGCTCTCTTATTGAGGGGGCTGGGAGAAAGAGGAACAGCCTTTTGATTCAGTCTGCAGTTGATGCCCCGCTGGGAGATGGATCCGATTAGGGTGAAATCAGAATCCTTAAAATCGAACGTTCAAAGTCCAGTTATCCACAGTTGATGTTTTCAAAAGTTGAAATCAACTTGGCAGCGACCTGAACCACTGAATTATGGCCTAGGCTCGGGTTAGGATTAATTCCTTTTAAGGTAAGGGTCAAGGTTAGAGCTCAGGTTCAGAGTTGGGGGTTAAGGGTATGTGTGGGTGATTAGCGCCTTCACCGATTGGACTGTCAACCGCCGTACGTGAGATGGCTGATTTATTGACAAGTGACCTTTCGGTATTTGGTATCCAGTGGTGTCTTCTGGCCAGTGAAGGTCACAAATGTGATGAAGAGATTGCATAACCCCTAGAATGAACCAAGCCCCAGGCCAGAAGATGATAGGTATGGGCCTGGGCCTGGATCTATCTCTGTAGCTCTCGCTTCTTCAACCCATGACTCAGTTTCCCCAGCCAGTGGCTGAGCATGGTATACACATTCCCTGCGTCTTGGGAATGTTTACAAAGGTCAAAGACGTCATCCTGGGAACATATTCCAAGCCCAAAGGAGGAGAACTGTCCATTCAGGAGAAGCTTCCACTGTTTCATGCATCTGCCCCATCCCTTGTTTCCCCCAAGTCCTTCCTTGGAGTTTACTTCTGTACCACCTCCTCACAAACTCCTTAGCACCTTAGCAGATAATTGGTTTGGGTCCTAAGATGTCATTCATTCAATAGTATTTATTGAGCGCTTACTATGTGCAGAGCACTGTACTAAGCGCTTGGGATGAACAGGTCGGCAACAGATAGAGACAGTCCCTGCCATTTGACGGGCTTACAGTCTAATCGGGGGAGATGGACAGACAAGAACAATGGCAATAAATAGAGTCGAGGGGAAGAACATCTCGTAAAAACAATGGCAACTAAATAGAATCAAGGCGATGTACAATTCATTAACAAAATAAATAGGGTAATGGAAATATATACAGTTGAGCGGATGAGTACAGTGCTGTGGGGAGGGGAAGGGAGAGGTGGAGGAGCAGAGGGAAAGGGGGAAAAGAGGGTTTAGCTGTGGAGAGGTGAAGGGGGGGTGGTAGAGGGAGTAGAGAGAGAAGGGAGCTCAGTCTGGGAAGGCCTCTTGGAGAAGGTGAGTTTTAAGTAGGGTTTTGAAGAGGGGAAGAGAATCAGTTTGGCGGAGGTGAGGAGGGAGGGCGTTCCGGGACCGCGGGAGGACGTGGCCCAGGGGTCGACGGCGGGATAGGCGAGACCAAGGGACGGTGAGGAGGTGGGCGGCAGAGGAGCGGAGCTTGCGGGGTGGGTGGTAGAAAGAGAGAAGGGAGGAGAGGTAGGAAGGGGCAAGGTGATGGAGAGCCTCGAAGCCTAGAATGAGGAGTTTTTGTTTGGAGCGGAGGTTGATAGGCAATCACTGGAGGTGTTTAAGAAGGGGAGTGACATGCCCAGATCGTTTCTGCAGGAAGATGAGCCGGGCAGCGGAGTGAAGAATAGACCGGAGCGGGGCGAGAGAGGAGGAAGGGAGGTCAGAGAGAAGGCTGACACAGTAGTCTAGCCGGGATATAACGAGAGCCCGTAGCAGTAAGGTAGCCGTTTGGGTGGAGAGAAAAGGGCGGATCTTGGCGATATTGTATAGGTGAAACCGGCAGGTCTCGGTAACGGATAGGATGTGTGGGGTGAACGAGAGAGACGAGTCAAGGATGACACCGAGATTGCGGGCCCGAGAGACAGGAAGGATGGTGGTGCCATCCACGGTGATAGAGAAGTCTGGGAGAGGACCAGGTTTGGGAGGGAAGATGAGGAGCTCAGTCTTGCTCATGTTGAGTTTTAGGTGGCGGGCCGACATCCAGGTGGAGACATCCCGGAGGCGGGAGGAGATGCGAGCCTGAAGGAGAGGACAGGGGAGGAGATGTAGATCTGCGTGTCATCTGCGTAGAGATGGTAGTCAAAGCCGTGAGAGTGAATGAGTTCACTGAGGGAGTGAGTGTAAATGGAGAACAGAAGAGGGCCGAGAACTGACCCTTGAGGAACTCCAACAGTTAAAGGATGGGAGGGGGAAGAGGCTTCAGCGAAGGAGACCGAGACCAATTCACCCATCCTCTTGTGACATTACCGCTCACCCCATCTCACCTTTGCCCTGCATTTCTGCCATGGTCCATTGCATTACATTAAGCAACTATTCAGAGAGCACCATTGAGCGTGGAGTCAGAAGGTCATGGGTTCTAATTCCGGTTCAATCGCTTGTCTGGAGTGTGATCTTGGGCAAATCACTTCACTTCTCTGGGCCTCAGTTACCTCATCTGTAAAATGGGGATGAAGACTGTGAACCCAGTGTGGAATGGGGACTGTGCCAAACCGATTTGCTTGTATTCATCCCTGTGCTTAGTACAGTTCCTACTTAGTGCTTAGTACAGTTCCTGGCACATAGTAGGTGCTTAACAAATACCATAATAATAATAATTATTATTAATAGCAGAGACCATGGGAAATGATGGGTTGCGTTTCCATCCTGAGGGCCAAGATAGGGGATGTCGGGGGTGCGGGGGTGGGGAGAGAGGAGATTGTGCCAGAATAAGTGAAGAGAGAGAACATTATTCGGAGGCTGGGCAATTTACATCCACACCGCATGGCCGACTGGCAAATTCCAACAGCGTGAACGAATTAGCGCTATAATAAGGCCGGCTTTGTTCCAAGCACCCCATATTTGCTTCTTCCAGGCCTGCCTGCTCTTGCTCCGCCCTGTGCTCTTTGGCTGCCTCAAACCCCTCTTCCACAGTTTGTGAAAACATCTTTCAGGTTTATAAATAATAACCAAACACCCCAAACTACTCCCCAGTTCAAGGATTGGGCCCAGCACGGTGAAAGCTGGATGCTTAAACCTGTGCTTTTGCAGAAACCCTAAAGTCCAGGCTGCTTTTCCCTTTGTGCTCCTCATCTGCCAGGACAAAATGCCCCTCCTTCAGCTGCGGGGATGGGTTTCTCCCCGACTCAGAGTGGGAACTTTTGAAAGAGCACTAATTCTCTTGGGTCACCAAGGCAGTACTACCTTCCCAGGACTTCAGTGGAGTTTTAAGAGAGTTAGTGACCCCATCCCTTTCCCTCCCACCTCCCACAAAGTGTCTTTACACACCTGGCACAATCCAAGCCAGGAGAAAGTTAATTATAGCATCTGCAGCATCAAATGCTCGACTCCGTGGTTGCAAAATGATCTTAATTATAGCCCCCTGTTTACAGGTTCTTGTAACCTCAGAAACATTATGCTTCAGGGCCCAAACTTTCCACATTGGATCTCTGTCCAAAGGTGATTTTTTGTTTGTTTGTTTTGAGAAAGTTTGGAAGGTTTGGAAGCCTCCAGCTGCCTCTGAAGGAGAAGAAAAGTATAACTCTCTGCACCTGAACCCTCGGGAGTCTCTTTTGCTCCAGGACTGAAAAATCAGCTCCATTTGGAATCTGGAAGCCACCGTCACCTATGTGAAATCATAGGGGGATTGACCTATAAGGAACTGAGGAAAATTCTGGGAAATGAAACATTTGTCTTCAGGTGAGAAACTGGGAACCTGCCAGGGGACTCTGTGCACCCTCTCCAGCCTGCCTCTTTGGGGCAGTTAAGGAGGTGGTGGAGAGGAGGAGGAGAGCAGGGCAACAAGGCTGCCAGCGGAAGCCCCAGGCGGCCCCGCTGCCACCTGGCTCTCTGCTTCACCTCGGGGGCTCCAGCATGTCTCTCCCCTCACACCCATGAGGACAACACAAGATGTCTTTACACCCTGTGTGTGGCAAGAGTTTTTCTCTCTCTCTTCCCTCCCCCCCCATCTTACTGGGGCAGAGGAGCCCATGTGGGTCTAAGGCAGTCTGTTCTTTCTCCTCAGAGAGGGCAGAATTGGGATTCTGAGCTACCTAGATGCGTTCATTCTCAATAATAACAATGACTGTGGTATATAAGTGCTTACTTGTCCAACCCATTTCTCTTGTATCCACCCCAGCTCTTATTTCAGTGCCTGGCACGTAGTAAGTGCTTAGCAAATACCATAATTATTATTATGACATTGCAGCCCCCCTGCTGCCACGCTGAAGTCCTTCCCCTCGGCCACACTGGCTAACTGGCAGTGCTGTACTGTCTGAGGATTAATGGCATTATTAGCCCCAGCATCACCCAGTGACAACTGGACAAGGTCAAGTTCACTTCTGGCCTCACCGGTGTGGGCTGGGCTGACCTGAAATCTGCGAGACCCTGTTCCTCTGTGGCCACCCTGGGGAACCCGGTCCGCTCTGACGTGAAAGCTGGCAGAGTCAGAGCACTGGCGAGAAGGCTGGGGACTGGGTGGGGCTCCTGTCCTCTCCAAAATCCTGCCAGCTGCCACTGAGACATTGCCCAGCACTGAGTGCCTTTCTTGTAAAATACGTTCCCTGGGAACAAACTGCCCAAACGAGCCGTATCATCCCTTCATCCGGCTCCTGCGTTAAGGAATGTTTTTACACCCTACTTAGTTCTACTTAGTTAGAGAAGCAGCGTGGCTCAGTGGAAAGAGCACGGGCTTAGGAGTCAGAGGTCACGGGTTTTAAAGCCGGCTCTGCCACCTGTCAACTGTGTGACTTTGGACAAGTCACTTAACTTCTCAGTGCCTCGGTTGCCTCAACTGTAAAATGGGGATTAAGACTGTGAACCCCACGTGGGACAACCTGATTCCCTTGTATCTACCCCAGCGCTTAGAACAGTGCTCGGCACATAGTAAGCGCTTAAGAAATACCAACATCATCATTAGTTCTCAAGTCCACTTTTGACCCCTCTAGTCGTGGAGGTTTTTATGACAGTCGCCCCCATTATGGCGTGAGGGCCCTGTGGGCAGGGAACGAATCACTTTACTATTCTGTACCTCCCAAGCGGTTAGTACAGTGTCCTGCAACAAGTGCGTGCCCAATAAATGGTGCCGCTGCTCCTGAGACTTGCTTCCGAAAAAGGCAAACCTGGAAAGAGCGGGGGGATCTGGGGACTTATTCCTCCTCGGCCCCACTAGAGGGCAGCACCTGCCCAACCATTTTAGCTGCGCGGCCTCCCCGACTTTGTCAGATTTCAGAAAAATCTGGGGTTACAAGGGACCTCCAAAGGTCATGTCGAGCAGCCCCCTGCTTCCTAAAAGGATTGCAACTACATAATCCCTGTCATATTGACGTTGCCCTTCTAGAGAAGCAGCATGGCTTGGGAGTCAGAGGTCATGGGTTCTAATGCCCGCCCCGCCGCTTGTCAGCTGGGTGACTTTGCCCAAAGTCACTTCACTTTTCTGAGCCTCAGCGACCTCATCTGTAAAACGGGGATGAAGACTGTCAGCCCCACGTGGGACAACCTGATCACTCTGTTCTGTATCCCCCCCTGCCCCCCGCGAGCAGCGCTTAGAACAGTGCTTTGCTTGTAAGCGCTTAACAAATACCAAAATTTATTTAGAGAAGGAAGCAGCACCATTTCTCATAATTAACCATACCGGAAACAACAGTTCTTCCAAGTCTAATAATAATAACAACGATGATGGTACTTGTTAAGCGCTTACTGTGTGACAGGCACTGCATTTGGCGCTGGGGTGGATTCCAACTAATTAGTTTGGACACAGTCCCTGCACCACATGGGGCACCCAGTCTCAATCCCCATTATACAGACAAGGAAACTGAGGCCCAGAGAAGTGAAGTGACTCGTTCAAGGTCAAACAGCAGACAAGTGGCAGAGCCGGGATTAGAATCCATGAGTTTCTAACTCCCGGGCCCATGTTCTATCCATTATGCCATGCTTATATTGTACTCTCCCAAGTGCTTAGTTCAATGCTCTGCACACAGTAAGTGCTCAATAAATACCACTGATTGATTGATTTGGTGGTATTTGTATTTAATCCATTAATCAAGTAGTATGGTGATTTTGGCCCTTAAAACATGGAGGAGTCCTGTCTGGAAGGGTGGAAGGAGGAGAAAGATGGACTCAGAGGGGTGTTTCTCAGAATCTGAGTCCTTGTAGCCTCCTTCTGAGCCCCCATTCAATTCCATCAGGCATTTCCAGCTTCACCACTGTCCCCACTCTTCTCCCAGAGATCAGAGTAGGCAGTGGGGCAAGTGATGTCACAGTCTCAGCCTCCAGGATGGAGCACAGCAGCCCCCAGAATTCCAGGGATTTCCACACTGGGAAACCTCCCTACTGACGCCTTTCTCCTTCCTCCTGCCGCCAAGGATTCCAGAAGACCTGAAGGGTACAGTTCTTCTCCTGGAGCATTCCACTCGGGTTTGGGGCTCAGCAAACTGTCGCCAGAGAAATGCTTGAGATTTGGGCGTCCTTGACAAAGGAGAAAACAAATACTGGCAGGACTTGTCCCCCTCTCCCATGCATCACCTGCCAACAGATCATCTGCCTGCTCCAATCCACTCTCCTGATATCTGGCCTTTGGGCCACTGGTGACCCATAAAGCACAAGGGGCTGGTGGCTGGTGTTGTTCAGGAAGTGCCAATTGAGGGTTTCCTCCCTCTGGAACTTCTCCATCGGGTTTTTAACCTTAACACTGAGGCCGGAGTACTTCAGTGCCAATTAGGAGGCCACAGCCTCATCGCCCACCTTTCCCCCGCCTTAAAGGAGCCCCCGGGAACCTGAGGAGGAGGAAGGACCGAGAAGCCCAAGGGGCAAGAAGGGTCATCGCCCAGGATCGAGGTGGTGAGGAAGGTCAGCTCTCCCCATGATCCCCTCTCTCCAACTGGGTAGTATCAAGAGATTATTCTCTCACTGTACCGAGAAGGGAAACTGAGGCCACAATCCCCTGAGCCGACTAGTGCTGGAGCAGGAAAGAGAACCACGCCCTCTGATTCCCAGGCCAGACCATCCCATACCCTGAGGGATCATGTCCCATTCCCACCTGGTTATTCATTTCCAGTGCTTAGTCTAGTGTTCTGCACCCAGTAAGCACCTAATAAATACTATAACCTCTACCCTGAGGTTCAGAAGATAGGGTGTTCTATCAAACTGGGCCAGGAGAGTCTCAACCACTTCAAAACTCCAGCCCCCTTTTCACCTCTCCTGCCGTCCACTTCCCGCTCCTTTCCTGTTAACCTGCCGCATCTCTCCCTGGAACCAGTTGAACGCCACAGACAATGCAAGAGGCCAGAGACCTGCCTAAAAACAACAACCTGGAAGCTTCAGACTCCCTGGAATGGGTAACTGCTGGGGACCGGGGTGGGCGAGGGGTGGTGCTGGACTCCCCAAGCAGTAGATACCACCCATTCCCACCCTTTCTCCTTTCCTCGTTTCCCAGGGTTTTCCTGCCCATACTCTATTCTCTTTTCCTTCCTCCCTTCTGTTTCTCTCTTATATTTTTTCCCCAGACTGTGCCCCTTCCTCAAAGGCTGTCCTCATGTGGGGTTGTGGGGGCAAATAGAACTCGACTGCGGAGATGGGAGCCTGGGGGAAGAAAGTTCCTGGCAGGAGGGGTCAACCTTCGTCTGCTCTTCCCCGCTTTGATCTCCATCGTCTTGGTTGGCCAACCCAGGACTAATAGAGGAATTTCTAGGGGATGCTAGAAGGCTTCTCCAGGACTTAGGCCAGAATGGCTCAGCAACGGGGCATGGTCAGAAGTCAAAGTCAGAAGAATGTGACGTGTCTGTTTCATGCTCTCCCTTGAAGACTCAGGAGATTACAATGAAGTCCAAGTTTGTCTTAGAGAACCTTCAGGAGTACACCATCCAACCAGACTTGGTAGGTGGAAGAAGCACTCAATCCCCTGGTTGTTGACCTCCCTCTTTCCACATCTAATTTAAGAGCCAAAACCCCTGCTCCTTTACCAGGGGTCTAGCTGGACATCCTTGAGGGAGCCTGGATGTGAACAATCTTACCATCCATGCATACATAAATGTTTACATGTTTGCGTACATGCATTCACTATCGACTCCACTCCATTCACCTACAAAACCATTTATCTGTCCATCCACCCATCCACCCATCTTTCTACACACCCATCCATCCATCCATCCATCCATCCATCCATCCATCCATCCATCCATCCATCCATCCATCCATCCATCCACCCATCTAGCCATCCACCCATCTAGCCATTCCTTTGATTATTGAGTCTCTACTGTACTAGATGATTGGGAATCAATCGATCAATAAAATTTATTAAGCACTTACTGTGTGCAGAGCACTCTACTAAGCACTTGGGAAAGTGCAATTCAACAGATGTGATCCCTGCTCACAAGAAGGTTCCAAGCAACAGGGGAAAATAGGAGAGTACAAGATTTTTTTACCTAAGTACTGTAGCGCTGGGGAGAGTACCAAAGTGTTTAAGACGTACCCAGCCAAGGGGGGTATACGATAGGTGGAAAAGGCACAGGCCCTGCCCTTGAGGAGGCTGTGCGCAGGGGAGGAGTCTGCGGGCCCAAATTGTACCTGTGCAGTGGGAGTAACCTGATGACTTGTCTGGGGGGGGCGTCCAGGCACCCTACAGATCGTGAAGAAGTAGAGTGGCCTAGTGGAAAGAGCACAGACCTGCGAGCCAAAGGACCTGGGTTCTATCCTCAGCTCCGCTGCTTGTCTGTTGTGTGACCTTGGGCAAGTCACTTCACTTCTCTAGGCCTCCAATTCTCCAGTTAGCGTGGCTTAGTGGAAAGAGCATGGGTTTGGGAGTCAGAGGTTGTGGGATCTAATCCTGGCTCTGCCACTTGTCAGCTGTGTGACCATGAGCAAGTCATTTAACTTTTCTGTGCCTCGGTTACCTCATCCGTAACTTAATCCCCAGACTGTGAGCCCTGTGGGACAACCTGATTACCTTGTATCTACCACAGCCCTTAGAATAGTGCTTGGCACATAGTAAGCGCTTAACAAATACCATCAACATCACTGTTATTATTTAGACTGTCCCATGCACGAAAGGGATTGTGTCCAACCTAATTAACTTGTATCAGCCCCATTGCTTAGAACGCTGTTTGACACATAGTAAATGCGTAACAAATACCAAAAAAAAAACCCCAGAAGCAGATTTGATCTGAATGATGCCGTCGATCCCCTCGGGATTATCTGCCCCATCCCATGCTCTGACCGAAGAGCCCTGGCCTGCCCTGCCTGCCTCTAGCACAGAGTCCTTGATCTCCCGCCGGCCCTCAGAGCAGGTCTTCCAACCCCTCGCAGAGAGACGGGGGGCCAAGACGAGCCCCACCCCCATTTGCAACCCCCTCCCCTTGCTCCCCCACCCACCAGACACCCTCATCTCCGCTCAGGCCCAGTACTACAAGCCATTCGAGCCCTCAAAGCTCCAGCAGTTCACCACCCACTTCCGGCAAGACAAAGGCCTCCTGTTCCGGGTTTTGGAGTTTGACCAGGAAATGACCACTCTGATCTTGACCAACAATCCACTTCCCACCCTGATCAACTGGCAAGGAGAGGGCACCCTCTCACGCTACTTCTCCCAGGACCTGCTGAATGAGGTACAGGCCAATGGGCGGGCCAAGGGGACAATGAGTGGCAGGGACTTGGAGGGAGGAGGGAAGAGGGTTAGAGGCAAAGTTGTCCACTTTTCTGGTTCATCTTCCACCCCGTGGGAGGGCATCATTTATGAAGAAGCTGAGACCCTGTGGTTCTTCTCAGAGACAGAGCAGCTAGCCAGGTTGAGAGCAGGGGTCCAGGGGGGTCCCTACATTTTCCCACAGGGTATTTGAGTATTTGAAGCTGGTTTTGAGGTCCAGTGGCCCTTGGGATAAACTACTTTAAGGGAACTGAGTCAGAGATTCGTTCATTCATTCAATAGTATTTATTGAGCACCTACTATGTGTAGAGCACTGTACTAAGTGCTTGGAATGTACAATTCAACAACAGATAGAGACAATCCCGGCCCATCGACGGGCTTACAGTCTAATCGGGGGAGACGGACGGACAAAAACAAGACAACTTAATCGCAATAAATAGAATCAAGGGGATGTACACCTCATTAACGAAATAAATGGGGTAATAAAATAAATAGGGTAATAAAAATCTACACAAATGAGCACAGTGCTGAGGGGAGGGGAAGGGAGAGGGGGAGGAGCAGAGGGAAAGGGGGGCAAGGGGGCTTAGCTGAGGGGAGGTGGGGGGGGGGCAGAGAGGGAGCAGAGGGAAAAGGGGAAGCTCAGTCTTTGAAGGCCTCTTGGAGGTGGTGAGCTCTCAGAGATGGGATGGAGAGGTTGGGGAACCTTTTGAACCTGCCCCAGCCCTGCCCTCTACAATGATGTCACACAGGTTGTCACTAACCCCCAAGAAACGCTGGAAATTCTACTCGGAATTCCAGAATGTACCCTCTGGGGGGAAGCCGTGCGATCCCCTCTGGGAATGAGGGACTAGGAGAGAAGGGACTGAATGGCCTACTCCGAGTGGAGAGAGCAGGAGCTGTGAAGTCACAGAAAGGCATAGAGCCGATCACCAAGAAGCACTGTGGAGGCAGAGAATGGCTGGTCAAGGAGGAGGAGAGGACAAGAAACAGAGGGGTGAGCTTCCAAAGAGCTAGCCTAGGTCACCAAGCCAACGGCCTGCCCAGCGACACTGTGCCAGGAAGGGTCCAGGAGCTGGATTTCTGGGTTCTTGCCCCACGTGTAGAGCCCCTCAGCCTCATTGTCTGAGTCCCAGAGAGAAGATTCTGGTCAGTGGACATACTGTGGTCTTGTCCTTTCCCTCCCTGTATTCTAGAACTGGCCTGTTGTTTTGTTTCTTTGTTTATGGTATTTGTTAAGCACTTACTATGTGCCAGGCACTGTACTAAGTGCTGGGGTAGAAACAAGGTTGTCAGGTTGGACAGGTTGGGACTCACAGTCTTAATTCCCATTTTACAACTGAGGTAACCGAGGCACAGAGAAGCGAAGCTACTTACCCAAGGTTCACAGCAGATAAGTAGCAGAGCCGGAATTAGAATCGAGGTCCTTCTGACCCCCAGGCCGGTGCTCTATCCATGAGGCCATGCCGCCCCTTCTATGTTGAGTTGGGGCTTGGCCATCTTGGTGGCACATGACAGTCCAACAGGAATCGGGAAAGTGTGGAACTGTGGCCTCAGAAACCAGTTGGTAGAGTGGGGCTTGAGCAGAGTGGAAGAACTAAGGAGGGCTGGTAAGGGGAGGGTGTGAAACTGAGGATAAGTATCCAACAGAGTAATAATATGAATAATTGTGGTATTTTTAGGTGCTAACTGAATCTCTTCTGCTAACATGGCCTAGTGGATAGGGCACGGGCCTGAGAGTCAGAGGCCCTGGGTTCTAATCCTGGCTCCGCCGCGTGTCTGCTGAGGGACCTTGGGCAAGTCCCCTCTTGACTGAAATCTTGCTGTGGGCAGGGAATGTGTCTGCCAACTCGGTTGTGGTGTATGCTCCCAAGTGTTCGGTGCATTGTTCTGCGCACAGTGAGCGTTCAGGAAATACAGTCGATTGATTGGTTGATGCCACTTCTCTGTGCCTCAGTCACACCATCAACCAGTCGATCACATATTTTTGAGTGCTTGCTGGGTGCAGAGCACTGTGCTGGGCGCTTGGGAGGTACGATATGCCTGACTTGATGGGCTCATTCCCCACCCCCGATAAGCTCATCTGTCAGATGAGGATTAAGACTGTGAGGCCCCCATGTGAGACGTGGACTGTGTCCAACCCGATTACCCTGTATCTACCCCAGTGCTTAGTACAGTGTCTAGCACGTAATAAGCACATAACAAATACCATTTAAAAAAGCGCTCAACTGGTGCAGAAATGTTGAAGTGGCAGTTGAGGGGCGATGAGAAATTAATCAGGAATCCCTGCTGGAGGAGAATCAATTTCTGGAGGGATTTGGGAATGGGGAGAGTTGCGGTCTGTCAGATTGGAATGGGGAGGAAGCTCCAGGCAAGGCTGTGAGCAAGTGATCAGCAGCGGGAGAGATGTGAGCAAGGCACGGTGATCAGGCTGGCTTGAGAAGAGCAAAGAGTGTGAGCTGGGGTGTAGTGGGAGAAGAGGAAGGAGAGGGCAGCTTCTCCCCATCCACACAGACAGTCACCCACCAATTCCTCTCCTTGGGAAGGATTTCTCAATCAATCAGTTCTATTTATTAGGGCTTCCTGAATGCAGATCAATCAATATGTTAATCATATAGTATAACAATATATATTACAATTAGAACAGAGTCGGTAGACATGTTCCCTGCCCAAAGCGTGACTTAGGGAAAAGAGCAAGGGCTTGGGAGTCAGAGGACGAGGGTTCTAATCCCGGCTCCGCCACTTGTCTGTTGTGTGACCTTGGGCAAGTCACTTCACTTCTCTGTGCCTCAGCTACCACATCTGTAAAATGGAGATTAACACTGTGAGCCCCACATGGGACAACCTGATAACCTTGTATCTACCCCAGCGCTCAGAAAAGTGCTTGGCACATAGTAAGCGCTTAATAAATACCATGATTATTAAACTGAGCTTACAATTTAGAGCACTTTACTAAGCGCCTGGGAGAGTACAATATAACAGAATTGGTAGATACGTTCTCTGCTTGACCAGAGTGATTCCTCCTTCCTAATTAGCCATCTTTATCCCTTCCCTCAAAACGTGGACATAGCTCAAGGTCAGCTCCATAGCCCTCTGCTGTTCCATCTCCCCCAACCCTTGAACCCTCTCCCTCAAGCGAATTCTGCCCTGCTCACTCACAAACTCCCTGTCTTTTCCTTTACTGCACGAGAAGCAGAAGCCACAGAAGTCCGTGGAGCGCATCAGGTTTCCCCCACTGGTGCCGCAGCAGAAGACGGAAAGGGCCAGGCGAAACAAGACTTTTACCGTGACCCTGGGAGAAGACCCTAAACCCAAGCAAAAGCAGTGGTTCAGGTGAAGCCCTAACCCTGCCAATCTCTCCTTTCCCGTCCACTTTGTTGTGACTGGGACCAAGCCCAGGAGGATTCTTGGCCCTGCTGGCCCGAAACATTGCGTGGGCTCCCAGGTCTGAGTCTCTGGGTTCCCGCCTTCTCCTGCCTGTTTCTGCTGGGGCGGAGGCTAGGATTCTTTCGAAATACAGAGCCCTGGCGGGACTCCAGGAGCTTCACTCCACTCCCACCTCCTACTCGGGCTCTGGTGGGGACGGCCACCTTGGGCAGCTTTTCTGATGCTGAGCCCCCGGGCCCTGCTCCCTGGATCCCCTCAGCCGGCAGACGCTGGCACCTCTAAGACCTTTCTCTTGCAGATTTTCCACCGACAGTGATTTCAAGTGTGAAGGGCGTTTTTCAAAGGGCTACGTGAAGAAGAAGCAAAAGAAAATGTATCCCCAACTCCGCTTTGCTCCCGTTCCTAAAACAGGTACCCGGTTCCCCGGGCGGGAAGATGGGCCGGGGAGGGTGTGGGGGGGGGGGTCTCCCTCCCCGACTGCATACCGACTGCCCCCTCAGTCACACACTTTCAACTTAGAATCATTGATCGTAATTAGCTTTATTTTATAAAGGTAGCACCTCATCAAAATGTTCTTTGAAAACCACCATTATAGCAGTGAGTAAAAGAAAGAGTGGAGGGAAAAACTGTCCTAGTGAGAAGGAAAATGGGTGAGAATTTATTGGGGAAAACTGCCCAGAGGAAGTAGGCTCTGACCAGTGCCACAGCAGAGCCAAGTAGCAATTACAGATAACGCAGAATAATTGTAATAGTAATGCTGGTATTGATTAAGCACCTACCATGTGCTTAAGAGGTAGGCTGGATCAAAGGCTTCTGGGAGGGTAGCCAGAGTGATTTTAGGGATGCCAGAATTCAGTTTTGGTTTTAGAGAAGCTACATGGCCTAGTGGGGAGAGCATGGGCCTGGGAATCAGAAGACTTGTGTTCTAATCCTGCATCTGCTACCTATCTGCTGTGGGACCTTGGGCAGAAAATTTAACTTGTTCCTTGTGAGCAGGGAACGTTCTATCGTATTTAACCAAGCATTTAGTACAGCGCTCTACACACAATAAGTGCCCAATAATCATCATCATCATCTGTGATATTTATTGAGCACTTACTATGTGCCGAGCACGTACTAAGCACTTGGGAGAGTACAATAGAGTTGGCAAACATGTTTCCTGTCCACATTAGCTAAAAGTCTATAAGTAAAATCGATTCTCCGTGCCTCAGTTACCTCACCTGTAAAATGGGGATTAAGTCCTACTCCTCCTACTTAGATTGTAAATCCCAGTTGGACAGGATGTATCCAATCTGATTACCTTGTATCTACCCTAGCAGTTAGTACGGTGCCTGACATATAGTAAGTGCTTGACAGGTACCATTACAAAAATAAAAACCACCAGCCCTCTCCATAACTCAGAGCCTTCTAGGATGCTACCTTGCAAATTATTGGGTTCTTAGGGCACACACTCTTTCACTCCTTTTGTCTTTCTCTTTGTGTACATGTGGCTTCTCGACTTTTTATATGGGTTTTCCTGAATATCTTCAGGATCGTTCCCTTCCTTCTCTCAAAGTGGCTCCCTTGGCCAGTACGGTATGAGGTTGGGATTATCCCTCTTTGAATGGGATTCCTGGGGTGGGGTCCAGGGAACCGTCTCTTTGGAGATTTCATTTTTGCCCCTTGGGTCGAATCCCTTCCCCCACAGCTGAATTGATGCCCCCCGCTGGTGTCCCGTGTTTGTTCTTTGCAGCAGATGAAATGCCAAGGCTGGCCCCTGGGGAGTCGGGGGCCATGAAGAGCAGGAGGGATTCTGCAGTGCCTAAGGAGCCCTTGACCCTGGCCACCCTCCTGGAAGAAAACCCCACCAAGGTTGTGCCTGGGGAACACAGCTTCCGTTATGGGAGAGCTCCGCAGTGGCTGGTCAACAACGCGGTGGTCCAGAGATGAAAATATAACTTGGATTTAGGGATTTGGAGACCTCTTTCCCAGTTCAAGTGGGGGTAATGGTTGGTGAAAACATGGTTGAGGGCAAGGGAAGGGGAGAATTTGCCAAAGTGCCCTGCCTATAACGAGAAGCAGCATGGTGTAGTGTATAGAGCATGGGCCTGAAAGGCAGAAGGCCATGGGTTCTAATCCCGGACCTGCCACTTCTCTGCTGTGTGACCTTGGGCAAGTCACTTCACTTCCTCTGTGCCTCTGTGAAATGGCCCAGTGCCTGGCACATAGTAAGCACTTAAATGCCATTATTAGTAGTAGTAGCAGTATTATTATAAATTTCTATCCCACAAGGAACTTCAAGCAAAACTCATTCTCCCAAAAGACATGTCTCCTGACCTAATTATGGAACTTGCTAAGTGCTTATCATGTGCCAAGCACTGTTCTAAGCACTGGGGTGGCTATGAGTTAATCAGGTTGGACAGAGTCCCTGTCCCACAGGGGGCTCAGAGTCTTAATTCTCATTTCTCCCAAATGAGGTAACTGAGGCCCAGAAAATTTAAGTGATGTGCCCAAGCTCACACAGCAGACTAGTGGTGGGATTTGAACCCAAGTCCTGACTCCCAGGCCTGTGCTTTATCGACTAAGCCAAACTGCTTCTCTAGGCTTAAGAAGTGCTGCTTAAGAGAAGCTGTTTAAGAGAACTAGAGCAAGAAAGACCGTGGGTTTGGGAATCAGAGGACGTGGGTTCTAATCCTGACTCCGCCACTTGTCTGCCTTGTGACCGGAGGCAAGGCACTTCACTTCTCTGGGCCTCAATTACCTCATCTGGAAAATGGGGATGAAGACTGTGAGCCCCACGTGGGACAACCTGATGACCCTGTATCTCCCCCAGCGCTTAGAACAGTGCTCTGCACATAGTAAGCACTTAACAAATACCAACATTATTATGATTATCTACCCCAACGCTTAGAACAGTTCTTGGCACATAGTAATCCCTTAAGAAGTCACTTCACTTCTCTGTGCCTCGGTGACCTCATCTGTAAAATGGGGATGAAGACTGAACCTCACGTGGGACAACCTGATGACCCTGTATCTCCCCCAGCGCTTAGCACAGTGCTCTGCACACAGTAAGCGCTTAAAAAATACCAACCAACCTTATTATTATTATTAAATACCCCTGTTATTATTATGAGGCTGGGGCAGACCCACTTGGCCGGGCTGGCCCATGGTTGGGGCCGAGGCCCCAGCGAAGGGCGTGCGCATGCGCGGCAGCTGGGGGCCGGCAGCTCACGCTCCGCCTTGGTAGGGGGCGGGGCTTCAGGGGTCCGGGGGCGGGGCCTGCCCTGCTTGACGTCACTCTTTTGGAGTGACGGGCCAGCGGGCCAACCGGCTCTTAGACAGGGCCCGGGAGGGGGGCGGGCCTTCCTGCGGGCGTGTTCCGGTCGGTGACGGGCTTTCGGTGGGCCGCGGAGTCGGAGATGATTAAGAAATTCGACAAGAAGGACGAGGAGTCTGGTACGTGCGAGCTTGGGGGGACCCCCCCTCCCGTCCTCTGGAGGAGAAGGAGAAGGGCGCGCGAGCGCGCGCGCCCCGTCCGCGGAGCCGCTCCCTTCGCGGGGCGCGAGCCCCCTTTTTCCTCACGCGGGGCGCCCCCCCCCCGGTCACGTGACCGCTCGCGACGCCTTTGAGAGCGCGAGCCCCCTCCCCGCGACGCGCCTCGGAGCGCGAGCCCCCCGTCACGTGACCGCCCGTGGCGCGTCTCTCAGCGGGCGCGAGCCCCTCCCCGGCGCGCGCCCCCTCGCGGGGCCCCGCCCCTCAGCGCGGGCGTTGGGGAGACGGGCCGGGGGCCATGTTGGCCAGGACGGGCCTGGCAGCGCCAGGTAGCTGAGGGGGCGGGGAGGGAAGGGGAGGGGTGCCCTTGACGCTCGTTGAGAGTGGAGGGAAATGGAGGGAATGTGTAAAATTAGAGGGTTCCCAACTCGGAACCTGGAACCCTTTCGCCGACCACTTCTGTGTGGAAATACTAATAATGGTCATTAAGTCTCTACCCAGAAGCCTCCGCGCCCCTTGACAATGAGCAAGGCCTATTTTAGAAAAGAAAATCATGTGTTAAGCGCTTCCTATGCGCCAGACACTGGATTAAGCCTTGGGGTTGACCCAACATAAACCATGCCATTATCCAGGAGAAGCAGTGGAAAGAGCCCGGGCTTGGGAGTCAGAGGTCATGGGTTCGAATCCCGGCTCTGCCCCTTGTCAGCTGTGTGACTGTGGGCAAGTCACTTCTCTGTGCCTGTTACCTCATCTGTAAAATGGGGGTTCAGACTGTGAGCCCCACGTGGGACAACCTGATTCCCCTGTGTCTACCCCAGCGCTTAGAACAGTGCTCTGCACATAGTAAGCGCTTAACAAATACCAACATTATTATTGTCAGGTGTGTGACTGTGGGCAAGTGTCACTTCACTTCTCTGCGCCTCTGTGACCTCATCTGCAAAATGGGGTTTAAGACTGTGAGCCTCACATGGGACAACCTAATCACCTGTTATCTACCCCAGCGCTTAGAACAGTGCTTGACACATAGTAAGCACTTAACAAATACCAAGATTATTATTATTTTTATTACCAAAGAGAGCAGCCAAAGCATTGGTATACGACAGTTGCCCTGACGTACCCCCAACCCTGTCCAAGTGCTTCGTACAGTGCTCTGCACACAGTAAGCACACAGTAAATACGATTGAGTGAATGAATAGAGCCAAAGTAGTGGGACCAAGTGCTCTACTCTCCGTAAGCGCTCAATAAATACGATTGAATGAATGAATTCCTCCGTTAAACTCCAACCCGGGAACAACGAGCGGGAACATGTTTTAGATCTGACCCAAAGCTGCCCCCTAATTCCATTTCTCTGTAGCCATCCCCTAGGCCTGTTGTTGTTCCAGTGGAAAAAACCCTGCTCTGGAAATCAGGAGCCTTGGGTTCCAGTCCCTGTTCTTCATCCACCCATTAGCCAACTACAGGTAGACGTCACCTGCCCTTTGCAATGCTACAGCTTAGGCTGAAAATGCCTTATGGTCAGGGAACAGATCTGCATTGTATTCTCCAAAGTGTTTACCGGCTCCGGAAACACCATCGATTGATTGCTGCTTCCCAGCCCGCCTACTTGATTGATGCATGAAAGTGACTGGGTGGGGAAAAGAGCATGAATGGCACTGCCCAGGCACCGACCTCTTAAATTCCTCTGTGCCGGTTCCCAGTCCCAGGTTCCCAGTCCCAAAGTGGCCAAGGCCGAGGCTCATCCTTCACTCCTGAGGGAAGACTCCATCATAGGGATAAATGATTAGTTCCTCCAAGGAATTCAGATGCCTTACCAATATTTATTTTCTTTTTCAGTTCTTGTAAAGAGATCCAGGGGTGGGTCTTTTTCATCCCAGGCCAGAAAACCAATAAGGGGTAGCTCACGGCCTCCCAACATAGTAATAGTGGGACCAGCCAAGGTTTCGGACATCGTCCTATGTGAAACGCACCCTCGTATGTCTTAACCATTTTTGAACACGTGCACAGTCAATTACATATTTTTTCACCAATTTCATCTTAATATTTTTTCAATTAATCAATGGTATTTATTGGGTATTTACTGTGTATAGAGCCCTGTTCTAAGTATTTGGGAGAGTACAGTATAACAGTTGATAGACACTTTCCCTGCCCACAAAGAGCTTACATAGTTTTGTCTGTTTATCTGGCTCACCCATTAAGTTGGGTTTTTTTTGTTGTTTTTTGTTTAATGATATTAGAAGCTTACTGTGTGTCAGGAGCTGGCCAAAGCACTAGGGTAGATAGGTAATCAGATTGGACACAGTCCATGCCCCACATGGGGCTTAGTCTTAATCCCCCTTTTTCAGATGAGATAATTTCTCTTCAGCTCATTTAAGTGACTTGTCCAAGGTCACGCAGTGGACAAGTGGCAGAATCTGGATTAGAACCCAGTTTCTCTGATTTCCTGGCCCTTCCTCTTCCTCTAGGCCATGCTGCTTCCCAAGAGGGCTTATCATCCCCCAAAAGACAGGGCATTGTGTCTCTTGCTCCTTTAGCACTCCCCCATATGCTTAGTCCAGTACTCTACATACAGTAAGTACTTAACAAATACCACTGATTGATTTTGTGCTTCCTGCCATTAAGTATATCTAGCAATATGGTTCTGCTGTGTCTGTGAGAGAGAGAGATCCATCCCGTGCATGTGAACAGTTCTCAGTATGACCCTTTGGTTTACTATTTAGGGAGTGGCTCCAACCCATTCCAGCATCTAGAGAAGAGTGCCGTCTTGCAGGAGGTAAGGTTCAGAAGCCTGTTATGCTATTTCTCCTCTTAAGTGGGGCCCTTGTTCATTGGAGGGGGGCTTGGGGTTTTTATTTGGGCCTTCATGGACAGAAAATACTATTGGAGAGAGGACTGTAGCAGAATTAAGTCCTGGAGTGGAAGGGGAGGGTAAATAATAAGTTTCTGAAGTGGCAGGATGTGAATGTTATCAGAGAAGAGCAGGGACAGGAAAGCCAGGTCCTGGGAGTTATGGTAAAATAACAGTTTTAGGGTAAAATGCATACTGTATGCAGAGCATTATACTAAAGGCTGGGAGAGAATACACAGGTGCACATTTTAACCTTGGTGCAAGATTGTTAAAAGACATTAGAGATGCTAATTGAGCCTCCAAATATCATATGAATTGTGTGACTACTATGGAGCTGAAACCCAGAAAGATTAATTTTAACCCAAGTGGGTGAGAGAATGTAGGCTGGAAAAATGAAGTAGTGATTTCCAGTTGTGTGCTCTTATATCTCAGTAAATTGAATTGTTTCTGCAACTCAAGTGTTTGACCCTCTTTTTGGATAAAAATAAAAAGTATAATTAAAGGGTTCTTTTGCTCTTGGTTTGCCCTAATCTAGTTCTGAGAAATAGAACCCTACAGTGTATGATAAAAAATTGACTTTTGTGCGTTTGCAGGCCCGTATCTTCAATGAGACGCCCATAAATCCAAGAAGATGTCTGCACATTCTGACCAAGATCCTTTACTTACTGAACCAGGCAAGTGATCCAGAAACTTCTAGGGTTTGTGATCTCAAGGCCAAAGTTGTGTAGCTTGTCAGAAAGTGCTTTGAGGGAAACATAATGGCTCTGAAAGTACTCCTTCTGTTTGGAAAACTCCCCTTGAATTCAAAATCTAAAAAGATAAAACATGATTTTAAAGATGAATATTATCATTATTTATCATAATGTCATTATTATGCTTTGGTTTGCGTGGAGGTACAAAGATCCCTTTAAAAATGTAATAGAGACCTGAATACTAGTTCACTGGTGGTTTTCAGTCAAAGCGGCAGCTTGAGGAGACCAACAGTCATGAGATTTCTCAGTGCTCTCCATTGCAGGTCGAGCCAGGGCACATCTCAATTCAGGAGTTTGTGCCACTGGATAGGATGAGTAAAGAGGAGGTACTGGATGGTAGAGAGTGTCATTTTACCCTGATCAATCAGTTGTATTTATTGAGCGTGTACCATGTGCAGAGTGTTTTGCTAGGCGCTTGGGCGAGTACAATAGGACAGAGTTGGTAAATATGTTCCCTTCCCAGAGCGAGCTTGCGGTGGTAAATATGTTCCCTTCCCAGAGCGAGCTTACGGTGCAGAGGGGAATATCAGAGGGTTGTAAATGAAACCGAAAGACCCTGTATCGGCCGTGTCTTGGGTCCTAACTGGGTGACTAATGTAGCTTGGAGCAGCTGGGAGCAGAGGGAAGAGCCCACAGGTCCTCTGTTGGAACAGCTTCCTTCTCAGCAGTCGGCCAGGTTTGCAGCTTCTTGGATGGAGACCTGTAAAATATCCAACTCCACGTGAACTGTGGGGAGCAGGGACTACACTAAGAGCCTTTTTGAAAGCACGAAAGTGTTTTGGGCCTTGAGGGGTTTGGGGCCAATATTTACTTATTTGTCCAACTCAGAATCTATTTCCCCATACTGAAAACCAGGAGCAAAGGTTGACTTGACTTCCTACCACTCATAGAGGTAGAAAAAGAGCACATGCACCTTGAGTGTGTTCACTAGCGGTTCGCTGACGGGGATGATGAAATGAAGAATTGGAAACTTGTCGGGATGAACAGATCAGACACGCTCCCAAACAGATTGCAAAAATCAAGCCTCGGTTGATGGTTGCAAGTTGGGGAAAGATACAGATGGTTATTACATTTTTATGTGGTGCCTTTTCATCCCTTGGGTTCAAAGCCAAACTGTGGTTCATTCTCACCACATCCTGGGAAGGAAGGTAGGGAGTAGGCGGGTGTGTGGGGACCCTGGAACCCCAAGAGGTGATGAGCCCAGCGTGTACTGTGTAGGTTGCTCTTGGTTGAGAATTAAACTTTGCGGCCCAGCACCAATATAGGAAATGAGTCAATAATATAATCGAGTAAAAAAATTTGCAAAAGTATTTAGTTGTATACTTTGGAAGTAGAAAAATATGTTTATTAGATTCAGGGTGGCAGGGGAAAAGATTCATGCTAAACCTCTTCCCTCACCAACATTCTGAGTGGCTACAATAGTCAATCCATCAATGGTATCTGATCACGTACTGTGTGCAAATACTGTACTAAGTGCTTGGGAGAGTACCGTACAATTGAGTAGGTAGACACAATCCTTGTCCACAAGGAGTTTACAGACTAGAGGGGGAGACAGCCATGTACATGGTTGTGTACAATAAATGCTGCAGAACTGGGTGAGGGGTGACTATCAAAGGACCCAAGGGCAAAGGTGGCACAAAAGGGAGGACTTAGGGAAAGGCCTCTTGGAGGAAATATGATTTTAGTAGGATTTTGAAAATGGAGAGAGCTATGGTCTGTCATATATGAAGGGGGAAGGAGTTCCAGGCCAAGGGGTTGCCGGTGAGAGAGACGAAAATGAGGTTCAGTGAGTAGGTTCCTGGGAAGACGGGAGAGAGCTCAACTGCCTTAAAACCAATGGTTAAGAAGTTTCTGTTTGAGGCGAAGGTGGATGGGCGACCGTCGCTGGCGTTTGAGGAGATGTTTTTGTTTTATTTTAAGGAAAATGATCCAGGCAGCAGAGTAAAATATGGACCGAAGAGAGGAGAGACAGGAGGCAGGGAGGTCAGCAAGGAGGCTGGTGCAGTAGTCAAGACAGGATATGACAGATGTTTGGAACAGTGTGGTGGCAGTTTGCATTGGGGAGAGAGGGGCTGATTCTAGAGACGTTGTGAAGGTAGAAGGTAGAACAGATGGGACTTGTCGAGACTGAATATGTGGGTTTAACAAGAGAAGACTCAATAATGCTGAGGTTACAGGCTTGCGGGAGAGGGAGATTAGTAGTGATGCCTATGATGATGGGAAAGTCTTGGGGAGAACGGGATTTAGGTGGGGAGATAAGGAAATCTATTTTGGACATGTTAAGTTTACAGTGTCACTGTGGGACATCCTGAAGCCAGGAGAAAATGCAAGACTACAAAGAAGGAAAGAGGTCAGGGCTGGAGTGGTAGATTTCGTAATCATCTGCAAAGAGGTGGTGGTTGAAGCCGTGGGAGAAAATGAGCTCTCCAAGGGAGTAGGTGTAGATGGAGAATAGAAGGGGACCCGGAGCTGAGCCTTGAGGGACTCCCACAATTAGGGGGTGGGAGGCAGAGGAGCTGGCAAAAAGTGACTGAGCTGAGGCCAGAAAGGTAGGAGAACCAAGAGAGGACAGTGTCAGTGTTTCCAGGAGAAGAGATTGTCCAGTGTGAAAGGTAACAGAGGGTAAGGAGAGTTAGGATGGAATAGAGGTCATTAGATTTGGCCAAGAGGTCATTAGTGACTTTAGAGAGGGCAGTTTCTTAAGCTTGGTGAGGGCAGAAGTCAGATTGCAAGGGGTCAAGGAGAGGATCGGAGGAGAGGAAGAGAAAATACACAGTATAAAAAACTCACTTGAGTTTGGAAAGGAATGGTAGGAGGGAGATGGGGTGATTACTGGAGGGTGCCACTGGATTAAGGGGAGTTTTTTTGAGCTTTTAATATTAAAGAAGCTTAGAGGGAAAAATCTTTAATGCTGTAAAGTTTGAATTTTTAATTGTCCCCAACTTTTGCCCCTTTTCTTTTATTAGGGTGAACACTTTGGAACTACTGAAGCTACAGAAGCCTTTTTTGCAATGACTAGATTATTTCAGTCTAATGATGTAAGTCTCTTGTCTTTAAATAATTTCCTATTGCTCCAGGGAAGAAAGGGATTAAGTGACACAAATTAAAAACCTGAGAGGCATCAAAGAGAGCTTGTTTGGATTTTAAAATAAAAGTAATTTTAAGATCAAGGTCAATTTGGGAATTTTTATTTTTTGTAACAACATTAAAGCCTCTTCTTGCTGGGAAATATCATAAAGGTGACCGATTTCTGAATGTAACTATCTTGTTGCACATCAGAAAACAAATTTGATCTCCCCAAACTCTGAGGATTTATTCTCTCAAGACATTAAGCTTTAAATTCAGTTTGTTGCTTTTTCAGTTCTATTTTTCCCTTTTCAAAGCACAGCTCAGTTGGCATGAGAAACATGAACAGAGCATACCTAAGGTTAATAGCATTTGCTTTTAACTGAACACTGTCTTGGGCCTTGCAGAGAACATCATTTCAGTCCTCAGAGTTTAAAACCCGAGGATAAAGAAGATAAAAATTATTCTCTTCATCATTTGCACACAGCCATAGTGACTGCACCTTTGAATCTTTAGCATTCATTATGAGTCCAAAGTGAAATGCCCCAAAATCCTGATCAATGAAATTGACTACTCAGGAGGGATATTTACAAAAAACCACTGGGGCCTATCTATATATGAGAGAAATGGAGAGGAAATTGATGGGCTGTGAGAGCCTTTGGGTATTTTATTGGTTCTGGTGTATTGAGTCAAAGTCTGTGTAGTAGTCACTAGTGCCTACTGAACCTAAAGCACTAAACACTGAGGGAAAAAACACAGGTGAGGAAGAGACACTTGGTCTGTGGCCCCAAAGGGTTCACAATCTAAGTCTAAAGGGGGAACAAGGGATTGGAGACAGACTATAAGGAAAGATAAAACAGTAAAAGAAAAGCCTGAAAAACAGTGACACTGATGAATTCTGTAAGAAGAGGAGGGTACAGTGCCTGGAGGAGCAGAGTTTCAGGAGTCTCCCCACAAAGTACAGTGTTCACAGCTGTCACAGACACCCAAGCACTGCTGGGGGCTGTTCCTGGGGTGGAGATTCAGAAGAATAATATTCGCCTCCAGAACTTTATATGTTTGACAGCTATATCTGTTTCTAGGTACTATTCCATACTGCCTCTCCAAATCTTGTTATTCAATCATTCACTCATAATTATTGAGCACTTACTATGTGCAGAGCACTGTACTGAGCCCTTGGGAGAGTACAATATAATAGTAAACCATCACATTCCATACCCACAATGAGCCAACCAATCGGTGAGATTTATTGAGCCCTTACTATGGGCAGAGCACCGTACTGAGCGCTTGGGAAAGTTCAGTACGATTTTCAGGGCCGGAGTCAGGGTTTTCTCTGTTGGAGGGCTGCAGTCTGGTGTCCGGTCTTCAGAAACATCCACCGGGGCATACATTTGTTGGCTCGCAGTAAATGACGTGAGGAATCAGGGTTTGGATCTGAATCGACAGGTTTTTCATCAAATTGCCCAATTTGTTGAAAGGTGGGCATCCTGGGAATTTTGAGATGAAGATCTCTTCAATTTATCACTTAAGAATCATTGAATAAAGAAAGAATCCTCTGTTGGTGAGTTGTGTTTTGGCCATCCCACTTAATGGTAACGTGTTGACGTATGATTTTTCGCAGCAAACCTTGCGAAGGATGTGCTACCTCACCATCAAAGAAATGGCCAACATCTCTGAGGACGTGATCATTGTCACCAGCAGGTATGTGAACTGGCAGAAATTTCCCTATTGCTTTTAAGAAAACCACTGGTTCATAAAAGACAGATTAGGGAATTTTTATCAACTTTAATTCTGGGTGACAAGGAATTTGAAAGAAGCTTGTCTCAAGGCCTACTTCGTTTGAATTACTGATGGGTTCCAAAAAAGTAATTTGTTTTCCTCACTCTCATCATCTATTCTTCTCCTGAATCTTTGAAACCTGAGAGGCCATCTGAGAGGGAAAATATCTTTGTCTTGGTTCATGTTTTGTCAGCTGTTCCCTACCTTCATCTTCTCTGTGGTGGTTAGTGCTGTGAGATGCAGAAAATTACCAGATGGTTTTTCTCCAAACTTTCAGGTGGGAGTTTGCAAACTTGATATTGGATTAGCAGACTGAATCCTTTTAAAGTTGACATTCTCCAACCTTGGGCTCTTAAATGAATAGGAGGAATCTTTAGACCTTCAAAATTTCAAGCAGCCTGTAAGATTTACACCAGTCCTTTTTTCCAAACTTGCTAGTTAGAGTGACAGTGTAGACGTCCACTGAAAGTGAAAATCAGTAAGCCTGAAAAAGTGGAGTAGAGTTGAAAGCCAAATATCTGAACTCATTAGATCTGAGCCAGTTCAGATAACTAAAAAATTTGGTAATGGAACATAATTGGGTTAAGCAACCTTGGGCAGATTCCTTTTCAATTTTACTACACTAGTCTGTGGGTCATTTTTTTCATTTTCCCCCCAGTTCATTTTAGGATGGTCTTCCTGCTGTCGAGCCCTGGCTTGTACTGATTTACGTATCTATATAGCCATATCCCAGTTGTCATTCGTAACTGGTTCCATGACTACAGCAGGTTAAGCTAAAAAGGTGCTAAATTAAGTATAATTTCCCGTGGAACATAGTGTGGTTAAGAGCCCATTGTAGTCACATGGTCCAGTGGCAGGGTCAACATGCATCAAAAACAAAATATTTGGAATTTATTTTTTTGCTCATCTTTTACATCCTATTCAGCACAAAGGCATATGTGCTAACAGACTAGAGAGCTGTCAGTACTTATGCTGAATGCATTTGTCATGTTTAATGGTCACTTGAAACAGGCTTTATGTCACCCTACCCAAATCTGTCAAAATACTTCTGACTGAGAGGTGGGGAAGCCCCCCACTCCAAGGGACAGGGACCATGTGTAATGCATGGCATAGTGAATAGAGCACAGGCCTGGGAGTCAGAAAGTCATGGGTTCTAATCCCGCCTCTGCCATTTGCTATGTGGCCTTGGTCAAGCCCCTTTCTTTCTCTGTGACTCAGTTACTTTGTAAAATGGAGTATTAAGACTGTGAGGCCCAGGTGGGACAGGGTCTGAGTCCAATCCGATTTGTTTGTATCCAGCCCAGCGCTTAGTACAATGCCTGTCACATAGTAAGCACTTAATAACACAATTAATAATTTCCACCTGTGTACTCTCTCCCAGTGCATGGTACAGTATTGTGCACCCAGGAAGCACTTCATAAATACTGCTACTGAGGCCAGAGTTAAAGCCAAGGGAAACTTATGTTGACTTGAAAGGGAGCTGCAAAAATCATCAGCATTAAAATTAAATGAATGGCATTGTAAAGAGGGATTACTGGGCTAAAAGTCATCACCTGCTAGATACACTGGCCTTGTAGAGAGTCTGCAGAGGAGACTACATGTTGATACATGTTGATGGTTGGTAATATCTGCTTTTGTAGTCTGACCAAAGACATGACGGGGAAGGAGGATGTATACAGAGGCCCAGCCATCAGAGCCCTCTGCCGAATCACTGATGTAAGTTCTCGTAATTCTTTGAACCCGAATGCTTGGATTCCAAGAATTGATGCTAATTCAGTGCTTGTGTTTTGCCTGACTCTCAGGTTTTGACCCCTGCTTTCCTCCAAAAAACATCGGTTTGAATTTAGCTGGCGGTTACCATTTGAAATACAAAAGACAAAATGTCTGTCCAGTCTTTTATTGCTGTAGTTTTTTCCCTTGGTATTTCTCTTTTTCATCTATTGTGGTCCCCTCTTCTATATGCCACTGTCGATATTCTGCCCTGGAATTGCGATCTGAGAAAGGGCAATGTAGAGTGAATCTGTGTAAAGCAAACTCATTTTTAAAAAGGAGAAAAGAAGGCTGAAAAGACCCTTTTAGCCCACAGCGACAATATATTTTTTTCTATGTTAAGGGAGATTTTCTTTGTTCCCAAGTATACGCTCCGTCACTTCACACTGCAGATTCCTCAGAGAGGAAAGGGAGGATAAACTCTAAAACCGAAGCAGGGGATAGATAACTGCCTAAATTACAGTGTAAGAGAGAAACCCTGGCAGAACAGCAGGTGCTGATAACAGAATGATGGTGAATAGGAGTTTTCAGGATCACCCAGGCTAAAAGTCAGAAGGGTGTTAGAAAGAAGGTGGGTTGGAAGAGGAATAGAGAGAAATGCCACCTGAGTCCAAACTGGGAACTCATAAACCTTGGTTATTCCTTCATTCAGTGCTATTTATTGAGTGCTTATTATGTGTGCAGTGCACTGTAGAAAGTGCTTTGGAGAGTAGAATACAAGAGCTGGAAGACACATTTCCAGTTAAGGAGGAACCCCTCTTTATCAGGACTGTATTCCTTATTTAACTTCAGGCAGTCAACCAATAAAATTTGATTCCTTATCATGTGCAGAGCACTGTGCTAACCACTTGGGAGTAATGGAATCAGTAGACCTGATCCGTGCCTTCATAGAGTTTGCAATTTAGAGGGGGAGATAGCCATTAACAGTAATTACCGAGAGGCAGGAGGAGAAAGAAAAGGGTCTAGGTAAAAGGGGCTTTGTACATGAGCTAATGCTGAGGTAATAGGGTTTGTGGAGAATGAGCAAAAGTGTTACAGGAGGTTGTGAGGACTGAAATGTGTAGATGGGCAAAAGAGAAGCAGTGTCGCCTGATGGATAGATCATGTGCTTGGCTGTTAGAGGACCAGCTTCTAATCCTGGCTCTGCCAGTTGTTTGCTCTGTGTCCTTGGACAAGCCCCTTAGCTTCTCTGTGCCTCAATTGCCTCAACTGTAAAATGGGGATTGAATCCTTCTCCCTCCTACTTAGACTGTGAGCCCTAGGTGGGACAGGGACTGGGTCCCACTTGATAAACTTGTATCTACCCCAGCGCTTAGAACAGTGCTTGACACATAGTAAGTGCTTAACAAATACCATTTAAAAAAAATAGAACTGAACAAGGGATAGGGGTGGGGTAGAAACAGGAGATTAGAAACTATTCTGGAAGGCCTCAGAAGAGCTTTGAAAATGGGGAGAGCTCTGGTCTGCTGATTTGTCGGGTGGGGGTGTTCCAGGCACGGGGGAGGGTGTGTGAACCAGAAGCCGGCAGTGGGAGAAATGAGAACGAGATGCATTGTGCAGTTGAGCTTGAGAAGAGCAGAGTGTGAGCTGGGGTGTAATGGTAGAAGAGAGTGGATAAGTACGCAGGAGAGAGTGCATTTGAGTTCCTTAAAGCCAGTGTTCAGAAGTTTTTGCTTGGTGTAGAGAAGAATGGGAATCATTTGAGCTTTTTGAGGAGTGGGGAGATGTGTGTGAAGGGACATTTTAGAAAAATTCATTCATTCAGTAGAATTTATTAAGCACTTACTATGTGCAGAGCACTGTACTAAGCGCTTGGAATGTACAAATCGATAACAGATAGAGACAGTCCCTGCCCTTTGACGGGTTTACAGTCTAATGACCCGAGTAGCAGAATGACTTGCGCGCTAGAGAGAAGAGAGACCGGAGACAGGAAAACCATTGAAGAGGCTGCTGCAGTAGTCAGGCTAGGATATGTGAAGAGCCTGGACCAGCACTAGTGGTCCTATCGACGAACAGGAAGGAGCGGGATCACGTTTTGCCTCAATAAATGACATTGGTGTTTGCTTTTTCTCCTTTGCATTAGGGGACAATGTTGCAGGCCATTGAAAGATACATGAAGCAAGCCATTGTGGATAAAATCCCCAGTGTATCCAGTTCAGCACTGGTGTCTTCCTTAGTAAGTGGAGCTACTAATCTGACTCTTTTAGGCATCGAAATAAGGTATCCTTGTATTTGTCTCCTGTGAGCCCCCCTAGGGACAGGGACTGTGTTTAATTCCCACCTTTATATTCTCTCCCAGTGCTTGAAACAGTGTTCTGCACAAAGTAAGTGTTCAGTAAATAATCTTACCACTACCATGAAACATTTGCTTTGATAAATATCCGCCTACTAGACTGTCAACTCCTTGAGGGCAGGGTTCGTGACTACCAACTCTGTTGTATTGTACTCTCTTGAGCTCTTAGTACAGGGTTCTGCACCCAGTAATCACTCAATAAATACCATTGATTGATTGGTTGTTTCAGATGCCTTTTAGTCTTTCGGAGTATTTTCTCCTTTTCCCCTGCCTAGCAAAACTCTTTACTTGGGCTAGACACTGAATTGATGAAATGAAGATTTTATTTTCCTCCAGTTCGGGTGTGTTAGTGAATTTCCATGGCAGATGGTGCTTCGAAAGGTCCAGGTTTGGATGTTGTTTCTTAATTCTGGGTTTCTTTTTGCAGCATATGATGAAGATTAGCTATGACGTGGTGAAGCGGTGGATTAATGAAGCCCAAGAAGCTGCTTCAAGTGATAATATCATGGTGCAGGTACTTGCTGTCTTTGGTGCTCTACCTTTGTTGCGACAGTTGAGTGAACAAAGAGCAGGCGACTCACTAGCACTAATTAACTTGGTGTTTAATTAAAAGCTTGCAGCTAATTAAGGCAATCAGGTAGCTGGAACCTGCCCGTGGTGAGTGCTGCCCCAGAGCAGGGGAGTTCATTCCGCAGCTCAGTGCAGTTTAATGCCGCCGTTGTCTCTTTGGGGCTCGGCATTATGTGCTGCGATGTTTGAAATGCCATTTTTAGGGAAAAGCAGTCTTGGGTCTCTTAGGAATACTGTGTCTTGGGTTAGGTGGAGAGAGTGCAGAGTGGGACCACTTGGTGATATCTGTGCCAGGAAGCCCATCAGGGTGATCCTGCTCTACCTGCAGAGTCTGCATCTCAGGATCAGAGCAGGGCACTGTGTTCATGGCGGCAACCAGGGTTAACTCAGCGGGCAGAATGATGTTGGGGTGCCCTCCCACTTTCTCCCTTTCCCCTCCACTTCCCCACCCTGACTCCTCTGATGATCCAAGGTGGCTTCCTTTGGCCCAGCACAGGGTTCATTTGAAGTCGCCAGACAGCCAGTTACCCCCCTTCTGTTTCCAAGGGGGGCATGGAGCCCCGAGAACAGGAATGTCTGAAAAGCAGGGTGACTCCCAGGGGGACCCCTGAGCCCCGGGGGGCCACCTGTTTTAATTGGAAAGTTGATTGATAAAGGAAAATGGAGAGTTAGTAATCCTTCCTGTGATGTCTAAGCTTCCCATCTCCTCTTCACCAGACAGTATGCCTCTTTTCCTCCTCTCCCTACTTATCCTCTTCCCTAAGGTTGGTCAAATTCTAACCCAGCCCCAGCGGGTGGATCTAGGGCTGGCTCAGAGTTGCCCTCAATAATGATCTGGACCTGCCCTGAGGGAAACCCCCAGTTGTTCCTTGCAGTTGACCCATTCTTTCCAGAATGTTCAGACTAAGGATGATTTGGGCTCAGGAATTAAATCTCCAAGTCCACTTAGGGCCGGTTCACATCCCAGGCACTGAACCAAAACCAGATCGTTGGTATTGCTAGCTTCTGTCCTGTTCTCTCAGGCCTCCCCCATTCAGCCTTGAGCGAGCTGGATTTCATTTGGCATGACAAAAAGATTTTTAAATAAATGGACATGGGCAACTTTTTACTAGGAACTGCTGATCCAGTTCTGGGGAAACGCAGTCAAAATTATCTAGGAAGGATTTCATTCTGCCTCCGGCAAACCTTTTAGCCTTTCACGTTTTTTTCCTCGTTCCATAGTATCATGCCTTGGGGGTCCTTTACCACCTCAGGAAGAACGATCGTCTGGCCGTTTCCAAAATGCTGAATAAGTTCACGAAATCTGGGCTGAAGTCTCAATTTGCGTATTGCATGCTGATCCGAATTGCCAGCCGTCTGCTGAAAGAAACAGAGGAGGGGTAAGCTACTGGCCCTTTCCAGACCAGAGCCGGTTTTGATTTTGAGAGCAGGGTAGGCCAGAGGTCACTTTTGGTTTTTGACGCCTTCACGTGATGTCCAGGGGTTTAATGATCTAGGTGACCTTGAGCCTCTTGTTTGGGCAAATAATCGTTTAAGTGTGTAACCACAATAGTATTCTGAGCCAGTGATTATTGACAGTGAGAAATAAAAATGGTGGCAAGGCTAGACTTCTGAGAGCCAACCAACAGCCCAGTTTTCCCATTATTTGATAACACAATGGTGTGTACTGAATTTGCCGTAGCTATTTTCCGTAAGAAGTATTCCATGGACATGTGCAGAGGTGACATGTATGTAGGTATGGTTGAGGAGCTGAAAAAGTGTGAAGATTTAAATACATCTAAGTAAAGCCTGTCATCTCAGCCACCAGAGTGGTTTCTCATATGCTCTAGAGGAACAACTCAAGGAAGGAGAGAGCCCTGCATTCCAGCAGCCAATCCGAAGGTGTGACTTCTGGGTGACTACTGCATAACATGGAGATTTGTGTCTGTTCCTCCCTTCCTTAGATATTTATAAGGGAGTGGTAAAATGCCCAAATTCTTACTGTGTATAAAGATCAAAGTGATTGGAATATTTTGAGAAGTAATGAGTAGGACATTTAAAGTCTGCAACAATATCTTGCAGTGCATTTCCCTGGCGTTTGCCTGACTTGGTTTTGGGAGTCATTCATTCATTCATTCGTATTATTGAGCGCTTCCTGGGTGCAGAGCACTCCACTGAGCGCTGTGTGTATCCTGCTACATGACAAGTAAATATTAGATGCAGTGTCATGGTGAGTGTATCTTCAGACCTCTAACTGGCTCATTCGAGCTAATGTCTCAGTAATTCCTTATCCATATATGCCTTAGTCCCAAGGATTGTTGATTTGGGACCCACTGAAGTAATGACCATCTCCAACTAAGTTCCATAACCCGCGGTAGCGATTTAATTCATTAGAAACGCCTGTCAATGGTAGAACTGAATGGAGTTGTTTTCCTCCACCTCTATTCCTTTGTTAAAATGCTTTCTGACAAGTCCAAGTATAATACTGGTTTTATTGTACAATTTCCATTTGGGCTTTGGAAAGTAGTGCACTCAGAATGAAAATCTGCTCTTTAAAGCTACAGCTGCTTCTGAGAAACTCATTTGTCACTGTCCAAGGTGCTCTTCTTTTCTCTATGTTGTTGAACCTGGGACAATGTAGAATTGAGGTGCAACAGTTAATGTCATAAATAGACTGCCAGAATGCAAGGATTCTGCTGTAAGGCCAGAGTGAGTGGCAGGGAGGTTAGTGATTATAAGATTTTCTTTGGGCCTTCCTTGCTTCCCAACTGTAAATAGCACTGACCAGCCTTCTGGGGAGAGAGGAGAATTAATGAGACCATGTCTCTGAAGCTTATTAGTATGCACTGAAGACCAGCAGTAAAACAGCAGAAAGTAAAAGGGTTCACATTTACGCATGAACTCTGAAGGATGAAGTGGTAAATGAAAAGGACCGGTATCCGGAAAGCAGGGCTCCCTTCATCCTCAAAGGGGAAAGGGTTTGGTTAAATTGCTTCATCATCAAGGCTTAATGAAATGTACATCGCTTTAATTCTATTTATTTGCTACTGTTGTAATGAGATGTTCATCCCCTTGATTCTATTTATTGCTATTGTTCCTGTCTGTCCGTCTCCCCTGATTAGACTGTAAGCCCATCAAAGGGCAGGGACTGTCTCTATCTGTTACCGATTTGTACATTCCAAGCGCTTAGTACAGTGCTCTGAACATAGTAAGAGCTCAATAAATACTATTGAATGAATGAATGAGTGAATGAATGAATGAATGACCACGGCCACTTCCCATCATTCCGCTCTCCCTGACAGCCACGAGAGTCCCCTGTTTGATTTCATCGAGAGCTGCCTGCGAAACAAGCACGAAATGGTTATTTACGAAGCAGCTTCTGCTATCATCCACCTTCCGAACTGCACTGCGAGGGAGCTGGCTCCTGCGGTTTCAGGTAAGTTACCTAGGCCGCTGTTGCTCCTTGACCCTCTGCAGCTGCTGCCGGTCTAGGGGCGGTCTTGAAGCAGCTGGAACCGTGAGTTTTCTGTAAACCTGGACCCGCCAACCGACGAGGCTGCTACCATTCCTCCCTGGAGGGGCGGGGGTGAAAATCTTGCTCCCTCGGGGGCGGTTGTGCCATTTTGAGCTACGTCGTATTGAATCTTGTTTTGTGAACCCGATGACTCATGCTGTGGGAGAAAGGATTAATTAAATCACTTGTTATTTAATAGTTGTCTCATCGAAACAGGAAAAGCAGGTGATGATCTACATCTCTATTCAGCTGTCTCTTGACTGTCTTTTGCTACGGGGCCCTTGGGGAAGGCAGTCATTTCTGGCTGGTTTTTAGATGTCATTGAAGGGTTTAAGCCCAGACACCCGTCCATTTCCCGCTTTGTTTTCAGTCCTTCAGCTGTTCTGCAGTTCCCCTAAGCCGGCCTTGAGATACGCAGCTGTGAGGACCCTGAACAAGGTAGGTAACCTCTTATCTACTGATTGTCACCAGCGTTGGATTTGACTGCAAAATCCTTAAGCATGTGAAGTGAAGGATGGGGCAAGTTCAGGGGAAATGGCCAGCCACCAGGCTGGGAGGTGCAACTCCTGGCTTCTGTTTCCAGCACCACCAGGGGTTTATCGGGTGATTTCGGGGTGTGGTCTTGGGCCTCCGGTTTCCCAGTTCTGAAACAGGGATGATGTCTCTTACCTAGCCCAGAGGGCTTTGTAAGCATGGAAGGGATGTTTATCCAGTACTCTGACCTCTGTGAAGGCTAGTAGTCCATTATTAGTATTGTATTCAGCTGGAGCCCTGTTTAACCCACTGATCATTGTCTTTGCTTTCAAGAGCACCGTCGAGATGTGTAGGCTGTGACACACACATAAAGAGGGAGGAGGTGAAGAAAGATCCAAGTCAGAAAAAAGACATTCCTCTTGACAGAAAGCCAACTGTAGTTTGCCTTTCTCCTGCATCCTCTCCTAAGGGAAGAATATGCCAGCTATTTCTGACCAGGTTATTCCCTGGATAAACTCCTTGGGATCATTCAGTGGTATGAATTGAGCCCCTATAAAAAGGGAAGTACCATATCGAGCGCTTGAGAGAGTTGAGCCGAAACAAGAGGCGTGTTTCCTGCCTAAAAGGAGCTGACCGTCGGCCGGAAAGGATGATTTATGGGTCAGTGTCCCATTAATCAACTATGAGAGTTGAAGTTGAACTATGAGAGTTCATTGAAAAGTAGGTACCTTTACTGTGCCTGTGGTATCCAGATCCAGCCAAAACAAGAGGCATGTTTCCTGCCCACAAGGAGCTGATGGTTGACAGGAGGGGATAATTCATGGGTCAGTGTCCCTTTAATAAGCCACGAGAGCGATCACGTGTACCGAAGTGTAGGTACCTGTTATCTTGCCTTTGGTGTCCAGATGTGTCATCTCCTACACATGCTTTCTCTCCTGGAGGAGACCCCATCAGGTGCTTGCCTTTCCCTTAAGGAGCGTTTGATTGCTGAAGCTTTGGGTTTCCAGGGAGTTGCCACTTGGTCCTATATCTCTTCTCGCCCACCTCCAGGTGGCCATGAGGCACCCCTCTGCCGTCACCGCCTGCAATCTGGACTTGGAAAACCTGATCACCGACTCAAACCGCAGCATAGCCACCCTGGCCATCACTACCCTCCTCAAAACAGGCAGTGAGAGCAGCGTGGACAGGCTCATGAAACAGATTTCTTCCTTCGTTTCTGAAATCTCGGATGAGTTCAAGGTGAAGACTGGGGTTTGGCCATGAGCTAATCCGTTGTTTTTCGTTCCCCCAGTTGCCAGCTCTGGAGTCGATGTCTTTCGGCTTCGATGATTATTATCGCTGTGATGTTTGTTGGACGATGCATTTGATATGAAGTCTTTTCAGAGCTTTTTTCATATAAAATGGCTAGCAGATTTCTCTGTGGGACCTGCCTGTTGGGAAATCACATTCTCATTTAAAATGACGTATCTTGAAATGTCCCATAATTTAAGAGGAATTTGGGTGGGTGGGTGGTGTCATTTTCAAACAGAATTTGGGAGAAGTTTAAGTTAAAGTAGGGCTAAGTCTCCAGAGTCACCTAAAAGCTTATGGAATTATGGAGTAACCTTATGTGTTGCCTAAACTAATGTGGCATAAAGAGTTGACCAGATAGATTCTGGGAAGCAAAAACTATCATCCATTCCTAACCTTGGCTGCCTTGCAGGTGGTGGTGGTTCAGGCAATCAGTGCTCTCTGCCAGAAGTACCCCCGCAAGCACGGCGTCATGATGACGTTCCTCTCAAATATGCTCCGGGATGACGTAAGTGGGCCACCTTCCTCAAGTCCCGTTCCTCTGCCCCTCACTCTCTGTGAATATGCTCGGACAGGGGAGGGTATCCCGGGATGAGACTGTCTTCCAGACTCTTGGCATCAGCCCCAACTCCGTCCTGTGTCGAAACTATGCGGGAGTCTGGTGGTCAAAGGTCGGGCTCAGAGTGGGGCAGCTCCTGCACACACCTAGTAGTACATCCAGTGTGAGATTTTTACTGTTTCTAGCAGACTCCCCTCACTGGGAAAGGTCTCTGAGCATGGGCTCAAGGTCATCACTGCCCAGGGTCGTGCCAACATCCTTTACTCTCTTTTCCCAGTTCCTCTCCTCCCCGGAAGCCAGGTACGGGCTTCACCTTATCGTGGCTGACCTTGTCCAGGCTTTAGCTAACCCGGCCTGGAGTGTCAACACTTTGATAATGGAAAAAGAAGGTTGTATTGTCAGCGGGAGCCGTGGTGTTCTGTGCCCTGGAAACGGCTCCGGCGTGACCGGTCTAACGTCCCTTCTCTTTTACCAGGGCGGTTTCGAGTACAAGCGCGCCATTGTTGACTGCATAATCAGCATTGTGGAGGAGAATCCGGAGAGCAAAGAATCGGGCCTCGCTCACCTCTGTGAGTTCATTGAGGACTGTGAACACACAGTGCTGGCCACCAAGATTCTCCACCTGTTGGGCAAAGAGGGTCCCAGGACACCGGTTCCATCCAAGTACATCCGCTTCATTTTCAACAGGGTGGTCCTGGAGAATGAAGCCGTCAGAGCCGGTGAGTCCCAGCGGCGCCGGTCTCTGCCAGGCGCTGCTGAGGGGCCTCTGATGGGCCAAGTGAAGCCTCTGGGTGAAGGGAGGGTGAAGGAAGGGAGCCTAGGGTCCTGGGAGAGTTCTGAGGCTTGCAGCCCCTCCAGCCCTCTGGAGAGTCCTCATCTCTCTCCACCACCGCCCTCCAAACCTAGAATCTGTTGACTACCGTCCTCCAGTCTGGCAGAATCTCCCCAGAGAAAGCGCTTGGAAACAGAGGTGCCTCCCTTAATTTGGGCTCGCAGGAGTTCTTCTCCCACCTGGAGATTCCATGAAGTGTAAGCAGAACAGAGCCTACTTGGGTAGAGCTTGCGAATGAATCAGTGTTTTTTTCTGTGGGAAGTGAGGTTTGGAGATTGCATTTCATCCTTATTGATGATAGTTCTTGATTGGGACTTAAATACCTTGCTCTGGGTGCTGAGCGTAAACAGAAGGCAGACCAAGTTTCTCTACCTCCATTTCCTAAACAACCAAGAGGACTTTCCTAACCTGAGCTCTCCACACCTCCCCTCTTCTACAATTAATTCCTTTTTAAATTAGGATTAGGGCGTAGAAACAAAGATAAGAATCTCCCATCAGAACCACAGGATAGGGGAAAGAACTAAGCAGTCGGGAGGCCCTCCAAGCTCAGAAGCAGCTCTCTCTTTTGGAAGTGTCATCTTACTTCATTTCCTGTTCTTTCCTCTAGCGGCGGTGAGTGCCCTGGCCAAGTTTGGAGCACAGAACGAGAACCTTCTTCCAAGCATCTTGGTGCTCTTACAGAGGTGAGTGAGCCGGGGCTTCCCGAGGCAGGGCTCGTGGAGCTTGTCTCTCTCACCCTGGCCCCGGCACCGTGCTGGAGCAGACCAGGCAATTGTCGATGCCTTGAGCCAGGGGCACGTTGGACCTACAGCGGTATTTGCCACTTTGCTCTTCTCTGTGGAGGCAGTGGGTCAGTGAATTTGTGCCACAGGCCACCGGGCAGGACCCCCCCCCCCCCAATTGAATTTGCCTTGGGTCCTGGGAGAAAGGACCTAAGCTCATCACCCTTCAGTCTGGGAAATGAAACTGTGAGAGTCCTTGTCGTATTGCAGGGAACAGTGAGGCAGAGGCACCCACTGGCTTAGAGCATGGGTAGCCAGGTGCTGGTGCCCTCCCCTGGCTCTCAAGGGCTGCCAGGGCCCTGGGTTTTCATGACTAATGTTCTGCAGCACGGCACTCACCCTTGCAGTTGAGACAAGTGTTGATTGAGGTGACCAGGTACCTTAATGATGATAAACGTAACTGTGATCTTTTAAGTACTTACTATGTACCGAGCATTGTACTAAGTGCTGGGGTCGATATAGGATAATCAGATGCAGTCCTCCACAGGGTTTGTGGTCCAGTGAGAAGAGAGAACAGGTATTGAATCCCCGTTTTACAGATGAGGTGACTGAGGCACTGAAAAGTTAGTGACTTTGTCCGGAGACAACCTTTGGACAAGTGGAGAGCCGGGATTAGAACTAGGTCCTCTGACCCCTAAGCCTGTCTTCTTTCCACTAGGCCACACTGCTTCTCATTCTAGTACTAATAGCACTTTGAATACAGCCTCATTTTCTTAAGTCCTGCTTAAAGCTGTGATTTGCCTTCAAATGCCCATTTCGCAGATGGGAAAACCAAGGTATTGGAAAGGGAAAGCACCTCATCCAGGGTCTCATGGCAAACTAGCGGCAGAGCTGGGAACAGGACCCCAAGTCTCAGACTCCCCCATTCGATCCTTCATCCACTGGATCCAGCTGCTTCCCCAGGGCTGTGGCCTCGGGTGAGTGGTCTCTATTCATGGGGACAACTTCCCTTCAGCCTCGGTCGGAGGCCACAGCTCGATGGGGACCTGGAAAGGCTTTGGGCTTTACGATGTGCTCCCGACTCACCGGTTGGGCTCCTTTGGCATATGGAAGGATGCACCCCGGGACGCCTGTGACCAGGTTGCCCTGATTCCCCGGGCAGGTGCATGATGGACAGCGACGATGAGGTGCGGGATCGAGCCACCTTCTACCTGAACGTCCTGCAGCAGAGGCAGATGGCGCTGAACGCCACGTACATCTTCAATGGTCAGTGATGGGACAGGCCTGGCGCCAGCTCTGCCCTGCCAGTCTGCTTACCCGGACTGTCTTAGACTCGGGCTCCCTCCGTCTTCGGCCTAGGATAAAACTTCATTTTGGTCCAGGGGAGTCGAGTGACCCGGTACTCGATTTCTGTGGGTTTCTTGGACATTTTGCGCCGGGTTTGGGTGGGGTGTGACTGCAGTTTGCAGCCAGGTCAGGCACTGGCTCTGGACCAGTGGCTTTTTACCAACTTCCCAGTGCAGCAGACCTTCAGAATCGCTGCCTCTCCTCACTTCTGGCAGCCTGTACAGCCTCCTCTGCCTAAATGACTTTTGTTTCCCGGAAATGTTTGCTCCCCTTGGAACAGCCTCTCCCGTCGGACTACGAGAACTTGGCTGGCGAGGCTGATCCCGCCGACAGCCCCGGGAAACTCCCAGCCCCCACCTGGCCCCGGGTGTCCACTGGGTACCACCGTGCTGAGCCATTGGGTGTTTCACAGGTCTGAGCGTCTCCATCCCGGGACTAGAGAAGGCCTTGCACCAGTACACTCTGGAGCCTGCAGAAAAGCCCTTCGACATGAAGTCCGTCCCTCTCGCCACGGCACCCGCCTTGGAACAGAAAGCAGGTAGCGCCGGTGACCGCTCGGATCGGCCTCACAGCGGCTCTGTGGCTAACATAATGAGCCCAACGCTGGACGCGTCTGTCTCCTCCCGTCACCCCTCCTCATAGGGCCATTGAGATCTAGGTTGGCTGATAATGTTTTGTTCGGGGTCACAACTCAATCTCCAGAATGGGAAATGTGACCCGTGAAGGTGATGAGACAATGACAGATGAGGGAGCTGGGTGTGGTGCAGTGCCCAAAGCAGCCTGCTGCCTTACACCCTGTGGCAGGAAGCAGAGAGCCCAGCTCCAGCTGCACTCTATGCCCCGAGTTTTTTGAGCTTCTGACCGCTCACTTTGGTGGGTGGGGCTCAGGTTGCCAAGAGAGTTGTGGATGGAAGAACATCCTCTCTGCTGAGATGTTTGCCGGCTGGGTTAGTGGACTTAAAATCGGTAAACTTGGGCTCAATTCCCAGCTCCGCCACGTCTCATCAAGTAATCTCATTCAAGAAGTCACTTGTCCTGCCTCGTTTCCTGGCCCAGAGTTGAAAGTGCTGACCTCACTGGTCACTGGCGCAGGGCACCCGGGCGAGTCCCGGGCATCCTTTTAAAGCCAGCCATCTCAGTTGGTGCAGGACCTCATTTAAACGGGCTGAGCTGTGAAATACGGGAAGTGAGAAAAACCCTCGAAAGGAAGCTCCTGGGCTTCCTTAGTGTCAGTGTCACGGTTTCCTTGTTAGGGCTTCTCCCATGCCTTTTTCTGGAGTCATACTGGGGCGGCAGGACTCACCCTGCTCTACTTGTCTTTTTGCAGAAATCACACTGGTGGCCAATAAGCCTGAGAAGCTGGCTCCTTCCAGACAAGACATATTCCAAGGTACGGGGCTAGAAGTCCAGCAGAGGGCAGGAGCCGGGCCAGGGTTTCAAGCCCGTGAAATGCATTTGATCCCCGTCTCTGTTTAGTCCCATGCTCTCTGGGGGAGATTTCTGGCCTGGCAAGCAAGAGGCTCTGTCTCTGGATTTTAGAGGTTGAGGAAAGATGCTGAAGTGTGTGACTTCCTCTTGTTGCCTGGAGAAGCTGTGGCTAGCTGACAAGGGCCAACTGCTGGCCAGGAGTGTGGTTTCACTATTGTGCTTCATTAGCAGTCAGTGGGGAGAGGGGTGGGATGGGGTGGAGGGAGGTGGTTCACCTTTGGAGAATCTCATCAGTCTGATAGGGCTTCAGAGACTCAGTTCCTCCCTGTGTTCAAGGTCCAGAATCCAGCCAGGTTTACTTTGAACGGAGAAGATTCAGATGAGTTATCTCTTTAGTTGGTCACTTTCTGGGGGCTTCTTCACTGCCAGGAGAGCTCTCATTCCCAATGACCCAAGTAGTGTGGGCGTGGAGAGTTCAGGAATACGTTCCCTGCATCTGTGAAGTTGTCCGAGGCGGTCTTTACCCCTGCTCTCCCGCCTCCCGACTTGTGGATTCAAGCATTTCTCTCTTCCTCCTGATCCTGATCAGAACAATTGGCCGCCCTTCCTGAGTTTAAGAACCTGGGCCCGTTATTCAAGTCATCTGAACCCTTGCAACTCACTGAGGCGGAGACCGAATACTTTGTCCGCTGCGTCAAGCACACTTTCACCGATCACATCGTCTTCCAGGTAAGAGCAGCGCTGTAGCTGGCTTCCCTTGGACACCGTGCGTGCTTGGTACTAAGATCACTCGTTGCAGTGTACGCTTAAAGCAGCATCTTCAAAGACCCGGTAGAAGGGCAGCCCACCTCTTTCCCCTGGCTCATTTCCTGTGTTGTGGTAAAACTTCAAAACCCTGGAAGAGTTCATTCATTCAGTCGTATTGATTGAGCACTTACTGTGTGCAGAACACTACTAAGCACTTGGGAGACTACAGTATAACAGTGAACAGACACGTTGCCTGTCCACAGTCTAGGCAGAACAGGCCTCACTTAAAATCCTGGGGAAGCGGGTAGGGGAGCTCCTTAGGCTTGTTGAGAAAACGCTGAGGACTGAGGACTCTTAAGGTACCGGGGCGGCTAGTGAACCCCATTTCCCGCCCCCAGTCACGAGTTCAAGCTGTCAGGGCCCAAGCAGGTGAACCAGAGTTCTCCAGTTCTTGCCAATGGGGCTGAAGTTAATTCAATCAGTAGAGTGATTCATTAGTACTTCCTTGTGTGCACAACACGGTACTAGAGCTTACCATCTAGTGGGGGAGACTCACTTCGGTAAATGGCAGGCGGGAAGAAGTAATGGCATTATACGAGATGTGTTTGAAAGGGTAATGGGGTGTTGTGAGTACGTAAATTGTTAAAGTGGCATGAAAGTGCAGAAGTTGAAGCTGGGAGATTATAAAGTGGGGAGATTAAAAATTAATTGGGGAACGCCTCCTGGGGGAAATGGGGAAAGCAGTGGGACTGTTGGATTTGAAGTGGAAGGGAGTCCCGGGCAGAGGGGAGGGTGTGAGCAAGAGGTTGGCGGTGGGAGAGGTGAGAACGAGGCACATTTAGTAGGTGAGCTGGGAAGGAACCCAGGGTGCAAACTTGGATGTAGTGAGAAAAAAGCAGGGGAGACTTCTGGTGAGAGACCTGATTGAGTCAAGGTGTAATGGGGGTGGGCTTTAGTGCCCCACGAAGTGGTGGAAAGGTGTGATGGGAAGGGCCCTAAATCTGGGAAGAAAATCATTTCTAAATGTCTTTTTTGTTATTCTGTCACCCACTAGTTTGACTGCACAAACACCCTGAACGACCAGCTGCTGGAGAAGGTAACGGTGCAGATGGAGCCATCCGAGGCCTACGATGTGCTCTGTTGCATCCCGGCCCCCAGTCTCCCCTACAACCAGCCAGGGACCTGTTACACTCTTGTAAGCCTGCCCGAGGATGACCCTACCGCAGGTGAGTGCTTGGGCGGAGGGCTCCTGGCCGAGGAGTCTCGGCCTCGGGGAGGTGGGTGACCCCAGAAATAATGTGGGCGAGGGAGGGTGATGAGCCTTCAGGGAACTCGCACCTTCTTATGGGAGAAAGTGTTGCTCATTTTGATTTCCAACAAACAGCTCTGAAAAAGTAGCAAAAAGCTTGCCTCCAGCTGGGTGCGCGACACCTTCCTGCCGAATTCTCCGTGGGTCTCGGTTGAAGCTGATCAGGTTTTCCTGCCAGATCCCAAGCTTAGTGCTGTCCTACTGGCACAGGGCCCTCACTCCCGGTGCCGGTTTGCCCGCCCTGAGGCATTTGGCCCCACAGAGCCCTCATCCCTTCCCATCCGTACGTCTTTAATCAGAAATTCCCACCCAGCCTCCTCAGCTCGGGGGAGCAGCAGAAGTGTTTACAGTCCCAGAAAGTGGCAGGTGTTGAGAAGAGGTAGGGGCCCCTCTGCCCCATTACTACCCACGAACCGCCCGGGCAGTACTTCTACTCCATAATGCAGGATCTCCTGCTCCTTCTGTTCTGCCCCCAGTGGCTTGCACCTTCAGCTGCACGATGAAATTTACCGTTCGGGACTGTGATCCTAACACCGGCGTTCCAGACGAGGATGGATACGATGACGAATATGTAGTAAGTTTCCCTGAGAAGGGACTTGGTCTCAGGATGGCGGGCAGCGTTCTCGGTCGAAAACCGAGGGGTGCCCTCAGCCCGACCCTCCAGCATCCAATCCTCTAGGTCAAATCAACTCCCTCTTCCTCTCCTAGGCTACGCCGTGACAGTCACTGACACATTCTCACACAGACCCGAGATCATTTCATGCATCGCGCAGGGAGAACCACCATTTCCCATAAAGGTTCAAGGTCACAGCTCTCCTACCTCTTTCATTGCTGTTCTGCCTTTAGTTTTTTCATTTCTCGGCAGGTTCTCCTCCCTTATCTCAGTGCCTATTTTTCCTTCCCCTTAAAATGGGGGCTCCAAGGGTGCTGTGCTTTCTCCTTAAGGTGACTGAGCAGCCCCTCCGAGTGAAGCATTTTGTGCACACGGCAGATAGCGTACAGTTGGAGTGGGGGAACCTTCCCTTGGCCCCGTACCGTTTGCCCAGTTGTTTGGGAGCACTGTGCGTTCTGACCCACCTTGTTTGCCCAACAGCTGGAAGACCTGGAAGTGACTGTGTCTGACCACATCCAGAAGGTGCTGAAGCCCAACTTCGCCGCAGCCTGGGAGGAGGTGGGCGACGACTTTGAGAAAGAGGAGACCTTTGCTCTCAGCTCCACTAAAACCCTGGAAGGTGAGCGTAACCCTCCTCTCCGTGCAGCGGTGAGCCCCGCCATCATCTGTTTTCGGTGTTTCAGGAGGAGCCCCCGAGGCTTGAGGGGCCTGATCTCTGCACCGAGCTGCAAGGACCAGGTCCTACAGCCTTCGTTTCTCCTCGGAGCTCAGCAGTTTGAGGTCACGGTCCTGACGCTGTCTTCCGATCTGTCGTTCAGAGGCCGTCAACAACATTGTCACGTTTCTGGGCATGCAGCCCTGCGAGAGGTCGGACAAAGTACCTGAGAACAAGAACTCCCACGCCCTGTATCTGGCTGGTGAGACCCCCCACTCACACACCAAAACGGCCCCATAGGCTGGCTCCCTCATCCAAGGGGAAGGTCACTGGGCTGGGTTCCGATCCGGCAAGCCGCTGGGCCTTTTGGGTCTGATCGTGAGCGTCCCCCTCGCCCCTCCAACCCCATTTTGCGGGTGGTCCTAAGTTTAAGGGATTTAGATCTTCGGCTGTTGCGGTCGCTTACTCTCCGTCCTCCGCGAGCCCTACCAGAATACCATTTGGCACACAAAACTTGAACCAGCCCCTCGTTACGGGGCTGAGAGAACACCCCTATAGCATATGAAGTGTATCACTGGGGTTGGGTCAGACTTTACCTTAACGTCTTCCCTTCCTTCTCAGGAGTCTACCGCGGGGGGGTTGATGTACTGGTGAGATCCAGACTGGCCCTAGGCGACGGGGTGACGATGCAGGTGACCGTCCGAAGCAAAGAGGAAACACCCGTCGATGTCATCTTAGCTTCTGTCGGCTAAACCTTCTAGTCAGGTGCGGTGGAATGGACACTATTCAGTCGGTCAGTGGGCTTTCAGACTGTTGGCTTGGGTTTCCCCAAAGCCCCCAGACTCGATTGTCACATCGGGAGCAAGCAAAGGGCTGGGATGGAGCACAGGTCCATCACCAATCAGACAAGCGGTCTCTCCCTGTGGCTTATTCCAACTGGCCCATTTTTATACAACGCCGTCTCGGTGCAGGGCGGGGGCGGGCGGTCGGAGCTGAACACTGTCTCCCCTGTCCCTCTTCCAGATGCTCAACCTCTTTACATTCCTCTCTCTAATTTATTTTGGGATTGACTGATGGCTCCTGGCCAAGTTGGGAAATGTAATGTTTATTGCAGAATAGAAGATACTGTTACATGGGATGGTGGGGGTGGGCAGGGCAGGCAGGGAGAGAGGGGAAGTCAGGCTCTATTTGTCCAAAATAATTTTTATTAATAGAAAATGACAGTTATTCCCATTTCAAGTTTTGAAGTTTGTTATACAGGAAGTTGCTAAATAAAAATAGACTTTTTAAGAACCACTTATAGTTCCTCTTTCTCTCAGCAATGCAACTGTGCCCCAAACAAGTTTACCCTGCTGCACCCAAGAAGAATTTTAGCCCCACGGCAGTGCTCTTGAGACAAGGCAGAGTGGGAGGAGTAAAACAGCCCTAGGGGGAAAAAAAGAATCTATTCTTTTCACCCACAGGAAGCAAATACCCCAGGAGCTGGATTCAAATACCTCTGAATTCAGAGGTAGCCCTCAGGTACAAACCCTGCATCATCTGTGTCTGCATTTAGTTTCTCCATCTGTAGCAGATGGGCTGTAGGTGAGGGCTGAAGCCCTCCTCTGTCAAGGTAAAGATCCTTGGGTTCAAGTGAACACTAGCACTTGGGGAAAAAAGTCATCTGTTTAAGGGCCATTCTGAGTCCAGGCTTGTCTTCTACCCCCTGCCCCCCACTTAGCCCGGGGCCAGCAAGAGCACCAGCAGGAGGGTGGGGAGACTAAGGTGCACGGGGGCCCTCTCCACCCCACCAACCAGACCTTAGAGCATTTCACCCCGTCTGCAAACAATAGCCCGGCCATCATAAGATGCCCTGACGGGTGCAGCATAAAACTAGGGCCTGCTTATTTGATAAAAATGATGAAGCGGTATAGAATTCAAATTGAGAAAAAAGGGATGAAGATTGAGGTAATGCTACTTGTTTGCAAACAGGTGAATTTCATTACAATCAACCCCCCTTCCTTATTGCAAGATTGTAGGTTACGAATAGTCCCTTCTACTACCTTCCAGAAGAATTCGGCAGCTTGGTTAGACTCGTGGGAGGACACCCGAGACGACCTCGCTGTAGCTGGGGGCGGAGGGCTGGTATCAGGACTGGCTAAGATTGCTCAAGTGAGCAATTGCTTTGATCAGCTGGCACTCAAGTATGCACTAGGAAAAAACTAGGATATGGATTGAAATAGTAGATTCGGTACTACTTTTCAGAGCTCCTTGTGGATTAATTACTACCCCCGCCTGAAAGGGGACAGTAAGAAACCGAGACCGTGGTGGAGAGAGGGAAGTGGTGGAACTCAGCTGTCACCCTACCCCTCAGAAAGCGTTGATGAAACTCAAGTATGCCCTCAGGAAGCCCATGGGATCCTCTAGCTGCGGGTAGTGGCTGATGTGGTCATCCAGGATGGACACGGTTGACTGGGGCAGCAATTTCCTAGGGTGAGAGAAGACTGTGAGGTGAGTGGCTCTTGACCAGGCTGGGTCAGGGCTTTCTGCTTGAAGGCACATCGGGTCCAGGGGCTTCTACCACAGTGCAGCTAATGAGAGCTGTGTGCCCAAAACGCCTCCCTGAGTAGCACTTGGGACCCAAAGCCGGGTCTTCTGCCACGGTCTCGTACTGGATCCAGACAGGTGAGCGTTAGCAGATTGTTCTCTTAATTCTACAGTGGCGGTCAATCAAAAAACATGCACCCTGCTAGAACTATCTTCAGATTTAGAATGAGTGGTTTTTCTTAAGGTATTAAGCAGTTACTGTGTGCCCAGCCCTGGGGTAGATACAAGATAATCTATAATAGATAATAGAGAAGCAGCGTGGCTCAGTGGAAAGAGCCTGGGCTTGGGAGCCGGAGGCCATGGGTTCGAATCCCGGCTCTGCCATATCTGTCAGCTGTGTGACTGTGGGCAAGTCGCTTCACTTCTCTGTGCCTCAGTTACCCTCATCTGTAAAATGGGGATTAAGACTGTGAGCCTCATGTGGGATGACCTGATTACCCTGTATCTCCCCCAGTGCTTAGAACAGTGCTCTGCACATAGTAAGCGCTTTACAAATACCAACATTCTTATTAAAATTATTATAATCAGGTTGGGCACAGTCTGTACCTCTTCCCCCCCCCGCCCCTTTAATCCTCATTTTACAGATAAGGGAACAGAGACGTTAAGTGACATGCCCAGGGTCACACTGCAGACAAGTGGCAGATTAGACTCCAGGTCCTTCTATCTCCCAGGCCTGTGCTCTATCCACTAGGCCACACTGCTTCTCTGCACCCCTCAGGATAATAAATCTGCTGCTCTTATTCAAAGTGGGCAAGATCCCTTGGGCAAGGGCTTGTCCTCCTTTTAACGGATCGTTAGTAGAAGGGTGCTCAGGTGCTAGATGCCGGGCAGCCAGCATCTGGCCACTACCAAAGAAGGTAAAGCAATGCTATTTATGGGTTAGAGTGATGGGCCAATCAAGTGTGACAGCTACCCTCACGCTGGGCCATCATCCGACTGCCCTAACTTGCCCTCGATCCACCCAGGCTGAGCCTGTACTCCTAAGTGACTCCAAGCCCCTCTTGAGCCTATCACAGCTATCCTTGCATAACCTATCAGGGTTAACGTATTCCAAGCCGCAGAGGAAGAGCCAGGGTGCTAGGGTGAAAGACACAGGAAGTGCCTCAGTAAATGGCAGGAGTAACTGACCCCTAAGGAGAGAGGCTGCTTTGTCTGAAAAAACACCGCAGCCTCGTCCTGCCTTAAACCTGTAATCTGACTCCAGCTGCTCGGCTTCTTTACCCCAGTGAAAAGGGGTGAGATCTTTTTCAATGAGACATTTCCAATTCCTGAGTGATGTGACACCAGGAAGCCCCCAGGTGAAGGGGACTATTAATGAATCGAAGGGGCACCCTCTTAGCTCCAGGCCATGAAGCCGGATTGGCTGGCAGGACAGTTCAGAAGGGAAAGAGACCTCACCTGGGTCCAGAACAAATGCTCTCCATTCACACTTCCAGTACCTGCTCAACCAGAGGACCTCTGTCCCTTGGGATACAGGAGCCAAGAAACCCTGCAACTGGATCATTCTTTAAGGTCACATCTCTAAGAGGCTTTCCCCAACTAAGCCCTCTTTTCCTGGCTCTCCCTTCAGCGTTATCTGTGCACCTGGATCTGTGATCTGTGGGCCTTTGCTTCACCCCAACCCCACAGCACTTATGGACATTTCTTAAATTATAAAAATTACTTATATTAACGTCTGCTTTACCCACCCCTAGACTCTAAATTCATATTGGGCAGGGAACGTATCTGCTAATTCTGTTGTACTTTCCCAATTGCTTAATTCGGTGTTCTGCACATAGTAAATGCTCATTAAATACCACTGATAGGAGGCAGACAGATGTTCTATCTGGGGCCCCGGCCCCACGCCACCTCCCCGAGGAAGACTTACCTGTAGAGATTGATGAATTCGGGATGGGGATTCACGGGGTCCAGGGGTCCATAGATGATATGAACTGGAAAGGAAAGGGAGGGAGAGAGAGAGTTCGTCTTCCTTCTCTGCCCTTTACCCTGAAACCGGGCCCTGAAAGCCTTTCCCCATAAGCAACCTCAGTCCTTCCCCCTTGCCCTGGAAAGATATGACAGGCCTACCCCACCCAACTTCTCTGATTAAGGAGAGTGATTAAGAAGACAGGTTCTTCTCTCCACAGATCTAAGTCCTTTTCCAAATGGCCTTTCTGCTGGAGTCGGGAAGAGAAGCAGTTACTCCTTCCTTTCAGATCCATGAATTCAAGGGGTTGTGGTTCACAAACCCTGTTTGTCTCCTGCTGCCGCCACCCCTTCCCTCCTCCCGGCAAGGCCTCTCACCATTAAGGTGCTGTGCCCTAATGGGACTGTATTCATTTGCACATTTGTGTGTCTGGGGCTGCCCCTGCCAGGCAGAATCATTCACCTGAACCTCAAACCCAGCACCGCTGCAGGCAATTCCTCCAACCCTCCTCTCTCCCTCCCCATCAGTGATCTTAACTTTTCTTCACCCCTCCCACTCCATCACCCAGGACTTGGGCCACAGTGAGTCCCTACGTTAATAACAGAACACTGCCCTTTGCAGGGGGTGAGGGGAGGGGTCGATGCTGCTTCTGCTGTGGGCAAATGCTCCCCCCCCCGTCACCCCGTCCCCATTGGCAGTTTCTCAGCTTGTCTTTTATGCTGTCGAGTAGTCTCTGACCACAGCGACACCACGGACACCTCTCCCCCAGAACGTCCCCACCTCCGTCTGCAATAGTTCTTGTAGTGTATCCAAAGGGTACCTGACCAGAAAGAGGGAGCCCCTGGTTACTGCTATTGGACCCAGGCCTAGTTTTGTTTCCCTGACTAAAGGGAAACAATCCTTCCCTCAAGCCTCAGGGCAGGCAGGGAATACTCACGGGGGATGGCTGTGGAGGTGAGAGCCCCCACCCAGCGGTCTCTCTGCTGCTTCCTCTGGTTGATGTACTGTAAGAGACTGAAGGACAAGGCAAGTGGGCATGAGCGAGAGTAAGGGGGTGCCAGGGTGGAGGGCTGGCCCACGTGACTAAACCCTTCGCACACCCTCTTAGGCCAGAAGCCCCTCACCCTTTGGGGGGACCGGAGAGTGCTCCCTGCCCAGCTACGGGCCTCTCCCTTAAACCCAAGGCTGAAATAGCGGAGGGCTAGGCCTGTAGCTAAAGGTGTACGGAAATATCTAGATTTGATGATGATGAAGTCCTCGGGAACAACAGACAAGTCTCAGTCCCGACGTTTTCGAACCAAGAACGTTTCCAGAGGACTAGATTAGAGAGCTAGGGGTTGGCGCTGAGCCACTCACACATCCCCAGAGTCAGCCAGGGCATGAGCCCACCGATGTCTCTGCTAGTGCTCATCTTATTTGGGGTGGGGCCCAGCCCTCCGGGGCCGAGGGAAAGCCGGGTAGCTGGCGGGACAGACATCACCCTTCATCAGACCCGGGGGTAGTCGGTAGCCCTCACCTGCCCGCCACCAGGTTCCCGTCTTCGGCACGGATGCCGGTCCACATGTCCCATAACTCGGCCTCCGAGGGCTGGGTGTACGGCCCGAAGACCTCGCTGATGCTGGGAGATGATGGAGAGAAGAAGAAAAGGGTTTTTATTTCCAGCCCAGGCCCTCAGGGCAAAGGGAGTTGACATCACAGCTGCCTGAGGAGTGGAACCACAGGACCAGACAAGCCCAACCGGCTGCCAGGATAGGAGGCAGGGACTACGATCTGTCGGACGATCTTGCATCTACCCAGGGGCCCGGCACACAGGAAGCGTCATCATTAAACCCCACTCAGCCCCGATGGGTCTCCCTCAGACCCCTCCATCGCCTGACCCGAGGCCCTTGCCGGCAGCCCCCAAGTTCCGATGACTCCTACTCACCCTCGGGAGAAGAGGAAAAAGTTCATCAGGCGGTTGAGGATGGGAGAGAGCGGGCCTCCATCTTGGAGCACCTGGGGCAAAGAACAAAGACGAGGCATGTGGAAAAGGTGGCCCTGGTGGGAGGAGAAGAGGATGACTCTCCCTTTATGGGACAGGGCTGCTCTCTGAGGACTCCCCATCCTGACCTCCCGCTGAGCTACGCAGGGGGAGAACTGGCTCCAAATCAGTCCCTGATCACCTGCAGACCAGATTCCAGGGCCCCGCAAAGGGTCAGATTATCATGATGGTCAATGATATTTATTGAGCGCTTACTATGTGCGGAGCACTGTACTGAGCGCTTGGGGGAGTGCAATACAACAGAGAGGGCAGACCAATGAGCTCAATGAGCTTTCAGTTTAGAAGGGGAGATAGTTACTGGGGCTTGAGTTGGAAGCAGGGTGTTCTCACCCAATCTCCCAAAGGGCCAAAACCCCCACAGCCAGTAGTACCTGCCTGAAATCCCCTCCCTCCCCCAGCAGACACAGCTCCCCAGTGGGTTTTGGACAGCAGTGATTTCATGAGTCTTAAAACCCTCAGGCTGTGGGGATGAGGGAGGAAGAGACGAAGGGAGGTCGGAGATTGCCAGAGCCAACACGCCGGCCCTGACCCTTCACCCCTCGCCACCACCAACTTTGCCTCAACAGGGAGCCGGGCCTTAAGGAAAAAAAAGATTCACCCAACCGAGGAGCCGACCTTCTGCAGGAAGCGGGGATGGGTGGTCTCGGGAAAGATCCCTGCAGGAGAGCCACAGAGATCAGGATTAGTTCAGAAGCCCCATTCCCCTTTCTCTATCCAACATGCTTGAGCTGGAAATGCACAAAGGAAGCAATGGGGAAAAAAAACCGAAGCCCAAAACACCTTTGAACCTACTTATCTAGGCCTTTTCTGGGGACTCGAATTGTATTTTCCAAGCACTTAGTACAGTGCTCTGCACACAGGAAATGATTGATAAATACAACTGAATGAATGATTCTCAGTGCTTCGCAGACACAATTACTCTTACCCACCACAGTTTCACTCCACTCTTCTAAGTCACTAATGACCTCAGCCTAATGACTAGTCAAATGCAATGGCCTTTACTCCATTTTAATCCTCCTTGACCTCTCAGATGCCTCTGACTCTGCAAAACACCCCTTTCTCCTCAAAACTTTAACCAACCTTGGCTTCACTGATACTGTCCTCTAGTAGTGCTCCTTTTCAGTCTCTCTCTGGCTCCTCCTCTGCCTCCCCCCCTAACACACCCCACAGTTGGAACTCAAGACTCGGCTCTGGGTCTCCTATTCTCCGTCTACATCCACTCCGTCGGAGAACTCATTCCCTTTCACAGCTTCAACTACCATTTTTGCGCATGATTCCCAAGCCCTGTTGAAATCACAACACCTCCAAGGGGCCTTCCCGATTAAGTCCTCTTTTCCCCTTCTCCCTCTCTCCAATGCATTACCTAGGTACTTGGCTCTGTACCCTGTCAGCACTTGATATTCACCCCACCCTCAGCCCCCCAGCACTCATGTACATAACGATAATGTATTTAAATGTCTGTCCCCCTCTATACTGTGAGCTCGTTGTAGTCAGGAAACATGTCTATCAGCTATATTGTATTGTACTCTTCTAAGTGCTTAGTACAGTGCTCTGCACACGGTAAAGCTCCATAAGTACCCCTGATTAATTGAGTCTTGTTTCACAAGCCCCACAGTGTTTCATTTTTAAGAAGTGGGTCTATGCTCCTAAAATAAGGTTATTTCAAAAATCACAAATCTTCAGGTGAATTGCAAATCCGAGGGCCCAGGGTAAAGGCCTCCCTTTAAAAAAAAGAAAAATTGTATTTGTTAAGTGCACATATTAAGTGCCGGGGTAGATTCAAGGCAATCTGGTTGGACACAGTGCCTGTCCCACATGGGACTCGCAGTCTTAATCTCCATTTTACAGATAACTGAGGCACAGAGAAGTTAAGTGACTTGCCCAAGGTCACACAGCAGCCAAATGGCAGAGTTGGAATTAGACCTTAAGCCCTTCTGACACCCAGGCCCGAACTCTATGCACTAGGCCACACTGCCTCCTGTTGCTACCTTCCTCAGAAACCCCTTCTCTGCTCCCGTCCCACCCCTGCTGGGTTCTGGCTGGACCCTCACAGTACCCAGGGACCCTGGAAAAAACTTTGAGCGGCTTTCCCTGGCCTCCCCAGCCCTCCAGGAAATCAGCTGCCTGTGGCTCAGAACCGAGAGGAGCAGCAGGAGCGAGGGCCAGAGAAGCGGGGAGCTGAGCAGCCCTCTCAGAGCCGGTCTAAACCTCTCTCACACAGGCCAAGGAGGTTCCCGGGGTCCTGGGCTGCAAGGGGATTACGAGAAGAGGGGGAGGATGAAGGAAAGTCAGATCTTCTAGAAGTAGCATGGCATAAATGGATGGAGCACGGGTCTGAGAAGTCAGAAGGTCGTGGGTTCTAATCCCGGCTCTGTCAACTGTCTGCTGTGTGGCCTTGGGCAAGTTATTTCACTGTGCCTCTGTTACCATATCTGTAAAATGGGGGTTGAGATTATGAGCCCCTCAGGGGACAGGGACTGTGTCCAACCCAATTTGCTTGTATCCACCCCAGCGCTTATTACAGAGCCTGGCACACAGCAAGCGCTTAACGAATACCATAATTATTTCAGGAGAACAGAGGTGGGCCCTAAGGGTATTTAAGCGTGAGGGGGGGGACAACAGGGAGAGACCCACCCAGCCCCCAAGGCAAATCGGCACTTCAACGGCAACCTGCTCTGCTCGAGTCCTGGCTCTGCCTGCAGGGAAGGGGGAGAGGGAGCTGGGAAAGGGATTGGTTACCTCCATTGGACAAGCAGAGGCTGCTGATGAGGACCCGCCCTGTCTGATTGTGTTCGTACCTGGGCACCGAGAGAGGAGAGACAAGGGGACGGAAAGGAGGCCCACTCAGAGAGCTTCAGGACTGGAAGGCCAGAGACAAAACCCCCAGGGGAGGGGGAAAGAAGAGGGGTCTTCAGGGTCCTTTACTTCAAGGAGTGGGAGTGGAGTTTGGGGGGAGGGAGGGACAGGAGGTGAGAAGCGTGAGAGATGGGGAGAGGAGAGAGAGAGCATATCGAGGCTCAGGGGTAAAAGGGCAGAGAGCGTTCCTGCTCTGGGAACCTGTAAAGCAGCTCCTGAGCGACGGTGTCCCCGTAGTCGTGGGCCAGCAGGTGGATCCTCTGGCCTCGGACCCCCAGGTGCTCCAGCAGCCCCTCCACGATGCTGGCTTGCTCAAAGATGGAGTAACGGTGGGAGCGCTGGGGAGGCAAAGCCACAGGGCAAGGTTGGGGGTGGCAGGGGAAAGCCTCCTCCCCGCACCCCCGGATCGCGCCCCATCCCCGGCTCCGCCCGGCCCCGCGTGCGTGGCTCACGGGTTTGTCGCTGAAGCCGAAGCCTAAGAAATCCAGAGCAATCACACGCTGGAATCTCTGGGTCAGGCCTTCCCAGATCTGCAAGAGAGACGGGCCTGTCCACCCGACCAGCTGCCTGCAGCCACGTCCACCCCAGACTCCGGGGCCCCCGCAGAGATGCCGGCTCTTCCGGCAGGACCGAAGGTTTCCCAAGGGCTTCCCCTTGCCCGGGCCCACAGTATACTGGGGGTGGAGGGGGCAGGGAGGGGCAAAGAGGCGAGGAGTCCGGGGTCACGGGCCTGGCTGCCCTCTTGTCTCTGTCGGACAGTGGTCCGCGGCCCGGGGAAGGAGCCCCTCTCACGGTTCCTGCTCCCAAGTGCTGAGTGACAGCATTAATTCATTCAATCGTATTTACTGAGTGCTTACTGTGCGCACAGCACTGTACTAAGGTCTTGAAAGAGTACAACAGGGATCGTGTCTATCGAAACTGTTGTACTCTTACTTTCCCCAGCTCTGCACGCAGTGAGTGCTCAATAAACACCCCCTATTGACTCCACCTAGCTGGGGAGAGTTGGTCAAGGGGATCACAGGATTTCCAGGTGCTCAGGGAGTTGGGTGAAGGTAAAGGAGGATCAGGCTTTAGGCCCCAGGGGCGATTAGAGGCCGGTGGGAGGGCCGCCCCAAATTGGGAGAGCCCGAACTGGAAACTGGCCCTGTGGGCCCGGATTCCAAGGGTGTAGCAGGCTTCCAGCTCTTACCTTGCACCAGTCATAGCTGGAGGTGGGGAAGCCGTGTAAGAGCACCACAATCTCCGAGCTGCCCAATGCACCCTGGGAGTCTGGAAGAAAATGGGGGGATGCGGGGTACCAGATGGAGGGACAAAAAAACCTCTACGAATGGTTCTGTAGAGAGCTTTAATGTCCTCTCCCTCAAAGACATTGCTGTCAAAGGTTCGTTTCACCCTCCCGGATTGCTCAACTCCAAGGGGAGCCCGTGTTCCCAGGATTGGGAAAGAGGATCTCTGGGGATTTTGAATTCAGAAAATCCAATGAATAATAATAACGTTGGCGTTTGTTAAGCGCTTACTGTGTGCCAGGCACTGTTCTAAGCACTGGGATAGATACAGAGTAATCAGGTTGGCCCACGTGGGGCTCCCGGTCTTAATCCCCATTTTACAGATGAGGTCACTGAGACACCGAGAAGTGAAGTGACTTACCCGAGGTCACACAGCTGACAGGTGGCGGGGCCGGGATTAGAACCCACGGACTCTGACTCCTAAGCCCGGGCTCTTTCTAATGAGCCACACTAAATACTATTGAATGAATCTCTATGAAGAAGACACTTGTGCTCTCCTTCATCCTCAGAAGTTCTGTCACGCTGATGCGCTGGTCAAATAGTGTCCGATCGAGTGGCCGAGCTCCTCAGAGCAAAAGCTTCTGGGGGATAATGAGGGTGAGGCGGGAAGAGGTTGAGAAGGGTTAGGGGGGAATAGGCCACTATTCCACTCTTCCTTTCTCGAGCGGTGTGGCCCAGTGGAAAGAACACAGGCCTGGGAGTCAGAGGTCCTGGGTTCTAATCCCAGTTCTGCCACTTGTCTGCTGTGTGACCTCGGGCAAATCACTTCACTTCTCTGGGCCTCAGTTATCTGTAAAGTGGGGATAAAGACTGTGAGCCCCCCGTGGGACAAGGACTGTGTCCAACCTGATAAGCTCACATAATAATAATAATTATGGTATGTGTTAAGCGCTATGTGCCAAGTACTGTACTAAGGGCTGGGGTGGATACAAGCAAATCGTGTTGAACACAGTCCCCATCCCATGTGAGGCTCAAAGTGTCATTTTACAGATGAGGTAACTGAGAAGCGAAATGACTTGCCCAAAGTCCGCCTCCTCAATAATTTCTCTGCTTCCAAACCTTCCTCACTGCAGCCTACCCAACATGACGCTGCCCAAATCACTTTTCTCAAGTACTGGACGTGTCCTGTCACCCCACCTCCTTCTAAAACGTCTTCAGGGGCTCCCGGTTGCCATTATCAAATTAATACTCATCACTGTGGGTTTCAAGGTGGTCGGTCAACCCAACCCCCCTTCTCAGCCCTGGGATGCAGAGGACCTGGGGTCTAATCACTTGCCTGCTGTGTAATCCTGGGCAAGTCACATAAATTCTCCGTGTCAGTTTCCTCATCTGCAAAATGGGGATTCAGTAATTCTCCTTCCTTCCTAAGCTGGGAGCCCCATGAGGGACAGAGACCACGTCCAACCTAATGATGTAACTATACCCCAGTGTTTCGTAAAGGCTTAAGAGGCCTCTGCCTTACTCCAGTCCAGCTGCACATAAGTCCCCACACTTACGTGTGCCCCTCTGAGCCTTTGCATCCATCCTTCCTCCTGTTCAGACTTCCGCCATCCATCTGCTCCTTCAGAACTCCACTAAAAACCCACCTCTTACATGAAGCTGTCCCTGACTGAACCCACTCAGTCCCTGGGCCTCCCACCCGCCCGCCTGCGGCAGGTTAGGGCCTCTGAAAAGACTAGGCACACATCACTCTAATTTGCACTTTGGTTTATACCTCTTGCTCATTCAACCAGTAATATTTCTTGAGCACTACTTTTGTTCAGAGCACTGTATTAAGTGCTTGGGAATTATAAATTGGACAGTAAGTGCATAGCCATTAGACCGTAAGAAGCAGCCTTGGCCTATTGGATGGAGCACGGGCCTGGGATACAGAAGGACCTGGGTTCTAATCCCGGCTCTGCTGCTTGACTGCTGTGTGACCTAGGCCAAGTCACTTCGCTTCTCTCTGCCTCAATTACCTGATCTGTAAAGTGGGGATTCTGACTGTGAGCCCATTTGGGACATGGGCTGTGTCCAACCCAACTCCTTTGCTTAATACAGCGCCTGCCACATAGTAAGCACTTAACAAATGCCGCTAAAAAAAATAAAAAATAAAAGTTCCTCGAGGGCAAGACTCCAGCCTTCTTCTGAATTTCTCCACTGCAGAGCAGTGCCCTCCAAGAAAATCGCTACAAACGGGACAGCTGGGATCTCACCTTGGTAGAAGATGCTTAGCCCTTCATAAATGAAGAAAGTCCCTGAAGACTTCCATGCCTGGAGGGCCGGGGAGAGCTTCGGGGGAGGGATGTGCAGGTAAACGGCGAGGAGAGGGATAGTCAGCAGGCCCACCTGGATCCACCACTCTCTCATCCTGCCAAGAGACCAGAGATGAAGCAGTGTGGCCTCGTGGAGACAGCACGGGCCTGGGAGTCAGAAGGACCTGGGTTCCGACCCCGGCTTTACCACCTGTCTGCTGTAAGATCTCGGGTAACTCACCTCCCTTCTCTGTGCCTTGGTCATCTCATCTGTAAATGGGGATGAAGACTGTGAGCCCCATGAGGGACAGGGACTGTGTCCAACCGATTTGCTTGTTTGCACCCCAGCGCTTAGTAAAGAGCCCGGAAAATAGGAAGTGCTTAACAAATACCACAGTTATTATTATTATGAACTGAAACTGCACCCACAGGATGAGGCTGGGCCTCTTTGTGCCACTCAATTAGGACTCGGATGGTGAAAGATGTCTTGGCAGAAAGCTCACCCGAGCACAAACTCTTGGCTGGCGACTGACTGCCTTCCTATGAAGTTCCCCTCCGAACACCGGGCCCGGGGAAGATAGCCCACACCCTACTGCTACACTGGGGCCTCTCTCCGCACCCCATTCTGGGTTCCCCCATCCTCTCCATCGTCCCAATCTGCCCAGTTAGAAGACCGCTGTGTCCTTCACTCCAAGATAATCGGCTTTGGGAAAGAAGGGCAATGAGGATGTAATCTGCTGGCCACGCCGTGGCTTGCTCATGGGCATGGGGATTAAGTATCTGCTCCTGTCTTTGGTTGATCCCTGGACAGTAAGATTCACCATCCAGGGAGAAGGGTGAAAGTTTAGTGGCCCTTTTGGCGAGAGTCAGCCCGAAAGGAGAGTGCCACCTGGCACAGGTGACCTACCCTTACCACCCTCCTGCCTGTCCCCTCGGGGCAATGGGCCCATTGCCCAAGATGGAGCAGACCAGGCTCCGAGATGGGCAGGACCTTGCCTCGGAATCCAGCGACGGGTAAATCTAGGGAAGCAGCCGTGGCCTAGGGGCCTGGGAGTTGGAAGGACCTGGGTTCTAATCCCAGATCCGCCACTTCTCTGCTATGTGGCTTTGGGCAGGTCAATTAATTTCTCTGTGCCTCAGTTATCTCATCTGCACGATAGGGATTGAGACTGTGAACCCCCTGCAGGACTTGGACTATGTCCAACCTGATCAGGTTGTATCTACCTCAGCACTTATTATACTGCCTGGCACATAGTAGGCACTTAAATGCCATTAAGGAACTACTTTCCACCTCCTCCTCACAAATAGCAAAAACATCCAAGAATTCCATGCATTCTCCCTTCCACCTTTTGTTGGAAGCAGCAGCAAAATGAAGGAAAGGGGTGGGGTGGGGAGGCAAGAAAAGAAGGAGCAAAGATCTTGGACAACCAACTCAAATAATTGCACCCAAAAGTACATATTGCCATAGTGGCACCTTCTTCGAGTACAAAAGACGACTAAGCCCACATAGTATTGAGTGACCTTCTGCAGAATCATCCCCCACACAGAAAAATGAAACACAGACACCTCCCTCTTTTATTTTTCCCCTGTGCCACCACATGACCAGCTCTGCGACCCCTGCCCACACAAGCCAAGGGAGAGGGGCTACCTTATTCTCACTGGCAAGCAACCCTTTACCCCTTCTCCAGCATCAGGTTGCCGGAAAAGAACCACAGCGCCGCTTCTCTCGGGATCGTTTCTACCAACTATGTTATATTGTACTCTCCCAAGTGCTTAGTACACTGCTCTGTACACAGTAAGCGCTCAGTAAACACCATTGCTTGATTTCTCCCCATCCAGGCCCGCTCTTACCCCCTCACTAGGCCTGGTTCTCGCCTGACCCACATCCTACCTCTGGCCTGGAACGCCCTCCCTCCTCACATCCGCCAAACTAGCCCTCTTCCCCCCTTCAAAGCCCTCCTGAAACCTCACCTCCTCCAGGAGGCCTTCCCGAACTGATCCCCCTTTTCCTCTGCTCCTCCTCCCTCCCCACTGCCCCGACTCCCTCCCTCTGCTCTACCCCCTTCCCACCCCACGGCACTTGTGTATATACATACATACCTATTATTCTATTTATTTTATTAATAATGTGTATATATCTATAATTCTATTTATTTGATGCCTACTTGTTTTGTTGTCTGTCTCCCTCCATAGACTGTGATCCCGTTGTTGGGTAGGGATTATCTCTATGTGGTGCCGAATTGTACTTTCCACGTGCTTAGTACAGTGCCCTGCACCCAGTGAGCACTCAATTAATACAATTGAATGACTGATCGATCACCCTCGCCCCCCGTGCTCGGACCACTGCCGCCCCAAAACCCTTCTTAGGACTGATTCTCCCACGCCGCAGTTTTAAGAAGTGGGCGACTGTGCCCCGGAAATCTGCTGGGGCCCCTTTCCGCAGGAAATTTCCCAATGAATACATTTCAAGCTAAGGTTCCCCAGTGAAGGGTAAAGCCTAGAGTTTACTGGGACATTTTCCCAACCACCTTCTCTCCTCCGACTTGATCTGTCGGCTTTATTCTATCCGTCCTCGGGGCTTCAATGGATTCTAACCAGTTAGTTAGGGGCAGGGAACGTGTCCACTAATCCTGTGACATTGTACTCTCCCAAGCGCTTGCTTAGGACAGTGCTCCGCACATAATAAAGGCTCAGAAGGAAAAAAAAAACCCCTCAATGACTGAGGACCCACACTATTATGTCACACCTAGTAGGCTTAGTACCTCCTGGGGTTTATCGCACCCCGCAGGACCGCACCCATCCAAAAGATCATCACCTAGGCAAAATGATCACCCTCCCTCCATTATTCATTCATTTCATTTATTCGTATTTATTGAGCGCTTACTATAATAATAATAATAATGTTGGTACAGAGCACTGTTCTAAGCGCTGGGGTGGATACAGGGTAATCAGGTTGTCCCACGTGAGGCTCACAGTCTTCATCCCCATTTTCCAGATGAGGTCACCGAGGCACAGAGAAGCGAAGTGACTGGCCCACAGTCCCCCAGCTGACAAGCGGCGGAGCCGGGATTCGAACCCATGACCGCCGACTCCCAAGCCCGGGCTCTTTCCACTGAGCCACGCTGCAGCTCTGTGCAGAGCACTGCGCTAAGCGCTTGGGATGTGCAACTGATAGAGACCACCCCTGCTCAGGGCTGAGCTCCCAGTCGAATCGAACCTCCGGAAAGGGGGGGTGGAAGGAAAAAGGAGCAGAGGAGAGAAGTCCCCAAACGCAGGTGACTTTTCGCTCCCTTGCCTTACCTGAGCTCAGGTCCGGCCAAGCGTCCATGTGTCCATGCTAAGCACGGGGAGGCGGCTGCGCATGCGCCCCCTCCTGGGGAGCCCCGACGGGACGCGGGCGGAGAACCCCGGCTGGCTACCGAGTTCCCGGGCTGGGGGATAGAAAGTCTCCTCGGCTCGGCCGCTCATCCCCCTTCGCTCGCCGGGCGCCTTCTTCCGGGTTCTCGGCACCGCGTCCCAGCGCCCCCTGTCGGGCAAGGAGGAACGGCGGACTTTCATTCATTCATTCATTCATTCATTCAATCGTAGTGATTGAGCGCTTACTATGTGCAGAGCACTGTACTGAGCGCTTGGAATGGCCAATTCGACCACAGAGACCATCCCCGCCCAATGACGGGCTCACAGGCTAATCGTGGCTCAGTGGAAAGAGCCCGGGCTTGGGAGTCAGAGAACATGGGTTCGAATGCCACCTCCGCCGCTTGTCAGCTGGGTGACTGTGGGCATGTCACTTCACTTCTCTGTGCCTCAGTCACCTCATCTGTAAAATGGGAATTAAGACTGTGAGCCTCACGTGGGACAACCTGATTACCCTCTATCTACCCCAGCGCTTAAAACAGTGCCCTGCACATAGTAAGCACTTAAATACCAAAATTATTGTTATTAATAATCAATCAGCATTGAAAGTTGGAAGGCCAGTGGGGTTTACGTGCTCGATGATTTACCGGCCTGATTATCGTCAGCCCATCTGTTCAACATTTACTCTGGGTTGAAGGGATTAGAAGACATGGCTCTGCTCAGAAGGAGTTTAAAGGCCAAGGGGGGAAAATCAGCAGAAAAATCCAGTTTTTCAATGAATATGCAATTTTCAAGGTTGAGAACTTTAAGAAATGTCACGTAACCAGCCAATATTTACCATAGGTTTGAGTGGGCTGGATATTTTGCAAACACTAAGAAAAAAAGATAGAAATGAGAAACTGGTGTCTGGGGATGAGAGCCAATTTCGATGGACCTGTCAGACAATATTTATTGAGTGCCTAATAACTGAGTCTCAACTGCTGTAAAAATGGGGACTGAATACATATTATCATAAAGGTCATGGGTTCTAATTCTGATTCTGCCACTTGTCAGCTGTGTGACTTTGGGCAAACCACTTCACTTCTCTGTGCCTCAGTTACCTCAACTGTAAAGTGAGGATTAAGACTGTGAGCCTCACGTAGGACAACCTGACTACCTTGTATCTCCCCCAGTGCTTAGAACAGTGCTTGGCACATAGTAAGCACTTAACAAATACCATCACTATTATTACACTGTGAACTGACCCCGTGTGGGATAGGGACTGTGTTCCATCTGGATATTTTACATTCACCCCAATTTGGCATGTAATAAACATAGAATGGTTATTATTAGTTTAAAAATCCTGCCAGGATTTTTGTGTTGTGAATGGAAAGTGCAGTTTTTAAAGGTAAAGGCCTGAACTTTGAGATTTGGATTGAAAACAATCACTGCTGAAGAGGGAGATCGAAAGCAGTTTATTAGAGTCCTGCTTGGTTCAGCTGCAGCCAAACACAGCTGTCTTCAAGACCTAAGTGCACCTGGAGTTCCCACCAGCACCTCAGTCATCAAACAAAGCATGTCCACTCTTTTCAATCAATAATCCATATGACTTTACTTGCATATAGATAAAAATGAATAGAAGAACCCTTAGCCCTTAACCCCCCCAAACTCTTTTGGCTGCTGCCCTGCTAGAGTTAGGGGAAGCATCAGGTGTGTTGAAATAACGTTCTCTATTTTTTTATTTATTCATATTAACATCTGTCTCCCCCTGTAGACCATAAGCTAACTAGGGGGCCTGAATACGTTATCTTAGAGGTCGTGGGTTCTAATTCCAACTCTGTCACTTCTCTGCTGGGTGACTTTGGGCAAGTCACTTCACTTCTCTGTGCCTCAGTTACCTCATCTGTAAAATGGGGATTAAGACTGTGAGTCCCACGAGGGACAGGAATAGACAGGGACTGTGTCTACCAACTCTATTATATTGTACACTCCCACATACGTAGTAGAGGGTTCAGCACAGAGTAAGTGCTCAGTAAATCACTGATTGTTGGGCAAGATGACTTTAAATTGGTGACTAAGATACCCTTACCTTGTGGCTGCCACCCCCATCAGTAGCTTTCACATCAGCAGGACAAACAGTGTGGCCTAGTGAAGCATGGGCCTGTGAGCCAGATGACGTGGGTTTGAATCCTGCCTCCGCCATGTACTTGCTATGTGATCTTGGGCAAATCACTTAACTTCTCTGTGCATCAGTTCGCTTGCCTGTGAAATGGGGATTCAATACTACTGAATGAATGAATGTTTTGTCCTGTTTTGCTGCGCTGTCTCACCCGATTCATATTCATTCAATAGTATTTATTCAGCACTTACTATGCGCAGAGCACTGTACTAAGCGCTTGGAATGTACAAATCAGCAACAGATAAAGACAGTCCCTGCCCTTGACGGGCTTATAATGTTGGTATTTGTTAAGCGCTTACTATGTGCAAAGCACTGTTCTAAGCGCTGGGGTAGATACAGGGTCATCACATTGTCCCACCTGAGGCTCACAGTCTTAATCCCCCTTTTCCAGATGAGGTAACTGAGGCCCCGAGAAGTGAAGTGACTTGCTCACAGTCACACAGCTGACAAGGGGCAGTGAGCCTGTCCTTGGGCAGGGATGGTCTCTATCTGTTGCCGAATTATCCATTCCAAGCGCTTAGTCCAGTCCTCCGCACGTAGTAAGCGCCCAATAAATACTACTGAATGAATGATGATACAGCGTGGCTCCGTGGAAAGAGCCCGGGCTTTGGAGTCAGGGGTCATGGGTTCGAATTCCGACTCGGCCACTTGTCAGCTGTGGGACTGTGGGCCCGTCACTTCGCTTCTCTGGGCCTCAGTGACCTCATCTGGAAAATGGGGATGAAGACCGGGAGCCCCACGAGGGACAACCTGATTCCCCTGTGTCTACCCCGGCGCTTAGAACAGTGCTGTGCACAGAGTAAGCGCTAAACAAAGACCCACATTATTATTATTATAACCATGATCCTCGGAGGGATGTGGTGTCCCTCCCTCCCTCCCCCGCCCGCGCTGCGGGCCGAATGGCGGGCGGCCGGAGGGCGTGGCCGGCGTCTGGCGTTGCCCCGGGTAACCATTGTGCCGGCGCGCGCGCGGGCCCCGCCCCCTCGGGAGTAAGCGGCGCTCCGATTGGTCCGTGCGAGGCGGCCGGCCAATGACGGGGGAGGTTATTGGGGGGCGCCCGAGGCGGCCCTCAGCCGCGGCCGTTAGGGGAAGATGTCCGCCCGCCGACGCCTCATCGGGGACCCTGAGGTGAGGACGGGCCGGGCCGGGCCGGGTCGGGTCGGGTCGGGTCGGGGCAGGGCAACCCCGCCGGGAGCCACACCCAGGAAGGACTGCCTGACTGACTGGGGGGACCCGAAGGGGGAGGCGACAGAATCATAGTAAATGGCCTTTGTTAAGCGCTTACTAGGTGCCAGGCACTGTTCTAAGCGCTGGGGGAGATCCAGGGTCATCAGGTTGTCCCACGTGGGGCTCCCAGTCTTCATCCCCATTTGACAGATGAGGTCACTGAGGCCTAGAGAATAATCATGATGGTGATGGCATTTGGTCACTGAGGCACAGAGAGTAATCATAATAATGACGGCCTTTGTTAAGCGCTTACTAGGTGCCGAGCACTGCGGGGGGAGACAAGGTGATGAGGTGGGCCTACGTGGGGCTCCCAGTCTTCGTCCCCATTTGACAGATGAGGTCACTGAGGCCTAGAGAATATTGATGATGATGATATTTGGTCACTGAGGCAGAGTAATAATAATAATGATGGCCTTTGTTAAGCGCTTACTAGGTGCCGAGCACTGTTCTAAGCGCTGGGGGAGATCCAGAGTGATCAGGTTGTCCCACGTGGGGTTCACAGTCTTCATCCCCATTTGACAGATGAGGTCACTGAGGCCTAGAGAATAATGATGATGATGATATTCGGTCACTGAGGCAGAGTAATAATAATAATAATGATGGCCTTTGTTAAGCACTTACTAGGTGCCAAGCACTGTTCTAAGCGCCGGGGGAGATCCAGGGTCATCAGGTTGTCCCACGTGGGGCTCCCAGTCTTCATCCCCATTTGACAGATGAGGTCAGTGAGGCCCAGAGAATAATAATAATGATAATGATGATGGCATTTGTTAAGCGCTTATTAGGTGCCAAGCACTGTTCTAAGCACTGGGGTGGATACAGAGCCATCAGGTTGTTCCATGTGGGGCTCACATTCTTCATCCCCATTTGACAGATGAGGTCACTGAGGCCTAGAGAATGATAATGATGATGGCATTTGGTCACTGAGGCACAGAGAGTACTAATAATAATGATGGCATTTGTTAAATGCTTACTAGGTGCCAAGCACTGTTCTAAGCGAAGGGGGGGATACAAGGTCATCAGGTTGTCCCACGTGGGGCTCCCCATCTTCATCCCCATTTGACAGATGAGGTCACTGAGGCCCAGAGGATAATAATAATCATGATGATGGCCTTTGTTAAGTGCTTACTATGTGCCAAGCACTGTTCTAAGCACTGGTGGGGGGGAAATACAAGGTCATCAGGTTGTCCCATGTGGGGCCCACAGTTTTAATCCCCATTTTACAGATGCGGTCACTGAGGCCCAGAGAAGTGAAGTGACTTGCTCACAGTCACAGTCCCGACAAGTGGCAGGGCCGGGATTAGAACCCATGACTTCTGACTCCCAAGGCTGGGCTCTTTCCATTGAGCCACACTGCCTCTCAAGCTGCTTGGGCCTGGAGGACCTGGATTCTAATCCTGCCTCTGCCGCTTCTCTACTCTGTGACCTTGGGTGAGTCACTTCTCTGGGCCTCAGGTACCTCATCTGTAGAATGGGACTGTGAGCCCCGGCTGGGACAGGGACGGGGTCCAATCATTCAGTCATATTTATTGGGCGCTTACTGTGTGCAGAGCACTAGACTAAGCGCTTGGAATGGACAGTCTGATTAGGTTGTATCTATTTCAGTTCCTGATTCATAGGTGCTTAAGAAATACTCTAGAAAAATGAAGAAGGGCCGAGAGGGGCAGGGATGGGAAGATCCTCAAATAATATTTAAGCGCTTACAATGTGCCAAGCACTGTTCTAAGTGCCGGGGGGATACAATGTAATTAGGTTGTCCCATGTGGGGGTCACAGTTTTCATCCCCACTTTATTCATTCAATAGTATTTATTGAGCGCTTACTATGTGCAGAGCACTGTACTAAGCGCTTGGGATGAACAAGTCGGCAACAGATAGAGACAGTCCCTGCCGTTTGACGGGCTTACAGTCTAATCGGGGGAGACGGACAGACAATGACTTTACAGATGAGGTCACTGAGGCACAGAGAAGTGAAGTGACTTGCCCAGAGTCACACAGCTGACAAGCGGCAGAGTCGGGATTAGAACCCACAACCCCTGACTCCCAAGCCCGGGGTCTTGCCACTAAGCCACGCTGCTTCTCTAAGTGTCTTAGTTATTTAAAAAAAAAAAACAACCCTAAACAGAAATGAGGCCATCTTCATCAATACTATAGAAAAAGGAAGAAGGGGCAGGGATGGGAAGAGCCTCAAAGGAGAGAAAAGTGTATTTGTAAAAACCCCTAAGCGGAAATGAGAAAGGGAAAGATTTGTAAAGTGCTGTGGACAAAGTGATGGGGAAGTTAGATGCGCCCCGAGAATCAGATTCTCAATTCTCCATCTGCTCTCTTCCCTGCTTGAGTAGGGGACACCGGCAGGGCTGTTGGAAAAACCATTTGGTGTGCAAGATGACTTTAAATTGGTCACTGGGTACCCTGATCTTTTTTTTGAATGGTATTTGTTAAGCACTTACTATGTGTCAAGCACTCTTTCAACCATTGGTCTAGATACAGCCTTATCAGAGCGGACTCGGTCCCTGTCCCACATCGTGTCCCCATCAGTAGCTCCAGTGCCCGTAAGAAACAGAAAACGGGACAAGATGGGGCATGAGTTAAATTAATCACTAGGTAGCCTTATCGTTTTGAAAAATGGTATTTGTTAAGCACTTCCTATGTGTCAAGCATTGTTCTAAACGCTGGGGTAGATACAAGTTTAGCAGGTTGGATATAGTCCCTGTCCTCCGTGGGGCTCACGGGCTAAATGTCTTTGTGGCTGATGTCCCTATCGGTATGTCAGTAGAAAACAGAGTATAAAATGGGGATGAGTTAAAAAGAATAAATTATGATGGGCTTATATTAAGTGAAAATCTCAATTTCATTAATGTAATGAAAAAAAGACCTGGTTATGTGTTAGCGTTGAGGTGTCCGACAAATCATTGGTACTTTTTGAGCACTTACTGTGCAGAGCACTATACTAAGTGCTTGTCCACAATTATATCCATTGTGATTCAGTAAATCGCCCTCCTTGAAGCCACATCCTTGTCCTCTGTCCTTAAAAAAAAAAAAAAAAGTTGGTTTACTTGAGAAACCCTCAGGAGAAACAGGGGCACTGATGCAATGTGTTCCCTTCTCCCTTCCTCCCCCACCGCCCGGAAAAAAAAAAGGCAGAAATTATAAACAAGGGGGTTTAATAACAGCTGTCACCAATGTGATACTTTAGTTAATATAAAGCAAAAATAGTTCTCAGATTGTGGTCAATAGAAGGGAGCATTAAAAGCAAAAAGGGGTGGTTCATTGGCTTTTAAGAATGACAGATAGTGAAGAGGAGAGAGAAGCTGTCAGTCAAGAGAAGTACACTGGTAATTGAATGTTGGGTAAGGATTGTAGACATGGGCATGGTATATTGAATGTTTTTAAACCTCCTTATTAGATGGTCTCCTGATGTTCTATTTGTTCTCAATTTTAAATGATAGTACAGTTTGTCAAGTGTATAAACTATTTCTCCCTCTTGATGTATTCACTACACTCTACTACTCAAGCCACACTTTGTTGTCTGTGATGTCTGCAGAATCCTCTAATACAGTGGTCACCATTCTTCCACAAGTGATTCTGTTTATCCCTTGATTATTTTCAGACAGGAATGAGATTTGAGAAAAATATTTTTTATAATGTTTGGTCACTTGTGTTGACTGTAAAATAGTTCATTTTTCCCTTGAACTTCACCAGATGCATATGCATGTACTGTTTCTGAAATTTTGTTGCCTCTTTTCTGTGGTTGTAGTCTTTTGACTGCTGGGCCTCAAAACACCTTGCAGATATTAAAAAGGTCTCACATTTCATTTGTGGAAATGAGACTTTGAGTCATCAAGTGACATACGTTCATGTCCCTACAGTATTGTCAGAGTTCCCTTGTAGGCAGAGAGCATAATTATTCTAGATTGCAAGCTCACTGTGGGCAAGGAATGTGTCTACTAACTCTCTTGTACTGTACTCTCCCAAGTGCTTACTTAGCACAGTGCTCTGAAAACAGTAAGTGCTCAATAAATATCATTGATTGATTCATCAGTAGTCTTTACTGATTTGACTCAACCTTGGCTCAAGGCCAGAAATCTCAAATTTAGAACTATGCTCTATGCTACGTAGGTGGAAGGACCCTCTTTCCCAAAGACTTCCAGTCTAACAGTTCAGAAAAATACAAAATGATTCGAAACACATAAAATTTTAAAAAAATTCCTTAGCCCAGTGATGCTCCTATTCCATCTCAAGTAAACGGTTTTAAGTAGGGAGAGTTAAAACTAAAATTCAAAATTAACTTACTGTTGGACAAGTGACAGAATCTAGGATATAGACTTCAAGAATCCTCTTTTGTCTACTCTGCCTCTCCTTCATAGTTGCTTACTTTTATCTTCATTTTACTTTTTTTTTAGAATATCTTTCAACACTTTTAAAAAAAGAATGAGACCTGTTTGGGGCCTCTGTTAATACTTGGCAGATTTCAGGGTCATTGGCTTTTACGGGGTGTGGTGGGAAGGTGGATTGGCTTCTTCCAACACCTCACCAACCCAGGTTAGCCCTCCTAACATGGCTTTTCTTGTCTTCCAGTATCTGACAAAAAGGATTCCACAAAACCCAAGGTATCAGCATATCAAGTCTAGGCTCGACACTGGTGAGTAGGGATGAGAGCTTTGGCTAAGAGTCAGCTGGTCATGGGTGAATTCAGATAAATTTCTTTCCAGCTAATCATTGGCAAGAGCCTCATTCCGAGGTTATGAATCTGGTTTGCCAGTTGGAGTTTCCGGACACCCTCTGGCCTGTAATCCACCCTCCTTGATGCTTAGAGGTGGGAGGAGGGAGGATTCCTTCTCTTCATAAACTACTTTTCAGATGGTCAGGAACACTTGAGATTTACCTTTTTTTAAAATTTTTTTACGGTATTTGTTAAGCGCTTGCTAGGTGCCAGGCACTATACTCAGCAGCGCTGGAGTAGATACAAGCTAATTAGTTCGGAAACCTTCCGAGTCCCACATGTCCCACAGTCTTTACCTCCGTATTAAAGATGAGGTAATTGAGTCCTGGAGAAGTTAAGTGGCTTGCCCAAGGTCACACGGCAGACAAGTGGCAGAGCCAGGACTAGAACCCAGGTCCTTCTGACTCCCAGGCCCGTGCTTTGTCCACTAGGCCCCAGACTTACTCATCTCCTCACAGGACAGGGTTCACAGTTACCTCCATTATAATAATAATAATAATGTTGGTATTTGTTAAGCACTTACTATGTGCAGAGCACTGTTCTAAGCGCTGGGGTAGATACAGGGTAATCAGGTTGTCCCACATGAGGCTCACAGTCAATCCCCATTTTACAGATGAGGTAACTGAGGCACAGAGAAGTTAAATGACTTGCCCCACAGTCACACAGCTGACATGGCAGAGCTGGGATTCGAACCCATGAACCTTGACTCCCAAGCCCATGCTCTTTCCACTGAGCCACGCTGCTTCTCTACAGATATAGAAAATCATTATCTACAGATATAGAAAATGAGGCACAAAGATATTCAGTTCCAGATGCAAATTGCAGATTTGGGGATAAGTCTCAGGATCCCAACTTCTATACTTGTGCTCCACTGAACATGTTTCTTCACTTAAGGGGGCCGTATTCATTCCATTTTTCAAAATGGTCTGTTATTCAAGGGTTAGGTTTCTTTCAGCTCTGTGGCATTTGTAAAGATGCTTCATGCTCTTATTAAGTTTCTCTGTAAGGTTTAGGGAGCTCCTTGGAAAAACTGAAGACTATCCAGATGAGCAGCCTCCAAGAGACTTGGTGGATACAAAAATCAATGTTGTTCATTCATTGGAAGCATTGCAATTGTATCTCGTGAACTGTGGTAAAAATGGAGAAACTCCTCCCCTCCCACACAAGAATGGTATATTTCCAAATCTCTAGTACATTCTCTCTTTAATCAATCCTCCTTTCCCATCTACTTAATATATTCAACCTCAGATCATAACAAGATTTGCCGGTCTTGAATGGCCTCTCTATATAAATCATATCTCAGTGCCTTAATTCAAAGTGAACTCAAAGTGCTTTGCAAATAGTCTTCACAACATCTCTGGGTGACAACTAGGTGAAACGCTTCATTAACACTTCGGGGAAGTGGGAAATTGAAGCACAGAAGTGAAGTGATTTTCCTCAGGTCTACGTAATTTCCAACCGTGCCAAGATGTCTTCCCTCATTCCCACCATAATTACTTCCTACACACACTCCTTTATCACCTGTCTCCCTCAGAACTGCCAGTAAGCTTCTCTGTTCTGGAAAATACAATTTTGGGTGGTAAGCACCTACAATACAACACTACAAAATATGTTCATCAGCACATTTCTAGAGAATAAGAGTAAAAGAGCTGTTTAAGTGCCTTTTCATTGAATAGGGATGTTCAAAGGGCAGTGAGTTTGTGGAACATTCACATTTCATTCATTCAGTTGTATTTATTGAGTGCTTACTGTGTGCAAAGCACTGAACTAAGTGCTTGGGAGAGTACAGTATAATAATAAATAGACACATTCCTTGCCCACAGAGAGCTTACACACCATTCAATTCCTATCACTTGAGGGCTGCTGTTGTATTTTTATTTATTTTACTGTGGTATTTAAGTGCTTACTCTGTAATGTAAACAGATCAGACATAGTTCAGGTCCCACCCAGAGCTCAGTCTTAGAGGGAGGGAGAATGGGTATTGAATCACCATTTTACAATTGAGGAAACTGAGGCATAGAGAAGTTAAGTGACTTGCCTAAGGTCAGGCAGCAAGCAGGTAGCAGAGCCAGGATTAAAATCCAGGACCTCTGACTCCAAGGCACGTACTCTTTCCACCAGGCCCCATAGCTGTTGTTTTCAGAAACCCATCCCCTTGCTCCCCAAATCCTTCAGACCACAGCTTGCCTTATCTTTAAAGCCTTCCTAAAATTTCACCTCTTTCATCAAGCCAGCGGCCACCTCTAGCACTTATATTTTCATTTATATCCATCTTCAGCTCTTAGGTTGTGAGTGCTCTTAGGTTGAGTTCCTTGAAGATGGGGGTCCAGGAATACTAATTTTATTTTACTTTCCCTAGTACTTAGTAAAGTGCTCCACACGCAGTGCTCAATAAATGCTATTGATTTTATGTATATTCAGTTGAACAGTCAATTATTTATTCTGTTTCCATTGTTTGTAAATATTCTCTTAGGGCTGTCTCTCCCACTAGAGAGTCAATTCCTTGTGGGCAAAATAGCTGTGGGCAGGAAACCTGTTTTCTGGGCCTGTACTTTCCCAAATGCTTAGTACAGGACATTACAATAATATAATAATAATAATGTTGGTATTTGTTAAGCGCTTACTATGTGCAGAGCACTGTTCTAAGTGCTGGGGTAGACACAAGGGAATCAGGTTATCCCACATAAGGCTTACAGTCTTAATCCCCATTTTATAGATGAGGTAACTGAGGCACAGAGAAGTGAAGTGACTTGCCCACAGTCACACAGCTGACAAGTGGCAGAGCTGGGATTCGAACCCATGACCTCCCCCAAGCCCAGGCTCTTTCCATAATAATGATGGTATTTGTTAAGCACTTACTATGTGCCAAGCACTGTTCTAAACCCTGGGGTAGATATAATCAAGATGTCCCACGTGGGGCTCACAGGCTTAATCCCCATTTTACAGATGAGGTAATGGAGGCACAGGGAAATGATTTGCCCAAAGTCACACAGTTGACAAATGGCGGAGCTTGGATTAGAACCCATGATCTCTGACTCCCAAACCCATGCTCTTTCTACTAAGCCACGCTGCTTAACCAGTAGGTGTTCTCCTACTACTGTTCTTTAAGATTTATCCTAAATTCTTTAATCTGACCTTTTTCTTTACCAAGAGTTTCACTAACTTTTGAAGGAAACATACCTTTATTCCTCTACTCAATTAAAAAAAAAAACAACCCTAGCCCAGTGGCAATTACATTTCTTCTTATTCTTATTTTTGATAGCATGATATTTTGCTGTTTCTTAAAATGAAATCTAAACTCATCAATGTACTCCAATGTTCTCATTCCTAATAAGCATTGTAAAGTCATTTTATGTCATTCTTTTTGGTAGTCTTGAATTCAGAGATTTTAAAATAACTTCTGAGTTTTAAGTGGAAGCAATTTCTAAGTTCACAAGTGCTACCTTTTCTTGTATAACTTTTAATGATCTCTACCTGTGGCCAAAGCGTGTAGTGATGCCCAGTTGAGAATCCGCTCGATGGACCTAATAAAAGCCCACAGTCAAGATAGTAGAACTAAGCCAAAGGCCAGAGCATTGCTAAATAGATAAATATTCAGTTATATTCAGTTCTTCAAAGAGTGAAGTCCTCTTCTCAAGTTATATAGCTGAACTCAAACTGACTTGTTCTGAAATTCCAAAATTCACAAAACTCCCAAATTTTCCCTTGCCCCGCAAACACACTTTAGATACACTTTAGAGAAGCAGCGTGGCTCAGTGGAAAGAGCACGGGCTTTGGAGTCAGGGCTCATGAGTTCGAATCCCAGCTCTGCCACTTGTCGGCTGTGTGACAGTGGGCGAGTCACTTAACTTCTCTGTGCCTCAGTTCCCTCATCTGTAAAATGGGGATTAAGACTGTGAGCCCCACGTGGGACAACCTGATTCCCCTATGTCTACCCCAGCGCTTAGAACAGTGCTCGGCACATAGTAAGCGCTTAACAAATACCAACATTATTATTATTATTATTATACACAACCCAACATTGTCAGACCAGGTCTTCAGTTGGATCTGTCTCCCTAACTCTGCTTTCCCTCACTTCCTTAACCCTACAGGTGATTCACTCATTCCAAACAGTAGGCCTTTCCCTTCATTGCTTCTTTTCATTTTTACTTTTGTCTCATCTATCTAGACTGTAAGATCAATTTGGGGAGGGAATGTGTCTGCCAACTTTGTTGTTCTCTCCCAAGCAGTTTGTACAGAGCTCTGCGTACTGTAAACGCTCAAATACAGATTGATTAATCTAGTCGAGACTGCACTGCTTCTTCAAATTATACATGCTTTCTCCACTTGGCCTCTGGCATCTTCTTTCTGCCTAGAACCCCATTTATTCATATTTCATGTTTCTTCTGCTATTTCCACACCTTAATCTAGGCATCCGCTTTCTGCTCCTCTAGTCTTCATTCCATCTTTTCCTTTATCTCTGCTAATGCTCCCACATATACTTCTGCTTATACATCCCACATATTCATTTAGGACTCACACTCAATTCACTTTCCCACCACTGGCTTGCTTTTTTGAATATAACTCACTGCAATTGGACCAAGGAGAACCACTCATCCTTGCATTACCTTAAGTCACTGAGAGCTGTCTCCAGGGTATTTGATTGTATTTTTCTATGCAGTGTTTACTCAAAGCAATAAACGGTTTTTAATCACTGATTTCCCCAAGATGGACTACACTGTTTGGGGCCGCATGTTTTGGCTGCTTGTCTTAAGGTCAGATGTCAATGAAATCAGTGAAGTTATAGGAAAATCAAGGGTGGAAAAGATCGAATGAAGGAGTCTATCTCTTTGGCCTTTTTTCTGTTCCTTCTGTGTGGTTTAACCTTCTTGAGTTCCAAAATGCTTCCAGTTCCTTTAAAGAATGACTGGACAAGGAAAAATTTCAGATGGTAATGTGGCTTGTCATTCAGGTAGTGGGTAGAGTTCCAGACCTCAGGACCCTGGTTCCTGGACTTGGGTTGCTGTTTTTGCCAATAAAATATACAGCTCCAAACATTGCTCACTTCTCTGCTTTGGTTACCCTTCTCTCCTCCCTCCGCTTCGAAACAGAAGAAACAACGGTAACCTACCTCACAGGGTTGTTGTGGGGAGTAGTTCATATAAATGACTGTAAAAACACCTTCCAGAATAGTAAGTGTTCTGTAAATGTCTCTGATTAATAAAAAGAAACACAGTGAAAATTAGGATTGAATGCTTTTGCATTCCAAAGTGTTATATAAATACTTAATGCTGTGCATGTTGAATAATAAAGAAAACTCCTACATAATTTAGTTGGCTCTTGTTTTCCTTGTGTGCTTGAGCCATTGGGACGCAGAACTCAGAATGGACATCCCTCCCTTCCCACCTTTGATGATATTAAGGTAACACTGTCAGTGCCCAGCACACAGATATTCATGCAGACTAGTGGGATCATAGTTGCAAAGCATTTGAATGTTTACCCAAGGAGACTTGTGAAACTAGAAAGGTATAGCATTTTAATGGGTTGGATTAGAAACTCAGTTCTAATTTTGGCTCTGCCGCTGGGTAAAGGAGGACTTGTCACGTAGCCTTTCCATGCCTCAATTTCCCATTAAATTGAGGTGACAATCCAAGTAAAAGAAGGATAACTGTAGCACCCTAGGTGGGCAGGTTGTGGGACTGGGTAATAGGAGATACAGCTAATAACTGGCTGAAAGTACTTGGACAAGATCAAAACTTGGGACTAAATTGTGGGAATCGACCGTTTTCACTGCAGTCCTCACACTCTACAAGTTTGACTTGTAGTTCCAGCTTTCTCCTGGAGTAGGTTTGACAGGAAAGGGCTCTTTTTACCTGGATTAACCTCAGGAGGCCTGGCCCAGCCCATAAGTCATTCCTGGGCGAAGGATTCAAGGACACCAAGTTGATTTGAGGGTTTGGGATCATTCTAGGGCTTCTCAAAGAGGGCAGTTTAGCCCTGGTCTGTAGCCTTCTTTAAGGTGCATCCAACCTTCCAGGGATGATCCAGAACTGACATAGATCTCTAAGGCTCTGTAGATTGGCTGCTTTGCTCTGGTCTGGATTTTGATTTTGAAGATAGGTTGGAACTGGGGGAGTTGAACTCAGGGCAAATGACTGAAATCCCATGCCTGCCATGTGGAATATCAGGTGCACATAAAATAACCTCCTAATACAAAATATTAATGAAAAATGTTCCAAAATGCTGCTATTTTTCCTTTTGTAATGCAGCCCCTGGTCTTCAGAGAAAGGATTCCAAAGAAGTTAAGAGCAATTTCTAATTCTTTTTATTATTATTGCTATTACTATTTTTATTACTCTAAATAACCAATCTTGTAAAGGAATGTTTTCTCTGTCATGCTTGGTCTGCCTGCTAAAAGAACCTCCTTAACCCCCAAATTAAAGATTTTCCCTTATTTAATCCAGTGGGAATAAGCCAAAAAAGGCTCTCCCCTCTGTTCCATCCCCAAGAGCCAAGACTATGTAGTGTTTTGGGTTTTTTAAGAGCCTGTCTTGAGAGCTGAGACGTAGTTCATTTGTGACTACTCTTCTCATAGAGGAGAGTGGACCTGTCCAAGTTTTAATGTTCTAAAATTTTCCCACACTCAGATCCAAGGATCAGATGTTTAGCAGAGATGTTTGGCCTACCTTCAATGGGAGCACGCAGTTCCTGGCCCTCAGCTTTGGGTGGTAATCGTGCAAAGTAAAGGGCCAGGGAGGGCTGTCATGATGGTCACGTAACGTAGACCCAGAATCTCGTCACTTTCTCTTCATACCCCTGCTTTCGGTATTCAAAGAATGTTCTTTTTTCCCAGTAGCCTAATACCTAATTCCAGAAAATGAGTGTACAGTTGGAAACTTGCCCTTTGATTCCTACTAAAGAAGCGCTGGAATATATGTCATTTGTCTAACCTCTGGCTAGGCTGTGTCATTTTGAATCTGATTCTAGAGTTTTAAGATTATAGGGAAAATACCTATGCTTATTTCTTTTGGAAAATGTGCCTACTGTCCAGGGCTCCACTGATGATTGGGGAAGATGGGAGAAGACATTATCCATCCCCCAATATCATTAACTTCCTTCCATTTTTTAAAAAGGAAATAATTGTATTTAAGTGCTTACTATGTGCCAAGCATTTTAATCAGCACTGGGATAGATACAAGATAATCAGGTCCCAGATGGGACTCACAGTCAAAGTACGAGGGAGGACAGGTTTTGAATCTCCATTTTGCAGATGAGGGAACAGAGAAATTAAGTGACACCCAGCAGTGGTAGAGCCAGGATTAGAACCCAAGTCCTTTGACTTCTAGGGCCTGCTCTTTCCAGCAGGCCACACTGCTTCCCCTAATTCATTTTTACTTTCTTTCCTAGGTAACAGTATGACCAAATACATTGAGAAACTGGAAGAGATCAAAAGAAGTGAGTGATTTTGCAGATTTGGGACTTTCTGAATGTTTTTCTCCCCCAAGTTACCAAAGTGCATATATCTGTAATTTATTTCTATTAATATCTGCTTCCCCCTCTAAGCTGTAAACTTGTTGTGGGTAAGGAATGTGTCTACCAAGTCTGTTAAGTTACACTCTCCCAAGCACTTAGTACAGTGCTGTGTACATAGTAAGTGCTCAATAAATATGATTGATTATTGATTTATGTGTTCTGGGCAGCTAACAAGGGGAGGGCCTAGGTTAAGGTATCAGATAAGGTATTTTGGGAAAAGAGTTGCTATGCTTGACATGGGGTGATGTGAGGTGAAGGCTCTGGGAGGTCTTCCCTCAGGTCTGACCTGGGCAATTGTAGCTCAGGCTCCTCCTAGCAGGGAGGAAGTTTTAAGTTAAGTCGGCAATAGCAAGTCCAAGACCACGTTTGAAAGGGCTTTGAATGTTGAAAACCAAATTGAGATTGGATTGTCTATTGTTCTTTTTTTATGGTGCTTATCATGTTGGACACAGTCCCTGTCCCAAATGGGGCTTACAGCCTATATAGGAAGGAGTAGGATTTAATCCCCATTTCAAAGATGAGGAAACTGAGGCATAGAGAAGTTAAGTGCCTTGCCTAAGGTCACACAGCAGGCAAGTGGTAGAGCGTGGATTAGAATCCAGGTGCTCTGACTCCCAGGCCCATGCTCTCTTTGTATATATATTTATTACCCTATTTATTTTGTTAATAAGGTATATATCTCTTTGATTCTGTTTATCTTGATGATGATGTCTTGTTTTGTTCTGTTTTGCTTTGCTGTCTCCCCCATTAGACTGTGAGCCCGTTATTGGGGAGGGATGGTGTCTATCTGTTGCCGAATTGTACATTCCAAGTGCTTAGTACAGCGCTCAATAAATACTATTGAATGAGTGAATGAATGAATTTCCATTAGGCCCCGCTGCTTCTCTGTTCTGACAAATCTTACAAAAGGAGGTAAAATGCCTTTGCATGAAATCAAGCAGATTCCACTCTGCACTGCAGAGAAAACAATTTTTTTAAGTTAATAAGGGAAAGGTCTTGGAAATGATACCCATTCAGGTTTTTTAAGAGTTGTTTAGATCTGGGCTCAATTTTTAGGTTCTTTTTCTTGGAAGAAAAAACAGCAGCAATATGCCCCCAAATGCCCAATTATAAACCACTTAATTGAAAGAAGTTTTGTTTTGATTTTGTTCTTCAGTGTATACAAAGTAAAGATAACAGTAGTGTTTTTGAGGGAGTGGGAGGGTAAACAGATAAGATAAACGTACAGTGTCTTCTGGTTATCTAATACTGTCATAAAAATAGAGGACATGGACACTGGAAATTTTCAGGCTTGTAGTTTTCATTCTCACAAAACCTAAATTGTATCAAACTCAGCCTGAACTTTTTTGTTGTTGCTAAATTTTTTTCAGTCCTTCCTGAACTTTTAGTGATCCACACTTTTCTTTTTTCTTGCTTCATAATGGGTGCAGTAAACTAAGTTTTGGTTTACTCTTCTCCAGATCCTAAATCAACTTTTGTGAATTATTGTTCAGACAGTATTTTTAGGAATTCCTTAAAAATATCTTCGATTATGAAGCCATAAAAAAAAATGTATTTTACTCAACCCCCCGCCCCCATTCATTGTTGTTGCACAGACCATAGAACTAGTCTGGTCAGCTTCCATTTCTGTTTGAAGTCTGATTCAGTCTCTGGTCCTCTTGCACTAGCCCAATAAAGAGTTGGAGGGAAAAAAAAAAGTTTTAATCCACATCAAACATTTTTCTTCATGGAAATTTAAATTCTTGTCAAGATGAATTCACTCATGGGTAAGATCATATTTTATAATATATAAATGTGAGGGTACTATACTCCTTTAGCCCCCCTCCAAAATTAGATGGAGTTACTTTTCCAAAAGAAATGCCTTGGGAGTTATGTACTTGAAGATACATGTTCATTTTTCCCCCTTCAAAATTATGAGGTTTCTAAAACAGGAGGTGAATATAGCCTTTTTTCACCACCTTTGTCCTGATTGCCTGACTACGATTACTTTATATTCTGTTTTTAGGACCGAGCCTCCAAAGGGGCTCCCTTCGCTTTCCCCCTTTGGAGTTGTAGGTTTTCATTTGAGAAGGAAGGGAGGAGACTGGGACCTTGTTTCACACCACTTTGTACTAATCCCTTGTCTCCAAATCCTCTAGATGCCATGTCTTTGTCGGTATCTCCCACAAACCTGGTTCTGTTGCTCCCTTTGATTTAAGCCTCACACTCGGGGTCTAGTTTCCCATGGCTAATAACTTACTTAAACTGAGCTCCTACAGCACAGTAGACACTTTGTCAACTGAATGTACCTTCGTCTGAATCTGGATAGAAGAAGCACTTTGTGTCTATTGACTATTTACAAAACCTCTCCTTGATTTCTCATGGATAGATGACACCAGTTGGACACAGTACGAAAATGCCCTGGACAGTTAATTCTCTGTCCCCTCTGTAATTTAAGAGAGGCAGATACAGAACCACGAACCTACTGGAAAATCAGAACTTGATAAGGATATCTGAAACTGAGAGTATTCATCCTTCAGAGCATAGTTTTCAGAGAAGCCCTAGCACCCGCCGGTCCATTTTTAAAGCTCCTTTCACTCTTGGAAGGCAGAGTATTAAAGCTTTCCAAATAATCCTTTAAAATTTAACAGGTTCAATTCTATCTTAATTTTTATTTGAGCTTAATTGTAAACCTGTGAGTGATAATGTCGGAAAGTCCAAATGGCAGGTGTCCTTCCAAACCGGAACCAGGTACGTAGATCGGCGCTTAAAATAAGGTGACGTGATTTTTGTTTCAGGATCTTTGGGCTGATGAAAAGATTTTAATTTTCTTCTGGAGCTTCTATATTTTTATAAATGATCATGATTTAATTTGGAAATTTTAATTTATATTCTTCAGATTTGAATTATGAAGATCATTGAAAGAAGCGTATAATGCAGTAAAACCCATTCTAACAGAGAGTTACTAAGAGAGTGAATGTTTCTTGCCTGACTGAAAACCGTTGACTCTGGTTTTTCTAGGTTGATGTATGTATTGAACCATAATGGCTTTTAAACCAATTAAGTTTTTCACACGAAATATGTGTAACTTGAAAAACTTGTGTTGGTAAAGGGCATTTTTAAGCTGCTTTTGAGATACATGCAGAGCCTTCTGGACCAGTTACTCTAACAGCTTTGGGATTTTGATTGCATCGTGGATTGTGTTAGCCTTGTTGCTTCAAGAGGGCAGAAGCTGCACCTATTAAATGGTTCCCTGAACTCCTTGAGTGACATCTGCTTTTGGAGCAGTTGGTCCCTTAAGATGTTTTGGAACAGGGGCATGATAGTGTCTAGGTCAAGAAATAGTATTAACGTGTTCTCAGAAGGCTCCTTATTGAGAGAATGTATTTCCTGGCCATGTGCCATTTGGGGCCAACCTGAGGTATATATTCTAACTGTGCATTTCAGTAAACGAGAGCTAATTTACCACAATCTGTGCTAGTTTTTCAGAATCATAAAACCCTCTTGGGAGAGGCTTAGTGACGCCAGGTAAATAATCTTCAATCTTCCCTTTGTAAATAGGAGTTGGGGATTTATGAACCAGTTATAGGCTGCAGGCAATAGCAGTTGCTCACTCAGAGCTTTATTCCTCTTTAGGGAGTGTTTACATAGGGAGTTGTCATTGCCAGGGTAGAAAATCCTTCTAAGTGTTCAGAATTGGAACATTTTCAAAGGGACCTTTTAGAAAAGACCCTGTAGAAGCAAATCGTATTAGACCTACTGACATGTACAGAAGTGGAATAGGCTGTAGAAAAGTGATTGCAATGGGTGAGTTTAAGCAATGTTAGTATAGGCTTGATTAATACGACCAAGCAATTAATAAACAGTTAAGTGCAGGAGTGCCAAATTGAGGTTGTAAGCTCATTGTGGGCAGGGAATATGTCTGTTTACTATTACATTGCACTCTCCAAAGAGCATAGTAGAGTGCTTTGTGCCCACTAAGCGCTCAGTAAATACGATTGACTGACTTGAGTTTTGACTTGCTGTTGATTTCTGTCATGGTCATTGAGCAATAATGATATAGCATTTTGTTCCAAATAAGACTAGAAGGTATTTTAACGAGCACTACGGCAAAAGATGTAGTGGGATTAGAAACTAGAGAAACCGATAAGGAGAAAGTAGAATGTACCTATCATAGCTGTGGGATGGCCTGATTTTGTGCATCAGCTTTACTAAACCTAATATCTCTAGTAGAGTTTGCGAAGAGGACTTGTTTAGTTCACTCAGTTCACCCCTTAACGTCTGAGTTTTCTCTGGTGCTTTAACTAATCCTCCTTAACAGCAGCTTGATATCTACAAAGAATCGCTTACTACCAGAAAGCATCATAAATGTGGAAATATATTTGTTCTTTCCTTTTTTTTTTAGATTATAGATACAAAAAAGATGAGCTTTTTAAGAGACTAAAAGTTACGACTTTTGCCCAGTTGGTAAGTTTGATCATTTTAAACTTGATTAGAGTTTCTCATTTGGACTACATTTAGTTTGAGATTTGGAGATAAAATCTAATGCTTTATGATGGATGTTAAAAAAACATATTTTTGCTGTACTGTCAAGTATATTAGAGGACAGATTCATCTGGTTTTTGGTTTGGTGTCTGTTTTCTCCTAAAAAAAGGTACATGAGATTTTTAATTGCAGAATTCAAGGTTCACATATTTTAACATTTCTTGAATATTTCTGGAGCGCAAAATTACTGTACTTGATCCGAGCTGTGCCATGGCTCACAGTGTCATTTTAAGAAAATTACTTTCTCTGCTTGTAGCTTTATTCTCCTGTCTAAAAATCAAGTAAAAATGGTCTTCTTTCACAACCTACCTGACAGGATGCTGGTGGTCAGGCATGGTCAGCTCATGTCAGTATGGGACTTTCAGACCCTTGAATTAAAGTGACAAGTTATCATCAGTGGCATTTACTGAGCAATTACTATGTGCAGAGCACTGTACTAAATGCTTATATAAAGAGCACATTGAGTACTAATAGTAACATAATCCTGGGTTCTGCTCTTGCCATTTAGCAGCACTAATATCAAGGCCAAAATATTCAAGTATTCATTTACGATGACTAGTGTAGTGCTTCCTACAAAGCAGGCACTAAAGTATTGTTGGTGGGAATTCTGGTGATGAAATTTCATGCTTTTCCTTTTTCTTTTCCCCCTCCCAAAAAAAAGGTCATTCAAGTTGCATCCCTGTCTGATCAGACACTGGAAGTCACAACTGAAGAAATTCAGAGGCTGGAAGGTGATTCTAGAATGAGCTTAGCGGGTGGGCAGTTGAGGGCTGATGAGACCTGTTACCTTCACAGATACATGGGATGCCCAATTTAGAATGATGGTTGATTCCTTTTCTTAAAATATGCACTCAGATTTTACAGTTAAGGATGCTTAGACCAGCTCCAGATGCTCTCTCCCTTTATATGAGACAAATCCCACTCAAAAAGAGTTATAAGTAGAGAATTAAAGTCTGCTGTGTTTCTTTTAGTGGCTAAACAAAGAGCTCAATGGCAATAAATATGGTTGTTAAGATTAGTAACTTGATTTCAGCTTTCAGAGCAAAGTGTTTTAGCAGAGGTAGTAGCTACAGCATAATAGGTCTGTGCAATTCCTCCATCTAGATCTTTAGTTTGTCATGGGAGAGAAGGGGCTATCTGAAAGAGGCAGAATTATCTTTCGATAAGTAGAGCTCACCTGAAGATGTTACCAGAATAAAAAAACAACTGCATTTTTAACTGAAATGGAAGTGGAGTCTCCTCGAACAAATACTATTCTAGATGTTTAAGTCTCCTCAAACAAATACTAGATGTCCGAGATAGAGACTCCTACAATTTTAACCTGGGTGATAAAAGCACCAACTCGTTTTCCTTTAATTTAACATTAAGCTTGCAGCATCAGAGCAAATGGCAACTCATAGCTATCTTTTTTAATATACATGTGTCTAAGGAAAGAAATTCTGTTACTGATGAAGTGAAACATTTTAGCCTGTGAGTACTACACTACATTCAGTCCTCCTATAATGCGGAGTTTATGGTTTTGATGCTCCCCTTCCATTACCTGGAAACTCATGAGATGTATATTACTTACACCTTAACTAATGCTATGCCCTACACATAAAATTTTCTTCTGCCATCACGTTGTGACACACATCAGAAGAAAGTTCTCTAACAGCATTCTGTCCTAAACGCAGAGTGTAAATGCACATTATGTAAGAACTGATTGTGTTGTCTGGAACATTTAGAACAATACAAGAATTGTGGTAAGATCTCATTTGTCATTGGTCCTGTGTATCTTTCCTGAAAAGAATAAGAATCTGCTCAGTAATGATTTAATAATTTTAGATTTCAATTTTTAGATAGTGAGCCTGCCGCTTCTGACCCTGATGCTGAAATCACAGGGAAGATCAATGGGAAAGGAAGCCCCAGTGAGAAACCTGCAAGCCCAATCCAATTCATAAACAACACTGGAGGCGGGGAGTCATATCGATCAACTTTGCATAGGTACTTGCTTTTTTTTGTGTTGGTTTGGGTTTTTTTCAAAGTTGAAATTGTTGGCTCGCTCCTGCCAGACAGGTAATATAACATACACACCTGAGGATGAATGTGAAAGAGTGGAAATAAAATTTCCTTTAACTGCATCCTTTAACCATCATACTCCGTAGCAGTATTTTTCTCACCCTTCAAAGAGGCAGGTTCGATTTTTAAGCAGCTAACTCCTGGCAAGTTGGTGCTGACCTATTTTTCCATTTGCAGTGTCATCAGCGGTGTTGGGGAGTTGGACCTAGACAAAGAAACCCCAAAGAAAACAGAGCTCAATTCCAAAGATAAACCTTATCCTGATTGCCCCTTCCTATTGCTAGATGTCCGAGATAGAGACTCTTACAATCAATGCCACATCGTTGGAGGTAAGAAGGAGAGCGGGCGACATAGGGTCATACTCTGGTTTTTAAGCCTGATGAGTTGTGAAAAATATCTCTTGGTTAGCTGATACAAGTTTAGGATCAGATTTATCTAAAGGCAGCCTGCAGTGGCCAAAACCCACTTCTTTTTTATGATATTTATTAAGCAATTATTATGAATTCATTCTTATAAATTATTAAGCACTATTAGCACTTAATATGTGCTAGGCACCGTACCAAGCACCTGGATAGATACAAGCTTGAACACAGTCCCTGACTCATGTGGGGCTCACATTCTCAATCCCCATTTTACAGATGAAGTAACTGAGGCACAGAGAAGTGAGGTGAATTGCCCCTGGTGACAGAGCATACACCTGGCAGAGCTGGTATTAGAACCCAGGTGCTCAGACTCCCAGGCCTGTACTCTTCCCACTAGGCCATACTGATCCTACCACACAGGGGGCAACAGATCTCTGTTAGCCAAAGAGCGGGCCATTAGCAGAGGGCTAACTTGAGATTTTTGTCATTGATGAGGCAGTATCAAAAATGCAGAAGACTGGAATCATGTTATTTTTTGACTATTACCACCCAATCGTATTTATTGACAACTTACCGTGTGTAGAGCACTGTACTAAGAGTTTGGGAGAATACAGTATAACGGAGTTGGTAGACACATTCCCTGCCCACAATGAACTTTCAGTCTAGACTATTACTTACAGATGTTGAAAATGTATAGCTTTAAAGATTTTTTCTTTGTTTTTTTTTCTGTCTTTGTTTTTCAAACTTAAATGGCTGGGGAGTGACTAACTTCCAAATTCTTTTCTCCTTCTCTTCACAGCTTACAGTTACCCTATTGCAACTCTGTCTAGAGCAATGAATCCTTATTCAAATGACATTCTTGAATATGTATCCTTTCTAGTGTTTTGAGGATCTAGGTGATCTCAGGTTTTGAACAGAATTCAATCAATCAGTGGTATTTATTGAGCGCTAATGTGTGCACAGCACTCTACTAAGCACTGGGAGAGTACTTGATGGACACAGTTCCAGCCCTCAAGGACCATATTGTCTACTAGGGGAGAACTGTAGCTCAGTGTGACATCCTTGAAATGGGGAATAAATGAAGGGGCTAATGATATTAGCAATAAAACAGTAGGATTAGTCTGTCTACTGCAAAATATAAGATGGGGATTAGGACTGAGAATATTTCTTAAGGAATTTTCCATTTCTGTCTTTGGGGGAAAATACTAACCAGTGGACCCTGCTGCAGCCCAGGAATGGTTCATCGGGCCTTAAGAAAATATGAATCTTGAGTACTTGAGTAAGAAATAATATATCATTAGTTTCTAGGTTTGGTGGACATCAATTAATCAACTGTATTTACTGAGTGCTCACTGTATGCAAAATACTGTACTAAGTACTTGGGAAAGTAAAATACAACAGAGTTGGTAGACACATTCCCTGCCCACAACAAACTTATAGAACAGAGGTGAGAGAGGAATGAGTGCACTGCCTTTGAGGAAAGGGGGAGGGTTCTAGCAGTTGGCCAGCACTTGGTCTGATGAGTTTTTACCCCTTGAAGATGTCTGAAAGCTGCTCCTGACCACCAAAAAGTCAGAGCCCTACTCACCCATCTCCCATGTGAGCGGCATCAGGACCCGATGCTGTTGGGCAAATCCAGCAGCCTGCCATAGGGATAATGAGCAAAAAGTGAGGGTCCCTCAAAACTCCTATGAATGCCTGCAGGGAAGTAATCCTTAGCTTATTGTCTATTGCTTGTTGAGGCCAGACGATAAAGGAGTCTACTGTTACTAGCCGGTCATTTGTACAGAGACCAACTCGGTGGATTTCTAAATCAGTCAGTGCCCTGACTAATGTCTCGAAGACTCCTTAATTTCTCTGATTCTTAGAAAAATGCCCATGGCAAGATTATCATACTTTACGACGATGACGAGAGGCTAGCCAGCCAGGCAGCCACCACTATGTGCGAACGGGGATTCGAGAACCTCTTCATGCTGTCTGGAGGTGAGCTGGGTTTTGTTTTTCTACTTCTTTAAACTTAAAAAACTTTATGTCTCCCAGAAGTTGCTTTGGAGGGAAATTCCATTTTGCCCTCGCTTCTCTTTGATTTTAGCCCAGGAGAATTATTGAAAAGGAGGAATCTGTACTGGTTCAGAGCGGGCAGGAAGGAAGGGAGTGGAATTAGTGAAATCCCATTATTTAATCCCTGTACACACTCACATCTTACCCTATCTTGACTGCTGCTTCCAATGGGGGTTGCTTCCTCTGAGCAAGGGACTCCTGCTGGATTTAATTGTAAGATCATCATCATCATTAATGGTATTTATTGAGTGCTTACTGGGTGCAGAGCACTGTTTAAGCACTTGGAAGAGTAAAATACAACACAGTTGGTAGACACATTCCCTGCCCACAATGAGCTTTCAGGCTAGAAGGTTATCTCTAGGGCCTTAGTCTATGACTGGCCAAACTCTTTTTCATTTTTGCTAAGTCTGAGTTAATTTGGGAACCTCGAGTCTCAGAAGCAAGAGCCAGAAGCAACAGAGAGAAACCATTTTGGTCACCTAAGATGAACAGTTTGCTTTCTTTTAGGCCATAGTAGACCTTATTGGTCCTCCCTAAGCCATCCTGCTGTGCAAAAAATTTCAATCCAGAAGTTGGATCTTAATTCTGAATTTTCTTTGCACTGTCCTAAAGAATTTTTATGCAGTATTGCTATCTTGATCCTCGTACACCTAACTATAGCTATAACTACTATTAAGTAACTACACTATAAAAGGTGTGACACTCATTTCAGAAATAACCCTCTAGCCATCCTGCCATTCAACGTAAAGGTCAACTGAAATCGTTTAGAACCCTACAGGTTAGGCTTGCTGCTGCTGAGGTATTTGTATGAATCTCAATCATCTTAAAGACATTTTGGTTTTCCTTTGGACCGCCCCCTGCCACATGGAAGCTGATGTTTTTTGGTCACATTTTCTTTGACTTTGAAATAGTCAAGAAAGGATCAAAGTCCTTGGTAACTTTAGCATCTAGTACATAATCACTGGTGGAAATACATAGAATATACCTTCCCAGGGTGGACCCAAGCCTACATCCTCAGTGCTGCATTTTCTGATGCTCCTGCCTATGTGTTCAGGTCTGAAAGTCCTAGCCCAAAAATTCCCAGAAGGGCTGATCACTGGCTCACTGCCAGAAAACTGCCAGCAGACGTTTCCGCCCGGATCTGCTCGGAAGCGAACCAGCCCCAGAGGGCAGCCCCCACCTGCCGAAAACAAATGGAGATTTACCCCAGAAGATATACAAAAGATAGAATACTACCTGGAAGAGGATCAGAGTCCTGCTAACCCTTCTGGTAAGATGTTTGGTCCACCCATGGAGTTGGGAATTTGGGAGAAATTCCAATTATGTTGGCCGTCTCTCACCCTTGGCCCGATTGCCACTTAATAATAATAATAATAATAGTGGTATCTGTTAAGCACTTGCCTTGTGCAAGACACTGTACTAATACTGGGGAAGCTCATCAGATCGGACAGTCACAGCCAAGTGGGGTCCTAACCTTTTCTCTTGATTGTAAAACTGAATGTGAGCCCAAGTGTGCTGTCCACCAAGGGATACAAAATGGTACCACGTCGAGTTTCGGTACTCCCCGGTTTCTGTGGGTCTGTGCCCCGCTGTGGCCGAGCCACAGAATGGCAGACTCGGTTCACCCCAGGCCCCGGGCCCCCGTCTCAGGTTTCCTTCAGTCGGGGAGGCATTGACTTCGGCGCAGAGGCTCTTGGTGCCACCGTAAATATGTGAGAAAACCGGATGCGAGGAAACTCTTGTACGCTTGCTGGGAGTATAAATCCCAGCAGCCCACAGGTAATACCAACGTTGAGCCTGCCCCAACCTGGAAGCACTCCCTTTGCCCTGACATTTCCCTAGATCCCCCAAGGTGGGGCATGACATGGACTGAGCCACAGAACAGTGCCTGGCACATAGTTAGTGCTTCATAAATACTATGATTATTCTTTACTGTTAGCTCCTGAAGGGCTTTACTCTGCATTAACCAAACCAGCAGAGAAATGCACAGAGCATTTAGGGGCAAAGTTTTCAGTTAAGGAAAGTATCTAGTTAACCTAAAGGGGGAAATTCGCAATCAGCTCCCCTCCGCATGCCTTCCCCCTCCCTCCGCCACACACACAGCTCCGACTCTGAGCTGCAGTCTGTGCTCTCTCCCCCTGCAGGTCGTCTGAACCGTGGCTTCTCCTCTGGGAGAGATTCCAGAGGGACCGCTGGGCGCAGCGGTCAGACGCTGTCCACCGGGGGCCCAGCCATCAACCTGAATGCCCGCTCTCTCAGCAGCAGCAGCAGCCTTCAGAATAAACCCTGGAAGTAAAGACTTTGTCTCTGCACAGTCCAATAAATTATTTCCCACTTCTGGGAACCCTTACTCAGTTCCCAAGTTGGTCCTTTTCAGAAACTGCTTCGGAGAAATGACAGTGGCTCTCGTGGGATGGAGCGAAGTGAGGAGCACCAGCCGGGAGACCCTCCACGGAAACTAGGTTGGCATATAACAAGCTGTAGCATCCTCCCTGCTGTTTACAGACTATTTAATATTTAAGCCTCGCAAACCGACTAGGAAAAGGTCAAACAGTAGGCCATGAACCGTCTGTACGATTCTCCGAAGATTGTTTTGTTTCCTGTCCCATCCCATGCCGAACTGTAAATATTTAAACTGTAGCAGCGGATGTGTCTCTCCACGTTGCTTTTCATTGGATGAAAGGAGCTTTGAGGAAGTTTCCAAGGGAATGTTTTTCAGGGTGGATTCAGGCGACTCTTAAAATTCTAGCCCAACACCAGCTGTTTGGTTGCTCAAGAGTCACCTTCCCCAGGGCAGCTTTCAATTTTGCCCTCCCAGTCAGCAGTTCTGGTAACCATTTACCCAAAGTCGGGTTAAAAAGCAGACCATTTGACTTTTCGGCCTTCCCTCTTCATTGCATCAATCATCCTTCATCCAGTGAAATAGGCACCGGTGACAGCAGATAGAACTGTCCGTAGGTACCAACACTTGGAGTGCTCCCACCGCCGCAAACCAGACCCCAACTCCCAGATTTTTGGAACTCTAGAAATGGTTCTGACTTGGCAATTCAGACAGATTGTTGTCCCCTAGTTTTTAGTTTTGGCACTTCCTGACTTGATTAGTGAAAATGGAAGGTCTCTGTGAGGCTATAGTTCCTGATCAGGCAGTTTGTTCTCAACCCAATAATTACCAAGAGAAGATGGCTTGCCAGTGGCTGTGTCAGTATCTGGCATTCCCCACTGAACCCCAGCTGGCCTGTGGGCAACCATGCTTCCTGGCTCTTACCTACAGTATTGGTTGAATTTTGTGATCAGTCAAATTCCTCATTGATTTCTCCTTCCCAACACTGAGTTGGCATTAGGGGTTTGGGATGGGGTGGGGATGTTAGCTCTTTTGTTGGCTAGAATTTGGATTTAGCATTACTTGAATCACCTGGAAGCCAAGTTCCACTTTTTCTTGTCAAGAAAAGGCAGCAGCTAAAGATGAGGAATGTGAGCATCTTGGACTTTCTGCCTTGTCTGTGGTCTGTAACTGTAGTCTGAGACTGAAAGTCCAACTGCGATCTTTGTCAAAGCTCCATGATTTCTCACAAGCAGGATGGCGAGAGCCCCTGTTCTTAGGTATTATGTTAAATAATCTCCAGTATAAGATTTGCCTAGCTTCGAGGTAAGCCCCTTTTGCTGTTAAGTGCCATAGTATTTATTGCCTAATAGGTTGTTTTTCAGACAATCAAAAGTTGTAAATGTCTCTCGGGAGAGTTCTTCAACCTGCTCAGAGATTCTCTGTTAGGGTATTTCTCTTTGGCCCACTTTCAGAAATGCAGAATTATCCTGCACATAGAAATCCAGGCAGATCGGGTGCATTGTTAAATGGCAGTTCCAAATTTGAACAAGATTCAAAATTCTTGCTCAAAATTCCACCGCCAATAAACAGCCTTAATGAGAAACATCTCATTTTTTAGCTGTAAATTTGCTGCCCTAGGCCATAGGTCATCCTTTCTGCTGATGCCAAATGCTTCAGTTTTTGTACTTCCTCCTTAAGCTTAGATAGATGAATATACACTTTTGGTACTAAAAAAACTAAAGAATTAACTCAATCCGACAGCTGGCTAGGCATTCAGCTGTGTTTGGCACTTTCCAACATTTGAATAAGTTATTTTTCTACATAACATTTTGATTGCACTATTCAAAACCGACAAGTCAAGAGGTTTAGTTCCCCACTGACATTTTTTCGAAAGGAATCAGCTGCCTGCTTTTGGGTCACAACCATTTTTGGCTCCCATTGACTCTCTCCCTTCGGTTCCCAACACTCGATCTGTTCTAGATTTTAGTATCTGTACGTATTTGGACAGTCAATTGTATCTCTTGGCATTGCTGCATGTTTTGATGATTTTTGGAAGGTGAATGTATTTCATAAGTGTGCTGGCAGAGGGGAACCCTTTTTAGTGCCCAGCCTGCAGAGTATTGGTGCTGAGCTGGCACTTTATCTGTTATGTGTTTTTGATAAGTATGAGGATTTCAGTTTTACTGGTTTTAACTTTTCTCTTTAACACATCCCCCAGCCCAAGTGATGTTGTTTCTTTCTGTGATACTATGTGTTAATTAGGAATGTTGAAGATTAAAGTACAATATAGAGCAACTGTGACTGTGGTTTGCTGTTAATATGTTGCAGTTCTCCTATAGCTCTTCCAATTAGGGAGTGATTTTCTTTTCCTTGGTGGGTGGGTGTGGCTTGATAATTAAGGTAGTCCAGTCTGCTGCTTTCTCTAGAAGAGAATGTTTCCTCACCCAGATGAGCTTGGAGGCAGGGTGGTGAAATGGATAGCAGGTTGGCCTGCGAGTCAGGAAAACTCAATGGTATTTATTGAGCACTTACTATGTGCAGAGCACCATACTAAGCACTTGGGACAGGACAATACAGTACGGTACAGCACAGTTAGCGGACATGTTCCCTGCCCGCTATGAAGAGTTGATCTCTTCTTTAGTTTTCCTAGGTAACAAGTGAGAATAATAGTTGCCCATGCACAGGTGAAATAAATGAAGACCACATGGAGTGGGACTAAAGTAAAAGCTTCCTTGTTGAATTCTCACTAAATATTCCATAGAAAATGACACTACATGACCCAGACACTAGCAAATGCAATGTTATTTTATCACAGAGTATCTGCCAACTTCCATGCATTTTTGCCAGTGTTAAACCAGATCCTAAGTGTGAAACTCATCACAATATTGTATTCGGGCACAAGCCTTCTGGAACTGTCACGTCAGAACTCTGCCTGAATAATTCATCCTTCTCTCAGACCAAAGAGAGAGTAATCTGGAGGTGCAAAATCCAGACTCGAAAAGCAGCCTAGGGGCAAATGGTCCCTCCCCAGGCTACGTTCGTCTGTACAAGTTGGTGTGAAGCTGGGCCATCTCACAGGAAAGGCACTAGTTCATATTTTAACCTTCAAGAGCTGCTTTGTAGCTTCCCTACCATCTTGATCTTCTGCTCCAATTTGCATCTCAAGCAGGATCTCCTCTGTGTCCAAACAGATGCTTCAATAGAGGCTTGGATTCTGAACTCCTTCTTGCTAGTGATATTTAATGGTGTCCCTCCACTGGCTGTTGCTTGATTTGAGTAATGTCTCTTCTGCCTGTGATCACCCATTAGAGCTATTCCTCACTTGCTCTGTGGTGTTCAAGAGTTCCCTACCAATGGACTTCTAGTTTTAATGCTTGTCCATCAACGGCCTTCGGACCCTCAGTTCACACAACCTTGGAGTATTTAAGCTTCCCGAATGAGACGTAACGATGCTTCCAGGACTATTGTCTCGCACAATTCCCATCTTCTCCTCCTTTATGATATTTGTTAAGGGCTTATTATGTGCCAGTACTAAGCACTGGGGTAGAAACAAGGTTGTCAGGTTGGAGACACAGTCTTGGGGCTCCCAGTCTTAATCCCCATTTTACAGATGAGGTAACTGGGGCACTGAGAAAGTGAAGTGACTTGTCCAAGGTCACACAGAGATGAGTGGTGGGGTTGGGATTAAAACCCAGGTCCTTCTGACCCTTGGGCCCGTGCTCTTCCCACTAGGCCATGCTGCTTCCCTATTCCAGGTTGTGGTGCAGCAGTCCTATTTAATGAATGCATTAATGTGACTTGTTTCCTGTGCCGCTGGTATTGCAGGCCCGTCTTTTTACTCAGATTAGTTTCCCTACACCTTGTCCAAAAGCTAACATTGACGGTGGAGTTGCTGTAAAACTCTTTAAGTTCTTAGGATTATTTACTGGAGGAACTCTTTCTTTGTAAGAAACTAAGTAATTGTTCAATGCTTCAGACACATATCTGAGACTGGCATTTTGAACATACGGTGTGGTGTAGCCCCTGGTTGGAAATCAGTTGAGGGAGAAGAGGGGGTAGGAAATGCATGCTATTCTATGAAATGCTGGTTAGGGAAGTTAAAATTTGAGACATTACTTTCTTCAGTTTTTACATCTGTAAAATGGGGATTCACTAACTGTTCTTCCTTCTTCCTTCTTATGTTTTAAGCCCTGGGGGGACAGGGACCATCTCCAACCTGATTAACATGTATCTACCCCAGTGCTTAGAACAGTGCTTGACACACAGTACGTGCTTAAATATCGTCATCCTTCTTTGTTAGTTTCCTCATCTGTATAATGGGGATTCAATACTTGTCTCCCTCCCCATTAGACCATGGGTCCTGTGTGGGACAGGACTTGTGTCCAACTTGATTCTCTCATATCTATCCTAGCCCTTAGTACAATGTTAATCACATAGTACATGCTTAACAAATGCCACTATTATTATTGCTTTCCCACTGTTCCTATTTGATGGAGATATCTCCATGACAATAAATGGCAGGCAAAATTCAACTAGTGAAATGCATGATTTAAAGAAAAATGTATCTTTAAAACCCTAAAAGGGAGGCAGTCATTCTCAAAGGACATCTTTTTTTAAATGGTATTAAAAACAATTAAAACATTCCTTAACACTCCGTCGCTGTTCATTTTTTTAAACAGAAAAATCAGAGTTAGTCCAAACTTTGTTCTAAATCAGAAATCAGACAATATTTATCAGCTGCTCAGAATTGGAGCCGATGGTGCTATTTCAATCTTATGGCAATTCTTGGTCTCTTCAGATTTCCTCACATCCTTTTTTCTAGGAAGTAATTCAAATTCTGGGGCCCTAAATAGAACTCCCTGTTACCACGCTTTCTCCTCTAGCGTACTGTCTGCATAATTTTTTTTGAAAACCGGTGGTTGTTAAGCACTTTCTATGGGCCACACACTGTACTGAGCGCTGGGGTAGAATCAAGCTAATAGGGCTGGACACAGTCCATGTCCTACACTGGGTTCGCAGCATTAATCCCCATTTTACAGAGGAGGAACTGGCACAGAAAACCTGAGCAACTTGCCCAAGGTTTCACAGCAGACAAGTAGCAGTGCAGAGAATAGAACCCAAGTCCTTATGACTCCCAGGCCTATGCTGCATATACTAGGCCATCCTGCTTCTCTTGGGTCTAAAAGTACATTCTGGCCCCAATTATCCATTGGCCCATAATATGCAAGTAATGTGCTGGTGTAAACTCCATCAGAGCCCAGGGCCAAGGGGGAAAACAGATCCTAGTTATTGTATTTGTTTTGGTTTCTGTTATTGATATATTGCAGATAATCCATCTGATGCTAAGGGGAGGATTTCCCTTCTGTTCAACTGATCAAGCAAGTAACAGTATTATCCAGGATTGCGTAAAATACTTTCATTCAACTCCAAACAGGAATATTCTGTAAGGCTCTGGTTTATGTTCTCCCCCATGACCCAAAGAGATTAAGGATGTAAATGTTTGAAGTAAAAGCTGACACAGTGCAGTTATAATTCATCAATTTAAATACGTGGATGTTTTAAATGGTGGGGTGTAATTCACTCAACCTTTTTAGCCTCAAAAATGTTGACTTCAATTCAGATAGACCTAATTTTTATATTTAAGAGCAAGTGTTTAGAAGAGGGAGGCCTTTAAATAGCATATTGGTCAGATAAGATGTTAAACAGGGATCATGACAATTTACCTCAAGCAATTTAGCCGAACTACTAATACAGTTACATTTTGGTTTCATTTTTTTCTCAAATTAATCTATGATTAATCTATGATAATCTTTTAAGTAGCACTAGGCATGTACAAAATGGTGAGAAATGGCTAAAATACAATTTCCCCTTTGCAATTATTGAAAACCCACCGGCAAGATGTCTTATGTATGTTAGGTGGGCTCCTCTCTCTCTCTCTCTCTCTCTCACACACACCCCACCACTCCCCCCCAACCCCCCAAGCTCAGCACCCCTTCCTAGAGGCTAGTGTAGAGTCATGTTTCCCTTTGGACAACTCAACTTTTCTCAACTTTTGCTCCAGCCAAGGCTTCTGAAAGGGACTTTGAGGTCAGCTGGGTGAGCCCCTGACCTCCTTCAGGCAAAAATGTGTCCTCACCCTACTACACAGATGGGGGAAAGGGAGTGGGTTTGTTTTCAAGCTTTCCAAAGCAAAGAAGCCCTCTGTTCAATCTTGCTGCTCCATTCTAATAATGGCTATTTGTGCCTTCTCTCCCTCTCTCCGATCCACCACTACCACCACCTCCGACACCCTCCTCCTTGTTCCCACAAGCTGTGGGAACAAAGTCACACCAAATTAAATATCTGAGATTCCACGTTCTATGTAGCATATGCCCTATGTTCTATGTTGAAGGCAGGGTGTTCTGAAACTTAAAAGTTGAATTTGTCGAGGGATGGGTTTCCTGATATTCAATTATAGGAAGCAACTGGTTTGTTCTCAACAGGTTGAACTGTTAATCCAATAAACCACAAAAACTAACCCATTTGGTTGAACTGAATCTCTCATCATTTTAAGATTGAAGAACCACAGACCTGCCAACAATGGCTGTTGGCTACTGATTGTGTTGGCAGGGCAGTCAGAAAAGAGGAGCAGATTTCTGCAGCCATGGTCTGCCTCGGCCAGGTTTCACAGCACTGGGTGTGCGTGGTGAGCAGCTGATTTATTTTTCCTTCGCTTCATCCCTGGAGATGAAGCAGCCTTGCTTCCTGCTGCCCCATTCCAGATGGTGCACTTCTATCTCTGCTTCGCCAAGGGCACTGACTCACCTCCTTTTTCTGTGAGCATTGGTTTGTAGTTGACCCACTCCTAAGGTGATTTTTTGTTTGTTTGTTTTACACTTCATTTGGGGTGGGCGAGTACTCTACGTTGCATGTTAGCTGTTGAATTCAGATCTTAAAATAGGCACCAGCATGCTTTCCGAAGTTGTGTCTAGCACTGGGCCGCTTATCCTGGTGCTATCACAGCTTGGCAATCTGAGCACAACTCCTAAGCCCCTGCCCCCGATGGATGGTCTAGAGGGGAAGGTGGATGAAGTGAAGATCGGGGAGCCCTGGCGTGACCCTCTAATAGTAGCTAAATTAGTAAGTCAGACAGGATAAACACATGTATTCCTGCCACATAGGCCGAGGCTTGCCAACTCCTGTCCCAACGAAGTAAACCGAATTAATCTCTGCCCTCTACTGCCACTGTCTTCAAGGAGTCGGTGGTTCTTAAGGAGCACCTACATCGTGGAGGGGGTTCAAGCCTAACACTTAAAGTCTGGCTCAAGGAAAGCTTTAAGTGGGATGGGGGAGTGTACAGGAGGTGTGGTGAATGAATGAATACTCCCTCAGATCAAAATGCTCACCTGGCTCCAGAGCGCAGACATTTCTGCAGGGGCTCTCAAGCCCCTGTGGGCAGAACCAGTCCAGCGGGGAAGGAGGCTGCTTCCTCGGGCTTTTTCCTTCCAAGGTGACAGAAACAACGGCTACATCAGGAACGAGTTCAACTGTGGAAATGGAGAAAAGGCTTAGGTGGGAGATCGTTAGCCTACCCGAAAAAAGCAGTCCGCCTATAAAAACATCTTTATCCTTCGTATGTTAAGATAATGCCCATGACCCTTGACTCTGCCGATATGTAAAATCTAAGCCTCTGTTTTCTTTCCCACGGCCGGGGACAGGTAAACCCCTCTGCCCCTGTTCTAAAGCCGCAACTGAACACACCACATCACGCCCACATCACTTCCAGTTGGTCATTTTATTGGTCTTCAGGGAGGCAGGGAGTGCAAGGTGGGGGCGGGCAGCCCTGCCGGCTCAGTAGGGGTGGGCGTGGACGTGCTTCATGATGGTCATGAGGGCCAGCCACGTCTCCTGGGCCGTGGGGATGATCTGGTTGGCCGGCAGCAAGAAGCCGTAGCGGCCGGTGTCCCTCAGCTCGAAGGTGAAGGAATACTTGATGCCCGAGTCATAGGTCCAGTCAATGGTGCCGCCGCTGGCCTGGTCTAGAGCCAGAACAGAAGGGGAAGAGGAAGGTGTTGCCCATGGTGCCAATGCGACTGTGGTGGCTTGGGCCTTTTGAGGCTGCTGGGCCTAACTCTAGAACCAAAGGGAGTGTGCTCCTCTCTGGCCCTCGGCCCCTGCCACAGCTCACACCGCTCAGCTCTCTGTCCCCCACCGCCCCTCTCTCTGACTAGCAAGAGCCCCGGTTGTGCCTCTAGGCAGGGAAGCGGTTCTGGGCACAAGGAGCCACCCCCACCTTCGCCCCCGCCCCCGCCACCTGGCTGAGGAGGGAAGCAGCGGAGGTCGTGCCCGTCACAACATGCCCTGCAGCTGCTGCCCGAGCACTGGGTGGGGGTGAGGGTAGCACAGGGAGAGCCCCCGGGGTCACTTACAGATGGTGGTGATGATGCTGCCATATCGGTACTTGGTCCCATAGAGAGAAGCCAGGGCGGTCACCGAGGCCTTGGCCAGGTCATCCTGGAGAGGAAGACCACGCAAAGAAGTCAGGTCAGCAGGCGTCAGGGGAAACTGGAGTGAGCCAGAAATCCTGCCACCGAGGGAATGGGCCTCCCCTCCTGCCTCAGCCAGCAGTGGGGAGGCTCAGCCTCGTGGGAAGCGATAGACCCGTGAGGTCCGGTCTCTGGTCACAGCCCAGATTGGCTACTGACTGTGTTGGCAGGGCAGATCTCTGCGGCCACGGCCCGCCTCGGCCAGTTTTCACAGCGTTGGGTATGCTTGGTGAGCAGCTGATTTATTTTTCCTTAGCTGCTGCCTCTTTCTCTCTGGGCGGCTGGCTGCTTGACCACCCCCTTCGGGTGTTAGGGAGAGTGAGGGGTGGGGGGCAGCGGGAGGCCTGAGCGGGAGCAGGAGTTTAAAGTTGGGGCCTTGACCAAGTCACTCAACTATTCTGGTCTCAGTTTCTCCAGCTGTAGGAGACAGTCCTGGGAGGAAATGAGAGGCCTGGTGACAGTCTCCATTGAGAAGCAGCATGGCCTAGTGGATAAAGCATGGGCCTAGGAGTCGAAGGACCTGGGTTCTAATTTCAGCTCTGCCACTTGTCTGCTGGGTGACTTGGGCAAGTCGCTTCACTTCTCTGGGCTTCAGTTACCTTATCTGTAAAATGGGGATTAAGACTGTGAGCCCCACGTGGGATAGGGATGGTGTTCAACCTGATTTGTCTGTACCCACTCCAGCGCTTAATGCAGCAGCTGGCACATAGTAAGCGCTTAACAAATACCACAACTATTGTTATCCTTACTCTGGTCCAAATCTGCCCTCCAAGCCTTGGATTCATATAGGGACATAAGAGGACAAGAAGTGTGTCAATTTAACTTGTTTGTGTCATACATACATGTTGGAGGGTAGTGATAGGTGACCTAGACTGTAAATTTGTCTCTGGATTGTAAACTCGTTATGGGCAGGGAATGTATCCACTAATTCTACTGTATTATACTCTCCCAAGTGCTTAGTACAGTGCTCCACACATAGTAATTGCTTCATAAACACTGTTAATTGATGGCCTCTCGCCAGAACTCGCCAGTCCTTGTAGAGGGTAGCAGAGACAAAGGGCAGGGACTTCAACATCTACCATTTCACATCCCCTGTCCCCACCATGCCCCCATCCTAGCCAGAGACTCGCCTGCGTAGGCCCAGGGCCGGCAGGGAAGGGAAGAAGCACCTACCAGCTCCTTATAGTCAGCAGCCCGGACGCTGGTGTAGCCGTAGGGGTACAAGAGGAGCTGGGAGTAGCTGTGGATGGAGATGAAGGCCTTGATGTTCCCATGGCCCTTCACGAAGTTCACGATGGACTGGACCTCCACCTCGGAGTTGGCGTGCTTGCCTCGGTAGGTCTCCGAGCACGGGTTGTTGCTCGACCCGGTCGCTGTGGGTAGGGGTAGAAACTGTTGCCCAAAAATGCCCACACGATTTCCCCTGCTTCAGGGTGGGCGGTAACTGTCCAGGGAGGCAAACCCAGGAGTTCTGGCCTCCAGCCCCGGCTCCCAAGGCCTGTTTGCTCCCTGCACACATGGGGACGGGGGAACTGGGTGGTAGACGGTGGGCTCTTGCCTTCAGAGGGTGTCCTGCCAGCCCTCTCTCCTTGGGATTTCCACCCCCTCGGACTTGGCTAAACTGATTCTCTTCCCCTCTTCAAAACCCTACTTAAAACTCACCTCCTCCAAGAGGCCTTCCCAGACTGAGCTCCTCTTCTCCCTCTACTTCCTCTACCACCTCCCCTTCACCTCTCTGCAGCTTAACCCTCTTTTCCCCCCATTTCCCTCTGCTCCTCCCCCTCTCCCTTCCCATCCCCTCAGCACTGTACTCGTCCGCTCAACTGTATATATTTTCATTACCCTATTTATTTTGTTAATGAAATGTACATCGCCTTGATTCTATTTAGTTGCCATTGTTTTTATGAGATGTTCTTCCCCTTGACTCTATTTATTGCCATCGTTCTCGTCTGTCCATCTCCCCCAATTAGACCGTAAGCCCGTCAAATGGCAGGGACTGTCTCTATCTGTTGCCGACTTGTTCATTCCAAGCGCTTAGTACAGTGCTCTGCACATAGTAAGCGCTCAATAAATACTATTGAATGAATGAATGAATGGCCTGTAGAGCCTAGGCTCGAGGTGTATGTGTGTAGGGGGGTAAACAAGGACACCCCTCACACTCTCAACTTCTCTTGCCCTTGATGTGGAAGGTTGCTGAGCACCTGCCAGGAGACTGGGGTTAGGGGAAGACGATGGCCACAGAGCCACCCCTTTCTTGGCCCGCGAGCCCACCCCTAGAGGAGCCCAACACCCTCTCCCAAAGGAAGTTCCCCAACCTGTCCCAGATCCACTTAGGGTTCACGTACTTCCAAAGCCAGCGTCCCAGTTCCTGTTGGGGTCCACCCCGATGCAGGATGAGCCAGCGTTGACTGACCGGGTCTTACGCCACAGTCGGTTCTGCGGAGCGAAGAAGGGGGAGAGGAGATGTGATGATCACTGGGTGCTCACACCTGGCCCCGGGGGGCAGAGAGCAATGGAAACCCCCGGTGCTCCTCGTGAGCCAACATCCTTTAGCTTCCCCCTCCCCGCGCTGGCTGTGCTACCCGTCCCGCCCCCAGGGAGGAAAAACAGAAACCCAGGACCCCTTGTAACTGAGGGAGGCCAGAGATCCCTCTCAACTGGAGGCAGGGTGGGAGCCAGAGAGGGCCATCCTGCCACAGAGCTGGTTCCTAATGAGTGGATGTTGGAGAAGAAATCAGGCTGCACAGAGGGCTGGCTCTAGACCAGTGAAAGGGAATGGGATCGTGGGCTTCCGATTGTTTGGCAGGAAGCCCTGGTTGCATCACCCGCTCTCCAGCTAGGTGACTTGTCTTTAGACCCTCCCACCCAAGGTGTCCACACCCCTGGTCCGTAGCCTGTGAGACCACTCATTGATCTGGCTCCCCTCAGGGTGGCAGAAGGGGAGGCCAACATACCTTAGAGTGGGTGAAGGCAAAGCCATCAGGGTTGGTCACAATCTCCAGGAAAATGTCCATGGTGTCTAGGATGGCATTGAGGGCTGGGTCACTTCTCTCGCTGATCTGGATTGGGCAGAGGGGAGTAGCTCAGGGTGGGCTGAGACTTTGGGGGCAACGAGGGGGTGGAAATGTACCTACTGCTCCTAGGCCTTGGAGGGCGCCAGGCAGGGGCCAGGGGAGGAAATGGACCTTCTGCTCCAAGGCCTGCTGGGTCAGGTAGGGAAGGGGACAGATTCCAGCCAAGTCAACTGCAGGAGGGTGTGGACACAACTTGGTGGCACCCTCCATCCCTCTCAGGAAAGAAGAGAGTTTGCAAGCCACAGCCCCCCGGATCGTGGGGTGGGACGTGGCTGTCATTCAGTCCCATGATAATGACCTCAGATCTGGCTCTTTCTTGGTGGGCTTCAACAACAAATTCAAATCAGTCAGTCAATCGTATTTACTGAGCGCTTTCGTGTGCAGAGCACTATTCTAAGCACTTGAGTCATGCTGAGCCACCGGTCTGCAGTTCTCCACCTTTCTCCCTGCATCTCTCACCCTTCTCTAAGGATCAGGGCAAGACACCGCATCCTCCAGCCCCGTTGCTGGAGAGGGTTCCTGGAATCCCAGAAAGCCCCTCTGTGGGCTTGGCTTTGACTCGGGGGGGGGGGGGGGGGGGGCAGGGACTCCTCCTCCTCCTCCCTTCCCCCGAGTCCCCAGCCTCACCTGCTTGGCAAACCAGATGCCGCTGGCCTGAGTGACCCACTCGCGGGAGTGGATGCCAGTATCGATCCAGATGGCGGGGCGGTTGGTACCCCCGGTGCTGAACTGGAGGAAGGAGCCACAGAGGTGAGTCCCGCAATTTCCCGGCCCCTGCCCCAGCTCCCACTCAGCCCCTCTCCCTCTTGCTCGGCCACCCGAGTCCCCTCCACAACTTCCCCAGACGCGGGCAGGGCCTGTGTGGTTTAAACAGAGCGGGCGGTGAACAGAGTAAAAAAGAAAATCCACTCTGGAGCCTGAATTACCCAGAGGACCAGCTACAGGGAACCAATCAGCTGAATAACTGCCCTCTGCCCTTCGCTTCCAAGACTGTGCAGGCCCAGGGAGAACACAGCCTTCTTCTGCTCTTTCTTTGGCCCTTCCCCACAGGCCACGGAGCAGAATGGAGTAATAGCAGTAGCTGCCCTTGGTCTTCAGCCCAGCACTAAGGAGAGGGAATGGGGGCCTGCCCCTTTTGCCCCTTCCTGTTGATTAAGCACCTACTGTATGCAAAAGCCGGGTCTAACTACCAGAATACTGGAAAATTAGACAGGATCCTCGGCCCCAAAGGGCTGACAATCTAAGAATAAATGGAGGAGAGTAGACTGGAAATAAAAAACAAACACAAAACACACGAAGCAGAATGAGCCTGGGAGTCAGAAGGCCCTGTGTTCTAATCCCAGCTCTGCCACTTGTCTGCTGCGTGACCTTAGGCAAGTCATTCCACTTCTCTGTGCCTCAGTTACCTAATCTGTAAAATGGGGATTAAGACCAAGCCCCACGTGGGACGTGGAATGTGTCCAACCTGATTATCTTGTATCTACCCCAGTGCTTCATAAAGTGCCTGGTACACAGTAAGTGCTTAAATACCATAAAAAAACCATCAAAAAAGACAAGGACAAATACGATTATTAAAAACAAGAGAAGCAGGGTGTTGTGGCTAGAGGAGCAAAGTTTTGGGCTCCTCCCAACTGACAGTCCTACAGTCACGGCTACAGCAGCGACCATAGCCTTCCCAAAGGTTTCCATTTTGTGGAGGCCTTATGCAGTCGCTGCTGGAGTCCTTCCCTGGCTCAGGGTAGGGTGAGAGTGAAGTCCCAGGATGGCCTGGGGATCTAGACTTTAAACTCATTATAGGCAGAGAATATGTCTGTTATAGTGTAGTCTCCCAAGCACTTATAACAGTGCTCTGCACACAGTAAGCACTCAGTAAAAGCTGCTAACTGACTGACATGGGGGCGACTGATAACGTAGCTCAGGGATCCAGGCCTCTACATTTTGTATCACCCAGTGGAATAGTGGTTCAGGCAGCAGACAGCCCTTAGTCTGCAGCCCAGCACTGAGGAGAGGAAATGGGGGCCTGCCTCTTCTGCCCTTTCCTCCTCCTGCCTGGCCCAGTCTGGCGGGGAGAGGGCAAGGGGAAAAAAAAAAAGTTTGACCTCAGGTGTATCTGTTTACTTCTGGTTTTATCATTAGTGTTTTATACTCAAATCTGCCAATTGGTGTCCACTTGCCTCCCTCATTAGAATGAAAACTCCTTATGGGCAGGGATCTTGCCTTGTACCTCTACTGTATGCTCCCTAAGCCCTTACTACAGTGCTCTGCACACAGAAGGGGGTCGAATGATGAAGCGGCTGAATGCCCCCGACCAAGCCCAAGAGATGCAGGAAGGAGATTTCTCCTGAAGCCAGGCCTAGCTTGGAAGTGCAGGAACAAATCGAGCGCTCGTCAACCTACCTTGAGGACGTTGATGGGCCGGCCCTCGTAGCTGCTGCCGATCTGAATCTTACTGACGAGCTGGGGGTTCTCGGCCACCAGCATGTCCATGAAGGTGTAGATCTGCAAGCAGGGGCGACCCAGAAATGGGGGTTACTTATTTGTTCCTCAGCCAAGGGGTTAGTCGGGGGGAGCTCTGCTCTCCTGTCCTTTCAGGTATTTCCACCTCATCTCCTGCATGCCCCTGCCCATCCCCAAGGCAGCGGGGGCTGTGGGAAGAGGGAGGAAGGGAGGGAGGGAGAGGAGACAGGCACTTCTTCATGCCCCCCTGGGAGGGACTTTCTCAGTCACCTCAGCCCCAGCTGCCGCCAGCAGCCCCGACTCCCATTCCGCCCGGGCCCGGAGGCAGAGGCCTGTTCCCTGTGAGCTCCAGGCCCACCCCTGCCCAGTGTCCCGACCTCGTCCAGGTTATGGTAGGTAGCGTAACTGAAGGTGTCGGTGGAGCGGGCACGAGACTGGAAGGCCAACATCTGTTCTTGTTCCTCATCCAGCAGCATCTGGAGAGAGAAGGGGGTAGACAATGCAGGTCAAGAGGACCCCTGGCACCCGGTAGGAGACACACAGTTTGGGAGCAGCTCTCAAGGGCAGAGCAGCCTAACGTTGACTCTCTGAGCAGAGAGCTCCCGAGAGCTAGGGAGCGTGGCAGAGGCCAGAATAAGCACTTAGTGCAGTGTTGTGCACTCAGTAAGCACTCAATAAATACAACTGAATGAATAAGTAGACTTCTGGAGCAGCTGCCATTTCCCCCTCAGAATTCAAGCCCCTTCTCAGGCCCTCTACTTCCCCCACCTGTTGGGGGAAGGTGGACAGAGGCCTGCGGTGGTGCCCAGATGCTAGGTTTTGCCATGCCACTGATGCTGGTATTTGTTAAGCGCTTACTATATGCAGAGCACTGTTCTAAGCGCTGGGGGAGATACAGGGTAATCAGGTTGTCCCACGTGGGGCTCACAGTCTTAATCCCCATTTTACAGATGAGGTAACTGACGCACAGAGAAGTTAACAGATTTGCCCACAGTCACACAGCTGACAAGTGGCAGAGTCAGAATTCGAACCCATGACCCCTAACTCCCAAGCCTGGGCTCTTTCCACTGAGCTATGCTGTGCAGCTCAACCTCTGGGCCAGATTTTTTTGGTGGGGTTTTGTATGGCATTTCTTAAGTATATACTATGTGCCAAGCACTATACTAAGCATTGAGGAAGATATAATAATACTGGTATTTGTTAAGCGCTTACTATGTGCCAAGCACTGTTTTAAGTGCTGGGGTAGATACAAGGTAATCAGGTTGCCTCACATGGGGCTCACAGTCTTAATCCCCACTTTACAGATGAGGTAACTGAGGCAGAGAGAAGTTAAGTGGCTTGCCCAAGGTCACACAGCAGACAAGTGGCGGAGTAGGGATTAGAACCCATGTCCTCTGACTCCCAAGTCTCTGCTCTTTCCACTAAATCAGCTGCTTCTCTATTATCTAATCAGGTCGGGCACAGTCCCACATGGAGCTCAGGATTAAGACTGAGGAGGATTAAGACTGATCGCTTTGGAAGTGAGGTAATTGAGGCCCAGCAGACAAATGCTAGGATTAGAACCCAGGTCCTCTGACTTCCAGGCCCATGCCCTGTCCATTCGGTCCTACTGCTTCTTTTCTATCTACCCCGTGGGACTTGGGAGACTGGTGATAGAGCCCTCAAGGGAACAAAGGGATGGGAATTTAGATCTTCTCTCCTCCAATGCCGGAGCAGCCAGCCTCTCAGAAGAGACCACTGGATCAGGCAAAGTGTGGAAACTTTAGAGAAGAATAAGGCTGCGCCTCCTAATAGCACAGTCCCTCGAGAAAAAAGCATTGGAACACAGAAACTAGGAGGTGAGAGGAGGCCAGGGCTTTGGGGTTATAACCCCGGCCCCGTTTGACTCAGTTTCCCCCTCTCAAAGATGGGGAGAGTAGTGGCCACCTCTCATTTGTGGGGGATGGACAGCCTGGGCTCGGCGGAGGCAAGGACCCGGACTCTGCTCTCTCCCGCTGCGCTCCGGTCGTTGGCCCGGCTCACCTGCACGTCCTCGATCATGGTGGAGTACTGGATGCCGTTGGACTCCAGGAAGATTTTGACGGCCTGGATGCTGATGAAGGGCACTCGCACGTCGATGGGAGAGGAGGGGTTGGCGGGCCCTCGCCAGAAGTCCAGCTGCCCAGGACCAAGGTAGAAATGTCATGGGGGCTGGGGGGCTGAGCAGAAAGCAAAAGTTCCCCAGCCTGGGGGTGGGGCTGTGGAGGATACCGAGGAACTAGGAATAGGGGGGAGGTGGAGGGAAGAGAAGGGGAAGAGGGAGAAGAATGGGGAGGGAAGAAGGAAAGGGAAGGAAGAAGAAAAGGGAGGGAACAAGGAAGAGAAGAGGAAAAGGGGGAGAAGAAGAAAAAGGAGAGAAGAAGAAAAGGGAGGGAAGAGGAAAAGGGAGGGAAGAAGGGAGAGAAGAAGAAAAGGGAGGGAAGAGGAAAAGGGAGGGAAGAAGGGAGAGAAGAGGAAAAGGGGGAGAAGAAGAAAAGAGAGGGAAGAAGGGGAAGAAGATGAAAAAGGGGAGAAAAGGAAAAGAGGGAAAAGAGGGAAAGGGGGAGAAGCGGAAAAGGGGGAAAAGAGAAAAAGGGAGGGAAGAAGAAAGGGGAGGGAAGAAGAAAAGGGAGGGAAGAAGAAAAGGGAGGGAAGAAGAAAAGGGAGGGAAGAAGGGATAGAAGACAAGGGAGAGAAGAGGAAAGGGTTGGGGGGAGAAAGGGGAGAGTGGAAGGGAGGGGTTCATGACAGTGGGGTCCTGGGTACAGAGTATCATGGCAATGGCAGGGGAGGATTGAAGAGAACTAGAGGGAAGGGAAGACATTTTGAAGGAGGTGGACTTGGGTGGGGTGTGAAGTGAAGGAGGTGGAAAGGTAAAAAGATACCACAGAGAACCAGAAACTCTGGGCTTGGGGCAAAAGGAGAGAGAAAAAGGAGGGATAAGCCTCCAAAGAGTGATAGAAACGAGGGCAGGGGGTTGAGAAATATGGCCGTGCGAAGAGGGGGCCTGGAAGGCTCCTTCAACGGGCGAACGCCACGTGCCCCTCCGTCACGTGGCGCCCCTCCTCCCCCCCCCCCCGGGCGCGCGCACCCGCGCGCGCCGTCCCTCCCGCCTGCACCAACCGCCGGGCAGGGGTGGAGGGCCATACCATCTGGCCACAAGAGGAGGGGGAATCCAAGGCCGCGATTGGCCCCTTGCGAAGAGAGCCCGCCCCCCTCCCGCCGCCGGCCTCCAGGGGGCGCTGCCTCTCACCTGCAGGTGCTCCAGCTCCTCGAGCTCCCGCACTTTGTCCACCTCGGCCTCGTTGGCGGCGTTGATTCGCAGCACCTGGTGTCTGTCCCGGCACACAAGGCGAGGCTCAGCCAGATCCACACTGGACAGCCTTCTTTCTCCACCACTGCCCACCTCCTATTCCATTTTACTCCCTCCGTGCACTGCTCTGGTTGTCTTTCCAGCACTGCCACCATAGGCAGGGTTCAGATCCACCGCCTCTTTTATACCATCCTCTTCCGAATGCTTAATACAGTGCTTTGCGCACAGTAAGAGCTCACTAACTACGACTGATTGATTGCCCCTGTGTAGCCCGGACAGACCCGGTGAATCCTCAGTTCCCCCTTCGCCCAGGAAGGGAAGATGAGGCTTCCCCTGGAAGCTGGAGGAGAGGAAGAGGGTTAGGGAAGTTATTCAAAGTGGGTGCTGAGGAGGGTGGCGTTCAATTAATCCCTCACTGAGCACTTACTGTGTGCAGAGCACCGCATTAAGCGTTCGGGAAAGTACAGTACAACAGAGTTGGCGGACACATTCCCTGCCCACAACAAGCTTACGGTCTAGGGGGCGAGGGCCAGGAGAGGTGTCCCGTTTGGGTGCAGCACTGAGAGTGGGATCAGGGTGAAGGTTTCAATGCCTCTCAGCCACGAGCCCAGGTTTTCTACCAAGTGGACGGCGAGCCCAGACCCTCGGCCCTCGGGGTCCCGTAGCCCATCCTATTGAAGGCACCTGGTCTCCCTCGCTTTTACTTCCTCCATGCTTCCAAGGATAGATGGATCCAGCAGTGACGGGGAGGGAAGCACAGGGTTCTGGGGATGAAGGGTGATCTGTATGGTGCACTTTAGACCTCTAACTGGGACCCCACCTGGCCTTTAATTTGGGCCCGATCAACAGCATCACCCTTAATAGAGCAGGTTTGCCTGGTGGAAAGAGCCCAGGTCTGGAAGTCAGAGGACCTGGGTTTTAATCTGACTCTGGCATGTGCCTGGTGGGTAACTTTGGGCAAGTCACTTAACTTTTCTATGCCTCAAGTTATCTCATCTGTAAAATGAGGATTAAATTCTCCCTCCTCCTACTTAGACTGGGATCCCCATGTGGGACAGGTACTGTGTCCGACCTGAATATCTTGTAATACTAATGATGGCATTTCATAAGTGCTTACTATGAGCCAGGCACTGTACTAAGCCCTGGGCACTGTTCTAAGTGCTACCCCAATGCTTAGATCAGTGCTTTAAATTATATATTATAAACCACTTTTTATATGTATTAGGTCTGTCTTCCCCTCTAGACAGGGAGCGTGTCTTGCTAACTCTATTGTAATGTACTGTCCAAAGCAGTTAGTACAGTGCTGTGAACATAGTAAACACTCAATAAATGCCATTGATTGATTGACACATAGTAAGCCCTTAACAGATACTACAATTATTATTATTATTAACTCTGTTCTCTGCTCCCTTTAGCCCAGCTGAGGGCACCCTTTATTTTCCCCTCTCTGTCCCTTCTGCATTTTTTTCTGTCAATGAGCCCCTTCTACTCTCCAATTCTGGTCTTTCCCGGCCCCCCGAACTGATGGCCCTTGAGAGGGTCAGTGAGGGGCCTCACTACTGCTTCCCCTTCTCTTCCCCTTCATGCTGGCCACCTACCCTGAAAAGTCTTCCTTCCCGAAGGCAGCCACCAGCAGAACGCTAAAAACCAGTAGGCCCCTCATGTTGAAGCCGGCCAGTTCTCTGGGTCTGAGGGTGGGGATTCTTCGGGAACCTTTTAAACCCTGCCCATCATGCCTGACTAGCTCCAACCTTAACCTTGTCCGGTTCCAAGGGACATTGGCTCACCGGGATCTAACCCTTCCACCTGTCCCCATCCCACGGTCGGTGCCCCCCTCCCTGATAAAATCGGAGGGAACTGGGCAGCTGCAGAGATAGGGTATTTCGGTAACCGGCTCTGGCTGGCCTTCAGGCCCCCGCAGCCACAGCCTGTGGCTGCAGTAAGCAGGAAAACATTTCCGTGTGCAGAGCAGCTGGGGGGCTGGATATTCTGGGGAGTGGTGGTAACCGGAACCAAGGACAGCGGGGTCACTGACCCGGCCGGTCTGGGCTCAGGACTAGCTGGGACCCGTTTCGACTGGGTGACAGGGTGGTTCTCCCTGGTTCCATGCCATGTGGCGAGTAGTCTGGAAAGTTGGGACCAGAAAGGGGAAATTGCTCCCTGGAAGCCTGAGGAGAGTGAGGTGCCCAGGTGCCCATGGGGTTGGGAGAGGGGCAAGGCCTTAGCCAGTGTTTGGAGTTGCTCATGAGATGAGGGTAGGGGGCAGCCAGCAGGGCCAGCTTCAGATATTTAAGTCTCCTGAGGCAAGAAAATATTGCATTCACTTCCAAATGAAATCTCCAATGTTGCCCAATTTTCACCCACTTCATTGCCCTTTCAACCGTGAGCCCTGAGATGGCTGCCTCTTTTGCTTGCCATCTGGAAACCAAGCCCCAGGAACTTATTGACACCCATGCCCATTGCTCTGATCATTTGCTCCAGACATTTAACTCCCTCCTCAGGCCCCCTGTCTCCCCAACCCCCCACCGGTCCCTTGCCCCAAATCACCTGGCCACCTACTTTATTAAGAAAATTGACACTAACAGGCTTGAGCTCTCTAAAATCGCCCCTGCCCCTCCTCAGTCCCTCCCTGCTTCCGATCCCCTCTTCAACTCTCCCATCCTTTCTAGCAGTATCTCTAGAGATCTGCCTCCTCTCAAAAGCCACCGCCTCCACCTGTGCATCAAACTTCATTCCTTCACACCTTATCAAAACCCTTGCCCCCTCCCTTCTTCCTTCCTAACAGCCATCTTCAACCATTCACTCTCTGATGGCTTCTTCCCCACTGTTTTCAAACATGCGCATGTCACCCCATTTTAAAAAAGCCTTCCCTTGACACCCCCAGCTCCCTCCAGTTAATGGCCCATCTCCCTCCTACCACTTCTCTCCAAACTCCTTGAGTGAGTTGTCTACACCTGCTATCTCAGATTCCTCTCCTACAGTTCTCTCTTTACCCCCTCCAATCTGGCTTCCATCCCCTTCATTCCACAGAAATTGCCCTTGACATGCAGGTCCAGGACCCCTTTGGAGTTGTGGGACTGACAGGCAGGAAGGTGGAGTGACTTCTTTTTCCAATAATATTTGTTACTATGTGTCAGGCATTGTACTAAGCGCTAGGATAGATATAAGCTAAGCAGGTTGGACACGGTCCTTGCCTCATATGGGGCTCACGATTGTAATCTGGGAACCCCATTTTACTGCTTCAGTCTAGGGTCCCCTAGCCCTGTTGCAGGGACAAGAATGGGACAGGGACTGTATCTGACATGACTGTATTGTATCTACTCCAGTGCTTAGCACAGTGCTTGGCACATAGCACCGAATAAATCCATTTCTATTATAATTATTAACATTGACAAGCCCCTTGGCCTCTCACTTGGAGAAGAGGAATTTGACCTCTGGGAGGCACTGAAGTCCCGAGGCGGTGGCCTAGTCTGGGATGACCTGCAGGCTGGGAGCTGTCTTGAAGGAACCTGATTTCTAGAGCTGGACAAAGGGGTAACTGCCAGGGATGGGACCACAGTGTCTCAAGGGTGAACATCAGCTGAATAAAAATAATTATTATGGTATTTGTTAAGGTATGTGCCAGGCATTGTGCTAAGCACTGGGGTGGATACAAACAAATCTGGGTTGGATATAGTCTCTGTCCCGCATGGAGGTCACAGTCTTAATACTGAACACCTGACTCCCCCAGTAGAGTCATTCTCACACCTCAGACTCAATCCATCAGGGGTATTTACTGAGCGCTTACTGTGTACTAAGTGCTTGGCAGAGTACAATGCAACAGAGTCTCCCAAAATAGGGTGATGTCCCACACCGCAGACAGATGAGGAGAGCCGGAGAGTCACAGAATTCCTACATGACTCTCCCCAGTTCAGGTAAATGCTAATGCTAATGGTATTTGTTAAGTGTTAATTATGTGCCCATCACTGTACTAAGCCCAGGAATAATCCATCATTCAATGGTATTTATTGATCACTTAATATGTGCAGGGCGCTCTATTAAGCACTTGGGAGAGTACAATACAACAGAATTAGCAGACACTTTCCCTGTCCATTATGAGCTTATGAGTAACAGATCAGATACTGTCAGTGTCCCACACGGGCCGGCAGTCTAAAGGGGAGGGAGAAAATTTTTATGGTTGAGGAAACTGAGGCACAGAGAAGTAGATCACAGAGTAGGCAAGTGGGGAGGCTGGGAATAGAACCCAGGTTTCCTGACTCCCAATCCTATGCTCTTTCTGTTCGATCATGCCGCTTCTCTGGAACAAACTTGGCCACCTTCTCCACTAAAGCCCCACCTCCTGCTCCCACCCCACTCCCTGGGTTATCCCTGATAATAATAATAATAATAATAATGGTATTTGTTACACATTTACTATGTGTCAAGCACTCTACTAAGCACTAAAATAGATACAAGTGAATTGGGTCCCAAATTGGGGCTAAGTAGGAGTCAAAGTAGGAGGGAGAACAGGTATCGAAACCCCTTTAACAGAAGAGGTAGCCGAGGTCCATCAAAGGTAAGTGACTTGCCCAAGGTCACACAGCAGACAAGTGGCGGAGCTGGAATTAGAACCAAGGTCCTCTGACTCCCAGGCCTGAACTCTTTCCACTAGACCATGCTGCTTCCTTTTTCCGGGGCTGGGGAGCAAAGCAAGAGATGACTACTTTCTGAGCAATCTTGCTGGGCCACACGATTGGAAGTTTTTATTGATAAAGTATTCACTGTGACTATTTGACTCCCCACTCCCCATCTCTGAGCCTGGGAGGTCTTTGTGGGTTAGTTATGGTACTTGTTAATTATGGTACTTGTTAATTATAGTACTTGTTAAGCACTTTCTATAGGCCAAGCATTGTTCCAGATGTTGGGGTAGTTAGAAGTTAATCAGGTTGGACACAGTCCCTGTCCCACATAGGGTTCACAGTCTAAGTAGGAAGGACATTTCCCTGACTCGCTTTCTGTATTCATCAAACCTCCCAGCCCCACAGCACTTATGTGCTTATCTGTAATTTATTTATTTATATTAATGTCTGTTCCCCCCATTCCCTCCGGACTGTAAGTTTGATGTGGATAGGAAATGTGTCTGTTAATTGTTGTGTGGTACTCTCCCATGAGCTTAGAACAGTGCTCTGCACACAATACATGCTCAATAAATAGAATTGACTGACTGACACTGATCCTCATTTTACAGAGGAGGCACAGAGAAGTTAAGTGACTTGTCCAAGGTCGCACGGCAGGCATGTGGCTGAGCTCTTCTGACTCCGTGGCCCGTGCTCTTTCCAGTAGGCCACGCTGCTTCTCCGGGGTTCAGGCTGGCTTTTATTCCATCCTCCTAGGTCTGTCCCCAGTGCTGGCATAGGTCAGTGATGATGAAGGTGATGGGTCGGGTGCCACAAGGAGCAGGGGGTAGCCCGGAGTCTTTGTTTTGTTCCATTTCCAGCATGGCTCAGGCTGGTTTCAACCTCTCCTGAGAGACGGGGAGAGCAGGACGGAAGAGGGGAAGGGAGCAAAGGAGAACCCGGCATGATGGGGAAGGCCTTGGCCGGAGAGGGGACAGAATCCCTTCATCTCCCACCCCCAGGTGGCTAATAGGGGTGGTGGCGGGCGTGGTCTATGATGGTGAGCAGTGCGGGCCAGGTCTCCTCGGCCGTGGGGATGATCTCGCTCGCGGGCAGCATGAAACCGTGTTCCCCAGTGTCCCTCAGCTCGAAGGTGAAGGAGTATTTGATTCCGTTATCGTAGGCCCAGTCGATACTGGTCCCGCTGGCCTGGTCTGGAAGCAAACACATCGGGAGACTCCTCGCCATTGACTTCAAGGTCATCCACCATCATACCTGTCAGCTCTCTTCACCTGTGGCAACCCAACTCACACTCACATCTCTGCCACCCATAGGCAGCCAAGAAGGCCTGTAACTCTTTGAGTTGGAGTATGGGTATGGTAGTTTGGAGTAGGTGGGATGGGAGATTCCCACCCCTTTAAATTGACCTTGCTCACCCTGGCAGGACTGAAGGGGAAAGTTTCCGGAGAGGTGGGACCCGTGCCTTCCCCACTGCTCACGGGGCCACTTACAGATGGTGCTGGAGATGCTGCCGTAGGTGTACTCAGTCCCGTACTTGGTTGTCAGCACCTTCACGGCCTCGCGGGCCAGATCGTTCTGCCCAGGAAATGTCAAAGAGGAGTGAGAGGCAGGGCTGGAGAAGCTGCCCCCTGCCCTCCCCTCCTCCCCTTCTCTCCCCAGTCCCTGCCCTGCTCCCCTACTGTCAGAGAGTCCCGAGAGGCTGAGGGCCATAGAGATTTTCCCATTTCCAGGAAATCAGCCCATCTCCGCTCCATTCACAGTATTGGCACCCAGGCTAGGGAGTCCCAGAAGCCCCCATGTGGCAGATGCCATGTCTCCTGCTTTAGCTGGGGGGTTGTGGGGAGCCCTGGACCCCAGTGGGTTTGGTTGGAAGTCGGGCTACTCTTCCTGCCTGAGGGAATCCCTGAGGGATTTCGCATCTCCCTGCCCCATCCCACCCCAGGTTTCAGACATGGAGCAGTCTCTCCCCTCAAAATGGAGTGTCAGGGTCCACAGCAGGCAGGCCCAAGGGTCCTGGCTGGAAAAAGGCTTTCTCCCTCTCCTTATGCCCTGTGGTGCCGAGGGCTGGCTCCCTAAATTCCCTAATCTATGTAGGGAGGGGACGAGGTGATCCCGGGCTCTGTCGTCCTCTAGTCACCAGCAACTCCTGGCTTCCAAGTCAGTCTCCAGTGATAAGTTGTTCATCCAGCAGGACTTCTAACCCACTGGGTCCTGCTAGCCTGAGAACTCTCTAGATGACTGTCCAAGGAGCGAGTCGGCCTCCTCTCTGACCTGGGAAATGTCCCCAGAAGGTAGCTCCCCATTCCAGTCTGAACCCTCCCACTGCCCAGTCTGGGGAAGGGACAGGCTCGCAGTTCCCTCAAGAGGCCCCCCAACCCAGCTCCCAGTGCCCACTGCCTTCTTCAAGCCAGGTGGTTCAGCCAGCAAATGTGGGCTCTGGGCAGCAGCACTCACCAGCTCCTGGTGGTCAGGGGTCAGCTCCAACTTATATCCATAGGGGAACATGAGAAGCTGGGAGAAGCTGTGGATGGAAATCCAAGCCTTGATGTTTCCGTGGCCCAGGACAAAGTCCACGATAGATTTTACCTCCACCTCGGAGTGAGGACTGGGTCCGTGGTAGTCATCTGAGCAAGCATCGTCACTGGAGCCAGTGCCTGGAATTCAAACTCTTTCTTTAATGAGGAAGTGAGACAGGCACAGCCCAGGGCAGAAAGGTGGCATGGCAAGCACCCCCGAGGCTCACACAGACTCCCTGCCCGGCCCTTGCTCAGCATCTGGGAGCTCCTGAGTCCTTCCCCCACAAGGGTCCATGCCCAAAGGACTGTCCAGCAATGGGGTTCCTCCACTTTCCTGCTTGAAATAGCACCTTGACTATGTCAAGTGTTTCTAATCCCACCTCTGCCCCTTCTCTTCTGAGTGACCCTGAGCAAGTCACTTCCCTTCTCTGTGCCTCAGTTACCTCATCTGGAAAATGGAGCTGACGACTGTAAACCCTACATGGGACAGGGACTGTGTCCAATCTGATTACCTTATATCTACCACAGCGCTTAGTGTAGTGTGTGGCACTTAGAAAGCATTTAACAAATACCACAATTATTATTGTCATTATTATTATCCTTATGATTCCAAAGTCCTTTCTCACTTTCATTTCACAATATATCTCCATTCTACAGATGAGGAAACTGGGGCAAGGAGAGGTTAAATGGCTTTCCCAAGGTCATGTGGCAGAACTGAGATTAGAAATCTTTCTGGAGGCTTTATCCTCTAGGCCATATTAAGCCCTTCAGTGTCACTGCCAACTGCAGAGGTAGCTGTGATGTAGACAGTGATTCCCTGGAGCCAAACCTAGGAGTTGTAGAAATAAGAATGTCACTACATTAGAGAAACCTCCTTCAGCGTTTGGGGATACAGCTCACTGGTGGAGACACAGTCTAAAAAAAGAACTGTTATAATCGGGGTTTTGATGACATTTTACAGGACCAGTAATTTCATCATCTGAGCCCTTAGTTTCCCCATCTGTATAACAGAGGTGACATCCTTGTATTTGGTATGGTTCCTTACCTGAGACAGGCCTGGAACTCCTTGGAAGAGTTGCCAGTTAAGGCATTAGACAGTAAGTTCCTTGATGGCAAGGATCATGTCTCTTCTATTATACTTTCCCAAGCACTAGGCATAGTATTCTGCACAAAGTAGGTGCTTAATCAGTACCATCGATTGACTGCTTGATGGACTTCCCAGGATGATTGTCTTTTTACTCTCTCCCTCCCTCAGTCACCCCCCGAACTGACAGAGGACTCCCGCAGGAAGACAGCATCCCGCGAGGCCAGATCGCTACCTCCGAAGTTGGAGTCCCAGTTCCTGTTGGCGTCCACACCGGAGCAGGATGACCCAGGGTTGATGGACCTGGTCTTGCGCCACATGCGGTCCTGAGGTGAGACACGGGCCAGAGGACCCCATTAATGGAAGAGCCCACCCCTCCTTGGGTCCACCTAGGCTGAACCACACCATGATACCAACGTCAAGCTCGATGGTCACTGCCCTGAGTTGCCTGGTTGGTGGAGCAGTGGCAAGGTGGAGAGGAGCGAGGCACAAAGATGCCTAGGATATCATCCCCTGATTGATGGAAAAGGACCTCGGGGAGAAACATTCCTGCACTCACTCACATCCCTCTAACGAATTAATACTGTGAGTAGGGTTGCCTCTGCCCTGACACTGCCCACAGTCAGGTGCAGATTTTCCTTATTCCCTGGCATCCCCATTCCCCAATCTACCCAAGGTGCCCTCCCCTGAGGCTGGGGGGAGTATTGGGAAGCCCTGTTTGACATCAGTCTGGGCCAGTTACCTCTATAATGCAAGCCAAATGCCTAGAGGTGTTGAATGTCCTGGCCCCTTCCCTCCTTTTCATCTCCCAGCTCAGCACTCTGGCTCTCTGCTCCCCTTCCCCTCTCACTCCTCCCCGACAAGGAGCACTCACCTCGCTGTGTGTGTAAGCGAACCCATCAGGGTTGGTGACTATCTCCAAGAAGATGTCCAGGGTATCAAGAATGGAGGTCAGCACTGGGTCTTTGCCATACTCACTGACAATCTGCAAAGAAAAGGGAGTCGGAGGGGTAAAAGAGTGCAAGCTCCTCATGGGTAGGGATTGTGTCTTTGATGTCTTCTGTGCTCCCTAGACCCTAGTACAGTGCTTTGCAGGCAGTGGAGCTCAATAAATGATGATGATTCTGATGATGTGAGAGCCCAAGGCTACTAGAGAAGCCAAGTTTTGGGAAATCAATTGCCAGTTCTTTGCTTTGTGCCCAGTGAACTCTGACCTGGCAAAGAGAACCATCCAAGGGGGGGGGAGAGCACCTGTTCCACATTATTACAGGAGCCAGAGCTACTCCTACTTGGGAGATAAATGAAATGCAATTAAAGTACATCTTCAGACTATAATTCTAGAGGACAGGGCAGTGCCTTTTAGTGTAAAATAGTCCACCGATCGAGCTATCTCTGTAGACCAAACAAGAAGCTAAAAAAAAACTAGAGTGTCATGTAGTCCTTGTGGACAGGGATCGTGTGTACTAGATCTGTTACATTCCAAGTGCTTAATCTCTCCTAACTGCTTAATACAGTGATCTGCACAGACTACGCACTTGATAAACAGGATTGATTGATTGATTTCTAAAGTGTTTACTATGAGCCAAGCACTAGGATAGATACATAAATAGGTCCCTGTCCCACATGGTACTTGCAGTCTAAAGAGGAGGGAGGACAGGTATTTTAACCCCATTTTACAGATGAGAAAACAGGGTAGCGACAAGATAAGTGACTTGCCCAAGATCTCACAGCAGGCAGAGCGAAAATTAGAATCAGGGTCTCCCGATTCCCACTCCTGTACTATTCCTCTAGGCCATACTGTTTCTTATAAGAGGGGGAAGGATGCAGTTAACTAGCCTTAGTGTGTCTGGATTTGTCCTTGTTCCTTGTCAACCCTCTCTGGCAGAGAGAGATCCTGGGCAGGGCAAGTTTCTTGGGGGCAGGGAATGTGTCTTGTCTATCTGTAGTGCTTTCCCAAGTGCTTAGTGATCAATCAGTAGGTCAATCGATCAGTCGTATTTATTGTGAGCTTACTGTGTGCAGAACGCTGTACTACGTGCTTGGAAAGTACAACATAACAGAGTTGGCTGGCACGATCCCTGCCCACAATGAGCTTACAGTGTAGAGGAGACTGACATTGATATAATAAATAAATGATGGATGTATACATAAGTGCTGTGGGGCTGAGGAAGGGGTGAATAAATCCAAGTGCTAGGGTGACACAGAAGGGAATGGGAGAAGAGGAAATAAGGGTTAAAATGGATTTTCTTAGAGGAAATGTGCCTTCAATAAGGCAAGAACAGGGCATGGCACTTGGGGAGCTCTCAATAAATAGTATTTCTACTACTAGCCTGGCTAGCCTTGACCGTATGGGTCTCATCCACTACTGACCTGATTGGCAGTCCAGAGCCCAGTGGCATGGGTGATCCACTCTCGAGAGTGAATCCCGGTGTCGATCCAGACGGCAGAACGGTTGGAGCCTCCAGTGCTGAACTGAAAGCCATAAATAGGAAGTCACAATGGTTAGCACAGTGGCATCTCATCCAACCAGCTGGGACCACTGAGCTGGATGAATGAGGCTGTGCCTTAGCTTCCCTCAGATGGACCACCCCCGCGCCCCTCCAGGCTGGAGAACTCTGTGTATGTGTGTGCGTGGGCATGAGTTTTAACTGTGTTCCAGCCGGCTACTGGTGCTGGCTAAAACTGGCAGAAAGGCAGATTCCAGCACCAGACACAGGCAGCTGGCCCCCGAAGGCTGGGGGCTCTGAGCCTCTAGAGCACCTTCTTCGGACCCCATTGAAAGACAATTGACCCCCACCCCCCACCCCCCGGCCACCCAGCCTCTCCAGGGGGTGTAGACTCAGGACTGACCACAGTCTCTTCTCCTGTGATGCCTGTGTGTGGTCAGAAGGACATCCTGCTTACTCGGGCTGCTTTCCCCAGCTCCCCTGATTAGAGGATGTCCCCCTTACCAACCCTTCCTCTCTCCCCCAGGGCTAGTCTCCTTAGCCCCGATGGAGCCACCGAGGCCACGGAGAGTGCAGTGGGCAGTGGCCCTGGTACCCTGTCTTCTCTCTGTTAGATTGGGTGGCAGCCATCTGGATCCTTGAATCCTTGAATCCTAGGGATGGGATTCTCTAGACTCTAAGCTCGCTATGGACAAGGAATGTGTCTGATTATTGTTATACTGTACTCCCCCAAACGCTCAGTACAGTGCCTGAGATACAGTAAGCACTCTATAAATAGAGTTGAATTGAACTGAATTGATTTCAGAGGACGTATTATCCATCATTTCCCTATTATCCCTTGTTCCCACAGCCGTCTAGGAAAGGAGACCTCAGGACCTGCCTCAGGCATCCATTTCAACACGGGTCTCTCTCCACCACACTGGTGTCTCAACCCCTGGATGAGAGAGGTGGAGAGAGGGATGACTGAAGAAGAAGGAGATATGTACATGGCAGTCCTCTGGATGAGGAGACTGCTCAGAGGGGCCCTGAGCTGCATGGATGACCCTGAACAGAAGGAAAACCCTGCCCTCCCAATCCCACCACCTTCCCACTCCTTCACCTTCAGCACAAGAAGGGGACGCTGTTCGTAACTTTGGCCGATCTGGATTTTGCTGACCAGGTTCGAGTTTTCAGACGCAAAGTTGTCGATCCAGTCATAGATCTGAAAGGAAAACATTTTGCCCTGAGGAGAAGGGAGTGGGGCATGGGGACAATGTGGGTAGGAAGAAAGAGGACTCCTCAGGAGTTTCCTAACCTTTTGGGACCAACAGCAGGAACTTACCTACCTGTGAGAAGAGAGAGGCAACCAGGACTCAGGAGATCTCTCTTTCCTCCCATTTTCTAACCTTTATTCTCCTCCCCTACCTGCCTTTTTGAGAATGCCCTCACCTCACATTTCTCATTCCTCCCCTCACCTTCTAAGCATATGAGGGAGCCTGCACAAGGGATTCTGGGATCTACAGTTGGGTCAGGGGCATGGGTCAGGAAGCCTAGGTAAGCTGCGTGCCTCGGAGCCCCTGAGCCAAACTTCAGGCACTGCACTATGTCCAAGCCGGAGCAAGAATGGCCTCCTCTACTGCTTTCAGACATCCTGCCTTAGCACATCCCTAGGCTAAGCTCATCCTTCTCAAAATGCCTCTCTACCTGCCCTCCTGGGCCCCGGAACTTCCTCATGGGGCACAGGCGGGCAGCTGGGCACACGGACGAGGGCCCTACCTCCTCGATGGTGTGGTAAGAGGAGAAGCTGAAAGTGCTGGAGCTGCGCTCGAGTCTCCTGGAGGCGGCCATGGCTTCTCGCTCCTTGTCTATCAGTACCTGGTGGGAAGACAGACGGAGGGAAGGATGGATGGAAGGTGAAGCTGGCCTACTAGACAGCGGGACCTGCCCCACACCATTCTGGGACCAAAAACCCAACTCTCCTACTGGTCTTTCTGGGCAGTCAATCAATCAGTGGTATTCACTGAATGCTTACTGTGTATAGATCAATCAGTGCAATCAGCCTCTAAAAACCCGGCCTGGTTGGGCTGGCGAGAGGCAGCTCTGAGCATCTCTCCAGCTTCCCTTGCCAGCGGAAGAGTCAGGGAAAAGCAGCCAGAAGGAAAGTCCCTATCATAGATTCGTCGGGCACCTTACCTGGACATCATCAATCATGACAGAGTATGGGATGCCGTGGGACTTGAGGTAGGCCTTGACAGCTTGCAGGTTGCAAGAAGGGACTCTCACGTCCACTGGCAAGTTGGGACTGAGTGGGCTACGCCAGAAGTCGACCTGGTTTACAGAGGAGGCAGAACAAATTTAATTTATTTTCATGTGGGAACATTTTGAGGTTTGGGGGTCCCTGCCTATGTCATACTGCGATGCATTTCCCAAAGTCCTTGTATCCAAACTCAACGTTGCCCCTCTCCCAGCCCCAAATATTCCCCAACCCACGGGGAACAAGACTGGAGCCATCAGCTCAGTTCCATAATTACACTGGGGGTAACAGTGGATAGAGCATAGGCCTGAGAGTCAGAAGGACTTGGGTTCTAGTCCCGGCTCTGCCACTTGTCTGGGCCTCAGTCACCTCATCTGTAAAATGGGGATTAAGACTGTGAGCCCTATGTGGGGGACATGGACTCTCTCCATCTTGATTTGCCTGTATCTACCCCAGCATTTAGAATAGTGCCTGGCACATAGTAAGTGCTTTACAAATATTATTAATTATGCCCCTCCTACTTCTGGAGCTCGATTTCTTCATCTGGAAAATGGGGAGGAAGGTCCATAGAGAGCTGTGAGCACCCCTTTCAGAGGTTCTGGCCAACAGGGGAAGCTGAGGGTGGGAGGGAGCTGGCCTGGGATATGTAGGCAGCTGTTCCAGCTGTTTCAAAGCAAATTTCTGCTTGGTGGCAGTGAGCCAGGCATGCAGGGGGAGGGCCGAGGAGGCTTTAGCACTACCTGTGGACTTCACCAGACACCAGACAGTTAGGCTGTAGTGGGTGGAAAACAGCACTAGAAGAGGAAGGAGAGGAGAACAAGGGATGGATGGCGAGGGAGGTGTAAAGCCCTCTGGCATTGACCACATGGTCTGCACTTTGACTAAAAAGAAAGCATGGGGAGGGGACAGGAGTTGGGCTGAGGAAATAGTGAAAAGAGCATGGGCCTGGGAGTTAAAAAAACACAGGTTCTAGTTCCTGCTGTGCCACTTGCCGAGTGACTTTGGGCAAGTCACTTAATCTCCCTGTGCCTCAGTTTCCTCATATATTAAATGGGGAAGAAATACCTGTTCTCCCTCTTAGACTGTGAACTCCATGTGGGTCAGGGATGGTGTCCAATCTGATTATCTAGTACCTTCCCCAGCAGTTGGCACACAGTAAGTAATCATCATCATCATCATTATCATCATCAGCATCGTGATTATATTATTGTAAGGACCCTGCCCAGTCCTCACCTGCAGATGTTTGAAGTGTACCAGGTCCTTGAGGACTGCAAGTTGTGTCTCATCCTTGGCCTTGATCCGGAGTACCTGGTCCCTGGAAAGACGGAGTGAAGGTGAGGTCCAGAGGAGGGGTTGGGAGAACCGCAAAAAAGTTGTTTGTTTTTCTTGTTTGCTTTTTTTAAAGTATTTGTTAAGTGTTTACTATGTGCAAAGGTGCTATACTAAGGGCTGGGGTAGATACAAATTAGTCAGGTTGGACATAGTCCCTGTCCCACATAGTGTTCACAGTCTTAACTCCCATTTTACAGATGAGGTATCTGAGGCTCAGAGAAATTAAGTGACTTGCTCAAGGTAACACAGCAGACAAATGGACGATCTGGAATTAGAACCCAGGTCTTTTGACTCCCAGGCCCGTGCTTTATCCACTAGGACACGCTGCTTCTCCGGGTCAGTCAGGAAGAGGCAGCTAGGGGACCGGGTGGAGTGAAGATCTGACGCTGAGCGGGAGCCACAACAGGAAGGGGGAGACCAGAGGTTGAGGGAAGACAGGGAGCTGTCATCCCTGGAAGCCCCTGTGGAGAGCTGGAACATTTCACTGTGCCCCCAACTCCTGGCCTAGCTGGTTTTCCCTTAAATGGGCTGTCCCCCAGGACTTCTGCACCTCCATCGATCTGCCCAGGGCCGGGGGATTCATCCCAGAAAATTTGCCAGGGAAAGGCATCCTTCTCCTCCTTCTTAGAGAGGGGTTAACTGAGGTTGGAGCAGTCTAAACATTATGCTCCTCCTCCTCCACCTTCTCCCCCATGATCAATCCATTGATGGTATTTATTGAGTGGCTTACTGTGTGCAGGGTACTGGGCTAAGTACTTGGGTAGAAGTGGTGGATTTGGGCCCAGGACTTCTGACTCATAGCCCAAATTCAATGCATCAGAAACTCTAGTTTCTCTGCCTTTTTATTTTCAGGTTATGAGCCCCACCAGGGACATGGACCCTGTCTGATCTCCACCTGTGTGCTCCCAGCACTTAGTACAGTATTCCATCCATAGTAAGAGCTTAATAAATCCTATTACTGCTAGAATTACTAACAGGCAAGAGTGCAGCCGCCAGAAGAGTGCAGCTTCTGTCCCAATTTGGGACCCATCTACTCACCCAGAAAACAACTTGAGGCCTGAGGCAGCTGCCAGGAGAAAACTGAAGACCAGGAGACCCCTCATGTTGAGCTGTGGTAGGCAGGACTTCTTCCTCCTCTGCAGTTATATAACCCATTTCTTTTGGGGTGAGGGGGCAATGGGGCATGACTTAAGGACCTTCCGGACAAAGGCTATTAGCCAGTCAGATCCACAGCACTCCCAGGTAACACTGTACCCAGTGGACTCACAAGTTTTTAACTGGGAATTGCTGTGTTTTGTTTTTTTTTTTCCCCGCAGGAGGAGAAAATGAGCATGTGCAGTGTAACCGGAGGGGACATTTCGGCTGTCTTACCCCCACCTGCAGCCCTGCTCTGCCTCCAGGGACACCTCAGGTAGAAGGCAGAGGAGAGAGGAGGGAGGGGGAAGACAGAGGAAGGAGGGGAAAGGCAAAGGAGAGTAGTGAAGGGTAGAGGAGAGGGGAGAAGGGCAAAAGAGAAGTGGAGGGCAGAGTACAGTTAGAAATCAGAGGAGAGAAGCAGAAGGAGACAGAAGCTACCTTCAGCCTCTCTATCAGCTCAGGGGTCTCCTGCAGTTTTTTCCTTCTTTGCAGCCTTGCCTGTTCCTTACCCATTCCTTGATCCTTTTCCCTTGGACGTCCCCATCCTTCCTTTTTATAGACCTGAGCCCCTTCTCGTTTATAACCCTGACCAAATTTCCTCACAGGGCAGCTCCACTTTGTATGCTAGTTTCCCCCGAAAATATAAGTTCAACCTATACCGAAGGAATATCCGATAGCAAAATTGTCATTTTATCCTTCAATGGGACCAGAGGCGGCCATTATGTAATGGCCAGCATGAATTTTTTCCAAATACTTAATGCCGCTGTCATCACTAAAGAGCTGCAATTCCAAGTGGCAGCAGTCACTGATGAAACTGATTAGTTAATCAATCACCGGTATTTCCTGAGAGCTTACTGTGGACAGAGTACTGTACTAAGTGTTTGGGAAGATACGATACAACAGAGTTGGTAGACACGTTCCCTGCCCATAATGTACTTCCAGTCTAGATGGACCTGGTGAAATGGGAGGAAGAGAAGGCAGAGATGTTCATTCCTGCAAAAGAATTCAACTATTTCAAGCCGATTCTCTGTTTCCCAGCCACCTGAGGCTCCTGGGGAGAACAGTATTAGATCCAGGGAAAGGCGGTTTGACCTGGATTTGCTTTGGTTGTTACTTTATTGAGAATACACTCAATATTGTAAAGGTCTCAGATCTTGGGGTCTTCCTGCAGTAGAAGCTGGAGGAGCAGTACCAGGTATCGGGGTGACATGTGTCCTAGGGAGCCGTGGGCGGGAGTGCTTTGTCCATGGACTTCCTGCAATCCTCCCCCAACCCCCCTCTGATAACACCACATCTGGGAGCCAAACAGTTGGGTTTGAGCATTTATCAAACGTTCTGCTCTCACTGCCTAATCTATTCCATTTTGTACCGCCCCATGGTTTGGACAAGCCAAATACTCGTAGAGTCCCTGGCTTCAGAAACACTCTGATTGTAAAAGGAGGAAAGAATTCGAAGACCCAGAATACACAGCAAACAGATGGGAGGAATTTTCTCTTCCACCCAAATCGCCTTGGTATTCAGTGGGGATGAAACAGAAAGACTAAAAAAAGAGCCTCACAGCTTAAAGGGCGATAGCTGGGAAAAAAATTACTACATGTCTTGAAAAACCAATATTTCATGCTCCCAGAAATGGAGTGTTTGGCCAGGTGTCTGGGATAAATCCAGAGAGGGTCCTCTCCAGAAACATCTTGCTTTTCCCAGCTGCCAGTTTCTGGATTGACATGTTTCGCCTCCATCTTCGTTTCTTCTTGTAGTTTCCCTATATTCCATATCCACTTTATCTTTATCCCCTCAACCACCTCAAATACCACTAAGACAACTCCTTTTTTTATGGTATTTGTTAAGAGCCACTTGTCTGCTATGTGACCTTGGGCAGGTCATTTAACTTCTCAGTGTCTCGGTTACCTCGCCTGTTAAATGGGGATTAAGACTGTGAGCCCTATGTGGGACATGGACTGTGTCCAACCTGATTATCTTGTATCTATCCTAGCGTTTATTACAGTGCCTGGTATGTAGCAAGCGCTTCACAAATACCACTGAAAAAGAAAAGATGTGGTGGAGGCAGGTTAGAACCCAGGTCCTTTTGACTCCCAGGACTGCAAGAATACCCAGTAATGCTCAACTAACTTCCTTCCCCAGATCACTAAAGTGTTGGCTTGGCTAAGAGAAGAAGAGTAGAATCTATCTGCTGACTTGTTTGCCTTAATGAACTGCTGCACTTCTTTAATATAGAGGGTTGTTTCCTATTCAAATTGACATTTTAAGTGTGATTTAGTTCTCCATTTTGGGTTGATTCCCCTTCCCTCCCAATAGAAAGCCTCAGAGGGGGTGGAAGGAGAATTAAATATAATAACAGCATTTGTTTAGCATTTACTATGTGTCAACTACTGTACCAAGCACTGGGATAGACACAAGGCATTCAGGTCAGACACAGTCCCTGCCCCAACCAGAGTTCACATTCTAAGTATGAGGAAGAACCGGTACTGAATCCTCATTTTACAGATGAGGATACCGGGCACAGAGAAAGGACTTACCCAGGGTCATACAGAAGGCAAATGGCAGAGGAAGGATTAGAACCCAGGTCTTCTGAGTCCCAGGCCTGTGCTTTTTCCACCAGTCAGTGCTGCTTCTCTACTTAGGTAAATATGTTCAAATGACAGCTTGAAGAACAATCAATCAATCAATCAGAAAACTGGCTTTCTCTTTCCCTGCCACTTAACTGTAGTCCCTGTTTACTCAATCTTACTTACTGAGAGCTTACTGTGTGCAGAGCACTGTACTAAGTACTTGGAAAGTACAATACAGCAATGTTCACCTTCCCCTGCATTCTAATAAGGATGGAAAGAGAGGATCATTCTAACCAGTGGTTAAATTGGAGAAGGGCCCAGAGCCCACCAGCTAAACACTTTTTCCTCTCCCAGCTGATGGGGTCTCTATAATGAACTGGACCCTGACCCCCCATCGCACTGAACCCCATTCTTCTCTCTGCTGAATCAGCTGGTCCCAACTTAAATTAGCCCCATCAGCGCTGAGGAGAGGAGAGAGCAAAGTATGGGAACTCACACAGAACGAGCACGCATACAGAATAATCTATCAGTCGTATTTATTGAGTGCTTACTAAGTGCTTGGTACAATATAACAGACACATGCCCTGCCCACAACGAGCTTACAGACTAGACGAGTTTCTAGTCTAGAGGAGGGGCAATGTGAGAGTGAACTCTGACCTAAGGACTCCCTGAGCTTAAACTGCAAAGACCCCCCTGGAGTGTTAGCCAAACTGGCCCTGCAAGTAGGATTGCATTTCTTGCAAAAAGGCACCAGGTGAGAAGCCGCCTACCCCCAACCTTGGCCAGAGGGAGGAGAGAATGTAGTTGGCCTTTTTCACCACCACCAAAGAGCAAGATGAATAGAATAAATCGCTCTTGAAATGCAGCAACCAGCGGCGGTGAGCTCGCCAGGCTGGTGCCATCTCCACCTCCTCCGTCATCAGGGTTTCGGGTCACGGATGGGGCGAGACCCGGCATGAAAGCATGCCCAGCCTCCTCCTCCCTGTTTCACACAGGACAAGCTGTCTGCCTCATCTGCTCTACCCCACCTCCACCCCTTGCCCCAGTGCCCACAGTGACCAGGATGTCACCCTACTAATGGATTCTAATCCCGGCTCTGCCACTTGGCTGCCATGAGACATAGGGCAAGTCACTTAACATCTCTGGGTCTCAGTTATCACATCGGTAACATAGGATTTAAGACAGTGAGCCCCCATGGGGGACATGGACTGTGTCCAACCTGGTTACTTTGTATCTACCCCAGGACTTAGCACAGTGCCTGGCACAGAGTAAGTGCATAACCAATACCATAAAAAAATGAACCTTTAAAGATTATTCTCTCCATTCCTTGAATGAGGAAGCCTGGAGAATTTCAAGGACTTGCCCAAGGTCTCTTTATTTAGACTGTGGATCCCACGTGGGACAGTGTCAGACCTGATTATCTTGTATCTATTCCAGCTATTAATTCAGTAAGTAATTAATAAATACCACTAATAATAGAGGGTGGCCCTTGACTCCCAGCCTGATTCTTTCTCCCTCTGATGGCCCCTTGAAAGCCCATTTTCAACGAGACACCTACACCTTTCCCCTGTAACTGTGATGTTGTGGCCAATGGGTGTCTGGCCCTGTCAATCAGTGGTATTCATTCAACACTTACTATGGGCAGAAAGTAAAATACAACAAAATCGTCAGACTCGTTCCCTGCCCATAATGAGCTTATGATTTAGAGAGGGAGACAGACATTAATATGAATTATTAATTTGATAATACATAATTTAAAGATATGTACGTAAGTACTGTGAGGTAAAGGGTGGGGTGAATATCAAATGTCCACGTAGATGATGTAGAAGGGAGACCAAGCCGGGGAAAAGAGGGCTTAATCGGGGAAGGTCTCTGCCCCAGAGAAGGGAAGTATTAATGTCACTGGACTTGGTTCAGGTTCCTTGAGCCTGGTCATTCCTAGGTTCCCTGGGCCTCTGGAGGGTGCCATGCTAGAGGTTTTTCTCCTTCCTTGGTGGGGTGCAATCAATCATTGGTATTTATTGAGAGCTTACTATGTGCAAAGCGCTATACTACGCGCTTGGGAGAGTACAACAGAATTGGCAGTAGCAATTCCTGTCCGTAACAAGCTGAGATGGCAGCTTTCGGCCTGGCCATCTCCCGCTTCCCATCTGGAGACCAGGACCTGCAAGTTGAGCAGTGTCATTGCAATGTTTGGAAAGTACTGGAGCGAAAAGCTTTGTGGGTGTCAGCCAATCCCAATTTTAGGCTCTGTCCCTGGCCTCTCTCACCTGGGGTTAGAAACACAATCAGCCCAGGCCATCTGGACTCTGACTTTCACCTTGGCCTCAGTAGGAGCTTTTGGCCCAAACCCCACAAATTCACATCAGCTGCTGAGAATTTGAAGTATGTGAGTGGCCAGGGGCAAGACCAGTACTGGGGCTTCCCAGGTTGTTCCTATTATATCACCTTGCCCCCTGAGCCAAATTTGTGTGACCCAAGCCCCAAGCCTCCTGCAGGGCAGAGGGTGGGGTGAAGCCATATTCTGGCCACCGTCCCAAAGTCGCTGACCCTAGATGGACATGGATCCTGTTCACTCGCTCTGTTGACCTCTGTTTTGGGGTTTTTTTTGTTTTTATGGCATTTCTAAAGTGCTTACTATGTGCCAGGCACTGTTTTAAGCAGTGGGGTTGATATAAACTAATCAGATTAGCACAGTCCGTGTCCCACATGGGGCTTACAGCCTTCATCCCCATTTTACAGCTGAGGTAACTGAAGCACAGAGAAATTGAAGTGGCTTGCTCAAGGTAACCCATCAGACAAGTGGAGGGAGCCAAATTAGCTCAGGTCAGAAGGCCCACGCTCTATCCAGTAGGCCACACTGCTTCTCAGACCTCTGGGGTGAATTGGCATATCCACCTCTGCCCACTGGAGCCTGCTTCTTTGATTTCCACAGAGAAGCTAGAGGCTCTCATGAGTAACACACTGGCTGTTAGGGAGCCCAGAGAACAGGTGGGGCCAGGGTCTGTTAAATATTGATCTTATCGATTGTCTGGCCATGGTGCAGGGAGAAGGGAGCCCATTTCCTTGTTCCTAGATGTACCTCCTTGGGTATGATAGCTCTAACCAAATGGATGTGTCTGTGGGCGTTTAATGAATGCCATCTAAAGACCCTGCTGATGCTCCTGATGAGCAGTCTTTAGCAGCGCTCCCAGGGGCAGGTCTGTTGGGAGTAGAACCTATAATGTGGCCTTTGCCTTTCCCGACCAGGGGTCTCCTGACTCTCAGTCCCATGATTTTTCCAAACACATTCTTCCCCACCCAACTCTACGTATTTCTACACTGAATGAAATTCCTGGTTTCCCACCCCTATTAGAGGCTTAAATCCTACATCTTCTCTGATTGGGACCCAAGGTCTCCCTCCCTGAATGTCCCCCTCAGTTGCTGCTGTACCAGACCTCGTTATTTCTTTGCTTCCCTGACTGGCGGCACTGGGGTCCCGTGCCTATTAACCATTGTCTGGAACACAAAATGGGCTCCCCTAGAGGTCTCCTGCCCAAGAAAGGAGCATTAAGTCAGGAGCAAGGGCTCGGGCACAGGTGAAGTGGAGATCCATTTTACAAAATGAGGAGCTTGGCAGGCCTCCAGAGCCCTTCAACCAAATCTCTTTCATGATCCCCAGAGATGTGGCCTTGGGAAAAAGCCTTTCACCCAGGCAGCGAAGAGATGCTTAACGTGAACCAGACTCCAATGCGCGGAAGACCGCGACACCTAGGACACCGCCCTTCTCTGCCCCCAGAGCCATTGGAGGTCCCGAAACCCGTACAGGTACCACGAGAGGACCCAGGGGTTCTGGTCCATCGTGATAGCAGTGACAGTAGCGGTAGCATTTATGGAGCACCCATTTGGTGTGGTACACTGTACTGGACACTTGGGAAGTTCAGAATAAAGTGACGCCTTCCCTGCCCACAAAGACCTTATACTCTACCGAGCTCAGGTATTTCATCACCGGAAGAAAAGCTGCTCCCTAGATTCACGAATTTTCACCACTGATGGGGGCAAAATTTTCTCAGTTTGGAGGGAGTGGCCACCTCTTAACAGTGATTCCTTTAAGACCAGAGACAGTGTTCAAAGGGGAATGCTTGGGGAGATTGATGGAAAGGAATGGAAACCCAAGAACAGGCCTGAGCAGAATGAAAGGATCAGGAGTGGAAGGGAGAGGAAGATGGGAAATAATTTGGACTAGAGGGGCACAGTGAAGGTTCTAAAAAGTGAAGACAAGGAATCCCTTAAGTGAGGTTGGTAATTTGATCATCCTGATAATTAGAAGAAACAGGAAATTTAAACAAACTAAGCTAACCAGGCCCAAGGTAAACAATCAGTGGTATTTATTGAGCGCTTATTGTATGCAGAACACTATATTAAGCATTTTTGTATGGTATTTGTTAAACACTTACTATGTTGCAGGCACTGAGCTAAGTGATGAGGTGGATACAAGCTAATCAGGTTGGACATAGTTTAGGTCCCTCCAAGGGGCTCATTGTCTTAATCCCCATTTTAGAGATGAAGTAATAACTGAGGCCCAGAGAAGTTAAATGATTTGTCCACAGTCACCCAGCAGACAAATGGTGGAGTGAAGATCAAAACCCAAATCCTTCTGACTCCCAGGCCCATGATCTATCCACTAGGCCATGCTGCTTCACTTGGGAGTGTACAGTAGAGATGTTGGACATGAACCCTGCTCGTTTTAGTGGAAGAGCTTAAAATTTAGTGCTCAGATAGGCTGGAACCAAAATCAGTGACAGAAACTTGGACCCAAAGTTGGCCCAAGTTGGGAAGGAAAGTGTCGAAGACTGAAATTCTTGGCCTAAAGCTGGACAGGGGGACAATTATTTCTAATTTGGTTTGGAAAACAGAAGGCTGAGATCAGAGAGGATTGGGTGTCCAGAGGAAAAAATGATCCCAGCAAGCTGGGTGGAAGGGGAAACCTTTCACAAGTGGACTGACCCTTGGGAAAAAAGCAGGATCAAAGCAGAGTGGTATTGACTTGAGTGGATCCTCCCATCTCTAATGTAAAAATTCCAGATGTGGAAAAGCAGAAGATGGGATGCATTAATCCATTTGTTCATAAGTATTTGTTATGCACCTGTTTATGCAGAGTACTATATTAGGTGCCTGAGAGCACACAGTAAGAGTTACAGACATGGCTGCTCTCCTCCCACTGTTTACAGTCTAATGGAATTGCTAGATCACACAACTAAGTAAAGTTGTACCACGCTGGACTTCACAGCGAAATGAGATAGAAGAGGGTTGGATTTCAGATTGGCTCTTCCCAGGGGGAGAACATGATAGTTCTTTAATATTTCCTTATGTTCCTTAAGATATGAGTATTTATGAGGCTTCCCCCCCAAACCCTCTTCCTAATACAGATTTCCTTGCACATGCTCCAAAATCTTCTTTAGCCCTAGCCAGGTCTCCTCGGCCGTAGGGATGATCTGGCTGGCCGGCAACAGGAAGCCGTAGTGGCCAGTGTCTCGCAGCTCGAAAGTGAAGGAGTATTTGATGCCGTTTTCATATGCCCAGTCGACACTGCTGCCACTTGCCTGGTCTGAAAATGGAGGGAGAAAACACCCTTGGATTTCAATTTCATGAGTCGGATCTGCTGCAGAAGTATTGGTGCCCTTCTGGAGACCAGCTCTTTCTTGAGTAGTTGGCGAGGAGGGAGCAACTGGAGGACTGGGGGGGGGGGGGGGGGGGAGGGGAAGGGTGACCCTCAGTGACCCAGCTAAAATCCCTAAGCATGGAGGGTGTCCATTCTAACCTGAGCTCTGCCACGGACTGGCTTTACTGCCCCTAGGCAGGGCCAACCAGAAAATCCCTTTATGCCATTGTCAAGAAAGAATGCCACTAGCTAGAAAATGTAAACAGTCCTGTGGTGTAGCCAGAGAGAGAGAGAAAGAGTGGGTGAGTATGTTTGTGTTGGGGGGCTGTACTCTTCAACCTTACACAATCCAAAGAAGGACTTCCCTGTTCTCTGGAGGTGAAACTTGACAAGCAATACTAATTTTTCTGTTTAAAAAAAATCAGACTACTAGGTCTCAATTTGTCAAGAGACCACTCATGGAATATAGTGTCGGTTTTGGAAACCTGTGTGCTGGGGTTGGGGACTCTCAATGGCTGGGTGGGGAAGGCTTCTCAGAAGACCCACCTTTCTAACCTAGAGGTTTGCTTTCCTGCCGGAGTGGATATTTTCTGAAAGGTAAAAATGCCCTGCTGATCAGAATTTAACTCATTCAGTCCTAGCTTATGCTAGGAAAGAAGGACATAAGTGTTGTATTGTACTCTCCCAGGTGCGTAGTTCAGTGCTTTGCACATGGCAAACGCTCAGTAAAAATGAATCAATGAATGAGAAGCAGAGAAGCCGTGTAGTCTAGTGTATACAGCAAGGACTTGAGAATAAGAAGGACCTGGATTCTAACCCTGGCTCCGCCACTTATCTGCTGCATGATCTTGGGCCAGTTCACATCTCTGTGCCTCAGTTACCTCAACTCTAAAATGGAGTTTAAGACTGTGAGGCCCACGTAGGACAGGGACTGTGTCCAACCTGATTACCTTGTATTTATCCCAGCACTTAAAATGGTGCCTGGCACATAGTATGCACTTAACAAATACCATTTTGAAAAAAAAAAGGAGGTGAGAGGGAGACCAAGAGTCATTACTCAATCTGGAATTTGGCCAGAAGCCCACAGCCCCAACCCCTAACCAATGGGGCTTTTCAGAGCTCTGAATGGCCCTCTCTTTCATGCCTCCCCCATGGAATGGAGCGGGGCAGCTGAGAGCCACCTTGGGCTACTGACTCAGCCCTGACTCGGCAGCATAAAACCCTCCACCCACTTGTGGTGTTTATTTATTGAGCGCTCCCAGTTGAAAACAACTATAATAAACACTGTTATTGTTCGCCCTGTGTGAGTGCCAGCAGGGTGCTAGCTGCCCTAAAGAGCCCAACCAAGACAGGCAGTCAGAATAGTGAAGTTGAGAAGTCCCCGTGAGGGATGAGGTTCATAGCCTTAAATATTATTTTACTGATGCTTAACACAACTAAACATCAGGACTTTTTGAGGTGAAGGAAAGACACCAGGGGGAAGGATATCAATGACTCTGGTATTTGGTATTTGTTAGTTGCCATGTGTCTGCTGTGTGACCTTGGGCAAGTTGCTTCACTTCTCTGTGCCTCAGTTACCTCAGCTGTAAAATGGGGATTAAGGCTGTGAGTACCATGTGAGACATGGACTGTGTCCAACCTGATTAGCTTGTTATCTACTCCAACACTTAGTACAGCACCTGGCACATAATAAGCACTTAGCATATACCATAGGAAAAGAATTACTACTTCCTGGAGGTCCTGAGAAGAGGTTGAAGGCATTTATCAGGACCCTGACTGAGAGGAGAGCTTATGGAGTTGAGATGACAGAAACCAGGCTGCCGGGGCTTTGGGAAAGCTGCAGGGAGAGCATACATGGCCTCCAAAAGAGAATTCCCAGTGCCCAGACAACAGCAGCCTGTGCTGGCCACATGATCCACATCCTTTCAATTCAACTGTTCCAACTGTACTGAGGATGTGTGGGAGGCAAGAGGAGCAGTAGCGAACACAGTAATGGCAGTACAGCTGGCCCACCACCCTTCCCCAGGAAGACGTGTCCTTGAGAGCGCGGTGCCCTGTGCCAGGACCTGGCATAACAGGCCCAGGTGTGGGCCCAGGCTGAAGGGCATACTCCCTTATACACTCACATACATGCATGCCCCAAACTGAGGTCCATGCAGAGATCTCTTGCCACCCTTTAAGACAGGCTTGAGCTCAAAAATTTCACAATCAGTCAGATTTAACGTGACCTGATTCTTTACCTTGCTGACAAGGAGGGAAGAGACTTAATCTCCCCCAGGTGCTTTCAGGGTCACTAAGTCTATCCCAGGTACTTACAGACAGTTTTGCAGATAGATCCCACGTGATACTGGGTGCCAGACAGGGAGGCCAGGGCTCTTGCGGCCTCTTTTGCCACCTTATCCTGGCAGGAGAAAAGGAGAACAAAATCCGGAAAAGCCAAACATTCTCAACAGAAAAGCAGTGTGACCTAGTGGATAGAGCACTAGATTAAGTGAGCCCCATGGTACAGAGATGGTGTCCAACCTGATTAACTTGTATCTATCCCAGGGCTTGGCACATAGTAAGGGCTTAACAAGTACCATTATTATGATTATGCTAACAGCCATGAGACCCAGAAGTCTGGAAATACTTTCTTTGGAGTTCTGAAAGAAGATTAGACATGATCTTCTTTGGTCTGGGTACAGAGAGGAAGTTGGGTGATGCTAAACGGATTGGCTTTGGGAATCTTCCACAGAGGAAAAGTTAGGGGTGTTAGAGCTGCAAGATTAGACTGTGAGCCTGTCACTGGGCAGGGATTGTCTCTATCTGTTGCCAAATTGTACATTCCAAGCGCTCGAATGAATGAGGAGAGAGGTCCTGGAGGGCTTCCATCACACTGTCCTTCCGTACATCCTGCGGCCACTATCAGAGACTGTATATGTGTTGGATGGACCTGCCCCAGGTATGGTATTGCTTATGTCCCTTAGGTTTTGGGATTCCCAAGGTCTAAGAGATCAAGAGTTGGAATTCTTGCCTGCCCAGCACAATCCCTCATTGCTGCTAAATTGGAGCTGAAGGTTAGGTTTGCCCCGGGCAGATTTGAACTCAAAGAAAAATTTCCACTGAAAAATTCCTGTACAAAATGACAGCTGGCTCCGTAAAGTCTCGACGATAGGGAGGCGGTGATGAGGGGGATTGGGAGCTCCTATGATGCCTTTAATTATGCTCATTCGAGACTCAACTAATCCCCCACCTGGGGCAGAAAGATCCCAAAATGGCCAGAAAGAGGGGTGGGACTCACCAGTTCTGCGTAATCGGCCGGCTCGCTGCACTTATACCCGTAGGGATACATCAAGAGCTGGGAATAGCTGTGAATGTCAATGAAGCTTTTGAAATTCCCGTGGCTCTTGATGAAGTCCACCACTGACTTCACTTCAACTTCAGAGTTGGGCCAGGGGCCGTGGTAGACTTCGGAACAGGGATTGTCGCTGGCTCCTTTCCCTGCAGCGAGAGAAGCCATCATCCAAAACACAATTGACTGATCGATCAATCAGTCAATTGTATTTACTGAGCACTTACTGTGTGCAGAGCACTGTACTAAGTGCTTGGGGGAGTATAACTATTAAGAGGAACAGTGATAATCATTATCACCAAAATGGTTGAGTTTGTGTCTTACAATGAGAATAATGCTGCATCTGCTGATGTTGGGACAGTTGACTATTCAAAAACACTCCTCCCTGCTCTTAGGTTTTCCAATTCTAAGGGTTTATCCTGTTTAACCATTGACATCTATTGAGCACCTTCTGTAAGTTTTTCACCTTGTCCATTAACAGAAATCACAGGGCTCAATTTTAGTGTAGTCCAATAGGAAAAATGATAATTTTGGTATTTTTTAAGCATTTATTATGTACCAACAAACTGAACGTTCCATACCCTTGCTCTAACAATCATGAAGAGTACATATAGGGAGACAATAGACTTGATGTTCACCAATCCCACATGCTCAGGACCACCAAAACTTGAAGGTTCCAAGCATAAGAAAGAAACTTTTCTTCACCTAGTGGGTGAGGAGCATGTTTTACTCATTGCCAAAGTAAATCATGAAGGCTGAAAATATCAATAGTTGCAAGAAAGGTTTGGATAAAATTCAAAGGGGAAATTTAGGATGAGTGACAGAAGAACCAATTGGGGGTATTATGTGGTAAGTCCTAACAATAAGTTTAGCTGTCACGGAGAGCGACATCGGTGAAATGGGAATCAATACCTGTTCTCCCGCCCACTTAGACTCTGAGTCCTATGGGACAGGGGCAGGGTCCAACCTGACTATCAATCAGTCAATATTATTTAAGTGAGTGCTTATTCTGTGCAGAGCACTGTACTAAGCACTTGGGAGAATACAGTTCAACAGAATTGATAGACACATTTCCTGCCCACAGTGAGTTTACAGTCTAGATTACCTTGTATCTATCCCAGCAATTAGTACAGTTCTTGGCACACAGTAAATGTTTAACAAATATTATTATAATAAAATTGGTATTTGTTAAGCGCTTACTATGTGCCGAGCACTGTTCTAAGCGCTGGGGTAGACACAGGGGAATCAGGTTGTCCCACGTGGGGCTCACAGTCTTAATCCCCATTTTACAGATGAGGGAACTGAGGCACAGAGAAGTTAAGTGACTTGCCCACAGTCACACAGCTGACAAGTGGCAGAGCTGGGATTCGAACTCATGAGTCCTGACTCCAAAGCCCATGCACTTTCCACTGAGCCACGCTGCTTCAACGTGCTTATTAACACACCGATCCCTCAATCATCCCTTGGAGTCACTTTTGGAGACAGAATCCTTCGCTGAGTCGATCTATTGGTCCTAATGTTAATTGCCTTGCCTCTATTCTTATGTTCCTCTGGACAGGCTGCTTCCTGATTGGAAACCCCTTTGGCTCCTCATACCTGAGAAACCCGCGTTCCAATTCCGGTTAGGGTCCACGCCAACGCATTTACTTCCTTGTGTTTGGGATCGGGTCTTCCTCCAGAGACGATTCTGGAAAATCCACCAAAGACAGGATGGGTTTAAGAAGGGTAGTCAAAAAGGAGCCTGGGAAGGGCTAAGGCTGAAGTGGGAGTCTCTTGGGACTCATCTGGCACAGGGACTATCTATAGGCTACCTCTGAGGAAGGCCTACCTTCCTAGAGTTTCCCAGATTGGTAAGAATAATAATTATGGTATTTGTTAAGCGCTATGTGCTGAGCACTGTTCTAAGCGCTGGGGTAGATACAAGATAATCAGATTGTCCCACATAGGGCTCACATTCTTTAATCCCCATTTTTACAGATGAGGTAACTGAGGCACAGAGAAGCTAAGTGACTTGCCCAAGGTCACACAACAGACAAGTGGCAGAGTTGGGATTAGAACCCATGACCTCTGACTCCCAAGCCCGGGCTCTTTCCACTGAGCCATGCTGCTTCTAATAGGTATCTTCTCTCCATTTTTCAGATGAGGAACTTGAGACACAGAGAGTTAAGTGACAGAACTGGCATTAAAACCCACTTCTCTTAGCATGCAGCCCCAAGCTCTTTCCATTAGGCCACCCAGTGAAACCACCTTTACCTGGGATTCCTCCTGCCTGATTCCAAGTCAGCCGGGGATGCAGTCAGTAATTCCCACCCACTGCTGTTCGTGGGATTGAGTAATGAGGGGACATTACTACCTTTACCCACAATTGGGTCAGAGCCAGCTAGCAGGCACAGTAGGGGGAAATGAGAAGGGAGGAGATGTGACCTTAATAAAGTTTTGAAGGTGGAGAGAGTGGTGGTCTGGCATCTATGGAGAGGGAGGGAGCTCGAAATTAGGGGAAGGACATGGAAAAGGGGTCAGTGCAAGATAAATGAGATCAGTGAGTAAGATGGCGTTAGAGGAGCAGCATGTATGGGTTGGGCTGTAGCAAGGCATCAGTGAGGTGAGGGATCATGTCTACTAACTCTACTGTATTCTCCCAAGAGCTTAGTGTAGTTCTCTGCACAGCATAAGTGTTCAAGAAATACTGCTGATTGAATGATTTGCTAATTACGCCAAGGGAGGCTCAATCTGCAAAGGCTTACTTTGGTTTGCGTGTACACATATCCATCAGGATTGGCCACAGGCATGAGGAAAATGTCCATGGTGTCCAAGAGCAATGTGATGGATGGATCCTTGCCATAATCAGATAGGATCTAAGTGGAGACAAAGAGCTTGTTATTCGGATCGTCACTGGCTGTTAGGTTGTTTGTGTTAAACTGGAAATCCTGTCAAAGTATCCGGGTCACCATGCAGCCCTCTTCCAATCAGCCTGATCCCTTGTCAAGAAGTAGAATATTTGAGAATCTTTCCTGGGGCAGTCTCATGCACCTTGACTGGAACCAATGTGCCTGGCTTGAAATCTTCATGGGCAATAAATACCATGAAAAATTCCAGAGAAATTAAAACACATTTGTTTTTTGGGGGAGGGGGGTTTGTTTTTTAAAGATAAACTAATTTAACACCAGTGACATCTGACCCTTGCTCTGGGGACAGAGGTCATGGGTGAGGGAAAGTACAGATCCACCTGGACCATCCCTTTCCTCCCCTGCCATCCACCCTTCCGCCCACAGCCTCCAACAGCAAAAGTTCAGGAGCAAGAGTAAGGGCACGCTATTAAAAATATTTGTATCCTGTACATTTTTTCAATAGGCTTATGAAAAGTCAGACATCTCAAGGACCCTCACAGACCCCAGTTTGAGAAGCCCTCTTCTTCTGTCTGTCAGACTGTAAATACTAAACATCCCAAAAACATCAACGTGCTTCTCTTAGTGAGGGGTTAGTTTCCGGGCTGGATGATTACTTTCTATAAAAGTTTTCATTGAGGAGCCCTAAGATACCCACTGGGCTTTGTTTCAAAGGTCCACGATTTCACCCTTCCCACCAGCCTAAGAAAAAGGTCTTGTTCTAGTCCCTCCCCCCAACTCTCCCAGTTACAAGGTTATATTAGAGCTGCCCCAACAGAAGATTCAACTAATTCTTGGGTGAAATGACCTTCCTCGCCATCCATATTGCTGTAGCGTGACTGATCCATTCCCGGGAGTGGATTCCAGCATTGAGCCAAATGGCAGGCCGTTTGGCTTTCCCGGTGCTGAACTGTAAAATGAGAAGTCATACATCAGTGCCCTCCATTTGGCCTGCTATTTCTGCAAGGTCCTCTCTCTCCTAGCACTTTCATTCTCCCGCACCGCCCCCTCTTCCTTCTTCTTTTCCACCTCCCGCCTCCTCTCCTCTCACCCCCTCCCCGCACACTCATCCCTTCACCATCTGCCTCCTTGTTTGCACATTTAATCAATCAACCAATCAACCCTAAATATATTTAGGGTTTACTGTGCCCAGACCACTGTACTAAGCGCTTGGGAGGGAACAGCAGAGTTAGTAGACATGTTCCCTGCTCACAAGGAGCTTACAGTTTAGAGGTGGACCAGCTATCATTTCAAAAATATCCAGATATCCAAGGAAACCCAGGAATATTTATGGGATTATAATGAGGAAAACACTGGTTTCAGTTTTCCTTTGTGGGACAATTCAGTGTTCCATGTTGATCGGCTTAAATTTTGGTTTTTCAGTAATATGTGGTAGCAAAATGGTGATTTGGAAAAAAAGTGGTTATGAATGGGTAGGGGAGGGGACTCGGGTGTGATCCCAAGTTCCTGATGTCTAAGGGATCTACTCTTAGCTTAATGTCAGGCTAAAGGACATAACAAAAGTTGTTCACTTCATTAAAAAGGAAGATCTCTGACATGGAAACTAAACAATTCACATTTGTCATTTCCCATTGACTAGGTCAGAGATTCACAGAGAAATAACAGGTTTGACTAATTTGTTTTGTGAAGAAAGTTGATGAGTGAAGTTGTCATGGATAGCTAACTCTTTTTCAGTTCTCCACAAACTGAATTTGGAGAGACAAAGATGAGATAATGATTTGTTGCAGTGGGGATGAGAGCCAAACAGTTCAAATACAAGGTTTCCTGTAGCAGGCGTGAAAATCACCTGCACATTCCTGCCTCGATTGGGACACTTTGAGGAGCAGCTGTCTCTAGTACAGTTCAGGGACCCAGTAATACTTCACATGGCCACTTTTCAGGGGGATCATTTCAAGGCCTGGGATGGTCATCCCAATTCAGGATCCTGGAAAAAAGTCACTTTTGGAAACTGCATCAATAATGTAATCAAATATACCACCTGGGGAACATATATCTGTGTTGACAATTTTAGTCCCATTTTCTCAACCAGAACATTTGAAGGAAAAGAACTGGGTGAATGGTGCTTTGCTTTTGAAATCCTGTGTCAGCAACAGAAATTAACCTAGCTGCCCAAGAGTGAAAGTAAGTATGTTAACTATGGACTGAAGAATGTTTTCTCTTTCTTTTGTGAAGGTCAAGAAATCTCCCTTGGGTCATGAGACAAAGAGTGTGACCAATCTTGCTCTGAAGAACCAACTTTTACCCAACCAACCATGCCACCAAACGACCTCCCCACATCCAACATACAAAGCAGAACGGTTGCCTCATTAGTCTCACTGCTAATGAGTGAGACTACCTTGCCAAATCTCCTGTTTTGTGAAATTTCCCACTAATTGTCTTCCAGAGAGGACTAATCCTTTCAAATCCCATCCTCTTTAGCAGCTAAAAATTGGTCCCAGCTAAACACTGGTCCCTGTACTGTCTCACAATACTGAGCAAATCATTTTGCTTCCCCTGGCCAGTTGCGGTTAAGGGCTGGTTAATTTGCTGGGGAACGTGTGTTGTGTTTCAAACCCTCCTTGCAAACCCTCTTTCTTTTCTTAGAAGAATAATTTTGTTACCTGAATGATCCAGATAATTACCTCAATTCCCCATTTGGCTAAAGTGGACCACCTTGTTATAGGTGGTTTTGTCATTTGGTCAAGAACAAACAGGATAAAGCTGAATCGCCCTACCCAGCCAACTTCCTTCCCTTCTGGGTCCATGCTAGTAAATAATCCGGATCATTCATTCTGGAGGGAGCTCTGTGGGATTCCACAGGGAAGCCACGAAGGTACCTTTAGCACATACAAGGGCCGTTTTTCAAAAGACAGGCCGATTTGATTTCTGCTCACAAGCTCAGGGCACTCTGCTTCCATGTTGCTCATCTCCTGGTAAATCTGAAAGGACAAAGTACATTCTGAAGCCACGTGAGCCCTGAAGATGTATTGGTTTTTACCTTACCTTCCTCCCTTCCCATTGGGCTGTCAGGGTCCCAAACCTGTCCTGCTCCTCCTTGCTGCCCAGGTGATGCTCAAATGAGATAGACACAGACTCAGTTTTCACCCGTTTTCACTGGTATCTTCAGCTGGTAGGGTGGGCAACTCATTGAATCTAGAAGGGTTGGGATGGTGGTAGGAGTGAGATCAGAATCTCACTGCCACGGTGGAAATCAGAATTCCAGGCATAACCTGTGTAAAGTCTTTAGATATGGTGGAGGGGGTGGAGATTACGAGCAGAACTACTTGCTCCATGTGGGCAGGGAATGTACCTCATGCTTCTTTTGCATCTTCTCAAGTGCTTAGAACATGCAGTGTTAATAATAATAATAATAACAATTGTGATATTTGTTAACCACTTACTATGTGCCAGGCACTGTTCTAAGAAATGGAGTAAATACAAAATAATTGGGTTGGGAACAGTTCCTGTTCTACAAAGGATTTACCCTCCCCAATTTACAGATGAGAGAACTGAGGCCCAGAGAAGTTAAGTGACTTGTCCAAGGTCACACAGCAGACAAGTGGCAAAGTTATTCCCACTGCTACTAACTACTATGACTACTCTGATACAATGATTCTGTCCTTAAACTATTACCTCCATGGAATGAGCCCCTGGAAACTTGGGTTCCAGGGCCAGTTTGTTTCCACCTCAAATTCATTGTACCCTGAGTGTAGAATGCAAGTAAGGCAGGCAGAGAGGAAGGAACATGCCCTAGTGGAAGGATCATGGGGATGGGAGTCAGGGGACTTGGGTTCTAATTCCGACTCTGCCACTTGCTTGCCGTGCGATCTTGGACAGATCACTTAACTTCTCGTGCCTCAGTTAACATTAAATGGGGATTAATACTGTTAGCCCCATGTGGGACATGGACTTTGTCCCACCTGATTAGCTTGTAACTACCCAGTGCTTAGTACAATGCCTGGCACATAGTAAGTGCTTAACAAATACCATAAAAAAAAAATTTGTGGGGCTGTTGCCGCTGAGAGATAGATCACAGAGGCAGTACTAAGTGAAGATGCAAGATATGTATAGCATTTGAGGGCTGAGGTGCAGTGTGTGAGCATCTGTTAGTAGATATTAATAGAATTGCAAATAAGAATTGTGGTGCAGTCAAGGATTTACATAGGGGCCAAAAAGTAATCAGGGGGGAGTAAGCTTTTGAAGTTACATAATAGCTCTCCATTGTTTGTGATCCAGGCCCAATCTAAATGCCCCCTCTTGATTTCTCCAGTTCTCAAGTGTTCTTCAGTTATTTGGGTCTTACTTTAAAATTTCAGATTTATTGTAAGTTGTGAGGTCACCCCTAAACTCTATAGTTCTGTCACTTTAACTTGAAACTTAATGTTCTTGCTTCATTTAAGTGCCCAAAAAGTAGTAGTTAGAAGTGGATGAACCATATGCTGTCAAGCTTTGGAAACAGTCCCTTATCCATCTTTCCTAAAGTGAGTATAACTTGGGCCAAGGGAATATAAAAGGATGTAGATTTCATTCACTTTTTTATGATATTGTTAAGTGTTTACTATGTGTCTAAGCACTAGAAAGTTAGTGAGATTGGACACAGTCCATGTCTCACATGGGGTTGCCATTTTACAGGTGAGGCAACTGGGGTCAGAGAAGTTAAGTGACTTGCTTAAGGTCACACAGCAGACAGGTGGTGGAGTGAGATTAGAAACCAAGTCCTTTTGACTCTCAGGCCCATGTTCTATCCCCTAGACCATGCTGCTACCAGTACTTTGATAGGACAGGATTGGTCGGGGGAGAGGGAAAGGGAAATGGGAGGCTAGGAAATTTCTGGTTTCCAAGGCTGCTTTAAGAAAATGCATGCAGAAGGAACTACTTAATACCATACTGATTGCCCTGGGCTCTCGAATCTAGTGAAAAGTTAGCAATGATAGGTTTTAGAAAGAGAGTTAAGGACACCTTTGTTATTCTGCTTATTTTCCCTTTAGATTCTAAGATCATTGAGGGCAGGTATTGGATCTTAACGTTTCTCTATGTATCCCCAAGCACCTAGTAGAGTGCTTCTAGAAATCAAATAATCAATCAATCAGTTGTAACTATTGAGCACTTAGTTTGTGCAGAACCTGCACTAAGTACTTGGGCGAGTACAATATAACAATATAACAGAGTTAGTAGACATATTCCCTGGCCAAGACGAGTTTAAAGTTTAGAGGGGACAGCAGACAGACAGCCTAACAGACAATTAATGTTACCATTGATGGTGTTGGTGGCGACCACATAATTTGAGGGGAGCATTAAACCCAACGCAGGATTTCACTCTGCAACTTACTGATTCCAAGGTGTGATAGGAGCCATAGTTGAAGTTACCACCACTCCGTTCTTCGCCTTCACTGTTTTGCATCTCCTCATCTTCAAGATCCAAAAGAGCCTAAAACCAACAAGTGAGCATTACTGGTGGAGACGTTAGTTCCCCTGTACTCAGGTGTCTAGAGTTTGAGTGCTCTGGGGAAAACTTTCCTAACCTGGAGGGCATCAGATGGCATGAGGATGGAAATGGAACTTTCTGAGATTAGAAAAGAATGGTGATCTCATTCACTTTCCTAGCAGATTTCTCCTTGGGAGAGGTGGGACTGTGAAAAATGGTACAGACTGGTAAACCTCTGGTGCTGGTTTACAAGACTGCTTCAAATTGGTGCATCCAGGAGGGGACTCTCCTAGAGTTTGGGGGATTATGTTCGCAATGAACCCTCATTAGGAAATTCTTAATAGTAAGTGCCTCAATTGGCACTATGCACACACACTTAACCATTTTTTTCTGACATCACATAGCATGTAGCACTTAGTACAGTGCTCTGCACATAGTAAATGCTCAATAAATACCACTGATGATGATTGCATCTATTCAGGTAGACTGACATTGTTAAAAGAACATGCCCTAATTTCCTAACAGTGTTCTATCCGAAGCACGTAGTGAAAAAAAACATGTTTTGATAGAACTGGGGATATTTAACACTGGGTGTCCTGTATCTGAGTACAGATACTAGAAGAGATTTTTCTCTCAGCCCATCTGCTCTCCCTATATGAGTCCTAGGGACAACATACATGGAGGTTTGTTCTATTCTAGTTCCCTTAACATTCTTATATGTGGAATTCTGATCCCTAAGAAGTTATTCCAATTAGTTTGAGCAGTTGTTTAGGTTCACATTGTCTTTAATCATTTCAAAGAAAATAAGGGTCCCTGAGTTTCCTCTATGTGTGAGATTAGCCCATACACAAACTGGATTGTAGGTTCAAATACATAACGACAGCCAATTGCACATGGTGATCCCTAGCCAAATTAGGAATTATTCCATAAATAGGGTGGAACTTTCACCAAGGAATTTCCAGCTTTATCCTGGTTGCCCAAGGGATGCACTGCACTCTTGGTGTTTTCCCTTAGGCCTCTGGCCTGTCCCTAAGCCAAGATGTCATTAATCCCTGATCAATCGATCAATGGTATTTATTGAGTACTTACTGTGTGCAGAGCACCGTATTAAGTGCTTGAGAGAGTACAATACAGCAGAATTAGAAGACCCAGTCCCTGCCCATCTTCAGGATTTGTTTTCCCTAAATTTTCATCCAAGGGCCTCATTCCAGAATTTTATCTAGCCTGGAGGAGGTGGTTCAACCTTGTCTATGACCACCTGAACTGGCTTGTCAGGAATAAGACAACTATCCCTAGATTTCTGATGGCATGAATTTTATCTTGCAGGTATCTTGCCCAACCAATGCCAGTTAATGTGAACCCATGGATTGGGAAGCATGGACTAGTTGGGTGATTCTAATGCAACACTCCCTTCCCCTCCCCAACGCAGTGGAGAATGCTTGGATACTGACCTGCAAGTCTTCGATTGTGATTGAGTATTCCAGATCATGTGATTTCAGGAAGGATTTAACTGGTTGCAGACTGGCATAGGGGACAAGGACATCCACAGGCCGCTGAAGGGCAGAGGGGTGTTTCCAGAAATCAAGCTGAAGAAAAGTAGGAGCAAAAAATCAGGCCAAAGAATGATCTAAAAGGAATAATGAGCTCATTTCTCTAGAAACCACTTAACTGCTTTCAGGTAATTGCATTCTTTTTACGTTTGTTCTATGAATTTGGGAGTCTCCCATATCTGCCAAAAACTCCCTCCCCCATATCCACAGACCTCAGCCCTCACCACTTTCAAAGCCCTCCTAAAAATCCTTTTCCTCCAACAAACCTTCCCCAGTTAATTCTCAACACCTAAGACTTACTTTGATGTTTGTTTCCCCCTGTAGAACATAATCTCCTTGTAGACAGAGATCACGTTTACTAACTTTATTATATTATACTTTCGAACTACTTAATACAGTGCTCTGAACCAGAAAGTGTTCAATAAATACCATTAATTGATTGATTGATCAATCCAACAGTCACCTCTAGCATGAATACATTCATTTAATGACTATCCTCAGGATTTGATATATACACATCTTCATTCGATTACTCTGATTTACTCTGATATTTTGCCCTGGCACTGTTGCTCAATTTCCTCTCTTTCGCCTATTGCTTCCACTATTTGTAAACATGTTTAGGTTTCCCTCCCCTGTTTGACTATAAGCTGCTTGTGACCAGGGAACGTGGCTTGGGCTTCTGATGTATTTGCCCAAGGATTTAGTACACTGCATTACACTCGATGCTCAATGAATACTAGTGTTATTACTAAATGTTGCCCAATAAATCAGAGGCCCTGTATGGGGACTCCGTATTTTTTAACGGTATTTGTTAAGCACTTATTATGTGCCAGGCACTGTACTAAATGCTGAGGTACCCAATCCAACAGGGATGGAAATTCCCTAGAGGAATCTTGAACAGGCAGGTACCTGACAGAGCAAGGAACTGGGCTCAGACTCCCATACTCTAAGGCTGCAAGGCTTTGCCTATCTCCCTTGTAACTCATCACTTAATAATAATAATGGAATTTATTCACCATCTCCTTAGGAGAATGACTGTTTATCCGGCACATAATCATCAATGGGGGGAAAAGAGAGTCTTCCTCAAGTTCAGAAGATTCCTGATTTTAAGGGAGAATGGGATACCTTGAAATCCTCCTCTGTCACTAACTGGTTCAGTTTGCTGATCTGGTCTTCATTCTGGACTTTAATCTGAAGAACCTGGTCACTGAAAGAGCAAAGGAGTTATTGAGTCTCAGGCATACAGCTTAACCCCTAAAAAGGAGAAAATATTGGCAGGAGGGAAGGGGCATGAGACATCTTTCTCAACAAGCAGAGCTCTGATCGTCAGCTTTGTTAGGGATATTTGAAGAAAGGAATGTGGTTATAGAGCTCACCAGTTGCAATCAGGGATGTTCTATGTTTCAATGTAGCTGAAAAGTGAAAGGAATTTAGAGGAAATAAAGAAATCTTTTTTGGCTCAGAGCAAAATAGAATCAGTCGAACTCTTACATAGTTTGTATCAGTGTGAAGTAGACCTCTTTTGGGAAGGAATTATCCTGTAGAAATTTAGTTTTGGACTTGATTCTCCATGGGATAGACCTACAGTTTGCAGCAGTGATGACTGTGCTGGGCAGACAAGATCATCATTTTTGGAACTATGCCTCATCTCCTAGCCCACATTTCAGGACATCCATCAGAATGACAGAGCATTTCAGATGTTTCCAGTCAGTCACCTGGGGTCACAGGCCATCCTTGGAGAAAGCAAGGCTGTCAAAATGGAGAGGAACACTCCCAGCACCTCTATGCAGAAGCCGTCAATAAGATGGACTTCTGGGCTAAATAGGATGGACACATGAGGACTCAGTCTCAAAGGAGGAACACTCCCAGCATCCCTAGGCAGAAGCTATCAATGAGATGGACTCCTGGGCTAATCAGGATGGAAGCATGAGGACCTAATTTCAAAGCAAAAATGTCCTATCTACACCAGCTCAACCCAACACTTTTCAGACTCACCTTGCTGAACTGTTATAACAGGTATTAGTGCAAAATTATTCTCATATTGACAGCTGTGAAGCAGCATGGCCTAATAGAAAGAGCACAGGCCTGGGAGCCAGAGGACCTGGGTTCTAATCCTTGCTCTGCAAACTGCTTGCTCTGTGACCTTGGGTAAGTCACCTCTCTGGGCCTCAGTTTCCTCAACAGTAAAATGGGAATTAAATAACTGTTCTCCTTCTTATTTAGACAGTGATCCCCATGTGGGAGAGAGACCGTGTCTGACCTAATTAATTTGTACCTACCCCAGTGCTTAGAACAGTGTTTAACACATAGTAAGCACTTAACAAATACCACAAAAAAAATAAAGAAAAACCCCAAATGAGTCAGGCAGGAGTAGAGTTATCATGATATAGGCAGAACCTGTTAATTTTTCTTCTCAACTTATCTTTAGGCTTGTCCCTGGATGCTAACCCAAGACCCTCTGGGGGAAGATGTTAGCAGACAACCAACTGAACTGAACTAAAAACAAGGCAGGCCTTAATGTAAAAATTGCTGAGATAAAAGCTATCTGGGGACTGTGTTACCACCACCGACTCAATAAAATGCAACCCTCTCGACCACCCTCTCTGTACTCCTTCAATTGGGTACACTTATAATTGAATCTAGCTGATGTCACACTTATTAGGGTCAGGTGACACTGCAGTCAGGTGAGCAGAATTTTTAAGGCCCTGAGAAACGTTAAGCAGCTGCACAGCATTCTTGGAAGTTCTGGATGTCATACCACAAGCAGCTGTCCTTACCACCACCTAGAGAAAAAGCTCCCTCCCCCGCCCTATACTGTCTTCTGACCTTTAACCTTGCTGTTTGGTTCCAGGCATGGGATTGAAAGAATCTGAAGTTAAACCATCACCGTTCTCATAATTCCAGTCATATTTATTGAGCGATTACAGTGCACAGTAGGCACTATGTACTAAGCACCTGGGAGAGGACACTATAACACATTCCCTGCCCACAACGAGCTTACAGTCTGGAGGGTGAGTCAGACATCAATATAAATAAATAAAACTGCAGATATGTACTGGCCAAAAGGTCTGGCAGCAGTGGTATCTTCAACAACATAAAATAGCTACAGGCATATAAAAAGAGGAACTAGTTAATCAATTAATCAAAGGTATTTATTAAGCACTTCCTATGTTCCAAGCACTTTGCTAAACTTGGGGTTGATTTGAGATCATTAGAGCAGACACGGTCCCAGTTCCATTCAGGGCTCACAGTCTAAATGGGAGGGAGGACAAGTACTGAATCCTCATTCAATAGTTGGGGAGATTTTAGTTTGTCCTGAACTACTCCCACACCTTAAGCCCTCTCCCTGCTCTGAAAATTCCACCCATTTTGTGCTGAGAAGCAGTGTGGATACAACATGGACCTGAAAGGACCTAATCTGGGTTCTAATTCCGACTCTGCCACTTGTCTGTTATGTGACCCTGGGCAAGTCACTTCACTTCTCTGGATCTCAGTTACCTCATCTGTAAAGTGTGAACCCCATGTGGGACATGGACTTTGTCCAACCTGACAAGCCCAGGGTTTAGTACAGTGCCTGGCACATAGTAAGCGCTTAACAAATACCACAAAAAGTAAACAATCAGTAAATACTACTGATTAACTCTAAGTCCCAGAAACACTTGGGGCAAAGAATTCTCCCCTCCTGCTCACAGTGCCTTCCATTCTCACACCTGCAGGTCTGAATTGGCCGCCTGGTGGGCGAGGAGAGGAGGATGACACCTACATTTTTTGCCTTCTGGTATCCAATATTTCCTCAAGCCGGCACTTCCCAGCAAATCATGAATTAAGAAAGAAAAGCTACTCAAGAACCACCACCTCCTGACCCTCAGCCCTGAGTGTACATGACTAGATCCCAACTCCCATTATCAGGGAATCAGGAAAAAAAAATTTCAGTTTGGTAATTATTTGTGGTTACTGATTAATTTACAGGAAGACAAAAAAATAATACCTCAAAGACTTCACAATTGAAGAAAGAGAGAAAACAAGGGGATGGGGAAAAGGAGGCTATAGAGTTGAAATCCCAAGATTCAACTCTAACCTAGAAAGAAACCAATCAATTAATGGTATTTATTGAGTGCTTACTATATGCAGAGCACTGTACTAAGCATTCATTCAATCATATTTATTGGGCGTTTACTGTGTGCAGAGCACTTTACCAAGCGCTAAGCACTTGGCAAAGTACAATGCAACGGAATTAACGGACATGTTTCCTGCCCATAACGAGCTTACAGTCTAGAGGGGGAGACAGACATTAACGTGAATAAATAAGAGATCCAAGGAAACTCACCCAACAAACTTTTCCCGGCCGAAGATGGGCCCCAGAAGGGCACCAAAGAGCACTATCCATCTCATGCTGGAAAGGTTGTACCCTTCCGGAGGCTGAGCCCTATTTATTGGGAGCCAGAGAGGCGCCCCGGGCCTGGAGGCGTCTGCTGCATCCCCAAAAATGCTAACGTGCTACCCACACGCCCCGGCAGTGTTCAAGGGGTGAGTGTCAGGAGGACTCTAATCTGTGCCTTCTCCATTCCATTGGGGTGATAAAGGACTGCCACTAGATCAGCAAGTCAGGAACAGGCTCCGCAAGATGGGAAAGAATCTGTATATCATTTACTTGTCAGGCTATGCCAGGGAAATAAGGCTGCTCCTCCTTTAGCATAAATAGGCTGATGTATGACACAGCATGGAAGTCCCACAAGGCCCAGAGACCAGGTGTGACCAGCTGGATGTAGAAATCTCTCTCCTCTGAGTCAATCTATTTGATTGACTCAAATAAATAAATAAATAAATCTACTGATTTATTTATTTATTTATTTATTTACTGTATTTATTCAGCGCTTTCTGTGTGCAGAACACTGTACTTAGCACTTGGGAGAGTAGTCTGCAACAGATCTGGTAAACATGTTCCCAGTCCACAAGGAGCTCAGAGACAAGAAATGTGCAGTGAGTGTGGAGTTTAAAAACTGGGTTGTCATCCCAGAAAGGGTTAGGCGGCTAGGAAGCAGAAGCTGAAACGGCTTCCTGGTCTCCAGCCTCTTTGCTCTCATCTTTCCCCATATGTTTCATCCAAAGTCTTCATGAGGTCACATCTCCTTCAAGAGGGCTTTCCCAATTAGCCCTCTTTCCCTTGGCTCCCTCTCCCTTTTTTGTCACTTGTGTCCTTGAATCTGTGACCTTGGGGCATTTGATATTCATCCCACCCTCAGCCCCACAGACCTTATGTATCTTTCTATAAATTATATATTATAAATTATTTCTATTGCCGTCTCTCTCTCCCACTAGACTGTAAGATCTTAGACAGGGAATCTGTCTACTAACTCTGATGCACCGCACTCTCCCCACTGCTTAGTATGGTGGTCCACAAACAGTAAGTGCTCAATAAATGCCACTGATGATAACTGATGATGATCCAGGGGAAATCCACTGAAACAAGCAGCTGTGTCAGGGAGCTGAGGCAGGGCCAGCTTCAGTTGCTTGGCTGTCCTGAGGTGAGAAAAGATCTACTATGCCCTCCATAGCGTGGCCAGTAATGTCGTGTGATAATGAGTGTGTTACGCTGGACACGTGACTTAATGTAATCATGGCAAACACGGCATTTAGCCTAAGTCTCTCTGCCTCTCTGAAACCGACCGAAGCCAACCCTGAGCTAATGCACCTAAGATGGTTGTCTTTGTCCTGAATCCAAAGCCTATATAGCTATAACAATACCAGGCTGACCCAAGGTGAACTAAGGTAAGAAGGCCTCATTTAATTTTTGACTGTTTAATTGTCTGCTACATAATGAGACACTTACCCTCATTGAATGGCACTTCCCACATAAATGAATGCTGGCCCCAGATACTCCAAACTGTCCAATCTTGGTTAAGCTAGTTCGCACTCAGGTCCACGGCTTCGATGTGCTTATGAACCTTATTTATTAAAAAGAGATTGGGATCCCTTTGCCTTGAGCCCCCTTGTCGGGGGTACAGATATCCTTCAGACTAAAATAGCAGACCTTACTTATTCAAATGTCCTGGATAACAAGAAAATGACTATAGTGCTATGATAGACTTGTTCATTCATTTCATTCAATTGTATTTATTGAGCACTTACTGTGTGCAGATCACTGTACTAAGCACTTGGAAAGCAACAAAAAGAGACAGTCCCTGCCCACTTAAAATTTGCTGCTCAATCAAGGGTCAACCTCATATCAAGTATCAACCAAGACCGTCAGTTCTTTTTCCTCACACTTGTAAACTATGTTGATGTGCTAGGTGTGCAGAGTCATTGAGGATTTCCAATTTAGATCCTCAGACCATTTTGAAGTTTTGTGAGAGTGTCCTAGCAGTATCACTTATCGGTTGATGTTAGTACAGTGCTCTGCATACAGTAAGTGCTCAATAAATATGACTGAATGAATGAATGAACGAATCCTCTTGAATTTCACTTTTCAGCTGGTCTGTGTTCACTGTTTCCCACAGAGGGTAATTAGGATGAGAGTCCCAAAACTGTACAGGAATTTTCACTGCCTCTTAAAATATCATCCATGATCTTTTTCTGACTATTCAGATGAGGTTTCATCGTTAATCTTTTGGCACTGGGACTAACAGAAGGCCCCACACAGGCTGAACGATCTTTGCATCATCATTTACCCCTGTCAATCAATCATTTAATCAGTGGCATTTATTGGGCACCTTCTAGGTGCAGAGCACATTACTAGATAGTGGAAGAGGCCAACGGAAACAGGAGACTTTTTCCCTACCCTCAAGGACGTTCTTTGATGCTGGAGAGCTTTTTGCTAGGGTCTTGATTGGTTCTAATGATTTGTGAGAGACCCAAGGAAACAACAATTCAGAGTCTGTAAGGGTGGGACATGAGAACAATCTCCTTTAGGTATGAGATAAGAGAGAAAGAGAGTTAGACCAGAGTACTTCTCTACAGACAAGTAGCTCAGAAGAATTCCTAAGATCCCTTTCATTTTTCCCTAAATACTTCACTGGTTCACTCTTTTCATGACGTTTTCAGTTCTTTTAATTGGATTATTATTGAGGTAGATAAATGATGCTGATGCAAGGAAGATAAATGCAAACTTACTTATTCTCTTAACTACTCACTTCTTCATCAGGGCCTACTCTACACACGCACGCACACACACACACACACACACATGCACACATAGGCATCTCACTTCTCTAACTTTTGTGTTCCATATAAGGGGTCCAAATGGATCATTCAACTCCACTTAAGGATCTGAATGATCCCAATTAATTGGGTGTTTTCCAGCTTTCCATGCACTTAGACCCTCCCCGCAAAAGTCTCAACCACCACTACTTTTCTGCCTTGACCTAGCAGAGTAAATTTAATACACAGAGGAGGAAGATGGAGTCAATGCACTCTAACAGAGGTTCCTCTCAAGGCCCAAGATCTCCACACAGTGGTTCTACATGAGACCCAGGCTCCACCTCCCAATGGCAACCTGACCAGCTGCCCTTGGAAAGATTCAGTGAGAGACTCAAAAGGCATATGCCAAGATCACATGACAGTCGGCACTGAGACATCAGGCCTAACCTGGGTTTTGCAGTCCAGTAAATTGAGGAGGAAATCATCACATGGAAACAGTGGTTTTCATTGGAAAATGCTATTTTAATCCCAGGGATCTTTTTTCTTCCTCTAGTATGGATTGTCTCGCACGTACTCCATTAGAGTCTTCAGGCCCAGCCAGGTCTCCTCGGCAGTAGGAATGATTTGATTGGCTGGCAGGAGGAAGCCATAGCGACCTGTATCTCTCAACTCAAAGGCAAAGGAGTATTTGATGCCGTAATCATAGGACCAGTCAATGCTACCGCCACTGGCTTGGTCTGAAGGACAAAAGAGAACAGCATTCGATTCCGATGACTTTCTGGGATCACCCCCAAGTGAAGTAACACCAATAATAATGGCATAGTAAAAACAGCACCTTGAAATGTAAATTGCGCTTCTGAAATTTTCAGACCTCTTTTGCATCTTATCTCATTTTATCCACACAATACCCATCTCTAGGAAGTTCTCATGTGGACAACTAAAGTGTCAGCTCCTCTACTAAATATACATTTAAGTTTCTTAAGAGCCTATAACTTTTTTAATAGTATTTGTTATTTATCACTTACCATATGCCAGGCACTGTAATAAGGTGCTGGGCTAGATATAAGCTAATCAAGTTGGACATAGTCCATGTCCCACATAGGGCTCACAGCCTTACTCCCCATTTTACAGATGAGGTAAGTGAGAGAGAAGTGAAGTGACTTTCCCAAGGTCATGTGGCAGACAAGTGGCAGAACCAGGATAAGAACCCAGTTCCTTCTGAATCCCAGCTGTGTGTTCTATCCACTAGGCCATGCTGCTTCTCACTTTCCACTTTCTACACCTTATTTTGTATTTTCCAAGCACTTAGTATGGTGCATTACACCCAGATGATACTCAATAAATGCTACAATTACTAATCCACCTAGTTTATGGAGTCTAGCTCTATTCAGAGCCTTTTTTCCCACATTCTTCACTTGGCTTGAGCCTACATGGGAGTGTGTAAAGCCTTTCCTCAGGGGTCTAGACCACTTAGGGCCTCTCTGGATCCTAAATTACAAGTAGCATCAATTACGAGTTCTGACAGCGGTGACAGGGCCCTGATGACTCTCCCCTTTTGGACTGTAAGCTTGTTGTGGGGAGGGAATGTGTCTGTTTATTGTTATATTGTACTCTCCCAACCACTTAGTGCAGTGATATGCACACAGACAGTGCTCAATAAATACTATTGAGTGAATGAATGAATGAATGCTTTCCAGCATGACAGCAGCTCTAAGGGGCAGTTGACGGAGGAGGAGGATGCCCCCTCCGCACTCTGCTTCCTCCCCCTTGCCCCCTTCACCTTCCCTCAGCTAAGTCCCCTTTCCCTCTGCTCCTCCCCCTCTCCCTTCTCCTCCCCTCAGCACTGTGCTCATTTGTAGATATTTTTATTACCCTATTTATTTTGTTAATGAGGTGTACATCCCCTTGATTCGATTTTTGTGATTACGTTGCCTTGTTTTTGTCAGTCTGTTTCCCCCGATTAGTTTGTAAGCCTGTCATTGGGAAGGGATTGTCTCTATCTGTTGCCGAATTGTACATTCCAAGCGCTTAGTACAGTGCTCTGCACATAGTAAGCGCTCAATAAATACTATTGAATGAATGATTGATAGGTAACCTTCCCAAAGCACCTTCTGTCTTGAAAATTCTTAACGGGGATTCAGAACGCGGTAGATATTTCCACCCAAACCCAAAAGCAGCCACAACTAGGGTGGAACATGGCAGGTGTTTCCTGTGTTCCTTACAGTGAGTACAACATTGTGGGGGCGGGAGTGAAGAAGAAAAGCACCCATTCTACACTGGTAGATAGATAGGGATTGTTTAGACTGGAATGAAGCCAGGAAACAGCATTCACTTGACACAGGAAATATGAATGGAACATGTCATTATCATTACTGACTGGTTTCGTGTCTCATATGGAAGGCCACACAGCGCTCTCCAGTGCTAATCTTGGAGATTGTACCACTATGAATGCCATCAAGGGGCTTGTCTCCCTGAATTCCTTAGTTCAGTTCTGTTAGGATTACGCTTCAGGAGCAAAAGGGTCTTCAGTCCATCCTCCTGTCAGGACTAATCTTAGTCCCTGCTCTGCCACTGGCCTGCTGGAAGACACTCTCTTCCTCACTTGTAAAATGGAGTAGCATCCCTCTCCTCCATAGATCTCAGATGGTGAGCCCTGTGTGGAACAGGAACTAGCTATCTCGTGTCTATGTGCCACGGTGTTTGGCACATAGAAAGTGCTTAATAAGTACAATAATTATAATTACGTCCCTCTCTAGACGGTAATCTCCTTGTGGGGAGGGAACATATCTGTCAACTATGTGGGATTGTACTCACCTAAGGGCATAGTACAGTGCTCAGCACATACTAAGTGCTCAATAAATTCCACTGATTGTTTGATTTGGAGTTTAGACCCTTGGGAGAAATTCCATCATAATCAACTCCATTCTAATGAAGTGCTTTATAGAATTAAGCAGCCTAGGAACCGGGCTTTTAGCTAGATAAATCCTACACTTTCTGATCTAGACAAAATCCATCACTAGATACTAAAGGGGATAATCTTCTAGGAGGAGGAAGAGTATCTTAGCTTCTGGACTTGAATGATTTCCATGATAGTTCAGTCCCAGTTGACTGGCCATCGCTCACCACGAATGGGTCTTTTGAAACCTCGGAGCATGTCCGATACTTACAGATGATGGAACAGATGGGTCCCACTTTGTACTTGGTGCCATACAAGCTTGCCACCGCTTGGGCAGCAGTTTGGGCCAAGGTGTTCTGCGAAAGAGAATTGAGAAAAGATGAGAAAGGAGAGCATCTGAGGGCTCGCCACCCCCAGAAGAACGGGTATGGTGATGGTTTTACGATCCATTCCGCTCGCTCTCCCTTAACTGCGACCCGTTGAACTGACTGCTAGCTGGGGTCCCTTGAAGCTAATATGGTTTTAGGGCCAGCGACCCTCTTATTTGATGAATTCTTCAAAGGTGGACTCTCCCCAAGCCAAAGTGCTAATTGACTATAGCCATCCCCAGCTAACATACCATGTATCCCTCCCAACCCTATGTGCAGGGAAGCAAAAGTGTAGACCTTTGTTCCCTGTTATTTGGGCAGTGGGAAAAATGGGGATGGGGAAGGGTTAATTTTCAAATAATGCCAGAACCAGAAAGGCCAAGGACTGCAGTAACTCACCAGTTCATCAAAGTGAGCCAAGTTAGTGCATTTATATCCATAGGGGAACATCAGTAGCTGGGAGTAACTGTGAAGGGTGATGAAGGCTTTGATGTTTCCATGGTTCTTGATAAATTCTACGATGGACTGCACTTCCACTTCAGAGTTGGCGCTGGGTCCATGGTAGGAATCAGAGCAGGGGTTCTTACTTGCTCCAGGTCCTGCACCCAGAAATATATAATGTACAGAGATGCTACTAAACTGGAGATGCTTGCAACCAGAGGCTGATTGGGTTCTTCCTCTTAAGAAAGAATATCTGATATATTCTGGTATTTCATTTTGGATTATTTGCCCTGCTCCCTATCTGATCCTTGATCTTCCTCCTACTCCTCCTATTTGCATGTTTGATGATGATGATGGTATTTGTTAAGTGCTTACTACGTGCCAGGTACTCTACTAAGCACTGGAGTGGATACAAGTAAATCAGAATGGACACAGTCCCTGTCCCACATTGAATCTCAATTCCCATTTTAGAGATGAGGTCCCTGAGGCTCAGAGAAGTGAAGTGACTTTCCCCAGGTCACACAGCAGACAAGTGGCAGAGCTAGGATCAGAACCCATGACCTTCTGATCCCCGGCCCATGTTCTGCCCACTAAGCCATGTTACTCCTCTATTTGCTTAACAAATACCATTTTTAAAAAAACCTAGCAGTCAGATAGTGGTGAGGAGAGATGAGGGCTTTTATGACTGCCCCAGAGTAACCCACTAATGGCCATGGTCGATCCATTTGATCATCTTGGGAGTTTGGGGTTGGGGGGAGGTCCTGATATCAGTGGACCGTGAGCAGCTGCCTCCTTTACCCATTTATTAAAGCAGCCATGTCTATAAAGACGAGTGCAAGTTTTTACTCCATTCTGCAATATCCTTAGCAAATATTCTCTAGCTCCAGACTCATAAATGTCCCAAGGCTCCCCAGGGAATGTCTCTCCCCCACCCCTCCTGGCTAGCTTAGGGTTTTAGAGAGTCAGTCAATCAATCGTGCTATTATTTATTTAGATAATTCCTCAGCCCTGTTAGTTTAGCGATGGAAGGAACAAGAGGAGCAGGGTAATATGAGCTGTGCACACCAGTGCTTAGAGCCAGGGTGCGAGCAATCAATCAATCAATTAATCATTGAGCAGCCAGGCTTGCTCCAGGATAGGGGGTCCAACTGAATGCTAGTGAACTATTCCAAAATGGACTGAGCCTGGGAAGGAAGGGTTCTAGCATGTAGACAGTCCTAGTGCCAACGTCCAAAGGGATGGATAAGTTTGATGGCTACTTCCAATCATTTGGTCATATTTATTGAGCCTTTACCACGTGCACTGTGCTAAGCTCTCAAGAAAGTACAATATGATAGAGACGGTAGGCACATTCCTTGCCCACGAGCTTTCAGTCTAGAAGAGGAGACAGATATTAATGTAAACAGACATTAATGTAAATAAATAAATTACAGATATGTACATAAGTACTGCAGGGCTGAGGGAGGGGTGGATAAAAAGTGCAAATCCATGTGTAAGGGCGACACAAAAGGGAGTGGGAGAAGAGGAAATGAGGTCTTAGTTGGGAAGGCCTCTTGGAGATGTGCTTTTAATAACTGCTAGGCTCCCTAGGGTCTAACCTCCAAAACCTGCATCCCAATTCCTGTTTGGATCCACTCCAAAGCAGATGCTCCCTGGAACTTGGGATCGGGTCTTCCGCCACATGCGATTCTGGAAAAGAAAACCAAGAAAGAATTGATGGGCAGAGAAGAGAGAAAGAAAAAAACTGAGATGACTCAGGAAGAAATGAAAGCTCTTTGGGGATCACCAGTTTTGGCCTCTTTCTTCCTCTGCAGTCTTCTCGCATTTCCTCCTGCCTCCAGGCTTCTCTACAAGGATGGATGGATGGCTGGTACCTCAAGCTCAACAGGTCATGATTATCATCAATGATATTTATTGAGCACTTAATGTGTACTGAGCACTGTACTTATCACATGGGAGAGAACAGTACTACAGAGTTGGTAGACACAGTCCCTCAGAAACAGTGTAGCCTAGTGGATAGGGGCATGGGCCTGGAAGTCAGAAGGATCTGGGTTCTAATCCTGTCTCTGCCACTTGCCTGCTGGGTACCTTGGCCAAGTCACTTCACTTCTCTGTGTCTCAGTTACCTCATCTGTAAAATGGAAGTTAAGACTGTGAGTTCCATGAGGGATAGGGACTATGACCACCCTGATAAACTTATATCTACTCCAGCGCTTAGTACAGTGCCTAGCACATAGTAAGCACTTAACAAATGCCATAAAAAAGCTTACGGTCTAGTTCAAACGTGAATGCTTCACCTTCCCTTCCAAATCCTCTCCTCTACGTTACATTTGCCTCACAGTCGCACCACCACCCTCCACATTCATTCATTCAATCAATCATATTTATTGAGCACTCACTGTGTGCAGAACACTGTAGTAGGTGCTGGGGAGAGTACAATACAACAAACAGACCCACAACAGGTTTACAGTCTAGAGGAGGGGAGATAGACATTAACATAAATAAATAAATTACAGATATGTATATAAGTGCTGTGGGGCTGGGAGGGGGGAAGAACAAAAGGAGCAGGTCAGGACAATGCAGAAGGAAATGGAAGAAGAGGAAAGCAGGGGGCTTAGGGAAGGCCTCTCGGGGATGTGTCTTCAGCAAGGCTTGGATGGAGGGGAGAGTAATTGATGGATTTGGGGAGGGAGGGCATTCCTGGCCAGAGACCATTTTACAGATTAGAATTTTACTGTAGTTGAGGCACAGAGAAGTTAAGTGATTAGCCCAAGGTCATCATTATAATCATCATCATCATCATTCATTCATTCAATAGTATTTATTGAGCGCTTACTATGTGCAGAGCACTGTACTAAGCGCTTGGGCAAGTACAACACAGTTGGCAGACACATTCCCTACCCACAGCAAGTAAGTGGCAGGATTAGAACGCATGTCCTCTGACTCTCAGTCCAGTGCTCTTTCCACTACACCATGCTGCAATTTGAGGATTAACCTTTAACTGGTCAATGTTCATGGCCTAAAAGTCACTCTGCAAAGGCAAACTGCATTATTTTGTTTTGTTTAGGAAAAGCCGTTACAACTCCCTTGAGATCCCTTTATTAGACCAGAGGACAGGGAGAAGAGCTGCTCACCTTGGTCTGAGAGAAGACGTATCCATCGGGGTTGGTGACAGGCAGCAGGAAAATATCCATGGTGTTCAAGAGCAAGGTGATAGATGGATCCTTCCCATAATCAGATGCAATCTAAGCAGAGACAAGGTACCTGTTAGCCTCATCTTCACTGTCCTGTCTTGGTCTTGGATGGAATGAAGTTTTAGGGAACAGTGGGATACTGGGGCGGGGGGTGATTTTCTAATACTTCTATAGAAAATAATTCAATTTTCTAATTTTCTCTTAGAATGAGAATCTGATTATTTAAGCCTTGATGACTGCATTATTGTTTGACTCTACTTAGTGAATATTTGTCTACCTAAATTCAACTGCAATCCAGGTGAAGATCCAGTCGGATTAAACATTCTTGACATCCTTGTCTTCAACTGGCAATCAATCAGTGATATTTTTGAGCGTTCACTGCGTTCAGAGCACTGTAACATTGCTATGTAACTTAAATACTTCATACCACCTCATAAGAAGCTGCATTTCAATTTCATGTGCACACACTCCCACATAAAATCATGTCTACATATGGATTTATATTTACAGTTTGGGTCTGCTAGTGTATTTTTTAAAATTGGTGAACTGACATTCCATTTTGCGGTGGACCATTTTGTGAAAGGTTATTGAATGGAAGAATTTACTTAACCAGCACTCTCAGCTACCATTCATTGGTAAGAAGATTTATCCATACTGAGCTGTCTCATGATATCAAACCCTTATAATAGGGAGGTGACTCCCTCCCTCTGGTTTTGGGTAGGACCACTTGCCTTCCACCGGCATTTTTTATTTTAGTCACACCCCCACCTCGAGGGAACTATTGGCCTGGGCCAAGCAAATGACTGAGCAAAAAGGGTCTGGGATGGGGAGGGAAAGTCAGTGCTCCACTGTTTCGACATCCTGAAAGCAGGACTGGTAATGAAGGTTTTAGGGGTCTGCCCACAGGCTTGCTCACTGTCCCCCTCACCTCAGCTGGCCACCGTAGGAGGTGAGCTATGTTGAGTGGCCTTAGGGAGTGGGGTAGTGTTTGGGCAGACCCCAGAGGAAGAATCTAAAGACCTAAAGCACAATGACCTTGTTTGCTGTCCATAGGGCAGTAGCCTGAGTGACCCACTCTCGAGAATGGATCCCCGCGTCCAACCAGATTGCAGGTTTGTTTCCTCCCGTGCTGAACTGTAAAATGAGAAGAAAGTTTTGAAAGTCAATTGTGTCCCTCTCTTTCTCTCTTCTGTTCCCTCCTCCTCATAAGTCTATTTAAATTGACCCAGAGCAGAAACAGGGCTAAACTATTAGCTTGTGATGCCTGTATCTAATTCACTCCCAAAGATTGAAGGCAAACTATAAGTCCTACCATGGCTTCGATCCTTTCTATTTCAGCAAAAGACTCAATGAGGTTTCTTGTCTTTCTTAACTGGGTAAAACTAGCATTTCGGTTAGTAAATGAGGGATGTGGGTCCTGGCTGATAATTGTTTGGGCTATATTTCTGAATCAGTTCAAGCACCACTGCCCCTCGCCTCCATGGTGCTCAAGCTGCGGTACAAAGAACTTCTCATTACTCAAGGTGCTCAAACCCTGCCGTCTATATTAAAAGGAGTAAGGGAAGGCATGGTAAAAATAATAAGGAGGGGAGGTGTAAACAAGGGAGGGAATTGGAGAGGGAATGGGTGATGAAAGAGAGGGGGTGGAAGGAAAGGTGTGGCCGAGGGAGATTCAGCATTGGCAAATCTGGGGTGGAATAGAAGCAGAGCAACCTCCCAAGAAATGAGGATCAGGTATTGCTTGGGTGCAAATAATGATAACATTTGCTAAGGACTTGCAAGGTGCTAAGCACTGTACTAAGCACAGGGGTAGATTGCAAGATAATCAAGTACCATTGAGACTCACAGTCTAAGTAGGATGGAAAAGAGGTTGAGTCCCCATTTTGCAGATGAGGGAACAAAGGCACGGAGAAGTGAGGTCACTTGACCAAGGTCACACAGCAGACAAGTGGCAGAGTTGACATTAGAACCCAGGTCCTCTTACTTCTAGATGCATATGCTTTCCACTAGGCCTGGGATAGTGGAATGAGCACTGGTGGCTTCCTTCAGTAGAGTTCACTGCCTTACTGAACGGTCCCTTCACTGAAATTTGGGATAGTCTCTTTAAAATAACACTCTCTCCTCAAAAAAAATACCCCCCCCAAAAAACCAACCCTCAGCCAAAAGCAGACCCCCCCCCCTTAGAAGTAGTAAGTGTTTAGCACCTGCTGAGTGCAGTACACTGTACTAGGCGCTTGATCATATGTGATAATCAGAGATCTTAGAATCTGCAAACCCTGATTAAACTACCTCAGGAAAATTGCTTCTGTTGCCTACCCTTCATGTCCTGACCCCTCTTCAGGAATGTAACGTTTCTTCTCATAAAGGAATCTTGGGGTGGCCCTAGGGCAGGCGGCTGGAGCATTTCAGAACAGATGTGACTGCCATCTAGAAAAGTCTGGGCCTCTAACAAACTCATGGGGATTCCGGAGCTTTGGCCAGGAGGATTTGCTAGAGACCCGGAGCCCATACCTTGAGCACGTTCATGGGTCGGTTTTCATAAGAACTTCCAATCCTCAGTTTGCTCACAAGAGTGGGGTACTCGGCAGCAAGTCGGTCCATCTGCTGGAAAATCTGAAATTTAAAGAGTCGACAGGAATAGGTTTGATAAGTAACCGGTAGTTAGTTCACAGTGGTATTTAATAAGTGGTTCTTATGTGCTGAGCATCGAGCTAAGGACTGAGGTAGATACAGTCCATTCTCCCATATCAAGTGTTCTCACTGCTTCATGGTTCTCAAATAATGTGAGTCAGTGCGAATGGAACATGGGATGGGATGTCAGAAGAAACTGTGCAAATGTGGGGTATTGGTCAATGTGTTAATTTTTCTTAATTAGGGGTTCCTCGATGTTGTACTCCCCATGATACTAGAGGATTAACCATACTAGATGATCCGGTTAGATATAGGGACCTACCAATCTGGCAGGGATCATCATCTACAAGGTAGGGAGGGCAGATGTCTTCTCCTCATTTTACAGATGAGGAAATTGAGGCATGGACAGGTCACACAGGAGGGCCAGTAGTCGAGGTACGATTAGAACCTAGGTCTTCTAATGCACAGCCCAGTGTCTTTTTCTACTAGGCCATGCCTCATGTTGACTTTTCTCCTTTCTCCCTTCATTCCACCAACTTCAATTTGAGGATTAGTGAAGTTGGAGAAAACTCAAGGTGGAGATGGGGACTCCCAGGCCACAACCACAAGGGGTCTGGTAGGGTGGTATTTACAGGTAATGAAAAAAGGGATCTGTGTCATGCTTCACCAATGAAACCTGGGCCTTCTTCTTCAGACATTGTCAAAACTAACAGCTCTGCCTTCTTCTCTCACAAGCCACTTAGCCCTCCCCTTGTTCAACCACCCTACCTTGTTCCCCACCCTGTTAGCTCCTCTTTTTGGAGTAGTCATGCTTCTGGCTTCAAGTAGTTTACAGCCTAGTGAGAATTTACAAGCTAATAATATTACAACATTTCATCTCATTTTTCTAAAAACAAGCTTGTGAATAATCAGAGTCACTCTGTCTTAAATTAGAAAAAAAGTTTAGGAAAGTGTCTGTAAGCTCCTCGTGGACAGTGATCTCTACACCTACTCTTTTTTATGGTGTTGGTTAAGTGCTTACTCTGTGCCAGGCACTGCATTAAATGCTGGGGTATATTCAAACCAGTCAAGTTAGACACAGTCTATGTCCCACGTGGGGCTCACAGTCTTAATCCTCATTTTACAGAACAGTACTATTGTATTATGCTCTCCCAAGTGCTTAGTACAGTGCTTTGCACACTGTAAGCAGTCAGTAAATATCATTAATGATTGACTAGCTCAAATTCAGTGGCTGAGCTAACAAATATATCAGCAAGAGACATCCTTTGCACATGCACAGTGCCTTTAAGCCTGAAGGTCTCTCATTGATCTTTTCAGCTTCAGTGACTTCTTCAAATTCAAGGACAGCTTTGAATATAAAGGACCTCATTAGCTGAGAAACCACCAAATTGCTAGGGAATTTTCAGTTTAGGTGGGGCAATGCATCCTGGTGCTATTTACCAACCTTTGACCTACACTGAATTTGAAAGTTGAAATTTTGGGGGATTGGTGATATCCAGGAGAGCTTGAGGGGGAGGAGAGACACTAGGATGAGAAAGAGGAACACTATAGTGGGGGAGGGGACAAGATAGTAGGGTAGGAGGGGAAACGAGGAGAAGAGATGAAGGTGTGGTGGGAGAGAGCTGCTGAACCCCATCCCTTCTCTGGAAAAGGGTCCAAAACGCAGCTTCCCCCAACAGACAACTAGGCACATTTTTGATTGTCCAGTGGAGTGATCTGACCCTGGCTCTCACAGATTCCTTGTGTTAGTTTGTCCTGCAATAGCATTATTGCACCTAGGAACTGGGTCCACAACCATAAATGATGGAATGGAGGTAGCACCTGGAAATGAGAGGAGAATTTACCTCGTCCAAGGAATGGTAGGCCCCAAAGTTGAAGCCACTACTACGTTCTTGCCTCCGGTTCATTAACATCTCTTCGTTTTCTTCATCCAGAAGGTCCTAAATAAATCAGATGAGGATTGTCTGGCTAGAAGAAGGAAGTTTTACATTAACGATATTCAAAATACGGGTGATCCCAGAAGACTCGCAGACAGCTCAGAAGGCAGGCCACTCTGGGTTGGATCTACAGTCCACCCAAATCGGTATTTGTCTCTCACGGTCACATCCTTTGAGATCTGGCCAGAGAACAATGACTAGTATGGATTCTAGAACCTGAAGTTTCCTGGTCCGTCACTGTCTGCGGATTCTTTAATAATAATAATTATTATTATTATTATGGTATTTGTTAAGCGCTTACTATTTGTGAGGCACTGTATTAAGCGCTGGGGTGGGATATAAGCAAATTGGTTTGGATACAGTTCTTGTTCCTCGTGGGGCTCACAATGTCAATCCTCATTTTACAGATGAGGTAACTGAGGCCCAGAGAGGTGAAATGACTTCTGTGGCAGACTACACTCCTTCTATTTGGCAACCCTGGACAAACACAAGTAACAGAGTTGGATAAGGAGCAGGAGAAACTACAATCGAAAGGAAAACTGAAACTAGACTGTGGAGACCAGAGAGGGCACTTCAGAGTCGGTTCAAGTTGTTCTTTCCGTAGGTGGCCAGATGTGTGGTTAGACTCGGGGAAGACAAAGAGGAGTAGTTTTTGACAGGTGGATGGTTCAGACCCAGGGAGATCACTTCCCAAATCAAGGATGAAGGAGTTTGTTGGTACATTTTTAACCAGAGAGAAGAGGGAGACCCACCTGCAGGTCTTCGATCATGATAGAGTAAGCAATCCCTTGGGACTCCAATAGAATTTTGACATCTTGGAGGCTGGTGAAGGGAACTCGGACATGAACAGTTTGCTCCGGGATGGTAGGAGATTTCCAGAAATCAATCTGAAAGCAAAAATCAGGCAGACGCCATTAGAACAGCATCCTCTCCCGAGGCAAGAAAATCCTTCTTTTTCCTTTATCCAGCCAAGCACCTCCTCGTACTACTGCATTATTGAGGTGAGGTTGGTTTCAGGAATACTAAGTATTGACATACTGGCCAATGGACATGATGCACGTTACGTGTCTTTGAAAAGCTTTGAAAAATTCAGTAGACTGAAAGGTTACTGAAATGGAGGCTAGTTGAACATTATAACAAGGTGAACCTTGCATTGTAATCAGTCACTGATGTACCCATAGAAATCAGGATGAAGAATTTATTCTCTATGCTCTGTCAGTGAAGCCGAGCTTATTATGTGCCGAGAACTTTTGATGTATATATCTAGAATTCTATTTATTTATATTGATGCTATTAATGCCTGTTTGCTTGTTTTGATGTCTATCTCCCCACTTCTAGACTGTAAGCCCGTTGTCTTTATTGCCAAATTGTACATTCCAAACACTTAGTACAGTGCTCTACACACAGTAAGCACTCAGTAAATTTGATTGAATGAATGAATGGATGAATGGATAAATGCTGGGGTAGATGAGGAGAATCATGTCCCATTTGGGACATCAAACAATGGCATTTATGGGCTCACAGTCTAAATAGGAGAGAGAACAGATATTGAATCCCCATTTTGCAGATGAGGAAACTGGGCCCCAGAGAAGTGAAGTGTTTCTACTTCTTTTTGGGCAGACTGGCTTTGATACTTATCCCGTCCCCAATCCCACAGCACTTATGTTCTTACCCATATATTCTGCCAGCTCCTTCTTGACAGGGAATGTGTATACCAACTCTGTTGTATACTGCACTCTTCCAAGCACTTGGTTGTTTTATTCCATTTTTTTGTTTTTTAAGGCATTTGTTAAGCACTTACTATGTGTCAAACACTGTTCTAGCCACTGGGGTAGATACAAGTTAAAGTTGAACACAGTCCCTGTCCCACATGGGGCTCACAGTCTAAGTAGGAGGGAGAACAGGAGAATTGAGGCACAGAGAAGTAAAGTGACTTGCCCATGGCTACAGAGCAAGCAGTTGGCTTAGCAGGGATTAGAACCCAGGTTTTCTGATTCTCTGGCCCATGCTTTTTACACTAGCCCATATGAGTGATAAATATTGATTAATTGATTTCCCCCATCTGTAATTTATTTTAATGTCTGTCACCCTCTCTAAACTGTAAACTCCATGTTGGCAGGGATCTTTTCTACCAACTCTACTGTACTGCACTCTCCCAAGTTAGTACCGTGCTCTACACACAGTAAGCACTCAATAATATCTGTTGTGTGACTTTGGGCAAGTCACTTCACTTCTCTGGGCCTCACTTTCCTCATCTGTAAAATGGGGATTAAGACTGTAAGCCCCATGTTGAGACAGGGACTGTGTCCAACCTGATTAGCTTGAATCTACCCCAGCACTTAGAACAGTGCCTGGTACTTAATAAGCACTTAACAGATACCATTAAAAAAATAAATACCACTTGATTGATGGATTAATTGGGAAAACATTCTCCATCAAATCAATCAGTGGTATTTATTCAGGATTTACTGTACGCAGAGCACTAACTGCTTGGAATACCACAATAGATTTAGTCATCATGTTCCCTGCCTTCAGAGGGCTTACAATCTAGTGGGAGAGACAGACATTACAGATAGGAAGATTAAAAATAATAGTAAATAGATGAAATAAATGATGGATACCTCAAGATGATCTTGTGCTTCTAGTTGCTCCAGGTTCCTGATCTGCTCTTCATTCCTTGGTGTGATCTCAAGAACCTGATGTCTGGAAAGGAAAAACAAACCACATACTTCACCTTTAAACCAACCTGAAACAGTTGTTCTGGTTGCTATAATGATACTTCCTCTATTTGTCACTCTTTAACAGGTAAGAGGTTGATGCCAAAACAACCTGATAATGTACTGACCACAAAACTGCTTTGCTTCCCTCAAGAATATCAGCTTGCCTGAGTAGCTGAAAGCCATATTTCATCCTGGCAGGGAACTAGCCATCAAAGTTCCTTTTATCTTGCTAATGGTTCACCTCAAGTAACACCTGTTGCAGATAAGTTTTATTAGCTTTGGATAACAAATTGAAAACCTGCTCTGATGAAATTTTTCAAAAAAAAGGAACTAAAAATAAAAGGAAAGAAATTGGAACGTGAACAGAGGAGCTGTGAGTGGAGGGGGTTTACCGTGGAAAGGTTGAAATGCTCTCTCTAGAACAGGTATCAGTAGTGGAAGATGCCCTGACTCAATCCTGTCTTGTAAGAAGCATTTTTAGACTTGAGAAATTTAATTCTTGCCCATTTAATCACTAGCTTTATTGGCTGAGCTTCCCTAAATAGATATGGTCCAATTCCAATAGATACAGCGAGGCCGAGTGGATAAAGCACGGGGATGGGAATCAGAAGGACCTGGGTTATAATGTCGACTCTGCCACTTGTCTGCTGTGTGACCTTGGGTAGGTCACTTCACTTCTCTGGGGCCCAGTTTCCTCATCTGCAAAATGGGGATTCAATATCTGTTCTCTCTCCTATTTAGACTGTGAGCCCATAAATGCCATTGTTTGATGTCCCAAATGGGACATGATTCTCCTCATCTACCCCAGCATTTATCCATTCATCCATTCATTCATTCAATCAAATTTACTGAGTGCTTACTGTGTGTAGAGCACTGTACTAAGTGTTTGGAATGTACAATTTGGCAATAAAGACAACGGGCTTACAGTCTAGAAGTGGGGAGATAGACATCAAAACAAGCAAACAGGCATTAATAGCATCAATATAAATAAATAGAATTCTAGATATATACATCAAAAGTTCTCGGCACATAATAAGCACTTGAGATATACCACAATTATTATTATTACCCCATCTGTAAAATGGGAATTAAGCCTGTACCTTAAAAAAAGTTTCAAATAGAGTTCAATAAACTTTTTCCCCCTCTAGACTGAAAGTTCACTGTGGACAGGGAATGTGACTGCCAAATTGTTTTCATTGTACCTTCCCAAGAGCCGAGTACAGTGCTCTGCACAAAATAAGCACACAATAAATACCACCGATTGACTGCTTGGTAAAAAATACCATTGATTGATTACAGATCTGAAGTGGGAATCACCAGGCACTTAAAGGGGCAATAAGTATTTAACGCAGTGCTCTGCACCCAGTAAACACTCCATAAATGCCATTGTTTGACTGTTTTACCTGCTTCACGGGAAAGAGTGTGGGACTGGAGTAACAAACCTTGATTCTATTCCCCTTGACATGCTGTTCAGTCTTGGGCAAGTCACTTAACCTCTCTGGGCCTCATGTTTCTCATCTGCTGCCCCACCTCTTACACTTCAGAACAGGGATGGGGTCTGATTTCATTTTCTTGTATTTACCCAGTGTTTTAAAACATATCCAACCCTTACCACATAGTAAATTCTTATTAAATAACTAAATAAAATTGTTGGGAACCCCATTATATCAATCAGTCAGTGATGTATATTGAGCACTTTGTGCTGAGCACTGTATTAAGCATTTGGGAGAGCAGCATCCCTTTAACAGGTCGACTCTGTTTAATGGGATCTTGGGATTGGTCAAGCAATCATTGGTATTTATTGAGCACTTATTATGTGCAGAACATTGTACTAAGCCCTTAGGAGAATACAATACTACAGAATTAGCAGCCATGCTACCTGCCCATAATGAATTTACAGGCATTTGTGATTGTGCTTTTAGGTCTAACTGGTGACACTGCCATATACCTACAGCCAAGCACCTGTTTGTTTTCTCCAGTCGAATAATGGATATTTTTATTTCTATCTCTTCATTGCTCCACCCTAAGTATAAGAGATATAGATTGGGCTGAAAGGTCAGATCTGATCTCTGGTCATGCCTTTCTCTCACTAATCTTTAAATGAGAAGCAGCGTGGCTCAGTGGAAAGAGCCCGGGCTTGGGAGTCACCGGTCATGGGTTCGAATCCCGGCTCTGCCACTTGTCAGTTGTGTGACTGTGGGCAAGTCACTTAACTTCTCTGGGCCTCAGTTACCTCATCTGTAAAATGGGGATTAAAACTGTGAGCCTCACGGGGGACAACCTGATTTCCTTGTATCTCCCCCAGAGCTTAGAACAGTGCTTGGCACATAGTAAGTGCTTAACAAATACCAACATTATTGTTATTATCTCAATCCATTTTATTTCCTATCTTGGGGAATTTGCAAAAGAAGTTTATCTCCTGGGTCTCTTAGATCCTTTCCTACATAGTAGTGGTAAAAAACTCCAATTTCTGTTCTCTCCTTTCCAACCCCACAAGCCAAAGTCCCCACAAAAACAGAGCCCACACCCCACAGAAAGTCCAAGATGATGTACTTGTCTCTTGGCTCCAAACACAAACCCTGCCATCAATCGATCAATCTTATTTATTGAGTGCTTACTATGTTCAGAGCACTGTATTAAGAATTTGGAAAAGTACAACAGAATTTGGGGTCACGTTCCCTGCCCATGAGCTTAGCCCATAACGTCACCCCCAGTTCACAAGGGGCAGCCAGCTCTGATGGGGCTCACAGTCTAAGTAGGAGGGAGTAGGATTTAATCCCCAATTTTACAGATGAGGATACGGAGGCACAGAGAAGAGAAGTGACTTGCCCAAGGACACACAGCAGAACGGTGTCTGAGCCTGGATTAGAAATCAGATCCTTTGACTCCCAGGCCTGTGCTCCTTCCACTAGGCCACCCTGCTCCTGTTGGAAGGGCACTTTTCTAAATGACCATTGCAACACAGTGGAGCAACAGGCTGTATCTCAGGTCCCCAGGACCTGAATCGCCCAGGTCTTTCTCAGATGGACCCCCGGAAACATAACTCACCCAACAAATGTTTCTCGGCAGTAGATGTGCCCAATAAGGGCACCAAGCACCAGGATCCACCTCATGTTTGAAGAATTGGTCGGCGTTGAGAGTCCAAAGCCCGGACCAATCTCTATTTATAGGGACTGTGGTTGAAGTGTGTTTTATCTAAGCATTTGGGGACATTGTTCACATGCTAGAATTCCCACATTCTTCAGAAATTCTCAAGGTAATAGTCAAGATATATATTGTGCCTGGTCTCACTAATCAGCAAATTTTCCATTCTGTGATTTGATGATGAGATGAACAATAAATCATCGGTGGTGAACACAGAAACTTGTTCTTTGAGCTGGGAAAGAAAACATGAATTCTTAGATCACACCAAGGACTCGGGAGTGCGACACTTCTAACTTGTCTGTTGGCTATTTTGATGATTGATGCCTTAAAGGGCCACAAACTGAATCCAGCAAAAATCCCAGACTTCAATTTCCAGGAAATTGAAGACTTCTTTGAATATCTGAGCTGGTTCCCAAACCTTCTTCATTGTATTTATTCAGACCTTTATCCGTTATCCAGGATGCACAGGACCATGTCAAGGCATAGGAATAGTCTGGATTCTTTGGTGACGGTTAAAGTCATCTGAGAATAAAATGACATTACTGTAAAGGCCTGAAAAGTACAACTGACAGGTTTTAGTTATTTTATTTGGAGGTGAAGTATTATATATTGTCATGCTCATATCACCACTGAATTCTGCCAATAAAATGTCCTACCTGACATCTGCCTTCATGTGCAGTGCTGCAGAGCTAGAAGATTTCATATAACAGATTATAGTTCTGTTTCATATGACAGATTATAGGAACGGAAGTAGAAGGGATGCTAATAATAATATTGGTATTTGTTAAGCACTTACTATGTGCCAAGCAGTGTACTAAGTGCTGGAGTAAATACAAGATAAACAGATCCCACATGGGGCTCACATTCAAAGTAGAAGGCAGAATGGGTATTCAATCCCCATTTTGCAAATGAAGGAACTGAGGTACAGAGAAGTTAAGTGAGTTGCCCAAAGTCACACAACAGGTATGTGGTGGAGCTGAGATTACAACGCAAGTCCTCTGACTCCCAGATCTGTGCTCTTTCCAGTAGACTACGCTGCTTCTCCCTTTGAGGACCATCTGGGATTGCTGTCCTCTACCTTGAAACAGTAGAGCCTGATGTATTTGGGCTCTGCTCTTTCTAGCTGTACAAAGGACAGTTTTGTTTTCAATTTTGCTTTTTCCCCTGTTTTACAGATGAAAGTGGAAAAGATACCCTTACGCTTTCCTTGACCCTCTATGTTTCATACTCAGGGATAGTTTTATGAAATGAGTGATGGCACAGTGGTGTCTGCTGCTGCTGCGGTCTCAAAAACTTTCTCTTCTGTGACCGCAGACTGCACTTGTTTTCCCTGCCAGCCATCTTACCAATGCAGACACCGATGGGCAAAGAAGAAAGCAGGCAAAGGGAATGAGGGTAGCTTGGCACAAACTAGCACCATGGCTGCTGCCAAAGCACTTCAAGGGCAAGCCCTGATAGTACTGGGATAAACCTTCTTTTAAATTGAGAGCCTCTAGAGGGACAACAGGGACCGTGTCTAATTCCCACCTGTGTATTCTTTCCCAGCAATTAGTACAGTGCTCTGCACACAATAAGCACTTCATAAATACTATTACCACAGCTACTTTTCCTTTTCTCCTCCCTCCTTAGACTAAAGTCTTGGGAAAGAGAGCCAGACCCTGTCTGGCCTCTTGCTGAGGGAGGGAGGAAAGGAGGGAGAAAGAGAGAGAGAGAACAGTGCCTTTCAATAGCACTCGATGTCTAAGCAATGCTCACCCTGCGTGGCAAAGGCCCCAGAAAAGGTAACTTGGCATACTTTCATGGGCACAGGGCAAGCAACTAGCACTGTGGTCTACAGGAACTTGTGCAATTATCTCTCATTCACCTGAAGTATTCAGGGGTCATACCTGAAGTGAAGGCGTGTTTATAGAGTTTATACTCAAAATTCCCTTAACTCTCCTGATTAATATTTTCTTTAAAATTCATTTCACATCATCCATTCAGATAAATGGTTTAAGATAAAACCAAGGACTGAAAAATAGAGATTAAAGTCTATTTGTGGGCTAGAATCAGCTTTTTGGCAGCTTCCGTTTCTATTCAGATTACAATGGGAGAAAATATTGACTTGGTGGGGTTACTTACGCTCAAAGTATGGTTCACTGTGTGATGTGAGGATGCCTTAAAAACTTTCCCCCCCATGCACCAAGTACTGTACATCTGTTGTTTGTGGAAAGACTTGCCTACAGAGCCTCATCACTTAGAATGCTAAGGATTTTATACAGTTTTATTCATCTCATTCGTCTGTCTTGGAAGCCAAACTGAGGTCAGGCTGGGTTCCGAGGACAGCAGTCGCCTGCTAATCCGCATTTACAAGTCCTCTCCTGAAGGTTTCTCCGTCCCCTGGAGGAGCCTGCTCAGGCTGGAAGAAGTGACGAACTAGCCACTCCCTGGTCCTCTGGGCTTTGCAGTGAAGGCAGGGTCGTTCTCTGATTTGGCAGCTCCCCAGGTTCTGTTGCCTCAGAGCTATCTTCCTCTGATGGAGGCTGGCCAAGGTCGGGCGACCCTCCGACTCGCTCTCCTTCCACGAAGAGGCTTGAGAGACTGAATCCTCGTTGGCCAGGGCTATGGAGTTATTGTCATTTGGGATCTGGTGGTGCAGGTCCCACTGAGACAAGATTCTGGCCCGTCTTCTTCCGAGGTAAGCATTGACCAGGGCCACCTCAGAGTCAGTTTCGGGAGAAAGCCGGGTGTGTTTGGGGGCTTTCCTGAGAGGGTCCAAGATGCCGAATTTGCTGTGCCATTTACAAGTGGGATCTTTGACAGCTGACAACAAATGCAGAATGGATCCACAAGTTAAGCGCACGGAGAAGCTACACACCATTAATGAACAGTGCTTGGCACATAGTAAGCACTTAACAAATACCATCATTATTATAATTATTATTACAGGAATATCAATGATGACATCTGGAGAACTTGTGCTAATTTTGCCAGGAGTGGACAAAAGGACAAACGCTAATCACTCCCATAAGGTACATACCCACTGTTTTTATTTTCAGGGTTTAGAAACATGGAAACCCATGTCACATTTTTTTCCCAAAGGGTGATTCCCCTTTGTGTCCCTCAGCGGGGTTCAGAGATGAAAGTTTGAGAGCCATCCCAGATTACTGGATTTCTGAATATAGTGTCCAGAATATATTTTTAATTTGCCTTATCTAATATGCAGCATAGCTGGAAGGCTGGCTTTTTTCTCCCCCTCCTTTAGATATTGTAGATTTTTATAGCATTAAACCGACCAAAACGCTTTGCGATGTCTATGTAAATCCTAAACATGAAAAAGCAAGTTCAAAACCTAAAATCATTTTTTCCACCCTGAGCTGGTTTCTTCATGAGGATTCACTAGGGGAAGCAGCATGGCATAGTGGATAGAGCACGGGACTGGGAATCAGAAGGTCATGAGTTCTAATCCCTGTTCCGCCACTTGTCTGCTGTGTGACCTTGGGAAAGTCACTTCACTTCTCTGTGACTTAGTTACTTCATCTGTAAAATGGGGATTAGACTATGAACCCCAGGTGGGACAACCTGATTATCTTGTAACTATTCTAACGCTTAGAACAGTGCCTGGAACATAGTATGCACTTAACAAATACCATAATAATAATAATGATAATAATAATAATGGCCTGTTCATTCAATTCATTCAATAGTATTTATTGAGCACTTACTATGTGCAGAGCACCTGTTAGATATAGCTGCAGATATTTGGCCATCCTGAGGCAGGGCTGTAAGGGCCGCCATCAAATGATGACATCAGGTCATGCTGCAGGCAAATGCAACACAATGACACCATATGCAACTATTTTTTTATGGTATTTGTTTAACACTTACAGGCACTCTTCTGAGCTCTGGTGTAGATACAGGTTAATTAGGTTGGACACAGTTCATGTCCCACATGAGGCTCTCAGTCTTAAGCCCCATTTTACAGATGAGGTAACTGAGATCCAGAGAAGTGAAGTGACTTCCCAAGATTACACAGCAGACAAGTGGTGGAGCCAGGATTTGAACCCAGGTCCTTCTGACCCCCAGGACTGCATTTAGTGGAAGAGTATTTCCTGATGCTGTTCCCACCACCCCCAGTCCTCAACCAAGCTCCCTGGGCATCTTGGTTCCAAGACTTATATTATACCACCAATTTACTTTCATCCCACTGCCATCTTAGAGTAGAGCAATGACAGGGCCACCATCTTTAAGAAGGTCCCATGCACAGTCCTTAAGGCAATGACTTACTGTGCTTACCGTCTTAAGCCAACCCTAATCTTTCCCCCTACCTGGTGATTCTTTCCACCACCCAAGATATTCTATTTTCATTCATGATCTCTCCTTTTTACCATCTTTCTCTGTGATGCTGAAGGCACATGAGATCTCACCTTTATTTATGGTATTGCTTTTCTCACTATCTGTTGATAGTTCCTTATCTTTTCCTTTCTTGGACATCTGGGAGGTGGGAAATACAGATTAGTCACATGGTTTGTCTTACTTAGAAGCTTTTGATCAATAACAACTCATTAAGGAAAATGGGGGACTATTCATCCAGCCAAGTACTAAAAGGAGACTTCCTGACATTCAACTGACATTGAAGGTGTCAGTGTATCTTCAGGAGTTGCAGAAGAAAAAACAATCTTCCTTCATCCCTCCTTTCTTTTCTGCCAAAAGCGGGCTTGTGCCTGCGACCCTTCAAGATGCCTCTTTCAGGAAGGTTATTGGGAATGGGAGGAGAGGACTAGCAATATCATAATTTTCCTGAGGCCACCCACACCGTCCACCGCTGCCACAGACTAAAGATGGTAACTTCCCTATCAGAGATCCCTGTGGTCACTGCAAAGTGGGCTGGACTTCTCCATCACAGGCCTGCAGAACAAGAGGGTTGGGATCTCCGTTGCATTGAGCCCTTAGGCTTTGTCCAATTTGGGAGAACCTGCTATCTTTATTGAATCGGCCACCCCCCTCACCCTGGACTATGGATGCTGCAGGATCCCCAATAATGTTAGATAGGTCAACAGGCACAGCCTGATGGTCCAAGAGAAAATTGCCATTCCTAACGTTGCTTCGTTTTAGAATAGCCAGGATTTGGCCTTCAGATTTCAAAACTGGGAAGGAGTAGCTCAACTCTTAAAATGGAGATGTTGTGCAGATAAAATGAGATGACCAGGAAAGTATTTTTTAAATTATGTGCTCTAAATAGCCAAGATATTTTTAGAAATTATCATTACCAGCTCAACATTTCACACACTATTGGAAAGACCCAAGTGCTGAGGCTCATTCAACCCACATATTCAGTGTGTCACCAAATCCTGTCGGTTCCACCTTCACATTAGAGCTAAAATCTGCCTTTTCCTCTCCATCTAAACTGCTACCACACTGATCCAAGCACTTATCCTATCCCTCCTTGACCTAATGCATTAGTCTCCTTGCTGACCTCCCTGCCTTCTGTCTCTCCCCACTCCAGTCCACACTTCACTCTACTAGATCATTTTTCTAAAATATAGTTCAGTTCATAGCTCCCCTCTCCTCAAGAACCTCTAGTGGTTACCTACCCACCTCCTCCTCAAACAGAAACTCCTTATCACTGGCTTTAAAGCACTCAGTCATCTTTCCCATTCCTAACTTGCCTCACTTATTTCCTTCAAAACCCCATATGCTAACTTTGCTCCTTTAATGGCAATCTACTCACTTTTGCCTCGATCTCAACTATCTCTCCACCAGCCACTAGCCCACATTCTGCCACTAGCCTGGAACTCCCTCCCCCTTCAGATAATAATAATAATGTTGGTATTTGTTAATAATAATAATAATGATAATGTTGGTATTTGTTAAGAGCTTACTATGTGCCGAGCACTGTTTTAAGCCCTGGGGTAGATACAGGATAATCAGGTGTCCAGTTATCCAGTTATCGTCCTATCTCCCTACTACCCTTCCTTTCCAAAATCTTAGAACGAGTCGTCTACAATCGATGCCTAGAATTCCTTAACTCCCATTCTCTCCTAGACCCCCTCCAATCTGGCTTCCGTCCCCTCCACTCTACCGAGACTGCTCTCTCTAAGGTCACCCATGACCTACTTCTTGCCAAATCCAATGGCTCCTACTCCATTCTGATCCTCCTTGACCTCTCTGCTGCCTTTGACACTGTCGACCATCCCCTCCTCCTCCATACCTTATCTCACCTTGGCTTCACGGACTCTGTCCTCTCCTGGTTCTCCTCTTACCTCTCTGGCCGATCATTCTCGGTCTCCTACGCTGGAGCCTCCTCCCCCTCCCATCCTTTAACCGTTGGAGTTCCTCAAGGGTCAGTTCTTGGCCCTCTTCTGTTCTCCATTTACACTCACTCCCTTGGTGAACTCATCCGCTCTCACGGCTTTGACTACCATCTCTACGCAGATGACACGCAGATCTACATCTCCGCCCCGTCCTCTCCCCCTCCCTTCAGGCTCGCATCTCCTCCTGCCTCCGGGACGTCTCCACCTGGATGTCGGCCCGCCACCTAAAACTCAACATGAGCAAGACTGAGCTCCTCATCTTCCCTCCCAAGCCCGGTCCGCTCCCAGACTTCTCCATCACCGTGGATGGCACGACCATCCTTCCCGTCCCGCAGGCCCGCAATCTCGGTGTCATCCTTGACTCGTCCCTCTCGTTCACCCCACACATCCTATCCGTTACCAAGACCTGCCGGTTTCACCTCTACAATATCGCCAAGATCCGCCCTTTCCTCTCCACCCAGACGGCTACCTTACTATTACGGGCTCTCGTTATATCCCGGCTAGACTACTGTGTCAGCCTTCTCTCTGACCTCCCTTCCTCCTCTCTCGCCCCGCTCCGGTCTATTCTTCACTCCGCTGCCCGGCTCATCTTCCTGCAGAAACGATCTGGGCATGTCACTCCCCTTCTTAAACAACTCCAGTGGTTGCCTATCGACCTCCGCTCCAAACAAAAACTCCTCACTCTAGGCTTCAAGGCTCTCCATCACCTTGCCCCTTCCTACCTCTCCTCCCTTCTCTCTTTCTACCGCCCACCCCGCACGCTCCGCTCCTCTGCCGCCCACCTCCTCGCCGTCCCTCGGTCTCGCCTATCCCGCCGTCGACCCCTGGGTCACGTCCTCCCGCGGTCCTGGAACGCCCTCCCTCCTCACCTCCGCCAAACTGATTCTCTTTCCCTCTTCAAAACCTTACTTAAAAATCACCTCCTCCAAGAGGCCTTCCCAGACTGAGCTCCTCTTCCCCCTCTACTCCCTCTGCCATCCCCCCTTTACCTCTCCGCAGCTAAAGCCTCATTTTCCCCTTTTCCCTCTGCTCCTCCACCTCTCCCTTCCCATCCCCACAGCACCGTACCCGTCTGCTCAACTATATATATTTTCGTTACCCTATTTATTTTGTTAATGAATTGTACATCGCCTTGATTCTATTTAGTTGCCATTGTTTTTATGAGATGTTCTTCCCCTTGACGCTGTTTAGTGCCATTGTTCTTGTCTGTCCGTCTCCCCCGATTAGACTGTAAGCCCGTCAAACGGCAGGGACTGTCTCTATCTGTTGCCGACTTGTTCATCCCAAGCGCTTAGTACAGTGCTCTGCACATAGTAAGCGCTCAATAAATACTATTGAATGAAAGTGTCCCATGTGAGGCTCACAGTTAATCCCCCTTTTACAGATGAGGGAACTGAGGCACAGAGAAGTGAAGTGTCTTGCCCACAGTCACTCAGCTGACAAGTGGCAGAGTCGAGACTCGAACCCATGACTTCTGACTCCCAAGCCCGGGCTCTTTCCACTGAGCCATGCTGCTTCTCCAATCTGACAGACCATCACTCTCCCCACTTTCAAAGCCATAATAAAATCTCATCTCCTCCAGGAGGCTTTTTCCCAATTAAATCCTGATTTCCTCTTCTCCCTCACCCTTCTGCATCTGGATCTGTATCCTTTATTCACTCCGCCCTCAGTTCCATGGCACTTAGGAACGTATCCATAATTTAATGTGTGTCTCACCCTCTAGACTGTAAACTCCTTGTGGGCAAGGAACTTCCCTACCACCTCAGTTACACTGTACTCTCCCAAGTGCTCAGTACAGTGCTCTGCACACAGTAATAATAAAACAGACTGATTTGGGCTGATAGCTCTATTCTTTCAAAAACAGGCTGCACTCTCCACCCACTGAGATGTCCACTTATTTCTCAGCTCCTTAAAAGGTCACATAAATTCATTCTCAAACTTCAATGGATCAGTCTAAGATGCAAGTACACAAACCCTGTTCTAAATCCCACATACCTAGCACAACAGTCTACAAACTGACCCTCAAAAAATGCTGTTGATATGATGAATCTCTCACCTGGAATTTACCAAGAAGAGAATACAACCAAATGAGCCTGCTTTAGGACAAAAGCATTTCTGGTCACTTGGGTGAAATCCACCTGCCGTGAACTTAGCTTCTCTCTAATTCAAAATTGACTCGTGGAGAGCAAAGATTGTGAGGAGTGACAACCCAATTTTCTGGCTAAAGGCCATGGCCCACACTGCAGAATTACATGCAACCATGGCATGAGGGGAAACTCCGTTGGTCACCATCCAGTATTAAACAGCATGATCTGCAGAAAGAGATCTCCTGATCTCCAGATCTCTGATCTGTCACCGTCAGAGGGAGAGGATAGGAAGAGGCTAGGCAGAAAGGGGTGGGGAACGTTCGCCCCAGGGTGGGTTGACAGAAAGCATGGTCAGATAAGGTGCCCCTCCCACTCTCATTCCCCATCTCAGGCTTATTGGAGTGGGGTGGCAGAATGGAGAGGGGTCTGACTTGTCAAAGAGTCATTCAGAGAAGGAGTGTGGACTAGTGGAAAGGACACGGGTCCAGCGTCACAGGACCTGGGTTCTAGTGCTTGCTTTGACATTTATCTGCTGAGTGAACTTGAGCAAGTCATTTCTCTGTGCCTCAGTTTTCTCATCTGCAAAATGGGGATTCAATAATACCAATTCTTCCTCTCCTCTAGACTACAAGCCCCACGTGGGACTAGGTCTGTGTCCTACCTGATTATCTTGTATCTACCCCAGTGTTTAGTGCTGTGCTTTGTACATAGTGAGTTCTTAACAAACACTATTATTATTATCATTATTACTCTCATTATTATCATTAGCCACTTCTCTCATAGGCCCCTACCCTTTCTCTAGATGGTGGCCAGTGTATCTATTCCAGAGCTTAGAACAGTGCTTGGCACATAGTAAGCGCTTCACAAATTCCATAATTTTTTTTTCTAACCCTCAGGCCTGGCATTTTGGAATCCTGACTCTTTTTGACTACTTTGCCTTTTCTTATCCACAAGGGGAACGCCCAGGTCTCTAACTGGAATTCTTGGAATCCTAAAAGAAATCCTAGTATCCATGAGGTCTCAAATAGTAAGTAAAATTCATTTTTCATCAACAGTGGCATTTATTGAGTGCCTGCTGATTGTGGGACACTGTACTAAGCTGCTTGGGAGAGTATAACAGTATGATAGGACATTTTCCCTAGAAAATTCCTTGTTCCTCTATTGATAAGAAAAATATCATACCCATTCAGAAGCCCGAAAGAAGACCATAATGACCATCACGATGATAAAGTACCCAAGAAGGAAGGTCCCCATGATCCTACAGGTATCTTCCTTTCCACACTCGTAATCTAAACTTGAGACGGACAATCCCATAGGTTTCCCAGGAGGATCCATCCTCCAAAAAAAGGAAAATGGGAGAAACATGAAAACTACTTTCTTGCTTAATAATAAAACATGCTATCTTTAGGGAGGACTTGGGGAGAAGGAGATTATGTCAGTTCAAGATGACAACTTCCTTGGCAACCCATTGTGACATACCGAGAAGAAGCATGTCTTAGTGTAAAGAGCCCAGGCTTGGGAGTCAGAGGTCATGGGTTCTAATCCAGGCTCTGCCACATGTCAGCTGTGTGACCATGGGCAAGTCACTTAACTTCTCTGTGCCTCAGTTACCTCATCTATAAAATGAGGATGAAGCCTGTGAGCCCCACGTGGGACAATCTGATTACCTTGAATCTACCCCTGTGCTTAGAACAGCGCTTGGCACATAATAAGCACCTAACAAATGCCAACATTATATGTTACTTTCTACCTACAGAAAGTGGTGAGTTCTCCATAGAATTCTGAAAATCTTTAGAAATGCAAAGATCTCAATAATTACTGCACGAATAAGTCAAGGGTGGAGGGATTGCAGAGGGATGGAACATACCCGTCCATACTTTATTTTCTAGTTGCATGCTCCAATACCTCCCAAAACCTATTCAATATGCCTAACGTGGAGAAAAGTGTGAAGTTGCTGAGTTCACAGTGAACTTTGCACTGCATTTTCACCTTGGAGGAGAGTGGTGAAGTGAGAGGTGGGTCTGGCTATAAATAACAATGGAAATCCACTTTGAACCCAGCCTGAGATTTGGCAGCAGAGCAGAAAACAAGGTAAACTCTGTAGTCTTTTCTTTATTCTTTTCCCCTTGACTTCCAGATCTTTGCATTGGGTTAGTCCAGATAAGAGAGGAATGGGTAGCTCTGCTTTATCGTGGATTTTCACTTGGCTTGTTGTGGGCAGTGAATGTGTGTGTTAATTCTTTTATTGTACTCTCCCAAGCCAGTGGTCTGCACTCAATAAGCCCTCAGTAAATACAACTGAAAGTGGAACAGATCATCCCTCAACCTTACTTAAACTGATCAGATTTACTAACCGTGCCCTAGGCCACATTCGTATCTACCAGCCATCTCACTATGAGTGCCGCTGGTAGGTGAGAATGTGAGTGACAAAGAGCAAACCTTCATCACTAAGTAACCCAAGCCCAAATCCTGCAGGGAACAGGCCATATTGTACCACTTGGTGTCTTAGCAATGCTTGCTCGACTCAGGGGCCCCCAAAATAGGGAAACAGTGTGGCTTAGTGGAAAGTGCATGGGCTGGGGAGTCAGAGGTCCTGAGTTCTAATCCCATGTGTGACTTTGGGCAAGTAACTTCTCTGAGCCTCAGTTACCTCATCTGTAAAAAGGTGATTACCTTGGATCTACCCCTGCGTTTAGAGCAATGGAAAGAGCCCAGACTTGGTAGTCAGAGGTCATGGGTTCTAATGCAGACTCTGCTGCTTGCCAGCTGTGTGACTTTGGAACTTTAACTTCTCTGGGCCTCAGTGACCTCATCTGTAAAATGGGGATGAAGACTTGGAGCCCCACGAGGGGCCACCTGATGACCTTGTATCTCCCCCAGTGCTGAGAACAGTGCTCTGCACATAGTAAGCGCTTAACAAATACCACCATTATTCATTCATTCATTCAACAGTATTTATTGAGCGCTTACTATGTGCAGAGCACTGTACTAAGAGCTTGGAATGTACAAATCGGCAACAGATAGAGACAGTCCCTGCCCATTGACGGGTTCACAGTCTAATCGGGGGAGACAGACAAAAACAGTAGCAATGAATAGAATCAGGGGGATTTATATCTCATTGAAACCATAGCAATAAATAGGATGAAGGGGATCTAATAATAATAATAATAATAATGTTGGTATTTGTTAAGTGCTTACTATGTGCCGAGCACTGTTCTAAGCACTGGGGTAGATACAGGGTAATCAGGTTGGTCCATGGGGGGCTCACACTTTTAATCCCCATTTTACAGATGAGGTAACTGAGGCACTGAGAAGTTAAGTGACTTGCCCAAAGTCACATAGTTGACAGGTGGCGGAGCCGGGATTAGGACCCATGACCTCTGACTCCTAAACCCATGCTCTTTCCACTGAGCCACGCTGCTGTACATCTCATTAACAAAATTAATAGGGTAATAAAAATCTATACTAATGAGCACAGTGCTGAGGGGAAGGGTGAGGAGCAGAGGGAAATGGGGGAGTGTTATTGAGGCACTACAGAAGCAGCGTGGAAAGAGCCCGGGTTTGGGAGTCAGAGGTCATGGGTTCGAATCCCGGCTCTGCCACTTGTCAGCTGTGTGACTGTGGGCAAGTCACTTCACTTCTCTGGGCTTCAGTGACCTCAACTGTAAAATGGGGATTCAGACTGTGAGCCCCACGTGGGACAACCTGATTCCCCTGTGTCTACCCCAGTGCTTAGAACAGTGCTCTGCACATAGTAAGCGCTTAGTGTGACCTTGGGCAAGTCACTTCACTTCTCTGGGCCTCAGTGACCTCATCTGTAAAATGGGGATGAAGACTGTGAGTCTCATGTGGGACAAACTGATCACCCTGCATCATCCTGTATCTACCCCAGCGCTTAGAACAGCGCTCTGCCCATAGTAAGCGCTTAGTGTGGCCTTGGGCAAGTCACTTCACTTCTCTGGGCCTCAGTGACCTCAACTGTAAAATGGGGATGAAGACGGGGAGCCCCACGCCTGATGACCCTGTATCTCCCCCAGCGCTTAGAACAGCGCTCTGCACATAGTAAGCGCTTAAGAAATACCAACATTATTATTATTAAGAAATACCCACACTAGGGGTGGCGAGGCCTGAGGGGGGTGCGCATGCGCCGCGGGGCAGCGGCGCCTCCCGGGCGCCCCTAGTGTCAGACGGCGGTGGGCGCGGCGGGCGAAGTCTCGCGAGAAGAGGCCTCGGACGAGGCCTCGGCTTCGGCCTCAGCCCTCGGCCTCGGGCTCGGCCTTTTCCGCTCTTCGGCCTGGGCGGAGCCCGCGGCTGGTCCCGGGCCCGGCGGGGTGAGTCTCCTCAGCTTTGGGATCGGGGCTCGGTGGCTTGGGGAGTCGGAGGTCGTGGGTGGCTCAGTGGAAAGAGCCCGGGCTTGGGAGTCCGAGGTCATAGGTTCGAATCCTGGCTCTGCCATTTGTCAGCTGGGTGACCGTGGGCCAGCCCTTTCCCTTCTCTGGGCCTCAGTTCCCTCCTTTGTAAAATGGGGATGAAGACTGGGAGCCCCACGTGGGACCACCTCATCATCTTCTATTCCCCCCGCCAGAGCTTAGAACAGTGCTCGGCACATAGTAAGGGCTTAACAAATACCTCCATTATTAAAATGGGGTTAAAGACTGAGCCTCACGTGGGACAACCTGATGCCCCTGTATCTCCCCCAGCTTAGAACAGTGCTCTGCACAGAGGAAGCGCTTAACAAATACCAACATTATTATTATTATTAAAACGAGGATAAAGACTGTGCCCCACGTGGGACAACCTGATGACCCTGTATCTCCCCCAGCGCTTAGAACAGTGCGTTGCACATAGTAAGCGCTTAACAAATACCAACATTATTATTATTATTATTAAAATAGAGATAAAGACTGTGAGCCCCACATGGGACAACCAGATACCTTGTATACCTCCAGCACTTAGAACAGTGCTTTGCACATAGTAAGCGCTTAACCAATACCAACATCATTATTATTATTATAAAAATGGGGATAAAGACTGTGAGCCCTACGTGGGACAGCCAGATCACTTGTATCCTCCCCAGCGCTTAGAACAGTGCTTGGCTTAACAAATACCATTATTATTATTATTATCTGGTTGAGAAGCAGTGGGGCTCAGTGGCAAGAGCCCAGGCTTGGGATTCATTCATTCAGGCACGTTCCCTGTCCACAAGGAGTTTAGAGTCTAGAGATGTTGGAGAGGCACAGGTGCTGTGCTGAGATAGGGGAGGGATAATGCAAGTCTTGGAGAAGATGCACTGTGCCTTTCCTGCAGCAGCTTTTTTCTACTGTTTTGGTGTGGGAAGCCAATTTAAGTTTCGCTCTAAACTGCGGGGCGTGGGAATTCCTTGGCTGGTAATCTGCATGAGCTAAAAAACCTTGAGATCCTTTTCAGATGTATGTTATTTGTGGGCATTGAGGTGTGGGAGGACGTATATCTGAGACAATAATTAAGGAATTTGTTAAGCACTTTATATAAAGTGCTGGAAGAGATACAGTACACATTTCAGTCAGACACACACCTTGTCCTACTAGGGGCCAACAGTCTAAGGAAATAGAGCGAGTGCTTAGTCCCCATTTTACAGACAAGGACACTGAGGCTTGTCAAGTGAGTAGGCAACCAGCTTAATATTTTATGAATGTTTAAAAGATAGGGAATGTAAACACTACATGATGAAATTGGGTTTGATTTTTCTTGTGTGTATGTACGATATGGGGATATAATTCATTGATAAATTATTTTGATGAAGATTGATGTAGACCAATTTTATGTCTGAGTATTGTGGTAATGATTTTGTCCTTAATTCTTATGCATCTGTCTCTGAATAGATGCAGGGCGAACAGAGTCCGAGTACCTCACTCATCGACAGAACCATCAAGATGAGGAAAGAGACAGAAGCTCGAAAAGTGGTTTTAGCCTGGGGACTCCTTAATGTGTCTATGGCAGGCATGATCTATACGGAAATGTAAGTTCCTTTACTCTTGTCGTCCTCCAGTTGATCCTTCAGTTCTCCTTGCGGAGCAAGAGAAAAAGGCTGGGGAGAGAGTGCTCAAAAAGAATTTTAGGGTGGCCGATCTTCCTACCTCTCTCCCAAATTCTTATAGCTGTCTGACAACTCCTAAACTCCCCTGGTTGATTCTGTCATGTTCCTTCTCCCATCACAGCTGCCACATCTATCATCCCCTCCCCACCCCCATAATATTGCTTTTGAAAATACCTCGAAATGCCTTTTGTCTTTGTTTTCAGGACTGGGAAATTGATAAGTTCATACTACAACATTACATACTGGCCACTCTGGTATATCGGTAAGTAATTTTTTTTTAATTTATAGTAGAATTTGATTTTGCTGCCATTTAAAACTATTGCTCTCTGAATGGTGTATAATTATAAAAATAGGTTAATGCATGCATTTTTAGTGGTGTATTTGCTTATATAAAATTTGAGGTAGTCATGTGGATAACACACTAGAATAGCTGATACCCATCCAGGTATTCGTAGGATTTTTTTTCTTCTCATCCTCTTTGCTTCTTTCTGTTTGATCAGTCTGTTCTCTCTCCAGTGACTCCCATTTCTTCCTTCTCTCATCTACCTCCCTCTCAAACACAGATCTAGAGTTTATATGTATTTTTCAGGACCGTTGTGAACTGGTATTTATATAGTTACACAGGAAACAGTCTGTAATGCTTGTCAGTCATTAAATGTTTAAAAAAAAAAATGTATGGTTGGGAAAAATAACTTTCAGTCTTATGATTCTAACTCTGAGAGTGAAAATTAAGAATTTTTCATAAAGTTTTTAACATTTTTTTTTTACTCTACTCTAGAACTTGTGTTTGCAGTACTTTTCAGCCTGAATGCCTTGTTTGATTTCTGGAAGTATTTCAAATATACTGTGGCACAGACAAGTCTGGTGATGAGTCCTGGACAGCAAATGCTTTTGGGTTTGAAAACAGCAGGTAAGTTTTTATATGAAAAGAATGGTAGCAATAAGCAGCGTAGTAACAGAGCTGGAGTAGAGCTCAAGAGGGTCGAACCATTTCCCTCAGGGAGCTCTATGTCTAAGGTAGATTAAACTATTAAAAAGCTCCAGGGTCAGAGATCCCACAAAGATCCTTCGTGGCCTTTTCCTGAATGTGTTAGTCTTATACTGTAGTGGGATATTTTCTTTCTTAGACCAGCAACTTCTCTAACTGTAATTTAGAGTTTAGCCATTTCTGGATTGGATAGCCCTTTCCAACTATAGTCATATAGTTTCAAGCGTAAGAATTATAACTGGTATTTCTTAAGTGCTTACTGTGTGCTTGTACTAAGTCCTGGGGTAGATGCAAGATAACCATGGGGCTCACAATCTTAATAGGAGGGAAAACACACATTTCACAGTTGAGGGAAATGAGGCACGGAGAAGTGGTAAGGTCACACAGCAGGTATGTGGGGGAACTGGGGTTAGAACCCAGGTCCCTCGACTCCTAAACCACACTGTTGCTTGCAGGCGTGGAAAATTAAGGTGTTCTTCAGGCTCTAAATTAATGCTTCGCTTTTTCTTTTCATTTCAGCGGTACAGGCTACCCCTCCACGGGAGTTGGTAACAAACAAATCCCCTCCTTCTTCTCCTTCTCCTCCAATCCCGGGACAGAGTGTGTTGAGTTATAGCCCATCTCGTTCACCTAGTACCAGCCCCAAGTTTGCTTCGACTTGTATGACTGGATACAGCCCTCAGATGCAAGGACTGCCATCAAGTGGCAGTAATTCCTTTGGCACTGCAGTGACCTACTCACCAGGGAGTGGTTATAGTAAGGTAAGACCATTTCAGTGGCCCATCGAGACCTTTCATTATCCGAGGACCTTGGTAGCTGAAAACTGCCTCTGATAGGGAGTTGGTGCTTCGTTTAATACAGTGTGTTGTGGAGGGTTTGTGTTGGCTCAAAGAACTGTTCTCCTCTTCTTGCTAGTAATTGAAGGAGCAACAAAGAAGAGGACAAAATAAGTCAGACATTAAGGGAGAAACTGTAGCAGGGAGCTAACCGCTTTCCAGAGCTCGCCGGCTTTAAAACAGGACAACTGCAACAGCCTAATTCTGGAAACTAGACCCAAAAGTTACCCTGCCACGTTTGGGCCCCTGGTCAGGGAGGGGGAACTGAGGGATGGAGCATGTACCCTTTCGATGATAGAAGTCTCTACGAGAGTTGGAATGCTGTATGGTTGGGATTGTGCTTGCGTTTCCAGAATAAATAATTAACAATAATTGACTAGTCTTAGCCCACATCACATTTTTTCCCCTTAGCAGTTAGCTCTAGTGACTTGACCATACTTAGAAAACAATTTTGTGGAAGTATTTGGTAATTTTTTTGAACAATGCACCTCTTTATTCTCTACAGGTGTCAGGGTACAGTCCTCCCAGCTCTTCTCCTTATCCTACCAGTATCGGTCCACTGGAAGGCAGTGGATTGAGGTCTCGGTTCCGGTCCTCACCCACTGTCTACAATACCCCAACTGGCAAGGAAGATTACATGACTGACCTCCGGACTTTGGACAACTTCCTTCGAGGTGAAGAAGAGAAGCAACATAGAGTTCATCTGAGTAAGATTGCGTTTTTCAGTTTTTTATCCTTTTTTCCCTTCGAATAATTGATATGACCATTTTATATTACGGAAGTTCAGATTTTTGGAGTGAAAGTCTTTTATAATAAGTTCAGGTTTCCCAGACAGAAGCCCGAAATAACGTGAAATTTCATCTGTGTCCCATCCAAGGGTTTTTCTAAATAAAATGTTCAAAAATTGCGACTATCCTTGCTACCTTGTTTAGGTTTAGCGCTCTCATGACTATAGGAATTATACTTGTTGAAACCTTCTAGATGGCTGTACATTTCTTTCAGGTACCCTCAGGGGTCATTTAGTCCATTCCTCTGCCTTCTCTTCTCTTCTCTTCTCTAATCATGCCAAATAGATAAGCATCTATTTTTTGAAGACCTCGAGAGAAGAAGATTTCACTAGTTTAATGTTCAGATCACCTGCTGTATAAATATAGAAGTGTAACCTTGTGGGTCCATAGTTTCTATGCAGAGCAAGTTATTATTGAATTGGTAATTATAGGTGGTTCGGACTCCAGCTCTCCTTCCAGCAGTCCAACGTTCTGGAACTACAGTCGATCCATGGGAGATTACGCGCAGACTCTGAAGAAATTTCAGTACCAGCTGGCCTGCAGATCCCAAGCCCCGTCTGCTCACAAGGATGAAGCCGACCTCAGTTCTAAACAGGCTGCAGAAGAGGTAAATGAAAAGTAAATACTACCTATAAAATTTGTTGATTTGAGAGTTAGAAAAGCCACAGAAGGGCAACCACTACCATCAGGGGTGGAGCGGATTCTTTTTGATTATTGGCGAAAAAGGCTAGCGTTCTCCCAGTCTGGAGAGATAAAGGTCGAGAAGACCCGCGGTTTACGAGCTGGGTGTGTACCCTGTCTCTGCCACTTCTCTGCTTTGTGACCCTGGACAAGTTACTTAACTTGCGATTCAGTTACCTGTGCAGTGGGGATTAAGATTTTGAGCCCCATGAGGCTGTACTACCCTGCGCTTAGTACAGTGTCCGGCACATAGTAAACGCTGAACCATTAAGAAAAAGTAAACATGGGCAAACCAGATACCTCACCAGGTTGAGGGGAACACCCACTGAAGCTTGAATGAGGTCTTCAAAACAAAAGCAAAAGGGTTTGTGACCATGCTGGGTGACAAGCCTGTAGAAGTAATAAATGTAAGAAGTTGTGGAGGCAGAGAATATCTGCAAAGTATGGATGGAATTGGATACATTCACAGATAAATTCCATGATGATCAAGACCTCCGATCATTTAAAACAATTTAAGGTACCATTATGTAGTATACTACTACATGTTGTATACTACTACATGTTATTGAATCTTTGCTTTATGCTACGTCATTTCCTGCCATTTGTTTTTTTAGTTCATTGAAAATGCTTAGTTGGGTATCAGTCAAATCACTTTCTGGCGTGGCTTGATGAACTAAAACAAATTTCCAATTATATTTAGATTTGTATGAGTATGCTGTTTTGACTTTTACACATCTTTATTTATTTTCAATTATCCAAATTAATGAATGTCTCCTAGATTGTAATCTCACCATGAAACCTGTCTGCTAATTGTCCTCTCCCAAGCATTTAGAATGGTGTTCTGCACATAGTAAGTGCTCAGTAAATACCAGTGATGGATATACGATTTGCAGCAGTCATTATTTTGATTACTTTAGTTTCCCACTACCTATCTGCACCAAATCCTTTCAACATAGCTTGAATCCATCACAAAAGCTATCCTTATTTTGTACATACTGTAAGTTTTTTTAAAAAGTTAATATAATGTATACATTTATACTTATGTAGTTGTACAATAGCGAATAAAATAATTCCAATCTAAGAAATATGTGAGGCACATTTGAAGTTGAGGGTGTGTTACACTGATTTCCTGCTTCTATATAGATGGACATTTTTAAAGTTTATGGGGGGGTTTGCCCTTAGGTTTGGGCGAGAGTGACCATGAATCGACAACTCCTGGATCATATGGACTCGTGGACAGCCAAGTTCAGATACGTAAGTTCAATCTTTGCTTTTTGGGGAATGTTGAGACCTTCACTCGTAACTGAGGGCTGCTTTCAAAATAGCTCCTCATTCCTGGCACAAAACAGTGGTAATGACTCCTGCACTGTAAACTGGTTGTGGACAGGGAAAGTGTCTGCCAACTCCGTTGTATTTTACTCTCCCAAGCATTTAGCTCTGCACACAGTAAGCACTCAATAAATACCATTGGTGATGAAATAAAATCTCAGATATTTACGATGGGAAAGGAGAAAGCTGTACAATTTTAGGTGGAAGTGAATTACTTAAAGGTGAAACAGGGTGATAACTTGTGTTTACATCGTGTTTGCCTTTTTCCTAGTGGATCAACGAGACAATATTAGTTCCGCTTGTGCAGGAAATTGATTCTGTCAGTACACAGATGAGAAGAATGGGCTGCCCAGAGCTACAAATAGGCGGTAAGGAGAAATTTATAAGGCTTATTTTGTGTTTTCCTGGGTGCATCTGTATAGAGGAGAATTTCTTGATGGTGAATGAATTTCCTTCTGTTGATCTGCACTGCCACCTCTAGGTAGAAATGGGTGTCTAGTTCTAGGCTTTTCTAGTTAAAAATAGGAACATTATTTTCAGTCTTTTGAACCTGAGAGAAGTAAATGAGCCGAGGGAATTATTTATTCGAGTTACTGTAGATAGTGATCTTTTTTGGAAAGCCACTAGGGACCATGGCAGTGACAGCTACTGTATGAAACAGTAGGTTATCAGCATATCAGTCGTATACTTTCAACAAATAACATACTTTGAAACCATGCTTATTCTTTCATACGTTTATGCAGAGATTATGCCTCTTCCTTCAAAAGCATTTAACAACTTTATACAATACGATGTACATCTAATTCTTTTTTTACTCTTCTAAAGACACTATTAATTGCAAATGATGGATGCTATTGAGCCCAGTTTCCTTTAAAAGCGATTCTTCAATTTCCCTTACCAGATTTGTTAAAAATCTATATTTTTTGTACATGAGAGTGGTTGTATCGTAACTTCGGTTTCTAATGATGTGAGCCTACTGAAATCAGTTGGCACCAGTTCTCTGTATGATGTTTTGCTTTATTACAGAAGCTAGTATTACCAGTTTGAAGCAGGCAGCCCTGGTGAAAGCTCCGCTCATTCCAACACTGAATACTATTGTGCAGTATCTGGACCTCACACCAAATCAAGAGTACTTGTTTGAGAGGATGAAAGGTAAGCTAGCTCATTTTTCAGGTCTTTAAGTGCTTAAATCTGCTCTTCGAGGTCCCTTACTGCCCTTGCACATTGTTTTGGGGGAGAAAATGCAATCTTCAATCAAGAAAGGTATACAGCTTTTTAAATAATTGGTTAAGACTTGCCCTACAAAATATTAAAACTTTGAAAATAAAGTTTTAGAAATGGTCTTAACTAGCCCAAATCTTCCATCTTCTCATCATTGAAATTCCTCTCAGATTGTGAGCTCCCCTTGAGACAGTGCTTATTCCCACCTGTGTATTCTCTCCCATTGCTTGGTACAGTGCTCTGCATGCAGTAAGCGCTTCATAAATGCTACTTTTCTTTAGGCTTGCTAACTTGTTTTCAGGTGATTTCATATAAAAACTTTTGTCCCTACAGAACTGTCACAAGGAGGATGTATGAGCTCATTCCGCTGGAACAGAGGAGGAGACTTCAAAGGGCGCAAATGGGATACAGACCTGCCCACTGACTCTGCGGTAGTTTGGGGCTCTCTTGAGACCGTTGTTAAAATTGTGTAGCTTGCAATTTAGCTTCTGTGCCTAGCATTCCACCTCTGGAGATAGTTGTTGGGAAGCATGGAAAAAAACAGTCTAAGATAAATACGTTGGATGATCTTTCAGTACTAGACAAAAATGTAGTTAGCTCTTTTCAGGAGGATGTAAAACCATGTAAAAAGTGGCAGTATTTGAAGTCTTAAAAATTGGAAGGGGGTCTGCATGTTAAGATGGTCTAAAGTGGCTGGAAAAAAATAGTGTGTTTATTTTTTACTCAAGTACACCTGAGTCGTGTTGTATTCTTAATGGAGAAGGAGATAGATGAAGAATTCCATCCTGTATGGCAAAAGACAGTTCTAAAGAAAAGCCGGCACAGAATCATTTTGCTCTAATCCTAGATGGAACTGATCGGTACTTTTCTATTTTGGTGGCAATAATTGGTTTCTACTTTTCATTGCTGACTTATTGTTTCTCTGCAGATCATCGTGCATGTGTTTTGCACTTACCTTGATTCCAGGCTACCTCCTCACCCTAAATATCCAGATGGAAAAACCTTTACATCTCAGCACTTTGTTCAGACTCCAGATAAGCCAGGTAAGGAAGCTCTTGAATAAGAAGTGCTTTGAAGTTTACAGTTGGAATGTCTGTACATTTTAATTTGTTTTTTTCTACTCGATTCTTTGCAGATGTTTCAAATGAGAATGTTTTCTGCATATACCAGAGCAGCATCAATCCTCCCCACTATGAACTAATCTACCAGCGACACGTCTACAACCTTCCCAAAGTATAAAATGCTCTTCATCCGAGGCTCTTCTGTGTAGCGTGCGATTGTTGTCTCTGCTTCAGTAATTAGATTCATTGAAGTTACTGGAACTGGGGGCTCCCTTTAAGGAAAATGCATTTCACAGCACATTACAAGCCAGCAATATCATTGGTCTTGAGGGCTACTATTTGCTATTTTTATTAGGAAATGAATGTAGGAAACTACAATATAATTTGTGATTTATTGAAGTAGCCAACCTTTAAATAGCAGTGATTCTCACAGAAGAGTAATCTTCAAATTAAACTCCCCACAAATTCATTTATAGACTGTTTAGCCTTCAAACCTGACCTTCCTATTTTAACCATGTTACTTTGTATGTTTCCCTATCCAGGGCAGAAATAATATGTTTCATACATTGTTAATGTTCCTGTTCATCATAAAGACTAAAGAATCAGGAATGCTTGGGTAAGTAAAGGAGAAGCAATGTGTGTTCCTGCATTTGTTACTTGAAGAACATAAGCCCTCTTAGTAAAAGTATCTTTATCTCTCCTTCCTTTTCTGGTGTTTAAACTATCGTTTTCTTCACTTAATGGAGCATATACCAGTGACTCACTTGATGCCTAAATAATTCTTCTCAACAGTTTATGCCACATTCTGCTTTTCCTTTCCTCATTCAACACCTTCAGTTCTCTTGTAAATGCAGTGGTGTTTTCAATCTTTTTACAGCCCTAAAAGGGCCAAATTAGGGCTCGTTCAATTAAATTCATCACTACTGACTGGGGCATCTCTTCATTATTGTTACTACACTCCTAAATTCATGTATTTGCATAGAAATTAAAGTTCTTGCCCTCAAGAATCAAGATACAAGGGCAAAGGCATTCTGAAAGGAGGAGTGAATCAGTGAGCAGTATGTATAAAACTCCAGAATATTACAGATGGTAAACTTAGTCTTCTTGTTCAGTAAAATCCTGTAGTGAGGATACTTAGACATTGTTCTTGATCACTAGCAGTCCCAAAATAAAATAAATTCAAGAATTGTTAACCTCCATGTTCTCCTTTAGCACAATAATGCAGGTGTTTGTAAAAATGTTGAGGCCCAGAGTGAAACCACTGCATTACAGTATTACTGTAATTACTCATTTCAGAATGAGTAATATCTTATCTTCCTATTAAATATTTTATAAAGTTAATTCATTTTATATCAGTGGCATTTAACTTCATTTTGTGACTGTTTCAAAGTCTTGCAAGTGTACTTCTTATATCAGTGCAGTGATTATTTGTCCTGGAATAGGTTAAGTTAGTAAACACAGTGTACTGACAACTCAGAGGTGTGGAGACAAAAATCACCAATTAAGTATGACTCACCTGGAAAGGGTTGGATTGCTGGAATTACATTTAACTTTTGTGGGATCAATTTTTTTTTTCCTTTGTAGGAGAGTTAATCTTGGCCTATCAGGAGTGAACGTTTTGTGGATTTTTGGAGATTAGAAGATCAGGTGTGATTTCCCCACTGGCTTGGTCTCCAATTTGACTGGAATAAAAAAATAAGACTCAAAACATTGCTTTGCTTGGAGAAGATATTGAATAGCATCTCAATCACTCTTGTGATTATCTGGATAAATATGCTAAACTCTGCAGACCGAATGAGAATTTATGCATTAAGATGCTCTTCCTGGGAAAAGATTTTCTCCACGACCATATTGGGGAAAAAAAAAAGACTCTTAATCATCTAGAAGAACTTTTGTTTGTTTGCAGGCACTGAATTGAGAACCACCCTCTGCCCTGTCCTGCTTGGGGAATCTCTTGAGAGAATAAGGAATTTTAGGTGCTAATGGTAACTTAACTGAATCCCAGTTTCCCCAAAGGCTCAAGATCAAAAGTTTGATTTACTTGTGAGTAATACTTTATTGCTTTAAAGACAGTAGCCATGTGCACTTTTAAATAGAGTACATGAGATTTTCTTTGTCCGATCTTAAAGAGCCAGCACTTTTATTAAAACTTGCAATTCCATACATGAGAAACTCAAGTATTTAGTTTTTTAGTAAAAATATAAGCCCCTTAAACTTGAGCTTTAGTGGACCTAGGATTTAATGGAAAACAAAAAAGTATGATCTTTTAAAATCATTTATATAACACCATTTTATATTGAACTTCTTTCAACTCTAAGATATCTAGGCCTTTTATAAAATTCCTGGAAATGTGATCGAGCCTTAGATTGAATTTTTGTGCTTCATTATCTCCTGTAGACATTGTATTTAAGAATGTCTACATGCCACAGTTGAGGCAATAGCATGTGCCAAGCCAGGATGTTCTGTATTACTTTTTAGAGAAATTGATATTTAAGGATTTGTGGTGTTCCCAGTTTTTTTAAAAATTTCATTTCCAAGTCAGGGAAAGTGTCCATTTCCAAGCTTTTCCATATATACACAATATGCTATGTGTATTGTCTATGGCATTTGGGAAGAAATATGAATTTGGTTGTACACACCGCTGTTCGAATGGTAAAAGACATACATACTTGAATAACAAAATGTTATTTTTGTTCAGATATTTTGTTAAGCTATTTAAGTTGGTAAGGTAGTTCCATGATTAGCTTTTGTTCAAAATATCTGGACTAAATGTAAACTAAACACTGATATGTGTTCAGTCTACCACTGTTCGTTGATCTGTTAGAATTTAGGCCCAGGGGATGAGCCTGAATTAAACAGGAAAGTTTTATTTGTATTTTTGTGATACCTCTTTTGTAACGTTTGTCATAAAACAGTTTTTTAGACATGCTTGCTTCATATTTGATTTTTTTTTCCATAAAGTAATCGTGCAATAAATGCAGTGATCGTAGTGAGCACTATATAGGCATGGAGGAGCGCTGAAAGCCAGTTGAGGAAGCAAGGCAATCCCCAAACCATTGTGAAAAATAGAAAGTTGCAGGACAAGGACAATTATAAAAAGCATTGGGGTAATAGAAGAAGGTTGGGGTTTAGAGAACTAGTTGGGGAAGATTTCCTGCAGAAGATGGGATTTTAGTGAAGCTTTGAAGAAGGGAAGGAGAATGATGTATGCCAGGACTTGGGATAGTCGTCTTCAACTGAGGGGAAAAGAGAAGGAGCCATTTGATGGAAAGTCTTAAACTAGGGGGATAACATCAGATTAGTAATGGAGACAGATGGAAACCAGGAGACAGGCAAGGTGGCTGTTGATTTTAAAAAAAACAAACCATGAGATGAAAGAGCGATTGGTGTGGAGCTCTGACAGACTGGGGAAAAAAAGGGACATCTCTGTGAAATATTTCCAAGGAGGCATGGGCAGGACTTGGTGATGGACTGAGCATTGCTTTCAAATAAGAGAAATAAGTCAAAGACTTCAAACAATTTTAAAGAGGACCTGAAAGGATAATGGTTTGGGAAATGTTAGGAAGACAGTACAATTTTTGACCTGTTTTGAGTTGGTGCCCGAACAAAAATTCAGAAATGGAATGGATTTTAATACGGGGGGAGAAAGTGAGGGGCCAGACCTGGAAAAATGAGATGTAGTAGCCGTAAATTTAAGAAGCAATGTGGAAAGAGCACGGGTTTGGGAGTCAGAGGTCGTGGATTCTAATCCTGCCTTCGCCACTTGTCTGCTATGTGACCTTGGGCAAGTCATTTCATTTCTCTGAGCCTCAGTTACCTCATCTGTGAAGTGCTCCCCAAGCACTTAGTACAGTGTGTTCAATAAATATTATTGAGTGATTGCGCCCTGCACACGGAAAGGGCTCAAAAAATCGCCTTGATTTTTGATGATGATGATGGGAGGGCTTGTGCCCCTGGAGGCTGACAGAGGTGCTGGGTTAATAATGATAATAATGGTATTTAAGTGCTTACTCTAAGCTCTGGGGTAGATGTAGTCAGGTTATCCAAGCGCTTAATACAGTGTGTACCATAAGCGCTCAATAAATACGATTGAATGAAGGAGTCCCAGGTGGGGTTCACACTCTCGATCCCCATTTTACAGATGGGGTAGCGGAGGCCCAGAGAAGTGAAGTGACTTGCCATGGGTCACACAGCTGACAAGTGGCGGAGCCAGAATTAGAACCCACGACCTCTGACTCCCAAGCTCGGGCTCTTGCCACTAAGCCACGCTAGCACATGTAGACACCTGAAAGGATGTGCACTGCCTGCCTTGATCAGTGCATCTGCCTGCTGTAACTGGGTTACTATTGTACAACTAAGTGAACATATGAAATGCCCAGAAGAGGGGATTTGACGTTTCGTGCCAGAGCGGTTTCAACGCAAGCTCCTTTGACTGGAATGGATTGCTATTTTTCTAGTCTGTCCATCTCCCCCGATTAGACTGTAAGCCCGTCGACGGGCAGGGACTGGCTCTGTTACCGATTTGTACATTCCAAGCGCTTAGTAGAGTGCTCTGCACATAGTAAGCGCTCAATAAATACTATTGAATGAATTGAATGAAACATCCCTTTCCTATACTTTCTTAATTAGCAGGATCGAAGAGAAGTAACATATGTAGAAGACCAGAATCCTGATGGGGTGTACTGGTCAGGGCATATTTGATTTCTCCCTCTTGAAGAAATCCTTCTTGATTTCTTCGGTGACTCTTTTACTATGGTACACATAAATGACCATGAAATAATAGTAATAATGGTATTAAGTGCTTACTGTGTGGGAAGCACCGTTCTAAACCCTGGCACTGTAATTTGGAATTTAACGAAGGGCTCACATGGCATGTCTTGCCAGAACGGTTTCAACGCAAGTGACGCTGGACTGAATGGAGAGAAACCCACATTCTCTCGTCCGTCTTAGCAGGCCAAGTCTGGCCCAAAGTCACCCATCTGGCTATTGTTTTTGTCTGTCTCCCCCAATTAGACCGCGGAAGCAGTGTGTCTCAGTGGAAAGAGCCTGGGCTTCGGAGTCAGGTCATGAGTTTGACTCTGGGCTCTGCCACTTGTCAGCTGTGTGACTGGGCAAGTCACTTAACTTCTCTGTGCCTCAGTTACCTCATCTATAAAATGGGGATTAACTGTGCGCCTCACGTGGGACAACCTGATGACCTTGTATCTCCCCCAGCGCTTAGAACAGTGCTCTGCACATAGTAAGTGCTTAACAAATACCAACATTATTAATCGACAGGGACGGTCTCTATCCGTTGCCGATTTGTCCGTTCCAAGCGCTTAGTCCAGTGCCCTGCACATAGTAGGTGCTCAATAAATAGTTGTGTGACTGGGCAAGTCACTTCTCTGCGCCTCAGTTACCTCATCTGTAAAAGGGATTAACTGTGGGCCTCACGTGGGACAAGCGGATGACCCCAGCGCCCAGCAACCCCCTCCCCTACTTTCCCATCCTTCCCTGCAGTATCCTCAGAGGAGATCTCCTCCCTCCTCGCAAGTGCCACCCCCTCCACCTGCGCCTCGGACCCCATTCCCTCTCACCTTCTTAAAACCATCGCCCCTGCCCTCCTCCCTTCCTTAACGTCTATTTTTAACCACTCAATCTCCAAGGGCTCCTTCCCCTCTGCCTTCAAACATGCCCACGTCTCCCCCATCCTAAAAAAACCCGCTCTTGACCCCACTTCCCCCTCCAGTTATCGTCCTATCTCCCTACTACCCTTCCTTTCCAAAATCTTAGAACGAGTCGTCTACAATCGATGCCTAGAATTCCTTAACTCCCATTCTCTCCTAGACCCCCTCCAATCTGGCTTCTGTCCCCTCCACTCTACCGAGACTGCTCTCTCTAAGGTCACCCATGACCTCCTTCTTGCCAAATCCAATGGCTCCTACTCCATTCTGATCCTCCTTGACCTCTCTGCTGCCTTTGACACTGTCGACCATCCCCTCCTCCTCCATACCTTATCTCACCTTGGCTTCACGGACTCTGTCCTCTCCTGGTTCTCCTCTTACCTCTCTGGCCGATCATTCTCGGTCTCCTACGCTGGAGCCTCCTCCCCCTCCCATCCTTTAACCGTTGGAGTTCCTCAAGGGTCAGTTCTTGGCCCTCTTCCGTTCTCCATTTACACTCACTCCCTCGGTGAACTCATCCGCTCTCACGGCTTTGACTACCATCTCTACGCAGATGACACGCAGATCTACATCTCCGCCCCGTCCTCTCCCCCTCCCTTCAGGCTCGCATCTCCTCCCGCCTCCGGGACGTCTCCACCTGGATGTCGGCCCGCCACCTAAAACTCAACATGAGCAAGACTGAGCTCCTCATCTTCCCTCCCAAGCCCGGTCCGCTCCCAGACTTCTCCATCACCGTGGATGGCACGACCATCCTTCCCGTCCCGCAGGCCCGCAATCTCGGTGTCATCCTTGACTCGTCCCTCTCGTTCACCCCACACATCCTATCCGTTACCGAGACCTGCCGGTTTCACCTCTACAATATCGCCAAGATCCGCCCTTTCCTCTCCACCCAAACGGCTACCTTACTATTACGGGCTCTCGTTATATCCCGGCTAGACTACCGTGTCAGCCTTCTCTCTGACCTCCCTTCCTCCTCTCTCGCCCCGCTCCGGTCTATTCTTCACTCCGCTGCCCGGCTCATCTTCCCGCAGAAACGATCTGGGCATGTCACTCCCCTTCTTAAACAACTCCAGTGGTTGCCTATCGACCTCCGCTCCAAACAAAAACTCCTCACTCTAGGCTTCAAGGCTCTCCATCACCTTGCCCCTTCCTACCTCTCCTCCCTTCTCTCTTTCTACCGCCCACCCCGCACGCTCCGCTCCTCTGCCGCCCACCTCCTCGCCGTCCCTCGGTCTCGCCTATCCCGCCGTCGACCCCTGGGTCACGTCCTCCCGCGGTCCTGGAACGCCCTCCCTCCTCACCTCCGCCAAACTGATTCTCTTTCCCTCTTCAAAACCTTACTTTAAAATCACCTCCTCCAAGAGGCCTTCCCAGACTGAGCTCCTCTTCCCCCTCTACTCCCTCTGCCATCCCCCCTTTACCTCTCCGCAGCTAAAGCCTCATTTTCCCCTTTTCCCTCTGCTCCTCCACCTCTCCCTTCCCCTCCCCACAGCACTGTACTCGTCCGCTCAACTGTATATATTTTCGTTACCCTATTTATTTTGTTAATGAATTGTACATCGCCTCGATTCTATTTAGTTGCCATTGTTTTTACGAGATGTTCTTCCCCTTGACGCTGTTTAGTGCCATTGTTCTTGTCTGTCCGTCTCCCCCGATTAGACTGTAAGCCCGTCAAACGGCAGGGACTGTCTCTATCTGTTGCCGACCTGTTCATCCCAAGCGCTTAGTACAGTGCTCTGCACATAGTAAGCGCTCAATAAATACTATTGAATGAACAGTGCTCTGCCCATAGCTTAACAAATACTAACATTATTCTTATTACTATCGAGGAGAAACAGCGTGGCTCAGTGGAAGGAGCCCGGGCTTGGAAGTCACAGGTCAGGGGTTCGAATCCCGGCTCTGCCACTTGTCAGCTGTGTGACTGTGGGCAAGTCACTTCACTTCTCTGAGCCTCATCTGTAAAATGGGGATTAAAACTGTGACCCCCCCCACGTGGGGCAACCTGATCACCCGGTATCTCCCCCAGCGCTTAGAACAGTGCTCTGCCCAGAGTAAGCGCTTAACAAATAGCAACCTTATTAGTATTACTATTGAATGGATGGTAGGGCGGGATTCGAACCCGCGACCTCTGAGCCTTCTGCCCTGTGCAACTAAGGGGGGGGGGGGCGCATGCGCGGCGGGGAGGCTTGGTGAGCGGGTCGCGGGGGAGCGCGCGTGATTGACGGGGGGGGGGGGCGTGCACGCGCGCGCGCTCCCGCCGGTGCGCGCCTCCGTGGCTCAGCTGTAGCTGTCCTCCTGCAGCCATGCCGGGCTCCGAGCCGGGCCAGCCGCCGGCCCCACCAGCTCCCACCGTGGGTAAGGCCCAGCACGCCAGAAGAGACACGTTGTGCTTGCGGGGTTTAGGGGTCTTTTTTCCCCCCTCCACCGGAGGGTCAAAAACGCAGGCTTCGGGGGTGTCGATGAAGCTGCTGCTACTGCTGCTGCTGAGCAAGGAGGGAGCCCCGCTAGACCGGGAGCCCGCTGTGGGCACGGATTGTCCCCATTGCTTGCTGAATTTACCCTTTAGGTCAGTGCTCTGCACCCCCCCCCCCCCCCCCCCCCGGTAAGGGCTCAGTCGATCCTTTTGAGTCAAGGAAAATGAAAAGTGCCGATTTGTCCATTCCAAGCGCTTAGTCTTCATTCAATAGTATTTATTGAGCGCTTACTATGTGCAGAGCGCTGCACTAAGCGCTTGGAATGGACAGATCGGCAATAGAGACAGTACAGTGCTGTGCACATAGTAAGGGCTCAATAAATACTATTGAATGAATGAAAAGTGAATGACTTTTGCCCAACTGCAGACCCCGCCGCACCTGAGCGACAGAGCCTGGTTTCTCGCACGTGGAAATAATAATAATGGGGGTACTTCGTAAGCGCTTTCCCTGTGCAGAGCACTGTCCTAAGCGCCGGGGGAGATATAGGGTCATCAGGGTGTCCCACGGGAGGTTCACAGTCTTGGGACACTTGTCTGCTGCATGACCTTGGGCCAGTCACTTCACTTCTCTGGGACTGCCTCTTCCTGGAATGCCCTCCCTCCTCAAATTTGACACTCTCCCCCCACCCCCTTCAAAGCCCCTTCAAAGACATGCTGCTTCCCTATTGTGCTGCTCACTATGTGCAAAGCACTGTACTAAGCGTTAGGGAGAGTACACTACAATGGAGTTGGTAGACACATTCCCTGCCCAATCTATCAATGGTATTTACTGAGCACTTACTGTGTGTAGAGCACTATACAGCAGAGATGATAGACAGGTTCCCTGCCCAATCAATCATGATATTTATTGAGCTCTTACTGTGTGTAGAGCACTGTAATAAGCGTTTGGGAGAACACTATAAAACAGTGTTGGTAGATATGTTCTTTGTCCACAAGGAGCTCACAGTCTAGACGAGGAGAGAAACATCACTTCTCTGTGCCTCAGTTACCTCATCTGTAAAATGGGGATTAACTGTGAGCCTCACGTGGGACAAGCTGATTACCCTGTATCTACCCCAGCGCTTAGTACGGTGCTATGCACATAGTAAGCGCTTAACAAATACTAACATTATTACATCGATATAAATAAATTATGGTTCTGTATATGTGTTGTGGGGTTGAGGGTGGGGTGAATTGCTTAAAGTGCTTAAAGGTACAGTTTCAAGTGTGTAGGCAAGGCAGAAGGGAGAAGGAGTCGAGGAAAGGAGGGCTTAATTGGGAAGGCTTCTTAGAAGAAATCTTGAAGGTTTTGAAGGTGGGGAGAGTGGTGGCCTGGGGTATATGGACAAGGAGGGAGGGGGCTGCAACCTTCCCCTGTAAATATTTTTTATTTTTGTTTTCCCTGGCACAGTCTAAGCTCCTCGTGGGAAGGGAATGTATCACTTCATTATTTGATACTTGGAGTTTTACTGAGTACGTATTTTAGAGCAGTGGTCTGAGCGTTTGGAAATGTAGAGTTGGCAGACGCTCCTTGTGCACAAGGAGCCTAACGAGTCTAGAGGAGGAGACAAACATTAAAAGAAATTACATTTATGGAAAATGGCAGTGTAAGGATAGGTCCGTAAGTGCTGGGAGACTGAGCACTAGGTAGGCACTCAGTAAATGTGTCTACTATTGCCGCTATTACTGAGAATATAAAAGGATTTCGAAAAGCATAATATAATCTGGCTCATGGAGGAAATGCTTTGGAGCCCGTGTTAGCCAGCCCAAAATCAAGTTCTGGTGGTGGAGGGTGGATGGCAGAAAGCTTCTGTTTCCAGTAGATCAGTCTCTCTCTTCAAAAAAAAAAAAGTGCTATAACTTTAAAATATTTTCGTATCTTTGTTCCTAGTGTAGCATAGGGCTTGCTCAGCATTATGTTTTCATTAGCCTTCTCTGAAAGGCTCTGGATTAAAAGGAGTGGAGAGCTAGACAAATGTCGGCAGAAACTTTGAAGCGGGAACACTATGCTATGTTGGAAGATGACTGAAATTAAAAAAAAAAATAGCTGTCAAGACATCCTGTTCTGGACTTGCTACCGCTAGCAGGAAGCAATGAAAGCTATTTTCTATCACCTCACTCCCCTCACCTCTTTCCCACCCGCTCTTGAAGCTTCTGCCTGCAAACTCTTTTGTCACTTCTGTCACTCTTGCTAGTGTCACAGAGCCTGTTTCTGTGGGCTGGGTGGGCAATCGTGCTCAAGAACGATGCCAGGAAAAGCTGCAGATCAAATGCTGTGGGCAGGCTCTGCAGACAGCAACCCTTCTCTAAAATAAATGAGCACACCCTCGGCTGGTCCCGAGATCAGTCATTTTTGTATGTTTTTTATTTATCGTATTTGATGATAGTAATTATAGGGATATTTGTTAAGGATTTACTACGTGTTGAGCACTGTTCTGAGGACTGAGGTAGATATGATTCAATCAGGCCAGATACAGTCCCATTCCCACATAGGGTTCACAGTCAAATAGGCTCTTAGTACAGTGCTCTGCACACAGTAAGTGCTTAATAAACATGACAGAACGAATGAATGAATGAGAACAGGTATTGAATCCCCATTTTGCAGCTGATGAAACAGGCACAGAGCAGTTAAGCGAGTTGCCCAAGGTCACACAGCAAGCAAGTGGTGGCATTAGAACCCAGGTCCTCTGGCTCCCAGACCTACACTTTATCCACTGGGCAACACCGCTTCCAGTTCCCGGGATCACAGCCCCACGTCCACATCCCTTCTAAGGTAGTCTATCCAGGACTGTGGTTTCTCCTCAGGGTAAGTGGTAGGCAGGATTGGTAGGACTTTTGTTATGAGCAGGGACTGTGTTTCCCAACTCTCTTGGTTTGTACCCTCCCAAGTGCTTGGCACAGTTTTGCACTCGATAAATACCATTGATTGACCAGGCAAATATCAACCAAACTCCAGCCTGTGCCCCACCGAGAAAAGGCAGTTCACTGCCCAGTTAGCCAGAGACCTTACTTCCAAGGCTTACTCTTCCCTTTCAACCAGTAGCCTGGGTCCCAAGGGACTCTGCTTCACATGAGCAAAGGTAAGAGGCAGTTGGTTAGTTTCAAGTACAGATACTTTACCTACCTGAAGGATTTTAATGAGTCTGTCAATTGGTTGCTTCAGTTGTCGCAGGACAGAGTTTCGGTGGACAAAGGGAAGATTTTGATGACTGTGGGGATGAATCTTGGTGGGAGGGCTCGGGGGGACTCCAATCCTGGAGCAGCCCAAGAAAAGGATAAAGTCTCTTTAGCAACTTAATCATTCACCTGCCTGGAGATAGGGAAGGGATGACCTCTGAGGAGCTCTTCCAGCTCTGGAACTCCTGGTTTTCCCCTCCAACTGACTCATGCAGCTTTTCTGGGGTTTGTAGATTTCCACCAGGAGCTAGAGTGTCCCCTCGAGGTCCGCCACCGCTGTGGGTCACTGTGTGACCAGCGCCGTGCCATAGACAACACTCAGGCCAGGTTCGTCCATTCCAGCGAGCACCAGCATGGCATCTTGACACCCAGGATCCTGCCAGGTGAGTCGGGTCAGCCGGCCTCTAGAAAGCAATCCGTCGTGGGCTGAGCGGGATGGGATACAGAGGACTGGGTCCGTGTCTACCAACTCTGTCGCACTGTGCTTAGTACAGAGCTGTGTGCTCAATAAATTCCATCCATTAAGAGATCCAGGGAGATTCCGCCTATTTGGCCTGGGTTCTTCCACCCTAGTCTTAGCTGTGTGTTCTCTATGTTTCCTGAAGTTTCACTCGGAGAAAGTGTTGGAAGGCTATCACTTTCTATGTGATTATGGTCTCTAAATACCTTATCAACCAATCATATTAATTGAATGCTTACTATGCACAGAGCACTATACTGAGTACTTGGAAGAATTTAGTGTAACAGGGTTGGTAGATACATTACCTGTCCACAACCAGATTATAGTCTAGAAGGGGAGATAGACATTAATTTAAGCAAATTATGGATATGTACATAAGTGCAGTGGGGCTGCGGGAGAGGTAAATAAAGGGTGCAAATTCAAGTGCCAGGGGGATGCAGGAGGGAGTGGCAGAAGAGGAAATGAGGATCTAGTTGGGGAAGGCCTCTTGGATGAGATATGCCGTCAGTAAGGCTTTGAATGTGGGGAGAGTGATCAATATGCCTTCAGTAAGGCTTTGAATGAGGGGAGAGTGATCATCTGTCAGATATGAAGAGGGAGGGTGTTCCAGGCAAGAGGAAGGACGTGGGTGAGAGGTCGGCGGTGAGATAGACAAGATCGAGGTACGGTGAGTGGCTTGGCATTAGATGAGTGAAGTGTGCAAACTTGGTTGTAGAAGGAAATCAGGAAGGTAAAGTAGGATGAGGCAAGATCATGGTAAGGAGTTTGAGGAGTGGGGAAACAAGGACTGAGTGATTTTGTAGGAAAATGATCCAGGAAGCAGAGTGAAGTGTGGCCTGGAGTTGGGAGAGACAGGAGGCAGAGAGGTCAGCAAGGACGGGGAGGACAGACTACAGATGAAAGGAATTGGCAACTAAATCTCAGAATCCATTTGGGCTAAGAACATCTGCCTCTCCCACTCAGTTCCTTGCCAGAGTGGCCAACCAGGATCAACTTTAGCCGAAGTTTTACTTCCTTTCCCAGGTGGAGGGTGTAAGAAGGCATTAAATGTCAATCAGTAGTATTTATTGAGTGCCTCACTGTAATAATAATCATAATAATGTATATGTAAGCACTTAGTATGTGCCAAGCACTTAGTATGTGCCAAGCACTGTTCTAAGCACTGGGGTAGATACAAGATAATCAGGTTGGACACAGTTCCTATCCCACATGGGGCGCTCAGCCTAAGTAGAGGGAATAGGATTTAATCCCCATTTTACAGATGAGGAAACTGATGCAAAGAGAAGTCAAGTGACTTGCCCAAGGTCTTGCAGACAAGTAGCAGATCTGGGATTAGAACCGAGGTCCTCTGACTCCCAGGCCCATGCCCTAGTGGATAGGGCACATTATTTCCAGTAAAGTACTCAGGAGAGGGATTCAGGCTTTGGATTAAAAAGAGCATTCCTGTTTATGGTATTTGTTAAACACTATGTGTCAGGCACTGTACTAAGCACTGGGGTAGATACAAGCCACTCAGGTTGGACACAGTCCATGTTTCACGTGGGGCTCACAACCTTAATCCCCATTTTACAGATGAGGTAACTGAGGTACAGAAAAGTGAAGTGATCTGCCTGAGATCACACAACAGACAAGTGGCAGAGCCAGCATTAGAACCCAGGTCCTTCTGATTCCTAGGCAGGTGCTCTGTCCACTAGGCCACGCTGCTTCTCTTCATCCTCCCCCCACTTCTCTCACCCAGCACTTTCCTGAGGCCCTTAAAATCTCAAAGCACAGGCTCTGTGCTCCTTAGTACAATCAGGCTGATCTGTTGGAAGCTTGAGTCCTGCTTGGCTTCTCATCCCAGCTGTTGGTGGGTCACCCAGAGCCCAAAGTGTGCCCCAAAATGGGTCTTGCACCCTGGACCTCACCCTGCCTGCCCCGTACTGACCCAGTGGACTTTATCTTGTCAGCCACCAGTCCACTGACTTCTGTTCGCTTGCCTGTTAGGTCTGGGTGTACACAGAGCTACTGGGTTCTGATGATAACATCACAAAGCTAGGGAAGGGGCCATTTGAGAATTATGAATTCTAACTGAAGCTTGGCTGCTGTGGTCCAAAGTAGTAGTGGGGCCAGTTGCTTTGGCCTTAGAGAATTCACCCACCTTCCTCTTCTGCCAGGTGGGGAGCCGAGATGTTTGCATAGCACTCAAACGCTCTGCACTTTGATCAAGGGTTCCCGCTTCTGAGGTCCTTGAAGCTTCGAGTAGGGCCCGGAGAAGGTGCGGCGGGGACGTAGCTGGGCATGGTGTTCTGCCGAGCCGGGTGGTTTCTCTCTCACTGTCCTGTCCTCCCCCTCAGTGTTGGCTTCTCCTGTCTGCTGTCATCACCAGTCGGATGAGAATCTGGAGAGCTCCAGCTACCGGCTCAAAACCACCATCCTGGCAGAGAATGAGGTGGAAGCCAACAAGCTCTCCAATAACTACAAGGTTGGTGTCCTCCATGGCCCGGCCCCCCAGTGAGGGCAGACAGCCTCACCCTCTGTTCTGGGAGCTCACTGGGATTTCCCCATACTCCTAAAGCATCATGGTGGAGTGGAGAGGGTTTGGAGCCAACACAGCTCTCCAAGAGGGATTTGAGGCAGAGATGCTTTTGGCAGGAGCTCTGCTGACAGGAATGGGGAAGGGTTTCGAGGAGCCACACTTGATTCTGTCTTTGGACAACCCCTTCCAGTCTTCTGCAGAATCTGGCTGACCGGTACTCAGTCCACCAGTTGGCAATGTAAGAGCAAGGGTGGAGGGGACTGAAAGTCAGGTACTCCCCCACCCCCCAGCTCCCCATCTCCTTCTGGGGTTCTCCCTGCCAAACACACCTGAATTGCCTCCTCTTGGGTGTTGGCAAAGTTTCTTTTCCAAACTTTGTGTGGTTCTCGGCCAACTCTGGATGAATGCCTAAGAGATTCTATGATCCAGATAAAGGATCCTATTAAGCCAGTGCAGGGCCAGGGGGATGGATTGTGTTGGGCTGACTTAGGGAGGAGCCTAGTGTAGCCCTGGAGCCCCCGACCCTTCCCAGGCTGCTGTGAGGGCAGCGAGGAGGGTCCCCCCGGGCGGCTCTCAATGCAGGTCCCGCTTTCGGCCCTCACAGTTCGGCTTCAAGAAATGGAAGAGCCACGTGACCGCCCGGCCCTGGGAGGACCGCTCGGAGATCACAAAGGAGCTCTACTCGGACCTGTGTGTTGTCCGAAGCCCAGCGGGTAGGAAACTTGTGGTGGGGCATCTGGAAAGAGGGGCAAGTCCTCGAGATGCCACATTGCGCGTGTTTGGGGTGCTTCGGGCTCCTGGATGGAGCCCCACGTGGAGGCTGTGGGGCCTGATGATGTTGGCTTTTCTTCCCAGGCTCCACGGTGACCTGTGGGAATGTTTTCTACCTGCTGCTGTTCGGCTGGTGGGTCTCCTCGGTCTACCTCCTGGTGTCTGTGTTGATGTTCCTCTCTGTTCTGGGAGCTCCTTATGGTGCGTCATTCTCAGAGAAGAGCGTGGGAAAGGGGGGTGGGGGGGGCCGGGGTGGGGGGATTTTTGGCCACACCTGGTCTTAGCATTTCTTTTGGGGAAATCTCCTCCCCCCTGCCCAACCTGCCCCTCCCACCCCCAGGCTCCTGATCAGTCTCCCTTGTCCACTTGCAGGGAAGCTGTGCTGGAGCCTGGCTGGGTATTTCCTGTGGCCGTTTGGGAAAGTGATCCAGAAGGTATGGGGTAGTGTGTTCTGGCCCACGGCCACTACATTTCCTTTAGATCGTTCCAGTTCAATCAGTCAATTTCCTGAGCACTTGCCCACAGTAAGTGCACAGATCACTGCTCTGATTGCTTGGGAAGTAGAGTAGGTAGACACAATCCCTGCCCTCCAGGAGACTGACATTAAAATAAATTACAGGTAGGGGAAGCAACGGAGTATAAAGATATGCACAAAAATCCTTTGGGGGTGGGGTGAATATCAAATGGGATGACACAGAAGGGAGGGATTAAATAGGATGGGGAGATAAGCGAATAGTCAGAAAACATTTCCTGTCCCAAGAGAGCTTTTCCTCCTGCTGCTCCTCCCCCTATATTGGTTCATACTTCACTCTGCTACTCAGGTCATTTTTCTAAAATATCATTTTGTCCAATCTTTTCCGCATCAAGGAGAAACTCTTTGACCATCAGCTTTAAAACACTCAATCAGCTGTCTTCCCCCACCCCTCTCCCTCTACGCCCCAGCTCACATGCTTTGCTCCCCTCAATTTGCTCCCTTCACGGTGCCTCAATTTCGTCTCACTGCCGACTTCTTGTTCACCCCCTCCCTCCTGCCTGAAACTGCCTCACCTTTCACATCCAGCAGACCGCTGCTGTCACCATCTTAAAGGCTCTTCTGAAATCACATCTCCACCAGGAAACCTTCCTTGATTAATCTCCAGTCTGCCCCACCTCATCTCCTCTCTCCTCTTCTGAGCAGCCTGCTGGATCCTGGTGTCTTTTCTCTTCCTCCCTGACAGTTTCCTTGTTTGTGGCCTGGAGCCAATAGCTCCCCTCCTCTCCCAGGGCAGCTGGGGGAGTTCTTGGGGACCAAATACTGGGTGTCTGGCTTGGTCACTAGCTAGAAAAATACTGAGAAAATCCAGACCTCCACCCCGGCCTTTGCGGTCTTTCTGATTCTTGAGGTTCCTCACTTCTTTGGAGGGATGGGCAGGTGCCTTCTCTTTCTTTTCTCCCTTCCCCGTTCCAGGTGTCACTCTCCCCCAGGACCATCAGGAAATTGGGCGAGGCTGAAGTCTTCCCTGAACTGAGTGCGGTCAAGGAAACAAGTCCTCTCCTCTGCCACCCCAACGTGAGCCGAGAGCCTGCGGAGGGCTGTACCTCAAAGCTTCCTACCAGCCACTGGGTAAGCCCCCACCTTCCCCTCTGCAGGCTACACTACCAGTAAGCGGGGAGGGAGGGGCCCTTCCTTTCAGGTCTCTCGCTTCCCCACTCTTGTCTTTGGCCAAATCGTTTTCCCATCTGTGAATTGGGATCGATGCTGTTCTGGATTTGGGGGGGGCTGAACGCTCAGCTTTCCTTTATCTATCATCAATCAGCCTAACCCCTTTTGCTTTTAATAACCTTACGTATCAAGCGTGCCCTCCCCCATCCCTCTGGCTGCAACTCTCCAACTGATGATAGTAATCAGATTTATTAAGCACTTACTGTGGGCCACACCCGGGTTGATAAAAGATAATCCGATTGGACACAGTCCCTCTCCCACCTGGGGTTCACATCTAAATGGGGATTATCCCCATTTTACAGATGAAGAAACTGAGGCATAAAGAGGATGAGTGACTTGTCTGAGGTCACACAGCAGGTCTGTGGCAGAGCTGGGACCAGAACCCAGGTCTCAACCCTCTGTCCCTTAGTTTTTTCACCAGAGCACACTGCTTCTCCTCTTCTGCCTGCAGCAAGCGAACCAGGACCCTCTGCCGGATGAGGGTTTAGTGGAAAGAGCACGGGCTTGGGAGTCAGAGGATGTGGGTTCTAATCCCGCCTCCGCCACTTGTCTGCTGTGTGACCTTGGGCAAGCAACTTAACTTCTCTGTGCCTCAGTTACCTCATCTGTAAAATGGGGAATAAAACTGTGACCCCCTTGTTTGGACATCCTGATTACCTTGCATTTACCCCAGCACTTAGAACAGTGCTTGGCACATAGTAAGACCTTAACAGATACCATAGTAATTAATTATTATTATTATGCCCCAGTACCCTAGATACTGGGCAGCTGGGAGCGTAGCAGATGGATGGAGAAGCAGCCTGGCCTAGTGGATAGGGCACAGGCAAGGGAGTCAGAAGGACCTGGGTTCTAATGCCGGTTCTGCCACTTGTCTGTTGTGTGTCCTCGGGCAACTCACTCAATTTCTCTTTGCCTCAGTTAGCTCAGCTGTAAAATGGGGATTAAGACTGTGAGCCCCATATGGGACAGGGGCTGGGAAGAGGTGTTGGAGGGGGCCTGAGCTTCAGGGATGAGGAATAATTCAACCTGGATTGTTAGGGGAGGGCTAACACTCCCCAGGGAGTTTGGACATTTTTTCACTCTTGCCAGTAGTAAGTCCCTTTGGGCTCTGTAGATAGGGCCTACAGCAGAGCCTCAGAAGCAAGCAACTTGCTTGGTGTAGACTAAGCCTGGGGTGTCCTCTCCTCGGCAGCACCGGGTCAGCACATACATCTGGCTCCTCCTGGGATTCCCCATCTTGGTGGTCACCCACGTCCTGGTCTGCTGCTGCTCCTGGCTCCTGGTGGTCATCATCCCCATTGCCAAGATGAGTGTGAGGACTGTGACCAGAGTTCTGCTCGAGGCTCCGGAGCAGGTTCACGTGCAATCGGCCAAGGAGGTAAGGGGTCTTGGGGGCTTCGTATTTAATAACAACGATAGTATTGTTTAAGTGCTTGCTGTGTGCTAACCACTGGTTTGAGTGGGAGAAAGAGGAGGAGAGACATTGGGAATCCTCTTGAAGCCTCCCAGGGCTGGGGTGGGGCACCCAGAGAATTATGCTCCCCTCCGGTCCTTGCTTCTGTTCCGCTTTCTGTGAGTCCGTCTTTCCCCTTCCTCCAGTACTGGGGAGGTGGTTCTTCTCCTGGGCTGCTTTCACCCCTCTGGGATCAGCCAGCAGCTGCCAGTTTTCAGAAGGTGCTGGGGAGAGTTGGGGTCTTGGGGGGACCTGGCCAGAGAAAGCCCTGTTGGGCCATTCCATTTTGGATAACCAGTTCAGGTTGGTTTGTGGGTGGCATCTCACTGAGCCAATTCTGAAGGGTTATTGGAACCTGCCTTTGATTTGCCAAAGCCAATGAGACAATAAACCAAAGCTTTTGTTTTTATATAAAAGCCACCCCTCTTCCTTTAGCATTGACAGCCTTCTTGGGGGTAGAAGGCGAGTGGGGAGAGCAATGAAGGGGAATACCTGTACCTTAAACAAGCTGCTGACTTCGGGGTGGAGGGACCCTCAATTATAATAATTGTGATATTAAGTGCTTCCTATATGCTAGGCACTGTACTAAGTGCTGGGGTAGATGCAAGATAATTGGGTTCCACATGGAGCTCACGGTCTAAGTAGGAGAAAGAAAAGGTATTGAATCCCCATTTTGCAGATGAGAGAAATGAGGCACAGAGAAATAAAGTGACTTCCCAAGGTCACACAACAAATGGCAAAGTCAGGATTAGAAACCAGGGTCTCTGACTCCCAGGCCTAGGCCTTGCAGCTTCCTACATCCCTGTCTACCTATTTTTGGGAGGCCTCTGCTTTCCATGAGGCAAGTAGAAAAATAAACTAGGCTCGTATGGTGAATGCAAGGCTGGGCTGAAGGAGAAATAAGGTCGCTCATGCCAGTCAAGTTTACTACTCAACAACTCCTCCCTTTGGCTCTGGGTCTCCTCGAGGGCTGGGGCGAGGTCCCCCGAGCAAACCCCACCGGTAGAGGAAGTGGCTTCTCCTCTGCTCACATGTCACCCATCCTCTCAGAGGCGGGTTCCTCCGGCAGCCGCCACCTCCTTCCTCTCCCCATTCCAGATGGGTCCGGGGCGGGCCTTCCAGGGCCCTTCTGACTGGAGCTCCGATCGTGCTCCTGGACCTCCCTTCAGCCTGCACCCTTGAGTGTGGCTGCCTCTTCCATTGCCACCTCCCCCCCGCTCCCCACACACACCTTGCCCCCAACCAGGTTCTCCCGCTGCTCCTCCACCACCATCTCCCCTGTCTGTGCATCCAGGGAGGAAGCGGGAGCAGAAGGGCAGGACATAGAGGCAGAGGATGGAGCCCTGGGGTCCTCAACTTGTCCCGCGTTGGGCTTTGGAGTGCTACCTGAATGCCTTGCAGCTCGGGGACCCTTCCCCCCAATTCCCACCAGCCCCAATCCCCCTTCCTCTCCCTGCTCCATCAGACAGAGATCTCTCCAGAGGGAGATGTCCTCTTGTGCTGTTACCGGGCCACCAACGCCTATTACTACAAGTACTCAGTGGATGGCATCAATGTCTTTGCTGTCAGTATCCTTCACCGTGGCAGGGCTGGGTCGGGGAGAGGCTTGGAGGTGGGGGGGTGGCCTGGGGGGGGGGGTGGTCAAGGCCCCAGCTGTCCTTCCAGGAATCTCCCAGCCCCTAATGGGGGGAGAGACCAAGCTGGGCCTCTGGGGGAGGGAGTTGGAGTAGGGGCCGGGCACTTGTGTTTTGAGCCTCGGGCAGGAGGGACCAGACCCCTGGGAAGGAGCTGGAAACAAGCTCCCTGCCGGTTTGGGCGCCGGGCCGCCCAAAACCCTGAAGGAACCGAAGGAGAAAGAGAACCCAGGAGGTCCACCTCCCTGGGTGTGGTCCCCCGAGGTCTCTGAGGGCCTACCGGGGAGGGAAGCCTTGAAAGTGAGCCCGGAGCTCTGTCCTTTAACCCTCCGCCCCCAGACCTGCTGCCTCTGGTCATCGTGACGCTGGTCTTGGGCTACATGGACAGCCAGAACCAGTACACCAGCTCCCTAGTCAAGTTCACCCTCTCTCTGCTCTCCATCATGCCTCTCTCCTACTACATTGGCATGGCCATCGCCAGGTAAGGGAGAGAGGGGCTGTTTGGGGTTCAGATCGGGGTGGGGTGCCGGGGAAGGTGTCTGGGGAGCTTGCTTGGCAGCTACAGCGCTTTCTTTAATTCCTTCCCACTCCTCTTCAGGGCTCTGGAGAGGTGGGGAGTCCCAGGGGTGCCAGATGGGGGGCAATGAGGTGGGGTGTCCTGCTGTGAACTTGGGGGCTCCCCCTGCTCGCCCCTTGCGCGGGGCTGGCGGGGAAGCACCGGTGGGGATGGCACTATCGATGGAAATGTGGGCTTCCCCAGCCCCCTCTGAGGGGTTCGTGTCTGGCATCAGTGAGCGGGTGTGCCCCAAAGGGGTGTCCAGCAGAGAGCTGTGCCTGGTTGGATGACGGGGGAGACGCTGGGGGGAGCGGTCTCCACCCCTCACTGCCTGGGCCTCATCTCGGCCCCCAGCATCTCCGCCCAGAGCACCTTCGCGGTGGGCGCCGTGGTGAATGCCACGTTTGGCTCCGTCATCGAGCTCACCTTCTACATCACTGCGCTCATCAAGGGGGCTCACGAGGGGAGCAGGTGCTACGAGGAGGTGGTGAAGGCGGCACTGACGGGCACCGTGTTGGGCTGCACCCTCCTGGTCCCGGTGAGTCTGCTTAGGCTCGCCCCATCCCCTTCTCTGCTTCCTTCTCCCAGCCTCCCCTCCAGGGCTTCCCTTCATTCCCCCGGGGCTAAGAAGGGAAAGAAGGGAATTCCCGGACGATTCACGAAAGCAGCCAGGGCAAATAGAGAAGTGCCACAGTGAGGTGGGGAGCTGGGTGAGCCTGGAAAACTGCTTCCAAACGATCTAAACTGGGCCTTCTCTTTCCAAACAAGAATCCAGGTGGGATGGAGCTGAGAGGTTGCCCTCCTCTTTCCCTCCTCCCCCCCCCCGCCATCCTCTACTTTCCCAGGACCAGCAAGTTGGGGTCTGGAGGGGCCCAAACTTCCTGCCGAGGGAGCTTCCCGGCTGGCTCTTTGGGTTCAGGGGAAGCAGTGTGGCCTAATGGATAGAGTATAGACACAGGCCTGGGAGTCAGAAGGACCTGGTTTCCAATCCCGACTCTGCGCTTGTCTGAGGATGACTTGGGCAAGTCACTTCACTTCTCTGGACCTTGGTTACCTCATCTGTAAATTTGGGGAATAAGACTGGGAACCCCCTGTGGGACAGGGACTGTGACCAACCTGATAAGCTTGTATCTACCCAACATTTAGTACAATGCCTGGAACATAGTAAGTGCTTAACATACAAAAAGTGCGGGGGAATCCTCTGGGATCTCTGCCAGAGCTTGGCCTTGGGACTTCCTCTCCTAGAGAAGGAAAGAGACCTGGTCCAGGAGTGAACTTTTGGATGAGGAAGACATGCCCTGTGTCCTCTATGCATGGTGGGAGAAGGGGTGGGTAGTCGGCACCTAGAGTGCCATTTGCAACCATCTAGGGTCTGGGCAGTCTTACCTGGCCAGAAAGGAGTCCAAGGAATCAGCCTGTGGGGGGTGGGGAGGAGTGGAGGCACTTTTGTTGGTAGCATCATTGCCCTTCTCCCTCCCCATCCCTCCCCTCCTCCCCGTCCTTCACGTGGGGCCGGGCAGTGCCTTCTCTAGCTTCTCACCCAGGCCAAACCGCCCCTGGCCCCCGAGAGAGCCCAGGTCGTGCGACGGCTGGAGCCTCCAGGTGTCTGCTTGCTCCCAGGGCTTGTGTATGGTGATAGGTGGGATCCGCCACCCGGAGCCGCGCTTCAACAGCCGCTCGGCGGGCGTCAGCTCTGCGCTGCTCTTCCTGTCCGTGGGAGGTGAGCGGTGGGGGGGAAGCGGGCTGGACAGGGTGGGGTCATCCTGCCTCTGGGAAGGATATGAAAGGAGCCGAGTTGGAATAGGATTGGAACGGCGGTGCTTGTGAAACTCTGGAGCTGAATAACACTGAGAGGGGGTGGGCCCCACTGCAGGTGGACAGCCAGGGGACTGGGTGAAGAGAGCCTCTGGGGTTCCGGCCGCCTGATGTGGGAAGGGCTCTGTGCGGGGAACTGGTTCTCGTACTCTGTTCCAGCTCCCTCCAGGGCCTGACCCCTTCCTCGCCCCTCTCACCTCTCTCCCCTTTCCTGGTTGTGGCAGGTGTGTTCGCCCCAACCCTCTTCTCCAAAGTCTACGGGCGGCTGATCTGCGATGAGTGCCGGAACGTTACCCAGAACCCCTCAGGGCACTACCTGTGCCAGACCTGCCACTTGGACTTGGTAGGACCCGCTGTGTCGCTCGGCTACCGGGCTCCGTCCGGGGAGGAATAGGAGGGTTGGCTCTGGAAGAGGGGTGGGAAAGGAGAGGAGATGGAGTGCCTCTCTGGGCCACTCTCAGGCCCCCACTGACCTCGGGTTTGTTGACAGGTGGAGAACAATGGCACGCTGTACTACAGCCATGTCCAGTAAGTCTGTGGATGGCGGAGGGGGCCGGGCTGTGGCAATCCTTAGGCCTGGGGGCTACCAAAAGCCTTGGGCCCATTGTACCCCCAGGCCCAACCTAAGATGGGGGCTGTGTCCCCTGAGAGTGGAGTCCCAAACTCCTTTCCAGCCCATATCCTCAGGGTTGATGCTTGCGCACGTCACCTGTCGGTGTGTTTGGGCCCACCCACGCCCCCGTCTTCTGCTCCGCCCCAGGCCCTTGGTGTACACGGTGTCCCTGCTGCTCCCTTTCGCCTACCTCATTGGCCTCTTCTTCACCCTGAAGACACACTCCCACATCTACGACATTCACGTCAGCGATCGTGAGTTGCCGTGGGAGAGGGCGGTTACCTCTCCAGCAGCCCTGTGGGCAGGAAATCCCAGGGTGGGGGTGATCCACGGAGGCAGGAAAAGCCAAGAGCGGGGCCCTGGGCCCTCACGCGCCTTGCCCCAGCTTGAGTTCCAAATTGTAGAAAGCAAGTTGGGAGGCCTGCAGCTGCTTGTGCCCTGGAGGAAAGTGTGGCCTGGTCACTGTCTAGGTCACCGGTGGGCTAGGCGCCTACAGCCTTGTGCGGGACAATGAATTCGTTCCATTTCCCCGTTCCTCTTCGTCCTCCCCCACCCCCAGAGGGGAATGGCCTACTCCTGTCCCACCCTCTAACCTCACCTTCTTGCTCCTCTCCCATCCTAGTGCCCGGGCACCACCATAGAGCTGTGGTCCACTGGCCCCGCTGGCGGGCGCTACTGCTGCTGCTCCTGTCCACCTGTGCATGTCCGCCTGTGCCGACCTGGCCACTAAGCACAATCAGCCCCATTCTGGAGAGCTCCACCGTGTCCCAGGTGAGCGGGCAGCGGCAGGGGCCCGGCCCCTCCTCACACCCCAAGGCTGAGTCGGGCCTGCCAAGTTCGCTCCTTTCGCCCACAACGCTGGCCGCTTCTCGTCACCCACGCATACCCTTCCCTCTCACCTACCTCCTGGAGCAGCTTCTCCCAGCATCTGGGGCCCTGAGGGCCATCTTGATTCTTGTGGAAGGAAGAGCTGTACTTTTGGAAGGCGAGGGGGCCGTCGGGCCCTGCCGGCTGGGCCTGGAGACGTGTTCCCCTCTCCGCACAGCTCTGAATCTGCACTGGGGGGATTGGGAGAGGAAAGCTTCAGGGAGCAGATGCCCCAGAAAACGTGCAGACCGAGATGACTTTCCTCTTCTCTCCAGTATTTTATAGGGGTGACGGTGTTGGCCATGGTGCCCGAGCTCCCCGAGATCATCAACGGATCCAGTTTGCCTGCAGAACAATCTCAGCCTCAGGTAAGATTCTGTGACTGTTGAAGTTGGGGAGGGAGGGCCCCTTCTTTGCAGGAGGCCCTCCCGATTAACCCCTCACCCTAGGCAACCCATCACTCATGGGTAATCTGGTTTTTGTGTTTTTGGGGTCTCATTGGTAGCTAGTCTCTCACTCTCTACATTTTAAATTACTGGCAGTTTGCATCGCCCATTTCCCCCATTAGGCTCCAATTCTCTTTGGGGACAGCTCTCCAATTCTCTGGATGTGTCTCTTACTTCATAAGTTCTCGAGAATCTAGTGCAGTGCTTTTGTACGTAGTAGATGCCCTTATCCAGTAGATAATGGCAAAGAGGGAGGATAAGGCAAGGCCCTGGAGAAGGTCACCTACTGCCCATGGGTCCTACTGCCATTAAACAGTGAAACTAGGGGATCCCCCGGCTTCTCGGCCTTTTAGCGGACTTGTCATTTGAATGTGGGCAGCTAGCTGGCCTGATTGGGGAGGGGCCGAGGAGAGGGAAACCAGAAACCTGATTCACCCAGAAAAAGCTGTCCTAAAGGCACAGCTGGAGCACTGAGTGAATGAGTCTTGCCTATTTCCACCCAAACGGCTACCTTACTGCTACAGGCTGTTATATCCCGGCTAGACTACTGTGTCAGCCTTCTCTCTGATCTCCCTTCCTCCTCTCTTGCCCCGCTCCAGTCTATTCTTCACTCCGCTGCCCGGCTCATCTTCCTGCAGAAACGATCTGGGCATGTCACTCCCCTTCTTAAACACCTCCAGTGGTTGCCTATCGACCTCCGCTCCAAACAAAAACTCCTCACTCTTGGCTTCGAGGCTCTCCATCACCTTGCCCCTTCCTATCTCTCCTCCCTTCTCTCTTTCTACCGCCCATCCCGCACGCTCCGCTCCTCCGCCGCCCACCTCCTCACCGTCCCTCGGTCTCGCCTATCCCGCCGTCGACCCCCGGGCCACATCCTCCCGCGGTCCTGGAACGCCCTCCCTCCTCACCTCCGCCAAACTGATTCTCTTCCCCTCTTCAAAACCCTACTTAAAACTCACCTCCTCCAAGAGGCCTTCCCAGACTCAGCTCCCCTTCTCCCTCTACTCCCTCTACCGCCCCCCCTTCACCTCTCCGCAGCTAAACCTTCTTTTCCCCCTTTCCCTCTGCTCCTCCACCTCTCCCTTCCCCTCCCCACAGCACTGTACTCGTCCGCTCAACTGTATATATTTCCATTACCCTATTTATTTTGTTAATGAAATGTACATCGCCTCGATTCTATTTAGTTGCCATTGTTTTTACGAGATGTTCTTCCCCTTGACTCTATTTTTTGCCATCGTTCTCGTCTGTCCGTCTCCCCCGATTAGACCGTAAGCCCGTCAAACGGCAGGGACTGTCTCTATCTGTTGCCGACTTGTTCATTCCAAGCGCTTAGTACAGTGCTCTGCACATAATAAGCGCTCAATAAATACTATTGAATGAATGAATGAATGAATTTCTATGTCATTGTAATAATAATAATTATGGTACTTGCTAAGCACTATGTGCCAAGTACTGTCCTATGCGCTGGGGTAGATACAAGTTAGATTGTACAATACTTTCCCAAACGTTTAGTACAGTGCTCTGTACCTAGTAAGTGCTCAATTAATACCATTCATTGATAGCCAAAGGAGCTTAAGAGAGTATTGCTCTGTTGGGGGCATATTAGCGGCTGAGTCGGGAGCTACTCTAAAACCGGGATCCTGGGCTGACGTGAAGCTGAGCTCCTTGCCTCCCCAGAGACCCACGGGACTCGGGTCATTTCCCTGTGAGCCGGGAATTTTTTGAGCTCTTACAGTATGTGGAGCCTAAGTGCTCGAGAGGGTACAGTATAACAGAAGGGAACCTGACCCTGGTCCTCCTTGCCTGACCCCTGGCTGCCCCAGTTTGGACCCAGGACCTGTTATCTGCTGCATACCTACCCCTGCTTCTCCGGGGCCCTGAGCTTCCTGAAGAACGGAGGCGAGACCTCAACTGGCTCCTCCTCCCTCCTCCTAGTAGAGCGGGAAATGGGGCCAAGTCTTGTGGAAAAGGGAGAAGCAGCTGTGGGTATTCTCCATCAGGCAGCCTGCCCGAGTCTTCCCTCCTGCCCCCACCGACTCACCCAGCTCTCTCCTCTGTCGTTCTCTCCCCAGCATTGAGATTGGCAACTGCATCGCCGTGCAGGTGTGTATGCTGCAGATCCCCATCTTGGTGCTCTTCTCCATCTTCTACGTAAGTCCTCCCGGTGGCTGCAGAGCTCACGGGGTCGGCCCCCCTCTTAGACGGGAACCTGCCGGGGGCTTGGCCCAATCTGCATGTTTCAGGGAGTCTGGCACCGTTTACCACAGGGAGCCCCCCTAAGGCAGGAGGGTTATTCTGACCTCTGGTCACTCCCCAAGACCCAGCCCACAAACAAGAGCTTCTCTTTAGCCGATCCTAGATCCTGAGCAAGACTGTCTCTAGAGGCTCCGGGTGTGTTGCTCAGTGTGGCTGTCAGCCGGGGTTGGAGGCTTTAGAGTTGTGCCACTCCTGTCCCGACCCCTGGAGCTCTTGCTCATTCAATCCATCGTATTTGAGTGCTTACTGTGTGCAAAGCACTGTACTAAGCACGTGGGAGAGGACAACTAATATGACTAATCACCCCTCCCATACCACCTCCACTATTTATTGGATTGGGAGGTCCCAGGGCTCACTGGGGCCCTTCCCAGTGTGGGGTCGGGGCAGAGGATGGAGGACCCTGGTTACAAGTCATATGACTCTGAGGGGAAAAGATGGGGACAGGTAACTGCTGCGGAGAGTGGGGAGGCTTCCCTGGGCCAGGAACCTGGGCAGAGGCATGCCCGCAAATGGCTCATCTCAACTCTTAGCTGGCCTCTGTGGAGCTACAGCAATCCAGCTCTAGATGGGGGAGCTCCAGCAAGTCAGGAGTTGGGGTTGCCATTGTTGCGGGAGCAGGGAGGGTTTTGGCTTTTTTCGGGGGTCAGGGTTAGTCTCAGCGGGCCAGGGGGACGGATCGATTTTAAGTGGTCGGGGGGGGTATCGTTTCTGCAGCCGACGGGGTTCAAGCTCCTCTTCAGTGACCTCCATGTCTACGCCAGCATGTTCAGTGTCATTCTCATGAACTACATCTTCATGGATGGCAAATGTGACTACTTCCAAGGTAAGAGGCCCGAGCCTCCTCTGGACAGAGCAGGACAGGTCCCCGTGTTGGAGGGCCAGGGGACGTCTTCGGTCAGACGAATCACCCGTCACCCGGGTCCAGCCATGCAGGCTTCGGCTAGTGCCAAGCTAGGTGGTCTCTTCTCCCACCTCCAGTTGCAAGGACAAGGGCTAGGATGGTGTAAGTTGCTCTGAGGACTCTAAGGGTAAGGGTATGTCTAGAAAAGTTTTGGAGTTAAAAGTGTACAAAACTTTTCAGAATCAGCATCTCATTATAAAGTAGACTTTAGAATAAGCGCAAAAAATGTTTTAATCTACCTCCCATCACAAATGGACTCTTACTCCCCTAATAACTAGTCCTCGGGCATGTGGATAGTTGCAAGGCTGACCTAGTTCTTTTTCAGTCTGGGAGTGGCCAGGACTGTCATCCAGCTCCCACAAGCTCCTAATTGCTCTCTTCTTATCCTCCAGGTACTGTACTGGTAATGGTCTACCTCATCCTTCTGGCTGTGTATTTCTTTGCCCCTTCTCCAGCTGGCTGCTGACCTCTGCCCCTGCTGGACTGGAGAGAGGAGAAGAGGAAGAGAATTGTCCCTTTTGCACCTCAGGGAGAGAAAGTGTGTATGTATGTGTGTGTGGTGTGAGCCCATCTGGTTTTGAATCCTTCAGGCTGCATCAGGAAGCTCAGTGTGTCCAATCTGGGTCTTCCCGCCCCCCCCCCCCCCGCCCACCCCTCTTTTATACTGTGGAGATTATTAAACTCTTTTGCACTGAAACATACTCTTGATATTGTGAGTGCAGGAGAGAAGAGGGAGGGAGCAAGGGGGAGGGAAAAGGTTGTGGGGAGAACCTGGCTTCCTTGAGGCTGGTGGGTCTCTTCTGACCTTTCCTTCAGGGAGATTTCAGCTGGATTCATAGGTTGGAGGTTGAGGGACCTAGCTTTGGTAATGAGGAGGAAGAGTGAACACCAGAGCCCCGCCAACCTGATCCATTTAGGAGCCTCTACAGCTCGGCAAGCCCACCGGCACAGACCGGGAGAAGTGTTTGGCCTGCTTCAACCCTGTGGCCCAGTTGGGATCAGAAGGTCAGTCCCACCCTGGCTTCCTCTGGGGCTAGTAGCTCTGTGTTTAGACTGGGAGCCCGTTATCGGGTAGGGATTGTCTCTATCTGGTGCCTAACTGTATACTCCAAGCGCTCAGTACAGTGCTCTGCACATAGTAAGCGCTCAATAAATACTATTGAGAAGCAGCGTGGCTCAGTGGAAAGAGACCGGGCTTGGGAGTCAGAGGTCATGGGTTCTGGCTGGGTGACTGTGGGCAAGTCTCTTCACTTCTCGGTGCCTCAGTGACCTCACCTGGAAAATGGGGATGAAGACTGAGCCTCATGTGGGACCACCTGATGACCCTCTATCTCCCGCAGCGCTTAGAACAGTGCTCTGCACAGGGGAAGCGCTTAATCAATACCACCATGATTATCAGCAGTAGCTCTGTGGGAGTCGGGATCAGTGACTGGCTTCAATTAGCTGAGACTGCCCTCTAGTGGTGTCAGCACCACATAGCTCTCAGTACAATTCATTCAATAGTATTTATTGAGCGCTTACTATGTGCAGAGCACTGTACTAAGTGCTTGAAATGTACAAATCGGCAACACAGAGACAGTCCCTACCCATTGACGGGCTTACAGTCTAATCGGGGGAGACAGATCGCTCTCGGCCACTTGTTTCTGCCTCTTTTTTAATCTATAGACATGGTCTTTAAGCACTTACTATGTGCCAGACACTGTACTTGAGCGCTGGAGTAGCTCCAAGCTCATCAGGCTAGGCACGATCCCCTTCCCGCACGGTGTTCAGTCTTAATCCCCATTTTACAGCTGACGTAACTGAGGCCCGGAGAAGTTACCTGACTTGCCCAAGGCCACAGAGCAGACAAGTGGCACAGTTGGCATTCGAACCCGGGTCCTTCTGACTCCTGCCTTTCAGCCTCCGTGGAGCCGGGTAGAGTCGGTTGGGTTGGGACGCGTAACGCCGACGGTCCGTCTGACGGATGTGCGAAGGGAAGCCGACCGAATACCTTCCACCCTTGTGGTGATCCTCTGTCCCCGTTGGATCGAACGCTAACCTGACTTCCATCCCCCGACCAGACAGTATCCTCTTTAGAGTAAAGGGATAGGGCGTGAACAAAGTAGAGTCTCGAGTAGGTTTATTGATCAGAACTCTTTAAAAAAAAAAAATCCAAACTGGAAAACACTGATAAGGTACATAAATATCAGCCAGACACTTCAGAACCAGCTCTCCGTCCCCGAGTGGTGACAGAGTGGGGGCCGGCAGAATGGAGAAGGTAGCCTCAGCTCGTCACATGCACACTGATCGCGAAAAGGACTACACCGTTCAGCTCTGGGGTAAGGCAAGCGCCGGAGGTCCTGAGCCCCAGCTCAGGGGCAGAGGCAGCCCAGTCGCTCGGAAAGAACCGTGCCTCACCGGGAGGGGCTGCACGCCATTCCTCTCCGCAGGCTGGGAGGGGACTGGCAAACGGAGAAGTCACAGGGTTACCTAAAATGGAGTCTCTGCAAAGCTGGGCCTCCGCCAGAGCCGTGGCGCTAATCTTCCACGAGACGCCGAGGCCCCTTGCTCGGAAGACCTCGGGCAACAGCTCCTCCAGACTTACCCGGGCGGGGGACGGTGAGGCCGTCTGCTTAAAATCTGAGCCCGAGGGGGGAACCTGAGTTGGGATGGGGCCACCTCCCACTTGGAGAGATGAATGGAAAGGGCTGGGCCCATCGGAGAGAACCGACCCCAGCCCCAGTGACCTTGATCAGCAGCTTTACCTAATGGAGTCCTGAACACCATCTAACACCCTGCCTGGGGCAATCTTTGCCTCTGGAGGGGTGGGGGGTGAGGTTTTGGCATCTTTCCAGCTTCACGTGGTGGCCACGACAGATGCTAGAACTGATGCTCCTTGCTGCTTCCTGCTCCCTCCCTGCACCAGCCATAGAGGAAAAAACCAAGCCTTTATACGCTAGGCTACGGCCTCCGCCTCTGAAACCTGGAGATCGGCGAAACGTGGAAGCATCTTGCCCCAGTAAAAGCCACTGACTCTCAGTGTTGAAGCTTCCAAGGATGGCTCTGCCCCAAAGCCTGGGGCCTGGGTCTTTTCAGAGAGGCAACACCTTCTCGACAGCTTTAGAAACAGGATACGGTAATGAAAAACCAGCTGCCCGAAGGGTAACAAAACTTCTCACAGAGGAGAAAGCTAACCAGACTCACGAACCCACGACCGTGAGTCAAGGCAGCACTTTGGAGAGGTGAACGGAAAGGGCTGGGCCCATCGGCGAGAACCGACCCCAGCCCCAATGACCTTGATAATCAGCTTTACCTAATGGAGTTGATGAGCCCTATGCCCCCACCCAAGCCTGCTGTCTACAGAATTCTTTCAATCACACACAGCTTTCAGAAGTTGAATTTCTTTACCTGCTCATACTGGAGTTGAGGTCTTCCCCTTAAGGGGTATCTAACACAGCAGGAACAGGTGGGCAACTCCTTACTCTTGCAGGATTCTGGCTGTAGCCAGGCTAGGACTTTAATCTAGTCCCTCTCCCTCATCAAAAGGATGGGACTCGCCCACCCAATTTAACTGCAGTCTGGCCCAGCATCCTCTTGAGTTTCTCCCACCGGTGCCGGTCGGCCATGCGGTGGGCTGGCTATCCAAGCTCCTGGCCACTCTCTTGCCCTCCTGCGGCCCACCTACCTTCAGGACTCTTGCTGTCACCTCAGCTAGTGGGACAGCAAGCTGAGGTCCCTAGTTGGGGGTCAGTTTATTTTAACCCCTCACATCCAGTTCTGTGTACTCTGGGGAGGGGGGCTGCTCACCCCCCCATCATGTCCTTATTGAACAATTGGTAAGTCACTACAGCCGAGACACCGCAAGAAGGCAGCAGGCTCGCGACCACCTCTGCAACAGCCTGATTCCGTCGGACGTGGAAGAGACCGCTGTACCTTCCCGCCAATCCAGCTCTGCAGAAGCTTTTTGGAAGATGGTGAGTTAGAGCAGGGAGCATCTTGGCAGGAGGGAGGAATGATATCAGCCCCTGCCAGCTGTTCTCTGTTCACCACTACTGCCCCATGAGGGGCAGAGAAAGGGGCAGTGGGAGTTAAAATCAACTACTTGAAAGTCCTCTGGCCCCACAAACCTTTGGGTGAGGTTCCCATCAGATGAGGACTTCAAATTCCAGGTTGGGCCCCACCGGCCGGTTACACTGAATATCCTATTGATTGGACCGAGACCTAGATTGCCGTAGCAGACAGCTGAGGTGGCCAGTTGTAAGGCAGAGAAGCAGGTGTGGAAATGGCCCAGAAAACTGAAGCACCAGTTGTTGGCTGGTTAGTATCCTGAAACTTGTGGGGTGCCCCTAAATGAGTCCTCCAGCATCTGGCCTAACATCTTGCATTGCTGGGGGATGGGGGGAAGGTACTTGGTTTCCCCACCCCGGGAGCAATCTAGACTAAGAGATTTGAGGTCAGCACATGATTCCAGTCAGGGCACCCACTGCAACCCCAGGGGCTGCTGCTGACACTCTGTCTTTTCAGGGCACAGAGGAAGCCTCAAAAAGGCTTGGAAAGGGATGAAAGCAAGCAGAGGCTATGCAGAGCCAGATCGCCCTGCACCTGAGATGATCTCCAGCTGATCCCACGACTGCATAAGGAAACAGCAGAGCAACAGCTGAACGCTCCTTCTCTGGTCCCCTCACCCACTCCTAAAACAGGCCCTTCCCTCTCCTCTATCCCACCAGATGCTCTGATCCAGACTCTGGCTTTCACCAAATTCTATTAACTCAGCTTGTGGTCAAGGTGAGTCGCTGACCCTAAAAGGGCTGATCCAGACTAGGCAGACCTGGGCCCCAATGCCCTTGTCCTCAGACTATAAAAACCGGGTCCATGTCCCTCTAAAATAACGAACAGAGCGAGCCATCAGTTTTTCCCAACCTTATTTTCCTTGGATATCTGAGATGGACAGGTGAACATTTAGGGACTGCCAAAGGCCGAGCCAGGATGAGAAGCGGCCACCCTTCTCCTGATTCCCCCTCTCTGGACTACCTGGGCGGAAGAGTTAACAGGCTAGGGAAGAAGACAGGGTTGTTCGGTGAATCTTCCTGTTGGAACAAATAGGCCGTCCACCTGGCCCTGTTCTGTGCTTCCCCAGCTGTGGTTGATGCTATATCTCCGAGCCCAGCGGACAGAGGCCACCCCCCTCAACACTTTCTGTGGTGGAGATGGACAACGAACTCTTTTGGCAAGTTAGTTTAAAAGAAAAAGGCACTTAAAGGAAAAGGGTCCGGCTTAAACCCACTGGCCTAAGTGCATCCTGCCGATCACCGCCGGGAGATCTGGGTCCGTGGGTCCGTCGGCCTGTGAGCCACCCAGGGGACAGTCCTGCCGAGACAGAGCCACAGCAACCCCAGAAAGTGAACTGAAAGTAAGATCGTACCTGTGGCCGTTCTTTCTCCTGGAAATGATGCCAGCACTCAATCTTCCTCCCCCGCCCAGTTCTGTAAGTGACGCTTCGCTCCCCGGGGAGGGGCAGCTAGGGTTTGTGTGTCAGGGAGGTGCTGACTCAGAGATGTGGGTGGAAAACCAGAGAGGGAGGGGGGGAAACAACCTGGGGACCTAAAACAAGTGCCCCAGTTCCAGAGCTAAAACCTGTTGCCCGGGAGCAGGAAAGGCCAGATCTGGGCCAGAGACCACGTATGAGGTGGGGAGGTTACTAACAGCAAGTGGCAGAGGTCCTGAGGGCTGGAAGATGCTCTGGATATGGCGGGTGAAGCCACTCCCATGCCCAGAGGGGAAGGAAACTGCCCCTAGCCACCCCTTCACCCCAAGAGAGGGGCAGGATCGATAAGGCCATTCTCCTTCCCTGCCCCCAGCCCTGTGGATTTTAAACATCTCGTTCAGGCCCTTGTTGGGCCCGGCAAGGTAAGGGGGCATGAAGAGATGAGGACAGCCAAGAGCACACAGGCCTGAACATTCAGCTTCGGGACCCAGCGAAGTCACAGCACAGCCAGCAGGCGCTCGGAGACTACGGCAATGAGCCCTGTCTACTTGGGAAAGTACAGCTCTAGAGCAATAAGTTAAACACCAGGATTAAAAGCATAAGCTGCAAGGCTATAACAACATCTTCCTCCTCTTCCCTGCCCTCCCAGACCCACTCTTTAAAAGGAGGAAGCCCCAGCTGCCTGCCCATTCCGCAGTCTCCTGAAAAAGAACTTTCTCGATGATCTCGACTGCCCAGAGTACGAGGTCTCCGCCGAGATCGCCTCCGTCTCCCTCCCCTCAAAAAAAAACCAGAGAAGGGAGGAAGACTGGGAGGGGAGCAGGAGGTGCAGTGGCAGCCCCAGGGAAAATTCACGTTTCCATCAACTTCAATGGCATGAACAGAAAGGCATCTGCTGTATTTGCTGAGTAAGGCCTTGACCGGGGTCCCCGATCCTCTCTGTCGCACTCACCCCGCTGCCCATAAATAGAGTTTCTTTAAATTAACATTTCTGGAGGGGGAAGCACAGGCGAGAAATCCTCATTTCAAGCGCTCGACGAGCCCCCGCGTGAGTCCGAGGCGCAGCAGCTGTGTCCGGGAGAGGTCTGCTAAGTGAGGGAAGGCGCCGAGCAGCATCTCCCACGCCAGTTCCAGGAGGCTGGGGACCACCAGCCACATCTTAAAGAGCGACCCAGTCCGTTTGTTTTCGTGGATGTTCACCACGCCTCCGTGGATGTACATGCACCCGGCCTGGGGGAGTGTGACAAGAAAGGACCCTGTTAAAGACCCACCTCGTTGGGGGCGGGCGGGGAGGAGAGAGATTCGGGGAGAGCCAACCCCGGGAAGACCGTCCCTCTGCCGTGGGTCTCGCGGAGGGTCTCACCCACACGGCCCGCTGGGCGTGGCGGGTGGAGACCTTAGGGCTGTGGCTGAGCCTCGGAAGCTGGTCTGGAGAGTAGCCACCACCCTGCTCCTCCAGGTGTCCCGGCGCCACTGCCTGAAGACACAACTGGTCTGGGTGGACCCGCTGATCTGCCCCAGAAAATGGATTCTTGCCTTCAGTGGGTCGGCATCAGGTCTGTTCCCAGCTGGAGGTTTCTGTGTATGTGCCAACGCGTGCGCGCACACACGCGCGCAAAGTCCTCCACATCCACCCGCCCACCCCGACCCAGGCCCACAAGGACTTACTGGTGTGACAGCAGCACAGTGGAAATAAACTGGCTCCGGCATGACGGCTGGAAGCTTCACCCACTGGAAAGTCTGCAGACTCAACTTCCAGATGTCTCCCAGAATCACTTCCCCGTTATACCCACCACAAACGAACACATCTACGAACAGAGGAGAGGAGGACGATGCGAGTTACACCCAGCCAGAGAGCCAAGAGGTACCGACAGGAGCTGGGACCCACAGCAAGCAGGGGGAACCCAAGCAGCCAAGAGGGGCGGGTGGGGGCAGGGGCCCTGCAGCTCTGTGCCGGGGTGACTGACTGCCGCACGCACAGAGTCAGCTGAAACCTGGCCTGAAACATCCTAGTCACTTCTTGATCTGGTGCAGGTCAGACCAAACCCAACCCAGGACCAGCTAATAACGGCTTCAAGCAGTCCCCTGATGAGAGTTTCTTCAGCAACTCCTTTCTGGGTGTGGGGCAGTGAAGTCTTGATAAGGAACAGGTCAGCAGAGGGCAAGGAGGTTCAAGGAGGATTACTGGGTTGAAATTTCCTGCTTTTTGAGGGAAGCGGCGTGGCCCGGTGGATAAACCGTGAGCCTGGGAGTCAGAGCAAGTCGCTTCACTTCTCTGTGCCTCAGCTACCTCATCTGGAAAGCGGGGATTAAGACTGTGGGCCTTCTGTGGGAAATCTCTTCCAGACAGCGTCTAAGGCAGCTAGGAAGAGTCTCTGCATCGGAGGCAGCCCCTTAAATCTCACTGAAGTCTGAATTGGGCTTTCCAGTGAGCTGTAACTTGGGAGAAGGATGAAAGGAGGCATCATCTGAGAGCCGTCATTTAGCAAACTGGGATGAGGTATTCAGTAAAGAGTACTTTACTATTAACTGTTTTCTGATTCGCCCACTGCTCTTGCTGACTGGCCCAAAGGGGAGATGACAGTGTGGAGAGGCAATGGCCAGCAAGCAAAATAAGCTTTATGAAATATTTCATCGTGGTTATTACAAGTGGGAAAGTGTCAAGTAATGTTCTAATTTAAAAAAAAAAAGGTAACCAAGAATGACTCTCTAGTCTGGTCCTCAGGGCACCCAGACCATGGAGCAGGAAGGCAGAAACCTTCCTACATGCAAGTGGCAAGGCCTCCTGGAAAGAGGGTGGAAGCGGAAAGCATAAATGCAAGCCCCGCTCAGCTCAGGTTAATTACAATCTCAATTACACGGCAAATATGCAACCCCCTGGAACATCTGATCAAGGACTGCAAAGAGGGGGCAATCCATTTGCAGAAGCCTTTACTGGGAGACTCCAAGGGCATTTCATCGCCTTTCTTGTCATCATCACACAGAGATGCTGCAGGACAGCCACTCCCTCCCATTTCTGTTTCGGTTACCCACTGGGCAGGAATTTTCATTCTGGAGCCTTACCATTTTTTATCTGCACACAACTGTGACATCTTCTGGCTGCAGGAAAACCTATCAGACATAAAAAGACCCAGTTATTCATAACAGGTGCAGTGGGAAAAGCATGGGCCCGGGAGTCAGAGGCCCTGGGTTCTACTCCTGGCTCTGCTACTTGCCTGCTGTGTGACCTTGGGCAGGTCATGTAACTTCTCGATGCCTCAAGTCTCCTCATCTGTAAAATGGGTATGCAATACCTGTTCTCCCTCTTACTTGGAATGTGAGCCCTGTGTGGGAAAGGGAGTGGGTCTGATCCCCCCAGTGCTAATACAGTGCTTGGGGCATGGTAAGCACTTAAATACTACAATAATTATTATTATTACTATTAAGAATATCCCCACCAATAGGTCAATTTAACTTAAAAGTGGGTGTAAGCAGCTCCCCTATATCAGAGACGTATATGGATCCCTTTGAGTCAAGGAAACCCAGCAAGAGACCTGCAAACCTGCAGTTTGCCTGACCCGAAGGTACCTGAGGCAAAACTGCAGATGGGGTTGGATAATTAGAATTAGGATGCAGGTACACGTAAGGCCTCTTGGCACTGGATTTAAAGAAAGGGTGGCCGCCGCTGGGGTGGCCAAGGTAAAGGGTAGGTCTCGACTGGACTCAGCTGTGTGTGGCCCGACCCGTGTCGGCCTGAATAAAGCCAGACATTCCCATTCTATGCCACCAAGGCAGGAAAAAGTGGAACCCCCAGTCACACGAAGGAAGAGCTGAAGAAGCACTGCTGGCAAAGTTTACCTATTTTTTCATGGGGTCTTGTTGTAATCTCTTCCCACGTGTTCGTTTCGAGGTTGTATGCGTGGATCTTAGGAGAAAAGAAAAAATGAAAAAAAACCCCAGAAAAACAACAACAAAACAACAGCCGGTGGAAAGAGACCAAGGTATGCCCCCTGCTCCCTCAGCCTGCCACCAAGTTGGGTTGCAGGCCATCTTCTGAAAGCCAAATGGGCACAAACAGATGCTCTCCTCTGTGTTGTCTTTTCCCTAAGCCTGGCCCGATTATGTAACATGGCAAGACATTTGACTCTGTACCTCTGCATTCAACAGTAGCATTGTTATTTGCTTGAAAGGGAAGTGCGATGGAAGCAATAAAATTAGAGGGGCTGGGCTGAAGGGCCCAAGTTAAATGGCCGAAACCCCCCACTCCACAGCCAGCACCTGGGCCAACATTTTTTACCTTGACCCACAATCCTCTCAATTTTCCCAGGCCTGACTCACTTTCCAGAAGCGGGCCGAGGAACGGCAGCTGAAAGCCCATCTGGGTTCAGCTCTTCCCCGGAGGCTACTCAGCCCCCAACTAAACCATCCCCGCATATGTCTGGCCTTTTTGGATCTCTCAGTTTGCTTTGATCCCTCCCTACAGCTCTCTCCCAAAACCGGAAGCAGGGGAAAGAAAACCCTTCCCCACGGACCAATGGAAAGGCTAATGCGGCTCGGTGGCTCCTATACACGAGTCAGTTCCGCACAGTACGCAGCTCTGGGGACTTATTCGAGTGCAGGCTGAGAACCTCCTGACTCGGATAATCCATTGGTCTGGGGCGGCTATGTTAGGAAGAAACGCTGTGCAGAGTTGGACCCTATTTTCCATTTCTCTCTCACGCTGCCTGCCAACAGTTTGAGAAACGGAAAAACAAAGAGCAGGGCCCACTGCTGCTTTTCATTTCACATCAAAAGGGCAGTGAAATGTTGCTCTTCTGTGCCCGCTTCAGATTTTACCCGTGTAGGATGTTGGAAAACCAAGGTGTCCTGGAAAACATTAAAGGTTTGTTGGATGATGCTCTTCCACCTTTCACTCGGGGCCTCAGAGGCTTTTGCAAACATCCTCAGAATGGGCCATGGGAATGGAAACTTCATTCTGGAAACACTGACCCAATCGTCACTGGTTACAACATTTGGGCGTGGTTTGGAGGACCTGCACACTCTGGGGGTTGGAAGGTCATGGAGCTGAGCTGGCACCACCAGTTTACACCTTTTCACGAGATCTCTACCACCAGGGCCCAGAGTCTAGCTCAGTTGTCGACTCACTGCATAACTTTCCCCTTCCCTTAGCTAATGCTTGGAGGGTCTCCCTAAGGGGTGGGATGTTAGGAGTGCAAATCCATAGCACAGAGCCTCATCTAGCAGCATAAAGGCAGAGGTGACCTTATTGTTGTTATTATTATTATTATTGGAAGACAAAGCGTTAAAAGTCTCAAAACCGTTGGGGGCAGGGAGGTCCACACTGTCCTGCCTTCCTCCATATATCCTCACAGGCTGAAGCCCTTGTGCTTTTTGGAGTTTCTTTTGTTGTTGTCTGGTTTGTTTGTTTTTACCTTGTTTAAGGAGTAAGCGGTCCAAGAAGTTCCGCCTCCCAAGATGTATATTCGCTGCCCATCATGTGCAATTTCGTGCCTATACCTGAAAACGCCAAACCAAACACATTTATCGTCAATCTATAGCAACTTCAAAAGCTGTTGGGGATTCACAAGAAACGCGCCCAGTCGGAAAATAATGTGCTTGTGCTTAGAGCTCAATCTCTTGGTGGTTTCTCAGTGACTTCTAGATCTCTCCAGAAAAAGCTGCGTGGCACACCGTAGGAGTACCTGAAGGAATTGTTTAACTGAGAGTAGCAAGATGCTCATGTGGTTTCCTAGGGAACCATTTTCTATCCTTCCCTGACAGTTCCTCTGCAAAGAGAGACCACTTAATTTGCCAACTCATCAAAGACTCAGTTGAGGCTCCTCTTTTGGTCCTCTAAGAACAAATGGGGGTGGGGTGAGTCTGTCATTTGGGCAACAGCCCGCTGCCTGCAATGTGAAGGATTATTGCACGCAGAAGGCCTCTTCTGCTCCCACTTTTGGCCAACTGGCAGGCCGAAGTGGCTGACTGATTCAGTGTGGGAAGCGGCAGTTGTCGGAAAGTGGCTTCTGTGGAGAGCAGGAGCAGACTCCCGCTTCTCCGTTCACCTCTCCCGCAGACCAGGAGGGGCGAAGATGGAAGCCCACCAGGCTCCTGAACCCTAAGGCCAGAGACCCACTGGAAAGTCAACTCCATACCTAAGTCATTTCTCCTACACAATGAAGTACTGAGGAAGTAATGAGGACTGCTGTGGGAATTCAGGATCCACAGGTTGGTGCAAGTAAATTTGAAATGGTTGTGTGCATGAGCCAGTCAAGATTTCATCCTGCCACACTTCTCAGACTCTGCCTTGGCCTTACGGTACTCTACCCTCAGGATGTTGCGTTTTGTCAACATAATACTATTTAATGCAATAAAATGACAGTGAGGGTGTTAAGGCAATCTGCTAATGGTGGACTGCAATAATGTAGAAATTGGAGTAGAAAAATATCAGGTACTGTGGCATCTTTAAACCCTCTACCTCCTTACCCATTAATTCCCAGAGAATCTGTGGTTTTTCTAACCCAGTTCCCCTATAACACGAGGTTCTCCGAGAACAAAACTACCCTGCTTTAGCAGATGTGATTGTATGGCTGGCTTCTTTGCCGTTTCAGGTAAGGTAGGGTTGGGGCAGAAGTAGAAAAAGAAAAGTTCATGCACTCGATCTCCATGCGGAATGGGACTTTGTCTGACCTAGTACTGTGTCTGCCCTTAATACAATGCTTGGTACAAAGTAAGCATGTAACAAGTACCATAATAATAATAATATAAGCTTGAATCTGAGAACAGTGCCTGGTCAGAGAAAGCCAAGGAAACAACCCCTCATGAGAGAGATCCTCTCCTTTCAGGGAAACCACCAATGGCTTAGCGGAAGACTTTCATTACCTGATCCGGCACATCGGGCCAGATTACTACTCAACACCAGCTATGGTTTCTCTCTGAGCCGTAGATTACCCTTAAGTTTGATTTAAGAAACTCACCTCTCTTCTGGCAGATCGCAGAGTAAATTGTTTGGCTTTAACTGTACCCATTCCCTGGTATTAAGGTCTAATCTGTGCAGGTCTGTGCTGTAAATATAACCAGTTGTTCCTCCAAAGACATAAAGGAAGCCATTGATGATTGCCATAGCCTGAAAAGTGACCCCAGGAAGACAGAGAAGACAGGCCATTAGATTTAGACACGTGAAGCCAGCTGGACTGCTATACCCTCCCAGTCCTCCAGGATGGAGACTTCAGGGACAGTACCCATCAATCAAAGGCATTTATTGAGCACTTACTGTGTGCGGACCACTCACTGTACCAAGCACTTGGGAGAGTACAATACAATAGAGTTGGTAGACATGATCCCTGCCTGAAATTTAGAGCTTTGCTTTCACGACCCCTCCCCGGGTGTGGAAAGGGAATTCCAGTAGGCGATGTTGCCTCCAAACCCAGGATTCTTGAATCTGAGGGAGTGGCCCTTCCTACTAAGTGTCTCCCATCTCCCTAAGCCATCTGAACAAAGTGAGAATGGCAGGAGGCTAGTTACAGCTTCCACCTGCAGGATGATCACCCCCCTCCTCCTCACCCATCCGAAACGTTCCACAGCCGGGTGGGAGTAAGGAATGGGCAGGCTGGAGGTTTCTCCCCCGAGGTCATGGGCCGCCACAACCTTGCTCAGTCACCACTTATCCTTCTCTTGCTGCCCTCTGATAGCTTGTTATTTTTCCAGGTGGTTTGTTACGCCTCAAATCAGCAACTTCCCAGCACCCAGTGACTGCTAAAGAATGGGTTTCAGACAACCCCTCTCGGGCAGATGACCGATGAACGGACTACAGGGCTGGGGTTGGAAGCCCTCAACTTCTGTCCCAGGCGCAGGTTAAAGAATCGGGCCTGGCCATCCTTTATCTCCCCACTAATTATCGACCAGTAATCTTTCTCCCCAGACTCCTACCTAACAGCCAATGCTTCAGGCAGCGCTCCCTTCGTCAGAAGAAATGCAATCTGCCACAGCCCTGACGCTTGACCACCGACCAGTCCATACCTGTCCGTAGATCCGGTTGGGTTTCTTCCCGCGACAGCTGAGCAGCGCCCACCGCTTGTACTTGACATTACAGACGTGGACGTCGTTGCCGTTGCTTTCTCCAAACGGAATGCCGGTGCCGCCAAAGACCAACAGGTTGTTCCCATGCAGCACCACTAGAGAGAGGAGTACATTCCGTTCGCAGTCGGTCAGACCCGCTCACACAACGATCCCAGAACTCAGAATCCACTTCCCTATTGTTCTCGGAAGATGGCTCATTCCACAGCACCCTCACAGATAAACAATGAAGACACGTATGTCTGGGTCTAGTTCACGTCCCTGGGGTCCTGGGGAAATAGTGCCGTAATACAGAACCGAGTCAAAGCACCACAGCCTCGTGGAGCAACCCAGAAAGGACAATAGAGAGAAGAGATTAGTGGCTGTGTCCAAGGGCATCCTATACTTTTTGCCCTAGCTCCTGCTGTCTCTTGGACTTCTTTAGCGAACTGGGACCTGGGAGGGATCCTCATTAAGTTCACAGAGGAGCAAACGGACCAGGCTAGTAGGCTGGAAACTCTACTCCATTATAAAAGGGGGGGGGCGGGGGGCATAATGACCGGAAGCCATTGGTCTGACCTAACGCTACCAGGCCCCTTTTAACAGCAGCAATCTATCTAGACATACATTTCATTAGCAGCCAAAACGACAGCTCCCTGCCACAAGGAAAACTGCCTGCCCCGACCCAGGATATGTGAAAGAGGGACCAAATTCTTCTACTCACGGGACATAGATGCCAACTCTCTGGGCATGTAGCCTTCGGTGCCCATTTGGTGCCATATTCCTGTGGCAAAGTGGTACCTCCAAAGCTCCCTGAAGAGAGGGTAGTCTTCGTTCTCTGGGCCTCCTGATTCATCGTAGTCTGGATTATACCCTCCAAACACATACAGGTTGGCATTATCTGCCACACAGCGATGCCCGCTTCGTGCTGGGGGGGCTCTGTGGCCTAGGAGAGAGGGGAGAGATGGCTCAGCAGATCTTGGCAGCCTAAGGCCAGCAGAAATAGGCTCCTCCACTCTCTCTGGCTCGAGGGAGGGAGCAACCTGGATGAAGTTTCCATTTTGCCTTGGTACTTTCAAACACAGCTTTAATGAATGGCGAACACTTGGATTTAAGCAATTAGTCAGCATTTGCATTCCATGTGTTTGCTTTCAAAACTTGATAACCAGCACAGAGACTTTCCCAAAGATCCAAAATTTGGGCATATAAAAAAATCGCCTGAGAAACTAGTTTCCAACAGCTCACAGCTTGAAATCTGGAGGGTAGGGAAAGGGAGAATTTAATAGTTGATCTCAAAGTTGGGGCTAGGCTCTCTAATTATAGCCCTGTGTTCATATGGGTTTTTCTTCAGGATATGAAGTTCACATATTATGGGGATTTTTAAAAAAGAATTGTACTAACAGGTGTCCATACACATGAAAACATATGTTACGATATGTATATATATATATATATGTATATAAAGCCCATGTGAAAGTGCCATTGAGTGTTTTTATATTTATACAGAAACACATATTTCCTCTGGCTTTGGTAAAGTAGCAATTAAATTTTCAACAAAAAGGCCTGCCTTTTATTCAACTAAAAGATTTATGTTTTACCTATCATCCTATTAAAAAAAAAACCAACAAAACCTCACGGGATTTACTTTCTAACATTAATGGTTCTCACAGACCTGTGAAAAGCACTTTGAAGTTTGTGAACTATTTCAAATGCATCCCTCCATAAACGGTTTGGTAAATTACCCAAATGCCCATCTTAGGGGAATTTTTTTTTTAAAAAAAGGACCAATACAGGCTTTACTTTCCTACCCTTTCACAAGTGTGCTCTAAGCACATACAGGAGGTGCTCAAGTCAACCAAAAATATTTACTGAGCACCTTCTGTCAACACTCTCTCTGTGTTGCTTCCACAAGGAGAAGACCCAACAGGTGATGGATTGGACCTACTACACCTGGATATCAACAGTGAATACCAAAAATGCTTCTTTCTAAATACTGCCTAAGTCTTCTGGAAACTACAAGTCACCGAGATGTTTCGGCAACCCCTAAAATACAAAATGTTCCCATTATTTAAAATGAAGACCAGTCTGTTCTGCAGGCCTGGCAATTCTTTCGGGAACAGGGCTCTCCTGCCATCTCATTAGCAAATGGGGCTACTTTGGAATCACTTTCGGAGCACAGAGTGACTGATAAGAATGGCTGGGCTGAGGAACTGGTAAATGGGCCAGAGAGCTTAACCTTCTATTAATAGGATGAGTTGCTTCAGTGAATTCAACCTCTCCACACTATTACTGGTGCCCACAAAGGAACAGTCTCACCCCTTATCTAGGGAAAAGGGGTCACAAGACCACAACCACAACCACAGAGGGCCCCTGTCAGTAAGCACAGAGGTCAAAGAAGAAAATAGAGACATTATCTTCCAATGGGGTGAAGGAACCGGTGAACTGCACCCCAGGAGTGAACTGGATTTTAGTGAAAGGGAACTAGCTTCCCCCCACCACTACAATACCTGTGTGAAGCATGAGCCCCATGGAAAAGATGAGGGAACAATCCCAGATGAGGGATGACTCAACCAACACCCCCTCACCAAAACTGAGGCAGAGCTCCACTAGAACTCAAGAGTTCATGACACCCAGGCCCGTGTACCAACTGCCATGCTGGTTGATCCAGTCAACCAGTTTACATACATCTGTTACGTAAAGCCAAAGACTTTCGGGGGAAGGGATTTTGCATTTTGAAACTCGGCAGAGGGAGGTGGGTACTGCACTGAAAGCTGAAATTCAAACTCATTTTTTTCTTGGGAGATGACATAAGGCCGCTCCAAACAGAAATAAAAATCCAGGCTCGATCTCTCTAACATCTACATGGCAAGTTCTAATGAAGACCCACATCAAACAGAAACCAACAACCTTCACTGTGTTAGACTCTCCTCAGCTACAGCACGAAGGAGTCCATGTCAGTGCAGCTCAAAGTTGCTGACTGAAGTTGACGGTTAACTAATGGTGGGCAAAAGAAGGGCCATTTTTTAGTACCTCTCTTTGACTCCAGTTCAGATGATAATAATGATAATAATGGTAGTATGTTATTAATACTGTGTTACTATTGATTAATGCTTACTATGTGTCAAGCACTGTTCTAAGTGCTAGGGCAGATAAAAGCTAATCAGGTTGGACACAGTCCCTGTCTCACATGGTGCTCACACTCTTAATCCCCATTTTACAGATGAAGTAACTGAGGCACAAAGAAATCAAGTAACTTGCCCAAGGTTACACAGCAGACAAGTGGCAGAGCCAAAATTAAAACCCAGATCCTTCTGAATCCCAGGCCCGTGCTCCATCCACCAGGCCACACTGCTTCTCTGAGTCTGGTGGGCAGGCTCACTGAATGGCTGCTGCAGAGAAATTATTGGCAACTACAGGCAGGTTTTCAGTTGCCCTTATTAAAGGAAGCCAGGCAATAGACTAGGAGGTACCAAAATGGTATTCTCATTGGAAATCTCAAATTTATGGTGCTTCAGCCCGGGGTCACCTTAAAGATCTAGAAAGAGAGGAGGTGGTTTCAAGGTGCCTATGGAAGGTAGACATCCCATTTCCCTGTTGTAATTTTTTACGCTAGTCCCAAGCATTCAGTATTCTAACACGAGCTAAATAGATTCCATGGTTTCCTAGAGTTTTGAAAGAGATGATCCCACCGCCATCAGATCTGCTAGGGACAAGGGAAGGTCAAGAGAACTTTGCAGTCACGTGACACCTCTTCTGACTTCCCCTGCACACACATATAACATACCACGTCCAAAACGCAGTCAAGGAAGAAAATGGGAACAAATGTGATTAGCTCACTGTGGGAAGTGAATGTGTCTACCAACTTTCCTGTACTGTCCTCTCCCAAATGCTTAGTATAGTGCTCTCAAGTGCTCAAATACCATTGATTGATTAAAAGTTCCAGCCAAACTCTGCTGCTTGTGACATATTGATACTTCTTAAGGGCCTGGGGCTCTTCCACTTGAATCTGTATCCTTTAAGCACTTGATATTCACGCAACCCTCAGCCTCCTAACCCTGACGTACCTAACCATAATTATTTTTGTCTGTCTCCCCCTCTTGATTGTAAGCTCCTTGTGGGAGGAGAACATGGCTACCAACTCTTTTGAACTGTACTCGCCCAAGTGGTTAGTACAGTGCTCTGCACACAGTAAGCACTCGATAGATACCACCGATTGATTCCAGCTCATCACCGCTTCTCATTTACATGGCTGAGGCTTTCCTGCTGGAATCTGGTAAACATCCCTATTCTTCGAGCTGAGCTTTTACCTATTGTCCTTCTCAGGCAGCTAGCATCATATTTTCTTTTCCCCAAGGGTGGAGGGCACAGGGGAGGGAGTAGCAAGTTCTTGTTGTCACATGTAGAGGAAGGCCGTACCCATCTCAATATGACAGCATGATTTTACTTAGCAGAATGGGAGGGAGTCAAGGCACCCAGAAAGGACCATTAAAGATCACCAAGCCCAGGCTCTTTCTTCCAAACTAGAGAAGCAGCATGGTTGAGTGGAGAGGACCCCACTTGGCAATCCTGTGCTCAGGCAGCATACACAGTACAGTGCTCAGGACTTCCCTGTCCCAGAAGAATTTGAAAGAAGACAAATGCTTTTACCAAACAACCGAGCTCCCAGTGCAAATACCTTCTATCCTCACCACTGGTAGGTAGTGTTCGGTCAAACCGAAATGTACCGGGGCCTACCTCCTGGTTCACACTAATGAGCTCTCATCCTGGAGTCTACACGTACGTCAGTAGCTTTGCCCTTGTTATCAGAACAATTCGAAAGCAGCCAGCATCAAAATCAAATAATTTTTCAAGTCTACAGGAAGACTTCATATTAGATAACAGTCTTGTTCTTCCTTTCAATAACAAAGGACTCTAGCCCCTGCCGATGCTTCCTGTGGAGGTCAGGAAGGAGAGGAGGATGTTCGGGCCTGTCCTGGTATATTCGGATTCATTTCCTTCCCCCTAGGTAGGTGTAACCTGAAACCGAGATTGTCGGCATGGTTCCCGGATGGTCATCTGACCCTGTACCTTCTCTTTGTGAAGAGAAAATAACTCTCAAAATTAATAACTAGAAAAAGGGAAGAGCAACCCCAACTCTTTGGTATCAACAGAGGCATTTAAGTACCCATTTTTCTCACTACAATTCAAGTCCATGCTCCTCAACCTGACTGCATGGGCCTCCAGACAAATCCAGGGTTAGTGTGAAATGGCAGCAGAGCAACAGGAGGGTAAGGAGAACCAGAATATTAAGAGTGACTCCAATGGTAACCCGTAATGTGTCTTCTTCAAATAAAGTTTCTGCTCTTAAGTAACTCTTTCCCCTTTCATCACCAGCTTCTACTTTTCAAATCTAAGTCTCTTGGAGAAGGTTTCAATTTTATATGTTGTTTGACACCTGGCAAGAACTGGAAGAGGCCCTGGGACAACCTGATCACCCTGTATCTACCCCAGCGCTTAGAACAGTGCTTGGCACACAGTAAGCGATTTACAAATACCAACATTATTATTATTACTCAGGAATTGTGGGGAGGGCTCAGTTCACGGCTGCACATTTCCTTCAAGCAGGAATTTGAATGTGCACACCTGGGGTTCTCTCAGTAACCACCACTTCCTGCCAAGCCTCTCAACATGTGGGTTCCAACTCAAACACTCCCTAGCTCAAGACTTGCCTCCTCTCATGGAAAGCTTGCTGGAGGAGGTGGAATTTTAGGAGGGAGTTGAATATAAGGAGAAGAGGGGTCTTGCTGATGTGGGCAAAGGAAGAACTCATGCCAGGGGAAGACCACGTGGGTATGAGGGCACAGAAGCAGCAGAGAGAGAGCGAGGCAGACCTAGAAGGTTGGCTTGGAAGGAGTGAGGACAGTAGGCTGGGAAATAGCAGGTGAAGAGGGAAGATAGGTGAGGTGGAGCAGATGGCGATTTGCATTGTACTCTCTTATTGTACTCTCCCAGCACTTAGTACTGTGCTCAGCACATAGTGCTCAATAAATACCACTGATTGATTAATAACTACCATATATTTATAAAAGGAAGGGCGGGTGGGGGTAGTCAGTGATTTCGAGGCAAAAATCAAAGGGAAATAGCATGGAAATGGTCCCTTTAATATGTTTGGAAATATTTTTTAAAAGAGACCCAGCTTAAAGGATCCAATTTCTGCCTAGTATGAATACTACGCTTCAAAAAATTTTCCGAGAGGTTTCCCGTAATGTATTTTTTAAACATTTATGAAAATGTTCTGCTCCCAAATCACTTAATCTTATTATGACTGGCTCTCATTTTGATAATCTGTGGCACTCTCCTTCCAAGAAGCTCAAAGAATTTTAGTATAATCCTCTAGGTGACCCAAGAGAGGCTTAACATTTCAATCAAAGGTATTCGTTGAGCACTTACCATGTGCAGAGCACTGCTTTAAGTGTTTGGGAGAGTACGATATAACCGAGTTGGTAGACACATTCTCTGACCACAATGAGCTTACAGCCTAGAGGGGGACAGAAATTAAAATGAAATATGGATATGTGCATAAGTGCTGGGGGTGGCGGAACACATCAAGTACTAAAGGGCACTGATCCAAGTGCACTGGTGACCGAGAAGGGAGAGAGAGTACAGGAAATGAGGGCTTAGTGGCAGAAGGCTTTTTTGAAAACACGTGATTTTAATGAGGCTTTGAAGGTGGGGAGATTCCCAAGAGGAAGGCAACTTTGTGGGGCAGGAGTGGATAATAATATTTGCCCTTTTTTAGGGATGTCTTGCCCAGAACCCTGGCATGAGCTATTACTCATCATTCACTAAAAGGATCCAGATTTTACTACTCCCTCCCTTCATTAATAATAAATGCTCTCTGAATCCCTCTGTCCGTCGGGGAGGCATAGACGACAAAGCAAGGGCCTGGTGATGAAATGGCTTGGAACAATTTTGGAGAAACTTGTTTTTCTTGAACCACACAGAGTTTAAAGAATTAGGCCAGCCATTCTGACCTGACTTTAAACACAGCGTTCCTGTCATACAGCATTAAAATGATCTAACAATTAAATCAGTGGGGCCTTCCCTGATAAAAACTAAGTTAACCACCTTCATTCTTCAATCCCTAAATGGGATTTTATTCTCTTTGTTGTGGAACTTGTACCAGCGGTATGTATTAAGTGCTTACTGTGTGCAGGGCACTGTACTAAGTGCTGAGAGACAATACACAGATGGGAATTAGACAAGCTCCCTGACCCTGGGGGGAGAGAGAGAAGAGGGAGGCTCACTTGCCTGCTCCATTTAGTGGCCCTCTGACTCTGAAGTCTTGAAGAGATCAGGCTTGGGTATTTTCTGGCTCTCTCTAGCCAAAAATCAGGCACACTGGCTTTGTGAGTAATGTAATGATTTAACCCCACTGAAGGACAAGCATACATTTTTTGGCGTTTTCAAATCTAATGTTTGACCATTTTAGGACCATCCAATCTCAGTGAGGTTTTAGAAAATTACAACTAGGCGTTGTCTGAGTCTCATTCAGTGGTGTTTATTGAGCGATTACTGTGTGCAGAGAACTGTATGAAGCCCTTGGGAGGGTATCAAACAGCAGAGTTGATAGAATCCCAGACTGAAGAACATAAAATGGCAGTAGGGCCCCAACCTGCTCCCTGGGTGAACAGCTGATTGGTTGGGGTAAAGCTGGAGAAGCCTACAGTCGGGACCGGATTAGAGCCCTTGGGGGTCATAAAGAGCCCCAAGGTCCTGCTCCCCTTGCTGGTCTGTTTTTTGACACTGCTACTGTCCTCCATTCTAGTGGACCAGGTGACGACTCAAGTTCTCTTACTAAAACTCCCCCTTCTCCATTTACTCGGGTTACTGGGAATCTGCTAAGTACAACTCCCGCAGAAAGGCAGTACAGCCGGGACATGGATACCTGGACAAAGGCAAATGAAACTTTAGCTTTTTAGTTTTAGTTGTACCATCAACATCTGGCTGTTGGTTGCGGAAATCCCACCCGCACGTAGAAGGGCCTTTTTATGTGAGAGAGGGCACCCCCACACCCAGCCTCCAGTGAATTTAACATCAGAAATGAGGGTGAGCGGTTCAGGTGGCAGACTGAGTCATTCATTCAATCGTATTTACTGAGCTCTTATTGTGTGCAGAGCACTATACTAAGAGCTTGGAAGTATAATATAGCATTGAAGAGAGACAATCCCTGCTAGATCACTGGGAATACTCTGACTCCCTGGTTTCTGTAGCCAGGTGAGTCACAAAACACTAGGAACAAGGAAATTGGAAAATAAGGGGGGGAAAAAGATCTGAGAAAAGAATCTCCCAGAGTCAAGAACTAGAAAAACCAACAAGATTAAGACCTTCAGAAGCACAAAGGAAAAGGCGTGAGGATGTAAAGCATAAGTCAAAGGCAGGCCAACAGGGCTACCACCCCAAAATGGTTGCGAATCACTGCGTCAGAATGTCACCAAACACGCTGGGAAAATACCACTGGCTCCACACTGTCTCTTGTTCCTAGTAAAATTAAATGGAGCAATGGGCTTGCACATAGGAAAAGTAGAAAGTTAGGGTCACTGACTTTTACCAGGGGGCTGGTAAAGAGATATATAAATGACCGACCCTTTCCGGTTTTTTTATTTTGTTTTTCATTTCTTCATGGTATCTGTTATGCACTTACTAAGCGTCAAACACTGTTCTAAGAACTGGGGTAGATACCGGTTAATTAAACTAAAAGAAATCTCATCCCTTTCATTTCCTTCTTTTTCTGCCCCCATCTCTCTTCCTTTGGCAGTCCCTACAATGCCCTTCCTGCCTTCAGCAAAAGCAGGTCCCTGTCCCACATGGGGCTCACAGTCTGCTCATCCACATTTTAAGGAATTGGCATTCTGGTTGTGGAAAAGTGGTGTTGGCCTCCTGCCATGAGCCAGAAAGCAAGCTATAGATGACTAACAGCTCTCCTAACAAGTTTTGTCAGAGTCACCTATGTCCTTCCCTTCCTAAGCCATGGCTCATCCTCCCTATTAGTCACATTCCCAAGCTCCTTTGGAAAATATGATGCAACTATTTTAAGACCTCCAAAACAGAGAATTCAATATAGGAGAGTTCAAAGAGAGAGAATGCTATCGCTCATGAGTTCAAATGACCACTACACTCATCAAGAGAAAGCAAAAACACTTGACAATAGCTCTGAAAATCTGATTTTAATAACTACAGAGGGGCCAGGAAAACCGTATTCTAAAATACAATTACAGTACCCCTGGCAAATAGGACTGAGCATGTGACCCTTGATTTTAAATGAATAGCACACCTGCTCACCTCAGCAGTATGAAGGTTCGCATTTATGCATCTGAAGACCTACTGAATGGTGGATCTAAAAGTATCCTACCAACACTAAGAGGTGGCAGGTTTCAGCCTCCCCAATTTACAGCTAAGGTAACAAAGAGCACTTTTCCTTTATCAGTGAAGACTAGAAATATTACTCAAGATACTAGATTCCCAACCCACTGGAGCCTTGGCCAGGAATTAATCTGAATCATAGGCTACTGTCCCTGAAGTTTCTAAGCCTAATGTTTGATAGCCAAACTCACTGTTACTGTGACCAACCACATCTTGTCCCATACCAGATGCGGTGATCTTCCCCTTTTATAAACTTTAGGTGATGATGCGCCCAACAGTCAGAGAAACACCCTCCTGGCTGCTAACTCTCTGCCCAGCTCCACAAAGATCATCCCTACCCACTTGGCAAACAACTCCGAGCTCTGTCAACAATCCACCTGCAACCTGGTAACACCCCTCTACTACTCTCCTGAGGGAAGGTCCCAAAGGACAATTTACCTGAATGAGGAAAGACCCAACCTATTTTCCAATCTTGATGGCAGATCTGCAGAATTTGAGGTATAGAATCCATGTTACTGTGTGAATGTGGATTGAGACGGGGCCTGGAGGGGTGGGGCTATAGGGGATAGGGGCTTGGATAAGACAGAGAGAATGGTTCTTTACTTACAGGGCTTTTACTGAAGGCATGAAGGGCATCGTGGGACTGCCAAAAGAAGAGAGATGGGGGGCAGAAAAAGAGGGAAATGAAAGGGATGAGTTTTCTTTTAGTTTCATGCTACCCACAAAAATCTTTCTTGAAAGGCTTGGAAAAGAGTGTCTCATATATATAGTATTATTATAATATCATAATAATATGTAAATAAGTGTAATATGATAACATAAAATGTGATAATATATAAATAATCATTCATATATATAATACCATAACTCTTGGGTCCTCATTTTAATGAGTTTATACAGAACATACAGGGGATAAGGTATTTTTATCCATATTTTCCCTGCCTTCCTCCCTCTTCTAATCTTTCTCTCTGAAATTTCTCCCCATCCTTCTGCCCCTTCCAATGTCCCTTCCTTTGGCTTTGCATTCCAACCTCTGCCCCCAAAGTGTACGTAAAGCACAAATAAACATAGAGGTCCAATAATATTTTCCACTTTTTAAACAGCTCATTTTTTAAAAAAAAGGCAAAATTAGTTTAAGGTTTATTTTTAAAAAAAAGACTTCTGTGGTCTCCCTTCTGTGTATGCCAAGAAAAGACCTATTCACAGGCTGAACCTGCATGGGGCAAAACGGGCATCTGTTGAAAAGACGCAGAATCCGCACGTTTAATGGTCCTGACAAAATCGGTCTCATTTACCAACTAACTACTGGGGATTGTTTTTAGTCCTTTTTGTTTTAGTGTGATTCATCTTGAAGGGATTAGATAGACCACAACCCAGCAGACAGATTAAGATTGCACTCTCAGGCATGGCTCTGATTTGCCCAGGAGTTTGCCTAATTGACAGCAAACTGAGGTTGCTGGTGGAGATTTAGACCCTTTCCCCAACCCTGACCTTCTTTCTTTCAATACATATAGCAATGGAAAATTCTAAACTTAATCAATCAAAGCTATTTGCCCACACTGTGTGCAGAGAACAGTACCCAGCGCTTGAAAGAGTCCAAGACAACAGAGTCGGCAGACCCTAATACCATGAAGTTGGCAGGCCCAATCCTGCCTCAAGGCGTGTGCTTATTTGTTTCACTTATTTTTCATTCTGGAAGACTAGAAAGGAAAAGTGAGGCACGGGCTGAAGCAATGTGAAAGAGCAGCGGGGCTGTTGGGAGACCACTGCAATAGAGGCACCAGCCTGGTCAACAGCTACTGGGTAGGGGGACTGCTCTACGTGAACAAAATCTTCATGAAGATTGGGATGCCGAGTGGAAGGGCCGAAAGCAGAGGTGGACCGCCCTGCTGGACAAACCTCCAAGCGCAGCAAAATCTCTTAAGTGAAAGCACGGCACATCAGTCTTTTCAGCCAAACTCGCAACATATGGATAGGGTAGAACAGTTCTCTGCACACAGCAGTTGCTCAATAAACTTTGTTGATGATAGGGTTATCATCAAAAATGGAGGACAGCTATTTATACAATCAGTGTACCTACTTCGTAGCATTGTGGCTTCATATCCAAATATCACCTGGTATAGGATATTGGAAATAGCTAGGAAGTCATGAGGGCAAGATTAGAGGTATATGACTTGAAATACATTAAGTTTTTCCAGCATGGGAAATGTCAACTTTTTTTAAATGGCATTTAAGTGTTTTACTATATGTCAGGCACTGTACTAAGTGCTGGGGTAGCTACAAGATCATCAGGTTGGACAGTCCATGTCCCACGTGGGACTCACAGTACCCTTCCCCATTTTACGGATGAGGCAACTGAAGTACAGAGAAGTTAACAGACTTGTCCACGGTCATTCAGCAGACAAGTGGCAGAGTCAGAATTAGAACCCAGGTCCATCCGACTCCCCAGATCCAAGCTCTATCTTCTAGACCACGCTGCTTCTTGGCACCAGAGGTTAGGTTTGTCCTAGTGTGTCGACAGCAAACTATCTAATTTCCCAACAGAAATTCCTTTCAAAAGATACACCCGGCCACTACAATTCCAGCATTTTTGTTCCATTGCTTTATCCTTAGCTAGTACTATACTCCGAGTCCGTATTGATGATCTTACGTGCACTATTATCCTCCTAGCAACGGCAGCCTGGAAATTTTCAAAAATCCCTTCTGATTCTTGTTTGCCCCTAAAGAAAGAGGCATCTCTGCCGCCTCACCCCCTCTCCCCCCGCCCCCAGATTTCTGTAATAGAATTGAAAAGCAAATGGTCAAGCTTCCAAAGAAAGAGTATTTCTCCTCTGCGAATGTACCCTCCAAATTGGTCCAGACACCCAAAATGCAGCATCTGTTGACAACCGGATAGACATGCTGACGCCAGGGTTTCCAGGGTTGCATTGGAGGCACTATCAATGGGATGTGGCTCCAAAATTGTACTCCAAGATTCAGTTGGACATGGACTTCATTGTAAATTAATTCTCTTCAAAATATACATTTGTTCCACAGAGACACAGCCAATGTGCCAGAATTGAAATGTAAGCTACTTGGGTTCAAGGAGCATTGTACCTTTCTTGATGAATATCTATTAGCCCCTTTCTTTTCATCTCCAAAACCCATTTCAGGGCTCTGAACACAGTAAGCCTTCCACAGATATCAATAACTAAGTCTAAACTTAGATGCCTTGATACAATCACAGCTCTTTTCAAAAAATTACACCAATTTCACACCTACTACATAACGGCAAATTTTTCTCTCTCCTCTTAGGACAGCAGAGGAGCTATTTTTTAGATAGCCCAAAGGGTTATCTTTCATTTTCCTAACATTCCCTGTCCCTTATTTCCTCCAACCCTACCATCCTATCTCATACGGCTCAAATGAAGTTGAGGTCAGGGAAAATTTCCTTCTCATACTACTTGGGGGTTGGGAGGGGGGAAGGTCTAGTTGGGTATTATCAACCAGGATACTGCAATCACAAGAAAAAAAAAACTTTCTTCTAAATTTTAAAACAACCAAATACCTAAATACATCTTTAAACAGACATACTTTAAAAGTTCTGTCAAAAAAGAATGACAGATTAAAAGGAGTCATATATACTGGAAAAATAAAAGTTTAGGGTTTTGTGCTCAGGAAAAGTTGTAAGAAATACCTACGAAAAAAAAAAGTCATTGAGACGGTAAGCTTCACTACTAAAGCAAATATAATTTTCCAGCTAAACAGCTACCTAAGCCACTGCTTTCAGAATTACCAGCTCTACTGTTTATGGAAATTCATTTTTAAATAGAATATTTTATAAGAAGGCCTCCATTGTTTTCCTCTGAATACAGAAGTAAGAGTTTGGACTTGAAATAAATCTTTAAGATAAATATCCTGAGAAATTTAAGGAGGTCCTTTTCCCCTGGCACATTCAAAGCTGAATACTTCATTTTTGCAGAAGTTTAGCACCAAGCCTGGACTGCCCATTAGAAGTCTCACACTCTCAACCTTCATGGATTCAATCTTAGAATGGGAGTCTGTGAGCAGTTATTACTGCTGTTTTTTTAAAAAAAGGAATTTGTTTTACTTGACACAAAAATGTTTGTGGTTTGCCTTTGATCTATTACCCATCTGCTTCAAATTAATTCACTTGACAGTCTGTTGATTGAGCCATATGGCATGAGCTACTGTGGATATAAAAAGGAGGAGGGGTTCATGGAAAAGAGAAGAATCAGAGCCAGGCTATCTTTCCAGACTAAAAGCAGCTTTTATCTCAGATCTTACCAATAGCTAACAACTCTACCTGTGGATTTACTTTCTATTGAGAAGCAGTGTGGCTCAGTGGAAAGAGCACGGGCTTTGGAGTCAGGGCTCATGAGTTCGAATCCCAGCTCTGCCACTTGTCGGCTGTGTGACTGTGGGCGAGTCACTTAACTTCTCTGTGCCTCAGTTCCCTCATCTGTAAAATGGGGATTAAGATTGTGAGCCCCACGTGGGACAACCTGATTCCCCTCTGTCTACCCCAGCGCTTAGAACAGTGCTCGGCACATAGTAAGCGCTTAACAAATACCAACATTATTATTATTATTATTATTTAGATATACAGACAACTCAGTGACCCCATCTTGGATTAAAAATGATTATTGCTTCTAGAGTGGTCTCATGTCCTGGGTCCCCTGAAGCAGGGTCTACCTAAGCCAATAATTTACTCTGTAACACCTAAAGCCACTTGTCTGGCCCTGAGTTATTCTTTAACCTTTGGAAGAAATGCCCTAAATATCTCCAAATTGTGTGGTAAAATGATTCCACATAGCTGAGGTGAAAACTCAGTCTCAAGTTACCTAGCAGGGCATTGGTCATTAAACTGCATTTCACTTCACAATTTTTCTTAAGCTTTTAAGTCCTCTTGGGCCTTCATCTAAACACTGTTGAAGTATAATTCCCTCTAGACTATGCACTTTCTGATGGCAGAGACTAAGCCTTGTATCTGCCTCAAGCACCTAAGCTTAATGGTAGAGGTGTAACCTAGGATACAATCACCCCACAACACATACAACCTGGGGATCCATATCTCATGATTTGCTGATTTACTCAGCCCCCAACAATAGGTCAAACAATTTCCTCCCCTCCCTCTTCCCGACCTCCTTTCCACACCCCAAACTTGACCACTCCCATCCCGATCCTCCCTTGCTGGGAGCTGTGGTTATGGATAAACATTCCAAACCAAGAAAATACAGACTGGAGCAAAGGGGTGGGTGAGAAGGTCTGGTTATGGAATGGAACTCCTGCCTAGGGGCAAACGTTCCTCACAATGACAGCCTTTCATGATATGGCCTCGCTCTTGGGGAACATAACCCTCTTATATTGTAGGCTGGCACAGTAGACATATAATGGCAGCTCATAAACACTTCTGTCTATAACTGATCTCTTTAACCGTAATGACAAGGGTGGAGGTTAAGAGAGAGCTGAAAGGTTTAAATACCATCTCAAATCGATCCTATCTTAAAATCTGGCATTTGTCAATAAAAAGGTTAGGATTTTTTTATGTTTATAAGTTATCCCACTAAGGGAGAAAATAAAAAGCTATTTCATGAGCCACAAGCCCACACTATATACACAATCACTTCCATCTTTGAGCTAGGCTGTTATACTGCATGGAAGAAGCAGCTGAGTTTTACAATTCTATATGAGCTCGGTGCACAAGGTGGTTTACAAAAAAGACTGTAAAAGAATCTAACTTCCTATCTACTGCTGAGCCACTCATTGAAAGTTAAGAATATGTATTGCAGCTAGATTGCTTTATCTCCAGTGTCATAATCCATAATTTCCTATAGATCCCCCAAAACAGAAAGAAGTATGCTAATAAGCAATGTGAGAAGGCATGCAGGGGAAGATTCTTTTCATCAGGGGCCTGTGAATTGATAAGACCTGCCTTAGATGTAGTGAATTACACCTGAGAGCATTGCAGCGGCTTGTGCGTAGATTTCACTCATTTGGAAATCCACAGCTTTGACCTAATGCCCTGCCCTCGCGTGACTTTTTCCAATAAAAAGTACAACTGCCATGATTTAAGCTGTTGGGATTTTTAGCCTAAGTTGTGGAAATGAAAAATATACATTCAAAACTTAATCATTTGGCACCTGCCTGGCCATTCCTCTACTGGCAGGGACGGAGGCCCAGGCATCAGGAACCCGCGTTTGAGAGAGGTGGAAACTGGCCAGGCTGGAGGAGCAATTCCACAGCCATAGAGCTCCACCCCTGCAGAGCTGCCCTCGGCTGGGGGAGCTGGGGAGGGGAGAGACATGGAAAGCTAAGGTCACACAAACTGTGGGTCACAGCACAAGGGGATTCAAAGGTAAGAGTTCCTTAAAAATGTAACTGGGGTTCATTCCTCCATCTTGGAGTCCTGTCCTCACTCTGAGGTAACGGCGCTGGGGGATGGAGTCCTATAACATCAAAAAAAATTGAGGGGCACACCGACTGACGAGGAAAAAGTTCCGGTGAAGGCACCTTAAGGAAAACAGAATTCAGTCTTTTGACTGGCTTCCCTCTAAAAACCTTCAATTCTATAATGGCAGGGGTTGTGTTCTTTCAGAACTCAGCATTATGGAGAACTCCACTATACCATAATAATAATAATAATAATAATGATCACATTTAGGCCCTTACTATGTGCAAAGCACTGTTCTAAGTGCGGGGCGGGGGAGATACAAGGTGATCAGGTTGTCCCACGTGGGGCTCAGAGTCTTAATCCCCATTTTACAGATGAGGGAACTGAGGCACAGAGAAGTGAAGTGACTTGCCCAAAGTCACCGAGCTGACAAGTAGCGGAGCCGGGATTAGAACCCATGACCTCTGACTTCCAAGCCCGGGCTCTTTCCACAGAGCCACGCGGCTTCCCTATCATGACCGATACCACACTCGTGCACCAAGTACTCATCGCCGTGCTTTACCCAAAAAGCTTACGTTGTCAGACAAACGTTCCCTAAATCTCTCAAATCACTTTAGCCAAAACAAGGCTTAAAAACACACATTATGGAAGAACTGAACGTGATCCTCAAGTAAGTAATCTGCCAAGTCTAAGTGGGGCAAACCCAATATTAGAATGAATTTTTTTTTTTTCAAAAAGAGGCTGGATTCTTAATAGCGCCAATGCTATCTAACTCGTTAAACCAGCCGACATTAGCAGTGGTTCCAACCCAACACAATAAGTTGGGGCTATGTAGGCTTTCTGAGTCTCCTGATTGGCCCAGAATTCTTCCCTTTCCACAGTTATTGCCCCAGGGCATTGGCAGTTCTGCATTCCCCCATCTTGCATGCTCTGGGGTGAAGGGGAAGATAAACTCTGAAATGGAAATTGTTAATTAGACAGATGTGCTGGTGTCAGTGCCGATGAATGGGCATGGCAACAGGTCAAGTTGAGTACATGGCATCAAAAAAAATCAGCCCTGTCTGCAGCATTCATTCAATAGTATTTACTGAGCGCTTACTATGTGCAGAGCACTGTACTAAGCGCTTGGAATGAACAAGTCGGCAACAGATAGAGACAGTCCCTATGCTAGATAGAGTTGGGCTGATGTGCACCTATGGGGCAAAACTGAGTTATAACTGAAAAAATTTCCAAAAAAAAAAAAATCCAACCACCTGCCCCATGTCAACCCGGCTTCTAGAATTCTTGGAAAGTTCCCTTCCTTGGGTAAACGTGAACAGTGGGATTCATGGTTGGGTGAGGTTAAGGCATGTCTGGACTAAAAAAGTCTGCCAGACCTCAGCCTCAACAGGGAGATACACCTTCCTCTTATTGACAGGCCTAATAATAATCCTTTTAAAATTCCAAAAAGAAAGGGTAACACATTTCTAACCAGACTCTGAGACAATACATAAATTCCACCTACTTTAGGACAAAACTCCTTTTATCTGCCCTTGAGGCAGCCAAGCACATTAACGAGTCTCAAGGGCTTCAAAGATTTAAGGCAGAGGCCCTAAATTTATAGACTTTGACTTTTTTTAAATTACAGTTTGTGGGACTGTGTCTTTGGAGAAAAACAACTTATTTGTGGCAGGAAGTAGGGAGCGCCTTTGTTAACCTTCAGACCCAAAGATTTTTGAAATTTATCAGCAAAGGCAATTTTGAGAACCTGCTTCCGGAATCTTGAGGATATTATTGGGATGGTTAGAAAGGGAAGTAGTTCCTACCTCAGATTTCGCTTTCTCTTGCAGAATGTATAAAGTGGGGTAGAAGGTGCTCGCAATTCCACGATACTTTTTAAGCCAGTAATGACAATATGCCTACAAGCACTGTTCAAATGTGAAAAATATCAAGCTAGTCTTATTTCACTAGAACAATCAACATGAAGGTCGGGGGAAGAATACACAACTGGAAAGAAAACTAGCATCGGTGCAGAGGAGAGCTGGAAAGTCCAAGCTGTAATCAATCGATCGATGGCATTTATTGAATGCTTACTGTGCAGAGCACTGTACTAAGTGCTTGGGAGAGTACAATATAACAGAGTTGGTAGACCCGTTCTACCACAGTGAGTTTACATTCTAGAGGGGGAGTTAGACATTAATATAAATGAATTAGGGATATATACATAAGTGCTAAGGGGCTTGAGGGAGGGGTGAATAAACGGGTGAAAATCCAAGCTCAAGGGTGTCCCAGAAGGGAGTGGGAAAAGAGGAAATGAGGGCTTAGTTGAGGTTAGTACCATCTCTGATGTGCTCTGAAACTCACCGATATCTAGTCTTAAAATTTCCCTGCCCACGAGTTTACAGTCTCCGTCATCTATGCACTTGAATTTGTACCTTTCAGGCCCTTGATATTCACCCACCCGCAGCCCCACAGCACTTATGTACTAAATAAATTATCCGTAATTTATTTATATTTATATATATCTCCGCATCTAGACTGTAAGTTCCTTGTGGGCAGGGAATGTGTCTACCAACTCTATTATACTGTACTTTCCCTAGCACTTATTACAGTGCTTTGCACTCAATAAATACAATTGATTGATTAAAACTTGTAAATGATCAGGGACAATCAGGAATATCCCAGCAGGGGTGTTTCAGATATCACCCCAGTCACTCCACCAAAATAACAATAAGAATAATAATTGAGGTTTTTGTTTAGCACTCACTCTGTATCAAGCAGTGTACTAAGTGCTGAGGGAAGTACTAGACAGTCAAGTTAGATACCACAAAATAATCAGGTTGGACACTCTCCCTATCCCTCCTGGGGCTCATGGTGTACTGGGGAGGGAGAAAAATTTCCAGTTGAGGAAACTGAAGCTCAGAGAAGTGAAGGGATCTGCCCTAAATCATACAGTTGGCAAGTGGCAAAATTGGATTTAGAACCCAAGTCCTCTGACTCCCAGACCCATGATCCTTCCACAAGGTCTTACCTGCTTCTCAAAAGGAAACACTTATACCTTCTAACTCTGTTAAACTGTGATACTGTACTCTCCCAAGCACTCAATATAGTGTTCTGCACTCAGCAATCAGTATGATCGACTGACTGAAAAGGACCAAAGGACTGTCCCCTCCACTTCCCCATCATGCCAACACACCATGCTGCAGCTGCATGTAGTATAACACAATGACATCACAGGCAACAATTTGCCTCCCCTAAACCCAGTGCCCTAGGCAGCCTGGCTCTGAGATCGCATCCAACACCTCACTCCTAGATCTCATCCATCCCACTGCCATCCTTGAGGAGAGCAGCGGCGCAGCCATCATCTCTGGAGGGTCCCACTCGGCAGCTCCGCGACACCTCATCTTATCTCGCTTACCTTCTGAAGCCGGCCCTCTATGCCAGTGGGTGGAAGACAGTACAAAATTTCTGTCTCCTAAATTTTTCAGTGTAACCAAATGACGGCTGGTGGAAACCACCACCGAGAGAGAGATTTTCAGGTGGGTAATGATTTTTATACTCAGAAGTGCACAGAGCACTGATTTTCTAGAGCCAGATTCCCATTTTTTAACTTGGGAAGAGCTGCTGCTTAGTTCTCTGGGTGGGACCTATAATTTGAGTGAAATTTCCCTTCCTAGAGAAAACTAAAGGGTGAACAACCCTGTCATGGGTTACTGATTGAAATAATAATCTCTCATGGGCTGACCTAGCCCAAAATGAATTCTTGACTCATAATTGAGAACCAACAGAGAAGGATTAGGAAAATTTCCTCAGAGGTATTTTAACTTTCTTTTATAAGCATTCCCTCCTTAACCTAGTCTCACGAGGGACTCACAAACATCTGTGTGACTCTTCAGTGAATCGGCTCTTCACCTGGACCTCGGCTGCTAGCACTGAAATGGCCGTCACCCATTAGAAGAGGAAGAATCGGTCAAACTACAGAGAGATTTCATCTCGATACACTCTTCCACAATCAACACTATAGAATACTGCGAGGAGAAATCCACCTGCGGTTGACTTTGAATCACTCTGCTGTTAAATGTCAATTCACATAGGCATTTATAAATAGAACTCGCTAACGATACATCTAGTCCAAAAATCTGATTGGGGGCCAAAATTAACCTCTTCTCTGAAGGTTAGAAGCCTCTAAATAATATTTCCCTGGATTTGTATAAGGTCTCTCATATCCTGCTATATCTTCAAAACATTATCTTAAGAAAGGGGCATGGGGACAATGGAAAAATAGACTCAGGGGCTGTGTGGCTTGCTCAAGGTCAAATGTTGAGGAGCCAGACTTAGAACGCAAGTCTCCCAGTCCAAGATTCTAAGAATTAGGGATCATTAGATTTTCAAGACTTTCATATTCACACATATTGCTTCCAATATGTGCAATGTATCACAGATAGAGAGACATCAATGTATGTAATATCAGTGTATTATGTATGATCCTACCAGACTGTCAACTCCCTGAACCATACGAGGGAGCAAATTATCCGTGTAGGGTGAGATGGGGCTTGCATACACTGTGAAAAGCACTCCGACCATGATGGCCGCAGTGGCTGGAGTTTGTATTTTAATCAGCTCCAACCACTGTCTCACCATGCAGTTTACTTTGGCAGGCAAATAGCTATTTCTGTGTTAGTCCACTTCCCCCACGTCCTACCTCTAAGCAGTTCTCCTGGTTTTTAAAAAAATCTCTACAATCCAACAACCAAATCATTCATATATACTTGTCACTCAAAAGGTCCACTGGCTTGGTAACCATTGAATACACTGAATGAAGCTCTTAAAGACTATATTAACAAGACTAATTATAAAATTTTAATTTAATTCATTAAAGCTACTTTATAAATGTACACATCTATAATTTATTTATTTATATTAATGTCTGTCTCCCCCTCTAGACCATAAGCTCATTATGGGCAGGAAATATGTCTGTTTGTTGTTATACTCTCCCAAGTGTTTAGTACAGTGCTCTGCAGAGAGTAAGTGCTCAATAAATACAAGTACATGATGAATGAATAAGGTAGAGGAGGAGCCCACGAAAGATGATAATCACATTTAATAAGCATTTACATGTTGCCAAGCACTGTACTGAGTGCAGGGGTAGAAACAAGATAATCAGGTCGGACACGGGCCCTGTCCAAGGAAGAAAACAGGTATTGAATCCCAATTTTACAGATGAGGAAACTATAGCACAGAGAAGTCAAGTGACTTGTCCAAGGTCACACAGCAGGCCAGTGGCAGAGTCAGAATTAGAACGCAGGTTCTTTGACTCCTAGGCCCACGCTCTTTCCAGTACACCATACTGTACCTTGTAATACTGATACCAAAGGACAGCTGACTTTGCTTTTAGCACATGCACCAAAATACTATGTTTTTTTCCTTGTAAAAATCATGAGCCTGGGAGTCAGAGAACCTGGGTTCTAATTCCAGCTCTGCCACTTGCCTGCTGTGGACCTTAGGCAAGCCCCTTAATTTCTCTTTTCTTTGGTTTCCTCATCTGTAAAAGGGGATTAAATATCTTCTCTCCCTCCTATTTAAGCCCCGAGGACAGAGTCCAATCTGATTATCTTTAGAGCTTAGCACAGCACTTGGGATGTAGTAAGTGCTTAACAAATAGCACAATTACTATTATTATAATAATTTTTCCTCCACAAAAGGCATTTCTCAAACTTTCTCCAAGAAAAAAAAACTCAAAACAACTCTTCACAGTAAAGAAGCTGTGCCATTATACTGGTTACTTTCAGAACTATAAAGCAAGTTATTCCTCCCATGTAAGGATCCCTGAACAGAACAACATCACATTATTAAAACTAATCTATAAAGGCAATGACAAATCCCATAAATTCAGTCTTGCATAAAAGTATTTACAAGTCTGGTTTGAACCTATTTCAAAGCACTTCCCTGCAAAGAGTGGACCATGCTCGGAAGAGACTATCAAAAATGGCAGTTAGTTCTTGCCCAGGACCTTAATGTTGGTATTTGTTAAGCGCTTACTATGTGCACAGCACTGTTCTAAGCGCTGGGAGACACGGGGGAATCAGGTTGTCCCACATGGGGCTCACAGTCTTAATCCTCATTTTACAGATGAGGTAACTGAGGCCCAGAGAAGTTAAGTGATTCGCCCACAGTCACACAGCTGACAAGTGGCAGAGCTGGGATTCAAACTCATGACCTCTGACTCCAAAGCCCATGCTCTTTCCACTGAGCCACGCTGCTTCTCTAAGGATGACCTTCTCTAAGACCGACCTTAAGGATGTCGGTCTGGTGACATCTATAAGAAATTTAAAACCCTAGACTAAATGGACTCTGCCATGCACTTCTCTAGATTGTATGCTCATCTCCAGACTGCAATCTCCTTGTGGGCATGGAATGTGTCTTTTATTGTTATACTGTCCTCTCCCAGGCGCTTAGCTCAGTGCTCTGTATACATTAAGCGTTCAATAAATACCACTGACTGCCATGTTTTCATGAGTATTTGTATGTTGAAGGGCACTCTTTAGAGTATGTTGCTTATGCTTTCTTAGCTTAGGCTACTGAGAGAAAATGATTTGGAAAAAGGTATTAGATGGCAGGCCAAAACAAATGAAAATCTTTGAACCTATTTTCCAGGTTGGTCTAGAATACCACTTCTTCTTGGGAAAACTTAAACCAGAGAACCCTAACTTACTTAAAACTCTTGTTAGCCGGACAATTTAGCAACAACATGCTTAGGAAGTTCAACCATGCTGAAATCTATATTATATTTTTTAAAGTAACTTCAGGAAAAGAAAAGCTTCCAAGTTAAAAGATGTTCTATTAACTTTGTTTGCCAGTCGGTAAAAGTGGCATCATTTTCTGACCTGTGCAACTGGCAAGTCATCCAGATTTTCAGGACCATCCCACTTGAACCTTTAGGGTTAAATACAAATCCCCCAAAATAAATAAATAAAACAGAAAATGCGTTTAAACTTTTTTAGAATTTCCCAATAAAAATGAAAAGAGCAAGAAAGAGATAAATCTGACTAAATTAAAGATGTTGGAAGAAAAATGAATATTTTAGAAATAAAATCAGATAAATGAAGTAATGTGATACAGGCTATGGGTAAGGACTTAATAAAGAATTTTATGTGGTCATGAAATTTCACATGGAATATGTGTCTCAACTGACTCAGATTAAAGAACAGGTGGGGTGGAAACTATGCATCCTGAAGCCAGTGTAAGGAGTCCAACACAAAAAATTGGTCTTTTGACATATAGCCTTCAAAATAAGTCCAGATTTAAAAAAAAAATCAGCCTTTTAGGCATTCACTGCCAATAGAAATGGTTTCCCCAGTAGGTTTCACTGAATAAAAAAATTAAACAAAAGGGTATTTCTGGTGACCACAAGTTAGAAAGAAGAGTCTAATAACTTGCACAAGAAAAGACAGTGTTGGAGCTGGTTTTAATTAAAATTATATCATTTAACTGGAAAAAAGCACTAAATCTGGACAAGGCATTCTATTGGAAAGGGTCAGTATCACTAACAAGGACAGGAGTGTTAGGTTCCCTCCCACCCCCAAAACACAGTATTCCACCTTATTTCTTGCCCCCAGAATGGAGAATATACCCAAGATTTATTTAAAAGAATACAATAGGTCTGAAAAATAAACTAGAAGACCTACTGTGCCTCATACTCTCTCTCCCATCTCTAATTTCTGTGACACTCCGATTAGAGCCCTGAATGCTATTAACACAGTTTGAAGTCAGCACGTTTGACAGCTACCCACAACATCTAAATGTAGAGGTCCCATAAGGTTTTGAAGTAAGGCAAAAATACACACTCTTACTTTTGCTGGCTGTTGTTCAAAAGAAAAACTGAAGTGGAAAGTTACCAGTAGAGACACTCTGACTACTCCACTACTCCATGCAAATCCTTAAAAAGACAAAGAACATTCATCTGACCACTTCAAGAAATGTGTTGGGTTTTCTGTCCTGATTTTTGCCATTTCACCTGAAGGACAGAACTGCAATTTCAGCACACGTCTGGTCCAGAATAGAGCAAAAATGATTAGGTTTCCTACTCTTCTTTGCAGGCCTCTAAGTGCTTCCATCACTTGAAGACAAATCTGAGCTGGTTAAGTCACAGATATGCAATGTGTCTTATCCCCATTTCTAAAATCATAAAAACTGAGCTGAAAAATAGGGTCAACTTAAAATTACAAATACGGTGGACGAGAAGAAGGAGGAGTCAAGCTGCAAATAAACTCCCAAAGCCTCGAATTAGCAGCTAAAATTGGACATCCCTTAAGGAACCACTTTGACTTGAGGGGGGACGTAAACTAAAATGCTGCTTGGACCAGGATTATGTCCAACAATAACTTAGTATTGAAATCCTATCCTTACCCCTTGCAGCAAAACTGAAATGTGTGATAGGTGCAGGTTTCAGTAAATTTGCTTACCTTTATAACAGATTGACTATCATTTGTGAACAGAGAGATGAGTGCTTTATATTCTGTCCCCATATACGAGGCGACAACACCTAGCTACGCACATTAATTCCAGTTACGATGTTGTGCACGCTGGTACTAGCACTCTCTCCTCAAACTTGATATAGCACTTTGCCTGAAGAACAAGGTGTTGTACTCTACGTGGGACTTTCCTATAATAAATGCCATTAAACCCTTTTAGACCCATTAATTGCAAATCAGTCAGCAGGAGAAACAGCAGAAGTGGATACTAGGAGGGAAACAATGGAAAACAAGAGAAAAGGGCAGAAGAGTAGCAGGGGAAATAGGCAAAATGCAACACCTGCAAAAATCAGTGTATCCAATATTAGTGTACCAGTATACTTAGATGTCAACAATCCAAGGTTCGCTGTCTCTTCCCAACTGCAAAGACTTAAAATATTGAATATTATTGGCAATTGCCACATATCTTTTACCAGAGGTCATTAGGTAGAATTCGTAAAGATCCGAGAAGTCTCTCTTCTCTCTCAGCACAGCAAAACCACCACCTTCCCTTAAAAAGGGTCCGTGGGTGAACAAAATCACTGACTAGCTCCTATCAACTTTAATGTGACACCTACTTTTATACCTCAAGTCGGTGAAAGTCTATGGGGGCCCTCACTGTTTTGACAACACAGTACTTAGGTAAAACCTGCAGGGTTATCAAGAACAAAGCCAAAACGAAATTGTGACCTTCCTCAAAGTCCCCTTCCACCTCCAACCTCTTCTCTACAGAACTGTCCAATTTAGAGTCCCACCTCAATCAATGAACCCCTAACAACTTCCCCATTTTCCCCTCCAACACCTAGACATTAGTCACTTTCTCCTCCTTTGGGATGACTTCTCCTACATATTCCACCTCATCGATTCAGAGAAGCAGCATGGCCTAGTGAATAAAGCACGGTCCTCGGAGTCAGAGAGACCTGGGTTCTAATCCCCACTCCGCCACTGGGCGGCTGTGTGACCTTGGGCAAACCACTTCACTTGTCTGTATCTCAGTTCCCTCATCTTGAAAATGGGGATTAAATACTGCAAGGCCCATGTAGGATATGGACTGTGTATATGGACTGTGTCCAACCTTATTAGCTTGTATCTACCCCAGCATTTACATTTGGAATACGGTAAGCTCTTAAAAAATGCCATTAAAAAAATAGGATTTGGGTTCTAATCCCTGCTCTGCCACTTGTCTACTGTGTGACCTTGGGCAAGCCACGTAACTTCTCTGAGCTTCAGTCACCTCATCTGTAAAATAGGGATTAAGACTGTGAGCCCCATGTGGGACAAAGTGATGACCCTGTTTCTCCCCCAGTGCTTAGAACAGTGCTTGGCACATAGTAAGCGCTTAACAAATACCATAATTATTATTACGATTACTACAGTGCCTGAAGCATACCAAAACCTTAACAATCATGGCTTAGTGGATAAAAACACACTCCTGGGAGCCAGAAGGTCATGAGTTCTAATGCCGGCTCTGCCACATGTCTACTGTGGGACCTTGGGCAAATGACTTGCAGCGCTTCTACTCCAATGCTTAGACCAGTGTTTGGCACATAGTATGCATTTAACAGATACCACCATTATTATTATTACTTCTCTGCGCCTCAGTTCTCTCATCAGTAAAATGGGGTTTGAGATGGTGAGCCCCCAAACAGGCCAGGGGACAGTGTCCAACCCGATCTGCTGTTATCCACCCTAGCGCTTGGAACAGGGCCTGGTATACAGCGTGGCTCAGTGGAAAGAGCCTGGGAGTCAGAGGTCATGGGGTCGAATCCTGTCTCTGCCACTTGTCAGCTGTGTGACTGTGGGCAACTCATGTAGCTTCTCTATGCCTCAGGTACCTTATATATAAAATGGGGATTAACTGCGAGCCTCACGTGGGACCACCTGATGACCCCATATCTCCCCCAGCGCTTAGAACATTGCTCTGCATATAGTAAGCACTTAACAAATACCAACATTATTATAGTGCAGGTATTTAACAAATACCAACAATACAGGAGGGGCTTAACAAACACCACCATTATTATTATTACTTCACGGCGCCTCAGTGCTCTCATCAATAAAATAGGGTTTGAGACGGTGAGCCCCCAAATGGGCCTGGTGACAGTGTCCAACCCGATTTGCTGTGATCCACCCTAGCGCTTGGGACAGGACCTGGCACATAGTAGGTGCTTAACAAATACCACCATTATTATTATTACTTCACTGCACCTCGGTTCTCCCATCTGTAAAATAGGGTTGGACATAGTGAGCCCCCAAATGGGCCAGGGGACAGTGTCCAACCCGATCTGCGGGTATCCACCCTAGCGCTTGGGACAGGGCCTGGCACATGGTAGGTGCTTAACAATTACCAACATTATTATTACTTTACTACACTTTGGTTTTCTCTTCGGTAAAATCGGGTTTGGGATGGTGAACCCCCAAATGGGCCAGGGGACAGTGTCCAACCCGATCTGGGGGTATCCACCCTAGGGCTTGGGACAGGGTCTGGCACATAGTAGGTGCTTAACAATTACCAACATCATTATTACTTTACTACACTTTGGTTTTCTCATCGGTAAAATAGGGTTTGGATGGTGAGGCCCCAAATGGGCCAAGGGACGGTGTCCAACCCGGTCTGCGGGTATCCACCCTGGGGCTGGGGACGGGGTCGGGTGTAAAGGAGACGCTTAAGACATGCCACAGTTATTATTGTGGTATTAAATACACCGTAATAATGATTAAATTCCATTTTTGAAAAAGATGAAGCGCGTAAAAGTCCCCCTGGGCGTCGAGGGGAGCCCGAGGGGGGCGGGGGAAGGCGCCGCTCGGCCTGCGGGGAGGGAGGGCCAAGTGCGCATGCGCGCCCGCGCCCCCGCGCCTGCGCCCCGCGGGGCCGCGTCGCTGACCTGGCAGGTGCGGCCGGCCGCAGAGCCGCACGAAGCGGTTGAGCAGCCCGCCTCCTCGACCGCTCCCGCTGCCCGCGCCGCCGCCGCCGCCTCCTCCTCCTCCTCGCCGACGGGGTCCGTCCCAGCCTTGGGCAGCCGACATGACGCCCTCCTTCTCGCCCCGCTTCGCCGCAGCCCCTTCCGCCGCCGGACCTTCTCTGGGGACGGAGCGATGGGGAGGGGCGGGGCCGGGGGGGGGCAGCGCCCCGGCGGCAGCCAATGGGAAGCCGCCTCGGCAACGACTGACCAATGGAAGGTCGCCGTCTTGGAAGGCGGAGAGAGAGAGACGTGGTAACCATAGCTATGGCGAAAAAAAGAGAAAAGGCCGGAGTAGTCGCTCGCCCGAGCCATCGAGCGGGTCGCCGCCACTGCGGGAGCAGGCAGGACGGATCGATGGCCGAGTGGCAGCCCAAACCAATCAGCCAATGTTCATTCATTCATTGAACTCTTACTATGTGCAGAGCACTGGATTAAGCGCTTGGAATGGACAATTGGGCAACAGATAGCGACAATCCCTGCCCCATGACGGGCTCACAGTCTAATCAGGGGAGACAGATGGACAAAAACAAGACAACATAATCATGATAAATAGAATCAAGGGGATGTACACCTCATTAACAAAATAAATAGGGTAATAAAAATATCTACAAATGAGCACAGTGCTGAGGGGAGGGGAGAGGGGAGGAGCAAAGTTCATCCTTAATGGCAAACCAAAGGCACAGATCTCTTCCCCTTGCTGGAAGGTTCATTCATTCAGTAGTATTTATTGATCGCTTAATCTGTGCAGAGCCCTGTTCTAAGCGCTGGGGTAGATACAGGGTCATCAGGTTGTCCAACGTGGGGCTCACAGTCTTCATCCCCATTTTACAGATGAGGGAACTGAGGCACAGAGAAGTGACTTGTCCAAAGTCACACAGCTGATTATCAGGATTAGAACCCATGACCTCTGACTCCCAAGCCCATGCTCTTTCCACTGAGCCACGGTGCTTCTCAAGGAGCAGCAACTCCTTTTGAGGGCCACACTGATCTCTGATTTCCATGGGTCCCATCACAGGGATGAATCAATCGACTTGGGAGTTCACTCCTCAGACATGAGAGGAAAATAGAGGGTACGTGCTCCTGTGAAATGACTGGATCTTTCAAAGATCATTTCCATTCGAACCAAGGATGACCAGGAGCTGTGAAAGACAGTGCCATCAGTAGAGTAGTAGTAATAATAACAATTATGAAATTTGTTAAATACTCTATGCCAAGCACCATACTAAGCGCTGGGGTCGATAAAATGTTATCAGGTAGGACCCAAACACCCTGAGCCCCACATGGAGTTTACAGTCTAACTAGGAGGGAGAACAGGTATTGAGTCACCATTTTAGAGATGAGGAAACTATGGCATGGGAAAGTTGTGACTTGCCCAAGATCTCACCGCAGGCAAATGGTGGAGCTGGGATTAGAACTAATAATAACGTGCATTAAGTGCTTACTGTAAGCAGAGCACCGTACTAAGCACTGGGAGAGAATGCACAGGTGTAAATTAAAATACGGTCCCTGTCCTTCCTGGGGGTTTAGTCTGTGAAGGTACAGATCCCATATCTGTTGGAGAGGCTCCATCCAGATGCAGCCTGCTGTTGGTCCAAAGGAAGGAGCTCTGCTCTGGGAATTACGAGACCTGGGTTCTAGTTCCAGTTTTGCCTGTGGTGGTTTCTGACCTCAGAAACACCGAGGCTGTTCCACTAGGCGGACCCATCCAGCGGGAATCCTGAGAAATGATAGATTTGTCTTACATTTTCTTGTATTCCCACTAGGGCGTGGAGAGCAGCAAGTACGTAGATGGTCAGGGTTGCAGCACAAAGAAGCAGCACACAAAGAATTGTACAAGAAGGACAATTGGTGATTGATTGCAGCATGGTGCCCAAGTTGTGTTTTTTGGGAGGTTCTTGGTCCTTAAGTCTCAGAACTGAGGCCTGTTTTTGTTCTTGATACATGCAGATTTAAAAAACCTCTTGGGGAAAAAAATGACAATTGATAAACCCGCTTTACTGATAACTGAGGCACTTGCCGTCTTACCTGGAATTAAAAACAATTTATGCCAAGGTATTAGCAAAGAAGGCTGTTATTCTTTGACACCTGTACTGTTGAAGTAGCCATCCCTCCCTCTCTGAACCAATCTCCATATCCTTGGTTGGGGTCTTCGTTGAGCCCCTCACCAATCAGGCCCATTCTGCAGAGAGGCAGGCTGGGCTTTGCCCCACTAAATTATAAGCTTCTTGTTGGCAGAGACTGTGACTACCAACTCAGTGGTATTGTACTGTACTTTCCCAAGCACTTTGCACAGTTCTCCGCACACAGTAAATGTCCAATAAATAGCATTCGCAGATTGACTTAAGTCAGGATAGGGTGACCAAACTCCACCCTGCGATTCTCTTCCTCCCCTTGTTTCTCTATTTTTTTTCAGACCTCCTAAGGCCAAGCTCGGCCACCGTTCTATGCACACTGAATCACACATTTGTGAATTACACATGTATGGAAGTCTTTATGTTTCCACTGGAACTAGAAGGGACCCTAGAAATGAGTTCAGATCCAGTCAGGTCAGAAGGCCTTGGGCTAGAAATAGATCCCTCACTCCAAGAGCTCTAATCCAGGTGATTGCTACTTCCTCCTTGCTGACCTTGCCGCCTCCACTCTCTCCCAACTCCAATCCATGGAAAAATCACACCATCAGGATCATCTTCCATGAGTGCCTCTCCGCCGATGTCATTTTCCTTCTCAGACCCCTGCCGTATCACCCCGTGTGCCAGTGCTATATATCAAATCCAAAATCTTGACCTTGAGCTACTGATTTGAATGTCAGAGACACCCAAAGTGCCTGCCCGCTCAAAGGTAGCACACCAAACCATTCTGCCTAGCCCGCCATCCTCTGGCACAGGTTCCAGGGCAGCCACTTCTCATCCTCCCCCAAGCCCTGCCAAAAACTTAGCACTATCCTCACACTATCTTTGGATCCCCCCCTGCTGTTGTGGGAATCTCCAACACTCTCCCATGCCCTCCTGAACCTCCACTCGACTGACAGGGCACTAAAATGTGCAGAACCCCAGAGCAGAAGCTGTGGAGGCAGGAAAGCAGCATAGGTTATAGCAGAAGTACTAAAGCACACCAAACTTGAGCTGACAAACACTCCACCCATTTCCCCAACAATCCTCCCACCGCAGTTCAGTTTGGCAAGGAAAAAAATCTCACCAATGCCAGACATAAATCCTTCTTCACCTGCTCTCACTCTTCCTAATAGCCCTCACTGACCTTTTCTCATACAGTGACTGGCACAAACTAAGCACTTTACAAATACCATTATTATTATTATCATCTATTCCAGTCAGGCATCTACTTTGTAATAATACTTTTTACCTCTGTTCTCTTCCCTAGGCCAACCTACATACCTAGGACAGCACACAATTATGTCTATTTAGTTGGACTTATTCTTATAAGACTTTTTTCCTTAAGCACTTTGATACTCACTCCACTCCCACTGAAGAAGCAGCATGGTGTAGTCGTTAGAGCCCGGGCCTGGGAGTCTGAAGGTCATGGGTCCCCATCCCAGCTCCAGCACTTGTCTGCTGCGTGACCTTGGGCAAGACACTTCACTTCTCTGAGCCTCAATTTCCTCATCTGTAAAATGAAGATTGAGACTATGGGTCTGGGCTATGTCCAATCGGATTTGCTTGTATCCACCCCAGCATTTAGTACAGTGCCTGGCACATAGTAAGTAATTAAATACCACAATTACTCTTATTTATGCACATATCCTTACACTCCCCTATCTGCAACCTATTTTAGTATCCGTCTCCATTTCTAGACTCATTCCTAAACTTCTTGTGGGCAGGGGTGATGCCTACCAACTCTAATAATAATAATAATGTTGGTATTTGTTAAGCGCTTACTATGTGCCGAGCACTGTTCTAAGCGCTGGGGTAGACATAGGGGAATCAGGTTGTCCCACGTGGGGCTCACAGTCTTAATCCCCATTTTACAGATGAGGGAACTGAGGCACCGAGAAGTTAAGTGACTTGCCCAAAGTCACACAGCTGGCAAGTGGCAGAGCCGGGGTACTGTACTCTCCCAAGTGCTTAACACAGTGCTCTGCACACACAGTAAGCACTGGATAAATCCCACTGATAGACCGATTGATAGTCTTATCTAATTTTATGAGTGTAAAACTTGTGCCTAAGTGTAAGTTGTCTGTCTGCTTGTCTTGTCTTTATCCAATTAAATCCTTGAGGATTACTCTGTAATCCTGTGGTGCCTAGAATGGTGCAAACTTGTTAGGCTCAGAGCTGCAGTGGAAACACAACCAACAGGGATGAGAGAGAGCGAAAGCGGAGCTGGGCAAACCATTATCACCACAATCTATTTCTTCGCACAGATTCTCAGTCCTGAAGTCTCCAGACAGAGGCTCATTTGTTGTTCTTAACAGAAGATTTCATCATCATCGTTCCCATTATGTCTATGGAAGGTGCCCTAAAACTGTTTCAATTGATCATATTTATTGAGCACGTGCTGTATATTAATAATGGTACTTGTTAAGCGCTTACTATGTGCCAAGCACTGTTCTAAGTGCCAGATACAGAGCACTGTACTAAGCACTGGCACAGTGACAACAATGCTTGAGTTGAAAACAGTTTTGTGCAGTCTTTGTTAATCAATATGGGCAACTGTTCTTAATCTATATCTTGGTGAAGACAGGGGTAATAAAAATCTCCCATCTCCAAAATCAGCAAGATCCCTATGCAAAACACAGGTCCTGAAGGAGGTGGAAAAGAAGTCAAGGAAATCTCCAAGTGAAATTAGAGCTGGTTGCTCCCCAAAACCTCAGATTTTCTAAACCAAAAATCATAAAAAGGGGGCACTGAAAATAGATAAATAATAAGATAGAAACAAAAGGCTTTTCCTCCACAAGGGTGTCCCTGAGTCTCTCTAGAGCCTGGATGAAGCCTCCCCAAACCCCAACAGATTTGACAAGCTATTTTCAATCAACGATATTTATTGAGCATGGCCGGAAGAGTAAAACACAACAGAGTTGGTAGACACACTCTGGGCCCCCAGGAGCTTGCAGTCTAGAGGGAAAGGCAGGTGCTAAGTTATGGCTATATGCCTAAGTGCTGAGTGGGGTGAATATCAAGTGTTTAAATCCAAATCCAGATCCAAATGCCACGGCAACATTGAAGGGAGAGGGAATAAGGGAGATGAGGGCTTAGTTGCAGGGAGGCCTCTTGGAGGAGATGTGATTTTAATATGGATTTGAAGATGGGAAGAATTGTGATCTGTTGGATATGAAAGGGGAAGGAGCTCCAGGCCATTGGTGGGGGTGAGGACAAGGTAGATAAAATCGAGTTATAGTAAGTAAGTTGGCATTGGAGGAGCGAAGTTATGTGGACTGGGTGGTAGGAAATCAGGAAGGTAAGATAGGAAGGGTGCGACCTGATTAAGTACTTTAAAGCCAATGGTAAGGAGTTTTTGTTTGATGGGGCTGTGAATGGGCAACTTTGGAGCTTTTTGAGGAGTGAGAAGGGTTAGTTTGAGATAATGCAGTTCTCTTGGAGCACTCTGCATGTACAACCACCAAAATACAATCTTGTAAGAGGCCTTTTTAACAGCTGTGAAGAAATGCTTCAGGATATGTTAGGGTGCTGCTGTTTCTAATTGAAACTGCCCAGAAAATTCAGATTATAGGATTTCCCTTGCTGGAATCTGGCCAAGTTACAAGGGACCAGGCTCTCAGAGTTATACCTCACCTGAACAGCAAGTTTACCTAAAATCTCCCTTCCCCCCCCCCCCCCCCAGACCAAACATACTTCCAAGTCCTAAATGACCACTAATAGATAATCCTTATGCAAATACCAGACCAACAGGTTTATTCCTTTACCTCTTATGTGAACGAGCCTATTTACTTTACTTTTTGATTAATTGTAAACACATCCATTGCCTGAGGGCTCTGGGCACCACCGCCACTAGATAGAAATACTGCAATTAAATTAAATGTTGCAGTTGGAACTTCCATCCAAGAAACTGAAAGGAAATGCCAAAGACTGTATCCACTTGAGAATGCCAGATAAAAAAGTTGCTTGAAAAGTTGCAAGGCCTAGGGCATAGAGCACAGGCCTGGAAGTCAGACGGACCTGGATTCTAATCCCAGCTCTGCCTCTTGTATGCTGTGTGACCTTGGGTAAGTCACTTAACTTCTCTGTACCTCGGTTAACTCATCTGTAAAATGAGGGTGAATACTGTGAGCCCCCGTTGGGACACGGACTGTGTCCAACCTGATATCTTGAACCTACCCCAGAGTTTAGTACAGTGCCTGGCACATAGTAAATGCTTAACAAATACCATAAAAAAAGTTTAATTCTTACCCCTGTATTTTGAAGGTCAATCACATGGGACCAGAATATTTTTATCTCCAAATCTGTGAATTCTTCTTAGAAGCACTCCTTCTGATCTTCATTCATTCAGTCATATTTATTGAGTGCTTACTGTGTGCAGAGCACTGTACTAAGCACTGGAGAAGTACAGTTCAGCAACAGAGACAATCCCTGCCCACAATGGCCTCACAGTGCTTAGAGAGATAAAACATCCCCACAGGTAATTAGGGCTCAAAGCATGTAAAACTTTTAATCTTAAGAATCAACACCTTAACCATGCAGGGCACAAATGCTCAAATCTGATACCCCTCAGGGGCATGCAAATGCAGGAGGGCATTGACCGATAAAGGTGATAACAGCAAAGTAAGTTTTTGCGTTTGGGACCTGAAAAGAGCCAGAGATTTCTCTCCAGAAAAAAAAAAGGGATTATGTTTACAGAGAAGGACGTTCAGTTGAGATTCCACATTAACACAGGTTTGCTTAGACCAGATCGGGTTGCTTTGCCACAAAATCCCTGTTCCTTGCAGGTCTCCTGTTCTTGAGGATGATTAGAAACTACGTGGATCTATAAGGGATTCGAGAGAGTCAAGAGGTGGGGGGAAAGGAAATAAAGGAGAATGTTAGGAAAAGCCATTCTTTTCTGATAGATAACCTAAAGAAGGATCATAGCCTAGTGAAAGAGCTCAGACCTGGTAGTCAGAGGACCTGTTTTCTAATCCCCACTCTGCCAAATGTTTACTGTGTGACATTAGGCAAACCACTTAACTTCTCTGTGCCTCAATTTTCCTGTTCTCCCTTCTACTTAGATTATGAACCCCACACAGGGCAGGGACTGTGGCCAAACTAATTAACTTATATCTACCCCAGTGCTTAAAACAGTGATTGACACATAGTAAGCGCTTAACAAATACCATAAAAAAAGTATTTAAAGACACCATAGGATTGACTAATGTCAATTTGACTGTTTTCTCTGGGTAAGCCTCTTCCCCTCGGACAACAGCCTCCTTTTCCCATCAATAAACAGGGGTAACTAACAGAAACCCAACATGAATTTGAGCCACCTTGCCGTGGCTGAACACGGGGACAGGAGAACCAGCCTTATTATTATCATCAAGTGTCGAGTCGTTTCTGATTCCTAGCGACTCTCTGGATAGATTTTCTCCAGAACATCCTCTCTTCTGCCACACCCGTTACCTTTCTAATGGTTCTTCCATTATCGTTGTTGTGGTCTGGCTCAGTGGAAAGAGCACAGGCTTGGGAGTCCGAGGTCATGGGTTCTAATCCCGGCTCCACTGCTTGCTCACTGGGTGACCTTGGTCAAGTCACTTCACTTCTCTGTGCCTCAGTGTCATCTGGAAAATGGGGATGAAGACTGTGAGCCCCTAGTGGGACAACCTGATGGCTTTGTATCTACCCCAGCCCTTAGAACAGTGCTTGGCACATAGTGTTTAACAAATACCAACATTACTATTATTATTAATGCTGGGGGTGGGAGGGGATGAGGTGTATATCTCCTTGATTCTATTTATCTCGATGATGTTGCCTTGTTTTTGTTTGGTTCTGTTTGGCTTTGCTGTCTCCCCCATTTAGACTGTGAGCCCGTCATTGGGCGGGGATGGTCTCTCTCTTTTGCCGAATTGTCCATTCCAAGCGTTTAGTCCAGTGCTCTGCACATAGTAAGCACTCAATAAATACTATTGCCTGAATGAATGAATGTTTTGTCCTGTTTTGCTCTGCCGTCCGTCTCCCCTGTTTAGACTGTGAGCTCATCATTGGGCGGGAATTGTCTCTCTCTGCCCAATTGTACCTTCCAGGCGCCTAGTACAGTGCTCTGCATATAGTAAGCGCCCAATAAATGCGATTGTATGAATGTTTTGTCCTGTTTTGCTCTGCTGCCTCCCCCCTTGGGCCGGGATGGTCTCTATCTGTTGCCATATTGTCCATTCCAAGAGCTTAGTCCAGTGCTCTGCGCATAGTAAGCACTCAATCAGTACGATAGAATGAAGAAGCAGCATGGCTCAGTGGACAGAGCCCGGGCTTGGGTGTCGGAGGTCATGGGTTCAAATCCCCCCTCTGCCACTTGTCAGCTGGGTGACTGGGGGCCAGTCACTTCACTTCTCTGGGCCTCAGGCCCTCATCTGGAAAATGGGGATTAACTGGGAGCCTCACATGGGACCACCTGATGACCCAGTATCTCCCCCAGCGCTTAGAACAGAGCTCCGCACATAGTAAGCGCTTAACAAAAAGAGCACGGGATTGGGAGTCAGAGGTCATGCGTTCGACTCCCAGCTCTGCCACTTAACTGTATGACTGTGGGCAAGTCCCTTCACTTCTCTCTGCCTCAGTTCCCTCATCTGCAAAAGGGGGATGAAGACTGTGAGCCCCATGCGGGACAACTTAATTCCCCTGTATCCCCCAGCGCTGAGAACAGTGCTCTGCATATAGAGAAGCAGCTTGGCTCAGTGGAAAGAACACGGGCTTGGGAGTCAGAGGTAATGGGTTCTAATCCCGGCTCTGCCACTTGTCAGCTGTGTGACTGTGGGCAAGTCACTTCACTTCTCTGTGCCTCAGTTCCCTCATCTGTAAAAGGGGAATGAAGACTGTGAGCCTCACGTGGGACAACCTGATTGCCCTGTATCCCCCCAGCGCTTAGAACAGTGCTCTGCACATAGTAAGCGCTTAACAAATACCAACATTATTATTATTATTATTATTATTATTATAGTAAGCGCTTAATAAATACCAACATTATTATGAGAAGCAGCGTGGCTCAGTGGAAAGAGCACGGGCTTTGGAGTCAGGGTTCATGAGTTCGAATCCCAGCTCTGCCACTTGTCGGCTGTGTGACTGTGGGCAAGTCACTTAACTTCTCTGTGCCTCAGTTCCCTCATCTGTAAAATGGGGATTAAGACTGTGAGCCCCACGTGGGACAACCTGATTTCCCTATGTCTCCCCCAGCGCTTAGAACAGTGCTCGGCACATAGTAAGCGCTTAACAAATACCAACATTATTATTATTATTATTAGGGAAGAGGTCAGCGGGCGGAACGGAAGCAGTCGAGCGCCGAGGGGCAAGGGGAGCGCTTTCGGCGGCGGACCAAGATGGCGGCGGCGCCTCCCCCGGAGCGGCGGTGGCGTGACGTCAGCGGCCGGAGCGGAAGCGGTCCAGCCCCGAAAGCCGTGGGGGAGCGCTTTCGGGGGCGGACCAAGATGGCGGCGCCCACGGGCGCCATCCCCGGCGGGTCGCCGCCCCTGGGGACCCCCCAGAAGGTCCGGCTGCTCATCGGCGAGGGCATCGTCCCCGAGGAGGGACACCCCGAACGGTCAGCGCCTTGCGGGGGGCTGCGGGGGGCCGAGGAACGACTCGGGGGAGGAGGGCGGGGGGGCGGGGCGCCGCAGGCCGGGCCGCATCCGGCTTCTCCCCCCCCCTCCCGGTCGCTCATCCAGTCCTGCTGCTGGAGCGCTCACTATGTGCACAGCACTGGGCTCAGCGCTTGGACCGTTTGGCAACAGAGAGGGACCATCCCGGCCCCCCAACGGGCTCACCGTCTAGATTCATTCCTTCAATCGTATGGCTGGAGCGCTCACTATGTGCACAGCACTGGGCTCAACGCTTGGAAGGGACCATTCGCAACAGAGTATTTTCATTACCCTATTTATTTTGTTAATGAAATGTACATCGCCTTGATTCTGTTTCGTTCCCATTGTTTTTACGAGATGTTCTTCCCCTCGACTCTATTGATTGCCATCGTTCTCGTCTGTCCGTCTCCCCCGATTAGACCGTAAGCCCGTCAAACGGCAGGGACCGTCTCTCTCTGTTGCCGACTTGTTCATTCCAAGCGCTTAGTACAGTGCTCTGCACATAGTAAGCGCTCAGTAAATACTATTGAATGAATGAATGAACAGTGACCATCCCGGCCCAATGATAGGCTCACCGTCTAGATTCATTCACCCAGGAGTATTGATGGAGCGCTCACTATGTGCACAGCACTGGGCTCAGCGCTTGGAAGGGACCATTCGGCAACAGACACCATCCTTGCCCCACAACGGGCTCACCGTCTGGATTCATAATACTAATAATGTTGGTATTTGTTAAGCGCTTACTATGTGTTCTAAGCCCTGAGGTAGACGCAGGGGAATCAGGTTGTCCCTCGTGGGGCTCCCAGTCTTCATCCCCATTTTACAGATAGGGAACTGAGGCACAGAGAAGTTAAGTATTAGGTGACTCGCCCACAGTCACACAGCTGACAAGAGGCAGAGCCGGGATTCGAACCTATGTCCTCTGACTCCAAAGCCCATGCTCTTTCCACTGAGCCACGCTGCTTCCAGTCCTACTGATGGAGCGCTTACTATGTGCACAGCACTGGGCTAAGCGCTTGGAAGGGACCATTCGGCAACAGAGAGAGACCATCCCGGCCCAACGACGGGCTTTCAGTCTAGATTCATTCATTCACTCAATTGTAGTAATAATAATAATGTTGATATTTGTTAAGCGCTTATTATGTGCACAGCACTGTTCTAAGCACTGGGGTAGATACAGGGTGATCAGGTTGTCCCACATGAGGCTCACAGTCTTCATCCCCGTTTTACAGATGAGGCAACTGAGGCACAGAGAAGTGAAGTGACTTGCTCACAGTCACATAGCTGACAAGTGGCAGAGCTGAGATTGTATTGATGGAGCGCTATGTGCACAACACTGGACTAAGTGCTTAGAACGGACCATTCGGCAATAGAGACCATCGTTGCCCCACAATGGGCTCACAGTCTAGGGCTCACAGTCTAGATTCATTCATCTAGTAGTATTGATGGAGCGCTTACTATGTGCAGAGCACTGGGCTAAGCGCTTGGACCATTTGGCAACAGAGAGAGACCATCCCGGCCCAACAACGGGCTCACTGTCTAGATTCATTCATTCAATCGTATTGATGGAGCGCTTACTATGTGCACAGCACTGGGCTAAACGCTTGGAAGGGACCATTCTCAACAGAGAGAGACCATCCTTGCCCAACAATGGGCTCACGGTCTAGATTCATTCATCCAATCGTATTTATTGAGCACTTACTATGTGCCGAGCGCTCTTCTAAAAGCTGGAGTAGATCTAAGGTAATCAGGCTGTCCCACGTGACCCACACTAATCCCCGTTTTCCAGATGACGTAACAGAGGCACAGAGAAGTTAAGCGGGCTCACCCCACGTCACACAGCAGATGGGTGGCGGAGACAGAATTGGAACCCATGTCCTCTGACGACCAAGTCCGTGCTCTTTCCATGAAAGCTTTGTAGTGGTTGCTGGGAACGCTCATACACAGTTTCCTTTGGTTAAAGCGAGCGAGCGGGTTAACCCGGCCTAGAGGTGCGGGTACCCCTGGGAATCAATCCATCTGGCATATTTATTGAGAGCTTACTGGGTACAGAGCATTGTACTAAGCCCTTGGGAGAATAGCAGTGTAAGAGAGTTGGTAGTCACGTTCTCTGTGCACAACGAGCTTACGGTCTAGAGGAATCAGACTCTTGGAGTTCTCCATGTCCGAGTGTAGGATGGTGCTCAGATTCAGTTCAATCGTTTTTATTGAGTGCTTACTGTGTGCAAAGCACTGTATTAAGCACTTGGGAGAGTACACTCTAGCAACAGACACGTTCCTGTCCACCACGAGCTCACAGTCTAGAAGGTCCAAGGCATTAGTGGGTGATATGTTCGCGCTTCCAGTTTTCAGAATTCGCTTACCTTTCTTTTCATTGTCAGTGACCTCTGTCTAAGCCCTGGGGTAGACGCAGGGGAATCAGGTTGTCCCTCGTGGGGCTCCCAGTCTTCATCCCCATTTTACAGATGAGGGAACTGAGGCACAGAGAAGTTAAGTATTAAGTGACTTGCCCACAGTCACACAGCTGACAAGAGGCAGAGCCGGGATTCGAACCTATGTCCTCTGACTCCAAAGCCCATGCTCTTTCCACTGAGCCATGGTCCTATTGTCGGACACGATCTGTACACTTTAGGTGTTCACTGTTCACTGTTCTTCTCCACTGTCAGCTCCTCCGCTAGACTATAAATTATCTGTGGGCAGGCAACGTGTCTACCAACTCTGCATTGTACTCTCCCAAGTGTTTAGTACCGTGTTTTGCACACAGTAAGCGTTCAGTAAATACCACCAATTGATTCTTCCAGCATCCTTTTAGAAGGCCCTTAAAGGTTTTTTTTGTCTTCGGTTTCCTATGGCTTCAGTTCTCTTTTGAGAAGCCATGTGGATAGAGCCCGGGCCTGAGAGTCAGAAGGACCTGGGTTTAATCCCTGCTCTGCTACTCGTCGGCTGTGTGAACTTGGGGAAGTCACTTCTGTGCCTCAGTTCCCTCATCCGGAAGGTGGGGATTAAGATTGTGAGCCCCGTGGGACATGGACTGTGTCCAACCTGACTGTCTCGTGTCTACCCCAGCACTTAGAACAGTGCCCGGCACTTAGTAAGCGCTTAAAAAATATCATATAGAAAATGAAAAGGAACCCATCCCTTCCAGGTACCAGCCAGGGGCCGGTAAAGACTGGAATTATAGGGTTTTGCCCTCGCCATTGACAAGTTTGAAGCACTGTTGGGGTTCTCAATGCAGAATGCACAGCTTCCCCCTTCACATTGAGGATTGCTCACTGATATGCCACTTTCTCCTAGGAAAGACACACCTGCTTTGTCCGAATCAGTTAATGGATCACCCCAAGCAGAACAACAACCTCCGTTTGAAACTACAAGCAAAGACGCCTTCTTCAACAGAGTGGAAACATTTACTATATCCTTTTTGTTCCTTCTCAGTGTGAGCTTTCTGCACCCCGAATTTCTCAACGTGCCCAGAAAATTGTACTTAGTAATTCCTCAGAGATCAACCTCCACCGTTTGGTGGTGGTGTTTGGGTTTTGTTTTTTTTTGAACCCCCACACCCCATGAAGGAAAAACTGGGTGATTATTTTGATCATAAAAAGTCAAAGGCAGTCACATTCAAGAGCAGGGATTCTGGGACGTTTTCATTCCACCTACTTTATACCACATATTCCTTGCAGCAAGATTTCCAAGGTGGCTAACATAGGAAAAGTTATAGAAATTTCATTCTTCCTTGTATAGCAGGAGGAGAAGGGTTAAGGATAGGTGTAGCTCTGCACAAGCCAGATTTATTTTCAAGGACCAACCCAGCCCAAGTCTGACACACATTGAAAAACTTCAAATCTATTGGGACCGAAAACCAATTAAAAAAAAAAATTCCTGCAAGACTCCATTAAATGGTTGCTGACTTGTGAGCCTCCCTTCCAGATCCACAGTAAATATTTCAATTTCCTGCTGTTTTTTGGCTTCAGTATTCTGAGCTCAAATGAAAAAAGAACATTTGAGTGTATATATTTCACTCCTATTTATTTCCCCGTGCTGGTGGAGCCAGCCAGCGGCGGGTGTGGGGTTGTGTGGGGGATGTTGGGAAGAAGGGGGATCTTTCAGCTTTTCCCGATTCAATTTGGATTATCCCAGTGTATGCTCCCTCGATCTCCTGCTCTAAGAGGAGAGGTGAGATGAAAGGTGTCTAGCTTGGTACACTGTGAGCGTTCAGGAAATGTTGACCGATTTAAGGATTTGGACGGATGGGCAAGGGAATAGACTTGAGCGTGTGGAACTGGAGTAGGAGATTAGCTAACATGCAACTGCCATCATTATCTTCATCAAACGACCCTCCAGTGCTCCAAACTGTTTTCTTCTCAACCCTCTTGATACTAACCTATCACCTGCAAGTGTTTCTGCCTTAAGCTACCCAAAACCTAATTATCTCTCCAGAAATTGTCAAAGACTGGGATTTTTGCAACCTCCCCAAATCATCCAGTGTTAAGAATCCCCACATACCTCTTCCTTATGTCTATCCCAAAGAATACCAAAAATTGGATAGTTAAAAACATTTCCATATATACACTAGGATATGTTTTTCTATAAGATTTATAGAATACTTTCAGTCTTTCACACTCCTCCAGTCATCTAGGATAAATGACAACTTTTGCCAAGTAAATAACAAAGAAGACCAACGCAATGTATTTTACTAGTCATGGGCATTTTTGAGGGAAGGATGGACTAGAAAATAAAAATTGGGTGTACTGGATTTATTTACGAGGTTGGCTTAATCCTGGTGAAATGACTCGGTTTGTTTTGAGTAGTTTTGGTTATTTTGTTTCCTGCTGTAAATTTCTGGATACTGGTGAATTCTGCCCTATAACTGAATCTGATTTCATTAAGAGTGTATGAACTTGTTTGTTTAAGGGTTAATATGATAGCTTCTTGTATTGTCCTACCATATTTCCTCATGATATACAGTACAAAATGCTGTATGTTATATGTAAGACCTAACGTATTCTACCATTTTGCTTTTGTGCAGCCCTCCGCCCACTCCGCACATGTTCAAACACAAGCACGATCCTCCCCATTTTGTGATATTTAAGTTGCAGACACATTCATTTCTCCTTAGTTTTTGTCAGAAACGGTCTTGTAGCACAGCTAGAGTCAATCAGTTGAATTTATTGAGGGCATACTATGTCCTAGGAGCTCAACAGAGTACAATAGAGTTAAGGATTCAGTTCCCGCCCTCAGAGATCGTACAGTTTAGTGGACAAGATAGGAGGAAGATGAGAATAGAAAGATGGATCTTTGAATGAGTAAGTGCTGAAGTAGTAGAAAGTAGTAAGTCAGACTATACAAAAGGGCTATGGGTGACTGTGTAGAGGTGGTTATTGAGAAGACCTGACCCCGAGAGAAGAAAATTGAACTGGGGAAGGCTTCCTGGAGTAGATGAGATTTCAGAAGGGTTTTGAAAATGGCGAAAGTTGTGACCTGGCAGACTATTTTTTTATGGTATTTATTAAGCGCTTACTATGTGCCAGGCTCTGGGGTAGATATAAGCTAATCGGGTCGGATACAGTCCATGTCCCACAAGGGGCCCACGTCTTAACCCATATTTTACGGATGAGGAAATAGATATAGTGAAGAGACTTGCCCAGAGTCACACAGTGGACAAGTGACAGAGCTGAGATTAAAACCCAGCCTTCTGACTCCCAGGCCGGTGCTCTATCACTAGTCCACGCTGCCTATCTGAAAGGAAAGGGGAGAGCAAGGGGTCAGAGGTGGAAAAGATGCGAGTAGGTTGGCTTGAGAGGAATGAAGAGTGTAAACTGGGCGGAGTGGGAGAAGAGGCCAAATAAGAGGGAGCGATATGATCCCAACCGAGACATCATTCAGCTCAACAGTCCTTCAGCAAAAAACCCATTCTGCTCTCGTTAATGCTACGTAAAACGAGCTCCCCAAAAACTCGTCGTGGGCGGGGAACGTGCCTGTTAATTGTGTTATATCATATTCTGCCAAGCGCTTATTACAGTGCTCTGCACATAGTGAACGCTCAGTAAATACCACTGTCTCATTGATTGGCCCCAAATCACAGTAGTTCTGCCCCAGATTTCTTCAGAGCGATGTGCCGTCGAATGGTTGGGACTCTAACCCCTCCCCTCTTTAAACGATTCTGCACATCCGACCTTTTTCTCCGAGTTTAAGTCCCGCGGGCAGCGAGGGATGACTCTCTTCTCATTACTGTCCTTAACGCGGCAACTCGCTAAAATGGGCAGGTAAACCCCGTGAGCTGTCCCCGCTGGTCTGTGCCAAGTACGGATGGATGACCATTGAGTGTGACATGCTCAAGTGTTCCGGCTGCCAGGCTTTCCTCTGCGCGAGCCTGCAGCCCGCTTTCGACTTTGACAAATGTAAGTAGAACGTACCGAGATTCTCTTGTCCTGCGCCTTCAAAGATAATAATGTTGGTATTTGTTAAGCGTTTACTACGTGCCGAGCACTGTTCTAAGCGCTGGGGTAGACACAGAGGAGTCAGGTTGTCCCACGTGGGGCTCACAGTCTTAATCCCCATTTTACAGATGAGGGAACTGAGGCACAGAGAAGTTAAGTGACTTGCCACGGCGCGTGGCCCGCTAGCTCGGCCACGTGGGCTTTTCCGAAGAGCCAGCTGTACCACCTGCCTCTCTTGGTTTAGAGTTGGACTCTGCTGTTGGAATCCGCATTCCAGCCTCAATCTGGAGAATTCAGAATATTAATGGTGGTAATTGTCAAGCGCTTACTATGTGCAAATCAGTGTTCTAAGCGCTGGCGGGGGATACAAGGCGATCAGGTTGTCCCACGTGGGTCTCACAGTCTTCATCCCCATTTTACAGATGAGGGAACTGAGGCCCAGAGAAGTGAAGTGACTTGCCCCAAGTCACACAAGCGGTGGAGCCGGGATTAGAACCCAAGACCTCTGACTCCCAAGCCTGGGCTCTTTCCACTGAGCCACGCTGCTTCTCCTTTCAGGTCTAAGACCCTGGGAGAACTAATTGAGTGTAATGGTTTGTAGTTACATGCACCCTGCCTTTTTTTTTTCCTGGTATTTGCTAAGCACTTTCTAGGTACCCAGGCACTGTGCTAGATATAAGTTAATCCTGTTGGTTACGGCCAATGTCCCACTTTGGGCTCACAGTCTTCCCCATTTTACAGATGAGGTAAGCTGCGGCACTGAGAAATGAAGTGACTTGCCCAAGGTCACCCGGCAGGCAAGTGGAGGAGCCGGGATTAGAACCCAGGTCCTTCCAACTGCCAGGCCGTTGCTCTGTTATCCACTAGGCCATGCTGCTTCTGTCTTGTTCCTGCCAGTTGTGTTCCCCCCAGGGCACAGAGTGCAACGAGTAAGTGGGTGGGCAGGGGTGCAGCATGTTGCAAAGTGTGCACAACGGCGTTTCGTTAGGAGAGAATCTATCTCCGGCCCTCGTGACCGCAGCACGGTGCCGAGGCTCCGCTGGAGTCCCACATTCGGTGGGGAGGCCCCGATGGCCACTGTGTCCTCCGTTGCCCAAGTTAGCCAGCTATTTTCGGGATATCTGCCGCACCTATCCACCCGGCGGAATGCCCTAGGTGACTCTTCCATCAGGAACCTCCACCACTGATGGCATAATTTGAACAGGCAGAGCTGGGACTAAAATAATTATTATTATGGTATTTGTAAAGTGCTTACTATGTGCCAGGCGCTGTACTAAGCACCGGGGTGGATGCAAACAGATGGGGTTGGACACAGTCCCTGTCCCAAGTGGGGCTCACAGACTCAATCCCAGATGAGGTAACTGAGGCACAGAGAAGTCGAGTGACTTGCCCAAGGTCACACGGCAGACAAGTGGTTGAGCCACGATTAGAACCTGGTCTTCCGGCTCCTGCCTCTCAGTCCCGTACTCCCCTAGGCCTTACGGCCTCATGCAGGACTCTGGGAGAACATCTCTCCCATCTCTCACACATCTCACCTCTTGCTCACACATTTTTACAATATTTACTATTACTACTTTTCCTTCCAAGAGTCATATTTTCAGAGACCTACCCACAAGGAATTTTCCATTGAGTGCCCAATATGAGCTGGAAATTCTCATTGGGATTTTTTAAGGTGGGAGCCCCGTATAGAGGAATTAACTCGGTGAGGCTGTTAGTGACGCTTTTCTATTTTGATTCTCTGAAGCATTTAAATGAGTAGAGAGTGATCTTAGTACCAGAAGCCTTTGGGCGTTGAACGGTTTTGGGAAAATCTCCTACGGTAGGAGACCGTATGCCACTGTTGTGCTATTTATCATATGTGTGTGTTATCTGCATGAATTTCAGATAAGGAACGATGCGCTGAGCTGAAGAAAGCCCTATGTACAGCACACGAAAAGTTCTGCTTCTGGCCAGACAGTCCGTGCCCAGGTATGTACTCCTGAGAACCCACCCCCATCCCCCCGCCCTGTTCCTGCCATCTCATCTCCCCCTTCTCCTTTGGCAAGCTGTTCTCTTAGAGATGGCTTGATGAATAGCATGGATGTAGGGAATTGATCCAGCTTTCTTCTAGAGCATCTCCGGATGCCAGGCCGGTCCCCATACCTCACCAGTTTTAGGGAAAGGAGCAGCATGGCCTAGTGGAAGGAGCACGGGCCTGGGAATCAGAGGACCTGGGTTCTAATCCCAGCTCCGCCACTTGACGGCTGTATGACTTTGGGCAAGTCACTTAAGTTCTCTGGGCCTCAGTTTCCTCATCTGTAAAATGGGGATTAAGACCTTGAGCCCTTTGTGGGGGGCATGGACACTCTCCCTCTTGATTTGCTTGCATCTACCCCAGCGTTTAGAACAGTGCCTGGCACAAAGCAAGTGCTTAAATATTATTATTATGCCCCTCCTACTTCTGGGAGAGTCTCCTCAATTGAGTTGGGCACTGTGGGGATCTGTAGGAGAGTTCCCCTTTATCTGTAGAACTCTGCGGAATTCCTGGATTGGGGAATTCCCAATTCCATCTCTGGGAGAACGTGCCCACAACCAAGAGAGTCCTCTTAAAGAGAGTCTGGCAGTTGTCTGCAGTCAGAATATCTATCCTTTGCCTCTATCCCATCTTTAATGCCTATCTGAAATCACCAAAGGAACTCTTCAATCACAGGCCTCTTCCGTTCTCTTTCTCAAGTCGAGTCAGTGTCGAGTCCGCTTCTCCCTTCTCTAGGTTTGTCAGGCTCTTTTGAACAAGAGCCGAGGTGTCATGGTAACCTAGAAGGGCCACAGCTTTCCTGCCCAATTTGTAGATGATCAGCCTTCTGAGAACTTGTTAGATGATTCAGTCTCGTAAATCCAAAGTAATGGCAGTCTATAAGGAATGAACTATCAAGTGCAGGAACATATGATTACTTTTTCCATTTAAGGACAACCAAGGCACTTTCAACTATTTATAAACCATTTAAGACAGACTCACCCAATACTCAATTCCAGTCTGTCCGGTTCTGTTCTGCCCACCTGGATCTGCACTTTCTTCACACCTTAGGAACGTGCAAACATCTGGACCGGTTAGCCCAAAGGTCTTGTTCCCGTGCAGTCTTCCGAAAGTGGGTTGATGTAGCCCATGTGATCCAGTCTCGGATTACCTGTGTATCCTCTCTCCGTTCATTTACCCTCAACTCCCCGACAAACCCAGCTACACAACATTCATTCAATCGTATTTATTGAGCGCTTACTGTGTGCAAAGCTCTGTACTAAACGTATGCCTTGTGAAATGAAAAAAGGTGCCAGAAGGCCAAAGAATAGTCCAAGGCAACTCCAAACACTTGATAGAGAAGGAAGAAGGGATATCACTCTGGGAAAAAATATTTGAAGCATTGAGAATAGACCAGACCTTCCAGGGATCACATTTCCAAATGCAGTGGATATCGATTCTATTGATGAGAATGGAGATGGCAATGATTCCTCACATAAGTGCTCTAAATTAAGTTGACCCTGACTGGTTTGAGATACTACAGAAATTTGACTCGTCAATTTGGTAGTAAAAGTGTTAAAGAAAATTCAGTAAATTAAAAAGTAATTTTAAAAAATTAAAACATTTTCAGGTTCACCCTGTTTTGAAAAAAAAATAGAAATGGGGTTAAATTGGGTAAAACCCTTAAAAATCCATAGACTGGCCTAGAAGGTTTTTCCCACAGTGTAGTTAATAGCTGGCCAGGTGAAGCAGGGAGATTCATTCAATTCAATAGTATTTATTGAGTGCTTACTATGTGCAGAGCACTGTACTAAGCGCTTGGAATGAACAAGTCGGCAACAGATAGAGACAGTCCCTGCCGTTTGACGGGCTTACAGTCTAATCGAAGATCCAAGCCAGAGCTCCCCCAGCAGTAAAAATTAAAAAATGGTGGTATTTGTTAAGCGCTTACTATGTGCAGAGCACTATTCTAAGCGCTGCGGTAGATACAGGGTAATCAGGTTGTCCCACGTGAGGCTCACAGTTAATCCCCATTTTACAGATGAGGTAACTGAGGCACAGAGAAGTTAAGTGACTTGCCCACAGTCACCCAGCTGACAAGTGGTAGAGCCGGGATTCAAACCCATCACCTCTGACTCCCAAGCCTGGGCTCTTTCCACTGAGCCACGCTCCTTCTTAGAATAGAGAAGGGAAACAATAAGAACTGAACCAGCTAAGCTTCCAGTTTTCTTTTCCCCCTAGATCGTTTTGGAGTTCTGCTGTTGGATGAGCCTCTTGCCCTGCTTGGTGATTTCCTTGACCGTTTCCAAAGCCTCTGTCACCTGGACCTCCAACTGCCTGCCCTGAGGCCTGATGACATGAAGAACATGGTGCGTCTTCCTCCTCTGGGGCACAGTGGTCTTCTCCACCCCTCACCTCCCACCGCCAAGCATGTGGACATACTTTTCGGCTTAGGACCAGGAGAGGGGATTTTGCGGCTTGTTCTTAAAAGCCCCTGAACTGGGCTGTTGAGGTGGTTGATCAGTTGTCCCCATTCTCATTCTGAGAAAAGCAGCATGGCATAGTGAATAGAGTTCGGGCCTGGGAATTAGACGGTCTTGGGTTCTAATCCCAGACCGTCACTTGTCTGCTCTGTGACCCTGGGCAAGTCACTTCACTTCTCTGAGCCTCAGTTATCGCATCTGTAAAATGGGGTTTGAGATTGTGAGCCACCCCACTTGGGACAGGGACCGTGTCCAACCCGATTTGCTTGTGTACATTCATTCGATCGTATTTATTGAGCGTTTACCTTGTGCAGAGCACTGTACTGAGCGCTTGGAAAGTACAACTGGACAACAGATAGAGACAACACTCCAGCACTTAGTACAGTGGCTGGCACATAGGAAACGCTTAACAGATACCATTATTATTATTATTATTACGGCCACATTGCTTAAAAATTCAGCCCAGATCTCATCGTTTAGTGGTTTCATCTCCAAAGGGCCAGAGCCGTTGGGCATCAGAGGAGGTAGCTTCAGTGGAGCCATTTCACACGACCTCTTGCACGGTCTCCGAGGAAAGACTCGCAGACCCGGGCGAGGGGCCGGCGAGGCCCCCGTCGACCCCAGGAACGGGACTGCACGATGCTTCGGCCCATCTGGTTTTTGAACTGCATATTTGCCGTCCCTTCTGATCATTTCTGGGATCTCTTGCGAAGGCAAACTCCAATGCTGGAAATAGCTGCTAATTACTTCTCTTCTTTGAGAGGTTGTCAAGAGTTTCAGCACCAGACCATTAACCTCTGCAACCGATGTTTATTGTAAATGTCATTCGCTCCCCGGCCAAGGAAAAATTTTTGTCCCGCCACAGTTCTTTATTATTCTTCGTAACAAAAATCCCTACCAGAGTCAAGGCCTATTGTTCCTCTAACAATGAACAGATCCAGGTGCCCGGCCAGGGCCATGCATTTGCTGTCAGTGGCTGAGATTCTTGCACTTCCCTTCTGCACCCGGGATTGCAGTTTTCACCGACCAGGAAGGAATTTGATGGTGAAGAAAGATTCAGCCGCCCCTCAAGAATCCTCTCCTCCCACCTGCAGCTAGGAGGAAAGATTCAAGAGCCCGCAAAAATCCTCTCAACCCACCTGCAGCAAGAAAAAACCTTCCTTTCAACAGTCTCTTAATCCTGCCCTGGAGGGTTAATTTAACTCTCCCTCCCTCCCTCGGAATCCAGCTGAGCTCAAGGGCGGGGAGGGGGGAATGGCCTTAACTGCTTTTTTCCTTGTCTGTGCTGAGTTGGAAGACCTCTGCGTAGACTGGGGCTCTAACTAGGACTGTCCATTCACTGTTCTGATTCTGGTTTGTTTGCAGAGCTTAACTGAGGACAAGATCAGCCTCCTTCTGCATCTGATTGAGGATGAGCTCGAACACAGAACCGACGGGGACAGAGCTGCCGTCAAACTGGGCTCGGACATCCAAGTCCACATCGCCGCTTGTATCCTGGCTGTCTTTGGCTGGGCGTGTAGGTCAGTGGCGGCAGGTTCGGGCACACCCACGTACACGACGCCTCCTATAGAAAGTCAGTAGTCCAAAATAATAACGTTACTTTACTGTCCCGGGGGAAACGGTCTCGTTGGTCATCGTTATGGGGAACCTAAAGGAGAGAGCGATTGTAATCCGGGTTGAAAGTGAGGCCCGGAGAGGGTTAAGTGGAACAGCTGGAGTTAGGATTAGAACCCAGGAGTTCCCAGTTCCCACACCAAGGCCACAGTTCCGGCATCTGCCAGAGGCAGAGAGAGCCCAGCTGGGCCCGAGCGTACCCACAGATGCAGCATTCAGAAGAGTTCCTTGTCTAATCTTGGGGGGTGGGGGCGAATCGGTTTAATTGATAAAAAACTACCACACAAAACACCAGCTGGAGTCCTCTGGGCTCCCGTGTTGGTGTTTCCTTTCCAGCTGCTCTGCTTGGCAAAGGTTCCCTTTGAAATGAGAGATTGTCAGCTCCAGCCTCAACTTATTTAAAACACATTTTCCTTCGACTCCAAGATTTTAAGGAATGTTTTTCATTTGTGCAGAAAAGGATCCGAGAGGGACGCGAGGGACCTGTGAATTAGAAAATGCCTTTGGAATTAGAATAGTTTCCATAAAATAGTTCACAGGCTTTGTGCCTACCTCCTCCTTTTGGCATCTGGCTCAATTTACAGGACTTCTCTTCCCCTACTTTCTATTTTTATCACTGTCTCCCACAGATAGTTTGCCCCCAGCTCTGCCATAATGCTCTTTTCAGTGTGTGCTATTATTATCATTATTATTAATAATAATTTAGAAGAGTGCTTGGCACATACTAAGCATTTAACAAGTACCATAATCATTATTACTATTAGTATTTGAGCACGATGCGCCAAGCACTATACTAAGCATTGGGGTAGGGACAATGTAATCACGTTGGATATAGTTCTTGTCTCACATGGGGCTCACAGTCTAAGTAGAAGTCAGCCCGTTGTGCGCAGGGATTGTCTCTCTTTCTCACTGAATTGTACTTCCCAAGCGCTCAGTACAGTGCTCAGTACAGTAGAGAAGCAGCATGGCTCAGTGGAAAGAGCATGGGCTTTGGAGTCAGAGGTCATGAGTTTGAATCCCAGCTCTGCCACTTGTCAGCTGTGTGACTGTGGGCAAGTCACTTAACTTCTCTGGGCCTCAGTTACCTCATCTGTAAAATGGGGATGAAGACTGTGAGCCCCACGTGGGACAACCTGATTCCCCTGTGTCCTCCCCAGCGCTTAGAACAGTGCTCTGCACATAGTAAGCGCTTAACAAATACCAACATTATTATTATTATTATTGCTCTGCACACAGTAAGCGCTCAATAAATACGATTGAATGAATGAATAAATGAATCAATATTAAACCCCATTTTACAGATGAGGAAAGTGAGGCACAGAGCCTTAAGTGACTTGCCCAAGGTCACACAACAGGCAGTTGGATTAGCCGGGATCAGAACCTAGGTCCTCTGACTCCCAGGCCTGTGCGCTTCCCTGTTTGAGCTAGAACAATGTTATGGAATTAGGAGACATTATTCCGACAACCCGAGCCTGTTTGGACTCCCAAGTGCCCGAGTATCTGAAGAAACTACTCTTGTGCAGCGTCGGGATGGGTAACGACAGTGCGGGTTTTCTTTAATGCAAAGTTGTGGTAGAATGCAACCCTCACATTGTAGTTCAGTTGGATCTACTTTTATAGTACAAAACAGGATTTTGCTTTGTCCCGGGGCTCCTTCTGGTGTGAATCATCAGAACCCTCCATGGGGGTGATCATCCCCAAGGGGGTCTGATCTGGACCCCCAGATCTGCTCATCCCAAGACCCTGGCAAGACCTCAGAGTTTGGGGGCAGAAAAGACCCAAAATGGTGACTTTTTGGCCTGTTAACATTTTAAAGTCTGCCCCCTCCCAGTCTTCTTGTCCCCTGAAAAATCTCTATGCTCTTTTTGCCTTCATGCTCAGAATGAAAAAATTTTTCCCCATGGTGTAAATCTGACTGAATCCCCAAATTCCTTGTCCCCATCCCCCGACCGTCCCTCCTCCCCCCACAGTGAGTTGTCACCCCAGTGGGCTGGAATCTTAGGCAGTTTGTCAGTGATAATAATAATAACTGTGGTATTATTTAAGTGCTTACTCTGTGTCAAGCACTTCTCTAAGCATTGGGGAAGACACAAGATTATCAGGTCAGAAATAGTCCCTGTCCCACACAGGGCTCACACTCTAAGTAGGAAGGAGAACAAATATTGAGTCCTCGTTTTACAGATGAGGTAACTGAGGCACAGAGAAATTAAGTAGTGACTTTCCCAAGGTCGTGCAGCAGGCGTGTGGCAGAGCTGGGTTTGGAACCCAAGTCCTCTGACTCCCAGGCCCAAGCTCTTTCCACTAGGCCATGCTGTTCTTCCTAACTCACCTCCACCGCTGTTCCTAACCTCTGATTTTAGGCCCTAAGAGATCTCCCTGTCCCCCCACCATGAGCCCTTGGAGAGTTCATAATAATAATACTAATAATTTCGGTTTTAAGCACTTACTATATGCCCGGCACTGTACTAAGCACTGAGGTGGATACAAGCAGATAGGGTTGGACTCGATACCTGTCCCACATGGGCCTCACAGTCTCAATCCCCATTTTACAGATGAGGTAACTGCAGCCCGGAGAAGTGAAGTGACTTGCCCAACGTCACACAGCAGACAGATGGCGAAGCTGGGATTAGAACCCAGGTCCTTCTGACTTCCAGACCTGTACTCAGGCCATTAAGCCATGCTGCTTTTGATAATAAAATGAGGGCCTTCAGGGAGAGAATTGCCCTTAAGATCCTTGATACGGTAATAGCAAGTTGCTGTCCTCTGAGTGAAACAGAAATGACAACTTTGCAGCCAACCGACACAGAGATCTGTATTAGCGTGACACGCTAGGAAAGAGCCTCACTCCTGGACTAACCGGGTGCCTTTCCTGTCCCTATCTCCCGGACCCAGCTCTTCCTCGGAGTCCACGCACCTCTCGCTGATTTCGTGCTCCCGCTGCATGAGGAAAGTGGGGCTCTGGGGCTTCCAACAGATCGAGTCCGCCCTGTCCGACCTTGAAGTCTCCTGTGGCCTGACCGGCCCCCAGATGGCAGCCCCGGATGGGCGCCCCGAGCGCTTTCCCCTGGTCCCTGAGTCGCCACGGAGGATGATGACCCGCAGCCGAGATACCATGTTCCCCTTTGGGCCCGAGCAGGTGAGGCACCGGTATCCCGGGCGTTTGGTTAGCTGCCGTACTTCTGGGCAGGGAGCAGACCCAGCGGGGAGGCTGGAAACCTTCGTGGGGATCACGGGTGGCTTGATCTGTACTTTCCCCACTTGGGACCTTCCGAGGGAGGTTACCAAAGCAACCATGAAGATCCCCCACCAAGAGGCCGGACTTAACCTCCGCTCCCAGCCGTGACAGGTGACGAGCTTCACATACTTCCTCCACCCCCTTTTCCTCCGTAGCCACCGGAAAAGAGCCCGGGCTTTGTCCTCACCCGCACCCGGAGCTGGGACTGCTCCAGCCCCATCGATCGGCCTGAGCTGGACGCCGCGAGCCCTGCCACCAGAAGCCGCCCTGTGACTCGCAGCATGGGGCAAGGAGATACCACCGGCGCGGAAGTGCCCTCCAGCCCGCTCCGGAAAGCCAAGCGGGCCCGCCTCTGCTCCTCTAGCAGCTCGGTAAGTCGACGAGCGTGATTTCGAGCTCAACGATCGGGAACGTCTCATCGGGTTAGGTATGAAACCACCGAAGAAATAGGTCTGGGCCCCCCGCTTGGGCGAACGGTGTCGAGGACAAGGAAACGTCCTCCCTCGAGAACGATCCTTTTGGGGTGGAGGTCCAGGAGGCTCTGAGGGAGGACTCTTGAGGCCAGGACCCAGGAAGGGAGCTCATCAGGTGGGATGTCCTCTCAGACATTTAGGCAGCAGGGAAGGATGCGTAAGGGGAACTGCCAAGAGAAACTGCCAAGACTGGAATGGTGAAGTGGTTTGCCTGTGTCCACGAAGAGAGCGAAGGCACAGGGAGGTGAGGGAAAAGACATACGAGCGCAAAGAGGAAGTAAGAAACGGGAAGACGGGACAATAACATGACTCGGGGCTGAGGCTGCAGGTCAGCAGCTCCGCCCTGTGCTGCAGGTTTGGCAGTAGCTCCTTGAAATGAAATGGCGAGCCCCATCCTCCAATCCCGTTCCCTTTCTTCCCCCACAGGACACATCTCCCCGCAGCGTCTTCGACCCGGCCTCTCAGCACAGAGACTGGTGTCCCTGGGTCAACGGGGCTCAGGGCGGGGACGTCCAAGAGAGCAGCAGGGACGAGTCAGACGTCTGCACGGCAGCAGAACCCGGCTGGGAGGCCGTGCTGAACCTTCTCCTCGCCCATAAGTCTTCTCACCCGCCGGCGGACACAGACTCTATGGTGAGAGCACCGGGGGGATTTGTGCTGAGGAAGCGGCAGTCGGTCGGTCATATTTATCAAGCGATTCCTATGTGCAGAGCACTGTACTAAGTGCCTGGGAGAGTACAATATAACACTATCAGCGCTTAGAATAGTGCTTGGCACATAGGAAGCGCTTAACGAATACCATCATTATTATATAACGGACCCAGTCCCCGCCCACAACGAGCTTACGGTCTAGAGGACTGTGTGGGTGTAAGTCTGGGGGCTGGATAGGTACCGTTTACTGTGTAGAGAAGCAGCGTGGCATAGTGGATAGAGCAGGAGCCTGGGAATCAGAAGATCATGGGTTCTAATTCCAGCTCCGCCACGTGTCTGCTCTGTGACCTTGGGCTAGTCACTTTACTTCTCTGTGCCTCAGTTACCTCATCTGAGACAGCGAGCCCCACATGGGGCAGGACTGTGTCCAATCCCATTTGCTTGTATCCACCCCAGGGTTTAGTACAGCGCCCGGCGCGAAGCCTCGGGCTGCTTCGGGGTCTCGTTTCACCCGGGAGAGAGACAGAACTGATGGACTCCCTCAGGGAAGGCAAGCAAGGAGCCATCCATCAGGCTTCGGCCAGTTCTCTGTGCCACTGGTGGAATGGATGGGGTGGCGGGGAGAGCACGGAAGCCGCCGTGATCTCAGCTGCTCCGGCCTTGTATTGCTGGACAGCTGGCGCTTTCCGTCATCGGGGTCCACTTATACGCTAAGCCCTTTCTAGCCGGTTGGAATGGAGCCACGTCGCGTGCGGCCCAGGGTGAGCCATCTCCGAACTCCGTATCCCAATCGTCCATCTTTAGAAAGGGGAGCATGACATTTGCCCAGAAGCAGTATGTGGAGGAAGAGCCTTCCCCTGGCCAAACGTCATATAGCCACGTGGATCTCCAGGTCCCAATGGGTGCTGTGGGGCTTCAGAGACCAAAGGTGGGTGGGAAGAGCGGAGAGTCAAAGGGTGTAAGTCGGAGCTCAGGGTAACGGTACTTGGGGATGACACCGCACGTTTAGGTTTCAGCAAGAAGAAAAGAAACATCGAAAACGTCAAAAGCCAGGAGCGTTTTACTTTTAACGGGGTGGGGTGTTTCCTCTCTGCAGTTCCCTCTTTGGGTGAACTTTCTAAAATTTCGATGCAAACATCAAACCCCCGAGACAAGGCTACACCACCCTAATCTTCCGTGACCCTCTGCAAAGAGCGCTGCCCAGAACCCCGAAGAGGTTTTTCCCAAAACTTAGTTCAGTGCTTTGCACACAGTAAGCGCTTAATAAATACGACTGAATAAAATGAATGAAAGGTTGCGGCTGCTGATACTTTCATTTAAACCACCCTCTGGAACCCAAAGAAAAAGCGACCCCAGGGTTTTTTAAAAAAAAATTCTTTTTTTAATGGCATTTGTTAATTGCATACTCTGTGCCGGTCACTATACTAAGCGTTGGGGTAGATATAAGGTTGGACACACTCCATGTTCCTCGTGGGGCTCGCAGTCTTAATCCCCATTGTAGAAATGAGGTAACTGAGGCAAAGAAAAGTTAAGTGACTTGCTCAGAGTCCCACAGCAGATGAGAGGTGGAGTCAGAATTAGAACCCAAGTCTCCTGACGCACAGGCCCGTGCCCTTTCTGCTAGACCCCAGTGCTTCCCATAATTATTATTATTCCGTAAAAAGGGAAACTGAACTGTTGCTAACAATTGGAAATTGGAATCCAGAACCCCCAGATTTTTTTTGCAGATCTGCTGTGCTCGGCCTAAGACGTTTCCCACCCCTTAGCCACTCCATCTGCAGTGGAGGAGGTGAAGACAGGGACTACTTTTTTCTTGTTTGAATCATGCTTGTGTACCAGATAGCTCAGATTTATATTGTTATTCTAGCTTAGGTTCCTCCTCCTTTTTAGTGGTGGTGTGTTTCTAAATACCTAACACCATGGTAACTAAGTCCCCTGAACGGACACCTGTTGGGCTGATTACAAGCAGCCTAAGGAAGGACAATTTCCCCCTCCTGCCCTATCTGGGATAGCAGGTAATTCATTCGGTCGTATTTATTGAATGCTTACTGTGTGCCAATCACTGTACTAAGTACTTGGGAGAGTACGATAACGACAGAATTAGCAGGCATGTTCCCTGCCAATAACGAGCTTACGGTCTAGAGGGGAGACAGACAATATGAATAAGTAATTTATAATATATAATACAGACAGAGCAGCTGCCTCTCTCTCTCTGAGGGTGAGGGCCGGGAGATGTATGAATCACCAACAACGTAAGTCCTTCGGTAGCAGTGCTTGCTTTTGGATCGCCCATTCCTGAGGCTGTCCCAGCTAGGGGATGTTTAGGATTCTCCCTGTTAAATGTAGTGGGAGCCAGAGCCCTGGGGAAGTAGCTTTTGCCGGCGATCACTAAATGCTATTTATTGAGTGCTTACTGTATAGAACACTGTACAAGTCGCCTGGGAGAGCATAATGCAACTGAGTCAGTAGACACGTTCCTGGGCTGGGAATGGGTCTGCCAATTGTATGCATCCACCGCTTAGTAGAGTGCAGAATTATTGAGTCTTTACTGATTCTGCCTTATTTCATTTTGAGTGTATAAATTGCCTTCATTGTGAGAGGAACCCACTGACCTGGCCCGAAGGCTAAATTGCCATCTGTCCTCGGGGAAGAACTAATGTCCGATATCAATCTTTTCTGCCTGCAGAGTCTCTCTCAGAAGTCACGGAAGGTGTTCCGGATCTTTCAACAATGGGAATCTGTGCCCTCATCTTGAAGATATTCCATTCCCTTCCCAAATTCAAGCTTTCCTCAGGCAGCAGAAGTGTAGATCCCCAGCCCGTAAGCGTGAAGAACACCAGTTGGAGAGAGAGAGTGTGTGTGTGTCCTGCCTCCGTCTTCCTTAGCAGACCTGGCCCGAGGGGAAGGGATAGGATGTAGCATCCTTTGAGGGCTTTGGTTTAGCTGAAGAGTGGGAGCATTGATTGTGAACCAAAGACCTAACCACCTTTCCCAGTGCCCCATCAACCAGGACTGCTTGATGCTTCCATCCCAGAATTGTGACAGTAGAAGATAATAAAACATTTCATTGGGTTTTTCTTACTTCCTGGGGTTCGTCACTTCCCTGCTCCAAAGGCCGATGTGGAGGACACGCTATGGGAACAAGAAGCAAAGCCAAAATTATGGTTTACAAGTTCGGGAGTCCAGACTCCCAAACTTGAAAACTGTTGGTTTTGGCTCCAGGAAGGGATGAGACCATCCCAGATTTTGTCAGAGGTTCCCAAAGGCTCCTGGTGAGTCAGGGTTGAAGTAAGAAGTTCTCAGCTGATTGCTGGTCCCTCTCTCCCTGATCTTACATTCTAGAGAAAGAGATTTGAAATAATAATAATGATTACTATTATTTTTGGCATTTCATTCATTCACTTGTATTTATTGAGTGCTTACTGTGTGCAGACTTGTTCATTCCAAGCGCTCAGTACAGTGCTCTGCACATAGTAAGCGCTCAATAAATAGTATTGAATGAATACTAAGCACCTGGAAAGTACAATTCAGCATTTGTAAGCACCTGTTGTGCTTACATCATTTTTATTTTATTGTGCCAAGCACTGTACTTAGGTAGATACAAGATTGGGTCCCATATGGGGCTCATAGTCTAAGTAGGAGGGAGTATTGAATTCCCATTTTGCAAATGAGGGAACTGAGACACAGAGAAGTTAAGTGCCCAAGGACACACAGCAGGTAAGTAGCGGAGCTGGGATTAGAACTCAGGTTCTCTGACTTCCAGGCCCGTGTACTTTCCACTAGGCCACGCTACTTCTCCCTGTGAAAGTCAGAAGGGACCTCAGAAGGTCACCCCATTCACTCACGCCACCCACTCAATTCCCAAGTCACGCTTCTTTTGTCCAGGTACCATAGACCCAGCGAGCAAGGGCCAAGTGATCTTCCGGTCAGGTTCTGATTCAAGCCACTCTGGATCACATCAGGTTGCAGGGCTGAAAGCCCCGACGGGCTCTGTCTAGTGACTAGTGAGTCAGGTTCCTTTACGCTTCTCCTCCATGGATCCCTGTCACCCCTTGAGCATAACATTCCAGGACGATCAGGTCACGGGAGGCTCCGTGGCAGGACCTGGAGCAAGTCCACCAGCTTCAGGAAACTGGGATGCTCCCAGACTGGGAACAATCTTCATCATTTTATGGGGCTTATTCTCTGCCTCCCTCAGGACATTAGGAAGAGTCTTTGTTACCCCAGATCCTGTACATTAGGGCCTGTAGAAGCTTGGGGAGACCAATGGCAGGTGAGGGAAGGGGCTGCTTCTGGTCCCACTTCAAACTCTTCAGCCCCTTTTGGGCAGCTCAGAAACAAGCGGTGGTGACAGTGGGAGAATCCTCTTCTTATTCTTTTTTATTAAATTGTATTGGTTAAACATTTACAACGCGCCAGGCAGTGTACTAAGTGCTGGGGAAGACACAAGCTAATCAGGTTGGACACAGTCCATGTCCCACATGGGCTCACTGTCTTAATCTCCATTTTACAGATGAGGTAACTGAGGCACGGAGTAGTTAAGTGATTTGTCCAAGGTCACACAGCAGACATGTAGCAGAGCTGGGATTAGAACCCACGTCCTTCGCCTCCCGGGCCTGTGCTTTCCTCTAGGCCTCTTCACCTCTAGACCATAAGCTCGTTGTGGTCAGGGAACGTGTACTCCCCCAAGCACTTAGTACAGGGCTCTGCATACAGTAAGCACGCAATAAATAGGACTGATCGATTGATTCTTTAGCCAATCGTTGTTAGCCTATGAGGGGAGGGGAGAAACCACAGATAGGGGAAGGAACCCAGTCAACCTGGACCCCAGGCCACCCTAGCTCTTCCACCATCAACTTGGATCATCTAAAATAACCTTCTTTCCTTACTTGATCCTTAACTTGAACTCCCATTCGGGTCTACTGTCTGCCTTGGGCCATCAGGAAGGTGAATGACACTTTCAGGAGTCCCTTCATCCATCTGTATTTTAAGTGACCTGAGCTATCCAGAAAGCAGCATTCCCAGGGATTAACAAATTCTCTGTAGCAGCCAACTGAGAAGCAGTGTGGCCTGCTAGATGGAGCACAGGCCTGGGAGCCAGCGGGACCTGGGTTCTAATCCCAGCTCCCTCACTTGTCTGCTGTGTGACCTTGGGCAACTCATTTAACTCTTTTGTGCCCCAGTTCCTTCATCTGTAAAATAGGGATTAAGATTGTGAGCCTTATGTGGGACAGGGACTGTACCCAACCTAATTAGCTTATATCTACCCCAGGGCTTAATACAGTGCCTGGGGCAGAGTAAGCGCTTACCAAATATCATTATTTAAAAAAATAAAAATTAGGGAACCACGATCAGAACGCCGGTCCTCTGACTCCCAGACCTGTACCCTTTCCATTAGACCGTGCTGCTTCTAAATTAAGCTGCCTCATGACAGCTTAACCCTGCAGCCTTCTCCCTTCCTGGTGAGGCAGGGAGCTCTGCCTCTCGCCTAGCCAAAGGAAGCATCCCTCCAGAAATCTCCAGTGCCCCACCGCATGTCGCTAGCTGCCGGACCTGTGCGGTCTTTCAACTCCAGATCTCCTGGCTTTCCTTAAAGCTTAACTGCCTTTAATAGACTTATCGGATGCCACATCTCCCTTTGGGTAGATTCTCTGTCCGACCTGTCAACTCCTGCTGCGGCTGTCACCGACCCAGACTGATCCGGGGACTTGGAAGCCCATCTCCCCCCTCCCACTCCTGTCCAAACAAGGCCAACAGCTGTTCGAGAAGCCATAACAAACAGCAGAGGTACAAACATTTCCTTCTCTTCCTCCTCATTTCTTTCTCTATTTTTAGATGTCTTTCTATTCTAGGTTTTTCTTGATTCCCTGAAGCTTCAGGCTGGGTTCTACGGCCCAGACCCACGAGGCTGGCCAGATTAGAGGGATTTGAAAGGAGCCCTGGGTCTCGGTCCTTTCTCATCCACGTTGCTTTTCTCTTGCTCGGCCCCAGAACTGGGCCTCTGCGTCTCTCCGGCTCGCTTCTGCCCTGCTTCCAGCCACGCTGGCCGTCTTTCGTTAGGCTGCTAAAACGTGGGTCGCACGATGTTGTTACTCTGACGAGGCAGCCGGTTCCTGGGGTTCCCAATCGCGCCCTCTTGCCAGGACTCGGAGCCGCGTGAAGGAAATGATAAATCACCCGACAAGACCAAAGTCCTTTGTAAATCTAAATGGTACATGATTTCCAGGCCCATTGTGCAGATGAGGAAATGGCAGCAGCGAGAGGAACAGAAACGGATGGTCTGTGATCACGCTGCAGTTCAGTGCAAGAACTGGGAGTACCTTGGATTAGAGCCCAGATGTTCTGACTCCAGCCCAGACCCGTCTCTTTGTCAGGACTCTCCCTAGCCTGCACCGAAGAGGTGTGTAAACAAACTCCCCAGGGCTCCGCTGGGGCCAGGGTAATGCTAGGTACTTTGATCTCTGGACCGCTCTAATAAGCTCTCCAGAGGACAGAGTGGATGGGTGGGCCTGACTTTTGGAGCTTGATAAGGCAGTGGGGACCCCAGCTGAAGTCTCTGCTTCTTCATGATAAACTGGCCCGGGGAAGGCGATGGGAAGCCATGTTGAACTCCAGCCCAGAACAGGAGGGCAGTTTGGAACAACTGCAGGGGAGACATTCCCTTTATGGGAGGAGCTCCTAGCCTGGTAAATCCTTGGCCCTTTATGGTCTTGTTCTCCTCAGTAAGGCTCATTGGCCGTTTGCGGTCTGGCAGAAGTTTCTGGGGGGCCCTCCTCCCTTCCATCCCCCTCCTCCAACATGCCCTCTCCTCCCCGCCAAAATTCTTCCCCAATTTCTCTCTGCCACGGCCTTTAGGCTTAAGGTGTCCTAATTGTGCAAACCTACCATCCAACCCCAGCCTCGATGTACTTAACTTCTCTGTGCCTCGGTTCTCTCGTTTGTAAAATGGGGATTAAACCGAGAGCCCCGTGTGAGACATGGAATTGTCCAACCTGATTACTTTGTATCTACTCCAGCACTTAGAAGAGTGCCTGGCACATAATAAAAACCTAACAAACACCATTGAAAAGAAAAAAAACCCCTCATCTTCAACACTTTTGTATGTATGTTATTCAATAGTGCATTCAATTACTTTGATTATTCTATTTGAAAATAGTTCTGTGTCTATCTCCAGTTAGGGTGTAAGCTCCTTGTGGGCAGGAATATGCCAATTCTCGGTTTTGCACTTCCCAGGTGCTTAGTAATTCAGTGCATGACATTCAGTAAGTATTCGAAAAATACTATTTTTACAGAGGACATACTGACGAGAAGGAACCAAAGATAATTTCTTAAATGATCGCCTTAGAGGTACCAATCTTTCAACCTGCGGTTGCCCCAGTCTAGGTAGCCCAGTTATAGACTAGCAATATTTAAACATCCTTAGGGATCTTCTAATGATGTCATTCACCGTGTTGTTCGCTGACTGTTAATGGGTAGCAAGGCGAAGTTATTTCTCCCCTTTAGCTGGGGCAACCGAGTTATCACAAGGAAGTGATTCACCCCAGGTGGTACAGCAGTGATACAGGAAATCGAGTGCAGGTGCGTAGGTTGTCGTTGTCTCTCAGCCAAGTCACCTGCCTGCAGTGGGTGGAAAGGTCACACCTGCTGAACCTGAGGGCGGGCCTTAGTCACCTCACTTCCTCCAGATTCTTGATTGGGCCCTGAATGGTTTGGCTTCACTGTCTTTTTTTTCTACCCTCCTGCCCGGGTATCTGGATTCAGTTGTTTTAAGGAATATAAGGACTCTCGGGGTGTCAAGTGACTTCACTTCCTACCTTCCCAGAAGTTGCGTGGGTATCCTCTTCTCTCAGATCTCCAGAAAGGAGAAGCAGCAATATCCTACAATCAATCAGTTGTATTTATTGAGTGCTTACTGAGTGCCAGAGTACTGTACTAAGCTTTTGGGGTAATATAACAATATAACAGAGCTGGTAGATACCATTCTCTGCCCAGAATGACAATTAATCAATCAGTGGTATTTATGTTTGCAGAGCACTGTGTTAAGAGCATGGGAAAGTACCAGAGTTGGTAGATTTCGTGGGGCAGCACCGGATGGTCCTCAAGGAGATTACAAGCTGCGGAAACATATCCCAAGGTCTCACAACTGTTGTAGTCAGGAAGGTTTCTAGGGGCCTAATTTTAATCTCCCCTGCTTCTATTATGTCCATTTCTCCCTTTCATCTCTTAATAGCCGGCTGGAGCTCAGCCACCAACTTGCAGTGTGACTTGGGTCGGCACTCTACATCTCTTTGGTTCTCAGTCCCCACCCCCCACCCCCACACCCTACTTTTGACACTAAGAAGGATTTACTGGGTTTGGTATTTATTGATTTCCCCACACCGTCTATAGAACTCAGTTCTGAGAGAATACCAACTCATTGTCCCTGCTCTTGAGCAGTTAAATGTGGTTCAGTTTTATTCGGGTTACTGGACACCTGGAGTCGTCTTCACCCTGTCCCTCAAGTCCCATTGAGCTGCACCACTAGAAACAGAGCGGCCTAGTGGATAGAACACAGGCCTGGGAGTCAGGACCTGGGTACTCATCCCGGCTCTGCCACTGATCTGCTGTGTGACCGTGGGCAAGTCACTTAACTTTTCTATGCCTCGATTAAGTCATCGGCAAAATGAGGATTGAGACTGAGAATGCCATGTGGGGCGTGGACCGTGTCCACCCTGATTAGCTTGTATGTACCCCAGCACTTAGTATGGTGCCTGGCTCTTAGTAAGTGCTTAACAAATACCATTAGAACAAACCAACCGAAAAACAGAAGCTTATTCCTGCTTGGAAGAAGGAGGTGAGGCCAGGGTGTTGAGCAAGGTGGACTGGCACTTCCGCCTGTGCCAACTCCTTAAACTACTCACACTTGCCACTGGGAGTCCTCCTTACTCCACAGTGCTCCAGCTTCTTGAGTATTTACCAGCCTGAAACTTAGATTTGGCTACTCTGGGAGAGTGCCAGTTCTGAAGGACTCTTTAGAACCTCTGTAACCTAGCCCCAGGAGCCTGGAAACTGGCAGGATAGGGATTCTGAAGGTTTCCTTTATTAAATCTGGGGATGGGCAGGAACCAGATAGGAATGGGTGGGGTTTAAGGCTCAGCCCCAACGATCGATATCCTGGGCCTTATAACAGGGTCAGTTTGTCCGGTTGACGGTCAGAAGCCTGTGCGATTTGGGTGGGAGACCCCAAGGAAGGAAAACCCTCCAGGCAGTAGGGATGCAGAGAAGACTTTTTCCACATGGGTCGTCTCCAAACTGCTGGGCAGACCCCACACAATCATCATCTCCTCTACACTGTAAGCTCCTTGTGGGCAGGGATCGTCTGTTATATTGTTCATTCCCAAGATCTTAGTAGAGTGCTCTGCACACAGTAGGTGCTCGATAAATGTCACTGATGGATTGCTTCCTGCCTCGGAGGACGTCCTGAGGGTGGGAGGAGAGCGGGCAGAGGTACGGAAGGAGGCGGGTCTATCCGGTACACCACCTTACCTACAGGAGTGGCTGGCCCAGCCAGTGCGTGGCTCGCGTGAGGTAGGAAGGTGTCCCGTGACCCCTTTTCCTCTGAGGATCTCGAAGCATTAGTGAAATGGTCATTAACTCTGACTCACCCCCGCCCGGGGAGGGAGGGGTCATTAGCATCTTTGTGTGGAGTGGGGAAACTGAGGCACTGAGCTAGGGAAGCCGCTTCACCCCAGTGAGTCAGTGGCAGCGCCTGGATCACAGCGCTTCTGGCTTGGTTTCCTACTGTTTGGCCCCATTGGAGGAAGGCAGAAATTTCCCCTGGGTTTTGAGAATATAGTGTCTGCAGGAGAAGAGGCGTTGTCTTGGCAGCATTGAGGGGAAAATTCCTGTCGTGGTGCTGCTGGGGCATTGTTGGGTGTTGACTCCCCACAGTGTGGAAAGAGCACAGGCCTGGGAGTCAGAGGACCTGGGTTCTAATCCTGGCTCCGCCACTTATCTGCTGGGTGACCTTGGGCGAGTCATTACCTTCCTCGTGCCTCAGTTACTTCATCTGTAAAATGGGGATTGAGACCGTGAGCCCCCTGTGGGATATGGACTGTGTCCAACCTGACTTGCTTGTATCTACCCCAGCGCTTAGTACAGTACCTGGCACATAGTAAGCGCTTAACAAACACCATTAAAACAAGCACGGCTGAATCATGGGAACTGGCATCCTTGGGTCCTGCTTTCCGCCCGGTATGGAGGTTTGTCTCTCTTCTCTCTCTTTCTCCCTCTTTTTCTCTTTCCTCTCCTCTCAATCCATCAGTGTCATTTATCGAGTACTTACTGCGTGCAGAGTGCTGTACTAAGCACTTGGGCGAGTCCGGTAGAGTTGGTAGACATGATCGCTGCCGTCAGGAAGTTTATAATCTCGTGGGGGAGACAGGCATTAAAATAAATTACAGATATGGGGAGCCGCAGAGTATAAGGATATGTACGTAAGTGCTGTGAGGGTGGAGTGGAGATCAAAGTGCTTATGGGGTACGGACCCAGGTGTGGAGAGGATGTGGAAGGGAGGGTGAATAGGGTGGAAAGATGGGGGTTAGTCGGCTAAGGCTTCCAGGAGGAGACATGATTTTAGCAGGGCTTTGAAGATAGGGAGAGGGGTGGTTTTTTGAATATGAAAGGAGAGGGAGTTCCAGGCAAGAGGGAGACCATCTTCTGTCTTTCTCTTTCTCTTTCTTTCTCTTCTTCTGCCTGCCTCCCTCGCCCTCTTGTCCCTTCTTTTGTTCCCCTGTCTTTCTCCCCTCCCCCATCTCTTTCTCTCTATGCCAGCATAGTAACATCTCTCCCTTTGGTTGCAAAGCGGGGCCAAGGACGCCTGGATTGAATTTCAGCTCCGACTTGGCTTCCTCGGTGATCTAGAGTGAGTTCACCGCTCTCTCTGCCTCAGTTTACTAGTCCCCTTCCCAAGACTTAATTTCTCCAACTGAGGAAAAACAAGGCCCCAGCCAGTCGGTTTCTCCTCCATGCCCCGCCCCCCCCTCCGCCCCCCGTGGCTCGAGGCTGCAGAGCTGGCACAGAGTTGGCAGGATGGAAAGAATGCACTGCCTCACGTCGCCCCCTCCACCTGGCTTGCTCTGCCCCTCAACCAGCACCACTCCCCTCCAGATGCACTAGGCCTAGAGCCCTGGTTGCCTCAGCTGTCAGCCTTCTGAGCAAGAATCCTACCTGACCTGACTTAGCCAGGCTCTGCCCCTGTCATCCCCCTGCCCCTCCTGCCCCCGACAGGGCCCAAAGGCCTGCAGCCCCCGCCTGTGACAGCTTGCCTAATTAACTAGGGTCTGACGCGGTGGGGGCAGTGGGTTTGGCCCCGGCCCCGGCCTCAGAGGCCCCTGGAAGCGCCTCGAGGGACCGGACGCGGGCCCAGCCTGCCGCATTCCTGCCAGCCCGCCGGGATCTGGGCCCGGCTCGATGCGGGGCACGGCCCGCCCTCCAGGGTGATGATACCGTGGCAGGAGGGCTAATTACTGTCATTACTGGGTCGGGGTGAGAATGCCGGCTTGTTTGTCCGCATGGCACCTCTGACTCATCTTATGCCCTGCCGCCTTGGCAACTGAGCAGGAAGGGCAAGGGTTAAGCTTTCCGACTCTTTTGAGTTCTGGGCCCTCCTGCTCCTGCCTGTTATTTCCTCCCCAAACCCCAGGCGGCACGGCCCAATGGGCAGAGATGTGAACTGAGAACGGGGCTGGCCTCCGAGCCACGCGCTAAGGGTGCTGTGGTCCAGCTATCCAGCTGGGGCCTCAGGCTGACCTCGGCCCCACGGCGACCCTCCGTGTTGTCCCAGCCGGGGCAATGGTCGGGAGAGGGAGGTGGGATGAGTGAACGCAGCTGCCGCTCTCTGCTCCAAGTTCCCCTCGCCTGGAGGAAGTTTTCACACTTTGGGCTCACCCTTCCAAGGTCTTGGCTTGGGAGTCCCATAAGGGACAGGCACAGTGTCTGATCCCCTTACCTTGTATCTACCCGAGTGCTTAGTACAGCGCTTGGCACTCAAGCAGCACTTAACCAACACCACTATTATTACTATTAGGTGCCGTGACCGGGCATCAGGAGGTCAGAACTGTAAGCTCCTGGAGGGCGGGGATAGTGTCTAACAACTCTAATGTACCGTCCCAAGTGTTTAGTACAGTGCTCTGCACACAGCAAGCGCTCAGTATCCTCCATGGATAGCTTGATTGAGTTTAGTTTGATCCACGCCACTCTTTGCACCCTGGGAAAACACTGGGAGGCAAAAAAAAGCAAGAGGGAAGAGCCATGGGAGGAGTATGGACGGAAGGGGACTGGAGAAGGGGAGGGGATCGGATCCTTCAGCTTGGGGGGATCGAAGGTTTTTGGCCCCTGTGGTGAGGGCTGGACTAGTCCACAGCTGTGGGGTAGATGGAGGGTTGCGGGGGAGTGGGCGGTTGGAATCAGACGAGGCGGCTATTAAGGAGAAAGAGCACCATGGGAGGAAGGGTGGGGCTGGGTGTGTGGCCCAGTGGAGTCAGGGCCTCCCGAGGAGAAGCGGGGGACGGAATGGTAAAGCTAAGAGCTGGGCAACGAGCGTGCTTCCCCTTGGGCGTGTGGGTGACACACCGCCGTCTGGATTGCATCAGGCCCTGCCCCTCGGCTGCCGGTCGCTTCCCGGGTAATTAGAGGCGGTGGCTGCGGCAGCCTCCACCATACGCTATGTGCCCTATTAAAAGCCTTGGCACGCCCGGCACCACCTGACGCCCCACGTGCCCGTGACTTCACGGGGAGGTGGGTCTGGGGGCAGAACAACCCCCGCTGCGGGCCGGAACGGTCACTGAGGTGTCACGGAGGTCTTCCCGCTTCCCGCTCTCCAGTCGGGCTCCAGCTCCCTCAGGGCCCGAGCCGGGGCGAGAAGCTTCGGAGAGGCGTCGGACCTCACGCGATCGGGAGCCACCGGCGTCCCGGAGATGTGGTGGCCACTGTTGGTTCTGGCTGCGGTTTTAAAAGCTTTGGGCTAGTTGAATCATCCTTTAAGAAAAGGGCCAGACCTGTGGCTCAGGCAGTGCTTAATTTGGGTGAGGGCTAGCTGGGACTGAATCCTGGCACCTCTGGGATTGACAGCTCTGCTATGAAAGTAAAAAATTCTCTGCTTGGACTTTATAAACCTCTACCGATTGTACAGTTGAGAAAAGTCATGGTGTATCGGATAAAGCCCGGGCCTGGGAGTCAGCAGGTCATGGCTTCTAATCCCGCCTCTGCCACCTGTCTGTTGGGTGACCTCGGGCAAGTCACTTCCCTTCTCCGTGCCTCAGTTACCTCATCTGAAAAATGGGGATTAAGACTGCGAACCCTATGTGGGACGGGGACCGTGTCCAACACGATCTGCTTGTATCCACCCCAGTGCTTAGTATAGTGCCTGACACATAGCGCTTAACAAATACCGTCATCATTATTGTTAATAATACAGTGATAGTCTAGTAGCCTGCTCTTTCAGATGAATTCATGACAATGTGTGGCATAAGGAATAAGGGTTGGGATGAAGAGTCAGGATATTTTAAGGAAGAAGAAAGAGCTGGGGGATTGGGTGGGAAGAGGGGCCCTGGGGATATTGTCAAGGGAAGAGAAAGGCAGCATGGTTTAGTGGATAAAACACAGGCTTGAGAGCCTGAAGGACCTGGGTTCATTCATTCATTCATTCAATAGTATTTATTGAGCGCTTACTATGTGCAGAGCACTGTACTAAGCGCTTGGGATGAACAAGTCGGCAACAGATAGAGACAGTCCCTGCCGTTTGACGGGCTTACAGTCTAATCGGGGGAGACGGACAGACGAGAACAATGGCACTAAACAGCGTCAAGGGGAAGAACATCTCATAAAAACAATGGCAACTAAATAGAATCAAGGCGATGTACAATTCATTAACAAAATAAATAGGGTAACGAAAATATATACAGTTGAGCGGACGGGTACAGTGCTGTGGGGATGGGAAGGGAGAGGTGGAGGAGCAGAGGGAAAAGGGGAAAATGAGGCTTTAGCTGCAGAGAGGTAAAGGGGGGATGGCAGAGGGAGTAGAGGGGGAAGAGGAGCTCAGTCTGGGAAGGCCTCTTGGAGGAGGTGATTTTTAAGTAAGGTTTTGAAGAGGGAAAGAGAATCAGTTTGGCGGAGGTGAGGAGGGAGGGCGTTCCGGGACCGCGGGAGGACGTGACCCGGGGGTCGACGGCGGGATAGGCGAGACCGAGGGACGGCGAGGAGGTGGGCGGCAGAGGAGCAGAGCGGGGGTTCTAATCCCCGCTCTGCCACTTGTCTGCTGTGTGACCTTGGGCAACTCACTTCACTTCTCAGTGCCTCAGTTAACTCATCTGTAAAATGGGAATTAAGACCGTGATCCCCATGTGGGACAGGGACTATGTGTCCAACCTGATTTTCTTGTATCCACCCCAGTGCTTACTACCATGCCTGGCACATAGTAAGCGTTTGACAAATACAATAAATACACACATAAGGGAACTCAGGGGTTGGCCTGGGTGGAGGGAAGAAGGGAATCCCTCAGGTCTGGAGAATCTGCTAGGGGTGATGTCACTTCCTAGGTGTCTGGGTGTGCCCGCTGAGTGACCTTCCACCCCTCCCAGTCTGAGTACAGGCGTCAGTCAGTCAACTGTATTTACTGAGCACTTCCTGTGTGCAGAGCACTGTACTAGGCACTTGGGAAAGTACAACACAACAATGAACACACACATTCTCTGCCCACAATGAGCCACTCACGGCTAAAATTCTGTGAGGGTTGGGTCTCAGGATGGTGCTCAAATGAAGCTCAATGGGGTCCTTCAAATTTGCAATTCTCATCCTTCCAGGGCTCATAGGAGCAGAGCACGTGGTCTGTGCCCTCACCTTAGGGCAGATCTAGTCCCTCGAAGAAGAACCCGATCACAACAACTCAACTCATACCAGTGGCTGTCTGGAGTCAGATTTTTTTATAGCATTGAAAGAATAAGGCTCACAGCCAGTAGATGTTATCTTCATAACACCCAATCTACATTCCAGACAGTTAGTATGCAAAGCGGTGGGTTCTATGGCGGAAGAATTGTTCTTAGAAATTTCTGCAAAAGGATGGTTATCCTTCAAGGGGGTGGGAGAGGAAAGGAATCATTTCTGTTATTTTAAAGGAGAAAACTGGTTTCAGCAGGGTCTTGTTTCTAGGGTATTAATAAGCCGACTGAAGCAGCACCGTCAGACCGTGGTCTGATCCTGAATCGGAAGCTGCCATGGGATAGAGAGCGTTTTCAAGGAACCTAACATGGTTAGTGTGATTAACCATCTTAGTACCCGTTATCCCTTTCAGAGAGGGCAAGAGACCAGAAGAGGGGCTCTTGGCTCTATCTGTTTGGCACTTATGACTCAAAAATCTCTCTCACTTCCTTCTCTATGAAACAGAGGAGGCTTTTGGAAATACATTCAGTTTTATCTCGATAGCAGACAAATTGTTATCCGTCAGCGAGAGAAATTTAATTCCAGAGATCTGTGTGGGAGAGCTCAAGGGAAACCATTTGAAACCCAGCAGGATTTGAGAGAAAAATGTCTAATAACTGACAAACAACACTGATTTTTTCCAGGCAGGTCACGCCAAACCAATCCAATAGGCTTTTTTTTTCTTTCCTTCCTGGCTTAATTACTGATCTGTTAGATAGAGGGGGCCGGGGTGGGCAGCAAATACTTAGGCCTCACTGGGAATGTGACTGTCTGTGGTGCTATTTAATAAGCACAAAGCAATGGAATGGGTGTAAAGGAGAGGGAAAGGGAGAGAGAAAGAAGCCTAGTGATTAGAGCAAGGGTCTGGGAGTCAGAAGGACTTGGGTTCTAATCCCAGTTCTGCCACTTGCCTGCTGTTTGTCCTTGGGCAAGTCACTTAATTTCACTAAGCCTCAGTTCCCCCATCTGTAAAATGAAAATTCAATAACTGACCTGCCTCCTACCCAGACTGAGCCCCTTTCTGGACAGGGACTGTGTGTGTCTAGCCCTGGTTATCCTGTATTTACCTCAGAATTCAGCACAGTGCTTGGCACAGCCTAAGCACTTAAATATCACTGTTATTATAATGTAGCCTGCACCCCCCGAATACAACCTCCTCTCTCCACCACAGGAGAAAGGGTTTAAATAATAATAAAAAATTGTTAAGCACTTACCATGTGCCAAATATTTTACTAAGTGCAGGGGTAGATAGGTTCCACGTGGGACTTACAGTGCAGATAAGAGGGAGAACAGGTATTGAATCCCCATTTTGCAGATGAGGGAACTGAGGCACAGCGAACTTAACTGTCTTGCCCGAGATCACCCAGCAGGAAAGGGTTGGAGCCAGGATTAGAACCCAGGTCCTCTCACTCCCAGCCCCTTGTTCTTTCCACTAGGCCAGGGTGCTTCTCTTACAGGAATAACACTTCAAATAAGTAGTGGGAATGGGGAAATGTCACAATAAAGGAAGAGGGCAGAGAGGATGTTGGAATTAATCAATCAGTAGTATTTAGTTGAGAGCTTGCTATGTGCAGAGTCTTACTTTGCCTTGCAAACTCAGGATGCAAAAGGCTATAGAGTGTAGCTGGGACAAGGCTGCTGTACAACAAAGAATCGAGTTGTTACTTTTCTGGTGTGGCAGAAGCCAAGGGCCCAGTGGTCTACCAACTAGCCCTCATTCCTCCCGTCACAGGTGGCCGGGGGTTAACCTGTACCTGAAATTCAGCAGCTGGTCCTTACAACTGCACTCACAGGTGCATCTGGGAGTGAGGAGGACCTGGGTTCTAATTCCAGCTCTGCCATTTGTGTGCTATATGACCTTGGGTAAGTCACTTCACTTCCCTGTGCCTCAGTTACCTCATCTGTAAAATGGGGATTAAAACTGTGAACTATCATCTTCATTAGTCAAAGTTATTGAGTGCTTACTGTGTGCAGTGCACTGTGTTAAGTGGTTGGGAGAGTAATAATTATAATAATAGTAATGTTGGTATTTGTTAAGTGCTTACTATGTGCAGAGCACTGTTCTAAGCGCTGGGGTAGATACAGGGTCATCAGGTTGTCTCACGTGAGGCTCACAACCTTAATGCCCATTTTACAGATGAGGGAACTGAGGCACAGAGAAGTTAGATGACTTGCCCATAGTCACACAGCTGACAAGTGGCAGACAATATAAGCGAGTTGGTAGACACGTTCCCTGCACATATACAGTCTAGAGGGTGACTCACATATGGGATAGGGACTGTGTCCACCTTGATAATCTTGTATCTCTCCCAGGGTTTAGTACAGTACCTGTCACATAGTAAGCACTCTTTTTTGGTATTCATTAAGTGCTTACTATGTCCAGGCATTGTTCTAAGTACTGGGGTTGTTACAAAGTAATCAGGTTGGATACAGTTCATGCCCCACATGGGGCTCCCGATCTTAATCCCCATTTTACAGATGAGAGAACTGAGGCACAGAGAAGTTAAGTGACTTGCCCAAAGTCACACAACAGACAAGTGGTGAAACTGGGATTAGAACCCAGGTCCTTCTGACTCCCAGGTCTAGGCTCTATCCATTAGGCCACACTGCTTCTCTAAGCACTTAACATGCATCACTAAAAAAAAAAAAAATCAATTGGGATTGGGATCGGGTGGGGTGGTGGTAGTCCTATTCAACTATTCGATCAGATAATCCCCTTCCTCATCTGGATGCCAGCAGGGAGGTCTGGCAGTTTCTGAGAGCCAAGTGAGGCTGTTAAACTAAATGTAGCTGTGATGAGTCTAAGGAATCTGGACACTATTTAGATACCTGTTTTTACCACCCTTATAAACAGGCTGATACCTACAGGCCCTGGATCAATAAGAATTTCCTAAAGGGCAGGACCAACCAAGCACGTTGAGTTTATTTCACTTTCTGGGCATTCAGGGAAGTAAGGCTTGGGAGAAGGTTGGGTTGGTAAACCTCCTTTACTTGTCTGCAAGATTATTTGGTTGCAGTCAATATTTAATGAGCACTAACAGAATGTAGAGAACCCCAGGAAAAACAATTCGTCTTCCAGGTATTTAGATTTTAAACAACAAAGACCAACAGCAAAGATAGAAAAGATACCAATGAGGAGGGGAAGGGGAAGAAGAGAGACTCTGGGGGAATTGGATGTGGAAAAAAATCAGGGAAAATCCAGAGAGATAAGCAATGAGAATGATCGCCTGGCAGCAGGGAAGAGAAGAAATTCCCTGAAAGAGAAGGGTATCGATGAGTCTAGAGAGCAGCAAGCTTGGGGATGCAGGCTTACGGGTCTATTTATTTCTTCTTCGATAGAGGGATTTATAAAATGAGGTAAGAGAATTCTCATTCTCGGAAAACAAGGAGCAGCGAGAATCCCGGACCTTCACTCCACTGTGCCCCGAGAGAGCTGCACAATGGGACTGAATGATAAGGGAGGTTGATGTGGGAGGGTCATATGACAGAGCATCTCTCCCTGAGGTAACTATTGTTTTGCATCATTTCCAAAGCCCCTTTCCCCTAAGGATCTACAAGCCTATTGATGCTTTCGCCAGTTGTGATGGTAAAAGCCTGCCCCCTACGCCCCCAAAGATGGCCCAAACCACAAGAAGATAAAAAAGAAAAGCCTCAAATCACTTCGCATCTGGAAACCTCTGTCCTGACATTAATTAACCCTCTTTATGTGCTCAAAATGCGAAAGGATAACCTCCACAATTTCAAAGCTTTGGCACTCTCCTGGAGCCTGCTTAGATATCATTTTGATTGGGGAGCAGGCAGGGGGTGGATGAAAAGACCTCTAGTTGTTCTTTCTACCCCCAGGGTTCTGGGAGAAGAAAGAGTTTTGGACCGCATACTGCAGATGAGTAAGAATTTTGGTTGAAGACTGAAAGCATGATCCACGGTAATGGCATGTATTTCCTTTGGCTACTGACGCTTTGTGCTTCCAATGTATCATAGCTATGACTCTGGTGAGGGCTGGTCACAATGGATGTGGAATGATAGATTAATTTGCCTGGAATAAGCATTTGTCTGTCAATGACAGAGAGGTCATCCAACTCGAAGCCTGAGTCCCAGCTCTGATCACTGAACTGCCCTGTCTTTGTTCTCAAAAAGTGTGATGGGGAAATGGGAGGTTTTTTAAATGAGAAGAACAGTATCTGTACATGATAATAACGATGATGGTATCTGTTAGGTGCTTACTATGTGCCGAGCACTGTTCTAAGTGCAGGGGTAGATACGAGGTGATCAGATTGTCCCACGTGGGGCTCACAGTCTTCATCCCCATTTTACAGATGAGGGAACTGAGGCCCAGAGAAGTGAAGTGACTTGCCCAGGGTCACACAACAGACAAGTGGCAGAGACAGGATTAGAACCCATGACCTGCTGACTCCCAGGCCCGTGCTCTATCCATCACACCACGCTACTTCTCGGTCCTGAGCATTTGAGTATAATACGACAAGAGTCGGTAGAAATGCTCTCTACGAGTATAATACAAGAGTCGGTAGACATGCTCCGTACCCATAATGAGTTTACAGTCTAGAGGGGAGACGGACATTAAAATAAATGACAGATATGTAAATAAGTGCTGTGGGGCTGAGGGTTTTTTTTAATGATATTTGTTAAGCGCTTACTATGTCCAGGAACCGCACTAAGTACTGAGGTAGATAAAAGTTAATCAGGTTGGATACAGACCCCGTCCGACATAGGGCTCAAGATCTTAATCTCCATTTTCCAGATGAGATAAGTGAGGCACAGAGAAGTTAAATGACTTGGCCAAGGTCACACAGCAGATTTTCTTGGTGAAAAGCTCTTTCTGTAGGTCATTTGATTTGCCCACCCCACTACCAGGTCCTGGTAGAGGGGTGGTTGAGCATTTTGGGATGAGTTCCCCCCAAGGTGGGGTTGCGATTAGAAAGCTGAAGCGCCTAGCCCGTAGCCTGGGTCCATTCATTCATTCATTCAATAGTATTTATTGAGCGCTTACTATGTGCAGAGCACTGTACTAAGCGCTTGGGATGAACAAGTCGGCAACAGATAGAGACAGTCCCTGCCGTTTGACGGGCTTACAGTCTAATCGGGGGAGACGGACAGACAAGAACAATGGCACTAAACAGCGTCAAGGGGAAGAACATCCCTGGCCCCGAGGCAGAGCAACACCCCTGGTGCCCCAAACCCTGCTGCCAAGTGAGGGCAAGGGGAGGGGCTCTCCAAGGCTTGGCAAGAACTCGCTGCCTCACCTTACAATCTGTCCTTTGGCCCATGACCCCTTTGCCCGCCTCCCCACTCCAACCTTTCCCCTTCCTGTGGGTGTGGATGGACAGTTCCTGGGGCCAGGCTGTCCCGCCCAACCACACCTTTGCCCAAAGCCAACATTTTAACAACAGGAAGGGAGCGGGGGTTGCAGTCTCTGAAGAAGAGGGCTTCCTTTCCCAAAGATGGCGTGAGCAGAGCTACTGGACTTCCCTGCTTTCCTGGGCCCACAGGAGCCTGGCCACGGGATGGAGAGAACCCAAATCTCTCTCAGCTTTTGGGGAAGCGGAACGGCATCCTGTCAGCCCGCCCAATCGGGACCTCCGTAACCTCTGGGGATTGGGCTAGCTCCTCTGTCCCAGGGTCCCACCTCCTTCCACTAAGCTGCAGCTCCCTCCCCGTCCATATACGCCACACCGCCACTCTTCCCACCTTCAAATCATTTTTTAGGTCACCTATCCTCCAAGAGGCCTTCCTCCATTAAGCCCTCTTTCCCCAGCTCACTCTCCCTTTTGTACCTCCTCTCCACGTATGCCACACTACCACTCTTCCCACCTTCAAAGCACTATTAAAGTCACACCTCCTCCAGGAAGCCTTCTCCCATTAAGCCCTCTCTGCCCTGCTCACTCTCCTTATTGCGTCACTTACGCACTTGGATCTATGACCTTTGGACAACTGATATTCACCCCACCCCCAACCCCACTTGTGTACATATCTTTAAATTATATATTATTAATTACTTATTCATATTAATGTCTGTCTCCCCTTCTAGACTGTAAACTCTCTGTGGGCAGGGAAGGTGACTGCTAACTCTGTAGCATCGTACTCTCCCACACTCTTAGTACAGTGCTCTGCACATAGTAAGTGCTCAATAAATACCAGTGATTGACTGATTGATTGGGAGGGGAGTGGAGGAGGAGTAAGCAAAGGACAGGGTAAAGATTTTTCTAGGGGAACCCTTCCTTCTCCGGGAAGCTTCTTCTGGCTCAGGCCCCCTCCAGACCTTAATGAGGCCTTGCTTAAAAAAAGCAAACCAAAAAAAGTTCTGGGAAAAAAAGGAGGATTCTGGACCGCTCGGTAAGAAGATAGAGAATTTGCACTAGAGTATAAATTCCTCAGAGAGCCACAACAGTGTTTTCTGCTTTTATTATATGGTATATATTCTATATTGTACTCACTGTACCAAGCACTTAGTACAGTGGTCTGCACATAGTAAGCACTCAGAATAAATACCATTGATTGATTGATTGATTGCTCTGCACACAGTAAGCACTCAATAAATATGATTCGATTGATTTGACTGTATACTCCTGTCTGCTAAAGTGTTCTTCACGCAATATGTGCTTGATGAATTTTGATTCAATCAATTAATTTATCAGTCATATTTACTGAGCACTTACTGTGTGCAGAGGACTGTACTAAGCACTTGGCACAGTATAAGAGAGTTGGTAGGCACATTTCCCAACGACTTTACAGTCTAGAAGGGAAGACAGACATTAATGTAAATAAATATTTACAGATATTTACATAAGTGCTGTGGGGCTGCAGGAGGGGTGAATAAAGGTGCAATTCTAAGTGCAAGGGGGATGCAGAAGGGAGTGGGAGAAGAAGAAATGAGGACCTAGTGGGGGAAGGCCTCTTGGAAAAGATGTGATTTTAATACAGCTCTGAAAGTCGGGAGAGTGATCGTCTGTCAGACATAAGGAGGGAGGAAATTCCAGGGCAGAGGCGGGACGTGGGCAAGAGGTCAGTGACAAGATAGACAAGATCGAGGTACAGTGAGTAGGTGGGAATTAGAGGAGCTAAGTGTGTGGGCTGGGTTGTAATAGGAAATCAGGGAGGTAAGGTCGGAAGAGGCAAGGTGATCGAGTGACTACCTTTCTTCTATCTTGATGGAGAAAGAGTGAACCAACCAAGCAAAAAACAACTAATAATAATAATAATGTTGGTATTTGTTAAGTGCTTACTATGTGCCGAGCACTGTTCTAAGCGCTGGGGTAGACATAGGGGAATCAGGTTGTCCCACGTGGGGCTCACAGTCTTAATCCCCATTTTACAGATGAGGGAACTGAGGCACAGAGAAGTTAAGTGACTTGCCCACAGTCACACAGCCGAAACTAGCAGGCCCAGGGTTGGAGATAAATGTGGGCCAGAAGTTAAAGAACTCAGGAGTAGAGGAATAAGAATTTTATTTCATTTTTTTAAAGAATAAATAACCACAGGCAGGATTGGAGAACCCACTCTTTGTATTCCTTCAAGCCCAACAACCTCCCTACCATCCTCAGATTGGAAGGGACTGGTGTAAAGAAAATGTTTGCCGATCAGGCCTTTTTAATATCTATCTGCATGGCTCCAGAAAAAATAGAGGATAGATGAATCAGCTAGAGGAACAGGGATGCTTTCTGGGAAGGAGAACTGCCCAGAATAAAAAAAAAATATCGTTCATACCAGACCGCTGGAAAAGAACACTGAATAAATCCCTTCTCTGGGACAGAAGGAGGGGTTGGAGAGATGGGGTCCTAAAGAGGCAGAGAAGGTCTGTGGGAGACCAAGAGGCAAGTGGCCAGTTCCCTGGAGCTGGATTAGTCAAGGCCCAGGCACGAGCTGGTTGAAGTATAATCTTATTTCCAGCAATGAAACTGAAACCAAATATATTATTTTGGGCTCTTGGACAGAGAAGGGGAGAAGGAAAAGCCTGCTGGCCCCAAAATCCATGCCTTGAAATACCAACGGGAAGTGTTCCTTCACTGAGGGCTTGGGATCCTGGGAGAGAGAAGGAGCAAGAGGAAGGGCAGGAGAAAATTGGAGGTTGGGGGAGGCTCTGGGCTGGAGTTGAATCTTTTGGAGCCCGGACAGAGAGGTGTCTCTTCCTGTTGGCCTAGAGCCAGGACTTGGGTCCCAATCAATCAAACCAACAATGGCATTTATTGAGTGCTTACTCTGTGCAGAACACTGTACTAGATGCTTGGCGAGCACGATACAATGGAGTTAGTAGACACAATCCCTGCCCTCAAGAAGCTTACAGTCTAATGGAGACTCATGTCCACTTGGAGTATCTTGCCCCTTTGTTCACTTCTTTCCTCTCTGTGACCACTGCAGTCACCTCTGTCAGCTGGTTGGGGGAGGGAGGGGAAGAGGGGATGTAATGGAAGTGAAAAGAAGTCATCGTCAACAGCCCTAGAGCAGCTAAGCCCCCTTTCCCTCTGCTCCTCCCTCCTCCCTTCCCCTCCCCTCAGCACTGTGCTCATTTGTATATACTTTTATTACCCTATTTATTTTGTTAATGAGGTGTACATCCTCTTGATTCTATTTATCGTGATTATGTTGTCTTGTTTTTGTCCGTCTGTCTCCCCCGATTAGACTGGGAGCCCGTCACTGGGCAGGGATTGTCTCTATCTGTTGCTGAACTATACATTCCAAGCCCTTAGTCCAGTGCTCTGCACATAGTAAGCACTCAATAAATACTATTGAATGAATGAATGAAAGATAGGATGCCTCAGTTTCACTTCCAAGCTGGAGGTGGAGTGGGGAGAAGGGAAGAAAACATGATAAAGTTGGGACCCCTCCCTCCATCCTCTCTTTTCTCTTCTCCTTCTCTCAGGAAGCGAGGACTTGGCCTCCACTGAATTAATCTTCAGAGAAGATTTTTCCAATACAGCCAGTGGTGGCAGACAGCCCAGGAGAACAAACAACAGAGCAATACATGCTGGGAAAAGGGGTGTTGAGAGTGTTTGTCGAGGGAACAAGGGATGAAGTAGCTTTTGTGACCGCTGATGGTCACTGGTTTGTGTGGTATAGATTGAGACCTTAATGTAGGGTGACCATTCACCCAACGTTATACTCAACAGTTCACTTTTCAGCTGGCCCTTGCCCCAATACAGATATGGCACTCATTGCCTTTACATCCAGTATTTTTATTCTTCAGAGCCCAGCCTCTCTCTGTCTTGGCTCCTGTCCCCAATCCTTCACAGGGAATAAATCCCCCTACGTCTCTCCATCCTGTCCCTTGGTCTTCTCTGGCTGGTTCTATGCTAGGAGCCCTTAGCATTAGGTTTGAGCCCAGGCAACCGGGATCTTCACCTGCCATTTACACAGCACCATATTGGTAGGCCTTGCTCCTCACCCTATCTGGTGGGATTTCCTTCTTAAGAAGCAGTGGCAATGTCAAGGCTCAAGGACACTTTTGTGGGGGATTTTCTGTCTTTCAGGCCTTCTCATCATGAGATGTCCACCAAGAGAGGAGCAGCAAGATCGAAGACTCTCCAAGTAATTTTTTCCCAAGACCCTACCCACTTTGTTCAGTGTAACCAGCTGTGATTTCAGCTGCTGAGAAGCAGCATGGCTTAGTCGAAATAGTAATAATATTTACGAAGTGCTTACTGTGTGTAGAGCATTGTATTAAGTGCTGGGAAAGAGCTCAAAGGTGGGAGAGAGGACTGGCTTCGGAGTTAGAGAGCTTGGGTTCTAATCCTGACTCGGTCACTTGCCTGCCGTGTGACCTTGGCCAAGTCACTTAACTTCTCTCTGCCTCGGTTTCCTCATCAGTAAAATGGGGATTCTACACCAGCACTCCCTTCTACTTAGACTGTGAGCTCCATGTGCGACAATGACCGTCTGACCTGACATCTTGCATCTATCCCAGGGCTTGGTCCATAAAAAGAGCTTAACAAATACCACGATTATTAACTGGTTAGATGGACAACGACAGAGGAGTTATTTATTTCCAGGCAAGAGGCATAGCGGATCCCAGACACAGGCTCTGTGCCTTCTGAAGCTTCTCTAGCAGTGACCTAGCCAGGACTGGGGAAAATTTTCTTAGAGGGAGCCAGTCAGCTGCAGGAGTTTAGCAGGGCTTCTCCTCCCTCTTTAAGTGGAAGTCTGCCAAGAACACCACCTGTCAGCCAGCCCCCAACCTTTTTCAGGCTCTTAAAAGGGCAACACCTAGTTGAGAAAAACATATTTGCAGGCATGAGCTGACTCATTCTTTCTCACTCTCTTCCTCAAAAATTTGAATTGATTTAATATGAGCTGGTGGTATGAATCTAAGTGTTGTTCACAGTTGGTAATAAAAAAAATTAATTGTGGTGGTGTTGAAGCACTCATTATGTACCAAGTACTGTACTGGAGGCTGGGTTAGATACAAGATAATCAGGTGGGACTGTCCCACATGGGACTCAGAGTCTAAGGAGGAAGGGACCAGGTATTTAATCCCCATTCTACAGATAAGGAAACTGAGGCCCAGGGAAGTTGTGACTTTTTTTAAATGGTATTTGTGCTTACTATATGTCAAGCACTCTTCTAAGAGTAGATATAAGTTAATCAGGTTGGACCCAGTCCCTGTCCCACTTGGAACTCACATTCCAAGAAGGAGGGAGAACAGGTATGGAATCCCCATTTTGCAGTTGAGGCACAGAAAAGTTAAGTGACTTGCCCATGGTCCCACAGCAGGCGAGTGATTGATGTGGAATTTGAACCCAGATCCTCTGGCTTCTAGGCCCGGGCTTTATCCGCTAGGCCACGCTGCTTCCCAGTTCAAGCTTACCCAGCAGGTAAACGATGGGGCTGGGATCGGAACCTACGTTCTGAAAATCCAACTTTGGCTACGTGCATAAGTAGGGCACTGAAGTAAGTCATTTCAGGAGCTCAGAAGCAAGTTAGTGGCCTGTTGTAGCTCCGACTATAGGCTAGACTCTGGTATCCCTCTGACAAATCACCGGCTCCGTCTCTCAACTCCTGTGATAAATCCAGGTCAAGGCCTCCCTCCCCACCTGCCATCTCTTTTCATTTTCTCCCCCGGGTGCCACGGGAGAGGCCACTCCATTGGTCAGAATGGCCTCTGCCCTGCCAGAGATAAACAGGCCCAGGAGTACATATCCCAGATTGCAACACTGGCATGTCACACAAGGTCAGACAGCTGTTCACTCACATGCACCACTTGCTTGCTCCTGATAAGAGGAAACATCACCAGCCACAGGGTCCGCTCGGCCATGCTCAGTCACGCACATGTGTACGTACACACACACACACACACAAAATCCCTCTCGCTCTCAATCCCCAACCCCGCTGTTGTCTTAAGGTAAATTATTGACATCTTGAAGTACTGAAACACGGGGAACTGAAGTTAAAGTCAACTTTGTGCTCCTATAATGAAATTAAATCCTGCTGTGCCAGCTTCTTTGGGCAGGAACAGACGAAATGTGCCTAGGCGTGTTGTCATCAGGAATCTCACAGCCAAAGGCAACCATTTTCCAGAGCCTCTGGACCTTCTGCAGATGGGAAGGGGGAATGTTCACTGCCTCAGAGTCCAAAGTTGAATGAGTCATTAGATGGACCAAGAAAATCCTCTCTCATAGGATGGAGATATTTTTCCACTATGACCAGGTGGTCTCTAGTGCTTAGTACAGTGGCTGGCACATTGTAAGCACCTAACAAATACTTTCTTTTAGAGAGCAAGCTAGGGGAGATTGGGGTGGGGAGGTGGGCAGGCAGGAAAAGGGAAGAGGAGGGAGGGTATTGACACTGCCGGGAGGAGCCATGATTTTGCATATTTTTCCTGCGTCTGCCCTACACCCTGGGGGGCATCCGTTCCTTTCCTTTGCTGAGCTGTGATTAAATGTGGAACTTGGGCATTACTGCTCCCTTGGGTTGCGAGACTGCGTTCTCTTCTTCAGTCAGAAGATTTCACTGTCCACCCAACATCAGTGGTATTTATTAACTGCTTACTGTGTGTAGAACACTGTATTAATTGCTTGGGAGAGGCCTTGAAGGAGCTTACTGTCTAGTGGGGGAGAGAGATATTAAAATACATTACAATTAGGAGAAGCAGTAGAGTATGAGGATATGGATGTAAGTGCTTGGAGGTAGGGTATCAAGGGCTTATGGGGTACAGATTCCAAGTGCCCTTCTTACTCGTAAAAAGGCCTGAAATGGCTGATGAGAGCAGTGACTTGAACCTCACCCAACACGACAAATAGCCTCTCCTTCTTTCCAACCACAGCCCAACTCCTCCTTGCCTGGTACCAGTGGAGAGGAAAGGGGAAAACTGGTGATGCCTTGCTAGTCTAATCTGTTTTCTCTACATGCCAATGCCCTTTCAGCAGCAGCAGGATTGGAGCCTTTGGATTGCACCCCTGGACCGGAATGCTCTAGATTGTAAGCTCGTTGTGGGCAGGGAATGTGTCTGCTTGTTGCTGGTTTGTATTCCCCCAAGCCCTTAGTACAGTGCTCTGCACAGTAAGCGCTCAATAAATATGATTGAAATATGATTGAATGAATACTCAAATGCCAGGGTTCCCACACCCTCAGCCCTGCTGCATCCTTTAGGACCCCAACTCTGGGAGAGGGGCATCTACCTGGGCATCCTCCATCTAGGGTCCCCCCAAATCCTTCTGCTGGGCAGTCAGACCTCAGAAGTTAAAGCGGCTCTGAAAGGAGGGACCCGACCACATCCACGAGGAAGATACCAAGGTGCATTTCCCCCGATTTATTCCAAGGATTCCGTCCAAGTCCAGCTGATCTTCCGGTCCATTCCTTTTGTAGCATCCTGGGGCCCATGAATCAATCAATCAATCAATCAATCAATCAGTCAATGGTATTTACTCTATGCAAAGCACTGTATTAAACACTTTAGAGAGTACAGTACAACAGATGCATGCCCTGCCCTTGACAATTTTACAGTCCAAGAGGGGGAGACAGACATTAATATAAATAATTCATAATAAATAAAGATATTTACGTAAGTGCTATGGGGTTGAGGGTCGAGTACAAACATTTAGTACAATACTTTGCACAAAGTAAGTGCTCAATAAATAAAATTTGATGAATGAAAGAGGAATTTTAACAGGGCATGGAAGGTGGGGAGGACTAAGGTCCGATTGCTACGGGCGCAAGGGAGTTCTGACTCTGGAGACAATATGAACAAGTGGCCAGAGACTAGCAAGATGACTAGGAGGTGAACCTGAGAGGATTGAAGAGTGTGGGAAGAGGACGAGGGGGTGAGGGAAGCCAATAAATAAGGTGGAGATCACTGATGGAGAGCCTCGAAGCCACTGGTTAGGAATCTGGTTAGGAATTTTGGTTTGTCATGGAGGTCAGTGAGTGACCAATGGAGGGTTTCAAGAGGAGGGGAGATGTTTCAGGCAGATGATCCGGTCAGAAGTACGGAGAGTGGACTGAAGGAGGAGAGGCTGGGGAAGGGAGAGCAGTGAAGAGGTGGACTATAGGGGCTTAAACATTGTGGTGGACTGATTACAATCTTCAGATCTGAAAGGAAATGGGGCAGAGCCCTGGGGGTTGAGGGGTCCAGGGATGAACTGCAGGCACTTTGTGAAATTGGTGGAGAGTTATGTGGAACTTTGATTCTCCCCCCCATCCCTTAAGTAAATATCCTTACATGCTACTATTTCCCCAATTGATACCTCTAGACCGCTCGATCCTCCTGTAGATCAATCAGTCAGTCAGAAAGACCTGGGTTCTAATCCTGACTCCACCACTTGTCTACTGTGTGCCCTTGGGCATGTCACTTCACTTCTCCGTGCCTCAGTTACCTCATCTGAAAAATGGGGGTTAAGATTGTGAGACCCATATGGGACAGGGACTGGGTCCAACCTGATTAGCTTGTAACTACCTCAGCGCTTAGAACAATGTCTGGCACACAGTAAGCACTTAAAAACATACCACTTAAAAAAACAATAAATCAAACGTATTTATTGAGCACTTACTGTGTGCAGAGCAAATCATTATTAATTGGCAGACACGCTCCCTGCACACAATGAGCTGACAATCTAGAGGGAGAGGCAGACATTAATATAAATAAATGAATTACAGATCTGTACATAAGTGCTGTGATGACTGCAAACTCCTTGTGGTCAGGGAACATGCCTACCGACTCAGTTGTATCGTACTCTCCCAAGTGCTTAGTACAGTGCTCTGCACCCAGGAGGCACTCAGTAAATGCCACTGATCGACTCTCCATAATTTATTTTAATATCTATTGTCCTTTGTAGACGGTAAGCTCCTTGCAGGCATGGATCGTGCCTTCCGATTCTGTTGAAACATACTGTCCCAAGCACTTATTTCAGTGCTCTGCACACTAACATTCGGCGCTCAGTAAATACCCTCCATTGATTCAGGAACTCCCCAGAGGTCAGAGATGGAAGCCCTCAAGGATCGCTCTAAGGGAGAGAGTCAATGCAACACCCCGTGATTCGTGACGACACTCAAAGTTTGCCCCCCGGCCCCTGCAGGTGCGGGTAGGAGGTGATGCTATTTTCCAAGTAGAAGGTAAAGGATTCAGAATCAAATCCATCAATCAGTCAGTGGGAAAGCACAATCATAACCGGCCAGGATGGGTTTCTATGAAACCTGCCTATATTCTATGTGCCCTTGGAGAGAGGAACAGACCATAGGATGATATCATTCCTGGATCTCCTCCTTCCCCCCTCGATTTTCTTCTGTTATGAATGTTTCGAAAGCTTCCTTATTTCCCATGGTTGTACATACTGCCTGGGGCCGGTTCTCAGGTGGAACTGAGACTGAATCTCTGCCCCCAAGAGGCCCCCAGATGGTTAACACACCTGCCACCCAAGGAGAGCAGAGTCTTTAGCACAGATGACTTTACTCACCCGCTCCCTCTCTGAAGAAGACCAGGAAGGGGGTGGGGCTAGCCTCCCAATTTAAAAAAAAATGAGGAAACTGAGTCACAGGGACAGAAAAGAGGACATGTGATGGTGGAGGCAGTGGTTATTGAACCTTTCCAGCTAGGGTCCTAGCTGGTACATAATAATTATAGTATTTATTGAGCAGTTACGCTGTCCCCAGCACTGTACTAAGCACTGGGTAGATACGAGGTAATCAGGTTGATCACAGTCCCTGTCCTAGGGAATATATCAAGCCAGGGTTATGACTAGAGATTTTGTAACTCTGGCCTAACTCTGTTTCCCCATTCCCTACCCTGTACTAAATTCAGTAAGTGGACTCTCAGCTGTGCAGTGGCAAATAATAATTACTATTAGTTGCGGCATTTCTTAAGGGCTTACTCTATGTCGAGCACTGTAGTAGCTACCTGATAATCAGGTTGGAAACAGTTTCTGTCCCACATGGGGCTCACAGTCTAAATAGAGGGGAGAGAGGGTATTGAATCCCCTTTTGGCCATTGAGGAGCTGTAGCCCAGAGACATGAAGTGACAGATACAAGGTCACACAGCAGGGAAGTGGCAGAGCTGGGATTAGAATCCAGGTCCCCTGACTCCCAGGCCCATGCATTTTCCACGAGGGGTGTGAGTGGAAGATGGGCTGGTATGGTCAGTCTTTCACTCCCTTTCATCTAAGAGTGTGTGTGTTTCTCCCCAGCTTCAGTGCTTATGATATACTCACCGGGCACCTGAGCGTGTTTGAGTTCAGGTGCAATACAAGACAATCTGTCACCTCTGGGAGTCACAGGCAGGAACTAGACATGGGGAAAATCACATCTCCTCCAAGAGACTTTCCTCAATTAAACCCTCCTTAATAATAATGATGGCATTTGGTAAGTGCTTACTATGTGCCAAGCGCTGTTCTAAGCGCTGGGGTAGATACGAGGTAATCAGGTTGTCCCACGTGGGGTTCATAGTTTCCTTTACTCCCTCTCCCTTCTGTGTCACCCATTTGCATCTTTATCCTTTAAGCACTTGATATTCACCCCAGTCTAGACCCCAGGGTACTTGTGTACAGATCCATAGTATCTATGTATGTATCTATATTAATGTTTGTCTCCCTTTCTAGACTGCATGCTCCTTGTGGGCATGGGACGTCCCTGCTAATTCTGTTGCACTTTACTCTCTCGAGCATTTAGTACAGTGGTCTCCACTCAGTAAATATGATTGATTGATTGAGACCCTCCAAATAGGGTTTGGATTGGCGGCCATGTGGAACCTTCCAAATAGGGTGGACCCCAGCTCTTCTCTAAGATGGCTGCTGCTGGACATCTCAAAGATGGCTGTATCTCTGCCCTTCCTAATGAAGGCTGTGGGACGCAGGTCATTCTTTAGCTAGGAGTAAGTAGAGGTCTCGGAGGCGTGCTGGTTGGCATGTTCTGTCTAGGGGTGGCCATAGAGCACAAATCTGCAAAACGTTGCCTGTGACACTATTACCCTGTGCCCTGTCCACGCACAGCATGACGGGATAACTTGAAAGGGACCCTGGCAGAGGGCCCTCAGAGTGGCAAAATGTCCGAAACTGGCCCCGTATTGAGTTTTTGAGCTTAGGGTTGTTGACGGGGGACCGGCACTCCCTGCAGTCCTGAGTGCATTTCAGGCAACTCACAGGTGTACTCCGGAACAGGAATGGGTAAGATACACTTCCCTCCTCATTTTCATTTCCTTTTTCCCTGCCATTTCCCCTATCTGTAATTGAGTTAAATGTCTGTCTCCCCTTGTACACTGAAAGAAAGCTCCTCATGGGCAGGGATCACGTCTATAAACTCTATTGTATTATACTTTACCAAATGTTTAGTACAGTGTTCTGCACAGGGTAAGAGCTCAATAAATACTACTGACTGACTGAATGATTAATGGCTTGGCAAGGTAAATTGCTCTTTCGGCCCTGGATTAAATCTTTTCCGCTCCAACCTAACATCCCCGTCTCCCTCTTGTCCAGCGCACTGAGTAGCGGGGACGGAAACAACCTTGTTTGAACGTGCTCGGGAGCTCTGGGCTGCTTTGGGGTCACGGAGAGAATCTCCAAGTCCATAGATTTGGGGGAGAAGGGTAATAATAATAGAAATACTCCCAAGCCTGCGCTCTCTCCACTGTGCCACGCTTCTTATGAAAGTACTCATTTTTTGTTGCAAGTCTAGTTGATTTAGAGGCCAGGAAGTTTAAAGCAGCGTGGCTTAGGGAGTCAGAAGGACTTGGGTTCTAATCCCGGCTCTGCCACCTGTCTGCTGTGTGACCTTGGGCAAGTCACTTCACTTCTCTGGGCCTCTATTCCCTCATTCGTAAAATGGGGGTTTAAGAGTCTCAGCCCCATGTGGGCTAGGGACTGTCTCCGACCTGATAAACTTGTATCTACCCCAGTGCTTAGCACAATGCTTAGCACATAGTAAGCACCTAACAAATTCATTATTCTTATTAATAAACCCCCTCGTGGGCACTCCTCGTTTCAGGTTGGCTAGAGATTTTAGAGATTTGTGTTTTTAGCTTTAAAAAAAAGTCACAATTCTATTTATCTTGATGATGTTGTTTTGCTTTGTTCTGTTTTGCTTTGCTGTCTGTCACCCCTGTTTATTCATTCAATTGAATAGTATTTATTGAGTGCTTACTACGTGCAGAGCAGTGTACTAAGCGCTTGGACTATACAAATTGGTAACAGATAGAGACAGTCCCTGCCCTTTGATGGGCTTACAGTCTAATGGGGAAAGACGGACAGACAAGAACAATGGCAATAAATACAATCAAGATAAATAGAATCAAGATAAATAGACTGAGCCCATCATTGGGCAGGGACGGTCTCTATCTGTTGCCGAATTGTACATTCCAAGCACTTAGTACAGTGCTCTGCACATAGTAAGTGCTCAATAAATACTATTGAATGAATGAATGTCACGGACTTGGTAGTCAGAAGGTCTTGGGTTCTTATCTAGAGAAGCAGCATGGCTCAGTGGAAAGAGCACGGGCTTTGGAGTCAGGGCTCATGAGTTCGAATCCCAGCTCTGCCACTTGTCGGCTGTGTGACTGTGGGCAAGTCACTTAACTTCTCTGTGCCTCAGTTCCCTCATCTGTAAAATGGGGATTAAGACTGTGAGCCCCACGTGGGACAACCTGATTCCCCTATGTCTACCCCAGCGCTTAGAACAGTGCTCGGCACATAGTAAGCGCTTAACAAATACCAACATTATTATTATTATTATTATTATTATTATTATCCTGGCTCTGCCACTTCTCTGTTGTGTGACTTTGGGCAAGTCACTTTACTTCTCTGTGCCTCAGTTACATCATCTGTAAAATGGGGACTGAGACTGTGGAGCCCTCGTGGGACATAGACGGTGTCCAACCTGATTAGCTTGTATCTTCCCTAGCATTTAGTACAGTGCCTGGCACGTAGTAAGCGCTTATCAAAAACCATAATTATTATTATTAGGGGAAGCAGCGTGGCTTAGTGGAAGGAGCCCAGGCTTGTGAGTCAGAGGTCATGGGTTCGAATTCCGGCTCTGCCACTTGTCAGCTGTGTGACTGTGGACAAGTCACTTCACTTCTCTGTGCCTCAGTGACCTCATCTGTAAAATGGTGATGAAGACTGTGAGCTTCACATGGGACAACCTGATTCCCCTGTATCTACCCCAGCGCTTAGAACAGTGTTCTGCACGTAGTAAGCGCTTAACAAATACCAACATTATTATCATTACGCTGCTTCTCAGCGCTACTCCCTCCACCTGTCTCTCCCTTCTCCCTTCCAAACTTCGCTTTGCTGCCTGGATCATTTTTCTAAAGTGCTGCTCTGCTCAAGTGTCCCCACTTCTCAGAAACTCCAGAACATTGGCTTCAGGGACTCAATCAGCTTCCTTCCTCCTCCTAATCCACTCTCTTTCCCACTAATAATAATAATAATGTTGGTATTTGTTAAGCGCTTACTATGTGCAGAGCACTGTTCTAAGCGCTGGGGTAGACACAGGGGAGTCAGGTTGTCCCACGTGGGGCTCACAGTCTTAATCCCTATTTTACAGATGAGGTAACTGAGGCCCAGAGAAGTTAAGTGACTTGCCCACAGTCACACAGCTGACAAGCGGCAGAGCTGGGATTCGAACTCATGACCTCTGACTCCAAAGCCCGTGCTCTTTCCACTGAGCCACACTACATCCCAGCTCGTATATTTTTGCTCCTTTCCAACAAACCTATTCACTGTACCTCCTTCTCTTCTCTCCAGCTGCCAACCACTTGTACAAATCTTCTCCTCTGCCTTGAATTCCTTCCCCTTTTGGATCCAACGGTTCACCTGTCTCCTCATCTTCAAAGTCCTTTGGAAATCACGTCTCTTCCAGGAAGTTTTCCCCGATTAATTTATAATCCCCCAGTCCCTTTGGCATTTCCACCCTACCTAAGCACTTAAAAAGTACTTTCAACCTCTCTTAGCACTTACTTACCCTATTAGATGAACATTAACACATGCATATATCCCCCTCTCCCCCTTTTTATTTCTCCTTAACTGTAAATGATTTTGGTGCTTACCTCTCTTGGAAGACTGTGAACACCTTAAGGGCAGGGATCCTGAGCACTGATTCTATTGTTCCCTCCCCATAATAATAATAATAATGTTGGTATTTGTTAAGCGCTTACTATGTGCAGAGCACTGTTCTAAGAACTGGGGTAGATACAGGGTAATCAGGTTGTCCCACGTGAGGCTCACAGTCTTAATCCCCATTTTCTAGATGAGGTAACTGAGGCCCAGAGAAGTTAAGTGACTTGCCCACAGTCACACAGCTGACAAATGGCAGAGCCGGGAGTCGAACCCATGACCTCCGACTCCCAAGCCCGGGCTCTTTCCATTGAGCCATGCTGCTGCTCTTCTCTGAATCCCCATCATTCGGCACAGTGCCCTGGGTGCAGTAGGTGTGCAATATAGATAATTGATTGGTGAAGAACAAATGACAAGAGCAAGTGCCAAGCTCTCTGAGGGTCCCAAGTCACCAGCGTCTATTCATTTCCGATTCTTCTCATTGCGTGTTTTGTTTTGCTGCCTTCCCCGTTTAGATTGTGAGTCTGTTGTTGGGCAGGGATGGTCTCTAAGCACTTCATACAATGCTAAGCACTTAGTAAGCGCTTAGTACACGAAGCAGAGTGGCTCAGTGGAAGGATCCCTTGTTGGGAGTCAGAGGTCATGGGTTTGAATCCTGACTCTGCCGCTTGTCAGCTGTGTGACCTTGGACGAGTCACTTCACTTCTCTGTGCCTCAGTTACCTCATCTGTAAAAGGGGGATGAAGACTGTGAGCCTACCTTGTATCTACCCCAGCGCTTAGAACAGAGCTTGGCACATAGTAAGCGCTTTACAAATACCAACATTTTTATTATTAGTCCAGTGCTTTGCACCTAGTAAGCGCTCAATAAATACTATTGAATTAATCTGCTGCCGGACTGTCCCTTCCAAGCGCTCAGTCCAGTATACTATTGAATGAATCTGCTGCCCAATTTTCCTTTCCAAGGGCTCAGTCCAGTGCTCTGCACCTAGTAAGCGCTCAGTAAATACTATTGAATGAATCTGCTGCCGGACTGTCCCTTCCAAGCGCTCAGTCCAGTGCTCTGCACCTAGGAAGTGCTCAATAAATCCTATTGAATGAATCTGTTGCCAGATTGTCCCTTCCAGGCGCTCAGTCCAGTGCTTTGCACCTAGGAAGCGCTCAGTCAATACGATTGAATGAAGGAAGAGTAAGCAGTCAATCAATACGATTGAATGAATGAATGAAGGGTAAGCGGTCAATCAATACGATTGAATGAATGAATGATGAGTAAGCGGTCAATCAATGCGATTTAATGAATGAATGAAGAGTAAGCGGTCAATCAATACAATTGAATGAATGAAGAGTAAGCAGTCAATCAATACGATTGAATGAATGAAAAGTAAGCGCTGAATCAGTACGATTGAATGAAGAGTAAGCGGTCAATCAATATGATTGAATGAAGGAGGGAAGGAAGAGTAAGCAATCAATCAATACGATTGAATGAATTAATGAATAAATAGTAAGCGATCAATCAATACGATTGAATGAAGGAAGGAAGAATATGCGGTCGATCAATACGATTGAATGAATGAATGAAGATAAGCGGTCAATCAATACGATTGAATGAATGAATGAAGGAAGAGTAAGCGGTCAATCAATACGATTGAATGAATGAAGGAAGGAAGAGTATGTGGTCAATCAATATGATTGAATGAATGAAGAGTATGCGGTCAATCAATATGATTGAATGAATGAAGGAAGAGTAAGCGATGAATCAATACGATTGACTGAATGAAAGAAGGAAGAGTAGGCACTCAATCAATACAACTGAATGAAGAGTAAGCAATCAATCAATATGATTGAATGAATGAAGAGTAAGCGATCAATCAATATGATTGAATGAATGAAGGAAGGAGGAGTAAGCGGTCAATCAATATGATTGAATGAATGAAGGAAGGAATAAGCACTCAATCAAGACGACTGAATGAACGAAGGGAGAGTAAGCGATCAATCAATACGACTGAATGAATGAAGGAATAGTAATACGATTGATTGAATGAAGGAAGGAAGGAATAAGCACTCAATCAAGACGACTGAATGAACGAAGGAAGAGTAAGCGATCAATCAATACGACTGAATGAATGAAGGAATAGTAATACGATTGATTGAATGAAGGAAGGAGGAGTAAGCAGTCAATCAATACGATTGAATGAATGAAGGAAGAGTAAGCACTCAATCAAGACGACTGAATGAACCAAGGAAGAGTAAGCGATCAATCAATACGATTGATTGAATGGAGGAAGAGTAAGTGATCAATCAATACGATTGATTGAATGAAGGAAGGAGGAGTAAGCACTTAATCAAGACGACTGAATGAACGAAGGAAGAGTAATACAATTGATTGAATGAAGGAAGGAGGAGTAAGCAGTCAATCAATACGATTGAATGAATGAAGGAAGGAAGAGTAAGCACTCAATCAAGATGACTGAATGTACCAAGGAAGAGTAAGCGATCAATCAATACGAATGATTGAATGAAGGAAGGAGTAAGCACTCAATCAAGACGACTGAATGAACGAAGGAAGAGTAAACGATCAATCAATATGATTGAATGAATGAAGGAAGAGTAAGCGATCAATCAATACGATTGATTGAATGAAGGAAGAATAAGCACTCAATCTAGACGACTGAATGAACGAAGGAAGCGTAAGCGATCAATTAATACGATTGATTGAATGAAGGAAGAGTAAGCGATCAATCAATACGATTGATTGAATGAATGAAGGAAGAATAAGCACTCAATCAAGACGACTGAATGAACGAAGGAAGAGTAAACGATCAATCAATATGATTGAATGAATGAAGGAAGAGTAAGCGATCAATCAATACGATTGATTGAATGAAGGAAGAATAAGCACTCAATCTAGACGACTGAATGAACGAAGGAAGAGTAAGCGATCAATTAATACGATTGATTGAATGAAGGAAGAGTAAGCGATCAATCAATACGATTGATTGAATGAATGAAGGAAGAATAAGCACTCAATCAAGACGACTGAATGAACGAAGGAAGAGTAAACGATCAATCAATATGATTGAATGAATGAAGGAAGAGTAAGCGATCAATCAATACGATTGATTGAATGAAGGAAGGAGTAAGCGGTCAATCAATACGATTGAATGAATGAAGGAAGAATAAGCACTCAATCAAGACGACTGAATGAACGAAGGACGAGTAAGCGATCAATCAATACGATTGATTGAACGAAGGACGAGTAAGCGATCAATCAATACGATTGATTGAATGAAGGAAGAGTCAGCGATCAATCAATACGATTGATTGAACGAAGGAAGAGTCAGCGATCAATCAATACGATTGACTGAATGAAGGAAGGAGGAGTAATCGGTCAATCAAGACGACTGAATGAACGAAGGACGAGTAAGCGATCAATCAATACGATTGATTGAATGAAGGAAGAGTCAGCGATCAATCAATACGATTGATTGAACGAAGGAAGAGTCAGCGATCAATCAATACGATTGACTGAATGAAGGAAGGAGGAGTAATCGGTCAATCAAGACGACTGAATGAACGAAGGACGAGTAAGCGATCAATCAATACGATTGATTGAATGAAGGAAGAGTCAGCGATCAATCAATACGATTGATTGAATGAAGGAAGAGTCAGCGATCAATCAATACGATTGACTGAATGAAGGAAGGAGGAGTAATCGGTCAATCAAGACGACTGAATGAACGAAGGACGAGTCAGCGATCAATCAATACGATTGATTGAACGAAGGAAGAGTCAGCGATCAATCAATACGATTGATTGAATGAAGGAAGGAGGAGTAAGCGGTCAATCAACACGATTGACTGAATAAAGGAAGAGGAAGCGCTCGATCGATAGGGTGGAATGAAGGGATGCTATTGTCCTGATTGCTGCCCGGCGGCCGGCGAGGCCCAGGTGGGGTGGGGGGGTGGGTGGGGGGGGGGGGGGGGCGGGGGGAGAGAAAGGAGAACTACAACTCCCAGCAGCCTCCGGGCAGCCGCCGCCACGGCCGCCCCGCCCCCTCTCCCAGTGACGTCACTGAGGGGTGACGTCACGGCGCCCAGAGCGAGGCTGCGGGAGAGAGGCGGCCGGCGGAGCGGCGAAGGAGCGAGCGGCTGAGGAGAGGGGCCGCCCGAGGGGACGGGAGCGCGGGACTCTCCGCCGCACACTCCGCCGCACACTCCGCCGCCGCCGCCGCACGGGGCCCGGCGTGTCCCCCTCCCCGCCCCGAGCCCCCGGGGGGCGGAGGAGGAGGAAGGAGCCGCCGGGGCGGGCGCGGGCTCCTCCGCGCCGGGGCCCGGGCCCCGTGACAGGCGGCCCGACGACGACGACGACGACGACGACGACGAGGAGGAGGAGCAGGCGACGGAGAGACAGAGGCGGCGGCGGCGGCGGCGGCACCGGCACCACCATGTCATCCCCCAGCCCGGGCAAGAGGCGGATGGACACGGACGTGGTCAAGCTGTATCCTTGGCGGAGGGGACCCCGGGGCCGGGCGGGGGACCCCCCTCCTCCGGGACGGGCCCGGGACCGCCCCCCGTGCGCTCTGACCCCCCTCCAGCCTCCCTCGACCCCCCGCTCCGCACTCACGATGATTAGGATTTTTCTTCACCCCCTTGGAGCAATCCCCAAGATCCGCCCACCCCCAGGGGCCGTTAACCAGCCCCCTGAATAGCCCCTGATATCCAACCCCCCCCCCATGTCGTGCTCCCCTTTCCCCTAATGTTCATCTCTTTACGCCCTTTTTGCTCCTCCCTTCAGGCCCCCCCCTTTCTTCCTCTCCCAACTGTATTATCCAGGCTTTTTTTTCTTTCTTTCCACCCCCCCAATACCTCTTTACCCCCTTTTTGCTCTTCCCTTCAGCCTCCCCCCTTTTCTTCCTCTCCCAACTGTATTATCCAGGCTTTTTTTCCTTCCTTTCCACCCCCCTACCTCTTCCCCATTAAGAACCCCCCCCCCCATCTCCACCTGAATATTTTTACACCGTCGTAACCGTACTTACCTCCCCTTCCTCAGGTCCTTCCCCCGCTGCCCTCCCCTTCTGCTCACCTACACAAAATCCCTTTATGTTCCCCATTAAGGAAGCCTCCCCTCCCCTCTCCACCTGAATGTTTTTACACCGTCGTTAACCGTACTTACCTCCCCTTCCTCAGGTCTCTTCTCCCCCACCTGCTCACCTAATAATAATGGGGGTATTCGTTAAGCGCTTACTATGTGCCAGGCACTGTTCTAAGCGCTGGGGGAATACAAGGTTGTCCCACGTGGGGTCGGCAGTCTTCATCCCCATTTTCCAGAGGGGGGAACTGAGGCCCAGAGAAGTGACTGGTCCAAAGTCACACCGCCGGCAGGCGGCAGATCCGGGATTTGAACCCATGACCCCTCATTCCCAACAAGGGATCTTTCCACTGAGCCACTCTGCTTCTCTACCTCTACAAAATCCCTTTATGTTCTCCAGGCAAGCTTCCCTTCCCCCAGCACTAAACTTCCCTCTGTCCCTGGGAGGACCCCACTAATGTATCCCTCCCTTAGACCTTGGTGACGGGGCTGTCCTGGCCACCAAACCACCCTCCTCTCCAGAAGGTGACAGGGGGGAAAGAGGGGTTTAAAAAAAAAAGGGAGCCCTCTGCCAAAACAGTCCTGCACCCCACTAGGCGAAAGACAGGAAAATAATCGCCCCCATCCTCCCAAGTGACACCCCTTTCCCTCCCTCAAATCCCCACCTGATAGGCATCTTCACTCACTCATTCCCTTCCCTAGGGATGTAGGCTTGGGCCCTTGGGTTGGAGGAGAGACTGGGGAAATAGGATTTAATAAGAGTTAAACTGGGGAAATAGGATTTAACAAGAGCCGTGCAGACACGGCCTTTTTTAATAGTTATGATTTACTGAAGGACTTCAGCCAGAGAAATTCGCGAAGGTTCCCATGGCAAAACCAGAGATATTTTTGAGGGGTTATTTACTGGGAGATGGGGCATGGAGATGAGCCAGATTCCCTCAATACCAAGTCTTGGGGATAAAATGGGGTGAACCGTAGTTGAAAAGTGCAGTTTATTCCCATTTTTCTCCAACCTCCTCTTTCTCCCTACCCCCCCCCCCCCCCCACCTTCCTTGTTGCAGAGTTTTATTTATATAACTCAACTGTTTGGCTGGATTCTCCTAAAGGATTCAGTCGTCGTCGTCTTATTTTTTTACTATTTTTGAGTGGGTACTTTTGTGTATCATGGAAAATACTTTTGAAAATTCAGTTAGGGAATCAGTGCCCGAGTTTTCAGTAGTTTTGTGTTTTGAGATTTGGAAGTGGGGGGATAGGGAAGGTGGTTGGCAACCAAACAGATTATACTTAAATGTTTTTTAAGGATCTCCAAGGTGTTTTTCATCTCACCTAGAATTTTTTTTTTAAGGATTAGGAGTCAGAGGAACTCAAATTGGGGGTTGGGGGACATTTGGAGCATCTCTTTTTTTAGGGGGCGGAGGTGGACAGGGAGGTGGGAATCCATGAACAAATCTGATTTTATTTCTAGAGAAAAAGGTAAACCAAGCCAATTTTTACATGTTGCGGGCGGAGGGAGGAGAAGGGGGAAAGAAATGTGTATGTGATGATAACCAGTAATGTTGGTGGCATTTCATGAGGTTGTAGCACAACTTGTAACTGGATGTGTGTGTGTGTTAAAACAAAGCAGCATCTGATTTTTAGTCGTGTTTAGAAAATAGGAAATGACACTGGTGGCAGAACCTGAGCTATTTTTATCTTGGACTTAGTGTTACTGCCAGACTGATGCAAATTTTCAACCAGTGTTTTAATAGGAGGTGGGGGGGGGGCAACCTTAGCTATTTCACGCGGTCACATTTCTCAAAGTGTAAACATGTATAATATTAAAAGCTTGGCATAAGGGTTAAGGCCCAATATGACCTGATGCCTTCCCTATCCTATGCCTTTTGTTCATTTAGTAGTTGTGGCATCCAGAATGGTTACAGCATTTGGGGGTGTGTGTCAGAGTGAGGGGTTATGTCGAGAAAAGGGGGATGGGGTGCAGACAAAGAAAAGCAGGGTATTTTTCTTCTTTCCCCTGAAGTGGATTCATTTGGTGGCTTATTTTCAGTAGTAGATAAAGGCAGGCAAAGATGCCTTTCCCTTCCTCCCCCCCTTCACTCTTTCTGACAAAAGAAAGCAGAAGGGCTTTTAAACCATAGCCCTCTTGTATTGTGGTCATTATAACGTTGTGATGCCTTAAAAGCCAAGGATTGTCTTTGCTTTTAATTTGTGGGTTGTTGTTTTTTTTTTAAATTTAGGACAGCACATTTGGGAAGTTGTATTTATCAGAAGCCTGCGTCTCTTCCTCCTTGTCTTTTTGTGTGTGTCTGTGGGATTTGTCTGTGGCCTGCTCCTTTCTCGGATGAATTCAAATGAGTAGGCCCAAGCTGAGCCACTAATTTCTGAGTGTAAATGATCTACCCTATTTATTGAGCTTCAGATGAAAACCGTCTCCTAAAATAAGTGTCATGTGGTGGGGGGGACGGTGAGGAGGGCGTTGGAAAGGAAAGATGGTGGAGAGGAGACCGAAGGGGCAGGTCTGAAGGAATGTTTTTGCTTCTTGCCCCCCACTCTCCCTTGCCGGTTTTTGCAGCGCTTTTCGTGGAAATATACCTTTCCAGCCCATCTTTGGATGCCTTCTTGTGCATATTTCTGCTCGCTTGATTTACAGCCCGGCAGGAACCTATGCAATCCTCGAGCGGCGGGGCGGGGGGTTGGGGGGCGGTCAGGGAGAGAAGAGAAACCAGAAACTACTGTGGCCGCCGCTTTCCCCCTGCCCCGACAGGTTCACGGAGACAGTCCTTCTGGCTTACTCTTTTGAGTTGGGGCTATTTCTTCTCTGCCCCGAATGGTGCGGGAGGTAGGAGGAGATCCGACTCCCAAGTTATGCGGGGAGTGAATGTTTTGCACCGATGCACTAAATAATCGGCCCGGCGATTAGGCTCAGAAACTCTGACTCATTCATTGTTTCCCTCCCCGATCGCCTTGCTGAGTGTTGTGCAAACCTCCCCAAGTGCCTGGAAACCGATTGGCCTCGCCTTTCGGCCTCGTTGGAATGTCCTCTGCGCCACCCGGCCAGGAGCTTGCATTTTAGGGCACCGGTTCTCACCGTTCAGGGTTAGGGCCACAGTTTGCTTTCAGAGTCAGGTCGGTGCAGTTTGGTGTTTCTTTTCTCCGGGCACAACGCGATGGCTGGTCCCGGAGCCCCCCACCCAGCCTGACTGCCCCCAAACCGCCCGGGACACTGGTGACCTTAAAGGAAGATCTGCCCTCCAGGAGCAGGAACCCAAGAGCTCCGATTCCTGCGCCTTCCTTGACAGGAGGAGGGGGGTGCAAAGGAGGGAAGGGGTCTCTCCGGCTCTCATCCTGTTGCACAGCCTGAGCTCGGTCTTTTTTTTTTTATTTCAAAAAAAAAAAATATCTGTGAACCAGCGGCCCCTGCTTCGACGGCGGAGCTGCTTGTTTTGGAAAAGCGTCTGCAGGCAAAAGGCCGCAGGCTGAGCTCCCGCCCGCTCATTGGCTGCTCTGTTACTACCCGGAAACGGGGAGGGGGCGGAGCCTCCCGAACAGCTGATAGACTCTGTGACAACACTCTGTTTATATACAGAGGAGACGGGCGGGGGTTGGGGAGAGGCCCGGCCCGACCCCGTTAAAAACAAACACCGGCCGGATGAAGGGCCCGGCCAGGAGGAGGGGCCCGGGAAAAGAAAAGAACCCCCCCCGAAACCAGAGGATGCCCGTGGCCGCACCGAGACAGGCCAATATATGAACTCAATTCTTGAGAGAGCTAGAAGACATGACCCCCATCTTCAAGGAGTCGACAGTCTCGTGGGGAAACAGAGATTTAGGAAAATGATAAAGTATGTAAGAGATTTACATAAATACTAAGGGAGGTTGAGGTTCTACAAGTGCTTAGGTGTCACTGAAGGGCTGAAGTAGCAGTTGGGGAATACAAAGTAGGGAGGTTAGGGATTACTCCCTATTTATTTTGTTAATGAGGTGTACATCCCCTTGATTCTATTTATCGTGATTATGTTGTCTTGTTTTTGTCCGTCTCAGACTGTGAGCCCGTCATTGGGCAGGGATGGTCTCTATCTGTTGCCGAATTGTCCATTCCAAGTGCTTAGTCCAGTGCTCTGCACATAGTAAGTGCTCAATAAATACTATTGAATGAATGAATGAATAGGTGCAGGGTGTCTGAAGGGGTCCCCCCCAATTGCTCAATTGTAAGAATCTCCAAGGCCCGTTCGTCAGTCGTGTTTACTGAGCGCTTCCTGGGTGCAGAGCCCTTCTATGTATTGATTTTGATGCCGCTGATGCCTGTCTACTTTTGTCGTCTGGCTTCCCCCTTCTAGACTGGGAGCCCGTTGTTGGGTCAGGATTGTCTCTACCCGTTGCCCAACTGTGCTTTCCAAGCACTCAGTACGGTGCTCTGCACACAGTAAGCGCTCCATAAATATGATTGAATGAATTTATTTCGATGCGATTGATGCCTGTCTACTTGTTTTGTCGTCTGGCTCTGCCCTTGTAGACTGTGAGCCCGTTATTGGGTAGGGATTGTCTCTATCTTTTGCCAAATTGCATTTTCCAAACGCTCAGTACAAGTGCTCTGCACACAGTAAGCGCTCCATAAATACAATTGAATGAATGAATTTATTTCAATGCGATTGATGCCTGTCTACTTGTTTTGTCGTCTGGCTCCCCCCTTCTAGACTGTGAGCCCGTTGTTGGGTAGGGATTGTCTCTATCTGTTGCCGAATTGTACTTCCCGAGCGCTCAGTCCGGTGCTCTGCACACAATAAGCACTCAATAAATACGATTGATTGAATGAATGCTAAGCGCTTTTTTGTGATATTTAAGCACTCACTCTCTGAGAGGCACCGTACTTAGCACTGGGGTGGATACAGGCTAATCGAGTTGGGCACAGTCCCTTGGCCCACCAAGGGCTCACAGTCTTGAATCCCCATTTTACAAGTGAGGTAACTGAGGCACAGAAAAGTGACATGACTTGCCCAAGGTCACACAGCAGGCCCGTGGCAGAGCTGGGATTGGAACCCAGGTCTTTCTGACTCCCAAGCCCATGGGCTATCCACTAGGCCATGCTGCTTTGCTGCTTCAGGCGCTTGGGGGAGTACAGAATAATCGCGTTGGTTAGACAAGTTCCCTGTCCACAATGAGCCTCAGGTCTGGAGGGGGAGTCTTAGCATATTCTGCGTGGATCAGAGGTGATTTTTTTTTTTCTTTTTAAGATTCCAGCAGTTTGAGAGACGCTCTCTCCTTTGTTCCAGAGGGAGTGTGGCGACTTGAGAGCAGAATTTGTCATATGAATTACACCTCTGTGTGAAGACACAAAAATCTCAACTTCCCTTGCTCGTCTAAGCTTCGGTGCTGGTGGCTGCGAGAGGCAGTGTTTCCTCATTACACCAAATGATTTAACAACTGCCACATTATCTTTCCCTTTGGCTTTTGAAGTTTCCAAAATCTGCCACGGCAACACAGATTTTAAAATAGCCGAAACACTGTCTGCTGGGAAAACAGACCTTATATTGTTCTGTTTGTATAAGACCAGCACTTTTCCTACCTTCCTCTTAAATCATTTTTATTACACTTTAATTTTACCCAGAGTGCTTTAAAGAAAATGTTTGGATGTTATAGTAACTATGGGCATCTGTATAAACATTTGTTTTTGTTTTGTTTTTGTTTAGCTTGTGAAAGACAAAAAAGGGAATTACAAAACTTTCTTTAGAACTGGAAATATTTTTTGTTTCTAATCAGTTGTGGTTAATCTTGTCAAAATTTAACCTTGAAGAGTGTCTGAGTTAACAAAAGATTGGACAGTTCTAAAATCTTCTAAACCAGCCAGGGTCTAGGCTTCTGTTTTTTATGGCCTCTGTTCTAATTAGGTGATGGGATGGAAAATTTAACATTTTGAAAGTGGAAGAATTTAGCTCTTGTAAGCCAAAGTAAATAATTTGGCAACTCAGTGTACTGAATTTGTCTCCCAGCTTAGATTTTGGTGACAAAAATAACATGCATGTGGTTATCTTGGTTAAGCAGATTTGCACGTGCACAAGCGTTCACAACTTTGGAACGTCTTTTTCCTACCGTCTAGTAAGACAGACCCATGGGTAAAACCTATTCAGTGAAAACATTTTTTTTTCCTAAAAGCTACTGTGAATCAGAAAGAACCCCATAATATGGAGGTATGTTTTAAGAGACTGGCAGTTTTGATATATTTTCTGTCTAGTGATTGTGTTTTGCCTAGAACATTGAAAACATTCTTTTTAATGATCCCAACGGTGAATTGAAAATGAGCAAAGTTTTTATTTGCTAGAAACTTGAGCTTTGTTTTTGCAAAGTGTACCTGCAGTATTGTTGCTTTTAATTCGGTAGCTTTTGAGCTGCAGCTTGCAGTTTGAGTGAGTGTGGGGGGTAGGGGTGGTATTTTAGTTGGTTATCTCAATATTGAGATTGAACCAGGCTGGTCATTCAGGGGATCAGAGTTCTAATTTTCCATCGGCTGCTAATTTGCTGGATGAAATTGGGGGAAGCACTTAAATTCAGTCTTGGGTTGTCAGCCTTTAGTAATAATAATAATAATGGTGGTATTTGTCAAGAGCTTACTATGTGCTAAGCGCTGGGGGATACAAGGTGATCAGGTTGTCCCACATGGGATTCACAGTTTTAATCCCCATTTGACAGATGAGGTAACTCAGGCACAGAGAAGTGAAGTGACTTGCCCAAAGTCACACAGCTGACTGCCAGTGGAGCCGGGATTTGAACCCATGACCTCTGACTCCCAAGCCCAGGCTCTTTCCACTGAGCCATGCTGCTTCTCAAGTCCCTCTAGTACAGGGACACCGGCTATTTGTTTAATTGGTACAGAACACAGTGACGTGCTTATTGTTCTTAAAATATTTGCTTATCAATCAATAGTATTTATTGAGCTATTTTGCGCAGAACACTGAACTAAATTCTTGGGAGAGCTAGAAGACATGACCCCCGTCTTCAAGGAGTCGACAGTCTCGTGGGGAAACAGACTTAGGAAAATGATAAAGAGGGACAATGATAAAGTATGTAAGATATTTACATAAATACTAAGGGAGGTTGAGATTCTATAAGTGCTTAGGTGTCACTGAAGGGCTGAAGTAGCAGTTGGGGAATATAAAGTAGGGAGGTTAGAGATTACTCCTATTTATTTTGTTAATGAGGTGTACATCCCCTTGATTCTATTTATCGTGATTATGTTGTCTTGCTTTTGTCCGTCTGTCTCCCCCGATTAGACTGTGAGCCCGGCATTGGGGCAGGGATTGTCTCTATCTGTTGCCAAATTGGCATTCCAAGCGCTTAGTCCAGTGCTCTGCGCATAGGAAGAGCTCAATACTCTTGAATGAATGAATGACTCTGGGAAGACCTCCTAGAGGATGGGTTTAGAAGATGAAGGAGAATTGTGACTTCTCTAATAGGGAGTTCCAGGTGGTGAGGAGGGTGTGAGCAAGAGGTCGGCTCTGGGAGAATAAATCAGTCATATTTATGGAGTGCTTACTATGTGCAGACCATGGTACTAAGTGCTCAGGAGGTACAATATAACAGAGTTGGTAGACACGTTCCCTGCCCCCGACAGACTGAGGCACAGTGAGCTGGTTAATAGAGTGCGAACTACGGTATAGTGGTAGAAGAGAGTAAATGTAAATTTTCTTTAAATTGGAGACTTGAAATGTGGTCACAATCATTAAACTCCTACAGTGTACAGAGGCATTTGTCAAAGTCCCCGCAATTCTTCCATAATGTACGTTTTTATTGCGTGTTGGGGATAGAACGGTTTTAGGGAATTGACTGTTCTTCCGACCACGCAGGTCTATCTGGGTAGACTGAGGAAGCATTGGAAGAAACCATTGCGCACATGCCTGAAGCATCAGTCACGGGGTGCGGGCCATAAGACCAGCTTTCCTCAGCATCAGGTTCCTCAAGAACATCACCACGGGTGTATAAGAGCTGCTCTAGAAGCAGCATAGCCTGGGGGATAGAGCACAGGTCTGGGAGGCAGGAGAACCTGCGTTCTAATCCCAGCTCTGCCCCTTGTCTGCTGTGCGACCTTGGGCAAGTCACTTCACTTTTCTGTACCACAGTTCTTTATGTCCATAATTTCAGTTAATTATGTCCAACCTAATTAGCTTGTATCTACCTCAGTGCTTAGAACAGGGCTTGACATAAAGTAAGCGCTTAACAAATACCATTATTATTATGAGAGTCGAGTGTACTACTGGGTGATCAGCTTTAGATCATTCATTTTGAGGCTTAACAAATGTGCCCAAAGTTAAAGATCTGTCAGATTAATTTCAGCAGCTTGGATTCCGTTCACACAAATGGAAGGATTTGGTATTGTACATTAATCAATCAGTGTTCTTTACTGAGAACTGTGTGCAGGCCTCTTGGGAGAGTACAAAGCAGTAGAGTTGGGACTCCGTCCCAGCCCACAAGAGGAGCCTACAGTCTATTGCACATACAGTCTGTATATTAATGATGTACAAAAAGTGAGGCTGGGAGTACTGTGTACTCCTTTATAAATTGATTGAATCCTAGCAGACTAGTGCCAATAAGACCAGTTGGTTTTTTTAAAATTGTAAAATGCTTACTTAAAAAACCTGAAAATCTAGATTTTTATAGAGCTTCCCTGGACTTGCTTTTGTGAAATATGGATCTTTTCTATGTTGGTATATCTTTGGTAGTAATTTGATAGTTCTTCTAAGTGATATCCTCACATGTGTATACATTGTGTGTATATCTATACCACATTTATCCTATGAGACACGTGTAGTTTTTTGGTGCTAAATATGGGAAAAAATTTTCAAGATGTGTTCCCTTGGGAAACCTGAGTTTGATCTAGCCAAAGGGTGGCCCCTCCTAAGCCATCACCAGAGCCTCGTTTCCATACAGTCTTGAAGTCCAGGTGATCCCACCTCAGGGTCAGAAATAATCCTCGATTGTGAAATGTTTTTGTGTGTGTATGTGTTGGGGTAGGTGGAAACTGTGCTTGGTATTTAAATATGGTGTCGCGTGTATCTATGTGTGTGAAATGACAAAACTTAACAAAATCTAACCGTTTGTTGCTGTTGGCAACTTACTTGGCTAACAAGAGGGAAGTTTTGTCAGGCCCTCGTTCACGAACACCTGGACCTGGTTTATGTTTCTTTCCGATTGGGAACCGAGTGCAGTGTGCTCCGCGTGGGTGATCCGTAATCTCGGCTCCTGGATTGTGGCGGTGGCAAAACTGAGGGTGGCACGTTTTTTCTGAGACGTGAGCAGTTCCGTCAGAATCTACATGAGGAACGTTATTTGCAGTGAGAGTCTCCTCTGCATGATTGGCAGGAATGTCTAACCAGTGACCATCCACCTTACTGCTTTTCCAAGGAGCAGTCAAAGAAAGCTGCTTCTGAGGAATCCAGAGGCCAGGCATCCCATGGTGGTGGTGGAAATATTAGTGATAATGGTCTTTAGTAAGCACTTAATACATGCTAAACACTGTATTAGATCCTGGGAGGTGGAAATGAGAAGCAGCATGCCTGATGGATAGAGCACTAGGAATCAGAAGGTCCTGTGTTCTAATCTTGATTACGCCACTTGTCTGATCTGTGATCATGGGCAAGTCACTTAACTTTTCTGTGCCCCAGTTACCTCATCTGTACAGTGGGATTAAGATTGTGAGCCCCATGTAGGATATGGACTGTGTCCAACCTGATTACTTTGTATCTACCCTACAGCTTAGAACAGTGCCTGGCACATAGTAAGTACTAAGCAAACACCATAAAAAAATACAAGGGTGGGAATTAGGCATGAGTCTTAGCCCTCAAAGGGCTCACGGTCTTGAGGGGTGGCTTTCTCCCACTGCTCTTGCTCCTTTCCCTCCATTTTTCCTTTGTCCTCCCTTCCTCCCCCACCCAAACAACAAAAAACATTCCATGGGACCTTCAAGCATGTACTTCAGTAGTCCCCAGGCACCCAAATTGTAGGGGCCCAGGGAGCCATGAAGTACATTAGCATCCCTTCCAGGACCAGGATGTCGTCGAAGAGTGCAGGCCTTGCTTCATTTCCCCCAGTTGTGATCGTCACAGCAGAGCCTGGAGTAGAAGGGGCCGAGGGGCCCGCTGCACACCTCTCTTGCCTTCCAGTTGGTGCCAAGACTCAGGGACTTTATTCACCAGGGGCACGGTCAGGTTAGAAGTAACCAAGCCCTCAAGTGGGACCTTCCTCACAGGTCTTTTGGGAACCCAGACACTCGTAGCAATCAGGTGAATTTACCTCCTGTCCACCGTGGCACCTTTCATCAGTAAATGAATTTGGCGGAAGTGCTGTTAGCACATGGTTGACAGCTGCCACGTGGTTAAGGAGAATGATTGAGTGTTGCCGTAAACCATGCTGGATAATAAGTATGATATTGCCCAACCCAACACTTTAATCTGTAAATAAATTGGGTGTCTTTGCTTGACAACAAATTATGAGGCTTGTAAAGTCAGATGCATTAGAGTATTTTTTTTCATAGTAACAAATGGTCATTTGCAACCAGCTTTTTCTTACTTACTCTTCCTATCACTGGAAAGAACCCCGGCCTGCCTGTTACACCCACGGCCCTGGCAAGAGTATAACTGCCAGGGGGCATGAGAAGAATGGCATAGTGCAGACCACTTTCCACTTTATGCCAGTCCTTCACTCAAGAGACTATGTCACGATCCTCCTCCTCCTCCTCCTCCTTTGGGTATGAATGAATAACAAGAAGCAGCAGCAGCATGGCCAAGTGGAAGGAGCACGGGCCTGGGAGTCAGAGGACTTGGGTTCTTATCCCAGCTCTGCCACTTGCTTTCTGTGTGACCTTGGGCTCTGTGCCTCAGTTTACTCATCTGTAAAATGGGGATTCAATACCTGTACTCCCTTCTACTTAGACCGTGAGCCCCATGTGAGACAGAGATGTGATTATTTTGAATGCATCCCAAGACATATTGTAAAACGCTTGCTACATGGAAAGCACTTAACAAATAGCACATCATCATCAAGAATAAAGGACTATCTAGTTAAATCAACTTCTGATTTCCTTCAATAAGGTTAAAATATCAATCGGTTATATTTATTGAACACTCGTTTCTTCTAAAATGTAGGGTTTGCATGCTCATCAAACCCCGCTTCAAGGAAAATTTGTGCAGTAGCATAGTGGTCATTGTAACGTGCATGTGCCTTTTGGCAGAACTGGATACACTGGCTCAAAGGTTAGGGAGAGGGAGAATTCAGTTAGAGTTGCTTTTTGAGAGCTATCAGAGTGAGATGCTAACACTTCTCTTCCTCTAATCACTGACTCTTTATAATGTTTGAAAACATCAAAATAAGAGCGTATGTATTTTATTTTAGGTATTTAGATGGTTCACCTTTTCCTTTTGAATGTTTGTAGAGGGAAAGGCATTCATTTCAGAATTATTATCCTAATCACTGGGACCCTATCTGCCTAAATTTGTAACAGAATATCTGTTACTTATAACCCACAGCATCCAGGTCAAAAATGCAACAGGAGATCGGTTGCGTTGGAAATACAACTGATACTAGCTAAAACTTTACTAGTGATTTTATCCAAATTGCTCCAATCACCAGATTGTTCATTTTAAAAGTTAACGCCCATACCTGAAAGGAATGGAATTCCTTCCCTTACCTGGACCCTCGGAAATTATCATATTTATTTAGAGTGGCTTACTGTGTGCAGAGCACTGTACTGTGCTTGAGATATATATATGTATATATATATAGTTTTATATAACAGTAAAACAGACCCATTTCGCTGCCCACAAGAGTTTACAGTCTAGACTCTGGCCTCATACAAGGTAAAGACCACTTTTTAGGGTAGGAGGAAGGAGTGGAACTAGACCTTTCTACAGTGGTGTTCTTTCGTTGAATTGTCTGGATTAATGCCCCATTTCCTGGCACTGAAGAAAGGCAGCTGTTGAATGCCATATCTCTGAATATCAAATGAAGACATACATTTGGATATCTGTGTGTTTAGTGATTCATTGTTTACTCCATTTTCTTGTGAACACTCTATTTGCTTTCTTCTGTATTGTATTGTTTGGTGCCTTTCCAGATGCTTTTGGAAAGAAAGCAGTACAAAGTTCCCCTTTTCTTTTCTATATGATATAGTACTCAGAATGGTCATTCTCTCTGCTCATGGTTATTTATAAAATGTGAACCACCGTAAGGCTAATTGGTTTACATCTAAAGAAACATACTGTATTATTGCATCTGTCTTTGACCACCTAATGTTTTCCCCACAAAATGCATGTGTTGGCAATTAGTTTCTTAGTTGGAGTGAGATTAGAACCAGGTCCTCTGATGTCCAGACTCTTTCCAGTAGGCCACGCTTCTTCTCTGAAGCAAAACAAGAAGTGCAAAACAGAGAACTGCCACTGAAGAAGAGTGGTTTTAAGCTGATAGAAATTGCCAGGGAGATTAGGATCTCCAGGCCAGTTTGATTCAGTAATATCTATCTTAGATACTTTATTAAGCAGTGCAATGTTTTTTCATAATTAGAATCAAAAGCAGCATCAAACAAGTTTTTTTTCTAGAAACAGTTGAAAAACAAAAACTCGTGTTTCTGAGTACAATTTTTTGTTCTGGGGTCGCAATCTGAGAAAAGACAGTATGAAGACTGTAAACTCCCTGTGTGCAGGCAATGTGTTTTAATAACTCTGGTTTATTGTTGCCAAGTGGGTTAGTTCAGGGCTCTGAACTTAGTAAGTGCTCAGTAAATGTGATCGATTGATTGACCTTGACATTATCCTTGATTTGGTTCAGTACTCGCAACCCCTTTGCTAAATTGCTAAATCTGATTGGTTTTTCCTTCACAACATTACTGGGATCTTCCCCTCCTGAAAATGGCCACACACGGGCCATATATTTGTCATATGCAGCTTCACTTCTGTTCAACTCCTCACCACTGTCTCTGCCTCCACTCTCTACTTCACTCTGCTGCTCCGGTCATGATTCTGCCTGCATCTCTTTCTCTGTACTGCTCCAAAGTCTCCAATCTCTGTATCAGTCAGAAACTTGTGACCACCACATCTCAGACACCCCCACCAAAACTCCACACTTACCAGTCCGTTTTTTTTTCCTACATGTCCAGCTCACACTCTTCATTCCTCCTAATCTCACATTCCTGTCCTCCTTTCTTGACTCTCCCACCTTGGCTTCCTCATTCATGCTCTCTAGAGTGTAAGTTCACTGTGGGCAGTGTATGTGTCTGCTTATTGTTATATTATACTCTCCCAAGGGCGTAATACAGGGCTTTGCAGACAGTAAAAACTCAGTAAATATGCTCAAATGAATGCATCAATTCATTCTTCCTGCCTGGAGCTCCCACCTTCATATATGTCAGGTCATTGCTCTCCCCATCTTCAAAACCCTTCTGAAATCCCAGCTCCTTGAGGAAGCTTTCCCTGATTGATTTTTTTTTTTCTCCTCAGGTAACATCTCCTAATTTTATCAGCTGTTCTGCTCCCCGTTGCACTTATGAACTTGTGTTCTATCCCCTCCCTCTTTTATTTGTTGGAAGATCCCTCTGCTTACCCTCAGTCTTATTAAAAGCACATCTTTTCTAAGAGGCCTTCCCAACTAAGCCCTCATTTCCCCCTTCTCCCACTCCCTTCTGTGTCACCTTGCTCTTGGATTTTCACCCCTATACTCACCCCTCTCTCAGCCCCATACCACTTCTGTACAAATCTGCAATTATTATTAATGTCTGTCTTCCTCTTTTGACTATAAGCTCAATGTAAGCAGGGACCATGTCTACCAAACCTGGTTTCATTGTACTCTTCCAAGTGCTTAGTACAGTGTTCTGCTCACAGGCTCTCAACAATACAGTTGATTGATTATCTTCAGCATGTGTGTATGCATATATTTTGTGTATATATATATATACACATAGATATGCATATATGTAGATTTAACGTTCTATATCTGTCTCCCCAGTTGGAGTGTGAGCTCTTTTAGGGCAGGGAATCTGTCTTGTGTTTCTGCAGTACCTCCGTAGTGCTTTTTACAGTATACTGCATTCAGTAGGTGTTCGCTACATTACTACTAAAATAATCTCAGGGCTTTTTATCATCTTAGTACTTTTGCACTACCAGCCTTTTACCATGCTTTAGGACATGTTGATTTACATATGCTACTATTTGCCTCCCCTTAGCGTAAGCTTCTCGTGGACAGGATGACATCTTCTACCTCAACTGTATTCTTTCAATCATATTATTCACTGAGCGCTTACTATGTGCAAAGCACTGTACTAAGGTGCTTGGGAGAGTATAATATAAACAAGAAATGGACACATTCTTGTCCACAGTGAGCTCACAGACTAGAGGGGGGAGACAGACATTAATGTAAATAAATAGATAAATACTGTACTCATGTACTCCCCCATCTGCTTGGTACAGGACTCGGCACTAAATGGAACCCGTTTGGTGCTCAATAAATACTATTGTGTGTTTTTTATGATATCCGTTAAGTGCTTACTGTGTGCCAGGCACCATTCTAAACACTGGAGTAGATACATACTAAATCAGTTTGGTCACTGTCCATGCCCCCATGGGGTTCACAGTCTTAATCCCCATTTTACAGAGGAGGTAACTGAGGCACAGAGAAGTGAAGTGACCTGCCCGAGGTCACACAGCAGACAAGTGGCGGAGCCAGGTGTAGAATGCAGATCCTTCTGACTCCCAGGCCCACGCTCTACCCATTAGGCCTCGGTGCTTCTCTTTTGGTCAATTGATTCTGTGTAAAGCGGGGTTCTTTTTTATACTGAACTTCCCTTCCCCTGGTGTGGAACATAGAAGCAGAGAGAGGGGAAGTTGTGTAGTGTGATTTGAAGGCTGGGTCCAGCAGAACTGCAAATCCTGGCAGCAGGGTCAGTCGGACATTCAGTCAATCATGTTCATGGAGTGCTTACTAAGCACTTGGGAGAGTACTATATAAAAGACACATTCCCTGCCCACAATGAGCTTACAGTCTAGAGGGGGAGACAGACATTAATATACATCCATTCAGGAGCTTTCAGTGTGGGGCAGCCTGGAAATCAGTTTAGGGAAGCAAAGAAGGTGGGGAGAGAAAGAGCTTCTTTTATCTAAGCAGGTAACAATAAAAAATGCATCATAGCAACATCGATGTGGAACCAAAGTTCAGAGTATTACCTCTATCACTGGCAGTGGATTTTGTTTTTAAAGAAAGCCCCTAGCACTGACAGGCAGTCTTGACAATTTTTCATTTAAAAAACCAACAAACCTGTCGTAACCCAAATCTGGGTAGAAGTTAGGCACAAATAATGGTGCTAAAATTTATGAAGGGATTTCTAAGTATTTTGTTGTATATGATGCATAAAAAATGAGACAGCAATGTGGAAGTGTTTGGCTTGAGAGATTCACTCAGTTGTCATGGCCTAGTGGCAAGAGCACGAGCTTGGGAGTCAGAGGACGTGGGTTCTAATCCTGTTCTCCGCAACTTGTTTGCTGTGTGACCTGGGACAAGTCACTTACCTGCCCTGGAGGGTTGCAGTTACCTCATCTGTATAATGGGGATTAGATTGGTGAGCCCCATATGGAACAGGGACTGTCCAAACCTGATTAGCTTGTATCTACCGCAGTGTTTAGAATAGTGTTTGGCATGTAGTTAGCACTTAAAATCCCATAATAATTATTATGATGTCTGAGCCACTCACCCCACTCAGGTGGTCATTTGTCTGTTTTTTCAGCTGCTTTGGTTCTCCACTCCTCTCCCTCACCTGCCGCACTTCTTAATGACATGGCACTGGACACATGGATTTTTAATTGCCCCCCTACCTTAACCTTGGCCTCTTGTGATGGACTCTAACAGGAATTTGGGAGAGAACATAGTTGACTCTGCATCAATTGGAGGGGGGCCAACCAGCGATCTATTCAGCAACTCTCTAGGTAGGGCCTGTGAGCTGTGCAAAGGTCTTTTGAGGAACAGCATGGCCTAGTAGGAAGGACAACAGGCCTGGGGGTCAGAAAACCTGGATTCTAATCCAGCTCGGCTGGTGCCTGCTGTATGACCTTGGGAAAGTCACTTGAACTCTCTGGGCCCAAGCTACTCGTCTGTCAATGGGATTAAGATTGTGTGCTTCATATGGGTCAGGGATTGTGTTCAACATGATTAGCATGTATCTACCCCAGTGTTTAGAACAGTGTTTGGCACATAAGTTCCCTTAACTGTAAAATGGGGATTCAGTGCCCATTTCTCTCTCCTACTTAGATTGTGAGCCTTGTGTGGGACAGAGACTGTCCGACTTGATTATCTTAATATAAGTGTGTTCCCTAGTACTTAGAGCAGTCCTTGACGAATAGTAAGTGCTTAACAAATACATATGTACATGGGAAGCAGAGAGAGCATGAGCCCAAGAGTCTGCTGTGTGACCTTGGGCAAGTCTCTTCTTTGGGCCTTAGTTATCTTATCTGGAAATGGAAATTGACTGTGAACACCATCTGGGCCAGGGACTGTGTCCAAACAGATTAGTTGTATCTACCCAAGCTCTTAGAACAGTGCTTGACACATAGTAAGCCCTTAACAAAGACCATCATTGTCATTATACCTGTCTGTGTGTCCATTTGCCACCCTCACTAACATAGTGTGTTCTGCTTGTTCCAAGAGGAGGGTCTGGATCCCTATTGCCAACACTAAGCTTCTGCATTTGGGGCTTTTTAATACCTGCCAAAAATCTGAGCATGCCATATTGACCCTGGGTCTTCTCAGGACTGAAGTGGCTGGAGCTTTTGAATTTATTGTATCTGTTCTATTTACAAGCACTGGGTACAGTGCTCTGCACACAGTAAGCCCTCAATAAATACGATTGACTGAATGAATATTTAGGTTGCTGAGAAGGGGGTCTGGACTCTTGGCTGTGCTTTTTTTATTATCCCAGTAATACTACCTTCATACTGAAACTTCTATCTAGCCATTGTTGTTCAACACCGTCCAAAAAATTTTGTCTGAAATGCTCTTCAAAGCAAGTTAAGCGGGGTAAACTCTTGGTTTCAGAGGCTTTACTCTCTCCGAATTGTCAAGTTCTCTGCTTGTTGCCTTGATTGCAAATGACTTAAGGCCTATACAGAAACAGGACACCCTGTGTAGTGTGCTGGGTCGCTAGTCTCTGATGGTTTTTTTCAATGGTATCTGTTAAGCACTTATGTGTCGAGCACTGTAGCAAGTACTGGGTTTAGATACAAGCTAATCACTGGGTTAGATACAAGCTAATCAGGGTTGGACACAGCTCATGCCCCACATGGGGCTCATGGTCTTAATCTTCATTTTAACAGACTAGGAAGCTGAGGCCAGAGAAGTTAATGACTTGCCCAAGGTCACGCAACGGGTACGTGGCCAAGCTGGGATTGGAACCCAGGTCCTTTCTGATTCCAGGCCCTTGCTCTATCTACTAGGTTACGCTCCTTTCCATTCTGGATGCGTTCCCTTGCAGGAGCTTTTGAATTGGAATATCTGTATTGCCAGTGTGGATCTGTTGAAAAATGCCCATGATATATTAATGTCTTTTCTAAAGACAAAATCTCAAGTTGGAGAGATACTTTCTAAGAGGTCTCATTAATACAAAGGGAGTTTTGAACTAGTCGTCCAGTAATATCCGATCGTGTCTCTTCATATTAATAATAATAATAATAATGTTGGCATTTGTTAAGCGCTTACTATGTGCAGAGCACTGTTCTAAGCGCTGGGGGAGATACAGGGTCATCGGGTTGTCCCACGTGAGGCTCACAGTGAATCCCCATTTTACAGATGAGATAACTGAGGCCCAGAGAAATGAAGTGACTTGCCCACAGTCACACAGCTGATCAAGTGGCAGAGCTGGGAGTCGAACCCATGACCTAGTGACTCCGAAGCCCAGGCTCTTTCCACTGAGCCATGCTGCTTCCCATTAAAGAGCTTAGTACAGTACTTTGCAACGCAGTAAGCGCTTCAATAAATAAGATTGAATGAATGTTAAAGCATATTTCTTATTTGAACTAATTGCATTATTTAGTCTCTGAAGTCAGAAACTGAATTGACAGTCTCATTTAGAAAAATGTCATCCTTGTTTTTTTAAGTGACATTACTCTGGAAATGTTTTGTCCGCTCCAGGGAAGTTTTAAAGCAAGAAAACTGACCTTTTGCTACAATTAGCATCTTCTTGAATATCAGCTGGTGCTATCTATTTGCCTGCCTTTAACACTCTTTTATACAGTGTGGAAAAAACCTGGAATGCAAATGACATGCACAAAGCAGGGGTGGATTCCTCAATTGGAGGGCTGTGTAAGCAAAAGCTGATATAGTTTTTTTTCTCCCGACTAAATTAAGTGACCTTTTGTTACATTGCTAAAAAGGGTTCATTCTTAGCTGTGGAATTTCAGAACAGGAGATCGAACCCCCTAACGTTAATGCTTCCCACGTAAGTTTTTTTTGATAGAAGAAATGAACATGCCTGTGGAAAATTTGTGGAGTTAAAGTAATTTCTCCGTCCGGTGTGACCTTGATTAGCTTCATGTGCTAAAGACGTGTAAGGCCAAAATCAGAATAATTTGTCAGCTATTAATGTAGATACCTTGGCTTCTCTTGTCTCAATCTAGCCAGAGGTTGTCAGGGCAGCATACATATCCCACAAAAAAATGAGTTGTTTCCAGAAATGGCAAGTGTGGTGCATAGACATACTGACCCCAAGTGCATTGGTGATGAATCGAAAAAAATTGTTTCAAAAATACCTTATATTCTTTTTATCACCCTATTCATGTAGGTTGGCCTTGATTTACAGATACTCAGGAGACTCTGGTAAGAGAGGTAAAAGAAGTAATAATAATAATAGCATTTGTTAAGTGCTTACTATGTGTCAGATACTGTACTGAGCGCTGAATCTGTCAGAGCTTGAAACAGGACTTGACTCTTGGGCATTTTTCATTCAGTTGTATTCATTGAGTGCTTACTATGTGCAGAGCACTGTACTAAGCTCTTGGTAGATTACAGTACAACATTTGTGATCGCACTGCAAGATCCGTCCATTTTTGACCGAGATTTCAAGTGATTTTTCTGGGAAACAAGTCCTCCATCATTGCTGGAGTTTTGAATCTAATTTTAAAAATGTGGGTGGCTGTAGTGGATGTTTGAAATGTTTAAGTAATTTTAATTATTAATCTGAAATTTTCTGAGTTTTTATGACGGATACATTATTCTTTAATAACAATCCATTTCTAGAACTAGAAGAGTGATATGAGGAGAATCTTTTGGGGTGAGCTGGCTCTTTGGAATTTATTTTTAGAAGTGGTGTTGGAGAAACTTAAACTCCCCACTTTGTATTGATTACATGTAAACAGTAATGTGCTAAAATCTTAGTCACCAGCCAGCTTCCGTGCTGAAGTAACATCCCACTTGAATGGTGTGCAAGCTGGTGGTGTCTAGGAATATTCCACTTCAGGAGATTGTTTCTATAGTTAGCAGGTTTGTGTGAAAAAATGTATTTGCCACATATGGCTGGACTAGAATCTAGATGTACTGTGTCTCAGGGAAGGGAAGAGTTCTTCATTCTGTACCAGGGTCTTTAGCAAAGAATCACCTGGGGTTGGCGAACAGCATAAGGAGTGACCAAAGAATAATTATTATGGTGTTCAAGTGCTTACTGTGTGGCCAAGGGCTGTACTAAGCAGTGGGGTAAATACAAGATAACCAAGTTGGACAAGATCCCTGTCTCAAATGGACCACCCAGTTTTAGGACAGGGAGAACAGGTATTGAATCCCCATTTACAGAGGAGGAACCTGTAGCATAGAGAAGTTAAGTGACTTGCAACAAGGTCACATGGCGAGCAAGTGGTGGACCTGGATTAGCGTCTGGGGTTTTTGACTCCCAGGCCTGTGTTCTTTACAAGTAATTAATGGTAATCAGTAATCTTTACTGAGGACAAAAAAATACCCTAGATAGTGGTGCTTTCTGTATAGCTCATTGCTGTTTAACTTGGTTTCCTAGACAAAGGAAATACATGTCTTCTCACCAAATGCATTGGGTAGCTTTGAATTCTTTATTCTGACTTCAGAGTATTGCAGTATTTCCCAGAATTATGCACTTGTATTTCTCATCAGCCATTTAGTGTATCCTATCTTTATATATATATATATATATATAGATATAGATAAAACCCGCTCTGAAAATGACTGTTCTTCCATGGCAGCTCCATTTATATAAGTTGATTTGCTGCTATTTTGAAATTCCATCAAGGAACACTCCAGAATTGCTTCAGGTTTTTTTTGTGTGTTTTTTTTTGTCTGAAAATGTGAATCACTTTGGATTTAAAGGTAGGTTTCATTGACTAGTGGGGAAGAAAGCTTGGAAATAGAAGATATTGTTTATGTGTTAGCAGAACCATTTCGTGAACGGTTGTCAGAGTATAGTAAATCAAAATTAGACGTATTTCTTTAATTGAAGATTGAAAACCTTTAAGATTTTAACACTCTGGTTTCAAGATAGAGCACCGGTCTTTGGTGGTGGGTGAATTGTGTTGTGATAAATATAAAGAAGTAATGTAGAGGCCTGAGAAGTGCTTTAGGCCTTTTGAGGACCCTAGGAGCTGCACGTATTCTAATAATAATAAAAATTATAGTTGTGGTATTTAAGTGCTTCCTATGGGCCGAGCATCGTACTAAGTGCTGGCATAGATAAAAGGTAAGCAGGTCCCACATGGGCTCAAAGTCTGAGTGGGAGGGAGAACAGGTATTGAATCCCCATTTTGCAGTAAGTTAAATGACTTACCCAAGGTCACCCAGCAGGTTAAGTGGCAGATCCAGGCCCATACTCTTTCCACATAGGGCACACTGCTGTTTTTGGGAATGGAAGAGGAGCTGTGGTTTAGTCAGCTAGGCCTCAAGATGTGAAACTCGCCGTGCTCTGCTCTTAACTCACTAAAGGATTTCAGGTAGTTGCTTAAACTGTTCTAGGCCTCCATTTCCCTCCAAACAACAGGAAGAATAATGGCCTTCCAAACCTCAAGGGATTTATCTTGAAGTTTGTTTACACCAGCTTCCTGTATAAACTGCATTTAGGCTCAGGTAGCCTTGGACGAGGTCGAATATAGCCTTTCCCAAACTGTTTCAACCCTTCCTTGGGTTGGTTCCAGAAGGCAGTTCTGCCTTTTATTTAACGTGAATCAACTGGTGAGTACAAGGGACAATTCCTTTTAGCCAGAAGCCATGGAAAAAGGATGCTTTGTTTAATAAATGCTAATAGATGGCATTTCTGCTTGTAATTCATATATTGCTTTCTCTCCGTTATTTAGACTAAGGGGCAAGTCTTGGCATCAGTTAATCGGAGTCCCAGATAATCACCAGGGCTATCGAAATTAGGCACGAAATCATTAAATTCATTAAATTGTAATTTGGCTGGTAAATTGTAGACATTTGGAAATGTGGAAATGTTTTAATTTTAAAAGAACTAAAGCACAATAGGGACCATTGCAGTTTTTGTGTGTTGGAAACCTGATTAACCCACTAAAGGGGATTCTGCCCAGCCATTCCCAGAGAAGTATCAGAAACAGTTTCAGAGTGGAATTTGCATTTCTCCTCCTCTCCCCTTCCCGGCCTGCCATCTAAGAGTGGGGCTTAATGGGTTGTGAAATTGGCCTAGGACAGACAAGTGGGCAAAGGGAGAGTAAAGGACGGGGGAATCATTCATTAACTGGTTAATCCCTCTGTAAAGATTCTTGCCTTTCATAGTCTGGTCTGAGAAAAAAACCCACAATCACACTTGCATCTGCTTAACTCTTCCCTTCCTATTGTGGCTCACCACTGCCCTGACTTTATAGCACAGGTTAAGGCTGTTTTTCTGCCATTTACCAGTTGGTCTGGGCTATGTTAAACTGTGAGGAGGTCCAACTCCTAGCCCAGCTGTTCTGATCCAGATGTGTAATCAGGACTATCCACGCTTTATTATCCGTTTCTTCTTTCTTCTTGAATTTTCAGCCCCCCTCCAATGACACAGAATAAGTGATCTCCTTTTAGAGTTGTCCTCTTGTCTCCAGGTCCAGCTTCCCTAGAGAACTCTGTGTGACTTTGGACAAGTCACTCTCTGTGTCTGGTTACCTCATCTGTAAAATGGAGATTAAGACTGGGAGCCCTATGTGGGCAGGGACCGTGTCTATCCCTATTATTTTGTCCGTCCCCAGCACCTAGTACAGTACCTAGAACATAGTAAGTGCTTAACAAATACCGCCCCCCCGCCAAAAAAAACCCTGCTGTAACCGTGGACTAATCCCTGTTCTCAACTCTTCCACCAATACTGTCTATATATTTGCCTATCCCAGCTTTTGCCCCATGTCAATTCCTGTGCCCTGTTGTTAGGCCACAGCTGTACAGCTAAAAAGGATTATTCCAACTCTTTCTTAAATTAAGGGAAAAATCCTTTCCCTATTTCCCCATAGGGAAGCAGTGTGACCTAGTGAATAGAGCACAGCCCTATTGATGTCAGAAGGACCTGGGTTCTAATCCTTAGTCTACTTGTCTGCTTTGTGACTTTGGGCAAGTCACTTCTCTGTGCCTCAGTTACCGCATCTTTAAAATGGGAATTAAGAGACTGTGAGCCTTATGTGGGACGGGGATTGTGTCCAACCTGGTCAGCTTGTATATACCCTAATACTCAGTACAGTGCCTGGCACATAGTAAAGCACTTAACAAATACGCAAAATTATAATTATTTTCATTGTCATTTTGCTCTCAGTAGTGTTATAGCCCTGAATAATGGGGGAAGCTTCCTGTGAACCTCACAAAGGAAGCCAATGAAATTAAAATTAATATCAAAGTTTGTGGACAAATGATTTGCGGTGGGGTACTGCACACTTAGAATAGGGCTTTTGGCATCATGCTTAGTAGGTCAGAATGTGAAGTGCCAGGAAAGATTTCTTTGGCACAAAATGAGGGAGCTAATAAAAAATGGTTTAACACCTTTTTTTTTTAAGGCAGTGAACTGATTATCATTGGCTTGTGGTCACTTTTTTGGCTGGGATAGGGAGAGGGAACAGCCGGCTAAGCAGTTCATTCTCTCTTGCTACAATGTATGCTGCTTTAAAAGTTCTTATCGGGCACAAGCCTTGACTTGCCTTTTGACAGTAATTCCATTGTTGGACTATTCCATTCATAAATGAGCTATCGCCAGTTATCTGGACTCCTAAATCGTCGAATACAGCTTTCTGAATGGGAACTCACAAATTGAAAGCTTTTGTTTTTCATATCTGCAAGTTGTGGTTTTTCTAACTAGCTTATGATGGATTCATAATTTTAAATGTTGAGTTATGCCCTTTACCGTAAACGTAGACCCAGGTGGAAAACTATTCTTGAGCAGTAACTTAAGAAGGTGACCAAATTGTGTAGCTTTCAGAGTTTTGTAATGTATTTTAAATCCTAGAAATATTTCAGATTTAATTTTGATTTCAGTTAATTGGGGCAGTAAGAGATTAATTGCAGGTATTTAGGGTAAAAGTGGTGAAGTGGAAGCAGCATGGCCTATGTGCATAGAGCAGTGGCCTGGGAGTCAGAAGGACTTGGGTTCTAATCCACTTATCTGCATTGTGATTTTTGGGCAGGTCACTTAACTTCTCTGGGCCTCGGTTACCTCATCTGTAAAATGGGGGTTGAGACTGTGAGCCCCATGTGTGCCAAGGGATTGTGTCCAACCTGAGTAGCTTGTATCTGCTCCAGTCCTTAGAACAAGTGCTGACATATGAAAGTGCTTAACAAATACCATCGTTATTATCAAGGGTGCTCAGCAGTGCCTGATCTGATGTGAATCATCAGAAGAATGTAAAAGTGGAATATAGTGGCGATGAACGTGGGCAAGTGGTGGAATTTTATTCCAGATAGATTTGGGAGCAGAAAGGGTAGGAGGGATATATGTTTCTGTGACGTGGCTACTTAGCCTGCTTACTAACTGTTCCAGTTGCTTGGTTTAGGCCTTTGGCTGAGAGCGATTCCTTTCACTTAAGCTATCAGACAAGTGTCAGATAGAATCGACCCGAATTTAATGGAGAGTTAGAAATTCTGGACTTCGATGCTGTATCTTTGAGTCACGTGTATCTTGACTGTTAATCCACACATCTGTTTCTCATGTAGAGTGTTTGGGATGCTTAAATCTCATTAGTTGGTAGTTTGGGGTACTGGCATGTCCCCAAACTCTTGGTGTGTTCAATAATTAAAATGCTTTTTTTCTACAAAATGCAGCAAGAACATGTCAGGTGTAAAAGAATAAAAGCAGCGTACAAGTGATGTTACCACAGTATGCTTCAGTAAGAAGGAGAAGGCAGCTTTAACTCTACCACAATAAGTTTATCAGCTGTAGGGCTTTTGTTGGTTTTTTTTCACCATCCTACTTTCCTCAGGAGAGCATAAATCCTAACTCAAGGACAAATGGCTATTTGGAGTAGAGCCTCTCGGCTGCTGACTTGAATCCCACGGATCCGAAATGAGAGAATTGCTAGCAATCCATATGAAATTAATTTGTCCAGTTTATTGACAGGTCCTTGCCTGGCCCAGTTGCTGATGGATCGTTGATTACCTTTTGTTTTCAGAAGGGTTTGCTCAGTTTGAATTGAAGTATAATAATCACAGTGATGGATATATCTTTTAATTTAACCTGTTTGAGAGCTCCAAACCTTCAGACAATGATCTCAGTAATCGCTTCGGTAGACAGGGGAGTAGGGTGGGGTGAAAGCTAATGTTATTGCCATTTTACAGGGTATGAAACTGGGGAAGGAGTCATTGAGTGGTCACTGAACTAATGAGAGGTAGAGACTAGAATCTAGCTTCTGACTCCAGGAATAGTGCATTGATTCAGTCTGATTGTAGCATAAAGGCTTTTGGTTTTTACCATACTGAAAAGCAGTTGGCCTAGTGACAAGAGCACAGAGTGAGAATCAGGAGACCTGGGTTCTAAACGCATCTCTGCCATTTGCCTGTTTTATAATAATAATTATGTACTTTTAAGCGCTTTCTAACGTGCCAAGCACTGTTCTAAGCACTGGGTCATGACCTTGGACAAATCACAACTTAATGCCTCAAATGCCTCATTCATAGCATTTGGATTAAATAGGTGCTTTCTCTTATCCCCTTTAGCCTGTGGACCAAGGTGGACGGGGAGTACAAATTTGAATTATATCCACACAGCCTTAATACAGTGCTTGGCACATAGCAGTTTAATATTAATAATAATAATTGTGGTACTTGTTAAGTGCTGTGTGCCAAGCACTGATCTAAGCACTAGAGTAGATAACAAGTTAATCAGATTGGGGGCCATGGGGCCAACACTCTTATCCCCATTTTACAGATGAGGTAACTGAAGCACAGAGAGTGAAGTGACTTGCGCAAGGCCACACAGCAGGCATGTGGCAGAGACAGGATTAGAACCAGGTCCTTCCGAATCCAGGCCCGTGGTTCCTATTCATTAAGCCACGCTGCCATTATTTTCATCATTTTTATAGTTCCCCAAGGTCTTGTTCGGGATTTTTTTTTTTCCTGTAGAGGCATCATAGGGAAGTCAGACGATGGTGGCCACCCTCTAGATTGTGAGCCCTTTGTAGGCAGGGTTTGTCTCTCTTTATTGCTGTATTGTACTTTCCAAGCACTTAGTGCAGTGCTCTGCACACAGTAAGCGCTCAATAAATACAATTGAACGAGTGAATGAATGTAGTCCAGAGTTTGGAGTTGGCCGCTTTGGGTTCCCAGGCCTGGGCAAACCCAGAGTGTGGGCCAGAGCTTGTTAGATAGCCACCCGGGCAGAAGCTGCAGCCCCGGGCCTTGTGGGAAACGGCCCCTGCCGGTCAGTATGTTTTTCACTGGGGCTGCTGGGCAGAAAGTGGTGGAGGAGCAGGTGAACTCCTTCTCCTTGACCTACAGTTTCTCGCCCCCCCTTCCCTCCCTCCCTCCCTCTTTCCCTTTGTCCCCTCTCATTCCTTTTGGTCTTGCCGTCTCATTTTCCTCCAGTCTCTAAACCTCTCTTCCTTGTGCATTTTCCTTCCTGTTCTCACCCTTTGCCACTTGCGGCTGATGACACATCACCTCTCTCACAGGAATGTCGTGAAGATGAGATGGTTGCCTCAAGGAAGCATTTTGAATATACTGTATTAAAAACAAGGGTATGGGAAAAAAATCTCCAAAAATTCCCGAGCTTTTAAAAAATGTTTTTGGTTCCCACTTTTCCTTTTCTTTTCATGATTTCTAGATGAGTTTGGTGAAGCAAAGAGGGGGAAATTATTCATTAAAAACATCTGTTTCCTTAATGTTTTGATATTTGAAAACTCAGCTTCTAAGATACTCCTGCATGACAGGGTACTGTCATAATGGACTCGTGTTTAAATTTAATATAAATTTTCAAGGTTAAAGATCATCTATAGCAAGTGATGTTTTGGCATAGGTTATTACAAGTTTTGACATCAAATACTATCTGTAATAGCTCTATTGTACTACGAAGCTGTGGGAAATTATTCTTACTGTAGTTGCACAGTACATTCTAGTTTGTTTATAATTCTTTTGGCTTAAATTCAGAAATCTTTTATTTTCCAGTATTTAGATTTTGGACATTTAGCTTTGTGCCTTTTGGAAAGTAAATGCACATACAACATTAAAAAGAGATCATGCCATATTGAAGAATGGTAGACTAGGCGAAGAGTAAAAGTCACTTTGAGGAAGAGAAGTCTGTTTGGAGGTTCAGCTGATCACTGCAGAGAAAAGAATGAAGCAGCATAGCCTAGTGGTAAAAACTATGGGCCTGGTAGCCAGAGGACCTGTGTTCTAATCCTGGCTCTGTCACTTGTCTGGGCAAGTCACTTAACTTCAATCTGTGACTTTTAGACATTTGATATTCGCCCCAACCCCACAGCAGTTATGTATATATCTTTAAATTATATATTACAAATTACTTATTTAGTCATATTAATTCTCCCTCTAGACTGCTCATTATGGGCAGGGAACATGACCATTAATTCTCTTTTATTTTTACTTAAGTGCTTAGGACAGTGTTCTGCACATAGCGCTCAGAAAATATGATTATCTTTTTTGTGCCTCACTTTCCTCAACTGGAAAATGGAGATTCATTACCTGTCCTCCCTCCTGTGTAGTTTGGGTTCCTCGTGTAGGATAGGGACTGCATCTGGCCTGATTAACTTATATCTACCATAGTGCTTGACACATAGTAAACACTTAACAAATACCATACTTTAAAAAAAAAATGGACCCTCCAAATGGTAAAATTGTTTTATATTGAAGTTGGAATTGGTACATTTCTTTCAAGGGTAAATATTACTGTTAATAAGCTTACTTTCTTGGTCACACTTATGTTTGGCCATTTTGCACCTCCATTTTTTTATGGGCACATTTGAAATGCAGCCTCAAGCATTGACTTGTGGCATATTTTCAGGCACAGCTGGCAATATTTGAGTTTATTGGCAATTTTAGAACTTGCCCAGATCTTTGCCTATTTGGTGTTTACTTCAAGTAGACGAAATAAGTGACAGTTTTTACTTTGTATTGACTTAGCAGTGGACTTGAGTTGCTCTTAGAAACTCTTGTTTCTATACTTCCTTCCTGTCTTTGTGAGATAGGCGAAAACAAATGGCTCCATTTCAGCCGATAGGGAGATTGAGACTCTGGAGTTTAACTTATCGTCTAACAAGCATCCCAAAATAATGATGATATTTATTAAGATCTGACCATGTGTTCAACACTGGGGTAGATTCAGAGTAACCTGATCTGATACGGTCTCAGACTGGGGCTCACAATCTGAGGGAGGAAGAAGAGGCATTTTATCCCCATTTTACAGAAGAGGCCCAGAGGCTTGCCTAAGTCCCTCGCCTAAGGTCACACAGGCGGCAAATGATAGAGCTTAGATTAGGACTCAGATCTCCCGGCTCCCAGCCCCGTGCTTTTTCCACTAGGCCGTCCTACCTCCCCAGGAAAAGATCGTCTAGCTCCACTTTTTTGGATAGAATAGCAGATTTTAAAGAAGTGGGTTATGCAGTCTCTTTAATTATAACCTTTCTTCAGAGGCTATTTCTTTCCCCAGTCTCATAGGAACAGGCCCAATGTGTATGAGTAGTCTGGTATTCCATGAATTTGTCTCTTGCTGCCACCTGTCTCTTTCTTGGGGAAGGTCTCTCTTGCTTTCAGTTACCCTCTATTTTTCACCCACCATTCGAGAAAATAAGATCCTAGAGTGAAGGACTCCTTTTGGAAACATTCAATATGTCTCGTTAATCAGTCGGAGAGGTCGATTTTGAATGATGTAAGTTGATCTCCTCCGGGTTCATTGCCGCTTCTAGCTTTCCCAAGCAGCCAGTGTTTTTTAATGGGAGCTTTTGTCTTGCTCTGAGGCTCTGAAGTTGAGGGCTGACTGCACCCAATTTGTAGAAGGTCTTTTTAGAGAACAGCATTGACTAGAGCACTTGCAAGAACATTATTTTTTTTAACAGTGGAGGCATGTATTTGGTATTGGCTCTAGGTGATCTGCCTCTTAAATCAGCCTGTTTGAGAGTAATAGGTAAGTATTCCACTGTGTGTTTATGGCAGAACCCGACCTCTATATAGGACAATGCTGTGAACCCTGAGAGTTAAGTTGATGTTATTATTGACTTAACGAAAATCCCGTACAGATAGATTAACTTGTGTAAACCACATAGTTCAAAGTGTTGTTTAGCTGCCTTCCCTAGCAACTTGATCATTTTACACGTAGCCTCCCCCGGCTCCCTTCCCCCTTCACCCTTCCCACACTCTCCTGATCATCTCCCTAAAATAAAGGCCTTTTATTAGGCCAGGAACTTAATCCAGGAGTGTTCTTCTGGAGATAACCACACTTTGGGATTAAAAGAATTAGAAGGAAGCTTGTGTTGCTTAACATCTCTGCCAATGACCTTTCTTGTCTGAAGTCTTGATAAAATCACTCCTCTTCCCCTCCCCCCCACCCCAGCCTTTCACCAAAACACTAACATTTGGGGACGGCAAAATCAGGAATGGGTGAGAGAGGTAAGAGGTCGGGAGGAAAAGATTGTACTTTTTGGCAAATGTAAAGCCTTGGTGATAGGAGTCAGGCTGCACCAGTTAGAAACAAGGGTTTGGCTTTAAAATAAATAGAATCAAATACAAACATAATCTTAACACTGTAGGAACCAGTCAAGGCTAAGCAAATGGAAGGCTTCTTTAAAGAGAGTTTGGCCATTAGCTGGGAGAACCTGCTGGGTATGTTTAGGCCAGTGAACAGGATGTTCTGGGAGTCAGAGATCATGGGTTCTAATCCTAGCTCTGCCACTTGTTAGCTGTGTGACTTTGGGAAAGTCACTTAACTTAATATTAATGTTGGTATTTGCTGGTATTTGTTAAGCGCTTACTACATGCAGAGCACTGTTCTAAGCGCTGGGGTAGATGCAGGGTAATCAGGTTGTCCCACGTGAGGCTCACAGTTAATCCCCATTTTACAGATGAGGTAACTGAGGCACAGAGAAGTTAAGTGACTTCTCTGTGCCTCAGTTACCTCATCTGTAAAATGGGGATTAAGACTGTGAGCCCCACGTGGGACAACCTGATAAATGGTCAAGCTGATAAATCCAAACTACCGAATCTTGTTGTAGGCAGGGAACGTGACTACCAACTCTGTTATATTGTCCTTTCACAAGTGCTTAGTACAGTGCTCTGAACACGGTTAGTATTTAATAAATATGATTGATTGTTGCAAGAGCCTCTGTGAGACTGTCTTGAGCTGGTTTTGTATGTGATGTGGATTGGGGCTGACTGCACCCAATTTGTAGAAGCACTTTTTAGAGAACAGCATTGTCTAGAGCACCCGTGAGGACTTTATTTTTTAAATTGTGGAGGCATATGTTTGGTATTGGTATTTTTATATTGAATTTTGTGGATGGGATGGGAAGGAAGGGGCAGTAGAGAAGGGGAAAGCAAGATAAGGAAAAACATCTCTAAACATCTATTGAAGAAAATGGTTGAGGCTTGAGAAAGGAAGTCACAGATATTGTGTGGACTGTGTGTGTATGAGATAGAGAGAGAAAGCAAAGTATCCTTGGTTTTAGGATATAGATTGTAAACTCTCTGGGTTAAGGGAACGTACCTACTAACTCTGTAATTGGTAATTGTACTCTTTCAAGCACTTAGTACACTGCTCTGCACACAGTAAGTGCTCAGTAAATAAGATTCATTATTGACTGACTGTTTGATATTCTTTTAGTTTTCTCAGGCTTGGGATGAATAAACCTCGAGTAGGAAATTTAGTACACTGGGCTTATTATGTAAGCAAGTTGCTAATTTCCTATTTGCATCTTTTTGGAGGTGTGTGGTTTCAATTCTTATTGACCTACATCCGTGAACCAACTGTGTGTTAATATACATATTACTGGCGAGAGTTCAAGTAATAAAACATTGAAAGACGTTCAAGTAATAAAACATTGAAAGACTTTACACTGAAATGGCTTGAGAAGAATTGAAAATAGCAGGTGCTTGCAGGGAATATGATCTGTTTGGATGAACATTTGTATCATTTTCAGCTGATTTCATGCATTTCTTCAGATTTTCATTAACAAGTGAGCCTAGGGTAAAAAGAGAATTTTAACTCAGGAGCAGTGGACTACTGAAGGCCAAGTTTTTGGGGGGTTTTTTGGTTTGTTTTGTCATAGATTTAAACTTTATCATTTAATTGGCCTGTTTCTGCAGCCTAAAATCATGCTAAAAAAATTTGTGGGGCCCATATACAGTTTTATGGCTGTGAGATTTTAGGGGCCTAATGGGTCCTGGTTAGTAAGAGAGTGTTTTGTAACAGCAAGCCAGCAGGGAGATCTCACATCTTGAGCCCTCTCAGTTTAGCCATTTTGCTGCTTTGTTTCTGGGTTTGCCACAGGTGCAGACTGGCTGTTTTATGTGCTTCTGAACAGATGTCATTCTGTTTCAAGATTTCCTCCTGGTGCCCTGCAAATGAAATCTGGGAAAATAGCAGTGTCCTGTTTAAAAATTCAGGGCATTGCCTGCCACAAAGCATCTGTAAGTAGAGTTTAGTCTTTATTTTCAAGTTTGTCAGTCCATCAGAGCTGAAGAGAACTTCCTCCTTTTAAGCATCAGTCTCTGCTGCCGGCAGTATTTCTGAAATAAATGTCGCTTGTGTTTTTAAATGAACAAAAGTTGATTGAGAGATTTGCTTTCAGAAATCTTTGACCAGATTTTTTTGAAATCTCTAGACTTCAGTTTTGGGACAGAGACAAATTTGGCTAAAATGTCTTCATAACTTGTTTAGTCAAAGTAACTTTTAATGCTTAGACAATATTTGTGCAGTAATACATTCCATTAATTGAAGCAGCATGGCCTAGTGGGCCTGGGAGTCAGAGGACCTTCGTTCTAACCTTGACTCTGCTGCTTGTCTGCTGTCCGACCTTGGGCGGGTTACTGAACCTTTCTCTGCCTCAGTTTTCTCATCTATAAAATGGGGATTCAATATATGTTCTTGCTCCCTCTTAGACTGGGAGCCCCATGTTGGGACACGGACTGTTTCTGACATGATTATCTTGAATCTACTCCAGTGCTTAGTACAGTGTTGGAATTACTCTGACCATTGCTACTTCCTGGCAGGAGCCAACCTGAGCTGAGAGAATGGACAGAGGTTGAAGAGGAGAAGGTGGTTGTGTTGGGTCTTGTCTATCACAGCTGGAAACCCGGTAGGGGTCACAACAGCCTAAAAGAGCTTATCTCCCGCTGCCTGGCTGGGATTTATGACCCAAAAAGCCTCATAAAACTTTGCAGCTCTTGTGAACCGCTGTCCCACACCTTTATCTGTTCCCTTGTCCTGCCCCTCCTCATATTTCTTCTTAGGTTTTTGGTATTTTAAAATTTCACTATTATTATTTTGTAAAGCTCAAATAAATTGTATTCTCACGATGCCACCTAAAGCCAGTATACAGTGTTTATAAACCTGGAATCACAAAAATCTTCCTTAAATCATTCAGATTATGCAAGACAGTCTTTCTATGAACTTGGCAGTGCAGGAACTAGTGGTATAGATTAGCTACAGTGTCTAAAATAAGAAAGGCCACATGACATTGTGAACGGCTAGTATTATAGTCTGCAATATTTTTAGATCCCCATGCTCTTTCACATATATATCATATATATGTATCAGTGGTATTTATTGGGCACTTACTATGTGCAGAGTGCTGTCTATTTCGGTATGGGTAACGAGCAGCAACTCTTGTGTGGTGCATCTTCTCACTTAATTCCATGGCTTTTGTGGGCATTATCCAGCATCCAAGGATGATAAATTGGGGAAATCAGATCTGAGCAAAAGGATTAAGATCTTTGATTTCCTAACTACTTGGAAATGTCAAAAGATCTCTTCCGATGTGGGATTGTAAACATGCCATTTGTAAGCTGAATGGTGTGGTTGGGTTTTCCTAGATTTTGCTCTCATGCCTGTAACTAGGCCCTTGTCTTGAAAACAGACTCATTCCATTGGGGTTGTTCTCCCAAAGAGGTGTTAAAGTTGGATATCATGTTAGAGAGCTTCGGCTTTAAGCGGAACTCGTGTGTACTTTGAGCAAGTTTATTTAGCTTTTGGCCACTGATATCTATCTGCCCACCTCGGGTAACAGTATATGACTTTGGCCTGCTTGTTTACACCTCATGTTGTTGCTTCTTTTTTTAATCTCACCACTGCCTCAACTGAGTTGATTCCACGAGGTGATGCAAATATACCTCTTATCTCAGTCTCTCAGATTACCTTGGGGAATTTTGCTTGCTCTCCCCAAAACTCAGAGCAAAGGGAAATTCAGCTCATGAGGCCGATTAAGGATTCCCATTTGTATCTGTGGTATTTTCCCCAGGGTGCTGTTAGATAAGGTTGCCCTGATAAGCAGAGCAAGGGAAAGGGTCCTGCCAGCATGTGGAGGACGGGCGTTGTTTTCCATGGATGCCACTTTCATCACTGCTCAAGGCTACTGCCCATGCTCCCTCCCCTCCAGGCTGTTCTTCCAGGTTGACCCTGAGCAGAACTCTGATGGGAGTGGACACTGGAATTTCTCCTGGCAGGAGCCAACCTGGCCTGGGGGAAGTAAAAGAAACTTGGCAAGAGGGAGAAGGTGTTGTTAGGTCTTGTTCCAGAATGGTAAACCAGTAGGGGTCCTGACCATCTCCCACTTCCTGGTGGGATTTACAACCCAAAAAATCTCTTAAAACTTTTCAGCATTCTAGCCCTTTATCTCTCTCCTTGTCATGCCCCTCCTCACATTCCTTAGTTTTTTGATATTTCCGAATTTCAGTATTCCAAGGCACGTGACTGAGAGGCTCACACTGTCTGCCTCCATCACCAGAATGACCTGCTACTGTTCGGGGCAGCCTAAATAACCTGTCCCAGCCCTGATGACATATATGGCATATATTCTAGTCTGGATAGCTGAAAAACAAACTTGTTTTGGCCTCATTTTAAACCAGGAACCTGCGAAACAAGGTAGAAAATTCCGAAGTTCAGGAGCTCTTGTAACATTTATGTTTCCTAGTATTTTTCATTTAATTTATATTTATGTATTAGTCTTTAATATTTTCTGACCAAGTTCCAATTCACTCCCATTTAAACAGGCATCACACAATTGAATATTTCATTTTTAAGAAGACTTTACAAAAATATTGTATGGGTTCCTAAACTAAGATGAGCCAGTTTGATCTCAGTTTTAAGGGATTTTCAGATTAACAAATGCAAATCTAAAGTCTCCTGAGGTTCCTTAAATGAGTTTACTGTATCTAGTACCTGCAGAGTGAGTGGGTTAATGTTGCTCTAATAATGATCATTTATCTTCCATCTTGAAGCTCTAATTTTGGTGGTTATTTTGCATTTACATTTCCTTTGTTCCTTTCTTATTCAGATAAAGAAACTGAGGCATAGAAAGAGGGAGGACTTTGGGGAAGGAATAAAACAAGTCATTGGCCAAGATAACAGAAAAACTGTATTTAATGGGCCACGACTTCTTTTAAGGAGGAGGAATAGCCACCAGTCTTCTCCTGGCAGCAAAATCAGGTTTCCAAACCATCCTTTGTGGACAGCCTTAGAAATTGGTGCCTGGTTTTGAGGTTGAGGCTAGGTATATACTGGCTGCTTCTAAATCTGTTAGCATGTTACTCTGGAGTGATGGCTCGGTGGTCTGTGAGAGGACTGAATCGTTTTGCTCCCAAGTGCTAAAATAGGAGTCACAGATAGACATATATATGGAACTGTGTCCCAAAGTGAAGGCCGAGTTCATCTTTTCACAGTAGAGTTTCGACAGAAAACCCCTTAGCCCTCAGTGCTTAGTTGCTAGCCTATTTTAGGGAAGCGGGTTCCAATTGCCAGCACTTGCTATTAGTCCTTCACTGAAACTCTTCTTGAGTTTTATCACTGTAAATGGCTGTTAATCCAAGGCTAACAGGATAATAGCCGAAAAACCCATAGAGGGAAAAAAAACTAGTAGGCCTTTATCGTCTTCTCCCTAGGTGCTCCCTGGGCAGAAGAGGATAGAATTTCACAGGGTCGTGGGTTTTGTATCTTTTGATAGGTGTTGGGAAATGTATCTTCATTCAGGATGGGCGGTGGGGAGGAATTCGTATTTTTAGATGGTCGTTTTGTCCAGGCTTTCCTTCCTGGGTTCTCCTCTGGTTTTCAGGTACTTGGGAACCTATTGTGATCAGGGTTTTCCTGTCACTACTGCAATTTGATCTTTAGCGAAAGGGAAACCAAGTCTGAATCTCTTCCAGACTTTTCAAGATAGTCTTCTATTCCATTCTGTCCTTCCAGTACCATTTTTTCAATCAGTTTTATGCTGTAGACCCCCACTTTGTACAAATCTGCAATCGGTAAAGAAGGAGCGTGGCCTAGTGGATAGAGTAAGGGCCCAGGAGTTAGAAGGACCTTGGTCCTAGTCCTGACTCCATCACTTGTCTGCTTTGCAACTTCGGACAAATTATTTAACTTCTCTGTGCCTGTTAACCTTATCTATAAAATGGGGATTAATTTTGTGAGCCCCACGAGGGACATGGACTGTGATTAATTTGTATCTACCCCAGTGCTTTGTACAGTGCCTGGCAAAATAGTAAGCACATAACAAGTACCATAAAAAAGGTATGTGTTCAATAAATACAATTAATTGATGAAAAGTGGGTGGCTATGTGTGGGGGCTTTTTGAGGGGGATCACTTTAATGTTCCCTCTGATCTTGGCAAGATTGATAATCACTTCACCTCTTAAAACATTTTCCATTAGAAGATATATACCTTCATCTTTCTTATGTGGCACAGATAACACCGAGCCTATCCCAAGTGCTTGGTACAGTGCTATGCGCACAGAAAGCACTCAATAACACTGACTGCCACCTCTGTAGATTTCAACTGGAGTTTGGAGGTAAAGCTTTGCTCCTGGACTTGGATTAGGACCAAATTGTGAAATTAGCTCTGACTTCTCCAGACTTTCTTGATTACAGTGCTCTGCCCCCAGTTGGTGCTCAATAAATATCATTGATTGATTGCCACCTTTCCAGATTTTAATCGGAATTTGGAATAATGGTTTGGCTCTGGCCCTCAGCTGAGTTAGGACCGAATTGCAGATTTACCTTTGGAATCTCTAGATTTTCCTGATTTAAATAAAGTCTGCCGTCCCTAAAGTGTGTGTCTTGACCAACAGTAGTCTGCCCAGGCTATCTGGAACATCTCATGGCAGTACCTGTGTTCTTCATATCTTCTCACCCCCTGTTCTCGGTTGAGGAAGGAAGTGCTGAAGACAGTCCGTATCTTGTGCTCGGCTTGATCTTGCCTAGCATATTCTGGACTTGCAACACTAGAGAGGATATAGTTTGGGTGGGTAAATAATTATGGTATTCATTAAGGGCTTACTCTGTGCCAGGCACTGTACTGGGTGCTGGCCCTGAATGGGAGCTCTCCTCAGGTCTTTTTTTAATGGGATTTAAGCGCTTACCATATGGTGGGCACTGTACTAAGCGCTGGGGTAGATACAAGCTAATCAGATTGGACACAGTCCCTGTCCCATGTGGAATCCTCATTTTACATATGAGGTAACTGAAACCCAGAGAAGTGAAGTGACTTGCCAAGAACACATAGGAGACAAGTGACGGAGCCAGGATTAGAACCAAGATCCTCTGACTCCCAGGCCCAGACTCTAACCACCAGGTTATGCCTTCTCTCTTTCTATGTGATTTGTAAGGCATGGCTAAGGTATATTCCTTGGGGAAAATAAAAAAAAAATACACACTTTTTTCCCCCCCAAAGGAGAGAAGTAGCAGCAGCATGGCCTGGTGGAAAGAATACAGATCTAGGAATCAGAGGGTCTGGGTTCTAATTCCATCTCTGCCGATTACTTGCTGTGCGATTTAGGGCAAGTCACTTAACTTCTCTGTGCCTCAGTTTTTTCAATTGCAAAATGGGGACTCAAAACCTGTTCTCTCTCCTAATTAGACTGTGAGCCCCATGCAGGACAGAGACTGTGTCCAGTTTAATTGTATCTACCCCAGCCCTTAGAACAGTGCCTGACATACAGTAACCTTTTAACAGGTATCTTAAAAAAAAAATGCATCCATAATAATCCCTTTGGTATCTCCTCCTGGGTGCCCTCAGGGCCCACCTCTTAAAAGGTCATGGTGCGGCCTGCTTTTGAAATTGCTTTTAAAAAAACATCTTTACCCTTGAGTACTGAACCGGTGATCACATTTGGAGTCCAAAGAAATTCCTCTCCCCTTCTTCCAGTCAAGGTTTTTTTGTTTTATATTTGCTTCGGTTTTTCATTTTTAGCAATTGATCAGTACCTCATTGCTGATTTCTTGCCAGCCTAGGGAGCTGCATTTATGGTCTCATAGAACCCTGCCTTCTATTCCTGTTTTGAAATGATTGCTCTAGGTGTTTGTTTTCCTCTCAAACTTTGCAGATTTACTGGGAGAGAGCTAGTTTTCAATGAAACACTTAACAAAATACCTACATGCACCTGAATCTTGTGCTCTTTTCTTTGACATGACAAATATCAACTTTTTAATATTTATTGGGCAGATTCTAAATGAAGCAAATCTGGCATTTCAGCCTGTTGATTCAACATGTGCACCACGTGTCATTGTGTGCTTTGGAAATTCTACTCAAACCCTCCTGGTTCTGTTGGGGAGCCTAGAATTTTTGTGTTTAAGAATCCATGAAACAATTTCTGTAAGAAGGTAGGAGCATCAGGAAACTCTAGAATCATTGCACAGCTTTCTGGACATAGGCTTGCCCTGCTCTCGAAACTCCCTTGCAAATTTCCTTATGTCTGGATTCCAGAAGATGGAATTCCAGTTTGAGAGCTGCTATCGGTCACCCCCTTGTGCAGTCCCTTCCTCACTTCTTTGATTACTGTTCATTAATTCTCTGTGTACTGGGCTCAGAGGCAGACTTGGTAGTGAAAATCCATGTGCCAAAATTAGATGTTTTGCATCGACTGGAGTCTGAGAAAAATGAAGCCACTGCGAGCTACTGGCCAGGCTTCAGACAAGTGATGCATTAAGCTTTCCTATGCCCTAACTTGGTTTGATTCACTCAGTAGCGCTGGGGAGAGTACAGTGCAACAATAAACAAACACATTCCCTGTCCACAATGAGCTTACAGTCTAAAGTACTATATCATAATATATTGTACTATCCCAAGTGCTTAGTACAGGGCTCTGCGCACAGTGAATAATAAATACGATAAAGGCTCCCTCCAAAATGGTGCTGATAGGTGACCCTAAATCTATGAACCTTTCATAATGACAAGAAAACCTTTGAAAACTGAGGAAAAGGCAGGCAGAAACCAGAGTCCATGTTTCTCTAGTATTCAGTACTTTAATTCAGCTATTTTGAGGAGTGTAATTCAGTTGTAATTATTTAGTAATTCCGTAGACAGTACCAGTAAATGGCCTGCAAGGTGTCTTGTAAAATTGAAGCTGCCTCATTAATTTGATTCCCTCTCTCCAGAGTTCTATTAAATTTCTTTCAAGAGTAGAATCCACTGCCCAATGTAAGATTGGATTTGAGGACTGGTGAAGGGAAAATTCTGAGTTTGCTAGCATAAATTTCTACATCGTCGCTGCACTTGCTTTAATATCCCGTGATAGTCACCCCTCCTCCCAGAGCACTTAGGTACATATCCTTGTACTAATCTTGTTTCCCCTATCAATCAGTCAATTCAATCGGTGGTATTTATTGAGAGCTTACTGTGTGGAAAGCACAGTACTAAATACTTGAGAGGGGACAATACAACAGAGCTGGTAGGAAAGTCCCACCAGGAACTTTGTCTATAATTTATTTTTTGACTCCACTAGATTGTAAGCTCGTGACCAGGGATCATGTCTGCCAATGGTATTGTACTTTCCCAAACCCTTAGAACAGTGCTTTGCACGCAGTAAGGGCACATGTGTCATGAACTGATTGATTGTTTAGTAAGAGCTTGGTAAAGAATCAGAGAGCTATATGCTGTTTAAACCTCACATCACTCTTTTAAGAGAGCAGCCGAGTTGGAATCCCAGCATTGCAGATGAGAAATTAAGGTACAAAAGCTAAATGATTTATTAAATCAGAGGGAGCTGGTGTTGAAACTGAGGTTAGGCACTGCTATTTCAAGGAAACAGGAACTTTCCCTTCTTGGCAAAGAATCCAGTAATTCAGAAAAGGGGAGGGGTGGGGAAGCATAAAAAACCAACTTACTTGTGGAGCTGAATTCAAGCTTGAGAGTTTTTTTCTCTGCCCTTCATTTATTTGAGACAAGTCATTTAAACCTTCTCAGCACTGGAGTTTCATTATCACTCACATCATTCAAGGCCAAGCTATTGCTCACGAAGGCCCCAAGGAAGGATTAGATGACTGAACTTGGAAAAGAAAAATCGGGGTGTGGCAGTCAATTTTTACTTGTTTTGAGACTAAAAATAATAAAAATTGTCATTCAGCACTTATTTTGTGTCAGGCACTGCGATTAGCACTAGGGTAGATAGAGGATAATCACATGAGACACAGTCCCTGTCCCATTTGGTGCTCACATTTAATCCCCATATTGCAAGTTGAGAAAATTGAGGCACAGATATTCAATCTATGGTTTATTTTCAGCGCTTTCTGTATCAGAGCACTGTTCTAAGTGGTTGGGAGAGCACAATAGAGTTCGTTATTAATAATAATTGTAGTAAGGACTATACTAAGCACTGGAAGTAGATACAAGAAAATCAGTCTGGATATTAATTATAGTATTTTGTTAAGCACTTACTCTGGGTCAGACCACTGTACTAAGCACTGGGGGATTACAAGGGGGATTATGGGACTCAGTCTTTCCCTATTTTACAGATTAGGAAAATGAGACACAGGGAAGAGAAATGACTTGCCCAAGGTCACACAGCAGACAAGTGGCAGAGCTGGGATTAGAACTCAGGTCCTTCTGACTCCCAGGTTCGTGTTCTATCCACTAGGCCACACTGCTTCTGTACTATACTACAACCAAATGACCGTCATCATTTCTTAGCTATTTGGTATTGAATTAGAAGAAGTTCAGATAAGTTAGCAAATCAGCGGGCTTTACACCCTAACCATTTTGGGGGGTGTTAATGGGAAAGCGCAGATGCCACAAGTACCTACATTTGTAAGAGTAAGGGAGAATTACACACCCTTTGATTAAACTGCCATCTAGCCTCTGTTGTCCGGCTTTAATGTTGTAGATAGAAATGACACGGGGATCTTTCACGTCAGTTAAATTAGAGCCATTAAATGAATGACAGTCTTGATTAAAGTTTAGAATAGCAATGAAAAACTGAATGATGAAGATGTTCTCATCAGTACCTCTAATTAGAAAGACCACATTATATTTCAGGAACTTGAAAAAAGTCATCATTAGCAACCTAATAGGAAGCTTTCACCTCAATGACATGAGGCAGAATTAGGTTGAAAGTAGCTTCTGGGCCACGTTTCTGGGAATGTGCCCAGCAACTCTGTTGTTTAGTACTCTCCCAAGTGCTTAGTACAGCTCTCACACACAAAGCGCTCAATAAACATCACTGATGGTGATATTGTGGCACCCTTTGCTAGTTGATTTTATGCCTAGACATTATGTGGAGAACAGGCTAGGAAGTGAATGACATTGCATCATCAACCCGGAATGAAATTTTGGGGCACATTTCCCCATTTTATGGAGCTGAATTCTCCATCCTGACACAGTATGTGTGAGGCAGTGCAATAGCCTGTAGGTTTCTCCCATATTATAGAAATTTGGTGTATGACGTGGCGGTAAGAGGTTTCTCCCATATTATAGAAATTTGGTGTATGAGTTGGGCGTAAGACACCAACCCCCACCCCTTTTTGGATACTCCAAGCAAGTGGGTTTTGAGGAGAGAATTTCTCAGTAAATCTTTTTTTTAAAAAAGCCAGCACAGTTCTCCTTGATATCGGCTGAATGTCTTAACGCTGGCAGTTTTTGAACCGTGTAGCTGCAACAAACATTGGTGGAGCCCACGCTTGTAGAATCCGATGTCACTTTTGTCAGCCCAAATCACAGGCCCTTCTAGCTCTCCTCACCTCCTTCCCTTCTCTCTGCCCCCCACTTATGGTTGGCTTATGGTTGACATGGCTTCGGGGCAGGTTCCAGGCACCCAGTGGGGGGGTAGGAGCTGGGGCAGATCTATGCCCTGAGCCTCAGCTGTTACCATAGGCCTAAGAAATCATCCCATGGCCACAGCTGCTTTATCTCTATTAACCTAGCCTCACTATCATGCTGAGTTGCAACAGAATCACCAAGCTCCCTTGCATTTGGTTGCAAATGAGACCCGTACTATTTGCACCATTAATATGGCTTCTTCCCTCCCCTCCCCCATATTACTGTAGTCTGCTTTGTGTCAACACAACCTCTGTCAGAGTATGGCTTCCTTCACTTAATGAAAGTTGCCCTGATACGAAGAGCCTCCGAATGATATTTGTTGTTAGATCTTGAAAGAAAAATCATCAACAGAGCTGTCCCAGAAGTGCTTGTGGGATGAAAAATGTGAAAATTAAAGATTCCTGTTCATTGGATTAAGCAGTCAGGGTTGGTCTATTCAGGGTTTAATTTAATTGAATTGGGTACCTGGGTTGGATATTCCCATACATCTTTTCAGATTAAGTAAAATACAGTGCTGGCTTTCTTTTCAGCCAGGGTATTTAATACTGTTGCCCCCCGCTGACTTTTAATTAATATTTGGAATGCTGCATTTTTCTTTGCAAATGAGGCAGTTCCTTTGGCATGGATCCATGGCACGCTAGCTTGGGGTGTTTATTGCTGTAACGTAGTCATAGTTTCCTAAAGCGTTCTTCATTTTCTTGTTTTGAAATTAAATTTGATTGGCTGTCAGAAGAAGGCTTGCAAAGATTTGAGAGGAAAGTCGACAGTAATAATAATGCCAATGACTGAAGGCGTGGCATGGGCAGGGAAGATGTCTGATCATTCTGTTGTATTGTACTCTCCCAAGCCTGTAGTGCAGTGCTCATGCTCACTGTAAGTGCTCCAATAAATGCCATTGATGGATTGATCCAAGTTCTTGAAGAGTGCAAGTTGGTTTGGGACTCGAGGGTTGTGCATGTTTTACTGGAGAGGCAGGAAAATGGCTATATATAAAATTTGATCCTTCCACTTCATTTAGTAAAGTACTTTTTTACATTGTTTTTGAACTTAAGAACTTTTGCTGGGAATAGTCTTTTCATGCATTGCTTCACAAAGGAACTAAAGATCTCCAATTGGAGAAGAGATGCAACCCCACTACCGCTTCCTCCCGGATATTGTGGTATAATTGTCTAATCGAGGGGTGGAAGGAAGTGAATAGGTCAAGTTCCCTTCCGACTGTTCTTCACTTATCTAGAGAAGGTGTGTTTCATACATCCTACTAATAGAATTTCTGTAGCTTCTCACTCTGAATCCAAGAGTAAATTCCCAACCTTTTCTGGTCTTGAACCAGAGATTTTTTAAATTTGCCTTCTTTAATTTGCCCTCATAACTTGCACCAGGCTAATTAATTCCTCTCCTTTATTGTGCTGACAGTGTTCACAGTTCACGTTTTTATAGACTTCTGGTCTCTGCTTCCCCCTGAATTAGGGTTTGGCTTAGATGTGCACATGTATAACTGTACCTGAAAAACACATTCCTTTTCAATTCTTAATCATTGTCATTGCTCCTTTTCTGGGCTCCCGCCAGATTGTCTCCACCTTTCTGGTTGAGACCTTGCCCCTCATAACTTTGAGGAAAGGGACTTTTTTTCCTCCCCATCTGGAATATTTTATTTGTAGGGAAGCAGAAAAGCAGTACCAGGAATTATTTTGGACATAAGTCATTGCCCACTTATATTTGTGAGGCCGCTGGAGCCAGCCCAGCCTGATTGAAAGAGCTTGGGACTAAAAGTCAGGTGACCTGGTTGTAGTCACGGCTCTGCCACTGGCCTGTTGCGTGACCTTGGGCAAGTCACTTCATATCTCTGTGCCTCAGTTTCAAAGATCATCTGTGAAATGGTTATACAATTCCTACTTGTTCTACCTTTGTGAGCCCCTGTGTGGGATGGGGGCTGTGTCTAATCCAATGGTTGTCCTTCTGCCCAGATGCTTAGCCTAGTGCTGTCATATAGTAAGCTCTCAGTCCATAATTAATATTTAGATGTACATTCATGTGTGGTCTATAACTAGTTAGCATCCTGTTAGGTTTTGAAGGTGACACTGCTAATGGGAAGGGTTTTTATCCATATGTGCCCTGGGTAATTGGTAAAGCTGATACGTGACCAAACTCCACCTTCCAAAAAAGTGTGAATGTAGAGATTGACCCGTGCTATGGCTGTAGCTCTTTTGCTCCATGCAGTTAATTGAGAAGCAGCAGTGGAGTGGTGGATAGAGCCCAGGCCTAGAAGTCAGAAAAACCTGGGTTCCTAATCCTGGCTCCGCCACTTGTCTGCTCTGTGACCTTGGGTAAGTCACTTAACTTCTCTGTGCCTCAGTTACCTCATCTGTAAAAGGAGGGTTAAGACCCTAAACCCCATGTGAGATATGAATTAACTTGACTCTACCCCTGCAGTTACTACAGAGACTAGCATATAGTAAGCACGTAACAGATTTTATAAAAAAAAATTGACACCGTCTCCATTTCTGCCTCTTGGTTCACAGTTCTTTTCAAAGACTCTGCTGTCCATTCTCATGTCATTTCTCTCTCTCTTTCTTTCTCTCTCTCTCTCCAGCCATTGCTGCTTTCCCTGGTTGGTGAACGATGTTTGGGATTATTTTTCCCCCAGAAGTCATGCTATCATATACCGGGGGAAACCCCTTTGGGTGTTTTTTAAAAAAATTAAATCCATTTTATTTATTTGCCCTCACTGATTTTGGCAGTCTCATGCCTGTTAATTTCCCGCTGTGATTTTCATTATTGCTTCCACTCTGTCCCTCCCCCCCCCCGAAATCATTCACGAGGATTGTATTTTAATGGTATTTGTTAAGTGCTTCCTGTGTGCTAGGCACTGTACTAAATGTTGGGGTAGATTCAAGTTAATCACGTTGGACACAGTCCCTGTCCCACACAGGGCTCACAGTCATAATCCCCATTTTACAGATGAGGTAACCAAGGTACAGAATGGTTAAGTGACCCACCCAAGGTCACACAGCAGACAAGTGGAAGAGCCAGAACTAGAACCCATGTCTTCAAACTCCCAGGCCCAAGCATTTTCCACTGGGCCGTGCTGCTTCCCAATTTTTTAATTGATTTTTATGAAAACAGATTACAGTGGCTTCTGTGGCATCCAACTAGACTGGATAGTTTTGCTTCTTATTGCCTTTTATCTCTGGCCTTTAAGCTGGGTTCCAGTCAAGATGATGGTGATTACGATCTGAATCTATTTAAATTAATTTTGCAAGCTGAGTTCTTTATGTTACGAGCCAAACTCTCCTTGTTACCATGGCTACTAGAGATTGAGAAAGACGAGTGGTGGGTAGCAGGAAGACCCCATTGGCCAGAAGCCAGATAACTGGAAAACTGTCTAGATGCTAAAACCAGGCCACTGGTTAAGAGCTCAGGACCCATCCAGAAAATTCAGATGAACCTGGTTTCCTCCGAACCCTGATGTCGGACCTGCCTTTGGTGGGGAAAAGGGGAAGGAGTGGTAAAGGCGTGAACCCAGCTGCCTTACCTCGAAGTGCCCTAAGGCCACCGTGAACTGCCACCGTGAACTCTCTGTGTCCTTAGTCCAAGATTCCCTGATGCCTCTCTGGAGTTTGCGAGACTCAGAGTGGTGAATATTAGAAGTCGATAAACCAGGAACCCACAGTTTCTCTCTGCTCCGGGCCGTTGGGAATCTGCAGCTTATTCAGATATAGGACTTGCACATTTGGTGTTTTTGTTAACTAACCTCGGAGACTGTTACCAATGTATCTAGGTTTGACATCTTGGACGTGCAAGTACTTCTTGTTTCAGATTGATCTGTCTGCTAAACTAGAGCCCCTTTTCTCCTTCCCTTCCTCTCCACAGCCTCCCGCGCCTTCTTGTCTTGTCTGGCCAGACTCCATCCAAACCTCTCCAGTCTTTCTTTCCTTTTGAGCTCAGATAGCTGGGTAGCCCTGCCCTCTTTCTACTGAAATTTCACTACCATTTTCCAGGCCCCCGCAGAATCTCCTGTAATGAATAATATCAGAGAATTATGTTCCTTAAGCTCTTTTGCAACTCCTTGATTATTCTTTGGCTTTAATATTGCTTTCTGCTGTTCCCAGTGATTTTTCCTTGCATTGACGGCACAGACTCTAATTTTATTTGGAGTTTCTATGGCCTCCACGGTTAACCAGAACTCTTGCCTTTCTGATTCTGAGACTGGGCATAGCCCTTGCTATTTTCCCCTTGGAGATGGGAGAGGGACAAAGCAATGGGGAGAAGCCACAAACTTTTGATCTGCTTTCAGTCAATCGGTGGGACATATTGAGCGCTTAATATGTGCAGAGCACTGTACTCAGTGTTTGGGAGATTAGAATACAACAGAATTTGCAGACACCGTGTCTGCCCATAACAAACTTACATTCTAGATCGGCTTTGTCCCATATCTCTGCTTTTTTGGTGCCTAACTGAATACAGACTCTCAAGTTGGTGGTTTTGTCACAATTCTAATCAAGCCACGGATAAACTATTATTAGGGTCCTCTAATACATGACACCTGTTACAGGAAATGAACTGGGGAGAACATAGTCTTCCCCAGTAACTGGAACAGCAGGTTTTATTTATCCATTTCCCACTGGAAAAAGTTTCCTGGCAGCTGGAATAAAGAAACACAGCTTAGTATACTGAGCTCAGTGTGCAGGGAGTAAAAAAACCTGCTGGATTCAACTTCTGCCTCATCGGCTGAATTGCTGAGTAGCCATGGGCCAATTACTCAAACCTTTAGTCTTCTCCTCTGTAGAATGGGTACAGCACCTACTTAAGAATGGCCCATATTAATTAACTCAATAAACCCTGCAGTATAATGTGCTCTTTGTCAGTGTTAAGCATATAAAAACGGAATGTTTCCTCTTGAAATATCTCTTCTTATTGTGCACGATTCACATCTACTCAGTGAGGATATCTGTGCGTAGGTGTTTATTAAATACTTAAGGAACAGGATTGTTTCTTTGAATGGAAACTCAGGGGTCAAGTGCTGGGGTGAAAATTGTGGTTTATTGTTTTTAAAAAGTTTAAAGGGTAGGCATTTGGATACATAGGGGGAAAGTTGATCCTCAAATGAGGAAAGCATATAAAGAAAGTAAACACCAAATAGAACTTTAAATTCCAAAAGCATTTTCACTTGTGTCTCTCACCTGAGACTATTTGGTCTCATTCCTTTGACTGCCTGAGCTAGGATTTTCCTGTCAGATAGATTGTGAGTGCCCCACCCTCCTTTCCCCCTACAGATACAGGAACCATGTCCAATTCCCACTTAGTTATTCTTTCCCGGGACTTGGTACAGTGCTCTGCACAGAGTAAGTGTTTAATGAATGCTATTACTCTTACCGCAGGAAGGTTCAGAAAGATATTTCTTCTGAAAAATATTCCCCATCTTGTTCAGATGTTTAAATATCCTAATGACAAGGATAAAATGGGGAAGGAAAACCCTAAAAGGAATAATTGTAAGAAATTTGAGGAATGCCAGATGTTGGAATAAGAGCTATCTAGGGCTGGAGACGGTGTTGTCTAAACTGAGACCCAGGGTTGTTAGTGTCCCACCAGGGGTTCCTGGTGGTCCTCACGCATACTACGTGGTGTGTGCTGTGTTGGAGATCCAGTCAGGATTGGCCAGAAGGTGAGAACAAACAGAGAAGAGGGAACTGAAAAGATAACTTGAAAGAGGTCATAACTAATATAGAACTTTGAAAATCAGCTATGAGATTGATGCAGTTCTATGTCAGCCCTTCCCCCGCCACATACACACAAAAAGATCCCCCAGATGCATCTGTGGCTCTCCTAACCATCTCACCCACCAGGATGTGATCCCTCAGGGCAAATTGTGGGGACGGCCACTATGGGGATTGGCAGCGTATCTGCATTATGTGCCTGGCAGAAGAGAGCCGAGGAAGGTTGAGCAGGAGGTAGGTGGGTCGTGTGCTGGGCCGCGGTTATTCTCGGAACTTTAGCCGGGCCCCTCGACTGAAGACCCTGACACTTGAGCAGAGCCAGTGGGAAGTCCGAGACAACTAGCTGAAGCAGAGGGAAAGAAGTAGCAAGTCTAGAGCAGGCAGGGACAGCTGAGTGGGTTGGTGTGCCAAGTAGAATGATCTAGCGTGCCAGGGGTTGCCAACCCCGGCTCCAAGAACAGTTAAAAGGAGGTCCTGAAACAATGTCTTCCTTGTAAAAGCCTCTGGCTTGCCAGACTAGCCTACCTAGCACACCTGCCCACTTGGCTGTTACTGTCTGCTCTGGGAGAACCGGCAGTCCCCCATTTGCTGAGGCTCGCTCCGGCTCCCTGCTGAGACCCCCTGCCCCCTGATACTTTCCCCTTACTTAAAAAGCCCAGTAAGATACTTTTGGAACCTGCTTGGTCTTGTTGGGGCTACTCATCAGTCATTTCTGTGGACCAGGGAATGTGGTTTCTCCTGGCACTGGATTATAGGCCTCAGAATTCCATGTGGTGGATTAATTATGAACAAGTGAGTTACCTGCCTGATTAGAGTTATGGGGGGTGTTGATTCTACTTCACGTAAAACTCTTGAACTACTTCTAGTACTTCACCTCACATACTAACGTCTTGATTCTAAGCACTTGTGTTATAATTTTGTGCGTTGAGAAATAGAGCTGGTAGGCTTACCCAAGGTCACCCGTGAGTCAGAGATGGACAAACACCCAGGTTTCTCATCATTCAGACGCAACCTTCTGCAAAACCAGTATGGCAGCCATTCACAGATCTCCCTTGAGGAGTTCACTTTAACCACATCAAAAAATAGCCTGTCCAGAAGCAAGATGTGTGCATAAACAGTATGTCCATTTTCCACCGCAGTTTATTCTCTGGACAGTTTCAGCAGTCTTCTTGTCTTCTTTAACTTGTAGCTATCCCAAGCATCTACAACAGTACTTGACACAGAGTAAATGCTTAAATACTACAACTAATAATAATAGCCATGGTAAATGGCAATAAAAGTGATGAATTTTGAGGTAGGTGAATATAGGTACTCTCCCAAACGCTTGCTTACTTATGCTCTGCACATAGTAAGTGCTTAATAAATACCGATGATGATGATAGAACCCACAGGGGTCCCCAGGGGACACGAAAAATCCAACTCAGAAGTTAAGGAACCTGAAGACTGTTAGATCCAATTCAGTAGAAGAATTGCTTAATATAACTTTTCCTTGTTTTAATGATCTTGGACTCCTGTCGTATTATGCCACATAATTGACTTTGGCAGTAGTTTAAAACTTTGATTCCCTGAGAGGGAGTGTATAGGGGGCACCAGAAGATTTTCTTTTGGAAAGGGAATCTTTTCTCATCTCCCTATTCCAAAATGTTTCCCTGTGCAAAGTTTCTTAATTAGCACTTGATTTCAAGGTCAGTTCTCCTGCAGTTAAGAGTTTTTGGCCTCTCCTCTGATTTCTTCAGCCTTCGTTTTCCCCGCAAGTTCAGGTATTTGAATAGGCTTGGAATTGTACACGCTTTAGTTGTTTGTTCAGTGCCATGTTTCCATACAAAGTATAATGTTATCAAATCCATACTGTTCCTTCCCTGAAAGAATGTTGAAATCAGGATGGGCCTTAGAGCCACTGGAAACACAAGGGATCCTGGAGGTTTATTTTAAGATCTTATAAATTTAACTTCTGAATAGAGAAGCTAATAGTGAAGTACCAAATGGTGCAGAAAATCAGAGTGAGTTTTAGATGAAGCTTTACTCTCACCAGTAGTTTGAAAAGTTCATGTTTTCATGCCTTACTTGGTTTAGGTGTTCCACATACCTTGTTTTCATATATACATGTATAATGTAACCTTTTTCTTTTTAACTTGAGAGTTTGGGGAAACTTCTCACTATTGCCATAAAGCAGCAAATTACTAGATTTTGTTTTCCTCTGATCTGGAGCTTGGCTCCAATTAGTGAGGCTTCAGTCAATCAATCAGTGGTATATATTGAACACTTTGTGCAGAGTACTTTACCGAGCACCTAGGAGAGTACAGTGCAGTAGAGTCAGTAGGCAAGATCCCCGCCCACAAGGATTTTATGAGTGGGGCAGACATTAAATAAATTAAAGATAGGGGAAATGGAAGAGAATAAGCATAAATGCTGTGGAACTGTGGGTGGGGTAAATATCGAAGAACATAAGGCATACACACCCAAGTACATAGATCTAAGCAATGCAGAAGGGAGGGTGGATAGGGGAAGTTAGGGCTTAAGCAGGGAAGACCCCTTAAAGGATATATGATTTTAGTAGGACTTTGAAAGTGGGGAGAATGGTGGTCTTTTTGATTATTAAGTGGGAGGGAGTTCCAGGCCAGAAGGAGGATATGGGTGGGGGGTCAGCAGCAAGGTAGACTAGATTGAGGTACAGTGATGTAGGTTGGCGTTAGAGGAGGAGTGTGTGTGGGCTGGGTTGTAGTAGAAGATCAGAAAGGTAAAATAGATTGGGGAGAGCTGATTGCCTTAAAGCTTTAAAGTTTCTGTGTGATGAAGAGATGGAGGTTTTTGAGGAGAGAGGAGACATGGACTGAGGTTTTTTTTAGAAAAACGTTGCAGGCAACAGAGTGAAGTATGGAATGACTATAATATTGTACTCTCCCAAGTGCTCAGTCCAGTGCTCTGGACTCCCTAAGTACTCAATGAATTCATTTGATCAAATGTCTAGAGAGAGGAGACACAGGAGGAAGGGAGGTTAGCGAGAAGGTTGATGCAGTAGTCAAGGAGAGATATGATAAGTGTTTGAGTCAGCACGGTAGCAGGTGTGATGAAGAGGACGGAGTGAATTCTAGAGATGCCGTGAAGGTAGAATCAGTAGGATTTGGTGACAGCTGGAATAGGTGGATTGAATCAGAGCGAGTCGAGGATAATGCCAAGGTTATTGATTTGTGAGACAGGAAGGATAGTTGTGTTGTCTACGGTGATGGGAGAGTATGGGTGAGTACCAGCTTTGCGGGGGAAGATGAGAAGTTCTGTTGTAGACATGTTGAGTTTGAGGTTTGAGCAGACTATCCAAATAGAGTTGATCTGAAGGCAGGAGGAAATGTGAGACAGAAGAGGAGAGAATTAGATTTGGGACTCATCAGCATAGAAATGGTAGTTGAAACCATGGGAGCCAATGAGTTCTCCAAGAGGGTAGATGGAGATGGGGAACAGAAAGAGACCCAGAACTGAGCCCTGAGGGACTCCCACAGTTAGTGTGTGGGAGGTAGAGGGGGAGCCAGAAAAAGAGACTGAGAAGGTGCAGCCAAAGAGGAGAACCAGGAGACGACAGGGTCACTGAACCAAGAGTTGAATAACATTTCCAGGAGAAGGAGGGGATGATACACAGTGTCAAAGGCAGCCAAGAGGTCAAGGAGGATTAGGATGGAGTAGAGACCATTGGATTTGGCAACAAGGAAATCATTGGTAACCTTAGAGAGGGCAGTTTACATGAAGTGAAAGAAGTAGGTCAGATTGCAAGGAGAGGAGCCGGGGCCGGAGAGGTCAACTCTTATCATTCTCATTTTTCCCCATCTTTGTAAAATTCTGACCCAGGCATTGTTTTTTTGTTTTTAAAAAAGGAATTAAGACTTTGTACGTCTCTGCGGGCAAAAAAGTGCCTTATTTAGCTTATTACTGAGTGGAATGTGCTTCAGTTTAGACTTTGAACTTGTCTGTTAAACTAAGCTGTTTTACTGACTGGAAATAAAACTCTAAGGATGGAACTTAGAAATGAGGAATGGTTTGTGTGGTCCAGCGAGCTGTACAAGAGAAGTATTTACCTTCAGCACAGATCTTTTTTTGCTGTGAGATAAGAATGATATTTTAAATCAAGTAAAACTTAAGTAAATATAAAACTTGGGGCAGGGGAATGGAGGGAATTTGAGGCTTTGCAAGGAAAATTTCCAGTCCAAAGTACCAAACTGTTCCATTTCACTTATTCGCTTGCCTCTTTCATTATTTTTTTAAAGGTTCAAGGCAGTAATTTGTTTATTCCTGTTCAAAAATAAGTAATCTTCCATTCAACCCTTAAATTATGGAATTGCAAAGGATATTCTTTTTCTGAATCACAAACAGGATTCTCTTGGACAGTGCTTCCTTTTCTTTCCACCGGTCTTTTTGTAATCCCAGAACCTGCTGGGTGGATGCTTAAATTTCCTTAGGCTCTTTGGGTGACTGTCTGTTTGCCTGATGGTTCACCCCTCTTATTTCCCGATAGGTAAGGGAATCAGAGTAAATACTTTTGAGCGTGGGGATTAACTGTTCAAGGGTTACAACTCTAGAGAAACCAGTGAACCATAAAAGCAAGAACCTCACCTCCTTTTCCAGTGGGTTGGTTGAGTGGTTTGTTGTTCATAATCTGGTAACACGAGGCATCCTGTAGAGCCACCGTCCCTGCAAAAGGAGTGGTCAACCCATGACTTGCGGCATTCATCTGTATATGATCAGTTGATCAGTGGTGTTTATCGAGAGATTATTGTGCTTACTGAGCATCATAATCAGTGTTTGGGAAAGTATTATACAATAAAGTTGGTAGGCAAGACTAGGACAGCTAGTTCATTTTGTTCATCTGACTAGAGAACCTCCAGTCATGACACTCAAAAAAACCCAGACCTCAAAATACACGTGATGTGATGACATCATATGGCTGCCATATGATGTCCCTTCTGGAATGTAAACTCGTTCTGGACAGGGGATGTGTCTACCAATTTTGTTATATCGTACTCTCCCAAGCGCTTAGGACAGAGCTCTGCTCGCAGTAATCAATCAATAAGTGATTGAATAAATAACTCATTTATTGACGTATGATTTGGCCAAAGTTGTCCAGAAACTAGAGCATTTCTCCAGGGGATTCTGTCACCCTCCTTCCCAGGCCTCTCCCACTTGCATCAGAGCTTTTGCATTCTCCCTGCTCTGTGTGAACTCAGACCTTGTGGTACAGAATTTGGCATTAGGAGGCATAATAGAGGCAGGTTGGGAGCTGAAAGTCAGCATGTCACCTAACCAGAATAAAAGAATTCATGGGAAGCAATGTGGCCCAGTAGAAACAGCACAGACTGGGCATGGGTTCTAATCCTAGATCCCCCAGTTGTCCGCTGTATGACAATGGACAAATCATTTAACTTCTCTGTGCCTCAGTTACTTCATCTGTAAAATGGGGAATTAATCTGCATCCCTCAGATTTATATGCTGAGTCCCATGTGCGACAGGGACTGTCCTACCTGATTATCTTGCAGCTGCCCCAGTGCTTTGTACAGTGCTTGACACATAGTAAGTGCTTAAATACCTTTTAAAAAAGAAAGAATTCATAGATTGATTTCCTCTATAAGAGAGGCTATTGGATTTACAAATTTTGAGCACAGTCCCACCGTACTGGGGAGCACACAATCTAACGGGAGCCTCATCTCAAATCGAAAGCAAATTTCAGTTGTGCTTGAAAAAGTAAGCAATTGGAAAAAGAGCTGAGAACACTGTGTTCAGATAGCTTACAACAGCCGATCTCTGGTTGAAATGAATGCCTTTCTGCTCTTTTGTGGTTTTCTAAAAACATCACATTAAGTTCCCTGTGGCTCAGTCTTGAAAGAAGATCCATTAAAGTTAGGTAGAGGGGGTACTTGTGGGTTTTTGTAGCTGTTGAAAGCTGCTTAAGCCTAGAAGATGTATGAGAAATTTATGTAGACTTTTTCTGGGTAGATTTAGTTTCAAGGTCATTGGTGCCCCGCGCCTTGCCTCTTTGGTTTAAATGAATGAAAGCAAAACCCTGTTTCTTTTTTATGGAAGATAACCCAACACAGATGAAGCTTTCTTTTCTATCCCTAAAGATCTGAACATACTTCACTTCCCCTCACCCTCTCCTTTCCCACCACATTCTTTTATTCCAGCAGGGCCCCTGAGATTTCTTTTTTGCATAAAGGAACATTTTTTGCCCACCAATATCAAAAGGCACCAGGGACTTTACTACCATGAAAAATCCTCTTTTCTGGGGCCCTTCATCTTATCTGAGTCCCAGCTGAGGCAAGGTTGTCAACTTGATCTCTTTTAGTACTTGGAGATAGATCCTTACTATGGTAACTAAGGGAACTGTCTTGGTTTTTTGTCCCATTTTAAACTAGCTTCTCCCATCTCTCAAGTGCAGCCCCTTAATTCCCACCTCTTGGATATTCAGTTTCCTTTTCATGGAAGCCTGTTTCTCTCTCCCTGTCATTATTAAAGGGAAAAAAAGGCGGCATTTCCTCTCTCTCTCTTCTCACTTAAAGCAGGTGGTCGTCTTCAACTGACAGCCATAGAGTTGAGGGGGAAATGATGCCTCCTCTCATTGTTAGAAGAGCTTGGAAACACAAGTAATAGCAAACACTTTCCTTCAACAGCTACACCTTGAATAAATACTGAAGTCTATGAGAATAACTTACAGTGACATGTCAGTTCTTACTCATTAACTGACAGGCACACCTTTTTTTAAAAAAAGCACTGGCATGTTTTGCCAAGAATGCCAGTTACCTTTTGATAGTTTGTCATGAGTCATTTCAAATATCAGATGTGCATAATCAAAAGCCATCCAGGGAAAATATGGCATTGGGTTGATGGACACTGTAAAATTAAAAAGATAGGCAACTGAGAGTACTGAATAGAATTGTCTAGTGATGTATATTTTCCCCTCAAAACCAAATTGGTAAAAAGGAATATTTGGGGAGTTTGGGCTATACTAGGAATTAATTTATATATTATATCTAGCCCTAGAAAAGAGGCTCTCTAATCCACAAGAACAGTCATCCACCAAAGCTGCTGTGAGCTGCAGTTGATTCCAGTTTTTATTTGAGTGACCCTCAAAACTGAAAAACTCATCCAGTAGCACTCTAGGTCAAATACCCATCTATCCCTGTTAAACTAACATCTTTGGTATTCTGCAAGAGGCCCCCAAGATCAAATTTCTGTTTCATCATTTGATATGAGAGTGTAAGAAATGCCATTAATGGCCACACTGCCTAGTGTTTAGCATCTGACAGTGGTGACAAGTTCCTTAGAGGAATCTGGTGGACGACCTCCTTACCATCCCTCTGAATGAGTAGGAGTGTCTCTTGCAACCCATTATGGACTTCTTGTCCATAAATACATCCAAATCCTATTGAAACCTATTGATGCTGTCAGCCCACACAACAAATTTCATTTGCTTTCCATGCTATTATTATGCCAAATTCCCCTCTTAGAGCTTTGGCAGAAGAAAGTAAGAAAATGAGTATGGGCAGTTTGTGAGGATTGCTGCAGATGAATGTTCTATAGGAATTATAGCCCTTCAGTAGTGGTGGTACAACATTTGACTACAGAGATGGTCTCTTTTGGTTTCGAACAATTTGGGAAAAAAACCTCAAAAACCTTTAGATTTGTGCATCTCATTTGGTCTGGCACCTCTGCTGTTCCAAGCAACATGCTTCAGTACAGTTTCCTCACCAGAGGAGCGTATGGATTAATTTCATTTACCAAAACAAGCCTTTTGAGCTCCTCAGAGGGAGGATGCTATATAAATATGTCAGTGCAATCATCTTTCTTTATAATAGAGTCCCTAATGTAGTGCAACCTCGGGCAAACTGTGTGTGTACAACCAGCCTGCAACTTATGAACAGCGGTAAGGGTAATGAAGAAAAGGATTGAATGTCCTAATCATATTTTAACTTATTACTAGAGCGTTTTCTGGCAGCAACAGAATGTGATCGCCTGAGCACTGAAGGTGCCTCAGAGCCATAGCAGGAAAAAAACTTCCTGAAACTGATACTGGCTGGCTCAACCCTTGCATGCGAAGGGTAGCTTTCAACCCTTCCAAGACTGACCTTAAGCTATTCATAGATAAGTAATAATTTAGAATGATTGATTAAAAGTAATTGCTATTGGGTAATATCGTTGTCACAATTCATTAACTCTGATTTATAGTGTAGTGCTGCTTCCTTAGCTTTCTAGGCTGCAATGTCAGGGTTAATTAATTGTTTTAAGATTTCTTTTGTTACTGAAGTCATTTAATATTTCACCATACTCTTTCCTTCTCTGGCTTTGCCTGGTTCCTTAGATTGGGAGCCTCTGTTTAATGATCATGATACCTTTAGCCACACTGTCATGTTCAGTTAACTCCTTTGAGTCTCCTCCGTCACGAAGGGTGAAACTGGGTCGAAATGTGATGTGACCTCTTAAAAAAAAAAAAAAAAGACCACCTGAAGGTGTTGCAGAAAATGGTATTGAGGATTTGGGATGATTAGAGAAGCAGCATGGTATCATGGAAAGAACACAGGCTTGGGAGTCAGAGTACAGTGCCCAGCACATAGTTAGCACTTAACAAATCCATTAAAAAAAAAAATTGAGTCTGCAGTTTACCAGGGATGATTGTTGGCAGTTACCATATTAGAGCTATCCCCTTTGCCCCAACCATAGCATAGAACAGTGTTGCTTAGTGGAAAGAGCCCGGGCTTGGGAGTCAGAGGAGGTGGGTTCTAATCCTGGCTCTGCCAGTAGTCTGCTGTGTGACCTTGGGCAAGCCACTTAACTTATCAACGCTTCAGTTCCCTCATCTGTAAAATAGGGATTAAGACTGTGAGCCCACAAGGGACAACCTGATTACCTTGTATCTACCCCAGCACTTAGAACAGTGCTTGGCACATAGTAAGCACTTAACAAATGCTATAATTATTATTATTATTTGGGGGAAAGAAATAAAGACAGCTGTTGATGCTACTGCAGGATCCCATGCTTTGCCTGGTTCTCCCCATGCCATTGCCTCAGTGCCTTTTGAATGTATATAAAAATATATATATAATTAGGTTGGACGCAATCCATGTCCCTCATGGAGCTCACAGTCTTAATCCCTATTTTACAGATGAAGGAACTGAGGCCTAGAAAAGTGAAGTTACTTGACCAAGGTCACAAAGCAGACAAATATTAGAGCTGGGAATAGAACTCAGGTCATTCTGACTCCCAGGTCCCTGCTGTACTTCCTGTTCAGCTTTAATAGGGTAGGTATTTCTCCCATCCAGTCTAAAGTTGTGCTAATACATCCAGTTATGTGATCCATTTCAGTGACTGAAGTTCTCTTTGTTGCATGATGTATTTTATTAATGGAAAATGAAGACTGGAAAACACCACAGAATAACCTTTCTGAACCTTAGCTCTTTTTACATCCCTTTGAGTTGTTACTGGACTTGGGACTCCCTGAAGACAAATCTTTTGGGGATCTTTTTTTTTTTTTTTTTTTTTTAGGAACATCAGGTCATGGAGTGGAAAAACTAGCAGATTCCTTTTTTCCTGCATGGCAGCTCCCCCTTTGCAATTGAGGTTGACTGGATCTAAAGCTCCTTCTCTTCCCTTCTTTCTAAGTCACCTAGGGTCTTGAGCTCTAAAATCAGCATAGCAGACCAGTGTGCTTTGAAGACTTGCTCCAGGGTATGAGGAGAGGCTCTTGAACTACTGTTTAAAATCACCACCCTGAGGACCATTCTTACTATTATTAATAAAAATGATGGTATTTAAGTGCTTACTATGTGCCAAGCACTGTTTTAAGCTTTGATAAATCTTCTAGTGTCTTTCAAGCCGTTAAGACTGAGCCAGGTCCTCTTGAATAGGATGCAAGTTGCTATTATTATTACTATTGTTAAATTTAAGCACTTACTATGTGCCAAACCCTGTACTGAGCCCCGAGGGAGATACAAGATAGGTCGGACAATGTCCCTTTCTCACATGGGGCTAAAGTGATAATATGCCTGCTTTAAAATCTTAACTTTTTTTCCTAGTTAATGATTTTTCTTGTTCTCCTCTTGAGGCCACTGGTTAGGTTGGCCTGGCAAGTCAAATTAATATTTAATTGGAATAATTTGCATGAAATCAGTGGGAGGCCACTTGAAAGTATTGAAGGCAGCCATGTAGAACTTCTTTACCAGAACCAAGTGAGGCTGGTTTCTGTAGATGTTGTGATAAATGATTTTAGTGCAAAGAAAGGATACAAACAATTTTAACTTAGAGAAGAAGTAGTAACTGAATTGACTAAGATCAAATTTCCCTCTCGTATTTTGTGGCTACTGCACAACGCACCTCAAAAAGAATTATATTGGGGTTTGGGGTATGGTTTTATTTTAATTTGGCCTCACTCTAATTCCATGAGTGGAGGAGAGAAGAAGGGGAGGAAGGAGGCAAGATGCTCCAAGGAATTTAGTCGAGATGGGCTTGGATCGTTTCCATTTTTAGGTCTTTCAATCTTCCTCCTCCGTCCTCTTCCTTCATCCTGCCTCTGGCCTGGAATACCGTCTCTCTTGTTATCAGGTGACAAATGATCACTCTCCCCACTTTCAAAACCTTATTTTAAAGTTCATCTCCTCCAAGAGGTCTCCCCCAACTGGGCCCTCATACCCTCATCTCTCTCTCTCCCTTTGTCACCCTTGGTCTTGGATTTGCACCCTTTATTCACCCCTCCCTCAGTACAGTGCTCTGCACACAGTAATGCACTCAATAAATTTGATTGATTGTCAAGCTGACATTTGGGTTGTTTTTTGTTTTTTTAACCTTGCCACTCCCTTGAGTGCCCTGGATTGAACATGGCTAATCATCTTGAAGAAACTCCTGAAGTTAAATAAGATGATACAGTGCAAGGACTAACTTTGAAACTTGGTGTTTTGTGTGTCTTATTATAAATACTAAAGATGTCATCATTTAGGTAGACTTTCACAAGTACTCAAGTGAAAGCGAGTGGGGGGATAGAGATTTGTCTGGGAGCTAAGAGTTCCCAACCCCTGTGACTTAAATGCATCTTTCAGTGTCTTAGCTGCTCTTGGGCTGCTTGAAATGGGAAGTTTTTTCTATTCTGAGAAGAGTTTTTGAGAGAAATATAGCTCAAAGCATTTTGAGTGGCAGTTTTTTAAAGCTACAACTATGGAAAGTTTTTAGGGCCCAATTTTTATAAACTTTTATGTTCTGGAAAAATATTGAAAGCTCTCTTTCACTGTTAATTATGATTGTTGCTTATTTCTAGTTTATCAACTGACTTCATATGTGAATTTTGATACTTCAGAGCTCTCTCTTTCCCCTAAACCATTGCCATTCCTCATCAGCAAGGATTTATTCAGCAAGCAAAGGGGGCATAGCCCTGACCTTCCTCTTTCTTGGATGAAATAAATTAATGTAGGAAAAAAAAACATATAAGTCATTGCTTCATTTTAATGTGGGTTTCTGTATGTAAAGCAAGAAAGTTCTGTAACTGAGGAAAATGCAAGTACTTCCATTTGGAAAAGAAGACTGCCTGGTTAGGATTTGGAGTTCATACCAATGGATGGTCTCCTTTTTGAGCTGAGATTTATATTTCAGAACACCTTCAGTTTATCTCTCTGTCCTTTTTCCAAAGAGTGTGTTTTATGGGAAAGTGACTATTGCATTGGAACTTGAAGAGGAAATCCCCATCAAGGACTTGGATTTGTAACTTGGATTCAAATGTTGGCTAAATACTGGCCTTGTTCCAGTGTATTTCCAAGAGTCTTAGATCCCCAGCACCTTAAAACTTCCTATTAAGATGGTATTAGAGTTAGTCTCATTTGTTTGCCAAATTGCTTATAAGCCTCCCTGGCTTCTTTGGTCACAAATAATTTGAGTAATTTTGCTACTAGAGAACTTCAACTTTCCTTTACCTGCTACATTAGCATCGAGAGTAAGCACGAAGTCACCATCCTAGGAGGGCTCAATGAATTTGTAGTGAAGTTTTATGGACCACAAGGAAGTAAGTATCTGTGCTGTGCCTCTGTTTGTTTCTCTAGGGCAATCACTCGTCTTCACACTTGATACCTCCTTTTAGAACAAACAAAAGCAATGGGCAGAGAATCAAAGACAGATGGCTGCCTTTGCAAAAATCAGAAGCTTGTAACCAGTTTCAAGGAGGCTCCGGAGTGGAACCTTGTACCATGACTAAAAGTTCTTTTGTTAGTTGCTGGGTGGTAATATTGTGTGTTACTGATGTATGGATTCCTTTTTTTTATTATGGATGTTCACATTCCTTGGAGAAAACCATCTTCAAATTGATATCAGCTGTTATAATAAAGCATTTGACTAGAATATTTGAATGTCTTTGTGGGATAAGTGTTTTGGTGGAACACAATGAAATCTTGCTATCTACTGCTAACGTTTCATGTGTTTCCTTAAAATCTACCTTGTGAGGAAAAGTAAATGAATCAAAAAATAAACGCATTGCTATTAGTTTCTCACTCTTAAGGGAATGAGTTTGCCCACCTTTAAAGGAGGTTAAAGGCTTCACCTTCACCCTAAGACTTAGTTGATTACCCTCTTTAATATCTTGAGTTTGATTTCTGTTCAGACTTCCTTAATATTTATACTTTTCTCTCCTTTGCAGCACCATATGAAGGTGGAGTGTGGAAAGTTAGAGTGGATCTTCCTGATAAATACCCTTTCAAATCTCCATCTATAGGTATGGATTATTCAATTTTTCTCCTACAGACCTGATTGCACTCACATAGAGATACAAACATTTAAAAAGAGATTATTTGATTAAACTCGGTGCCTCGTCCGTAATGTTGTGCTGGTTCACAATTCAGTGATTATAGATTGCTTGGTGAGTAGGAGAAGGCAGGATGATTAAGGCTTTTCGGTTTTGCCAGAATAATTTTAAGCATGACCATTATGATATAATAATGATGGTATTTGCTAAGCGCTTACTATATGCCAAGCACTGTTTTGAGCTCTGGGTTAGATACAGGGCAATCAGGGTGTCCCACATGGGGCTCACGGCCTTAATCCCCCTTTTACAGTTGAGGTAACTGAGGCCCAGAGAAGTTAAGTGACTTTCCAAAGACACACAGCTGATAAGTGGCAGAGCTGGGATTAGAACCCACAACCTCTGACTCCCAAACCTGGGCTTTTTCCACTAAGCCACGCTGCTTGGAAATTTGCTCCTCTCTAAATCCGTAATCCTTTGGTTCCCCTATCTCAAACACTTAATAGGAGGGGCGGCCTGGGCTTCCTTCAGACATTTGGCCATCGTGACCTGGTTGGTGAAAATATTGCCCCCTCCTGTTTCATATGACATTATCATGTTATGCTGCATGTGTTATGTGCATGTGTGTTATGCTGCATGTGTGTGTTATGCTGCATGCAGTTTACCGTCATGACACCTGCCCAAACTCTCCAACCCAGGTGTTTCTCCCGGGGGAGGGCTTTGACCCCCCCAGTTTGCTCCATACCCTCTGGGTTCCCTTTCCAGATCCTCGTTTATACAGATGCTGCTTCTAGCTAGGGCACAGGGAGGCTGAGGACTTTTACAATTTTTTAATTGCTGCCATGGCCTCCAAGGGGGTTCGATCTGAGGCAGCTGCCTCACTTGGTTACTGAATAAAGGCAGCCCTCCCCCCCCCGCCCCTCCACCTCCCTTTTATGCCCACCCAGCAGAAGGAAATGGGCTAATATTGAAACACACACTCTTTCCCCTCTCATTTCTAGGGGCAACTGCTCTGCCTCCCATGTATTGATGGTGGGATTTTTTTGCTTTTTTTAATGGCATTTGTTGTTATTAATAATAAAAATAGTAATGGTATTTGGTAAACACTGTGTGCCAAGCACTATACTAAAGACTGGGGTGGATACAAGCAAATCAAGTTGGACACAGGCCCCGTCCCATGTGGGACTCATGGTCTCAATGCACATTTTCCAAATGAGGTAACTGAGGCCCAGAGAAGTGAAGTGACTTCCCCAAGGTCACCCAGCAGATGAGTGGCAGAGTCAGAATTAGAACCCATAACCTTATGACTCCCAGTCCTGTGCTCTATCCACTACACCATGCTGCTTCTCTGTTAAGCACTTACTGTTTGCCAGCCACTGTACTAAATGCTGGGTAAGATACAAGCTAATCAGGTCAGACACAGTCCATGTCCCACATGGGGCTCACAGTCTTAATCCCCATGTTTCAGATGAGGTAACAGAGGCACAGAGAAGTTAAAGGACTTGCCCAAGGTCACCAGCAGACAAGCGGCAGAGCCGGGGCCAAATCTTGGGTCCTTCTGATTCCCAGATCCATGCTCTATCCCTTAGGCAGCACTTGTTGATATTTGGTGTTAATCCAACTGCCCCTTCAAAGCACCTAAGTACTACCGTCATCATCATCAGTAGACGCGGTCAAATACCCAAGTCCTGGAGATACAGCTGAATGAAGGATTTCTCCTAAAAGTGATGCTTCAGGTTGACAGAAGAGAGATCATTTAGCTGTAGCCCTTTGACTTCAGGCAGGTCTCATCTCTGCCTGAAAATGTTAGCTTTGATTAAAAAAAAAAAAGACTGACTAGTATTCCTTAAAGGGCTTATTGAAACAAGTGTAACTGCTTTTCAGGTTGGGCAATCTTATTGCTAATACAAACAGTGACTTGGCAATTTCCACTTAAGCAGTCTTGAGTCTTCTAAAATCTTTTAAGGAAATAAACTGGGGTGGAGGGGCAGGCGGCTGCGGAACTGTAGAAAGTAGAGCTGGATGGCTCCCTTCCAGCGCCCAGGTCTTTGATTTGAAATCGTTTGCTAAACACTGCACTTCAAATGACCCCTTTTCACAATCCTTAGAAGAAGGTTGACAATAACCACAGGCTACTTTGTACAAAGCTATTTTACCATCATGTTTATTACCTTACACTCATTTTGAGGACCTCGGTTAAAATGCCATACCCCGGATCACAGACTAGAGTGCTTGCCCTTTGGTCTGGAGCCCAAAATGTCAGGAGGCCAGGAGATTTTCATTCTGAAGCCCTCATGCCACTCTCTGCAGTCAGAGTTCCATCTCTTTTCATGGCTCTTGGCCCTGCAATTTTCAGTGCAGTTGCTAGATCAGAACTGCACTGCTCCTGGGGTCAGTGCACGGGAAGAGGTGGAAGTGACATAAAAATAGCAGAGGTGCCTGGAAGAGTTGGAGTCCCAGAGAGGGGAAGCGGTATTGTAACTCAGAGGAACATTCAATTCTCAGTTGTTTTCCAAGAACTGCTTCCAAATAGTTTCCCTAATGAGGGATGGTAGTTTTCAGTTTTGACACAGTCTATGCGGTAACAGACAAGCCAATGGAATAAATCATAAAAACCTTCTATGCGAGTAAAACTTTCCAAAAGCCCACAAACTGTTCTTGTTGTTGCTTTTAGGACATGTTCTGTCTCTAACTCTGAGTTGCCATTTAGCCTATTGGTGCCCCATATTCTAGCCTGAGAAAATTTTATAGCTTGCTGATTCTTTCCTGATTGTAAACCTGTGCAAATGAGGTGACAAATAGAAACTGGAGTGAGATTCCTCTCTGATATATGGCCCCCATTATTTTATTAACCAGCTTATTTCAGGTTGGTTACTACTTCTTTCGGTCTTAAGGCACAATAGGAAATTGGTCAGGATGAGTACTTGTTTAGAACAGTGTTTTCTGGGTACATTTTTTTTTTTTTCAAAAATCGGTTCTTAAAATGTACAATATATGAGGGAAAATGAATCCTGTTATATTATTCATCCTTGTTTTCTCTGGGAAAAAAAGCTAAGAGATTATTTGTTTCAAATAACAATCAAATTACAGTTAAAAGAGGCCCATCCTAAATGGAGTACTCTGTTTTTAGAAAAAGCATTTGAGCTAGCCAGAGAAGTTGTAGGGTTTCCTTTGTGGTAGAGCTTGAGGAATAGTAGATGGGATGTGATTGTGGTTGGGGCCTGGGGTATACATTAGTGACCCCGATTAGGATTCTTCTAGCAGTGTAATTTTAGGCATGGCAAGTGAGTCATAACGCACTTTGGCCTGACGCAAATTGTAGCCAGATATTTTGCAAGTGTAGCATTTAAGCCATGTAGCTTGTCTTGGAGTAATTTTTGTACTTTTCCTATTTTGGTTATTAATATTCATAAGTTTTAGGAATACTGTTGCTTAACTCTCTAGTCAGAGCTTGTTTTGGGTGTCACATGACATGCTTTTGATTTTTTTTTTTTCCTGTACTAACTTTTCATAACCAAGATTTTGTTGACTGTACTAACAATTGATGGGGAATATTATCTTTACCAGGTGTTGGTACCACAGTAGGGCATTACCAACTATAAACAACATGGTTCTTCACAGGGAGCCGGCAGAATGGTGGAATCAATTGAATTTATGGAGCGCTTATTTTGTGTCCTCCTAGTCTGTAAGCTTCTTGTCTGCAAAGACCATCTCTCCCTCTTCTTTTGTACTCTACTCTCCCAAGTGTTTAATCCAGTGCTCTCCATAGACGAAACACTCAATAAACACTGAACAAACCACTTGGAATTGTAATAAAATCAGTAAGGACTTAGTTCAGTGCTCCGCACACAATAAATAACATTGATGATGAGTCGATATGATCCCTCCAGACTGTCAGCTTATTGTGGGCAGGGAAAGTGTCTGTTTATTATTGTTGTATTGTACTCTCCCAAGCGCTCAGTACAGTGCTCTGCACACAGTAAGCTCAGTAAATACAATCGAATGAATTGTATTTATAATCCCTACCCTCATGATTTATACACTCTAGTGGGGAAGATTGGCTTGAAAATAAATTACATAGGCAGAAGTAATAGAATATAAAGATATGTACATAAATGCACATCTTTACAAGCAATACAGGCAAATTGGGTTGGACACAGTCCCTGTCCCACATGTGGCTCACGGTCTTAATCCCCATTTTACAGATGAGGGAACTGAGGCACAGAGAAATAAAGTGACTTGCTGAAGGTCACACAGACAAGGGGCTGAGCTGGGATTAGAATCCATGGTCTTCAGACTTCCCGGCCTGTGCTCTATCCATTTGGCCACTCTGCTTCATGTGGAGCACTAAGCGCAAACCTTTTTGGAAGGAAAGCCGGCTAATTGAGCATAGTGCGGGAAGCAGACGAGGACCTCATTTGATTTAGTTACTTCATTGCTTTTATAATGGTATTTGTTAAGCGCTTTTTCTTCTGTGGTATTTGTTAAACTCTTACTAAGTGCTGGGGTCGATACAAGTTAAACAGATTGGACACAGGCCCTGTCCCACAAAGGGCTTGGCAGTCTTAATCCCCATTTTCCAGATAAAGGTTATTGAGGCCTAGAGAAGTGAGGTGAGTTGCCCACGGTCACAACAGACAAATGATTGAACCGGGATTAGAACCCAGGTCCTCCTGATTCCGAGACCCGTGCTTCTTAGAAGAAATGCCATTTGGGCAGTCAGACCAGTATTGTCCCACAAACAGGGACATCGATATATGCTCAGAGAAAGAGTGTGCTAGTTTTCCTTCTTGACATCCCTTTAATGAGTCCCTCTGCAAATTGTTCTAAGCAGAGGGGGTAGATGTTCGATCTGTTCTTTGAAGAAAAGGAGGCATTTACTTTGGTCACATGAAAGAAGAGGGTCAATCATTCATATTTGAGTGCCTTGTGGGTGCAGAGCACAGTGCTTGAGAGAGTAAAATATAACAACATAACAGTTTGTGTGTGTTTTTTTAAAAAAAAAAAGTATGCTGTGGTAGAACTTGAAAGAAATGGGAGCTATGTGTGCCCGGCCTTGATGAATATAATTATGCTATTTAAGTGCTTATTATGCGCCAAGCACTGGACTAAGCCCTGGGATAGGTACAAGATAATCAGGTTAGCCAGAGGCCCTTTACCCCATGCGGCTCACAATCTGAGTGGCGGAGAGAACAGATAATGAATCCCCATTTTACTGATGAGGAAACTGATGTTAAATGACTTGCCTGATCACACAGCTGGTCACGAGGATTAGCAACCCAAGTCCTCTGGTTCCCAGGCCTGGGCTCTTTCCACTAAGCCACTCTGTTGAACAAATAATCGGTGTTGAACAGATAATGCTTGACTTCCACATTGTGCCACACAGTGCTGCCTTTTGTTATGCTGGCGTATTTGTGGTTTTCCGTGCCTGGTGGTGTTTTTGCTCTGAACTACCAGCCTATGACACCTGTCAACAATCTTCAGCACTACTGTATTTGCTTTGCTTTATTGCCTCTTTCACTTCATTTCACGGTATAATGCTTTTATGTGACACCGCCCAACAATCTTCAGCCATACCATATTCACCTTGCTTATAGCCTTTCTCATGTCATCTCACTGTCCTTACATGTCCCCCCAAAGTTACTTATGTACCTATCCGTAATTTATATTAATGTCTATCAATCACTCTCTCTAGACTCTAGGCTTGTTGTGGGCAGGGAATGTGTCTGTTTATTGTGTATTGTGCTCCCCCAAGCACTTAGTAAGTACAGTGCTCTGCACACAGTAAGCACTAAATAAATACGATTGGCCAACTGATTACTTAAACTGATCTTTGCTTCAGCGGCATATTCATTCATTCAGTCATATTTATTAAGCACGTACTATGCACTGACCGTGTTCCACACCATCCCTTTTTTAATTGTTTTGCTTTTTAATGTCATGTCTGGGTCATAGGTGACACTGGTCCTTTTGCGTTGTAACTTGGACAAAAACCCAGATGATCATCCATCTCTAAAGGCAAACAGGCGTTTTTAAGCCACTAGTCATAATGAATCCCAGCAAAAGGGTCTTTTGCAGATCAAGTCTCCTACCATAGAGTCTAAATGAAAACCTGGAATTTCCAAAATCTTCCCCTGTGTTTGTCATCCTGGCCAGAGATTACACAAATGAGATTTTTGGAATAGATTTTTGTAGCGTGCCCTGACACCGTCCAGCTGTAAAATTGATATCACTTTCCTTGGGATTCACTGGATGAGTCTGCTCGGAAAAATCTCCAGTTCCTTTCCCAGTAACTAGCAAGAATGATTTGGGAAATGAGTAAGTCCAGCACCTCATAAGCCCTGCTCCATTGTAATAGGGGATGGGAATGAGTCTACCAACTCTTATATTGTCCTCTCCCAAGCACTTAGTACAGAGCTCTGCACATAGTAAGAGCTCAGTTAAGTACGATCAACTAAATACGATTGATTCTGAGAGACTTTGGTGGGGCATTAAAGTAGAAAGTCATGGTGAACCTGGGCCTTAGACATGCCACTTCACTTTCCGAAGGTAAAGTGATTAGACTTGACATCTGAGCCCATTTCCAGTGTGAGTCATTTTCTTCTACTTTGCTGAAAAGTCCCAATTTTAATTAAGTCCCTGCTCTAAGCAGTCATGGATGCCTTTTGGAAGTGTATGAAATGGGGTATATATTCAGTTTTATACCGCACTCACCGTAAGATATTCTCATGTAGAAGCTACCATAGAACCGAAGGTTATTGATGCTTTTGGTATTATTCAAAAACAGTCTTTTGGAATTTGGAGGTTAGTGAAGGATTTTTTTGCTTAAAATTTACCCCATCCCTCAAAGTTTTATAACAGAACCTTTAGTAGCTGGGACTCAACTGTGTTGGCTAACAAATGGGCAGCTTACACCATGCTCATCGTGGACAGGGAATGTGTCTGTTATATTGTACTCTCCCAAGTGATTAGTACAGTGCTCTGCACACTGTAAGTGCTCAATAAATAGAATTGACTGACCGAATCTTGGCACGTTAATGGTATTTTTAAGGAAGCACCCCCAAATGATCACTTGTTTAGATGTGTCCACTTGCATCAAACAATCCATAGCCAAATTTAATCATCTCAGGAACTTTTAGTGCCTTTTCCTAGGTGGAAGAATGGGATAAAATGGTCTCAAAACAGAAATGAAAGTCCCCAAGTTGCTAAATTCAATCAGATTTGTTTCAAACTGACCATTATAGAGTCCATTCTTAAAATGAGTAAGTCCAGCACCTCCTCACCTATTTGCCAGAGGATTCCCCATTTCTGTTTGTTGCTTTTTCACTCAGCCCTTTGCAGTTGGTTACATAACTGAAACACTTGCCTAAAAATTCAGTCCAATTTGTGTGTAGTTATAGTTCAACTTTGAATGTTCTGTAGTTTTAGAGTCACTTTGTGCTTCTAACAGTGTTTGGCTTCAGTCCATATCTTTCCCATCAGAATTTGGTATCAATGGGAACATGTACTCTTAGCTTCCCCTCTTCTTTCAGGAGAACTAAATTTTTTTCTAAAACATCTACAAAAGATTTATATAACTAACTTCCTTGGATAATAGTCTGTATTCATGCATAAAGTGCTCTTGTATTTACCTCTACTTTTTTTTTTGGCCCTTTGGAGTTGCACATTTTGAGATTTTCGAAATGTCCACTTCTGCAGAAACTGAGATCTGAGGGCATAAGTTCAGGTCTTGGTAAATAAATCTTTTTTTTTTTTTTCCCCAAATCATCAGGCCAGTTTTCACCTTGCCTGCAGAGTAGCTTGGTTCAGAATTGCCCTCTGCTCAGTCTCCTGACTATTCCAGAGGCTGTTTCAAAAGAGGCTTCAGATGCAAGACACTGCGACTTCTGAGTTATGTAAATACTGATTCCGAGATCTTTTCTGCTGCTTCTAGGGCCGTTTTGTCTATAATTGAATTGTTTCACCCATAGTTGGCTCATCCAACCCCGGTCTGGGCCCAGCTTTCCTCTGTAGTACAACTTGTACTTAAATACTTTTGGCTGTCTGCCTCCTTACCTTACGTCTGGCTATTTTAAATTTCTCCAGCCACTTGTACCCCTGGATCATTCTAGATGAAGCTGCAGGGTTCTACTAAAGGCCCTCTAGTTTTTAACATATTTGGCCATTTGAAAATGCCCTCGTCAACTTGCTTGAATTCAAAATGAAGCAAACAAAAAGCTCCGGTCAGAGACTTAAGGGTAATTCATTCATTCTCTCTCTCTCCCCACTTCCTCCCTCCCTCCCTTCCTTTCTGTCTCCGTTTCTTTCTCTCTCTCTCCTTTTCCTTCCCCTTCCCCTTTCCTCTGCCCCCGCCCCTGGTCTGGTTATTAACGTAGTCTCAGGAGTATTCGGTATGCACAATTTTATTCATCCTCCCTTCCTAGGTCAAGCGTGAGAACAGCTGAAAAACAGAATCTGTTTTCAGCATGACTTGACGTGCTTTCGCTTACCTTCTGTGCCAGTATGCTGGAGCCTGAGGGGGAGTAAGTGATTGTCTCCCCAAGTGTTAGTGTGAATCAAATGCTATTGGGATGGCCTGAACCAAAGTTTGGCAACTCATCTCAGTTTGAGATCTGTCCTGTAATATTCCCGAAATGTGAGTTTTTGCCATGTTTTAATACAGATTTTTTTAGGGCTGATCACAAGCCAGTGCAGTCCTTAAGCAAAACAAATAGGTTAGAGGTGGATTTTAAGGCAGCCTCTTCCCAAAGCCCTTGTGCTTTTTTATAGGTGTTGGGTCTGCTCCACAGGATCCAGAAGACTCCCTGGAGGGATTTTTCTAGATCTGGGGCTATTCAGTAGAACACATCATTAGAAAATGCCCAACAGGAAAGAAAGTATAGCACCGCTTAGTCCAAAGAGAGACAGTACAAGTTTCCACCTACCCCATCTATGTAAAAATACCTTTTTTCAGGGTCCCCAGCAGCTTTGTCTTCTAAGTAGTTCTTAGTTAAAGGGGAATAAATTAGTGTTGGGAAAAGCCACTTGTTGCAGACGTGGAAAATTGGTTAGGTAGGTGATATCATGGCTAAGAGGAAAAGAAACCTGCCAAAGGAAACATGTTCAGTCCTGAGAATGTTCCTTCTCTGAATTCTTGTCCTACTTTCTCCTCCCTTCTCTATCCTCATCCCCCCCGGCCTCCTCTTGTCCAGAAGTTTCACTGCTGGCATCATCTGGAACATCAACGCCAGATAGGTTACCCAGAGCTTGCCTGAGTTCAAAATCAAAGGAGAAATACCCATTTCAGTGTATTTACTTAGGATATCTTCTGTCAAGTTTGGTGCAGAAAGACCATCACTTTTAAGAGAAGCAGCGTGGCTCAGTGGAAAGAGCATGGGCTTTGGAGTCAGGGCTCATGAGTTCGAATCCCAGCTCTGCCACTTGTCGGCTGTGTGACTGTGGGCAAGTCACTTAACTTCTCTGTGCCTCAGTTCCCTCATCTGTAAAATGGGGATTAAGACTGTGAGCCCCACGTGGGACAACCTGATTCCCCTATGTCTACCCCAGCGCTTAGAACAGTGCTCAGCACATAGTAAGCGCTTAACAAATACCAACAAGTTGCTTCCAGTTGACTTTTTTCTTTACATCCGATGTTAGTTTTACTTCACCGATTAATCACGTGTACATCTAATAACATAGGTAAAACTACTCTTTGGCAAAAAACGGATGGCCGGTCACGATTTCCCAGTGGTAATCAACTCAACTATGGTTTTGATTGTCAGATTTCACTTTTCCGAGGATCATTTTGAGCACCTGGAAACCGTGAATCAATCAGTATTTGTTTAGTGCTTCCTACGCACACACTATCCCAGGCGCTTGGAAGAGTACAGTACAACAGAATTAGAAGGCACATTCCCTGCCCATTATGAGCTTACAGTCTAGAGAGGTGACTTCTCCCTTCCTGGAATTTTTTTCAGATGTTTTATACCCCTGAGCTTCCTGCATTCTAGGTAGTAGACCTGTCACTTCTACTTCAATACTGGCCATCACTCTATATCCAGATGAATTTAAAGAAGAGAGAAGAGTTAGTATTTATTGGCAGTTGGGAAAGTACATTAGCATCTGAGTGCCTAGGGGAGAGACAATGGGCCTGGGAGTTTGAAGGACCTGGGTTCTAATCCCAGCTCTGCTGTGTGACCTTGCGCAAGTCACTTAACTTCTCTGTGCCTGAGTTACCTCAGCTGTAAAATGGGGATTAAGACTGTGAGTCCATGTGAGGCATGGACTGTGTCCAAACTCATTAGCTTATATCTACCCCAGTGCTTAATGCAGTGCATTGCGCATAGTAAGCGCTTACCAAATACCATAAAAAAAAAACCTGATCTCTGCCATCAAGGACTATACAATTTATCATGGAAGAAAGACTCACAATGAATTAGAGGTACAATTTCAGTTGTTTGACCTTCATTTTTTCTTGCACGATCTCAAATTCATTAGTTTTGTTAAGGGATTTCCATCATGGATGAATTTGGAAATAAGATGGAAACCAAAGACTGGGGCTTAACCCAGTATATGAACTTTCAGGACCCAGGTCCAGGCCCCCCCCCCCCCATTTTTTTTTTTAAAGTCTGACGTCTCATGTTAGGTAGCCAGGTCCTTTGTCTCCCAGGGCCGTGCTCTTGCCACTAGGCCACGAGAGTAAGCGTGACAAGAAGCTATACCTTTAGGACTACAGCTTGAAGAAGCCATCACAGTAGTCCTCCTTTCATATTCCATGTTGGTCTGGTCTTCTTCATGTCACTGTGTTCAAGTTGAATGCCCACAACAGATGCATGGTACCAAGAACTTGAGGACGGTCCCATGAGAGCAGCATCCATTTTTGAAAGTTTAGGAAATGAGCCCCGTGAGAAATACGCTCAAGTAGTTGAGTTTATTCAGCCTAGAGGAGGGCGGGGGAGAGCTCACAATACAGTCTTCAGCGATAAGAAATGGCAGCAGCTGTTCTCTGTTTCCTTAAGGAAATAGCAAGAGCAAGGCTGAAATTTCAACAGAAAGGACTTAAGGCAAACATTAGGTAGAACTTCTTGCCCACCTTCCTCAATCAGTCAAGGAGTTGGGTTCTAATCCCAGCTCTGCCAGATGTCTGCTGTGTGCCCTTTGGCAAGTCACTTAACTTCTGTGCCTCAGTTCCCTCACCTGTACAATGAGGGTTAACACTGTGAGCCCCGTGTGGGATTAGTACTGTATCCAACCCGATTATCTTGTATCTACCTCACTATTTAATACAGTTCTGGCACATACTAAGCCCTAAACAAATACCATAGAAAAAAAATCTTTTTTAAGCACCTAATGAGGGCAAAAAACTGCACGCTGCATTTGGGAGACTACACCAGAATCCAAACTCCTTCTCTGCCCTCAAGGAGTTTACAGTAGAATGGGGGAGATATTCCTAAGGGAAGTTGTGGAGCTTCTTTCTCTGATGATTCAGATGAAGCTTTCTGTGGAAATTGGAGTGCAGACCTTCCCAGAGCCCCCTATCTCCTTGAGGGCCTAAAGCTAAAGTTCTCTTCCAACTCTCTGATTTTGCTAGAAATGAGGGATGCCAGGCAACTCAGCGTACTAGATAAAAGAGATCAAACAGGATCCCCACTTATGCTTGGTGCTGAATGGTGATTTGACATAACTTTGATACCATTCACAGAAAAACTACTTAGGATGAAAGGGGTGGGGGGCCACGTATCACTCCATTTTATTGTTTTTGTGGTTGAAGATGGTCTCATTTTACACCCTAGAATAGTTGGCCCTTTTGCTGATTTTTCACAGAAATTACATTTAAGCACTAAGTGATCCCAAGGCTTTGTGCCTCACAGACTGTGAGAAAGGAGGTGTTGTCAGCTATGGATGGGAAAGTTACCTGGTGGAACGCATTTAGTGAGGAAGGTAAAGAGTTCAGTTTTTAGATCTGTTAAATTTAAGGTGCCGGCCTGATGTCCATGTGGAGATGTCCTAGAGGCAAGAGGAAATGCAAGGTAATAGAGGAGATAAGAGGTCTGGTATGGCGAGAGATGCATTCAGTGAGTCATCTGCAAAGATCAGTTCCCTTCCCTTGTTAATAGTACATTGCCGCCCAGGATAAAGAGGTTTCTTTCAGTGGTTTTTCATTCATCAGGAGTCATCAGCTTCCTTATAGATCGCTCATCATTCCTGTGATTTATTTACAACACAAATTAATCCCCAAGAAATTGTCTAGATGTGCAATGTGCTGATAAACTACATTTCCTTATTTTTTTAAAAAAGTCTTCAACTCGGGCCACCTTATAATACTGAGGGAGAACACCCTCAGTAGACAAAATTAAGTGTTGCATATGCAAATCCCCAATTACTTGTACTCCATAGCTTCAATTAAGTACCCTTATATAAGAGAGCGTGGCTTTTGCACATGATTTGCATCAAACCACCTAGTGAGTAAAGTTAAACACTGACATTTCCCAAGCACCCACTGCAAGATTCCTTGGAGGAAGATCTGTTGAGAACTGATTTCATCTAGAAGTCGTTTGAAGGTCCATGGCCACCACACTCTGCTAGAGTTGTGTGGATTAAGGGGAGCCTGTCCAAAAGAGGAACTTTTCAGCTTAATGGAAAGCCTACAGTTACTATTACTCAGGTAACTGCAAGCATTAGCTATTTAACCCTCCAAAGAAATAGGAACATTATACTATTCCCAGAAGGCAGCGGTATCCTCTTCCTGGGATAATCAGAAGTTAACAGCAGCGTGGCTTAGTGGAAAGAGCACAGGCTTGGGAGTCAGAGGTTGGGGCAAGTCACTTAACTTCTCTGTGCCTCAGTTAACTCATCTGTAAAATGGGGATTAAGACCGTGAGCCCCACGTGGGACAACCTGATAGCTTTACATCTACCCCAGCGCTTAGAACAGTGCTTGGCACATAGTAAGCACTTAACAAATGCCATCTATTATTATTATTTATTTAAGGTTGCTTAAGGTCCTGCTGATGCTAATGGGCCTTCCCCTGGAATACAAGTCTCTAGATGCATAAATATAGTCAGCTAGAGAAACTGCAATTCATTGACCCACCTAAGGTCAGATAATGAGTTACTGGCCGAGGAGGGAGAGATCCAAACCTCCTGTCTCGCAGTTCAGAGTTCTAGCAACTGTAACCTGTAGCTGGCTTAGAGTGGCATTTCGAAAGTGGTCAGATGGTCTGATCTTTGTTTTACAAAGACTTTGGGATTATTTGTCTTTCTTCTCCAATCATACATGTAAACCTCAAGAGTTTACAGTAAACATTACCTTTTCTGTTTATGTTTACCCCGGCGCAGAATCTCTTTCTTTGTCCATGTTAAGGGTCAGGTCTGTAACCTCACCAACCCCCCCCCCCCCCCCCCCCCCCCCGCATACCCTAGTTGAAATGATTTTGTTTTGTTTTGGCTGAAGAGGAGAGCAGAGCTGGTCTATTTGCAGAACCTAGAAGCTAATTATGGGCTAGGGAGGCCGAAGTTTACTGAATTGAGTGGAGGGTTTGGAAAAGGCTGACTTGAGAGAACAGAATTAAGTTGTTTTACCCAAGGTCACACAACAGGCAAGTGATGGAACCGGGATTAGAACTCAGACCTATTGACTCTAAACCCTTTGTTCTGGCCGCTTAGTTCTTGCAGCTCACTCTCAGTGTTGTCTTGGAGCATGAAGGGCAACTATTCATATTCATGTGTGTGTAAATCCTAAATTACATTCAAGGTGAGCCCTATCTAAAAGGATACTCTTAGGTAGAAAAGGCCCATGATTAGCCAACTTTAGAACAGGGAGACTATTTATTTCATTTAAAATATAGGTTTTTAAAGAGAAGTCTTTCCATTTTCTCACCGAGCAAATTACAGCGTATCAGATGATCGTTGGACATGCAGTAATCGGGCTGAGTTTGCTGTCCAGAAGTTTAACTGTACTTTAATGGTATTTATTCCCAGATGACAAGTTGGCCATCTTGTTACTACTCTAGAGAGGGGAGGGAAAAGCTGTTGGATGCTGGGAGGAAAATTGAATCCATAGGAAATGGCACCTAGAGTAATAGATTGAGAGTAAGAATTTCTGAATTTTCTTTCCACCTCTCCTACCTGGAGAGAATAGCCTCCCATTTCTGAGGACAGAAAAATCCACCTTGCATCTACCCTGCATGAGTTGGCTTAATGAAAAGGAGCCAGGATTTCCTCCTGCCTTTTTTCGGTCCACTTCATCTCTCCCTCCTCCACTTCCCTGCTCTTTCTTTAGACTTTCCCCTACCTATAACTTCAATCAGAGAAGGCACACAGCAGAGGAAGCAGGGAGGAAAAAAAATCAATCAATAGTACTTTTAAGTGTTCTTTGTGTTTAAAAGTTCAACTGAGCTTTGTGGGGAGTTACCAAGAAAGTAAAAAGGCACAATCCTGGAAAACAAGGAGTATTCAGTCTAGGGAAGAAAAAAGGGGGGAAATATAAGTGCAGAAACTAATAGGATATGCTCTTATCAAATTCAAGGGCTTAGTACAATGTTCTGCACACAGTAGGTGCTCAATAAATACCATCGATTGGGAAATTTCAGCCAAACGGAGCTAAATTCAAAGTGAGGGGAACAATAAGGCACAACAGGGAACCAATTGGGGCTCTTTTGGAAAGGCTGCTGTTTTGAGTGCAGTTTTGGAGAGGAGATAAAAGATTTAGTAAAGAAGGCTTCCTGGAGAGGAGGAATTGCTTGGGAATGGTTAGAAAGCTAAAATGAACTTCGACTTATGTGGGTGTAGCAAGCATGATGGGCGCCAGGAGAGAAAGAAGTTTGAGCAGGGGCTGTTGGATGGAGGAGACTGAGACCCTGATTTGGTTTCAACTTCACTCAGTGGTGCAGTTAGAGCAGTAGCCACCTCTGCTAGCCTAACTTGCCTCCCTAAGCCAGGTCCTTGGGTAAGGGGGCCATATGGATTTACCTGGCCGGAGCAGAATGTGTGAGGGTGATCAGAAGAAAGCAAAGAGGGCCACGCTCAAGAATTTTAACTTGATGCTAAAAGTGATTGGAGCCCACTTCTGAGTTCAGAGCGCGGGCTTTGGAGTCAGAGGTCATGGGTTCAAATCCCGGCTCGGCCACTTGTCAGCTGTGTGATATCTACTATGTGCAAGGAACTTTGGTAAGCACTGGAATAAATACAAGAAGATCAAATGAAGAGACAGGCTGTGCCCCACAAGAGGCTCAACTCTAAGTGGGAGAAGAGAACCCAGAGGACAGAAGAAAACACATAAACACAGTGAAAATAAGATATATGCACAGTGACAGTAGGAAATAAATATAGCAGCTATGCATTCTGGAAGGATGTAACTTATGAGTACTTCACTACTCTGGGTAATCAGTCCTTGCTTCCCAACAGTGAAAACTTTGGAAGTATTGGCTTCACTCCTCCTCCCCCTCTAGCCTGTAAGCTTTTTGTAGGCAGGGAATGTGCCCTTTATATTGTGTAATTGTATTCTCCCAAGCAATTAGTAAAGTGCTCTGCACACAGTAAGGGCTCATTAAATCTGATTGACTGATTGATGGATGCTTGGCGGACTTGGGGGTTGCTCTGGGCAAGGGATGGCTTCTAACAGCCCCCAGAGTCCTTTTGGGGCAGAAGCTTCAACCTCATGGCGTTTCTGGCCTCCCTCTGCTCCTGAAGGGAGGAGGAGCTTCACTCTTGCAGCAGTCAGGAGATGGGGAGAGGCTGGTCTGAGCAGTGGGTGGCTCCTGGCAACCAACTCTATGCCAGGAATTAATTCTCCTCTCAGCTAGATAGGGGTGGCGAGAAACTGGAGAAAGGTGAGGAAGGCTACGACAGTAATCCCGTCATGTCTTGGTTGGGGTCTAGAATAGGAAGGTTTATGGGACTGTGGTCGTGGTCACCTCCTCTCTATAACAGTAATAATAATTGTGGTATTAAGTGCTTACTGTGTGCCAGGCACTATACTAAGCGCTGGGATGGATACAAAGGTTAAGGATCAGGGTTCAGAGATTTCCACTTGTCCTGAGCCTCTGGGGTTCATATGGCTTCTTGCGTAGCCATCTGGGGATCCCTGCACTACCGCGTTCCCGCAGCTTCTTATTATGTAATTTATTGCAATATATTTAATCTATTCATATTGATGTCTGTCTCCCTCTCTAGACTGTGAGCTCGTTGTGGGCAGGGATGTGTCTGTTTTATATTGTGCTCCCCCAAGCGCTTAGTATAGCGCTCAATAAGTACGATTGAATAAATGAATGGTGCCCCATCAGAATTGTCAGGGAATCACAGAAGAGACCACTCAGTGCCCCTCCCAGAGGCCCTCACCTCCTTCCACTATGGCCTCCCTGTGAGTCAGCATAACTGCCGCTTTGGGTTGCCAATAACTAGTCAGAACCAATACTTTCTGGTTTCTGGATGAAAAGACAGAGGCATCACGAACTTCTTTTGGTAACTCAGTGAAAAGACGGTCAGAGAGCTGTGGTTCCTTTGAGATGTCAACCCAATAGAGACCAGTATAAAGAGAAGAGGAAGAAGCGACCTCTTTGGCCCCAAAAGCACTATTGGAAGAATCTGCAAAGAAATCAATCATTGGTATTTAATGAGCACTTTGTGCGGAACACGGTAGTAGGTGCTGGAAAAGGAAGTGATTTTTAAGGGAAGAACTTGAGAATGGGTGGACTCTTGAATGAGAGTCTGTCCAAAGTGTCATAAAAGAAAGCCTGAATTCAAGAATGGGAAAGGAATGCAAAAGAAACTAAGGTAATGAAAGGGACCCACGAGTGGTAATAAGAAGCAGAAAATGTAAAGAAGTCGGAGATGATTGGTGATGGTTGGTGCGTGAGTAAGCAGCTTCAATGTGTTTAAAGTTCAGAAGGGAAACAGCATGGCCTAGTGGAAAGAGTACGGGCCTGGGAGTCAGAAGGTCCTGGATTATAATGTCGGCTCCGCTACTTGTCTGCTCTGTGATTTTCAGCAAGTCACTTCACTTCTCTGTGCCTCAGTTACCTCATCTCAAAAATGGGTATTCAGATTGTGAGTCCCTTGTGGGAAATGGACTGTGTCCAGCCAGATAATCTTGTATCTACCCTAGCTCTTACTACAATATCTGGCACATAGTAAGCACTTAAATACCCTAAAAAAATGTTTAAAAGGAGGGTTGTCATAAAGAGGTTGTATGATGAGATATCTACCCATTTTCATTCTCATCTGAACAGAACATTGAACCAGAGGTTTGCTTTAAAACCTTGTCCTTTAAAACCTCTGAAATTGAGAAAGTTGGCCAAGCATTAATAATCTTGGTTTGAACTCAATGAACAGTAACTTGTCATTATTATTATTATTATTGTATTTAAGCACTTACTATGTGCCAGGCACTGTACTCTTCTTGGACTTCAAAAGTCAGTGCTTTTAGGTTTGAGTGACGCTATGGGAGGTGAACTATAAATATAGAGATAGAGAAAAATAGAGATATTTTAAAAATATGCTTTCCTCCTTGCTTCATCCCAGTTTTAATCAAAAGTAGACTTACTGAAATGGACAGAATTAAGATGGCAGAAAACATCTTGGTCATTGTCCTTGTGAAATACATTCAGTGGTTGTAGTTTGGGGCTGAGGTGTTGACAAGTTGATTAATGTCATTTTTTTAGATACTATTTGTAAGTGATCTTCAAAACAAGAAGCTAAAATCCAGAACTTCAAATTTGGGGACTGAATACTTGAGGCTTTGTCAACGAGGACTTGCAAAGGTTTTGTCCTACTGCCAGTGAGAAACATCATGGTGTTTAGCGTGTTTTTCTTGCAAGACCCCTGTAGCTCTGAAAACCATTTTGTTTTACAGCACTGTAGCCCATAGGTGGTTATTTTGTGTCTTTGGTTGGTTTTTTTTTAAATCCAGACTTAAGACCTGTAGAACCTGAGGATGTCTTTGCTTAGGTTGTTTATTTGGGGTTTTTTAATGGTATCTATTAAGTGCTTACTATGTGCCAAGCACTGTCCTGGCACATAGTATAGTTGGAGCCTTTTGAAGAACTAGGAAGGTGAAACAGTGAAGGACTTTAGAGGCTAAATGGGATTTGGTCATTTACATTCACTGCTTATTTGGAAATGTGTTGAAATTGTTTGCGATCTTGCCGTTTGGCTGTTTTTTGCTATTAATTGATGCCTCTCTTTTCAGGATTCATGAATAAAATTTTCCATCCCAACATTGATGAAGCGTAAGTAAACTGTTTAAATCGTTAGAATGGACCCCTTTCCCCCTGCGATTAGGGATCACCTCTCCTAGCTGGGCTTTGCTTTTATAAGTAACCCAAAGCTGTCTTTCAGAGCATTCTAAAAGGAGGGCTTGCCAGGAAGCGTGGCTAAAGCAGAGATTTAATCTGCAGCACTGAAGGAGTTTTGATACTCCAAGCAGATGGTTTGTTATAAAAGTACTTGTAGGTAATTTTCCGAAATTAAGGATGTAGCCGTGACAACAGAAAGTCTAACATTATAGCTTTATACCTCTTGTAACATCAGAGTGCCCTGTGCAAAGCTAAAATCCTGGGGTTCCTATTTTCAAAATTCAGATTTACTTCCTCTTCCAGCCCTAAAATATTGACCATAGTTTTTGTAATTTTTTTTTTTTAAACAAAATAGCATTTGTCATTTGTAACTGCAATTGGATCATTGCATATCAGGATAACCTCTTAGCCAGGAAATCTTAAGTACACATTTTTTCTTTCAACATAGCCGTTTTATTATTGATATTTTAAACTCCAAATCATTGAGTTCTGCATAGTCAATATTATCGAGAATGGGTGAAGTTCAGGACCTTAGTTTTTTTAAGATGGCAGGACAGAAATGTGCCGAGTCAGTGTGATTATCCTGAGTAAATTGTTTAATCAGATACCATGGAATAATCACTCAACCTTGATAAGAAGCAAACTTAGACGTTAAAAGCTTGAAGCTAACCTTCAGACTTAAAAAAAATACATTCTTTCCTTCTGTTGCAGGTCAGGAACTGTGTGTCTAGATGTAATTAATCAAACTTGGACAGCTCTCTATGGTGAGTTTGGCAATGGGATGTTTTTTCAGTAGGTGGTGAGATAATTCCTGAAGAATGAAGCTGGTTTCTTCACTATGTTTTAACACATTTTGAGGACTGGGAGAGACTCTTTAAGTCTCTGATCGGCAACATTTGTTCCTCAATCAAAAATTCATACTAAGGTTAGCTTTGAGCATGTGTAAATATGAATGTGTATGGGGGTGGTTTTGATTACTTATATTCTGATTAATCATATTTTGTTTACTGATATTCTATGTTTGTGTGTGCGTAAACATGTATTCTGGAGAACGCTAATTTCAAAATGTGGTCCCTTTGCTCTCAGGATAGGATATGGGCTAAGAAGAAGCAACTTCTCCTTAGCAATTTTCATGATATACCAGGAAAGCTATCTGACATCTTTGGAATACTGAATCCCCTTCTTTACAAGGCCATGGGGGTGATGCTGGAAGGAGGCAGTTTTCTTGAGAGAAATGGAGCCCCAAACCTCTGGGTGACCTTTCCTAAAAAAATGACTGCGATGGTTTCAGTGAGTGCCAATGGTTAGATCCTTCGTCTCTTCAAGATGGTTGGCTCCAGGTGGTCAGGACAAGAATCCAGAAAAAGAAGAGCATTCCAACTGCCAGCTCACTCTTTTACCTTTTAGGCAAACAAGGCTGAGGTTCTAGGGACCCCCCACTCTGACCAACCAGCAGTCCTTACTCAGGACCCCTGCCCATTGGCACCAAAAAGGGTCCTGATTATGCTGGGGCGAGAAGGTGCGCCGTGTATTACAAGGCAGGCAGGTGGGACAGAACTAAGGGGAATGCACATTTTAATCCGGATTTACCAGAGGCTTAAAACCAGCCTTCTCAGTTCTCAGGCACCAGCACTTCTTCCTACATCACCTTGTTTGGGGGAGGTTTTTTTAGCCCTCCCATCAAAGAACTGACAAGCTTAATAGTGTTTGGAGGCCATGGCCCATTGGGGACCAGACGGAGGAAAAGAACATTCTCAAGGGCTGATTGAACGGATTCCTCTAAAAAAGGGGTTTCAGTGTAATGTCTTGGATGGCAGGCTGCCTGGAACATCTGATGTAATGGTATTCTCATCTACATTCATGGTGTGGAAATGTACATATCAAATACTGCAAGCTGGTTTTTATTATCATGAGACGGAGTCATCTTTTAAGTTTGTAGATTTTTTTTTCTCTGGTTACCTTTGACCAGAAAAGCTTTCCGGAAGAGATCTGCCAATTCTCAGACTTCCCACTTCTCAGCACAGATTTCACAGCAGAAGGCTAGAGTGACTAAGATTTCGTCACTTTTACAAAATACATGGCCGTGTATTTTTTTTTTAATTTTTTTTATTTTCTTTTAGTATTCTCTGAAGAATCGTAGAACTAAAGAGTTATCAAAGCAAATCCAGTACAAACTTCAGTGGTTTTCTCTTTGCTGGTTCTCCAAACTCAGGAATAGGTGCTTTGAGGGATTCTTTATTAACAAGAATCTGGAGTTTTCAAAGGTGGGTAGCAAGGGAAATCCTGAACCATGGGGTGGCCTACAGGTGAACCCTCTCCCTGGATCTTTCCTAGTCGTTGAACTAGCCAAGAATGGTCATGGGGGATTTGCTTTTCTAATTTTAGTGCTTCTGAACTGCAACAAGGGTTTGGAACAGAGACCTTAAATTCCTTTCTAGCCTTATCGCCTTCGATATGGGAGGAAAGAAAATAATTTATTTGAATACTGAAGAACAAGTTGACTTGGTGACATAATCAGCTGGAAAGAAAATATGTAGCCTATTGGAAAGTTGTTTGTGTGTTTCTGCTCTGCATCTATTGTGTTTGTGTTTGTAAAATTGTATAGGACAGACTTCCTGTCCCATGACAAACCTCACCATGAGTGCACAGCCCTGAATGGTGCCCAGACCATTTCCCAATGAAAGTTCCAGGTGATTGTTTTTTGGACATGTTTTTTTTCATAATTGAAATATTTTGTTGTGAGCAGTGGTACTTAGCTCCACTTGCATGCTGATATTTTTATTAGCGTTTGTTTATTGGTCCTATATTGGCCATTCAACCCTTAAGAATGGACCAAAATCTTTATGGCACCAACTCTTCCTATGGTAACTTGTAGAATCAGGATGTCAAAAGAAGTGCTTACAGGCAACCCATTTGTCTTCTCAGTCTCATGGTCCTTTGCCCCTTCACATGTACCCTGTTGATAAAAGTAAAATATGAAACATAATTATAATTTTAGCCTAGCCATAACTCCATAGATTTAGTTTCTTTACTTTGCTCTACAGCTTCTGGTGAATAGTGTAGCAAGGGGAAAAGTTGAAGGGGATTTTCTAAAAGTAACTGAATTTGTCTTCCTACATGAGAGTAATTTTTCTCCTCTTCCCCTCCCCGCCCCCTCCCTCGCCAGCAACACATATGAGATCTGGAAAGCTTATGGTATATAGCAGCACAGTAACACTGCTCAGATGACAGTGGGGATCTGGGACCCAGATGCTAGAACATTCTGTAGTTTGCTTTAGTGGAAGAACTGAAAAATTCAGTGAATCCACAAAGACTAGCTGCTCCAGCTTCCTTGTCTAACCTGTCAATCCTTCTTTCTGTTTCAAAATGTCCCTGACCCAAATGTTTTCCCCACCCCACATTGTGTTGATGGGGGCTTGGAAATTTTCAGGACTTGTAAATGTGCATTTCCAGCTGTGGGTCTGAGTTCCAGATAGGTGGCTCTTCCCCAGCATCCCCTTTCCCCCTTCTGAGACCATCACCATCAGTGGTATTCAGTGAGCACTTACAATGTACAGAGCACTGTACTGAGTGCTATTCTAAGACCGTAAACAGGGCTTTCCCTAGGTGGGGTGGGATCTGGGATAATTGGCTGGTGGGGGACCTTTTGTGCCCAGACTTGGCTGGGAGAGGAAATAGAGGATCAGAACTGCTTACCAATGCTGGAGGTCCGTTCCTTAAGCTCACCCTCTGGACTGAGGCTATAAGCTATTTTTTTAATGGTATTTGTAAAGCGTTCACGATGTGCCGGGCATTGTACTAAGCTTTGGGTAGATATGAGGTAATCTTCATTTTACAGATGAGGCCACTGAGACACAGAGAAGTTAAGTGATTTGTCCCAAGTCACACAGCAGGTATATGGTGGAGCCAGAATTTGAACTCAGGTCCTCTGACCCCCAGACCTGTGTTCTTTCCAGTAGACTATGCCATTTTCCCAGAAACCATTGCTTCTGGGGAACGATTTGTTCCCTTACTGGCCATTTCTCCCAGACCACAGTTTGTCCCTTGGAGCGGAGGTTGGTGGGGGCCCTCCTAAATGTAAGGACTGTAGACGACTGCCCCGTCCACCCTCATTGGGAGCAACCTGGCCCATAGACTTGGCCAAATCATAATTCCTTCCACAAGTTACATGTAAGTTTCCTAGCTGCCACTTGGCCAGGCCTAATTTAGTTTCCTGGAGGGCTTAATTTCCCTCCAGAGTAGTTAACTTACCTTTTCTCACCAGTCGAATCAAGCCTGTTTTAAGCATCACTACAGCAACACAAAATTTGTGAGCAACCTGTCCTTTGTCTCCCTATTTGCTGATTGGGAAAACCGACGTAGAGGAGAGCTGAAATATCCCAGTCACCTAGGGAATCAATGACAGACCAAGGTGTTATCCACCACCCGATAGAATAAGAACTTGGGGGCCTTGAATTCAGTGAAAGACGGGGGTTTTGCCAGCAGACTTTAATTTAAATTTCTGGGATTAAGAGAGTTCACAGAGCTGAGCATGGTTCCATTCTGTTGATCAGAACTCATTTCCCAGGTCCCTTTTTCAGTAACACAGAAAGGGAAACATCATCAACAGTCCTTCAGATTTCAGCTAAACTTCATTTGTTTCCAAATGCTGTGTTTATGGGTTTTGTTAAGAGTCTAGCGGCTCTAACAAATTTATGAAAATTGAGCAGGTGACTGATTAGGCAACAGCTACTGTTTAAACAGGGTTGAGAAATCTGTATCGATTCCCACGCTGGAGTCACAAGCATCGCCCTAAATCATCCAAACTGACTTACCTTTGGAATAACTGGATTTAATAACAAAATCCTTAGTGTTAACACAGAGGGGGAATCACAGTTATGTTTAGAGATTGTCCCCTCTAGACTGTAAGCTCACTGGGCAGGGGATGTGTCTTATATTTTGTTGTACTCTCCCAAGCGGTTAGTACAGTGCCCTATACAACAGTAAGTGCTCAATAAATGTGATCGATTGATTCAGAGCAACCTTGCCCATCAGCCATGTTAACTGTTAATATTTCCAATGTTTGTCTCCCTTCCTTGTGCCCAGAGACTCTTTGTTTCCCAATTTCTAGTACAATGATCTTCCAAAATGTGGATTTGGGCTAGAATGCTATTAGGGAATTCCAGACTGTTATTCCAGCAGCTCTCGACAGTCAGGATAGAATACAAAGGGACATCAGAGGAAGCAGTCGCAAGTCTTCCTTTACCAGGGATGTGTCAGAAAGGTGACGCCTACATTAGAGGAGAACTGTTTCTTTAATGTATTTGAGTAAACCCTAGTGTTGTCGGGATTTTCTGGAGATATGCTCCCTCCCTTATGGAAAGATGAGGGAGCCCCAGGAAAATCCAGGAAGCTACACTAATCCTGCTAGTGTTGCCAAAGAGTGTCGTGAGGTGTGCCCAGAGGAGCGGCTCTCCAGGGTCCCCAGAGCTTACTTGCTGTCTCCCGAGGCACTTATCCCAAGACTCTCCTTTGTGAGTGCAGGCCTCCACGCCCTATCACCACCCAGGAAATCAACCCAAAGAAGTCCTGGGGAGTCATTTTACCACTCAGATACTCCCAGTGCCCTACCTCACTCCCGCCACCCATCTGGTAAACGGATAGCGGGAGAAGCAGCATGAGACTTCAGAATGCCTAGGGCACCTCTTCCACCTTCCTTCCTGGTGAGCGGTGTTTAGCGGAGTCCTGGGAAGAAGAGTTCCAGGCAGTGACGGTAACCTGCTGTCTCCCACCTTTGCCCTTCCATGTATAGAAGGGCAAGGGAGAATGGTTTGGTGGGGAGGAAGCAGCATAAGGGCTGACTGGGTAGCATTGGAGCTTTCATGGAACTGCAAGTCCCATGAATTTTTCTTCTTCTCCAATTCTCCCCTCTTCCTTTACACATACTCTGTTTTTGCCTTTAGCATCCCCCCACCATTTTTCTGCCCTTTTGGACCAACATAACTTAACCACATTTGTGGTCAATTAACTCTGTTCTCTCTCTTCTCTATTTTTCCCCACACACTCTTAATTCTCCTTTCTCCCTCTGTGTTTTTTAATGGTATTTGTTGAGTGTTTTCTATGTGTCAAACCCTAACATTGGGGTAGATAGAAGTTAGGTCAGACACAGTCATTGTCCCTCATCAGGCTTGCATTCTAAGTAGGAAGAGGTACAGTTGAGGAAACTGAGGCACAGAGTATTGAAGTGACTTGTCCAAGATCATACAGCAAGCAGTTGGCAGAGCCGGGATTAGAACCTAGGTGCTCTGACTCCCAGGCCTGTGTTCTTTCCACTAGATCATACTGCTTCTCTATCTTTTTAATTTTTTTTTTAAATTTTCCTCTCTTTAAGTCTTTATATTTTCATCCATTCTGTGTCTCTTTATTTCTGCCTTTCCATCCCCATTTCCTATCTCTCTTTGAGCTCCCAAACTCTGACCACCTTAAGCATAATAAATAATGAACCAAGAAATATGTTAAACAGGGAGCCTCTTGATACATCTTTAGACATTTGGATGAGGATTTAAGTGGCAGTCTTCCTCAGTGATATCACCTTGTGACCAAGGAAGAATCAGATTCCCCCAGACTGATGGGTTCTTTCAGACTGAACAACTTTAGGTGGTGTCTCTGTCACCAGAGTTCCAGGTGATCTGGATTAAATTCCAGCACATCCTGCTGAGAGGAAGTTCTGGTTAGGAGCAGAATTGAACTCATTTTAATTGGTGGCTTCCACTCATCACAAAGCATTCTATAGCAATTTGAGACTCTGAAATGAACTAAATATAATTGTTATAAATCATGCACCAAAGATGCATCTAAAAGGCAGTTCAGCTCATCTCTGTAGTGGGTGTTTCAGTTGCCTTAAAAGACTTAGTGATAGTTCATCTAGGTGGTGACTTTGAGGTCCTATGCTCTTTGGAGTTCTGCTGGACCTTCCTACTCCATTAGTGGACTTTGCAGCCTGATTTATTGACTATTCAAATGACTGACCTCCAGCCTGGATGGGTGGTGGTCTGCCTCAGATGGGGGAAACTCATCTGGTAATAGGCATGAGGCTAGATATTGAAGCTCTTCTTGGTTCTACATTAAAGACTAAATCAAATTACCATTCAGGAATTAAAAACTTAATGTTGGTTTGAGGGAGCTGTATGAATACCAGAAGAGCCCGTTATATATTAACTGCCCTCATTTCTAGAAGGTTAATAACAAATCCTATAGCCACTTCTCTTTGCCAAGAAGGGTCAAACAGGGTTTGCATTTGGATGAGTGACCTCAAAGGAACTCTAAGCTTGTTAAGAAGACGGTTAGTGATTCTTGTCCTTCCAAGAGGCTGAAGCCTCGTTAAGAGTGATTATGAGCAGCCATGTAGTTTTTGATGAAGAGTAATTTCCTCAAAATTCCATTTTGGGCAATTTCATTCACCTCTCTTGTTCTGCCCTCCCCTGCCAAAGACTGTAAGCTCACTGTGGGCAGGGAAAATGTCTATCAACTCTGTATTGTACTCTCCCAAGCGTTTAGTTCAGTGCTCTGCACACAGAGCTCAATAAATACCGTTGATTAATTGATTGATCTTCCTCAACAAGCTCTTCTTGGTGACAAGAGTCTTCAGGCCAGTGAATCATAAAATGATTTTATAATTATGGGGAACCTCCTTTAAATGGGGTCTCCATCTCTGCATTTCAGGGGATCGGTCCTAAACTGGCCTTTATCCCAGGGAGTTAGATGACCCAAGTTATCTCTGGTCTGTAAAATTTTGGTAGCTGGCCTCTCATCTCATCTCACAGAGGTGCCTGTTTGGGGGTTATAGTTCCTCAGGCTGGCAATATTACCATTATTAAACAATATGACCAGTCATCCAAATTCTTTCCATGATTGATTCATGAAGTCAACCTCTTAAATCCCACAAACTAGTTTTGGAGGCTGTATTTTGTTTTTGGACTTATCCTCTATTAATTTTTAAAAGTTACTTGAAATCCTTTGTTACATCCTCTTTTGTTAGCGGGGATGGTGAAGGGAAGGAGTAGTTGGGGGAGGGGGGTGAAGGGGAGAGAGAGTATGCGTGGGCTCCTTAACTGAGCACATCTGGTATAAATCCAGAGCTCAGAGCAAAGCTGCAGAGTAGAAGAGGGGATGGGAAGACAGAGAAGCAGGGGGTTCCCAAGGGACCAAGGCAGGTCAGTAGCTAGAAGGAAAATGCTGAGCAGAGACAAGAGGTGCAGGTGTTTGACTAGAGAAAAGAAGAGAAAGCCAGGTAATTTTATTTTCCACAAATTCTTTTTGGGTTTCAGCTTGTAATCTTTAAAATACCCCTCTTCATCACTAAAGCAAAGACCTGATTAAGAAGTCCATTCACCCCTTGGTGTGTTATGTAAGCTGGAGTCAGTCTTTGTCTGAACTGTTCACCCTATTGTGGCCATACCCAATCTCCTGGGGGGCTGTGGTATTTCCTCCAATAGCAACATATTACTAGGGAGAGCTCCTATTTCACCTTAGACACCCAGTAAATATTTAACAGCAGTAGCAAGTTCTGCTGATAGCCTGCTTCCAGTGAATGTTACCCCAAGAGGTTTGCAAGGCAGCTAAACTAAGTTCCCTGTGTGCATTTCCATTCATAGCTGTGGAGACATAGCGTCCTACATTGAAGTTGGATTCAGCTCTCCTATTGGGCAGAAAACTCTTTCTGAACTCATCTTGGTTCTGTTTTCTAGACCGCTTGCCTCAAGTCTGCCATGTGATATTTTTTTGTTGTCGTCGTTTACTGTAGACTTCCTCCTGGGGGGAGTGTTCTTTTTGAGAGCATTCTGTTTTCTAAAGTTGGTTTTTTTTTTTCCATAGACCACCCTCCCTTGGCTACTGTGCATCTGACTAGAATAGGACCGGGAAAAGTTGTAATGAGACCTTTGTTTTAGGGAGCAGATATCCAGGTTTATCAAATTGACTGTGTCCAATATCTAGTGCACACTGCGGCTAGAATGGGAGGGGGTCTACCATCTTGGAAAAGTTAGTTGTTTCCAGTCTTATTTTGTTTCTAAGTCTGTCACTTTCAGTCATATTTATTGAGCACTTACTGGGAGCAGAGCACTGCACTAAACACTCGGTAGAGCCATTCCCTGCCCACAGAGAGCCTTACAGTCTGGAGAGGGAGGCATTTTAAATTATATGTACATAAGTGTCACGGTGCTGACGGATGAATAAGGGAAGCAAATCAAAGGGTAAGGGCGACGCAGAAGGGAGTGAAAGAAGAGGAAATGAGGGCTTAGAGAAGGCTTCAATACGGCTTTGAAGATGGGGAGAATGACTGTCATATATGAAGAGGAAGGGCGTTCCAGGCCAGAGGCAGGACGTGGGTGAGAGGTCAACAGCAAAACAGATGAGATTGAGGTACTGGGGGGGGGTTGGCATTAGAGGAGCAGTACTGTCCTGATTTAATCCATGAGCCGGTCAGATTTCAAAGTTTCACTGTCTGCCTTAGCACTGTGGTCCATGGACAAGGACAGTCATGTTCACCCAGCTGTCTGGTAAGGTGGGGGCTTTGTTCTTGCTAAATCCCCTATTAAGGAAAACTTGTGATGCAGTACCAACAGCATCCAACACCTCGTGTGTATCCAGCTGTTTTTTTCCCAATACCGCATCGTGCTGTATCTCCATAGGTCCATATCGTCGGAAGGACGTTCCCTAATTCCTTAACAGCTTTTAGCCGAAACAAGGAGGGAAATCGCGTGTTATGGTATTCCTGAGTAAACCCCAGTTGAGCCCACTCATCCCAAATATCCCCATTTCTCCAAACTTGAATGGACCTCTAGCACCGTAGCTCCAGATGGAAAAGAAGTTGAAAGCCAATGCAGTCCTGTTTCCTGTCACTGGATGGCACAAGTGAAGTGTGTTCTTCATCTGGTTGTGCCTTGCAAGAGTGTGTATATACAGACATGTGGGTATATGTACACTGGGTGCTTGTGTTTATATCTGTGTGTGTAGGGTTGAATAATAATGGCATTTGTTAAGCACTTACTATGTGCCGGGCACTGTACTAAGCGCTGGGGGGGATCCAAGCTTATCGGGTTGGACACAGTCCCTGTTCCCTGTGGGGCTCACAGAATGAGAGTGGAGGAGAAGAAACGCCCTATAAAATGATGAGGAGCAGCGTGGCCTAGTGTGGCTTGCTTCCTCATCTGTAAAATAGGGTTTCAATGCACGTTCTCCCTCCCACTTGGACTGTGAGCCCCATGTGGGACAGAGTCTGACCTAATTAACTGGTATGCACCCCAGTGTTCAGAACTGTGTTGGGCGAATTATAAGTGCTTAAGAAATACCATAATCGTTATAAGTCAGAATCGAAGAGGCCCCAGGAGGATGCAAGGGACGCCCTTTGTGTTTTTCAGCCAAAACTGGGTGAAATCTCCCCAGCAGCGCATTGCCTTCAGACACAAAGGGCTGCACCCACTTTGTGCCGGACACTGCTCCCGGAGCTGGGGAAATTACAAGGGAATCATCAGAAGAGGGCGCCCGCCTTCAAAGTATATGTACAATGTCAAGGGTTAGACAAACACAGGAAAAGCTCCCAAAATTCCCAATTCAAAGTTTAACTCCGCAATAGTGAAAAACTAAAACGGAAAAGAAGAAATGGAGGGCCAAGCTGGAAACAGTGGAGCAAGACCAGAGCTGCCACACCACCTCCCGATTGTAAGCCCGTCAGTGGGCAGGGTCTGTCTCTATCTGTTGCCGATTTGTACATTCCAAGCGCTTAGTACAGTGCCGTGCACATGGTAAGCGCTCAATAAATACTATTGAATGAATGAATCCCCAGGGGCTTTTGGATATAAACGATTTTTTTTTCCTCATCACACCCAAGCGTCCTTATGGGTACGAAGATACACTTATGCTCATTTTCCAAGCCAACAGGGAAATGGGACCTTCCCACTCAGAATTTGGATTCGCAAGTGGGAAAATATGCTCAGGACTGCAGACCAATCTCCCTCTCCCCACTCTCCCCCTCCACCCCCAAGGCTTTAGGCCTTCTCAGTGGATTGAGTGCTGACCATAACTCCCAAGAATGGTTGACCTGCTAAGTTTTACTCTTCCCCAGGCCTTTCATCCAAAGACCCTAGAGTGCTTTATAAGCAAGTAGGTTCTCCCAGCCCCTCATGAGTAAAATGGAAGCTGGAAGCATGGCGGTGCCACATCCTTTCGTCGCAAGTCATGGAGCGCCAAGAATAGCACTTGAAAGCCCTGACTCATTCCCACTCTGGGCTTTAGCCATCAAACCATGTTCCATCCTCTTATGAGTCACTTTTAGTAGAGTAGCTCGGAGTTCAGAGTAGCTAGCTGTTCTAAAACATTGACTCATATCAATGAAGGCACATAGTTTAAGGGACATTTATATGGACTGTAGGTAGGTGCTACTGCAGGAAGATTCTCGGGATTTTTATTTTTTGCTTGAGCTAGCACTTTGGTACAGTTTACAGGGCTCTTTAGTCATTTTTATTAATGCTTTGTGCAGGGGGGCGGCGGGCAGTAGTAATCGTGTTTTACAGGTAAGGAAATTAAGATTGAGAAGAGTTTGGGCCTAGAGTCACTTGGTGAGTCTGGAGCCCTGCTGGGATCGAGAAACATTTGTTTTTCTTGAATTTTCAGTCTCCTGTGCTTGAGAGTAGTAACATTAATAGTATTTATTAAAGGCTTACTGGGTGCAGAGGACTATACTAAGTGCTGGAAAAGAAGACGCGGATGAGAATTAGATGCGGTCCCTGTTTATAAGCTTTTCCTGCTCTAGAGGGTGAGAAACCAATTTTGTCTTACCATCTAGGCTTTTGCATATGTGCATGCTTGCACGTGGGTTTACAGGTGCGTTGAGTTGCTCTGTATTTCCTTTACTGAAGGAGACCACACTGATGACAGAGTTCACCAATGGGTACAAGTGTGACTGAAAATGCTGATATAGGCCGGGTAGTCCTGAGTCCCCAGTTATGAACCCATAAAGATTGTCCCTTGGGTCGATATCTGCTTAGGCCACTGGATAGCTCACAAGCATTCCACCCTTTTCTAGAATCAGCCAGGTGTATTTATTGAGTGTTTCCTGGGTGCAGAGCACTGTAGTAAGTGCTTGAGAGAGAACAATATAACAGTATTGAAACAACAGGCTTTCAGTCTAGAGGCCTCACCACCAGAGCTAAGAGATGGCAGCCCCTGGCTAAAGTTGAAGTGCAGGGATGGAAATGGGAGTTCAGATGCATGAAGTGGGGCAGTGGAGTCAGTCGTGCCTCAGTGGCATGGGAGAAGCAGCGTAGTGTAGTAGAAAGGGCATGGCCCTGGTCATCAAATGACCTAGGTTCTAATCCCGGCTCTGCCACTTGTCTGCTGTGTGACCTTGGGCACATCTGTCAAGTGGGGATTAAGACTGTGAGCCCCTCGTGGGACATGGACTGTGTCCAACCTGATTAGCCTAGAACTACCCTAGAGCTTGAGACAGTGCCTGGAACACGTTAAGTGCTTAACAAATATAACTGTAAAAAAAAAAAATGGTGCTCCTACTCTCCGGATAGGGGCACCAGCAGGGAAATATTTATCTGTGTGCAGCGGGCAAAAGAATTTCTGCAATGCCCATGTAAAATTGACTAGTGGACAAGCCAGCTGATTGGTCATATGACTCTGACTCTACCCCGTCCTTTGTCTCTTCTCTCTCTCAGACCCTCCGAAGTCCTAGTTCTCCTTGTTCTGCCTTTGAAAAAGCTGCACATAAATGAGTGAGTGTAGGTACAGTGCTCCTAGGTTTCTAGGCAAAAAAACGGTTTGAGGAGCAAGGAGTAATCCAGATTTCCTAATACGAATGGTGAGAGCGGGCCGAATTCTTTTAGACACATTTTTGTTTCTTAAATACCAGGGTGCATAAAATATTGAAAGCTGAAGAATTTCTGATGTCAGTGCGAGTGCTACCCAGAATCCACCCCAGAATTGGAAATGGAACTGAGGGGTCCTGTAACCCCAATCATTGGGTCACATATAAACTAAAAGAGCTCAACAATTCTGCTTCCTTCTCCCCTCCCCGCTGCTTTTGGCATTCTAGGCTGCAGGAAGCTAGGGTTCAACTGGGTCTGTTTTTCTGACTATGAGGCTAGGGCCTTCCAAAGAGCCCTCAGAAGACCTGCCTCGATTTAAAAAAATACGGCAAAGTTTTCCCTCCCAAGCTGAGTGTCAGGGTGCTTTTGTTTTGGGGGTGTGTCGTATTTTGGATAATTATGGTGAGGTAGGGTATGTTTTGGGAAGGTTTTGGATTTCATCCAGTAGTTATGCTGCCTCCACTCACCCAGAGCCCTCTGGATTTCTCAAACATAAGATGGCAAATGGAGAGGCGATGGTGTTCTCTGTTCTCTCAAGAGAACTCTCTTCCCTCTTTATATTCTGCCTGTCTTTAAAAAGGGAGTAACTGTTTTCCAGAAAACTGTATTGGCATTCAGAGACTGAGCTCTCCTTACATCTAGGTGCCAGAATTTCCCTTTTCGGCTCGGTAGAGTTCACGGTGTACAGATGTGACTCGGCGCATCAGTGAAACGGAGCCATGCAGGGTACGTTGACGCAGGAAGGAAGACCTAATAGCTGAAGTTTCTTTTGCTTGGAGGAACGATTGCCTGTCCAAAGCCCCATATTGGTAACTTAAGAAACCTTCCTGAACATTCAGTGGTGGCCGAGGGTGAATTCTCTTCCTGGAACACGGGCAGCATCTCATTATGAAATATGTCATCGTTAAGGTATTTCTCTAGCTCCGAAACAACTGTGAATGTTTGTTTAAAGGCAGTCTCTCTCCTTTGAACGAATTTTCTTCTTCAAAAGAAATTTGGAGTAATTAAAAAACAATAACAGATCAGCCTGCGGATCCTAAGCATTTCTGCAGCCATGAAAACCCCCCAGGTGAAGCAGCAGGTTAAGCAGCGGGTCTGAGAACTTTTCTGTGCCATTTCCTGCTGCAGAGCCACTTGAAGATATGAAAATCATCTCTCTGAACTACACAAACAGCACAGCCCCACAGCAGCCCGAAAACTCCCGGTTTAAAAATAATTCTGCCTCCCCATGCACTTTTAAGAAAGCGAAGTACTTTTGGCCGTTCTATATCTGGAGCACGAGGTATGGAAGAGCAACTCCACTAATGGGTATCTGGCAGGCTGTGGTCCCAAATGGACTCAAACCACTCTGCCAACCTGATTATCTTGTATCTACCCCAGCGTTTAGAACAGTGCCTGGCACATTGTAAGGGCTTAACAAATACCATTTAAAAAAAAAAAGCCTAACTGGTTAATCGTCGGCTTTTCAGTGTTTGAATTACCCACTCCTTTTGCTCCTCCTTCTCTGCTCCGCTTCTAGGCATTTTTCTTCTGCTGGTATCCCATACCTGGAGAGGAATTGTCAAGATTCAAATTCGTGAATTTCAGATTTTGATTTGTAAGGTTGGCACCATCACTTTTTGGACACTTTTCTGGACCACTTAGTGCCCCAAGAAAAATCCCTTAGATTTGCCTACCGGTTGTGTTTCAAGTCTTGTCTGGTTGCAGTGCCACCCACTGTGCAATGAAACAGATTTTTGCTTGGGCTTCTGGTGTGCGCAATGAACTGGAAAAGACATCTCTGGATCTTACTATGGCACTCTGAGAGTCATGGTCAACAGTGACTTACACTTGGGTGAGGACTCCAAGGATTCTGCTATCGATGAGGTCTCAGAGATGTTCCCTCTAGACTGTAAGCTCTTTGTCGGCAGGGAATATGCCTGTTATACTGTTAGATTATACTCTCCCAAGTGCTTAGCACAGTATTCTGGACACAGTTAGCACTTAATAAATATTCTGAATTGAGTCTGTTACATGACCACAGCCTATATCCATTAGCCCCGCCAGCATTTCTCGCGTGCCTGCCACTGGGCATGGGGAACCGAGCGAGGGAGTGTGGATGGTTCGGGACAGGTCATCCCCACTACCGCAAGAGCAACTCATGTTTCTGTCCTGCTGGTGGTAGGATATCCTTTTTCCTTCTTAACCATTGATGTTATAAGCAATGCTTACCCTAAAGGTCAAGGGCCCGGAGAAGGTACACTGTCGTGTCTTCAGGGAGATATAAAGAGCAAGAGATTCTCTCTCAGCGACTCTCATGCTCATGATGGCAGTCTCATTGCAAATCGCAGAATAACTTGTATAATACTGTAAGCTCCTTGAGGGCAGGGATCATGTCTACCAACTCTAATGTATTATAGTCAGTACAGTGCTTGGCACACAGTATGTACTTAATAAATACCATTGATTGCGGCAGGTGTGCTCTTTTAGGCTGCCTTGCAAATGGTGTCATGTCATTTGCAGGGTAAGGAAGTTCACTCCAGGAGTATTCCCCATTACCTTGAATAATTGAAAGATGGTTGTATCTAGTAAACCTCAGTCGGAAGCTGCAAGAGGATGGGGTTCAGATGGCTTGAGTTTTCAAATCTACTTAATATTGAATCTCGGCCTTCGAGTGCATTTAGGCAATAGAATGAAAGGAGAGGCCTAAATACATACAAAATGCAGCTCCTCCACATCCAGCCACAGAAATGTGAAATGCCAGTGGATGGTCGGGAAGCAAATGCCAAAACCCAGGAAATTATACATACAAACTCTAATCTCTGCTCGAAATTTATGGCGTTAATTTGAGGGGGCAGGGACCATGAAAATAGAGCAGCTGATATAGAGAAAGGTCAAAAGGTTCTGTAAACTGTTCATTATAATAAGTACTTACTCTACCCAGTGATCCCATGGAATGGGCTAGTTGGAACTCAAGTATTGAATTTCAGATAGAGATTGTCCCCAGCAGAGGGGAACCCCTAGAAGCCTTATTTTGTTTTTGCGCCACTACTTCCTTCCCTACTCTGCCCCTCCCCTCCCCTTAGGACATTTTTCTTCCTGGTAATAGAATCATTCAGTTCTTTGTTAGTCAATAGGAGCTCAGAGAGAAGTGCAGTTGTAAACAGAACAGCTCTGACTGTAATGATGCTTTTTTCCTAACTGTGGCATTAACACCCTTGAGGATGGCAGGGGTTTGGGGTTTTTTTTTCTTATGTAAACTCTACTGATTTTTATCAAGGATTCACTTGTGTTTTAAAACTTCTGATTTATGACTTTTAAAAAAAAAAAAGGTGAAGGCATAATGGTCTAATTCCATTGTATTGTACTCTCCCATGCGCTTAGTACAGTGCCCTGCACATAGCAAGCATTCAATAAATGCCATTGGTTATGGTGGAGGTACAAAGCCTGCCCTCCATTCACTGATTGCAGGCAGTGCAACTTTTAATGGTAGGCTAAGTAATTGGAAAACCTTGATCCAAAACAAATTTAAGGTTGCTAGTAAGGCTGGTCAGCAGCTGGAACCGAACTTCCTCAATTCAGCCCGTCTGTCTCTGGTTCCTGTTCAGGACATTGGTGAACTTTGTTCCTGTTCCAAGTCATGAACCTCTGTGTGTTCATCACCTTTGTTTGCTTCGGCAGATCTCACCAATATATTCTGAGTCGTTCCTTGGACGATCCGTGATCCCGGTGCGAGATGCTTGTGAATTTTGTTCCCCTTTGGGAGCCACAGACCTCTGTGTTTGTTAATCACCTTTGTTTGTTTTGGCAGATCTCACCAATATATTTGAGTCGTTCCTGCCTCAGTTGCTGGCCTATCCTAACCCTATAGATCCTCTAAATGGCGATGCTGCAGCAATGTATCTCCACCGACCAGAAGAATACAAACAGAAAATTAAAGGTACACAAGAAAATGTATTAAGCCAGAAGCAGATCCCGTTGGTGTTTTCGTCTCTGCTCACCTCCTGTCAGAGAGGCAGTGAAGCACCGAACTGAGAGCCCATGTTTAAGTGCTGATTCCACTTCCCCTCTAGTCCAGTGTTTACTTAAGTACCAAAGACCTAGGTTCCTCCCAGTAGCTGCCACTTAATTTAAAAAAAAAAAAAAAACTGGGTGGCCCCATAAAGGAGTCTTTCTGAAAAATACAATCTCAGGAGTTTCAAATAGGTGAAATTTTGACAGGAAAGTGCATTAGAGCCTTAACTTGGGTGACATTTAAGAACAGTGTAACTCAACTTCCACTTTTGCAACCCGCAGATAGATCAGTAGGTAGAATGGGTCTCTATTTTGCCTGCCCTCAAAAGTACCTCCCAGCTTTGACAAGGATGGATTTTAACCCTACCCAGAAGTAAGCATGCTAAGGGCAGAAGAATCCCTCCGGTTTTGGGTCTGCCCCCTGGAGTTGCGGGACCTTTGCGTGGGGTTGGGGTCAGTTCGTTGAGGTGAGAATACTGGAAGACACTGCTTCCCCAATGTGGTCGCTCTTAGTGCGGAAAGTGCAAGTGTCAGGTCTTAAAAAGGAAATTCTGGAGCCCTTGAAGGGTTCAAGAATCTGTCTTCTAGCCCTTCCTTGATCTTTCCACGTTGTTCCTTCTTTCTCATTTCCACCTGCCTTTATAGGGTAGGTTCTTCAATCAACCAGTTGGTATTTATTGAGTACTTCTTGCCTGCGGACCGGACTGACCCCTGTACTGGGTTCACACCTCACAGCATTGCTTTCCATTCCTTCCTGCCTGAGGGTATTAATTCCGCCTCTTCCCTGTTCTTTCTTTCCTTTGTGGTCTCCTTTCTCTCTTCATTTTCTCCTTTCTCTCTGGCCTTTAACTGCCAGTCTGGTTTCTTCCTTCAGTAGTCTTCTTCCACGCCAACTCTCTTTCTTTCTACCAAATCTGCTTTTAGTTTTGAACATCAAATAGTGATTGCTGTCTGATTTCATCCCTAGCGTTTTCATTCTTTGCCTCTTCTAGTTTTTCTAATTGCCTACCTGGACTTTCCTCACTTTGACTGTTGTTGGGTTTTTTGGGGTTCGTATGTTTTTTCTTCAGCTCATTTCAGGATTTTCACATATGAATGTCCTTGACTTCAAAAAGCTCCATCTCCTTTGGCCACCAGATGAATTCCGCTGGCCACAGCTTGCTTCTTTCCTCACCCTGCCTCTTTGCTCAACCCCAAAATCAGACCAGTGGGGCCTTGGACTTAAGTTCTCATTAGGATCCACTTCCATTTCATGCTAAACCAGGCTAAAACTCTTTCTACTCCCTGCTGGTTTAGCTACTCGTCCCACCTCGAGAGGTCGTTCTTTGGACCAGCAAGGAAGAGAGAATAATGGTTTCTGCATGAGGATTTACTGATTCTAAAAATTAGCTGTCATGTCTTATAAAGCCAGAAGTTGTGCAGCTCCTCAGCCCCTATTTAAGGGTTGCTTTCACCACCTCAAAATTACTAATTTAAAAGGGCAGAGTTTCTCATCTGCCCAAAGGATTCCCTAATTTTTAAAATGGGCAACACCTTGAAATTCACCGGCAGTAAGTATGAAGATCAGTCAGTCAATCGTTTGTATTTATTGAGTGCTCACTGTGTGCACAGCATTGTACCAATTGCTTGGGAAAGTACAATATAACAGAATTGGTAGACATGTTCCCTGCCCACAATGAGCCTACAGTCTAGAGATGGGGAAGAGTCCAGATCCCTGAATTATTCACCTTAAGTAGGAGCTTCGGGAGCTGACTGGAGGGTTCTCCCTTCCTGGAGGTTTGAAAGAAGCAGAGAATTGACCTAGCCACTGGAATGATTGAAATACAATATCTGTCCTCAGTGACTGAAGTTCTGTTCTGTCACTCGGAGGTTGCGGGGGCGGTGAAGAAAGAGAGAGAGAATGTGTGCGTGTGCCCACATGCTTCCTCCTTTGAAACAGCCGAGCCCTGCAGAGTCCATAGCAGGAAGAGCTCAGCCTAAGAATCAGCAGGCTCTTCTCCTGTCTGTATTCTTTTATTCATGAAGAGCCACCAGAAAGGACTGGGGATGACGATTCTGACGGTCGGAATCCCTTCACGTTGGGTGAAGGCTATTTATTGGAAAACATCATACTCTAAGGGTTCACAAGAACTTTTTTTTGATGGTTTATTCAGCAGCTCTTGTAATTTTCCACCCAACGGATTTTAACAAGCAGGCTGCAGCAGCCCAGGTTCTCAGGTGAATAATGCATATTCAAAGCTGTAAGGCGCCACTCGTATGTCTGCGTAAGAGCTGTCTTGGGCTGCCGTAGAAAGACCCTTTTAGCTGGTTGGCCCAAAGACCTGACAGGCAGAATCTGTGATGTTCAGTGACACTTCAGTGTCTATTCTCGTAGCGAGCCTGTGAGACTTCAGCTGGGGATCCAAGAACTTTCCTGACCACATAAACCCCAAATGACCACAGCCAAGTAACCATGCCTGGCCGTGAGCTCATTGAGGTAAACAGTTGTCTCAAAATAAATGCCCACACCCTGGGAGAGGGAGGGGCGTGGGGCCTACATGGCACCCAGCTTGTCCCCTCCGGTCTTGTCTCCACTCCCAGAGGCATGCCCCGTGGTTAGCTCTGGATTGAGAGAGGAAAACGTAGACCAATTAATGCCTCAGTACCAGCGAGCTCGTGACTTTGTGCGCCTGATGTCAATAGGATGAGTGGCACCCTATTGGAGAAGACAGCTGAGGAAGCCAGGAGCTCCACAGAGCCCTGGAAGGGGTTGGAGTTACTTGTCTTCTGGTCCCTGACTTAGCATAATCAGCAGCGGAATAGAAAATGGAATGGAGTGAGGGGGATTTTTGGTTTTGCTTTGGTTGGTTTTTTTTTTTAGTGATATTTGTTAAACCATGCACTAGGGTAGATACATGATCATCAGGTTGGACACAGTCCCTGTCCCACATGGGGCTCACAGTCATAATCCTCATTTTACAGCTGAGGGCATAGAGAAGTTTAAGTAACTGGCCCAAGGTCACACAGCAGATAAGTGTCAGAGCCTGAATTTAAACCCAGTTCCACTAACTCCCAGGCCCGTGCCCTTTCCTCTGGGCCACGCTGCTTCTCCTAAAGACGTTGTCATGGAGGGGGAGGTAAAATAGCCGTCCAAGGAGCACAGATGGAGAAAACCTCCCTTCCTGCTTCCCTCTGATGAAGTGTCGGGCTTCGAGGAGTGAAAACGGTGGAAGCCAAGTTCTCCTAATGAAAAGTGTGAGATACTTCAAATGGGAGACTTAGAAGAGACTTGATGTGTAAACATCAAGCCATTCTTCCTTCTTCCCTCCCCTCGCTCCCTCCGAGACTAGGGGCAATGGGATTTGCCGTGTTAAACCCTCATAGGGTGAACAAGCCAGCAGTCTGCCTTCTGCCACTGCGTGTTTGGGAGCCTATCTTCAGTTCCACGGTGACAAAGTTCACTAAAATGAATGGAGCCTCTTTTGGCCCTTCTTCTTTCCCAGAACTCCCCCTCTCACCCTTTTATTTCCATCCCTGGGGCCACCACATATTTCAGAGGTTCGGTTCTGAGAATCCACACTGTGGCCAAACAATTTCCAACAGATGAAGCCAAAACCCCAGCATCGTGCCAACAGCATGTCCCCCTCTCCACTTGGTCCTTCAACTTTGGCATCCATTGTCTTTTTGCCATCCTTTCCCCCTCCCTCCCTCCTGTTGCTGTCATCCTTTCTTCCTACCTTCTCTGGCTTTCCCCTCTTCCTCCATCACCTTTGGGTTTCACACAGAGCTCAGGCTTCCCTGAGTGTCTTTCATCTGCGAGTCGTCTGGGTCCAATTTGTGTGCAAAGCCTTGGGAGAGTCACTGTTGAAGGGCCCAGAGCCCCAAGGAATACTGCATTATGATGTGTCAAGCTTGCTCATCCCCAGAAATGAGGAACCCTAGTGCCTAAGCCTCACCTAATCTTTCCCTTGGTGATCCTGTAGATTCGAAGCTCATTAGAGGCAGGGGACGTTTCTAGTACTGTACTCTCCCAAGCACATAGACAGCGCTCTACACACAGTAAGAGCTCAATAAATACTATTGTTGGCTCGATTAGGGTACTGGGGATTGTTTCAAAGACCCTTCAGAAGTAATATTTCCCCACTGCCCTGCCTTTTAATTTTCTCCCTTTTTCTACCTACCGCCCAGAGTTGTGGGAAGGGCAAAAATGAGAGAGTGCTTTGAAAATGAAAGTGTTCTATAAAACTAAAGGTAGTGTTATGATTAACTGTACAGCTTTTGTGTCCCTCAGCTGTGTGCGTGAACACACCTACTGACCGCCCTGTCTCTCCCTCTCTGTCTCTCATCCCACTCTGCAGAATATATTCAGAAATATGCAACAGAAGAAGCCCTGAAAGAACAGGAAGAGGGCACCGGTGACAGCTCGTCGGAGAGTTCGATGTCTGACTTTTCGGAAGACGAGGCGCAGGATATGGAGTTGTAGTAGAAAAAGCCACCTGCTTTTCAGAAAGACTATTATTTCCTAACCATGAGAAGCAGACTATAATATTCATATTTAAACAAAAGCAATTTTTTTTATTACTAAACAAGGTTTTTATGAATAATAGCATTGATATATATATATTATATATCACCCTTTAGATTTTGATTTCTTGGTCATTTCTCAACCAGAGGTGCATAGCATATACCCCCACATTCCATTCGGGTAGCAGTACGCAGCCCGAATGCATGCGTTCATAAGACCATCTTGGCCAAGCCAACCTGTGTGCTACTGAACCGGCCGCCAGACAGCAGCTCTGATAGGTAGACCAGAGTATAAAAAAAGAAAAAAAAAGAAAAAGAAAAAAAAAGATGCCGCTTCCTTTATTGGTGGTTCCAAAGAGAAACAAACAAACCGACCCTTGGATGCTACGTCGGAGCAGTGCTTTCTCAAAGTGAAAAGAAATCGGGGCAAAGGGGAGGGGGAGACTGTTGTAAGAGCACTTAGAGCAAAGAGTATAATTCGAAGTGCTGACTCCTTCCCGTTAATCTGGTGACCCCGTGCTATACGGAGCACCTGTAACCGTGCAGGGAGCTATTTTGGAGCATCGAAGCTTAAAACTAACCAAATTTAATTTCTTTTTTCTTTTTTTTTTTTTTACACTTGGATTTTAAGTACATTTTTTATATGTGGATTCCTGCCCTTCAAGCTACCGGGCCCTGTAACTGCGGGTGTATTTGCTTTTGGGACCTTTGAAAGCCTTTTTCTGGACTCGACTCATTTTCCCAGTCTGGATTATGAGCTCTGACAACCCCCCCACCCCCCTTTTCTTTGTTGGGAGAGAGGAAGGGAGATGACGCGGATAGTGCTTTAGTTGACTCAGAGCACATTGCAAGGTCGAACTCCACTTCTTTGCCAGTTCGAGACTGCTACCCTTGACCGAGAGCCGTAAGCTTGCTTGCCGGTGCTTGAACCGTGGTTAGGCACACGTTGCAGATTGAATCTTTCTCTACCAGAGAGGGTCTCATCGTCAAAGGAGAGGCGTTATGCCGAGCGCGCTAGCTTCATCCAGGAGGACTGGTCCATGGGCCATGAATACTTCAGCACTCTCATTTCTTTGTTTCGGATTTTTTTTCCTTCTGCCATCTCTGGCAGCCGTTTTATTGCCATCTGCTCGTGGGAGGGGGAGTAGATATTACAGACCCAACACACACACACACACACACAATTTAAAAAGAAAATTAACTAGGGAGGATAAAGATATTTGGTCACTTCAGTGAGGGAAGAGGAGGAGACCAGAGGACTATTCCGAAGCGGGGAGGTGGGAGGGGACTGCCAATCTTCTAACACAGTAGAACAAGTTTTGAAGGTGAATTTCTTCCCCTTCCCCGCCCCCCTTGATATCGAGGGAATCAGACCCTCTCAGATGCCTACCAGTCAGACTCGGATTCAGCTAACCACGTCTGGAGGCAGCGTGCCGAGACCCTTCCAGGCCCAAATGTTGCCTATTGTAGATTTTGGGGGTTCATGAGGGTTTTAGATAGCCAGATATATTTTTATCCTGATGTTGGTTGCAACCAGTAGGACATCGTTGGGATTAACCAACTCCGAGACACTTTACCATTTTTTTTCCAATGCCCCGCTTTACTCATTCAATGGGCTTTCTTTTCTTTAATTTTTCCAAAATGCACATTTAGCTTAGAAGTACTCTATGCCACAAGGTTTGAGTCAATGAGGTTGGAAGATATCCTATCTTTTTTTTAATTCAAAAAGCACAATCAGTCTCTTTTCCTTTGAAAAATCTCTATAAAATTCAATTTGCTTTAGCATGATTATTTTCCTAAATACAGAGACATACAAAGAATTTACTTATTTTATGTTAATTACGGGCATGAAGCAAAAGGTTTTCTTTCTTTTTTTTTTTTAATAAAAAAGTGCAGTTATGTAGGGCTGTGGTTAGTTACCGTGCTGAAGTTATCTATCTAGCATTTGTGGCTTGTTGGAAGGGTAGTGTTAACTATTTAACATGTAATGGTGTACTTTAACTCTTATCTAGCACGTTGTATTCTCATTACTTTAGGGGAGGGGAGGGTATCTGGCTAGCACTGTCTAACTTGCTTACCTGCAGAATTAGCAGTTTGCTTGTGCTATAACCTTTACTGTAGGTGCTATATTAGGGGTAGGCTTAAAGTGCTGGGTGGTGATTTCAGTTAAAACAATAAAAAATTGTATTTTTTCAATATTGTATAAACAATAGTGTTCTAATTACCTTCTTTATTTTTTCCAGGTAACCTTTATGTTTTTAATCTTTTGTCCCAAACCAGGTTTCTGGTCCTTAACCAGGTTTACTGGGCATCAAACAATTGCTCACTTCTTTCTCCCTCCCTAAAAAAGCCTTTGATTCCCCGTTAAAAAAAAAAAAACAACAACTCTTCCCTCCATTCTAAAGATCCAGCTTCAAAGGGATTTGCCCATCCGCTCTTAAGCAAGGTGCATCTGGAGAAAACAAGCAGACCTGAGTGCTGTGTGTATGTGTGGGTGTGTGGGTGTGTGGTGTGTGTGAGAGGAAAAAAACTTAGGTTTTGCTATTAGCTTCCAAAGCCTTTTGCTATTGCTTTGCAGCTCATAGTGTCCACTCTGCTTGCACAACCTGACCTCCTGTAGCTTCCCTTGGGGTTGGTCTTTGCCCCTTTTCTGACGCTCAGTGGAAGGGGCAGAGGGAAACTAGACCAGCAGGAAATTGAGAATTCTAGAGGAATCCAAATACCGCCAAAAAGTCATTAGTGAGTGGCTATTCCCATTCTAAAAAGGCCCACTGTCACTGCCTAGTACCTTGTCCTTCCCCCTCACCACCACGCTCACCGGGGCAGCCCCGGGCCCCTCACCACGCTGGAATCACCTTGCCTGAAAAGTATCACTGGCAAGCAAGTCCAAACTGCTGTGGGCTAGTTGTAGTTTTGAGGCTTTTTTTCCCCCCTTCTTCCATTCAGTCAGTATGTGAATCCTCAGAAGTGTTCTCTTGAGATTTTGCAGCGGTCCAATATTTTCTGCCCCTCTTCAGAAGACTGAACGAAAAGTTCTGGCCAAGCACCTACAAGCAAGATACTCTCCATCCAACAAACAGCATTTGATCCGCTGTCTCTTTGCTCTTCATGGATTCCCCCGACACCGAAGTCTTGTTAGAGCGCGGTAGCCGACTTGGACTGGGGGAGTGGGAAGGGGAACTGGCTCTTATGTCAAGAGTTCATCACCCTTGTCCCTGAGTTTACCTCGCAAGTTTTTACCAGTGAGATAATTATCCGAAGTTGCCATATCTCCACAGTACCTAACATTCTTCTTTCCACTTCAAAGAAGCTGTAGAAATTGCCAACCGGGTTGATCTAAACTCTGTGAAGTGCTTCACCTCTCAAAGAAGTTTACATCTCAAAAGACTCCCTGAAAGCTCCCAAATGTATTCTCTTGGGCCCTGGTGTCTGGTTTTTTTCAGGCCTCCCATTGTCCCAACGAAAAAATCATGAAAGAGGAGACACTCTGCTGGGCCCAGCAGGTGAGATTTCCAGCCCCGTCGGAGGGTGGAACAACTGGGCATGGAATTTGATTGAAATTGTGTGTGAAACTAAAGCCTCATCAGTTGTCCCAGGGAAACCAAAAGCCAGGCGGAGAGAAAAGTCACCTACCATTTCGGCCTGCAAGCCCTGGCCCACCCTTACTTCCCTCCTCCAGCCAAGATGGACAGACTCAGGAGTTCACTGATAGTCCACCATCATGGGTAACTCACCCAGGAGTCTAGCTGGGAATGGGGGCTGTGTGTGGGAGGTGGGGATGAGGGGGTTGTGAGATGCAGGGGGATGGGAGGCCAAGGAGTTGCTCGTGTGACTGTTCCACTTTCCCCGTCGTGCTCTCCGGCTTTGGGAAGACTTAAGGCCGGTCAGGGTTCCTAGCCTCCGTTGGACCCTTCTGAACTGAGCTGGCACATTGGCAGGGCTGTGGGCAATGGGGGAAATGGCCACTGTTTACTGACTGTATTGGTACATAATTGTGTGATACTTGAAGAGATGAAAGGGGCTGTAATGCCCTTCATTGGAGTCTAAGCTTATTATTGTTTTTCCTTTTTTCTTTAACTTTCCCTCTAGCCCTTTTTCTTGCATTGTGATAATGTAGTGGGCACATCTGTCAACAGGACAAATGCCTCTTCTCTAAGATTATAACCTCTCAAATAGTTGTGTATAATGAAAGAACTGTAAACTTTTTTAAATAAAATATGTATATACCTTGACTTCTGGCTGGACCTTGATCAGTCAGCCCAGCTCCCATCCGCAAGGGGAGTTTTGCCTCCAGGTTCCTGATGTCGCAACAGCAGCCCTGAGCTTGAAATATCTTGCCCAGGATCTCAGAACAGTAGGCATCCACTGCAAAGAGAGGGAGAAGCCAGAGAGGCAAGAGAAGGAAGGATTCTGGGAGGGTATAAGGAAAAAGTGTCCCAATGTGAGTCCAGTAGACAAAATCTGCCACCTTTGGATCAGCTAACTCACAATTTCCAGTGCTGCAGTCTGGATGTCCCCACTCTGGGGTAATAACCTTTATGGGAGTAAATACAGAGCTGCTCATTTAGAAGCTCTCCTGAAAAAACCCAGACCCACTCTTTTGCCACCTAAGTAGAAACAACCACTGTGGAAAGTCTCGGCTTTTCCCATCCTGACATCCGCTGGGTTGTCTAATCCAGCAACCTAACTCTTCAATCTGCAAGCGCAAGTATAATAATATTAATCATAAATCGTGTTTTTGGTAGATACAAGATAAATAGATCGGGCACAGTTCCTGTCCCATGTGGGGCTCAGAGATTGAGGGAGGGAGAGCAGATATTTTATTCCCATTTTACAGATGAGGGAACTGAGGCACAGCGGAGTTTTTTGCCCAAGGTCACCAGCAGGGAAGGGGTGGAATTGTGATTTAAAGCCAGGTCTTCCTACTCTCTCTGATCCCTCCCTGAAGTGCAGTTGAGATCCCTGCCTCAGTGAAATGACCCCTTCATGCTCTACCCCCGGCTAACAGTTCAGTAGGGCTTCCTTCCCCAGAGCCCCTGCCGGCCTAGGAGCTGAGCCAGAAAGGTCTCCCCCCATTTCTGGGTTCGGGCCACTGGGTCCTGAGGAGGCGAACTGAAGTTGACCAAGAGCTTAATCTGAACGTCACGCTTCAGAGAGAGCTGGGCCTAAGGTTCAAAGGAAGCCCGGCCTCTGGGACGGAGGGATCTGCCAGGCTCAGCTGACCCCTGATTAGACTGTGAGCCCATCACTGGGCAGGGACTGTCTCTGTTGCCGAATTGTATGTTCCAAGTGCTTAGTACAGTGCTCTGCACATAGTAAGTGCTCAATAAATACTATTGAATGAATGAAGCAGTGTGGCTTCCTGGAAGGAACACAGGCTTGGGAGTCAGATGTGGGTTCTCATCCCGGCTCCGTCACTTGTCAGCTGTGTGACTTTGGGCAAGTCACTTAACTTCTCTGGGCCTCAGTGACCTCATCTGTAAAATGGGGATTAAAACTGCGAGCCCCACATGAGACAACCTGATGACCTTGTATCTCCCCAGTGCTTAGAACAGTGCTTGGCACATAGTAAGCGCTTAACAAATACCACCATTATTGTTATTATTCTCTGTGCCTCAGTTCCCTCTCTGTAAAATGGGGATTAAAACTGAGAGCCCCACGTGGGGCAACCTGATCACCTTGTATCCCCCCAGCGCTTAGAACAGTGCTTGGCATATAGTAAGCGCTTAACAAATACCACCATTATCATTATTATTCTTTGTGCCTCAGTTCCCTCTCTGTAAAATGGGGATTAAAACTGAGAGCCCCACGTGGGGCAACCTGATCACCTTGAATCCCCCCCGCGCTTAGAACAGTGCTTTTCAGAGAGTAAGAGCTTCACAAAATGGGGATGAAGACTGTGGGTCTCACGTGGGACGACCTGATTAACCTGTATCTACCCCAGCGCTTAGAACAGTGCTCTGCACATAGTAAGCGCTTAACAAATACCAACATTAATTCTCTGTGTCTCAGTGACCTCATCTGTAACATGGGGATGAAGACTGGGAGCCTCACAGGGGACAACCTGATGACCTTGTATCCCCCCAGTGCTTAGAACAATGCTCTGCACATAGTAAGCGCTCAATAAATACTATTGAATGAAATACTATTGAATGAACAAATATTATTATTATTATTATTATTATTATTATTATTATTATTATTATTATTATTATTATTAATGAGGGGTGAGGATTGAGTCCAGAGGCTCTTCGGGTGGTTGCCCAGCTCCATCCTACAGTTACCGACACTTGCAGCTTTGCACCGCTAGATGGCGCCTTGGGCTACATTTAGCCACTTCACCGGGCAACCTTCGGCCTCTGCAACCCTCTTGGCTCTTTACATTTCACTCAGTCGTATTTATTAATAATAATAATAACAGTAACAATAATGTTGGTATTTGTTAAGCGCTTACTATGTGCCAAGCACTGTGCTAAGCGCTGGGGCAGATACAAGGTCCTCCCCCGTGGGGCTCCCAGTCTTCATCCCCATGTTACAGATGAGGTCACTGAGACACAGAGAATTAATGTTGGTATTTGTTAAGCGCTTACTATGTGCAGAGCACTGTTCTAAGCGCTGGGGTAGATACAGGTTAATCAGGTCGTCCCACGTGAGACCCACAGTCTTCATCCCCGTTTTACAGCTGAGGTCGCTGAGGCACAGAGAAGTGAAGTGACTGGCCCACAGTCACACAGCTGACAAGTGGCAGAGCCGGGATTCGAACTCTCACTTCAGAGAAGTGAACTGACTTGCCCGAGGTCACACAGCAGACAAGTGGCAGGGGCGGAGTTAGAATCCGCAACCTCCAACTCCCAAACCCGGGCTTTTCCACTAAGCCACACTACTTCTCAACCGCTAACTGTGTGCAGGGTTCTGTACTAAGCGCTTGGGAAAGCAGCTTGGCTTATTGGAAAGAGCCCAGGCTTGGGAGGCAGGGGTCGTGGGTTCTAATGCCGGGTCTGCCACTTATCAGCTGTGTGACTGTAGGCAAGTCACTTCACTTCTCTGTGCCTCAGTTCCCTCATCTGTAAAATGGGGGTTAAGACTGTGAGCCCCATGTGGGACAACCTGATTACCTTGTATCTTCCCCAGCGTTTAAAACAGTGCTTGGCACAAAATAAGTGCTTCACAAGACTGTGAGACTGTTGTTGGACAGGGATTGTCTATACCTGCTGCTGAGTTGTCCATTCCAAGCGCTTAGCACAGTGCTCTGCACACAGTAAGGGCTCAATCAATACGATTGATTGAAATACCATCATCATTATTATTATTATTAGAGTATAGTAAAGTTGGTAGACATGTTCTCTGCCCACAACAAGCATTCCTCTTCCCACCCCCCCAGCTCCCATTAAATTTCCCTTCTGAAATTATTTTCCCTCTCTCTGCCCCAAATGTGATGTTTCCCTCCCCTTCAGCCACCAGAAAGCAATTGTTGACCCTCCTGGACACAAATCAGGGCATGATCATTAAGTGGAAAGAGCCCAGGCTTGGGAGTCAGAGGTCATGGGTTCGAATCCCACTCTGCCGCTTGCCAGCTGTGTGACCGTGGGCAAGTCACTTAACTTCTCTGTGCCTCAGTTACCTCATCTGTAAAATGGGGATTAACTTGTGAGCCTCACGTGGGACAACCTGATTACCCTGTATCTGCCCCAGTGCTTACAACAGTGCTCTGCACATAGTAAGCACTTAACAAATTCCAACATTATTATTATCAAATCAAACAATGAATAATATCAACTGCTTTCTCTGTGCAGGGCCCAGCACTTCACTGTTTCGAGTACAGTAGTTAGGAGGTATGATTCGTGCTTGGCACATAGTAAGCGCTTAACAAATGCCATCATTATTATTACCAGGAGAGTCAGATACTAAAGTAAGTAAGAGGTAGGGTCCTGAGGAGAAAGAAGCATTCATCATCATCGAGAAGCAGCATACCTACCGGACACAGCATGGGCCTCAGAATCAGAAGGACCTGGGTTCTAATCCCAGCTCCAGTACTTGTCTGCTGTGTGACCTTGGCAAGTCACTTCACTTCTTTGGGCCTTAAGTACTTCATCTGTATAATGGAGATTAAGACTGCGGGCTCCATGTAGGACATGGACTGTGTCCAACCTGATTAACTTGTATCTACCCCAGCTTTTAGTACAGTGCCCGGCACATAGTGAGCCCTTAACAAATGCCTTAAAAAGAACGCCTTCACTTCTCTGTGTAACAGTTACCTCATCAGTAAAATGGGGATGAAGACTGAGCCCCATGTGGGATTTGGACTGTCTCCAACCTGATTGGGCAGATTCTACCCCCATGCCTGGCACATAGTAAGTGCTTAACAAGTGCCAAAATTGCCATAAATAAAGTCTTTGGTTCCTGAGTACCCTCCGGGAATATTTAATGCTCTGTACCAGATAAATACCACTGGGACAGTGGAAAGAGAAACCCCAAGGCCATGGAGACGGAGGTTGTGAAGGTGAGAAGGGTGAGAGCAGTTACCTCAGTGACCTCATCTGTAAAATGGGGATGAAGACTGTGAGCCCCACGTGGGACAACCTGATGACCTTGTATCTCCCCCAGCGCTTAGAACGGTGCTTTGCACATAGTAAACGCTTAACAAATACCATAATAATAATAATAATAAATATGAATGAATAAATAAAATGCTGCAGCTCCGGCTACCGCCGCCGATTCTGGACTTGGTCACGAGGGGGCGCTCCTCTCCTCTCCTCTCCCCCCTCTTCTTCCTCCTCCCTCCTCCTCCTCCTCCACCACCTCCTCTTCCTTCTCCTCTACCTCCTCCTCCTCCTCCTCCTCCATCCTCCTCCACCTCCTCTTCCTCCTCCCTCACCTCCTCTTCCACCTCTTCCTCCTCCCTCCTCCACCTCCTCTTCCTCCTCCTCCTCCCTCACCTCCTCCCTCCTCCTCTTCCTCCTCCCTCCTCCACCTTCTCTTCCTCCTCCTCCTCCCTCACCTCCTCTTCCTCCTCCACCTCCTCCTCCTCCCTCCTCCTCCACCTCTTCCTCCTCCCTCCTCCTCCACCTCTTCCTCCTCCCTCCTCCTCCCTCCTCCTCCTTCCTCCTCCTCCACCTCTTCCTCCTCCTCCTCCCTCACCTCCTCTTCCTCCTCCCTCCTCCTCCCTCCTCCACCACCACCTCCTCTTCCTCCTCCTCCTCCCTCCTCACCTCCTCTTCCTCCTCCCTCCTCCTCCTCCTCCCTCCTCCACATCCTCTTCCTTCACCTCCTCCTCCTCCACCACCACCTCTTCCTCCTCCACCTCCTCCTTCACCTCTTCCTCCTCCACCTGAAGGAAGGTTGCTGCCCCAGGGGTAGGGGTGACCAGACAGTGGAGGTCTGAGTTCTGACACCCAGGTGGGTAGGAGTCTGAGCTCAGACACTCCGATCTCCGACTGTCAGGGGGAGACCCCGTCTCCCTAAGTTGGGAGCGAGGAGCAGGATTGAGCATCATTTCCAAAGTATGGGGGGGGGGGGGGGGGGCGGAGGGATGAAAATTAAAAATATTGAAGATCAGGTTGGCCGGGGGCCCTTCCACACCGGACAGGGGACAGATCTGCTAAAAACCAGGCCATCTGGTGTAAAACTGGGTAAATGCCCAGCCTCCTCACTGCCTTTTCCCAAGTGCAGCCCAGTATCTCCCTGCAGATATCCCGCGGACATCTTGGCTCTGAGGCTAAAGAAGAGGGGACCCAGGCAGCCGAGGGCATGACCCAGCAGGCTGGAAATGGTTTAACCCCCAGCACCAGGCAGGGCTGCACGGGATCTCATGCTCAATCAATCAATCATATTCACTGAGCACTTACTGTGTGCAGAGCACTCAACTAAGCCAAATTATGATATTTGTTAAGTGCTTATTCTGTGCCAGGCACTATACTGAGCACTGGGATGGATATGAGCAAATCGTGAAGGACACAGTCCCTCATTCCATGTAGGGCTCACAGACTCAATCCCCATCTTAGAGATGAGGTAACAAGCACAGAGAAGTTAAGTGACTTGCCCAAGGTCACACAGCAGACAAGTAGCAGAGTTGGGATTAGAACTCAGGTCCTTCTGACTCCCAGATCCGTGCTCTATTCGTTAGGCCACGCTGCTTCTTGACTCATTACCACAGCTCCACTGAGGCAGGTGGGAACCATCAGCCTGCTTTCCAAGACTGAGGGTCTCGAAGAGGGAGGAGAGACAGAGAATGGAGTTGTGTGGTCAGAATAGATACAAAACTCTTTCAGGGGAGGGGGTTCAAGAAAAAGCAGGGAAGAAGCAGAGAAAAGGAACTTTAGTAAAAAGGGAAAGTAGTCAGAACAGGATAGTCACTTCAGAATCAACCAGGTGGGCACAAGAAAGGGACTGTAAGATTATTGTGGGCGGGGAACGTGCCTGCTAACGTGTGGTATTGTACTCTATCAAGCCCTTAGTCCAGTGCTCTGCACAGAGCTTTGCACTCTGTTCAATAAATACCACTGAATGGATGGGCACAGAAAGGTGAAAAAAAGGTGTGGGAAATCCTAGCTAATTAACAAAGAACCCCTCCAGGTGCTGAAATCTCAAATGGGAATGTCAAAAACAGAAGTTTCAAAGGACCAGAAGGGTGACGACGCTTACAGTTTTCCCAACCTCCATGGGCCCGAGGTACTTAGAGAGTTGGCCATCTTGGATTTCAGAGCGCATGTTCAGGTAAGCTTCCATATCCTGTTGCCAGTCTGTGCGTGCCCATTTGAACCAGAGGTGGTCACATTCTGAAGTGAAGGCCTGGCTCTGTAAATAAGAAACAGCTAATCTAAATCTCTCATGCTGCAACACATACCCATTTCTCTTTGATCTTCCTCAGTGGAACTGGAAGAGGATGGTCTGTAACCCTTAAATAATAATCCTTCCTGGGAAGTGATCTCCCTGCAGCCTTGTCTTTTGCAGATCTGGGGCAAAGGGGGTCATACTTCACTCTGTCCCCGGGATCATTTTTCTAAAACAAAACATTAAATCCACTTGTCCCCACTCCTCGAGAACCTCGAGGGGTTGCCTGCCCACCTCTGCATCAAACTGAAATTCCTTACCACTGGCTTTAAAGCACTCAATCAGCTCCCCTGCTCCTACATCACCTCACTCCTCACCTGACCTCCAACTACCTCACCTGATCTCCTACTTCGACCCAGCCTTCACACTTCGCTCCTCTATTGCCAGCTTCTTCGCTGTGTCTCGATCTCGTCCATCTCCCGTCGACCCTTTCCCCACGTCTCCCCCCGGCCTAGAACTCCCTCCCCTCCATTTACACCTGACCATCACTCTCTTCTCCTTCAGTGCCTTATTAAGGTCACATCTCCTCCAAGAAGCCTTGCCCACTTAAACCCTCTTTTCTCCAACTTCCTCTCCCTTCTATGTCACCTATGAATTTGGATCTGTAGAACCCTTTGGGTCCTTGATATTCACCCCACCCTCCGCCCCACAGCACTTAGGCACATATCCACAGTTTGTTTTAAAGTCTGTCTCTCCCTCCAGATTCTAAGCTCATTGCGGGCAGGGAACGTGTCTGCCAGTTCTGTTGTCCCAAGCTGTTAGTCCAGTGCTCTGCATACAGTAAACTCACAAGCAGCGTGGCTTAGTGTCAAGAACCCGGGCTTGGGAGTCAGAGGATGTGGGTTCAAATCCCATATCCCCATTTGTCTGCTGTGTGACCCTGGACAAGTCACTTCCCTGTGCCTCAGTTACCTCATCTGTAAAATGGAGATGAAGACTGTGAGCTCCACGTGGGACAACCTGATTAGGTTATATCCACCCCAGTGTTTAGAATAGTGCTTGGCACATAGTAAGCGTTTAACAAATACCATTATTATTATTAATAAATGTGATTGATTGACTGATAGAGAATGAGAGAGACTACACTCCTATGACTGTGGGAAATACTTCTTAAAGACCCTAACCCCAGACTTCCTCTTTGCTTGGGACCCAGGCGGGGTAGCCAGAGCCCCCTACTCCCTTTCCAGCACCTCCTTCAACCCTCCCCACTACCGTCCTCTGTCCCAGCTGGGAGGTGGGAGGTGGGGGTTGCTTCCCACTGACTGACCCTTTCTCTGAGGGGCAGATGGGGTGTTCAGAGCCTGTGAGCTGGGGGATTGATCTTCGTCGGGAGTTCTGCTCACCGCCCTCCCTTCCCCCACCGCCCACCTCCCGCCCCGGTCACCTGAATCACGTTGCAAGACCCCTGTCCGGTCGGGCGACACCCGAGCCCCCGTCTCCTCAAGTCTCCAGTTACCCTTCCCTGTCCTCCCCCCTGCCCCGACTGGAAACAGGGACCCGAGCCCGACCCAGATCAGTGGCCATTACTAATGCATGGGTTGGCCAGTCGAGCGGGCCACTTCTCAGCTTCCCGTGACAGCCGGCTCCCGGCCCGGTCGGCCCCAGGGGCCCATGGCAACCTGGGGCAGGGAGACTGAGGATGCAGAAGGGGCAACTATCACCTCACTTGCCCCCTCTCCCAGGGAGTGTCTGAGGAGCCCCCCTGAGGTCAGCGAAGTCCGGCCCTGTCCCAGAAGCCTCTTTGAGCTGCAATCGTTCTCCAACTTCCTAGCCTCCCTTGCAGAGAAAGAGAATCCTCAGGCATAAGATGTCATTTAGTGCCTTCAACCAGGTCTCCAGACAGACGTTTTCTCTTATCTTTCAAAACCTCCTAAGAAGCCTCCCAGCTTCAATACCTCTTCTCAAGGACTCTCATAATCATTTTGGCATTTATTAAGCATTGATTATGTGCTAAGCACTCAAGGGCTATGAGACAATCAAATCAGATGCAGTCTCTGCCCTCCACCAGTTTGCAATCAAAGAGGGAGGTGAGGCAGTTTTCTTTTCCCCATTTTACGGATGAGGAAACCGAGGCCCAGTGAGGGTAAGGGACTTGTTTCATGCTTCCCCACCCTTCTCTGTGCTCATTTACAGACTTCCTGTGGTCACCACCTCTCCTCCCTCCAGCCTCCAAATTTCCAGTTTCTCCACTCAGTTTCCCTCAGCTTCTCCACATTTCATGTGTCCCACAAGCCCAAACCCCAGGGATGGGAAGGGGTGGTGACCCCTTCCCACCGGGTCAGGAAGCCGCTCCCATTGCCCTCTCAGTGCTCACTCCCTCCTGTGATCTGTCCCTCGTGAGTCCTCCACATCCCATTGCTATTTTCTCCCTTCACTCACCTTCTGTGGGCCAAGTCTTGGTTTTGCTTATTTCATTCATTTATTCAATCATATTTATTGAGCGCTTACTGTTTGCAGAGCACTGTACTAAGCGCTTGGAAAATACAGTTCAGCAACAAATAGAGACAATTCCTGCCCACAACGGGAAGTGGTTCGCCCTCCTCCTCCCTCTCCCAGCTCCCTGCTCTCCAGACCACTGCTCCTTGGACCCATAAGACGCTCAACTATCCAAGGAAATGAGCTTCCTTTCTTGTTAAGCACTTACTATGTACCACACCCTGTGCTAAGCGCTGGGATAGATTCATACAAATTAGTTGAGTTTGGACACAATCCGTGTTTGACATTGGGCTCACAGTCTTAATTCCATTTTACAGATGAGATATCTGAGTCAGAGTATTTAAGTGGCTTGCCCAAGGTCACACAGCAGACTAGTGGCAGAGCCAGAATTCGAACCCAGGTCCTTCTTTCAGATTCGTGCACTTTCCACCAGGCCACACTGCTTCTCCCTGGACACTCCCCAAGCACCTAGGCTAGGGGAGCCTCACCCTGGGAGCTCTTCCTCACCTTCCATCCTGCTGGTCTACTTTCTCACTCAGCCAGACCTTGGGCCTCACTGCCCACCAGACTCATTTGAATTCATTTTTGCAAGGGAAATCGCCCAGGCTTCTGGTGATTGGCAACCTGGGACTCTTCTTGTGGCCCCAAGGGAGCCTCCTGGGAGCCTTCTGCTCATCCCTCGGATGACCGGTCACGCCCAGCTGCCGTCTAAACCAATAAAGGACCCTTGGATGGGTCCTGGCTAAATGCCCCGCTTCCCCCAGAAGATGGGCCCCTGTTACACTGTCTTGGTCACCTTCCTCCACAGGTTAGTAAGCTCCCTCTGCTTCCTGGGTTCTACCCTTAAGGGAGACCCTCCAAGTTTCCACATAGGGAGCGTATCTACACATTCTGTTATATTGTACTCTCCCAAGCTCTTAGTACAGTGCTCTGCACAGATGGTACTTAATAAATATGATTGATTTATTGATTTCACATGTGAGTCCCCCAGTTCCAGCAGGCGGGGCTCTGACCCCCACCTTCAGCAACTCACCTCCCTGCCCATGGATTCCTTCTCCGAAGCCAGCTCCGGGTGGGCTGTCCACTGACACCACCAGACGGCCATGATGTCGCTTCACTTCTCTGTGACTCAGTTCCCTCATCTGTAAAATGGGAATTAGTACTGTGAACTCAATGTGGGACATGGAGTATGTCAAACCTGATTACCTTGTCTCTACCCCAGTGCTTAGAAAACCCTCCATATCCCACATGGAGCTCCCAGTCTTAATATCCATTTTACAGATGAGGGAACTGAGGCACAGAGAAGTGAAGTGATCTAGTTCATCCTCCTGCCTCTGGAGAAGGAGGAGATGTCATAGCTTTCCTTGGGAACCCCTCCTCAAGGCTTCTAGACTTAAGCTTCCTTAGATTGTAAATTCACTGTGGGCGGGGAAAGTGCTCACTAATTCTGTTGTACTATACTCTCCAAGCGCTTAGTATCGCCACTCTGATTTGGAGCCAGAGGCCTGGTATTGCATGTTAATTTTGGTAAGAACAGCACAGCTGGTACCCAACATGCTACTTTGTGGGCCCTGAGCCATAAACAAAGATAACGTGAACTGTAAACAGCCAGCTAGGAAGCCTCTTGACTATCAGCTCCAAACCACCCTGCTTTACGAAGAGCTCTGATCAGAGCCTCCTACACAGAATCGGAGAAACTCAGGGAAGGAAGGAAACTTGAGGAGTGATCTCGTCCATCCCCCTGTCTTTGGTGAGGTCCCAGAGTTGGCAATGGATGGAAGATTCAGGCCCTCCTATCCTCCACAGATGGGGCATTTCTGCTTAGAGAAACACCTGGCAAGCTGGTCCTTTCATTTTGTTAAGCTTTGCAAACCACACCTCATCAGTTCTGGTGATCAAAATATTTGTATCTGGTAGTGTAGAGCCACCCTCAATCAATCATATTTATTGGGCACTTACTATGTGCAGAGCACTGTACTAAGCACTTGGGAGAGTACAATATAACTGAGTTGAGAGACACGTTCCCTGCCCACAACGAGCTTACAGTCTAGAGAGGGAGACAGACATTGATATACATAAATAAATAACAGATACATATATTCAGGCCGTGGGGTTGAGGAACGGTGAGTAAAAGGCGCAAATCCAAGTGCAAAGAAGAAACGGAAGGGAGTGGGAGAAGAGGAAATGAGGGCTTAGTCAGGGAAGGCCTCTTGAAGGAAACGTGCTTTTAATAAGGCTTTGAAGGTGGGGAGAGTGGTGGTCTATCAGATATGAAGAGGGAGGGCTTTCCAGGCCAGAGGCAGGATGTGGGTCAGGGGTCAGTGGCGAAGTAGAGGAGATCGAGTTATAGTGAGTAGGTTGGCACTAGAGGAATTCATTCATTCAATAGTATTTATTGAGTGCTTACTATGTGCAGAGCACGGTACTGAGCACTTGGAATGTACAAATCTGAACAGATAGAGACAGTCCCTGCCCATCGACGGGCTTACAGTCTAATCGGGGGATGACGTGTGCCAGCTGAGTTGCAGTAGACTCACTAGTTGCGGACCCAATTTTCTCCCGTTCTAAGTTAACTCACTCCCTAGGAACGCAAGCCAGCCCCAGGAGAGTTGGGCGCCTTATTGCTGATACTAGTGCTCTTCTTTCTGCCTAACTCAGTGCTCCTCCTCCAAACCTCCAAAACAGAACCCTTACCAAACCCTTCTGCTCCCCCACTTTCTGCCTCGCTTTTCCCAGCAGACAGATGGAATTGAATCCTCTCCTCATCCCCTGGTGCTCCCAGGCTGGGGAAGAGGTGGCAGAGCTAAAGGCAGCATAGCCTAATGGATAGAGCACGGGTATGGGAGTCAGAGGGCCTGGGGTCTAATTCCAGCTCCTCCACTTGTCTGCTGTGTGACCTTGGGCAAGTCACTTTACTTCTCAGTTACCTCATCTGTAAAATGGAGATTAAGAATTTTACCCCCATGTGGGACATGAACTGTGTCCAACCTTGTATCTACCCCAGCGCTTAGTACAGTACCTGGCACATAGTAAGGACTTAACAAATACAGTAAAATAGAAAAGGACTTTGTCCCCCTAGACAGAACCAACCCCAGCGGCTTCCAGGGCCGCCAGCGTCTCTCAGCCTGAGCAGGGCAGAGGCAGCTGGAGCAAGGCCCTGAGGACTACAGGGAGGGGAGAAGATGTGGGGAGATGCGGCTCAGACTGCCCCAGGAACAGGAATTCTCCTTTCTAGTCCCACAGAGAGAGAGGTGGGCAGGCAGCTCGGACAGAAGAGCCGGTCCCCTCATTCACCCTGGCCTAAGGCACCGAGCGGATACAGATCCAGAGACAGATACATCTTCCTAATCCCCCACATCAATATTGCATCATCATCTCCATCCGATCCCTGTCCGGCGGGGCGACTGAAACTTAATCCGCTCCCTTAAGGAGACAGATCCTCCTCCCTCTCCTATTGGTGGTGGGGGGGAGAGGAGAGAATGGGGGAGGAAGGCTTCCTCTTCCCCTTCTTCCCCCTCTCTCTCCATCCCCCCCACCCCCATCAGCATCCTCAGAGTGGCCAGGTTCTCCATTTCAGAGAGATGGGAGGCCTCAGAGGAGAGCGAGCCCAGGCTGGCACCTTGGGGCTGGCACAGTGGAGGGTCTGCTGAGGCTTCTTCTGGTGGAAGAAGGGAGACAAGGAGCCGAGAGGGAACACCTCCCCCACACCCTTCCTCCTTCCTTCCAACATTCCTTCTCCAATTTCCCCTTCACCTATCCCTTCCCCAGCCCTCTGGTGGGTCCCTTTCCTCTCTAGGCCACAATTTCCCATCTCATCTGCATCTTAGAGGGACAAGCTGCAGCTATTATTATTATTATTATTAATAATAATAATAATAAATAAATTGTTTCATGCTGACAGTGCTAAACACTGAGGCAAATACAGTATAATCTGATCAGAGCAAGTCCCTGTTCCACATTTGGCTCACAGACTAAGGGGATTGGAATCTTCATTCATTCATTCAATTGTATTTATTGAGCTCTTATTGGATGCAGAGCACTGTACTAAGCGCTTGGGAGAGTATAATACAACAATAAATAGACACATTCCCTGCCCTCAATGAGCTTATGGTCTAGAGCATGGGAGACAGACATTAATTTAAATAAATAAATTACAGATATATACATAAATGCTATGGGGCCCAACTGGGGGGATGAACGAAGGGCGACAAAAAAGGGAGTGGGAGAAGGAGAAAGGAGGGCTTAATCAGGAAAGGCCTCTTGCTTTGGGCTGGTGTTGAAGATCACAGCAAGCAGCCTTACTGTATCTAAGGAGCACCCCTCTTGAGATTTCAGGTTAGCCCTGGGCTGCTGCAGCCCTACTGACTTTATCACTGAAGAAGTAGAGGTTGTGGGGGAGAGTGGGAATGTTGTGATGCAAGCCATCACCATGATGAACAAATCTAGGGTAAAATCCTGCCGGTAGGTAGAAAAAAAGACACCATAAACAGTGTCCTCTTGGTTAACAAAACTCACCAGGCATGGGCAGGAACCGCTTAAAAGTTTCCAAGTTTCAAAATAATTTCAGAGAGAGGATGGTGACAGCTCCTCTGCACCTGAATCTGGCTTCCATTGCCGTAGGAGGGGTTGAAATTTGTCATGGGGAAGAACTTTCAGCCTGGGAGAGTTATGGGATTGAAAGTTCCCTAAGGGCAGGACTGAGTCTCTCAGTGGTTTGTGCCTTCTCCCCGTCCCCTTAGCATCAAGTGCAGGAAAATTCTGCCTATTCTTATCTCACATGTCCTGAGAATTCAGTTCATCAGACTATTCTCAGATGTCTGTGCTTGAGCCCATAGATTCCAGATTTTGCCCACTGCGCACAGGGACACCAGACACTCTGAGATAAGAGTAAGTGAGACAGAAAGGCTGGTGGGCACTGCACTCCACTGCAGGGCTCAGGGGGTGACATCAAGTGTCACTCAGCCTCTCTCTGCCAAAAGAAAGGAAGGGTACAAGTAAGGGGAGGCAGCATGGCCTAGTAGAAAGAGCTGGGCCTGGGAAACAGGAGGCCCCAGCTCTGCCACTGGCCCTACTGTGTGACTTTGGGTAAGTCACTTCCCTTTTTCCTGTGTCCTCTCTTAGATTATGGGTCAGGAACAGGAGTCTGATCAAAGCCTAAGGGCTCCCTAGAGACCCAGAAATGAAATCTCCCAGCTTTCTCCCTTCTCCTCTTGAAGACTGTAGGTGCCTTGAGGGCAGGGATCAAGACTACCAACTTCGTTGCATTGTATTTTCCCAATCTCTTAGTACAGCGGTCCATAAATGCCATTGATTGACAGATAAACTCAGTTCACAGTGCTGCTTGGCTGGAAGTGAATCCAAGAGGCTCCCTCAGCTGGGAGGGAGCACCTCAGTTGGAGGAGGGTGGGGAAAAGAATCTTTAGATTGGCAAAACGCTTCAAATTTGTTACTGAATTAGCACTAATTAGTTCCTCAGTCTGTTGGTGGCCCAGAGGCTTGGGAGACTGAAGATAGAAGCCATTCCAATTCGGGCTCCCCCTTCAGACTTAAGTCTCCCTCCTCCTCCTCCTCTTAATGTATTTGTTAAGCATTTACTCTGTGCACTGCACTGTACTAAGTACTGAAGTAAATACAAGTTAATCAGGTTGGACACAGTTCATGTCCCACTTGGACCTCACAGTCTTAATCCCCACTTTACAGATGAGGCAGCTGAGGCATAGAGAAGTTAAATGACTTGCCCAAGGTCACACAGCAGACAAGTGGCAGAGTTGTGATTAGAACCCAGGTTCTTCTGACTCCCAGACCCATGTTCTATTCACTAGGCCAAACTGCTTCATACGGTCCTTCTTTAGGAAGTCCCTGAACAGTTCCCTGCTCACAGCAAACTCCCTCCCCTAAGAGGTCCTGTCTCCCTTCCCCGTTGTTGCCCTGCTCAATCAATTAATTGTATTTATTGAGCTCTTACTTTGTGCACAGTGCTTGGGAGAATACAATATAACAGAGTAGGTAGACATTTTCCCTTCCCACAAGGACCTTAGAGCCTAGAGGGAAGGTCAGGGTGGAAGGCATCTGAAGGGGAGACCACAGGGGTTCACAGAACCAGCCACTTGCTCCCTATTTTTCTCTCTCGTGCCCATGCCCCTCCAAGCAGAGTTGAATCAGTAATAATAATACTGGTACTTGTTAAGTGCTTACTCTGTGCCAGGCACTGTTCTAAGCACTGGGGTAGATACAAGTTAATCAGGTTGGAGCACATGGGGCTCACAGTCAAGGCTCTGGTGGACTCAGGACAGAGAAAGTGCGGGGCAGACCTGCCTCGTGACCAAAGTTCACCCCTCTTTTTGCCCCAAGAGCACAAACCTCTGTCGCCATGACAACTATTTTTTAATCACACCAGCAGCTAAGGGAAATGGATGGAGGGAAAGAGGAAGTTGCAGTCAGGTGGCTGTGGGCCCCCTGTGGGTGGTTGGGCCCGGGCAGCCACCTTGGTTGTCCAAAGAAGAAAATAACTGTTCCTGGGCCCTCATGGAAATCCTCCCAGCCTCCTTCCCTGCAGAAGGGTCTATTGTTGAGAGGGACTGCAATCATCTTCAGCTTAATCCCCCAAGGGAGACCAAGGCAGAGTTTGGAGTGAGGGGGCAAAAGTGGGGGATGCCAGTAGAAGAGTAAGGGGGGTGTAAAGCAAGTCACCACCTCGGCGATGAACAAATGTAGTGCCATAATGGAGATCTACCCTCCCACTCCACCCCTCCTCTTGCACCCATAACTGCGCCTGCCAGGATATGTTTGCCGTCACCCCAGCCAAGTTGCCCTGAGAATCCTCAATGGAGCAGGGGCTAGATGCCAGAGACCCCAGATACCAACCTCTTCTTCTGCTTCAGCAGCCCCCTGAGATAACCTGGGAAGGTGTTCCCAGCCAGGGATGCTGGACTGGGAGATTCCCATGATGCTCTGGCAGAGTACAGGCAGGACTTGGTGATGCTACAGAGGAGGATGGGTTTGGTCTGGACTATGGTGGGGTGAGGGAGCCTGCCCCTGGAGAGAGGGATGGGGAGAACTCCAGGGAGACCAGGGGAGGCTCTTCCAGCCCTCTTGACACCACAGAGGGTCCTGCAGGTTGTAGCCAGATGTCTGAGTTTGGGGGGTAGCCTATCTGTCCCTAAGGCTTCCTGGGAGAGATTCGTAGGATCATAAAGATCATCGAGTCCAATCCTCTGCCTCGAGGCAACAGGAAAACCCCGAAACTCTGCACTTGTAGCCACAGGATCCTGCTGCTTGTTTATTTTGCATTTATCCCTGTCCTGGTCTCATGTTGATTTTGTGTTTTGATTGTTTTATTTTCTCCTTATGTGCCCATCAGCAGCCCCCTTAGATGGGGAGCCCCTTGAAATCTAGGTACCCCATCTAATGCTCTCCTGGGGATTCTTTACCAGTGCTTAGTCAGTGCTTTGCATACAGTAAATATTCTTACTGGAACTACTGCTGCTATTATTTGGAGAAGCGGTGTGGCTCAGTGGCAAGAGCCCGGGCTTGGGAGTCAGAGGTCATGGGTTCTAATCCTGGCTTCGTCGCTTGCCAGCTGTCTGACTTTGGGCAAGTCACTTCACTTCTCTGGGCCTCCGTTCCCTCATCTGTAAAATGGGGATTAAAACTGTGCCCCCCACATGGGACAACCTGATCACCTTGTACCCCTCCCCCAGCTCTTAGAACAGTGCTTTGCACATAGTAAGCACTTAACAAATAGCACCATTTTTACTATCACTACTATTACTGCTGCTGTTGCTGCTCCTCCTCCTCCTGGTACTATGTCCCGACCATCACTGACAGGTGAATTGGATTTCCTGTTGGTCCTGGCTTTGCTTACATAGTCAAATCTGGGCTACGCTGTTCATCTAGAGAGGCCAGGCCCTCTGCCCGGGCCACGGCTTTATGAAAATGACCAACGACATTCAGCCATCCTCCACTCCCTCCCCGCAGGGTAGTGGGGGTGTGATGTGGGGGCATCAGCTCCCTGGGGACTTCCAAATGCAGCAAGGAAGAGTCTGCATTGGGCAAAGGAGATCTGTCCAAAATGAATTTTGAAGTGGAAAATTCCTCTGGAAGCCTAAATCTGCCTGAAAACTGATTAGACCCTTGGCACCAAACACCTGGCATGTGTGTGTGTGTGTGGCAGTGAGAAGTATTTCTGAGCCTCCTCCCACACACCCCAATCCCTGCTGCTCCTTCAAGCTTCTCAGAGCCATTTTCACTGTGGCCTAGGGGAAACAGCATGGGCCTGGGAGTCAGAGGACCTGAGTTCTAATCCAGCCTCTGCCATTTGCCTTCACAAAGGGTCTATTGTGAAGGATATTATTTTGCTGCTTCTGCTTCTTGACCATGGACAAGTCATTTAACTTCTCTGTGTCTTTCCCCATCTGCAAAATGAGGATTAAATTCCTATTCTGCCTCCTACTTATATCATGTGCTCTATGTGGAATAGGGACTGTGTTTGACCAGATTATTTGTATCTCCCCAAACACTTAGTACAGTGCTTGGCATATGGTAAGCACTTAACAAATTCCACAAATACTAGTATTCCAGGGTCCAGCCAGGCTGCTGGTGGAGCCGGGGGGAGAAAAAGAGCTGAGCTTACAATATTCCCAGGCAGAAGCTGTCCATCAGGCAAACTTCTGGCCAATCAGAACACATGACCAATCAGGCTGGCTCCTCATGGCCAGAATTCCATACCTTCCCAGTCCCAAGCAAGCAGGGTATTCATTCATTCATTCATTCATTCAAAAGTATTTATTGAGCACTTACTATGTGCAGAGCACTGTACTAAGTGCTTGGAATGTACAAATCGGTAACAGATAGAGACAGTCCCTGCCCTTTGACGGGCTTACAGTCTAATCGGGAGAGACGGACAGACAAGAACAATAGCAATAAGTAGTCCTTACCAGTTTTCCAGTCCAGTTTCCTAGGCCCCTTTGGGTTTGAATGAAGGCACCTGGATAATATTAATAATTATTGTATTTGGTAAATACAATGAGTCAAGCACTGTTTTAAGTGCTGGGGTAGAGACAAGTTAATCAGATTGGACAGAGTCCCTGTCCCACGTCGGGTTCACAGTCAAAGTAGGAGGAAGAAAATTTGTGAGTCCTCATTTTACAGTTGAGGAAACTGGGGACCAAAGAAGCTAAGCAGCTTGCCCAACAAGATCACACAACTGACAAGTGGCAATGTTGAGATTAGAACCCAGGTCCTCTGACTCCCAGGTCTGTGCTCTTTCTACTCGGCCACCATTCTCCATCACTGGGCTTTTCTGGGATCGGGGCTGTTTTTAAAACTCTGTGTATTTTACCCTAGCCTGGCTGAGCCTGGCTCAGGAAATGGAGCAGTGGAACATTTCCTGATCTAGTTTGGTGGCCCAGACCCACCAGATAACAAACCAAGGATTGGGTGAATCCTGGGAAAAGTTCTGGAAAGCAAACCTATTTGAGCCTGGGAGTCTCAAAGGTCAAATCTAACTGATCTGATTGTTCCAACTCCTGCTAACCTGGAGGTCCAGGACGAGGCTAGCTACTACCAGTCCCCACCCCTGCTCTCTTGGAACTCCTCTCCCAAGCTCTTAGTACAGTGCTCTGCACGCTCAGTGAATACAACTGAATGAGTGAACACCCTCGATGCTCTTAGCCCAATGTCCCGAAGGACCCAAAGAAGTCTCTAGCCTGGAACACCCCACCCCCTTCTTATCTGACAATCCCTCTCCTCACCTGCAACGTCTTATCGAAAGCACATCTCCTCCACCTAAGGCCTTCCCCATCTAAGCCCTCACTTCCTCTTCTCCCACTCCCTTCAATATCACAATATCACTTGGATTTGCACCCATTATTCACCCCTCCCTCAGCCCCACAGCGCTTATATGTAATATCTGTAATTTATTTCTATGAATGTCAGTGTCCCCTTCTAGACTATAAGCTCATTGTGGGCAGGGAAGATGTCTATCAACTCTGTTAAATTGTACTCTCCAAAGTGCTTAGTATGGTGTTCTGCACATAGTAAGTGCTCAGTAAATAGAGTTGATTGTTTGATTTATAGTCTGACCCCATTTAGCAGCAGCAACAACACTAATTGAGCACCTACAGGAACTACCGTGCTGGACACTCAAATACAGACATACACTGTTCCTATCCACCAGGGGCTTACCGTCTAATGGAGGAGACAAATGAACTCCCAAATATGCAATACATTAAAGAATGAAAGACCAGTTTCAGATAAAGTAAGTGGACATAAGCGTGAGAAATAAGGTAGCTAAAATGCTGGGAATTAGCAGGGAAGTACCCACAGGCCTTTTAGTTCAGGAAGGAGGATGGTAGGAGGAGCTGATCCTTTAAATGGAACCCAGGACTTCTCAGCTTCCTCCATCTTCTATGCTACAGAGCCTAGTGCCTGAGGGAATAATAATAATAATTGTGATGTTTGTTAAGCACTTACTATGTGCTAAGCACTATACTAAGCGCTGGGGGTAGATACAAAATAATCATGTTCTACATGGGGTTCACAGTCTAAGTAGGAAGGAGAACACGTAGTGAATTACTATTTTGCAGATGAGGGAACTGAGGTACAAAGAAGTTAAGTTACGGCCCGTTTTAATAGGCCCATTTAATTTTAATACAGAAGGAAAGCGGAGTCCATATTATTTCATGGGTATGGGAAAGGAGGGGCAGATTTACATGAATTTGCAAACAGGAAAAAGTTCTCCATAGGCTCCAGGCTATTCTCAGAGCCCTTCTGGGGAGGTGGGGTGGGGGTGAGGGCGTCGGGGAGGTGTTAGCCCCTTGCATCCAGTCCAGTGACAATAAGATGAAAGGTCTCTCTCTCACTCAGAGTCTGGGATCCTGGGCTCTTTAGATCAATCCTGGCCCCTTCCCCTGCCTCTGAGATAAATCATCGTGGGGCAAGGGTAGACTATAGATCAATCCTGGCCCCTTCCCCTGCCTCTGAGATAAATCATCGTGGGGCAAGGGTAGACTGTAAGCTTACTGTGGGCAGGGAATATGTCTGATATATTGTCATATTGTACTCTCCCAAGTGCTTGGTACAGTGCTCTGCACAGAGAAAGCGCTCAGTAAATATGATTGACTGACGGACTGAACATTCCATATAAAAGGAAACGATTGGCAGACTATTCTTATTTAGTGATTCTTGAGAGCCAGAGATGTGTTACGTGTGGAAGAGAATCAGGTGTCTAACTTGCATCTTCCCAGCGCTTAGAACAGTGCTTGAAAAATAGTGTTTAACAAATACAATAACAACAATAATAATAAAAAATACCTGATCTCAGCTCTATTCAGGTACAGAATCAGGAAAAATGGGAGAGGGAAAAAGGGAAGTAGGAGGAGAGCTTAAGCCCTATTGCGCTGAGGACTCGGAGCCGCCACAGTTGGAGTGTTTACTGGGGAAGCTTGGTGAGCTCCCACTGTGACACATACTCTAAGTCCTGAACCTAGAAGTCCAAGAGCTTGCATAGTAGGGGCACCGTCTGTGACCTCTTGGGGAAAATGGACCTCCTGCACACACAAAATACTATGGATTCTTCCTACTTCCTCCACCAAACTTCCAGCAACTTGTGCCTCTCTAGCAGGTCTGGGGTAGCTTCCTGCCAGAGACCAAGGAGTTGTCCTGTGAGGCTAGCCACAGGCTGGCAGTGAGGGGCCTGCCCTCATAGACTTAGTGAAAATGCTGCTTCTCTGGACTCTAATTAATTGTGGTATTTGTTAAGCTCTTACTATATGCCAAACACTGTATTAAAAGCTGGGGTAGAAACAAGTTAATCAGATCCCACATGAGGCTCACATTTTTAAGTAGGAGGAAGCACAGGTCTATAATTCCCATTTTTCAGATGAGGGAACTGAGGCACAGAAAAGTTAAGTGACTTGCCCAAGGTCACACAGCAGGTGAGTGGAGGAACCGGGTTTAGAACACAGATCCGCTGGCTCCCAGACCCGTGTTCTTTCTACTAGGCCGCGCTGCTTCTCATGCTGCTTTTTCTATGTGCCAAGCACTGTACTGAGCCCTGGGATAGATAAAAGGTAGTCAGGGTGGAAACGGTCCCTGTCCTACCCAGGGCTTACACCCTAAGTAAGAGGGATAATAGATGTCGAATCCCCATTTTACCGATGAGAAAATTGAGGCCCAGAAAAGTTAAGTGACTTGTCTAAGGTCACACAGCCTAGAAGTGATGGAGCTGGGTCTAGAACCCAGATCCTTGACTCCCGGGCCCTGGTTCAATCTGGTAGCAGTGGGACTTGAAGTTGGGTCTCCTAACACCCAATCTTTAGTCTTTTAGTCTTTGTTAGTGTGGATTAGTTTCTCCTCCCAAACACCAGCTGGGCTAGGAATTAGGGCACACTGACCTAGTCAGCCTTTCCATAGGGTCTGGTCTGTCTGTTAATACCAATGTAGAGCTGGCACAGGGGCCTATGCCCAGACCACCCCTCATCTTGGGCCCTCCCCTGCCCACCCTGACCCCACTTTCAAGAATCTGGCTAGCTTCCTGCCTTTAATGTTGGGCAAGTCTTGTGAGCAGGTGCTGGATCTTATCCGATTTTCATGTAATTTTCCCAACTCTTAGTTCAGTGCTTCGCACATTGTACATGTTTAACAAACACTTATACTGTTGAGGATGTTGGCAATGACTATCCTGGAGAAGAGACATGAGGGGCAGCAGGTAACTGTCTTCAAGTATAGAAAGAATAGTTACAAGAACGACAAAAAACAGAGGGTCTCCATCTCCACTGAGCATAGAAGAGGCTGGGAGTATCTTAAACTGCAGCATGAGAGGTTTAGGTTAGAGCAAAAGAACTTCCTGACCAGCAGGGTGGTAAAGGACCCAGAATGGGTGACCTTTCCTGGTGGCCTGGAAGAGAAGGGGAGCCTCTGGAATGACTAGGTGCAGGAGAGGTGGTGGAGGATAGGGAGGGGATTTGAAAAGATTAGCCTCTGATCTAATAATAATAACTGTGGTATTTGCTAAGCACTTACTATGTGCCAGGCACTGTACCAAGCTCTGGGGTAGGTACAAGATAATCTGGTTACACACAGTCCTTGCCCCACTTGAGGCTCACAGTCCCAATTCCCATTTTACAGATGAGGTAACTGAAGCACAAAGAAGTGAAGCTACTTGCCCAAGATCACAGAGCAGACAAGTGGCAGAGCCAGGATTAGAACCCAGGTCCTTCTGACTGCCGGGCCCATGTTCTATCCACTAGGCCATGCTGGTTCTACAGCTGATCTGTGAAGAGAACGTAGGGGGTGCAGTAATTATGGAGGGGTGAAGCCTGAGACCCAAACCCTGGATCCCCTAGACCTCATCATGCCCTTTCTCTCCTCATTAGAGCAAGAGAAGCCACTTGTCAGGGAGGATGGATGATGTCATAGCTGGAATCCAAATGTTCGTGGGATAAACGGTCCAATCCATTGGAGATACTAAATCATTCATAAACCGGGAGCGGGTGTGTGGCCGGAGCTTTACCAGGAGAGAACACTTCAGGGATTTGGTGATCGATATTTTAAAGGTTCCTCCTCCAGCCATCCTCCCCCCTCCTCGTGCTGGCCACCTCCCATTTTGGTTTTGGTTTGGGACCAGAAAGCGGACCTTGCCTCTTCACTTGGAGGGTGGAAATAATGAGCTGGCGGGTGGCAGAGGGGGAGAGCCAGGTCTTGGTCCATAGCCACGGGAAGGCAACAGGGGAGCTGAAATAAACCAAGGGTCCATTCACTCATTCAATCATATTTATTGAATGTCTACTCCATGCAGAGGATTGTACTAAGCATTTGGGAGAGTACAGTGAAATAAACAGACACATTCCCTGCCCACCAGGAGCTTAAAGCCTAGCAACAAGTTAACAGTCTAGGCTTTACAAATACCATTAAAAAAATACTAAGTGCCTAACAAATATGGCAAGATCTTATTATTATCAGACCTGGAAGAGCAAGGGAGATATTCAGGTTTGGGACAGCAGGGTTTGGATTTCGGGTAGACCCACCTTGCTTGATGCTTGATGCTAAAGCAGGCTGCCACTTGGTAAAGTGTTCGCTGTTTCCTCTGTATCAGGTTGGGAGCTGCTCATTACTTCTTCAGGTCCCATAAAAATGACTACAGGTCCCACCTGCTCCTGTCTGGACTATGCCACATTCCCAGAATCTCTGGGAGGAGCGGGGTCTGTGTCTTCTGTGTCTATGTCTGCAGGCACAGGAACAAGGGGCGGAGGGGTATCTGCAGGCATGAGGACAAGGGAGGGGATCTTTGAGTCCGTGAGCATGGGGACAAGGGATGAGGGGTTTTGGGTCTGGCATGGGGATGGGGGATGGGGATCTTTGGGTCAGTGTGCATGGGGACAAGGGGTGGAGATCTTGGTTCTTTGGGCACGGAGACAAAGGATGAGGGTCTTGAGGACAAGAGGTGTGCACAAGAATGGATGCGTTGGGGCAGCATACTGTGAGAGTGGAGGGCAGAGGGGCAGAGAGGAAAGGGGATTTCTGCCTTCCTGGGTCCCTCCGGACTGAGTCAAGGACTGGATAGAGACAATAGCTTGATCAGAGACTCTCACAGGAGACTAACAGAGGTAATTCTGGATTTAGGATTCTCTTCTTTCCCCTCTCTCTTTTTTTCCTTTAGATTGTAAGCACCTGTCAGCAGGGAACATGTCTACCAACTTTTTGTATTGTAATCTCCCAAGTATTTAGTACAGTGCTCTCTGCATACAGTAAGTGCTCGGTAAATACCATCGATTGACCGATTCCCCCTTTCTCCCTCTTTTATCTGTTGGTTCTTTGAGAACCTTCCCCGACTCCCCCATTCTCTGCCTCTCTGCCTCTCCCTCCCCTCCCCATTTTCTTCACCGCCCCTAACCAGGAATTGGTTGTCAACCCACTTCACAGAGGAAGAAACTGAGAGAGTTTGTGCCCAGGGTCCCACCAGAGGTCAGCGATGAGGCTGCTTCTTCCGATTCTCAGGACAGCGTCGCCATGGGGACGGGAAGGTGAGCTCAGGCCCCCAGGGGATTAGCTGCCCCCGAGTGGAGGGGCCTCAGTAGGAAGAGCTCCCTCTCCCTGCTTCCACCCCCACCTTCTCGTCTCCTGTTTCTCTTCTTCCCCTTCTAATCAATCATTTAATGGGACTCGTCGAGCGCTTATTGTGTGCAGAGCTTGCTCGGGAGAGTTCAAGGCCACAGTTGGTAGAAAAATTCCCGGCCCACAAGAGTTTTCAGTCTAGAGGGAGAGACCAGATAGGGGAAGTGGTAGAGCATAAGGATATGGACATAAACACTGTAGGGCTGGGGGGGGGGGGTGAATATCAAAGAACCTGAGGGATTCCGACCCAAGTGCATAGGCCAGGCAGAAAGGAGGGCCAATAGAGGAGATGATGGGTTAGTCCTGGAAGGTTTCTTGAAGGAGATATGATTTTAGTGGGGCTCTGAAGATGGAGAGACCCTTCCCCTTCTTTTCCTTGCTTCCCATCCTCCCCTCCCTTCCGGTCCCTTCATTCATTCAATCGTATTAGTTGAGCGCTTATTGTGTGCTGAACACTGTACTAAGCGCTTGGGAGAGTACAATAGAATAAACAACAGACAACGAGCTTGCTGTCTAGAGGGGGAGCAGCCTGGGTAGCGGATCCCATTGATGTTGTCGGGGGGTAGGGAAGGGGAACCCCTCTTTCGGGCGGGGGGAGGCTGTAGGGCGGATGATTGTCGGCGGGACCGAGCCGCGACTTCCTCCCGCCCCGACCGCGGGGGACGCCCCCGTCCCTACCTCTCTGTCTTGGATGTGATGGATGTCTTGGAGGTTATGGGTTCTAATCCCGCTCCACCACTTGTCTGCCGTGTGACATCTTGGGCAAGTCACTTCACTTCTCTGTGCCTCAGTTACCTCATCTGTAAAATGGAGGGTGAGACCTTGAGTCCCACATGGGACGGGGACTGTGTCCAATCCGATTAGTCTGTATCCACCCCAGGGCTTAGTACAGTGCCTGGCACATAGTAAGCGCTCAACAAACATCATAATTATTCTCATTATTATTATTAGGAAAGATAACTGAGGAGCTCTGCGGGGGGAGAGGGTCAGCCGGACCGAGGGCTGGGGTGGGGGGGGGGGGGTGGGGGGCTCTGCATCCCAGACACTAGGACGGGGGAGTGAGGATGGGGCCGCGCAAGTCATCCCACCCCACTTTTCCTCACTTTTCCTCGTCTCCCCTTCCCTTCCGCGTCACCCCGACTCGCTCCCTTTGCTCTTTCCCTCCTCTCCCCGCCCCACGCCACTTATGTGTGTATCTGTCATTTTATTTATTTCTATTGATTCATTCATTCAATCGTAGTTATTGAGCGCTTACAGTTATTGAGCACTGTACTAAGCGCTTGGAAGGTATTGATGTCTGTTTACTTGTATTGATGTCTGTTCCCCCACCCACTCCAGACTGTGAGCTCGTGGTGGGCAGGGATTGTCTCTCTTTATTGCTGTACTGCACTTTCCCAAGCGCTTAATACAGTGCTCTGCACACCGTAAGCGCTCAATAAATACGATTGAATGAATGAATGAATCCCTCCTCCCAACGAACCACACGTGGGATTGAAGGGCGGGGTGCCCGCCCCCTCCCCCCCAGTTCTAGAGGGAAGACGTAGTGGAAGCTCTGGGGGTCCAGCGCTTAGTACAGTGCCTGGCACATAGTAAGCGCTTAACGAATAAGCGCTCAATAAATACGATCGAATGAATGACTCCCTCCTCCAAACGAACCACACTTGGGATTGACCGGCGGGGTGGGACCCCCCTCCCACCTCCCAGTTCCAGAGAGAAGATGTAGTGGAAGCCCTGGGGGTCCAGCGCTTAGTACAGTGCCTGGCACATAATAAGTGCTTAACGAATAGGGATTGTCTCTGTTGCCGAATTGTACCTCCCAAGCGCTTAGTACAGTGCTCTGCACACAGTAAGCGCTCAATAAATATGATAGAATGAATGAATACCGTCATTATCATTATTATTATTGCTGTTATTTTAGCCGTTTCGCTGTCCCGGGGGAGGCCCGTGGCTCCCGCTCCGTCCTTCTGCCCGCCGGCCCGTCGGGACCCGGGGAGGCGGGCCAGGGGAGAGCCGGTCCCGGGGAGAAGGTCTGGGGGCCCCGCGCCTCCCTCGCCCCGCTCGGGGAACGAAAAAAAACAAAAGTGGAAACGGGAAAAAAAAAATCAAAGAACGAGGAATGAGTCTGCGAGAACCAGTCCGGCTCTTGGCCGTCTGCCCAACGCCGGACCCAATCGGGGGAGCTGGGGGCCCGCTGCTCAGTCCCTCCGTCTGTCCGTCCCGACAGCCGGGCGGCCTGTCTCCTTGTCCGTCCCCTCCTCTCTTCTGCCCCTTCTCCGTGTCCGTCCATCCGTCCGTCCCGTCCTCTCTTCTGTACCTCGTGCGTCCATCCGTCCCCTCTTCTGCCCCTCCTCCGTGTCCGTCCATCCGTCCGTCCCGCCCTCTCTTCTGTACCTCGTGCGTCCATCCGTCCCCTCTTCTGCCCCTCCTCCGTGTCCGTCCGTCCGTCCGTCCCGTCCTCTCCTCTGTACCTCGTCTGTCCACCTGTCCTCTCTTCTGTCCCTCTTCCCTGTCCGCCCATCCGTCCGTCCTCTCTACTGTCCCTCCTCCGTGTCCGTCCATCCATCCATCCCGTCCTCTCTTCTGTACCTCGTCCGTCCATCTGTCCTCTCTTCTGTCCCTGTCCCTGTCCGTCCTCTCTTCTGTCCCTCCTCCATCCGAGCGGCCTGCCTCCCTCCGTATCCGTCCTTGTCCGTCCTTCTGTCCGTCCCGAGGGCCCCGGGCCTTCCCTCCTCCTCAGTCCAGAGACACGAACCCCGCGGCCATCGGACAGGACGCCCACCTAGCCCACGGCAGCCAAAGGAGGGCCGGTGGCCCCGAGGACCCTGACGGTGGCCCACCCGACCTGGCTGAGGACCAGCTGCGGACTTCCCACTCCAGGCACCATCCAGGAGGCTCACAGCCAAGCCCACGGGTGCGGGAAGGCGCGGGGAAAATGACCTAGTGGCTGGAGCCCGGGCCTGGGAGTCAGAAGGTCATGGGTTCTAATCCAGCTCCGCCACTTGTCTGCCGCGTGACCGCGGGCAAGTCACTTCACTTCTCTGGGCCTCAGTGATCTCATCTGTAAAAACGAGGACTGAGACCGCGAGCCCCATGTGGGACAGGGACTGTGTCCACCCCAGTCTGCTTGTATCCACCCCAGGGCTTAATACAGTGCCTGGCACATAGTAAGCGCCTAACGAATACCATAATTATTATTAAAAGGCGGGCCGGGCCGGGGTGGCCGGGCCGGGGGAGGGAAGCGGCGGCAGGTGTGAGGACGAGAGTGGCCCCAGGGAAGCAGCGTGGCTCCGTGGAAAGAGCCCGGGCTTGGGAGTCAGAAGTCGTGGGTTCTAGTCCTGACTCCTCCACTTGTCTGCTGTGTGACCTTGGGCAAGTCACTTCACTTCTCTGGGTCACAGTTCCCTCATCAGTAAAATGGGGATTAAGACTGTGAGCCCCACGTGGGACATCTTGATTAGCTTGTATTCATCCCAGTGCTTACAACAGTGCTTGGCACATAGTAAGCGCTTAACAAATACCACAGTTATTATTATAACGGTCATCGGAGGGAGGGGGACGCCTTTGGCCCTAGTAGGTGGAAAGCCGACGGCGGGGCGCATTACTGGGGGGGGGCTTGAAGCGCGTTATTGAGGGATGGGGTGGAGAGGCAAACTGTGCGAGTTTGGGGGTTGGCGAAGAGAGCGGGAGTTTCCAACATAGCGGAACCTCCGTTTAATCGAGAACGGACGCTTCATTCATACAATTCAATCGAATTTATTGAGCGCTTACTGTGTGCAGAGCTTCAACGAGAAAGGACGGAATTGGGGGCGGGACGGGGCCGAGGAGGAGAGGGCCGGGTGTCATCGAGTACGGCAGGGAACTGGGGGTGGGAAAGAAACCAAAGAATCAGAAAGAAACGATAGAGAGAGACAGACAGACAGAGAGACACACAGAGAGAGACAGAGACACCCATTCATAGTCAGAGACAGTCCCAACCGAGAGACAGGACCAGACTGCGAAGCCAACGCAAAGACGGAGTCGGGAAGGCCGGGAGAGACGGGGGGGAAACAGACGACACAGAGTCAGAAACTCAGGCACAGAGACGGCAGAGACAGGCAGGGAGACAGCAGAGACAAGGCAGAGAAGAACCGCGGTAAAGCGGGGTCGATGGGAGGAAGGAGGGGAGCCTCCTTCCTTTACCCCCGCGACACCGCCGTTGGGGAGGTTCGGGGTGAAATTGGAGACGGAGTGAACCAACAGGGAGAGGAAGAACGAACTGGGGCCTGTGTCCGAGGAAAGAGGGGGAGAGGGGCGGCAAGGGGGTCGAAAAGAGGACCTCGAGACTGTCAGCTCGTGTTGGGCAGGGGTCGTCTCTCTTTATGGCTGGATTGTACTTCCCCAAGCGCTTAGTACAGTGCTCTGCACGCGGTCAGCGTGGCTTAGTGGCAAGAGTACGGGCTTGGGAGTCGGACGTCGTGGGTTCTAATCCCGGTTCCGCCATTTGTCTGTTGTGTGACCTTGGGCAAGCCACTTAACTTCTCTGGGCCTCAGTTACCTCGTCTGTAAAATGGGGGTGAAGACTGTGAGCCCCACGTGGGACAACCTGATGATCTTGTATTTACCCCAGCGCTTAAAACAGGGCTTGGCACATAGTAAGCGCTTAAATGCCATCATTATTATCCTGCTAGACTGCGAGCCCGTTGTTGGGCAGGGATTGTCTCTTGCCGAATTGTACTTTCCAAGCGTTTAGTCCAGTGCTCTGCACACAGTAAACGCTCAATCAGTGCCTGGCTCATAGTAAGCGCCTACCAAATACCATCATTATTATAAGTACGATTGAATGAATCAATTAATTGAATGAATGAAGAGAGGAGAGAGAGCGGGACCAGGGTGGACGGATCCCGGGGGCGAGGGGCGCGGCGGCAGGACCGGACAGGACCGGACCGGGCTGGGCCGGGGATGCGGAGGGTCTCGACGTGCCGGGACCCCCCGCTTGGGCTGGGCCGAGGGTCTAGGTTAGGATGAGGAGGGGGCGGGCGGGGAGGGGGGAGGCTGAAGGGGGCATTAAGGGAGCCAGGCTATCGGGTCCCCCTGCTGTCAGCGCCCCAGGCCCCACAGAACGGCCCGGCCTCCCGGGATGCTCCGGTTACCTGTCCGTACTCTCCCCATCCCCACCTGAAATATGCATGAGCCCCCCCCCCGCCAAGCCCGGCTGAGGTTTCTTCCCCCCCATCCGGGGAAAGAAGGGGCGCTGCGGGGGGAGAGGCCGCGTTATAGGGAGGCGGGGAGACGGGAGGGGGCAGGAGAAAAAAGGAAAAGATGGGGGGGAGGGGGCGTCACCGCGGCTCCACTTTCAGAGGCGCCCTGGATAAAAGGCTGGAAATTGGATCTGACCCCTCGGCCCGGTCCGGTCCGGTCCGGTCCGGTCCGGTCCCCGGGCAGGGATCAAATGAGCGGGGCGGGGCGGGGCGGGGAGAGGCCGGGCCGGGCCTGGCTCCTTGTCTCCTCTTTCCCCGGCTCGGTCGGTGTCCGGTTCTCGACAGCAGGTGAATGGGATCGGGGCCTGGGGGTGGGGCCGGGGGCGGGGCCGGGGGCGGGCCGGGGGCGGGGTCCAGCCCTATATAGGGCCCCGGGCAGGGCCTGCCCAGCCCAGACAGCCGGCTGGTCCTCACCTCCCGGCGGCGACCCCCCAGGAGAAGGGCAGGTATGCAGGGAAGGGGTCTAAGGCGGGCCGGGGTCCTCGGGGTGGGCTCGGGGCTCGTTGGGGGGCTTGGACACAACTGAGCTCCAGGAGGCGTCACGCGTGGAGCAGGATAATAAGAGGGGAGGGAGGGGATGTGAGTAAGGGTTGCTCATTCATTCGTTCAATCGTATTTATTGAGCGCTTACTGTGTGCAGAGCACTGTACTCAGCGCTTGGAATGGACAATTCGGCAACAGAAAGAGACGATCCCTGGCCAACAACGGGCTCACTGTCTAAAAGGGGAGACAAACAGCAAAAACAAAACAACTAGGCATCGGGGTGGGGGGACGCCCTCCAGCCCGGACCCCCTCCCCCACTTGCTCCCTCCCCAGGGGACCCCTGCCGCCTCCGGGGCTCCAGCTTTGTTTCTCCTCCGCTCCGACCCCCGAATCCAAGGCCCCTCTTTAATAATAACAATCATGATATCTGTTAAGCGCTTCCTATGTGCCAAGCACTGTTCTAAGCGCCGGGGTAGATACGAGGCAATCCCTGGGTCCCACGTGAGGCTCCCGGTCTTCATCCCCGTTTTACAGCTGAGGTCACTGAGGCACAGAGAAGTGACCGGGCTTGCCCAAGGTCACACAGCAGACAACTGATAGAGTCGGGATTAGAACTCACGTCCTCTGACCCCCCAAACCCGGGCTCTTTCCACTAAGCCACGCCCGGGCCCGGCCTGGTGGTCTCCCGGCCTCTGGACGCCCCCCAACCCCCCGACCCCCGGCCGTGACTTTAATCCATTTGTCCCCGGCCGGGGCGGGATGGGCACAGAGAAGGGGCATCGCTGGGGTGGGGTTAGGAAGGAAGCGGAGCCCCTCGGGGGTCTCCCAGTAATAATGATGGCATTTGTTAAGCGCTTACTGTGTGCAAAGCACTGTTCCAGGCGCCGGAGCCCTGCTCTAAGCGCTCCGCAGTCCCCCCGCCGCCGAGGGGCATCTGGCGGGGCGACACCCCATCTGCCCAACGACTCCGAAGAGGAAAGGCCTGGCAAGGAGAAGGCCGGCCCCCACCCCAAACGCGGCTCCTCCCAGGCCCGGAGGAGGCTGGGCACCGGTGGGCACGGGTGGGCACGGAGGGGGCCGAGCTCACATCTCTGGCCGGTGCCCTCCTCGGCCTGTGCCCCCAGCTGGTCCTCGATGCGAACTCTTTAGATTCTCTGAGGCGGTGGAGGGGAGGCGTCGACTACGTCTTCGCCTCTTCAAACTGGAGTTGCGGCAGGGCAGGCGGAGAGGAGCCGGGTGGGGAGGGGGAGAGGGGGGACTCTTAGCTGAGTGGGAAGACCTGGTTGGGGGCGGGGAGGAGGGGGATTAGGCCTTCACTTTAATCTGTCCTGGAGTCGTGGCTGGTTGGGGCGGGGGCGCAGGGTCCGTCTGGGGGGGCTCGGAGGGCAGGGCGGGATGGCGACTGCACGTAGTAAGCGCTCAGTAAATAGGATTGAATGCATGACCGTCTGTGGTGGCGATGGGCGTTATAGAGGGGCAGAGGCTTCTGGAAACAGTAGAAAACGTCACCTCCCGGGGGAAGGGGCGCGGAAATGTGAGTCTGTGTGAGTGTGTGTACACCAGGGTGAAGAAGAAGGGTGGGGACAAGAGACTAAACCGGGTGAGGCAAGGTGGGGGGGAGGGAGGGGAGAAAGACCCTCCCCTAATCGCCCGGGGTCCTGGCTGCCCCCTCCCCATTATTCTTCCCCCGTCGGATGGGTGTGGGGGTTGCATCCTGGAGTCCCTGAATGGACCCCCTCCACCCTGTCCCAGAAATGACTGCGGCAAAGGTAGGGAGAGGAGGGAAAACGTGGGGGGGGGGCGCTGTCAAAGTGGGTCTGGGGGTGTCTCTTTCCCCACCCCCACCCCCTTTCGCCTCCCCGCGCCCAGGACGGGCCGCCTTTGTTGGAGGCGGTGCGGGGCACCTGTGGGAGCCCCAAGGCGCCGGGCAGGTGGGAGCGGGGGGGCCGGGCGAACCCTAGACTCCGGACCCCCGCCCCTCCCCCGCCCCTCGTTTCCGGACCCCCGCAGCCTCACACACCTCCCCTCTCTGCGGTCCCCCGGGATCAAAAAAGGGAGAAAATCCCCAACCTCCGCCCTGGGCAGAAGGGGTGCCTTGCTGGGCACAGCCTGGCAAGCCCTCGGGGAGGGGGCGGGAGGGTCTTTGCGGTTCCCCCGGCCCGGCCCCTGCCCAGCCACATTCAAGGTGAATCATCCTCCGCCCTCCCCCCGGACCCCCGGGCCCCCGCCCCGCCCCGCCCCGCCCCACCCCACCTGCCGGTCCCGAACCAATGGCGAGCCCCGGGGCCCGGTGGGACGGACACCGAATCACCATCCCCACGCTCGGCCCAGCCTCGCCAACACTGCGGATCCGGGGGAGGGGGCGGGCGGGCCCCCCGGGCCCCCCGGCCCCCCGGCCCCTCCCGCCTCTGGCTCCTCTCCCAATTTGCCCCACCTTCTGGGCCCTCGCCCCTCCCCCCTCCCCTCTTGTCCCCTCCCCCCCCCGCTCCCGTCGGCTGGAGGTGCGGCCGGTCCGGTGTCCGGGCAGAGCCGCCCCGGGCCAGACCCGTGTCACCCGACACCCGCCCCGACTTCTCTTTGTTCCCCCGCGGGGCCGAAGGCTGCGGGGCGCGGAGAGGGCGGGAAGCGGGGTGCTGACCTCTCTCCGCCCCAGACCCCCTTTCCGGACCCTCTTCTCAGACCCCCGGCCCTGTCCGGGCTGCGGACTCTGGGGGTCGGCTCGGCCCCGGCCGGACTTCGGGCCGCGCCCCGGGAGCAGGTCCTGGGGCCCCGCCCGCTTCCCACCTTTTCCATTCGAAAGCCTTCTCTTTCCCTCTCTTGATCTCTGTCTCTCTCTTGGTCTCTCTCTGTCTCTGTTGGGGTTTTTCGTTCGTTTCCCCGCTCCCCGCCGACTTGGGCGTGCAGGCCGAGCTCAGGTAAGTCTCCGGACTGGGGGTCGGGGGTCGGGAGAGGGGCAGGAGCCTGGGCGTTAAGACCCCTGGGTGGGGGGCCTGCCACAGTCGACGAAATCCTAACGCGGGGCCGGAGGAGGGAGGAGAGGAACGACCTCTACTAAAGAAGGGCGGCGGCGGGCACCTCCCCGCCGCCCGATTTCTTCTCCCCAGCGATGACCGAGCAAGAGACCCTCTTGCTAGAAGGGACGAGGATTTACTCGGTAAGCGGCGCTGAAAGGGTCCCGGCGTTTCTGGGGCCGAGGCGGGACCAGGTGGGTCGCAGGTAGATTGGGTTCCCCGGCTGGCCCCGGCCATGAACTGCTATTTGAGGCTCTCTTTCGGGACCCGAGTATATCGGGGTGCTCTTTAGGCTCCCCAGATCGGACGACCAGGCATTAAAATCGAGTCTGCGGCCCTTAAGTGGGTCTCTGGTTCCGCGAATTGAGTCCCTTCCACACCTCCCTTTCCCTTCCGTCTTCTGCGCCCTCCCGCTCCGGTCTTTTCTGATGATGGTGATGGTATTTGTTAAGCGCTTACTATGTGCCAAGCACCGTTTAACCGCTGGGGTAGATCGAAGGTAATCAGGTTGTCCCACAAGGGGCTCCCAGTCTTCATCCTCATTTTACAGGTGAGGTCACTGAGGCACCGAGAAGTTAAATGGCTTGCCCAGGGTCACGCAGCAGACAAGTGGCGGTGCGGGATTAGAACCCACATCCTCCGACTCCCAAGCCCGGGCGCTTCCCACTAAGCCACGCTGCTTCTCCGCTGCTGCTTTTTGAGGCGGTGGGTTCTGCCCATCCACGACGGTAGCCCCGGGTTGGGGGCTTTGGGTGGGGCGGGGGACGCAGGGGAGACTAGTAAAGCCCCCTTTTCGCTCTGGAAAGGGATACATTTATTTATCATCAGTCCGATAAGAGCCCGCCCATTCCCTAAACGAGAAGGTCCCGCCGCTTCTCCCCTTCCAGCCCCCGGGCCTCCGTCCCCCAACCTGGCCCAAAGATTGCATCCTAGATGGGAAGAAATCGATCTACGGATTGTCTCTATTTGTTACCGAATTGTACTTACAAGGGCTTAGTGCGTTGCTCGGCACATTCATTCAGTAGTATTTATTGAGCGCTTACTATGTGCAGAGCGCTTGGAGTGTACAATTCGGCAACAGATAGAGACTGTCCCTGCCCAATAACGGGAGCGCTCAATAAATATGATTGAAAGTTTCGTTCCCCCCATCCCGGGAGGGGGAAGGGGGCGGCCGGCTCATTTTGGTGGGAGGGATGGACAGGCGCTGGCAGATGGAGGGACACTGACCTCTCAGTCTCCGGCGCTGCCGGACCCTCGGACGCCTGGGTCGGTGTCTGGGGCGGCTTTTAGCCCCCGGACCCGCAGCCGGGAGTGTGGAAGAAGGCCTTTCCCGCCCCCCACCCCGTCTTTCAGCATCCTTGTCTCCGTTAGGATCTGCTTCGGCCGCGCCCCACCCCCGGCCCTACCGACAGGGCCATTCCTCTGCCTCCGTTCTCTCCTCTTCCTTATCCAGCTCCTTCCCGTCTCGGGCCGGGGCGCTCACGGGGGAGGGGGAGTCGCCTGAGGTGGGGGGGGGGGGATCGGGGCAGCTCCGGGACCCCCGGGGCTCGGACCGGTAGCGTCAAGGATTCCTGGTCCACAGGTGCATCCTTGGGGTTGGATTTAAGGGATTTCTCCGGATTCAAGGTCGGGGGCCGCCCCCCTTCTCCTCTCGGCTGCTCAGGTCGGGGACCTTGGGATGGGGAGTGGGGAGGCGAGGCCACAGCTTCCCCGACAGGTGTGTGAGTGTGTGTCTGTGTGTGTGGGAGCGGGTGGGGGGAAGTAGAGGGACTCCTCGCCGGGTCAGGTCCGTCCGTGCGGCTTTCTGTCCGTGGGTCAGGTCTGCCCATGGGTGGTTCGCGGCCGCTAATCCGGGCTCAGGGCGATTAAGCGCAGGGAAGGCCCGCAGTGACCGGATTAACCTCCCCCGCCGCAACTGGGGGGGACGGAAGGGGCCTTCCTTCTTACCCCCCCCCCTCCTCGCCCAGCATCACCCCGGGGATCAGGAAACGGGGTACGGGAGGATCAGGGGGTCGGGAAAGATGTGTGTTGGGGGGGCGGCTACCTGGATGGCTCTCCCGCAGCAAGGGACTGCTGATCGCCGGTCCGGGACCCGAACTCGGCCGGGATTTATTGATCTTCTCGGAAACCCACCCCCCACAGCCTTATTTCGGCTAGAGAACGAATCATCGGGGACCCCGGAGCCCCGACTCCCCTCGGCCCGGGGCCCCTCGCCCATCCTTCGGGAGGTTCACCAGTCGAGACCCCCGACCCCCGACCCCAGCCCCTGGGTGCCTCCGGCGTCAAATTCCTTGTGGACTCCCACCTTTTCCCGGATAAACCAAATATCCCTTTCCTGCCCCTCCAGCCCCCGAACCGGGCAGCCCCCAAGACCCCCGGCCACAGGCGTAGGTCTCCATGCAAGATTTCATCCTAGCCTCTCCCGATTTCCAGATATTTCGTTTGCTTTCCTTTTCCCTAGGAAGCGGGATAATGGAGTAACGGGGGACGGGGAGGTGGACGCTCGGACTAGGAGGCGGGGACGGGGTTCGATCGGATTAGAGAGACTCGAACTGGAAGCCCATGGGTGGGGTCTCTTCGTGCCCCCCCTCCCCCTCCCGACGCCGCTGATCCGGGGCTGGACTTTCGGACGCCCCGGAATGCGAGGGGCTGGGGAAAGTCGCCTGGCGAGGTGTACGTGTGTTTGGGGGGCGGGGGGCCGACCCGAGGTTGTTTAGCGGGGAAATGAGGTGGGGGGGATCGTGAATAGTTTGCCGTGGGAAGGATAATAATAATAATAGCCACGGCATTTGTTAAGCGCTTATATATTACGTGCTGGGCACTGTATTAAGCGCTGGGGTAGATAGAATCAAATCGGATTGGACATAGTCTCTGTCCCACGTGGAGCTCATAGTCTCGATCCCCATTTTATAGATGAGGGTACTGAGGCCCAGAGAAGTGAAGTGACTTGTCCAAGGCCGCACTGCAGACGAGTGGCGGAGCCGGGATTAGAATCCATAACCTTCTGACTGGCGGGCCCGTGATCCAGCCACTACGCCATGCTGCTTCTCGAGGGGATGAGACCGAGAAGGGCGTTTTATAGGGAGCGGGTAGAGGGTCCCCCGTTTCGAAAGCAGCCCGGGGGGCGGACCCAGGTCCGGAATTCGGCCCCTTCTTATGGGTTGGCAACCCGCTCTTCCCCCCCGCCTATTTCGCGGTGGCCCCGGTCAGTCTGCCCTGCCCGGGCTCTGCCCTGCCCGACTCTACCCTGCCTTCTATTCCGGGCTGAGGCGGGAGCAGGAGCAGGTGGGCAAGGAGGGGAGAGTTTGTCGCTTTTCCTTCCCCTTCTGTTCTGCGGGGAGCCCGTGGCCAAGGGGGTGTAGTTTGGGCTCCGGGGAACCGTAGGCCAGCTCTCTGCCCCGGCTCTCGCTTCCCACCAGCCCAGCCTGGAGGATGCAAGGATCTCTCCCCCCTCCCTCTCTTCCTCTCTCTCCCCATTCCTTGCCCATTTCCCCCCTCCCTCCTTCTCTCCTTGCCCCCTCCCTCCCTCCCTCGGGGTGCTGGGGCACGTGGAGGGCCGCACACTGCAGCACTGCAGCAGGGACATCCGCAGAGATGCAGGAGGGAGGGAAAGGGGTGTTGCTGATGGGGCGGGGCTTCAACCCTTCCCTTTCCTCTCTTTCCCTCCTCTCCCCCCCGGTCCCCGTTTAGCCCAGACTAGCCCAACCCTGTTCCCAAGGGCTCCTGGCCCGTGTGTCCAGAAGGCTGGAGTGGCGCGGGGTCCGGCCCACCGGTCTGGAGAAAGCCAAGAGGTCCTCTCTCCCCCACTGGGCAACTTCGGGGGATGGGGCTGAAGGTGGAATTGGGGAACACAGGCCTTCAGATCTCTCTCGGGGCATCTTCCCTTGGCTGGACTCCAGGCTCCTGGGTGCTGCTGATCCCTCCCTCAGAATGACCATTGCTGCTCAAGTCTCACTTGCCCCTCCCCCCTTTCCTTGGTTCTTTAACCTCCCCCAATCCCTGTACCTCAGGAATTACTTGTTTTCTTTCTCCAGCTCTTGAGATGACACTGAGGAGGGAGCTGTGGCTTGGGAGTTCATGTAGAACTTCTGAGCTGCCCACTCCCTTGCCATTTTTCCTCAGGAGCCCTCAGTCCCCCCATCTGTACTATGGGAATGATTATCCCCTCCTCAGTTAAGTTACCAGGAGTCTCTTAAGGGCTTTAAAGTAGAAGAAATAGGATTGGGAGGAGCTTTAGGCTCAGTTTTGAGCTTGCTGTGTGACCCCAGAAAAATCCCTGCCTCTCCCTGGGCTACAGTAAATGTCTCCAGATCCTGACAGTCCTGGAATCCTCCCTCCTTCCCTCTTCCCTGCCTTCCCTTTGCGGGGTGTGTGTGTGTGTGTGGGTGTGGAGTGTGTGGGTGTGGTGGGGAGGAGGATACTGAGTTTTAGAGAGATGAAATGGTTTTCTTTATAGCAGTAGCAGAGCTGGGACCAGGCCTCTGTTCTGTGCTGCTGGACTTGCCCTGGGATGGGGGTCGTTTCTTTAGGCCTCTTGGATGGAGAGAGAAGGTCCCTGCTTCGTTCATGTTGACCCCATTCTGTAGGGAGCGGGGAGGAGGGGCTGGAGAAGCAGGATTGGTTGGGGTACAAGAGCTTGCAGAGGGGAGTGGATGTTCCTGAGGTGGAGCCTTTGTTGTGAGCCCTCCCCCTTGCCTGGCTTCCCTTGTAGGGTCTCCTCGGCTCCCGAGGGGTGGGAGAGACCAACTCTCCAGGAGCTGAGCCCAAGCGTTGCTCCCATGGTGCCTGGGTCATCGATGGAGGCCTTGCTTGGGAGCTGATGTTCGGTGAGTCAGTCTTTGCTCAGAATTGATGTGGGGAGCGAGGCTGTGGGCGTGTGCTGTACCTCTGGTGTTTATAGAGTTTCTGGTCCTTGGGGAGGACTCCTTCCTGAGGCGCCCTCTCTGGGGAGCAGCCCAGAGGCCCCCAGTTACAAGCGGCTTTAACACGGGGGACCCCTGAGCCTGGGGAGGGGGCCGGGCCGGGAGGCGATGGGGCGGGGAGGTGGAATGCCGCAGTCGCAGCTGGCATCGGGCGCTCAGGAGAGGAGGGAGCAGAGTGCCCCGGCCAGGGCCGCAGCCCCTCCCTCCCTCCTTCCCTCCCTCCCTCCTTTGGGTTCCGCAGTAGTGCTGGAGGCGGCCACAGGGGCTTCTCCCAGAGGTGACCACTCTGGGAAACGATGATGCAATCTCTCCTCCACCTGTCCCGGCCCTCCCTCCGCCCTGCTCCCCAGTGCAGCCCTCCCCCTGGGGCCCACACCAGAAGCCCGTTCCCTTCCTGGGGCCACACAGCTCTCCCTGGACTGTCTCTCAGAGAGGCTCGGCTGGCATGAGCTCCTCCACCTTCCCGGCCTGCCGCTGCCCAGGGGGCTCCTCCTCTCTGCCCGGGGCATCGCGGCCACCCTTCGTTCGGGACATCCCCTCACCAGGCGTGTATGGATCTTCTGCCTCTAGTTGTCGATTTTGGTATGCGTGTGTGTGGTGGGAGATGAGGGCCTGTGGGGTCTTGGTTTGGGTCAAAGTTTGGGGCAGATCTGCTCCCAGCACAGCTCGTGGCTTATCGGCAGGCGAGGTGGGCATGGGGCCTGAGGGCTCCCATCCCCGGAGGCTTTGGCTCCCCCCGCCCCAGTCAGTCTGGACAGCTTGGTGGAGGATGGGATGTGTGCAGGGCTTTCCGGGGCTGCCCCTGGGCACGGCACCCGGAGAGCGGCTCTTGGATAGCGCCCGCTAGGGTGATTTGGATCGGCCGGGATTTGCGGTCTCCAGGTGGGGAGGGGAGAGGGAGGGGCTTCTCTTGCTGCAGAGCCCAGTCCAGCCCCATGTCCAGTTGGATAGCCACGTTTTGCCCCGAGTTTGGGACTCTCTGCCTAGTGAGACCTGAGCAGATGGGTTTTGGGGTGGTAAAGGGGAAGGGCTGGAGTGGGACCCTGAAACTCTCCAGGTCGAGCCTGGGGCACCTCCACTGACTTCCTTGAGCTAGGTGGGGCAGTGGGCATCCTGATCCCGGTTTGGATTTGGGGTGTGTGTGTGAATGAAAGACACCAGAGAAGTCCAGCCCAGGGAGAGTGCAGGCTGGTGCTTTTTGACTTGTGGTTGTGTCGCTTTCTCCTGGGCAGAGATGGGTGCTGGGAAGGCATAAATCAGCTAGTTTGGGGCTTCTTTTCTGCAAGCCAGAGGGGTGGGGAGAAAGGGTGCACTAAACTGGGCAGGCTGACTTCCTCCCCAGCCAGGATTTTTGAATACTGGCCTGGGCAAGATTGATGCTGGGGAGACAGTCCCTGCTGGAAATGTCGCAGGCTATAGCTTGGGGCTTTTGGCTCCAAGAGGCTGAGATTGTCTGCTTGCCTGTCTTTTTGAAAGGCCCACTTAGGTCCTGTCCCTCTCTATCCAACGCCTTCCACCCTGGGACTGGGCAATGCCGCTCAGGGGTGCATCCATTCAAGGGGCAATGCCCATGGGCTCTCACAGTGGCAGTGGAGAAACAGTCCTGGGCACTTGGCAGGAGACAGAGGTGAGGAGCTTCCTGGAGTCGGTCGCATTCTCAGCTAGCGGGAAGGGGAGAGTTGGTCTTGCAGATGGGGTGCTAGTTGTGGGAGCAGCCGGACCGGGACCGGGCCCCGGATGATCGCTGCATTCTGGGAGTCCCAGGCTGCTGCTGGCGGGGGATGAGGAGCGGGCCGAGGGCGCAGCGGGAGGGGGAGACCCTCACTCCTGTTCTGTGTATGGCACTGGTAGAATTCACTGTGAAAACACACTATCAGTGAATTACCAAAGGGCCATAAACAGAGCAGAGAAAGAACCACAAGACTCTCCCATCTCTCCCCCAGCCTCACACCTGGGCTTTCTGCAACGGGGAGAAGGGGCACCGAGGGAAACCAGGGATGATCTGGAGCCCCTTGGTCCCGAGTCCAGCGAGAGCCCCAGAGGAGTCTTCTGGGGAGACTCTGGGGCTGGTCCCTAGAGCGGGGCCTAACGGGGCGGAGGCTGGGTTGGAGGCAGGGAGGTACGTCCCGGCGAGTGGAGATGTCTGCTTGGCCTCTTTTGGCACTAGCACATTTTTGCTTTTGTCTCTCTGCTCTGAGCAATCATGTGTAGTGCCAATATGGGAAAAGCTGGAATTGTCAGCAGGAACAACACCAGGGCTCCGAGATATGGGCGGGCTGCACGAAGATCCCCGAACCCTTCCCCTGGCCCCTGGAACTCTTCTGGGGACGCCCATACCTCTCCTGGGCTCTGGGACCCGGCTCCCTGGAGGCTTCTGCCCAGGGAGACCATCTGGCCCCAGCTGCCCCTGTGTAAGGGGAGAGAAGGGCCCCCAGGGTGGGTAGCTCCAGAGCCCCTCTCTCCTCGCTGCCTGTGCAGCTATCAGCTTACAACAGCCCGACGGGATGGGGAGACCCGGAAACCGGAGCCGGGAGGCAGATGGGGCTGCCCCCGGGGGATGGGGCTGGGAGGAGAGGGGGCTGCTGGGAGGGTGGCCAGCTGAGCGGTGAAGCTTGTGTGCCGGGGTGTACGAGGAGGGATGGCAGGCTCCGGGCTCGTCGGTCCCCAGGACTGCGCGGCTCCTCTGGCTTCCCCAGGAGGGGTGGCAGAGGCTGAGGGGGTACTCCCAGGAGCTGAATCTCTCAGGGTCTTGGTGGAAGGTTGCATCGCTAACCCTGGCGGCACTGTCTCTTAAAGTCGAGGAGGGCACAGACCCTATCTGGAGTGGGCGGAGAGGAGGATGAGAGGGGAAGCCAGAGAAGGGGGCACAAGGTTTGATTCACCAGGGTAGGGGAGTCTGATCCTTTCTGGGGACTCGGTCTGCCTGGAAGCCCTCCCCACCTCCCCATCCTTCCCTGGAGCTTGGGTCTTGCAGATACGCATAGCTCCAGACCCAAGGAAACCAGAGCTGCGATGTCCCAGGGACCCTCCCAGTCTGGGTCCTCTGGTAATTTGAAGTTGGACGGTCCTGCGCCCTCACTCTGAAGCCGAGCCCCTCTGCAATCTGAAGGCCCGTGTGTGGGGTACCAGGTCTGCTCCTGGCCATTTTTCTGTCAAGGCCACGTGTCAAGCTCAACTCTAACACTGAACAGGGTCTTGGGGACCAATTCTGACCAGGTGGAGAAGCCGCAGCCTCCTCCCCACGGCAGCTAGTTGCACTGAGGCCTAGGCCTAGGGTAGGTTGGGAAAACTGGGGCAGATTTTGGCTCCTGGTTTCTGGATCCTGGTCATTCCCTAAGGGGAGGAGCTGGCTTCTCCATGGGGTCTTCTGTCCCTGAGGTAGTTCGGGTCCTTGGAAGGTGATTGGAGACTGAGAATCAACCTTGTCAGAGTCAGATGTGGTAGGGGGTTAGCCTGGATGTCCAGCTGCCTCCCTCTGCCCAGGCCAGTGAATTGCTTCAAGGACTAAGCACTGAGCTATTTGCTGTGTGACTTTCCGAAAGTCTCATCTCTTCTGTGGTCCTCAGTTTGCCCTGTCAGTAAAATGGAGGGGCTGAGCCCCGTTTCTGACTTGAAGGGCTCTGGGGGAGAGGAAATGTGAGGTGTCTGGTAAATCCTCTGCGCTCCTGATGGGGAAAAGAGGTGGGAAAAATCTGGGCTCTGATTAAGTAGCCCTGGTCCCAGTGTCACCTCTTATCTCCGTTGGCAGCTTCACCGCCCCACTGTGCGCTGACACTGCCGCTCTGCCTTTCTGGTCTTCCTGGCTTCTCCTCGGCCCTCCCTGCTCACTCCCTGAGTTTAAAATGGCTGCCCGGATGAGTGCTGCCTCAGGCTGGGCCAAACCCAGGGCTGAGGGAGAAAGGGCGGGTGTGTGTGGGGAGCGAGGAGGGAGATGGCTGAGCCTGGGCTGAACTTGGGTCTGGCCTGGGAAGCAGGTGGGGTTTGAATGGAGAGGCAGATTTGGGGCGGCCGGCGAGGAGACTGGGAGGCTAGGGGTGGGTGTGGGGGTGGGGGACTGGCCTTCCTTGGTGCAGCTCTCCCAAAGGGGCTGGCTCCAGGCTGAGGGAGGACTGAATCTTATGATCCTGCCAAGGGTGAGGAAGTTGTTTGTGCAGTCAAAGGAGAGCTGGGCCCAGGGCACGTGAGGAGACCACCTTAGATTCTGGAGGGGGTCTCCCCTGGGGATATTTGGGCTGGGGCCTTCCGACGCCATCTCTTTCTTCTACCCTCTCGTTTGCCCAGCAACCAGCCACCCAGCAAGGAGGCAATGTCAAGCCCCAGCTGAGTGACAAGGCAGAAAGGCCCACCCTGAAAGGAGTCTGGGAGGTGAAGGGCTGGGCCCTCTGCTCTCAAACCTCAGAGCCCAGTCTGGTTCCTGTGCAGCCCAAATGGGCCTGGGTTTTCTCTCAGGTTGGATCAAACCCCCAACTAGCACCTGGTTTGGTCATGGTACCACACCAGGTCTCCTGAGAAGCTCATGTCCTGGGCTGGGACACACCAGGAAGGGCCCTTCATTTTCTCTCTCTGTCATAGAGGACCACCCCTGCCCCTCCACTTCCCAGGCCCCCTCCCCCCACCGCAGGCCTATGGGAGGAAGAGAGGACTCCCCGCTGGGGGCCAGCTGCTCTGGAAACTGACTAGACTTAGGTTACTTGGACTGGAGATGGCAGGAGCCCAGAGAGGGGGCAGTTGACTTCTGAGTGATTGGCTCCTGTCTTGCCCTCTGGGGTGTCATCTCCCAGAAATCAGCAATTTCCCAGGCAAAAGAGGAGGGAGTTTCTGGACTGAGGCTGTGTGGCTGAGAGCATGGGACTGGGATTTGGGAGCACTGGATCTCTTCCACTGATTCCAAGGGTTTTGAGGCCTCAGTTTCTCCATCAAAAACTCGAATATTCCTCCCCAGTTCCCACAGGTATCCTTGAATCCCAGGGCTGACAGAGGCTTCAGAGGTCATATCCATTTTTTCTTCCTCCCCATCCCTATTTACCTCTAAGCCTGCATCTCACCCATTTGAGTGTGGTGGGTCTTTAAAAATGCCCACCATCTTCCCTGTTTCTGTTCCAGCACCTCAGAACCCTCAGTGAGGAAGTTTTTCCTCCTGTCTAACCTAAATCTTTCCCGCTGCAATGGGATCCATTTCCAGCTCCTGCCGGGCCAGGTCAGGGCCGCTCAGAGCCGCGGACTCCTTTGTCGGCGGTCGGAAGCCAAGCTTGGTATACGGCTGCTCCTGGTTTTGGTGAGTGTATTTCTCCCCCAGTGAAATACATAGTGCCATCAGGGGCTTTTGAGGGACCGCTAGAAACATCCCCCCTCCCAAGATTGGCGGGGGTGGGGAATTTGATTTTTCCAGACCCCCTCCCCCCATATTTGCTCACTCAATCAGCGCCATTATCCTCTGCAGCCCCCCTCCTGGCTGCGGGGGAAATGTGATCCGTCCCCATTGATCGGCCCAGTGCATTTTCCCCGCGAGCTCGAGAGCCGGGCTCTCTGGGACGCTTTCGGGCGGCAGCAAATGGAACCGCAGCCCCCCACCCAGCCAGCCTAATGGATGTGCTCAGGGCTGCAGGGAGCTGAGACGGCTCCCCAGAGCAGGCTGCTCCCTCCAAGAACACCCCTCGCCTCCGCCCATTCTGGGGCGGGTGGTTGCTTTCCTTTTCCTCTCTCGTCATCTTATTTCTATCATCATCTTATTTCTATCATTATATAATAATAATTACTATGATGTTTGTTAAGTGCTTACTATGCACTGTTTTAAGCACTGGGGTAGATACAAGGGAATCAGGTCAGACATAGTCTCTGTCCCACATGGGGCTCAAAGTCTTAATTTCTCTGTGCCTCAGTTGCTTCATCTGGAAAATGGAGGTTAAGTAACTTGTCCAAGGTCACTCAGCAGACATGTTGGAGCTGGGTTTAAAACCTACATCCTCTGACTTTCAGGCCCGTGCTCTTTCCACTAGGCCATGTCGCTTCTCTACTTCTTCTTGTCGAATCTTGGCTCCAAGTTCAGGGAGCGTGGAGGTCAATGGGGAGGTGATTGAGTCACTTCTCACCTGGGAGGTTCTGTCTTTTCTGCCGCTTCCACCTGCCTTTGGGAATCTGGGCTGGGAAGTAGAGGGAGGTTGGGGGATGAGGTCAGTCGGTAGCCTTCCCAGGCTGCTCCATTTGGGGCCAGGGATGGAGGGCAGGGCACTTCCCTGTAGCTGTCTCAAGCCAGAATGAGAGCAGACGGGGGTAAGCAGAGGGGGCTCAAAGAGGCAGAGGGGCCTATAGATAAGTGGATCTATAAGGCTTGGGTCCTGGTGCAGTTGCATTGGTTGAGCCATCACCCGTTAAGGGCAGGGAATGTATCTGTTACATTACATTGTACTCTACCAAATGCTTTGTACAGTGCTCTGCACAAAGTAAGCACTCACTAAATTCAATTGACTGACTGGGGATCAGGGACAGGGTCCATCCATCCTTTTCCACCTGCTTCAAGGCCTCCTTCTCCTCCAGTCACATTCTCTTAGCAGAGGGAGACCCTGCCCCTTGACACTCTGTTCCCAATTCAGTTTGGTTCAAACACCCTTCAAGCCCAGATGACTAGGGCTCTTTTCTTGTGAGATGTGATCTCCACCATGGTCAGTCCCATCTTTATACAGTACTTAGTAGAATAAGTACTCACGCTCTGGGCAAGTCACTCCCCTTCTTGAAAACCTCCAGTGGTCGCCTATCAACCTCCGCAAGAAACAAAACCTTCTCACCCTAGGCTTCAAGGCTCTCCATCACCTTGCCCCCTCCTATCTCTCCTCCCTTCTCTTTCTACTGCCCACCCCATAGGCTCCGCTCCTCTGCCACTCACCTCCTTACCATCCCCCGTTCTCGCCTATCCCGCCATCAACCCCGGCCCACGTCCTCCCGCTGTCCTGGAATGCCCTCCCTCCTCACCAAACAGTCTTCCCCTCTTCAAAGCCCTACTGAGAGCTCACCTCCTCCAAGAGGCCTTCCCAGACTGAGCTTCCCCTTTTTCCTCTGCTCCCTCTCTGCCCCCCCTTCACCTCCCCTCAGCTAAACACCCTTTTCCCCCCTTTCCCTCTGCACCTCCCCCTCTCCCTTCCCCTCCCCTCAGCACTGTGCTCATCTGCTCATATGTATATATTTTTATTACCCTATTTATTTTGTTAAAGAGATGTACATGCCCTTGATTCTATTTACTGCTATTGTTTTTGTCTGTCTGTCTCCCCCGATTAGACTGTAAGCCCGTCAATGGGCAGGGATTGTCTCTATCTGTTGCCAAATTGTACATTCCAAGCGCTTAGTACAGTGCTCTGCACATAGTAAGCACTCAATAAATACTATTGAATGAATGAATGGAAAGGTTTAGAGGTCAATTAGTCCATCCCTCAGCCTCCAAGCAGGACTATCCTGGAAAGATGAATGTTTATCCTGTTCGCAAAGGCCTGCAAGGAGGGCCTTGTCTCTGATTCATAACTCTGGGGCTCAAGAAAATTTCTTTGACCTATAACCTGAGTCTTTCCAGCCATTAATTTAATCATTTTTTTTCTCTGAGATGTTCCTCCATCTCTTTTCCCTGCATCTTTCTGAGTCTCCCCTCCCAGACTCCCAAGAGTTCCTTGCTTAGACCCATAATAATAATAATAATGATGATGATATCTGCAGTATTTAAGTGCTTACTATGTGTCATGCACTGTACTATCTCTGGGTTGGATACAAGCAAATAGGGTTGGACACAGTCCCTGTCCCACATGGGGCTCACAGTCTCAATCCCTATTTTACACATGAGATAACAGGCCCAGTGAAGTGATTTGCCCAAAGTCACACAGCAGACAAGTGGCAGAGCTGGGATTAGAATCCATGACCTTCTGAGTCCCAGGCCCACAATCTATCCACTACACCACACTGCTTCTCTGACCTGGTGTCTCCTACTAGATCTTGTTCTGCCCTTCAGCTAACAGCCTTGAATCCAGCTCTACTTCCATTCGGGTTTAGTCTCCCTTCTCTTCCCTTCTTCATTTCATCTGGGTCTTCAAGTTTAATCAGGGCCATGTTTACACTCTACTCTACCGAGGGGAAGAGTGCCCCACGACAGGCTAAGGGAAAGTGGCAACTTTTTGCATCCTGATGTTTGGGAACTACAAGTCCTGGGATACTTTGCTGTACAAGTTGATCTAGTGCTGCCTGCTGGGACTTTATGGTCTTTATAGAATGCATCCCCTTGGAGGGAAGCCACCCAGGGCCCTTGTTCTAAGGAGGGCCCTTAGATCCTTTCAGCTGATCTGTCCCCTGTTCAGTACTGTGGTGATGCCGAGGGGATCTCTGGACCTGGAGGGGCTGCACCAACATCCTCGTGGGTTTCTCCACTCACTGGACAGGAGCAAAGTTGAATAATAAGGAACAAGAAAGCTCTGGGAAAAAGGCTTCTTGAGTGAGGTCTCTGCCTCGTTGTCAGTACCCGAGAGACTACAGCTGGTCTCCCAGAATGGATGCCTTATTTAGTCCCATTTTACAGATGGGTCCTACTAAGGCCCTCTCAGTGGAAGGGGTATGCCCAACATGTCCATTAATTCCATTGTATTGTGCTTTCCCAAGTGGTTAGTACAGTTCTCTGCACATAATAAGTGCTCAGTAAATACCATTAGTTGATTGATTTGCAGCCATTTGGGATGAGTGTTGAAGACAGAGTCGAGGGGTCCCATTTCCCAGCCCCACTCTCTGTGGGTGGCATCTTTCTGAGGGCGTTAGTAGGCTGTCAGCACTGGCTCCTCTCATCTTCAAGAAGAATGGAGTATTTGGACAAAGGATTATCAATCAATAGAATTTACTGAGCACTTACTGTATGCAGACCACTTTTCTAAGCAACTGGGAGTGCTCAGTACAACAGATTTTGTAGATATGTTCCCTGCCCAGCAGGAGCTTTCAGTCTGTCAGGATCACGAACCAAAGCTGGGAAGTACGGAGATTTTTCTTCCCCTTTACACACGGTAAACTAAGATGTAGAGTGGGGAAGAGGCTTGTCCATTCGTTGTCCTGGTCAAGAGAGGAGGATGGGTTTTAAGCAGCCTTTGAGTACGTGCAGGATTATTTTAAGGAAAGTGATCAGCTGTTCTTTGACTCCACTGGAATAGAATAAGCGGTTGGAAATGAGACCATAAGAAATGTCATTCTGGTCAGATCGGTGGTCTGTCCAGGATTCTGCCTCTGACTGGGGCACCAGAGGATGCCTAGGGACAGTGTGATTGGTCTGTGTGATGTCCAAATATGGAAACCTTTCACCCTGTTCACTGGACTGCCATCCTGTTCAGTGGTTGGTAACCCATTGAGAAGCAGAGTGGCTTAGGGGATAGAGCACGGGCCTGGGAGTCAGAAGAACCTGGGTCTAATCCTAGTTTTGCCACATGTCTGTTATGTGACCGTGGGCAAGTCACTTCACTTCTCTGTGCCTCAGTTACCTCATCTGTAAAATGGAGATTAAGAGTATGAGTCCCATGTGTGACAGGGACTGTGTCCACACTGATGAACTTGTATCTACCCCTAGCGCTTGGTACATAGTAAGCGCTTAACAAGTACCATAATTATTATTATTATTATTAATTATTAACCCATTGATCCCCGCTTCCCATTCATGGCTTTCCGCCTGCATCCCCGTCAAGGGGCAGGACAAGTGACAAGAGCTGAAGCCGCAGCAGGAGGGAATGGGGGTTAAACATGAGGAAGAACTTGCTGATGAGGTCTAAGACACCCCTGGGCCAGATGGAGGCCTCTCCTTCCCTGGAGAGGTTTTATGACTAATGTATAGAAACCCACTTAGCGGCTTAGATTGGATGAGGAGACAACGGAAGGGATTGGGTGACCTTTGGAGGTGTCCAAGGTAATAGGGAGGACAGGAGCAGCCAGGAGAATGGGTTCAGTATAGTACACTCCATGTAGTATATACTCACTACATACAATTACTACTACCCTAGACTGTGACTTTGTTGTGGGCAGGGAACGTGTCTGCCAACTCTGTTGTGTTGTACTCTCCCAAGCACTTGCTACAGTGCTCTGCACATAGTAAGTGCTCAAGAAATACCATTGATGATGATGCCCTGCCCGTGATGGGCAAGCAATCCGGGCTGATTGGTGAGGTAGTGGGCATGGATTCCAGCATCCTCACTTCCTGGGCACAGTGGGCAGAAGCTGCTGCGAGGGGTGTCTGCACTCTGCAGGTAAGACCACCCTACCCTTGTCCCCTACCCCAGGGGTACCTCGGGCTTAACTCTCCACTTCTCCTTCAAAACCCCCGGCAGGCCCCTGGACCAGGGCCCGGCCCCGCCTCCCTCCTGCTGTGTTTGGCAATGGTAGAACTCACACTGGTGAGGTAATGGGATCCGGTGGTTCTAGACTTGCCAACTATGGCCCGAGGGCTCAGCCGGCAGTGCAGGACACCAGGACTGAGGGAGACAACTGCCTGGGACCCTGCTGGCCCACCAGGGGAGGAGAGGAGTGGGACCCTCCTTCCCTCCCTGCTCTCCACTACTTCCTCCCCGTAACCTCCCCAACTGGAGCAGAGCCACCGGCAGTGGCAGAGGCAGGGTGCAGCAGGAAGCGAGTTGGACATTTCCCTGCACCCCCCTGAGGTCACAGGTCTCCCGGTTGGTCGGGATGCCATCCCCTCGACCTCCCCCACCCCCCCTTCCCCTCCGGGCCAATGCCAGGCCATGGGGGAGGTGGGCAAACAATCTCTGGAGTGGAGGGGGCAGTAGGTGTGAATACAGCTGGGGCCAGTGGGTCCTCTGGGTAGGCCTCAGGGGCTGGGGCCTTGGAAAAAAGTGAGTTGGTTTGTGCATGCCCTCGGGAGGGCCCCACAGGGAAGTGAAAGAAGCAAAGGAGAAAACATTTTGTCTTCAGAGGAGAATTCTTTCTCCCAGTCTTCTAGCTCTTTTTGTGCGATCTCCTTTCAGGTGTGGCTAGCTGTTGATGTGGGCACCCGATCTTGGAAACGGTACAGAGCTTGGATGAAAAGGCTGAGAAAGGATTGTATCTCAGAGGGTAAGGACCACTGCCATTCCTCTGCCAGGATCTCTGAGCCAGCCCGAGTTGAGAGCTTGGAGCGGGAGGCTGTGGGATCCCCTTTCCTGAAGACCTTTCAGGCTGAGAAATGCCCTGAAAAATCCTCTGCCTCGGATGGTTTAGATGCAGGCCAGCCTGGAGTCAGGTAGAGGGCCTGGTCTTGCTTCACTCCAGGAGGCCGGGTGGAGCTGCCAGTATGTCCTGAGTTCTAATGCCCGCTGTGTGCTCTGGGGAGGGTCACTTTACTTCTCTGGGCCTCAACTGTCTCATTTGTAAAATGGAGAGATTCCATACCTTACTCTCTCTTACTTAGAATGGGAGCCCCTTTTGGGATAAGGATGGTATCCAGCCTCATTATCTTGTATTTACCTACCCCAACGCTTAGTACAATGTATGGCAAATGTAAGCACTTAAATACCACAATTATTATTACCGCCAAGGACTTTGCCATGCTGGCATCTTTGATTGCCCTGTTGTCCATCTATGTGTGAGGGTGCTGCCTTGAGTGTTTTGTTAAATCAACATGGCAGCACCCAGCTTTGTAGTGCCTTTAATCAGGAAGGCTTGTCCAGGGCCAGACTAGATGGAGGCCCTGTTCCAGCCAGGGCTTCTCTGACTGGAGGGAGGCTGGAGGCTGACTGGAGCAGGCTGGGGTAAAGAGGCAAAGAATGGGAAATGGGCTAGACTTTGTGGAAACTCCTTAAGCCCTCACTCCATTCCCCAAGCTCAGCTTTATTGAAGAGCCCAAGGGAAAGCAGAGGGCTGAAGTGGAGGCTCAGTGCAGATTGTTGAGAAACGAGGGGAAGGAGGAGGGAAGGGAGGGAAGGAGGACGTGATAAGTCCAGAATGGCCATGGATTTAGCCTCGAGGCGCTAGCCAGGATTTGAGCCCAGAGGAATCGGAACAATGTGAGTGGAATGGAGTGAGAGCCGAGGGGGTCTCAACCTCCTCCCTAGATAGGGACAACTGCCCAGCCTTCGTCCCCCTGCCTCTGCTGAACCTTGGCTCTGCACTGTAGCCCATTGGCCTGTAATGCACAGACTGTGACATAATAAAATGTTATTTACCTGGAAATGATTGTTTCTTGCTCTCTGGTTTTCTTTCAACTCACTGTCCTCCTCTCTCCAGGAACAGCACTGGTGAGATCGGCAGTCGGTGGGGAGATGCAGGGGGCAGCTTGGAAACATCCAGCTCAAGACGCCTGGCAACCCTGTCGTCCCACTTGCTCTCTGGCCAGAGGCCGGAGCAGCTTTCAATTGTTTGTGGTACAGGGAAGGGAGGAAGTCCTTCCTGTCCCATCCTCCCTCAAATGCCCATCAAGGGCTGTGGAGCCATTTTGTGTCCACCTGCTTCTCCCTCCAGCCCAAGAACATCACAGCGTAGATTCCCAAGCCGCAAGAGGCAGTCCATGGACCTAACTGCCCCTCACCAAACAAAATGAGCCCCAGAAGCCCTTCCTGGCCAGCTTCGGGACACTGGACCACAGACTGTCAGAGGGTAAGGGAAACTGAGGGAGAGGGAAAGGAGGAGTTTGCAGTTAAATCTCTGGGGGCCGTGGATCACAACAAATCAAACTGTAGATGATAATTAAGGAACCAAAGAGCCAGATATTTGGTTAAGTGGACAGGTGAAGTGAGTGTGGGCTTGTTCACCTCACTGGGGGACACCTGGACCAGCAGCAGAATGGCTGGTGGCTATTTCTACCTAATCTGCCTTTGCCCCCTCCTTCACCCTCTCCTCCTCCCTTTTAAAACTGGCTTTGCTGGGGGCAGGTTCATGGCAGCTATTGGTTAACTTATCCTTTGAAGACATTGATTATGCTAAGTATTTTTTGTAATTGCTGAGTTGATGCTCTAAAACTCACTGGTCTCAGCCTCACAAAATAGAACAGGAAAGTTAATGGCATCCCTGGGCCAGCTGCTTCTCCACAGACGTGAGCCCCAATCCTGGCTCTCCCACTGACTCCAGGGATGATGTCTGATCCACACTGGCCTTCTTGGGCTTCAGCTTCCCTCCTTGGGCTGTGGAAGAGAGACACCTGTTTCCTCTCCACAGGGCCTTGTGAGGCCAGTTACTGGGATTGGGCCCATTTCAGAGAAGAAGAAATGCAACTCCAGAGAGGGGCAGTGATTTATCTGGGATCACAGAGCACAGAATCAGGACAGTAGGATCAGAAGTTCCAGTCCTAGAATTTCTAGTTATTGGGCATTCTGTCCCCTTCTCCCACCTTCCCTGGATTTTTCCCAGGAAAAGCCAAGAAGAGATAAGGGGATCACTCCAGATTAGCGTTTTGGAGGACATCTGAGACTTGTTTACAGTAGGTATGGTGTGGCCAGGATTTCTCAGGAAGAGCCTAGCCTACCCTGTCTTCCTTTTTTCAAAATGGTATTTATTAAGTGCTTACTATGTGTTGGGCACTGTACTAAGCTCTGGGGCAGATACATGCCGATCAGGTTGGAGACAATCCACGTCCCACATGGGGCTCACAGTCTTAATCCTCATTTTACAAGATGAGGTAACTGAGGCACAGAGAAGTGAAATGACTTACCTGCAAGAAGTGTGACTTCACAAAGCAGACAAATGGCAGAACCGGGATTAGAATCCAGATCCTTCCAACTCCCAGGGCCGCGCTCTATCCACCAGGCATTGCTGCTTCTCTAATCCTTCAGCAGAGGTGCTGCAGGGAAGAAGTCAGGGTCCCCCTACATGCATCTCATTTCCAAGGACTGCCTAGGAGAAGCCCCCCAAGCCCCACTTCTGGCTTCTGAGGGCAAGAGAGCTGCAGAAGCACAGTTCCTCCTCTATATGGCTGGCAGCCACCCCTCCCTCGTCTTCCTGGCAAAGCACCAAAGACCTAGAGCAAGTGCAGGCTTCTGCATCTCGCCCTGCCCCTAACCAAAGTCCGGGGACCTGGGTGGACCATGGAACCTCAGCCCTGCCCAGAGACTCCTCCCCACTGCAGCTGGGCAGGGGGCTTTACTCCCCACCCCTTCACCGGCCCCATGTTGCTTCCTCGGGGTCACCTGCTGACACTTCAGACTGCTCCACCCTCCCTCACAGGGTGGGGGAAACAGAAAGGGAGAAGGAGGAATCTGTGAGACCGAGAGCAGTCTGCATTCCTAGTCCAGGATGAGCCCTCCAATGAGCTGCCGAGGAGCCAGGCTCACTGAATTCAACCTTAGCTCTGCCTCCCCACAAGCCGGGACATGATCGGGCTGGGGGTTACCTTAAGGTTAGCGAGGGGCCCAGAGAGAGCCTCAGGACATCCGTCTTTCCAAAGCTCCGGTCTTGGGCCCACCCTGCCACGAAACTGCTCGTGTCTGGGCCCCGGCTGAGGCCACGCTGCAACATAAAGGGGCTGTTTTGCACTGGTTACCCCCGAGGCACAGGGACTCTGGTCTCGTGGATGCCGGCTCCTTCCTTGGTGAGGAGAGGGGAACGCCGGGGTCCTTTTGTGAGCCAGATCCTTCTCATTCCTGAGGAATAGGCTGCTCCTTGCCTCAAAGCCCTCTGTAGCAAAACTGAGAACTGAAGAAATGCTCAGGTCATTTGGACAATAACTCAAGTGGTTGAAGGACACCATAGGAGCCAGGTTGGCAGGAACACGGGGGTGACACATCCCCTCACAAATCTGCGAGACTGCAGCTCTGTCCATCTTCAAAGCCCTCCTAATCCCACCTCCTCCAGGAAGCCCTCCCTGATCGTCACAACACGCTACCTAATCCATCCACCCGACAGCCACCCTTATGTATTTTATTCCTAGCCTCCCCACCTTGCTTATTGACTCGTATATCCGATTATTTATTCACCCTGCCATTTTACCTATTTTACCCTGACGTATCTGTATTGCTACCTATTTGTATCCAGGTTTCTCCTCCTGTCCCCTTCAATTTGAAAATAACTTTGGTCTGTCTGCTTGTCCCATTAGATGGTAAATTCCTCGAGGGCAGAGAACACGCTTCTTGTTTTTGTTGTAAGCAGCGTGGCTCAGTGGAAACAGCCTGGGCTTGGGAGTTAGAGGTCATGGGTTTGAATCCCAGCTCTGCCACTTGTTAGCTGTGACTGTGGGCAAGTCACTTAATTTCTCTGTGCCTCAGTTACCTCATCTGTAAAATGGGGATTAACTGTGAGTCTCACTTGGGACAAACTGATTACCCTGTATCTACCCCACCACTTAGAACAGTGCTCTGCACATAGTAAGCGCTTAACAAATACCAAGATTATTATATTATTATTATTACTCTACCAAATTCTTAATCAATCAGTCAATCACTCAATGGTATTTACTGAGTGCTTACTGTGAGCAAAGCATTATTCTAAGTGCTCGAGAGAGTATGATATAACAGAGGTGTACATTCCATGCACTTAGTATCAAGCTCTGCGCACAGTAAGCGGTCAAACAATACTATTGAATGAATGAGTTGGTAGACTTGTTCCCTGCCCATGAGTTTACAGTCTAGAAGGGGAGACAGGCATTGATATAAATAATCATAATAATATAATAAATCATGGATATGTATGTAAATACTGTGGAGCTGAGGGTAGGGTGACTATTAAGTGCCCAAAGTATACAGGTCCAAGTGCAGAAATTATTATTAATATTATAGTACTTAAACACTTACTATGGGCCAAGTACTGTTCTAATCAGTTTGGACACAGTTCCTGTCCCCCATGGGGCTTACAGTCTAAGTAAGCCCATTTTACAGATGAGGAAACTGAGGCTCGGAGAAGTTAAGTGACTTGCCTTAGGTCACACAACAGATACATGGCAAAGTCAACATTAGAACTCAGGACCTCTGACCCCCAGGCCTGTGCTCTTTCCACTAGGCTGAGCTGCTTCTCTTGATGACAAAGAAGGGAGATGCTTTGTTCTCAGTAGGTGATCAATAAATATCATGGAGTGATTGATTGACCATTGACCACTGAAAGAAGATTCTGAAGAAAGAAGACCAAATTGCCTGATAGCATCTCATGCTCAAGCAGAAAGATTGCAATATTAACAGAGAGCAGAGTGAATTGGGGAGAAAACTTGTGGGCAAGGATCACATCTCCTCCTCTAGACTGTAAGCCCGTTGTGGGCAGGGAATGTGTCAGCTTATTGTTGTATTGTACTCCCTCAAGCCTTATTACAGTGCTCTGCACACAGTAAGTGCTCAATAAATACAATTGAATGAATTGGGGGTGACTTTGAATCGAGCCCGTAGGTGGTAAAGCGCTCAGAGGGGAGATGAACGGGCGAGTCCGGGCCTGAAACAGTGTCCTCCGGAAGTTAGTACCATCGGCTCCTTTATGAACTATTGCTGCTGCTCTGGGCTGCTTTACTCCACAGCAGCGTGTGGGCCCAGGTGGCCGGGATCTACCTAGGCCAAGAAACCAGACCCTGTTTTTAAGTGACTTGGAGAATAACAGGAGGCTTAAAGCCAACATCAAAAGAGTGTCTGAAGCTACTGGTTGGCACTGCCCCATCTCCTATCAGCAGGAAGGTAGAAAGCCAAAAGGGAGAGATTATGGCAGCTGGAAGATCCAAAGCATTCTCACACAGAGACACAGGAGTAACCAGACACCCTGAATTTTGGGGCCGATGATGCGTCTGCATACGAGAGCTGGCAAGACACGACTGAGGCTATGAAGTGCAAAGCTGCATGCAAGTGGACAGAGAAAAATTGGTCCCCAAACCCTAGGTAGGCCTTAATAGTAATCATAGTGGTGAGGTCTCATCTCCTCCAAGGAGCCTTCCCCGATTAAACCCTCTTTTCCCCAACTCCCTCTCCCTTCTGTGTTGTCTGTACACTTGGATCTGTGACCTTTGGGCATTTGATATTCACCTCACCCTCACTCCACAGCAATTCAAACATTATTTATATCAATGTCTGTCTCCCCCACCCTAGACTGTAAGCTTGGTGTGGGCAGGGAACATGTCTACCAACTCTGTCATATTCTCCGAAATGCTTGGTACAGCGGTCTGCACAAAGTAAGCACTCAATAGATATCACTGATCAATTGATTCCCTCACTTGCAAGCAAGAATCCCCTGCACATTCAAACAGGCAGACTGAAGATGAATGTGATTAAATATACACAGGGACCATGATATTCATTCATTCAATCGTATTTATTGAGCACTTACTATGTGCAGAGCACTGTACTAAGCGCTGGCACAGGGGGTGAGAGCTACAAAGTTTGGAGAAAAAGGAAAGAGATAAGCCTTAATAGGACCATATATCCCAGAAACACTTGGGGTGGAAGTAGCATCATCGACACGACTTTCCCTGGCGGGAAAGTGCCACACACGGGAAACCTGTGGCAACATACGAGCTGTGACTGGTCCTTATGATGGGACTGCATGACCTGGTGGAGCCGTCTAGGGCACGCTTGCAACGGACCATCGTGAAGCAGTGACAGGAAGATACATGGCTTATGCCCAACTGGAAAAAAATTAGTCAACTAAGGACGCACCCAAGTTGACTACAACCTGGGTCACCACTTCGATTCCCCTTCCCTTTGGCTGTGGAGACCCACCTTCAATCAATCGAAGTTATTTATTGAGCACTTACTACGTGCAAAGTACTGTTTTAAGCACTTGGGAGAGTACAAGATAATTAGTAGACATGTTTCTTCTGAGGAATTTCATGGAGGAATCAGTTCTAGGGCTGAGAGGAGCCTCCTCAAGTCCCCCCGGTGTATCCTCACGCTCCCAGGTGGGGCCATAGACATCCCTTTACAGACAGAGGAGTACCTCTCCCCTCATTCATACATGATTCCAGCAGAGTCCACCACGTCCCCCTGCAAACTGTTTCAGTGCCTCCCAGCTCAGGCAAGCCCACTTCTCTATCTTGTCCCACTTTCACCCTCAGCAGCTATTTCAGCCCAAGAGGACAACTTTCAATGTCCTAGAGTTGGGAGGTAGGACAGCTGATCCACTTCCTCCCCAGCCCGCAGGCAGAACCAACATTCTAGCCCCGAGCACAGGAGGGCCACCAGTTTTCTTCCTAACAGTCACTGATAGTCAGATTAGACCTTAACCTTCTCTGAACAGAATTCTTCGAACTCCTGCTGTGGGCAGAGTGCAACAGAATCGGTAGGTGTAATTCATGCGCTCAAGGAGCTAACAACCTAGCAGTGGGTCAGTCGCTAAAACAAATTACAGAAAGGAAAAGGGATCTCAGTGACATCACCTCCAGAAACACCAGGGTCCTTCACCCCACCCTGAGGGACGACTCACGTTCCGTTTTGGATACCACTCCCCACAAACCACGAGAGAACTGTAGATGACAGGGAGACCGATGCTAACTCTTCCCAAAAAGCCAAACATTTCACTTGACAGTGTGGTCTAGTGGAGTGCTTAGAACAGTGCTTAACACATAGTAGGCGCTTAACAAATACCACTGAAAAAAAAAGAGACCTGAATTCCAAACCCAGCTCTACCACTGGCTTGAGGAGTATCCTAGGTGAGGTCACAATCTCTGTGCCCCGTCTTCTCATCGGTACAATGAAGCCGGACCCCTGCTCTTCCCTACTCCTAGATTGTGAGCCCTGTGTGGGGTTGGGACTGTGCCTAATCTGATCATTTCAAATCTGCTTCAGCACACTAGCACATAGTAAGTGCTTAATAAAAACATTCCAGAATTATCATCATCACCAAATCATGCAAGCACAAACTCCTGAGAACCAAGGTCTCACCAGAGATGAACTCAAATCCCCCAGTTAGTCACATCTGTAACAATTTATTTATTGAATGAGGCAGTTATAGACAGAACGGGAGAACAACACGGATTTCATGCTCTGCTACTGGGCTTTTTGTTTTCCTTTATTCTTCTTGGCAATCTCTCAGACTATCAGGAGGTTATTTTATCACAAAGGAAACACGGACTTTAAAGCCACTGGACATTTCCACAATGACGATAAAAAAAAATAATAATATTAAAAAAATAACAAATTGTAGACCTAGGACAGTTATATGTAAATGTCCCTCCTCCCAAACGTACAGAAAAAAATATACAAAGAACATTGGGTAGTTTCATATAAAACAAGCAAATACAAGAATCTGAAATCTTCTCAAAGGCTGAGCAAGAAGATATGAAGACTTTCTTGACGTTGCATTAAAAAAAAACCCACATTGGAAACACACTGCTGCAACACTGTGGGGTTTGGGGGTGGTTTCTGGGGGGAGGGAGAGGGGAAAGAGGCGGTCCTGTACTCAGGGGGCCCTCGGTTAGGCCCATGTTGAAGTCAAGAGAAACTGGCCACTGAAAACTGCTTGGTGCTCTCACGTTCGGTAGATCTCAGAATTTCCCCACGAACCAACCAACGTCCATTAACAGCTGCAAAGCTGTGCAGGGAGGGTCCCTGCTGCACTGAGCTAGAAGGTGGGGTCTTTGTTCCCCAAAACCACCGTATTAGGGTACAACTGAGAAGCTTTTCTCACCTCAAAAATCTTCTCTGAAAAGGCAATGCTTTTAAGAATTGGACTCTTGGAGAAGGGAACACTAATTCAGGAATTTTCTCCCCCAGTAACACTAATATCAGTCAGACCTCACATGAATCAGACGTACCTTTCAGTTCTGTGGTTTAATAGAGTTAAGTTACAGAGTTGTAGGAAAGGAAAGGAAACTAGTTGGTGTCCCCTATTCTCAAGACTTTCTATCTCTCTCTCACACACACACACGCACGCATCCCCTCCAAGTCCCTCAATACTCAATGTCATTTTAGAATTACTTTCATGACCAAAATCAAGACTCAACAAAAACCAAAGCTAAATTGGAATTATCACGAGATAAAGGAGAGGTTTTCAGTGGAGGGGAAGGGAGAAGGTGAGGATCTAGGGATAGCGCTCCAGACCCCTGGGAGCTTCAAGAAAGTTTTCCTCTCTCCTGGTCAGACCTGTCATTTGGCCTCTTGAGGAGTGTTTGATCCTGCCAGGCTGCGTTACTGCTGTTCTTGCTGTTATTGTTGCTGCTGCTGCTATTGCAGGCCCAGCCTGGGCACATGCACCTTTTCAAACCTGCTCCAACCTGGAAATCTGGGTTCTTGGCAGGACTGGGGATGGTAGAATTGTTCCTGCTTTTGGGGAGGAGAGCTTCCTGTGAGGACACCAGTATCTCTGCCTGAGTTAGTTGGTTGCTTTCTCCATGACCCCGGTGTAAATATAAAACGGGGTCACTGTGTCCAGCTAAGGACCCTACCACCTACTAAAAGGATGAAATTCATGTTTTTTCCACAGCTCACCTTGATTTTAATACAAACACTTCCATGCGGGTTTCATATATATATATATATGTATATATATACTTGTATATGTAAATGTGTATATGCATATGTACACATATACATATATGGATCACTCTCACACATACACATGTGCGCGCACACGAGTATACACACCCCCCCCCACACATACATACATATATGTATATACACATGGTTCCGCAGAATGGAGTCCTGCCACAATTTGGCCTTTCAGGACAGTGAAATTGACAAAGCCGCATCCTAATCCCACCAAATCCCGGGAAATCAGAGTGCTGCCGAAAATGCAATTCCATAAATCCTCTGCTCTTCTTTCCTTTTAAAAAAAAGGTTAACGAAACTTTTGCTTCCAAAGTCGGGAGACTTAATGCCGCCTGATTGCACCTCTGCAAACACGTAAAAAAATTCTTCGGAGGAGATAGAAAATGACATCACGACCCTGGGGCAGCGTCACTGTTCCAATGTCACCACCTCCACAGCCTGGCCGTCCATGGTCACGGCGCTGTCTGATATCCTTGTGGTCACGGGTGCCATGGCTACCTGAACCGGGCCGTTTCCCTGGGCGAGGCTGGTCACCACCGTCTGGTACATGCTTACGGGGATCTGCACCAGTCCTGGGGAGACAGAAACATGACATTTCGATTGGTCATTAACCCTCGACTGGCTGAAAAGGGATTGATCATGAGGGTGGGGCTGCATCCGCTTCGAGTGCTTCTCACCGAGGAGCAATCGAGTCCAGGGCAATCTCTTGCCGGCTCTCGCCACTCCCTCGGGAAGACGACCTGGGTATTTTTAGGCGTCACAAAACGGGAGACGGGGAGTCGGGGGGAGTGAAGTTGGAGAGGTGAAGGGGACCCCTGAAGGTCTCACTGAAGGGAGATGGTGGCCAAACCCCAAGCAGAACCCAGAAGCTCTGAGTTCCGGCCCAGTGCTCTGTGGACCAGATCAGGATCTCAACTGGGTTTCTGGCTTGGCCATTTCAGTTCTCAGAAACTCAAGTCCCAGGTAGCACACGCCCCATTTTACGCACGCAAAGCCACGGTACAGATAAAAAGGCTGGCCCCTGGAGCAGTGAGCTCTACCTGCCTTGGGAAATATCCCTGGACACAGTTTAAACTCAGACTGTTCCAAGTTGAATCTCTTCTAAAGTGGCTGGTGGTCTCATATCCAAAGCAACTGGGTTCAGTTTCCTAAATATTTTGGTGCTGGGTTATGACTCGGTTACCCCTGAAAATTGGGCAGTTCTGTTTGGGCTCAGAAAATTTTCTTAGTCAACAATGTTCTCTGGCCTGCTTGCCCACGACCCTTGAGGATGGGAAGCCCGATAGTCACCTCACCAAAGTTTCGGATCGGAAAGTTAGGTCAGAACTTTAACCTGAGATATTTTCCTACTTTTAGGGTGCTCCTTAGAGCAAGTAGAGCGTCCTCTTTCCTTCTCTGATGCTGAGATTTTCCACAAGAATGACTCCAACAACCTTCCCCAGTCAAGACTCGGGAAGTCTCCTGCCCTTCCGTATGCCCCCTCACCCCCTCACCCCTCGCTCTTCTTCTTTATAACCTGGCACCTCTAAACAAACCACACCTCCGGTTAGGGTTCAGACCCAAGCATCTGGTTCATCTGGGAGGACCACATTTTCTCACCCCGTGCCAGGGTGATGTGGAAGCCCGTTAGCCACAAACCAATGATCCCACCTGGTCCCTGAATCCCACCACTTTTGAAAATCGAACTCAAAAGGCCTTGTGCTTATGGCCCCCCAGATTCCCTGGAGGGTACCGATATCACATCCTGATTCCTCATTTGGATCAATGCCCTCTCAGGACATCCAGGATGGCCATTGCTGGGGGGCTGGGTCCACTCAATAGTTTTCCAAAGACTTAATAGTTTTCCAAAGGGAGGAACGCTGACAAGAAAGGGAGATTCCTCAGGCTCAACCCATCCCCTGCCCCCTCAAATAAACCCCTCAACCCTCCCCCGCCACCCCGCCAGGGCCCATTCTTTTCAAATATGCAGGTAAGGTCCCTGCCAACTTGACTGTACCAATCGCACTCATTTTGGAAACTCTGTCTCGCTGCACCTCTCCCCCCTCCCCCCAACCTTCCTCTCTCTCTCTCCCTCACATCCATTTCGGCCTGGGATTAGACTAAATCGTCTCAGTGTCTCTGACGTAGCTGCCTTTGGGACAGGGCCACAGCCACTGAAAGGGGGGAGCTCCCGAGGCTAGAGGTTGCAGAACCTGTTGCGCATTAAGGCAGAGCTGATCGCCCTTGGAAGAGAGACGATTAAAATGCTGAGGTGCAGTAATCAGGTCTGAGATTGTTCCCGAGCCGCATCTGCTCAGACCCGGCCCCTGATTAGCCCTAATCTAGACAGCACATGCTAAATCTAAGCTTGGATTTTGGGCCATTTCAATTGCATTAAGTGAGAGGCAGCGTTTCACACACTGACAGACACGCTTCTTTTTAGGTTTTTAGAGTTGGACCCTGCAAACTGACAGAAAGGAAGCTCCTGGATCAGCGGGTCAGTGAAGACGTCCACAGATTCACTATGGAGACTCGAATTCAAACTGCTGGGGAGCTGCAGCTGGTCAGTGTTCACCAGTGTCGTTAATAATACACTAAACAGTTCATGACATTAGAGATCCGGGCTCAAAGTGTCAGAAGGGAAAAGCTAGGGTTGGGGTGTGCTTGCTGATCTTTTTGGTTTTAACAGTAATTGTGGTACTTGTTAAGTGCTTACTATGTGCCAAGCACCATATTAAGCGCCGGGGTAGATACAAGACAATCCAGTCCCACGTCCCACGCGAGGCTCGCAGACTAAATAGGAGGCTCACGCTGTTGCAGATGAAGGACCTGAGGCATAGAAGTGAAGTGACTTGCTAAAGGTCATAAAGCAGAGAAGTGGTGGAGCTGGGATTAGAATCCTGGTCCTCTGACTCCTAAGGCCAATGATCTTTCCACTAGGCCATACTGTACTCCGTATTTCCTCTAAGACACGCAGCAAGCAGCTTTCATTCATTCATTCAGTGGTATTTATTGAGTGCTTACTGTGTGCAGAGCACTGCACTAAGTGCTTGGAAAGTACAATTTGGCAACAAACTGAGACAATCCCTACCCAACAACAGGCTCGCAGTCCTCTTCCACTTCTGGTCAGGGTTTAAAAATGTGGCCAAAATGGCAGCCTTTTTGCCAAAAGTGTTTTCCTTAGACTGACTTCAAACTCCGTTGTATTGTACTCTCCCAAGCACACTTAGTACAGTGCTCTACACACAGAAAGCGCTCAATAAATACCAATGATTGATAATCAGTTGGCCCTAGGAGTACAATTCCTTTCCGGTACAAATGCCATGACTGGAACAGACTCCTTTTCCCTCCATATCGGACTTGGCCCTTGGTTAACCAAGGGAAGTGGGATTTTGGAGGTAGGAAGGTGATGATTCCATCACAGTTTACCAGGAGAAATTCTCCTTCTCATAGAATGGTTTCTCAGAGAGCCTAGAGACTACAGTGGACGGGGATCCAGATAGTTACTGAGGTATGAAAAGCCTCAGGAAAATCAGTACTACAGACGCTCAATTCTCAGTTCTGTCTCTTGTCTCTTTTTCCAAACTGTCCCCTTTCCTGCAGTTTTCCAGGAAGTACAAAGATAGCAAGGAGTTCAACTTTTCATTTTGAGGGTGAGAGAAACATGGCGTGAAGCATGAAGGAATGATGGGGCAGAGAAGAGAGCTGTTGGGGGTGGGGGGAGAGGGGAGAGGAGAGAGAGAGAGAGATGAAGAGGGGAAGGGGAAGGAGGAAGAGAGGTGAAATGGGAGAGAGGAAAAAGGGCAGGAGAGGAAAGGAGGAAGAAAGAAGAAAAAGAAAAGAAGGAAAAATCAAGAGGGGGGAAGGTACAAGAAGATAAAAGAGAAATGGAGTCTATGTCTTTTACTTCTATTATCTTTCCCAAACCCCAAAACAGTGTCCTTTCTACAGCAGGTGCTCTGCAAACCAGCTCGCCCCATTTGTTGCGTGTGGCCATCTCACCCTCCATCCTCCCTCCTCCAGTGCCGCTGCAGCCATTGAAGCCACTCTAGCTGGGTTATGAGGCCAGTCTACCCGACACACCTCCCCTGCCTGGCCCTGCCATCCGACGCTGCCACCATGCACGGAGGGGGGGGGAGGGGGGCTAGCACCGAAGGAGGGTCAGCTGAGCCGGACTCTCATGGATGACGTTTCGGCAGCGCCCCTGGCTTGGCCGGCTGCATAGGCAAGGGAGGGTGATGGGAACTCTGTCGACTCTGGGGCTGCCACCTTGGCTCCACTCTGGTCCCTGTCTGGCAACCAGCTTGCCTGCTTTAAGCTCAGAGAAGGGTCAGAACCATCAGTAAAACCAAGTTTACTTCAGTGGCACTTTGCTCATCTTTGTGATTATGTTGGATCACCACGAGACTGCAGCAGTTCAGCTAAGAGGAAGCAGATTGTACTTACAAGACAAAGACACCAACATGCTATTACTCTTGTTCTCTGAATGTGTTTAAGTCTTGGATGAAGATAGAGATTCTAGGTCTCCCAAGCTGCAGGCAGACTTTCTTAAGGCCCCAGAAGTCTACAGAGTGAAGCCTGAGAGTACAAGCTAGAAGAAGCCTTCTAACAGCCTTAAGCTTGAAACCCTCTTGGATTTCCTTTCCTAAATGTACTTCCTTCTTTTCAGGTTTCTTCATCTTCAGTTCAGTCATGTTCCCCCACCCCCCAAGAACCTCCAGTGGTTGCTCATCTACGTCCGTATCAAACAGAAACTCCTTGTCATTGGTTTTAAAGCACTCAATCATCTTGCCCTTTATCTTCCCTAGCTGATTTTCTACTTATCTACCCCAACACTTAGTATAGTGCTTGGCACATAGTAAACGCTTAACAAATATCATAATTTTTATTATTATTACAACCCACCACATTCACTTTGCTGCTCTAATGCCAACCTAAACTCACTGTACCTTGATCTCATCTATCTCCCCACCGACCTCTCGCCCACATCCTGCCTCTGGCCTAGAACTTCCTCTTCCTTCATATCCAACAGATTATCACTCTCCCCACCTTCAAAGCTTTATTAAAATCACATATCCAAGAGAACTTCCCTAAGCCGCTATTTCCCCTATCTTCTCCCTTCTGTGTCACCCTTTCACTTGTACCCTTTATTCACCCCATCCTCAGCTCCAGAGTACATATGTTCATACCTTAATTTATTTTTATGTCTCTCTCCCCGTCTAGACTGAAAGCTCCCTGTGGGCAGGGAACATGTTTACCAACTCTGTTACACTGCATTCTCCCAAGTACTTCATTCATTCATTCATTCATTCAGTAGTATTTATTGAGCGCTTACTATGTGCAGAGCACTGTACTAAGCGCTTGGGATGAACAAGTCGGCAACAGATAGAGACAGTCGCTGCCGTTTGACGGGCTTACAGTCTAATCGGGGGAGACGGACAGACAAGAACAATGGCAATAAACAGAGTCAAGGGGAAGAACATCTGGTAAAAACAATGGCAACTAAATAGAATCAAGGCGATGTACAATTCATTAACAAAATAAATAGGGTAACGAAAATATATACAGTTGAGCGGACGAGTACAGTGCTGTGGGGATGGGAAGGGAGAGGTGGAGGAGCAGAGGGAAAAGGGGAAAATGAGGCTTTAGCTGCGGAGAGGTAAAGGGGGGATGGCAGAGGGAGTAGAGGGGGAAGAGGAGCTCAGTCTGGAAACGCCTCTTGGAGGAGGTGAGTTTTAAGTAGGGCTTTGAAGAGGGAAAGAGAATCAGTTTGGCGGAGGTGAGGAGGGAGGGCGTTCCAGGACCAGTGGGAGGACGTGACCCGGGGGTCGACGGCGGGATAGGCGAGACCGAGGGACGGTGAGGAGGTGGGCGGCAGAGGAGCAGAGCGTGCGGGGTGGGCGGTAGAAAGAGAGAACCTCTGCACACAATAAGAGCTCAATCAATACAACTGATTGAATCAAGGGTCAGAAGATTTTCTCTCCAAATTATAGTAAGCATTCAGTAGTGAAAGGTTCATCGCGGTCCATTAACTCAGAATTTCCCTGCTTTTTAGTTGGTCAGAGTCTGGAATTTCTAACCACCACGAGAATTTTAATGATGCTAATTAGGGTGACTGGTGTATGTATATTAACTCCCTACCTACTCCCTGTCTTCATTTCTGTGCTTTACTGTGGGAGGGAAATACCCAAAAGGGGGAGAAAAGGGCTAAGGAGAGGCAGGAGGAAACAAGGATGCTGAGGAGGCCCAGGAGCCATGGAGGTTGGGAAGGGATCATCCAGTTAGACTGGTAGGAACCCAAAACAATTATTATCCCATGGCTACTTGTACTCCCGGTTCTCCTGGCCCAGCCTCTGCTGCACTCCTGGCTCTCCTGGCTCAGTCTCTGTTGAAATTCACGCTCAAAAGCAAAGGCAACGGAGAGGGGAGGAACCAAAGAGAGGAGCAGCAACCCCGGTCAGAAGCTCCACTGTACAAACAAAAACCATAGTCATTAGGCAAGAATGGTCAAGGTCTTTAGTAGTCCCCCTCAGGACACAGGAAGGTGGGATTTCCCTGCGAGAAATGCCGAGCAGGGGACAGGCAGGCCTCAGCCTGCTGGGGCCCCTCGGGGCGAGAACATGGAGGGGAACAAAGTACCTGCAGTGTTGAAGCCTGCCCACCCACCCTCCTGCCTGCCGGCCCAACACCTTTTCTGCAGCTTCTGCATGCTCTCTGAAAGTTTCCCTCACTGATAGATCAGACCCAACCGTAAAATGGCATATTTCTCCACAGTCCTCTCTATTCCCCCCAGAGCACCCTTGAACTGAGCAAGGAGGCTGGACCTCTTTTCCCTGTTCTCCAAGGCCTCGGCAACCCCTCCTCCCCCGGGCTGGCTTAGTACCAGAGGCTCCAGACCTGGGGGCTCCCCCTTTCAAGACAATATGTTCGAAGCAGATAGACTGACAGATAAAATGTGTGAATCACCTGTTGAAGGGGCTGGTTGTCTGGAACTATTGCCAGCTCAATGTGGAGGCCTACCTGTACTGGGGGAGAGCTACTGGTTCTTCTCAGAATCCCTTCAGCTCAGCCAGCCGGGGCTAGAGGCCCGCTGGAGGCTGCTGTCTTTTCTCTGCATTCTCACTGTAACTGCAGCACGGGGCAGAGTTCCTGCTCATGCTTTGTCTATTTGAGCTGGGGAGGTCCAGAGCCAAGGAAGGCGGGCTCCCCAGGAGAGCTCTTGACCTTGGACGGCCTCACCCAGTCCAGGCAGAGGCCGAGCGGAATGACCTAAGCGGCCGAGTCCAGGACAGACCTTAGGGGCTTATAAAGGGCTTAGAGCCTGCAGAAAGACACATTAAATCCCGGGAGAGCTAACTCAACCCATCAGCCTTCCCCATGTGAAAAGACAGAGTTCATGACCCTAACCCAACTGTTTCCTCCAACTGAGGTTGCAGGGAAATTCAGGGGTTTGGGTGATCTCCAGACAGCTGTTTGGTGGAGGCAATGGTAAACTGCCCGTCTTCCCTTTCCTCCCTTGGGAGATATGCTGCCATATCAAGAAGCAAACTTGGAAGGAGTGGTATGAGGGTTGGTGAGTAAGGGACTTTTAGAGGAGACCTCTGCCCTCACTAGAATCTTGGCCCTTCAAACAAGTCCAAGGAGAAGTGGGGATCAATCAAGTCAATCGTATTTATTGAATGCTTACTGTGGGGGAACATTCTTCCCCCACACACTCTGAGCTCACCACCCTAGTGCCACTCAAAACCAGCCCTGGTGAGGGGATGTGGAAAGCCACGTGCACAAGGGGGTGGAAAGTGGGACAGTGAATAACTCTGGGTCTCCCTTTCATGTGTGCCTGCGTGGATGGAATTTACTTCCCAGCTCCCACAAGATGTTAGGAGATGGGGCCTTTCCTCACCCCATTTTCTGGAACATTAAGGTACACCGATCACAAGATTTCTTCTCATGTCCACATTCAAAGTTGGTGGCTTTTCAGTGATCACTAAATGCCTGCAAGTTTCCTTTGAAGGCTGGGAGGACCAGAACTCTCTGTGCTGAGTCAACCCCTCCTAAGAAGCTTTTCCCATTGCTATTGAGAGGATGTGCTGCTTTAGGACCTGCCAATTCATCCCAGTAGATGCCAAGCACATGGGTGGGGCCACTGTAATGCCCTGATGGACAAAGCCAGAGGTACCTTTAAGCACAGAAAAGGACTGTTTCCTTGGGGCACAGGTCTCACCACAGTGCCCCAAGTGCCTCACTGATCATCATCAGTGGTATTTACTGAGTGCTTACTGTGTGCACAGCACTGTACTAAGAGCTTGGGAGAGTACATTCAAATTGGTAGACATGTACCCTGCCCAGAATGATTTTACAGTCTAGAGGACTGTAAGACTGTTAGGATCAACTCTTCCACTGAAAGTGGTGCCCAGGTCCAGAAGTTAAATCCTGGAAAACTTCTCTTCACCACATCCCATCTGCCCTCCCCTCCCCTCTTGGAAATAAGTCCCTTTTCGCTCGAGGTTCACCCAAGTCCAAGTGAGTCTCTCTAAGTAGGCTGCCCGTGATTAGTGTGGATGGCTGAGAAGCGACATAAAATTACCAACAGTCACCCACTTCTGAAGTTGTGGAAAGCTTTTCATACATGAAGCCAGCCACTGGTCACCATCTCCCTCCCGGACAGATAAGGGGAAGAGGCTTAAACAGCAGCCCAAGGGATTTAGATTAGATATAGGGAAGAATGTCCTGACAACAAGGACTGTTAAAAAAACGAAATGCATTACCAAAGGAAGGAGTAAGATAGCCTTCTCTGGAGCCCTTTAAGAAGAGCAGATTTTCTTCCGACTTTGATATTTTTGGCGTGATCTTGCCTGAAGGCAAAGGGGTGGCCTCCAGGTCCTTTCTCCCTCTCTAAGGTATAATCTTCTTGGTAACATCCAACATGACCAGTTCTCGTTACCCAATTGGGAGGCTCCCAGGCAAGCACCAGAGAGATCAGCTTGCTCTCTAAGAGTTTTGAATCAGGCTAGGAGCATGGCCTCCTAAGGTTTAGGGTCTCGGCAGGAACCCCCTGACAGTCTTGCCGGCCAGGATGACAAACAACCATCTCCTCAGACTGTTAAGTTTACCTTTCCTGTTCAGTGCCTCTTCCCGCTATCACACACATTAGTTGGTGAGAAAGGAAGCTAAGACCAAAAACAAGGGAGTCAGTTGTGATGTTACTTTCAACAGTCAGGAGGCTTTGTGAGCCCAAGAAGAGGGAGCAGTGCAAATTGGTGTCCTATCTTCATGGAACAAAGACATGGTTTTACACAATTTCAGTGTGATGAGAAAAGTGAACAGGCGGAAGTTTTAAAGGTACTAGGAATCAAAAAGTCCTGTCCCAGAAATATAAGATTAGTCTATTTACATGACCTGAGATGTGTTTCCAGAGATCCTCCTGGTATTTTTGAGCATGTTGAAGAAATAACACCAATATCTCTCCAGAATTATTTCACCTGTTCTGCTTAGTCCTATCACCACATCCAAGATAGATGGACTAAATTTCTATTGTTCGCCTCAACCAAGATGAAAAGAAAACAGTGGAGGGGGTGGGGGTGAGGGAAGGAGACGGCCACCGATCTCGCAGTCTGAGAGAGTGAGACGCACCATCTGCCACCTGTGAAGTATCCCCAGTGAGGCCCTGCAGACTCTGGGAGGTGCTGCCCTGCTGACCAGCTGCTTGCCCCTCCCCCTGGCCTCCCCTCACAAGAATCAACTCACCTGTGGCATTCTCGGGCAGACTCCACTTGCAATCTGCACAGTTTGCTGCCAAGAAGTCTGACAATGAAATGGAAGTTTAAAAAAGCGCTAAACAAGGCGGGGAAACCACCGGGGCGTTGAAGTGACAGTCTGGGATGGGAGCTCTGGGTCACGTGCGAGGGGTGGCCGGCGGAGGCCAAGCCCCTCGGAGCTGTGCCCAACCTGATAACCTTGAATCTACCCTAGCGCTTAGGACAGTGCTTGACACACAGTAAGCGCTTAACAGATATCATAAAAAAATGGGTAAAAGCCTTCTTCAGATCGAGCAAATGAAGGACTGGCAAATTCCAGATCTGCTCTGGACGCCAGAACGCCGAGCTCTAACAGCATGGCCCTGCGCTATAACATACACTCATGCCAGAAGGGCAGAACGAGAGTTTATGGAAGTGCCTTGGAAGAAAAGCAAGGTGTAGATCAGAGCCATTATTTTTTATCATTATTATCTTTTCTTACCACCTCTCTCTGGGGATGACCAACCTCTCATAGCCATTATCCCTTAATACAGTATAATGCTATGAGGGACCGAAAAGATCTCCACTGTTCGGTGGGGAAATGGGTCAGAGTTCCTACCTGCTACAGTGAGTTTGTGAAGGTGTTGGGGGTGAAAGGTAAGATCTCCTGCTTTCTAAATAAGTGCTCCTCTCTCAGAAACACGCTTCCTCCAGAGGCCCACGTAAACAAACTCACATTTGATATCGGTTCCCTGAATCTCAGAGATGTAAGCAATTTGGCTATTGTAGTTCCTTGCACTGAGAAAGGGAAACCCCAGCCAAGAGCAAGGCTGTCGTAGCACAAGCTAGGCTGAGGAGCCTGCGAGGCAGGGCAGAGAAGGTCAGGGCCAAGGGGCAAGGCAGGCTAGCGGAAATTTGGGATGTTCCTAAAAGCTCCTTATGACTCTTGGGGCCATGTTGGGGGAGGGGAGCCAGGGCATGGGCTTATTACTGAAGGAATAATCAGGTGAACTCTCTTTTCTCTTCCGCAAGAATCGCCAAAATGAGGCTCATCAGAGAGGCCCAGACCCGTAAGCCTTTCAGCGGTTCCAGTGGGCTCCCTCCTTAAGTCATATACGTATATGAACACGAGAACACACATGGCTTAATACTATGAAAGCTGCCATTGTTCAGTTGGAAATCTGAGCTGTAACCAGATACTTTTTGCATTCATCTAAAATATGTCTTCCCAGCATTTTGCGTACTCATTCTACTAGGGAGATATTTCCATTAACATCCAGGACTTCATTATTGCTAACAAGTCAGTTAGTCAGTTATTTCCTTTACTTCTTTTTGGGGACCAAAAATCTGAAAAAGTGACCGGAGGAAGACTATGTAAAAGTCAGGTTGGCCTTCCTTTGGAGCAGCAACAACATTTGCTAGTGAATAAAAGAAGTGTACGGACGGGCTTATTCAGGGCAGTGACTGGATACCACTCTCCCAAACATATATGATCACATTTTCTTGGAGGTTAAGCTGAGAACCGACTTAGGGTTCTTCTGCTTATTCTCCTTCCATGACCCCCAGATTCATTTTGCCTCATTTGCCATCCAAAAGCTGATTTTTTAACCCCAACTTGCAAACTCCGCCAAGGCTCTGAAAATCTCTGAGGTGGAGTCGTCCCATGAAAATTTTCTTTTTCAATAAGCGGACAACTCTGCCAGGAAAATCAAACAAAATACGGAATTCAGCTTGTCTCTTTTTCAGTTTTCTGAGCTCTGTATGGCCAACAGAAGCAGAAAAGAGGCTTTTGTCCTGAGCAGATGTGGAGTGGGAGGCACCTGGAAAGCAGACCTGTTGAATGAAGCAGGTGCCACTTAGACATTCACTTTACTGACTCCAACTCTAACCACACTTTCATTTGATATCCTGCTCCAGCAGGGGGGACAGCATCACACAAAAAGGAAGAGTGTTAGTCCCTTTCAGCTAACTGTTTTCTGCCAGACTGCTGCTATTTTTCTCTGCACATTTGCTTTTTATTAAAAAAAAAGTGGCTTGGGAGTAAATTACACTCTAAGTGCAGTAACTTATGAGTGAGTAGGCCAATAACACTGCTGGCTGAGATGAAAGCTATTAGGGTTAATAACAGTGCACTGACATGCCTTCAAAAACCCTAATGGAAGCATAAACAAAAAGAGAAAAGTCCCTCATACAGGCAATTATATACCCAGAAGCTCAAAACAAACACAACGATCGTTTTGACTCTTGGGCATATTTGGCTCCTATGCATTAATTAATTCACTCATTCAGATGGTTATTGAAGGCCTGCCGGGTGCATATCACAGTCTTAGGCACCTTCAGGACAGAAAGAGGACTTTCATCCAACTCACCAAATCATTCCACTGTGGCAGAGAATCGGTTGACAAACTAAAGGCCCTCTCCACCTCCACCCCCTTGATCACTCACGTCTGTATGTACGTTTTTGTCTCTTCACTGCCAAGAAGCTGAATGTGGCTTCCAATCCCAAACCCTAAATACAATGGATGGGCAGGATTTTAGCCGGCAACTCTAATGAAGGAGGAGTTAAAGGAAGAACCTGGCTCAGTGAAAGTTGGGGATAATAGCTGGCACAATCCTAACCAACAGAATGGATAGCAAAGAGAACAGCGTGGCCTAGTGGAAAGAGCACAGGCCTGGGAGTCAGAGGGCCTAGCTTCTAATCCCGGCTCTGACCCATGTCTGCTATGTGACCTTGGGTAAGTCACTTCACTGTGCCTCATCTACCTCATTGATAAAATGTGGATTGAAGCTATGAGACCCACCTAGGACAACTTGATTATCTTGTATGTACCCCAGCACTTAGTTCAGTGCCTGGCATACAGTAAATGCTTAACAAATACCATTAAAAAACAAAATGAAAAAGACCCATCACATGGTTCCTCCAAGCTTCTGTTGTGCCTTTCAGAGATGAACTCCAGGGAGGACGGACCAGTGGACTGACCTAGAAAAGGCCTACTTCACGTTCTCGTGAATCTGCTCACACCTTCACATCTATCAGTAAGTTTTGGAGGCTTTGTTACTAGTTTTTTTTTAATTATGATCCATCACAGGCCTTAAAGATGTTAGTTTGAACTGGTGCAGAGAGGGTCACCTCACATATGCTATCCGATTGACAGTTAAAGGCCAGTTCAAGCTCTGTAAGACCCCCAAAACCTACAGAAACTGCCTGTGTTCTGGGGATATCCTGCGGCCTCTGTGGTCTTAGCACGGGTGGAGGACGGGGCCAGGGTAAGCAGGCCTGAAATACAGTCTGTCAGTCTGGTCACTGCTGACATCACTGTTCTTGGGGAAGGTCTGGGAAAGGACCCGGTTCCACCTGCCACATTGCCTGGTGCCTGTAGTTGGATATCCTCTGAACAGATCCAGCCCATCATCCCAGGGTTTTCTACAAGATAATACCTTTCCAAAAATCTCCTGCTCCAGGCAGGCGTGACTGGGCCGAGAAGGATTCTCTTGCTTTTGCCTAGGCTTTGCTAAGGATTGACCCGCAGGCACCTTTGGTGGAGACACATTCACTTAAGAAAGGAAAAGCACCCAGTACAAAGCAGCTCAGAAAATTCTAAACCTCGACAATTGCGGGTTGTCTGGTGAATGGAGGGAAAGGGCCAGGTAACTCTAGACTCCAGGAATGTGGCCCCAAGAGTGTTTTCCAAACTGGCTCTGGCCGCGTCCCTTGTGCAGATTAGCCTGCCCTCCCCCGCTGGTATGAATGTCTCAAAATTGGACCCTACTATTAGCAATGTTCACAACTGCATTTTCCTCAGATGGAAGCCCAAGGTGTGCAGGTGGGAAGCACAGAGGATGGCTGCAGCTTTGGGTCTCCCAAGAGGTCGTCAAAAACCTAATCCGTTGGGGGAGGGAAAGGGGAGAGGGAGGCCACAAAGAGGGCCTCATGGATCTGCTCGGATGCGTGTAGGGAGGATGGGGGATGAGCAAGACCGGAAAAGGGGAGAAAGGAATTGTGCAGGAGTGGGGTTAATCCACACATGAGCCGGGCAGAGTGGCTCATCCCCCAAAGGAAAATACAAATTCAGAAAACGGCTATGCCTTTCCGAGAGCTAATCTGGAGCAGGGTAACAGAGGAAAGGAGAAGCTGCAGCAGGTCATTTATAGGGTATAGGGAAAGGGGACAGGCTGGAGGAAATTAGTCTTATAAACCCATTTCCCATTAGAGAAAAGGAACTGGGAGAATACCCGAGGGACGGACCGAGAATAACGCCATCCTTTGGGCCTCCTGAAGCTGAAAAGCACCCTCTGCCCGGGCCCGTGAACTGCCTGCTTCACAGCAGTGGATGTTTCACTGTAAAACTGAAGCTCCTTCCAAGGGTCACCACTTCACCAAGCCCACAGGTCTCGGGAGATCGGGATACTCGAACCTGCTTGGGGATGTTCCGTTACAGCCAGCGGGTCTGTCAGAACCATTAGCCTGCAGCTAAGAGGAGACATAAGGTGTCAGATGAGGATGGCCAATTAGGGACACTCGAGCAGTTCCGGTCAGGGGGCAGAGAGATGGGCGGACAGGCAGGCGATGCCACCCGTTTGACAGCTCGGATTCTTGTGCAGCCGGAGCCTGTGGTGTGGAAAAATAGGCCGATTCCTCCTGTGGTCATCCTGCCCAGCTGTTTACTGGCTGCGGATTACTGCAGTCACATGAGCTGCTTTATGGAAAAGCCAAGCTGTCTTCGAGCTGAGAAGGTCACCAGGAGACAGGGGGCTGGCTCAGGAAGCGGGAGTGCTGCCCTCTGCAGTGTAGCCTCTGAGAAGACCGGCTGTTGGAGCAGCCCCAGGGTCCGGGGCTACCTCCTGAACCAGAGGTGACAAGAGCCTGAGGTGACAAGAGAAGCAGCATGGCCTAGTGGATAGAACATGGACCTGGGAGTCGGAAGGATCTGGGTTCTAATTCCTGCTCCGTTACTTGTCTGCTGGGAGACCTTGGACAAGTCACTTAACTTCTCTGTGCCTCAGTTCCCTCATCTGTAAAGTGAAGATTAACACTGTGAGCCATATGTGGGATTGGGACTGTATCCAATCTGTCCAACTTGAGTAGCTTGTATCTATCCCAGGACTTAGAACAGTGCTTGGCACATAGTAAGCGCTTAACAAATGCTATCATTATTATTATTACAATGAGGGGAGGAAAACGTTTTAAAATGAAAGAAAAACACACATTTAAAGTGCTCAAAAACCTGGTGCTGTTCCCTAGAGAAAAAGCATTTGGAAGCTGCCTGGGATCTGTCTGTTGGTTTACACATCTGGGCTGCATGCTTGGCCATTCCCAACCCATTCCTGAGATGCACTTGGTCACACCAGATCCAGATGAGATTGTCGAGAAGTCTGGGGAAGGGAGACTTGTCCACTGGGCTTTGTTTTCACAGATGTCAATTCAGTGAAAAATAAGAATGCTCATTTTGAATTAAGCTCTTACTATATGCCCACCACTGTGCTAAGATAATCAGATCAGACACAGTCCCTATCCTGCCTGGGGCTCCCAGTAGAAGACAGGAATAGCCAAGTCCCATGGACTGAAGAGCCACCAGCCAAAAACATAACAAGGCTGAGAGTCGCAGATCAAGAAATTGTGATAGGTGCTCCAGGGAAGGGCAGTATGTGGGGGGGTGCCCTAAGACATGAAGACAAGTGATCACAAGCCCAAGGGCTTCACGGTTAGCGCCAAACCCTAATTCTACCCCAACTCCCTCCCTTAAGCAGTAGAACTCAGTGGATGTTGGCCCACGATAGGAAGGTCGCTTCTGTGGGAGCTCTGAAAGGAAGGGGTCGAGGGGAACTGACTTCAGTCCTTTGTTAATACGTGTGCCATCAGGGCCCGGGGGAGGCAGTTGGGGTGAGATCCTGGTTTGGCTCCCTTTGTCCTGAGCGACAGGGACCGTGAGAGCCCCCAGCATGGCTGGGAGCTGCTGACATTTAGGAATATGACCCTTGGGATGCTGCTACTTCTTTGCATACAGCCATGCCTACGAGGAGTCAAATAAGGACACTGAGCAGTTAAGGTCCAGGCAAGGAGTGAGGACTGGCAGCCGATACCCCCTGGTCTGGCAGAGAACAACGAGCCTGTCTGCTGGGGGGAGAAAGGAGAGGGATGGGATCCCCTTACAACTTCCTGTCCTGAAACCCATTTCATGGCACAGGTAACGGCAGTTTCCTGGTCACACCTGAGGTCACCTGGGGCTAATGCCAGAGGTCCTGGCCTCTTGCAGTGTCATGTCCGAAGAGCACTAAGTACGCTGAGGGGAATTCACTAAGAGCCAGCAACAGCAAGCTGGTGTTCGACCCCACTCCCTGACCCGAACAAGTTGTTTCATGTTTCGAGGCCTCAGTTTCTTCAGCTGTTCGGTGGGAATGGCAAAAATCAACGAATACTCACTGTCAGGACGCCGGCCCATTTTGCAGCAGGACCCAGGTAATGTGAAGTGGCTTTAAGACCTGTTTCCCAGTGTGGTCATCCTTCCAAATAATCCTGTGACCTCAATCCAAACCCTTCATTAGACACCTGAGTGGAGGGGTTGTGATGGACCTAGGAGGACACTCACAAGGTTTTGTAGAAAAAACTGAATCCAAAGGAAGAGAAAGGAACTGGGGCTGAAGGGGAGGTCTGACCAATTAGCCTGCCAACTGGGCATATGCAAGGCAGAGCAATCCAACCTCTCTGGGGCCTGGAATATCCTACTGGACTCTCTACACTGGCCATATGACTCTGATATCTGTTCAACATTCTCTACTTCATTGGAGGCTGGGGATATTCAGCTATCCTGTGTGGGATCCTGAAGACAGTCTGTGGACCCCTTAGCACCTGAACCAAAAAGAAAATAGCCATCCAGCCTGGGCACCACTGACAAATAAAACCAGAGCCTTTAACTAGCTTATAGCCACAACTTCCCATCACTTTTTTTCTTTTTACAGTATTTAAGTGTTTTACGCCGTTTTAAGCGCTGGAGTGGGTACAAGTTAATTAGGTCGGACCAAGTCCCTGTCCCATATGGGGCTCACAGTCCGAGTAAGAGGGCGAACGGGTATTGAGTCCCCACTTTACAGTTGAGGAAACGGAGGAACAGAAGTGACTTGCCCAATGTCACACAGGTTGGCACTCAGTTACTTCATCTGTAAAATGGGGATTAAGACTGTGAGCCCCACGTGGGACAACCTGATTCCCCTGTGTCTACCCCAGCGCTTAGAACAGTGCTCTGCACATAGTAAGCGCTTAACAAATACCAACATTATTATTATTACAATTGGCAGAGCTGGATTCTTCCCCGTTTAGACTGTGAGCCCATTATTGGGCAGGGATTGTTTCTATCCGTTGCCAAATTGTACATTCCAAGCGCTTACTACAGTGCTCTGCACATAGTAAGTGGTCAATAAATACTATTGAATGAATGAATGAATTAGAACCTAAATCCTCTGACTCCCAGGCTCATGCTCTTTCCACTAGGTCATGCTGCTTCTCAAAACATTTTGGAATCATTTTGGAATCTGTGAATTGAAATACAATGGCCTTTGAGGAAATATCTGTTAGTTCTTTCTGATCATTCCTGGCAGAGACAAAGAGAAGTTTGGATGTAAACTTGCTATGGGCTGGCAGTGTGTCTGCCAACTCTGTTGAACGGCATTCTCCCAAACACTTAGCACAGTGCTCTGTATGCAGTAAGTAGTCAATAAATACCACTGCTTGATTGATTGGTTTTTCTAACTAAAACAGCACTGGCCACTCATTCAAGCATACAGCAATTTATGCCAGGCTTGTAGTTAAAACTCTGAATTTCATTAATTTGATTCCCAATGTACCACTAAACATGAGGGTGCAGGTAAACAGTGTGCACCTGCTTGCTAGGCTGACATGATGTCCCTGTTTAACTTTGGAAACCGCAGTTGTGGGGAAGGAGGGGAGGGTGAGAGAGAATGCAAACATTTTTTGCTCTTCGCTTACAGCGATGGGACAAATCACGGTTCGGTAGCAAAGCTGAATAGGATGTGTCCCCTGATCTGAGATGTACCAACATGTTTCCCAAGATGAAAACAATATAAGAGGAAAGGAAACAGACTTACCAGGGAAAGGCCCTGTCTGGAAAGTTAACTGAGAAGGGGATTTTACCTTCTTTCTCAGACGGGGGTAGAGATTGGGTCGGGGGCCGTGGGGAGGGATTATGGGGAGAACCTAAAGCTTCCACTCTCAGGATGCCACACACCACTGCAGCAGCTTGCTGGGAGTGGGTCCAGCTTCCCATTCAGATCAGATTGCATCCATCTCTCATAATGTCCCCAACCCCCAACCCCTTTCTCCTTCCCTTCCCCCAAGCCGCGGCTCAGAGTTCTCACTCCCTAGTTTACTTCTCACGAGAAGAGGCCTTTTCAGGTCTGTGGGTCTGCTCTCCCCTCCCCCCACTCTTGTAAAAAGAGCTGTTGTTCCAAAGAGGAGAAAAAAAAGAGTTGTAATATCCCTAACGAATCCTAACTCTCCATTCCTTTCAAGAGGGGTGGCGGGCTGAGAGCCTCTCTGGTTTTTTACCCGTAGGCCTGCTTTAATCCTCCTCACACAAAGGGATCGGTAGAAGGGGTTCACATCTCTTGCAAGCCATGCGGCCTGAAGAAACTACAGATCCCAGCAGTCAACGCTCTTTGGGGCAGCTAAGAGGTGGGAGAACTGCATGCAGGAACTTGTAACCAAAACAAAGAGTGGCAAGCCTGGGATGCAAATCCAGCAGTCCCTCTTTGATCATTCTTGCATTAAAGGTCACAAATTAAGGGCGACCTAATTGATACCAGGGTCATCACTTATGAAAACAGCCAAAACTCAGACATAACAAAACAGTCCCCAACACAATAAAGCTTCCAGATTCAAGCACTGGTTATATGGGAGGTCTACCCAATATTCCCAAGAGGCCGGGGAATTCTGCATCCATGTCGGCACTGAATTAAGATGATTTGAAGATGGAGCTGAGAGAGACAAGGGAGAAAAGGACTGAAACTGACAAAGCTGGGGAGGCAGAGATTGCAAAGTAGGCTGTATTTTACCACCATGAGGTAGATGAACAGAGAAAGGAAGCTCCCACTAGGTCACGAGATCAAAGTGATAGGACAGAGATAAATTAGAGAAGCAACACAGCCTACTGGAGAGAGCCCAGGCCTGGGAGTCAGAAGGACCTGGGTTCTGATCCCTACTCCACCAATTGTCTGCTGTGTGACCCTTGGGAAAAGTCACTTCACTTCTCAGTGGCTTGGCTACCTCATTTATAAGTGGGGATTAAAACTGTGAACCCCATGTGGGACACGGACTGTTTCCAACCTGATTACTCTATCTACCCCAGCGCTTAGAATCATGACTGATACCTGGTAAATGCTTAAAAAATACCATTGGAAAAAAAAAAGATAGAGACGGGGCCTTGCACAGGCCTGTTTGGGTCCAGAATTCCCAGGTAGTGGAGAGGGGGCTTGAGTTTGGAACTGAGAAGAGGATCCCACTTCTCCTATTCCAGGCTTTCCTAAGTGCTCCTTGGCAACAATAAGCTTCTCCCCTGTGCAGAGAGGTGTCTTTGCACGTGTCCTGGTCCCCCGGGCAGGTAGATGTGACTAGTTAATAATGTTGGTATTTGTTAAGCGCTTACTATGTGCCGAGCGCTGTTCTAAGCGCTGGGGTAGACACAGGGGAATCAGGTTGTCCCACGTGGGGCTCACAGTCTTAATCCCCATTTTACAGATGAGGGAACTGAGGCACCGAGAAGTTAAGTGACTTGCCCAAAGTCACACAGCTGGCAAGTGGCAGAGCCGGGGTTCAAACCCATGACCTCTGACTTCAAAGCCCGTGCTCTTTCCAGTGAGCCACGCTGCTTACAGTCTGCACATTAGACGGGCTGAGGTAAGGAGGATGGGGGAAAGGCTCTACCCACTCTCTCACCACTCGTATGTATATGTGCACTAGATTATTTGTTTTTACCATTCTCATTGTAAATACTTTCACATTTGTCTTCCCTGGTTACAGCAGAAGTTCCTCGTGAAATGGGAAATGAGGCACTTCTTGATGCAGGACACCACTCCAAGTGGGCACTCAAAAAATACTAATACAACCATTATTTTGTGAGCCCCCCAAAAGGGCAGGGACCATGTCTAATTGCCGACTGTGTATTCTTTCCACGGATGAGAAGAAGCATGGCTCAGTGGAAAAAACACGGGCCTGGGAGTCAGAGGTCGTGGGTTCTAATCCCGGCTCCGCCACTTGTCAGTGCTGTGACTTTGGGCAAGTCACTTAACTTCTCTGGGCCTCAGTTACCTCATCTGTAAAATGTGGATTAAGACCATGAGCCCCATGTGGGACAACCTGATTACCCTGTAACCCCCCAGCACTTAGAACAGTGCTTGGCACACAGTGAGCGCTTAACAAATGCCATTATTATTATTACTACTACTTCTTTTCAGGTACCAAAGAAGCACCTGGATAGTGGAGGCAGGTCTAGCCCAGCTGTGAATCAGCCCTGGGAATGAACTGAAACCGCTGTCAACCTGTGTGAGTGATCTTGCCCCGGTTTCTGTCCTGGCTTGGCAGGTCTTCCTTCCCCTACTGGTCCCGCTCTCACCTCCAGTATTACAAAACAAGGGAAGTCGAATGGCAACAACGCCCGACCCCTGGAAGATTATTTCGTGAATTTAAGCATATGACACCAGCACAGCTCTCCACTCTCCTCCTCCTACTTGGAGGAGCCGCATGGCTTAGTGGAAAGAGATTGAGCCTGGGAGTCGGTCTGAGTTCTAATTTCGGCTCCACCACATGCCTGCTATGTGACCTCGGGCAAGTCACCTAACTTCTCGGAGCCTCAGTTACCTCATTTGTAAAATGGGGATTCAATACTTGTTCTCTCTCCTATTTAGACCGTGAGCCCTGTGTAGGACAGGGACTGTGTCTGACCTGATCATGCTGTATCTTCCCCAGAGCTTAGAACAGTGCTTGACACATAGTAAGTGCATAACAAATTCTAAAATTATTATTATTATTATTACTGACATATAATGAGCTGGGAAGTGGAGGGAGGTTCCAAGAAGAGGCCGCCAACTTACACTCTCTCAGCCAGGTGGAGTTGGGGGAGAAATGTTTCTGGCTTTCACCCTTGGACTCCACACTCTTCTCGACGCAGAATTCGCCTTCCCTCAGCTTCCTTAACTGCGCTTGGGGAACGCTACTGCTCCATGACTACCCTCTCCCCTCGCCAGTTTGTATGTGCTGCAGGGCGGGGGGGTTGGGGACGGAAAGTGAGGGAGGATGACACGGGAGAAATACCCTTTGGAAAAAGCCCAGTACAGGAGGTGTCTAGGTGGGGGAAAATGGGCCTTTAGATGGCCCTCCAAAACAAGGCCTGCTAAAAGAAAAGGAGCAGGGTTGGGGACAGAGCAGGCTTCAACAACACAAGAATGGAAGAAAGATCTTTTTCTAAGGGTATCACAAAGCCTGCTGGTTTGCTAATGGCAGCTACGTTAGGCAGGTAAACTTTCCATTTAGCTTTAACAGGAGTTCTGCTTTAGCAGCAGCCCACACAGGTCTTTTTCTGAGCTTGTAATTTCTTTTTTTAAGTTAAAGGCCAAAAAAAGAGAGCCCAGAAGAAGGATGCCTGGGGGCCCCTGTGCAGCTAGGGCCAGGCCAGTACAAAGAGGAACATCTTGCAGGGAAGATAAATGGGGAGGGTTGTTGCCTATTTCTTTAAATGTAATGTTAATGCCTTGTAATCAGCTTTAATTTTTAAACAGACCCGGGGCCTCCTGTCCATTTCCCCTAATTCAGGGCACGTGGAATGGAGCTGGCCTAGTGCTAAAACCGGGACAACGTCAGCTGTGACAGCTGGGCAGACTAAGTCCTGCCAGCCCAATAATGGAGTGTGTTCTCTCCCAACTCTTTCCATAGGATGGTGCAGAGGGACAGGGAAAGGAGTAGGGGAAGAGGGAGAGGATGACCAAGGAGGAAAAAAGAAGTGGGGGCAGGAGGAAATAGAGGAGGAGTGAGGGAGGGGAAAGGTATAAGATGAGCTTTGAGGGAGAGGAGGAGGAGGGAAAGGGAGGAGGAAGAGAGAGGGGAAGGGGAGAAGGAGGGAAAGAGAAGAGGGAGAGGAAGGAAGAAGGAAGCAGAGGAAGAGAAGGAGGTATGAGGGATAGGCCTGGGTGGAAGAAGAGAGTGGGAGACCAGAGTGAGGGAAGGGAAAGAGAAGGGAGAGGACTTTAGGAAGAAAATGAGAGGGAAGTAAAGAAGAGGGAGGGGGAGGAGAAGAGGAGGGAAGGAAGGGGGAGAGAGAAAAGGAGAGAGGAAGCGATGAAGTAGGGAAGAATCCCTTGCAAAGCACCACCTATTACCCAGTACAGCAATTTCCCCACTTACTGGTGAACCCACACGCAGAACCCATACAGCTAGGTATGCTAAATGATGAGCCTCACCCGACAGCCACACGTGGGCTGGGTAAGCTGGAGGCAACAGACTCCTCAGTCTGAGATGTTCACTGCGGGGTGGAGGGGTCCTCCACGACGAACCCTAAGCCTAGTGGCAGGCTCTCAGGGGGCTTGGGAATTAAAGGGAAAGCCTAGGCAAGCACTTGGTGGAGAGGAAAGCTTCATTGGAGTCTCTTTTTCATTCCAGTTGATGGGCAGAAGCTGTAATCATTGGGAGCCACCAGAGTAGTAGATGTGGTGTATAAGTGCTTACTATGTGCCAGACACTGTACTAAGCCACTGGGGTGGATACAAACAAATCAGACTGGACACAGTCCCTGTACCATTTGGGACTCACAGAATTCAATCCCCATTTTATAGAAGAGGTAACTGAGGCCCAGAGAAGCAAAGTGACTTGCCCAAGTGACTAATCCCAGCTCTGCCATTTGTCTCCTGGTTGACACTGGGCAAGTCACTGCACTTCCCTGTGCCTCAGTTTCCATGTCTGGAAAATGGAAATTAAGACTGTGAGCCCCGTGTGAGTAATGGACCGTGAATGACCTGATTAACTTCTAACTACCCCAGTGCTTAGTACAGTGCCTGGTATCCAGCAAGCGCTTAAACTACTATAAAAAGGAGCTTACTGTACATTTCAACACCTTAACGGAACTCATAACAAGGTGGGTAGCCAGGGACTCAGCAGAGAGGAAGGAGGAAGAAGGGGTTGGTGAGGTTCACCCTATAGTGAGCTGATCATTTTTAGTGTGTCAGCAGGGCACATAACTAAACAACGCACACTCAATCTGAGGTGTGTTGGTGCTTGACAAGTCCTGTGTGAGCTACGTGATGCTCCCTCTTTGGTCAGAAAGGAACACAATAGGAACTGCTGACAAACCACATTGAGGAAGCAAGCTTCCCAAAACATCCCAACCCAGCCCCTACTCCTTTTGCACAAATTTCACCCAAGTCACCAATATAGGTAGAGGCAAATGACATTCGGGAAGCGGATGGGTGAAATTGAGCAAAAGTGGTGGAAAACTGACATCTTAGAGACACTTGATATCAATCTGGACTTCCAAGAGCTTCAAAAACATCCCCTGCAGATAGAACAAACTCTAGCATCTCTGCCATTTCTCTTTCTCCTTTCTACCCTGTCGGCCATTTGGCTACTTGTTGACATCTCCACCAGAGGAGTGGGGGGAGGGAGCAGAGGGAGAGAGAGGAGATGAAAGGGAAATCAGTCAATTTTACTACTCGCTAGCAGCCCTAGTGAAAGGTTTGGTTACCACTAAGGGCTAAAATGAGGTCTGGAAATCCTCTGTGGATTTCAATGATCTGTGCTTTCCCTGTCCCTCATTACCGGGGATAATCGAGAGACAGCTATGTTAATTTGCAGTGAGGCCCAGAGCCTTGATGCAGCTCCCGGGTGTCAGAAGCCAAGTGCAATTCTGATTCTCCCTTTATTTTCTTGGAAAATAGGGGTTCAGGGAGACTCTTCCCCCACCCTCCCCCCTGAATGCGACTGACCCAGTCTCAGCTTGGGAGTGAGATGGATCAGTGGAAACGCGAGTATTGAATTGAGGGGCTCTGCCCCATGGAGAGGGGTAGGTTTTGCTGGGTAAAGAACAAAAAAGTAGGCGAGGCACTGATCTCATCCAATATCTTCTTCCTCGCTCCGGTCAACCCATCCTGGACCGCGATGTCACTTGCGAAAATCTTTCAACCGAGCCACACTTTGAAGTCCTGTTATGGCTTCCAAACAAGGCAACATGGCCCAGTGGAGTCAGGGAACCCGGGTTCTAATCCCAGCTCTACCACTTGCCTGCTGTGCGACCTTGGGCAAGTCACTTCACTTCTCTTCTCAGTTTCCTCATCTGCCAAATGGGGATAAAGTACCTGGTTCTCCCTCCCCCTCAGATTGCGAGGACTTAAATATTACAATTAATGAATAAGAGCATCATCAGGTCCACTATCAAAGAGAAAGCACACGGAAGGACAATGGTCACATCAACATCAAACAGAAACTCCTTACCATCAGCTTTAAGGCACTCAATCGGCTCTCCCCCTCCTACCTTATCTTGCTGATCTCCTACTACAACCCAGTCAGCACACTTTGGTCCTCTAATACCAACCTATTCACCGCTCCTTGATCTCGTCTAACTCATCGCAACCCCTTGTCCACAAATTTACTCTATCCTGGGACTATCTCCCCTTTGTATCTGACAGACCATCACCCCACCCCCACATCTTCAAAGCCTGACTAAAATCATATCTCCTCCAAGAAGCCTTCCCTGACTAACCCCTCATTTCCCCCACCCTATTCACCTGTCCTTAAGAGTTGTTTATGCACTCGGGTCTGTTTCTCTTAAGCACTCCACCTCCAATCCCACAGTACATATCCTTATAATCCGAAAATAGCTATTCTCTGCCATCTCCCCTATTCGTAATTTATTATAATGAATATGCCCCCACTAGACTGTAAGCTCTTTCAGGGTGGGGATCCTGTCTACCAACTCTATTGACCTGTACTCTCGCAAACACTTAGTACAATGCTCTGCAGACCATAAAAGCTCAATAAATAATACTGATCGAGTGACTGATTCTTTTAACCTGACCAACTCTGCCCTTAGCATGGCCTACTTTGATTCAAATGCTGGCTCCTAAAACCATCTCCCATTGGTCACTGTCCTGCTGCTTAGGGGCAGAGGCTCCATATGCCACAGACCCCACTCCCCTCCCCCATCAGCAGACCCCAAACCTCCGCCTCAGGCCAGAAAGGCAGCTGATCTCTCCCTTTCAGTGCCCCCGTGCCAGAAGGAAGGGTCGTAATCAGCACAACTGTACCCGTGAATTCTGAAGGGGCCGGAGCTTCTTCCCAGCTGCCGCCCATTTCCAGGCCACGGCCAGGCAAAAAGGTACCACCGTCCACCACCAGCCCATTCTTTCTGCCAAACTCAGCCAACAACAGTGAGACCCACTGGTGTCCAGCTAAATTGCCACCATCCCCTCCCCCCCACACACAAACAACCCCCAGAGGGGGCAAACATGAGCATCAGGGAATGACAGAGAGGAGCAAAGAGTCTTCAGGGGCAGATGCTCTTCCTGGCTAGGAGGGAAAATGTGGTTTGAATCTGTTTAAGTTTTTTGGGTCTTGAGCGGGGTGTCAGTATAGAGCAAAGGCCTCCAATATAGAGCAGGAAGGTGACGGGAGAAGAGATTGGCTCCTGGCTCTCCCAAACTAAAGGAAACTGGTCTCTCCCAGATGTATTGTGCTTTCCAAGCACTTAGCACAGTGCTCTGCACACAATAACTGCTCAATAACTATGACTGAATGAATAAGATCTGCGCCTAATCAGTTGAAGCTCCTTGTGGGCAGGGAACTGTTCTACCAACTCTGTTGTACTGTACCCTCCCAAGCCTTTAGTACAGTGTTCTGCACACAGTAAGTGCTCAATAAATACCACTGGTTGACTGACTGCTTGATTGATAAAGGAGGGCAGCCACGGAACGAAAGCAACCCCCCACAAACCTTTGAGGTGAGAGATGCCGGCAGCTATAGTTAGGACGGCATCCCCGGCACCGAGAACCACAAGACCATTTGCCCTTAGCTCAGACTTGGGCACTTTCCAAGTTTCGGCCAACATCCCAGAACCATTTCTGGTTCAATTTCCAACAAGCCTGCTGTATCCAGGGATTGGAATTGCCAGAGAGTAGGGCTGACTGGCTTTGTCAGATGCCTAAACATTTGCGCCCTGATGGAGCCTCGCTCTAGTCCAGGGAGAGGCTGGGCTTGTATGCCCGCCTACTTGGCTTCCAGCAGATTGGTGGGGTGGGGTGAGGGAGTAGGGGGTGAAGGAGGGGTGTCACAGCTCTCTGAGCCCTGCAGACACTCTTTCCCTCTGCTCCCACGGAGGGAGTGACAGCCGGAATTGATAACAAAGCTTCCTTCCAGCCCTGGGGGAAATATTTTAGCCGATTACATAATCAACAGCAGCAACTGCACTTCCGCTGAATGCCGCATATCCAGAGACCTTCCCTTTATCCTTGCAGGGTTTTTAATTGCGCTGGGGCGAAGACAGGCAGAGAGACTGAGGGTGCGGCAAGCAGCTCTCCTTTTCCCCGGGGTCTATGCGATTGTGAAAGTGACTCAGAGAATCGGGTTTAGTGTACCGATTTAATGGGGCCTTGGGGAAAACTTTCCAAGGAAGTCCACAGCCCTCGAAAAATGGGCAGGTTCCTGTCAGGTGTTTATCCTTCTACCTTTCAAAATGTGACTCTTCCTATAGCCTTGGACAGCTCTGCCTGGTGCATGGAAGCTGTCCCCGCCCTACATCCAGAGAATGTCCGGCTCCACTTCTTTCTCTCTAGTCATCAATATTTCTCAGGCCTTGCCTGACGCCCTTCTAAAGCCTAAAGTCTGTCTGGCTTGTGGAAGAGTAGGTTGGTTCATCTCTCCTCTGTCTTCGCAACTTCAAAGGAAGAAAACCCACATCCACTGTAACATTTGATTTGATTTGATTATAAGACCAGTATAAAAGTCATCGCAAGAAAGAGGAATCCTGCTCTGTGAATTGGTCTTCCAGGGCACTTTCTTTTGCCCAAGCATGACCTCATCCTTGGAGCCGTTCATTGTTTGAAACTCATCGAACTCAATCTTACTAAACGAGGAAGACGAGCCGGGTGGTTCCGTGTTACCGAGGCTCACAGTGGACTACCGAAATGCAAGTCGAGATGCTTACCGGTGGAGGGGGATTCAGGCACCAAACGAGGAAAAGGTGCCGTAGGATACAGGAAATGGGGACACTTGGCCGACACAGGCGGAACAGATCACCCTGTCCCTCTTAGCAACCGTATGAACACATAAATATGATAAATGGGATCAAATGATCAATCCTTACAGAGGGCAAAGGAAAAGCTGGGTCAATGGCCCCACAGCAAATTCTAAGCCAACTCAAAAAGGCCAGAGATCTAGAGAGAGACACTGCCCCCTCCTCCACCCCCCAACACACACACATGACATCCCAAACACTCCTCTGTCGAAGAAACCATCAAACTGCATTCATCTTGGAAACCTTCTCCCAAGGAAATCCACTCTCCAAGGAACCCCCCCACCCCCACCCCGGTAACTAGGCTCAAAGAAATCAGAAAAGTCCGAGAGGGGCTTTGTTTCCTAAAGCAACCCTAATGACGGCACCGGTCGGGAGTGGGAGAAGTGACTGGGCTTCACCATTATTCAAACCACTTTCCAAAGACTTAAAATGAGGGAAGATTGAAGCTCATTGCCTCCTAGATCAGGGGGTTCTAGGCACCGGATGATTGCCCAAGCAAAGCCACACTTGGAGTTACAAAGCTCAACCCTTTTGGGGGAGGGGACGGTGCAGGGAGAAAGGGAAGGTAAAAGGGGAAAGGGAAGGGTGGGGTTATTTTTATGATCAGGCATGCCTTGAGAGTTTAAGTGGAAACAGAGAAGAAATCCAATCAAATATTTATGCCCTCTTACCATTAGCATCTTGGACTCCAGTAAGTGCTCCAACGGCTGCTGCGGTTTCCCCAGACAGGACGATCTGTCCTCCCCCCTGCAGAGTGGCTTCGGCCAACGTGGCGACGGCGTGGGCGGCGGCTTCACTGTAACCCCGGGGGCAAGACAGAGGGGACAGCTTAGATGAGTTGCAGCCAAGCAGAGTCGTTATTCGTTACGGTATTTATTACGCGTTTCCTATACCGCACTATTCAGGCACAGTACTTAGTGCTGGGGTGGATACAGGATTATTAGATTAGATCCAGTTCCTGTCCCATGTGGGTTGAACAGGCTAAGTCGGAGGGAGTAGGATTAAACCCCCACTTTACAGATGAGGAAACTGAGTTCCAGAGACATTAAGTGACTTTCCCAAGCTCACGCACTGTAGGCAGCTGGCAGCATCGAGATTAGAACCCAGGTCCACTGACTCCCAGGCCCATGTTCTTCCCACTTGGCCACCATGCTTCAATGTTTCTGCTCCCTTGCAGGACCCTAGCCTGGGAGTCCGCTGTTATTATTAGTTAGGTCCTAGGAAGCCACAATGCACTAAGAATGGAATTAAGTCAGCATCATCAGAATCATTATGGCACCATTACTGGTAATCGGTCGTTTTTAATTATTGTCAGGGAATATTTAATTGCTAGAAAAATAGTACTGAGTTCAAAATGTTGCTAGGCCCATGGCAGTATCTCCCGAGGATAGCGATATTCATATTTGGATAGAAGAGGACATCTATTAGGGGAAGGCCCATTTAACTCAATGCTCACTGAGCATCTGGCACTAAATAGGGAACTCTAATATAACCCAGCTCCACAAATGCTTTCTTTTCTACCAAGATTTCCCTTCTACTCTCCTTGTACCACATCTAAAACAGTCTTCTCGGGGGCAGAAGTGAATTACCAGCTGAAAAGAGGAAATGGAACAATAAGGATTTGGAATCCAGCCGGTACTCAACAAATGTTAAACAAGGTAATTTGGGTCACATTGAAATGATTCAGAGGGAGTTACACAGAACCTCTTCCTACCACCTCCCAACCTTTCTCTAATTCTGGCTGCTCCTGCAGGCACCACTAAAGTTTTTATTAATAATTAAAAATTAGCAGTAAATGTCAGAACCTCCCTGTTTCTGCAAACACAGCAAAGCCAGTCGTCTCTTTAACTGTGCTGAGGCAGCAGCCCAAACTCTTTGAAGAATGGGGAGAAAGACACTTCTTTTCATCAATCAATCAGTGGTATTTACTGAGCGATTACTATGTGCCGAGCACTGTACTAAGCATTTGGGCGAGAACAATACAACAGAATTAGCAGACACATTCTCTGGCTGTAATGAGCTTATGGACTAGAGGAGGTTTAGGATGCTGATCTCCCCTTTTATTCCTCTTCTATTTTCCCCAGAACCACCCCTGTCTCTCTCAGTGGGGAGGAGTGTCGGGTTTGTGTAGGCAAAAATAATAATAATAATTGTGGTATTTATTAAGTGCTTACTATGTGCCAGGCACTGTACTGAGCATTGAGGTGGATACAAGCAAATTGGGTTGGATACAGTCCCTGTTCCACATGGGGCTCACAGTCGTAATCCCCGTTTATATATGAGGTAACTGAGGCACAGAAGTGAAGTGAATTGTCCAAGGTACCACAGCGGGAAAGTGGTGGAGCCTGAATTAGAAGTCAGGTACTTCGGACTCCCAGGCTCCTGCTCTATCCACCTGGCTATGTTATTTCTCAAGGTGCTAACTTGAACATTTGACTAGCAGCACAGAGGATGGTGGAGACATGTGGGTGCGACAGGGCCCGGTCGGGGTGGGGGGGATGAGGGAGGGTGTGGGGTGTGCGTGTGTGTTGTTCAAGCACAGGATTCAGTGAACCAAATGTTCATGAATTTCTAGTGGCCAGGGTGAAGGAGTCAGCTGTCAGAAGAATCATGTTTAAAAATGAAAAACTTTCCCAAGTTGTTTACCAACACCAACTCGGAGTGTTAGAAGAGCTGAAAGACTCCATGGTCTTTTAGCCCTCCTGCAGTCCATCACCATACCCAAGGCTTTCTTCAAAGCCTTAGTGAAGACACATCTCCTCCAAGAGACTCTTTGACTAAGCTCTCCTTTTCTCTTCTCCCACTCCTTCTGAGTCACCCTGACTTGCTCCCTTTATTCATTCTCCCTACCAGCCCCCAGCACTTAGGTCCATAACTGTCACTGATTTACTTATATTGTCTGTCTCTCCCTCTACACTGTAAGCTCCTTGTGGGCAGGGAATGTGTCTGTTTATTGCTATATTGTTACTCTTCCAAGAGTTTAGTACAGTGTTCTGCACACAATAAGCGCTCAATAGATACCACTGATGATGATGCCCTTCCTGCTCCTACCTGGAACTCCCTCCTTCCTCATATCTCAAGCAGTTATATTTATTGAATGCTTACTGCTTGCAGAGCACTGTACTAAGCAAAAGCAACACAGTTCCTTGCCCACAGTGAGCTTAAAGTATAGAGGGGGAGACAGGCAATAACAGAAATAATTTTTAATATAGCATTTAATATAGCATTTATAGATATGTACATAAGTGCTGTGGGGATGAGGGTGGGGTGAATATCAAATGCCCAAAGGGCACAGATCTAAGTGCATAAGTGATGCATGAACAAAGGGTCAGAGATTTGAGAACAAGACCCAGCAAGGTGTGCTTGAGAAGAATGAAAAGCGAACTGAGGTGCAGTGGGAGAAGACAGTGTACAGGTGAGAGAGAACTGATGGATGCCTAAAAGTCAATGACCAATGGCCAGGACTTTCTGTTGGATGCGAAGGAGAATAATAATAATAGTACTTGTTAAGTACTCACTGTGTGTCAAACACTGTTCTAAGCACTCAAGATAATCCAGTTGGACACAATCCCTTGCCCACATGGGGCTCACAATCTAAGAGGGAGGGAGTAGGGTTTAATTCTCATTTTACAGATGAGCAAACTGAGGCATAGAGAAGTTACTTGACTTGCCCAAGGCCACAGAGCAGATCAATGGAGGTTCCCGGACTTCCAGTCCCGTGTTCTTTCCACTAGGCCACGCTGCTTCCCAAATAACAACTGGAGCGTTTTGAGGGCTCGGGGAGGCATGTGGAGAACAGTGTTTTAGAAAAATGATCCAGGCAGCAGAGTGGAGAACCGCCTGGAGAGGGGAGAGGCTGGAGACCAGAGAGGAGCCTGATACACATTTCATATCAGTGCAGGAGGCTGGTTTGGATTTTTCAATTTAAATTCATTTGCTCCTATAAACAAAAAAAGTGGGGTGGGGGTGGAGGGCGGGGGGAACTTCCAATCTGAGAAACATCTAGTCATAGCGAAAGGGTTTCTGGTGTAGTCCGGTCATTCTCCTTACCGGAGGGCCAATAGCCAGAATGAGTCACTCACCAGTCTAGGAGTAGCCTGGCCTAGTGGCTAGAGCACGGGCCTAGAAGTCAGAAGGACCTGGGTTCTAATCCCACTCCGCCGCTTGTCTGCAAGTCACTTAACTTTTCTGTATCTCCGTTACCTCATCTGTTAAAATGGGGATTAGTAATGTGAGCCCCATGTGGGACATGGACTGTTTCCAACCTGATTAGCTTATATCTACCCCAGGGCTTACTACAGTGCCTGGAACATAGTAAGCGCTTAACAAATACCATTAAAAAAACAAACCAAAAACCAGTCACTGTCATGTGAGCAGGAGGAAAACCATGACCTGGATCTCTTCTGCAGACTATTATCTTGCATTTACATAGCAGTTTATGGCTTCAAAGGGCTTTATGAGTATTCATTAAAGAGGATATAATTCTTGATTACTGGGTGCCTGGATGCTTCTTTCTTAATTTCCACCAGTGAATAATATCGCCAGCCTCACATTGCTCCTAAAAGCAATTAAAACATTTAACACCCTAACCTGTCACGTTTCGGGAAGCTGACCAACAAACTATTTAGAGGGCTGCTGTGTCATGTTTTCTAGAAGAAGGAGGGGGATTTACAAGGATCTTTGCAGGAAATTAAGATCTTTGTTTTCCTCTGTTCTTAGCTGCTACTCCTGCCTGGCTTTATGTTACCACGCTCCTTTATGACGTAATCTAAGCGGCAATCAATGGAGATGTCAGAGCGGGGAGACGCTGGATTCGGGCTCGTGCGAGCAATCTCTCACACTGGCGGGAGTCTTCAGAGAGACAACAAATCATAACCCTGAGTAAAATGCCTTCCATAGACAAGTCTCCAAAGTCTCCAAACAGGGGCGTGGTGGGAGATGAGTTTGGAGTAGCGTTTGCCAAAGGAGATGTTCCGAACAAACAGGAGTGATATGTGTATGAGCAAGCTGAGATTCCAAGGCTTAGAAATGAGGGGAAGGCCTATGAGGTCAACCCCTCCAAGCCAGGAAAAGCAATATTCACTGTTCAGCTGGTTCAGGGCCCAGAGACACGCTGACTCCTCGTGGTCAGCAGGCTCTGGCCCTTCCAAATCTACTCTGCGGAACTGAAGCTGAAATAACGAAAGCCCGCTATTACAAAAGATTGTTTTTACCGAAAGAGAGAGGCAGGGGTCAGCGACAACCTTAATTCTCCTCAGCCAAGGGAAGCCTCCTCAGGTCCAGGTAAGTGTCATGGTCTGCTCTGGGGCAAATTCTTCCAGGGGAAATGCCCACCCAGGAAAGACTTTGCAAAGGAGCATGGTTGAGGAAAGGAGAGTGAGGGTGGGCCTTGGGGTAGCCCCGCAAACAACCGAGGCGAGGACCAATTTTGGACGGGCGAGAAGTAAAATATTTAATGCTCTTTTCCATCAGTCAGTGGTATTTATCCAGGGCTTACTGTGCGCAGAGCACCGTTCTAAGTGCTCGGAGAGTAGATTTTAACCCTTTGAGACTGTGTCACCTGGGGAAAAGGGATTGGCAAAAAGGCTTGCTAGGCCGGTCTAAGGGAGACAGGTCCCGGAACTTGGCTGAGAACAGGTCTGCCCTGGACTGGTCCTGATCCCCTCTTTCTCGTGGAGTAGAAACGGCTGGACTCCTGCCCAACAAAGGAGCTCCTCTGCCTCATTCCCCTAACCTGTTATTATCCACCTCACCTTTCATTTTTCACCCTGGGCCCACATCTGCTGTTTACAATGCTGCAGCCCTGCAGGTGATTATTAGAGAATCATTCCCTCTGTGTTAGCCTCCGAAGGAAAGAGAGCCCAAGCCCCGGAAATCGTGGTCACACTACTTCAGTAAGGCCCAGATTTCTCAGATGTGTTCCCAAAGAAACACTTCACTAATAAAGAGAGTCAGTCCTCTAGATTGTAGGCTTGTTATGAGCAAGGAATTATCTGCTAATTCTGTTGCACCGTACTCTCCCAAGTGCTTAGAACAGTGCTCTGTACATAGTAAATGCTCAATAAATACCTCTGATTGGAAACAGGGACACGAATGGCCTTATCCTCTGTGGAAAAGGCACAGGGTTTTCATTTTGTTTAGCAGTAACCACAAAGGTCTCTGGAGGCATATTCCAGAGTAAGGTAAATGGGGTTTAGAGCAAAGGTTTTAATGAACGACTGTCTCAAGGGGTCACAGGCGCCCGCTCCCACCCCCTCCGGCTCCCAATTTCAGTAGCTTCCCTCTCCTTCCCATACTGTTGGTTACAAAGGTGCAGGCCATCCTCAACCGGCCCCAGAAGTGGGTTATTCCCAGTGCGTGTCCTTCTGTGATTCTCTTTTTTTTTTTTGGTATTTGTTAAGCGCATACTCAGTTCCAGGCACTAAGTGCTGGGATAGATACTAGCCAAGCAGACTGGACACAGTCCCTGTCCCACATGGGACTCACAGTCTCCACTCCCATTTTACAGATGAGGTAACTGAGGCACGGAGAAGTGAAGCAAGTTGCCCAAGGTCACATAGCAGACAAGTGGCAGAGCTGGGATTAGAGCCCAGGTCCTTCTGACTCCCAGGCCTGTGCTCAATCTACTAGGCCACGCTGCTTTCTCTTCATCAGGGTCGCTCTGTACAGTCTCCCCCACTTTCCTAATTTGCAAGGGTTGGGCCGACTTGATTGCAAGTGGATTTCAACATTTCGGTGCTACTGTGAAGGCAAACTACACCCTCCCTTTATTTGGCATAAACATGGGAGCTACCGCAGCTGGATTAGTGTGCGTTAACAAGACCTCCGGGGAGACCGTTTCCCTCCCCGGTCCTTGCAGTGAAGGGATCTGGAATGTGCCTCATATTTTCCACTGTGCGTGGAGTTCCCAGGACACCCACATTTAACCGGAATAGTCGACTATTGGCTGGAAGCCTTGACAACGCTCTATACTTGTTGTCCGGTCCCTCACTTCAGTGGAGGCAGGTGGGAGGAGTGACGCATTGCCAGTCTAGAGGCAAGGGGAACCCTGATTTCTACTGCCCTGGGTTCCCAGTGTACATCCGGGGGTCAGAGGTCAGGAGTCCCATACTACGGAGAAGTTACATAATCCAGTAAACTGAGCAGCGAGGTGCTAATCCCAGCTCCGTCCCTGACTGTCTGGATGAGGGGGTCATTTAATAATAACAGTAGTAACAATAATAACTGTGGTATTTGTTAAATGCTTACTTAGTGCCAGACACTGCCCAAGGTCTGGCACTAAGTGCTGGGATGGATACAAGCAAATCGGGTTGGACACAGTCCCTATCCCACATGGGGCTCACAGTCTTAAACCCCATCCCCCCCCCCCCCAGTTTTAGGGATGAGTTAACTGAGGCCCAAAGAAGTTAAGTGACTTGCCCAAGGGCACACAGCAGACAGGTGGCAGAGCTGGGATTAGAATCCATGTCCTTCAGACTCCCAGGCCCCTGCTCTATCTACTATGCCATGCAAATCCCCTCTTGTGGCTTCAAATTCTGTCATCTGTAAAATGGGAGAGGAGAATAATACCAAAGGCCAGATGTTGTGAAGAAGAGATAAGGAAGATTACCTGCAAAATCTTCTTCAAAGTGCTAGTTAAACATTTGCTAATTGTTTTCTCAACACTCATTCCCTCCTCCCTGTTCCACCCCCACATTCAGGAAGGGGAATCCCTTCCTTCATGATGGGACAGTTGCCTTAATCTACCCTTTGATAGTGGAAGGCCTGAGGCAGTGCCCAGCAAAAATGCTCAGCCAAGGACAAGGTAAATTAAATCCTTAGGAGAGCTCCTAGAACTGATCGTTATACCCTGGGGAATGGGACTTTTAAAGAGATAAGGTCAGAAATCAGGAACGAAACCTCAGTTCCATGGCTAAGCAACTGTCTAAAAATGCAGCGTGAGCCTAGCGGAAAGAGCACAGGCCGAGTGTCATGGAACCAGGGTTCTAGTCCCAGATCTGCCACTTGCCCATGTGACCTTGAGCAAGTCATTTAATTTTGTGACTCAGTTTTCTCATATGTAAAATGAGGATTAAATACCTTTTCTCCCTCTCCCCTCAGACTGTGGGACATGTGCCTGGTCTGATTGGAGTCTCTCTATCCTACTGCTTAGCACAGAGATCGGCACATAGTAAACGATTAACATATACCCCAATTATTATTATGGGATGGTCCAGAATAGTATGTTCCCCTTGTGACCTGGCCACTGACTAGTTCTGTGATGCTTGGTAGACTGTCACCACTGTTTAGGAGAAGCAAGAATCATTAATCTAATCACTTCATGAGGCACTCCATATATGTACTACGCTGAATGGACAACTCCACTCGGTGAAATTCCTTCATATTAAAACCCCTTCTTTCTCAGTGACCTCCATCTTTGTCCCAAGTCATCTTCTGGCAAGTCCCAAAGCCCCACGAGACCTCTGTCTCTTGAACCTTGCCTTCCCCTGACTTTGGTTAATTACAACTTGATTATGGAGCTCGTGGAAAACACAAAAGTGCTATATACACAAAGAATAGGAAAAATGGTGTCACAAATCGGAGTTTGGATAGATATAACAAATGGACATGTCTTCTAAGCACAAGAAGCTTACTCTCCAAGAGTGGAGACAGAGCAGTGTGGCTTAGTGGAAGAGCATGGGCTTGGGAGTCAGAGGTCATGGGTTCTTATCCTGGCTCCTCCATCTCTCAACTGTGCAACTTTGTCCAAGTCACTTACACTTACCTTCTCTGTGCCTCAGTTCTCTCATCTGTAAAATAGGGATTAAGACTGAAAACCTCACGTGGGGCAACCTGATTACCTTGCATCTACCCCTGCGCTTAGAACAGTGCTTGGCACATAGTAAGCACTTAACAAATACCATCATTATTATTATGTTAAAAAAAGTCTTCACAAAATAAAAAGGAGTCACTACAACCCCAGAAAACAGTCACTATTTATAAATGCTATGTTTCTGCTTGCCTCCACCATTAGTTTCAGTGGATATCTCTGAAGGACAAAGTCTAGAAAAGTGTAGGTGCCAGGGGATTGAGTGTGTGGGGACTGCAAGCCACCCTACGACATCCCACTCGCTGGGAGTGTGACAACCCCCTCAGGACCAGAGGCCAATTGATGCCTGGGGAGAGGCCCAGGCGCCCTGTGTTTTCCTTTACCTGTTGAGCGCCATGGTGACGGTCGCTCCCTGCTGCATCTCCTGAGAAGCTGCCACTGCTGCCTGGGCCAATGATGCCACGGCCTGGGTAGCTTCTGAAGCCTGCGTCGTCTGGATGGTCATCTCGCCCCCTTGTAACGTGGCCCAATTTTGCTCCACCTGTGGCCAAACAGACAGGAAAATCAGAGGCCCTGGCCACAACAATCCTAAGTGCTTGCCCCCTTCAGGGAAACGATACAGTGGGGGAGAAGAAAAGGGCCCTAGCCAGTGCATGATGCTGCAAATAGACCTGCTTACACACTGCTTTGCTTACCCTGTTCTTGCGTCTCAGGGTGATAGCGGTGTTGATGCGCTCTCGTCTTCTAAGGGAAGCTGTTCGGAACCTTACCATGGAGCTAAAAATGGATCTTAGGCCTAGAGGGGCAAGGCAATGAAATAATCTCCTACAGAGGAAAGGTTTATTCCCATCACCCACAGTGCACAAGAGACTGAGCTGACGGAAAGTGTCCCTTCTGTTAATCTACTTCCCGTACCCCAAAAAGCCCCGGGGGGTTCCCAGGCAACCAGGTCACGGCAATGCTCGAGTGGGGAAATGAGAAGCTACTATCCCCTCCCTAAGAGTTGAAGGATTATATCAGACTCATGCTCAAAGCCCCATCAACTACTCAGAAAGGGGTTTTTCTTGGAGTTGCACTGTATTTTTTTTTTGGACGGGGGTGCAGGGTTTGGTCATATCACAACATTCATTTCATTTCTCCGGGGCATAATGCAATGGTAATAACAACCCAGGAAAGCAATCATTCCAGCCAGAAATCTTTTAGCCTGCAGGCAGAGAAGGAAAAGGCATTTGAGATGGACTAGGGCCCCTGATGGTGTCTCTTTAAAGAGGAAATTAAATTCCCAAGCATTGATAGCCACACAAAGAGACAGGAGATGCTTTACTTTCTCGCCCGCTCTGGATAAGCAGAGGGGAAAGGCTGAGAAGTAGGAGGAAAATGAGGAGGAAAAGAGGGCGTCCTCCGGGAAACAGATAAAGGCAGTCATCCTGGGAGCCTAGGAAATCCACACAAAACACTTTTAAAGGGGGGAAAAAAGGGAGGGAGGGAGGGAGGTGGAGGGCAGAGTGGTGATGGAAGGGAAGACAGAAAATCCCATGTGGAAGTGAAGCCCATTTCGAGATGCAAGCAGAGCCAGGCAGTCTGTTTGGATGACAGAAGATAATTCGGCTCCAGAGTCGTGTTTGCAGCTTGTCAAGCACTGCCACCTATTGCCAACCAATACCCCATCCCCTTCGGCAGCCTGAATTCTTCCACTGGGCTCCATCCTTATGCAGTCACAACCTCCGGAAGCTTGGGTCACGTGACTGCCAGAACAATAAATCTACCCAGGAGAAATGCCCCAAATACCCACTCCTGCTTTTGGGGGCATTTCTCTCGGGTAGATTAGGAGTGGAAGTCAGGCCCAAGAGTAGCTCTTTTCCCCCCGAACGAATCTGGATGCTTGGGCCTTACTGATAATAAAGATTAGTCGAGGAATTAGGAAGTCTGAGGCATAGCCCCAGCTTTGACACTGCTTCCCAGGGTAATCTTGTCACTTCCATCTTTCCAAGCCAGTTTTTCATTCGGAAAGTGGGGTAAAATTAACTGCCTTCAGCAGTCATGAAGCAAAGATGAAAAAGATGACAGAGGCCCCCAACAGCCAATTCATTTTTATTACACAAATGAGTGAAAATCAAAATCATGGTTCTTATGGCACATTCAATTATGGCACAATGACTGCCTCCATCAAAACACTTAAATTCTGGTAAAGAAATCCCTGGACACTGCCTCTGGACAAGTTACTCCTTTACTTTGTCCTTTAGTTTCCGAACTAGTGGAATGGGCTAACGGTAGTTTGACAACCGATAAAGAGTTTGGAAATCCACACATTCTACATATAAATTTATGAAATTATTAATTACCCATTCAAAAGCTCTCGACTAAGAACTCTAATCCAGATAATACCCACATTTCACATCTTACAATTAGCATGTAGCTAAGTGAGACCCAGGCTCAGTGTCTTGCTTTATGTTTCTAGCAGTTAGGGTCAGAAAATGTTGGTAGAAACGTATCACTCACCTGCCACAAAACTCTCCCTTCTCCCTACACATACCCATGCCCATTCACGGTAGAGGGGTACCGAAAAGAGGACAAAGGAAATCTTCATCCTTACCTCTCCATCAGTCACAGCAGAGTAATTCACTTGTGCAACAGTGACTGTGGTTGGCAACTCAGAGGCATCAGCCAGGGTGGCCACCGTAGCGCCGGTGCCAACCTAAATAAAGGGACAAAACAGCTGTGAACAGATTCCTCATACCCCACCCCCAACCCCATCCTCCCAGGCACTCTAATTTGTGAGATCCCAACTCTTTGGCAATCCTGGGAACAAGAAAGCAACACATTCGAAGTTAGTTAACCCGCTCTCTGTTGTCCAAAATGAGGCTGTGATCAGTGCTTGACAGTCACCTAGATAGCATAGCATTCAAAAGAGAAAAGCTGCTAAGTCTCATTAACAGTCCTCAACCAGCCTGTCCTCCTCTCCCACCCAAAATTTCCACCCAAATTAGAGAAGCACCATGGCCTAATGAAAAGAGCACGGGCCTGGGAATCAGAGGACCTGGGTCTAATCCCAGCTCCACCACTTGTCTGCCGTGTAAATTTGAGAAGTAACTTCACTTCTCCGAGCCTCAGTCATCTTCATCCGTCAAATGATGATTAAGACTATGAGTCCCATGTGGGACGTGAACTGTGTCCGACTTTGTATCTACCCCAGGGCTTAGTACAGTGTCCGGTATATAGTAAGTGCTTAACAAAAACAATAAAACATATATAGTCTACACTTCCTCCAACCCTGAGAAATATTTTCTAGATGAGGGCTCTGAGTGGAAGTAAACGAAAAGATAATAACCAAAGGGTAACAAATGAGTCACAATAAATCTCCACTTTAGATTGGCTCTGATGCCTGGAAAAGCTTCCTTTAGCTGTGTAAGAACATAAGAACATAAGCAATGCCATTAAAGGGTCAGATCAATGGCTCATCGGGTCCAGAATTATTTCTCCAAACAGGGTTAGCAAAATGAAAGTGGCACGGTTTAAAGTTTTATGCAGAATAAACTGCAGATGGAACGGTTCCTATTACTCCCGACTGCCAGAAGTGGCTAGCAGGTAAAGGGCAGGCTGCAGTCTCAGGCAGATAACAGCATCTCTAGGGCAGAGCGCCTAATAGAACAGCTCCCCTGACATGAGGAGGCTACTCTGGGGGGTGGGGAAATGGGAAACGCATGCCACTCACCTGGATAAGTGAAACGGTGCCATCGGGGTTACTGAAGGTCTGTACTACAGTCTGTGATGGTACCAGGTGGGCTATACTATGTGTGGCTGTTGGCTGCTGTTGTGTCTGCTGATCTTCAAAAGCGTATAACAGATCTTCTCGTCCATGCTGCTTATAACAGTTCTTTACTATGGTCCGCAGGGCTTGGGTCCATGACACCTGCCACCAAAACGAAACATTATTCAGAGATGGGAGAGAAGAACAGGACCCCTGCTGTTATTTAGCCCATCTCAAATGATCCGTTCCCAAAAGTCACCACTTACCAAAGAGGCAGCCAGACCTACAGGTTGGATTAAGTTGAAGTCAGAGGCCTGCATACCATCTCGGGGTAGAGCTATCTTCTCAGGCATTAAAGAAGATCTACTAACAGGTTCTCTTCTACCTCAGTAGGATCTTATTTAGCCAGTTCTATTTGATCTCAGTGGACAGTTCAGCCTTGCTTTGACTTAATAATAACGGCAATTATTAAACGCTTACTACGTGCCTAACACTGTTCTAAGCGCTGGGGCAGATGGGCTGGATAATCAGGTTGGGCAAGTCCCTGTCACAGATGGGGCTCACAGTCTTAAGTAGAAAGGAGGATGGGTATTTAATCTCCATTTTACAGTTGAGGAAACTGAGGTACAGAAAAGTGAAGTGATTTGCCCAAGGTTATAAAACAAAAAGGGTCAGGATCGGGAATAGAAACCAGGTCTTCTGACTCCCAGGGCTGGGCTCCTTACACTAAGCCACACTGTTTCTCTTGACTAATAGGAGATCAGAAATTAAACTCCATAAGGAAGATGAAAATTCTTAATTATCAAGTTACGGACTCCCATGGAGAATCTAGACCTTACAGTATCCTTAAGGAAAGAGGGAAGGGAGGAGAAGAGCACTGGTTATTTCACCCTCCAGTTCAGTCTGGTTTATTCTTGCAGTTAGGGGTCTCTGGGTCAGGGATGGGAAAGACACCCTGAGGCTGGTCGCTCCCCACTCTCCTGGTGTAGTGCAGCCCATACTCCAGTGAGGCTGGCTAATCAGGATTAAGTCAACTTTTCTGACCCTGAAGAGATTACCACTTCACTACTTCATATTGCAAGTTTACTTAGGACCTTCCTTCAAAGGGAGTTCAAAGCACTAATCAGAGTTTAAAAGACCCAGTAAAAGAATTAACCTTCATGAACTTACTGCTAGGGAAGTGAAGGCACATTCATAACCAATCTAAATCTTCTAACACTGGAAAGAGTGGAAAGAGAACTGGATTTTTTTTTTTTTTTTAAGGGGGGAAGCTTAGCTTTTCATCCCCACCTTCTTAAGATGTGCCAGCCTCAAAGGAAGAGGTCAGCTCAACAAAGGGGAAAACCTCCATCTCAAGTAACTGATTCCAAGTAGGGAAAATCCCAGGACAACAGAGCTCCAGTTGACACTCACCCGTTGTTTCTGTTCTTCTGAACGCACGTCGCTGCGGACATTTGCCCAAGGGATATCTTCTGGCCACCAGATGGGTTTACAGCTCTCCTTCCCCCAGCCGGGTTTCCCCCGGCCCGTGGAGTATTTCAGCATCTCTGGGATGAAGGCCCGGAGCTGAGCCTAAATAAGAGAAAGAATTGGAGAGTGGAGTCACCAGAGAAGTTCCTCCTCTCACAGAAACTTTATTCCCTACCAGATTCCTCCTCTGAGTTGGAAATCATCACCCCGGAAGAGTCCATTAGAGGACCCTAAAGAGAGAGAGGTCTTATATGGGGTTGGCGAGCTACGGTGGCTTCACCCTGGAAGCCATCTGGTTCGGAGACTTGATCTTAGATTGTCTTTCCTGGATTGAGTTTCACTGTGGTCATGTCCTGATCATCTGCCTGGATCCTGGTTCCAGGAACAGGTAAAGAAGATCAGTTCCATCAAACCTTAGTCTTGCCCAACTCCTGCCAGCCTGCTGATCAATGACCATCCCAAAGAGCTGGATATTCTTCAGAAGACACTATTTACCCCAGCCCAAATATCACGGCGGCTTAAGCCCAAACAGGAAGCCATGATGCACAACAACGTGACAAGAACAAGGACAGAGGTTCAGTATAAGATGGGAAAGGAAACCATTAAGAACCAGTAATAATGGTAATAGCATTTACTATGTATATACTATGAGAGAAGTATAGTATATATATGAGAGAAGTATAGTATATATACTATATATACTATGAGAGAAGCAGCGTGGCTCAGTGGAAAGAGCATGGGCTTTGGAGTCAGGGCTCATGAGTTCGAATCCCAGCTCTGCCACTTGTCGGCTGTGTGACTGTGGGCAAGTCACTTAACTTCTCTGTGCCTCAGTTCCCTCATCTGTAAAATGGGGATTAAGACTGTGAGCCCCACGTGGGACAACCTGATTCCCCTATGTCTACCCCAGCGCTTAGAACAGTGCTCGGCACATAGTAAGCGCTTAACAAATACCAACCAACATTATTATGTATCAAGCACTGTACTGAGCACTGGGGCAGATACAAGACAAACAGGAGCTCACAGTCTAAGTAGGAGAGAGTACAGGTATTGAATTCCCATTATGAGATGAGGGAACTGAGGCACAGAGAAGTGAAGTGACTTGCCCAAGGTCACACACAGGTATGTGGTAGAGTCGGGATTAGAACCCAGTTTCTCTGACTTTCAGGCCTGGGCTCTTTCCACTAGTCCATGCTGTGTCTTAGTACTCAGAGCTGAGAACCAAGAGTTTGAAGATGGCTGTAAGTGCTCAATAAATACGACTGAATGAATCAACCACTCAGGAACGGCCCCGATCACAAAACTGCATTCCAGTTAGGAAGCAGGACACACTGCTTACCTCCCTAATTAATGGGGCAAACATTACCGTTTCATTTCTGTATCCAACCCTCCACTTCTACCAGACAGTATGCTGCCTACAGGATATGACACAAAGGCGTCCCAGAATATATTTGGCTTTGTGGCGTCAAGCGGTAGGCTATCGGGAATGTATCCATTTGCAAAGCCTGGCTATCAACTGGCCTATGAGGTCACTCCTCTGGTTATTTTGAGAAAGTGCATCTCAAAGTCATTTCTCTTGGCATTCTGGACTCTTTGGAGGATGTTCTTCTTTGGTCTCAGCCACGGACAGAAGCAAACAACTTAAGCTTGCCAGAGGGCCCGGCATAAAATTCAGGGAAAAACAATATAACCATTCGTTTGTTGTTCATTCGTTCATTCATTCACTCACTTGCTCGCTCACTTGCTCATTCACGCTCTGAGAAGACCTCCATGTTGGGCACTTTAGGGAATTTTCAAGAGAAAACAGTGCAACAGTGTCTGCCCTTGAGAAGCCTACATCAATCTAATGGGATATTGTGGATTATCACAAAATAAACAAAGGCAAGTAGACAAAACCTGAAAATGCCAGAAATACGGAACATAAAAAATAACTGAATTAATACAAAAGAAACATATATAATCTAAATAAGTACTTGAAGGCAGTGGGAATGAACAGAATGATTTACAAAGGCCTAGAGATGCAAATAAGAGAGAGCAGGTATTTACGTAAAGGGAAGCTCGTGGACCGATGAAGAGATGATGGGAGGGCATTCCAGGCAAGGCAAATAGAAGGGGCACTGCCCACAGTGATTGAAGCAGTGAGTAGGTTTGTCTGGAAGAAGACCACAGTCTGCAAGGTTGGAAGAGAGGAAGGCAGAGAGATGGTAGTGGGGAGGAGAGATTGGTGGAAGTTCTTGAAGGCTTTGAATTGACCCTACTGGTGCTAGGAGTTGCTGCAGCCTTTTGAACAAAGGAGTGGTCTGATCTGACTAGTGCTCGAGGAAGGTGATTTTTGCTACTATGTGCAGGTGAGACTGGAGCAGGGAGAAGTTGGAGCTGGGAGATCAGCAAAGAGACTTGTTTCAATTTGAACATGAAAGCAAATTTGGGTGGAGGATGCACAAGGGGGGGACAATGAGAGGCAGGCAGACACACAAGTGAGGAAGGGGAAGGTGGAAGGGAAAGGGGAAGGAAAATGCAGACTCACACATGACAGAGGGAAAGCCACAGAGAAAGGATTGGGACTTAGTGAGGAGCCTATTCTCTGCTTGAGGCTGGGGCCCAGAACACCTATTTCCAGCTTGAGGCCACAGATGGGAGAGAACGGCAGCTCAGAACCGGGTCATGGCTACTGCTTCCAGTCAGCCAACAGCCCCAATCCCATAGGACAAAGCCCCTCCTCATCCCAAGGAAGAGCCAGAACCTTTTTTTTTAAAAAAAAAAAAAAAATGATGGTATTTGTTAAGTGCTTTCTATGTGCCAATAACTGGGGAAGATACAAAATAATCAGGTTCAACACATTCACTGGCCCACATGGGGCTCACAGTCTAAGTGTGAGGGAGTAGGATTTAATTTATAGATGAGGTAACCGAGACACAGAGAAGTAAAGTGACTTGCCCAAAGTCACATAGCAGACAAGTGGCAGAGGAGGGAGTAGAACCCAGGACCTCTGACTTCCAGACCTGAGCTCTTTCTTCTAGGTCTTGCTATTTCTCTATTAGGCCAAGTTACTTCACCTTGATTGTGGTAATCTATAGATTTAGGGCAGTGGCGTGGAACAGGAGAAGAATACGTAGATTACTTGAACCTGATGGGGGAGATGGCTGGCTCTAGTGACAGATGTAAATAGTTGACCCACTAAGGTTGTAATCTCGTTGTGGACCAGGAACGTGTCTACCAACTCATGTTATACTCTCCCAAGTGCTTAGCAGAATGTTCTGCAAAGACTAAGTGCTCAATAAATACAATTGATTGACGCAATGACCCAATACCATTTCCAAAGGCAGGAGGGTCTTAATTTATCTGACAAATTCCAGCAGGAGTACTCTCTATCCTTCTGAGAAGCAGACCCCAGGAAAAAAAAATCAGAGCCAATGGAAGCTGCAATTCTATTTTCATAATGCCAGTGGATTTTTGTTCAGGCCTAAGCTCAGAAGGACATTGTCTGCCAAGGTGTTCTATTCTTCTTGGCATTTTCAAAATCTTTCAGGATTAAAAGAAACCAAAAACTCATGAGTTGAGAGCTCACAGTTCTGTTGATTCTAGATAATCGAAATGATCTGTGCTATGATAAGTAGTTTGTTCTCAAAGCCAGGAGCACACACAAACGTCATTTCCCTCTTCTCTAAGAGGGCCGCATTTCTAGCTCTTTGCTGCTTCTCAGGAAACAATTCTCCAGAAACCTCGGACCAGGTCCATGATGGCCTGTTTACAGATGCCAAAAATATACGAATGAAATGATGTAACTCTCTGATGCTGTCAAATTCTCACTGGTCTGTTCTTGCCCTATGGGTAGAAGATCAGGTCAGGTTTTCTAGCCCCATCCACCTTCCCCCCTCCATCATCTAAGCCCGCCAAAAGGGGTTTTATGGTTATTGTAGTTCTTCAGAACTCAAAGAACGCAACGGTCAAAGGAAGTCCTGAGAAATAGAGAGAAAAAGGTCAGTTATTTCCAGTCTAGCTGAAGCCTTACTAAAGAGCTTGACAGAAGAATCCACCACTGATAATGGTTTGTGACTGCGCTTTCAAATCACAAGGAGAGTAACGGCAAAGTTGAAAGATAAAAACAAGTTTAGTCAAAACTGGGGAAAGCCAAATGCCACAAGGTTCCACACAATATCCCTGACTTTAGGTACCGGAAGGAACCTGTCTGGAGAGAGGCATGGGAAGAGGCAGAGATGAAACAAGCTAGACAACAACCTAGCAGCTGTCTCGCAGCCTTAAAGGCCAAAGATTAACCACACCAGGCATGAAGCTACCCTCCGACTGCTTACCATTCTGGACCTGCGTGGCCACAGCTTTGTCACCACCACCCACCCCCAGTCCTCTACCGCTTCCGCTGTCACGTCCAAGCTGCTTGTCCCCAATCCAAAGTGTCTTGCAGGTGTCGTGAGCTCCTCTCCTTACTCTGTTGCTACAGAAGCAGCATGGCCTAGTGGATAGAGCAAGGACCTGGGAATCAGAACCTGGGTTCTAATCCCAGCTCGGCCACTCGTCTGCTGGGTGACCTTGGGCAAGTCACTTCATTTCTCGGTGCCTCAGTTACCTCATCTGGAAAATGGGGATTAAGACTGTGAGCCCTAGGTGCGACAGAGAGTGTGTCCAACCCAATGACCGTGCATCTAACCCAACACTTAGTACAGTGTCTGGCACACAGTAAACACTTAACAAATGCCACAGTTATTATATTACTGTTTTTTTAATGCTATTTCTTAAGCACTTACTAAGTGACAGATGTTGTACTAAGCACTGGGGTAGATATAAACTAACCAGAATGGAAACAGTTCACATTGTCCCACATAGGGCTCAAAGTCTTAATCCTCATTTTTTACAAATGAAGTAACTGAGGCACAGAGAAGTTAAGTGATTTATCTGAGATCATACAGCAGACAGGTGGCAGAGCCAGGATTAGATGCCAGGTCCTCTGACTCCCAGGCTCATGTTCTTTCCACTAGGCTATGCTGCTTTACCTTTATTCTTGAGACTCCACTCTAAGTAAAAAATAACCTTAACCTTCACCAGTAGAACAGTGCTCTGCACATAGGAAATGCTCAATAAATACCACTGATTGATATTGTATATCTCCCCCTGGCCCCCATACCAGGATTGCCAAATCCTTGTCAACAGAAAAACAAAAAAAGATATACATATATTTTTCAAATCAGAGTCATCCCTCTTTGACATTGAAGGGGGAAATGGGTAAGATCTCCCACTCTCTTCTGCGTTGCCCTTTGCACCCTTTATTCATCCCTCCCTTAGCCCCACAGCACTTATATACATATCTGTAATTTATTTCTTTATATTCATGTCCGTCTCCCCCTCTAGACTGTAAGCTCGTTGTGGGCAAGGAACGTGTCTACCAACTCTGTTACAGTGTACTCTCCCAAGCACCTCATATAGTGCTCAGCACACAGTAAGCTCTCAATAAATACTCCATCTAGTTTCCATCAACAACTTCATTGAATTCAGTAGAAACAGTCCCCTTTTACAGCAACCACCAATCAGAGATGCTGGGGCCTCATTCAAAATTAATGAAACAGTAGTAAAGGATAGATAGTAACCCAGTGCAGGAAGAGTCAGATGGCTTCTTCCCAGAATTCTGCACTGTGTACCTCATTATCCACATGGATTAATTGCCAGTCCTTTGGAGTTCAGAAGCCCAACACTTGTTAGGAGGGTTTGGTTTACCCCACTGGGGATGCAATCAACAGGAACCACAGAGTTAAAGCTTAGGTGTGAAGGCCTCTCTTAATTGAGCCTGCAACAAGAGTGAAGCCTCCTGGTTGCCTGGAGCACTGTGGCTGGAATAGGCTTGTCACTCCAAGCCACCAGGCCAGGGACAGTGTGTTTTGAGCTCATACCTCACTAGCTGCCAACTAGCCCTCTCTTCAGACCCAGCACAAGCACATTTCAAGGAAAACATTTCCCTCAAAGTTGTGCTCTGACAAGAGCAAGCCATGATCTTTATCTGTTCTGTGTGAGTCAGAAGTGGAGACTGCAGGTAGGCTTTAGATGATAGGTTTCCAAAGCTTTAAATGCTTTAAACAAGGTCAGATTTTAAAGTAACCTCCAGCTGCTTTACATGGTTTTCACCAATTGGCGATTACAGGGTAATATTTCTGGGAGATTATGCAGTGCTTCCTTAAAATCTTAAAACCGCTTGATCGACGAGCATTGTAGCTTCATTCCGCAAATGGGGAAATAATAATGTTGGTATTTGTTAAGCGCTTACTATGTGCAGAGCACTGTTCTAAGTGCTGGGGTAGACACAGGGGAATCAGGTTGTCCCACGTGGGGCTCACAGTCTTCATCCCCATTTTACAGATGAGGGAACTGAGGCACAGAGAAGTTAAGTGACTTGCCCACAGTCACACAGCTGACAAGTGGCAGAGCTGGGATTTGAACTCATGAGCCCTGACTCCAAAGCCCGTGCTCTTTCCACTGCGCCACGCTGCTTCTCTCGGATCCTTCAAGAAGCTTGCTTAAGGTGTGGCTGATTCAGGGACCCCAATTCCTGATCCGACTTCTGACATCTCAAAGGCGAAAGAAGGAGCAATTCAAAACTACATTTGCTAGCACATTATATACCCAGCATGGGGCTCACAGCTCATGAGGGATGTAGAGAAAGAAGGCTCACTAGAGAACTAGGAGACCTCTAGCGCTTTGGGAAAAATGGTAATAATTACAGCTTTGGAAAATGAACTCATGAGGAAAGGATAAAAGGAAAACTGGGATTATTCAAACTAGCACGGTCCAGCCAGGGGGCCACAGGTCAGGAGCTGTCCACCGAGCCACGTGGAGGTAGTCTGAAAACGCTTCTCTGTGCCTCTCCAGAATTCCAAGAATGGGTCCCTCCCTCATTTCAGGGTTCCTCAAGGGCCATTTTTAGAACTGGTCTAGGTGCCTCTGTGGGTGGAGAGGGCAGCACTCTCCCCTGGACATGTCACCTGGGGGGGGGGGGGTGGAAAGGGATTCACAGACCCCCTCTTCCCCTACAAGATAATAGGGACTGGAGGGTCGACCCCACCTCTGATCCCAACCACGGTGCAGTCCTTCTATCTGGCCTGATTTAACCCAAAAAGAGAAGCCATCCGAGGCCTTAATCATTATCTTCAAGAGCGTGAGGGATAATTAGATAGGATCCTACAGCTACTGAAAGCAAAATAAAAGAAAGAAAGAGGCTTTGGTTAGCATAAAGGAAAAGCTTCCTTGTAGTATTGTTATACCCAGGGACAGGTTAACAAAGAAGCCTGAGGAATCTCTATGCTTACAGGGAGATTGGGGCGGGGGGGACGATTACAGTGATCTCCGGAGGTTCCTTCAAGTTCTATAATTCCCTGATCGTGCAACCTCCCTAGCCAACCACAACGAGACAGAGAACTGTGTAAGCAGCCTCCAGACCTAAATGCTTACTTGGAATCCCAGTACGTGTGGCATCTGATCAGGCCACACTTTTAATGGGGATGGGAACAGGAATGGGATTGGGAGGGGAGAGGAGAAGACTGAAGGGAATGGGATGGGAAATGGCGAGGGGAAGGGAAGATCATCTCCTTCTGAATGAAGCTTAATTCGTGAACTGGGAGAAACAGGTGCGGGCACACCCCCATTTTCAGAATAGGGAAACAAAGAATGTCACAAGGCAGGTGTGAGTGGGTAGCAGCAGCAGGGGAGTCGGGGAGGGAGCTGTGATCAGACAGCAGAACTGTAGAACAGGTCTGATCAGACCTCAGGACATCCATAACATTTTACTTCCCGTGTAATTTCCTTTTAGCCTTTTGTTTTGTCCTTCGAGTGATTGCTTTTAAGGCTCTGTGGGGGGGAAAAGTGAGGCAGGTAAGAAATTCAAAACAACGACCCTGGATGGAAGGACTCAGAGGACTGACAAGGGATGATAGAATGTGTGGCTAAATAACATCTGTGGGTCCGCGAGGGATGAAAATAGAGTAGCCCAGAAGCCTTTCGGATTAGGGAATTTGTCGGGAAACCCAGGAGGCATGCTAAAGTTTAGAAATCATCAGTAAAGCTTTCCTAAACTTAGAAGAGTGATGAATACCACAGTCTATTGACAGATAAATCTTCAACTAGACAGTGCAGAGTATTCTGAGGGAGTTCAATATTTTATTTTTTTTAATGGCATTTGTTAAACACTTATTATTTGCCAGTTACTGTACTAGACATGAGGTAGATTCAAGATAATCAGCTCCATGGTCCATGTCCTACCTAGGGCTCAGTCTTAATCCCTATTTTGCAGGTGACGTAACTGAGGCACAGAAGTGAACTGACCTGCCCAAGGTTACATAGCAGATATGTGGCAGAGCAAGGATTAGAACCCAGGCCCTTCTGTCAGGTCCATGTTCCATCCACTAAACCACACTGCTTCACTTTACAGGAGTTCCTTGAGAGGACTGAATCTCATCCTGCTCCAGCTTCTGTGGGAACACCCTTCTCATCCTATTTTCAGATATGCTTATATTTGGCTCAGTGGGTTGATAACACTTGCTGTGGCAATCGCTTGGTTAGTACATTAGTTGAGATGAAAAGGCTACCAAATGATTAATGTTACATGTTTTGGAAGTGCCCTAGAGTCTCCTCTTCTTGCCACCTCCCACAAGGTCTGAAAGGCGCTGACACAGAAGGAGACAACCTTGTCTGTCAATCATTGGTATTTACTGAGTGCTTACTACTTGCAGGGTACTGTAGTACAACAGAATTAGCGGACACATTCCCTATCCATAACGAGCTTGCAGTCTGGAGGGGGATGCAGATATAAATAAGCAATTTATAATATAAAATTTAAAGACATGCACACAAGTGCTGTGGAAATACATTGCTGTGAAGCTGTATGTCCAATAGGAAGGTGTGGCTGGGGCCTAGATTAAGAACCTGTGAGGTGCACCTTCCAAATCCTCAGTGCTGAGCTCCAAGTTTCTTCCCAAGATGCTTCCTTTTCCATGCAGTCTGGTCTACCTCTGCTTACTAGAACTGCCATTTTACCAATGAGAGTTTCAGCCACAGATTGAAACCACGACTGCCAGCGGAATCTACTCCCAAGCAAAGGCCGGAGGGGTGAGCATGGACCAGGAAGAATCAGCTTTTGTGCTTTGGATGAATCTGTGCCTCCTGAACTAGTGTATGATTTAGAACATAAAACAAATTCTATTACTTTGCAAAGAGCACTGTTACCATCTGACTTCCCTTACGCAAAGCAGGCATCCTGAGGCTCACCATGTCCTTGTAAGCAGCTTAGTTTTCTAACTGCACTTTCACACAAACTCCTTTGCTTAAAATACTGAAGTTTCATTTCCCTTAAGACCTCCAAAGAAGCAGGGCGATTAAACAGAGGATGGTTATTTTCACATTCTCCTCTCCCAGGAGTAGAATAAACTCACATCTTAATGCCTCTGTGACATCTATCGGATGAGATCTGTGCCTGTTCAAAGCTAGGGTCTTAATTTTCCGGCCCCGATGGCAAGGTTCCTAATTGAGTAGCCCAATTTACATTTACAAATCTACATTTACAAATCTCTTTGTAGGATTTCGTGCCCTCAAGACCTTAAAAAAAATGCATTCGTATATTCCAAATATGGCAACATTGCATTCCCTTTTAAGGCGACCATTTTCACTCTACTAAATCCAGAATTAAGGATCCTGGAATTCTCCAAAGGTACCTGGTGGCACCTAAAATACCTTTTGTAACCTATAGGGCATTGTTTGAGTTTTGATGCTTGTGATATGTCAAATCACCCAAGGGAACTGCAGGCTCTGTATCTTAAAGCTCAGCAACAGAAAACAGTTTTCAAATCTTCTGGGCAGCAGAATCCTATATTTTAACTGAACAGCTTTGGAGCAGACCAGGAATCCACATAATATATACCAATTCAGTGAATGTACATTTAATTTTTCTGTAAATGGATTTTCCCTTAATTGTGTTTCATGCTGATTTACTCCAAAATGTACTCATGGGTCATATTTCCATTTATTAATTTAAGATTTGGGGAATGAGTAAGAATTTTAAGTACCTTGGAGGTGGAGGAGGGAGGGCAGGTAGGGGAGAGCTATTTTTGTGCACTTCTAACATGGAAAATAGTCTAAAAAATTCATCCAACCTAAATTTCACTATTTAGATTTTTGGTTCTGCCTTGAATCAAAATCGCCAGCTTCACATCAACTCTCTGACCTAGGCAGAAACTATGAAATTGGAAAACAGGAAAAATTGGAGTCATGTTACATAGAACAGCTGAATTTATCTGCAATTTAGTAAGAATATGCACCACCCCAACCCTAAATTAAAAACGGATTTTATCTTCCACCCCCAAAATCATGTCAACCCTGGAGGTTGACTTTCTCTGACAGAAGAAGCCTGCACCCTGCATTGCCTCTGAAAGAATTACCAGCCTATTGCATCAGCTTTCTGTGCTGTTTTTCTCGGGGAATACTGAGGCAACCTGGAAGGCCCCAGTAAAAGTCTGAGAAGACAAATTCAACGAAAAGAACTCTGATACTCTTGCTTGGGTCTTTTACTTGCCCAGAACAGTCCAGTGTAAGGTGCATGAAGAGAGAGATATAGAGGGAGGGAAGGAGGAAGGGAGGGAAAGAGAGAGAGAGAGCACGCAAGCCAAATTCTCTTTCAGTTCTGCATGTAAAATACTACAGTAGGTGCTTCTTTCAAGAGGGCTTCCACTCCTCCTTCTGATACTAGGCATACAACTCTACCTGTATTGTACTCTCCCAAGTTGAGAGAGTGCTCTGCTCACAATAAGCACTCAATAAATATCACTGACTGATCAATGGATTAATAGGCAATACAACATTTAAAACTACTTCCAACAGGTAGCTGTTTATTCCCTTTTCCAGCAAATCTCCCAAAGAGGATCCCATACTGATAAGCCAATTTTTAAAGTGTTCCACTTTGTAAAGCGCGAATTCTCCCAAATGCATTTAATAAATACTCGTTGACCGATGAATTTGTTCTGATAAATCTTTCCTTAACTCTCGGACTTCTGAAGGTGACCAATGACTGACTAACGAACGGCCTGCTACTGCCCATGCTTTTAGTCTTTTCTGTCTAAACTGCAGCTGAAAAATCCTCGTGGGCAGGAAAGGGTTCTAGTCTTCAACCTGAAGGTGCTTAAAGCACTCCAGACAATTGATGGGTTTTAAATAATATCACTGAATATTATTACTTTAAGAAGCTGTTACCAAGAGTTCAGGGAATGCAGTTACTATGGCTTTTAAGTAGGTGCTTTACTTATAATCTGTTTCTGGGCAGGAGGGATGTTCGATGGCCCTTAAAGCAAATCAAGAAAAAGGTAGAGAGACAGAAAAGAGGACTCGCTAAGCCTTCATTTGGCATCATCAAATGGTTCAGGAGGCAGCAATGTGTTAGGCACTCAGAGAAAGGGCCATGGGCTCTTTCAGAGGCTTAGTTTTGTGCCTACATCCCCCTGCTCCAAGCTTGGCACTTGTTCAGATCTGATTCAGGGAGGAAGAGCGCCACCTAAAGCATTCCCAGCAGCCTCTGCTCCAGCTGAGTTTTCATTCCAAGGTCTCCTAAACCAAGTTCTAGGCTGCCTGACCCTTTCCAGAGAGCCCACAGGAGAGCCCACACACCCGCTGCCAATGCGGGTGAAGTTGCAGGAGGTTGAAAAAGCCTGCCGCGATCAGGGGACTTCAGACTTTATGGAGCCGGTCCCCTCGAATTGTAAAAACTAAAGAAAAAGAGGTGGTCGCCTTGGGGAAGTACGGATGGAGATGGTAGTGAAATGACTAAATTGCACCATCCGAGAAGGCCAAATCCATCCTTCCCTCCTCGAGAGGAAAGGGTGAAGGAAGGCCAGCAATTACCGATACCAAAGCTCTGCAGGTCAGTTTGACTTCGAATCCTCTGCCTCTGGAGAAAGGAACCTTCGGAAGCAATCGATCTAATCAGTGGTATTTACTGAGCACTTACTGTGTGCAGAGCACTGTAATAAGTGCTGCTTGGCAAAATACAACATAAGAGTTGATAAACACGTTCCCGGCAGTGTTGCTGGGGAAGAAGAAAGCTGGGCGTTTGAGGTGGGAGGATATTTGAGCCCTAAAGACTACCCCTTCATCCCTGGAGTAGATGACTCATTGACAAGTGCTCCCCACAATCCCCGAGGTGAAAATTACTGGGCTTTCCTTTTCCTGTGACCCAAGGGTCCAAATGCCTGAGGGGGGAGGAGGCATCAGAGTAGTCATTTGGCTTTGGTCGAAATGGAAACTCACCTTTTTGTTGGGGGCCCGCTGCTCTTGCCACGGCATTTGGCCTGTCCCTTCTCCCCAGGGGCATGAACCACCCGCCCCACCCAATGCTACGTCACTGTGGCACCAGCAAGGGCAGCGGAAGGCCCACCCATGCCCCTCCGTCCCTCCCCTTAGCTGCCCGCCCTGTACCTGGGTCATCTTGTCCACAGAGACGGGAATTCCGTCTATGGTGAGAGGCGGCAGCTCTGAGTTAACCTCTTGGGGCGCGGGGGCGTGTTCTGCCAGAGCTGATTCCAGGTCTTCCAGGATCATGCTCTTGTACTTGCGTACCTGTGGGGAATCAGGAAGACGTGAATAAACAAGGTTGCCCTGCAACAATTAAAAAGAGGTTGAGGCTGGGCAATAGAAAGGCGGGGTGGGGCTGTCCCTCCCTGTGCCCCTACAGATCCCAGTGAGTACGCAGCATCATAGCCTGGACGGAAAAATACCCTCTGGCCCCAAAGACAGCACGCCGAAGCTGAATCAAGATGGAGGAGATGATGAAACTGCAGAGTAATGCTAGGAGGTGGGAATAAAAGTTTCATGGCAGCACTGATGCTTATTCAAAGTGAGTGCCTAGTAAGCACTTCTCTAGACCGTAAACTAATTGTGGACAGGGAATGTATCTGCTATATTGTACTCACCAAGCACTCAATACAGTGCTCTGCACAGGGCAAGCGCTCAATAAATATGACTGACTCATTGATTAACAGATACCACAAAGTCTAGTCTAGTTTCTTTTTTTTTATGTTATTTGTTAAGTGCTTACTATGTGCCAGATACCCTACTAAGTATTGGGTTAGATATGAGATAATCAGGTTGGACCCAGTCCATGTTGCACATGGGGCTCACAGTCTTAATCCCCATTTTACACATGAGGTAACTGAGGCACAGAGAAGTTATGTGACTTGTCCAAAGTCATACGGCAGACAAGTGGAGGAACCAAGATTAGAACCCAGGTCCTTTTCACTCCTGGGTCCGTGGTCTATTCAATAGGCCACGCTGCTTCCCTTGGGAAGTAGTTGATGTTTCCAAGGAAATTTTAAGGGATAAATTTTCTGAACAACTGTGTCCAGCATGGATGCCTTGTGGTGGCTCAGTTCTTTTCCATGGACAAATTTAGGAGAACTCGCTTCAGGACTTCAAGTGTTAGGCTCAAAGAGTTTCATAAACTTCAGAATACATAAACCTCAATCACACAGTACTAACTAGACAGCTTAAAAGCTCATTGTGGAAGAAACACTTTATGCTCTGAGGAGAAAAGCCAAGATATTATTATACTGAATTATCATTATTTCTACTATTATTAACGACTTTATAGTTACTCTTGGATCACTTTTAAGGTTCAATAAACTTCCAGGAATCTATAGACATGCATTCTGAGGAGCTTGTCTTTTTTGTGGTATTTGTTAAACACTTACTATATGCCTGGCACTCTACTAAGCACTGGGGGAGATACAAGCTAACCAGGTTGGACAAAGTCCCTGGCCCACTTGGGGCTCACAATCCTAATTCCCAATTTTACAGCTGAGGTAACTGAGGCCCAGAGAAGTGAAGTGATTTGCCCTCGGTCACACAGCAGATTAAAAACCAGGTCCTTCTGACTCTCAGGTCTGTGCTTGATCCACTCTGTCCATACTGTTTGTCCTGTTTTTGTTTGAAAATAGCTTGGGTTTCAAGAGAGGAATGCCAGCAGGGCATTCCTCCGAGGATAATAATAATGTTGGTATTTGTTAAGCGCTTACTATGTGCCGAGCACTGTTCTAAGCGCTGGGGGAGATACAGGGTAATCAGGTTGTCCCACATGAGGCTCACAATTAATCCCCATTTTACAGATGAGGGAACTGAGGCACAGAAAAGTTAAGTGACTTGCCCACAGTCACACAGATGACAAGTGGTAGAGCCGGGAGTCGAACTCATGACCTCTGACTCTGAAGCCCAGGCTCTTTTCCACTAAGCCATGCTGCTTCCCCACTGCGTCCCTACTGTGTCAGTGTCAGTGATCCGTGTCAGTGCCTGAGTGGCTTGAAGAAAGGCCATCTGAGGAGTAGTCACAGTACTTCCCTGGATGAAGAGTTTTCCAAGCCTGCCTTGCAATGGGTCTTCATAAAGACATTATGACTCCCACCAGGGTGGAAATCAGAAATTTACCCCAAGATTCAGAGTACGTCCTCAGCTTACACTTTCTGCCCTGAAGCAGTGTGGCTACCACGGGCCTGAGAGTCAGAAGGACCTGGGTTCGATCCCCGGCTCCGCCGGATGTCTGCTGTGGGAGCTTGGGCAAGTCACCTCAACTCTCTGTGGCTCAGTTACCTCATCTGCAAAATGGGGATAAGAATGTGAGTCCCATATGGGATAGGGACTGTGTCCAACCTGATTAACTTGTATTTACCTCAGTGCTTAGAACAGTGCTTGAAACATATTAAATGGCTTAACTACTACAATAATAACAATTATTATTATTATTATTAGTCTGAAAAGAGCGTGGTAAATATGGGAAGATGAGCTACATCGATAGGTTCCCAACTGTCAGATGACTTCCTTGGAACCCTTCCTGTTAGTGTTGAGCACGAGGCAGAACAACCCTGGATTTGACAGAAATACTGAAGTGTTAAGAGAGTGGGCTGGAATTGAATCAGGGCAGCCGGAGCGCTAAAGAAGGTTGATTGACAACCTTGGCCCCACCCACTGCTTACTGTGTGACCACAGACCATTTCCTCAGTTGTAAAAGTGGTTAATTACATCCAAAAATATGTCTCCTCCTTCAAAGATCACTGACTCTGAGGGAAGAGCTCCACCTCTCGAACCTCCCACACCACTTCCTGCCTGTGTGAGATTTCCTGGCAGGTACTTCCACCCAATATTTAAAGGTCTGCTCCTGCTTGATCTGGGATAGTGTGTGAAATGGATCACACCCAGGCAACACACTTCCACCGTGGCAGTTTTGTCAGGTTTACAGTACCTTTAAAACCTGTCTTTTACTACTTTAGTTCTAGGCCAGATTTTTTAAAATCACTTTTTCATCCATGGGCCCCAAAGAGCCTGAATTAATTTTTACTGGTCCCTGAAGAGGGAGATATTATTATTATTATGCACCGAAAAGGACACCAAGATGGAAAGGCGGCTTATTTATATTAACATCTGTCTCCCCGCCCAAACTGTAAAGTCCTTATAGACAAGGAATGGGTTTGCTAATTATGTTGTACTACTCTCTCCCAAGCACTTAGTATGGTGCTGTACACAAAGTACGCACCCGATAAATACTTTTCATTGATTGACTGATGGATGACTTAGGAAAGTATGGGTATTCCAAGTACTGTCCACTTCCTTTCTCCCTTTCTCCTTTCTCCCTGCTCTTGGCCCGATCCATTTTAAAATCTTCCATATACATCTATATGATCTATAGCAATTCCTATATCACTATAAACAGAATAGTGCTTTGCACCTAGTAAGCGCTTAACAAATATCATCATCATTATTATTACCTGGTTTTGTCATGTCTACGTTTTCTGATTTTAAGTTCCTTCTGAGGAAGAACCTTTTTTTTTTTTTAAGTTTACGCATATACCCACCCAGGAACAAAAATACAGATATACAACACAGTCGTATTTATTGAGCGCTTACTTTATGCAGAACACTGTGCTAATCGCTTGGGCGAGTTGGTAGACACATTTCTGCCCACGAGCTTACAAATGCACAATCTCTCTCCCCAATTCTGCTTCCTCTCTCTCTTTCTCTCTGTCTCCTTCCTGCACAGCATCTAACTGCCCATTCTGAATTGGACCAGTTCAATTATGCCTAGGTCACATGTTCAACCCGGTAACCAGAATCACAAACGACCTCCCCAAAGACCATCCACAGGGGAGGAAGAAGATAACCACGTGAATGCTTGCCTAGAGCTTAGCGATCCTCAGAAGAAAAGAAGTACAAATGATTGGTGATTTAATTGTTATGTTGCCACCTTGGTTGCTGGGGACCTCAAAGATCCAAGAGAAGAGAGGATGCAAACAGTTCTCAGCAGATGTGACGCCTGCCCTCATGAGCATCAGTGTGCCACAAGGAACAACGGTTGCATCAGAAGCAGTATAACACCCTCCAACTCTGGCTCAACTTCCATTAATAATCATAGTAGTTGTGAAGCGCATACCCTGTGCGGAGCACTCTGCTCTGTCCTGGGGTAGATACAAGATAATTGTACTCAGTCCCTCTCCCATATGGGGCTCACAGCCCAAGGGGGAGGGAGAGCAGGTTACAGGTGAGGAAACTGAGGCACAAAAATTAAGTGCCTTGTCCAAGGAAATACAGCAAGCAAGAGGCAGATCTGGTATTGGAATTCATATCTCCTACCTCTCAGTCCTGTGCCCTCTCCACTAGGCTATGCTCCTTGCCATTACTCCTAAAAAGTATGAAATATCCACGTGCAATATGACAGCCAGGTCTGGGGCTTCTGGTCATGGAAAGAAGCAGCTCTGGTGCAGGCCCGAAATGTCCTAATGGCTTCCAAATGAAGATTCTCCTTTAGCCTGGTGACATTAATGCATCGCACTCCTCTTCCTGGTTTTTCTATTCACACTCCAAGCAAACGAATGAGCTCAAAAAGGTAAATGGTGACCCAGGGCAGGCAGGCTTCTGATGGCAGAGTAAGCTGCTGCCTCAGGGTGCCCCCGGGGATCTTTGACTTCTCAAAAGATGCCCATACCACTGTCTTTCTCAAAGATGGTGGTGGTACGGAAGTGAGCCTTTTAGCAGGGACTAGAAGTTGGGCTGTCCGAAGCATTAGGTGGAGGAGCGACCCCAGGGGTAGCGGCAGAGAAATGCTCTCTCATGAAACATTGTATATGTCATTCTGGTACATCATATGTGCATGCGACATGTCGTGATGATGCCATGTGGAACTTGGGGGACTGCCCTGGGTCCCATTTCATGGTGGGGCCAGCCCTGTGGGCAGAAGTTCCCCTCCATGGGTTAGAGGGTCACAGGTAGGGCCCTTAGAATTGACCCATCCTGCCTAAGGCAGGAATTGAATCAAAGGCTACGTTGACTAGTGAACCTGAATATCCAGCCACACAAATGTCAGCAAGAAAACTACTGCTTCAAGTAGCAGTAGTCTATTTAGACAATACATAACTTTCCCTTACAATTCGGGTTTCCTCTGGGGGGAAAAACTTGTTCATGTAGAAATGAATGGTGATACAAAACTTTTGGGAAAAGGGGTAGAGGTCTTTTGTTTTGTGGGGTTTTGGGTTGTTGTTTTTTTAAACCTTCAGGCAAATTCAGGCCAGCACAGGATTCAGTGCTGCCTAAAAACCATTTTCCAGAGAGATTATTCCAATAGCTCAAGGTACTGAGGGCTGGGGTAGATACAAGGTATTCAGGCTGGCCACAGTCCATGTCCCACACGGGGCTCACAGTCTTAATCCCCATTTTACAGACAAGGTAACTGCAGCATAGAGAAGTTAAGTGAGTTGATCAAGGTCACACAGTAGACAACTGGGAGAGGCAGAATTAGAACCCACATTCTTCCGACTGCCAGGCTAGGCTCTGCTGCTTCTATTTTTGGGATGGAAAGTAGCAGGAGTGTGGGTACTGCAGGCTCATAGTGCCTTGGGGATGTCCTACTTCTACCCAAAGGGTGGGGAAAATAAGCCATGTTTCCAAAGATCATATTTTACAGATTGTAGGTGTTGAACTGTACCCGAAATTCAGATCCCTGGGCAGAGCCTTGTGCAGTCTGAGCAAAGCGAGCAAAGGACAGAGCAAACAGGACAACGCCACGTTTTGGATCCTTACCACGTTCTCCAGCGGAGCTGCCCCAAACACTTTAAATACAGGGTTGGGTTTAGACGGAGAGATGCACAGGACAATAGCTTGCTGCCCCACTCGGGTGGTGTATTCGTCTAATGTCGCTCGGAGTTTCCTGCATCAGAGGGGTGAAAAAAAAGAGGAGGGGGGGAAATAAATGCCATTTGATAGCAGGAAGGAGGAACAGACTCAGCAGAGAACCCTCAGGCAACCATAAATTCATTTTGGCCTGAGATCGCTCACCCTGGTTGTGCATTCCTTCTCCTAACCCTGGCCACATCAGGGAAAAGGGGCGTGGTCTACTTCCCTGCCACGCACTCACTCGTACATACATACACATTTCCACTGAAGGCCTTTGCCTGGTCTCTCGTCAGACTATACCTTGGCACACGGTCAATCCTGCTCAGTCGTACACTGTGGGGATATCTTCCTTCTTGACCCCTGAAGGACAAAGATGGATTCCATTCATGGTCTCTCCTAACACTAAAGTTTGCCGCTATTGCCCTGATAGCTCCCCTTTGTTGCCCAGAGTTCTGCGGGCTGCCTCCACGCTCAAAAGGAGAGGAATCCCCCGCCCCGGACCCCCTGCCGCATCCCTCCGTGGGCAAAACCGGAAATCTTAAGCAGCAAGAATCAGCCTTCTCAAGTGGCAACTGAACCACGTCAATCCCCCCTACTCCAAAGCTTTCACTCTTTTCCTATTCCTACTCGTATCACACCAAGGCTCTTGACGTGGCCTTCGAGGACCTTCCCCAGCTGGTTCCATGATTCCAGCTGACTGCTTCTCCCACTACAGCTAGCCTGCTCCCTATTCCTCTACCCAATTCTCTAACCTCAGTGTTACTGCACAAAGCCAGTCCCCTTGCCTCAAATGCCCTCCAGGACCCTCTTCACCAATCCAGGCTCCTCCTTCCTTCAAAACCTCGTGGAATATACACCTCCTATATGGAACTTTCCTAGATTTAAGTCCTCTGGCTTGGGGCTGCCCCAGTACTAATCCGCATTCCTGCAAATCGTGTGACTATTCCCGCAATTTTGTACTCTGTTATGCTCCTGGCACGCCCGTGACTTATTTAGTTATTTATTTGCATTGTTTATATTTCATCTCATTTTCTTTACTAGATGTTAAACACCTAATGGCGGGGACTGGATCTTCTTTTATAATTCTTGCAGTACCTAGTGTAGTGCTTTCAAAGTTCACAGTCCGCAAAATAACGCTTAAAAATAATGATGGTGGTGGTGAAATGGTTCTTGAAAAGTTAAATGGAGGAAGTTTTGAACTGAATGACTCCTAGACTGAAAGATTACTTTCTACAGCATGGTACCTAGAGCAGCTCTATGCACACAGTACCTACACCTCTAGACCGTAAGGTCGCTGTGGGCAGGCAATGTGTCTGTTATATTGTACTCTCCCAAGCTCTTGATACAGTGCTCTGTACATGGTAAGCGCTCAATAAATATGGTTGACTGATTACTGTTGTTGATGGTGGTGGGGGTGGTGATGATTTTCCCAGTCTCACATACACACACAGCACAGGCTTATAGAGAAGAGGCATGGCCTATTGCAAAGATAATGGGCCTGGGAATCAGAGGACCTGGGTTCTAACTCCAGCTCTGTCATATGTTTGCTGCATGAACTCAGGCAAGTCATTTCACTTCTCTGGGCCTCAGTCATCCTATTTGTAAAATGGGGATTAAAACCTCCTCTCCTACTTGTTCCATGTGGAACAAAGTTTGTGCCTACTCCAGGGACTTGTATCTAAGCCAGTGCTTAGAACAGTGTTTGGCACACAGTAAGCACTTGACAAGTATTATTGTTATTATTATTATTATCATCATCATCATCTCAATTTGCAGTCTCTTAGTTCCTGGGGGCGGGGGCGGTCTAGGAATGTATATTACTTCAATTTACTCTCCCAAGCTCTTAGTACACTGCTTTGAACACAGGAGGCCCACGGTACGTACTCTTGATGGATTTCAATTTGCCGGCTCTTCCCACCTGGGCAATTGACACTTAGAAGCTCTGACTGTGAATCCAGCAAGAACCGGAGAGACATTGCAGCAGCTGGCCATGGGGAGTGTAAGCACTCGGCCTCCTGATTACATCACTACAGGCCCTTCGGGGTATTCTCTCTATGGGCAAAACCTCTACCTCCCTGTTTTTCTCTCTATTAGACACACATGCAGGTAATGAAAGGACCACAGTGAACCGTGGTGACTTTCCCCAATATATATTATATCGGGGAAGGGAGAGATAAAAAGATAGTTCCAATTCTGCCTGTTCTTGCCTTGAAGGCCATTTTGCCTCTTCCTGAACAAACTGTACTCTGGATCTCCACTTTGGAGGGTGACTAGTGGGGACACCAAGGTCGCCTCTCTGAGATTGGCTAGTGAAATCCTTCCTCAACTCGATTCTTATATATACTAAAACCCTAAAGGGGTTGAAGTAAGATTGTTTATCAAGAAGTTAGAGGAAGGATGGTGTTTGAAGATGTTCCTAAATTATCGACTGTTACAGTCCAAAGGCAAAATGAAATAAGCAATTTATAAGTACTCTCCAAAACAGCCTAGCCAAGAAACAAAAACGGATGCTGAGCCCTTTGAAAAGGTTTAATAGGATAATAATAATGGTGAAGACCATTATTATTGATCCTACTATTATTATGTGCCAAACACTGTGCTAAGGGCTGCGTAATTCAATTGGACGAAGTCCTTGACCAAAATGAGGCTCCAGAGAAAGGAAGGGAAATAGACATTTTATACCCATTTTCCAGATTAGGAAACTAGGGCATAGAAAAGTTAAGCAACTTGCCCTAGGTCACCCAGCAGGCAAGTGGTGAAGCAGGGACTAGAACCCAAGTTTCCTGACACCCAATATCATGGCCTTCCTGCTCAGGCACAAATTGGCTCTTAATAGGGCCAAAAACCCCACAAACCTCCTTCTCTATATTCCGACACTGGCTCTTCTGGGTCTCCAGGTATTTGTTAAGTGCTTACGATGTTCTGGACTGCTTTAATATAGCGAATTTTGAATTCTCCCCGAATTTATATAAATTTCATGCCTATTTCTCCAATTTTATTGGAGGTATTTACATCACATTGTCCTTGCTATTGCCTACAACTTTCCCATAAAACACCTATGTACTTCATCCATCCTGGAAATACCTATGAGTATTAAAAATTGCAGTTTCAGGGCCCCATCTACAGACCCCTCCTCAACTAAATATATAATACCTTCTCACTGCCCTGTGTCCAGACCACTTACGGAAAATGCCTCCAAGAGTTCCGGCTTGAGCTCTAACTGCAAGAATAATCAGTACCAATTTGATTTTGTTGTATATTTGAAATTACTCTGAGAAGAATGTGAGGGCATACTGGTGCAGGGAAGGGGGTGGAGGTGGGGTAGGAGTGGGGAGGTTTATAAAGCAGTTGTAGCTGCAGTAGATCCATATCCTCCTGCCTAGCCTACTCCTAATTAACCAAGGTAAGGAGATGAATGAATGATATCCCAGGGAATCTGAGGGTCTCATTTTAGTCATTAGTTTCAACAATCTGCTCCCTTCCCACCAACTCCTTAAACCAGATTTCCTCATACAGATGAAGTGCTTTGAATCACATCTCCTTTCCCTTCTCCTTCCGGTAAAAACTGGGAAAGACCAGGTAGAAGGTCGGGGAAAAAGAGAAGGGAGCCAAAGGATAATCTAAAGGCTGGACAAATGTGCCTCTTTATAATCGAAATTGGTAAGGAAGAGATAGAACAAAGATGTCGTGTGCTTTTCCTGCTCTGGATTCGAGTCGTTAACTACCAGGAGTGGGTCTAATAAACCCATGGGTGAAAAGATCACTTCCCCAGGACTTGGGAAGATCGAGGGCCAGATCCAATGACATCCTAAATTTTCCGCCTCACTCATGTTTCTTTGAATTAGTTCATAGACTACCATCTTCACTTCTGTGTGAGCTGCATGGAAAAACTCAATTGTTCTCTAGGCTGAAAGCCCTAGGAGTCAGGTTTCATTAAAAAATGTTTACGTGGCAAAACCAATCACCTGTGGCTGTTATTCAGACTTCAAAAGTAAATTTTGAACTGGGTAAAAAAGAAAAAATGCTCTGCACCTAATTCCAAGGCTAAGACTAAAGGCTTGAGGAATAGCCACACATTTTTTTTTAGTGCAGGTGACTAGCTTATTAGCAGCTGCTGAATGAACAGGCCTAATTTTAGCATCCAGCCCAACCCAAGGCAAATTCAACATTTTATACTGGCTGACACTCCAGGGCATTCTAGGAAGCAAGGCAGCACTACCATGATGGATTCTAAGTCTCACAGTCCTTCCTACTATCATGTAGTTGTGCTAGGGATGCCCTAGGGCACCACCATCTTTAAGACTGAATTCACTTCTGATATCATAGGATGACATCAGGCCTCTAGGAAGGGACAAGCATTTCCCTCCCTGTAGAGGGGTGGAAAGACCAGGGCCATGGCTATCACAGCCCTGTCCTGTGTCCAGATCCAGGACTGTGCCAGCTCCAGGCATCTGGGCCCAGAATTTGCTGAGTGGTGGCAGATATGGCCCAAGAAAGAGTCCATTTGGTCAGGACCAGCCCTGCTGCTGAGGAAGCAGATGGATGAATCAGTCATGACAGGCCATGTCTGCAAGTGCTTCCCCTTAACCCCTTAGTTCCTCTCTCTCCTACTGCTCTCCCTCTTGTCGCTCAATCTTCTCTTTCTTTTTCCTTTCTCCCCTTTGCCCCTCTTCCCCTTCTCTCCCTATGTTAGTCTGGATTCTCTCCCCCTTCTTTTCTTCTTCTCCACCCCTGCCCCTGCCCCTGCCCCATCTAAGGATCGAGTTTCTGGCTACCTTATGTTAAAGGCTCCCAATTACTGGAGATGTGCAATGTTCCCTGTTAATCAGCTCCCCTGGCCCTATCATCCAGGATAACCACCTAAGTCCATATAAATCATACACCCTTTTGGGGAAGAGAAACTACAATTCCCCCGCCCCCCCGCCGCACCTTTGCTGTTGGGAAGTTCCTCCTCACGCTTAACCTAAACATCTTCTGCTACAATTTAAATCTATCTTCTCCTGTTCTACCCTCAGTGAAAACACTAACTAGTTGATCGCAATCCTCCACATGGTTTTCCTTTGTATCCTCAAAGACAGTTATCAAATGCTTTTTTACAGCCTTTTCTCCTCTAGTTCTGAACTCCAAATTCCCTTAACTGTTCCCTTCTGGCCAAACCTTTCATTTTCATCGCTCTCTTCTGGCCCCTCTCCAGCGTTTTTGTTTGTAACTTGAGTTGCAAGGTCCCAAACTGGACAGAGTGTTCTAACAAAGGCCTGACTAACTCTGTATGCCCCATTTCCACATACTGAACTTTCGTTCATCAGCTACAAATTTGGTTGGCTTTTTTTGGACGATCCCTACGTTGCCGGTTTGTGATCCTGTCAGCCTCCCAGTCTTGTCCGGTCTGACATGTGCCTAGTCACAATCATCTTGGATCTGAGCGGCTTTGTTTCTCCTCCTATAACATACCACCCCGAATATCTTCCTATCGAATTTCAACCTGTTTTAACTGTTGATTTCACTTGCCAAGATACCTTGAAAGATACAAACAGAATTCAAAGTGGTTGGCAACTTTTATGGGCTAAGTTTTATCTACGAACTGAATAAGCATTCTCTCTCCTCCATTATCTGCTCAGTTGGCACCAACAACCCGACGTTGAGTAACAATAAGAAGAAAGCGGGGAGCGCTCACCGAAGCAGACGAGTCTGCTGTCTCTTCCGGATAGACGGATTGGACTCAAAAACATGGGGTCGTTTTCGTTTCTTCCCCGTCGCCACCGCGGCCGCGGCTGCCATTCCCACCGGACCTGGAAATAAGATACAAGGGCTGAGGCCAAGAAAGGGGCAGTTCCTTGAACAGGATAGAGAATCAGGAAAATGGGAAAGATCTGCCTGAGGTGTACCTGTAGCTTTATTCCACAAATTGCTTCAGTAAATGTAAAATTTAGGCAAAAATATTCAGAGAGCACTTTTTTTCCAAGGGATTCATAAGGCCCTGGGGGCGCAATGTTCTGAAGGAACCTCATCTGCATTTTCTAACAAGAGAACCCCATGCATAGGAGAGATTGTCCTGGGATCACAGAGTAGGGGGTTCACTTTCAATGCGCTCCCACTCCCTCCCTGACTTTACCCCAGAGTTAAAAAGATAATACTAGAGCGAAACAACTGAAAGAGATAGTAGGCTCCACAGAAATGATTTTCGGGGAGGAAGTTTGAGAAAAGCTTTCCATTGGGGAGATTTTCTTGATAACAGGCTGGCTTTTCTGGGAATCCTGCCAGGGCTGGAGCTGCTGGTGACAAGGCCGAGTTGATGAAAGCTTTAGTCCTGGCGGGGAGGTATGTAATCGGCAGGAGATGAAAACTACCCCAATCCAAATGGGCGAAGGTTAGTGAGGAGAACAGGTCTAACTTGTCAGTCACTGTGCCTGCAAATGTGGATGTCTGAACTTGAGGACAGGAGCAAAACTAAGCAAAGCCCGGGTGCTTGTGCTCTCCAAATACCATTGGTTTTTCATTTCTGGCAAGATCTCATAATGTACGTCTTCGGCACTGTAAACAGTTTGTAAACTGTAAGTTTGTAAACAGTTAGGATGAAAATTAAATTAAATCATCACTTTTTTATGGTATTTGTTCAGCGCTTACTACAGGCCAGGCACTGTATAGTAGCCTGGGCTACAGGCTAATCAGGTTGGATACAGTCCCCATCCTGCACAGGGCTCACAATCTTAATCCCTGTTTTACAGATGAAGTAACAGGCACAGAGAAGTAAAGTAACCGACCCAAGCTCACACAGCATACAAGCGGCAGAGCCGGGAATGGAACCTAGGTCCTTCTGACTCCCAGGCCCGTGCTCTTTCCACTCTGCCATGCTGCTTCACTCAGTTCCCGACAGACTTGCTACTATAGTAGAGCCCACTCTCTGCAGTTGGTGGGGATGATCAAGAGGCCTGTCTTTGACATAAAGAACTCAATTCCCAGCTCTTTGGGCAGTTCATTCGCTTCCCAACGGGCTTAAAGCATGAGACACTGAGCAACGCAAGCAACCCTTTCTTTCCAGAGCTTTTATTCATTAAAAAAATTATAGTTTCTTCTCCTGGATCAGGGTATAAATCCACATATGTCTGCTGTTTCCAGATGTATCGTTTCTATAAATCCACAAATATATTTTTTCCTCCTGTCCCCCTTGACTGTATCACCGTATTTGCCAGTCTCCCCCACTACACTGTACATTTATTATTATTGTATTTGTTAAGCACTTACTGTATTTTGAGTACATTTATTATTATTATTGCATTTGTTAAGCACTTACTGTATTTCGAGCACGGTTCTAAGCACTGGACAGATACAATTTAGTCAGATACAGTCTCTGTTCCACACAGGGCTCACAATCTAAGTAGGAGGGAGAACGAATACCGAATCCCTCTTTTACAGATGAGGTAACTGAGGTACAGAGAAATTAAGTGACTTGCCCGAGGTTAATCAGCAGGAATGTGGTAGAGCGGGGATTAGAACCAGGTCGTCTGACTCCCAAGCCCTTGGCTCTTTCTGCTAGGTCATGTCATTTCCTACACAGAGTACGAATCACTAGTGGGCAGGGACCTTGATTTCTACTTTTATCATTGTATTCTTTCAAGCACCTAATACAATGCTTGGAGCACAGTAAGAAGTCAATAAATTCTGATGATAATGGCACTCTGCCTCTTCCTTTGTCTGTGCTAATGCACCTTTTCTCCCTTCAGACTAAGGCAGACTCACTCCTAGAAGGAATTAGCGCCACTCTTCACCAACTTATATAAATGACTCCTAATAGACTGGAAGCTAAATTCAGTCCTAGCTTTTCAAGAAAAAGAGTTGTAGCAATGAAAAGTCTATGGGCCAGGACATGGGAAATGGTGTATTAAAAGAAAATCAGGCCTCTAAGGGAACAAGTACAAACCAAATCCCAAAAGGCTTCGTGCCCTGAATGGGCCAGCTATCCCAGCAAGTGGAAGTCTATAATGTGCTTGTTAAAAAATACTGTCGATCTTTGATTTTGCAGTTGGGGGACTGATGATAAAGTCTGTGGATTATTCAGCCTCTTTGCTTCTTTTCTTTCTTCTTGTCCTGCCACGATTTTGGTCATGGCTGTTGTGGGTAAATTATGTCATCTGCCCATTAAAATCATCTCTGACCAAAGATTTAATGGGATTGAAATTACTGTCAACAAAGGTTTCTGGATTATCTGTGGATTAATTCATGTGGTTGCCATAACCTCAAATATTCTACATAACTGAAAAATGTCTGGAGGCAAAGGCTCTACAGATTCAAGGGGATCTCCCGAGTTCATTGGAATGCCACAATCCAAAAAGAGCAAATCTCATCCCTAAAAACTCCTCCTCCTCCTCCTCTTCCCTGCGGCAAAGGTTTGTCGGGAAAAGGAACATTCCCGCCTGGAAAGTGGATTTTTGAAGCTCTGTCGCCCTCTGCTGAATGGTATAAGAATTTCACAAAATGGTTTGGAAAAAAAAAATGAATTCCCCAATCCCACTCAGCTATCCAGTTCGGGCTCTTCAAGCCAAATCTCTTCACATCAGGAATGTCCAAGTGACAATAAAAGCCCATTGTGTGCCATGTGACATTTTGGGCTGCGATACGAGCACAGTCTGTTGAACATTCTGCTCCGCCCAGGATTACATTTTGGGTATTTGTCTTAAATAGATCGTAAACTCGTTACGGGCAGGGAGCGTGTCTGCTAATTCTGTTGCATTGTGCTCTCAAGTGCTTAGTACAGTGCTCTGCACATAGTAAGCGCTCAATAAATACCACTGATTGAAATAGTACTGGGCCTATCGGCCTCAGATTGGGATGCCATGAGATCAACAGATTGAATTCTTTGCTCCTGGAACTGGGACAACAGGTAGAAACAGCTGCGGATCCCGGGGTGGATTGTAAATTCAAGCCCGCCGACCTCCTGCATCACGATGTCACAATGTCATATGATGTCACAATGTCATAAGATGTTACGAGGTAGAACAGGGAGTGTCCTGAGGCTGATGGAATGTGAAGTACAAAGGCTAGAAGCCAAAGACTGAGAGGAACTGGGGCTCCTGAGCACAGATTTGAAAACCCAAACCCAGAAATGTGGAAATTCCCTAAGACATCCGAAGCAGTTCCCAAAATTGCAGACTGCAACAGCATATTACTGGGGTTTGGTGTCTCTTTTGACAATCTCATTGAGATCCTCTAAAGGCTCGGAGATCTTTCAAAGTGAAAAATTCCTTCTTTGACCCAAATTATCACAGGACAAACCTACGTTAACAAGGACAAACACTAAATTAACAACAGAAAGGGGTGCCCAGTGCAGTTGCACCAGGCCACAAAAAAGTATCCCTCATTACACAGCAACAGAAAATATGGAATGCCGCTACAAATGAAAAATAACTTAGGGAACAAATTTAATCTGGTCTATTCGTGGTATTAAATTCACCCTTACAGAATTTCGAATTGCTTAAATGCTGAGTTGGAGTTGGAGCGAGGAGCTGCAGAGAGGTCTGCAGTTAAATCCTGATTGTGCTTGTCTACTATGGGACTACTTGCTGAAGTACAGTGAAATGCGTTGTCAATGCTCTTCCTAAGGCAGGGGTAGTCAGCCTGGAGGCCAGATCTGGACTGCCAATAGATTCGCTCTGGCAGTGGAGGGAATCAAAAGATTGAGAACCAACTGGGCTTCTGCCCGTGGGGGCTTCAAACGGCCTCCGAGTGCGCCCTGAATGTAGTCAGCGACCTCCTCGATGTGGTGGCCCTGTGGGGGTGAGGTTGAGAACTACAAACCTCTATAGCAGGCTCAGAGGCAGCCAGGGAGTTGGTGGCCACAGGTGTGGTCACGTATAATAACAATAATAATCATATTTGTTAAGCACTTAATATGTGCCAAGCACTGCACTGAACACTGGGGTAGACCCAGGTTAATCAAGTAGCCGCAGTCGCTGTCCCACTTGGGACCCAAAGTCTTAAGTAGGAGGGAGGACAGGCATCGAATCTCCATCTTACATTTTTTTTTATTTTTCTTTACGGTATTTATTAAGCGATTACTATTTGGCTAAGCACTGGGATAGATACAAGCTAAACAGATTGGACACAGCCCACGCTCCACATGGGGCTCAGCCTTAATCACCATTTCGCATATGAGGGAACTGAGGCCCAGAAAAGTGAAGTGACTCACCCAAGGCCACAGAGCGGAGTAGTGGTTGGGAGCCTGGATTAGAACCCAGGTCCTTCCGACTCCCAGGCCTGTGCTCTTTCCGATAGGCCACACTGCTTCTCGGTGACATTTGCACCCTCCTACTCCACTCCATCTTCCACTCCTGCTCTTTGCGGGGAACTGTGCAGTGCTCCGGATCCTCACCAAATTAGTTATGGGCCCCTCGGGCAGAAGTAATTGCCCACCCCTAGCCTAAGGGATGCTCCTGGAAAATCCTGGGGTACCACTGCAGCTCTGCTGATACCCTAGAATCTTTTGGGTTGTGTAGTTTGTGAAATTTCCGGGCAGGGCCCCTAATGTTATCTTACTAGTAGGCCAGATTTTGTTAGGGCCATCAAGACCCCTAGAGACTCTACCATTTTTTCGCAACATGTTAATTTTGCTCACTGTTGATCTAGCTGGTATGTTTTGCAGAAGACTGTCTTAATATGCTCAGCCTTAGAGCTCTGGACATCTCTTGGATCCAGAGCACTTTAGGTGCCTCCAGGCAAAAGCCCATTAAAAAAAATAATAATCCAACCAATTCCCCATTCATTCATTCAATAGTATTTATTGAGCGCTTACTACGTGCACAGCATTGGACTAAGCGCTTGGAATGGACAATTCAGCAACAGATAGAGACAATCCCTGCCCAATGACGGGCTCACAGTCTAATCGGGGGAGACAGACGGACAAAAACAAGACAACATAATCACGATAAATAGAATCAAGGGGATGTACACCTCATTAACAAAATAAATAGGAAGTAATCCCTAACCTCCCTACTTTGTATTCCCCAACTGCTACTTCAGCCCTTCAGTGACACCTAAGCACTTGTAGAATCTCAACCTCATCTACCACCGAAAGCATCTTGCTGCTTTGCAATCACCCAGCTGAGGTGCAAAGAGGCTAATTCTGATTCCAGACATTGATCCAGGAAAGTAGTGTCAGTAAGTGTCAAATATTTTCCTAAAGTGAAAAGGCCTCTCCAAATCCCAACAGCCACTGTGGAAAAACTCATGCCCCAGAACCCAGGGCCATGTTCTCTAGCAGTGAATCAGTCAATCAATCATATTTATTGGGCACTTACTGCACGCTCCTCTAATGTTAACCTTCTCACTGTTCCTCGATCTCACCTACTTCACCTAGCACACATCTTGTCTCTGGCCTGGAACGCCCTCCCTCTTAATAGCCGACCGACAATTACTCTCTCTTCACACAGTAAGCGCTCAATAAATACGACTGAATGAATACTCTCCCCCTCTTCAAAGTCTTACTGAAGGCACATCTCTTTCAAGAGCCCTTCCCTGATTATGCCCTCTTTCCTCTTCTTCAACCCCCATCTGTGTTGCTCTGACTTGCTCCCTTCATTCAACCCCCGTCCCGGCCCCACAGCACTTATGTACTTATCTGTAATTTATTTATTTGCATTAATGTCTGTCTTCCCATCTAGACTATAAGCTCACTCTGGGCAGGGAATGTATCTACTATATTGTACTCTCCCAAGCACTTAGTATGGTGCTCAGCACATGGGAAGTGCTCAATAAATGCAACTGGCTGACTGATTGCAGACCACTGTGGGCAGGGACCAAGTCTACCAGCTCTGCTACAGTGTACTCACCCAAGCACTCAGTAAAGTGCCCTGCCCATAGTAAGCGCCCAGTAAGTACGGTCAGTTGATTGGAAGAGTACTGCATAAAAGTCAGTCTAGACTGTAAATACCTTCTAGACTGTAAGCTCGTTTGGGGCAGGGAATTTGTCTATTTATTGTTGTACTGTACTCCCCCAAGCACTCAGTATGGCACTCTACACACAGTAAGCGCTCAATAAATACGACTGAATGAACGGACACACGCGCGCAAGGAGCTTAGCGTAAGAAAATGCAGGTTCAAGAAAGGTTCGACCGCCCCCGGGCTCCCAGATGGCTTTACCTGCAGCGGCCAGGTGGGCGGTCACCTCGTCAGCAGCTGTGGAGTTGAGGATGTCCGAATCGTCGTAGGAGGTGTCCTCGGGGGACGAGGGGGAATCTTCATCGGCGCTCAGCATGCCGTGCTCGGTGTAGGTGGCCACATGGACCTGCTGCACTTGCTGGGCCACTGCATGGGCCTCGATGGTGGCCATGTGTTCCGTCTGGGTTACTCCGTGCTCCTCCATGAAGAACTACTGTTGGGGAGAAAGGCAAAGAGCACAGGGAGAAAGTGACTTAGTTGGAGCTGGGCTGGAGGAGAAGGGAGGCTCAGCAAACCGATCCCATAACCAACCTGTCTACAAGGCATCTTGTCTTGGAGAGGTTCGGGCTTCAATCCCCGCCACATGCCCGTCCCACCAGTCTCCAAAATCACACACATCCCCTTTGGGGAAGTAGGAAGACCATTTACGTTTGTCCGAAAGCCAAAGGGACTATTATTCTACGAGGGACACCTAGTCAATTGAAACATCCTGATGGGAGCTGGTTCCATTTGTCAGAGCTGTTTTTTAAAGCAAACTCCAGAGGTTATCCATCTATTTTCCAAATCCATCAAATCCTTTCTGTCCTGCCTATCACACTTGTGACCCTTGTCTCTGTAAAACAACTTCCTTGGGCCTCATTCCATGGCATCTCTCCCCAATTCCGTTCATATACTTTCTTATGGTATTTTTCTGGCATTTATTAAGCACTATACTATATGCCAGGCACTGTGCTAGGCACTGGGGTAGATACAGGCTAATTGAATTGGACACAGTCCACAACTCACATGGGGCTCACAGTCTCAATCCCCATTTCACAGATAACTGAAGCACAGAGAAGTGACTTGCCCAAGTTATCACAGCATGCTATCGATGGAGCCAGGATTAGAATGCAGGTCCTTCTGACTCCCAGGCCTGTGCTCTATCCACTAGGCCACATTGTTTCTCTCAATTCCAGGGATTCACTACTATAATTTCCAGAGATACAAGAGATCAATAGTATTTATTAAACATAGTGTGCAGAACACTGAGTATGCACTTGGGCACATTCCCTGCCCACAAGGAGTCTACAGTCTAGGTTTCCACATTTTCTTTTGCAGAGGCTTCTTTGCTTGACCCTGGCCCTAAATTCTTCCTTTTCCTCTCTGCTTCCATAGCTCTTCCCAACTCATCTCTGATCTAAGTGAACTGTGCATCTTCTATTTTTTTCATCTGCTTAAGCTTCCCTCTTCGGAACCCAAAGTCCATTCGCTTCTTTGCCGCATTCATCTTCGTAGAGCTTAGAGGCCTGGCATAGTGGATAGAGCACGGGCCTGGGAGGCAGTAGGTCATGGGTTCGAATCTCAGCTCCGCTACCTGTCTAATGTGTGACCTTGAGCAAGTCACTTCACTTCTTTGTGCCTCAGTTCCCTCATCTGTAAAATGGAGATTGAGAATGTGAGCCCCATGTGGGACAGGGACTGTGTCCAACTCAATCTGCTTGTATCCACCCCAGTGCTTAGTACAGTGCCTGACACACATTTAGCACTTAACAAATACCGTAATTATTATTATTGTAAGCCAACCATCAACTTGCCAAGCAGCCTCTTTTGTCCTCTGAAAATCAGAACTACACCATCTCTCACTCTGCTCAGTGTGTTGTACAGCTGCCCTGCTTCACACATAAGCAAAGCACATCCCTACAGTACTATCAAAATAATGCAAATCAGTCTTGCCACAAGATAGGGAAGATGCAGTGAAAAACTGCTGCGCTCTGTCTGTCGCATTTCATTCCTATTTAGTCTGTAAAAAACAATCGGTGTGGGTTATTGCAAATGTGTCGGGTATTTCAAAATCATGTATGATCCATGGTAAGACAGCGGCTAACTGCTCTAAAGGACGTGTATGCAATGTATTTGGCATTGTGGATTCCAATTCTTCATTCTCTGTGACTGCTCACAGCATACATAAATCAATATGGAACAAGTGGCTGCCTGCTTTATAGATGGGTCATCCCCTTAAAACTTTTCCTCGCTTTACCAATAGCATCCAAAGGTACTTGAGACCTCCCTCCCTTTAATGCAGGAAACGTATTAAATGTAAGTTTTACCATTACTGCGACATTCTTAAAACCATTTTATAAGATATGATTGAGTCACACTGCTAGAGGACTCTGAAAACCACAGGCTAAATAAATAAATGAATGAATAAATAAATAAATCAAAAATCAATCTCAGTTAAGCATTAGCAATAGTGGGCTTTCAGTTGTTGAGCAGTCAGATTATCTGGAGATCAAACACAAAAGAATGCCTTAGTGGCTGGAATACCTGTCTGGGTCCAGGCACGGCTTGGGTTTGGGAGGACAAAAGCATGATCTAGTCAATAAAAATCTGGAAGCTCAGTGTCCTGGCCTTGCCCCACTAACTCAGTGCCAACTTCATCCCAAAATTTTGCCACAGTTTTCTCATTTTAAAACAAGACTCCTGTGTCACGGGCACGAGGGATGTATAGATCATTTTTATAAAGGTCTCTGGGCTAAGAGGTCCAAAGAAGTGGTTAATACATTACCATCAACAACTGTAACAATTTCCTGAGACCCACATCCAGGAAGCTAAGCGGAATAGGGAACAGAATGACAGGAATGGAGAAAAATGTTTTTCTGGGGACAGCATGACCTGCCAAAACATGAATGATTGCCCTGGTCCAGAGCCCACATATGCAAAGAGAGAAAAGTCCAGTGCTGGATAAGGGATTTTACATGCAAAGCCCTCACTGAAGAAAAGTCATACCTAGGAGAAAATAATAATAATCATAGTATTTGTTAAGCACTTATTATGTGCCAGGTACTGAACTAAGCACCAGGATGGATAGGAGCAAATCAGGTTGGACCCAGGCCCTGCTCCACATGGAGCTCAGTCTCGATCCCCATTTTACAAATGAGGTAACTGAGGCACAGAGAAGTTAAGTGACTTGCCCGAGGTCACACAGCCAACAAGAGGCGGAGCTGGGATTAGAACCCATTACCTTCTGACTCCCAGCCCCATGCTCTATCCACTAAGCCACGCTACAGATCCTGTGTAGAACCATCCATTAAGTAAACAATCACCCAAACCAGTGGTGTGTTTAACAGCAGCTTGGCTGGACTGGCCTGGCCTGGCATATCCGGATCTGTTATTACTGCTATTTTTATTTAATATTTATCAAGCCCTGGGATGTGGAAAGCACTCTACTGAAAGAGAAAAGGCTTCTACCCATTGGGGGGGACACTCACAACCTGTAGAAATATTGTGGCCTGATGGATAGAGCACAGACCTAGGAGTCAGAGGATCTGGGTTCTAATCCTGTGTGGCTGTGGGCAAGTCACTTAACTTCTCTGTGCCTCAGTTACCTCATCTGTAAAATGGGGATGAAGATTGTGAGCCTCATGTGGGACAACCTGATTACCTTGTATACCCCAGTGCTCTGCACATAGTAAGCACTTAACAAATACCAACATTATTTATTAATCCTCTCTCTGCCAATTGCTTTTGCTCTGTGGCCCCGGGCAAGTTACTTCACTTCTCTGTGCCTCAGTACCCTCATCTACAAAATAGGGGTTAAGATCCATTTTTTTTTTTTTAATGGTAATCACACAAACAGCCCATATCTGAGGCCGCTAATGGAAGCCAGAAGGCGGAAACAAGCAATGGGTTTGGGGAGAAACTTTCTACCACAGTTTTTACCTGTGTGAGCAGTATTACTTTCCCAAGAAGAGCAAATGGTCAGGTCAGTTCTCTACATACTTTATATGGAGCAAAACAAGTTAAAGGAAAACCTCTTGGCTCTCTTTTCATTTTGTCTATTGCAGTGTCTTGCAGTGCAAAAACATTGGACATTTGAATATACAATTCCTCCTCCTACGCTAAACCCTTAAGCCTGAACCCCATCTACATTTTCATTTCATATTCATCTAGTTAAGAACTTTAAAATATGGAGAAATGGGTCCTTTTTTTTTTTTAACTCTAAGAGGGACGTATACTAAAAGTACCCACAAAGAAATGATCAAGTAAACATGGGACCCAATAAGTCACCTAAGTAATTTGCAGGGATGGACGAGAAAGACTGTGTGACTGGAATCCAAAGAAGCTAGGAAGGGCATAAAGTTGTCACTTTTTTTTAACAGTTTATCAGGCTGATTACTGTCCCTGTCCCACATGGGGCTCACAGTGTAATAGGAAGGAGAACAGATACTGAATCCCCATTTTACAGATGGGGAGACACAGAAGTGAAGTGACTTGTCCAAAGTCAAAAGCAGACAAGTGGCAGACCAGGGATTAGAACCCTGGACCTCTAATGTATCTACCAACTCAGTTATATTGTATTATCCCAAGTGCTTAGTACAGTGCTCTGCACACAGTAAGCGCTCAATACATACAAGTAACTGATCTAACACCCTGACCCTAGCAACTTCCACTAGCCCACTTAGGTGGCTCAGTGGAAAGAGCACGGGTTTGGGAGTCAGAGGTCATGAGTTTGAATCCTGGATCTGCCACTCGTCAGCTGTGTGACTGTGGGTGAGTCACTTCACTTCTCTGTGCCTCAGTTACCTCATCTGTAAAATGGGGATTAACTGTGAGCCTCACGTGGGACCACCTGATTACCCTGTATCTACCCCAGTGCTTAGAACAGTGCTCGGCACATAGTAAGCGCTTAACAAATACCAACATTATTAGGTTCTCTATTTCAGCAAATATTGCTGAATGGCTTCCTCTTCATGGCCTCCATTGACCCTTGTCTCAAAATGTGTACTGTCTAGACTGCTTTTCCAATCTTCCATCCCCTATTGCCTCAATTTGCTTTTCTCACCTCCAGCCAAAATGTTGGAAAGAAATATGGCTGTCTACGGAGAATAATTGAGTTGGCCATCCCAGGGATTCTACAGGTAATAAACTTGAAATTTACTTTAGAAAACTCTAAGTTACATGTGATCTATCTGGTGTAACTGCTGGCTCTTCTAAGAGAAGTGTGTTTATGCCTGAGGCAAAGTGATAGAATAAATGGCTTAAGTATCTAAATTCCATTCATAACCCAAAAAAGAGCCTTTTTTTTTACCCCGCTCGTTCTCCCTTCTGCGTCAGAGGACTTCTGCGTCAGATGATCACTTCAATCTGTGACCTTTGGACATTTGATATTCACCCTGTCCCCAACCCAATGGCACTTATGTACATCTTTAAATTATATATTATAAATTATTCATATTAATGTCCATTTCCCCCCTAGAGTGTAAGCTCATTATGGGGAGGGAGCGTGCCTGCTAATTCCACTGTACTTTACTCTCCCAAGCACATAGTACAGTGCTCTGCACATAATAAGCACTCAATAAATACGATTAATTGATAACACATAATATTATAATGTAGAACATAAGTTATAAGTAACATAACAAATGATAATATATAATTTAAAGATTCACTCATTTATTCAATCGACTCATTTATTCAATCGTATTTACTGAGCGCTTACTGTGTGCAGAGCACTGAACTAAGCGCTTGGGAGAGTACAATACAATAAACAGACACTTTCAGTGCCCACAACGAGCTTACAGTCTAGAGACATGTACATTAAGTGCTGTGAGGTTAAAGTCGTGTTAATATCCTGGTCATTCTGCAGGGAGTCTATCCAATTGGAAGGGGATTTCCAAATAGCACTTCACCAAAAGCTGTGTTTTCTTTCCAGTGACTATCCATGCTGGATCTGTTTTGTTTGTGTGTTAAGGCAAGCTCCTTTCCCCCGTGCGGACAGGTCTTTTACTACCAGATCGATTCAGATTAATCGTTCAGAGTTTACATCTGTTTTAGCAGAGGCACTGACATCTCTTAATGAGTAACGTGCAATATAAACTGCCTAAGGACAGCAGGGACAGGTGTTTTAGAGAGGGATAAATAACAATATGCATCTCACATAGCCCGGTTGCCAAGCACATGCCACACACTGCAAATACACTGACAACAAGGCGAACACACCAGGGAGAAGGCTCTGCTCTGAATAGCAGTTCTGTTCTCTCCCAGACATTTCCAGTCCGGCCCGGGAAACTAATAAGTCTTTCTGAGGCCTCTGAAAGGAAAGTAGGCCAGATCGAATGTGGGACCCTCATCTCAGAGGTTAGGGTGCTGCAAAACTGGATGCACAACGCTGGAGCTCTGAAATGCAGTGCGGATTAAAGATCGAGTCTCTGTTTAGTTCTCATCAAAGAGTTAAGTATGTGTGGCTCATCTGAGTGTCTTGACAGCCCAATGAACTGTAAATCACCGTGCTCTCCATTAAGCGCTTACTGTGTGGCAAGCACTGCATGCAGTCCTGGGAAAGATTTGAGATAATCAGGCCCCACATGGGGCTCAAAGTCAAAGTAGGAGGGAGAACGGGGATCAGACCCCCATTTCGCAAGTGAGGGAACTGGGACCCAGAGAAGTTAAGTGATTTGCCCAACGTCACCCAGCAGATGAGTGGCAGGGACAGGATTGAAACCCAGGTCCTCTGACTCCCAAGGCCTGTGCTCTTTCCACCAGGTCGCACCCCTTCTCTGGGAGTTAACTCTTGAGAGTAGAGAGTACAGAGCAGGTCGAAATGACTTATGAAACTGCTTAGTGCTTTGTACCCTGGACCCCCCAATAAATGTTCCTGATGATGAAGATGATGAGTCAGTTATTGACCACTTACTGTGTGCAGGACACTGTATTAAGCGCTTGGGAGAGTACGGTATAAAAGAGTTGGTAGACACAGTCTCTGCCCACAGTGAGTTTAAGGTGACAACACGACAAGAATAGGAAGCTGGAAACTGGGGCTTAGTGGAAAGAGCACGGGCTTGGGAGTCAGAGGTCGTGAGTTCTAATCCCGGTTCCGCCACTTGTCTGCTGTGTGACCTGGGGCAATTCACTTAATTTCTCTGTACCTCGGTTACCTCATCTGTAAAATGGGGAGTAAGACTGTGAGCCCTACATGGGACAACCTGCTTATCTTGTATCTACCCCAGCGCTTAGAACAATGCTTGGCACAGGGTACGCGCTTAATAAATACCGTCATTATTATTATTAAAAGAGGAAATGAGGGCTTAGTCAGGGAAGGCCTCTTGGAGAAGAGGTGCCTTCAGTAAGGCTATGAAAGTACAGAGTAGTCGTATGTTGGACATGAAGACAAATAGTAAGCGTTTAAATACCATTAAATAAGATTTAAAAAAAATTAACTTCCTCTCCGAGTCAGCACTGACCACATGTTGCATTGGCAACTTCTAGAGTTGCAGTCTCTTCTTTCCAGTGAAGACTGGGCAATACGAGAAGGCCGTGGAGGCCCTTCTTGCCCTCCGGAAGGGCCAGGATATGTAAACTAGAGTCCTTTCAACCTGGGAATTATTAACAATCTCACACAGACGCCCTGTGGGCAGGACACGGGTCTGGCAACTCTACCGCTCCGTCCTCTCCCAAGTGCTTAGGATGATGTTCTGCCCAGGGTAAGCGCTCAATAAATAAATGGCCCTTGCTGCCTTGGCATGTGGTTATTTGTAACTCAAGAGGGCAGCATAAGCCAAGGAGAAATAGGCTGTTTCCCGGGGCTCTAGCGGAACTTCTCCTTCTGCTAGTTCTTCTCCTTCTCTAGTTCTATTTCTGCTGAAACATTTCTCTCAAAGACCGGTGGCAGGTGATGCTGCTTCTTCCAGTTCTTCTCTCCATTCTAATAACAGAGGCAGCTCACCCAATAACACCCCCCTCCCCAATTTTTATTATGCTATTTGTTAAGTGCTTACTATAATAATAATAATAATAACACCGTTGGTATTTAAGCGCTTATTATGTGCCGAACACTGTTCTAAGTGCTGGAGTAGATTCAGGGTAATCAGGGTGTCCCACGTGAGGCTCACAGTCTTCACCCCTATTTTATAGATGAGGGCACTGAGGCACCGAGAAGTCAAGTGGCTTGCCCAAAGTCACACAGCTGACAGGTAGCGGAGCCGGGATTAGAACCCGTGACCTCTGACTGCCAAGCCCGGGCTCTTTCCACTGAGCCATGCTGCCTCTCTGCTAAGTGCTTACTAGGTGCCGGGCGCTCTACTCAGAGTTAAGGTAGATACAAGCTAATCAGGTTGGACCCAATCCGCGACCTATAAGAGGCTCAGTCTTAATTTCCATTTTACAAGTGAGAGAATAAGTGATTTACTCAAGTTCACACAGCAGACAAGCGGCAGCGTGGCTCAGTGGAAAGAGCCTGGGCTTCGGAGTCACAGGTCATGGGTTCGACTCCCGGCTCTGCCACTTGTCAGCTGTGTGATTGTGGGCGAGTCACTTAACTTCTCTGGGCCTCAGTTACCTCATCTGTAAAATGGGGATTAAGACCGTGAGCCCCACGTGGGACAATCTGATCACCCTGTATCCCCCCAGCGCTTAGAACAGTGCTTTGTACATAGTAAGCGCTTAACAAATACCACCATTATTATTACTAAGCGTTGGGGTAGACACAAGCTAATCAGTTTGGACACAGTCCATGTCCCCCACTGGGCTCAAAGTATTAATCCCCATTTTACAGATGAGGGAACTGAGGCACAGATAAGTGAAGTGACTTGCACATGGTCACATAGTAGATAAGTGGCCGAGCTGGGATTAGAACTCAGGTCTTTCTGACTCCCGGGCCCTTGCTTTGCCCTGTAGGCCCTGCTGCTTCTCCCTTTCTGGGTAGAAAATGTCTAGGGAACATTGTCCAGACACTGTACACTGAACACCAGACACTGGGGTAGTTACAAGTTAAACAGGTTGGACACAGTCCTTGTCTCAGATAATCATAAAACTAATAATGGTATTCGTTAAGTGCTTACTATGTACCCCACACTGTACCATGCACTGGGGTAGATATTAATCAGGTCCCAAATGGGGCTCACCACCTAAGTAGGAGGGAGAACAGGTATTGAATCCCCATTTTACAGATGAGGGAACTAAGGTCCAGAGGGGGTTTTTTTGCTTTCTATGGTATTTGATAAGCACTCACTATGTGGCGGGCACTGTACTAAGCACGGGGGTAGATACAAGCTAATCAGGTTGGTTGGACACAGTCCACATGCCACATGGGACTCACAATCCCCATTTTACAGATGAGGTAACTGAGGCATAGAGAAGTGAAGTGACTTGCCCAAAGTCACACAGCAGACAAGTGGCGGAGCCTGGATTAGGACCCATCTCCTCTGACTCCCAGGCCGGTGTTCTTTCCACTAGGCCAGGCTGTTTCTCCTCCCTGAATGGGGATCCTACCTCAGATTCAGTAGCCCTAAGTTTCTGGAGTCATTTCCTGTGACACTGAAGGAAATGAATTGTCACCTAAACTACATGGGGCTTCCCTCCCATTTCAGATGCTGAACTGGTCTCTGTCACCCAGGCCTATTTTTAAGCACCTGAGATGAGAAGCCCACTCCTACCTCTAACTGGACAAACTCCACCATCACTGACCTTTCATTCAGAAAGGTGGAAGGATGGGGTGACGCCATTTTGGCTTTTAAATACTTCTACGATGGCGGGGTTGTACTGTTTAATTGAAATAACTTTTGGGGTGTTTTTTTTCCATGGTGTAATTCACCAGGGGTCGAGCAACAGGCACACAGGTCTATAAATTTAAGAGCAATAAAAAAAAAACTGGCCTCCAGCTATGGGAGGGCCGCCAATCTTCAGAAGTCATATACCCGCTGAAGAGCCACGGACTGCAATAATTGAGAATCTGATATCTATTTTCTACTGTAATCTGGAGTGCACAAAAGAGCTTGTAGTCAGTAGAGCAAGAAATGATGGAACACCCATTCAACCTCAAATGCTAGCTGACTGAGCTAATGATTAGCAAGGAGGAGTACAGTAAGGAGCTTCTAAGTAGCCTAATGGATAACGCATGAATTAAGAATCAGAATAAAGGCTGTGGTTCTATTCCTGGCTCTGCCACTGAGGGTAGCCCTGAACTACTCACTTTTTTCTGGCCTGCTCCCTTTTCTTCTCTGGGAGGTCAATTTATCAATCAATCATATTATTTGGAGCACTGTACTAACCGCTTGGAAGATAGTACAATATAACAGAGTTGGTAGACACTTTCCCTCCCGACAAGGTCACAAGGAAGAATGAGATACAAAAGATCTAAATTACTTTCTAATTCTTGGGAAGACACATTAGAAAAAGCCAGGTGTTATAAGGACATAATTCTACCCAAGATACAGCAAGTGGGTATTGCCTAAGCAATAAACACAATTTATCTTACAGACCGAAAGCATTTTCTGATGGAATACATACAAAATAGCCAACAATCTAACCCGGGCTTCAGAGGGATTTCTATTATAGTACTCTAAGTATATATTTATTTTCATTCCCCTGGTCCACTGCAGTGGATAATTCTGCCATCTATGTGTTACTGTTCACCGGTCTCTATTTTCCCTAAGCAATATTCCTTTGTGAAATTTTTCTGTCAACTTCATAATCTTCACATCTGTGCCAGAGGTCCAAAGTGAAACTTGCCCCTTCCCAAGACAACAAAACCAGAATCAAGTGATGAAGAGGGACAAAGAAACTATTTCTATATAAAGTTGACCCACATTAAGTACTGCACTTTCCTTACAATATATCTTATCACGTTATAAATGGGTGGTTATGTGATATAAATACGGATGAAGATTCTCGAAAAACACATCCATTTCTTTTTTTCTATCTTTAGGTTTCAAGTACAATCAAGTAAACTATCAAAGAGTTGGTCAGTTCTTATGAAGTAACTTTGTTTTGATTGTTTCCACTGATCTCTGAAGACAATCACCTTGAACCCTTCTGAAGTCAACCCAGGAACATTTCTTCCTAATGAGTTTGGGTAAAAATCCATAACATCAAACATACTTTCATTTAGTTAATAGACTATCTGCTTACTGGCTGAGGCAACAAACTTTTTAAGTGATATTTTGATCTCTTTGATGGAGAGAATTTGAATGTCAGTTCTCATTTAGGGACGTCATAGAAAGTGCCAGAATACTTGTTGCAGTTGAATTGTTCCAAGAGTTACATAAACCTGAATTTGCTTCATGGAAAAACTAGGTTCCTATTTTGAAGTCCACATTAATGAAGGGGATAAAAACTGAAACCATCCGAATACCGACATAAGAGTCTAAAGGTGTTAAAAGTTACTAAACATATGTAAAATTATTTTCTTATTTTCCAAAGAGGGGCCATGGGCCTCAAACTTTCTGTTTTTCCCCACTGTCAAACACTCAAAGAACCCTTTGATATAGATTTGAGGAACACTTTTGAAAAAAAGCTATAAAAAGTAATTAACTATGGAAATTTTTTAATGATCTCTTGGACATCGCTTCAGCTGAAATTGCAAAGCCGGCTGTCCAACGGCCAAATCTGACACTTTCCCCCACTGTTCTTTGAGAAGCAGTGCACTCTGCCCAGAACTGGCCTGTTGGTTTGCTCATCAAAGGCAATGTGCTAGAACAAAAGTATCGATGTGTAATTATGCCTGACAAATGTTAATTGAGAATTTCCAGCAGAGATCCGAAAACCACTGAAGTTGCCCAAAAGGAGTGCTGGCAACGAAGTTTTAATGAAATCTTAATTATAATTATAATTATGGTATTTGTTAAACACTTACTATGGGCCGAGTACTGTTCTAAGCACTGTCTGACATGCACTGGGTCGGGAAAAGGAGATACCCACCCAGAGGAGAGAAGAAAATGCCAGAGCCACGGACTAGGAGACCTGGTTTAATGAAAGAAGAATTGGCTAAGTAAACCATTCTGCTAAGAATCTGAGTTTGGTACCAAAGGACTCATGCGATTAACTCCAGATTCTGAATTCCTACATGGCTTTTAACTGAATTTTCAATGCCAACTCCCTCCTGACTAGTAATACAGGAACAAATAGAAAACAGGTTTTTCTGAGAGGAGGAATTTTGGTAAATTAATTCTCCTCCTATCCCCCCTCCATAAAGTAGGCAACCTTTTGTTTAAGGGTAAATGCCATCTACCTAATTTTTTAAAAAGAACAGCATTCTTAATCAATCATTCAGTGGTATTGATTGAGAACTTACTGTGTGCAGAACACTGTACTAAGTGCTTGGGAGAGTACAATACAACAGAGTTAGCAGAACCGTTCCCTGCTCACCATGAGTTTACATTCTTAAATCAGAAAATACTTGAACATATATATATATTTTCTAGCTTGAGGGAAAAGGCTCAGAGAAACTGATTCTGGGCATCCCTATATAATATACTTGATTAGAACCAGAAGCAGCATGGCCTTTTGGACAGAACACGGGCCTAGGAATCAGAAGGGCCTGGGTTCTAATTCCAGTTCTGCCACTTGTCTGCTGTGTGACCTTGGGCAAGTCATTTCACTTCTCTGTGCCTCAGTTATGTCGTCTGTAAAATGGGGACTAAGACTCTGAGCTTCATGTGGGACAGGGACAGTGTCCAGCCTAATTAGCTTGTGTTTAGTGCTTAGTAGAGTGCCTGGGCATTTCACAAACAGCATTAAAACAAAACCAAAAAAAACCCCAAGTCCTTCTGACTTCCAGGCCCATGCTCTATCCGCTAATCCAAGCTGCTTCTCATCTTCTTCCAATCCTCCCTTAATAAAGATACATATTACGACAGATGGTGATAGGAAGCATGATGCCAATAATTTACAAGATGTATGGTTGGGTAACAAATGCATCTACAGTATATCAGACATACAATTCTCTTCTGAGCTTTCCTTCCTTACTAGAGTAGACAAAATGATCACACCACCAAGACCTCACAGCTGTAGCAACAAGCCTTGAGATAAACTGTAAGCTCATCAATGGGCAGGGATTGTCTCTATCTGTTGCCGAAATGTACATTCCAAGCGTTTAGTACAGTGCTCTGCACATAGTAAGTGCTCAATACATACTATTGAATAAACAACACACTTCGCTCCTCTAATGTCAAATGTACTCACTGTACCCTGATCTCTTCTTTCTCACCGCAGACCCCTTGCCTTTGTCTTCCCTCTGGCCTGGAATTCCTTTCCCCTTCATATGTGACAGACCATCACTCTCCCCACCTTCAAAGCTTCATTAAAATCACACCCCCATCAAGAAGCATTTTCCAACTAACCCCTCATTTCCCCTACATCCTTCCGCGTCACCTCCACTTGGATCTATACCCTTTAAGCATTTGATATTTACCCCATCTTCAACACCGATGTACCTATCTGTAATTTATTTTAATGTCTGTCTCTCCCTCTAGTCTGTAAGCGCCTTGTGGTCGGCAAATGCATTTGCCATCTCTGCTGTACTCTCCCAAGCGCTTAGTATAGTGCTCAATAAATATCACTGATTCAATCAATGGCATTTATAGGGCAATTAGAGAAGTATTCTAAGTCGCTTGGTATGATCTCACCTAGGCAGGTCAAAAAGTTGAGCTTTACTGCCTGACTTTTTATTGGGAATGACAAAATTATTTACATTGTAAAATCTCCCTTATTTTTTTATTATTTTTTTTTTTAGAATCCAAGTTCTGGAAAGGCAGGAACTTCCTCTCTCCTTCCCTCCTAGTCCTTCTCTTTCTCACTCCTCTCTCTCTCCCTCCCCCACTCACCCTCTCTCCCCCTAGCACACTGTGAATGCTTGTTTTTAAATGAGGTTAAATAATACAACTCGTTTAAAGACTGTATTGGAAAAACTGGTGAGATCATTCCAAGCTGCTTAGAATACTTCCCCTCACCTCTCAGTTGTTTACATCAAGGCTTGGGGCCACAACACTGCTTCCATAATGAGGGGAAATGTCCTGTTTAGAAACAGGGATCATTTAACAGGTCAAATCATAAGAGGGGGGAAGTAGGGGGGTTGGGAGGGGTGGGTGTTTGCGTGTATTTTTGTTTGCACCCAGCAACCTCTTTGGCATTCTGGCGTCACCCCTTCTCCTACCCTGACTCACCCCGTACAGCCAACCTGTGACTCTCAGCTACAGCACAGCTCGCTGTCATAAACAAAGCTTGTCCAGTAGATGACATTATGCATTATTACATATTTTTCCATCCAGGTCTCCTATCTGATATTTCTCCCTTTGATTGAAATCATTTCTTATTTATAACACAGGTCCTTATAACATGATCCTCCCTCAAAATTGGCTTCAAAAATAATTCATGACATATACCCTCTTTAAAATAACTTTGAATTCAGCTGCAGGCTTGGCTAAAAATGTTGACAACCCTGTATAACCTATATGCAGGGCTGAAATATTTTTCCTCCTATAACATGTGTTATAGAAAATATGCCAGAAGATCAAACATCTTTATGAGATAGAGAAGGCTTTTGTAGTTACATCATTCCTGATGCCCAACATTCAGTAAAATAGTATGGATGAAGCACATGGTGTGTGCAGAGCACAGTACTAAGCACTGGGAAAGAGTAAACAGGAGGAAATTAGCCACAAACCCTATCCCTCGAAGGGCCCATAAACTATGAAAGAACAAGGAACTCAGTCTAGCCCCTTTGAAGAGGTAAAACAAGAGTTCCTCAGAGCACGGGCCTAGGAGTCAGAAGGTTACGGGTTCTAATCCTGGCTCTGCCACTTGTCTGCTGTATGACCTCGGGCAAGTCATTTCATTTCTCTGTGCCTCAGTTACCTCATCTGTAAAATGGGGATTGAGACTGTGAGCCCTATATGGGACAGGGACTGTGTCCAATCCAATCTGCTTGTATCCACCGCAGTGCTTAGTACAGTGCCTGGAACATAGCGCTTTACAAATATCATAATAATAATTATTACTTCTGACTCCCAGGCCCGTGCTCTATCCATGATGCCATGATCCCAGGCTAAGGTCAGGCAGGAGTCAAGTAGCAGAGCTGGGATTAGAACCCAGGTCCTTCTGTCTCCCTGGCCTGTGCTCTATCCACTAAGCCCTGGCACTTGACAGCCTAGCAGGAGATAAGGCATGATCCTTACAGCTGAAAGGACGGGGAATGGACAGGAAAATTGAATGATTTCATTCCTACCATTGGATAATCCCATTCATTGTTTCTTCTGCCCGAGAAACCGCAATGGACAAGAAATGAGAGGGCTGTAGGAGGATGAGAAGACACTTTAGCAAAGCAGGGGAAAGCACCCACTGCCTATATAAAAAGAGGATCCCACCCTATTTCCCATGTGAAATTATCCTCGCTACCCCTGTTGGTGTCACAGTACCTTGAAGAGAAATGATCTTTTCAAATGGCATTCTCAGGAAAAGAAGGCACAAAGCATTGATCTCAAGAACTTGTGTAATGTACGGTATTTCAAACCTCCGGCTTAAAAGGCCTTGGATTCGTTTCTCCGAGAGGAGGATGATCCTCTCGGCTCCAGGTCAGTATGCTCTCCGAGTTCTATACGGCCGTGCTCTTCAACCCAGTAGCGCTGGGTTCCCAAGACACAGAGTGGATAGTTTGGCCCTTAGGGATATCCCTGAGATGTTTGCTTTGCTACAAGATGTTAGGGGTGAGCTACTACTTTATTTTAGATAACAGATCTCTTTGATATCCTGTTAAAGTTTGCTTTGGCCCTAGTAGAGTTATTTTAATTTTCCTTTTGGCTAAACCAGCCATCAGACTGTCTCTGGTGCTTCAGGAGGAAGCCAAGTACCACCTGATAATCTCAAAGATCGAGTTTAAAAGAACTGCTAGATCAAAAATCCTATATCAGCCAACCCATGACCAGTTACTGGTGCTAAACTATCCCCTAAATCTCTCAAGTGTAAATGGATGGAAAAAACGTCAAAGAAAACATTAACTGCTTTGCACTTGAAAATATTGTTGGTAATCTTGGTCGAGAGCTCCCTAGAGGTCTTTCTAGGAATCAGATTCACCTCTATGATATACTCAACTCAGACAGAGGTGGATGGGTGGGACCCTTCAAGGGTGATGGCTGTCCAACCTCTCTCAAGGAGAGCAGCTGCACACCTTCTCTCCCAGATGGCGACCGCACACCTTCTCTCGGGATAGGACAGAAGCAATCTAGGTAGCAGCAACGCCGGCAGAAAAAGACTCTTCCACAAAATGTCTTCTATGACATCGACAGATTACCTCGCATGTGTGCGGCAAAGTCTCAAAGTCTCGTGTCCTCGCGGTCGCAGAGAATGGGGTAGCGAGGAGAGGAGGAGGAGGCTGATTGTTTCCCCGCCCCAGGCCGGACAATGTCTGAGGACAACCCTGGATAGGTCGCCACACAAACTCATTCCTTTGAAGAATCAGGTTAGTTTACTGCTTCTATTCACGCCCAGTTCTTTGAAACAAACCCTAAGGTTTTAATAACAACGCCTGATCTTATTTAATCTATTATACATTATGTGATGCAAACTCTGACAGAACTACTTCCTTAATGGTTGATGCTCTTGATGCAAACAGACGCTCCCTCTATATTATACGTGTGTGTTTTCAGTAGAGTGCAATCAATACTAAAGGTCTTAAATATAACATTTTCCCCTTTGCGCGCTTCTAAACCCTGCCACCAAATCTAGAAACACTAAAAGGATGGGCAACTTTGAAAGCTTTTTCCCTTGGAGATTCTTAATAACAAATAAAATATAATCAAAATGTTTTCTGCAGATGAATTCCTCAGGGAAGTGACCACAACTCTGGTGCCCTTGGGTGGAATGCGGGTGGGTGACTAAAAAGGGGCAGACGGGGTCAGAGAATGGATGATGACAAAAAAAAGTACTAACAATGATGGCATTTGTTAAGAGCTTACTATGTGCGCGGGACTGTACTAAGTGCTGGGGTACATACAAACAAATCGGGTTGACACAGTTCCTGTCGCATGTGGAGCTCACAGTCTCAATCTCCATTTTACAGATGAGGTAACTGAGGCCCAAAGAAGTGACGGTCACATAGCAAACAAGTAGTGGAGTCAGGATTAGAACCCATGACCTTCTGACTCAGAGATGGGGAAAAAGGAAAGAGAAGTGGGGGAACATGCGGGGGAAGCGTGGGAGAGAGAGGAAAAGGGGGAAAAAATAGGGACTGGCAGGAAATTTACTTCTTCCTCCTCCACCGGCAGCCACCGCCTGCTGCTGCTGCCTGCCACTGTTGTCTAGCCACCGGCAATCAATCAATCGCATTTATTGGGTGCTGCCTGTGTGCAGAACACTGTTCTAAGTGTTTGGGTACTGTTGTTGCCCAAGCCAGGTGGCAAAACAGGCAGCGGCACCCACAACCACAACTGCCAAACCAAGCTAGAACTGGTCCTGCCGGGCCATCAACTGGGTGCGCTGTTTCCGACCTCCCCGGAAACTCATTCATAGTCCAGAAGGGCCAGTTTGCCAATGGGGCTAACAGCGGCAGCGATGGTTGTAATGGCCGATGCCGCCGCCATCCCCGCGATAGCTGAGGGAGTCTGTCCTGCCACTCAGCCCAGGAAGGCGGAATAGAGTCAGTCAGTCGTATTTACCGAACGCTTACTGTGTGCGGAGCACTGCACGAGGCACTTGGGAGAGCAGGATACAACAGAATTAGCAGGCGCGTTCCCTGCCCATAATGAGCTTACGGTCTAAAGGCGGAATAGTCTGGTCATCTTACCCTTGGGACAAATACGCAGGCATCATCTACAGATATTAGTGGGAGGAAATATTTTGGAAACATTCTGAAAACTCTTGGCTATCTGCACAGCCCTAAATAAAACATGTCTCTGCCAAAACGACTGAAACAAATGTTCCCAAATTAAAGATGTTCAATGTACAACTGCTTTGGCTATTGCCAGGAGACATTTTCTAAGCCTGTGTTTATTTAGAAAGCCATGCTTTTGTAGAAACCACAAACAATAAGCTTCAATAACACAAAATACATAAATAAGTGTAATGAATTCCATCTCCGAGAAAAGTAAGGAACTTGTCCACTAATGTTTACTCCATCATCAGATACCAGGGCTTCTCCAGAATCTAAAACTCCATGATAATCTTAGAGCGTACTAAATCAAGTTGAACTACTCTTTTCTGTTACCTAGGAATGCCAGGTTAGAATCCTATTATTCAGGGCCACATGGGCAAGAGACTGGTAGTAAAGAGAATACGCTCAACCCCAAACTCACAACTTGCCTTAAACTCATTCTTTCATTAAAATTTGTTCTTTAGACATTCTAAGTAACTTTTTAAAGAAAAGTATGGCTTGTAAGGTGCTGCTATAAATAATTGATATAAAAAGAGAATAAGGTTCACGCCCATTTAATATTCACTAGCCATAACTCAGTATCTAGTTTCAAAATATGCCTTCCTTAAAACCGTTCAAGTCCAACGAGGTGTCTCTCTAGAAACAGAAGTGGTTTCCATGAACTTCCAGCAGAGCTGAGAGGTCTGCCTTTCCAACAAAATGGAGTAGAAACTGGAACAAACTCAACTGATTCACTTAAACACTCTATACTAAAAAAAATCAGCAAGAAAACTAGGACTTTTACTGGTACCAAAGCACAGTATAAAGATATGTTCTGTAGGGACTTTCTTAGCTCTATAATATGCTACTATCGGTATGTTTAAAGTTGGGCAGCACTTTCTGAAACAGCACTGTGGGATTTTGACATTTGCTCCACTTTTGGTATTTTTTAAAAATCCTGTCACTTAACTGACCAGAGCAATTAATCAATGGTATTTATTGATCACTGACTGTGTACAAAGCACTGAATTGTACTGAGCAATAAGACCACTTTCCTACTGAAAAAGTCTTGAATTTTCAGCACACAGATCTATCATAAGAGCAGCAGGTGCCACTATGAATAGGGAGTCCCAAAGGGAGGGAGGTAAGCTGCTATAATGGACTCTCCCAAGCACTTAGTACAGTGTTCTGCACACATTAATCGCTCAGTAAATACCACTGATTGATTGAGGAACAGATGCTGAGCTACTTCCCCACTCTAATGTAGCTGAACAAAAACAAGGGATACAGTGGTTGAGTAAAAAACAACTCCCAACTTTTTCCTCTTCCCAGGAGAGTTTCGTCCACAGTGGTGATGAGGTTGTGGAATGGGGCCTCCTTAGCCAGTCATCAGCCCGGGCCCTTAACTTCACTACTGATGTGTAATTTTCAACTGATTGTCTTGTCCCTCATTTTCTCTCTACTTTTTGCAGAGATGCACAAATGTGACTGCATTTACTCTATGTTCTCATTCGGGAAGCAGCATCCCCAGAACGTCTGCCCAGCTGTGGAAATGAGATATGCTAATTTATTTTCCTATGATTATGAATAGGACCTTAAAGCATATCAACATCAGAAAGAAAGGATGCCTTCAGCCAACAATGAATCTCAGATACATACATCGTCTGTAAGTTCATTATGGGCAGGGAATGTGTCTGCTAATCCTACTGCATTGTGCTCTCCCAAGTGCTTAGTACAGTGTTCTGCACATAGTAAGTGCTCAGAAAATATCATTTTTTAAATGGTATTTGTTAAGCACTTATTATGGATCAGGTAAGCGCTGGTGTAGATACGAGATCTAGAAGGGTTGGACACAGATCAAGGGGCTCACAATCACTATATAACAGATGAGGAAACTGAAGCACAGAGAATTAAATCAGTGGTATTTAATGAGCATTTACTATGTGCAGAGCACTGTTCTAAGTGCTTAGGAGACTACAAGAGAATTAACAGACACGTTCCCCACCCATCATGACATTACAGTCTAGAGGGGACTTAGAGTCTGCCATCCAAAGAGTTAAGAAACTTGCCCAAGGTCACACAGAAGATGAGTGGCGAAACCAGGATTAGAACCCAGGACCACGTGCTTTCTACTAGGTCAAGTTGCTTCTTGATTGACTGATGTAAATGCCCTCTATATTTTGAAGATGATCCCATTGGTGGTGAAGTCGACTGATCTCTGCACGCATAGATGGCAGAAAAAGGCTAAAGCCAACTGACAGCCTCAACTTCGTCACGTACACAGAAAGATGATCCCTAGTTGTACTGATGTTTGCTGTCTGCAGCACCTGGGGCTACTTCCTTGTTTGCCTTACTGTCCTGATCCTCTAGAAATTTCTGTTCAAAAAGCGCCCCTCCTTTCATGATTACAGCACAAGAGGCTGGTCTGTCTACCGCAGCTGTTTCCCAACATTCGGCTAAGATGCTGAATTGCCTGAGGTTGTGCTTTTTGCATCCCGAAAGTATTTCCTCTTTTTCCCTGGGGTCTTTGGTTCAATTCGCCATACGGCAGCCTGGGTGTCTGACTGCCATCCGCTCTCCTCACACGGTCCATCCAGCAGAGTTGTGTTGACGTGAGTACAGCTTCAGGGCTAGTAGGCTGACTTTGCTCTGGGAGTTCATTGTTTGAAATCTTGTCGTGCCGATTGAGGTTGACTGTGGCATGTAGGCCATGCCAGTGGACGTACCCAGAGAGCCAGTTCACAGTGCTCACAGTGGATTCAGGTTTCACAATCATATAAGCGGTTGGATAGAATTTTTTTTTAACATGGTATTTGTTAAGCGCTTACCATGTGCCAGGCACTAGGTACTAAGTGCTGGGGTAAATACAAGGTTGGTAGATGGCCACAGTCCCTGGACCACAAGGGCCTCACGGTCTTAATCCCCACTTTACAGGTAAGGGATCTCAGGCACAGAGAAGTGAAGTCATACAGCAGACAACTGGGGGAGCAGGGATTAGAACCCAAATCCTCTGACTTCCAGGCCCGTGGTCTTTCCATTAGGCCATGCTGCTTGTAGCTCTGAATACCTTCAGTTTGGTCTAAAGCCTAATGCCATATTGCCACCTTACTCTAGCTGACAGTCTCTCAAAGGATATGTTAAGTCTTCTTAATTTGGTTTTCTATTTCCTCATCTATCATTGCACTGCTGAGCAGTATAGACCCAGTTCCGCCAGAACGCACGCTTGGGCTAGGAAAGATTCATCCGCCGACGTGACAGGATGCCACAATATCAGTAGAAATGTCTCGTGTGTACATATGTGGCATCATACACTGAGTTTTCCTTAAAGCAGGGTTTTGAAAGAACGTAACCTCCATGTTTGCAAAGAACTGGGTGTTCTGTCCCTTCAATATTAAAGAGCCAAACTATGGCTATTTACTAATGATTTCTTAATAGAAGTGCCTCAACCAGGCTAGCTGGTCTACCTAGGTACTAAAATTGAGGTCCCTAACTTTTGAAGCAAGGGGGCCCAGAGGAGCAGAAACCAAATTGCAAGACTGGTTTGGAAAGCTCAGAATTCAAATATGGGCCAGTTGCCTGAAAGCTACCCTCTTCCTGGTTATTTATAAAAATGATGACTCTTATAAAATTCCCTCTTGCTTCATATAGACCATCCTCATCCCTCATTCCTCTGTATCACAGGCCTCCAGACTGCCCACAAACACTTCTAGTCTCCTCAAAGAACCCTAACGATCTGCTATGGCCTTGATGGCCTATACAAATTTGGGCCCCCCTTTCAGACTCTCAAAAGCCACCAGCACAGCTTCTCTGCTGGGTAAGATTACTGCAACTCTTTTATTACTCCCAAAGCACCCTTTTCTGTCTTTCAGGGGCTGTTCTAAATAAGGTTGCTCACTCCTTCCTGGGCTTAAAGTAAGGTTGACCTTACTCCACCTGAAAAATGAATACATTAAAAACAAATCAACATTTTAAAAAAATGAATCCCATTTGCCTGGGGGTGCTAGGACGTAGCATAACATATTGCTAAGGAAACAGTAGCTTTAGTATTACAATAATCAGGCTTTGTACTTTCCCAACTCTTTTCAGTAGTCGCAAAACTCATTGACTACTCATGGAGAGTCAGGTTTCAAACCTTTTTCCTCATTTTTCAAATGAAACAGGCACAGTCAGATAAAGGGACTTACTTCAGGTCATAACTTCAACAAAGAGTTTGTGCTTTTCATTCCCAGTTCACGATGACTACCGCTCCCAGGAGAGTCAGACTCGTGCTCTTCTCTCACTTTAGTCAGCATCAGTTAAGTGTCCTCCCTTCCTGAACCCCGCATATCCACAGAAAACAAAAGCATCTCCTAAATGAAAAGGTGGATCTCTGACTCCAGCCCCCTTTATACAAAAGAAGTTCCAAACTCAAGATAGAATATATTAAGACAGAAAAGCAGCATGGCGTAGTGGATAGAGCACAAGCCTGGGAGTCAGAAGGTCATGGGTTCTAATTCTGGCTCTGCCACTTATCTGCTATGTGAGCTTGGGCAAGTCACTTCATTTCTCTTTGCCTCAGTAACTTCATCTGTAAGATGGGGGGGTGAGACTGTGAGCCCCACCTGGGATAGGGACTGTGTCCCTACTAGATCAGTTTCTATCCACCCAGTGCTTAGTATAGTCGCTGGCACACAGTAAGCGCTTAACAAATACCATTATTATTATTAATAATAATAATAATAAAAATTCTTCTTCCCTTAATGAAGTGATTAAGGAATCATTTACAGTAGATTTTGTGGCCCAGAATCTAGAAATTTCCCTGCAGCAAATACTGGGTGAAGGCATCCAGCTAAGGGTCAGAGAAATAGAGGGAAGGCAAGAAGGCAGGTTATATTCCGAGCCCTAAGTCTGACCTGTCCAGAAGTACACACAGGGAATCACTCCACTATTTCGTGCAGTGTAAGATATGGGATTTTTTTTTTTCAATTGCAGATGGTGCTGTAAGGATAAATTGAAAAGCGTTTCAGTGTTCTGCTTCTTCAGAGACAGATGCTTCGGAGACAGATACTACTAGTAGTGATGATATCATTATTATTACTGCTCCTGCTAAAATAAGCACAGAATTTATAGCAACTATGGAAGAGAAGCAGCATGGCCTAATGGAGAGGGCCTGGGAGTGAGAGTCAAAAGACCTGGGTTTTAATTCCTGCTCCAGTCCTGGGCAAGACCTGGACAAGTCACTTCAGTTCTCTGTGCCTCAGTTACCTCATCTGCAAAACGAGCCCCATGCTATCTGATTATCTTGTATCTACCCCGGCGCTTAGTAAAGTGCCTGAAACATAGTCAGCCCTCAACAAATCCATTAAAAAAGTGAAATTCCCTGCTATACTGACCCAAGATAAAACTGGAACCTACTCTGCAAAGGTAAATCTTAGCCCAGGAGACTTTTGGAATATGTTGGAATGACAGTCAGGAGGAAGAGCAAGTTAATACAGAGCTGGAATTGAGGTTAAACCAGGATTTGGCTTTTATTCTCTAATAAATAATCAATCAAGCAAGCCAGGATAGGTCAGCCCTGACTACAGGCTACATTTCTGTAAGAGCCATAAACTACAGGAGACTGACAGTGAATGCCTGAAAATTACACTGCAGGTTAAAAGAAAAGGGAGTTCATGAAAACAAATGTCTAACTCATAAAAAATTTAAAAAACCTTTTGACTGAAAGCACGCTGAGGCTTCACAAATCCAGTTCTGATTCCAGGTCATTAACCCACCAGACTCTCCATTAATGAGTCCTAAGACTTTTCTTGGAAAATTCTGCAGTGGTTGCATCTATTTAAAATAAAGCTAAATAAGGAAGAATAATGTAAAGTTGGCTAATCTTAATGGGGTTTGTTACATAAAACAGCACGATTACAATTTGGGCTGAAAAGTAAATGTAATCATTTGATCCAATTTAAGGGTAGATTTTCAATATAAGATAGCTTATGATCTTTATGAAAATGGTAAGGATTTTCACAAATATCCCAAGTTAAAGATGATTATATGCTTTGAAATTAGACCATATTTTTTCATTTGGTGAATATGTGCATACGTCACATACTTAACATTTTGGGGAAAGTGATATCAAAGCAGAGTCCCACTAACCTTTCTAGTGAGATAAAGGCTTTTTTTTTAATGGGATCTGACATCTGCTAATGAGGTTCCCCATGCCGAAAGAAAGACCTGACCAGCTCTGGGAAAGGGAATAACAAGGTATAAGAAAGTTTTTCGTTATTTTGTTTTTAATGGTATTTTTAAGCGCCTACAACATGAAAGACACTGTATTAAACACGAGGATAAATACAAGTTAATCACGTTGGACACAGCCCACATCCCACATGGGGCTCACAGTTTTAATCTCCATTTTACAGATGAAGAAACTAAGGCACAGAGAAGTGAAGTGATTTGCCAAAGGTCTCACAGCAGACAAGTGGTAGAGCAGGGAGTAGACGCCAGGTCCTTCTGACTCTCAGGCCTATGCTCTACCCACCAAATCACATGTGATTAGTACATGTCTATTAACTCTGTTGGACTGTCTTTCTCCAAGCTCTTAGTTCAGTGCTCTGACCGCAGTAAGCACTCAATAAATGAGATTGATGATGACGATGATAATAATGGCTGAGTCTAGCCCTGGAGAAAGAAACCAGAGGGACAAAAATCAGGAGGAACCCCCTGGGGAAGTCACCCACCTCACCAATTACAGCCCTCTAAGCAGTTCTGTGGCCCAAACTGGCACATACACCAGAATTTAGGTTGGAGAGGCAGCACAGTCTAGTGGATAGAGCACGGGCCTGGGAATCAGAAGGACCTGGGTTCTAATCCCAGCTCCGCCACTTGTCTGCTGTGGGACCTTGGGCCAGTCCCTTCACTTCTCTGTGTCTCAAGTACCTCAAAATGGGGATTGAGATGGTGAGCCTCATGTGGGACAGGGCTGTTACCAACCCAATTTGCCTGTGTCCCTCCAGAGCTTAGTAGAGTGCCTGGCACAAAGTAAGTGCAGAACAAATACCACAATTATTATTATTATTACTGTTATTATTATTACACTGGAGTCAGAAGACAGAGAATGGTCAACAGAAAGAACCCCTGGAAAATACCACCCCCCATCTTCCTTTTCCCTTACCCTCCTGGGAGTCAGAAGGACGTGAGATCTAATTCCGGCTCCGCCACTTGTCTGTGTGACCTTGGGACAATCACTTCACTTCTCTGTGCCTCAGTTACCTCATCTGTAAAATGGGGATTAAGACTGTGAGCCCCGTGTGGGACATGAACAGCGTCCAACCCGACGAGCCTGTATCTACCCCAGCGCTTAGTACAGTGCCTGGCTTAGCAAATATCACAAAAAAGCCCACCTCTTTCCTCCAGCAGCAGCCCTGGTTAGGCAGTTTTGGGGAGGCGAAGATGGGGCCTGGGGAAGGAGTGAAATGCGGAGAGGGGAGTTGAGGAGCTGGCAGTTGTGGCAGAGGCTGTGGTGCCCCACATGCTCTTTGCTCCTAGTGCTGTTTGACTAATGACCCTTTCGGGGGTGGGCAGAAGGGAGGTGGAAGCAGCAGAACAGTGTCTCGGCCTGTGAAGCCTGGGGGATCGGCAGGTGGGAAACAGAGCAGAAGGCAATAACTAGGATCAGGAAAGGCCAGAGAACCCAGCGGTGGCAGTGAATCAATCGATCCATCAGTCATATTTATTGAGAGCTTACTGTGTGCAGAGGATTCTACAAAGTGCTTGGGAGAGTACAATATAACAGAGTTGGCAGACACATTCCCTGCCCACAAGGAGTTTACAGGGTAGAGGGGCAGATCCCGTGGCGCAGTGAATAGAGCACAGGCCTGGGAGTCAGGTCATGGATTCCAATACCACTTGTCTACTGTGTGGCCTTGGGCAAGTCACTTCACTTCTCTCTGCCTCAGTTACCTCATCTGTAAAATGGGGATTAAGGCTGTGAGACCCATATGGGACAGGGACTGTGTCCAACCCAGTTTGCTTATATCTACCCTAGTGCTTACTACAGTGCCTGGCACATAGTAAGCATTTAACAAATATCACTATTATTATGATGATTACTATACTTACCTCTACCTGCAAGTCAGAGGTCCTCTCAATTCTGGATTCTCCTGCTTCTGTCCACAGAGCAGCTGAGCCCAACCACCAGAAATGATCAATCTTAAAAAATGGTATTTATTGAGAGCTTACTCTGTGCACAGCACTGTATAAGTGCTTGGGAGACTACAATACCATAGAAGTGGTAGCTCAGCTTGTCCAAGAAGAAGCAGAAGCATGGGCCAAAGGCTGGGACTCCCAGGAGTAGAGGGGAACTGGCCAAGCCTAGAACAGCAGACTCCAGCTGGTTGTGAGCTTTCCAAGGGAGTTGATTGGTGGGGGAATCCAATGGTTAGGGCTCCATCAGCTGATTGGTGGGATTGGAGGCGGCCTGGTCCCAAGCCACTACAGGGGCACTTATTGTTTCCATGCTGATGAAAGAGGAAGATTCACTACCAAAATGTCGTGGTGGCCACATGAAAAACACAACCCAAAATACCCTTTTGGGGAAGAAATATTGAAGTCTTCAGCATCCAATCTCTTGCTACAGTCACTTTTTCAGATCTCAGAAAAGGTCACTGAGTAAGAAAAAAACAATATCCTTCAGAGGGAAGGAAAGAAAACAGGCATTCAAAGATCTTTCTGGGGCAAGGCCTGATGTTAAGGACCCTTAGAGGCAGAATTGCATCCTCATCAGCACCTCCAATTGACAGCTGCTGCCTAGGGGTGCTGGGGGTTGAGACTGTGCAAACATTTGTGAGACCAGTCCAGGAAGAAGAAGGGGCTTGGGGGAAATCTGAAATGCTCCATCAGTCAGATATAGTGGAGGTGACAAAGTCCTAGGTGGACCCTGAGACAGACAAATGGAATGTGGTTCCAAAAATCCATCATGCCTATGAAGGTCTGATACTCTCCTGTTATCTTGTGATTTCAAATTGCCCCTTGCAAATTAGAACCAAAGTGAATCTTTCTACCAAAAAATATCTTCCCCAACATGCCTGTCCCAGGCAGAAACACCAAAGAATCCATAAGGTAGCATTACCAACTCTCCATAGGATAGAAATATTGGTATTGATTTATTGTCTACTGCCTCTTGCCCCCACTCTAGACTGTATGGACTGGGAACACGTCTGCTAATTCAGTTATATGGTACTCTCCCAAGCCTTAAGCACAGTGCTCTGCACACAGTAAGTGCTCAATAAATACTATTAATTGATTGAGAGTAGTGCACCAAAATAAACATTTGAGGGGGATACAAGAGACCCACAAGACATGTTGCCTACCCACAAAGAGCTTACACTCTAACCAGGGAGAGAGAAAAATCAAATATGCACAAAAACATGACAACAAAAGACAAATATAAATCAAGTGCAAGTCTGATAAGAACACGATGTTTCTTGGATTGATAGGATTTCTTTCTTTCTTTTGCATATTTGGGCACAAGTAGTGAGAAGAGTTATTAAGAATTTGATTTAAACCCCTTTCCCTAGATCGTGTTAAAGAATAATTAAATAGCTGATGGAGAAGACCAAAGACCTTTAGTTCTCCTCCTCTTAGGGCTTCCCTAGCAGATGTGTAAATAAAAAGCCACCTGCACACTTATGCTCTAATGATGTCACATAAGGGCAAGTTTCACAGATTTAGGCTTAAATGTTTACTTTTATTATTGTAGTATTTGCCAGGACTTGAAAAGATGGCCTATCCTATTTAATGTCAACCTGCATTAATCAGAGTGGTCATTTTCATATGAGTAAATTAAAAAAGACCCAGCTATCAACCAATCCTCCAGCACCATAAAGAACTTCTTATAGGGCCATGGACTATTTTTCCATATTATTCTATAACAGAAATTAAGGATCATTCTTACGCTGGAGTGACTGAATTGCATAGGAGAAATTAAGAGTAATTTGCAGGACTAAGAGCTAAAATCTACTGCTTCCTTGACTATTTATACCACCTTTCTCCCCACAGACTTCAAAAAGTCTCCTTCGTATAGGGTCTCGATTACCCTCCTAGAATTTTGTTATGGGAAGTTTTCCCAGATTGATATGAGACACATGGCAAATGGAACTCCTCTGATTTGATCCAGGTAAAGAGATGAAAAATGTACTTCTCTTCCCCTTTTCATCTTGTCCTGCCATTATCTCCCTGCCCCTCGCCTCCTCCCCAATTACAGCTATCATTTTGTTGTTGGTATTCCTCTCTTTGTCCCTCTGCTCATCCTTTTCCTCTTTTCCCCTCTTTAAGCCTTTCATTTTACCTTCCCAGTCTCCATTTGCCCACCGCTTCATTTGCCTTTTGTCAATCTGGGTTCCTCTCATCTCCCCCTTTCCATCCTCATAATTGCCTTGCAGCTTCTCCACCTCTTGCAGTGCCTCTTCCACCCTGCCCGATACCCTCTCTTTGTGGCCTATCTCTTTCTCCGTTTCTTTTTGTCTCTCGGCCCTCTGTGTGTTTTCCAACTGTTCTCTTCCTCTCCACCCTGAAAGTAAAAGGGACCTAGCAGGACTGTGATGGCGTTCTCCAAGGAGGAGGCAGAAGGTGACCAGGAGAGATGACTTGGTTCTACTGCTGGTTCCCACTCCTGCCGGGTGTGACGACAGAACCCAGCAAAGCCTGCTCTGTTCTAAGGGTGCGGCAGGGAAGCAGCATGGCTTAGTGGAAAGAGCAAGGGCTTGGAAGTCAAAGGACACGGGTTCTAATCCCGGCTCTGCCACTTGTCTGCTGTGTGATCTTGGGCGAGCCGTGTAACTTCTCTGTGCCTGAGTTACCTCATCTGTAAAATGGGGATTAAAACTGTGAGCCCCACATGGGTCAACCTGATTACCTTGAATCCACCCCAGTGCTTAGAACAGTGCTCGGCAGATAGTAAGCGCTTAACAAATACCTTAATTATTATTATAAGAAGGTGGCAGGGGTACAGAGCTGCCTGAGGGAGTAACAAGGATGTCGTGACTACAGCCAGAGCCTGGGGGGTCAGGAGGACCTGGGTTCTAAACCCGGCTCCACCACTTCTCTGCCATGTGACCTTGGGCAGATCATTTCACTTCTCTGGGCCTCAGTTACCTCATCTGTAAAATGAGGATTAAGACTGTGAGCCCCACATGGGACATGGACTGTTCCTGGCCTGACGAGCTTGTATCTAGCCCAGCACTTAGAACACTGCCTGGCAGAGAGTGTGTAAATACCATTTAAAAGAAAAAAAATCATGGGGGATGGAGATGAGAGTTCAGAGCTGTGGGGGAGAGGAGAAGCCCATTATTGGGCAGGGATTGTCTCTATCTGTTGCCGAACTGTACATTTCAAGCGCTTAGTACAGTGCCCTGAACATAGTAAGCACTCAATAAATACTATTGAATGAACTGGGAAAGGAAGCCAATTCTGTAACTTTGGTGAACCCAGGGAGACAATGACTCCTTTATATAGCGGTATAATATGTTGCCGACGCAGACGGACCTAGTTATAGTGAGACTGAAGAAACCAGCCTCTTCATTTTGCTGTATCTGAGTCCTGTATTACGGAACGTGAGCCAACACCACAAAAGGAAGCTGCTCTCAAGGACCAGAGCTAGAAGAGACGAGATGAAATTGAACATCATCCGAGACACAAGAATTTTAATCATCAATTCTATTTATTGAGCTTACTGTGTGTAAGGCACTGTAATCAGCACTTAGCAGAGTACAATATAACAGAGTTCGTAGAAATGTTCCCTTCCCACAAGGCGCTTACATGATAGAGGAAATCGACATTAACAAAAAATTACAGATACGGACATAAGTATCCTGGGGCTGAGTGTGGGGGTAAATAAAGCTTTCAAATCCAAGTGCCCCCTTATGATCTGTCCTATGATTTTTTTGGGGGGATGTGAGTCACTGCTAAGACCCTCAAAGTACGAAAGCAGTAGAGGTGAGGGCTCAATCAAGAGCAGAGAGAGAAGAAAGTCAGCCCAAGAGGAGTAGGGTTGATGGGCCTGAATGGGAAGTCAGGAGAGGGTAGTTTTACAAGGAACAGGTGGTGTGGGCAGAAGCAGGAAGTGGAGGATCCCAGTCTTCCCTCCACTATACCATGTGTATGTCCCCAACCTCTGCAAGCAATTTGTGTTTACTGAACGCAAATAGGATGGCCATTTGGACCTTTCTATGCTGATCTGTCTCCTGCCCAGGCCAGATTCTATACTGGATGTCTTTATGTCTGGCATTTTACCATACTGCAATGCTCTTTTACCCAAATTTCTAAATCCTTTACGAACGGTGTTCTATTTCTGAAAAGAATATTCAGTTTTCAATCAATGCTCGGTGAAACTCATACCAGCATTTTTCACATCTTTTTGTCTTACAATTATGCCCAAAATAGCTTATATATTATGCCTAATCTTAAAATTATATGATGTATTTTTTTTGGGTTCCAGACATTTGAATTACCTTATGTATAACCCTCAGGTTTGTTTTAGAGTTAACTTGGGTCCTCAACACAATTTTTACTTGGGCACTAGGTGACTTCCACTCTCTGAATGATTCTTGGAAATAAGCTTTCTTCTAAGCCAGCTCCTAAACTTAGTTCTAAAAACCAAGGGGCTTTAGAGTGCCCCAGAAGGCTGGTTCGCTTTACAGAAACTGTCCATGAGTGCATCAAAATAATCCAGGTCTTTCTCCTGTGTGCAGTTTGTTCGGGAGCTTCTAGAACACTGCAGAGGTATAGCAATACCGGTGCCCCCTCAATGTCCCGAGAACTAGCGCAGAACCCACTTGCAGTCCACTCGAGGTCACTTCTAGTTCTGGGCCAATGCGGATTACTGGTATTTATTGAGAGCCTACTCTGTGCACAGCACTCTAAGCACTTGGAAGAGTACAATACAACAGAGTTAGCAGATATGCTCCCTGCCTGTAATGAGGTTACAGTCTAGAGAGGGAGGCAAGCAGCCTGTGAGGGTGACCTAACTTGGCCTGTGGAAAAACTCCACGAATGTAGCGTGGCCTTGTGGATAGAGGACAGGCCTGAGAGTCATAAGGATCTGGGTTCTAATTCTGATCTCCCACTTGTACTTGTCTGCTCTGGGACCTTGGGAAAGTCACAACTTCTCTGGGTTTCAGTTACCTCATCTGTAAAATGGGGATTAAGACTACGAGCCCCATGTGAGACATGGACTGTGTCCAACCCGATTAGCATGTATCTACCCTAGCTCTTAGAACAGTGCTTGACACATACTAAGCGCTTAACAAATAGCATCATCATTATTACTATTGTGCAGGCTGAAAATGTTAGAGAACAACTGCTCTAAACAGCTCTGCCTAAGGCTCTCCTCCTTTCAAGGAGGCTTCATATTCTTCTATTTGCTTTATCCCTTTTTCTTCTTCTGGAACCTGAGCGAAAGAAGGAACAGAAAGATTCAGGGTGCTTTTTTCCCCTTCTCTTTTCTACCACATTTTGCTGGCATTTGTTAAGGATTTACTACGTCCCAGGCACTGTACTAAGCGCTGGGGTGATCACAACCAAACCGGGTTGCCCACATGGGGCGCACAGTCCCCATTTTACAGATGACGGAACCGAGGCAGAGAGAAGTTAAGTGACTTACTCAAGGTCATGAACCAGACAAGTGACAGAACTGGGATTAATAATAATATTGGTATTTGTTAAGTGCTTACTATGTGCCAGGAACTGTACTAAGCGCTGAGGTAGATACAAGCTAATTGGATTGGACACAGTCCCCGTTCCATGGGAGGGATCACAGTCTCAACCTAGAGCCTTCCATGGGCAGCACTGGGCCCTGCACCCCAGGAGACAGCAGATAAACTTCGGGGAACCCTAGAGGTGCAATGCTGACCAAGATCCCAGTTATAGGATTTTTCCCCATGCCCCTGCTGGAAAATGGCAAAAAAGTCGAGGAGGGTGTTGAGAGAGGCCTAGAGCGGCAGTAAAAATCTGAATTTTCCCCACTGTTTAAAAAAAAATAAATTCAATAATCCCAAAGAAAATTTTAAGTAAAATCTGAAAATGAAAGGCCACATAGGCCTTGCCTAAAGATATTCAGAAATTCCCAGGAGGATTCTGATGCATCCCAATTGGAGACTTCACAGTCCACTGGAGGTTTTCATGAGGTCAGGCCTAAGGAGAATAATCTCCCTCTAGAGAATTTTTACCAGCTCTTTTCACTTGGGAGAGTAAACTGGATAACTACTCCCTGGCCCCCATATTTCCATTCCATGGTTTATACTCCTGAGCAACCTGCCTACTACTCTCATATATGTATTACTGTTTCTTTTCTCTCCACTAGTCTTTGTAGGTTTTAGCTGCTAGGCAAGTTACATTAGCATTCAGTGACAGCAGCAACATGAGCTCTCCAGGTTCCAAAAACACAAAGATTATAATCACCAGTGCTAGAATACAAATATTTTATAGAAAGGGAGCTCTGATTATGGAGCAAAACTGTGGCATGGATTACTAAAAAATAAGGCACCATTAACAGCGCTTCCTAAAATTCCCTTTTAAACAGCAAATTTTGCTGTTTATATACAGAAGTCAATATAGATCAATATTAACACTGCACAATGAAAATACTAGATATACCACAGAGTAGAAACAAAATGTTAGGCATATTAAATGTCGAAGTTAGGCTAATCCATTTTTTTAAATTCTTTACTTGCCATTTTATTTTTGAACTTGGACCTCATATTCCTATTACCCCAAAATAATTCCTTTCACCCTAACAACAAGGCCAAATTTTGGCCTCCACACCATTTTCTGTATGTGTGAAAGGGTCTTGGCTCCCTCAGGAAAATGCTCAGGGCCAGGCACTGTACTAAGCACTGCTGAACATACAAGTTAATCAGGTTGGACACAGTCCATGTCGCACAAGGGGCTCACAGTCTTAATCCCCATTTCACAGATGAGGTAACTGAAGCACAGAGAAGTTAGGTGACTTGCCCAAGGTCTCACAGCAGACAAGTGGCAGAGCTGGAATTAGAACCCAGCTCCTTTGGACTCCCAGGCCTAAGCTCTATCCACTAGATCAGGCTGCTTCTCCACTGTCTGGATAACTGGGGCAATTCCTGAAACCAGACTCACTAAGATTCCTCTTCGGCCAACTAATCCTACGTGACCTGATGGTGACAGATAGTCATTCGGATTTGCAATAGAAATATTAGAAAGGGGGAAGGGCCTTGTGGTGGGCAGGTTGAATCAGTGGTATTTATTGAATGCTTACTATGGGTAGAGCACCACTCTTAGGAGAGTACAATACAGAGTTGGACTCCCCATTCCCTGCCCAATAGGTGCTTACAGTCTAGAGTGGGAGATAGAGATGAAAAAAGATTACAGGTATGTACGTAAGTGTTGTGGGGTGAATATCCAAGTGCATAGGTGAAGTAGGAGGTAAAGGGAGTAGGGGAAATGAGGACTTAGTCTGGGAAGGTCTTTTAGAGATGTGATTTTAATAAGGCTTTGAAAAGGGAGCGGAGAAGGGAGGTCTGTTGTATATGAAGGGGAGGGAGTGCCAAGCCAGGGGGGCACACGAGCAAGGGTTTGGCAGATAGACAAGGCTGAAGTATAGTGAGTAGGTTGGTGTTAAGAGGTGCGAAGTCCGTGGACAGGACTGTGATAGGAAATAAGGTTAGGTGGCGAGGGTAAGGAGTTTCTGTTTGATGTAGAGGTGGATGGTCAACCCCTGGAGGTTCCTGAGTAGGAAAAAGTGGCCTGAGAGGGTTTTGGGTTTTTTTCCCCCAGAAAAATGATCCAGGCAGCAGAGTGCAGTCGATTTCAGTGGGGAAAGCCAGGAAGCAGAGGCAGGGAGGTCAGGAAGGAGGTTGATGCAGCAGTCAAGGTAGTATATACGTGGTTCTATCAGCACAGTAGCAGTTTGGATGGAGAGGAAAGGGTGGATTTTAGTGATGTTGTGACAGTAAACCTGAAAGAATTTGGAGACAGACTGAATATGTAGATTGAATGTGAGAGATGAGTACAGCATAATGCCAAGGTTATATAGGCTTATCAGATAGGCAGGATAGTGGAGTTGTCTACAGTGATGGGAAAAATGGGTTGAAATGGACCTTTTTTACCCTGAATCCTCCCCTCCCTGGGACTTGTACACAGTCACGAGATTTTCAAGACTCATTGGGTAGAAGTATCTTCTCACCCAGTAGATTTTATTGAGCATCTAGTCGGTGCAATACACTGTACTTGGGAAAGTACAACAGAATTAGTAAACGTAATTCCTAACCTCAAGAAGCTTATGACTTAGCAGGGGAGCCAAAAATTAGAGTAGAAAATGGGTACAGAAGTGCTGCAGGAGGTTGTGAGAACTTAAGGGCTTAGGTCGTGCCCAAATGCTGAGATGGCATGGGGGGAACACAAGGTGGGAGAGATGTAGAAATCATCTACAGGCATTATGGAGATGACGTTTCACTCAGAAGGACTTTGAAGGTGGGGAGATCAGTGGCCTGTTGCATGTGAAGGAGGATCCAGGCAGGAGAGAAGCAGTGAACAAGAGCATCCACAGGAGAGACAAGAACAAAACACAATGAGTATGTCAGCTTGAGAGGAACAAAGGGTGCGAGCTGAAGTTTCTGTGGGATAAGAGTAACTACATAGGAGATAGAGAGCTGATAAAAGTGCCTTAAGGACGAAGGTCAAGAGTTCCTGTTTGATGCAGAGAAAAACAGGCAACCACTGGAGGATTTTGAGGAGTGGGAAACTGTGTGCAGAATGACATTTTAGAAAACTGATTTAGGCAGCAAAGTGAAGAATGAACTTGAGAGGAGAGGGATGGTGGGAGAGGCGGGGAGGCCAGCTAGGAGACCAGAGTCAAGTCAAGGATATGAGTGCCTGGACTAGTGTGGTTCCTGTTTGTATGGAGAGAAAGGACAGGATTCTGCAAACGTTACGGAGTAAGAACGGACAGGATTTGGTGATGGAAAGAGAGGGACGACTCAAAATTACGAGCTTGCGAGAGAGGTAGGCATGGTGGTGGTATCAACTGTAATGAGAAATTTAGATGGACATCATTTGAGAGGGAAATGAAGAGTTCGATTTTGGAACTTGAGGTGCCGGCAGGGTATCAGCAGAAATGACCTGGAGTTAGGAAGAAATGCACAAGGTAGAGAAGGGGAGCAGTAGATGACCTGCCCAAGGGAATGTGTGTAAATTGAGAAGATAAAGGGATCATTGCGGGCCATCCACAGTTAGGGGCCATCCACAGTTAGGGAGTGCGAGGCAGAGGAAGGGCAGGCAAAAGATAGAGAAAAACTGGTCAGTGAACTTCCTCAGAAAAACCAAGATTACACTGTGAGATGGCAGTGATCCACAGCTTCTGAAGCAGTAGAGACATCAAGAAGGATTTGGATAGACTCTAGTCCAATAGATTTGACAAGAGGTGACTAGTAATCTTGGAGACAATGTTCTCATTGAAGGGGGTGGAAACCAGATTGTACAAGGTCAAGAAGTACAGTTGGGCTATACAACTCATTCGAGGAGTTTGGAGGACGATTTTGGACAAGAATTGGGATGGAGCTTGGAGTCCAGAGAAGGTTTTGTTTGTTTTTTAAGAGGAGGGGAAACATGGGCATATTTGAAGGCAGAGGGGAAAGAGTCATCAGAGAATGAGGACTTGAAGACAGCAGTCAGGTTGAAAAGAAGAGTGAGTGCAGGTGTTTTCAGAAGATGAGAAGGGATGGAGTTCAAGGAACTTAGACCATGTCCAACCTAATTAACTTCTATCTACCCCAAGGCTTAGAACAGAGTTTGACATATAGTAACTGCTTAAATACCTTATTAAAGAGGCTCAAGTGAAGAGGACAGATCCTGGAAACATGCCAGAAGTCTCACTGCTCCAGGAACCGAAGTGTTCAAAGAGTTCAGACTAACGGAGTTACAATCACTTCACCCAATAGCAGAAAACCCACAATTTAAACTAAAAGGGGCTAAAACCGATTTCAGTACCCAAACAAAACTGATTTGAGTTCTTGACAGGGTGGTTGCCAATTCTATCCAATTACCCAAGCTACAGATTTGAATTATTTGAAATAAGCTAGGTTTGTACCATGCTAAGAGATAAGTACTGGGCTCTGCACATAGTAAGTACTCAAATGCCATTGAGTGACTGAGAGCCAGTAGTGCAGGCACCCCAATTTGGCCCCCAGGACCTCATCGACCTAAGTATGACGGCTCACCACTGGCCCGATCCCCTGCTCACACCCACTAGGTTATTTCACTGCCTTTTAGGATCTCCACTGAAGACAGAGGCTGAGATAACCCATTCCTGAATCCAGACAAACCCAGGTTGCAATGATCCTACAATGTATGCAACCTGGGGAAAAATAGTACTCTTCAATATCGTACAACAGGTTACAAACACCCCAAGGGGGCAGAATCTATGTTTGATGATTTTACCCCAATGAAAAGTCCGACGAGCCCTGAAGTGCCCCCTCAACACCATAAACTCACTGTGGATATGGAATGTGTCTATTTGTATATATTATTTATTGCTCTATTAATTTTACTAATGATGTGTATATATCTATGATTCTATTTATCTATTTTGATGGTATTGATGCCTGACTACTTGTTTAACTGTCTCCCCCTTTTAGACTGTGAGCCCATTGTTGGGCAGGGATTGTCTATCTGTTGCAGAACTGTACATTCCACGGGTTTAGTACAGTGCTCTGCACACAGTAAGCGCTCATAAATATGACTGACTGAAGTTCCGGTTGAACATCACTCCAAGCGCTTAGTACAGTGCTCTGCACATAGTAAGCACTCAATAAATACTATTGAATGAATGAATCACTGATAAATCCCTTCTTGCCTTCTCCCCACCTATGCTGAAATTAAGTAAATCAACCATAAATGGATCTTGGAAGAAACTCTGCCTGGTTTGTGTCACCTTTTCAACTTCATTTAGAAATGAATCGTGCAGATGACAGTGTGAAACTGCATCTCATTTAGAGGAATCATTGTCCAATGAGGCCCTCAAATTCTGATAATCCAATGAACCACGGCAAAGATGTTTAAACTGATTAAGAAGTTATGGTATCTCCTCCAGCAGCTAAAATTTTGAGATTTAGAAGTCTTCTCTTCTTGAGAAGTGGTATGCTTAGTGAAAAGAGCACAGGCGTGGGAGCCTGCTCTGTCCCTTGCCTGCTGTGTGACTTCGGGCAAGCAACTTAACTTCTCTGTACCTGTTTCCACAGTTGTAAAATATGGAAGAAATATCTGTTCTCCCTCCTATTTAGATTGTGAGCCCCTTGTGGGATAGCGACTGTGCCAGCCTGATTATCTCATATCTACGCCAGGGCTTAGTACGGTTCTTGGTTCATAGTAAGTGCTTAACAAATCCTTCAATTATTATTCTTGCATCAGTTTTCAAGAAAGACGAATCTAGAAAAATAATTGAAGCGGACCCTGATACGATAGAAATTCAAAGATGTGCAGGTGTTCAGAAGTCAGTTTGCTCTAAGGTACTTTTAGAAAAAATGGCTGTGGACAGACCTTTTACTTAGCATGAGCCTCCTCACTGACCTTCCTGCTTCTCCCCTCCCCAGTCCACACTTCACTCTGCTGCCCAGATTAATTTTTTAAAAAAAGACCTTCTACTCACATCTTCCCACTCCCAAAACCTCCAGTGGCTGCTCATTCACCTCCACATCTGACATTCCTACCATTGGCTCTAAGGCACTCAATCAGCTCTCCCTCACCCACCTTACCTTGCCGATCGCCTACTACAACCCAGCGGGCACACTCTTCCTCCAACCTACTCTCTGCATCTCAAGCTCATCTATCTCACTGATGACCCCTTGCCCACATCCTCCCTCTGGCCTGGAACTCCCTCCCCTTCAGTCAGTCAATTGTATTTATTGAGTGCTTACTGTGTGCAGCGCACTGCACTAAGCTGCACTAAGCGGTTGGGAGAATACAATATAACCAATACATTCCCGGCCCACAACGAGTTTACAGTCCAGAGGGGGAGACAGACATGAATAACTCTCCCCAACTTCAAAGCCCTACTAAAAAAATCACATCTCCTTAGGATGTCACACCTAAGCCCCCACTTCCCTCACTTACCCCTCCCTTCTGCATTGCTTGTGCACTTGAATCTTTACTCTTTAAGCATTTGATGGTCAGCCCCAGCCCCACAGCATTTGTGAACATACTCTGCCATGTCCCTCATTTATTTTAATGTCTACCTCCCCCCAGACCCCCACCTAGACTGCAGGTCCCTTGTGGGCGGTGACTGTGTCCACCATCTCTACTGTATTGTGCCCTCCCAAGTGCTTAAGAAGTGCTCAGTAAATACCACCGATTGATTGGCTGGCTGAGTAAAGTTGAAAAATCACCCCTTGTCAGTAGAACAAGTTTCTACTCTGTCACCTCGTGCGAACTGATAATCATTGTACATCTCCTCATTTAATGTTGTGATGCTGCCATGCACACAAGGTACTTACACAAAAATTTAAGTTTTGTGATGTTTAATGTTACAGGTATAACACAAAGTCATATTTTCCCAAAATACCGGAAGGCATCCAAATTTATAACATATAAGACTATGAGACAACACATCCCACAATTCATCCACTCAAAATACAACCACATTTTCAAAGAATATAACCCCGGTGAATTATCAGCTATACCCACAATGAAAAGTCGGCTGCCCAAAGTACATATTCAATCATATTTATTGAACACTATGTGCAGAGCACTGTGCTAAACTCTTGGGAGAGTACAACAATAAGTAGACAAATTCCCTGCTCACAAGCTTACAGTCTACGTGCAAACTGTCCTAAGGTTCTGGGCCACACAGTACCTTTAAGAGACACCGAATAGGCTTTGCCTCCCCTTTTTCCCGCCGCCCCCCCCCCCAAGTTTTATGGAAATTGACACTTGTGGGGAAAATGCTATCCAAAAGTTCACACTTGCATTCTCTCATGGAGTAGCAAGAGCAAGGTGCCATTAGTGAATGTAAGCAGGACCAATTAAGATATTTACAGGTCCAAAGTTTCAGAGTCTTGATTGATAAGTATAAAAGTCTAATATGCCAAAGTCAACCAGAGACTGTACATGTTGCCACACAGAGAACTAAATTTGGGCTATCGGGTTTCCTAAACTAATTACAGCCCTAGAGACAGTGCTCTTGAACACAGAGTAAATTGAGTGGGGTACAACTCAACAAACCTTTCCCTCCTGCCCCCCGTCCAGCTATACAGGATAACAAGCTAGCAATCTCTAAGTAGTTATTGCTAGTGATTACCCTATGGGAGAATGATGCTCTCGCATTATTCTCATTGGTAAGAGAAATTTACCACAAGGTGTGCTCAGGGTGTTTCCCCCCTGTTGCCTGGACATTGCCAAGCTACAACTCTGACAGGCTGCAGAAAAAAATTAATCTTTGGAAGGTTATTTTGCCACTACAAAGTAAATACTATGTATACCAAATTCACCTCCATTTTTGCCTTCCTATCAATACCCTGATAAATTTGCAAAATTACGGCTAAACTGACAGACATAACCGGGTAGTGAACGCAAACTCTTATCCTGCCTGTGGTCAACTGGATTTATTGTGGAGAGTCTAGTACTAGGGGTAAGGATGAGCAAAACGTGTAGTTAGCTCAGAGGTGCTTTCACCCGTAGAAAGACACCAGACACAAGCTTACCCATTCTCTATCGGGTTAGACATCACATTTGCACCTCCTTTCTTGTTAAGAACCCAGGTGCTTTTAACTGTGTGATTTCTGGGGCTTTTAACATTGTCTGGAACACTCTTCATGTTTTAGGGCCCTGAACGAAACACTAATTTACACACCACCAATCCAGCTTCATTCGGATCTAAATCACGGACATGCATCGGTCGTACATAAGAAGGCAGTGGCAGTAATATAAACTGAATTAAGTCGGTCACTGAGTAAAGTGAGAAAGGTCCAAGTGGACAAATAACTAAAGCGAGGGCGATCCAAACGGATAAAGTATTGGGGGGGGCCGGGAGGGCTCACATTAAGCGGACAGTGGAAAGTGCACATACCCTGAAGGGGTGTGGCCTTTTGGATAGAACACCGGCCTGTAAACCAGAAGGATCTGGGTTCTAATCCCGGCTCTGCCACTTGTCTGTGAAACTGGACAAGTCATTTCACTTCCCTATGACTTACCACAACCGTAAAATGGGGATCAAGACCGTGAGCCCCATGTGGGACAGGGATTCTGTCCAACCTGATTAGTTTATATCTCCCCAACACTCGAGTGCTTAACAAATATCATTTAAGGATTATAATAACAATGCTGATAATAATAATGCTATTCTATTGTTGGGCTCCCAACCCTCACCAGAAAGCCCAAGTGTCTCTCCAAACCCACCAGAGTTAGGCATTTCAAATTAAGGTATTAATAGCATTTCCTGAAAGTCCAATAGGCTTGTAAACATCTGACGTGGTTAAAAGAAAAAAAAAAAAACCAACCAACACCCAAAAAACGATCCAGGAATAGAAAATTCAGAACCAAATCCATCCCCGTGAAGTTCTGGAGCTCGAAAAGGGGCCGAAAACACGCAGCAGCTCCCCCGGTTGGTTGGCGTAAAAGCGGTAATCGACGCGCCGAAAGTAAGAATCCAGCGTATTTAGAAAAAGGCTCAAAATTAAAAGAGTTTTCGGCCACGAGGGGGGGAAAAAAAAAATGCACAGGAACTCCCTTGGAGCCCCCTCCCAAGGCAGGTCGGGGGGCGACCGCTCCATAGTGCTGATGATGCCATAAAGACGACTTGGGGGCGGGGGGGACCCCGGAGGAGATCTAAGCGCTTAGGACAGTGTTGTGCGCGCAGTCGGCGCTCGATCCACACGGTTGCATGAAGGAATAAAGCCAGGGCCGTCCGGAGCAGGGCAGGGATGGTCCTTTCTCTTACGAGGTGGGGGTCCCAATCTTGGCAATCCCCCCTTCCCACCCCGCCGAGCGCTCAAAACGCTGCTCCGCACAATGGGGCTTTGAGCCGGGGAAAGTACCTTCCTTCCCCCTAACTTGCCCCCCCGCATCGTAAAACCGTAAGCCCGTCACCGGGCAGGGAGGGTGTCTATCCGTGGCCGAATTCAATTCCCGGCGCTCAGTCCAGTGCTCTGCACACGGTAAGCGCTCAATAAATACGATCGAGTAAAATGAAAATGGGGGGCGGGGGGGGGGGGGGGGGAGGTCTTCTCCCGCCGCATTCCCCGCAGAGCAAGCCCACCCTGGAGGGAGGAGGAGGAAGTCTGGGTCTCCCGCCCGGAGGAGGAGGAAGGCGCTGCAGGCCCCGCCAAAACACAACGGGGAGCGAAGGCGGGGGTGGCGGCGGCGGCGGCGGCGGGACGGACCCCCCCCCCCGCGACCTCCCCCCCCCCACTCCCGGGGTAGGCCTCGTCCTCGTCCTCCTCCTCGTCGTCGTCCTCCCGCCTTGGCGGGCTGGAAGGTCCGGTCCTGGGCCGGCCGGGCCTGGGGGCGTCCGGGCCGAGGCCTAGCGCGGCCTGCTCGTCCGCGGGCCGGCCGTTCGTCCCTCGGCCTGAGGCGGGCGGGCCTGCGGTGGGGCGGGGGGGGGGGAGGAGGGGGTGGGGGACGGCCGGGCCGCGGGGCGGCGGGGCCGACGGGCGGCGTGTTGCGGCTGCGCCGGGGCTGAAATAGCTGGAGATTGCGCGGTAGGGCACTCACCTCAGAGCGGCTGCGCTACCGCGGGCCTGCGCCGTGGAGACTGAGACTGCGACCGCGCCGGCTCCTCACCGCCTCCTGCCACCAGCGGCAATGGCGAGCGCTGCCGCGGCCCCGGCCGAGGGGGGGGAGGGGGGGCACGCACGGCACGCACGGGCCCGGGCCGCCTCCGGCTCCCCCGCCGCCATGTTGGGGAGGTCGCCTCGCCCTCCCTCAGGCCCTGCCTCCGGCCCTGCCTCCGGCCCTGCCTCCTGTCCCCGAGGGGCTTAGCCCCCGCTCCCGGGGGCTACCGATGGAGCGCTTCCCGGGGAAGGAAGCCGTTGCCCATACGAGACCATCCCTCCCCGTCCCCGTGTTCCCCGTCCCCGGCACACCCCCAACGGGCCCCAGAGGGGGAGGCCGACGACGAGTCGTCGTCAGCCATCGCTGCCCTCCAAGGCCAGCGGTGGAATAATCGTGTGGGTATTTGGTAAGCGCTGACGCTGTGCAGAGCACCGTGCTGAGCGCTGGGGTGGATACAGGGCCATCAGGTTGGTCCCACGCGGGGCTCCCGGTCTTCAGCCCCGTTTTACTAATAATGTTGGTATTAAGTGCTTCCTCTGTGCAGAGCACCGTGCTGAGCGCTGGGGTGGATACAGGGGCATCAGGTTGTCCCCCGTGGGGCTCCCAGTCTTCATCCTCATTTGACCGATGAGGGAACTGAGGCCCAGAGAAGTGAAGTGACTTGCAAGGCACTTCTCTGGGCCTCAGTGACCTCGTCTGGAAAATGGGGATGAAGACTGGGAGCCTCACGGGGGACAACCTGATTATCCTGTATCTACTCTAGCGCTTAGAACAGTGCTCTGCACATAGTAAGCACTTAACAAATACCAACATTTTTATTATTATTAATCCCACCGCCGGTCAGTGGGGTGACTCTGGGCCAGGCCCTTCACCTCTCGGGGCCTCGGTTGCCCCGCCTGGAAAATGGGGGTGAAGACTGTGAGCCGCACGGGAGACAACCTGATTATCCTGTATCTCCCCCGGCGCTTAGAACGGTGCTCTGCACATAGTAAGCCCTTGACAAATACCAACATTATTATTATTATTATTATAATAAATCCCACCGCCAGTCAGCAGGGTGACCCTGGGCCAGGCCCTTCACCTCTCGGGGCCTCAGTTGCCCCGTCTGGAAAATGGGGGTGAAGACTGGGAGCCCCACGGAGGACAACCTCATCACCTATCTACCCCAGCGCTTAGGACGGTGCTTGGCATATAGCGCTTAACAAATACCATTATTATTATACACTCATCCCCTCTTCAAAGCCCTACGAGAAGCAGCGTGGCTCAGTGGAGAAGAGACCGGGCTTGGGAGTCAGCGGTCATGGGTTCCAATCCTGCCTCTACCACTTGTCAGCTGTGTGACTGTGGGCAAGTCACTTCACTTCTCTGTGCCTTAGTGACCTCATCTGGAAAATGGGGATGAAGACTGTGAGCCTCACGTGGGACAACCTGATTACCCTACCCCAGCTCTTAGAACAGTGCTCTGCACATAGTAAGTGCTTAACAAATACTGACATTATTAATATTACGGAGCCCACCTCCTCCAGGAGGTCTTCCCAGACTGAGCCCCCTCCTTTCCCTCTTCTCCTCTTCCCTTCCCCATTCCCCCTTCTCCCTCCCTCTTCTCTTCCCCCTTCCCCTCCCTACAGCACTGGTGTATATTTGTGTATATTACTTATTACTCCATTTTATTAATGATGGGTCTATATCTATGATTCTGTTTATTTTGATGGTATTGCTGCCTGACTACTTGTTTTGTTTTGCTGTCTGCCCCCCCCCCCTTTCAGGCTGTGACCCCGTTGTTGGGCAGGGCTTGTCGCTGTTGCTGAACTGTCCGTTCCAAGTGCTTAGTACAATGATCTGCACACAGTAAGCACTCAATAAATACGATTGAATGACTGAATGAATACACATCATTAATAAAATGAATAGAGTAATCCCAAGGTGCTTAACCACCCCTCAAAAGAGTGACAGTTGCCCCATTCTTTTCATCTTGACATGCTTTTCCAAGACGGTTGTCATCACTCTTCTTGCCCTCAGACACTTTACTGGTTTTCCTAAAATGGGGGTCGGCCTTTACCTCTCCCTCAGTGGCTTAGTGGAAAGAGCACGGATTTAGGAGTCAGAGGACCTGAGTTCTAAACCCGGCTCTGCCACTAACAGTGCTCGGCACATATTAAGCGCTCAAATAGCAGCATTATTATTATTATTACTGTCTTCTGTGTAGCCTCGGGGAAGCCACTTAACTTCTCTGTGTCTCAGTTACCTCATCTGTAAAATGGGGACTAAGACTGTGAGCCCCAAGTGGGACAACCTGAGTACCTAGTATCTACCTCAGCGCTTGGCACATAGTAAGCACTTAATACCATAATTATGATTATATTGACCCCCACCCCAACCTTAGTCCTATTTAGCTATAGCCACATATTTTGCCGCCTATTTAACCTCACTCGGGCCTAGGTTAATGGCCATGGCAGTAGGGTATTGCCTCCACCGTAACCCCTCAACTCGACCTCAAAAGATCTGGGGAAACAGCAATGTCTTCGAAAGTTACCTGCAGAGGAGGGAAAGCCAGGGGATTTCGAGACTGAGCCTCTAGATTTAGTACCCTGCCTCTTGCCAACTCAAGAGTTGTGAGAAAGCCTGGAGTTAGACGGTACGGGGAAATGAAGCAGCATGAAATCTCTTTGTGTGAGCCAGAAGGTTAGTGATTTAAAGGCCAAGGAGATAATGAAGTTAGGCTATAATAATAATGAATCTCCCTTACCATTTTTCTGGTCAGATTTAGGCCTTGGGTGAGGTGGGCTAATTAAAAAGGGGGACTCGCATAAAAGCAAAGTTTTCAAGTTGCTATTTTTGCTTGGGGGCGGGGGGGGGGGGAGAATAGCTCCAGGGGTATGTCAATTATTGTGTGCTAAATGCCAGTTTGAAAGATACTATCCCGGAAGAAGTAGATGAATAAGATGAATTCCTTTCCACCCTTGGTCATTTCCCCATTGCCAAAAGAATGAACTGAGTGACTCAGTCAATCAGTGGTATTTATTGAATGCCTACTGAATATTAAGTACTATATTAGGCACCAGGGAAGTGCAAAAGGAGCAAAGTATATGTTCCCTACCTTCAAGGAAATTACAGTCTAGGAGGGGAAGACAAACAATTTATTTACAAATAGTGACGGCAGGAGGCTTCAGCAAGCAACAGTATAAATATATAAGGATGAAGTTGCTGAAGAACTGATTGAATGTACGAATATGCAAATAAAAATACACATTTGTACACAAATGCCGAGGATAAGAATAAAATATAAACACGCAAAGGGTGGGTGTTGGGTTGACACAACCAGGACGTCGTGACTTAATTGCGGGAGGCTCAGGGCTAGCCAATCACACCACATCGTTAAATTGCTTTATTTTCAGAGTGGCTGAAGCTAGAGACCTGAATAACTTAAAATACTACTTCTAACTGTATCAAAAAATTTAATCTCAGATTGGATGCAACCCTTTTGGGTGGAGATTAGCTGTTCGTTGTTTTGATGGAATTTTGTTAAGCGCTTACTATGCGCCAAGTACTGTTCTAACCACTCGGGGTAGAAACAGGGTAATCAGGTTGGACACAATCCATGTCCCACATGGGGCTCACAGTCAAACCCCTCTTTACAGATGAGGTAACTGAAGCACAGAGAAGTCAAGTCACTTGCCCAAGGTCACACAGCAGACAAATGGCGGAGCCGCCATTAGAACCCATGACCTGACTCCCGGGCCCATGGTCTAACTACTAACCCACCCTCTTCCGCCTCAGAATCCCGATCCTTTCTCACCCTGGATCCCTCGGTTGTAGAGAATGTAAATAGTGAATTATAAAATATTGCTGGAAGAGACATTGAGAGATGATCTAGTCCAGCCTCCAAGCTGGTAAATACCTGAAACATCCAGGCAGGGAATGTGTCTACCAACTCTGTTATACTGTTATACTCTCTCAAGCACTTAGTAAAGTGGTCTGCACACAGCAAGTGCTCAATAAATATGATTGATTGATTGACAAATGGTTGTCTGCTCCTTTTGACAAGATCTCCAAGGGATGATACTCCACCTCTTCCTTGGGAACTCAGACCTTAGATTTTTCTTTTTTTTTTGGTCTTCAAGAACCTTGGTTTTCATTCCTTGGTTCAGCCATTCAATTTGCATGAGGAATACTTTACCACTGCCTGGCTCCTGGCTTCCATTGCACTTATGACAGCTTCCCCCTCACCCTTCCATTTCATCATCTGGACCAGCATAGGAAATTGGTTCTTACTGGCATTTTAGCTGAGGTTGAAAAGTTTAAATGCAAATATAAGAGGAGTCCACGGGGAAGGAATGGATATGTCTGGAAAGTGATGCAACTCAGATGCAGAAAAATAAAAAAGCTGCCTATATTACCTCAACCTACGGGCATCAAACATCAACTGCCTCAGAGGGGAAGAAATAAAGTAGGTGTGTAATGGGACAAAAAGGGAGGAGGGGAGGGTCAGGGGGAGACTGGATTCTCCTGAAGTTGTTTCAGAGAAGCATGTTAACTCCTATGATAATGGGTGGGAGCCATTCCCCTAGAAATAGAGAGGTTTTCACATCTTTTGCACATACTTGAAACATTTATGTAGGGAAGTAATAAGATAAATGCAAGGCAGTCTAATCAGGTAGCAAGAGCACGGGGCTAAAAGTAAGAAGGATCTTAAGGATCTTAAATTTTATTACTATCTTTGTGACCTAAATCATTTCTTCCTCCTGCTGTAGAGCCCCACAGAGAACGTGGCAGGCAGGGCAGTTGCCAAAATTGCCCAGTCTGAAGGAGAGTAGTTATTTGTTTGGTTCTGTAGTATCAAAGTGAACAGTTCATCACTATTTGTGTTCTCAAGTGTTAGAAATCATTAGAAATTTTCTGATAGTAACAGAGGGTGTTATCATATTCAGAACTTTGATAGAGAGTTCCTTCTTCTCTCTCCTAGTACAGACCTAGTCTGAAACCGGAGCATATTAATAGCATCGTAGTTTTTTTAAAGTGCCCCATTTAATACAGTACTTCAAAGAGTAGTTCAGGTGGGAGCCTATAACCTGTGATTTATTTGAAAACTGTTGGATTTCAAGTCTGACTGATGTTTCAGTTTGACCAAAATCCCCTTTTCCTGTAGTTCCTTCCTTTCACCATATTAAAATCATCTCAGTTTGTTGAAAGGCAAAGACAAGAAGAGGCTGAGGAATGGGAGGAGAGGGTGGACAAGGTTGTATGGCATTCTTGCTGTGGAGGAAGACTGGAGAATGCAGAGATGGGGGAAGGGAACTCGCAAATACTGTCCAGGCACAGGCAGAGCCCTGGCTCTGTCCCCTGACTTTTTCACCTATGAAATCCCCTGCCTGGAGCTCTATCGTCCAACCCCCTAGAAATCCACCAGATTGTTTCCCACTCCACTTCCAAAGGCCTTCTCAATACTACCTCCTCCTGACTAAAACCCCCGTCATGTCATTCTCTCAGCCTCCAGTTGATTGATCAATGAATGATATTTACTGAATGTGTACTGTGTGCACAGCACTGTACTAAGCCCTTGGGAGAGTACGGTGTACAGAGGAGGTAGGCACGTTCCCTACCCACAAGGAGCTTAAAGTCTAGTGGGGAGCTAGCTTAACAGTATACAGTATGGAAACTTGGGTCTGTTCCATTTATTTATTCATTTTGGCTTTCTTCTGTTTTAACCAATTGTACTTAACTTCCTGCTCTTGTTCACACTTGGTATAAGTCCAATTTGAGTCTGTCTGTCACCCCTATTAGACTATAAACAGCTCTTGGACAGGGAGTTTGTCTTTTATTCCCAAGCACCTAGTAAATCAATAAATCAACTAATGAATGAATATCTGTTTGTACCTTCCCACATAAATATATTGATAATATTAAATGAGATAATGCCCTTTGAGTTACTTAGAATGTCAGATATTAGTTTTCATATTGCTAAGACAGTCTGATTCACTGTTAGTGAACATTTACTAATTTACAAAGATTTACAAATGAACTAATGTTCATTTTTAGTGAACATATACCATTAGAATGCTTTATGCTTTGGAGTATGCATTTTCTATTAGACTAATCAGTAATTCAGTGATGTAGAGGGTAAGTGATTCAAAGATACCACCAAGACTGACATTTTTTGATAAATATTCCCTTATTATGATGTCCAGCAATGAGAAGCAGCATGGCCTAGTGGAAAGAGCACGGGCCTGCAAGTCAGAGAGCCTGGGTTCTACTCCCAGCTCTGCTAATCGTTTGCTGTGTGACCTTGGGCAAGTCATTTAACTTCTCTGTGCCTAAATTTACCTGATCTGTAAAATGAGGATTAAATCCTCCTCCCTCCAATTTAGATTGAGCTCCATGTGGGACAGAAACTGTATCCAACCTCATACACTCTTATCTACCCCAGCACTTAGAATAGCGTTTGACACACAGTAACGCTTAACAAATACCATAAGAAAACACTGTTGGACATCGGCTGTTTGTCCTTTGTTATTTTATTAACTAACAATAAAGTTGCAAAATCACAAACACAGAATCCTGGTACAGTAAAGTTATGGTAAGGCTGAGGCAGAGGGTGGGAAGTGTAGCAATATCACATCTTGATTAATGCCATGAGCATAAATACAATTGTTTCTTCCTCTACGTAATCTACTTAGATCAACTTGTGGATCGTGCTATGCCAGAACTTACTCATCTTTCCAGAAAATCATTCCCTAATTTTACCAACATGTCATGTCCAAATTATTTAACGAAAACACATGCATAATAGGAGAACTGACTGTGGTAGCAAAATGTCTTAATAAAGCCAGAGAGAAGATTGAAAACCTAGTTGATGGAAGGGAAAAGGGAGATAACAAGGAAGGGGATCCAAGGAAACATATTTCCCAAACTGCAGTACAAGGCTGATGAGTTACAAATGTTTTGTACTGTAGTTTTGGAATTATGTGTCAAATAATGAGTAGTCAATGATAAAGATGAAACTGAGTAATAAGTATTAATAAGTAATAAGTAGCTGGTAATAAGAATGTAATTTTTTTATTTTCAAACTTAAAAAAATACTTTACATTGATATGCTTCACCCAAAAATTATAAATAAAAAAATTTAGAATAGTATTAGCCTGTACAAACTCTTAGTGTAGAAGCAGTGTGACCTAGTGGAAAGAGCATGAGCCTGAGTGGCAGAGGACCTGGATTCTAATTCCGGCTCCACCGCTCGTCTTCTGTGTGACTTTGAGCAAGCCACTTAACCTCTCTGTGCCTCAGTTACCTCATCTATAAAATGGGGACTAAGAGTGTGGCTTCGTGTGGGACAGGGACTGTGTCCAACCCCAATTATCTTGTATCTACCTCAGCACTTAGTACAGTGCCTGCCTGACACACTCTTAAGCACTTAGCAAATACCATACAGAAGAAGAAAGAAGTGTATATAAAAAAGAGTTAGTTTTTCTTATGGAATTGTCAGCTCTAAATAACAAAAAGGAAAGCATCAGAATACTTTCCTTTTAATCTTTTCAGCTATCTTCAACACGGGGGACTATTAACATTTACTTTTTCAGTCAAATTCTATTCATTACCTGATTTTTTTTAAAATCCAAGACCTATTAACTTAAAAGAGTATGTGGGAAAAAAAATTTCCACTTTTATCCCCGAACTTTTTCTGTACTCCATGTTTCTTCCTAGATCACTTAAATCACGGAGTCATCTTTTTACTTTATTCCATAGCCAGCTGGAACCCAGGAAAAATCCCTATGATTTTGTGTTGGCTTTTTATTTTTTGTCTCTATTTCCTGTACCATTTTTTTCTCTCTACTTTTTTCATGATGAAGTAAATGTCATCAACTGACATTTCCCCCTCCCCTATTTTTCTCACACCCCTCTCTCTGTGATTCTTTCTTCCATTTCATTCCCTCTTTTTCACCCATTCCTCTCATCTGTCCCCGTTTTCTTGCCTCTCCCACTCTAGACACTCCAGCTGGCCTGAAATATCCTGCTTTGGCCATCCTATTTGGTTGACACCAAAATAAGAGGGCAAGGTGAAGTGGAAAGGGCTGAGGCCATTCTGGGTACCCTCCATTCAACTGTCTTACCCTAGCTACCATATTAAAGTCAACCATATGTGTTTGACACCTGCTGTGTGACCTTGGGCAAGTCACTTAACCTCTCTGGATCTCAGCTTCATCTGTAAAATGGAGATAAGATACCCACTCGCTCTCACTTCTCAAAAACCTTCATTGGTTTCTCAATCCCATCCACATCAAGCAGAAACTTGCATCCACTGACTTTAGAGCACTCAGTCAAGCCCCTCTCCTGCTAATCATCCCCTCTCTTCTCCTAATACACTCCAGGTTACATTCTTTGTTGTTCTCAATCGAACCTACTTGTGGCCTCACCTTCCTCTCTGACCCCTTGCTCTCACACTTCCTCCAGCCTGGAACTTCCTCCTCCTTCATATCTGCCAGACCACAACTCTCTCTCCATCTTTAAAAGACTTCCGAAACCACATCTCCAGGAGGGCTTTCCCAAGCATTTTCTCCTCCCCCGCTAATTGTATCCCCCATAACTACCACCCCAATCCTTTGTACCAATCAGGCACTTGTGGATAAACAGCCACTTGTAGCATTTTCATTATTACTCTTTTACTTGGGCTCAATAAACACTACTGTTTCTGCTTTCCTAATTCTTATATGTAAATTACTTTAGTGTCTGTCACCCCCAGTAGATTGTAAACTTCTCTGGGGCAGGAATTGTGCCTCACACAATTGGATCTCTCTGGTGCCTAGTACAGTATTCAGTAAATACTACTGATTTACTGATAGATTAGTGAGCCCCAACTGGGACAGGATATGGGTCCACTCTGAATATCATGTATCTAGTCCAGTGCTTAGCACAATCCTTGGAATCCAGTAAAACTCACTGAAGGCTATCATGATGATAATAATAATAAAAGAGAAGCAGCATGGCTTAGTGGAAAGAGCACGGGCTTGGGAGTCCCGGCTCCAACACTTGTCTGCTGTGTGACCTTGGGCAAGCCACTTAACTTCTCTGTGCCTCAGTTCCCTCATCTGTAAAATGGGGATTAAGACTGGGAGCCCCACGTGGAACAACCTCACTACCTTGTATCTGCCCCAGCGCTTAGAACAGGGCTTGGCATGTAGTAAGTGCTTAGCAAATACCATAAAAAAAAGGAATAAAGAGTGCAAGGTGGGGTATGGTGGGAGAAAAGTGGATAAATAGAAGGGAGAGTGCCTTAAAACCAATGGTCAAGTGTTTTTGCATAACCGGGACAGCAAGGGGGTAACCACTGAAAGCTTTTGAGGAGTCGGAAGATATGCACAGAACATTCTTTTAGAATATAGTTCTGGGCAGCAGACTTAAGTTTGGCCTGGAGAGGGGTGGAGCTGTCAATTGTGATGGGTGAGCTAGGTGTAGGAGAAGATTTGGGAGGGAAGATGAAGAGATCGGTTTTGGACATATTTCTCTTGAGGTGGAGGTGGGATATCCATGAGAATAAATTCTCAAGATAAGAGGAAATGTGAGATTGCACAGGAGGTGAGCAGTTGGGACTAGTGAGATAAATTTGGGAGTCATTCATTCAGTCATATTTATTAAGCGCTTACTGTGTGCAGAGCACGGTACTGAGAGCTTGGGAAAGTACAATACAACATCTGCATCGACGTGGTAGCTGAAGCCATGGGAGTGGATGATGTCCCTAAAAGAAGGAGTGTAAAGTGAGAAAAGATGGGGACGCAGAACAGATCCTCGAGGGACCTCAGATGGAAGAAGATCCAGAGAAAGAACTAAAGAAGAAGCAACCACAGATTTAAGATGAGAACCCAGCAGAGCACTGTCCCAGTTAAACCAAGGACAGCATTTCCAAGAGAAGGGAAGAAGTGTGATTTAGTGGATGAAGCGTGGTCCCTGGAGCCAGAAGATCTGTGTTCTAATCCTGGCTCTGCCTTTTTTTAATGACATTTGTGAAACACTTACTACATGCCAGACATTCTACTAAGTCCTGGGATAGGTTCACGCTAATTTGTTTGGACATAGTCCATGTTTCACATGGGGCTCATAGTCTTAATCCCCATTTTAAGGCATGTGGTGGAGTTAGAATTAGAACTCAGGTCCTCTGACTCCCAGGTCCACGCTCTTTCCACCAGACCATGGGCTAGTCACTTAACTTCTCTGTGCGTTAGTTTCCTCAACTCCAAAATGGGGATTCAGTGCATTTTCTCCAGCCTACTTGACTGTGAACCCCTCCAGACTGTGTGCTCCTTGTGGGCAGGGAATATGTCTGTTTATTGTTATATTGTATTCTCCCAGGCGCTTAGTACAGTGCTGTGTACACAATAAGTGCTTAATAACTATGATTGAATGAATGAATGAATGAGTGAATGAGTTAACCCCATGTGGGAGAGGGGCCCCAGTACTTAGAACAGTGCTTGACAAAAAGTAAATTAGGACTGAACCCTTACAGGAAGTGGGAGGGGTGGGGGGGGGAGATAGCAGGTGTTTTTCATTCCCTCCATTTTATAACTAAATACTGTGAAGCCCAGTGGGAGGTTTAGTAGTTGTTCTTATTTAGCTCTGGGCACCACCCATTTCCTAGGCCCCAACCAGAGAATGGAGATAATGACCAGAGCAGCAACCCTGCTGGTGGGCCCTGATAAGAGATTGGATTACTCCATTTGAACATAAACACCAAAAGCCAGAGAAGAAATTTTCATTCTTATATGAAACAGAATGTAAAGATGAAAGTACAAGGTATTTACCCATATGGGTTCTCCTGATGGATAACACCCTAAAAAGAGAGCAAGGGACACTTTTTAGGTGGGAAAACTGAGATAACATCACTTACTACAGGACATATGACAAATGCCAGTCCAGTTCCCTAAGACAGATCTCTCAAGATAAATTAGGAAAGACTATTCAAAAAAGAAAAAAAAATATCTTTTTAGTCCTCATCATCCCCATAATTGTGACCAGTTTGGAGCAGCTTGGCACCACTTCTGGGAAAATCTGATGATAATCACATCACATCAGAAAGCCCATTAATTAATTTCTCAGTGGTGCACAGCATCTCTGTGGATGAAAAATAATCAATTTAAGTTTTACCCATCAATCACTGGGACAACCAAGTACTTTAAACATCTCCAGCAGGTCTCTAGCCTCAGTTCGCATGTGGCGATGTAAACTATGAGCAACTTCAGGGAAGATTAGTTTTAATTTTTAAACCGAATACATTTTTAGGAGGATGGAAGTAGGGAAAAATAAAGAAAATCCTACTTGGGACATGGGATCTGTTTGACATTGTTGAGCAAACTGTGAATCCTGGAAGGACCAGCCAGGAAATTTGGGGAGAAGAGCTAAATTGTTGATGTCCCCTTAAATAGAGAAATGCTTTAGAGTTAGGTTCCTCAATTTTGTTCCTTAATGATTGTCCATTAGCTAGCTGGGGGCAACGCTGGAGAAGCAGTGGATACAGCACGGGCCCGGGAATCAGAGGATCTGGGTTCAAATCCTAGTTCCACCACTTGTCTGCTGTGACCTTGGGCAAGTCACTTAAATTATCTGTGCCTCAGTTACCTCATCTGTTAAATGAGGATTTGGACTGGGAGCCTTATGAGGGACAGGGACTGTATCCAACCTGATTATCTCATATCTATCCTACTGCTTCGTACACTGCCCAGCCTAGAATCTTCCACGTATTTTCTTCCTGGGGATCCATAGCAAGGCTGTGTTGGGCACCTTCAGTTAGTGAGACCACTGAGGGCATACAAAAATACTAGCCACTCCCTTGCTGACCTCCCCCTTGTTCAATACTGGACAGGGGACTGACCAGCTGAAAACTGGACTGTCCTAAATAAAACCAGACAAATGTCACTTTAGCCTTGGTGGTAGGACAGGATTTCCAAATGCATGAATTGAAGCAGGGGCAAAAGCACAGCTAGAATTCAACTAATCAATGTACTCTCTCTCCTCTCTGAGGTCTGCTCTGGCTTCTGTTATTCCCAAATACATGGTTGTCTATAAGTCCTCGGTCAAACCCTCTCCTGGCAATGATTCTCTGGGACAGACCTGACTCTCAGATACTGGAATTTTTGACTAATTGGCACCACCGCGTGGCTCAGTGGAAAGAGCCTGGGCTTGGGAGTCAGAGGTCATGGGTTCGAATCCTTGCTCTGGCACTTGTCAGCTGTGTGACTATGGGCAAGTCTCACTTCTCTGTGCCTCAGTCACCTCATCTGTAAAGTGGGGATTAACTGTGAGCCTCATGTGGGACAACCTGATGACCCTGTATCTACCCTAGCGCTTAGAACAGTGCTCTGCACATAGTAAGCACTTAACAAATACCAACATTATTATTATTCCTATGATATACTGATAATCACACTTCATTTCAGCTGATAGCTACATTTATAAGCATTTTTCTTAAGCACTCATGGAGTCAAAAGCATTACAAGGATAGAGCCCAATCCTGATACCTTGATTAGAAATGATTAGCTTTTGTGTTTGCCGATAATGTAATTCCAAACCAAAAAAATTCTAAAGTTTCACACCCTTTGCTTTCTTCTCCAGTTATGAGTAATTTAAGTAGTATAAACAATCCCAAATGTTTCTTGCTTTGCCAACAGGTAGCACTTAGGGGGAAAGTGTTCTGTGAGCAGGTTTGGAAAGCAAACTCAGGCAAGATTTGGTGGAAGAAAACCCCACTGAATGCACACACACCAGCAATCAATCCATCATATTAATTGAGAGTTTACTGTGTGCAGAGGATTCTACAAAGTGCTTTGGAGAGTTCAGTGTATACTCCCACAAGGAGTGTACAGACTAATCCAATATTGGTCAGTGGTTCACTTCAACTATATTATATGCAAATATAATTATATTATGAAAAGTAGTGTGGCCTAGTGGAAAGAGCACAGGCCTGGGAGTCAGAGGACTTGGGTGTTAATACTGACTCCACCATTTGCTGTGTGTTGGCAAGTTACTTATCTTCTCTGTGCCTGTTTCCTCACCTGTAAAATACAGATTAAGAATGTGAGCCCCTTGTGGGCCAGGGACTGTGTCCAACCTGATTATCTTGCACTTACCCCAGCCCTTAATATAGTGCCTGGCACGTAGTAAGCACTTAGCAAATATCACAATTTTTATTATTCCCAGGATGTAATCAAATGGGTGCTTAATATGACAGTCTGTCCAGAGCGCTCAGGACACCAGAAGAGGAAACTGCAGGGCTTTCTGCCATGAAGCACCCCTGACTGTAAGGGAGTCTGATTTCCATACCCTTTCAATCAATCTCCCATAATGACTTGATGACATCTCCTGGAGTTCAGCCAATTCCAGAGGAGGAGTGGGACAAAGGGGAGAGCAGAAGAAAAGGTTACAAAGGGAGCAGGAGAGGAGAGAGGCTCCGTACTACCAGCCGTACTACCCAGTGCTTAAAACAGTGCTTAACACACACCCTAAGTGCTTAACAAATACCATTAAAAAAACTGTGCTGAAGACCCCACTTGGGCCTTTCTGGCTGAAGGTGGCAACGGGGCAGATAAAACAGTCCTGTTATATCTTGGTCTTGGGGTCAAAGCATCCCCATCTATACCCCTTCGACCCCACGTGGAGCGAAACACCAGTGTTTCTGCCTCGTACCAGGTAAATAGGCTCTTTGTGTTTGCCTCAGTGATATATTTGGAGTATAAATCTCTATCAGTATCACAAAATACCACATTTAAGTTGCCACGTTAATACTTGGTGGAGGATGTTTTCACTATTTAGAAAGTAGATAAAACAGGCAGGGCTGGTTGGAAGAGGGGATTTACGCTCCAATTCTGAAAAAATAATCAGTGGCAACCTCAGAGATTATGCGAGGTGAGATCTGCGACAGACCTTTGCTCCTTCTGACTCATGGCTCCTGATCCACCATTAGCTGCACTATCTTCTAGGGACTAGGTCTGATCAGACTGTATGAATTTAGAATCTGTGCTGCCTGCATTTCCTACTCTTTCCCTTTACTCTTAGATTTTAACTTCTCCATTTTCCACCTTCCTTGCTTCCCCAATTTTCAACTTAATGTCAACTTTCTAGTCCTTTATTCAGTGCCTCAAATCTTCAGTGCAATGACACTGTAATTTTTTTTTAAGATGAGTAATTCATAAGTAGAATTGTTGGGGAGGGGGAAACCTATTCATTTGTCACATCGTAGCTGTCTTTCTCTTTTGAAAGGTGAGGGTACCGATCTGCTTCTGGGTTCGGAAAGAGACGACCTCACCGACTGCAATTGTGATCGAAGGCTGCCTCCACTAAAAACAAAAGACCAGCTTCCCTACCGATAGGAAGTTCTAGAGACAGTGACAAACCATCTAGAGTTCAACACCTAACGGTTAATCATCGACAAATTTCAAATGTCTACATTTCCTAAAGGCAAAAATCTTTAAATGTCAAACTACCCCTCAGGGATTTTCCTGCTCCCCTGTCCCTAAATTCCCTCTCATACATTCTTCATCCCACCCCTTGTCCACTTGCTTTTCATTCCCCCTTTCCCTGGGGTAGTCTCACTTTGACTTGCGCACTTCTCCCCACTGATATATTGCTGTTTTCTTTCCCTGACTGATTCACCCTTCCCTCAAGGAGTGCTCTCCTTCCACTCTCCTCTCTCCTCAAAGGATTCCCTCCCAATCCACCACCGCCACCCCCCTCTCTCCCACCAGCCAGGGGGTTAACCCATTGGGTCTCTTCTCTTCTTCCCTCTTTCTAACCTCCTTTCCCCCTTCATCTCTCCTTTTTATGGAGAAGATATTAACCAGGTGCTCTCCATATCTACAGAGGACCCAAAAGGAGGAAATTGGATTAAAGCTGAAGAAATGTCATTTAGATATAAGATGTGACTTCTTAACTCTTAGGGTGATAAAACACTGGGACAAGTGGCTGAGGGAGTTTTCATTTCTGGAGATCTTTAAGAAAGGAGTAGGTAATCCTCTGTCTTGGACTGTTTATTTCCCTGGCCAGTAGCAGGGAGCTGTCCCAGATAACTTCTTGAGGTCCCTTCCAGTGCTTAGATAGTGCTTTGCTATGGTGCTACAGGAGAGGAAAGAGGAAGATTTACAGGGAAAATTTCCTTACCCATAGTACTTTGCCATTACATTATGGATGGTTCCAGATTACAGTTCTGGAATCTGCAATGGATCCTAATTGCATGAAAGTCTAAGGGACAAATATATCTGATGTTATGACATTCACAATACAAGCACAGTTTGGAGAACACAACTTGATTGAATTGTGGGGTACACCTGAATCAACATTCACAACTGTGATACAAAGGAATTTGTTAAGAAGGTGAACACCTAACATCATGGACCTAGACTTGAATCTCAGATTAACTACACAGAGGAAGGACTGTTTTTAGTGGAAAGGCCTCATTTTGGGAATTCTACCCATTTTTTGGCTCCGCATTTTCTAGGGTTTTCATCTCGGTGTCAAAAAGGTCTCATTTCACTGTCATCAGAGTAACCAGAGTGAAAAAGTCAGATGTCCCTGGGCATTGGAAGTCCCACCCAGCCCTGGTAAATCCATGGCTACTTTCCATGCTCAGAAGACAACCTGACAACATACTTAAACAATCTTGCCTGCCAGGAGTGGTAAGCAAAACCCATCCTCTGACTGAAAGCTGTGATTTATGAGGCTATTTACCCTGACTGCAAACTTGTTGTGGGCAGGAAACGTGTCTGCCAACTCTGTTATTTTCTACTCTCCCAAGCACTTAGTTCAGTGCTGTGCACATAATAAGACCTAAGTAAATACAATTGATTGACTGCCAATATAAGTCGAGGTGGTTCTATTTATTAATGTTTACATACTGTGCTGCTTTCATAGCACACTTGCCTACATTTCTACATTCACCAGATCAGAATTGTTGGGCACAGCAGTAAACATTCAGGGTGAGATATTGCCACCCCAGTAATAAACTAAAATGCCCTGGTAACTCCCCAATCTCCTGTTTACTAGTCAGCTCTCATGGGCCAGCCACTGTAGCTCAAAGGGCTGTGACACTTTTTCCCCTTCATTTCACATAATAATAATAATAATTGTATTTGTTCGGCACTTACTATATGCCAGGCACTGTACTAAACGCTGGGGTAGAGACGAGATAATTGGGTTGAACAGTCCCTGTCCCACATGGGGCTCGTAGTCTTAACCCCCATTTTACAGATGAGAAAACTGAGGCCCAAAGAAGTTAAGTGGCTTGTCCAAGGTCACACAGCAAGCAAGTGGCAGAGATGGGATTAGAACTCCAGGTCCTCTGAATCCCAGGGCTGTGTTCTTTCCAACTGAATGCCTAACCCCACATTTGACACTTCCCCAGCCTTGTACCTTATAAACAGCTCTTCTTCACACCCACAGCCGAGCAGCTGTGTGGGGGTTTCCCACAACTCCTCCGCCTGAGGAAATGTGCGTGCATTTTCAGGCACAGAAATGAGCACCCACCTGCTTTTAAACTTGATTATCTTTTCTATGCCAATGTAGCAAAGCATCTAGTCCTCATTAAGGACCAGCTTAGTGCCAAGTGTGATTTTTTTCCATGTACAACTTCCCCCGTTTTGGTTGAATCCTGAACGGGCAAAAGGATCACACCTGAAATTTAGGAAGGATACTCTCCCAGATGTGAGAAGGAGAAGAGGAAGGCAAGAAACACCTCTCTAGTAATAATAATTGTGTTTTTGGTTAAGCACTTAATATGTGCCAAGCATCATACTAGCCACTGGGGTAGATACAATACAATCAAATCAGATCCAACCCTAACCCACATGGGGTTCACAGTCCAAGGAAGACAGAGGGAAAACAGGCATTTTATCCCCATTTTACAGGCGATGAAACTGAGAAATTAAGTGATTTGTCCAAAGTCACCCAGGAGGCAATGAAATGTCATGACTGGAACTAGAACTTGAGTCTCCTCAACTCCCAACCCCTTGCTCTTTCCATTAGATCTTAGATCCCGCCACCTCCCTAACCTAATACACTCTGTTCTTTCCTAATGTGTGTTTGATTAAAAAAAAAACAACACTGGGGAGTTAGCACATGTCTATCTGGCAGGACGCAATGTGGAGTAGGAAAAAATCGTTGTAAACATGCATGAAGAACTGATCAAAGTGTCTATCCTATAATGCAATTTTTCCTTTCTGTGGTATTCAACAGAAACATCTATAAATTGTATGTAAAGGTATATTTTAAATTATATTTTACAAATGATTTATATTAATGTCTGTCTCCCCCTCTAGAATGTAAACTTGTTGTGGGCAAGGAATGTGCCAACCAACTCTGTCTCTCCCAAACGCTTAGTACAGTGCTCTGCCGACAGTAAGCACTCAGTGACCACCATTGATTGATAGATAATAAGAGAATTCGGTGTATTTCCCGGTCAACTCGGCTTCACTGTATCCATAGAGAGAATGAGTGGAAACCAAGTGGACTGTGTTTTATAATGGTTGCATCTTGTGCTGGCAATTATCAAGAAATGGGTGGTTTATTGGATAGGCCACTGTGGTGGATTTGGACCATTCTTACCGTGTGACAAGAAACAAGAGCACTCAAGAGATGCAAACCCCAAATTATCGTGGGACCAATTCATGTCCACTTGGCCTGGATAGTTTCCTGGCTGCTTCAGCTTTCTCTAATTTTGCTCAGGCTCAATGAATTGGCAGAATCATGTAAAAGGAATGAATCCTAGAGTGTAAGAAGGGCCCTGATGCTTTCTACTGTCCAGAACCAGGCAATATGGCAAGGCCAAGAGATAAGGTTACAGTGGGGCTGGCTTGGTCTCAGAGGTCGACTGTGTGGTCCTGGCCCGCTTTAAGGTTGGTATTTTCTCAGGCGTGCCCATACAGCAACAGATTGTGTTTGCCGATTAAAATGCCAAAATTAAACACCAGAGTCTGAATACTAATTTTTAATGGTATCTGTTAAGCGCTTACTACCTGCCGGGCACTGTACTAAACGCTGGGGTAGATACAAGCTAATCAGGATGGACACAGTCCATGTCGCTCATGGGGCTCACAGTCTTTATCCCCATTTTACAGATGAAGTAACTGAGACCCAGAGAAATGAAGTGACTTGCCCCAGGTCACAGAGCAGACAAGTGGTGGAGCCAGGAATTAGAACCCTGGTCCTTCTCACTCTCAGGCCCGTGGTGAGTCCACTAGGCCATGCTGCTTCTCAATCATTTAATCTTAAATGATTACATCTTAAAACTGGAAAGAATTTAAAGGTTAAATGCCCTCCTGCGTTTTGCCCTTCTGGGGTACCGCAATCAATATCAAAGCCTTGGTTTCAGACCACAGTTAATGCTTCAGCAGCTTCCCAATTCTGTGGACAAGAGGTTTGTATCCTAACAAGAAGCTTTGCACCAAGCTCCCTCTACTGGAGCAGCAATTCCAAGTATGAATAATAATCCCACAGCATCAAAGATGTTATCTAAATGCATAACAAGGACATTGTTTTCAAGTCCTTCTACTACGGGAAGAGTGACCATGAAATAGAAATGAAGCCATAAAAACAAGGGAAAGAAATTTCTTTTTTTCCTCCCAGTAAGCTTCCAGTAAGTGTTGTGTGCTGTGAAGAGAGTTCAGTGAAAATATAAAATGGATGATTCTAATGGCTAATTTAATTCTCCACAACTGTTAACTTTTTCTTAGAGAAATTGTGCAGTTCATCCCCATAAAGCCCTGCTCACCCCAACACAAAGATGTAATTGTATCATTTCTGTTGAGAGGGCAGTACTTTACAGAGTTTGTAGCAAAGGCTTTTGTCTCAGTCTTCCTCCCCCTCCCTCCCGCCTTCGTTGACTGAATTAACCCTTTCGGGACGCTGGTCTCCAACCTTCTACCCCTGCCAATGTATTCTTTAAGGATTGAACTGAAATTAATCTCCATCCCCTTCTCACCCCAAAAGTGTCTTCTCTAAATCCTAGTTGTCCTAGCAACATCATCTTAGCTCTTGAAATGGCACTTTTTGTTTATTTTGGTACTGATGGACAATCAGTTGCCATGAGAACAGAAGTCAGTTTTAAACAAAGCGAACTGTACATCTCATTGGCTTTAGGATTTTAAAAAAGCACCCCAGGATACCTCTGCAGGATTCAGGTGACCTCAAGATGAAATAATGAACAAAAATGAGTAGATGGGTATCAATGCCCCTGGAGATTTACTTGACTTAGCTACAGGAAAGGAAGCTTTGTGTTTTAATTACCATGATGAAATTAAGTGTTAAGTAAAAAAAAATCCAAGCTAATTAGTCCACTGATTTGCCAAATGAACTAGAGATATCACCCTTCAATTTTCCTTATGGAGATGAATTTGGAACTGCTGCACCGAACAGTTTTGTTTTGAGGCACACAGGAAATCAAACTGAGCAAACTCTCCAAGAAACACACAATTACAAACTGACCTGCAGCTTCCCTGCCATCTTGACTCTAGACCCTCATGTTTGGGGCCAGTTCCCAAATCCTACCTACCTTATTGTATTGTGCATTTTGTAAGTGCTTAGTACAGTGCTTGGCGCGCACACACACAGGAAGTGTTCAATAAATACCACTGGTTGATTTAATTCTTCGTGCTGTTACAGGTATTGGGATGTACCATGAACAGATTAGACCATGGTGGTAACACCCATTAAAAAAATTTATAACATGGAGAAGCAGCTTGGTCTAGTGGATAGAGCTGGGGCCTGAGAGAAGGACCTGGGTTCTAATCCTGACTTGTCTGTTATGGGACCTTGGGCAAATCACTTCACTTCTCTGGGCCTCAGTTACCTTTCAGTTGCTAATAAACCTATATAGGCCCTCCAGCTGCTACCCTTCCCCTTGGCTTGCTGTTGTTGCTAGTCCAATAACCCAAAGGAGCCATCAGGAGAGAACTGAAGTGTTAAAAGAACTGGCTCAAGCAGCTTGGATGGTGAAAAATGCTAAAAACTTTCCTTTTGCCCCACCCTTGATTCATCCCCAGATTAGCATCTGACAACATTTTCTGATCCATCATTTGCTCCAAAGTTCAAAGTGTGTGGTTAGCCACATGTAAATTTCACAACTCAAGGGAATCAGAGAGAAGTCCAGCCTGATCAATTCTTACACATTCCACGAGAGTACACATTTTGATGGTTTGTTCTTGGGAGAGCTGATGAGCCCGACCCAGGTACAAGCTAGCTCTGTGAGCAATTCTGCTCATAACAATGGGCTGGGAAAACAGTTCCCAACAATGGACTTTGTGCACTCCAGTTGTGAAGTCCACTCTTTCCTTGAGGAATCAAATGTTCAAGTGATGTCTATTATTAAAGCAAGCATTCCTTCCTTTATGTCAGTATCAGAGAAGCAGCATGGCTCAGTGGAAAGAGCCCGGGCTTTGGAGTCAGAGGTCATGGGTTCGAATCCCAGCTCTGCCACTTGTCAGCTGTGTGACACTGGGCAAGTCACTTAACTTCTCTGTGCCTCAGTTACCTCATCTGTAAAATGGGGGTGAAGACTGTGAGCCCCACGTGGGACAACCTGATTCCCCTGTGTCTACCCCAGCGCTTAGAACAGTGCTCTGCACATAGTAAGTGCTTAACAAATACCAACATTATTATTATTATCACCTCTAGCAGGATTATTATTATTACTAATAATAATAATGTTCCCCACACTGAACTAAGCACTGGGGTAGATATAAGATCACCAGGTCCCATGTGGGGTTCAGAGTCGAAGTAGGAGGAAGAACAGCCATTGAATCCCCATTTTGCAGATGAAGGAACTGAGACACAGAGAAGTTAAGTGAGTTGCCCATGGTTGCACAGCAGGCAAGTGGCTGGGCCAGAATTAGGACCTAGGTGCCTCCCCTTTTTTTAAATGGTATTTGTTAAACCCTTACTAGGTTCCAGGCACTGTACTAAGCAATGGGGTAGATACAAGATAATCACGCTGGTCACAGTTCATGTCCCATATGAACTCTCCCTCTTAATCCCCACTTTACAGATGAGGTAATTTTGTCATTTTTGTCATATCTGTCTACCTCTTTTTTCCTTTTCAGAATTCCCAGTGGCCATTCACAGAATCAACCAATCATATTTATTGAGGGCTTACTATGTGCAGACCACTGTACTAAGCGCTTGGGAGAATACAATGTCAGCAGACACGTTTCCATAGAACTCCAGGGTTCCACTGAACCCAGGTTGAAAAACACATTAGGCGTGGCAGCCCGTAGCACTGAATACAGGCCGGAGAAACACCATGCCACTAAACCACGCTGAGTCTAACGACTTCAATTCTTGCTCTTCAATTCGTACTTACCCTTCCAGTGCTTCCGAACAATCATTATTCCTTAGCCAGCTTAATTTCTTTTCAATTTTCCTCCATACAAAGCCGCCCCTCCGGCCTCAAATGACTTTTCGTCGACTTGTTTGTCTCTCTTCCTTCCACATAATTCGAATCTTGCTGTCGCCTTCGACAGAATGATGCACTGCAGGTGCCATCGTCTCCGAGCCTCTGCATACGGGACCACTAAATTATGGACCCTCAAAAGCAAGCTGTACAGAAAAGGAAAGTATTCTCGGGGTTTGTCTTATAAACATAAACATACATTTTAGCACTTAGCAGGGGAGTTGAATTATTATTATCATTAGCTGCAGTTAGCAATCTCACACACAATAATCCCCTTACTTGTATCTGAGTGGTTGCCTAAAAGGTGAGAAAAGGCATTCCCTGATCTCATAAACTGCAAAGATAAAAAAGCTACAAATGAACAGCTTTCAGATCCCTATAATCATATGCTCACTAGTCTATTTAGAGCAGCAGAAATACAGAAATATCCTATTAAGAATTGGGCTGGCAATCTGCCAGGGATTTAAGAATAAATTAATTTGTGTAACTGGTCAGTCCATAATAGTCATCTCAAATATGGGCGTGTAGTTCATGGGGTCCTCAAAGCACCTACATGCTAAACTACATCTTCACATAAACAATTCCAAGGAAGGCAGAGGGAAAGACAAATCATGTCACAACTTCTCAGGGCTAGGTTTGTGCCAGGGGTCAGCTCTAAGACAGGTGGACAGAGGCCCTGGACCTCAAAGACCATCCCAAACTATCCTCTCCATAATTACTAGAAGATACTATTAATAATAATAATGATTATGGTGTTTGTTATGCCATTACTGTGTGCCAGGTACTGTCCTAAGCGCTGGGATGGATACAAACAAGTTGGGTTGGACACAGTCCCTGACCCACATGGGGCTTACAGTCTCAATCCCTGATTGAGTTACAGATGAGGTAACTGAGGCCCAGAGAAATGAAGTGACTGAGGCCCAAGGTTACAGAGCAGACAACTTTACTGATTCTGCTTTATTCCAGTTGAGAGGACACAGTGCCCGGTCTGGGACTGTAACCCTTTGATCCCTGAAATAGAGGGGATCAGCATGACCTAGTGGATAAAGTACGGATCTGGGAGTCAGAGGACCTGGGTTCTACTCACAGCTCTGCCAACAGCTTGCTTTGTGACCTTTGGCAAGTCACTTAACTTCTCTGTGCCTCAATTACCTCATCTGTAAAATAGGGATTAAATCCTCCCCGCAAATTAGACCAAGCCCCATGTGGGACAGGGATTGTGCCTAACCTGATCAATCCACATCTACCTCAGCCCTTAGAACAGTACTTGATACATAGTAAGTGCTTAAATAACATTAAAAAAAGAGAAGAGTTTCTACTTCTTAAATACTCTCCCTCCTCCCACTATTAAACATCCAGTTCCTCTCCTGCTATTAAATGTTCCAACTTCTTTATTCAGTAGTAAAAGAACTAGTGTAAGGCACTGGCTTTCAAAGAGCAAGATTTAATTCTGACACAGAATGAGGCTTACAGTCAGAGTACTCTGAATTCTCTCTCACAGTATTAGAATTGCTTAAAGACAGCTTTACCTCACATACCTGGAAGAAAAAAAATCTGTGGTCAAGACTAACTTTACATAGGTGCTGGCTGTTAAATGAATATGTCTTTCTCCCGAACTACAGTACTAGTGCTCTTTGCATATCTCTTACATTGGACTTTATGGGATTTTTAGTAGATGTATTTCATGGTTTCACTCTCCCGATACAGCCTCCAACCAACACTAGCTATTACTCATTCTAGAGATCTGTCAATGGTGTATCTCAGCTTTTCTTCTTTCCTTTCGTCCCTTTGGTAAAACCAGACCAGCGGAAACCACGCAACACGAGGCAGTCAGCAGCATTGTGGGCGATGTAATACACGTTCAGCATGGCAGCTGGGCTGAGGATGTCCACTTCAGGCTTTTTCTGTTTCTTCCCATTAACGGACTTGCCCCGAGCTTTTGACTTTTTGCCTTTACCTGGCTGCAAAATCATGGAAAAAAAAAGTATGGGCATGTTCTTAAAACTCTTCATAGCGTTTTCAACACTGCTACAGAATTTGGGGGAAAAAATACAGGGGAAAAATAATAACCCTGTATGTCAGAAATTCATATCCATAAGGACAAGAGAACCTTCATTTATCAGAAATGGAAAAAATCCAATAGATTTTCCCGTAGCCATTGCTTCTCTTCATGCTCCAATAAAAATAATAGTAATAATTATATTTGTTAAGCGCTTACTAAGTGCCAGGCACTGTACTAAGCGCTGAGGTAGAGCAGCGTGGCTCAGTGGAAAGAGCACGGGCTTTGGAGTCAGGGCTCATGAGTTCGAATCCCAGCTCTGCCACTTGTCAGCTGTGTGACTGTGGGCAAGTCACTTCACTTCTCTGGGCCTCAGTTCCCTCATCTGTAAAATGGGGATGAAGACTGTGAGCCCCACGTGGGACATCCTGATTCCCCTGTGTCTACCCCAGAGCTTAGAACAGTGCTCGGCACATAGTAAGCGCTTAACAAATACCAACATTATTATTATTATTACAAGCAAATGGGGTTGGACACAGTCTCAATCCCCATTTTATAAATGAGGTAACTGAGGCACAGAGAAGTGAAGTGACTTGCCCAAGGTCACAGGGCGGAGGAGTGGCAGAGCCTCGTTAGAACCCACGCTGAATGTCTATCCCTGTATCCTAGCTGCGCTGGTTTCAGCCACTCTGCACAATGTTCTTTCAAGAAGCAGGAATGTTCCTTCCTCCCAGTGTGCTCCATGTTATGGGTCCTGTTTGTTTTTTGTGGAGGTTTTTTTTTATGATATTTATTAAGCACTTACTATGTTTACTTTGTGCCAGGGACTGTATTAAGCGCTGGAGTAGATACAAGCTAATCAGGTTGGATACAGTCCATGTTCTAGATGGGGCTCACAGTTTTAATTGCCGTTTAACAGGGAAGTAAGGCTGCCACTTCTCTGCTTTGTGACCTTGGGTAAGTCACTTCACTTCTCTGTACATCACTTACTTCATCTGTAAAATGGAGATTAAGACTGTGAGCCCCATGTGGTACACCGACTGTATCCAACCTGATTAGCTCGTATCTACCCAGTGTGGCTCAGTGGAAAGAGCATGGGCTTGGGAGTCAGAGGTCATGGGTTCGAATCCCATTTCTGCCACTTGTCAGCTGTGTGACTGTGGGCAAGTCACTTAACTTTTCTATGCCTCAGTTACTTTATACGTAAAATGGGGATTAAGACTGTGAGCCTCATGTGGGACAACCTGATTACCCTGTATCTACCCCAGCAATTAGAACAGTGCTCTGCACATAGTAAACACTTAACAAATACCAACATTATTATTACCCGAGAGCTCAGAATACCTGGCACATAGTAAGCACCAAATACCATGGAAAAAAACCCACCCACCAGATGAGATAACTGAGGCACTGAGAAATAAAGTGACTTGCCCAAATTCACGCAGTAGGGAAGTGGCAGAGCTGGAATTAGAATCCAGGTCTTTCTGACTCCTAGACCTGTGCTCTATCTATTAGGCCATGCCGCTTCTCTTATCTCCAGGGTCAATGTAGAGACCAATTCTTTGTCTTGTATTTTACCATCTTAAGGCTTAGAACAGGCTCTGCATATAACATATAGATAAATACTGATGACGACTAAACTTACAAGACTGTAAGCTTGTTGTGGACAGGGAACACGAGTACCAACTGCTATACTGTACTTTTCCAAGCGCTCAGTAAAGGGCTCTGCATACATTAAGTGGTTTATAAGTACATTTGATTGATTGATGATGGCCAGAGGGATCTAGATGGTTGGTGGTGGGTGAATTAGGACTGAGAAGAGAGGGGGGAAAAAACAATCAAGATGTGATAACCTTCAGCAAAAATTAACTTTTAAATGAAAATAGCCCGGAAATAGCACCAGGAACCCAGTTCATGGGGCATATGCAAATTAATATGGAAATCTAATGCTGGCTCCGCCACTTGACCTTGGCCAAGTCACAACTTCTTTCTGCCTCAGTAAAAGGGGGATTAAGACTGTGAGCCCCATGTAAGTGCTTAACAAATACCATTAAAAAAAGGTCATAGTCCTAGAAAGGGCTGTAGGGAAAATGGCAGGGGAGGCCACTGTTTAGAAATCTACTCCTATTCACATATTTAGCAATTTCCAACTTGAAATGAGAAATCAAATTCAACACAAGGCTGTCTATAGATTCTGAGCAAGAAATCCCTTGGGCTGATAAACTCAGCACTACCATGATGGCTGGGAAACCTAAAGTTATTTCCAATTTCTAAATGGAGTTAAACATTGCTCCTCTGGAGTCCCTTTAAAAATGATAACAAAAGATATGCATTTCTTACCATTTCTTTTCATGAAAGTGTGCTTTTCATTTTATAAAAGATAAGTGAAATACGGCTCTTGCAAAATGCTCCTAACTCTCCAGAACAAAAATTAATTTTGACAAAACCATAAATATTAGGAACTGTTTAGAGGCATTTTAGTTTTAGATAGTGGTGAAAAGTAAATACAAGTTAAGGCAGTATAAAACTTGGAAAGGGAAGGGGTGTTTCGAGCCAATTAGTCAATGGTAATTAGTGAATGCATGGCTTTGCACTAAGGGGGTGGGAAAGTACAATTAGGAACTGTAGGAAGCATTTTAGTTTTAGATATTGGTGTAAAGAAGTTCATATTAATGCAGTATAAAACTTAAAAAGGGAAGGGGTGTTTCCAATAATTTGATCAGTGGGAATTACTAAATGCAAGGGGCTGTGTTAAGGGATAGGGAGAGTACAACAGAAATAGAGAAGCAGTGTAGCCTAGTGGATGCTTCCTCTGAAAACGGGATTAAGAGTTAAGAGTGTGAGCCCCATGTGGGCCATGGACTCTGTCCAACCTAATTAGCCCATTTACCCAGCACTTAGTACAGTGTCTGGCACACAGTTAGCACTTAACAAATACCGTAATAAAAACAAAACAAAACAGATTGCATGCAACAGTACCCTGGAGCAGGCGGGGGGGGGGGGGGGGGGGTAACAGAAGGGTTACTGGAAAAAATTACTGGTCTCTTAGATTTAAAAATTTTGGATTCTCACTATTCTTATCACTTGCCTCAAACCTGTCTCCCTGTTTGTTCTGCTTCTGTCTTTTTTAATGTCTGTCTTCCCATCTAGATTGGAAGCTCCTTGTGGGTGGAGTACATGCCTACCAACTCTGTTGTTCTCTCCCAAATGCTTAGTAAAGTGCTCTGCACACAGTAAGTGCTCAATAAAAACAATTGATTGATTGAACTGTAATAAATATCAAGTGTGGGGAATAATGAGGTTCATCATTCTGGGCTTGTGCTGTGATTTATCTCCAGCACTGCCTCATAACCTAAAAGGCATTGGTTTTAAAGGTCCCATAGTCTCATTTGCTAAAACAGATACTTTCACATTTTCAGTATTTATAGAAGGCTGAAAAGTAGTAAGGAAAAAGTTTGGGAAAGCTGGCCTCTGAGAGTGAGGAAGACATATGACTGAAAACCCAAGGCAAATCCATCTTTGGTTAAAAAAAAAATAGTCTTAGAGAATCTGAAATGCAATAAATAATGCACAAGGGACTTAGAATTTTATAATTCAAACAAAATAAGTACATGTATTACCATGGTAAATTCTCTCGTTCACTTGAACTGGTGGGAGAAGCATTCATTCCCCTGAATTCCTGAAAGAAAGGTAATAATTTTGTTATAGCACAGATTTAGCAAATGACGAGCTGTTTCTCCACCACTTGGAAATAACAAGAATGTTGTAATGCCCAGAAAAATGAACAAACACGTGGCAGCTCAAGTGGCCAAGGCATTCAGTGGCACACCCTGAACCTGGGAGAGTCACACATAATAAGTCCTCAATAAATATGATTGATTGATTCCAGGGAAAGTTATCACACCTACTTTGTCCTTGTTAACACAGTTTTGCTCTTATTAATACTCTTTTGCCCTACACTGTAAACTCGTTATGGGCAGAGAATATGCTAATTCTGTTGTGTTATACCCTCCCAAGAGCTTAGTACAGTGCTCTGCACATAATAAGCGCTCAGTAAATACAATTGATTGGCTGTTAACACCCTTGAACGTGTGACTGATTTGTGAATGACTGGGGGAGGAAAGGCCAGGTAGTGCTGCAAAATAATAATAATGATGGTATTTGTTAAGGGTTTACTGTGTGCCAAGCACAGTTCTAAGCACTGGGGTAGGTACAAGATAATCAGGGTGGACACAGTCCCCGTCCCGGTCTTAATTCCCATTTTACAGACGAGGGAACTGAGGGACAGGGAAGTGAAGTGCCCAAGGTCACACAGCAGGTAAGTGGCAAAGCCGGATTAGAAGCAGTGTGGTTCAGTGGCAAAAATATGGGTTTGGGAGTTAGAGGTCGTGAGTTCTAATGGTGGCTCTGCCACTTGTCTGCTGTGTGACCTTGGGCAAGTAATTATTCATTCGTATTTATTGGGTGCTTACTGTGTGCAGAGCAGCCTACTAAGCACTTGGAAAGTACAATAGAGCCATAGAGAAGCATCGTGGCTCAGTGGAAAGAGCTCGGGCTTGGGAGTCAGAGGTCATGGGTTCAAATCCTGACTCTGCCACTTGTCAGCTGTGTGACGGTGGGCAAGTCACTTCACTTCTCTGTGCCTCGGTTACCTCATCTGTAAAATGGGGATAAAGACTGTGTGCCCCACATGGGACAACCTGATCACCTTGTATCTAACCAAATTCAGAACAGAGCTCTGCACATAGTAAGCACTTAACAAATACCAATATTATTATTATTATTCTCTGGGCCCCAGTTAGCTCCTCTGTAAAATGGGGATACTGTTCTAAGTGCTGGGGGGATACAAAGTGATCAGGTTGTCCCATGTGGGGCTCACAGTCTTGATCCCCATTTTACAGATGAGATAACTGAGGCACAGAGAAGTTAAGTGACTTGCCTAAAGCCACACAGCTGGTGACAGATTGGGATTGGAACCCATGACCTTTGATTTCCAAGCCCAGGCTCTTTCCACTGAGCCACGCTGCTTCTCCATGAAGACTGTGTGCCCTACGTGGCACAACCTGATCACCTTGTATCTACCCCAACTCAGAACAGTGCTCTGCACATAGTAAGCGCTTAACAAATCCCCACATTATTATTATTCTCTGGGCCCCAGTTAGCTCCTCTGTAAAATGGGGATGAAGCCTGCGTGCCCCATGTGGGACAACCTGATCACCTTGTATCTACCCCAATTCAGAACGGTGCTTGGCACATGGTAAGCGCCTTGCAAGTGCCATCATCATCATCATCATTATTATTATTGTTATTATCGTTATACAGGTCCAACAGCAGCACAACGCCGGCCCGAGGGGTCTCCAGCAGGCCCCGCCGCTTGACATAACCCCGCCAACCACTTCCGGTCTGTCCTGCTCAGGGGCCATGCGGGGGAGGGGCGGGGGCGAAAGGCCCCCCGCGCCTTCGAGGAGGGCGGGAAAGGCGGTTGGGCCCGAGGAGGGTCCCGCCTCACCGTCGGTCCCTCAATCCGGGGCGGGGCGGGGCGGGGCGGCTCCCCCAGGGCGGTAGCGGTGGCGGTGGCGGCGGCTCCCTCAGAGGCAGCGGCCGCGGCGGCTCAGGCCGGGCGGGAGGCCGCGGCCCCAGCCCGCGCCCGGCGATTGGACGGCTCCGCCGTCACTCAGGCGCGCCCGTTGGGGGGCGGGGCCTGCGCCCCTTCGACTCCGTTGCCGAGGCGGAGGCGGTTAGCAGCCCCGCCCCCCTCCCCTGTGGCCGCTCTGCCTCATGGGGGATCGGGAACATTCGGCTCCCCGCCCGAAGCCCTTCCGGGGATTTGGCGGGAGAGCCGTGCTCAACCCCTGCGCATGCGCAGTGGGGAGGGCCCGCCCCCTCCCCCCCTCCCCCCCCCCCGCCAGCTCCGTCGGGAAAAAGGCGGGAAGCGCCCCCTCAGGCCCCAAGCCGCCCTTCGGAAACGATTAGTCATCCTCACCGTAGTACTTGTTAAGTGCCCCAGCACTGTACTAAGCGCCGGGGTAGATACAAAATCAAGTACCACATTAGGTCTAAATAGGGGGACCCACGGCTTTGGAATCCCCATTTTACTGATGAGGGAATTGAGGTGCAAGGGAGTCATTTGCCCAAGGTCACACAGCAGACACGTGGTGGAACCGGAATAATAATGCTATTTAAGTGCTTACTATGTGAAGAGCACTGTTCTAATTCATTCATTCATTCAATAGTGTTTATTGAGCGCTTACTATGTGCAGAGCACTGGACTAAGCGCTTGGAATGAACAAGTCGGCAACAGATAGAGACAGTCCCTGCCATTTGATGGGCTTACAGTCTAATCGGGGGAGATGGACAGACAAGAACAATGGCAATAAATAGAGTCAAGGGGAAGAACATCTCCTAAAAACAATGGCAACTAAATAGAATAGAATCTAAGCGCTGGGGTAGTTACACTGTCATCAGGTTGTCCCACGTGAGGCTCACAGTCTTCATCCCCATTTTCCAGATGAGGGAACTGAGGCCCAGAGAAGTGAAGTGACTTGCCCACAGTCACACAGCTTACAAGTGTGGCAGAGTGGGGATTCGAACCCATGACCTCTGACTCCCGTGCCCAGGCTCTTTCCACTGAGCCTCGCTGCTTCTCTATCACATTAGGTCTATGTAGGGGTGTGCAACAGCTTTTGGAGCCCTATTTTGCTGATGAGGGAAGCTGAGGCACGGGGAAGTGATTTGCCCAAGATCACACAGCAGACATGTGGTGGAACCATAATAATAATAATAATGTTGGTATTTGTTAAGCACTTACTATATGAAGAGCACTGTTCTAAGTGCTGGGGTAGATACAGGTCAACAGGTTGTCCCACGTGAGGCTCACAGTCTTCATCCCCATTTTCCAGATGAGGGCATTGGGGCACAGAGAAGTGAAGTGACTTGCCCACAGTCACACAGCTGACAAGTGGCAGAGCAGGGATTCGAACCCATGGCCTCTGACTCCCAAGCCCAGGCTCTTTCCACTGAGCCACGCTGAATTAGAACCCAGACTCGAGGGCCCGAGCACTTTTAATAATCTTAATAATGTTGGTATTTGTTAAGTGCTTACTATGTGCCGAGCACAGTTCTAAGCGCTGGGGTAGACACAGGGGAATCAGGATGTCCCACGTGGGGCTCACAGTCTTAATCCCCATTTTACAGATGAGGTAACTGAGGCACAGAGAAGTTAAGTGACTTGCCCACGGTCACACAGCTTCACTAGGCCACACTTAGACGGTAAAGGAGTAGGACTGAAATGTAGATCTTAATTGCAAAATCATAATTTCACTCAGTAAACCAATCAAGAATTACTGCAGTAGAAAAGATTAATGGCCTATTGTTTTCATTTTTAGCTAAATGCATCGAAGGCACAAACACTGCAACCAAATCAACAGAGAAAGCTCTTGAAACTGACCAAGAAAATCTCCATGCCATGTGCATGGGGCTGAGTCATTTTGGTCTTAAACAGAATGACAAGGGTGCCCCATTATCTGTGTAAGTCGGGGGAAGTAGCCACTTTTTCAGTCCTGGGCTGTCCAATTGAGCTGTGGCAACATGCCCGTGAGGAAAGTGGAAGACACTGACATCGACATGGACTGAGGCTCCTCAAATCCCCAACTTGGCCTTTCCAATCAGCTCAACAGGGTTCTTGAAATGCCATTTGCTCCTCTTCCCATATTTTTGGGTTGGTCCCAGTTTATAGAACAACTTCTCCTGTTTGTCTTCCCTTTTGCCCCATCATTTAAAACCCTGTTCTCCTTTGCTTGGGCCACAACTATAATGGGAAGAATTTTCAAAATAGTATATGTATTTCAACAAAAATATATGCAACTCCCACCAGTCATTCCTTCCAGAGGGAAGAGAAAGGAGGCAAAAAATGAACTAGCTAACCTTGCAACTTGAAAGTGAGACCGAAAAAAAGTTTTAGTGATAAAAGAGAGGGGTGGGGAAGGAGAATTGAAATTAATGACTAAAACTAGGTTTTGGGTTTGTCTGTGCATTAACCAATCTACCTGTAGCTCAAATTATGATGGGAAAATAAAAAAATGTATTTGAACAGATCAAATGTTTGTTTCCATTGCAATCACTAATTTTGCTGAAACACATTTCCAAAATAGAAATATTTCTTTCATTTCGAAAAGGTGTGAAATATTAATGTTTTGAGTGAAGACGAAGAGCCAAACATTCTTCCAAGTGTTTGAATCTGCCAGATGTTTCTTCAGTATGAATAGTTCATGATTTGCAAAATTCGCTTTTGGCCAGGAATCCTCATTGGCTACCAGTGGCTTCTTGATGGGAATACCTGTAGAAACGTTTGGACCACCCACTGGTACTGATCAACAAAACATGCTCACATACATACTTTTCAAAAAAGCACACTATTTTACGGTGCTTTATTTGCCAACGTAAGGCCGATCTTAATGTTTTCTCTTTGCTCTTCAGGAGTTGTATAATTTGACCTGAAAGATCTCTTTTGCTGTCACCCATGAATAGCACACTGTTGGGTGTAGGGTTATGAAAGAAGTAAATCATCTTCTTTCCCTCACCAATCTTACTTTTTGTGATGGAGGATTTTGTCATTCTATTGGTTAAAATGAAATGAAACAGCAGAGGGCACTCCAAGGTACAAAATTGTTCCTTTACATTTGGATGATTAATATCATTCTTTAATCATATTTAGTCCTTAATGTGTTTTGGGATATAACTCACTGGGAAAGCTCAATAGTAAATAAATGTATTATTATTCTGTCATTAGTGGTAATCATCATTTCTAAGGCACCCAATCAATCCTAATGTTTTATATTGCTGAGGTCTATATTTTTTTTAAAAAGTAGTTCCTTATGACAAATTCTATAAAAATGCAGGAAAAGAGTGAATGGGAGCTGAAGAGTATTGAATTTTACCTTCAGCTTTAAAGGACATCAGGTGCCAAGGTGTGATTAGGTGCCAGGGCTTAACATTAGGGAAGTAGGCTTTTTTGCAGATGATTTGCCAGAATTCCTGCAATTCATCAAGCCTAAATAAGAGGTTCATAAAAATAACAAGTCTAGTGTTCCCTACCCTCTTCCAAAATACCACTCAAAACAAATCGCTTAAGGTGCGAGGATTTGAGAGTCAAGTTCTAGGGATTAGAAAACACCATGAATTAGCTAAGACTTATAAAAGCTATTTCCAGGGTGAAAAATACAGTTTGAATCAATAGTGTTTAATACAAATGGGACATACATCTTCAACAGTGGAAATTACCAAGTCAATTAACCAAAGTCACTTCATTGGAGAATACCACTTATTAAAGGCAGGGGAGTCTGTTTCTATTTCTGGTCATGTCAGTGACTTCTCAAACTGGAAGATCCATCACAGCTGCTTGTAGGACTGCACAGACATTCTGATTCTCTTTAATGAGTTTTTAGAATGAAGCACTGGTTTGGAAGGCAAAACCCCTGAGTTCTTCTCCCCAGTCCTGCCAAGCACTTGCTTTGTGATTTTGATTGTGTTGTTTCCCTTATCTACACGATGAGAATAAATTGACCAGGAGAGAATTATTAAAAATAGTTAATAAAAATCAGAGCATATTAAATACTAACACTGCTCATTATCCTATATGCTAGGGGCATGCACATGCACTTGAAGAGGTGAACCGTTCATTTTTGAGACAAAAGTAAGCATTAAGTAAATAGATTTATCCCTTATTTTCTCCAAAATTGTCTTTTTAAACAAGTTTCATGAGAAGCACTGCTGGTCCAATTCAATCCAATCCTGAGCACAACCAATTCTTTTGACCACCTTAGGTGTGATCATAAATTCTGCAAAAAACCTGGTCATTTGATGCTTTATCTATACAAAACATTCACTTTTGCTACTGCCTTTCTGTGAGCTGAATTCCCACTGGCTTAAAGATCACAAAAGCAAACATCCAAATTCCCTTGCTCTTTTCTCTTCAAAAGAATAGCATTCCTTCTTCATGGTGCAGCATCCATTTTGCCATGACTAGAAAATGGGGGTTGTAGGTATTCAGGTGCAGAATGGAGTGGTGATGCCCACGGGGGCTCTGAATGCTCCTTTTGGCACCCGTAATGAATGCTGGCTGGCGCCACCACAAAGGAGGAAGGGGATTAGGGGGATATTGGAAAGGAAGAAAAGCAATGGATTAGGACGACAAGAGGATGGCATATGGTTTGGAAGAGAAGGAGAAGGTAAGTAGAGAAGCCAAACGGCTCAAGGTAGCTCAACCCTCACTCTGTTATGAAGTCAATAGTTCTATTGGAGCTCAGGGGAGCATTAAAATGTTTGCACACCAACACTTACATTATCAGAAGCCTACAATGATTGTAGGCAGAAACAGTGTTTCTCAAACTCCACATGACACTCCCAAATGATCGAGATAGAAGGAAAAATCATTAATCCAGAAAGGAGAAAAATGCGGATCTACATTCTTGTTCCATTCAATTAAAAAATAAATAGAACGGGAACACAGAAGACATTCTCACAATAAATAATATCTCTGGGAGTCAACTTCTCAATTTAAACGTGAATTGGGTAAAAAGGGTTATTTTCTGCTCAGTCATTCCAGGATTGGAGCTGTTCCTTGATTTTGTAACACTCCGAGGAAATCTGGATTTTCACATATGCTATTATTTCTCATAACACCCCAGGAAATCCCTCTTCTCAAAAGAGGACAAGGATCGGAAACAAATCAAGCAAGACAGTGTGAAGAATACATCCTAAACACTGCATCTTTCTCTAACATGCACGGGTGGTTGAATAATGCCACATTTTCACAGGGGAGGGCCCCTGTTTTTATAAAACAGTAGATTCATTCTTCAAATGAAAATTGAAGCTGGAAAAAAAAGGTCTCAGATTAATTCAGAGCTTCTTGGCGGTTCCATTTAAAATCAGTGATTCTGAGTTGTCACCTGTTCAAATTAGGGTCTCATTTCCAAGCTGTTTTTGCAAAGCCCAAAGGTAAGCCCAAGGGATCCTGGGTTGAACAGTAAGATATTTGTTGCCTCTGAATCCTCCCTCCCCATCCTGGAGTCACTGCCTGGTTGAAATGAGGAGGACTAGAGGTTTCCCAGCAGGGTGGTTGCCACTGAGCAAAAAAGCTCCAGCAAATTTTTTCCACCACCTGGAGGCCGATCTGATTCCGGCCAAGTCTATCAGGAATTTGGATGGAGTAGAGTCCATCAGTGGACTCAGGAGAAGACCGCTTCTTTCCAGAGTAACTTGCTAGAGGATCCCTGAGAGGCTGGTTCATTCCTGGGGTTGATCTGGGAATTCAGTTCTCCTCAAGGGCAGGTGAAACACAGTAGAGAATAGGAGAGTCAACTTTGGTCCAAGCCCCAAGGTCAATTTAAATCAGTTCTGAAGAAGAACTAGTGCTTAGAATAGTGCTCAGCACATAGTAAGCACTTAACAAATGCCATCATCATCATCATTATTATAATTATTATTATTAAACCCCGGGATTAGCCCCAGAACTGCCCCTAATCCCCCAGACTGGATCTGGGCTGGGCCAGGCCCTGCCACGTGCCTGGACTGGGTCAGAACAAAGTCAGTCTCCAGGGCTGGGGAGGAAGGTTACTTTTTCCAAGCACAACCTGTCCATGGCATTCAGCACTTTGGAGGCACTGGAAGAGCCTGGTTATTGGTTCTGCAGTAGCTCCTCCCAGCAAATAGGCTGGGAAAACACCTCCCTCTCCAGCCAGAGTTCATAGGAATAATGGAAGTCCTCAGGAAGTTCCAAATTCTGGCCCAGCACACTTTGCAAGCAGTTGTCCACGGGTGTAAACTCAGAGTCCTGGGGCCTATCGTACCGCCGACTGTTAAAGGCTTCAATGTTGGCCCTCAGGGTACACTCCTCTGCTTGAAAATCCCATGGCCTGGCATCAATGTCTGCATTTGGAAAAGAGCAAGGGAGAGAATGACTTGTGGCATCAGGGCTAATCAATTAATCAATGGAATTATCGAATTACCTATCATATGCAAAGCAAAGGGCATTAAGAGGGCAAAAATTGTAGAGGGGGTGAGGATTGGGATGGACAGATTTCAAAGAGTTAATGGATCAGAAATCAATCGTATTTATTGAGCGCTTACTGTGTGCAGAGCACTGTACTAAGTGGTTGGGAGAGTACAATATTACAGAGTTGAAAGACACATTCTCTGCCCCAGTGAGCTTTCAGTCTAGAGGGAACGCCAACAGAAACAGCGTGGCTTACTGGAAAAAGCACAGGCCTGGAAGTCAGAGAATCTGGGTTCTAATCCCAGCCCTGTCACATGTCTGTGTGACCTTGGGCAAGTCACTTAACTTCTCTGAGCCTCAGTTCCCTTATCTGCAAAATGGGGATTCAATACTTTTTTTCCTCCTACTTAGCCTGTGAGCCCCATATGGGACGTGGTTATGTTGTATCTAGGACTCAGTGGAATGCTTGGTTTATAGTAAACACTTAACAAATATTATTATTATTTTCCACCCTGATTGGAAACTCTTGGATATTGTCAGAGACTTAGAAGGAATGAGCATTTGTGGGACACAGCACTGTATCAAGTGCTTAAGAAAGTACAATAGAATTAGAAGGCATGATCCCTACCCTCAAGGAGCTTATGATTAACAGGAAAAACAGACCTCCCCTACCCTCCCATCCCTTGAGACAGAGTTCTGAGCTTTCAACAGAACAGCTCTACAGATTCCCTGCTTTCATGGAACACTCCCAAGTGCTTAGTACAATGCTCTGTATTCAGGTGTTCAATAAATGCCATTGGTTGGTTGATTGATTATTTGAGCAGAAAGGGAATAGGCTGAAAATTTAGGAAATTTGGATTTTAACCCATCTTCTTCCAGTGAGATGCTGAGTGGCTTGGGGAAGTTACGAAGCAGCGTGGCGCAGTGGAAAGAGCACGGGCTTTGGAGTCAGGGCTCATGAGTTCAAATCCCAGCTCTGCCACTTGTCAGCTGTGTGACTGTGGGCAAGTCACTTAACTTCTCTGTGCCTCAGTTCCCTCATCTGTAAAATGGGGATTAAGACTGTGAGCCCCACGTGGGACAACCTGATTCCCCTGTGTTTACCCCAGCGCTTAGAACAGTGCTCTGCACATAGTAAGCGCTTAACAAATACCAACATTATTATTACGAGCTTTGAGTTTCAATTTCCTCCAAAAAGAGGGTTAGGATCCCAGGCCCTTCTTACCTCTCAGGAATGTCGGATGGCTCGAGAAATAATTTGAGAAAGCTAAGTAAATTCAAGCTTCATTAAATGTAATAAAAATAATTATGGTATTTGTTAAGTGCTTACTATTTTTCAAGCACTGTTCTAAGCGCTGGGGTAGACTGACTACATATTATAGTCCATATTTGAGCAGGCTAAATCCATCAGCAGACAAAAGTCCTGCATTAGCCTGAACTCCTGTCCCAGGGCAAAGAACAATTTTCATCAGAAAAGTTGACTTATATAACCCCCCTGGGACTAGGAAGGGTGATGAAGGAAAAGCACTTGATATTTATCCCACTTTTAGCCCCACAGTACTTATGTAAATATCTGTAATTTACTTATTTATATTCAGGTCTGTCTCCCCTTCTAGATTGTAAACTCCTTGTGGGAAAGGACTGCATCTGCCAATTCAGTTGTATTGTTCTCTCCTAAGCACTTAGTACAGTGTTCTCTACACAGTAAGTACTCACTAATTACCACTGAGTGCTGATCGAAGAGTAAAAAAAAAAAATCTTCTGAGTTGGGAGTTTCGAGCACAAACACTCACCATTTCCATAAGCCCAGTCATCATTCATACGGTGCCGTACTTTCTGATAAATGGCAGACATGGTCTTCATATTGCTTTTTCTCCACTGTCGCCCCAGATATTTGGTCTGGATCTTCAGCAATTTCAGGACATACAATTGCATCATGGCCTGTTTGACCTTCAGTGCCCGTTTCAGGATTGGTGCCGACTTAAACACGACTAGCATCTGTACAGTGAAAGAGGAGAGAAGAGCCAGGCCCATGAGAAAGGGCATATGGAATTTCGGAAAACTTTTGGGCATCACCAGCTTGCCAGATGGCCCAGTCTGCTTGGATAGTTAGATTAAAGAGGGGTAGCCCTTGAGACACTCTTCACTCTATTATTATTATTTTAGTACCCATTCGTGATCAAATACCACATTTCTCCTCCTATCACCACAACTGCATTAAACCCAGATAGGAAGTGACCTAGCCATGTTATATTTCATTACCTTGCCAGTTTAACAAGGAAAGACTCGTAAGCAGCAACCCAATGGGTGAACTGAATGCCAAAATGAAACCAAAATCTATTTTTGGGTGCATCTTTAGAGGGTTGCTTACAAGACAGAAGTTTCCTGGCCACAGAAGCTTTGAGCTGCTAGCAATATTCTGAATCTTCTGGATTTGATCATGCTCATTCCAAAGAAAGAGGAGGCAAAGTGTTGAGCAGCATGTTGGGGTCCAGTTGAGATTCAGACCTAGATGTGCTCTGTGATCTTGTGCCAACCCTTTCCTCTTTTAGTATTTTAATATCCTCCATGAGAAAATAATCCTGCCCTTTTTCTCACGATTGTTGTTCAGATAACAAGAGCCAATTTATATCAATGGTATTTATTGAGCTCTTAGCACGTACAGAGCCTGTATTAAGTGCTTGGGAGAGTATAATGCAACAGAATTAGCAGATATGTTCCCTGCCCATAACGAGCTTACAGTCTTCAATTACTTATAAACTACTGTTAGTTTTACTTTTTTAGCTATGGCCTGTGACATGTGGTATCTACAACACTGCCGGGAAAGGACCAAATATTGAACTACCCCCAAAATTTTTACCAGCCCATATCACTAATGTCAGAGTGTTGCATTTGAAGGCCATAGGCATCAATATGCTTAAGAAATAGGAAAATTCTTCTGTTTGTTCCTTTTTTGTCCTCTCCTATGATGATGGGGATGGAGTCTCCCATTAAGATGGAAGAGCCTAACTTCTGAGACTTTAGAACAGAGAACCTGCATGAAGGGATGGATTATAGTAATAGTGGTTTGGGCAGCATCTCTTGATCTATCAGTCAATCAATGAATAGTATTTATTGAGCACTTAAAATATGCAGAGCACCGTACTAAGATCTTGTGAGTCCCATGTGGGACATGGACCGTGTCCAACCTAATTCTATGTATGCCAGCATTTAGAACTGTGCATGACACATAGTAAGTGCTTAACCAATACCATAACATATAGTAAGTGCTTAACCAATGCCATAATCATTATTACTATTAGTACAACTCAACAGAGTTGGCAGACATATTCCCTGCCCCAAACAAGCTTACAGTCTAGAAGGGGAGGCAGACATTATATTCTAAATATAAATATCATAATATATGATTTAATGATATGTCCATAAGTGCTGGGGTGTTGAGGGTGGGGCAAATATCAAATGTCCAGAGATCACAGATCACCCTCTCACCCCTGTGAGTCATGTTCCCACTTGAGGCACAGAGTAAAATGAACAAGTAAACAGGCAGGTGTGCAGGCCATTCTGAAGTTGATGCAGAGATTTTTTTTTTTTTTACATGCAAGACCCATATATATTTTTTTATATGTCAGGCACTGTACTAAGCACTGGAGTAGTTACAAGATAATCAGACTGGACACAATCCATGTCCCACAGAATGCTCACAGCTTACAGTTTTAATTCACATTTTTACAGATAAGGTAATTAAGGCACAGAGAAATTTAGTGACTTGGCCCAAGGTCACGTACCAGACAATTGGAGGAGCTGGGATTAGAACCCAGGAGGTCCTCCTGACTTCCAGGCCTGTGCTCTATCCTCTAGGTCATGCTGCTTCCCATGTATGGGTGAAGAGAGCACAGAATAATGCCAGTGTTAGGCCCCGGTGCCTGCCATAAACCAGCAAGTGACTGATTTGGTAGTCACTCTATTTTCACTGTCTGGAAGGAAATTTGAAATATAGTATTCTAGACCAGTCCTCTTGACATTTCCTTTAAATGGAAAAGTAAACATTTCTACAAAGAGTGGGAATGGCCTCTGAAATGGCAGAGGAGGAAGCCATTTTTCCCAGATAAGTGCCCAGAGTTTGAGGGCTCTGCATTTATTCAGTCCTCAGTAGGATTTTGGGCCCAGCTCACCATAGTCCTGGAATGCTTCCATTTAGTCAACTTGTTGAGTACCCTCAGTAAATTGATACAGGAAAAAAGATTCCTCCAGCAGAACTGGTTGTTTTCTCCAGTTTCCTACAGTCAACATAAAATGAAAAACAAAATGAAACCGAGAAGGTATTCAGGCTTACCACAATTGTCACATAGCTTTTTTTTCCCCATAGAAACTCCAGCAGGAATGCTACTCATCGACTGTTATTCAGCCTGGGAAGACAGGCTTCTCTAGTGCTATTTCAGACTGATGATGTCCCAGTGGGGTTGGGTGTAGGGGAGAGTCACCCAGACACAGAGGCATACACTTTGCCCACCGTCGGAAAGGGCCTCTGAAAAGGCTGCTGTTGGCACAAAAGATGCAACCCTGAGAATAGTATTAGCTGTCAGGAGGACACAAAGATAAAATCAGTGACCTGATAGTTCAAGCAGGACTCCCTTTGTGGCTTCCCTCTGGGAGATAGAAAATAGAGGGGGAATTACTCCTCCATTCGCTCACAATTTTTCTGCAGTGAAAAAAGGACAGTGCCCAATGCTTTGCTATTTTTAAGTCAGTCTGCACTAGAGATCTCCATGTGAGAGAGGTTTGACATTTGGAAGATGAGTTCTCCATCTCCTCTTCCACAACCAGAGTGTGCTTGACTGACCTTTTCTTTTGAAACAGGAGGGAGAAGAGGGAATGTAGCAAATATTTCAAATAGCTTCAAAGTAAGATGATTTTTCAAGAGTTGGATGCAAACAATCAATCATCATAAGAGGATGATAGCCTAGAAATGAGGTATTTTTCAGGGACAGATACAACAACATGTGCGATTTCAGATCTGCAAATGGTCAGTTTTATGATGAGGAATGCTTTGATTATGTGTTTGGGGTAGCATGCTGCTGCAGAATTAGGGAATAGTTTTCTGACAACCTGCATCTGGCAGCATAATAATAATAATAATAAACAATAATTGTGGTATTTGTTAAGCATTTACTATGCACCAAGCATAGCACATACAGCCGGGGTAGATACAAGGTAATTGGGTTGGACACATTCCTTGTCTCACATAGGGCTCGCAGTCTTAATCCCTGTTTTACAGATGAGGTAACTTGGGCACAGAGAAGTTAAGTGACTTGCCAAAGGTCAAAGAGCAGACAAGTGGCAGAACATGGATTAAAACCCAGGTCCTTCTGATTCCCAGGCCCTTCATCAATCAATTCACTAAGCCACCCAGCGATGTGGTTTGGGAAGAGTATGAAGCATTTGTGCAGCGAAGCAGCATGGCCTGATAGATCATGTGCCTGGGAGTCAGAGGACAAGGTTTCTACCCCTGCTCTGCCATTTGTCTACTGTGTGGCCTTGGGCAAGTCCCTTCACTTCTCTGTGCCTCAGTTATCTCCTCTGTAAAGCAGAGATTAAGTCTGTGAGTCCTTTTATCATTATCAATGGTATTTGTTGAGCAGGTACGTGAGCAGAGCACTGTACTAAGGGCCCTACCCACAACAAGCTTACAGGGACTGTGTCCCTAGCGCTATTACAGTACCTGGCACAAAGTAAGCACTTAATAAATACCAGAAAAATAAAAGGAATATATTAAAAAATACCATACCAAAAGGAAAAAATAAAAGGAAACCCCTTTAGCCTGGGGTTTTTCAGGGACACAACATTCATATTTTGGGAGAACTGATTGAATTTTGAGTGTTTGGTTCGGAGACACAATCCACAGGTCAGATAAATCACAAAAGTAGTCCTTGTTGTCCAGTTGAAACCCGAGTTATTCATAATGGGGAAGCGGGGGGTGCTTATAAGGAGGGAGAGGAACTGGGGAAGAGAGCAAGATTCAGCAAGGGAGAGGGGGATTTAACGCTATGTAGTGTGTCCAGATTTCCTCTGAAAAATACATTTTAAAGCAAACACCTTCCTGAAATAGCCCTGATCCTCAAGGGCTTTGGGCACTTCCACGGGACAAAAAGTTTGAGGGTAAGGGAAACACTGGGACTAAGAGATAGGAGTCCTCTCTTAGGATTAACTCAAACCATGCATTTGGTAAGAGCTCTCTGTACACCTCTGAGGGCAGAAATCAGTGCACTTCCAACCCTCTGCCTGAACTATACAATAGCCCCCATGTGTGCCTAATGGAAGTGGCACTATTTCTTTTTTGAAAAGGGAACTGAGTCAGTAGGCGGGTTTACTGTAATACATTTCCTCCTCATGACTAACGTTGGGCAGGCGCTCTCTCAGCTCCAAGACAGAGGGAGCAATTATGGAACAGGTCGATTATTCAGCGAGAAACCTAGGGGCCAGAGAACCCTGCACTTCTCCAGCTGGTCAAAAGATGATGATTGAGGGACAAAAAACTGGTTCTGCCCTGCTTTATCTCGTAGTTGCTACAGGAGACCCAAGAAATGCGCCACAGCCTCCCTCCCTGACCACAGCCTCCTCAGCTGACAGTTTTCTTCTTTCTTTAATGTTTCCTCAGGGAACAGCAAGCTAGCCTCCTGCCTTGCTTTTCACAATATGCATCCGAGGTAGGTCTGGACTTGAAGTAAGTCACTGTGGTGAACTGCCTTCTCAAGAGGGCCGACCCCAGAGTGATTTTTCCCTTCTGCCAGCTTAACAGCAAAAGTGGGTACCAAGTGCCACATTTCTACCGATTTCTCTCTTTGACCTGTTTCACAGGTAACTATTTGACTGTCCACACCCTCAGTTCTCCAGAAATATTTTTAGTTTTGCTGAAAATCTGGGATTCTTCTCCTAAAACTGCTTATCTTTTTCTTCCTCCCCCCCACCCCACTTCACCTCCTGTTTCTTTTTTTGTGGTGGAAGTTGGAGTACAAATAAACTTCTTGGTATTCAACCCATCACATATATATTTCCCTCATCTGGAATACAGCATCCACCTCATTAGCTCCCAAACATCATTGTACTGGTAACCAGCCTTATGGACCAAAGCAACGTCAAACAAGCCTCCCACACTAGCCTTTTGGCACTCTTAGCAAATCCAAACTTTCCTTTTCAAATTCCCTCTTACTTGCTCCAGGCTCAGCTAAAGGCATCCGAGCCATCTCCTCACAAAACGGATGAGTATTACATGTTTGGGGCCTAAAGGGATCAGAAGTCATCTTGCTTTTGGACGGACAAGCAGCAGCATTTAGAACAACCCTTCCATCATGCTATCCTGGACCTTCTTTTTTGATCTGCCTTGCACCAGCAGAGTCATGAGGGACTTTATTTGTGCCAGTGTGTCACCAAAGATTTTGAAGCATTGTAACTTTTGAACTCTGGGTAATTTAAGCGGTCAAAAACCTATAAATGGCTCCATCGACCACAATATCTGGTGCTCTTTGTCCCCTCTTATTGCTCTGTGTATGTATTTAATCTCTCCCCACAAGTCAGTGCCCAGTGTCTCAGCCCTGGATTTAGATTGTGAACCTGAGTCTTGTTTAATTCTCTACTGCAGTCTTCTCTAGTGGTAACTCTAGTGCTTTGCACCCAGTAAGTGGTCCATTAAATACCACTGAATGAACTGCTATTTTAACTCAAATCTGCTATACTTCCTGAAGTTGTTCTTATCTCTTCCTCTGGGAAACTGCTAAAACCACAGTACTTCTAGGTCAGGTTTATGAGGTGCAATTACTGAGAGAATTACTTAAAACAAGGAAAAGGAGATCTGAGGGAGAAGCCTGAGTCAGACTGGTATTTCAAATTCACCATAAAAATCCCCTATCTTCCACTGTATTTGGAGACTCAAGTTAGTAATAGGAGACCAAAAGCAATTGCATTTTGCCTTTAAACTTTTTTTCAGGGCTTACAGTGTTCTAAGTGATCTTGAACAGTTATTAGTGATCCGACCATCCTAAGGGCTTTCACTCTATATATGTATACATATGGGTTCTTGATATTCAAATGTGAAGGTCTCGACCATCTGTGAATGGGGCTCATGTGTGGAAGTGTGGCTAACAGTTCCTTTCAATAATCAATCATATTCATTGAGCATTTTACTCCGGGCAGAGCATTGTATTCAATGGTTGAGAGAGCTTAGTCCAATGCACACATAAGAGTCCATGAAATACCAATGATGACAAGAATATAACAGAGTTGGTATACATGTCCCCTGCCCACAAGGAGTTTATGGTCTGGAGGAGGAGCTTACACACCACATACACAAAAAGACAAAAAGATATTGTGGCTAGGAGTTATTCTTAGTGCTGTTTTCACCACTCTGTTTCCAAATTCCACTCTTATAAGGCAGGAAGAACCACATGCCACAAAGCACACGCAAGGTACATACATCAGTCACAAATACTGGGATGGGAGGAAAATCAGTAATTAGCCAAAATGACCACCAGATGAACCTGTTGTTTCACCCAGGGGCTGAAATGAGATTTAAAGTTTAGAACTCTGCAGTAATATGGTTCACTGGTGCCCCAAATTGCACTTAAACCTAATTATAATCTCATTACACATCCCTTTAGACTATAAACTCATTGTGAGCGGGGAAAATCTCTGCCAACTCTGTTGTATTGTAGTCTCCCAAGTGCTTAGTACAGTGCTCTGTACATAGTAAGCACTCAATAAATAATGTGATAATCATGATGATCCACTAATTTAACTGAAATTAGGTGAGCGGGAAGTGGAGGAAAATAAGGTGATTACCAAGATTAACCACCAGATGCCACTGTTTCCCTAGTTTAAGTGGAAGGGTTTGCACCATTTTCTGAAGACCTTTATTAAAAAAATATATATATTCCATCAATTTGCAAAGCTGGAAGATTTTCCGGCTCTTTAGTCTAAATGTTCATAGACAATTCATCTCCGTTGTTCCGCCTTTCACGGTACCCACATTTCCTTGTTGTTTATGTACTGGAGGACACCTGCCCCCTCAGTGAGCGATCAGCTCGCAATTGTGTTTCTCCTAGGCGACAGCTTCTCTTCCTTGTCATTTGTTACTCTTTCTGGGCTCAGTTCAGTTTTCTAAGGCCCCGAGCGGAGAGACAGCCGAGCTGCAGAACAAGAGCCAGAAAGCACCATTCCCTCCCATGGCGCCATTTTCTTCTCCTTACCAGGCTTTCAGCAGTGAGCTCAGGCAGATCTTGGACAATGCAGTAGGGATAATCCAGGACAGAGATGCTGCAGGGGGTAGAAAGGAAGAGGCCAGGTGTTAGGCCACTGCTATCTGTTGCGGAATTGTACATTCCAAGAGCTTAGTACAGTGCTCTGCACATAGTAAGCGCTCAATAAATACTATTGAATGAATGAATAAATGCTTCCAAAAGTGGGGAGGGTATATCTCAGGGCCATTCTGCTACTCAACCAGAAGCCAACCCTGGTAGTTAAATGGTCACTGTAACAATAATAATGATAATAATATTTAATAATTATGGTACTTGTTAAGCACTATGTTCCAAACACTGTTCTAAACACTGGGATAGATACAAGTTAATCAGGTTGGACACAGTCCCTGTCCCACATGAGGCTTCCACTCTTAATCCCCAATTCATAGATGAGATAACTGAGGCATAGAAGTTAAGTGACTTGCCCAAGGTCACAAAACAGACATGTAGCAAAGCGGGGATTAGATCACGGCTCAGTGGAAAGAGCACGGGCTTGGGAGTCAGAGGTCATTAGTTCAAATCCCGCTCTGCCACTTGTCAGCTGTGTGACTGTGGGCAAGTCACTTAACTTCTCTGTGCCTCAGTTACCTCATCTGTAAAATGGGGATTAACTGTGAGCCTCACGTGGGACAACCTGATTCCCCTGTGTCTACCCCAGCGCTTAGAACAGTGCTCGGCACATAGTAAGCATTTAACAAATACCAACATTATTATTAACCCAGGTCCTTCTGACTCCCAGGCCCATGCTCTATCTACTAAACTACACTGCTTCTCTAAGAATATCCTTTCACTTGAACTGTTCAGGCAAGGCAGCAATTTTTGAAGTTACAACAACTTTTATTTCTTTAAAGATGAAAGAGGACTACAGGAAGGCAAAGAAAAAATTGTGAATGTGCATCCCTAAAGGTTATCTGGAAATGTTCTCAATCCCTTGTGTCACAGTAAAACAAGCAGAAAGGTCAAGAGAGTCCTCACTAATTTAGAAATTTTTTGCCTTTCTTCAGGATGAGATTTTATAGAAAGTATAGTTTCAATTCAATCCTTCAGTTTTTAAAAATTGTCTCTCTGGTCAAAGTCATAATAGACCATATTTCCATGTTTAATTGAAATCAGTTTGGATGTAGAACAATAATATTTATTTCACATTTGTCCCAGTAGGGTCACTAGAGCTAGCTGAATATACTGCAAGATGAAAGGTTCCAGAGAAACATAAAAATGGAATTTGAGAGCTGTCAGTCTGAATAGCTTGGGAGCCTCTTCCTTATACATTTATAGCTTCTACTTACATTTACAGCTACAGAATACCTCCATTTCAGTCAGTTGTCCTGTCTTTGAAAGGGTAAAGAGGGTGTTTGGGGAGGGGGGCATTGGCGATAAGAGTTAGCCCATACTGGAGTACTGGAGAAGCAGCGTGGCGCAGTGGAAAGAGCACGGGCTTTGGAGTCAGGGCTCATGAGTTCGAATCCCAGCTCTGCCACTTGTCAGCTGTGTGACTGTGGGCAAGTCACTTAACTTCTCTGTGCCTCAGTTCCCTCATCTGTAAAGTGGGGATTAAGACTGTGAGCCCCACGTGGGACAACCTGATTCTCCTGTGTCTACCCCAGCGCTTAGAACAGTGCTCGGCACATAGTAAGCGCTTAAAAAAATACCAACATTATTATTATTATTATTATTAAAGTATGTGCTGACTTATAAAATGAAGAATCTGGCAATTATTTCCCAAATTCCAAAACCAGCTCCAAAGCAAAGGCTGGGAAAGGTGATGGAGCAGAGGGAGGGAGGGAAGGGAGATCCAACAGTTCATGTTTGGAAACAGAATCCATTCTCAAAACTGGTAGGGGAGGGGAGGGGCTGGGGCCATGGGGAAAGAGTATAATGCAGTGGGCATGAGTCAGAAGCTGAAATAAATGGGGGACCAAAGCTGGGATACTTGGGCACGTTTAACTTCACATGGAATAGAATTTAAAACTGTGACACCTGAACTATTGAAATGGAGAATGGAAGGCATCTGTCTTTTTTTTTTTTTGGTGGTAATTGTAAAGTGCTTACCTCTTGAAAGGTACTGCTTTATGGGCTGGATACAAGGCAATCAGGTTGGATAGTCCATGTCCCACATGGGGCTCACAGTTACAATCTCCATTTTACAGGCCCTAAGAGTCAGAGTACCTGGGTTTTAATCCCAGCTTTGCCAGTTGCTTGCTCCTTAACCTTGGGCAAGTCACTTAACTTCTCTGGGCCTCAGTTACTTCATCTGTAAAATGGGGATTAAATTCTCCTCCCTCCAATTTAGACTGTGAGCCCCAAGTTGGGCAGGGACCATGTCCAATCTGATAAACTTGTATTTACCCCAGAGTTTAGGACAGTGCTTGACACAGTAAGTGCTTAACAAATACTATTAAAAATAAAAATACAAAGATGTCAGCCCTTAAGGAAAGCCCACCTCTTCCCAGAAAGTCCTCAGGGGTGGCTGATTTCAGTCTTTGTCCAGGTTTCTCCCAGAACAACTAGGACCACACTCCAGCAGGACATTCCCAGCAGAGCATACAGAAGAGAACGTGCTGAGATTTGGAGCAAGACCAAAGGGAGCTCAGGCTACTGCCTTCAGAACAGGACTCAGTTCTTTCTCATTTCTGCCCGATTGAAAGGCTTAGAAGCCTCTGCCTTATATACTTATCACTTCTAATTACATTTACAACTACAGAATACCTCCATTTCAGTCAGCTTTCCTGTCTTTGGGAGAGTAAAGGACCTGGGTTCTAATCCCAGCTCATCACTTGTCTGCTGTGTGACCTTGGACATGTATCACTTGACGTCTCTGGGCCTCCATTACTTCATATGTAAAAAAGGATTGAGACAGAGCCCCATATGGGACATGGACTGTGTCCAACCTGAATGTGCCTCTTTACTGTTATATGGCACTCTCCCAAGCGCTCTGCACACAGCACTCAATAAATAAGATTGAATTAATCTACCCCAGCAGTTAGTATAGCGCTCCTCCACCAGCTCCAGCATCGGGAGACATCCCTACCTGTTCTTGGAGGTGATGTAGGACAGAATGTTTTGGTTGAAGAACTTCAGGATCAATGGGATGCAGTTGGCAAACACCAAATGTTGAGATACATATTCAAACTGGAAGAAGAGAGCAAAACAGCAGCCAGTGAGCCTGGTCCAGGGGCGGCTGTGATAGTGGGAGCTGCCAAAGAAGCAGTCTGCTGGCCATCAGACTTTACAGTACTCCCTCAGCTGCTCAGGCCCCCAAATCACCTTCTAGTGGCACATTAGAACCCTTTTTTCCCCAGTGTATTTAAGTGCTTACTCTGTGCCAGGCATTGTTCTAAGCCCTGAAATATAATGAGGTTGGACACGGTCCATGTTCCATATGGGATTCACAGGTATAATCCCCATTTAACAGATGAGGTAACTGAGGTACAGAGAAGTTATGTGACTTGCCCAAAGTCACACAGCAGACAAGTGGCAAAGCCAGAACTAGAATGCAGGTCCTTCTGACTCCCCAGCCCCCTGCTCTATCCACTGTCCACGCTGCTCCTCTTAGACCTTCTTTCCTATCTAAACCTGGCTTGGCCCCAGAGGAACCTCCTAAGGTTCCTAAGGAACCTCCTATGCAAAAGCACTCTGGGCTCTGGGCAGGAAAGTGCTAGGTCTGCTTGAGTTGGGTGGGTCCCAGCTCCAGCAGGAATAGAAGAGGCTTTATTTCTTTCTATTAATGTCTGCCTCCCCCTCTAGACTATAAGCTTGTTGTGGGCAGGGAATGTGTCTACCAACTCTGTTATACTGTTATATTGTACTCTCCCAAGTGCTTAGGGCAGAACTCTGCACACAGGAAGTGCTCATTAAATACAATTAACTGAAAAGGCACGGAGCAGGGGGAACTTGGACTCTGTAACCCAGACTCTCTGACCCACAACAGCCCACTTGATGAGGATTTAGCAGAGACAGGTGCGGCCCTGACAACTGGCAGTCCTCGGTGCCTGGCAGAGGAGGGGAGTGGGCAGAGAGCCGCTCAGTTACCAGGAGACAGAGGGAGCAAGAACAGCAGTTGGCATTTGAATGGGCTTACCATCCCAGGACCCCGAGTCAGGAGTCCTGGGCAAACTCAGAAAAGTCACTCCTTTAAATGGGCTGCATCTCTTCTCCCTGCCACCACTCTGACACTTTCTTCTCTCCTCCCCATTGCAGCACCTTACTCACCATCCCTTGGGCACAGCATGCTCTTCAAACATCAGCTGCAGTGGACAGCAGTGGACTGCCTCATTAACTCCCCAAGATCTGGAGAGCCTGGCCTAACGCCTCCCCCCTCTCTCCAACCATGATTATTTTGGATATCAGAAAGTTAAAAATCTTTTTGTCGATTTGCTAGACAACAAGGGGAGGAGGACATAAAAGACACTAAAGACACTAGAGAGAGAAATCTCCTGTAGTGAGAGTCCCTTTCTTTAGATTGTGAGCCCCTGAAAGGCCAGGGACCCTGTCTAATTTTCACGTGTATTTTTTCTCAGTGTTTATATAGTGTGCTGCAAAAAGCAGGCACTCAAATACTATTAACCACTATCCCTAAAACAGATGGAACCAGTGGTATTTTTGAGTACTTACTGTGTGCAGGGCACTGTACTAAACATGTCTGAAAGTACAATATGACAGAGTCATGGGCATGTTCCCTGCCCAATCAAGAGGATGTGGAATGCCAATGTCCCCCATTTCCACACCCCATCTTTCCCTGTAGCTGTAAGTTCATTGTGGGCAGGGAATGTGTCTGTTAATTGTTATACTATACTCTCCCAAGCACTTAGTACAGTGTGCCACACACAGAAAGCACTCAATAAATACAAATGACTGACTCTAGTTTAGTTACCCCCTTCCAGACACTTCTGTCCGACAGGAAGCAGCCTCACGGAGGCAAGAGCTGAGTGACTTCCGGTAGAGAATGGAGTCACTGTTTCTGTGCCTCTCCTTCTTCCCTGCATATCTCAAAACTCTCCTAACTAGAAGCCAGTTACCTGCCCCGACTTCTAATTAGGAGAGACGGGCTCTTCTAGGCAGGCGGGATCCTGTCAGGTCAGGTGCTTCATTGGCCCGTGAGGGGCTCACAGCCAAGCATTCAGGAGTCCCTTCATGCCACACACCTGATAGATGTGGTTCAACTTGAAGTGCTTGAGCAGCAGCAGGAGCAGAGCAGAAATGCTTTTCACGATGATCTCCTTGTGCCTGTTAACGTCAATGCCCAGCTTCATGCTCTGAAGAACTGTGATGCTAGTTCAAGGGAGAGGGGAGCAGAAGATAAGAGGAACATTACCACCGGAAACAGGAGTCTAGTGCCACCCAGCCAGGTAAACTGATCCGGGGTGCAGAGAGGGTATTAGTTAATGTCAACCCCAAGACTCCATGTAACTGACCCCTCTGGAGTGGATTTTGGGGCCTAAACTATCTAGCTGAGAAATAATAGCTCAGTTCTATTCTCTTAGGTAATTCCAGTCAGTGTCTGGGTGGAACGGGGGTTCCCTCAGAAGCCTGAGGTTTAGAAGCTCCCCTCCCAATGCCCCTAGGCTCATCCTAGGAGTTGCCCCCCAGCAATCAGGACCACTGGCTCATCTAGAGACCACTCACGGCATCTCCTCAGGCAGGACGTCAGCCAGGATATTGATGGAATCCGTCTTAGCCTTGGAGGTGGGGGCTGCAGCCAGAAGGATCTTGAGCAGAGCAATCTGTGAGAGGATATGGGGTTCTCAGCCCCCCAAACCAGAGGGTCAGAACTGGGAAAAGTCCAGCCCCTCTCCCAAAGTCACTCCCTACAGTCATCTGGCAGTTCACTAGCCCTTTGACTTTGCAAAGCATTTCCCTGCTGATCTTCCCATTTGAAGGCTGGGAAACCTGAGGCCCAAGAAAGGTGACTTATTTCAGGTGATTCACAGGGTTGAAGCTAGGATTCTCATTTCTAGCTTCAGTTGGGAGACCTTGATCACCTTATATCCCTCCAGCACTTAGAACAGTGCTTTGCACATAGTAAGCGTTTAACAAATGCCAACTTTATTTCTAGCTCAAGTCCCAGGCAGCAATTTAGTCAACCAAGCCAGCTGAGGGACCAGGAAGCGCTGATAACCCCCAATCAGAGAAGAAGGGAGGCCGCTAGGAAGACCATGTTTGCTTGGTCACCAGTATCTCCCCTCCCCACTCGCGCCCTTTCCCCACCTCTCCTCCAACCCTCTACCAGGTCTGGCAGCCCTCAAAGCCCTCCCAGAGTGCGAGATAGAGAAAATCTTCCCTCCAGCCAGTCCAATCCAGTCCAACCAAGCCCCTAGGATAAGGCAGTTGGATTGGGAGCAAAGGTTCATGGCACCAAGAAGTCCCCAGAGGCAGTCCTAAAGAGCATTTGAGTAAAATCCAGGACCTCAAACGGAAACCTCTCATGCTGTGCCCACACGGGATGAAGATCTGTCCGCGCAGCCTTACCATGTACTGGGGAAGGCTGTGGAGCATGGCCTGGTACAGGACCTCACATGGCGTCTCTGGCACTTTCTCTTCTCCCTAAGGAGGGAGCCCCAAGTCCTGACCGTTCAGCACTGCAGACCCTTCCTATTGCTTTGTCCAGGACACCCTGGATTGTTCTCTTGCTCATTCCTGACCAACCCAGGAGCGAGCCTCAGGAGACACTTCATGGGAATCTGAGACTAAGAAAGAAGGGTCTTGCCAGGGTCACAAGTTGGGTGGGACCAAAGGAGGATTTGCAGGTCTGTAGCCTGGGTAATGTTTGTTTACTATTATATCGTACTCTCCCAAGCTGTTAGTGCAGTGTTCTGCACACAGTAAGTGCTCAGTAAATACGACTGACACCCATTCTGCCAGTTTGCAACACCAGGGATGAGAGAAATGGCTGTGGTGAACACTCCAAATCCCTTCCAACGAGGACTATGGGCACACACCCTTCTCTCCCCTCCTCTCCTTCCCACCCCTACACGTGCACACACATGCCACCTAAAGAGGAGAGCAGTGGGGACAACAATCAGGTAGGCAGCTACACAAGAGTAGGGGCACAAAGCATATTCAGAATCACCCCACTTGCCTTCTATGATATGGGGAGGGAGTTTCACAGGTCATGGAGACTCCCTCACCCACACCAAGCAGCCCGGGAAATAACAACCCCTAAAGCTGATTGGCTGATCAAGGCCCCACCCAGGGTAGAGTTAGGAAGACCCAGCTGGGACCTGCTTCACTCACTGACCAGGCAGGGACCCACTCTGACATCACTTCAGAAATACATGAGGGTTGGGACCCGGTATACTGATCAGTCAATCAATGGTATTTATTGAGTTTTTACTGTGTGCAGAGCCCTGTACTAAGTACCTGGGAGAGTACAGTACAACAGAGTTTCCTGCCCACGGTGAGCTTATAGTCTTGACTGGGGGGCACTTTAACTCTATTGAACTCTCTCAAGCAGTTACTACAGTGCTCTGCACTCACTGGATGGATTGTCTAGAAGGATTCCAGACCTTTGTTAACCCAACGTTTCCTCCCCTCCAATCCCCCAGACCGAGGGCCCCCGCCTCACCAGGGACATGGGGCATTTCTCCAGAGCCTCTTCATTCTTGATCTGCACATCAGAGATGGAGACATACTTGTGCTGGGGAGAGAGTGGGACTTGGTCACTGGCAGTGGGATCCGCTTAAGGGACTCACCCAGGAGGAACGAACAGTCCAAACCAGAGTCTGGTGGTTGTCCCATCTCCTCCGCCTCCCCCATGGACACGGAGCTCCTGTGCCTGAGGGGAAGCGGCGAGGCAGCACACCATCCTGCCAACCTAGTTCCGGAGCAAGGTTTGCCCCCAGGGCCTCATCTCTACAAACTGCCATCCAATCAGCGTGACAAAGTGGATAGAGTACGGGCAGAAGGTTATGGGTTCTAATCCCTGCTCTGCCTTTTGTCTGCTCTGTGACCTTGGGCAAATTACTTCATTTCTCTGTGCCTTAGTTACCTCATCTATAACATGGGGATTAACACTGAGTCCCAAGTGGGACCGGGACTGGGTCCAACCCAATTTGCTTGTATCCACCCCAGCGCTTAGTAAAATACCTGACACATAGCAGCATTTAACAAATGCCGTAATTATTATTAGAAGTAATAATAATAACAACCCCTGGCTGAAGACCCCAGAGGCCAAGAAAGTGGGCACTTGGGGCTGTTCGCTCAGGTGTAACTTGGGTTTGAAGGCACGGCCTTGGCGGTTTCATTGTCACAAACGTGACCGGGACACGGTGTCAACCACTGATGTGGTGGGCGCTCTTGGGGAGCAGCCTAAGGCACCAGCTCTCCCAGGATGCTGCTGGGACTGAGGTTTCTAATTCTGGGGGCATCAATTCATGTCGTTTGGGGTGGCAGTTTCCTTGTGGCAGCCATTGGTGCCCTCTGAACCCCCTGAGACAAGGTTCTCTGCAGCTCTCTCCACTCTTTCTGCCGTCTGTATGGGGACCAGGATTGCCCCTTCTTGGGGAAGTCGGCCTTGCTGGAGGGAGGAGGATTTCTTGGCTACACTGGGAAGTGGAGCAGCCTGGGCAGGGCTGGAAATCGAGAGGGATGAAGCAGATTTCCTCAATGGAAAGACCTTTCCCGCCCCCGGGCCCCGCCGGCCCTCCACCCTGCCAGGATAGACTCCTCGCCCCCGGAGGCCCAGGTCACCTGCTTCAGAGTCTTCACGCTCTCGTGGATGGGCCGAGGCAGCCCCACCAACGTGTCTGTGTCCCTGCAGAGGGGAAAGGGAAAGTCACCGGTGAGGAACCGAGCCCTAGACACAGCTGCTCCCGGGGCTTCGCTCCAAGACATTGATCCTGGGAGCTCAGCAGTGCTCTTGGTCAGGAGGGCACGGAGCAAGCGGCGCTGAGGGCTACACAGTTATTTCCTTGGCCGAATGCCACAAGATGCCCCGGGTCTACACTCAGATCAGAACCAGAGCAGGCCGGTTCTTCTCACTTCCTTAGATGAGCGAGCTGCCTGTAGACTTCCTCACCCTTAGGCCTCTCTCGCGCGCCTTTCACACCCTCCCCTCTTACTTTAAAGCTCAGAACTGTTCCACTCCTCTAAAGCTTCCATGGACTTTCAGTTTCATTCGGCATCAAGCAAAAACTCCTCACCATTGGTTCAAGGCTGGATCTCCCGCAGCTCTCACTATCTTACATATTATCAGCCCATTCCAAATTGTGGCATCTGAACGTACACATTTATGGAGACTTTTGGTCTGCCTCATTTCCCCAGGTAGACTGGATGCTCCCTGAGGGTAGGAAGTTGTCTGTTTTTAACAGAGACCCCTAGATACTTAATACAGCAATACGGTCTCTCCAGGATTGGAAAATAGCTCTTTCACTCCTCACTCCTCATTCTCATCCTAACCCTCTTCTCCCACTCTCCTCAGCCTGAGTCTTTGACCCACTAGACACTTACTGGCCCAGGGTGAAGCCGATGAATTTGTTTCTGCTCATCTCCAGAAAATGTTCAATGTCCTTCTGCCTGTCGGAGAGTGGGTTAAGGGGAAAGGGGCAGGGAAGGAAAACCGGGAAGGGGCATATGAGAAAAAATAAAAGTCAACCTTCAGAAAAAAGTCTCAGACTACTCTGCACCACCCTCAAGTAACTAAGAGTGGGGGAAGCAGCGTGGCCTAGTGGATAGAGCATGTGCCTGGGAGCTAAAGAACCTGGGTTCTAATCCCGGATTCACCACTTGCCTGCTGTGTGACCTTGGGCAAATCCCTTAACTTCTCCATGCCTCTGTTTTCTCATCTACAAAAATGGAGATTTAATACCGGTTCTCCTTTCTCTTTGACAGTAAGCCCCATGTGGAACAAAGACTGTATCTGGCCCGATTAACTTGTATCCCAGCGCTTAGAAGAGTGCTTGCCATATAGTAAGCACTTAAATACCATAAAAAAAAAGGCAGCAAGTGGATTGAATTCAAGTGTTCTGGCTCCTGAGCTGACTGGTTATCTTCCATCGCAGGAGAAAAACCATTCTATTTGGCGCCCATTAACCAAGTTTTAACAAGCCTCATTGGATTGCACTTCTGGCGGCTGCCTGGTAGAAGGCCCGGTATGCAGGGAACCAGGTTGAAGAGACAGATGGGAGGTATTTCTGCCCAGAGTGACTGCTAACTAGGCTCCTCCTGCCTGGCATGGCATGGTCGGGATCCCCCTCTCACCAGTCCCAGCTACCCTGAGGCTGCAACAGGCACAGGTTGCCATTCAGAGCTGGCTAGAAGTAGCTACGGGCACAAGTGCAGTGGAGACCCAGTCCAGGACTCCCATCCACCAGCATACCCATCCATGCCTCTGTTTTGTGGCTGGCTTTTCACCCCCGAGCCCCCGCCCCGCCCCCGATGCTGGGACCGGGGGCTCCTGGGAATGCCTGTGGACCTCTGGTCAGGCTGACCTACCTGACCTTGGGGGCCCAGGGCAGCCCCTTGGGGAAGGCCACCCGCTCGGCGGGTGGAGGTGGGGCGGGCAGAGGTGGAAGCAGAGGGTCTCGCTCCAGCGGGTCTGGGTCTCCATCCAGGGTGTTCTCCCCCTCCCCATCCTCCTCCTCTTCTGGTGGGGTCTCCTCGTTCTTGAAGGGGTCTCGCTCATTGTAGATGTCCAGGCTGTCCTGCTTCATGAGGGGCTGCTGAATAGAGCAAGCGGGAGGGGGAGGCAGGTCCCAATCTGGTGGGACTCACCCACCGGGCTCGGCCAGGTGGAGGCAGGATGGGGGGCGGGGGGCACAGAGGAGGTGCTGGGAGGCTGGAGCAGAGAAGCAGCCAGCATCAGCTCCCTAGGTGCCACCCACCCCTTCCTCACTCAGGAGGTTCTGGCTCCCTGTGGGTCCAGGGGATAACCACATGGTAAGAATGAACTGATTAAACCCCCACTGGGAGCTCTACCAAGAAGACCCAGGAGTCTCAGACCTCCAGTGCTCTCCTCTGAGGGCTGGGCAGCAAGGGCTGGAGACAGCAGCAACTTCCAGTGGAAGCAACGGGAACGGTACAGCATTGCAGTCAGGCCAGCAGGGAGGGGTCCCCAACAATAGTGGAAGCCAGTGCCTCCACCCACCTCCCCGCACCCCTCACGCCCCTCCGTCCCTCCCCGCCCCCGTACTCTGCGGCTGCGGTGCCCGCGCTGCTTGGACGAGGGTGCCATCTGCGACTCGCCCAGGTCGAGGGTGTAGGAGGGCGGGGAGGCGGCCCGCATGCGCCGCACCACCTGGATGCTGTCCTCCGCCAGCGGGGGCAGACCCAGCTCTTCCCGTTTCCGGACCTTCAGAGTCTGCAGGACCTCAAACCCACCCAGCGTGAACTGCAAGGGGCGGAGGGGGAACAACCGACAGACAGACGGGGAGACAGACATGGGGCCCTCAGCCTCCTCCTCCTCCAGCCTCACCTCTCCGGGAGAACGGGGAGGGACCCACCCCTCAGACCCATCCTCGGCGAATAGGTCTGGAGAGATGAACAATGGCCCATTGGCTCGGGGCCCAGGGGAGCCGGTCTGACCTTGCATCCCCCCGCCCCTCCCTCCCCTCCCCGGGTTTAGCTCAAAAGACAGATGGAGGTGGGAGCCAGGGTTCCTCCCCAGAGCACGGAGGACAGAGGGGAGAGGCACTCACAGTGACCACCTTCCAGAGCAGGAGCAAGACCTTCCTCATGGGGAAGTGCGGGGCGAGGCCACTGCAGAACTTGGTGATCATGGAGAACAGCAGGAGGGCAAACGGCTCCTCACTGTGCACAGGGAGGCCTTGAGGGGAGGGGGGCAGGAGACAGAGACAGAGACATGGGGTCCCGCTAGCACACCCTGGGCCCTAGGCCAGGCAGGGGGAGGACCAGGCAGAGTCACACACACTGCCCTCAGACCAAACAAAACTCTGACAGGGAAATGGGCTCTGCAAGGTCCCTCCGAGGGGCCGGGCCTAACCAACAGGCACCCCAGGGGTCCCCTCTCCCCAAACCAGGCAGGTGCCGGTGGGGAGGAAGCCATCCCCAAGCCGAACAATGTAGCATTCAGATACAGGGCCTCACTCGCCCCTTGCCCTCACAACCTCCCTGTCAGGACAGAACGGGCTGGAGTTTATATCCCATCTTCTGGTAGGAAAACCAAGCTCAGAGAGGTTAAGTGACTAGCCCAAAGTCACACAGCAAGTCCTTGACAGAGCCACGATTAGCACCCGTATCTCCGGACTCAGTTCTGTGCTCTCCCCACTCGGCAACGCCGCCATTATGGTTCCCTCCCTCCTGCCCTTACACAGAACTGGGTGGCGGCCTCCCCATCTCCGCCTGCCCTCTGCATCTCCCGGTGCCCTGCCTTCCCAGAAGGTCCCCGTCCTCACTCAGCTCAGCGCGAAAGGTCTCCCGCGTGGCCCTCCACCGGCTGGGGTCGGTCTCCAGCTCACGGCGGATGTTCTCCACCAGCAGGTACATGACGCTCAGCAGCACCCTAGGGTCGGGAATGGGGGGCATCACGGAGTCCCCAGCTGCTCCCCAAATTCTCTGCGGGGTTGTGGCAGGCCAAGGCAGGTCCCACTCCTCCCCACATGGGGCCCGAAACGAAGAGGAACCTTTCCTTCCTCCCCAGGTCAGATCTTTCCTGGAGGAGCCGGCACCCAGGCAACTTGGAGGCGGCAGAGCCTGGCATCCTCCCCTCTCCAGATCCCTCTCCCTCCCCCTCCAGCTCCCGCTGGCGTCGCCCAGAACGGACCCGCACTCAGCCCCCCGCGGGCGGACAGGGACACCAGGCCGGAGGCCCCACTCACCGGAGCTCGGTGCTGTCCGCTAGTGAGATGGCCGGCTTCCTCAGGGCGCTGCTGCAAGCCTGGCTGTTGCTGCCAACGGGAGAAGGGGGCAGAGCTTGGGCACTTGGGAGATCCCGGCACCACCGGCCAGGCCCACGGCTCACCCCCACGTGGTGACCGGGGAAAGATTCTGGCTCAGTCACTGCAGGAGCCTCCAAACCTCTCCATCTGTAAACCTCCATCTCCGAACTACACCCCTGCCTCTGCCCCCAAACCGAAAACCCCCGGTCCGTCTCTCTCGGTCCCGAGGCAGGTCTAAAGAACGCATGGTAATAGGGGGAGACTGACTGCTCCCCATCAGGAGATTTCCCCAGAGCTCCTATTTTGGGGTCCCTCCATACTGCTCCCATCGTCTCCTCCCATCTGGACTCGGAAGGGCAGAGAGGCACCCTGGCTTTCCTCTGCCCCAAGAAACCCCTAGAAGCCCTGTCCCACAGCCACGGGAGAACAGGATACGGAGAGGGTGGGGGCCTGCAAGCCCACCCTTCCTCTCCCTATCCCTGGAGCCCCCCTCCCAAGGTTTTCCCCCTGGGAATGAGTGTTTTCAAACAGAAGTTCCCAGTTAACCCCAACCACTATATGGGGAGCCTGCTGTTGGGCGAGTTCTCCAGAAGCAAACATGCAGTCTGTGCCTTCCAGTCCATGCCCTCCAGGAGCTTATATAATCTATATAATCGACATGGTCACGTTGCATTTTGACAGAAAAAGGAACTTCTTGATGGATTCCGCCCATGAGCCAAGGGAGCAGACTCCGACCCTCCTAGGGGTAACAGGGTCTCAGCAGCTGGGCAGAAGGCAGGGACCAGGGGGGCAGCCTGGGAGCAGTGGTGGACGGACACCTCTCTAGGGCCTGGCGGTGGGTATCCCGGGCATCGGGTCGGCTAATGGCTGCAGGATCGAAGAAGGCAGAGCAGCCGGGACCAGGGCCACTGTCAGTGAAGCTCCAGGACTGGTAGATGAGTTCCCTGCAGCCGCCAGTTCACTGACGTGGGCAGAGCGAAGTTACCCACTGCTGCCGCCGGCACCGCAACCAGCCTGGCGCTCCTTTCTCTCGCCCAACCTGGGATATGAGGGTGACCTCGGGGCAACCCTCCCGCGCTCCGTTCCCCCGGCTCTCACTCGATCTCCATGTTGAGCAGTTCCAGGAAGGCAGAAAAGGCCCCCATCTGGTAGAGCAGAAAGCAGTTGTACCGAGACCAGAGCAGCACGTCGGCCTCAGAGTCGCACTCTCCAAAGGAACCTAAGGGGTGAGGGAGAGAGGCAGGATTCACTTAGCCAACCCAGGGTCTTCTCAGAACCCCCACCCTGCTCACGGACATACACACACACACACACACACACACACACACACTCCTTAGGGCCCCAGACGACTCAGATGGCTTCTCCTGAGACCTTGGGATGTCTAGACTATAACCTCCTTGTGGGCAGGGAGCATGTCTGCCAACTCATATTTTACTATACTATACAGAGAAGCAGCATGGTCTAGTGGATAAAGCACGGGCCTCAGAAGGACCTAGATGCTAATCCCAATTCCGCCACTTGTCTGCCGGGTGACCTTGGGCGAGTCAATTCACACTTCTCTGTGCCTCGGTTACCTCGCCTGCAAAATGGGGATTAAGACTGTGAGCCCTATGTGGGACATGGACTGCATCCAAATGGATTAATTTATACCTACCCCAGTGCTTAGTATAGTGTCTGGCACACAGTAAGCACTTAACAAATACCACTAATAAAAAAAAAAAGTACTCCCCCAAGTGCTTAGAACAATGTTCTGCACACCGTAAGCGCTCAATAAATACCACTGATTGGGAACTCCTTCCTCCACTTTCTTAGAGTGCTGCGAGGCTAGGCAGTGACGCGGCCCCATCGCCGAACGCATTGCATGGGGTGGGGAAACAGAGGCACGAGCAGGTAGAGGTGACCAGAACACTCCGGAGTCAGGGCTTGAGGTCCAGATTTGCTTTCCAGAACCGGCTCCTGGAGCTCTGATCCTAACTTTGTCCCTAACAAATGGCAGCACATCCTCCCCGTAATGCCAACTCCCACACCAAGCCACACACATGCTCTTTTTTAATGACACTTATTAAGCGCTTACATACAATGTGCCAGTCACTGAACTAAGCACTGCGGTAGATACAAAATAATCAGGGCAGACCCAATCTCTGTCCCAAATGGGGCTCAAAGTCTAGGTCAGAGGGAGAAGGATTTAATCCTCATTTTACAGATGAGGTTACTGAGGTCCAGAGAAAATAAGTGACTTGCCCAGGGTCACCCAGCAGGCAGCTGGTGGAGCTGGGATTAGAACTCATGTCTTCTAACTCCCAGGCCTGTGTTCCCGCCACTAGGCCAGTTCTTTTCACTAGGGCACGCCGCTTCTCCTCTAGTGGCTACAGAAGCAGAAGGAGAGGTCTCAAGAGGTTCAGTTTTACTTCTGCACCAGGCTTAGAATAGCGCACCCCGCCTGCCCCCTCCCCAGCTCCCGCCCACCACGGTCACTCACCCTGGGCCAGGTAGAGGATGGCACGAGCCACCTTCAGCCTCCGGTCCCGGTGGACCACCTCCAGCCCATCCAGGAGCCGCATCACGTAAGCCTTCTGCTGCGACTCCCCCAGATCCAGCCAGCCCTTGCCCTGTACTGGGACCCCACAGCCACTGTGAGCCAACTGATCTCCAAGCCTTCCCCCTCCCTGTGGGAGATCTCCAAGCCTTCCTCCTCCCACTGGGTCTCGGCTAAGACTCCCACAGGGAGGGGGCTGCAGTCCAGCAGACCCTCTCTCGTGCTGTGACCACCAGCCCTTCCATCTCCCAGATTAGCGAGGGTGGCCACGGGGGCAGATCGCCTCCCCTCCTCCCACGTCTGCCTCCCTTCTCTCCTTTCCGGGCACTTCGACTCACGACCCTTCCTCTCTTCAGCCACAGGGAGCTGGGAGGAGGAGGAGGAGGAGGAGGACGGTGACTCTTTGGCCCCGTTGGTCAGGCTGGGGCTTGCAGAGGAAAGGCTGGAGACCCGGCTTGCTCTGGGCTGCTCTGGGCACCTTGCGTTCTGAAGTCCTCTTCAAAGCACTGCCTGTTTGTGGTGAACTCCGGGTTCTCGGTGTAGCTGTACAGTTCTGGTCAGGCAAGATGGAGAAGACCCCCTCTCACAGTCCAGAACAGGCCTCTTGGGCTCCACCCCCAGCTCCGCCTAGGCGAGGCCCAAACCGGTCCCTCTTCCTTTAAGTCCTCAGTTTCGTCCTCAGAATAGGTCCCCAAGGGCTATCTCTCTTACCCCAATTATGATTATGTTCTCATCCAGCCACGCTGAGTGGACACCAAGGTTGGGAAGACCCTGGGCAGGGACCGGCGGGCGGCCGTGAGACAAATCAACATTGCCCCCATGCATGGGGGGGATCCTGGGGAGGGAGGCAGTAGGGAGATCTTGCCCTGTCCCAGCCCGACCTCAACCCCATATCCCACCGCAGAACCGAGCTGCAGGTTTCCCAGAGAGGTTAGGTGGGGAAGGGATGAGTGAGGGAGGTGGAGGAAAGGGGATGTCAGAGTCCACAGCAGAGCATCGGGGGCTGCTGCAAAATGTGACTCTGAGATTTCCTGCCATTTCCTGGAAGGGTCCACTGAATCTCTAACAGCACCCCTGTCAGGCCCGGCCCAAAGCCCTCCATCAGGCCCGGCCCAGAGCTGGCTTCTTCCCTCCCTGCCATTTGTGTCCGGAGATCCAGGCCGGTGACCCCGCCAGCCGCCTCCCTCCCACGTTCTGGTTCTGGCGCCGCCCCAGATGAGGGCATGGGGCAGGCTGGACCTGGAGATGGCATTCCTCTTTTCCCAGTCCCCACACAAGGCACCTTCCTCCAGGCCTCCAGGGACACCCACAACGGGACCATCTCCGGCAGTAACGGAATCCATCAGGGACCCCCAAATCCAGACTCGAGACTCAGAGCCACACAGGGCCCGGTGAAGTGGGCTGCTCCGGGGTCGGCAGGCTCCTGTTCCTGGCCAGCCCCTGGACTGTCAGGCCGCAGAGCTGACCGCTCCCCGGCCGGTCTGCCAACCTGGCGCCCAGCCCGCAGCAGCTGGGAAACGCGGCGCCAGTAGGCTACACAGGGGGCGGCTGCATCAAGGCCACACTGATAAACCCCTGAGAAAACAGAGTCATTGGCAGCGTCTTCAGATGCCCAAGACAGAGAGCCCATAAGGGTGTCCCTCCCCCAAGTCCCGCCAGATAGACGCACGGCTTTCCAGCACAGATCTCTTAATTCAGCAGCAGTTTTCTCATTTCACGGATGAGGAAACTGAGTCACAATGAGCCGCTCCTCTGGAGAGTGGTAGGGGAATCGGCGGTGGTGCTCAGAATAGAGCAGACCCCAGCCCTCAGCTTCCCAAAGCTCGCCATGCTCAACCCAGGTGGGCAAGGTCGCTGGCGTGGCACGCTGCTGACTCAAGCGGCTGGCTATGGGCAAGCTGCAGCCCCAGCCTGGAAGCCCGGCAGGAGCCCCGGATTCCTATGTCGCTCACCCCCATAGATCCGTGGGTGGCTGAGGCTAATTCTCTCTTTCTACCCCTCCCTCTCCCTGCCTGTTAATCAGACACACCCAGCTTTTCGAGGCGTTCGGGAAGAATGTTTTTAAAAAGTGCCTCGGAGATAAGGACATCACGAGCGCCGAAATGGAAATGAAAATGAGGCCTCGAGTTATTAACTTTGTTCTTTTCTTCCCTGTCACTCAACAAGAAATTTATTCACGTTGGTATTCATAAGAACTTCTCTAAAGATTTGTTTGTCTCTTGTAGCTGAAGGAAACGTGCGTCAAAGTGTCATTTCCACGTGACGCGATATGACATCTCACTTCTCCGTCCCGGGCGTGAGGGGAGATGCTTATTAATAACCAGCATGCACAACCTACTGAATAATGACAAGGACACGGCTGATGGCACGGTGCCCACACCTCCAGGGCGGGGGGGGTGTCTTAGGGTTTGAATGGGGGAAGGAGTGGAAGGCGGGGGAAAGTGGCGGCAGAGGGCGGAGGAGTCAGCGGGGCAAAGGGACATGAGGAAAGTGTCACCGTTTCACCAGGTCCCCATCCCCGACTACGCCCCATCCAATCATCTGGCAGTCATATCATCACCTACCTTTCCCCAACTGCCCAGCGGTGAGGTTTCAATCAATCGCATTTATCGAGGTCTTTTTTTTTTTGCCTTTTTTTTTGGTATTCGTTACGCGCTTATTGTGTGCCAGGTATTGTACTAAGTGCCGGGGCAGATACAAGCTAATCAGGTTGAACACAGTCCATGTCTCACATGGGGTTCACAGTCTTAAACCCCATTTTACCGATGAGGTTACCGAGGCATAGAGAAGTGAAGTGACTTGCCCAAGGTCACACAGCCAAAAAATGGCAGAACCAGGATTAGAATCCAGGTCCTTCCGACTCCCAGGCTCATGCTCCATCCACTAGGCCAAGCCGCTTCTCCTGGTCTGGTTTCCTGCTTTGGACCCAGAGAGAACAGCCCGAACCCAGAAAAGGGGATGACTAGTATAGGTTACGGGCCCCTAAAGACCCCTGGGAGAGAGGATACCCCCCGGCACAGCCCCACCCCATCGGACCGGGCAGACTCCATCCCAGGCCCATAGCCTCAAGGGCTCGGTGTTCAATAAGAAGCGGATGGAGACCGAAAGAGCACGAATGCGTCTGATATACTGTCGTAGCATTACACTGTGCTTTCTCAAGCGCTCGGTACAGTGCTCTGCCCACGGGAAGCACTCGATAAATACGATCGATCGATTCACTGAGTGAGTGAGCAAGAGACAGGGCCTGAGGGGCCTCTCCAGCCAAGAACCAGTTGGAAGACGCAAGAGGAGGGGATCGAGATCGGGTACCACTGAACGGGGGCAGGGGACAACCCGTATGAGAGGCCAGAAACTCAGTTCCCCGACGTCGGGGCCGAGTCGCTCCATACCTGACAACTCGGCTGCATGGCCGTCGGCGTCCCCGTACTCGAACTCCAGATTGGGACAGTCCACGGAGCCCTGAGACGGAGAATACCGGCTGAGGAAACCAACGTTTGGCCACGGCGAGAACTCCAGCCGAGAAGCCCCAGGGAGGGAGTCGGTGGGCGGCGATCAGACCCGTGCGAGGGTCGGAGAGGCCGGGTCGAGTTCTCCGAGGTTTGTTAAGGGGGAAGTGGGGAGCAGTTCACAGCCACGGCCTCCGCACCTGCTCTAAAAATAGCCCCTGGATGGGCAGGACCCAGACCTGCCCTTCAGGAAACACACAGCAAGGCCCAGATGCCACCTGGAGCCACGCTCCGGATCTCCCTAAGGAGGTAGGGGGCAGGGTCTCTCCCCCGCCCTAGGCTCGCTCTCCTCTCCGCTGGCCGAAATGAGGGTGATGGTGGGTGGTTCCCTGAGCTGCAGGTAAATATAGGTCTCCTTCGTGTCCAACACCTGCTTTCTCTTGGCCCTCCGGCCCAGCTTATAACTCGCCTCTTTGCTGCTCTCCGAAGGGTCCGGGGGATAGACAGGGTAGCAGGGTTAAGGGCTGGACCCTAAACGGAGGGGCTTCGGTGTGAAGGTCGGTTAGCAAGAAGCCCGTTTTTCAAGCCAGCAGGCAGGGAGCAGGGTGGTGAAGAACGCCCGTGCTGAGCAGCCGACCCCTTTGACAGCTGCGTTTCAGAGAAGCAGCGGGACTCAGTGGAAAGAGCACGGGCTTGGGAGTCGGAGGACTTGGGTTCTAATCCCGGGCTCTGCCACTTCTCTGGTGTGTGACCTTGGGCATGCCATTTAACTTCTCTGTGCCTCAGTGACCTCATCTGGAAAATGGGGATTAAGACTGTGAGTCCTCTGTGGGACAGGGACTGTGTCCAACCCAATTTGCTTAGTACAGTGCCTGGCACATAGTAAGCGCTTAACAAATACCATAATTACTGTTACTCATTATCATTATTATTATCATTAGAGGCTGCAGTTACTAGGAAAAGGAAGGGATGGGGGCAGCTTGGTGTCTGTGGGAGACTGGGGGGCAAGACTCCTGGGTTCTAGTCCTGGGTCCCCTCTCTCCTCCAGACCGGGATCTAGGATGCGGGCAGCCGCTCCCCAGGCCCCCGTGACATGTAGAACGTGGGCTGAGTCCCTAGGTCCGGGGACAGTCCGCTGGGCCTTGCAGGGAGAAAAATGGCTGCTGGAGGGAAAGAGCTCTATCCCCGGGGGGCCCAAGAGGTGAGTGAGTCCGGGGCCTCCTTCGGACTGGACCCTTCAGATGTGTGGCGGCTCAGCGGAGAGAGCACGGGCTTGGGAGTCAGAGGTCGTGGGTTCTAATCCCAATTGCCCACTGTGTGATTTCGGGCAAGTCACTTTAGTTCTCTGTGCCCGAGTTACTTCGTACGTAAAATGGGGAGTAAGGCTGTGAGGCCCACGTGGGACAACCCGATACCCTCCTATCTACCCCAGCGCTTAGAACAGTGCTTGACACACAGTAAGCGCTTAACAGACGCCATTATTATTATCTTTTCGACTTTCGGACCTCGTCGTTCCCCCACCGGTGCTGCCAGGGCCAGGCGCGGGTGGGGAAGGGGTTCTCTTCCCTGGGTTGCGCACCCACCCTCCCTCGCTCCCGTCCCCCTGCCGGGCCTGCTCCCCCTCCGCCCGCACAGAGAGGGTCGCGGGTGGCCGGCGGTCACACAGCGGCTGGAGGGCAGACGCCGCTTCGGTCCTTCACCCCACTGGGGTTTTCAGCCTCGGCCATTTCCCCGATCCTCCCCCCGACGCCGAGAGAGAGGCGGAGGGGGGGTGGGGGCTGCAGCTGCTTCTGTTTGTTACCACCCCGGCTGGGAGGAGGGGGTCGAGGGCATCGTGCTGCCCAGAGGGCCGGGCTGGCCAGGGGGAGGGACGGGAACTGCGGACAGGGCGGGCCGGGGTCCGGACCCTCACCGGTGAGGCGGGGGGGGGGGGGGGGGGGGGTGTCTCCGGCTCCGCGGGAAAAGGGAGGGGAAGGAGGAGGGAAGGGGCAGCTGGTGCATTCATTCATTCAGTAGCATTTATTGAGCAGCGTGGCTCAGTGGCAAGAGCCCGGGCTTGGGAGTCAGAGGTCACGGGTTCCAAACCCGGCTCTGCCACTTGTCAGCTGTGTGACTGTGGGCCAGTCACTTCACTTCTCTGTGCCTCAGGTCCCTCATCTGTAAAATGGGGGTGAAGACCGTGAGCCTCACGTGGGACCACCTCATTCCCCTGTATCTACCCCAGCGCTTAGAACAGTGGTTGTAAGCGCTTAACCAACACCAACATTATTACTTCACTCTCTGTGCCTCAGTTTCCTCATCTGGAAAATGGGGATGAAGACTGGGCGCCTCACGTGGGACCACCTGATGACCCTCTATCTCCCCCGGCACTTAGAACGGCGCTCTGCACATAGTAAGCGCCTAACGGAAACCAACATTATTACTTCACTCTCTGTGCCTCAGTTCCCTCATCTGGAAAATGGGGATGAAGACCGGGCGCCTCACGTGGGACCACCTGATGACCCTTGTATCTATCTCCCCCAGCGCTTAGAAGGGCGCTCTGCACAGAGTGAGCGCTTAACAGATACCAACATTATTATTACTCCATCCGCGCCCCCGGCCTCCCCGCTTTCCTTTCATTCGTTCGATAGTATTTATCGAGCGCTTAATAATGATAATAATAATAACGGGGGAGGGGGGTAGGCAGAGCAAAAGAGGACGAAATGAAAACAAGAGGACCTCGGGACTCTCAGTAGAATGAAGGGGATGCCCTTAGAGCAAGGGGGTGGCCGACTTGTTCATTCCAAGCGCTCAGTACGGCGCTCTGCACACAGTAAGCGCTCAATAAATAAAGACTATTGAATGGGGGTCACATCTGTCCCCGAGGGGCAGCTCGGGCGCCCGGGCTCCAGCCCCCCGCCGCTCACCTCCGACTCCCTGCGCTGGTTTCGGAACAACTCGCGGCTCTTCGGCGTCGGTTGTTGCTGCTGCTGCTGCTGCTGCTGCATCTGCTGCTGCTGCTGCTGCTGCTGCTGCTGCTGCTGCTGCTGCTTGGCCCTGTTGGCCCCGCAGGCCCCGGCCTCGTCCATGCCGCTCCTCCCGGCGCCCGCTGCCCCTTGGCCCCCCGACCCTCCGGGCCCCGGACCCCGGACCCCCGGCCCCCGGCCCCGCCCCTCGAGCGCTGATTGGCCCGGACTCGCCCCTGTTGCCCGCCTCCGGGGCCGCGATTGGCTGGGACCCGGGGAGGGGGGTTCATTGAGGACCCGCTGGCCCCGCCGCCTCCTCCTCCGGACGCCTTAACAATAATAATAATAATGTTGGTATCTGTTAAGCGCTTACTATGTGCCGAGCATCGTTCTAAGCGCTGGGGGAGACACAGGGGAATCAGGTTGTCCCACGTGGGGCTCACGGTCTTCATCCCCATTTTCCAGATGAGGGAACTGAGGCACCGAGAAGTGAAGTGACTTGCCCACGGTCACCCGGCTGACAAGGGGCAGAGCTGGGATTCGCCCCCAGGAGCCGAATGATAATAATCGCGTTGGTCTCTGTTAAGCGCTTACTCTGTGCAGCGGACTGTTCTGAGAAGCAGCGTGGGTCAGGGGAAAGAGGCCGGGCTTGGGAGTCTACAGGTCACGAGTTCGAATCCCGGCTCTGCCCCTTGTCAGCTGGGTGACTGTGGGCAAGTCACTTCACTTCTCTGGGCCTCAGTCGCCTCATCTGGAAAATGGGGATTAACTGGGAGCCTCAAGTGGGGACAACCCGATGACCCTGTATCTACCCCAGCGCTTAGAACAGTGCTCGGCACGTAGTAAGCGCTTGACAAATACCAACATTATTATTCTGAGCGCTGGGGGAGATACGGGGTCATCGGGTTGCCCCACGTGAGGCTCACGGTCTTCATCCCCATTTTACAGATGAGGGAACTGAGGCACAGAGAAGTTCATTCATTCGATAGTATTTATTGAGTGCTTACTATGTGCAGAGCACTGTTCTGAGCGCTGGGGGAGATACGGGGTCATCGGGTTGTCCCACGTGGGGCTCACGGTCTTCATCCCCATTTTACAGATGAGGGAACTGAGGCACAGAGAAGTTAAGTTCATTCATTCATTCAATAGTATTTATTGAGCGCTTACTATGTAAGCTATGTAATATGTGATACTATGTAAGCGCCACGGAAGCAGCGTGGCGCAGTGGAAAGAGCACGGGCTTTGGAGTCAGGGCTCATGAGTTCGAATCCCGGCTCTGCCACTTGTCAGCTGTGTGACTGTGGGCAAGTCACTTAACTTCTCTGTGCCTCAGTTCCCTCATCTGTAAAATGGGGATTAAGACTGTGAGCCCCGCGTGGGACAACCTGATTCCCCTGTGTTTACCCCAGCACTTAGAACAGTGCTCTGCACATAGTAAGCGCTTAACAAATACCAACATTGTTATTATGTGCAGAGCACTGTACTAAGCGCTTGGAATGTACAAATCGGTAAGAGATAGAGACGGTCCCTGCCCTTTGATGGGCTTACGGTCTAATCGGGGGAGACGGACAGACAAGAACAATGGCAATAAATAGAATCGAGGGGAAGAACATCTCATTAAAACAGTAGCAAATAAATAGAACCAGGGTGATGTACATCTCATTAACAAAATAAATAGGGTAATGACCTATAGGGTCATTACCTATAGGGTAAGTGACTTGCCCACAGTCATACAGCTAAGTGGCAGAGTCAGAATTCAAACCCATGACCTCTGACTCCCAAGCCCGGCTCTTTCCACTGAGCCACGCTGCTCCCACCTACACTTTCATTCATTCATTCAATAGTATTTATTGAGCACTTACTATGTGCAGAGCACTGTACTAAGCGCTTGGGATGAACAAGTCGGCAACAGACAGAGACAGTCCCTGCCGTTTGACGGGCTTACAGTCTAATCGGGGGAGATGGACAGACAAGAACAATGGCAATAAAGACACTTCCATCCGTGCCCCCGGCCTCCCTGCTTTCCTTTCACTCATTCAACAGTATTTATTGAGTGCTTAGTAATAATAATTATAATAATAATGATGGTATTTGTTAAGCGCTTACTATGTGCAGAGCACTGTTTTAAGCGCTAGGGTAGATACAAGGTCATCAGGTTGTCCCACGTGGGGCTCACAGTCTTCATTCCCATTTGACAGATGAGGGAACCGAGGCCCAGAGAAGTGAAGTGACTTGCCCACAGTCACACAGCTGCCAAGTGGCAGAGCTGGGATTCGAACCCATGACCTCTGGTTCCCAAGCCCAGGCTCTTTCCACTGAGCCATGCTACTACTACTAATAATAATGGTATTTGCTAAGCGCTTGCTATGTGCCAAGCACTGTTCCAAGCGCTGGGGGAGATACTAGGCGATGAGGTCGATCCCCGTGGGGCTCACCGTCTTCATCCCCATTTTCCAGACGAGGGAACCGAGGCCCAGAGAAGTGAAGTGACCTACCCAAAGTCACCCTGCTGACAAGTGGGGGAGCCGGGATTAGAACCCATGACCTCTGACTCCCAAGCCCGGGCTCTTTCCGTTGAGCCATGCTGTTTCTATGTGCAGAGCACTGTACTGAGTGCTCGGAATGGACAAAACGGCAACAGAGAGAGACCATCCGGGCCCCATGACGGGCTCACAGTCTCCTCACGTCTGCCAAATTAACTCTCTTTCCCTCTTCAATGCTCTACTGACAGCTCACCTCCTCCAAGAGGCCTGCCCAGGCTGAGCTCTGGGCATGTCACTCCCCTTCTTAAAAACCTCCAGCGGTTGCCTATCGACCTCCGCACGAAACAAAAACTTCTCACTCTAGGCTTCGAGGCTCACTATCACCTTGCCCCCTCCTACCTCTCCTCCCTTCTCTCTTTCCACTGCCCACCCCGCACGCTCCGCTCCTCCGCCGCCCACCTCCTCACCGTCCCCCGTTCTCGCCTACGCCGTCGACCCCTGGGCCACGTCCTCCCGCGGTCCCGTAACGCCCTCCCTCCTCACCTCTGCCAAACTAATTCTCTTCCCTTCTTCAAAACCCTACTTAGAGCTCACCTCCTCCAAGAGGCCTTGCCAGACTGAGCTTTCCCTTTTCCCTCCCTCTGCTCCCCTCTACCCCCCTTCACCTCCCCTCAGCTAAGCCCTCTTTTCCCCCCTTTCCCTCTGCTCCTCCCCCTCCCCTCAGCACTGTGCTCCTCCGCTCAACTGTATAGATTTTCATTACCCTATTTATTTTGTTAATGAGATGTACATCCCCTTGATTCTATTTATTTGCGATTGTTTTAATGAGATGTTCATCCCCTTGATTCTATCTATCGCTATTGTCTTTGTCTGTCCGTCTCCCCCGATTAGACTGTAAGCCCGTCGAAGGGCAGGGACTGTCTGTTACCGATTTGTTCATTCCAAGCGCTTAGTACAGTGCTCTGCACAAAGTAATGCTCAATAAGTACTATTGAATGAATGAATACCCTAGTACTTAGCAGTGCTTAGTGACTGCCCCGATTATTATCATCGAGCCCTGCAACCTGGAGAGGTAGGAGACTCGATGAGGAGCACAGAGGCACCCAGGAACCCTCACCTCCAACCCATTCTTCCTGCACTAAGTTCCTCTAAAAGAGCACAGAAACAGGCGTCTCCCAAGCACTTAGTACACTGAACACAGCAAGCACTCAGTAAATACAACTGAATGAACCAACGCTAATTCACCAGTTCTCCCCACGGGAAGACACCACTTCCTCTCTTTCCTTCAGTCTGTTCTGGCACTGCAGCTGGGAGGAATGGAGCCAGAGGTCAAGAACAAGTTCTGCAGAGGTGTTGTGGCTGAGCAGGCAAGGAACAAGAACAAGACCCAGGAGCCAGCCGCCAAAATAGAAGGCTGACCTTGTCCAAGGTCACCAGGGCCCCATCGCACTGCTGAGAGAGAGCAGGTTGTTGGATATGTGAATCCCTGGGAAGGCCACTTCCTCCTCCCTGCTGGGAGCCCTCCTGGGGGCCAGAGCCCTCCATCTAGCCAGAGGCCGCCCGGACCCAGGCCTCGGCTCCCAGATTTCTCTGCTCTCCCTCTGAGGGAACTCCCCGCCTCACCTCCCGCGGCACCGAGCTCCTCAGCCTGGAACCCACGCAGCCTGGAAACCGGGCCCAGCCGCTGATGGACTCTGAGGGCTTCAGCCCCCCGTACTGGGCAAGCGGAGAAAACAACACGCTCCTTTGGCGGGGCCGACTGGACCGAGTTGGAAGCCGCCCAACCCCATCTGCAACTTGACCCTCTCCCGCCTCTCCAGCCAGAGGCACAAAGTCCTTTCTGGTTCCGGGCTAACCGGTGGAAAACACTCCGGAGAACGATATGATTTTGCAGCGTTTTATTTGTGTTTTGAGATTACAGAGTCGTTATTGCTGATCTAATACAATCACTCAGACACAAAGATTCCATCAACCCCTCGGAAGCGGAGGGCTTTCTTTCCTTTTGGTAGGATGGCAATGAGAACTAGATGATTACTGTATGATATATTGTGTGTATGTATATAGAGAGATTTTTAGTTCAGAACTGAATGATTCGCATATAATTTGCTGGTGTTGCCTATTTTCCTTTCCTAATTTGTTTTATTTTAAAAAAAAGCTTTATTTAACAACGCACTGATTTCTTTAAAACCATGACAGAGTTAGTTCTGAGACAACCACGGGAGCAGCGATTCCAGATCCACTAGGGAGAAGCTGAACAGCGAGGAAGCTTTACAGGAGCTGAAGTCCCAGGATTCACACTCAGGAGAAGGGGAGATCAGGGCTGGCGGATGGACCCCACCCGTTCTGGAGCATCTTTCATTTCTCTTTTAAAAACTTAGCTACACAGAAGGCAAATGAGGGCCGGAACCAGCACTCATTCACCGATGAGCTCAGCCTCTTCCACGTGCTGGATCCCCCACTAGCTCAGGGAGCTTCGCGGGGGTCGGGGTGTTGAGGGAGTGGGTGGAGGCTTTGCTCTGGAACTCATGGGATGAGCCCCGATGGGGTGGGATAAGCCCAAGGAGCCCATGGAGGACAAAGATCCGGGGTTGTCACTCCAGAGTCCAGCCCCAAAGGACTGCAGAGAGGCAGGTGAGCCAAGGTAGCATCTCTTCTCCCCAGGAGGATGCCACGGGACCAGCCTTTCCCGTCGTTTAAGTCCACTTACATGGACTGGGCTCCCCCTTCCTAGCCAGAGCAGACCGCACCATGGTGGGGCCCACTTCGTGGCGGGGAGGCCCAACTAAAGCTGTAATTTGGCCTTCCTGCAGGGGAGGTGGTAAAATGGGTGAGATGTGGAACAAAGCTGGCCCCTCACTCCCCCAGCTGTTAGGTTACATAGGGTCTGGGTTGGTGGATTCCCGTGGGTCTCCTGACCCAGTCCAGGCTGGCTCTCCGGGAGACGACAGTTTGGCGGGCCCAATCTCTTCTTCCACGGTAACCCACCCGCCCTGTGTCTTATGAAACCCAGCAATCTGGGGAGAGGGGACGGGGATGGAGGAGCAGCTCTGCTCCACACCTCTCCATTTTACACACTCTTCTGCAGGAAGGTCAGATAACAGCTTTGGTCAGGGGCCCCAGGGGGCTGGCTCTGGCACAAAACCAGGAACTCTAGCTGGGATTCCTTGGCAGCTCCAGTTGAGGGGCCGTGGACACGGCACCTGCCAAGTGGGGTGTTGGAGGTCATTTTTTGGAAGGATATTTTGGTTCTGTCCTGAATCTGCACGGGGCAAGTTCCACGTGACACACGCAGGATCGGTGCAGGACCTGGACAGTGGCTGGCTGCCTCCCTCCTGGGGAGGCAGGGAGCATTTTGGACCCAGATCCCCACCCACCTCTCCCTCCCCGCTACAGTCTGCGTGGCCTCAGAGCAGCTCCTAGAGTCCGGGCCGGCAGACGGCAGAGGAGGACGGGGGCGAGGAAGTGGGGTAGAGCAGCCGGGACCTCAGATGCCAGCTACCGACCGGGCAGGTGTACAGGTCAATCAAGGAGCCAGCGCCGGGGCCGATCCCACTGGACCCACCCTGTCTGTCGAGCCGGGACGGCCCGTCAGATTCCAGGCTGCTGGGCTAAAATACACTAAAACGTTCCTGAGGTCACTTCCCCTCCCGTTAGCTGGCTAATGAGCCAGGTCATGTTCGCGTCGGGCAGCGGGCGGATTCTGGGATTCTGCTCACCCTGGGCTGTCAGGAAAGGGGTCCTGGAATGGCAGAGCTGGTGTTCACCGAGTACAACTGACTGAGGTGACCCACCCTGGGCCTAGCTGGATCCCTCTCGGCCAGAATAGGCTGAGTGAGGGCAGGGAGTGAAGAAAGACAGCAAGACAGAGGCGGTGGGGTAACTGGATCTCAGCTCCACCCAGGCAGGGCCCCCGGGAATAAATACTTGATGAGTTCAGACCGGGTGGTTGTGAACCCTGTGACACTTGGCCTAGTGACGACTCTGGAGCAACTCGGAGAGCCCTGCCGGGGGCCACCTGTTCCTTGGGCAGCACCTGTCTCTTCAGGTGCAGGTGGCTCCAGCCCCCCTGAGCCTCGGGTCCCAAAGTTGAACTCACGGCTGCCCACTCCGGGTGAGGGTAGCGTACTCCCCAGACCAGCCTCCTCCCATCCGGGCTAGCCGCTTGGGGGCCGCGCGGGCTCTCCTGGGTGTTAGCGGGCTGCCTGACCACAGGGCAAGCCTACTTTGTGAGGTGACTCCAGCAGGGGCGCCCCCAGGGCCTTCCCTTAGCAGAGCTCTGGTCGACCCAGGACGCTGGCACAAAGGGCAGAGAAATGCCGCTGAGATGATGGAGTGGGCCCCGTAGGGCACCGCCCTCAACCAGAGGAGAGTTAGAGAGCGGAGCGGGGTCCCTCCCGGGGGGGGAGGTGGGCAGAGTTGTGATGTGGCAAGGCTGACTGAAGCTATGGTTCCCTCACCCCCGACCCCAGGCCAGTTCCAGAGTAAAGGCAGTGTTCGCGCTGGCTGGGCCCTGGCTCCTTGGGGCCGTGGGGATTTGGTGGCTCCTGCCAGGACTGGCTCTGCCCCCTCCCCACAGAATCCCGGGGAAGAGCCGAAGCCGACTGGAAGCCGCTGAAGATCCGTCGCAAAGAGTCCAGAGGAAGCCCCCCGGGCCCCGGAGAACGATACAGCCGTCAAGGGGGACGCAAAGCCAACGGGGGAAACGAAACAGAAAATATAGGGAGCACGATCCCCCCCGCCACCCCCACCCCCACCCTCCATCCCGGCCCCGCCTGTCCCCCGCAGCTCTCGCCAACCCAGGGCAGTAACCAAACCGGGGGCAGAGGCTGCGGGCACAGGCTCTAGTTTTTTAATAAATAAATAACCTAACACACTGTCTACGAAGAGAGCACGGCAGCCGGCTCTAACGGGGGAAGCAGCTTGCTGGGTTCCATCCTGTACAGTAGTGGAGAAGAGACGTGGGGTTCTGGTTCCCTAGACTCCTTCGGGCTTCAGATAGAGAACCTTAATACCTACAGGGAGAAGGGAAGAAGGGACGGTGACATCCTTGGCCGGCGGTGCGCCGGGGCGGGCCGCAGGAGAACCCTGGAGGTGGGAGGGCGGGGACCACATTCTGGGAATGCCAGGGCAGACTGGCTCACCACAGAGAACCCCTACCCAGGAGCTGAGGGAGGGGAGTGCAGAGAGGAGGTCCAGGGAAGCCTCGAAGTAGTGTGTGTGTGTGTTGCGGGGGAGGGCCTGGATGAGGGAGAGGAAAGAGATAGGACGGACGAGGAGGGAACAGCAGACCCTTCGGGACCTCCTGAGTCTTTCTGCATCTCCCTAAGTCTCAGGGTGGCACAAAAGCCAGCTCCAGTGCCCAGGAAGATGGGGGATTCCCTTTCCCTCTGCCCCAGAGCCCCTCTCCCCCTCTCCCAGAGCCTTGGGAACCCCTCTCCACAGCCCCAAAGCCTTGAGAGCCCTCCTCCCCTTCCTCCCAATTCCAAAGCCCCCGTGGCCGGGCAGCACCTGTAGTAGTTGGGCTTGAAGGGCCCGTTCTTGTTGAGCCCCAGGTACTTGGCCTGCTCGTCCGTCAGCTCGGTCAGGTGGGCGTCGAAGGTGGGCAGGTGGAGACTCGCCACGTATTCATCTGGAACAGATCCAAGTCTCAATGAGGAAGCCTCCTCCTGTCCTAACGGGCCCCTCCCTGAGAAGCAGTCGGAGCTCCGATCCCTCGCCTCAGACCACTCCCCCTGGCTCGGATGCCCTGCTCAGAGCCCCCGTAGCCATTATTGCTAGGAGCAGGCTAGCAGGGGTGGGGTTGGGGTGAGTGAAGCCGGCAGAGGTGGAAAGACTGGCTTGGACTGCTGGAAGTGAGGATAGGGAGGGTGAGAAGAGGAGTAGGAAGGTGGCGGTTGCAGCAGCCCAGGCACCAGATGGGTGAAACGGAGGTGGCCGGGCTCTCGATCTCCTGCTAGTCACGGAGGGGTGAGCTCTTCCTTTTACGCTTGGGCCGAGGACCTCAGGAAAAGCTTCCTCATCCCTCCTTCCTCTTGCGAATTCTCTAGGGATCACGGATGGGTAGATTGACGGCAGAAAGGGGCCCAGTTGCCCCTAGGGTCACAGGCGGCAAGTCAAGGGCCCAGTTGAGACCAGAACCCAAGAGTCCTGGCTCCTGCTGCTACGAACTCTGCTCCCCAGGAAAAGCCCAGTGGCTCTGAGTAAGTGGCTGGGTCCACCTCAGCAAGTCCCGACCAGGTCTTACCCATTTTCTTGGGCAGCAGGTAGACGTCCTGCTTGTAGCGTCCCTCGGGGGCGTTGTACAGTTCGATCAAGGCGAGGGCCTGGAAGAGAAGCAGACAGAAGGGGGCTGTCGACTGCCCGTCTGGGCCCTCTGATGCAGGCCAGATGCTGCCCGCCCTTCTCCGGCCCTGGGCCTCACCTGCGTAGTGGCAGTGATGGACAGCACAAAGGTGGGCACCGTGGAGCAGCTCAGGTTCAGGAGGCGGCCCTAGGGAGCAATCGGGACACAGGGGTGTGGGGCCGGATGCTCTTTCGCCACCCGAGGGCAATGTCATCCCGGGCTGGGGTCGGGGACCTGCCTCACCAGCTCTCTGGGGATGCTGCTAAGACTGGATGGGCGAGGGGACAGGAAGGAAGGCCCGCCTGGAGGGTGCTGGGGACCAAAAAACCAAACGGGCATTCTGCCAGGCTCAGAGGCCTCTCACGCGGGGCTGGAGGAGCTCGGGTGGCAGGCGACGCCATCTGATCCCGAGCCTCCGGGCAGAGGGAGGCTCCGGCCGAGGGGCACTACGGCTCCCCAAGAGACCTCCCTCTGAGCCACTGAGGGGGCCCGGCTGGCCTTGTGGGAGGAGGGCCTCCTTGGCAGGGACACCAGTCCCAGGTTGGGGAGTGAGACACCCGGGGGCAGGAGTGCAACTGATAGTATTTCCTGGAGGTTGGGAGAGGATCTGCTGAGGCCCTTGCCAAGGCTCAAAGCAAAATGAGCTCTTGAAGGCAGTTGAAGGCCGGGGGTGGGGCTTGAGGAGCCCCCCCCTTTCTCTGATTGGTGCCCCAGATAGCCCAACGAGCCTCTCTGAACAACCCCAGCCTGGCATCTGGAAACAATGGTGACAAACCCCTTTTGCCTCTTAAACTGCCAGCCGAGACCTCTCGGGCCAAATCTAAATAAGTCACCTGACAGGGAGCTAGATGTCAACATGTAGTGTGGCCCAGACCCACCCAGACCGCCTTTCTTCTGGGGAGCTGGGCAGCGGTGAGGGGTTCCAGAACACAGTCCTTCTGGGCTCCTTTGCAGCTTTTCTGCTGCTGAATTGGGTTTGTAAAAGAAATAAAGCACAAAAATGAAGGTCCGGAGCCTTGAATGGGAAGGGGGAAACACAGGGAAAATCTGATCAAATCCCCAGTCATTTCTGCATCTCTTCACTGACATATCCGGGACAGAAGAGAAGCTGGAGGGCAGGAATAAGGGCGAAGAGCCGGCATTTTAGGAACTGGGGCCTGGGGACCTAGGACAGAGAAGGGGAGGAAAAGCAGGGGTGGAAGTCCGGGGAGTCCAGGCTGCAGGGTTGGAGGGAGGGACACCAGCCATGTGATGCAGAGTCCCAGAAACTGCCCTTGGAAAGTCCTGGTGAATGGCAGCAATACTCCCCCGACCCCACCGTGCCCTCTGCCTATTCCTCGGTAAACCCTATTCCTCAGTAAAAGCCCTCAAAAGCCCCTCACTTTGGGAGCATCGCAAGAAGTGGATTTGGTTCCATCCATTAATTCGTTGCATGGTTAGAGCTCAGCTTCTGACTCAAAAAACACAGAGTGACATGGGGAGATGGGATAATCGGTGACAAGTGAGGAACCAAAATAGGTTTTTAACTGCCAAATGAGAAGACCTTTCCCAGTTAAGACCAAAAGCCACTGGGGAAAAAGCAAACCTTTTGCATAAGAGGACCCGGTAGAGGAGGCTGGGGAGGAGAGGGGAAGCAGCCTGTGCCTTTGGAACCCCCTTCTTTGAGGCCCCTCTTTAATGAAGCCCCAGGGTCTAGGGTCTAGGTCTAGGGAAGCTTAGGGGTCCTTTGCCAGCCCCTTCCCCAGGCTCTCTTACCTCCGCCAGCAGCACTATCCTCTTGCCATCCGGCCAGATCACGTGGTCAACTTGGGATCGCACCCGCTCCCAGGTCAGCTCCGGTGTGCGCAGGCTTGCCTGGAACACAGGGCACGGGGCCATCAGCGGGCAAGCCCCACGGTCAGAGAGGGTGACAGCCGGTTTTGGACAGCACCACCGCGAGGGTAGCGGCTGGGCCGGCAGGTGGAGGGCATCTGTCCCGGCCTCGGTTCACGGTTTATATTTGGTCCGGACAAAATGGTAGAGGGCCATGGTTCCCATGCACATCCCAGGTTCTGCTTCTTGGCAGACCACCTCCATTGCCCTTGTTGAACATGCCTCCCGGCCCTCGCTGAAGAAATGCTCCGGGATGGATGAGAGCAGTCGGCAGACTGCCCCACCTCCATTTCTTTCCATCAGGAATTGGCTTTGGTGAAAACAAATGGAACATAATGTGATAGTAGCAGCTGTCAGTACAACCACCTCGGGGACCAGCTTTAGACAACACACTCTTCTTCCACCACAGGTGCCCTCTGCTGCCTAAGGGCCGGGGAACTACTACATTATTACATCTGGGTCATTGCAGGACCCAAAAGCAGGACACAGGGTCATTATATGTTGCTCAGAGGTGAGGTGGGGCATGAGGGACCCTGGTCTTGTTTCCAAGTGGCCCAGGAAGTTGCCCTGGACTCCCAACAGCCTGGCAAATCCCACCCTCTCTGAGATGGGTCTTGGGAGCTGCATGGATAAATTAGTCTATGGCCTTGGCTTTTGACTTTGACCCCAAGATCTTAGTTCCCTCAAGGTTTCAGGCTTCTCTAGGACTCATGACTCCTTCACTGTGCGTCTACCTTTCGGATCCCAGCTCAAGCTCAGCCATTTCACTGGGATCCCTTGAGCTGTCACAGGAGTTCAAGCTCCACCTCTGCCTCCACGCCTCCTTCTGAGAGAAGCAGTCACCTCAGCCGTGGGGAGTGCAAGCCCCCCCGCTACGGTGTAATGTAATGGCCTACTGGGTTTGTTCTTCAAACGCCCCCAATCTCGCTCGCGTGCTTGTGTGCTGCCTATGGTGAGACAATCCGCGGGCAGCCTCTGGGGAGAAACATCATATAGTCACAACCTGGGAGCTGCTGGAACACCCAGCCCTCAGACTTCTCTGGGCCTTACAGGGGCAGGGCCAGAGGGACCCCTGAGGCTCAGAAAGGAGGCCCTTCCCAAGACTGTTGCCGTCAGGATCCGGCACGCTGTGTGGGTGGCATTCAAATTTTGAACAACAACTCCGCTGGATGCCAAGCCCATTCTAACAAGTCTAGATTCACAACAGAAGTTGCACTTCTTTGGACAATAAAAATTTCCCTTTGGAGAAGTCTCTCTCTCCTTGAAAAGGCCCTGGGCATCAGACCTGTGAAACATGGTTGAGAAGCTGTGGTGTGACCTCTGTTTCTAGGGTGGAACAGATGCCTGGCCCTGGCCAGGGCTCACTGATGCCTCTGGTTTGGGAACCTGCAGGAGGTCAGGATGGAGGTTGGGGAGGGGAGGTTGGAGAGGTGCCAGGCTGATGGATCTTCCAGGCCCATTCTGAAGTGGGCCCCACTTGAACCCCCAGGCCTTTGGCTTTGGAAGAAAATCAATTAGAAGCAGTATGACCTAGTGGATAGAACATAGGCTTGGGAGTGAGAAGGACCTGCATCTAATCCCAGCTCAGCCAATTTGTCTGCTATGTGACCTTGGACAAGTCACTTGACTTCTCATCTGGAAAATAGGGATTAAGACTGTGAGCCCCATGTAGGATGGGGACTGTATCCAACCTAATTAGCTTGTATCTACCCCTGCACTTAGAATGGTGCTTGACCCATTGTATGCACTTAATAAATACCATTATTATTATTACATTCCTCATCTGACAGCCTCATTTCCTGCCTGGGCAAGAAGGCAGCCATGGTGGCCCTTCTTCATCTACGTAGAATGACCCAGGCCAGGGGAGTAAGGGGAAGACTGGGAAGTGCCACTCTAGTTCTGGAAGAAGGCAGGTTTGGAATATGAAATTCTCTATCTTCTTCTCGGGGCACACAGTCCCCTTACAAAATGTAGGGGGCCTATAACAGCATCAACTGGATTAGTAGGTGGAAGCAAAGCAGCAGTGGGTGGAAGGCTTGAGGGAAGTGGGCCACTGAGGAGTCCCAGCAGCAGCGGAAGGCTAAGGTTAGCTATTTTTATTAGCTTTGTAGTAATCCAAGAATAGAGGGTGGAGCGGCACATAGCAACCCGAGTGAAGCAAATTTTGGCCAGTTGCTCAAGAGAATTCCAGCTGGCCCTTAAGGGCCCCTTGAGGGCCCCTTGATGGGGCAATGTTGAAGCCCATCAGAGGTGCCTTGCGGGGATGTGCAAGTGAGCTTTTCTGAGCCACCTACCC